>NC_083695.1:25831606-28331606 GCF_033118175.1 Dama dama
CCAATTTGCCAAAGAGTCAACAGTTATAAAATAAAACATAAACACAGTTTCAAAATTTGAACTCTTAAATATACACATAAAATAGTCTTCATCTTCAGATGATACAGGACTCTTTGGACCTAAAAAAACATGAATAAACTAGTAATGTTTTATTTGTTAATGGTAGTGACAGACACTGTTAGGTCCTCTACTCTCATTTTCCTGACATAATTTTAAGAGTCGTACGTCCAACATTCCACGCTCCACTCCCACCCCAATTCCCTCGCAGAGTTCTAGTCTGCTGGCTTGTTTTCTATAAACCCCAATATTTTAAGATGGGTCATTCACATGACCGAAAATAACACTTGCAACATGTCCAAAGAAGTATGCTGAATACACCCTGAGAAATGTTTACAAGCTAAATTCATCAGACAAATGTCCAATATTCATGTTTCAATGTTGCAATTGATATCTTTATTTTTTTGCTTTCTTGATTGGTATGTCTGTGAAAAAATGCAGTTCTTTGACATTCTAATCAGTTATGGTAAAGACATGCAAATGAAAAACTTTAAAAATTCAAATAACCATTAGCCATGTTTCTCACTATCACTGCATCCAGTTAATCTCTCTTTAGATTTATCATTGCTTAAGATAACAAGTTGGCACCACATTGTTCAAACTGGAAATACAGGTAATTCTGCAATTGCTAATATTGTGTGAAATAGTGCTACAATAATCCACAAACCTATATTCCATGTTGTTGACAACCCAACAGGTATTTGCAAAATGCAGGCAAAATAATGGATTAGTATCCCCAAACTACTTAATCCCTGACTTTCTGTTGTTCACATTTTTATTTAATTCATAAATATAACCTTTTACAGCCAACTATGGAAGCCTCAAAGTACAATAAACTCCAATTTAGGGCATTAATGTTTATATACTGTGTGGATACACTTTTCTGTAAGACAGAATATCTCACATCTCATGTGATTTGTGAGAAAAATTCTGTTAAGACTCACTCTGTTTGAGAATAAGCACACCAATGTATGAATTTTTTTTTTTTCCTAGTCAATCTGTATACTTGCTAACAATGTGACGCAAGTCTCAGAAAAGAATGAAAGGGAGAGAGGAAGGATGGGGGAAAGGAAGGACAAGAGGGAGGAAAGGATGGAGAGAGAAACAGAGGAAGGGAGGATTTGATTTTTTTAAAAAAAGCAAAAAACAATTCAGATTTCTAAATGAAAGCAAAATTTCCATACTCATAGCAAAATTAGTCATAAGATTAAATCCATGGTCACTAAGAATCAGAAGTACTTTACTTATTACTCTATTATGGCATCACTGATTCAATGGACATGAGTTTGGGTGAACTCTGGGAGTTGGTGATGGACAGGAAAGCCTGGCATACTGCAGTTCATGGGGTCGCAAAGAGTCAGACACGACTGAGCGACTGAATTGACTAATTGATTGATGTGTCTTCTCTTGGGCTCCAAAATCACTTCAGACAGTGACTGCAGCCATGCAATTAAAAGACACTTGCTCTTCAGAAGTAAAGCTATGACAAATCTGTACAGTGTATTAAAAAGCAACAACGGTCTGTATACTCAAAGCTATAGTTTTTCCCATAGTCATGTACAGATGTGAGAGTTGGACCATAAAGAAGGCTAAGCACCGAAGAACTGATGCTTTCAAATTGTGGTTCTAGAGAAGACTCTTGAGAGTCCTTTGGACTGCAAGGAGATCAAACCAGTCAATTCTAAAGGAAATCAACCCTGAATACTCATTAGGACTGATGCTGAAGCTGAAGCTTCACACTTTGATCACTTCATGTGAAGAGTCAACTCACTGGGAGAGACCCTGATGCTGAGAAAGATTGAGGGGAGGATGGGAAGGGGGCGACAGAGGATGAGATGGTTGGATGGCATCACCGATTCAATGGACATGAGTTTGAGCAAACTCCGAGACATATAGTGGAGGACAGGGAAGCCTGGTATTCTGCAGTCCATGGGTCGCAAAGAGTCAGACATCAAGAGTCAGACATCACTGAGCAACTGAACAACTATTATTATGTATCAGAGACTTATACTGGGCCAGGTTCATGAAGCGGAATGTAACATTAAATGTACATTGAAAATCACACACACAATGTGATAAAATGAGCGCTTTCTATGAAGTCTGGCTCCAGACGCCTACCTAGAAAAATCCTCACTACAGCAGCTGCCTTTTGCAGCAGTTTCCTCAGGAGAAAATCTGTCAAGAAAGGGGATTTATTTTCCAAGAGACAAGATGGATATCTCATAGAGGATAAAACACTCAGAGGTAAAGCTGGGGGATGCAAATCTTTAGGCAGCCCATCCGCTAGCACAGGGTTGGGACATACTATCCAAGGGCTAAACCAAGCCTTCCATCTGCTTTTGTAAATAAAGTTTTACTTTCTATATCCATTTGTTTATATATCATATTTAACTTCTTTCATAATATAATAATACAGTAGTCACCACAGGGTCCCTATAGTACATGGAGCCTAAAATATTATCTAGCTTTTTACAGAAAAACTTTAGCAACTTTTGTCCAGATAGCAACTGTACCTGTCATTTCCCAAACAAACCTCATAGTTTTCTTTTTGTTGCTCACTTTTCTCTCCATAGGGCTTCCCAGGTGGCTCAGTGGTAAAGAATCCACCTGCGGATTCAGGAGAGGTAGGTTCGAGCCCTGGGTTGGGAAGATTTCCTGGGGAAGGAAATGGCAATCTACTCCAGTATTCTTGGTGGGAAAATTTCCATTGACTGAGGATTCTGGCGAGCAGCAGTCCATGGTGTCGCAAAGAGTTAGACATGACTAAGCCAGCACACACGAATTCTCTCCACATGAAATGCTAGTTTCTCACACCAGGTCCAGCAAAAGTCAAACTATCCCACAGAGTAGAGCTTTATATGAAATGAATCCAATTGCATATATCATTGAAGGCTTGTTTTGAAATTTAATATTGAATTTCTGAGATTTATTGATATTGCTCACTACAAGTTTAGTTCATTAATTTAAACTGTTAGAGTATTTTGCTATATGAATAAACTACAATAAACCCCTTCTATTGCTTAATGGATATTTGGGTTGGGTCTAATACTATGATTTTTGCTCAGTCCTGTTTCTATGAATGCTTTTGTGTGTGTCTCCTGATTTACAGAGTGACCATTTCTTTAGAGTATATATGTAGGTGTTGATTTATTTCCCAGAATGGCTAGAAAATATTTGATATGGTCATTTTAGTAATATAACCTTTTGGGGTTTTAGTTTCCATTTTTTTCATTGCAAATGACATTGTGCATCTTTCAGACAGGACCATTAATGACCATTAATGTTTCATCTTCTATAAAAAAAAAAATCTATTTAAATTTTGGACTTTTTTTCCTCTTTAGCTTTCACCTTTTTGTTTTATCAAATTGAAGGTGTTTTTGTTTATATATGGACTTCTCTGGTGGCTCAGAGGTTAAAGCATCTGCCTGCAATGCGGGAGACCTCGGTTTGATCCCTGGGTTGGAAAGATCCCCTGGAGAAGGAAATGGCAACCCACTCCAGTATTCTTTCCGGGGAATCCCATGGATGGAGGAGCCTGGTGGGCTACAGTCCACGGGATTGCAAAGAGTCGGACATGACTGAACAACTTCACTTTATTTATATATATCAGATACTGCTGCTGCTGCTGCTAAGTTGCTTCATCGTGTCTGACTCTTTGCAACCCCATAGACGGCAGCCCACCAGGCTCCTCTGTCCCTGGGATTCTCCAGGCAAGAACACTGGAGTGGGTTGCCATTTCCTTCTCCAATGCATGCACGCATGCTACGTTGCTTCAGTAATGTCCGACTCTGTGCGACCCCATGGACAGCAGCCCACCAGGTTCCTCTGTCCACAGGATTCTCTAGACAAGAATACTGGAGTGGGTTGCCATTTCCTTCTCCATATCTGATACTAGTTTTTGCCAATTATATATGGCAAATATCTTATTAATTTTATGGCATGTCTCCCCACTCTAGATATGAGGCCTTTCAAAAAGAAATTCATAATTTGAATGTAGTTGAACTTACCCATATTTTTTCTATATGGCATGCAATTTCATATCTTGTTTATTAAAATCTTCCCTGTCCTAAGTTCACACAGGCACTGTTCTGTATTATATTATAAAAATTTTGGCTAATCCAGAATTCAGTTTTCTATAACAAGATAGGAAGATAATTTAATTTTTATATTAATGACCATTTTTTCCATCATCATCTATTGAGAAGTCTTTCTCCACTGTTTTGTAATGCTAACTCTGTATCAAAAATAAAAAAATTTTGCTATGTGTAAAGTTCTCCTAATTCTATTATTTCAGATTGTTCTAATTGAAGCAAGACAATGTCTTAATCGCTTAATTTTGTTTGTATTCAATTTGTATATTTTGAGTCAACATTATGTCGCCATTAAAAAATAGTTATATCTTTCTGTCAAATCAAACATCTTATCATTATGCATTGACTCTCTTATTTATATTCTTTACTTCTACTAATGCATTTTGCTCTCAAGTTTTTTCTTTAATATAACTACATAAATATTATTGTGAAGAATGTTCACCAGATGAGTCTTTACTTATCTATGAACTTTCAATCTTAGTATGCACAGAAACTTATTTGTAGAGCAAAACTGTTTTGCAATGAGTTATACTGTTGTTGAATAAATATTTGAAATCTATCTTTGCATGACCTTTATGTAAACTTTCTGAATGAGATCATTCTCACCATGCCTCACTCAACTCTGCACAGTACCCATCACTAGAGAAAGCAGATCACTGGATACAACCCATAATGATGTCTATTAACCTTCCCACTGAACTATCTAATGCAGTATAAATGATTAAGAAGTGATTTACTCATCAATAAATTTTTTACTTTATCAGTAAAAATTTAAGTGAGGGAACAGAAAAAGTATCACCTTGAATAACACATAGAGTAGGCACACTGGTAAGATGGCAGTTGCCAGTAATACAACAATCATATCATGCTAAGTCCCTCAGTCGTGTCTGACTCTTGACCCCATGGGCTGTAGCCCGCCAGGCTCCTCTGTCCACGGGATTCTCCAGCCAAGAATACTGGAGTGGATTGTCATGACCTCCTCCAGAGGATATGACTGACCCAGGAATTAAACCCATGTCTCTTATGTATCCTGTATTGGTAGGAAGGTTCTTTACCACTAGCACAACCTGGGAAGTAAATGACTAACAGGACAGTAATAAAGAACATTTTATATAAAAGCTTGCAGAAGGTTGATGACTATACAGATATAACTGTATCCACTTATTATTAATAGTTAGCATACTTGAAAACAAATGCTTGCATGAATATTATGTGTTCTGCAAATAACAAACCAAACTACTAAAAAATGTGCTATTCAAATCTGTAAATGAATTCTTGAAAATGAGTAACACTTTGGCAAAATACATTGCACATGTAGTTGTAATTCTGATACTGTACCCTTACCTGGGGTTTCCCTGGTGGTTCACTGGTAAAGAATTTGCCTGCCAATGCAGGATATATGGGTGTGCTCTCTGAGTTGGGAAGATTCCCTGAAGAAGGAAATGGCAACCTACTCTAGTATTCTTGCCTCGGAAATCCCAGGGACAAAGGAGACTTGTGGGCTACAGTCCATAAGGTCGTAAATGAGTCAGAAAAGACTTAGTGACTAGAAAACAACAACCCTTACATGATATAAACATATAAAGTTTTATATCAGGAAATTGTTAAAAATCCTAAGATTTCAATAACATATATTTTATTCATAGAGAAATTGGTTCTCATATGTAGAATTTTCCTGTATGTTTAATAATTAAAATATCTAAATTTTAGTGAATCTAAAATAATCCAAAATCCTAGAGTCCTGTGTATTTTCATTTTCAGATGAATAATTAGAATCAAATGATTCACTCCATTCTTTAACAGGTAAAATGTTTATCTGAAGTTTAAACAATACAAAAAACTGTGAAAAAAATCACTCTTTATAGGTTGTTTGAAGGGCAGCCTTAAATGTTAAAAATATCTAACTGTTGTATATTAGAATAAAGTATAAAGGCAATGTAAAACTGTGAGTTTGAGTGTGTGCACACTTACATACATGTATATGTATATGTATACATATATAGAGATGTATATATATATATATAAACATATATATGCATGATCATACATACATATGTACATAAAAAAGTATTTGCATGTGTTTGAAAATGTATGGACCTGGAACAAAGATTCAATTTTTCCAAAATTGACTAATAATGCTTAGTCAATGTTATAACTTGAATCTGAAAGAAAGATTATGAAGGTAGGAGCAGCAGCATCTGTGAATGCTTAAGGAAACTTGTCATCATCTTAAAAATTTAATGAAAAAAGGGCTTAGTCAATTAAATTAAAAATCCATTTGCATTATCATAATAAATATCAATATTTTCTGTGTTTAAGATTTTTAAAATTCTCACAAACTTAAATATAATTTAAAAAATAAAATTAACTAAATTATTGCAATGTGCTTTTCTTTCGTGAAGGAGAAACATTTGAGGCATTTTCTATTGCCTCCTTATACAAATAATCTTCACCATCAGTGGAGACCCTGAAGAATTTAGTCTGGTTGATATCACCAGGGATGGTGGTGAAGAGACCTCCAAAATTCTTTGCCTCCATAAAAACAAAAGAACACTGGAAATGGCAAAATCAACTTTTTTAGAAATCAAAACTAAGCAAAATCTTTTAATAATACAGGTAGTGTTAATATGAGAAAAAGTAGCTGAATCTTGGTAAGAACAGGAAGCTGTGTGATGTTTTAACTTGCCATAATACCATCCTTGTCTTTCCAAATATGTGTTTGCCTAGAAAACCAATAATCACACACACACACACACACACACACACAGGAAAACAAACAAACAAACTGGAAGTTTAACAATGTCTGCAGGGAACACAATGAATTTAGTGCAACTCCAAGGCCTGTTTTCCAGATAACTGTTATGATTTGATTAGCTTGAAAGTTCCCCGGTAAATCCCATATGCAAAACATCTCTTCACTTGACCTGACTCAGAGCATTCAAGAACAACCTTTTCCCCATGGGCATGCGTCATAGAGAATCATCAAAAATCGTCAAACATTATAGGCAGCCACAGTGGTACAACAGTTGGAGAAAACAACAGATGGGGCAAAAAGAGTAAAAGGAATGAGGTATCCATCAGTTCTGGTCAGTTCAGTTCAGTCGCTCGGTCGTGTCCAATTCTGCTACCCCATGGACTGCAGCACACCAGGCCTCTCTGTCCATCACCAACTCCCAGAGCCTACTCAAACTCATGTCCACTGAGTCGGTGATGCCGTCCAACCATCTCCTCCTCTGTCATCCCCTTCTCTCTTCACCTTCAATCTTTCCCAGCATCAGGGTCTTTTCTAATGAGTCAGGAGGCCTGACTTCGCATCAGATGGCCAAAATATTGGCGTTTCAGCTTCAGCATCAGTCCTTCCAATTAATATTCAGGACTGATTTTCTTTAGGATGGACTGGTTGGATCTCCTTGCAGTCCAAGGGACTCTCAAGAGCCTTCTCCAACACCACACTGCAAAAGCATCCAGTCTTCTTGCACTCAGCTTTCTTTATAGTCCAACTCTTATATGCATACATGACTATTGGAAAACCATAGCTTTGACTAGATGGACCTTTGTTGGCAAAGTAATGTCTCTGCTTTTTAATATGCTGTCTAGGTTGGTCATAACTTTTCCTCCAAGGAGCAAATGACTTTAAATTTCATGACTGCAATCACCATCTGCAGTGATTTTGGAGCCCAGAAAAATAAAGCCCGCCAGTGTTTCCACTGTTTCACCATCTACTTGTCATGAAGTGATGGGACCAGATGCCATGATCTTAGTTTGCTGAATGTTGAGTTTTAAGTTAACTTTTTCACTCTCATCTTTCACTTTCATCAAGAGGCTCTTTAGTTCTTCTTCACTTTCTGCCATAAGGGTAATGTCATCTGCATATCTAAGGTTATTGATATTTCTCCCGGCAATCTTGATTCCAGCTTGTGCTTCATCCAGCCCAACGTTTCTCACGATGTACTCTGCATGTAAGTTAAATAAGCAGGGTGACAATATACAGCCTTGATGTACTCCTTTCCCAGTTTGGAACCTGTCTGTTGTTCCATGTGCAGTTCTAACTGTTGCTTCCTGACCTGCATACAGGTTTCTCAAGAGGCAGGTCAGGTGGTCTGGTATTCCCATCTTTTGAAGAATTTTCCACAGTTTGTTGTGATCCACACAGTCAAAGGCTTTGCCGTAGTCAATAAAGCAGAAATAGATGTTTTTCTGGAACTCTCTTGCTTTTTCTATGATCCAATGAATGTTGACAATTTGATCTCGGCTTCCTCTGCCTTTTCTAAATCCAGCTTGAAGATCTGGAAGTTCATGGTTCACATATTGTTGAAGCCTCGCTTGGAGAATTTTGAGCATTACTTTACTAGTGTGTGAGATAAGTTTGTTTAAGGAAATCTCTGTCAATCGTTAGCTGACTAATAAGTTAACCAATCAGGGACTTCAATGACCACATATGAAAATAATATGATTTTGCAGAATTACTTCAAAAAGTCATTAAATAAATAGCAGCATCAACAATAAACAGCAACTCAAAGTCATGGAGAAAGATGGGAAGCAGTCAATAGAATCTGTCTATAAGAATGCCCCTACATTGACTTAGTAGGCAAAGACTTCAAATGGGAAGCTTTAAATATGTTCAAAGAAATAGGAAAGTATGTTAATGATATCTAACTAAATAGAGATTACAAATAAAAATGCAGAACTTATTTTAAAGTCATAAATAGAAATTTGGGGATTGAAAAGTACTCTCTCTAAAGTAAAAAAAAAAAAAAATCAGGAGGACCCAAAAACAGATTTAAATAAGCAGAATTAAAAATCAGAAAAATTGAAAATAATTTCATTGAGATTATCTAGTCTGAGGAAAAAAAAACAACAAAAAAGGGAGGAAAATGAACAGAGCCCCAGAAACCTATGAAACACCATCAATTCTACCAACATACTTATAAAGGGAGTTCCACAAAGAGAGTAAACAGAGGGGAGAAATAAGGACATAGAAGCAATATTTGGCAAAACAATGGCCAAAAAAGTCTGATTTAATAAAATATGTGAATCTACATATCCCAAAACTGAAGAATCTCTGTGGTAAATCAATGACACGCACACCAAAATACATCAAATCTGTCTAAAATCACGACAAAGAAAGGTTCTTGAAACAACAAAAGAAATGTGACTTAGTACAAGGGATGCTCAAAAAAGTTAACAGCTAATTTGTCATCAGAAACCTCAGAGGCCAGAAGACAATTAGAAAACATAGTCAAGGTGTTTGCAGCAAGGGAGGGAAAGAACAGTTAAACAATAATTCCATGGTTAGCAAAATACACTACAGAGTGAAGGAGACATTAAAATATTACCAAACTATTTGTGTCTTTGAATCTAAAAGATATAAATTAATATATCATGAAAATAATAACCAAAAGAAAAATGCATAGACTATACTGACACCACACAAAATAGACATAAATTTAACAAAAAGTGTTACTAGAGACAAACCATGGTACTTTATAATGATAAAAGGGTCATTCCATCAAGAAAAAGATACAATATCTGTAAACACATATACTTGTGGACTGTTGACATTTGCCCCAGCCAAAGGTATCTATGTCCTAATCTATGTATCCTATGAATGTTACCTTCTGTGGCATACATTATTTTATAATGATTTAATCATTATAAACACTTTTCAGATATAATATACTTTATTATATACTATATTATACTATATATACTATAGTGTATACATATATACTATATATAGTATATATATAGTATATATACACATATATGTATATTATATCTGAAATATATATATATAATATAGTATATATTATAGTATAGTATATATTATATATAGTATACATTAGTATATTAAATATATATAATATATACTATATATATACTAATATATACTATATTTTATATATATATATATTTCAGATATAATATACATTATTTTATAATGATTTAATCATTATAAACACTTTTCAGATATAATATACTTAGGGATCTTGAGATAGGAAGATTATCCTGAACAATATGAGTGGGCCCTTTATCTTTATAAGAGGGAGAAAGGAGATCTGACATACACAGGAAAGAAATTATGTGAAAATTGACCAAAGAGAGATTTGAAGATTGCACTGCTGTAACCACAATCCAAGAAATGTTAGAAGTCATTAAAAACTGAAAAAAGACAAGATATTGAATCTCCCCTAGAACCTCTAGAGGGATTGCGCCCTTGTAGATGTCTTGATTTTGGCCTAGTGAAACTATTTCAGACCTCGGGCCTCCAAAACTGAGAAAGATTGCTTCTGTTGTATTAAAGCACTAAGTTTCTGGTAATTTGTTACAATAACCATGGGAAAATAATACAATAATCCTACAAACAGAGTGCAAAAGTTTATTAAATAAAACTAAAAGAAAAATCAAAAAATAAATGGGAAAGAATAGTGGAAGACTTCAAAATCTCAATTTTGTCAATAGATACAAGAAAGAAGGCTCAACATAGACACAGATGTGCACATAACTGTAAACAACTTAGAACCAACAGATACCTTTGTTCACTCCAGTCAATAAGAATAGAGTATATAATGTTCTTTAGTGCATTTAGATATTTTGCCAGTATAGACCATGCATGCATGCATGCTCCATTACTAAGTTGTTTCCCACTCTTGGCAATCTCATGGACTGTAGCTGGTCAGCCTCCTCTATTCATGGAATTCTCCAGGCAAGAATACTGGAGTTGGAGTGGGGTACCATTTCCTTCTCCAACTTGTAGACCATATATTATGCAATAAAACAACCTCAGTATACTTAAAAGATAGAAATCACATGAAGTTCCCTGATCACAGATAATGAAGTTAGAAATAAATGTAAGAGTGAAATTTGGGAAATCACAAATATTGGAAATTAAATCACATACTCCTAAAAAGCCAATAAGTCAAAGAAAAAATTACAAGAAAACTGGGCTTTCCTTGTGGCTCAGATGGTAAAGAATTTGCGTACAGTGCTGGAGACCTGGGTTTGACCCCTCAGTCAGGAAAGTCCCTGGAGGAGGAAATGGCAACCCACTCCAGTTTTCTTTCATAGAGAATTCCATGGACAGAGGATCCTGGTGGATTACAGGGCTACAGTCCATGGAGTCACAAAGAGTTGGACATGACTGAGGACTAACACTTTCACAGGAGGATTAGAAAATATTGATAGTTCAATGAAAGTGAAAACACCATACTATGTAAAATCATGTGGGATGCAGCTAAAGCAATACTTGGGAGGAATGCACAGCTGCAGAAGCCTATATTAAAAGGAAAAACTAGAAGAGTGATCCTAAATCAATAACTTAATCTTTCTGCTTAAGAAACCAGAAAAGAGGTAAAACTAAATCCAAAGAAGAAAAAGGAGATAATAAAGATTAGAGATGAAATAAATGAATCAGAGAATAGAAGAACAGTAGAGAAAAACAACAAAACTAAAAGTTGGCTCTTTGAAAAGATCAATAAAATTAACAACCTTTACCTAGACTGATACTCATATTACTAAAATAGGGAGGGAAAAGGGGGACATCACTTTGATCTTAAAGAAACAACAATTTTATGAAAAAAAGATACTGATAAAAATAGACATATTGCTAGAAAGACAAAAAATATCAAGTGACTCAAAAAGTAGAAAATTTGAAAGGACCTTTAACAACTAGAGATTGAGTCAGCAATGAAAAATCTTCCTACAAAGAAATGTGTACAACTAGAGGGATACACAAGTGAATTCTACCAAACATTTAAAAATTAATACTAATTCTTCACCAACACTAAAAGAAGGGGAAACACTTTCCGTCTTGTTCTATAAGGCCAGTATTATTTAGCAGCAGAAAATGATATTCAAGAATGGAAATATAGAGAATATTATCTCTTAAAATCTTCAATAAAATGCTATTAAATTAAATCTAGCAAAATGTCAAAAAATTACATGCCACCACCAAGAGGGGTTTATTCCAAGAATGCAAGCTGGGTCGATACAATCTATATACTATATTAATGAATAAAGTCAACATATATACACACATACACACAACACACACAATTAAGTCAACAGTCACACAAAAAAAGTATTTGACAAAACAATTTGAAACAATTTCATGATTAAAAAAAAAGGAATTAAGGTCCCTCTATCTGATAAAGGGATAAAGAGAATCCATGAAAAACCCACAGATAGCATCATACTTAATGCTGATCGTCCCAAATATTTTCCTTAATATCCTGGAACAAGACAAGAATATGCACTCCCAGTATTCTACTCAACATTGTCCTGGAGGTTCTAGCCAAAGAAGTTCAGCTAAACAAGTATATAAATAGAATCTAGATTAGAAAAGAAAGAGCAAAATGGTCTCCATTTGCAAATGTCAGTCTTCTGTATAGGAAATCCTAAAGAATACACCCCCCCCCCCCAACACACACACAAACACGTACACACACAATTAGAGATAATAAAAAAGTAAAGCAAAGTTGTAGAATACAAAATCAACATAGGTCACCAATTTTATTTCTATATATTAGCATGGACAAACAGAATAAAATTAAAAAGCAATTTCATTTCCAATTATACCAAAAAAAGAATAAAATATTTATGAATAAATCTGACAAAATAACTATAAGACCAAAAACTACAAAGCATTGAAAGAAATGAAAGAGCAACATAAATGTGAAAACAACCCTTAGTCATAAATCAGAAGACTTAACACTGTTTAGATGGAAATATTTAAATTGTTATAGATTTAATGCAATTCTTACCAGTATTAGGGCTTCCCTGGTAGTTCAGCTGGTAAAGAATCCACCTGCAATGTTGGAGACCTGGGTTTGATCCCTGGGTTGGGAAGATCCCCTGGAGAAGGGAAAGGCAACCCACTCCAGTATTCTGGCCTGGAGAATTCCATGGACTGTATAGTCCATGGGGTCACAAAGAGTCGGACACAACTGATCAACGTTCACTCACTTTATCAGTATTAAATTGTCTTTTACTGATCTTAACAAGTTTATCTTACAATTCATACAGAAATGTAGCCTACCCATAACTGCAAAAACTATCTCATAACAAAGAGAAAGTTGTGGACTTACAACTCTTGATTTTAAAACTTACTGTAAAATTATGGTATTCATACTACTATAGTTTAAGTGGTTCAGGCATATAGATGTGCACGTGTGTGCGTATTTCTCTTGGTGGAACAGAGAGTTCAGAAATAACACTGATAGTCAATTGAACAAATGTGCCAGGATAATTCATTAAGGACAGAATAGACTTTTTGAAAAATTTTACTTGGACAAGCAGATATCCACACTCATGTGATTAAAACTGGATCCCTTCCTCACATCATATATAAAAACTAATACATTAAAGACCTAAGTGCAATAGCCAAAACAATAACTCAGAAGAGATGTATAAATACAACCTCAAGTTTCACAGTGTTGTCTTAATTATGATACTAAAAACAAAAGCAATTTAAAAAATACATATATTGGATTTCTTCAAGATGAAAAATGTTTTTGTTGCAAAGGATATCATCAATATAATGGAAACCAAATGTATAGTATGGTATAAAATATTTTTGAAACAACTGTCAAGTTAAATAGTATGCATAAATAACTACTAAATCTCAGTAACAAAAATACAAATAACCTAATTTAAAAAATAAACAGAGACTCTGAATAAACATTTCCCCCCAAAAAAGATATAAAAAGGGCCAGTAAACACAGAAAGAGATGCTCAACGTCATAGGAATAAGACATTTCAGGAAAAAACACTGTTTCTTAGTAGACATACAACTCAACTGATAGAAATTGAAGTGTGTGCCATATTAAAGAATCATCTTCTGGACCTACTACTAGCTGCAGAGCACTGTGGAGATCAGACAAGTGGACTTCATCATTAATCTGTCTACTAAAGGTCAGTTGGAAGGGATCTTATTATACTATCCAAAACCTCCTTTCACAGAACATTTAGTACAGATCTTTTCAGCCATGATTTTCCCCTTTAACCACTCTTCTCACAAACAACTAACTTAGTCAATGTCCCCTGAACATGGTTGATAAGAAATCTCTGAGTCATCTTCCTGGTTACCCATACCCAGTACTTGAGCTAAGGTTCCTTTCTTCACTAGCAAAACCTGAGTTCTAATTTGTCCTTTTCTTCCTATGTCTTATGCTTGCTTTAATTCTAATGTTCCATCACTAATGATCTTCTTTCTACATCTACTAATTTTGGTACCACTTTCGTAGGATTTAGGAAGGCTCTGAGCAGGGTAACCAGCCCATAATCATCTCTCTTTTAACTCCAGAACAAGAAGAATTGAGTGAATCAAGTTAAATCTTCCCAAAGATCCTTCCTACCTACTGGTAGGTTGTTCCTGGAAAATCTCATAGGAGGGTTGAAACTGCAATGACTCCAAAGCATAAGACCTTCTGAAAGTCTACCCAACAAAACTTTTCACAATAGTATTACTGGAGGTTATGGCCATTGATAAGTTTCCAATATCCACCTTCATTTATTTTACAGTGGGAATAAAAAATGAGATTTCTAGATCAAATCAGAGTGTTACACTTTCTGGGATAATGCAACAATAACCAAAAAGACAAAAGGGGGTTCTATTCCTACTGAACAGTAACTGAGACGTTATAAATTAGAGAGCTTATATACACATGGTCCCACTTGTTTCCTGAGAGGAAGAAAAATTTTGCT
The DNA here is from genome assembly GCF_033118175.1 of Dama dama. Taxonomy (NCBI): domain Eukaryota; kingdom Metazoa; phylum Chordata; class Mammalia; order Artiodactyla; family Cervidae; genus Dama; species Dama dama. Next base: position 25,846,459 of record NC_083695.1, read on the forward strand.
CTCTACTATGAAAAATTATTTTGGAGAAGTTCTAGACCCTTGTGTTCTTTGGAATGGAAATAAGAGTCTCCAGAGGAAAAATAAGACAAGAATCTCTAGGTTTACAACCTTTGAAAAGTCTTCATGATATCAGGCTTCATTCTTCTCTGAAATGTAAACATATATATCAGGGGAGATAAATTTCTCCAGATGTTGTTTTTGTTCAGTTGCTGAGAGCGGTCTGACTCTTTGTGACCCCATGGACTGCAGCATGACAAGCTTCCCTGTCCTTCACCATCTCCTGGAGTTTTCTCCAACTCATGTCCATTGAGTCAGTGATGCCATCCAACCACCCCATCTTCTGTCACCCCCTTCTCCTCCTGACCTCAATCTTTCCCAGCATCGGGGTCTTTTCCAATGAATTGGCACTTTGCATCAAGTGGACAAAGTATTAAAGCTTCAGCTTCAGTATCAGCCCTTCCAATGAATATTCAGGATTGATTTCCTTTAGGACTGACTGGTTTGTTCTCCTTTTGTCCAAGGGACTCTCAAGAGTCTTCTCCAGCACCACAGTTCAAAAGCATCAATTCTTTAGCACTCAACCTTCTTCACAGTCCAACTCTTACATTTGTATATGACTACTGAAAAAACCATAGCTTTGACTAGATGAAACTTTGTCTACAAAGTGATATCTCTCCTTTTTAATATGCTGTCTAGATTTGTCATAGCTTTTTTCCAAGGAGCAAAAGTCTCTGAATTCCGTAACAGCAGTCACCAACCACATGATTTTGGAGCCCAAGAAAATAAAGTGTTTCACTTCCCACTTTTCCCCCCATCTATTTGCCATGAACTGATGGGACCAGATGCCATGATCTTTGATTTTTGAATGTTGAGTCTTAAGCCAGCCTTCCACTCCCCTCTTTCACTTTCATAGAGAGGCTCTTTAGTTCCTCTTCTCTTTCTCCCATTAGGGTGGTGTCATCTCCATTTCTGAGGTTATTGATATTTCTGCTAGCAATCTTTCTGCTAGCTTGTGCTTCATCCAGCCCAGCATTTCACACGATGTACTCTGCATATAAGTTAAATAAGCAAGGTGACAGTATACGGCCTTGATGTACTTCTTTCCCAATTTTTTAACCAGTCCATTGTTTTGTGTCCAGTTCTAACTGTTGTTTCTTGACCTGCACTCAGGTTTCTCAGGAGGCAGGCAAAGTGATCTGGTATTCCCATCTCTTTAAGAATTCTCCACAATTGTTGTGATTCACACTGTCAAAGGCTTTAGTGTAGTCAATCAAGCAGAAGTAGATGCTTTTCTGGAATCTCCTTGCTTTTACTATGATCCAACGGATGTTGGCAATTTCTCCAGAGAGTCTCTCATTATCTTATCATCCTTTAAATTCCAAGGGTTATCTTCTAACCCAGTTATCAGGTTTCTTTTTCAGAAAACCCAAACCACACAGAAATGAAAATGCACTCTGTAGCTCGGCAGTTATGTTCTCACAGTCTGTGCTCTGCAGTGATGCCCAAACACTAGCCCTGACTCCATATAAGTTCTCTTTTTTTCACTCCTATGACACCCATGCATTCTCTATTTTTGGCTTAGACTAGATGCCCAGATTCTGAAATACTAGTGAACCATTTCCTAATCCTAAATCTGTGTTTCATATTCTGCTATTGAGATTTTCTGTCTTTCTTAGGTGGGACAGATCATGTATCATGAGCCTTGAACAGTAAAGTACCCAGAGTGGTCAATTCCTTGCAGCCAGCTCTCATGGATGGGTGAAGCTTCATTGTAAGGTTGCCCGAGTCACCTCTTCACATCTAGGCTCACTCTAGAATGTCAAGATATCCAATCATTTTTGAGGTCTCAGTCACCTCACAATTCCACCAGGAATCCCATTTACCTACACTTGACCATCAAGAAAGTGTATCTCAAAAAAAAAAAAAAAAAAGAAAGAAAGTGTATCTCTTCATTCTGAAATCCTCCCAGGAAGCATATAATTAAGTCCCTTAGTAAATTAAAGACACCTTCTCTTAGCTTTTTGCTTAATTAACACTATTGGGCTGGCCAAAATGTTTGTTTAGGAACACCCAAACAAACATTTTGGCCAGCCCAATACATTTTTTTTTAACCTTGCCAGGTAAGTACCTCCAACTACATCTTGATTTTTAAGAAAGTATATTCTAAATTTTAGTAATACCTCCACCTGTCTCAACAGAACTATATACATATGTGCATAAACATATACTCTCAGTAATTAAATATTGCCTGTGGATTGAGTGCATATAGAAAATAATTTACAATAAAGAAAGGAGTTTCATGCCATATCAACATATCCAGAAAATATTTTGGTGCAACAGAATAGAAAGAATATTGTGAAAGACCATCCATCCCAAAGAAATATTTCCTGTTTTTGATATCTCAGTAACTTTATAAGAAAACTTAAAGTAAGCTGAAGTGAACTCCACAACAGTGAAAGTGAACTCATAATACTTTCAGTATTTTTAGGGAATAGATAAGGATGACTATAATGACCACATACAAATAAACTAAAAACTCTTTTCTCCCAGTATTTTAAATATAAACACTCAAATATTTAACAGGAACAACAACAACCAAAAAAAAAAAAAACTCTGGATGATCTGACCCTTGCTCCAGCGAAACTAGTCTGCCTTTATATCTTCAAGTATATCATTTTCTCCCATGTTAGGGATTTTGTAATTTCTCTACCCACTGACTGAAGCATTTTTTACATCTCCCATGTTGTATAACTATGTTTTTTTAATATATTAATAAGAAGTATTGCAACTGTATTTCTTTCATTTCAACTGGTTAACTCAGATTGAAACTATCCTGTTTAATTATTTATTTGAGCATATCTCCTCCATCAGGCATTACTAGTTCCCTGAGAACAGAGGCCATTTATGTTTTTGCCCCCTATTGCATCTTTGGTGTGTACACAGTGCCTCACAAAGAATAGGTTTTCAATAAATTTTTGTGAATAAAGTTGGTGAATAAATCAGAGGAAGATTTCCTTAGGAAATATAAAGGTGTATATCTCTATTTATTGGCAGTAATGAAAGCCATGACCATTTATCAGGTCTGTTGGGAGAAAGCAGAGTGAGAAAAGGGTCAAGAAATAAACTTTGAGGGACTCAATAAATAATGTCTGGGCAGAGAAGGATGCTGCTGCAAAGGAGTCTGAAAAGACATAGACAGAGTGTTGGATAAACACCATCAGACCATGGTGTCAGAGAAATATAGGAAGAGAATGGCAATGGAAAGACCTAGGGAAGCAAGTATTCAAAAATACCCACTGGATTTGGCAAGGAGGCTACTAGTAGTCACCAAGAAAGTTGGTTATGATAGCTTTATGAAAATGGAAGTCATGTCATATCAACAAATCTCACAGTTAATGCTGAACTATATAATCTGAAGAAGTTATTATCCCAGAAATTGTCCCTAAAAATAACATGTAAAATCAAATGTTAATCTGATAGAGCTTTCTCAATGTAATTACATACTAGTAATTAATTCAGTTACCCTTTTTCCTCAATGCACTGCCTCATTTATTTCAGTATGAAAGCACAATTCACGAAAGATTTCTTTCCCCAAAATTCATGGCAGCATATACTGGGCTAGTATCAATTTGCTAATAATCCAACTCATAGCTCTTATAGATGTGTAATACTCACTGAAGTCAATAAGAGTTATGGACACAGAAGTGCTACAAGCCTGAATCTTTCATACTCAAGAATACATTGTCCACACACACCTAAATGGAATTCCCAGGTGGCTCAGTGGTAAAGACTCCACCTGCTAATTCAGGAGATGCAGGAGACTTGGATTTAATCCCTGAGTCTGGAAGATCTCCTGGAGAAGGAAATGGCAACCCACTCCAGTATTCTTGCCTGGGAAATTCCATGGACAAATGAGCCTGGCAGTCTACAGTCCACAGGGTTGCAAATGATCAGATATGGCTGAGTGACTGAGTACACACATACACTGCCAAATAGTACTTGGACAGTCTGCAAATATAATTATTATATTATGAAACCTTTCATGTCTTTCCTTTCAGGGAGAAATAAAAAAAAAAAAAGGTGGAGATTTAAATTATGGTATACTCTGGAAACTCAGAGTATATGGTATACTCAGATTGATTATATTCTTTGCAGCCAAAGATGGAGAAGCTCTATACAGTCAGCAAAAACAAGACCAGGAGCTGACTGTGGCTCAGATCATGAACGCCTTATTGCCAAATTCAGACTTAAACTGAAGAAAGTAGGGAAAACCACTAGACCACTCAGGTATGATATAAATCAAATCCCTTAAGACTACACAGTGGAAGTGAGAAATAGATTTAAGGGACTAGATCTGATAGACAGAGAGCCTGATGAACTATGGACGGAGGTTCGTGACATTGTACAGGAGACAGGGATCAAGACCACCCCCAAGGAAAAGGAATGCAAAAAGGCAAAATGGTTGTCTGAGGAGGCCTTACAAACAGCTGAGAAAAGAAGAGAAGCAAAAAGCAAAGGAGAAAAGGAAAGATATTCCCATTTGAATTCAGAGTTCCAAAGAATAGCCAGGAGAGACAAGAAAGCCTTCCTCAGTGATCAATGCAAAGAAATAGAGGAAAACAACAGAATGGGAAAGACTAGAGATCTCTTCAAGAAAATTAGAGATATAAAGGGAACCTTTCAGGCAAAGATGGGTTCGATAAAGGACCAAAATGGTATGGACCTAACAGAAGCAGAAGATATTAAGAAGAGGTGGCAAGAATACACAGAACTGTACAAAAAAGATCTTCATGAGCCAGATAATCACAATGGTGTGATCACTCACCTAGAGCCAGACATCCTGGAATGTGAAGTCAAGTGGGCCTTAGAAAGCATCACTATGAACAAAGCTAGTGGATGTGATGGAATTCCAGTTGAGCTATTTCAAATCCTGAAAGATGATGCTGTTAAAGGGCTGCAGTCAATATGCCAGCATATTTGGAAAACTCAGCAGTGGCCACAGGACTGGAAAAGGTCAGTTTTCATTCCAATCCCTAAGAAAGGCAATGCCAAAGAATGATCAAACTACCGCACATTTGCACTCATCTCACACGCTAGTAAAGTAATGCTCAAAATTCTCCAAGCCAGGCTTCAGCAATACATGAACCGAGAACTTCCAGATGTTCAAGTTGGTTTTAGAAAAGGCCGAGGAACCAGAGACCAAATTGCCAATATCCGCTGGATCATCGAAAAAGCTAGAGAGTTCCAGAAAAACATCTATTTCTGCTTTATTGACTACGCCAAAGCCTTCGACTGTGTGGATCACAATAAACTGGAAAATTCTGAAAGAAATGGGAATACCAGACCACCTGACCTGCCTCTTGAGAAACCTGTATGCAGGTCGGGAACCAACAGTTAGAACTGGACATGGAACAACAGATTGGTTCCAAATACGAAAAGGAGTATGTCAAGGCTGTATATTGTCACTCTGCTTCTTTAACTTATATGCAGAGTACATGATGAGAAATGCTGGGCTGGAAGAAGCACAAGCTGGAATCAAGATTGCCAGGAGAAATATCAATCACCTCAGATATGCAGATGACACCACCCTTATGGCAGAGAGTGAAGAGGAACTAAAAAGCCTCTTGATGAAAGTGAAAGAGGAGAGTGAAAAAGTTGGCTTAAAGCTTAACATTCAGAAAACTAAGATCATGGCTTCTGGTCCCATCACCTCATGGGAAATAGATGGAGAGACAGTAGAAACAGTGTCAGATTTCATTTTTTGGGCTCCAAAATCACTGCGGATGTTGACTGCAGCCATGAAATTAAAAGACACTTACTCCTTGGAAGGAAAGTTATGACCAACCTAGATAGCATATTAAAAAGCAGAGACATTACTTTGCCAACAAAGGTCCGTCTGGTCAAGGCTATGGTTTCTCCAAGGGTCATGTATGGATGTGAGAGTTGGACTGTGAAGAAAGCTGAGCACCGAAAAATTGATGCTTTTGAACTGTGGTGTTGGAGAAGACTCTTTTTTTTTTTTTTTTCATTTATTTTTATTAGTTGGAGGCTAATTACTTTACAATGTTGTAGTGGTTTTTGCCATACATTGACATGAATCAGCCATGGATTTACATGTGTTCCCCATCCCGATCCCCTCTCCCACCTCCCTCTTTACCCGATCCCTCTGGGTCTTCCCAGTGCACCAGCCCCGAGCACTTGTCTTATGCATCCAACCTGGGCTGGTGATCTGTTTCACCCTTGATAGTATACTTGTTTCAATGCTTTTCTCTCAGAACATCCCACCCTCACCTTCTCCCACAGAGTTGCAAAGTCTGTTCTGTACATCTGTGTTTCTTTTTCTGTTTTGCATATTGGGTTATTGTTACCATCTTTTGAAATTCCATATATATGCGTTAGTATGCTGTATTGGTCTTTATCTTTCTGGCTTACTTAACTCTGTATAATGGGCTCCAGTTTCATCCATCTCATTGGAACTGATTCAAATGAATTCTTTTTAATGGCTGAGTAATATTCCATTGTGTATATTACCATAGCTTCCTTATCCATTCGTCTGCTGATGGGCATCTAGGTTGTGTCCCTGTCTTGGTGATTATAAACAGTGCTGCGATGAACACTGGGGTGCACGTGTCTCTTTCAGATCTGGTTTCCTCGGTGTGTATGCTCAGGAGTGGGATTGCTGGGACATATGGTAGTTCTTTATTTCCAGTTTTTTAAGAAATCTCCACACTGTTGGAGAAGACTCTTGAGAGTCTCTTGGACTGCAAGGAGATCCAACCAATTTATCCTAAAGGAGATCAGTCCTGGGTGTTCATTGGAAGGACTGATGCTGAAGCTGAAACTCCAATACTTTGGCCACCTCATGCGAAGAGTTGACTCATTGGAAAAGACCCTGATGCTGGGAGGGACTGGGGGCAGGAGGAGAAGGGGACGATACAGGATAAGATGGCTGGATGTCATCACCGACTCAATGGACATGAGTTTGAGTAAACTCCAGGAGTTGTTGATGGACAGGGAGGCCTGGCGTGCTGCGATTCATGGGGTCACAAAGAGTCGGACACGACTGAGCAACTGAATTGAACTGAACTGACTCTGGAAACAGTGTGCTTATGAAACAGCAAGGTGGATTTTCAAAACTTGATCATCTAAATGTAGACAACTATTGTAGGAGCAATGAATTAAGGAGCAATTCATTGTAGGAGCAATGAATTAAGAGGTCATAGTATTAGACTATAGGTATGACCTTGGTGGAGGAAATGGCAACCCACTCGAGCATTCTTGCCTGGAGAGTCCCATGGACAGAGGAGTTCTGACAGTCTACAGTACATGCCATCACAAAGAGCCGGACATGACTAAATGACTGAGCATGCACATGACCTGGGAGAAGCTTTTAAAAATAACAAAGTTAACAGTCTTCTTAGAAAAATATTTCAATAAGATAATTATAACTAAATTTCTCACTAAACATTTGATATGTCAAAACAAATTTAAAATATAAACAAACCTACTACTAAAAATACTACATGAAATTTATATGAATACTATATGAAATGCACTTGGGTCAAGAATCTGAAACAGACACGTTTCAGAAAAGGATAATACACACTCTGCTTCTTTTCTCAGATTTACCAGGCACATATATCCTATTGTCTGTCCTTCAATGATGGGCCATGTGACATGGCTCTGCAGTGTCTCATTAAACACAAGCTGAAGCCTAGTTATGTTAAAACAGCAGTAGGAGGACCAAGTTAAGTAAATATATATCTGAAATCAGGCTCTATTCTGCCTTTTCCAACCACTGAAGTAAAGAGAATTCCTGAGTATATTTTATATGTTATTCAAGTGATTCAAAGGAATACACTTTGTTCTAGGAGCAAAATTAATTTAATTTGCTAAATGAAGTACAAGAAATCTCTTAATGGCTTAGATACACACAAACTTTAAAAATGACTTTAAAAAAATGACCTTAAATTACCATGTTCATCGCAGCACTGTTTATAATAGCCAGGACATGGAAGCAACCTAGATGCCCATCAGCAGATGAATGGATCAGGAGGCTGTGGTACATATACACCATGGAATATTACTCAGCCATTAAAAAGAATTCATTTGAATCAGTTCCAATGAAATGGATGAAACTGGAGCCCATTATACAGAGTGAAGTAAGCCAGAAAGATAAAGACCAATACAGCATACTAACGCATATATATGGAATTTAGAAAGATGGTAATGATAACCCTATATGCAAAACAGAAAAAGAGACACAGATGTACAGAACAGACTTTTGGACTCTGTGGGAGAAGGTGAGGGTGGGATGTTTCGAGAGAACAGCATCGAAACATGTATATTATCTAGGGTGAAACAGATCACCAGCCCAGGTTGGATGCATGAGACAAGTGCTCGGGGCTGGTGCACTGGGAAGACCCAGAGGGATCAGGTAGAGAGGGAGGTGGGAGGGGGGATCAGGATGGGGAACACATGTAAATCCATGGCTGATTCATGTCAATGTATGACAAAAACCACTACAATACTGTAAAGTAATTAGCCTCCAACTAATAAAAATAAATGGAAAAAATAAAAGTAAAAAAAATTTAAAAATAAATAAATAAAATTATTTAGGCAGAATCCTATGTACAAATATTTAGTTTAGATGGAATATCTCTAACAAAACAAAAGGAGTTTTATCATACTGGCCATTGATAAATGGAGGCTACTTATTTCACTGCAGCTAGATATCAGTGATAATTAGAGAATATATCAAGAGCTTCCCTGTACCATTTTGTTTTCTAGATGATGCTTTGTTTCCTCTATTGATAACACTGTGCAAAACAGGTTCATTTAAGATGTTTCTAAAAATCAACGGTATCTAAAATGAAGTCTTTGAGCTGCTATGTCACGCACCACAAGTTAGAGGGGGAGAAGAAAAGAAAAAGAAGGAAAAAAAAGACAATATTTACTAATTTAAAATATTCAGCTAAGACTGAATATTTTCAGACATCACTGATAATGTAAATAATATTATTAAGAATTACTGAGGGCAAATCCATTTGTATTCCTGGGATCAAACTTTTTTGGGAGATATGTACACCTCTTTCTGTTATCAGTATAGTACATTTATTCAATGCCAATAATATACCAGGTGCTGCAGCAGAAGCAAACCAGATGTTTCAAGAGTTTCCACATGGGAGAACAAACTTGGGCAAATCTTTGAATGCATTTTATTTAAATCTTTCTTACTCTGGTATAGAAAAGTGTCTACTGGAGTAAGTCACTGTGCTGTCTAAGGCAGAGTGAAATTAAAGGAACATTATCAATATCTCCTCTAATTTTTATTGCTTGTGCTGCCTTAGGCAAAATATCTATTTTTATAGTGAGATGAACATATATACAGAATGTTAAAAGACTCTGAAAAAAGTAAAATCCTGCTTGGTGCACACATGTTAGCTATGGCCTCAATAATGAACTATAAATTAAGGTTTTAAAATACTGCCATCGGGTTGTAAAAATGTCAATCTGTTAATGTAACTATTGCCTAACTCCATACACACACCCTTATCCACAGGGCATATTTAGCAAGAGTATCTCTGATATTAGAAGCATTCTAAATTCCCCAAAGAAGGAAATTATTAAAAGAAAGTCCTATAATATTTAACCTAAATAGCTCTGTGTAAATGTTAAAAGAATGTGATTTATTTTCAGTTCCAAAATTGGAAAGGCATATATAATCTATAAGAATGAAAGAAAGTTTAAGGAAATGTGGAACAGGAACTAAAAATTTAAAAAGTCTACAAGGGCCAGCCAGATAACATGAATGAAAGAAATAGATGTCAAGCCCAGCCTCCCTGGAAAATGGTATCTGAGGCAAAGCTTAGTGGCTAATACTTTGTTAAGAGCTGCAATCCCAAAGCAGCTGGCACGGGGCAAAGGAGGAGAGGCATGGAAAGCCAGGCAGTCAAGGTTGTGTTTTACCAGGCCGGTTATGGCTTCACAAAAACACCCAATTGGCTGCTTGGACAAAGACAATACCATGAGGAGAGCCGTAGAGAACTCGCTTCCTCTGTACATCAAAGGAAGGAAAGAGAGGGATCTAAGTCCCTGAGATCTCCTACTCCTTACTGATTTGCATTTGCTATAGGCATTCATTCCCTTTGCTTCCAGGTTATACCTTTAGGCTCTTTGGGTGGCTTCTGAGGAACCTATATCCCATCTCCTGTTGCGGGGCACTTTTCATGAGTCTAGAAATAGTGGGATGAACAAGAGCCTTTTAGTATTTGAGTAGGTTATGCAGGATGGCCAGAGTTGTGTGGCTCCTGCTAGGTAGGAAGGAGCAATAGAGGCTATACCAGAGCTCACGCCAGAGCCAGCCAACACCCACAGTGGAGGCTGAGGCCAATTTCAGCTGCAGTGGAGGCAACCAGGCTCCTCCACGAGCTGATGGCCATGGGCCCAGTAGACAGCTGAAGCCAAGTGAATCAGAGGAGGCTCACAGACTGAACCCAGCACATTAGTCAGGACAAATTATAACTGATACTCATCTCCAGTGAGGGGATAACATAAGGAGTTCCAGAAACTATGGGGAATGTGAGAGAACATGCTGCTACCCAACTCTAGGAACCTGCCACATGCAATAAGGTTGGGCCAAAATGCTGCATTAATGTTTATTTACATCAATATTGGACAAGACACAGGATTTCTATTCTCCCTGAAGTCTGGAAGCCCAATGAGAACCACAAGGTATGGTCTTAAGGTGAAGCTCGTGAAAAGTGTCACAGTTAAATTTTAATTATATTTGAGATTCAAGAAAATAAAACCACAGATGAATGTCACTTATGTCTGTAGGTAATATATTAAATAAAACTCTCCAAGGAAGTTCAATCTGTCAAAGTGTGAATAATAATACTTATAAGAATTTAAGATGTTCAACATCAGATAATCTATCAAAAATATTTACCATATTTATATGTTAAAGATAAAATCTATCTTTTCAATAGTAGAAATAAAATTCAAATATCATAATTAGCCTCCAACTAATAAAAATAAATAAAAAAAATAAAATTCAACATTCACTAATAACGAAATGACTTAGCAAATATGAAATAAAAGAAATATCCATAATTTAAAAAGTATTCACATAAAAACTTACAGCATCTAATCCTACATCTACATCATCTATATCTATCCATATATATATATATATATATATATAAAGAGAATACATTAAATTGCATGAGATCTTTAATCCCATGTCTGTTGCATTGTCCTCATTACTTTGGTGAGACAAGTTATATTCCTGGGTCTTTATCTTCCTTTTGAAGATTTTGAAGAAACGCATTTTCATTCCGATTCAGCTGGGTTTTTAAATAATTAAGATTATGGACACCAGTTTTTCAGCTGTTCTAGAAATAAATGTTAGTAGCCAGCACTTGAAATCTTCCTTTTATCCTGCCCAAAATGAGATGTCTTATTTTTTTTGTTGAAGTGCTATTTTCACTATGTGGATAATACTTCTTGCTACTAACATGACTTCTTATTTTGTTTTCAACCTAAAATTTCAAAGTTGGCACCATAGCCTTGGCTTCCTTCCTTTGAGGAGCCTGAATTCAAAGGTGAGCCTAGCTGCTCTTATCAAGTCATTTAGCAGGAAGCTAGTGGAAGCAGCATCAGTATTTTATTAAAATTTCAAAGATTGACTGTAAAATACATGTATTAAATTTTAACCTAATATCAGGAAATGCTAACTACCTACATGAATATATTTTCCTTCTGATAGCTGTCTTTTGTAATCACACAAAAATAATCCATTTTTGTAGAGTAACTAAAATGTCCTTATACTAACAAACATTTTAGTGAACTGAAAAAAAAAACTCACTGCCATGCTATCTTCTACTTACAATTCAAGATGGAAAAACTTTTACCATATACAATCTCACTGCGCTTTAATCAATTATCTTGTAACTAAATACTCAGGGGCTCAAAATAAACAGGAATTAGGACTCAGAAAAAAAATACATTGTCAACTTATTTTAAACTTCTTTCTATTATAAGATGCAGCCATCCCACTTTGGGGCACATACCTGAAAGAACTGAAATCTGGATTTGTAAGAAATGTCTGCATTCCCATGTTCACTGTAGAATTATTCACAATAGCCAAATTATAGAAACAATCTAAATGTTTATCAATAGATGGATAAGGAAAATGTGTTATATACATATGTATATATGGGCTTCTCAGGTGGCACTAACAGCAAAGACCCACCTGCCAATGCAGGAGACGCAGGAGACCCGGGTTTGATCCAGGTGCGACCATGTGGAACTGTAGCTCGCCAGGTTCCTCTGTCTGTGGGATTCTCCAGACAAGAACACTGGAGTGGGTTGCCATGCCCTCCTCCAGGGGATCTTCCTGACCCAGGGATCGAATCCACATCTCTTATATCTCCTGCATTGATAGGCAGATTTTTTACCACTAGTGCCACCTGGGAAGCTTATATATATATATATATTTTTTTTTTTTTTTCAGCCTTAAAAAAGAAGGAAATCTTGCTATACATGACTATATGGATGAATCTAGAGAACAATATGCTTAAGTGAAGTAAGCCAGTCACAGAAGGACAAATGCTTTGACATATATGAAGTGTCTAAAATAGTCAAACTCATAGATGCGGAGAGTAGAATGGTGGTTGCAGGGTTGGGGAAAATGCAGAGCTGTTGTTCAATGGGTATATGGTATTAAGATAAGTAAGTTTGGAGATCTGCTATAAAACACAGTGCCTATAGTTAACAATACTCTTTTGTACACTTAAAAATCTGTTAAGAGGGTAAACCATATGTTGTGTTCTTATCAAAATAAAATGAAACTCATTTTTACAAAGTTTAAATAATGAAGACCCATTCAGAAGAACACACAGGTATGCACATGCATGCACACATGTACAGACATATACACACATGCATTCACTCACTGTGTCTCATAAAGAATCAGGCCTGGACAATTTCCAAGCAACTGACTGAGGGTGATTTCGGGAGAGAAGATACTATAGAGGTAGGGTTAACAAATCAGTGGGAGAATGTTTCACTTCAAATTCAGTAGGGATAGGCAGTGAGACAAGAATACAATCAGAAGCAAAAGGGTCTGTAAACAAGGTCAATAGAATGAAGTGAACAGCTTCTGAAACGTGATCAAAAATAAAATAGCCCAGGGTGATTACCTGACCACCAGGTCTCACGAGGGTTACAGAAGTTTTAAGATAGGAATGGAGCTATTAAATGTACTGAAGCAGTTTGAATAAATATTGGCTAGTTTTGGAAAGAAGATTTAAGAACCAAGATGAAGTTCAATATAAAATATAGATGAGAGTATCACAAGGACTGGACTTCTCTTTAGAATTACATTGCAAATGTGTCCAATAAAATTTTCTTGATGTAATTTCTAATTTATGACCATGGGCAGTCCTATTATAATTCTCTTCAATCTTCCTATTTCTGAAATATGCATACAAATCACATCTCTGTGGTCACAGTATTTTACTGAAATTTTGTTGTATTAAACAGTACTCAGCATATAAAATCTAACTTAATAGCTAAGGCCTAGACAGTATTTTGCTATAAGGCAAAATTGCTTTAGGTTGCAGTTTGTAGAAAACATCTCACCTATAATGATTAAAGATTTTAATTCACCCTTATTCCTCCCTAACTCCAGCATTTAGATGAGATTTTTTTTTCATTATTATCCATTGTTACTGACACCTTGAAATCAGTGTTGCCCATTCATATGACACTTTCAAATTCAGTTTCTTTAGCTCATTTACTACACTGCCTGACTTCTATCATAGAACTTGTCTCCCAGTATTTCTCCATCTTCAAAATCTAGAACCTTCTCAGGTGATATCAATTCTATTCATATTAGCTATTAAACTTCCCTAGCTTCCCTTCCTTCTAGCTTACTTCTCACTACACTTGACTCACTACCCAGACTAAAATAAAACTCAGATTAGTTCTGTCATTTTGGCCTTTGCTAACAATGGCTGTCTTCCTAAGGTTCCTGTGTCTCCATTACTATTCCCGGTCTTCTCTGAGTTGCTAATCTTTTATCCTGAATCATTCCTACTACCTTTTTTGTTAGTGTTAGTATTTTTGACAAAAAACAGAAACATAGACTTTAAGTACAATTGGAATTTCTTAACTCATTTTGTATTAGTTTTAGGCAGAGTTGCACTGCCTATACCCAATCTCTTCTTCCATAAGCCAAAATCTCACTTTATTTTCTATAAAGTAGATATTTCCAGAAGATTTGAACCATGCAGTAATAGTTTCATCTACTCTCCCCATATTTCAAAATATTTGTCACTATTATACCCTTACTTCTCTCCTTGGAACAATATCTGTTTTTCCAAAGTTCACTTTTTCTTCTAGACTTGTAATAGACCCCACTGCTATCTCAACTCTTTGGGTTGTTTATACTTCTTTGATTCTTATTCTCTATTTCAAAGAAAGCTATTACACCTACTTCAAAACTTCAAATAAATTACTGTTTCACATTTAAGTTACTCTCATTTTTTATTTCAAACTTTCTAAATGATCAGTATTCTATTGTTTCACACAATCTCCTCTTAGCCCCTATAACATATATTTCAATTTCCAGCATTTTAAAGTGATCAGACTTTTCTTATTTTTGGTTAAACCATTGATATGTTTCAATCTTCCTTGAGCTTTTTTATACTATCTATCTTGCTGTATGCTTCCCTGGAGGCTCAGCTGGTAAAGAATCTGCCTGCAAGGTGGGAGACCTGGGTTCGATCCCTGGGTTGGGAAGATCCCCTGGAGAAAGGAACAGCGACACACTCCAGTATATCTTGCTGTATATATTTTTGTTGAAACTCTGGCTCTTCTGAAATACAATGTCTTTGTTCTTTAATTTCACCTTCTCCTGTGAGTACTGCCAAAATTTAAACTCTTGGTCTTCTTGGTGAGAATATAAACCCTTTTAAGGTGGTATAAAATTAATTTTACTAAATATGATCTAATTTTTAGATTTCCTAAGAAGAATAAAAATTAACAAGGTCTTGCCCATAAATGAGGGCTTCTTTTACACTTGCATTAACAAGTATAGATATGAGAAAATAAAGTCTCAGTGCTGACTTTAGTGTTGAGGTTCAGGGTACACTTCATGAGACAAATCACTAAATATTACAAGCAAAAGTTTGGAGGTTAGGTGAAAATTAACCTTACAAACCCATCTCCATCACTCTTCTATGGAGGTTCCAACTACTGGTAAAGAAACAACATTAATGCTACATTTGAAAATTCAATAGATTCCTCAAAAGAGAGACAGGAATCAGCATGACATTAGCTGAAACAGTAAATTATTAGAGGCAATCCTATGTATTTAGAGAATAATACAAAAACTAAATGAATTTTAGTTGTGAATTAGCAAAGTACAAACTAAAAATAGTAAATAAGGCTTTAAAACGTTGTTATGGTTCAAGGAATACCATAAAAATGTTTCTGGACAGTGACAAACCCAAATTTGCTGAAATGAACTTTCTGAGTTTTCAGGAAGACCTAGGTAATGCATGGAGCAATTTCACCCTTATAAAAACAAAGCACTAATCATAGAAATATCACAGAATAATTCTAGGAAATAAAAGGAAATATGAGGACCATAATTTTGAACTAGACATAATCTCAAATATTAAAACATCAACAAAGAAACATGCTCTTGTTTGGAACACTGTTTCTTGAAATTAATTTTTTTCCAAGGAAAAGAAGGAATTAAAAAAAAAATCATCAGAGTCATTCCACTTCTGTATATTTATCTGAGGAAAATAAAAGTGCTAATTTGAAAAAGGAATCCAGATAGGAAAAGAAGAAGTAAAACTCTCACTGTTTGCAGATGACATGATCCTCTACATAGAAAACCCTAAAGACTCTACCAGAAAATTACTAGAGCTAATCAATGAATATAGTAAAGTTGCAGGATATAAAATTAACACACAGAAATCCCTTGCATTCCTATATACTAACAATGAAAAAACAGACAGAGAAATTAAGGAAACAATACCATTCACCATTGCAACAAAAAGAATAAAATACTTAGGAGTATATCTACCTAAAGAAACAAAGGACCTATACATAGAAAACTATAAAACACTGATGAAAGAAATCAAAGAGGACACAAACAGATGGAGAAACATACCGTGTTCATGGATTGGAAGAATCAATATTGTCAAAATGGCTATTCTACCCAAAGCAGTCTATAGATTCAATGCAATCCCTATCAAGCTACCAACGGTATTTTTCACAGAACTAGACCAAAGAATTTCACAATTTGTATGGAAATACAAAAAACCTCGAATAGCCAAAGTAATCTTGAGAAAGAAGAATGGAACTGGAGGAATCAACCTGCCTGACTTCAGACTCTACTACAAAGCCACAGTCATCAAGACAGTATGGTACTGGCACAAAGACAGAAATATAGATCAATGGAACAGAATAGAAAGCCCAGAGATAAATCCACGAACCTACGGACACCTTATCTTTGACAAAGGAGGCAAGGATATACAATGGAAAAAAGACAACCTCTTTAACAAGTGGTGCTGGGAAAACTGGTCAACCACTTGTAAAAGAATGAACCTAGAACACTTTCTAACACCATACACAAAAATAAACTCAAAATGGATTAAAGATCTAAATGTAAGACCAGAAACTATAAAACTCCTAGAGGAGAACATAGGCAAAACACTCTCCAACATAAATCAAAGCAAGATCCTCTATGACCCACCTCCCAGAATATTGGAAATAAAAGCAAAACTAAACAAATGGGACCTAATGAAACTTAAAAGCTTTTGCACTACAAAGGAAACTATAAGTAAGGTGAAAAGACAGCCCTCAGATTGGGAGAAAATAATAGCAAATGAAGAAACAGACAAAGGATTAATCTCAAAAATATACAAGCAACTCCTGCAGCTCAATTCCAGAAAAATAAATGACCCAATCAAAAAATGGGCCAAAGAACTAAACAGACATTTCTCCAAAGAAGACATACAGATGGCTAACAAACACATGAAAAGATGCTCAACATCACTCATTATTAGAGAAATGCAAATCAAAACCACAATGAGGTACCATTACATGCCAGTCAGGATGGCTGCTATCCAAAAGTCTACAAGCAATAAATGCTGGAGAGGGTGTGGAGAAAAGGGAACCCTCTTACACTGTTGGTGGGAATGCAAACTAGTACAGCCGCTATGGAAAACAGTGTGGAGATTTCTTAAAAAACTGGAAATAGAACTGCCATATGACCCAGCAATCCCACTTCTGGGCATACACACTGAGGAAACCAGATCTGAAAGAGACACTTGCACCCCAATGTTCATCACAGCACTGTTTATAATAGCCAGGACATGGAAGCAACCTAGATGCCCATCAGCAGATGAATGGATAAGGAAGCTGTGGTACATATACACCATGGAATATTACTCAGCCATTAAAAAGAATTCATTTGAACCAGTCCTAATGAGATGGATGAAGCTGGAGCCCATTATATAGAGTGAAGTAAGCCAGAAAGATAAAGAACATTACAGCATACTGTCACATGTATATGGAATTTAGAAAGGTGATAACGATAACCCTATATGCAGAACAGAAAAAGAGACACAGAAATACAGAACAGACTTTTGAACTTTGTGGGAGAATGTGAGGGTGGGATATTTCAAAAGAATAGCATGTATGCTATCTATGGTGAAACAGATCACCAGCCCAGGTGGGATGCACGAGACAAGTGCTCCGGCCTGGTGCACTGGGAAGACCCAGAGGAATTGGGTGGAGAGGGAGGTGGGAGGGGGGATCGGGATTGGGAATACATGTAAATCCATGGCTGATTCATATCAATGTATGACAAAACCCACTGGAAAAAAAAATAAAAATAAAATAAAATTTAAAAAAAAAAGTGCTAATTTGAAAAGATATATGCATCCCTATATTCATTGCATCATTATTTACAATAGCCAAGATAAGAAATCAACATATATTTCCATTGATGGATAAATAGGTGTGTGTGTGTGTGTGTGTGTGTGTGTGTGTGTGTGTAAAGGGCTTCTCTGGTGGCCCAGATGGTAAAAAATCTGCCTGCAATGCAGAAAACCTAGGTTCAATCTCTGAGTTGGGATTATCCCCTGGAGAAGAGAATGGCTACCTACTCTAGTATTCTTGCCTGAAGAATTCTGTGGACAGAGGTGCCTGGCGGGGTCCTCTGTCCAGGGGGTTGCGCTGAGCAACTAGCATGCATGCACATGCACACACACACATGCACACACACATATATATATATAAAACTCAGCCATAAAAAAATGGAATCCTGCCATTTGCAACAGCACGGATGGACCTTGAGGGTTTTATGCCAAGTAAAATAAGTTAGATGAAGATAAACAAACACTGCATGATTTTACTTATGTGTAGAATCTAAACAAAACAAACGAAAAAGGACAAAATAAAATAAGAACAAACTCAGAGTAATGAGCACAGATTAGTAGTTATCAGAAGAGAAAGGAGCTAGGGGGTAAGCAAAATGGGTAAAGGAAAGAGGGTCAATTGTATGGTGATGGATAGTAAGTAGACCTGAAGTGGTGATCACTTTGTAGTATATGCAGATGTCAAATTATAGAAGGCTACACACCACAAACATTAAAAAAACTGACTGAAATTATCTATTTTTATTAATCCAGCAGAAAAATATGAGGTGAGTCTAGGATCAACTTCATAGACTCACTTCTATCCTTGTTTTCTAATAAAGTTACCAAGCATTAGTAAAAAAAAAAAAAAAAATCTATATCATACACTGAGAGCTCAGTAAAAGCCCCTTCACAAAGAGTAGGTTCTTGTAAAATAGTTATTTTAAATAGAGGAATGAGGGCAAAAGACTCATATTGTTCTCTCTCTCCACTTCTGGCTTCCTCCTATAGCAGTCAAGTTTTCCTTGGTTGCTGATACTACATGGTGGCTGACATAAGCAATCAACACCTCTAAATTTCTCACTCAACTTCTTTCATTCTCTCTCAACTTCTTCTGTCAGACAAAATAATGACTCAACTGGGCTGATAAATCACAAAATTTTTGAAGATGGGATGGAAAACACCAAGTTAGTCCCCCTTATTTTACAGATTAAAAAACTAAAAGTTCTTATAACTACAAGAGCACTTTCCTAATCAAAACCTTTCAATAGATCTATTATATATAAGATAAATTTCCAAAACCTTGGTATGGTATAAATATCGTCCAAAATTCTGCCTCTGTCTTCCCCTCAAGATGTGTATCTTGTCACAGTACTGAATATTGCATTGTTTTTTTTTTTTTTTCATAAATTACCATTCATTTATTTTTATTAGTTGGAGGCTAATTACTTTACAATATTGTAGTGGTTTTTGCCATACATTGACATGAATCAGCCATGAATTTACATGTGTTCCCCATCCTGGACCCCCCTCCCACCTCCCTCCCCATCCCATCCCTCTGGGTCTTCCCAGTGCACCAGCCCTGAGCACTTGTCTCATGCATCCAACCTGGACTGGCGATCTGTTTCACACTTGATAATGTATATTATCAAGTGAGTATTGCATTGTTAAACTTATAACTGGGCTTCCCAGGTGGCACTAGTGGTAAAGAACCTGCCTACTAAGGCAGGAGATGCAAGAGACGAGGGTTCGATACCAGGGTTGGGAAGATCACCTGGAGGAGGAATGGAAACCCCCTCTAGTATCCTTCCCTGGAGAATCCCATGAACAAAGGAGCCTGGTGGGCTACAGTCCACTTTCACTACAAAATAATTTATTAAAACACAGCTTCAGCCTCCTATATACAAGCGCACATACTCCTGACTACCCTAACTAGGGGACCCCTTTCTTCTCCCTTGCCTTGCGAACCTCTTCTATCAGATCTTTAAGATACTAGATCTCCTTGGCCAAGGAATCTGCCTTCTCTTTCAGAGCCTCATTCTTCTTTTCTAGCTCTTTACATTCACCAGTGAGAGCCTCCTGTTCTGCCCTCTTCTTCCGGCGGTACCTAGTGGCTGCTGTCTTGTTCTGCTCCATTTTCTTCAGCTTCTTGTCTAGCTTCTCACCCTTTACTTTTGCTGCAACCATCTTCTCTCCAGGAGGGTCATAGGATATGGGGTGGGAAGAGCCACCAAGGGCACCTGGAGATAGCAGGCTCTTATTTGGAGAGCCCCTGGAGGTGGAGCGGCTGTGCTGGGGAGAGCCCAGCGAGGAGTCAGGGCTCATACAGATGCCACGATCATTATCTGAGGGGGCATCCTCCTCCTTTATGCCTGAGGGACCACAGTAATGCAAGTGGTGGAGTCTGGCTTGCTATCTCCTTCAGAGATAACCACTTCACTGCACAGCTCTAAACTAAAGGAATGATCTGGAGTGGAAGAAAGGGCCCCTGGGGAAGGGGGAAGAGGTTGCAAGAAAGTGAAGGGGGCACCCTGGTCAATTGTTGGTAAACTTTCTGGAAGATGGCCAATTGGGTTCACTATCTGGGGGGGCTCCTTGTTAGTCTCCTGGAGTAGGGGATCAAAGAGATCACACGTGTCATCCAACGTGGCCAAGAGCTCATCTGGCATGGTTTCCAGGTCATCCATACTCAACAGGGTATCATTAAAATCAAACTCCTTCAAATCCATTGTCTCCACCATCCAATCTGTCCCAGAGAAAGCATCCTCCTTGCTGTTGTCTGAGAAACTGACCAACCCATCCACAGCCAGCCATTCGGAGGAGCCTGCCTTAGCCTTGTCGCAGGAGTTTGCAAGGGGTCAGACATGACTGAAGTGACTCAGCATGCAGCACAGACACTCGTAACTGGCATCTGTGCTCTCACTGACCTATAGCTGACCATTTCCTTCTCTCCCTTGTCTTCCTATTTGTTCATGTTTCTATTACACCATTTTAACACTAAGGGATTTATAAGATTAAACATCTGCCTCCTCCTCTTAATTTGAATTGCAAGGTTATAGGTACCACAGCTCATTCCTACTGAGATTATTAATGCCTATTCTGAGTACCAGGGCACAGAGCAGAAGCCCTGGTTACATTTATCAAGTAACACTTGATAAATGAAGAAACACATACATTAGTAAGGGCATAAACAATACCAGAAGTTGAGCACAATCACAAACTCATAGAATTAAGCTAAAAATCTCTCAATGTTAATGTTAAAAAGTCAATACACTTGGAGATGAAATTTGTCATAAAAAAATCAATGTCAGCATTCTCAAAAGCTCACAGACAGACCGAGAAGCCTGCTTCGAAACGTTCACGAATTTTTCAATGTTGTAGTTTCCTGTCCACTAAATAAACTTGACTTTCTTTCAAGAATAGTTTTGAACATAAGTATCTATTATTTCATTCTGCTCATTTTCTATACAACTGTATTCTTTAATAATTCATCACATGCATGCATATACACACAATTTTGAAAATAATGTGGATTGAGCATATTTTGGAAGATTATTCTGGGAATCAAAATATCTTCGATTATATTGCTTCTATAACCAAACATATTCCAAGTTCTCAACCCTCAATTTAGAAATGGATTTCTAGACTCTAACTTATGTGAAAACTAAGACTTGCCATTGTGAGGTGAAAATAGCAACAAAAAAAAAAAAAAATCGACATCAATTCATAAACCCAAAATTTGAATATGGTTATACACATACTTTTCCCTTGTAAATATATTTTAAACAAAAATTTTAAATGACAAATTATATATATATATATATATATATATATATATATATATATACATTAGTTGATGCATAATTGCATCATTATTTTAAAATTTCATTTAGATTCAGTTTATAAATAGATATAAAATAATAAATTTATCTATAAGGACTATCATAATGTGTGGATGCATTATCTATGTGTATGGCTTTTAAAAGAATCTTTAATCCTTAACATTAAAAAATGCAGTATAAAGTTGGCAATGTTTTTTATAATTATAAGAAGTTACCACTTATATGCCATGCTAAGTACTAGCTCTGTGCAAGGCACTAAATGTCCTAATTTAAACCTCATCACTCTCCAGAAAGTTTGATAATATCATTACCACTAATTTGACCAAGGGAAAAAAAAAAAAAGACATACAAATTTAATGAATATATCCACCTATAAAAGAAGGACTTTGTTACACAACTATTACTAGGGAAAAGGTGGTCACTTTATAGTTTACTTCTTACAAATTTAATCATTTTACCAGGTATATGCATGTTCAGTTGCTCAGTTGTATCCAACTTTTTATGACCTATTGAACTGTAGTCTTCCAGGCTCCTCTGTATGTGGAATTTTCTAGGCAAGAATACTGGAGTGGGTTGTCCTTTTCCTTTTCCAGGGGATCTTCCTGACCCAGGGATTGAACGTGTATCTCCTGAATCTCCTGCACTGCAGGTGGATTCTTTACCACTGAGTCAACGGGGAAGCCCAGGTATGTACTCAGTTAATTTTATTTTGATCACTATTATTAGGGAATTAATTCTAGGTTGGACTGATTATAGAGGTTACTTACATGAGTTTAAAGACAGAGGCAAATAAATGTAACAAATTTAGTAACAATTCATGGGAATATTGTCTCACAATTATTAACTATCATACATAATTTTAAGTGAACATTTTGAAAATCACCATATCAAAGTAAGTGGTTACCTTATGGAGATCATGAATATATACCTGTGGAATAAATGAGTAGGTGGGACTGACCTAATTTTCTGGGATAATGTTTGTGGAATACAAGTTACAATGGTAACATCACTCATAGATTCATAAATTTGAGTGTTTCAGAGTGATGTTCTTTGAGCAATTGTTTTGGAAGATTTAAAGATGAAGCTACTGAGGTCTCAAGTGGCAAAAGAAAAATAAAAAAGGGTTTTATAACATCTAAACAAAGACCACATAACATCTGAATTAAGATGTGTTATACAATTTGTACTATAAATATGGGCTTCTCAGGTGGCTCAGTGGTCAAGAATCTGCCTGCAATGCAGGAGTCCTGGGTTCGATCCCTGCATCAGGAAGATCCCCTGGAGAAGGAAATGGCAACCCATGCCAGTATTATTGCTGGGAACATCTCATGGACAGAGGAGGCTGGTCAGTTACAGTCTATGGGGTTGCAAAATTGTTCGTCCCAACTTAGCGACTAAAAAAAAAAATTATAATTTAAATTAATATGTTAAGCAATTTTCAAATGTTGGGCTATTTCACCTACACCCTTGAAAGATTTTGTCATTAAATTGTCCAGTTAAAAAAACCTCTTCTTTGTAAAATGAAAGATTTGCTTATCTTATGGGATGTTTTAAATTTATAGGCATGCATTAGCATATAACCACCATTATACAGGTAATAAAGTACAGAATCACACTGACCAAAGTCTGTCCACCTCCACAGCCTGGGAATTTACTAACAGGTATATCTACTCCAAAGCTATGGTTTTTCCAGTAGTCATGTATGGATGTGAGAGTTGGACTATAAAGAAAGCTGAGCACTGAAGAATTGATGCTTTTGAACTGTGGTGTTGGAGAAGACTCTTGAGAGCCTTTTGGAATGCAAGGAGATCCAACCAGTCCATCCTAAAGGAAATCAGTCCTGAATATTCACTGGAAGGACTGATGCTGAAGCTGAAATTCCAATACTTTGGCCACCTGATGTGAAGAACTGACTCTTTGGAAAAGACCCTGATGATAGGAAAGATTGAAGGTGGGAAGTGAAGGGGACAACAGAGGATGAGATTGTTGGATGGCATAACCAACTCAATGGACTTGAGTTTGAGTAGGCATCAGGAGTTAGTGATGGTTAGGGAAGAGTAGAATGCTATAGTCCATGGGGTAGGAAAGAGTTGGACACAACTGAGTGACTGAACAGAACTCTCTTTTTTCTAAACTTTTAAATATTAATTAATAAAATAAAAGTACACACTGGCAGTCTTTAGTACTTTCTAAAGATAGCATCTTGGCAGAGGAAAGATATGTGCACATATTTAGTTTTCATGTACTTTCTCAGAACGTGGTATACTTTGGTGAATGCAAATAAATAGTATCTAACTACAATTCACCTAAAAGGAAAAACACTATAAGTCTAGATAAGGAAGAAAATAAGCTTTTTTTTTATAATGTATGATTTTGGATGTTATTATTTAATATATGTTTTTCTAGAAGATACATATTTTGATCCTTAAAGACCACACTGTTATTGTATAGCATTTATGAAATTTATCCATTATGTTTAATGAGAAAAACATGTGTAGGCACTCCAAGGGAGAGGCTTTTTTTTTTTTTTTTTGGATAAGGTCATTATGCTTCTTTTGTATGATACACAACCAGAGAGAAAGTGTTTCTCTTTCCCAAAGAACATCATTGAAAATAGACAATGTACAATTCCCTCCTTTTGGAGATATCTGCATAGCCATGAAATGGCTGAAGAATCTTTTCTAAAATGTTCTACATGTCTTAGCCACATATCCTGCTCTGATTGTGTTTCCACCCTCAAAAATGAGCCCATCTTTTAGATAAGCCATCCATTTATTTTTCCAAAAAATAATTTTAAATAGTGGTGCCTTTTACATTGTAAAACCAATTATGACAGAGCCAATAAATGGGGGAATCAAAAGGTTAACTGACTATATCAATTTATTTAGACATAGATGTATTTATTCCTTTCTAAATCTATGATTCAAATTTTAAAGAGATGAGAGCCGGTGATCACCATGTGGCTCTCATCATATTGTGTTCATTTGGATTGAAGCAATGTGGCAACCAAAATCACTATTACTAATTTTCTACCTGATTTAGTTAGCCAGAGTAATAAAAAATTAATAAAACATTAATAAAAAATATTTTCCTATAGTCATTCATAGTAGCTGAAACAGCACAATGCAAGCTACTCTAAGATGATGTAATTTGTTCACACCACCACAGTTTTTCTCCCAGGCACAATCAGCTGCTCTGTCAGTGTTACTCATCTCTTCTCTGTAATGTTTAATGAGAAAATTTGGAGAAAGAATATCCAAAATGTTTTTATCCGGGCTCAATTTTCCACCCCACTTACAGTTTCAAGATTCCCAGGCAGTAGATGAGGCTCAGGAAGAGGTCATTTCTGGAATAAGCAGATAGATGAATGGAAAGGGAGGTTGTATAGTATTCAGTAATTCTGTAGCCACTCAAACATGGGGAGGAAAAATGAAAAGAATTTTAAACCTACCAATGTCTATGCCTTTACATAACCTCAGGTAATAAATCACAAAGAGAAAGTGCAACCACAGTTGACATTGGAATTCTGTGAACATTTGTGGACTAATACTATTCTAGAACAATACAGTAAAGTTTAACTAAATCAAAATATGTATTGCCACTGAATAGCAGTAATTGAAAGAAATAGAATCTGTATAGTACTGTGCTGTTTCCAAAGTACTTGTGTATATATATATATATATATATATATATATATATATATTCTGTGTTTATATCGTCTTTAGCAAACACAAAATACCAAACCTCACCAGAGTGATTTAAGATAAAAAAAAAAACAAGATAAAAAATCAAGATAAAAAAAATTATTTTTATTTTATTTTCATTTATTTTTATTAGTTGGAGGCTAATTACTTTACAATATTGTAGTGGGTTTTGTCATACATTGACATGAATCAGCCATGGAGTTACGTGTATTCCCCATCCTGATCCCCCCTCCCACCTCCCTCTCCACCCGATTCCTCTGGGTCTTCCCAGTGCAACAGGCCCCAGCACTTGTCTCATGCATCCAACCTGGGCTGGTGATCTGTTTCACTATAGATAATATACATGTTTCGATGCTGTTCTTTCAAAACATCCCACCCTTGCCTTCTCCCACAGAGTCCAAAAGTCTGTTCTGTATGTCTGTGTCTCTTTTTCTGTTTTGGATATAAGGTTATCATTACCATCTTTCTGAATTCCATATATATGTGTTAGTATGCTGTAATGTTCTTTATCTTTCTGGCTTACTTCACTCTGTATAATGGGCTCCAGCTTCATCCATCTCATTAGGACTGGTTCAAATGAATTCTTTTTAATGGCTGAGTAATATTCCATGGTGTATATGTACCACAGCTTCCTTATCCATTCATCTGCTGATGGGCATCTAGGTTGCTTCCATGTCCTGGCTATTATAAACAGTGCTGTGATGAACATTGGGGTGCACGTATC
The DNA here is from genome assembly GCF_033118175.1 of Dama dama. Lineage (NCBI taxonomy): Eukaryota > Metazoa > Chordata > Mammalia > Artiodactyla > Cervidae > Dama > Dama dama. The sequence continues at coordinate 25,872,674 of NC_083695.1, forward strand.
TCTTTCAGATCTGGTTTCCTTGGTGTGTATGCCCAGAAGTGGTATTGCTGGGTCATATGGCAGTTCTATTTCCAATTTTTTAAGAAGTCTCCACACTGTTCTCCATAGTGGCTGTACTAGTTTGCATTCCCACCAACAGTGTAAGAGGGTTCCCTTTTCTCCACACCCTCTCCAGCATTTATTGCTTGTAGACTTTTGGATAGCAGCCATCCTGACTGGTGTGTAATGGTACCTCATTGTGGTTTTGATTTGCATTTCTCTAATAATGAGTGAGGTTGAGCATCTTTTCATGTGTTTGTTAGCCATCTGTATGTCTTCTTTGGAGAAATGTCTGTTTAGTTCTTTGGCCCATTTTTTTATTAGGTCATTTATTTTTCTGGAATTGAGCTTCAGGAGTTGCTTGTATATTTTTGAGATTAATCCTTTGTCTGCTGCTTCACTTGCTATTATTTTTTCCCAATCTGAGAGCTGTCTTTTCACCTTGCTTATAGTTTCCTTTGTTGTGCAAAAGCTGTTAAGTTTCCTTAGGTCCTATTTGTTTAGTTTTGCTTTTATTTCCAATATTCTGGGAGGTGGGTGATAGAGGATCCTGCTGTGATTTATGTTGGAGAGTGTTTTGCTATGTTCTCCTCTAGGAGCTTAATAGTTTCTGTTCTTACATTTAGATCTTTAATCCATTTTGAGTTTATTTTTGTGTATGGTGTTAGAAAGTGTTCTAGTTTCATTCTTTTACAAGTGGTTGACCAGTTTTCCCAGCACCACTTGTTAAAGAGGTTGTCTTTTTTTCCCATTGTATATCTTGCCTCCTTTGTCGAAGATAAGGTGTCCATAGGTATGTGGATTTATTTCTGGGCTTTCTGTTCTGTTCCACTGATCTAAATTTCTGTCTTTGTGCCAGTACCATACTGTCTTGATGACTGTGGCTTTGTAGTAGAGCCTGAAGTCAGGAAGGTAGATTCCTCCAGTTCCATTCTTCTTTCTCAAGATTACTTTGGCTATTTGAGTTTTTTGTTTTTTTTTTTTTTTTGTATTTCCATACAAATTGTGAAATTATTTGTTCTAGTTCTGTGAAAAATACCGTTGGTAGCTTGATAGGGATTGCACTGAATCTATAGATTGCTTTGGGTAGTATACCCATTTTGACAATATTGATTCTTCCAATCCATGAACACAGTATGTTTTTCCATCTGTTTGTGTCCTCTTTGATTTCTTTCATCAGTGTTTTATAGTTTTCTATGTATAGGTCTTTTGTTTCTTTAGGTAGATATACTCCTAAGTATTTTATTCTTTTTGTTGCAATGGTAAATAGTATTGTTTCCTTAATTTCTCTTTCTGTTTTCTCATTGTTAGTATATAGGAATGCAAGGGATTTCTGTGTGTTAATTTTATATCCTGCAACTTTACTATATTCATTGATTAGCTCTAGTAATTTTCTGGTAGAATCTTTAGGGTTTTCTATAAAAAAAAAATCTTAAAAGAATTTATGGAACAGAATAGAAAGCCCAGAGATAAATCCACGAACCTATGGACACCTTATCTTTGACAAAGGAGGCAAGGATATACAATGGAAAAAAAGACAACCTCTTTAACAAGTGGTGCTGGGAAAACTGGTCAACCACTTGTAAAAGAATGAAACTAGAACACTTTCTAACACCATACACAAAAATAAACTCAAAATGGATTAAAGATCTAAATGTAAGAACAGAAACTACAAAACTCCTAGAGGAAAACATAGGCAAAACACTCTCCGACATAAATCACAGCAAGATCCTCTATGACCCACCTCCCAGAATATTGGAAATAAAAGCAAAACTAAACAAATGGGACCTAATGAAACTTAAAAGCTTTTGCACTACAAAGGAAACTATAAGTAAGGTGAAAAGACAGCCCTCAGATTGGGAGAAAATAATAGCAAATGAAGAAACAGACAAAGGATTAATCTCAAAAATATACAAGCAACTCCTGCAGCTCAATTCCAGAAAAATAAATGACCCAATCAAAAAATGGGCTAAAGAACTAAATAGACATTTCTCCAAAGAAGACATACAGATGGCTAACAAACACATGAAAAGATGCTCAACATCACTCATTATTAGAGAAATGCAAATCAAAACCACAATAAGGTACCATTACACGCCAGTCAGGATGGCTGCTATCCAAAAGTCTACAAGCAATAAATGCTGGAGAGGGTGTGGAGAAAAGGGAACCCTCTTACACTGTTGGTGGGAATGCAAACTAGTACAGCCGCTATGGAAAACAGTGTGCAGATTTCTTAAAAAATTGGAAATAGAACTGCCATATGACCCAGCAATACCACTTCTGGGCATACACACTGAGGAAACCAGATCTGAAAGAGACACGTGCACCCCAATGTTCATCACAGCACTGTTTATAATAGCCAGGACATGGAAGCAACCTAGATGCCCATCAGCAGATGAATGGATAAGGAAGCTGTGGTACATATACACCATGGAATATTACTCAGCCATTAAAAAGAATTCATTTGAACCAGTCCTAATGAGATGGATGAAGCTGGAGCCCATTATACAGAGTGAAGTAAGCCAGAAAGATAAAGAACATTACAGCATACTAACACATATATATGGAATTTAGAAAGGTGATAACGATAACCCTATATGCAAAACAGAAAAAGAGACACAGAAATACAGAACAGACTTTTGAACTCTGTGGGAGAATGTGAGGGTGGGATATTTCAAAAGAACAGCATGTATACTATCTATGGTGAAACAGATCACCAGCCCAGGTGGGATGCATGAGACAAGTGCTCAGGCCTGTTGCACTGGGAAGACCCAGAGGAATCGGGTGGAGAGGGAGGTGGGAGGGGGGATCGGGATTGGGAATACATGTAAATCCATTCCATGGCTGATTCATATCAATGTATGACAAAACCCACTGGAAAAAAAAATAATAATAATAATAAAAAAAAAAGAATTTTAAAAGGAGAGATGTATATAAAAGACTATAAATATTAAAAGTTGATTGTTTATTGGAAGGAAAAGTATGACAAACCTAGACAGTGTATTAAAAAAATAAATTAAAAAAAGACATCACTTTGACAACAAAGGTCATATAGTCAAGGCTATGGTTTTTCCAGTAGTCATGTACTAATGTGAGAGTTGCATCATAAGGAAGAATCGATGCTTTCGAATTATGGTGCTGGAGAAAACTCTTGAGAGTCCCTTGGACTGAAAGGAGATCAAACCAGTCCATCCTAAAGGAGATCAACCCTGAATATTCATTTGAAGGACTGACACTGAAGCTCATAACTCTGGCTACCAGATACGAAGAGTCAACTCATTGGACAAGACCCTGATGATGGGAAAGATTGAAGGCAGGAGGTGAAGAGGGTGACAGAGGATAAGATGACTGGATTGACTTAATGAACATGAATTTGAGCACATTCCAGGATATAGTGGAGGAGAGAGGAGCCTGGCATGCTGCAGTCCATGGGGCTACAAAGAGTCAGACATGACTTAGCGAGTGAACAACAACAAACTGGTAGAAAGTAAATTTACATTGAAAAGTAACATTTAATGGCCTTGTATTATGTTTACATAAACTGTTTTTGTTCAAATATGTAATTAAAAATGACCTTTTTATATATACTTTACACACTCCACATTCCCACACAAGCACCACTGTATGAATAAAATTAAGATTCTCCTTTCTCAGTCACCAAAGGAACCTATGCCCAGGGTAACTGAATTCAGTTTTTCCACTCCAATGTCCATCATGGCCCTCCACCAAGAATACTGTCTAAGTAAGGGTAATTCATTTTATGCGAATATATATATATTTAAAAAGTTATCCAACTCCACGTCCATCTTCTAAGGAGATGGCGATATCTGCACTAGAGCATAGATGCTCTGGATATATTAAGATTTCTTTCCAGTTAGAGTAACAAGGTAATTTCTGCTATGTCATACATTTAACATTCAATAAATATGCTAATTTACACCCATGCTCAGATTTTGGGACACAGTAGAAAACCTAAAAAGGGCAAAAATTTCTGCTTTCCTGAATTCATACTCTAGTGAGGGGAAGACAATGTAACAAATAAGTTAATGATGCTGTATTTTATAAGGCACCAAGTGTTATAAAGTCACAACAGAACAAGAAAGATAAAGAAAACAAAGCAATTTTAAATAGGGAAGTAAAGGTGGATCTCATTAATAAAGTAACAGGGAAAAGAACTGACAAAAGTAAGAGAGAGGTCCATGCATACATCTGAGATAAGAATATTCCATGCAAAGAAAACACTAGCTCCAAAACCCTGAGGCAGGATCATACCTGCTATGTTTAGGGAAAAGTGAGTGCGACTAAGTGCGTGAATAGACAAGGTGGTGGCTGAAACAGTAAAGAATCTGCCTGCAATGCAGGAGACCCAGGTTCAATCCCTGGGTCGGGAAGATCCCCTGGAGAAAGGAATGGCAACCCTCTCCAGTATTCTTGCCTGGAGAATTTCATGGACTGAAGAGCTTGGTCAGCTACAGTCCATGGGGTCGCAAAGAGTTGGACACAACTGAGTGACTAACACACACAAACATACACACAGACAAGGTGAAGTAGAAAATGCAGTCAGACTACAAGGATAGAAAGCAGTATGGTATACAAGGAACGAGAAAAACAGGAGTTGGGATAAGTCCATTTTCCATATTTTCCATAATTTATAGTGACTTAAGTTAGTATAGAAGATGCTGATGCTGGGAGGGATTGGGGACAGGAGGAGAAGGGGGCAACAGAGGATGAGATAGCTGGATGGCATCACCGACTCGATGGACATGGGTTTGAGTAAACTCTGGGAGTTGGTGATAGACAGGGAGGCCTGGCGTGCTGTGGTTCATGGGGTCGCAAAGAGTCGGACACGACTGAGCAACTGAACTGAACTGAAGTTAGTATAAACTTCTGCTTAGAATTCAGGACTATAGGAAATTGGATGGACTCAAGAAAATTTAGCATCTGATTCTCATTTTTGGTTAACATATATATATGAAAGAGCAGGTATTTATACATGTTATATATGATTTAATATTAAACATTCCAGTCTATTCTGAAAATTACTTATATGTGGGAGTAACAGAGACAGAACAGAGAGAGAGAGAGAGAGAAGTAAAACAGAAAAGTATAGTAGCTAAGATGGTGAGTCTCTAACTTGATGTTCCTTTCTGGCTCTCATTTTCTAAAACTACGGTCAAATGCATTACTTGCTATCAATTTTTAAGAAAATTCATCCAGCATATGGCACTGAATGTGTGTTAATTTTTAACTGACTATTTAAAGTAATGGTATTGTACAAATCAACTGAAGTAAAATAAGAATAGATATGCGAAAGGATCTTTAGGCACTGAAAACAAACTATGTCATATATGGGAAGGAAAAAGTTAGGTATACCAGGAAGCGTGATCTCAATATATAGCTGTTATAGGGGGTAAATGGCCATGATCCTGGAGACCTTCTCTATAATTTAGCAAAACAAATAAGATAATAAAAACATTAGATACAGTATCTTGGCTTATTCTAATAATGACACTTCAAGTGGCTCAAGGATACTGGCATTAAAAATAAGCAGTACAGATTTTTATCTTGATAAGAAACTAGCTGAAGTTATTATGTGATATATCAGGCTTAGCAATATGAACATTTTTTTTTAAAAAGGAAGGGCAAGTGCATAATTCCAGAGCAAATCACTGCCTGGATGCAAATACTTCTCTCAGTGGATGTTTACAATGATGTTGATGTTGTTTTCAGGTAGCCAGCGATTAAACTTTTAGCTCAAAGAAATGTATACATTCAGATGCACTGATATTGTCACAGAGTTTAGATTTACATTGGTGGTGGTGGTTTAGTCACTAAGTCGTGTCTGACCCTTGTGACCCCTAGGACTGTAGCCCACCAGGCACCTCTGTTCATGAAATTTCCCAGGCAAGAATACCCAAGTGAGTTGCCATTTCCTTCTCCAGGGGATATTCCCGACCCAGAGATTGAACCAGAGTCTCCTGAATTGCCTCTGGATTCTTTACCACTGAGACATCAGGGAAGCTCTCTATATATATTGTGAAGTGAAGGTCATTCAGTCATGTCTGACTCTTTGAGACCCCATGGACTACAGTCCATGAAACTCATTAGGCCAGAATACTGGAGTGGTTAACCTTTCTCTTCTCCAGGGGATCTTCCCAACCCAGGGATAGAACCCAGGTCTCCTACATTGCAGGCGGGTTCTTTACCAGCTGAGCCACAAGGGAAGCCCTAGATATACATTATGTGCCACTTAAAATTGCATTAAATAAAATAACACAATGTGTTTTTGTAATGCAAGTAAGACATCAGTATATCCCTAACATATTTAATATTCTATGGTAAGCAAATTGGGGAATCAAACAAACAACAAAAATCCTCAACATAGTTGTCCAAAGTTCAAAAAATGATTTACTCACATATTTTACAAAGTGTGTTTAAAACATGATCTCATTGAAAATGATCGAACTACTGGTAACATCTTTCTAGGCCTCAGACCACTTTGTAAACACAGGAAGTCACAGTTCCTAGGAAGTTTATCCCATGTTGAAATGTTCTCAGATTTTGCACTGTCGAAAGAATATTTCCCATAAACAGAGAGCTCTCTGGGGGCATTCACAGGGCTGAGTGGTAACTCTTAGGGAAGCAACAGTTTGGGAACTTTGGGGCATGCTGGACCATTAATGAATTGCCTGGTTTATAACCAATGTAAATGCGGAGTTGGCTCCTTTCCCAGAATCCTTCTAAGCAACAGTCTAGCAATAGCAGTAGCACCATCAACACAGAAAAAGACAACAGTTGGAGGAACTGAAAAAACTGAAGTTTTGGCCAAGGCATAAAGATATAATGGATGCTGAGTTCCAAAGAAGGAGCTAGACCTGATGCAGGATATAAAAACTGAAATTGTAAAAATGAGTAATGTTACACTCCAATCCTCACCATGCTAAAGCTCTAGAGGGTTCCAGATATGGGGACAGCTGACTCAAGCAACATCTGTGAAGACACTGTGTAGGGAGAGTGATACTGTGAGTATATACTTTCTACACCAAAAGGGAAGAATGGAAGGGTGCAGCCAGAGGAACTGAAGGCAAAAGCATTCAATGGTACACTGTTGTGATAATTTTTCATTCACTACTTGCATAATTTATTTATACAATATAAGTTTAGCTTTCTCTCAGGAAAATACCATTCCAGACAAGAAGTTTCCTTTCTGTCCTATGTTATACAAATAGCTTCATTAACACCTACAAATGCATCATTTTTCACACTCTTTTCCAGATTTTTCAACTGAGATAGCTTTCCTTTAAATTAAGGCTATTTTTCTTTTACTGAGTTTCTACTTATAATTCACAGGATATTTAGATGATCTTTAAATAGACAAAATATTTATTGTAATGTTAGGCATCCTCATCTTTGAAGATGAATATTGAAAGGAAATCCTCATTAACTGCAACATCCCATGGAATATTCCAAATATCTTTACCTGCTTTGGGACCCATCTCATATAGCATTACAGATTTTAAAATTTTTAAAGCAAGCAGTAATTAATTCATATATCATACTAGCTAGATGAATTACTAAACTGCATCCTTTCTGTGTCCAGGAAAAATTATAGCATTGCATTAGTACTTAAAATAGATATAAGCAGATGATTTCCAGCACAGTTTCATTATAATCTTATAATAGGGTATGAGCTAAATTGATGAAAAGAAATACTAAAACCGCCTTGCAAACATCAGTGAAACTAACATCTTGGCCTCCTCAATCAGTTCTAGACTTACCCATCAGACCAAGGATTTTAGATTAGATTCCCAAACTTTTTAATTCACTGCTGTAAGACTCATTTAAGGGAGAAAGGAGACCAAATGCCCAATTCGCAATCTTGAGTTTGGTAAGAAAGAAGTGGTAGGCTCCTGCTTTGCAAAGCAGATTTCCTGCATTGGCCCCTAGCCATATTTACCCAAATTTCAAAGGTGGGGGTGGGGTGATGGCTTCCTACCTTAGAATTGCTTCATGAAATTAGAATTCAAGAAATTATTTTAAGTCACTTAAAATGGGAAGCCAGCAGAAACTGGGGTGGATTGACAGAAGCCAAAAACACTATAAAGAGCATTGGAAGGTATATAAAAGTGAAAGTGTGTTTCTATGCATTATATTCAACAGTCTACATGAGCAAAAATGATAAGAAAAAAAAAAAAAAAAAGATTTAGCAAGCTCCATTGCCAGGGATGCTGGAAATCTGCCAAACACAAAGAGGTAGCAACTATTCCACCCTCTTGACTCTACTTAGAGTAACATTACCCTTCTCACTAAACAAAAGAAAAGGTGTGGTTGAAAGCCACAGCCTGCGTTTATACCTGCTCAAGTTGTGATTACTTTTCCTTCCTACAAAATATTTGTGTATCTACTAGCAGGAGGTTAAATCTTTACCTAGCATGAATTTAAGAAAATAGCATGCTAATTTTTGACATGATGATAAAGACATAAAATCTTAGGTAAGTGTATTTCACTATATTGTTTGTAATGGTACACTGGAACAGGTTCGTCACATTAAATTTACTTTTGCTACTGTGAGTGAATGAGTGAGTGAGAGAGAGGCATTGCCTGCAAAGTTCAAGAAAATATATTCTTTATTATTCCCAGAAGTTAGGGTTGTCTCCTGTCTCTTACTGTCCTTTATAACATAGCATCTTGGTTAGGATAGCTTATAATTTTCTATCATTTGACTTATCAGATGTCATATCAAATTTAGATATTTTAGGAAAGATAAAGGAGAGATACATATTGTTCAATGAGTTGATTTTCTGAACACAGAATGAGAAGGGTAGACAAAAAGTGTTCCTTTTGATTTTGTTAAGGACATAATAACCTTGTCTCTTTGGATTAAGTCTGTTTGCTTGAGAAACTGATCAGCCTCCTAGAAAGGGATTCATTCTATATGAAATGGAAGTGGTGTGCATAATGTCCAAAAAAATACAGATTGGCTGCCTGAGGGCAGAGGAGATTCTCAGTGGAGTGTGTTCATTTCCTCAAAGTATCCCCAAACTCAATTCCCTATAGACTTATGACTCATAAGCAAGTCTCAGGAGAAAAGAATGCTTTCTGCTATGGAATATATAGTAAAACCTGAAAAGGACAAAATATAAGACCTCTTTTCAACTTGGCTTCAGCCCTAGTAGCATCTGATGGGCCCTGAGTTATCAGCAAGAAATGACAGGGGTGATGGCACCCAAGGGAGGTGAAAGTACCCATTAAATGTGATACAGCTGTGGACCCTGGAGAGCAGCTATAGTGGAGCAGTGCAGGAAACAGAATGCCCATGACCAAATCTGAAGGAAAAACACAGCAGATGAAGAAATAGGTGCTGGCATATTGAGTTACTGTTTATTCAGTGCTTGAGCCAGCATGGGTAATGTCTGATGCCTTTTACAACCATTATCTCATTTGATCCCCATAGCAAGGCTTCAGATTAGATATTACAATCCCCATTTTGCAAATGAGGAAAATAATTAAGAGCAGGCATTTTGAGGAAAATATCCACTTATGGGTAGCATCCTCCTTTCATGCATGAAAACATTCAATGACTCCAGCCCTAGGAGCTCTGGAAATGAAAATGTTGGATTGTAAATCAGTACTCAAAAGCCAAAAGTGGGAAGTAATATCAAAATAAGAATGTATAAATAGAATGATACATGGTAACTGTTTATATACACACTTAAGATGGTGGCAGAGAGATTATTATCTATAAATAATTTAAAATGAATCTATATTTGAACATCTAAGATAAGATACAATGAAATTACTAATAGTACTATGAAGGTAACCATGAAGGGCAAGGGGATGAATAATATAAAAGCTATGACCAGCAGTTTATGAAACTATCAAATGCATATATCATGGCTACACCAGAGAAAGAATAAAACTTTCAAGAACACCACCTCATGGTAAGAACAAGTGATCACTTACATGTTGACAATTAAATTTCTAGAAGGACTTCACTCTCCCTGTCTACTTCTCCCACACTCCCTGTCTTGCACTGATTTTAAAAAGGAAGTAAAGGAAGGTAGAATCTCAAGCCTCATGGGCTTTAACTTTCAGATGTTTTCTTACTAATCCCAGTATAAAATGTATGTCACACAAATGATCTTTGAAAATTAACTGGAACTCTGTAAAGTAATGAAAAAAGATTAAGCAATGCATCTGCTAGCACACAGTTAATAGGTGACAGAAGTGGGGTTTGAATACATTCTGTCTGACTTGAGAAACCATGCTTATTTTTTAACTTCGTATTTTGAAATAATTACATATCTATAGGAAGTTTCAAGATAGTACAGGGATCCCATATACTTTTTACCAGTTTCCCTCATGGCTACATTGTATACAATTGAAATATAATATCAGCTGTCACTGGTGAAAAGTGTATGTAGTTTCATGTCATTTTATCCCATATATAGATTTATGTAATGAGCATCACAACCAAGATTTAGAACTATTCTATACCACAAAGATCTCCCTCATATGCCCGTTATAGTCATACCTATCATCTCCCCATAACTATCTCTAAACTCTGGCAACCACTAATCTGCTGTTTATATTTTTATTTCAAGAATGCTATATAAATGGAATCATATGCTCTTCAGGTCTATTCAATTGCACCTATGAAAAGTTTGTTCCTTTTGACTGCTGAGCAGTAGCCAATGGTATGGATATATCACAGTTGGTTTAACTTTCACATGTTGAAGGCTATTTAGGTCATTTCATATTTTGAATATTAAAAACAAAATTGCAATTTAAAATCATGCATATGTATTTGTGTGGACATAGTTTGTGTGTGAAAGTCGCTCAGTCGTGCCTGATTCTTTGTAACCTCATGAACTATGCAGTCCATGGAATTCTCCAGGGCAGAATACTGGAGTTGGTAGCCTTTCCTTTCTGCAGAGGATCTTCCCAACCCAGGGATCGAACCCAGGTCTCCCACATTGCGGGCTGATTCTTTACCAGCTGAGCCACAAGGGAAGCCCTGTGTGGACAGAAATACTCACTTACCTGAAATAAATGCCATAAATGCCCAGGAATGTGATTGTTCCCTCATAAGGTAAGTATAAATTTAGGTGTTTTTGTTTTTGTTATTGTTTTAGAAAATTGCCCCTTTTTGTTTTTCTTTTTTTTTACCAGAATAGGGAAATGTGTTTTAACCACTTCAGTTTAGTACTTCCTAAATTGTTTCAGTCATGTCCAACTCTTTGTGACCCTATGGACTGTAGCCCACCAGGCTCCTCTGTCCATGGGATTTTCCAGGCAAGAATACTGGAGTGGGTTGCCATTTCCTCCTCCAGCGGATCTTCCTGATCCAAGAATTGAACCCACATTTCTTACATCTCCTGCATTGGCAGGCAGGTTCTTTACAACAAGCACCACCTGGGAAGCCAAATTTGAACAAACAGTATCAATGGCATCTGTGACAACCAGCTTCCAATGGTCCCTAAAGATTCCTGTCTCCTCCTGATAGTCAAACCTTTATATATTTCCTTCCACATTTAACTCAGGCTGGAAGGTATGGCCAATAGATTATGACAGAAGTTATGGTATGTACCTCCAAGATTAGGTTTTCAAAGACTGCATTTGCTTTCTCTCTTTCATCATTTGGTCTGGAGGGAGCTATCTTGTGAGAAGCCCTCTGAGAAAAGCCCAGTGGTGAAGAACTGAAGCCTGCTGCTAAACTTCATGGGAGAGCTTCGAAGTGATCTTTCAGCCTCAGTTGTTTGTTCTTGGTTAGTCGCTGCAGTTGTGTCCGACTCTTAATGACCCCATGGACTGTAGCCCACCAGGCTCCTCTGTCCATGGGATTTCCCAGGCAAGAATACTGGAGTGGGTTGCCACTTCCTTCTCCAGGGGATCTTCCCAAACCAGGGATCGAATATACATCTCCTGCATTGGCAAACAGATTCTTTACCACTGAGCCACCAGGGAAGCCCTCAGCTCCTGAAGTTAGGACTTCAAAACCTGTAACTCTGCCCAATACCTTCAGTGCAACCTTATGAAAGATCCTAAGCCAAACTCAACCAGCTAAGACATTCCGAGATTTCTAACAGACACACACACACACACACAAACCTATGACATAACAAATATTTATTATTGTAAGAAGCCAAATCGTGCTTACTTTGTTATGTAACCATAAATAGCAAATATATATTTTCACATAAGTGCAGTGCTTCCATAATAAAAATTTTAAATGTTAGAACAGTGTTGCAACTAGGTAACAAGTAGAGGTGAATAAACTGTAAGAATTTTGCAGAGAATTGCTAGTGAGGTCTCAAAATACCTAGAATATGCTATTCATAGAACTTTTAGTTTGTGAAAGCTAGGGGTGAGGATTTAAAAGTGAGGAAAATATTATTAGAAACTGGTATAAAGAGAATCTTTGCTATGTAGTGACAAAAAATTTAGACAAACAGTGACATGTGGAAATGTAGAAAATATACCTAATGAACTGGGTGACCTAACTAGTGAGATTTCAACTACAGTATGGAAAAATGCAAGCTAATTTTCTTTTTTTCTCCCTCTTTATAATAAAGGCAATAAGAAAAAGATTAGATTAAAAAATGAGACAGGTAGGGCAAGTGGCTGTTAAATGAAATCTAATACTTCAAACAAGTCTTAGCGCCAAGATCTGTGCCTTAGTTAGAAGTCAAACAATGGGAACATTAAATAGTTTCCAAGCAAAGATCATATGCAGGGAACTCTGGGGGAAGGTATATATAAAGATGAAGCAAAAGTGAGCCTGTAAGATCTCAGAAATATCAGAGTATGCTGCAGACCAAAGACCTTTCTTAAAAGCACGTCTCACAAATCCTTTCAATCAAACAGGTTTGAGGATTAAAAAGATTTCAGGGGTCTACCATCACTGTTTCAGCAGGAAACTGAGAAAGAAAGGGGCTTAGTGCAGAGAGACTTTTAGGAATGGCTTTTGTCTAATGGAGTATCCATCAAGAGATGGACAGGAGACCTATAATATTTTTAAAAGAACTGTATCAGCAGAAACACTGCCAGCTTAGAATGAAAGGACTAAAGACAGTGAAAATGAAAAGAGGCATTGGAAAGCAGAAATTGGACAACCCAGAACACTAATGAGGTGGAAGTTTGTGTTTTCTTTCATGAAGAAAAAGAAATATGACTCAAGATAAAGCCAAAATAGAGCCACACTTCATGGAGAGTAATTCCTGGGTAGGGATAGGACAGAATCCCAACCAAGAAATTTCCAACTTTGTTCTGGATGGATTTAAGGACTCTTAGATAGCAAAGAATCCTGTGTATCCTCTATTTTCCTCTTATTAGAAATACCTATGGTGGCTATCCTATGCCTGGCTCACATTTGTATGTTGATTATGCAAAAACAGATAAGCTGTCTCTTTAGTTTACAGGTCTGCAAATGCAGATGAACAGTGCTGAAAAAGTTTTACCAGTAGAAGTATGCCTAAGGAACACTATGCATACCTGAACCTGTAATTCATGTAATGAGATTTCAGATTATGAGCTGATGCAGTAATGAAATCAGGCTTGTGGGGGCCTTGGGAAATGATGAATATATGTTGAATGTGTGAAGGGTATGAATCATTTGAGGCCAGAGGGCAAAGTGTGATAAACAATCCCTAAGATCCTCAAATCCTGGTGTTTGACGTTCCAACCCTTATTGTAGCAGAAATGACCTACGTGACCAATACAAGGCCAAAATTAGTGGGATGTCACTTCTGAGATTAGGTTATACAAAACTGTTTTCTATTTTGGCCTTTCTCTCATTCACTTGCTCACTCATTCATGTGTGTGTGCGCGCACACACACACACACACACACACATCTTTCTATCATTTGCTCAGGGAAAAGTCAGTTTGTATGTAGTCCATATGGTGAAGACCTTAACCTTTCTTAAACAGCCACTGGTGCCATCTTAGAACTAGATTCCTGAGTCTCAATCAAGTCTTCATATATTGAAACCATAGCCAACACCAAGCCTGGGACCTCATGAGACAACCTGAGTCAAAACCATTTGGCTAAGCCACTCCAGGAGTCCTGACCCACAGAAAATGGGAGATAATAGATGGTGCACCTTCAAGCCACTAAGGTTCAGGGTCATTTGTTATGTAGCAATAGACAACTACAATAGTTTCTAATAGCTGATTAAGATTTAGGGTATCCACAAATAGAGTGTCTTGGATTACCAGATGCAGCAATAACTTGAGAAAATTTGTGTAAAAATGTGATTCTTAAGGCAGCTAAGATGTACAAGGTGCTATCTCAGAAAGGCAGGACTGAGTTGTGATTTTAATTGAGAAAGTATATCTCCATTACATTGCAGTTTATACTCTTTGAAGAAAATATAAAACAAAAGGGGCTGGCAGTAAGTCCCCTGCACTATTAAGGACAGCATATACCCTAACCAAGTAATGTGAATTCACTAGACGAGCGTTTCCTTTTATCAGGGATTTCATGGAACTGATGCCTATATGTCATTCACCCAACTCATCTGGCTCTGATCCCACTTAACAAGCCACTTTTGAATTATAAATTGGCTTAGTGTACAAATTTTCCTAGAGGAGGCCAGTTCACTAGTTAGCTAAAATTAATTGCTAAGCTACTTTGTAGTTGTGACCAAAATCATAAATAAACATTCCAATTAAATTTTAATGTTTTGTAACCAAGTTAGCAGAAGCCAGTTATACCATACAATCCCAGTCAATTTTGGATGCCCTGAAGAAAAGGTGTTTCTTAATCTTTAAGTCCAAAGAATATGTAAATGTGATGAGATCCTAGCAAGAGGTGAGTTTCCCTCCGGTCTCTATAAAGTCATCTCTGACTCATCTTACTCTAAATTCAGTACTGAGAATCACTAGGAGATGGGCAGAAAGTACTAGACCAGAGGGCAGCATGGGAGAGCTGGGTATTTTTATTTGCTTGTTTGCTTTTTGTCACATGGCATGCAGGATTCTAGTTCCCTCGCTACAGTGGAAGCATAGAGTCTTAACCACTAAATCACCAGGGAAGTCCCCAGACCAATAACTCTGGACCAACACTTTCCCTCCCATCTTCTGACATTTCCTGGGCTCAGTTACACAGTCTAAGGAAGGAGAGAGGCAGGGAGAGAGAATATACATGTGCTCAGTTGTATCCAACTCTTTTGATACCCCATGGACAGCAGCCCTCCAGGATCCTCTGTCCATGGAATTTTCCAGGCAAGAATACTGGAGTGGGTTGCCATTTCCTCTTACAGGGGATCTTTCCAACCCAGGGATTGAACCAGCATCTCCTGCATTGGCAGGCAGTTTCTTTACCACTGTGTCACCTGGGAAGCCCTAAATTCGGTACAAGTATTGTTAAATTTTACTGTGTTTCCCATATAATCAAAGAGCACTTAATAGTTTTCAGAAAATTATGAACATCATTTCCACTGAATATTTTTACTAGCAAAACAAAAAAGGTTGAAAATGATAAGCCTGATGAATTTGGTGAACTCTTAGCTCAAAGCAGGCATTTTGAATGTATTTACAAAGCAGCATAACATGCCAGGGACTTCCCAGGTGGCACTAGTGGTTAAGAACCTGCCTGCCATTGCAGGAGACATAAGAGATGTGGGTTTGATCCTTGGGTCAGGAAGCTCACCTGAGGAGGGCCATGGCAACCCACTCCAGTATTCTTGCCTGGAAAATCCAATGGACAGAGGAGCCTGGTGGGCTACAGTCCATAGGGTCGCAAAGAGTCCAATATGACTGAAGCGACTTAGCACATACACACACACACATAACCTACCATGAGAGGAAAAAAACAATCACATGGCATAATATTTAGTGTGGGTTGTTGTTCAGTCACTAAGTCATGTCTGACTCTGCAACCCCATGGATGCATCATGCCAGACCTCTCTATCGCTCACTATCTCTTAGTTTGCCCAAGTTCATGTCCATTGAATCAGTGATGCTATCCAACCAATAGTGTGGGTATATGCTTCAATTTTGTTTGCCAGGCACAATTTTACCAAGTCCTTGTATTTGGAATCATAGTGCTTGAAAGTAATTTTTTTGCATAGGATTTACCTAAAGTTAGTCAAATCAGAAGAGGCTTCTGGGTTGAATACAAATTACAGAAAAGGATCTTGCAACTTGTATGACCTAGGTTATTGTCCAGTTGATGGGTCACTGGATCTTTATTATTTTAATTAAAATAGGTTCACTTTAATGACATAAAATGGATTGATTTGGGCTATTCTCCTTAGAGTCTTACTGGAAAGTAGCAGTTTCCAGTTCCTCAGGATACCCATTGCTCTGCTTAGTCTCTTTCTCTTGGATTGATTTCTCTTTTCCTCTTTGGACTTCCTTCTATGTGACTTTTTATTTCTATTCATGCTTCTGAATAATGTTATGCAGATGACACTCCACCCTTGAAGAGTATTTAACCAGCAGTCATAACTACTCTGTAGTTGATAAATTTAGAAAGGGACCCTGCTCACTCAAAATGTCTACTCATTCACTACATTGCTGCTTATAAATCTGCATTCTTAGCTTCAATACATTTCAATTCAAATACCATCATTCTGACCACTTTTTTTCTCATTCCTGTGTTTATTCATTTAGTTCAAAAAATCAGTGCTTACTATATATTAAAAAAAAAAGGTGAATAGGAAAGAAGGAAACAAGGGAAGGAGAGAAAGGATTGGAGGGAGGGAAGAAGGAGGAAAGAAAAAAAGAAAGAAAACAAGACTCTACTGTCAAACGTCCTACAATCCAGCAGAAGGACATGAAAACAAATGAGTGCACTAAAATGTTATAGGTGTTCATACAGTAGGAAATATTTCAAAATAATGTGAATACTCTTCTACATGGAGATTCTCTTCTAGAAAAAGTTTATCTGGTTAAATGTCCTTTTTTTTTTTTTTCCCTAAGTTATTTGGTAATAACTGTGCTCCTAAACTTATTTTATTTATTTGACCTGGTGTATTTGAGATGTGGATAATTAGATATCTGGATTATAAAGCCCATGTTATCATCTGTTCTCTCAGCTCTGAGATTAAAAACAAAAACAACAAGCAAACAAATGAACAACAACAAAAAAGTTTCAGAAAATGTCTAATTCCATTAAGATGACCTTTAGAACATTCCTGAAATGTATCTTTGGCTCATAATTTTTGTTTGTAAAGTTTCTGGGTATTAAAAATATATGTATAAGCCAGGTAAAACAAGTAAGAGATAAAAATCTAAATGTCTAAAGAATAATACCAAGTAGCAGAAAGGAAATTAGCATCTTTTAACTACTTATGTATACTAGGTATTGTGTTATTTATGAAAAATAAGTACATATCCATAACATTTTACAGAAACTCTTTGGATAAAAATATGTTATAGAATTAATATATATTTTTTTATTTGAGAATACAAATACATTCATTTCTCTTTTCACTACAAAATGTTTCAACAAGTTATGATAATTCCCACTACACAGGATTGGAAAACATGATTATTAACTTCACATAAGTTTTAATCTATTTTATAGATGAGGAAACTGAGGTTTAAAAATATAAATTACCCAGACTGACAATTATTGGTCAGATATAAATGCCCGAAAGCACTACATTAATACTTAGTAGGAAA
Source organism: Dama dama (assembly GCF_033118175.1). NCBI lineage: Eukaryota > Metazoa > Chordata > Mammalia > Artiodactyla > Cervidae > Dama > Dama dama. The sequence continues at coordinate 25,890,346 of NC_083695.1, forward strand.
TATTCAATTCAATAAAGACTTATCCAGTGGAGATTCAAACTCATGCCTGCCATATTTCATAGGCCATACTTTTCCACTACTCCAGGATATACCAATTTTTACAAAATACTCTCTCCATAAGACTTGATATTGAAAATGTTATACAGCATATTGCCACTTACTAAAATAATGTAGAGTACAATGATTTTTTATCTAAAAATATTTGCTTTTAATTTACGAATTGTATTTTTCAACTTTTCGTCCCACAAGATGTATATAAATAAGAGTGAGACACTGATGCAAATCTCATCTGCTCAGTTATGCTTAAATAATATAAGCAGAAAGAGGATACAAAAAAAGGACTTTATGTTAACATGTTTTAATGAAAGTCCTAAGAAAATTCTAACTCCAGATGGGAGGAAGTTGCTCTCCTAAGATATGAGCTATCCATAAGATGTTGCTCTATAAGAGAGCTATCGTGTAGCAATTAAATGGCATTAAAAATGGAAATTTATAATCCTTAACAGGTTTTCAAAAGCGGTCTGAATTTATTTCCCCACTGTGATTTTCTTTAATTACTGAATCCAACCTCATTCCAAAAAGTCTTTCCATATAGAATAATTTTTATAATGAATAAAATTCACAAGATTTACTGAATCATCAAGTACTTTTCTTTATTTCTGATGAAGTCATTTGAAACGTTCTAATACCCAACAGTCACTTTCCTGAAACATTTGAGGGGAGGAGGGAGCTCTCCCCAATTAGAAGGTTTGAGAAAGTAACCTGATATAACAGGAGCTTGACTTCTTGGCTTCTGATTTTAATACTGTTTTCCCTTATTATACACTAAGATGGCTTCATACAATATAATTAGTGGTTTTAGTCACACACTTGTTTCAGATTAAAGGGCAAACAAAATGAAATGTTTGGAATGAGTATATGTTTTAAACTAATAAAGTTACTTTATCCTCCTCTTTGACTAAAGAAGTTCAATGCAAAACTAAAGTAAATAAACTAGCAATTATTATCCAATTATCCACAAATATGTGTATGATTTAGCTCTATTTGTAAGGATGCCAACAATGAGAAAGTTGAGAGTTTCACAATTATCTGACAAAGCTCCCATTCTCTCTTCATTCCTCCTCCTCTCAGATTTCAAAAGATCAAATTAGCACTACTGAATAAATTATCTTAATACTATACTACTGCTTCTAAGGAAGAAATTTTGTGTTAACATTTAAGCAGAAAATTTGTTTTCACCATCTAAACAGAAGAGAGGGATCTAAGGAGATCAAAAGAAATATAACATGCAACTTGAGCTTATCACTGTATAGCTTGACTTTTTCAGAGTTAAACCCTACAGAAGGTGATGACTTCTGCAAGGCTCAGTTGAGATAGCTGTCCTGGCAAACACTTCGGTTTCAGCCTGGTGAGACCCTGGATAAGAATCCAGGTAATTTTCACTGAGATTACCCACTCATAGAAACCATGAGATAATAAATTTGTTTTGTTTAACACTGTTGCATGCTGAGTTGCTTCAGTCATGTCTGACTTGTTGTGACCCCATGGACTGTAGCCTGCCAGGTTTCTCTGTCGTAAGATTTCCCAGGCCAGAATACTGGAGTGGGTTGCTACTTCCTTCTCCAGGAGATCTTTCCAACCCAGGGATCAAACCACATCTGTCTCTTGCATTGGCAGGCTGGTTCTTTACCACTATCGCCACTTTGCCACCTGGTAGACCTCTGGCAATTTGTTATACAGCAATAGACAAATACAATTTACCATGTTCATTCATTAGAAGATTCAGGATTATAGAGATGTTAATTCTCGTTAGTCTAGGTAGATAGACACATATACAGACATTTATGACAAAGTTGACCTTGAAGTGAAGTAGGAAAATGACTGCTTCAGTAATTTTAAGAAGTCTATAGGATATCCATGTGGGAAAAATGTATCTTGACCTTTATCTCACAACATAGTCAGAAGTCAATTTCAGGTGGCTTGTTCATTTAAAAGTAAATTAAAAAAAACAAATAAACCCCTATGCAATATCATGACCTTGAGGTTTGGCAATTAGTTCTTAAACAGGATAAAATCACTAACCATAAAGGAAAAGCACAATTAATGTTTGGCTTTTATTAAAATAAAAATAACATAACTCAAATAAGCCATTAAGTGAAAAGCATGCCAGAGAATGGAAGAAGATATTCACAATACATTTATCTAACCGATGATGAGCATCTAGAATGTATAAGAATCTTATAAATCAATTTTAAAAAATCAAGACTCATTAAAAATATAGTTAAGTGTCTTAAATAGGTACTTCACAACGCAGAAATTTCAAATGGTCAATAAACATATGAAAGGTTTTCAATGTCCACATCCATCAAGAAAATGTATATTAAAATGCAATACCACTACACATCAACCAGAATGGCTAAAATGAAAAGACTAATACTATCAAATGTTGGCTAAATGAGGAACAATTTAAAAACCAACTCTTAAATGCTTCTGGTATATATAAAATTGATTAAGAAGAACTTCAGAAACTGGCAATATTTTTTAAAACTGAATGCATCATATATGATGACCTAGGACACTCCTTGGTATGTATCCATTGGAAATGTATTCATTTGTGTGATAAAAGATATGTACAAAGAATGTTCACAGCAGCACTACTGCTAATTGCCAAATGAAATAATTTTTTTTTCATCAATGGAAATGAATGAAACTTGCTAAGCAAAATGTCATAGTTGAATCTCACAAATTATTTTGAGCTAATGTAACCCTAATAGAAATGTGGACATACTTGCTTTTATTTATATAAATTGAAAAATAACAGACAATACTAATTTATGATTGTTGTCTTGGACTGAATGTTTGTGTCCTTTCAAAATCCATATATTTAAACTCTCCCCAGTGTGACAGATTTAGGAGGTGGGCTTTGGGAGTTCATTAGGATTAGATGAGGTCATGGAGACTGCCATCATGAATGAGATTAGTGCCCTCGCAGGAGTCACAAGAGAACCTGCCACTCTCTACTCTCAATCATGTGAGGATGCAATAAGAATACAGCAGTCTGCAAACCAGAAGAGGATTCTCACCAAAACTCAGCTAAGCAGGCAGCCTCATCTCAGTGTTAACAGCCTCCAGAACTGTAAGAAATACATTTCTGTTGTTTACAAACCACCCAGTCTATAGTACTTTGTTACAGCAGCCTGAGTGGACTAGGATAGTGGTAGATAATAACGGTTACTTTTCAGAAGGTGAATCACCGGATAGGCACACGGGGCATGCTTCCAGCATACTGATAATATTCCATTTTTTGATTACATGGTTTTTTCACTTTGCAAAAAGTTATGAAGCTGTACATTTCTGATTTTGCACTTCTCTGTATGTATGTTACACTTCAGTAAAATATTTATCAAATAATAATCCAAAGAAACATGATTGTTATAAATAAGTTATGGTTCTTCAACATGACTTCATCTCCCCTTATTAAGTAACAGGAGTTCCTTGCCCAGGGCCCCCATGGAGTTATACATATGCACACACATACACGTACCTGACAAATAATGTTACAGTGAAGATACACTTGTGAAGGCTCACATATGAACATTAATCTTTAAAGACCACTGTTGTTATATACCCTACATATTCAATGTATTATCTGTAGTTTCTTTGCTGTAAAATATCTAATTTTTATACAATTGTGTTAAGAGTATTTGACTGAGACTGACCTAAGCAAAATGGGGAAACCTCTATCTATTGACCATATCCTTGAGGCTGGTAAAAATTACCATGAGGATAACTTGCTATTTTGCAGTGTGTGGTAATCAACATCTAAAATGGCCCCCAGTGGCCTCTGCTTCTTAGTGTTTACAACCATGTGTATTCCCCTTCTCTTGAGTGTAGGCTGTATCTAGTGACTTGCTTGTCATGAACAGAATACTGCTGTAATGAAATGTCACGTTCAATATTCGTTTATGAAGGACTGCCTTTGTTTCCCTCATATGTGCTCTCTCACCGAATCTCTTGGATCATCCTCATGACGCCATCTGCCATGTTGCAAGTTGCGTTTTGGAGACGCACACGTGATAAGGAACTGAAGGTGGACTCTTCAACAACCAGCCTAACAAAGTGAGAGGTAGTGAATCCTGCCCAAAATCATGTGAGGAAGTTTGAAAGCAAATTCTTCCCTCTGTGAGACTTCAGATAGACTGCAGCTCCAGTTAACAACCTGAGTCTTGGGATAGATCCTCAACCAGAGAACAAACCCAGGCTATGACAGATTCCTGACCTACAGAAAACAAGAGATGCTAAATATTGCTGCATAAGCCACTAAATTTGATGGTAATTTGTTACACAGCAAGAGATAAATAGGCAATATACCAAATTATACTGCTTTTTAATTCTATTCTTTATAATTTTTATTTCTAATTTAAAAATTTTAAGATAATTCTATATATGATTATGTATAATTATTATATATTTGATTATCTATAATGAAATATAATTGTATTATATAATAAATACTTCTATATAATATATTCATATAATAATTATTCTATTTCTTCTTTTTATTATAAATAACCACATATAATCTTAACTCAGTTATATTTCAAAGCTATCTGATGCCTTCTTTCATCAGTTTAACACCCAAAGACTAGTCAACTATTTGTAAGTATATTTACACTAATTTTTTTAGTTAGTTATAAGTAGATTGGATGCACATCTTGTTAAACCAGAAACAAAGAAACAAATCCACAGAAACATATCCAGATGGTTATGATAAATATGAACAAGGAAACTAATCTGGCAATATCTAGGAGACCAGACTTAGTAAGAATTTAAGATTATATGTTATTTTATTGGCCATTTATCATCATCTGTCAGCTCCATACTTCTCTCCCACAGCTAAATAAATTAACTATCTGTCCTATTTTTTACAGGCTTACTTAATTTAGAATACTTTTTTTCATTGTCTATTTACTCACACCAGTACATTTTATATACCTATTTCCCAGTTCTGGTTTTAGAAAATATAGTCACTTCAACTAAGGAAAGGTCAAATGAAATTTTAAGTTTCTCTTCTTGAATTGTTTGTAGTCTCATTTGTTTAAAAAAAAAAAAAAAAAACTACATTTGTCCCCTCCAAAATAAGAGGGGACTCACAGTGGATGCCTGAAACCCAGATAGTACAAAAGCCTATGCTGTTTTCTCCTACACATACTGATATGTGGGCAGCATATACAGTGTAGATATGCTGGAGAAAGTCATGCTTCAGGCAGGATGAAGTGGGACAATGTGGGATTTCATCTCTACTCAGAAAGCACATAATTTAAGATTTATAAATTGCTTATTCCTAAAATTCTTCACTTAATATTTTGTGCCACAATTGACCATGAGTAACTGAAACCACAGAAAGCAAAACTTTGGATAAGAGTGTACTACTCTACATGGGTATCTCCATTTATCTTCCCTTAATTCCTGTAAATTAGAGAAAATTATGGATAGAAAAATAAACAAAGAAAATGACACACAGAAAAGTTCAAACTTAGAGACGTAGTCAGAACTAGATTTTTTCTAGATTTTTTTTTTAAATCAAATCTGACTTCTTAATTTATACTGATTTTTTCTCCTTGTTAAGTAACTCTTACTGGATTAGGCTAATACCAAAATAAACTATAACCATATATCAAGCATATAAATTCATAAGAAAGCTATGCCTATAACTAGATAGGTATCAATAAATCTAGACAGATATAACATATTTTGAATCTACTGTAATTATCTAAATATTTAGCAATACTTCATCTTTAAGATATTTTTATGGGGTTGAGTAAGGATGCATAATTTCTTTTTCAGAGGAAATGTCACTTGCTATTCTTTTTTTTTTAAGCTTTTTTTTTTTTAAATATAAACCATTTTTAAAGTCTTTATTGAATCTGTTAAAACAATATTTCTGTCTCATGTTTGTTTTTTCTGCCACAAGGGGTATGGGAATCTTAACTCGCAGAGCAGGGATCGAACCTGTACCTCCTGCACTAGAGGCAAAATGTAAACCACCACGGAAGTCCCTCACCTGCTAGTCTTTGAAAAATATACAGCTTGAGAACCTAAAATCAGAATCATTCATAATTTTCAATAAGAATGTAAAGTTAACAAGAGTTTAGATTTTTTTCCTGAAATTATTTCCCCATCCTCACCTACCCTATGACAGGGAATCCAGTTTTCAAACAAAAAGCACACAGTACATAACAAAGAAAAGTATTTTCCCAGTTTGAACGTTCTAGCATACTTGTGTTCATTTAGAATTTGTTCAGTTGTTAATGTTAAAAGTTTATTTTGTCATGCACATATTACATATAGTTGATAAAAACCTCAAATATCAAAGATTTCCACAATTATGAAAATAGGAAAGAGGTTTTATTTTGAATATTTAACAAATGAACATGTCTATATAGAGTCAGGCAATCTTCCTCTCTTTCACCAATAGAAAAGTAATTTACAAGGCTAGCATAGTCTTGTGCCTACCCAAATTTCATATAGCTTTCTGTGGTTTGCTACCGGAAATTTAAGGGAATTATTGTATTTTGCAAGAATAGAAATATAATTGTTAAAATCAAGCAATGACAAATGTGACATAGTTCCCATCATATTTTGTTAGACTATGTTCTCTGTACTAAGTTACTTCAGTCATGTCCAGCTCTTTGTGACACTATGGACTATATAGTCTCTGGGTGGAATGCTAACTATTGAACACATGTTGTTCCTTTTTTTTACAATTTGAAGGCATGATTAGCCTCAAAGTCAACCCTTATCTGTAACTTTCTCAAAATACCATTTTCTTGAGGTCAATACTATAGTTTCAATTTTTTTAAAGGGTATATTTGTAATATTGCAATTGCAACAATGACCAATTCATATTGCAGTCCAGCAGTTGCTATCTAAAATATTTTTCTGGATATGAAGAATTCATATTTTACATCACCAAGGGAAACACTGTTCAAAAACACTGATAGGATGGTTTCTGTCACTTATGCTCTAACTTGAGTGACTTTGCAACATAAGAGGGGCCTGCGAAGGTGTTTGCCAGTCTATGTAACTAGCCATAGAAGTATTATATCCATTTTATGTCTGAGATACAGTGCTAAAATAGTGTGACGTGGCTGGTTTAGAAAGCAGCAATAAATAGAATTTGGGCGGGGAGGCTTCAAATGGAGGTGAAAAACAGAGGTTAGAGAACAATATGTATAATTTGAAGCCAATTTGTGAATACTAATAAATTTATGGAGACATATATTTGCATACATTTACATACAAATGTTTGAAAGAAATGTATTAGTTATCTGTGGGTGGTACAACTGATGATTTTGTTCTTTTTTTTCTATCATCTCTAATGTTTCTATTATAAATATGTATTGTGCTATGTTAAATGTCTCAGTCATGCCCAACTCTCTGTGACTCCAGGCTCTTTGCCAGGCTCCTCTGTCCATGGGATTCTCCAGATAAGAATACTGGAGTGGATTGCCATTTCTTTCTCCAGGGGATCTTCCCGACCCAGGGATCAAACCTGGGTCTCCTGATTGCAGATGGAATCTTTACCACTGTGCCACCACGGAAGCCCAATATGCAATACTTTTTAAAATCTGTGTGATTAAGAAATTGTCTAAGTAACCATGAAATAAGCATGAATATTTTCCAATGTGAAAAATATTGTAGTAGGTGTTAGCATTACACTGGTGAGTATCATAAATATGGTGCCTATTCAGGAAGAGCTTTTATTTTGACAGAGATCATAGAGAATCAACAAAGAAATTCTAATAACAAATAGTAAATGCAATGATAAGTTAGACACAGGGTTTTACGAAAGTTTATATCAAAGGTGTCTAACATAATCCATGGCAAAAGAAAAGAAATAATTGTAATTCACATGAAATTCTTAAAAAGATGTCATTTTTTATCATATTTTATTTTTCTAAAATATAAAGCATACTCATACTGTTTTAACTTTTTATTCACTTAACTCTGGGGGTGAAAAAGCTAAGGTACTATTTGCCCCATCCACAGCCTCCCAACTCTGGGGTATTTTTCCATTAAAATCAATAGGTGAACTATTCACATTTGAAAAGGCCTAATTCTATCATTGCTCTTTGATAGTCTTTTTTTGGTTCAAAAACCAAGTTGAGAAAATCTAGTAGATTAGGAATATTCAATAAGAATATCATCAACAACAGAACTTTGCCATCATTTAGAAAGAAAATGAGGCAATTATATCACCAGGAGCATTCTACAGTTTACTCAAAAATATTCTTTGAGGTGAATATGTTCCATACTTGCTTTTCATCAAACATTTTAAGTATTTCCTTTATGAGCTTCAGGTGGTATTGATAGTGGTTTGCTTACATTTTTGTTCACATTCTCTTAATCTGTGTACACTGGGACAAAACATGATGTTGTAACATATACTACTAAACATTTGTTTCCATGTTAAGTTTGGTAGTTTTTCTTGACACAAAATCGTGTATATTACCTTTTCCCATTATGCTCAGTTTAAATTCCTCTGCCTGCTATTCTAAGAAAACAGGCTATAAATATGAAAGCAGGGACAATAGTGTGACTAATTTAACATATATACATAGACACACATATTCACATACATATTACTCTGACAAATATATTCCCTAGGCATGTGCGTGCTCGGTCGCTTTAGTCATGTCTGACTCTTTGCCACTTCATGGACTGTAGTCTGCCAGACTCCTCTGTTCATGGAATTCTCCAGGCAGGAATACTGGAGTGGGTTGCCATGCCCTCCTCCACGTGATCTTCCTGACCCAGGGATTGATCCCACGTCTCCTGCATTGCAGCCAGATTCTTTACCTCTAAGCCACAGGAAAAGCCCACATTCCTTATAAATATGTGTTAAAAGATAAACTGAAGAAATTCAATTTTTGAAGAGTTTATGGTATTTGAGCAAATATCACTGAACTGAGCAATAAATGTATACCAAAGATGGCTAGGAGTCCTTCCATCATAGGATCTACAGGAAAGGCCTTTATAAAGCAGACATGAAAGCAAAGCAAGACGACTACTTGATTTGCTATAGTTTAAACAGTTGCCTTATTTGGGAAAACCTAAATTGGCCATTTGTGACTGGTTGTTTTTAACTTTTTTAATTTCTTAACTTTGAGATGTTTATAGGAAAAGACTGCTTTAGGTTTCAGTTTGCTTACATAGGTTTCCAAGACTTTAGAACAGCCTCAGTATAAAGGCCTCTTGTTTAATTACTTTAACATATGTAATTTGTATTTCTGCATTTTCCTTCTAATGCTAACTCATACATTGGGTGTACTATTTTACTCAAGATTGCTTAGTAGGAAAGTCTGAATTGTAATTATCCCCATTCTGCCTTTCTGTTCTCTTAGGGAACTTCAGGATTCTAAAAGTCAATGCCTATGAAAATGGAACATTAACATTTCAAATGAAGAACCAAACTCAGGAAATACAAATCACAATTCTGATGTCAACATTAACTTATGCGAGTGGCCCATCTGCAATGATCACACTTGATTTTTCTGTTTATAAAACACAGATATCTTAACCTTAAGCATGGCATCATCCATATATGTTTCCATCTTTGGTCTTTTGAATATATACCAGCCAAGCAAGACAAATAATACTCTTTATATTACCTACAGATCCCTGAAAGAAATGAATAGATAGCCTACTGTGTTACCAGATGCAGTGTAGTACTACAAAATTAAAGGAACAGATGCTCTTTGTTAACCTTATTTTCTAAAAAAAAATAAATAAAGTTTTAAAACTAGAGATTAGGAGAAAACTCAGAAGCCTATCTTTTCCAAACATTAGCAATTTTAAAGGAGAGGGATAATTGAAAGAACTCACTAAAATCATAAAGCTAACAATGAAAAAATAACATTTGCTAACAAAGAGAGACATCAGTAACCAAAGGGTGAATTTTAAGAAAATAACTTTAATGCATGGTGGTAAATACAAAATATGTTAAAAAGAATAGGAATAAAAGTTATCTATGCAATCTCAAAAATAACTTTAAATTACTGAAGAACAAACTATTATGTTTAGAAAAAAGAATAAAAATTGTCCAATTCAGTTATGATAAAATACCTAATTTTAAGGAACTAACCATCTAAGGACTTCAAATACATATAAATACAAAAATGGTGTTTCACATGTACTGACATGTGTTTCACATTGACTTTTAAGTAAGAATGAGGAACTATTAGGGACATTGAGGAAAAATGAGGAGTTTTTCAAACTCACTCATATTGTACCAGATAAACCACAAACAAAACAAAAAATAACAAAAAACCAAAACCTTAAATTGCCCTTGTCTTCTTAGGTTAAAAAATAAAAGGTGTGCACACACACAAGAAGTGATGTAAGACTGGTAATATATGATCAATGGAATTACTCTTAATTTCTTGAACAGAGCGCTATGGTTAAACAAGGTGCTCCATACAACTGGAGGGTACACAGGATCTCTGCATAACTTCTTACAGCCCAAAGAAGACAGATCAGACATATAAATACATAATTCATAACACATAAAAATTATCCTGAAATGATTTATCGAAACTAACATCTTTGAAGGACACAAGATGGTGGAGTAAGGTGGGTAGATCACCAGCCTCCCCACAAATACATCAAAGACTCATCAAGATATGGAATAACTCCTACAAAGCAACCTCTAGGCCACAGCAGAAGACCCCAGGCCTCCAGGAGGACAGGCTAAGCTCCATGCAATGAGGTAGGAAAGAGGAGGGAGACATAAAAGGGAAAAGATGGAGAACTTCTAGGCAGGAGCTTGTGCCCCAAAAGAGCCCTGAAACAGGAGTTCCTGCGCACAGGGAAACTCCCTCGAGGCGGGCCCAAAGAGGAGCTGCGACGTCTCAGAAAAGCAGGCAAAGCAGGGATCTGGAGGGCGGTAAACGGAGAAAGCTGCACTTCTCAGGCCGTTAAGAGCTCATGGACTGTGGCCCCAAACAGACGGCAGGCTTGGGGAAGGGAGAGTGGCGCGCATACACACCCAGCCAGCGCACACTGCCCTTGCAGCACCGAGGGCAGGCCCGGGTAGCCGTGTGTGCCGCCGCAGACAAACACAGCCCGTGCAAAGGGCGGGACCAGGGTGCCGATGCAGGGGAGGCTACAAACTGGGGCCGTGCACACAGCCCTCCTGACTCAATGGAACGAAGAACAAATAACCCCAAAGAGTGCAGGCAGCGAGACTAACTAAGCAAGTGCACATAAACCCCGCGACGCAGAGGGCAGGCACAGGGCGACAAAGAAGTCCACAGTAGCCCCGCAACGCAGAGGACAGTTCAGGAGCTGAAACAGATGCACACAAGTCCGCGACACAGAAGGTGAGCTTAGGGGGCTGCAGGAAGCCCACACAAGTTGCCTGCAACCCTGAAGGTTGCACAGAAGCACCTACCTAGCAAGTTTCAGCCAGCAGCGCAGGGTGGGACAGGGGAACAGAAGCACAAGCAACGATCCCAGGAACAAGTAAGGGCGCTGGCAGCACTGCAGTTATGCTGAGAGGGGCACTTTGAAGCAGCTGCGGAAATAGATGTGCCTAACACCATTGTCACCCTACTTATTTAACTTATATGCAGAATACACCATGAGAAACGCTGGTCTGGATGAAGCACAAGCTGGAATCAAGATTGCCGGGAGAAACATCAATAACCTCAGATATGCAGATGACACTGCCCTTATGACAGAAAAGGAAGAACTAAAGAACCTCTTGATGAAAGTGAAAGATGAGAGTGAAAAAGTTGGCTTAAAAGTCAACATTCAGAAAACTAAGATCTGGGCATCCAGTCCTACCACTTCATGGCAAATAGATGGGGAAACAATGGAAACAGTGGCAGACTTTATTTTTGGGGAGGCTCGAAAATCACTGCAGATAGTGACTGCAGCCATGAAATTAAAAGACAGTTGTTCCTTGGAAGAAAAGTTATGACCAGCCTAGACAGCATATTAAAAAGCAGAGACATTACTTTGCCAACAAAGGTCTATCTAGTCAAAGCTATGGTTTTTCCAGTAGTCATATATGGATGTGAGATTTGGACTATAAAGAAAGCTGAGCACCAAAGAATCGATGCTTTTGAACTGTGGTGTTGGAGAAGGCTCTTGAGAGTCCCTTGGACTGCAAAGAAATCCAACCAGTCCATCCTAAAGGAAATCAGTCCTGAATATTCATTGGATGGACTGATGTTGAAGCTGAAACTCCAATACTTTGGCCACCTGATGCAAATAGCTGACTCATTAGAAAAGACCCAGATGCTGGGAAAGATTGAGGGCAGCAGGAGAAGGGGACGACAGAGGATGAGATGGTTGGATGGCGCCACCAACTCAATGAACATAAGTTTGAGTAAGCTCTGGGAGTTGGTAATGGACAGGGAGGCCTGGCATGCTGTAGGCCACAGGGTCACAAAGAGTCAGACACGACTGACTGACTGAACTAATGGACAAGGTGGGAGGAGAAGAAGGAGAAGGGGAGACATATGGAAACAGTAACATAGAAATTTACAATACCACGTGTAAAACAGATAGCCAATGGGAATTTTCTGTATGATTCAGGAAACTCAAACAAGGGCTCTGTGACAGGCTGAAGGGTGGTGCGGGGAGGAAGATGGGAGTGAGATCTGGGAGGGAGGCGACATGGATGTACCTATGGCTGATTCTTGTTGATGTATGACAGAAAACCACACAATTCTGTAAAGTCATTATCCTTCAATTAAAACAAAACAAAACTAACATCTTCAGGTTTGTAGCTCAACTTGTTCATGAGAAAACAATGGACAATTATCCTCAGATTTTAGATTGCTCTCAGGATTCTCTAGTCAAAATCCACACCAATCTCAAACTTCTTATATTGATTTATATCTAGGTTTATTTTCAAAAAGCAGTACAAGTGATTATGGAAATGAATTTTCTCTAATCCAGTTTAATGCTACTGACATAGTATCATTTTCTATTTATACAGTGTGCAGAAATATTAATATTTCTACAAATTGTTCCACTCCAGAATTCTGAATTTACCTATGAGATTGATTAAAATTAAAATGTCTAGTGGAATTGTGAAATTTCTCTTTACTTCTAGAAATGCTGCTGCTGCTGCTGCTAAGTCGCTTCAGTCATATCCGACTCTGTGGGACCCCAGAGACGGCAGCCCACCAGGCTCCCCTGTCCCTGGGATTCTCCAGGCAAGAACACTGGAGTGGGGTGCATTTCCTTCTCCAATGAAAATGAAAAGTGAAAGTGAAGTCGCTCAGTCATATCCGATTCTTTGTGACCCCATGGACTGTAGCCTACCAGGCTCCTCTGTCCATGGGATTTTCCAGACAAGAGCACTGGAGTGGGGTGCCATTGTCTTCTCCATCTAGAGATGCTAGACACTATTCTCACTGTATATAACAATGGCAGGGCAAAGAGCCTCATTATTCTGAAATATAGAACACTACCACCACAAAACCACTTCATAATCTTGGAATCAAAATACCCTCAGGAGCACAATAATGCATTCAAAATAATTTCCTACATATCCAGATATGCTGTAGCTCTAATAAACTTGATGTTTTATTATTATGTTATCTGTAGGTGTCTATTGCTCTCAATCCAATATTCTGTGGTGACTCAACCACTCTCTGTGCTTCTGTTGTTTCCCTCTTCTCTTGTCATTACAACTTGTATTTTCTTTCAAAATTTATCTCTGCTTATTCAGAGCTTTTACTATCCAGTATTATCATCCACTACTGCCTTTTATTTTTGTGTCTTGGCCTCTGTAATCACATCTGTACCATTGCTACATCTGACTTTTTATATTATTCACACACACACACAAAAAAAAAAAACAGCAAAAACTTAGAATTGGCCAATTACTGTATATGACAAAGAATATAAGTACTGGATGGTATAGATCTTTCATATTGGTCTATGTTATAAACTACTAATCATTCTCCAGGAATGACTTTGGAGAAGTGATCTTTGCTCCAGTAACTTATGGATAGTTTTGCAGTGTCATGAGGGATTAAAGGATTTCCCCGTGGCTCAGCAGGAAGGAATCTGTCTGCAATGCATGGGACTCAGGAGACATGGGTTCAATCCCTGGGTCAGAAAGATCCCCTGGAGAAGGAAAAGGCAACCCACTCCAGTATACTTGTTGGGAAAATCCCGTGAACAGAGGAGTCTGGCAGGATGCAGTTCATGGGGTCACGACGAGTTGAACATGACTGAGCAACTGAGCACATGGGACTAAAGACAGCAATACATGCATTAGAAACTCCTTAGATGGGAACCAGAAAAATGCCAGGTACAGACAAGCTCTCCAGAAAGAAGACTGTAGCCAGAAGCAACCTTGTGTGGCCTGCCCCAATACATTCACTTAATTAGAGGTCTCTTTCATGGACATTTCTTTCATTCTAATGATCTGTCTTTGTACTGGGGAAGCAGTACCAAATGACTAACATTATACCTTTGAAATTCTTTAAATATCTGATAGTTGAAAATGTTTCCATATAGTCTTCATTTTCTAAATGTTTTTAACCACTTGGTTAATATTTGGTATTATTGTAAGAAAGTAATTTTAGAATAATTCTGTCAATTTCCAAAAATTCTCCCTCAAAAATTAGGTTGGAGCTGCATTTTTAAAGGTTATTTAAAGATAAATAAGCATCTAAAATATTGAATCTTTCCACCAAGACATCATAATAAAATACACTGAAACAAATTATTGTAGTCCAGAAATTCCAGTAGTTTTGTATTGGTAAATTAAAACTAAATGGGAAAATATCAATTGCAATACAGCTCCATATCTACATAAGAAATATTTCATGATATTTTAGGATATCAAAATGATGTGAGAATTAAGAGTAATACTAATTATTCTTTAACATAGCTCAAAAATTGGAAATATAAATATTGTTTGAGTAATAACAAGAAGTATTTAGTAAGAATTTACTATGTCTTAGAGTTCCAAGTGCTTCTGATACATGGAGCATTTAATCCTGAGTGGGGATTTATCAACCTCATTTATCAAATAAGGAAACATTTACAGAGAGGTTAAGCAACTTGCCTAATATAACACAGCTATTAAGTAATTGAACCAGAATTTTTCCCCAAGCAGTTTAATCCAAAATATACTGTTAAAATCATACTATATCTATAAAATATGAAAAGCATCAATTTAATCTAGCAAAAGTATTTCTTTGAGAAATATATCAACCTTTATATATGTTAATGGGAACTTTAAAATGAATACAAATTTTTGTGAGAATAAAAATCCATATCTATATATTAGTATTTCTTTATTTATATTTCCCAAATCTTTATGATTGTCAAATAAAGTATTAAAGCCCATCTACTAATTTAAGAACATATTTTAAATTTATTTGCCTAGATCAAAATATTTTAAAATAGTAATCAATTCTTAATTAAAATATTATTCTTATTTTTCATCTTAATATTCCTCTCTAATTTTAAATTTGGAACATTCATTCATTCATTTATTCTCTCAAAAACTAGTTATTCAGTATCTACTATGTACCTAATTCATAAGTACAGTTGAGAAAATCCTTCCTGAAGGAAATGAAAATAAGCAGTTATCCAAGCTTGAGTAAAAAATTACTGTAGAGAAAGGACAGAGGATGCAGACAGGATGACAAAGTGATTGAGTGTCTATAGATGGCAGGAATTGGTGAATAATTTTAAGAGGTACTATCAGAGGATAATGGCCAAGTTCCTGGCTCCAGTATTACCTTAAATATGCTTTCACACCCACCATCTGTACTAAATTCAGAACAACTTTTGGAGTGATACAAAGGTATTTTAGAGCTGAAAATATAAAGAATTTACATAGTTTGTAAACTATATAGAATTAAATTCTTTTTGCCATCATTTATACTTGATTTTAGAACACATTGTCTAATTCTATTGTTTAAAGTACAACATGTCTTCTTTCAGTGAAGACTGTTATCTGGATTCATGCTTATGTTATATTATTCCCTTTGAGATCTAATATAGAAGCTCCTACTTGGCTGTCCTGACAGGAGTGATCTGTCTTCACTGCATCATGGCTGGCAAAACAATGTTGATCAACCATATGAACACCTCCATCTTTACCACCACGTGCAAATGCACATTAATATTCAGTGTGATGACCAAATAGATGCAGAAAGTCAATATATCTCTTCAAAAGAGGTCTTCAGCCCTCTACCTTGTTTTGTCACTTTCCCTCTTGCTTTTGAATCCATATTAATATTTATTAAGCTTTGCTCATATATTCCATTTGAGATTAAAATTTACCTGACCACACTATAATGTTATATATGGTCACAGGAATCTCTTTCTGATAGTCCAGCTCCGTGTACCTACACTAGTGAGAACACTTTTGCAAGACTTGATTTGTTTCCTTGACTATTAATTCCTGTCTTTACCTACTCAGATTTCTTCAAGCTCCAGACAAGCAGAATTATAAGCAGGGAAAAGCAGAATAGATAAGTGAGAGGAGGTTTATACTAAAAATCTGTGTAAAACGATATGCAATATCAAAGAAACCATCTTCCCCCTACCTTAATCTTACCTTCTCTATACTGGAATTTAATTGTTTCCTAGATTTTTAAGGGTAGTTTAGAAAAATGAAAATTAATCTCCCACACCTCCACATCCAGGAACTCTAGATATAACATAACGATTATTTTCACTTTAGTGATTATAAAAAGGCAGCATGGGTAGCATATTAAACACATTCTTAGGAGGCAGACAGAAGTACCTGAGTCTGAACCCAACCCTGTCATACCACTGTCTGTCTGAATGACTTTGGGAAAGTAATTCTAAATTATTTGTTTCCTTTCCTGTCAATAAAATGGTTATTTTAATCCTTTCCTCAAGAATTTCCTTATGGGTGAAATGAGAGAATGTATGTAAAGTTCCTGTCAGGTAGTGATCTCACAACAAAACTTTTCACCCTCAGGCTAGATTTCTTTATCAGAGGCTCAAGGGTATAGCTTTTACCTCTATTTGATCTTCTCAGTTTCTGTTGGGAATTTTATTTTAAACTGAAGGGCATTTTCTCTCTGCTTCACTTCTTAAGCAAATTCAATGCATTTAAATTATTTTGCTTGATCTTCCTACCTCATCTTCTCTTAGAGAGAAGTAAATTTGACCTTCCCGCCAAGCTACTTGTCACTTGTCCCTTTCTTCATCATTATATTAATGAATTCCTAGTCTCAGTGATTTTGAATATAGTTCTTTAAGTGATTTTCTAAAAAATTATATTTAGTTTATATAATATGTTGTACTAAACATATTATGGGTTTCCTGGTGGATCAGATGGTAAAGAATCTACCTGCAATGCAAAGGACCTGCGTTCGATCCTTGGGTCAGGAAGCTGCCCCGGAGGAGTGAATGGCTACCCACTCCATTCCCTGCAAAACTTTATGGACAGACGAGCCTGGTGGGCTAGTCATGGGGGCCACAATGAGTCAGACATGACTGAGCAACTAACACTTTCACTTTCAAACATATTATATTATAGTTAGGGCTTCCCCGGTGGGAAGAACCCACATGCCAATGTGGGAGACATAAGACATGTGGGTTCAATCCCTGGGTCAGGAGGAGGCAACCCACTCCTGTATTCTTGCCTGGAGAATCCCACAGACAGAGGAGCCTGGCGGGCTACAGTCCTTGGGGTAGCAAAGAGTCATAAAGTATTTCCTTGTCTTTTTGTTAGTTTGCACTTATAGTTGTGGTAACATCAAAAGTGCACTGAATTTGGAGACAGGAGACCTGAATTTTAATCCTGAATTGGACACTAATTAGCTATATGTACTTAAGCCACTTCACTTCTATAGGCCTCAAAACCATCTACAGATTTTGAGCCATGTGATCTTTTCTACTTAAGTCAGCTCTACCATTTCAGGATTTTATGATTCAACTTTTACAGTAATGCAATGCTCCATTAATGACATTATGTTGGCTTTGCATATTTTTCAACCTAAGGCCTTAAATGACTACTTGCTTCCATTTTCTTTGCATGTTACCTGTTACTGCCTTTCCCATTTCTCCCCCCACCCCCGGCCCCCCATTGTTTCTCTACCTCCAGGCAAAGATTATCAGAAAAAGATGTATCATTGGCAATTAAATGGGTTTTTTAGGGAATTATTGACTGAAATCACCCACCTTGGCCAGGCAGGATGATAGCCACTCGCTTAAGTTGTCTCACAACAGGAGGTCCAGATAAGGAACATGGTGCTAACACTGGGAAAAGTCGGGAGGGGGCAAAAGAGGGAGGACATGATCAACTTTCCATAGTCCTTTTCTCTGGAATCCATCTTAGATGAGAGATGCTTGTGTCACCAGGAAGGTGATTGGCCAGAGACAACCCAGAAACTAACCCCATTACCATAAAACCTGAGACTGTCAGCCAAAAGGAAAAGCAGTTCTCCTGGGTTCCCGTACCTTGCTTCTCTCCACCTGAGTGCCACTTCTCATGAAGTCTCTTCCTTTGTCAGTATGTGTGTTGCCCTAGACAATTCATTTCTGAGTGTTAGACACCAGCCCACTCTCAGGTCCTGGGAGGGGTTCCCTGTCCTACAGTAGCCCCTTACTAACCTTTTTTCTGGCATTGAAACTAAGAGAACTAATGCAAGAAATTGTAAAATTATAAAAATCAAATCAAATTTCATAACAGTAGGCATAGAATGGTCTTATTTTTGCAAAACCAAAGATACAGATACATAATAGGTAGATGTATTAGGATTTATGTAGGATGTGATCTAAAAAGATATATACAAAATTGCTAAAAACAATTAGTCCTGAAAGAGAAAGTGTGAAATGAAAGAGTAATACCAATAAAGGCTTAACTTTTTAATTATAAACTTCCCTATATTAATTTCTTATCACAAGTATGAGTTACTTTTATTAAAAAAATGCTACCATTTACTAATATTGATTTTCATTTATATAATTTTAAGTGAGTGTGTAGTTTACTGTATATTGGGTATAAACTTATTAACAAGAAAGTGAGCAGAGGTGAAAGGATGTTTATTAGTATAAACAGGAAATTCCTAAGTATAACCAATGAGTAAATCAAATTTCATCTCTAACCCAAGCAGGAACTGATGCTTTCTTCTAAAAGCAACTTAAGACTTGTATCTAGGTTAATAAAACTAATTACAGTAATTAAAATATAATAGGAAGAGAAAACATAAGCTGAACTAAATCTTTACATTAGAAGAAGTACTAAGAGCTAGGCCAAACACAATATTGTGTTAGGTAGGTAGAAAAGGGAAAAGGAATCCAAAATGGTGGTGGCTAAAAGACAAGGGAAAAACCTGCAAAAATAGAACAAAAGAAGGTCCGAGGACCAGAGTGAGAACCTCAGGTAAAACAAACAGCCCTCCTGGCTAGCCCAATTTACATAGGCCAGGCTCAGGGGGAGGAGAAAAAAACATTAAAAGAGGAGCCAAAATTGAGCCGGGGACTTTTCTTTTCTTCATGTCTTTTGGGTCGGCTTGCCCTCATGCCTTGAGGATGTATTTTCCTTTCAGTTCAGTTCAGTCGCTCATTTGTGTCCAACTTTTTGCAACCCCATTGACTGCAGCACACCAGGCCTCCCTGTCCATCACCAGCTCTTGGAGTTTACTCAGTCATGTCCATTAAGTTGGTGATGCCATCCAACCATCTCGTCCTTTACTTGCCAATAAAACTGAGCTGTAACACTTGTCCGTCCGTCACTACAAATTTTTGCTGCAGCAAGACAGAACTGAGGAAATTACACACTCACCCAACATATAAGGTGCCGTGACTCAGATTTAACCTGTTTGGAACAACCTCGGCTCAGCCCCTGCAAGGCAGAGGCCAAGTGCAGCAGAAGTCCAGCTCAGCAGAAGCTCCCATGGTGGAAGCTGAATGCAAAGAGAACCCAGTGAGGGGGAGTGACAAGTGGCCCAGCGTGCTGGAAACTGAAACTGGGACAGCAAAAACAAACTCAGCAGAAAGCTGAGTGGCTCAGTCTCAGCTTCTAGGAGACTCCGGTTGGGGTAGGAAATCCTCACTCCTATGGCTGGAAGGACATATGGCTAACAAAATCTTAATTCCTTTACAATCTTGTTTCTTGTTTTCTCAACCCCCCCTCCTCCCCCCGTGAACAGGTGAGCAGCAACTGAAGGACTCTGGAGAGACTACTACCCAGTGTATCCTGAAGGCTCCACTATCCTCTGTGCTCTAGTAGCTGTTGCCCAAGCGGGTGGGGGTTCTTCTGTCCTTAATCTTCTTTGTGCCAAGGATTAGGCCAATGAAAACTGTGAGCACAGGTCAGGGATTTAGCAGATTTTCTGGCAGGTTATGTAGGGGATTCCTTGGAACATTTTTTCCCGCTGCTTTTTCTTCCTGTCCTTCAGCTCCTTTCTCCATCTATGCCACTGCTTAAAAAGCATTAGGCAGGTCATCATATTTTCATTTCTGAAAGTTGTGCATGAAACTATTTAGCTAAGATTGGGACTCAAACCCATGTGGCCAGGACTCTGTGCTATGCTTAGTCATTCAGTCATATCCAACTGGGACTTGAACCTAGCCAAAACCCACGGTGCCTGGCTTTAGGACCTAATGAAGTTCAGGCTCTGATGTCTCATGTTAGAGACACAGCAATAGGTTAGAGGTGGATTTGTTCAGATTCAGAGAGAAGCACACTCCACAGGGTGTGGGCCATCACAGAGGAGACTGCAGTGACCATGGAATGAAGAGTGGTTAGTTTCTGTGAGCTGGGTGATTTCATATGCTAATGAGTGGGAGGATTATTCCAACAGTTGGGGAACCACCCACTCCTCCATCTTTTGATAGTGACTTGGAACTGTCCTGGCACCTCTGGGTGTGTCATTTAGCTTGCAGATTGAGGATCGAGGTTTAGTTGAATTCGACTTGTCATCTTGGACTCATTTGATCTTACTCGGTTTGTGGTATAGCCTTGGACTATGTCATTCTTTCAAAAGTTGTGCCCTGCTCCTTCCCTCCTGTTTTGTGTTCTTTTCCTGAGCCCTGTCTGGGCCACAATGTTCCCTCTACAATCTTCTGAAGGAACAACCAGAAAACAGCTGGCCCTTGGGAGAGAAATGCTGTAAATATCCAATCTCTCTAGATATTCAGGCCTTCATCTTCCTTGTTTCCTACAACATGTGCAACAACAGCATCTCTCAGTGAACCCGCTACGGTGGGTGACAGACACACAATGCCTGCTAGAAGTCCATCTGTTGGTGGCATCCCTTCAAGGGCAATTGGGCTTCTGAGGATAATGTTTGCCACTTTGGAAGTTAGCCCTGCAGGCCATTTGGGCCCAAACCCTTGCCACCCTTCTCCTAAAGTTACAAACATACTGCTGGATCAAATCTCCACTCCACTTTTATGGAATATCTGGTCTGTTGCTCCTTATCAATTTGTTCTTAAGCCATTTACTAACTCCTACAACAAGGACCCTGCCCCCTTGTAGGCAACATCACTCCACCCTGCTTATTACTAAATACTCTAATGCCCCTAACAGGACCAGATAACCCACTCCTTTGTCATTACCTCTGCTATTACCTAAAACGGGTCTATGACAAAGAAATGTTTACCATCGGAGATACTCTAGCCTGCTCTTATGGAGGACTAGGGGAGGAAATCAATGACTTACATTTCCTCAGAGCAAGAGGATAAGGCTGCTTCACCAGGTTCCCAGTTTTAGGGCACAGACTTGGATTGCTTGACATCATGGTATCTTTCCCCATCCATGGTGGAAAAACCAGCAATGAGTTAAGATTACAACCCCTTAATCCTACTCAGCACTGGACACGCTGGAGACCTTGGGAATGCCCAAGTTCAGGAGGTCAACCTGCCTCGACCTGCCTAAGGATCTGGTCCCTGGGAGGTTATCACGCCTCAACCTACTCAGGGATCCGCCAGTCCAGGGGTCCCAGAAGGTCAACATGCCTCGACCTGCCCAGGGACCCAATTCTCAGGAGGCCGACATGCCTCGACCTTCCCAGGGATTCGATCTCCAGAAGGCTGTCATGCCTCAACCTGCCTGGAGATCTGCACCCTGACCCGGGGACGCCTGGCTCTCAGGTTGCAACAGTACTGGGTAGGATAAGCTTCAGAAAGACTCACCCCTAAGGAAGTCCACCCATGGAAACAGAAGGAAGCCAATTAGCTGTGGGACTATGCCCAAACTCAGCAGTAACTCAGGAGTCCAATGAGAACCCCATTGCCTTTCTGGAAAGGCTAAAAGAGGCCCTCCAAAAGTTTACCAAACTGGACATAGACTCTTACAAGGGACAGGTGATTTTAAAGGACAAATTCTTGTTCCAATGTACATCAGACATTGGGATAAAGTTACAACAGTTACAGCAGCAGGACCCTACTGCCTCTTTAGATGAGATGGTCCAGACAGCCACCAATACCTTTTGTAACAGAGAACAGGAGAGGAGGCCAAAGCCCAGGAAAGGGAGAAAAGGAAAGAGACAAGGCATGCCCAGATGCTGGCTGCCCTCCAGGGAAAACCTATGGCAAACCCTGAGTCCTTGAAGGACAAGGTAGGAGGCAAATGCTTAATCTGTAGACAGGTAGAACATTGGGCCAAAGAATGTCCAAACTGTGACAAGTTTGGTTTGTTACAAATGCCATCAATTGGGACACTGGGCAGCACTCTGCCCTCAGGACCCAAGAGCTTCAAGGTCAAGCACCAAGCCTTCCCTCACAATGTTTCAACAGGACTGAAGCGGCCCGTTCCAGCCAGCCTGCCTGTCACAGATAATCATCATGGGGCTGGAACCAAGGGTGCAACTGGATGTGGCAGGTAGATCCGAGAATTTCTTGGTTGACACAGGGGCTACCTACTCTGTCCTCCTACTCTGGAGCCTTCTCCTCCCAAACCTGTACTATTTAGGGTGCTACAGGAAAAACATTCACAAAAAGATTCACCCAAACACTTCTTTGTTGCTGGGATGGACAAATATTTTCCCACCAGTTTCTGGTGGCCCTTGAGTGTCCTATACTCTTATTGGGGAGAGATCTTTCCCTGCCTTCAAAATCTTGCAGCTATTGCACTTCTGATAGAAGATGCTTTAAAACTCTCTCTTGGGGGCAAACTAACTATATTTACCAGAAACCAAGTAAAACAACTCCTGAATGGGAGAGGCCATTTATGGATGTCTGATCAAAGAATCCTCAGATATCAAGTTCCTGATGGAACATCCAGGCCTGACTATATCCCCTTGTGAGGTTCTTAACCCAGCTACCCTCCTGCCTACCTCCAAGGGCTCTTTCCCCTTTCACTCTTGCCTAGAAACTTTGAGCCACTAGACATAACCCCAAGAGGTGTTGTCAGAAGATCCTCTGACTAATCCTGAGGAAATCTGGTACACTGATGGAGGCAGCCTTGTCTTGGATGGAAAAAGAAGAGCCGGATATGCAGTAGTCTCAAATTCTGAGACCATAAAGGCTAAATCTTTGCCACCAGATACTTTAGCCCAATTAGCTGAGCTCATAGCCCTAACTCAACCTTTAGAGCTGGGAAAAGGAAAAAGAGTATCCATTGACACTGACTCCAAGTATGCCTTTCTGGTGCTACATGCACATGCTGCTATTTGGAAAGAAAGGGGCCACTTGACCACCTGAGGGTCCCCAATCAAATATGGTGATCAAATCCTTAGACTTTTGGAGGCAGTCCATCTGCCCACTGATGTTTCAGTCTCCCACTGTAAAGGGCACCAAAACAGGAGCACGGAAGTGGCATGAGGGAACCAAGCAGCTGATCAGGCAGCTAAGAGAGCAGCACTACAGAACAATGACCTAATAGGGGTTGCCACCTTAGTTCCACAGACTAATTTGACAGAAACTCCTTCATATACTGAAGGTGAGACTCTTAAAGCTAAGAGTGAGGGCTTTCAAGAAGATCATATGGGGTGGTTCCACAAGGAGGAACTCCTTTTTCTGCCCGGGAACCTCCAACGGAAGTTGGCTAACTCCTTACAAGCTACCACTCATTTAGGGGAAAAGGCACTCCAAAGATTACTAGAAAGGTCCTTCAGAGGAACATGCCTCCAAACAACTATAAGACATGTGGTCTTCTCATGTCCCACTTGCCAATTAAACAACCGATCAAGGAGCTCAAAGGACCCAGCTGGCCCAGCCTGTCCAACAATGTGGGACCTACCCAGGAGAGGAATGGCAGATGGACTTCACACAGATGCCAGTTTCTCAAGGGTATAAATACCTATTAGTCATGACAGATACATTCACAAGATGGATAAGGCTTTTCCACCTGGACTGAGAAGGTGGAGGAGGGGTAAAAGACATGCTCCATGAAATGATTCTAGGATTTGGACTGCCCAGGTCATTACAAAGTGACAATGGGTCATCATTTACTTCTAAGGTCACCCAAGTGGTCTCTAAAGATTGGGCATTACTTATTATCTCCATTGTGCCTGAAGGTCTCAGTCTTCAGGAAAAGCAGAAAGAGCTAACCAATTCTTAAAATCAGCAATAAAAAAGATAACCCAGGTGACCTCCCTGGGATGGAAGGAGGCTTTACCAATATCTCTCCTCCACACCCATACTGCCCCTAAGGAACAGGTTGGCCTTAGTCCTTATGAGATGCTATATGGGATACCTTTTGTTTATGTCAATGACCTCTTCCTAAATCCAGAGGCTCAGACCCTCCAGTCTTATACCATGGCCATTGGACAATTCCAAGAAGATATATGACTGTGGGGTGTCAACCAGGACTCAAAAGATTCTAAAGAGCCACTACTATATACTCCAGGGACTCAAGTCCTAATTAAAGTCTGGAAGGATGGGTCCCCAAAGGCTCAACTCCAGCCCACATGGAAGGGCCCCTACCCTGTAATACTTTCTACCCCCACAGCAGTCAAGGTACCAGTCATGACTCCTGACATGACTCCTCACTTCTCTTTAGTCAAGCTGTGGAATAAAACAGAAGATGACACTCATTACACCTGTGAGCCCCTGGCAGTTCTCAGATACTTATTCAGAACTGCAAATGAGTGCATTCGAATGAACACCCCCAAAAATTAAGTTTCTGGGGATAAAAGCCAACATAGCTTGGCAGAGGTTGTACTCCAAAACAGAAAAGAGATAGATCTCCTGATCCCTGAACAAGGAGGGAGTTGAACCATCTTGAATGAGACCCGTTGTTTCTGGGTGAATACCTCCAGCTAAGTTAAAGAAAGTTCTCAAGAAAAACATTCAGCTCCTATGGGATCTCAAAGAACAAGTTGGAGAGTTCTCAGGGTGGCTACAGTCCCTCTTTGGGGGATCCTTCTCCTGGTGAGGGGAATTTGGATTTGGCTAGTTCAGTTCAGTCGCTCAGTCATGTCCAACTCTTTGCGACCCCATGAATCACAGCACGCCAAGCCTCCCTGTCCATCACCAACTCTCGGAGTTGACTCAAATTCATGCCCACCGAGTCTGTGATGCCATCCAGCCATCTCATCCTCTGTCGTCCCCTTCTCCTGCCCCCAATCCCTCCCAGCACCAGGGTCTTTTCCAATGAGTCAACTCTTCCCATGTGGCCAAAGTACTGGAGTTTCAGTTTCAGCTTCAGCATCAGTCCTTCCAATGACACCCAGGACTGATCTCCTTTAGGATGGACTGGTTGGATCTCCTTGCAGTCCAAGGGACTCTCAAGAGTCTTCTCCAACACCACAGTTCAAAAGCATCAATTTTTCAGCGCTCAGCTTTCTTCACAGTCCAACTCTCATATCCATACATGACCACTGGAAAAACCATAGCCTTGACCAGACGGACCTTTGTTGGCAAAGTAATGTCTCTGCTTTTGAATACGCTGTCTAGGTTGGTCATAACTTTCCTTCCAAGGAGTAAGCGTCTTTTAATTTCATGGCTGTAGTCACCATCTGCAGTGATTTTGGAGCCCCAAAAAATAAAGTCTGACACTGTTTCCACTGTCTCCCCACCTGTTTTCCATGAGGTGATGGGACCAGATGCCATGATCTTAGTTTTCTGAATGTTAAGCTTTAAGCCAACTTTTTCAGTCTCATCTTTCACTTTCATCAAGAGGCTTTTTAGTTCCTCTTCACTCTTTGCCATAAGGGCAGTGTCATCTGCATGTCTGAGGTTATTGATATTTCTCCCCCCTGTTATCTCCATATTGATGCTGCTTATGATTGTTCCATGTATTATCAACTGTCTAACCCATGTTCTCTCTGCCCAGGTCAACAAGCTACAAAATGCAGTGCCAGTTCAACAGGGATATATAAAACTACAGCCGACCATGGAAAATTAGATGGACACCACTACAAGGACACTGAGTCTTGAGACTAGCAAGAGGGGAAGGCCCACTGCCCCTTGCCATCCCAGTTCAGCTGGCGGTAGCCAGAAAGACCTTCACGCTCCCTATTCCCAAAGGATTGGGCCTCCCATCTCTTGAGGGGGGAATGTTAGGTAGTTAGAATAGGAAAAAGAAGTCCAAAAAGTGTGGTGGATAGAAGACAAAGAAGGGAAAAGATTGCAAAAAAAGAACAAAGGAAGGTCCAAGGACCAGAGTGAGGACATCAGGTAAAACAAACGGCTCTCCTGGCTAGCCCAGTTTACATAGGGCAGGTTCAGGGTGAGGAGAAAAACATAAATAGAAGAGCCAAAACTGAGCTGAGGACTTCTCTTCTCTTCACGTCTTTTGGGTTGGTTTGCCCTCATGCCTCGAGGATGTATTTTCCTTTACTCACCAATAAAACTAAACTATAACACTGGTCCATCCGTTGCTTCAATTTTTTGCTGTGGCAGGACAGAACTGAGGAAATTACACACTTCCCTGACCGTTGGAGTTATGAATAGAATAGGGTGTTATTGAAAAGGAGGACTCTGTCTTAACCCCCACTCCATTTCCAGTTTGTATAGTAAATAGACTCCATTCAGCCTCCCTGAGTTCCAAAGGGCAGATTCAAACAGTTGCCAATCAGAGAAGCGAGGGAATGCAGAAACAAAGGGGGAGCAGTCAGGAAACAGTAATGCAGCAGCAAAGCATGTTTGTGAGTCATCCTCAAGGAATATACATAACAATATGTAGGAGCTAAGCCCGCCCCCACAGGTGGAGGATCTCATAACTTCAGGCTGAGAAAAGATTCTTGGAACACCACCATGTTACCTCACTACCAACAATCAGAAGTAAATCTGAAAACAGCAGAAGATAAAGAAGACTCTGACCATCCTAAAATGATTCTTTCTTTTAAAACTTTCATAGTCAGCTGAATCTTCAGAGTTGTTTTTTGGGGATAGGAGTCTACCTTATCCCCAAGTTATCAGCCTCCTGAATAAAGCAACATTTTCATTCCAACCAACACTTGTTTTTTGTGTACTGGTTTTCAAGCAGACATATCTGAGTTTGGTAACAGCAACTCTTTGTAAAAGATACTGGAACAAAACAACTCTTCTAAACAAATCAATGGAAACAACTGGTATTTTAAGACAATTCTTTCAAAAAGTGCACAAAGACAAATGACTCTGCAAATATTCATAAGGGCATAGAAAGGGAGAAGCCTTCTAAGCAAAGAGAATAGTTCAACAGCAAAAACTGTAAGAACAGGAAAAAAAAAAAAAGCGGGGGGGGGGGGGGGCGGGGAGCTGGGATTGAAACATTAACACTCATTAATAACTAAAGTTTCTATAAAGCCTATATATTTAATGTTTACAGTTATATGACTTTATGTTGACACAAAGGATAAAGGGTTCACTTTCAGAGAGTGGGTTAGCATTGTCAGGGTATCAGGCTTATTTCACTATTGTTCTTCCATTTATAGAGTGAGAATGTCATAGACTGTCCCAAGGCCAACTCCAAAGGGAAAGAAGAAAACTGTTTAACATCTCTTTCAGAGCAGTACAAATCTGGAAAAATTAAATCTCTGTCTCCCTGTCCCAAATCCCCTATTTTATCTAAGCTTGGTGGAAGTGCACTGGCCCAACAACTGGCAGTTTTCTCAATGTACAATTGGAATATTTAACTTCTTTACTAGTTGCAGCCTTAGCCATAAGCTAGGAAACCCTGACACCAATGCACCACATGTCTAAATGTACATTACCTACTTGATCATCTTATTTTATCATCTATGTCTCCAAAAACAATGAACATAACTTATTGTATCTGTCCTGTAGGTAACATTCTACATAGTTGAAAAAAATTCCTGCCTTGGCTTCTTAGGCAGCACTCTTGATTTTCTTCCCATCTTTCCTGTTACTTCTTGTCAGTCTGCTTTACTAGCTTTTCAACATGAATTCTAAATACATTTCTTTTCTTTTTTTTCCTTTTCTAATACACATTCTCCAAGTGTGAATACATTCATTGGCAGGGAATCAAATTCCAATCAAAGGCCAAATTTTTGTTCTACATTTCAACATCATACACTCAATGAACCATACAACATACCTGTAAAATAAATAAACTTAACCACCTAATGAGCCCACTAAAATGAAATCAAACTTCTACCACAGACTGCTTGATCCCAGTGTCCCCTAGCTCATTAAGTAACACTCATATCCACACAATGGCCCCAAACAAAAAACTACTGCTAGATTCAGATTCCCCCATTTTCTTAAATTTCACATTAATTCCCTGAAAACCTGGTCAATTTTATTTCCAAAATAAATTTCAAATTCATTTACCTGTTTCGCCCACTCTCTAGTCTACCACTGTCTAATACCAATGTAATGCATGCAACCTATGTAATTTTAAATTTGCTAGTAGCCACATTAAAAAAAGAATGGCTTATACATATCAAATTGAAAATATTTTTATATATTTGGTTAAAACATATTATGAACATTTTGACTGTACAAATGTTCTATATATATGATTTTTTTTTCTTAGTGAATCTTCACAATTTGTTGTGGGCTTTTATATAGCACACCTCAGTACACACAGGCCAAGTTTCAAGTGCTAAACAGGCATATGAAATTACTGTATTGGAGAGTACAACACTCGTCTATGTCAGCATCATCCATTGTCTGGAAAACTACAACAGACTCGTATCTGATATTATCACTTCTATTCCTGCCAACCTCCACCTGCAACAACATATTTTTAAGAATTAGTGAGGAACGAAAACAATGCAATTTCCTTGCTCCTGTGTGGAACAATAATGAGACTGGGTAGGCTTCCCACGTCTGTTGATGTTTGAACAATGTTAATGATTAAAAGGTTAATCAATAATATCTTAGCTATTTTCCCAAGGAAATACTTGCTCCTATAAGAGAAAACTGATTCAGTTAAACTGATCAATTATCAAGACTAATAAACTCATCCAGAGTCATTTCATAATCTTCAATTCACTGTGTTGCCATCCAAATCTACTATGTCATCAGATCTCAGCCAGTTCTCTCTCCTGAAAAATGTCTTTTAACATCGCTCAGCACAAGCCTTAAAATGACATAAAGAACCTTATCTAATTTCCCCATTTTGAGGCACTAGTAAGATTGTGAAGGTGGTATTCTCCTTTATGGCAGTAAGTCTAGTAAACTGAGTTTTGCTTGATTAACACCTTCTTGGAGTTCTTTTGGAAAGTCAACCTTCAACAAAAGCAAGAGGGGACTTCTTTAATGCAAATGGGATCATGTCACTCATCTGGTAAAGATATTTCAATATTTCCCAGTGCTTTGGAACAAAATCTAAACTGCTTAAAGTATTTGACAAGGCCAAAATGACCTAGTCTCTGTCTAGCTCTCTAAAATCACATTAGATCATTCCCCTCTTCCATTCATTAAGTTTTAAACACAGTGCCTTCTTCCTTTTCTTTAGATATAGCCAGTGTTATCCCAGTCTTGGCATTTTTGCATTTACTCTACCCTGCATGCAACATTCTTCCCTGTCTTAAAATTGCTGACTCATCCTATTCACATTAACTGAGTCAAATCTAATCTCAGAGAAGCTTTCCTCAACCACTGTATTTAAGGTGTTGTTATCTCTTATGCCAATTTTCTCTGTATCACATCATTTTACTTCCTTCGTATCATTTATCATAACTGCCTTGTCTTTATTCTTTGTTTACTTTTTCTCTCCACTAAGATTATAGATGCCTTATAAACAGAGACCTTAACCTATCTCTTCTATCTCTATATTCCTAAATATTGGATACATTTATTGACATATAGGTATTCAACAACTTATAAAAATGAATGAATAAAAAGAATTCAATGACTATATTAAATGATGAAGGAAAGAGAAGGAAAGGAGGGAAAGAAGAAAGAAAAGTCCTTCTAAAATATGTGATAAAGCCATGACAAGTATGCTTATTCCCTCCTATGTATCAGGACACTGTGTAACTGTATTAAAGGGAAGGAATTGGGACTCCACAGCTACTATATAATGTAACTGAGACCAGGAGCAAGGTCTCCTGATTTCTAATCCATTGCTCATCAGAGCATAACACACTATCTTTCAGCCTTCTCTGATTGATGTGGTTCTTTCGAAGAAGATGTGTAAAGCTTCAGATTTACTAGTGAAACAAGGCATCTGAAGGAGAAAATGATTTTCCCTGCATTAATTGGTGAGTTCATATCTTTTTGCATTTACATCTCCCACTTGCATTTTGATTAGCAATTTCTTCTGTCAATTTAACACCAAAATCCTCTGTAATCAGAGGCATGTTATATTCTGGAACAGACTCAATGAGTCCCTGAAGTTAGAGAGACAGCACTTCAATCCTTCACCTTGGCTGCTCTAGTGGTGAACATGCCTGACTGTCAGTCTGATTTCCTAAATCTCCTCTGAGATGGTAGGCAGTTAAAAATGCTGTTGGCATATGCTTGGCTTCAGCTCATTGCAAATACAAAAATGTCACTTGGTTCCAAACACAAGCCTCACTTTTCTCCCATTATTATTAATATCATCATTATTAGCATTATTATCTTTATCATTCTTCCAAACTCCCTTTTGGAGAGGTTTCATACTCTAAGGAAGAGCAATTCCTGAAAATTATATTTTATCAGTATATTTAGTGAGTCATAAACCATAAATTAGAACTTGATTGAAAATTCTATCCGCCTCCAATAGTAAATATACTTTACCGGATTATAATTGTTGCTTACACAATTACAGTCTTCCCAGGTGTGTCAGTGGTAAAGAATCTGCCTGACAAGCAAGAAACATAGGTTTGATCCCTGGGTCAGGAAGATCTCCTTGGGAAGGAAATGGCAATCCACTCCAGTATCCTTGCCTGGGAAATCCCATGGACAGAGGAGCCTGGTAGGCTACAGTCCATGGGATCACAAAAGAGTCAGATGCTACTTAGTGACTAAACAACAACAACAACAACAACACCAGCACACTTACTAACTCTTCTTTATTGTTTTACTAAAAGAAACTCAATTTTCAAATACTAGACAGCTTGAGGCGAATGACTGTGCATTACTCCTCAACCCAAATCCCATGGAAAGAGTCTTGAATACTCTGTGCTGAATCCAGAGATTTTGTTCCTTTTACTATTTAATGAAGTCAGGTCTTTTTGACATGAAATGAAAAATATAAGAATCTGGAATAAAAATAAGAATCTGGAATCCTGTTACTTTTCAGTCTTTATCCACCTATATGAAGAGGGGTTCAGGCAGTTTGGCTTGATTGAAGTTCTTAAAACATGCTTACCTCTATATCCTTGCAAAAGTCCTAAGCCACAATTCCAACTGCACAGCTCATTCATCAAAGCCTGACTCAAATGTCACCAAAAGTTACATCTTTGCATAATTTTCTCTATGGCGGCAGTTTTTCCAACAATGATTCTACATGATTCCATTATAGCACTTACCACAATAAATTCCTATCATTTGCTTACATATCTCTTTACTCCATGAGAATGCTAGTTATTTGAGAACAAGGATCATGTCTCACTCATGTTTGTGTTCTTAAAACCTAGCACAGTGTTTACAAGATACTCAAATATTTTTCAAGCAGTTGGTGACTATATAACAAATAAAAAATTTTTCCTTAATATGATACTTTCCTCATTCCATGCTATTCAGGTTTATGATAATTTCATATTCTACATATACTTCTCAAGGTTTTTGTTCTGTTTTGTACTTCCTAGATATTTATTTCAAAGGCATTTTTTCAAAGAAGATATCAAAAGTGACTGTGCACAGCTTAGTGTCTTAAATAAGCAAAGGACACATTTAGAGAAGACATTAAAATGTGGCAATGTAAAACACTTCTAATTAACTAGAATATTTGGTTAATCAGAACTCCCAAAATTCTGTAATTAAACAAATGATCACCTGCAATAATTTAAGCATATTTCCATTGGTTTATTTTATAACTTAATAAGCGAAAGACTACTTAAGCTAAACTTAGGGCCACAAAGTTAATCAACAGAAAATTATTAATAAAGATGATGATGGCAATGATAAGAGTATTTTAATAATTAAGGTATATTTCATTTTCCAAAGATGGGCATACCATTACTTCTGATCCTACATGCTCCTTTTGACCTCTAAATTATATTCTTTCCATTGAAAAGTGGGGGTTCATGTTTCTTCTTCCTGAATTGGGGAGGCTTTTGACTTGCTTGCAAGCAATAAATTATGGCAGAAGTGACAGTGCATGGTTTCAGAGGTTAGGTTAAAAAAGAAAATACTATATATGATTTATTAACTGTAAAACTTATTCCTGGATTCCTGAAATTCCATTAAGAAGCCCAGTATCCATAGGCTATCATATGAGAAAGTCAAGCCTCAGGAGAGGTTAAATGCAGTTTTCCTTAGTGTTCTTGTCTTCAGTCCAGACATCAGACATGTGAGTGAATAAGCCTATGCCCTTTGTGAATTTCTGACCTACAGAATTTGTGAGCATAATAAATTGATTGCTGTTTTATGTCACTAAGTTTAGGATAATTCATTGCACAGCAGCAACTACTGGAAGACAGTTTGTGACAAGGAATGGCCAGACATTCACTAATCCCATTTCTTCTCTTGGACATAAAGGGGAAGAAGACATTTATCAGCTCCTTTGCAATTGATTTGAGTTCCCTTTGACTGAGTGGTGGTCAATGGGATGCAGAGGGAAGTATGCCTCATTGAAGTCTAGTCATCAAACTTCCTGTTTAATCATCTACTGTCTCTTCCATTTCTGCAGTGACAGTGGAAGCTAAATTAGAAAGATGGCAATATCAAAGTTTGGAGGATTGTGAATCACTGAGTCATCACCTAGTAGAGACCTATCAAGGAAACTGGCTAGTGTTTGACCAATGTATAAATGATAAATAAACCATCATTAAGATAAGCTATTGAGATTTGGGAGTTGTGTTATGGCAGATAGCATTGTTACTCTAATACACATAACAAATTTAATTTAATTTATTTGTATTACTAATTTGTAATACCAACACTGATTCTTGAGCACTTGATAATGTGTTGATAATGTTGCTTAATGCTGTGCATATATTATCCCACTTAAATTCAGATCAACCTTATTACTAGGCAGGTATATTTGTTTTCCCTGTTTTACACATGCAAATCCAAAACTTAAAGACTCAGAGTCACAAAGATATTTCAAAGAAAGAGAATTGAGGCAAACCTAAAGTAAGGTTATCTTCTAAGAGTTAAATTAGCAAAATTCATTTGTGAGGTTAGCCATCTATAAATACATTGTTGATGTAAGTTTTTGTTGAACAGGTACTCTGAACTTATTCCCAAACCACTAATTTTAGTGATAATAGAGGATACAAGTGCAAAAATCCTTGGTTTTATTTTTTATATTTTGTAGTATTGAAGTGAAAGTGAAGTCGCTCAGTCGTGTCTGACTCTTTGTGACCCAATGGGCTGTAGCCTACCAGGTTCCTCCGTCCATGGAATTTTCCAGGCAAGAATACTGGAGTGGGTTGCCATTTCCTTCTCCAATTTTGTAGTAAACAGGCCAGTATGTACTGGTTAAAATGTATTTTACAGCCATTTCTAAGGGTTAGAAATAATTTTGGTTATGGTATCTTTCCATATTTTATGACTTTAATTAAACTTCTGATTTCTGTTCCAAACACTGCAGTATAATACAGTATAAAACACAATTTAATCATTAAATTTGTGGATAATTTTGTGATTTTCTTCAAAGCCTATAGCACCAAGGGACTGATAATAGAAGATAATGTGCATAATATACACTCCAGGAAGTTCCACAAACTCCATACTCAAGGACTTTTCTTTCTCCCACAACCTAATAGCAAATGCACACAATCAAAAAGTCTCATCAGGACTATTCCTAATTGTCATCCTCTTTAAAAGGGAATCTGGTCATGGGAACAAGGTAATATAAAGGACATTTTAAAACAACTACATATACTCCACTCTACAGAAGCTCGTACTGAGACAAATAACATTGACACAGACATGCATGTGCATTTGTGGTCACATTAGTGCTCACAGAATACAATATTTAGTAAAAATTCTTGCAAAATTATTAAACCAAAGATCAAGTAAATTTCTTTGTGAAAATATTTCCCAAGGTAGTCTCCTATTATCCATCACTTTCTATAATATAAAATATTACAAAACAAAGTAACATTTCTCTTTCCCTTGTTTTTGTGAGGTCCAGTGATGATATTTCAAACAAATGTCAAATTTGGCAACCAAATCCATCACTTCATTTAATTGTGAAAATGTCTAACATCTGATTTTAGTTTAAATTTCTAAAAATTCCTTGTTTTATATAGTTTACATCCTTGTATGTGCAGTCACACAATAGATAAACATATAAGTTTATATGTCAGTTGTCATGATAAACATAAACTTGAGCAAGAAGACAGAGGCTGGATGAAGTGGGAAATGCTATTTTCTTTATGATTCTGTACAGGGTTTAGGCAGGATTTTATGTAAGGTAATGATACCTCAGACCTGAAGAAGTCTGCTGTGCAGTTCTTGTAGAAAACATGTGGTTGAAGAAAGCAGTAAGTGGAAAAACACCAGAAGTGTAGGCATGTCTGGCAAATGGGAGAAACAGCCAGGAGGGCTATGTATTAATATCTGAATTTGAAGGTATGGGGAAGAGAGTGGTAGGTTAAGTGTTCTTCAACAATTTGCCCAAAAAGCAATTCTTGGGACTCCTGTGTTTATAACTGGCCCATCAATCTCCTGAGATAAAGGAAAGGCCCTGAACCACATGCTCAAAGCCTCTGGATCTTGTCCAGTTGCTTCCTCAGTGTGTGACCTCAAGTGCTTCACTTTACTTCCTGACCTTTGCTATTACGCTCCAGATTATTTTTTTCCTTTGAAACCCCATCATTTACTTTATAGATACTGGGAATACAAAAGTTTCAATACCCTTCCTTCTATGAGTTATGCCAAAGTCTATTTCCTAAAAGTCACCACTTCATAAATTGTATTTTTCAGACTTCTTTTTCTCTAGGAGCTTTATTCAGTCTTTCAAAAGTTACTTTTGAAACGTAGGCAGTCAAGCATTTCATTTGAGGTAAGCAACCAGCACCCCATAGCCGCTAACTAATTAAAAAAAAAAAAAGAGTTTTTAGGGTTAAACAAAATAGAAAGTAATAACAATGTATTATTAGATTTAACACTGAATACACTTACTCATTTAATTACAAATGTGAGTTTAGTTATAAAAATGTAAATAAATTATTTAATAATTAACTTATCAGAAACAAACAACAACAAAAAATCCTTAAGATTCCACAACTAAAATATTCTCCCCATGTTATTTTTCTATTCAGAGGGCTAGCTACTTCTTCTGAAGGAATTTTCAAAGAGAGATGCTTGACTCCTTCAACTCACTTACTTTGAGTCAGAGGTTCCATATAGCACTTGTGTAGAATTCTCTGAGTGCAAGGCTGGCCTGCATCAAAGCCCTCTTGGACCATCGACTTTCCTGCCAGTCCGGCGGCTCTGACCCTTTGGTTAAAGAGCACTTCTCAGGATGACTTCGGGCTGAACATCTCTCCCAGCAGGAGCAACAGGGATCACTGAGCAGAGCGGCTTTGTAGCTTAGCCAATAGGTTTCTCAACGAACAGTCTTTCCTACTCTGCTCACCTCTGTTCCCTTAGTCACAGAGTCTCCTCAGATGGTGCACACACAACAAAGGCCGTTAAGTGCACAGAGAGCGTACAGTTTCATCTCTTGCTGACGGGTGCTAGTGGGTGGTTCTGCTTTTCCTTAGCTTGAACTCTTTGTTTTCAGAGGAAACAGTGAGAACCCCACTACAGAATTCTTCCCGGTCATGTTTGATTTAAATTTGCATACAAAGCTAAGGTTACTCTGCGACACATCTTTTATTAAGTTCCCTTAGGAAGTCCTCGGGTAATTGGCTTCTTTACAAACTGGTTCTGCCACTATAAAGGAGCCACATCACTTCCAAAAGGGACAAAGTATTTTAACTGGTATTCCCTGGCAAGACCCCTATGAGAATGTAGAGTGACTAAGATAAATACAGGAAATCAGCTTTCCTCTGAAAAATGAAAACGTGTACATTTCTTATATGTTAACTAAATATGAAATGGTGCCTGAACCGACTCTCCACAGTTCAACAAAGGCACCACAGAGTATGAAGGGTGTAAGATAACATTTGCTAGCAGTATGGGATCGCAGATTCAGACACAACTGAAGCGACTTAGCAGCAGCAGCGGCAGGCCTGTGGATAGAAAGTGTTCCGGGGTTGGAAAAACTGGCTTGATTAGGAACTGTGATCATTAACGTCCAAGTCCTATGGAATGAAGACTGGTGGGTAAAAATTATGCAACACCGGGCCTCAAGCAGCACAATCACGACCTAGAAACTAGAGTGAACGTAACATTATATCCTCCAAGTCTGAAACTTTAGAGAGTCAAAAGGGGAAAATTCAAATTTGTCCTAAGGAAACCAAGACATACCTTTACCATAATTTACTGCATGTTTAAATTCATTTAACAAATACATGGTTCCCAGGTGGTGCAGTGGTAAAGAATTCACCTACCAATGCAGAAGATGCAAGAGATGGAGGCTCAATCCCTGGGTCGGGAAGATCCCCTGGAGGAGGGCATGGCAACCCACTCCAGTATTCTTGCCTGGAGAATCCCATGGACAGAGGAGCCTGGTGTGCTACAGTCCATGGGGTCATAAAGAATTGGACACAACTGAGCGACTAACACTTTCACTTTTCAAACTTACTATGCAATGAGCCAAATAGTAAATGTTTGAGTCTTTGTGAGCCAGACAGTTTCTGTTGTCACTGTAGCACTAAGAGCAATAGATATATATGGCTGTATGAATTCTTAAAATTAGAATTTCATATACTTTTCACATGTCAGAAAATAATCTTTTTTCAAATTTTTCAACCATTTAAAATATTAAAATCATTCTTCACAAAGGCCATATGAAAATACATGGGAGACTAAATATGACCCAAGTTTGTCATAAGTTTGTCAACACCTGACCTAAGATACTACATAATGAGTCACAAACCTGAAGGATAAAAATCAACAAAAGAGGAGTCATGTATTAGAAATATTTGGCAAGCAGCCAGTTATAAAATAGAAAGGTGTTAATTTTATAATATTCAAAATGTCAGCAATTTCAGAAGTCTATGCAGGCTTTACTAACTAGTCCTAATTAATATAGGACTAGCAGCTTGTATTTGTAAGGTGCTAGTTACTGGGTAAAACACAATTTTTTTAAATTAACTTTATCAATGTAAGTTATGTATTATTTTAAATGTACAATTTCTTGAGTTTTGACAATTTTGTCTACCCATGTAACCACCTTGGATTAGTCTTCATAAAGATTTGCTGAGAATTTGTTTGGGGCAGCGTTAAATTTATAAATCAATTCAGGGAAAATTTACACCTTAACAATATTGAGTTTCCCAGTCCAACCATATGATAAATCTTCAAATGTTTAAATCATTTTAATTATTCTTAACAATATCTTACAATTTTCCAAGTGTAGCTCTTGAACATCTTTATTAAATTTATCAAGTTTATTTTGTTATTTTTAATGCTGAAATATCCTTTTAAAAAGCATATTTTATAATTGTTAGTTGCTACTTTATAGAAATGCACTCTCTGGGTTTCATTTTATTTCTTTATTGCACATTTCTTATTTCATTAATTTTGCCCTTATCTTTATTTTCCTCTTCCTTGCATTATAAAATTGGTACATTAAATTTGTATTCTGTGATCTTGCTAAACTTATTTATCTGTTCTGCTAGAATGGGTTATTTTGTTGCAAATTGATTTTTTAGGATTTTCAATGTAGTTGATCATATAATTTACTAATGTGGACATTTTCACTTTTTCCTTTGTAATCAGTATACATTTTATATTATTATCATTATTAAATTATTCTTCTGGCCAGAACATCCATAACACTACATTGCTTTGGAACATGGACATTCTCACGTTGTTCCTAATCCTAAGGAACAGAGTTCTAGCCTTCATTTTAAGTACAATTTTAAAGTTACTTTACTAGATAGAAGTAGTAATTCAATGGTATGCTTTCATTTCCCTCTACAGTGAAGAAACTAATGATATCATGCAAAGGAACAATGTAAGTGGTAATGTAAAACATCGACTTGAATGCATGTCTAATTTTAAACAATATTCTTTTCATTACTTCATTTCCAAACTGAATTACACAAAGTTCTAATTGTACAAGATAACCTTTTACACTGGTTAGATTCTAACTGACACCATCATGGTCTTTCTCTCTGGCAGTCTGAGTGAGATTTCAAAGAGAAAAATAGCAGTTCTGTCCAGAGACATATAAAGAAAAAAAAAAAAATCTGAGGTCATGAAGAAGTTATGGAAGACAATGAAAGAAGCTCAGCGAAATCATGACAGTGTAAGTAATTTAAACTTAAAAAAAAAAAAACTGTATATGATTCTAGTGAAAGCTATGAATCTATCCACTCCTATATGTACAATAGAATCAGACACAAAAGGCTTTTCAGCCTATATAAACTTAAGTTGTATATTAAAGTGAGTGAAGTCGCTCAGTTGTGTCTGACTCTTTGCGACTCCATGGACTGTAGTCTACCAGGCTCCTCCTTCCATGGGATTTTCCAGGCAAGAATACTGGAGTGGGTTGCCATTTCCTTCTCCAGGAGATCTTCCCAACCCAGGGATTGAACCTGGGTCTCCTGCATTGTAGGCAGACGCTTTACCATATGAGCCACCAGGGAAGTCAAACTCTTTGTTAATTCTAGAATCCATTTAAATGATTTACGTAAAATGGTCCATGTAAACTGGGACATGTGCATTTTTTAATCTGTTTTATTTTTATTTGTTTATTCAAAAAATAATTTCCATCAAGTCAGATATCCAAAGTATGTTGCTTTTCCCTGATATATAAATTTAGAAAACTAACATAGAAAATCTACATTTATGATGGTCCTGAAAATCTTCACATTTGTCTCTGGAAAGTGTCTCTATATTTTCCATTTGTTTTTGATATGTTACACATGAAAATTCACAAAGAAAATATATGGAAGTCTACATTCTGAATACTTGTTAGAGTATGAATTTTTGCTGAATCTTTTCCTCCCTTTTAGAGTATTTCATTGCTGGCCACCCATGTTAGTCTTTCACAATTCAATTATGCCATCCTTTTAAAAATTCTTCTCTTTATACCTAAGAACCTTTTACCAAAAAGATGAGACATTGAGCCTCCTTGTATGTTTCAAGAGGTTAATAAAAAACAATATACGAGGACTTCCCTTTTGGTGTGGTGGTTAAGGCTCCATGCTCTCATTGCAGGGGGCCCAAGTTTGATCCCTGGTTGGGGAACTAGACTCTACATGCTGCAACTAAGAGTCTGTATCCCACAACTAGGAAGACTGCATGCCACAACAAAGATCTAGCACAGCCAATAAAGAAATATTAAAAAAATAATATGCAGAACTATAATGCTCAGTTCAGTTCAGTTGCTCAGTCATGTCCGACCCCTTGTGGCCCCCATGAACCACAGCACACCAGGCCTCCCTGTCCATCACCAACTCCCAGAGTCCACCTAAACCCATGTCCATTGAGTCGATGATGCCATCCAACCATCTCATCCTCTGCCGTCGCCTTCTCCTCCTGCCCTCAATCTTTCCCAGCATCAGGGTCTTTTCCAAAGACCTTTATGGGTTCAAAATAAACATTTGCATTATATCATCTATAATTCAGGTATTAATGTTAATAAATAATAAATTAATGTTAATAAACATGAATATCCTCATCTATAAAAAATATTTTGAGAAAAAAACATAATTCTTTGTTTAGAACTTCACTCTTTTAAGTTACTTTTCAGGTTTCAGCTTCATGTTGCTCTATGAGCATATTTCTGTAGTTTCTGTAACTAACATTCTTAAAGATATACAAAATAATAGGCAGCATCAGTAGTACTGAGGCAGGAGTTAGATGGGTCCCATGCTGAATAGTTTCTCCCTTGTGGACAGAATAATACCAGAAACTCCATAAAAGCAGGATGATTGAAGAGGGCGATAAAAGACCACGTATTCCTCATTCTCGAAGTGAAGGACACCTTC
Organism: Dama dama; assembly: GCF_033118175.1. NCBI lineage: Eukaryota > Metazoa > Chordata > Mammalia > Artiodactyla > Cervidae > Dama > Dama dama. The sequence goes on from NC_083695.1 coordinate 25,930,863, forward strand.
CTGACTACATATGCACAGAAAGTCTCCTTGGAAGTGAAAAGAGGAGGGACAACACCTCATAGTAAGTGATGCAGCTACCTATAGGTCTCTTTGCTAGAATCCATCTTGGCACACACACATGGGAGGACCCGGAGATAAGCCAAATACAGGCTCAGAACCAGGCAAAACAAGATGACTGGTTAAAGGAAACTCAGAAGAAATGCCCCACAAACATGATTCAAACTACCAGGAGGGCACGAGTCTCTCTGAGCCTCCCCATGTGTCTATCCACACACATGGTACTATTTTCTTCCTAGTAAACACTTGTTTCACTATTTCCCATCTCTATGTGGAAATTCATTTCTACACAACTCATGGGCCAGGACCTTGCCACTGTCTATGGTGGCCCAGTGGTTAGGATTCAGCACTCTCCCTGGAACTGCCTGACCTCAATATCTGGCCAGGAACCAAAATCCTGATTCAAGCCACCACAGGCCAAGGCCACCTGAGATCAGTGTTAATAGTAATAGAAACCTTCTTTTTATAAGAGATTACTACTTACTAAAGCATTCCATTTCTATCATAACTCATTTTGTCAGCATAATAATCTTTTGAAGTAGGTACAGTACCAAGTTTATTTTACAAAGGAGGAATCTGAGGCATACTGAAATGTGTTACTTGCCATAGTCTTAACCATTGTAAGAACTCTTGTATGGCTTCACTCTATGCCTACAAGCCCCGTGCTTGCCCAGGTTCAAGGCCAAACAAAGAGGCCAGAATCAGTTAGAGAGACATCAATGGTTTACCCGGGAGCTTACCCATCTGAGGTCAGGTCCTAGAGTGATGCCCCATCCTGTGCAGCAGAAAGCCGGCAGGACATGGCAGCAGTCTTCACATCAGGGGAAAGGGGAGGTTACCAGTTATTAGGGAATTGATGTCAGGTGGGCTCATCAGTTTCCAGGGAAACCAGCAGAGAGGCACGCCCCTTACCATCCTTTGATAAGAACAATCACCAGCTGGGGCCTGGGGCAAGTATATAGGAAGGTCAGTCATGTGCTTAAGATTTAGGTGAAGCAGACACTAGTCTGGCAAGGGGATGTTCAGAGAGCAAGAGAACAACCATCTTGAGTGACCAGAACACTCTTAATCACTGCAAAATTTACACATAGATATTAAACACCAACAGGGCTTCCCGGGTGGTGCTAGTGGTAAAGAACCTGCCTGCCAAGGCAGGAGATGTAAGAGAAGTGGATTTCATTCTAGGGTCGGGAAGATCCCCTGAAGGATGGTATGGCAGTCCACTCTAGTATTCTTGCCTGGAGAATCCCATGGAGAGAGGAGCCTGGAGGGCTACAGTCCAAAGGGTCGCACAGAGTCTGACATGACTGAAGCAACTTAGCATGCACATTAAACACCAACAAATACCAAATAATAATAATAGAAAAAACAATGCTCCCTGCTCTCCAAGGTTAAGAACGAGATTCTACAAACTCGACTGTCCACACATTGAATCCAGAGAAGATAGAAATAGTAAATGTCACAGTATTTGATTCAGAAAATTCTAAAATAACTCAAATAATGGTAAACACAGTTATTCATCAAAATAAATAGTAAAGGCCGGTATAATCATATCAGTAAAACTATAAAATACCAGGCTCTGATCTTAAGTTAGCATTTTATCATCTTAAGAGCACCAAAGAACACTCTTGAAAATTCAAGTCTAAGGTTGGATTTTGTAACATCACACACATTCTCAAGAGCATAGCCTAGGCCTCCCTGAACATGAATAATTATACCTGTATGGCCTTCATGTTGACACTCTTTAGATACTCTGAATAAAGCATCAAGTGTTTTCCAGTTCTCAGGTCAAGATATTGGTCAGCATTTCACCTGACCTTTTAAAGAGAAGATTATTCCAGACCAATTTTATTATCTTCTATGATAAAGGGACAGTCTTCAAAGGAGGGGGGGGGGAGATTTTCATTAATTACATCTAGGTTAGACTTCTATTTTCATCCTATAATCCAATTAGCAGTTAAGTACAAAGGTTTATGGGTTATACTGTAAAGAATCCCTGCAGATGTGCATCCAGGTACTGTTTAGAGGCTGCCTAGAAAAGGAGGTGGGGAAGGGGAGGGGCAGGGGCAAGATAGAAATGATGGGCCTCTAGACCATCCTGAAAGCTTTAAATACAAGAGCTCTGCTTTATCTCTTTTATTTATTTATTTAAGCTTTGAAGTGTGTTTGATGAAAGAGTATCTTTACCTTAACATTAAAAAAAAACAAAAGTTTCAAACCATACACTTACCAGTATGTTCTCAATGATTGGAACATCAGATTCTAAGGGATCTTAGCATTAATGCCCTTAATTGGAGCTATTTGACAGGGATTAAGGACCAATATGATTTAATATTTTTATTAATAATCTAGATGAAGGAACTCAGATTATAGTCTTATATTTCTAATTAATATTAATTTAGTTATGGTCACTAACCAAAGCTAAAAGCAAACTGATAAATTACATGAAGAATCGTTCAGAAATATGATGAAGTTTATTAGGATTTGGGGCCAAGAACAAACACATTGAATTGAAATGGAGAAGGGATATACAGGCAATGACAGTATTAAAAAAAAATCGTCTATCCAATAATCATTGTGTTTAAGAAGGGAGTAATAGGTTAACAGTAGTCAGCTATATTAATAGCAGAAATGTGAGAAGCTACTTTATTTGACATTGGACAGGCTCTAATTAGAGTATGCCTTTTGATAGTCTCACTTGAAAAGTTTATTGAAAAGGTAAATAAGGACTAGTGAAAAACACAAGATACTTAAGTATTCCTATGAGAAAAAGTTGAAGTATTTACTTTGAAAAAAAGATGACTATATGGACAAGTTACAGCTCTCAAAGGCTGTAATTAATTTAATTATAATAAATTGTTCTACCTTAAAGAGAACTGCCAGGTTTGAGGGATATATAGAAATATGGTCAGATAATTTAACTTGCTATAAGTAAGCCATTTTGATAATGAGAAAAATTTTAAATACTAGAATATCCAAGTGGGAGAGGTTATAAGACTTTTATCCCTAAATAGCTTTTGCAGTAAAAAAAAAAATGCATTCCCTGCCCTTCACCTAGGTTATTTCACTGGTTTATCTTCACTTCATAAATACATATCCAGGGATACTGGAAATGTCAAGGTTTCACCCTTGTAAAGCTATCTCCTGAAGTTCATGGATCTTCCTCATACTTTCAGTATGAAGTATGTTTCTTCCTGGTTCCACCTATCCTCCCAGATCTGAATTAATACTACCCCACTAGTTCACATAGGTAAAGCACAAAAATCTTTGTTAGAAGAAAACATTTGGCAAAGGTACTTTGCAGTTCAGATATACTACCAGTCCAGTACCGCTATTACTGCTGCTGTTGCTTAGTCACTCCAGTCGCGTCTGACCCTTTGTGACCCTGCAGACTGTGGCCTGCCAGGCTCCTCTGCCAATGGGGTTCTCTAGGTAAGAGTACGGGAGTGGGTCGCCATGCCCTCTTCCAGGGGATCAAACTGACTGAGGGGTAAAAGCCGGGTCTCCTGCATTGCAGGCAGATTTTGCTCATAAATATGTATTCTGAGGTTTCTCTTTTATGTATATCTGGCTTGCTTGAAGGTTTTCCCAAGATCTTAGGTCCTATGTCTTGACACGTCTAGACTTTTGTCTTTCTGTTTCTTCCATAAATGTCCATCTGGCCTAGCATGCACCTTGGTTTTTGTTGGCCCCTTTCCCTACAAGGTCCTCTACTGTCTCCATTTCTATAGACTCCTCCATGTAACCTGACTATGACATTCAGACCTGTCAGATACTATGGGCGTCCATCCATATCTCCTCAGCACACGCGGTCCCACCTCACAGCCGTACTAACAGTACAGGCCAGAAGCATCAAATCAAACTCTACTCATGCTTACAAACTGCGCTCACCACTTCTACCAGCTCATCTTACCCAGCCCCCGCCTGAGAGTGGCTTGGCTGGCACGGTAGGAGGCTCTGGTAATGCCTCTGAGGAGAGGTGGCCTTTAACCAAGTGTGAATAGGTAAATATATTGGATTTTATTCCCCAAAGGTAAGATAACTCTGAGATATGTTCCATAGGATTCTGCTAGAGTTCTCCAGGTTCAGTCACCAGTTGCCTGCAGTGACTCATAATTACACCTTATTGCTTCTCTCTCTCATTTTTTTCCCTAAATAGACTAATGATAACACAAAGACTTGACTCTGCCTCCAGGTGAACCAATTCCAAAATAATCTCTCTCCATATCTTTACTTGTGCTGTTTTTGTTGTTGTTGCTGTTTTTAATAGTATTAATTTAAAAAAAAAAAAGAGAGAGAGAGAGAGAGAGACTTCCCTGGTGGTCCAGTGGCTAAGACTCAGCGCTCCAAAGTCATGGGGCCCAGGTTCGCTTCCTGGTCAGGGAATGAGAACCTACACACCCCAGTTAAGAGTTCAAACGCTTCAACTAAGAGTTCACATGCCACAACTAAGACCCAGCACAGCCAAATAAATATTAAACGTGTGTGCACACACACACTCACACACAGAAAACCTCTAATTAACATTTTAAGGAAGAACAAATACCCCTGGTTTCCATATATTCAGTGTGCTCACAACAAATGACTCACTATCACATTTGGGAAGATGGTATATATTCTCCCAAACAGACAAACACTCAAACATTTGTTGTTCCTGGCAGCTTCAAGTGAGATTTCTTACAGACCACTGATTCTATGTTCTAACATGAGAGGATGCAGACACAGAAATTCCTTGTTTTAAATACACTTTCCTATACGTTTCAATACGGTGATTAGAAAGATCCTCTCCTATTCAAGGAAAGAAATAAATTACTTTACGTATTGTTCTTTGGCTTCTGATCATGCTATGTGACACTTCAGCAAATCCGGTACACAATGAATTCTATCATTTCTGCACATGTGGCAGTTAAATGTGCTCATTTGCATAAGTTATAACCATATACACAAGTAAAAGCATTGTTCATGACAGCAGATCTGACTTTGGGGATACATATGAATTTCTAAAGTTCTAATGGATTTCAGCATTGACATTACGGCACAGAAATAAAACATTTCTTGCAATCATTCCAGGGATTCCAGATGGTGAAGAGTGCTACAATACTTCAATGGAAGGTAAAGCAGACTTACCCGAATCATCATGACTGAACATCTGATATCATGAATTGTATCATAGATCTTCTTTGAGATGTCCACAAATTGACTATCATCAAACACATCCAAAGAGTTTTTACTTAAGGCTTCCAAGGCAACATTGACTTGTGTTACAAACTCAGGAATTACTGTTAAAATGAATAAGAAAGAGAAAATCATCATATTTATATTTTCAGATTTCTGGGAAATGGAGAATCATATTGTTAAATACATATTTGATTAATAAACTTTCAATTCTTTTTTATGGAGACAAAACATTTTGGCAGGATAATCTTGAAACTCTGAAATGTAAAAAGAATCAAAGCAAGAAAGACATCTTTATGAAAATATTTTTAAAAATTATATTTCTCCTTTATGGCATTTTGTTTTACTAAGTCTGGAACCATATTATCATTTTTTGTCCTATCCATTGTAAGCCCAAAGAAATTACAAAAAATAATTGGTGTGAATAACAGTTGAAATTTAGAGAGATACTTTTAAAAAATTGAGTTGCAAAATAGAAGAAAATTACCTAAACCTACTAATTCTATCTCATAGAAATAATAAAAATACTCTAAACTTTCTTTTGATAAAATATTTTCCCCTCATCAAAAAGATTAATGAAATGAAATTGGTGATCTTATATATGACATTTCTATCTAAAATAAGAACATTGCATGAATGTAGGGATATATCAATCAGTAAGGCCAATCCATAGAATGTTTTTAATTAAGCTTTCAAACTGTGTTAGTCCTCTGTCATGTCCGACTCTTTGTGACACCATGCACTGTGGCCCATGAGGCTCCTCTGTCCATGGAATCCTCCAGGCAAGAATACTGCAGTGGGGTGACATTTCCTTCTCCAGGGAATCTTTCTGACACAGGGACTGAACCCAGGTCTCCTATGCAGGCAGATTCTTTGTCTTAGCTATCAAGGAAGCCAAGATTTTGAAATGCATGCAAGCTAAGTCACTTCAGTTGTGGACTGACAACCTATGTGACAACCTATGGACTATATCCCACTAGGCTGCTCTATCCATGGGATTCTCCAGACAAGAATAGTGGAGTGAGTGGCCATTTCCTCCTCCAGCGGATCTTCCTGACCCAGGAATTGAACCCATATCTCTTACATTGGCAGGCAGGTTCTTCACCACTAGCGCCATCAAATAGTCTCAATTAAACACATTTCTCCAACTTTGCTGTTAAGGTTAACGATAGCAACATTTACTAACTCTTCAGTGTATTCAAAGCACATTTCTCAGTATGTGCTCTATGATTTAAATCTTAAAACAACCTGGATTTTAACCTTGGACTAATACTTCAGTTCAGGTCAGTTGCTCACTTGTGTCCAACTCTTTGTGACCCCACGAACTATAGCACACCAGGCCTCCCTGTCCATCACCAACTCCCGGAGTTTACCCAAATTCATGTCCATTGAGTCAGTGATGCCATCCAACCATCTCATCTTCTGCGTTCCCTTCTCCTCCTGCCCTCAATCTTTTCCAGCATCAGGGTCTTTTCAAACGAGTCACCTCTTCGCATCAGGTGGCCAAAGTATTGGAGTTGCAGCTTCAGCATCAGTCCTTCCAATGAATACCCAGGACTGATCTCCTTTAGGATGGACTGGTTGGATCTCCTTGAAGTCCAGGGGACTGTCAAGAGTCTTCTCCAACACCACAGTTCAAAAGCATCAATTCTTCAGTGCTCACCTTTCTTTATAGTCCAACTCTTACATCCACACATGACCACTGGAAAACCCATAGCCTTGACTAGATGGACCTTTGTTGGCAAAGTAACATCTCTGCTTTTTAATATGCTGTCTAGGTTGGTCATAACTTTCCTTCCAAGGATAAGCATCTTTTAATTTCATGGCTGCAATCACCATCTGCAGTGATTTTGGAGCCCAGAAAAATAAAGTCAGCCACTGTTTCCCCATCTATTTGCCATGAAGTGATGGGACCAAATGCCATGATCTTAGTTTTCTGAATGTTGAGCTTTAAGCCAACTTTTTCACTCTCCTCTTTCATTTTCATCAAGAGGCTCTTTAGTTCTTCTTCACTTTCTGCCATAAGGGTGGTGTCATCTGCATATCTGAGGTTATTGCTATTTCTCCCAGCAATCTTGATTCCAGCTTGTGCTTCATCCAGCCCAGCATTTCTCATGATGTACTCTGCATGTAAGTTAAATAAGCAGGGTGACAATATACACCCTTGACGTACTCCTTTTCCTATTTGGAACCAGTGTGTTGTTCCATGTCCAGTTCTAACTGTTGCTTCCTGACCTGCATACAGGTTTCTCAAGTGGTAGTTCAGGTGGTCTGGTATGCCCTTCTATTTTAGAATTTTCCACAGTTTACTGTGGTCCATACAGTTAAGGGTTTTGGCATAGTCAATTAAGCAGAAATAGATGTTTTTTCTGGAACTCTCTCGCTTTTTTGATGATCCAGCAGATGTTGGCAATTTGATCTCTGGCTAATACTTAGTTGAATGACAAGGACAAGATGTTTCACAGAATCATTATGCTAATATAGAGCAGAACTGAGTTTTGAACTCTGACTGCCAGAATGCATAGTTTAAACTCTAACTACTACACCATATCATATGGAGGAAGTTTCTGTCCCATGTGAAGAGGCAGGATAAAGGCGGACTAATTTTTAGGATCATAATTCTAAACCTGGAAGATATAAATGCTTTATCTAATACAAAAATATTAATAAATATTATTTTTATTTTTTCCTACTTTCAAATGCCTATCTTCATGTCTGGCATACCATCTCTTGCAATCCTACCTGCCATGTTCTTGATATGGGGGAATGTTGGTAATATACATGGGTAGTCATATTTGGGGGCTTCCCCCCTGGCTCAGTGATAAAGAATCTGCCTGCAACACAGGAGATGCAGGTTCAATACTTCAGTTGGGAAGATCCCCTGAAAATGGCAACCCATTCCAGTATTCCTGCCTGAAAAATCCCATGGGCAGAGGAGCCTGGAGGCTACAGTCAAATGAGCTGGAAAGAGCTGGACACAACTGAGCATGAGCACAAGGCATATTTTATTTAGCACCTTCTTGCCTCCACCTACTAAAATGTATCATCTGTAGCCTAATTCTTAGTTACTATACCCACCAGGGGTATCCATTCTGCTTTTCTTCTCTGCCCATTCTCTAGGTGTGAAAAGGGAAAAAGAAAGTCTCTCAATTTTGTGTATTTGCAACCCCATGGACTATGCAGTCCATGGAATTCTCCAGGCCTAAACACAGGAGTGGGTAGCTATTCCCTTCTCCCGGCGATCTTCCCAACCCAGGGGTTGAATACAGGTCTTCTGCATTGCAGGTGGATTCTTTACCAACTGAGCCACCAGGGAAGCCACTCCAATAAACAGAGGCTCCTGGTTGGGAATTCCCTGGCAGTCTAGTGGTTAGGACTCTCCTATTTCACTGCTGAGGGTCTGGGATCAATCCTTGGTCAGGTTCAGCAAGCCATGCAATTATGCAGCATGGCCAAAAACAAACAAAAAAAGGGGCGGGTGAGGGGACACCTGGCTACATATGCAAAATATAGCTATTAAACATTAAATTCATTAAAATTAGCTTTAAAACTTATTTCCTCAATCACATATACCACAGCTCAGGTGCTCAATAGACATAATCAGTTGAGTCACTCGGTTGTGTCCAAATCCGAGACTGCATGGACTGCAGCACGCCAGGCTTCCTTGTCCATCACCAACTCCTGGAGCTTGCTCAAACTCATTTCCATTGAGTCAGTGATGCCATCAAACCATCTCACCCTCTGTTGTCCCCTTCTCCTCCTGCCTTCAGTCTTTCCCAGCATCAGGGTCTTTTCCAGTGAGTCAGCTCTTCACATCAGGTGGCCAAAGTATTGGAGTTTCAGCTTCAGCACCAGTCCTTTCCGTGAATATTCAGGCCTGATCTCCTTTAGGATTGACTGGTTTGATCTCCTTGCAGTCCAAGGGACTCTCAAGAGTCTTCTTCAACACCACAGTTCAAAAACATCAGTTTTCTTGCGCTCAACTTTCTTTATGGAGCAACTCTCACATCCATACATGACTACAGAAAAAAGCATAGCTTTGACTAGACAGACCTTTGCTGGCAAAGTAATGTCTCTGCTTTTTAATATGCTGTCATAGCTTTTCTTCCAAGGAGCAAGTGTCTTAATTAAGGCTACAATCACCATCTGCAGTGATTTTGGAGCCCCCCAAAATAAAGTATGTCACTATTTCCATTATTCCCCCATCTATTTGCCACGCAGTGCTGGGACCAGATGCCATGATCTTAGTTTGTTGAATGTTGAGTTTTAGGCCATCTTTTTCATTTTCTGTTTCACTTTCATCAACAGGCTCTTTAGTTCCTTTAGCTTTCCTCCATAAGGGTGGTGTCATATTAATATCTCAGGTTAATGATATTTCTCCTGGCAATCTTGATTCCAGTCTGTGCTTCATCCAGCCTGGCATTTTGCATTATGTACTGTGCATAATAGACAGGATGGCAAAATACAGCCTTGCCATACTTCTTTCCCAATTTGGAACCTGTTCATTGTTCCATGTATAGTTCTAACTGTTGCCTCTTATCCTGCATACAGAATTTTTCAGGAGGCAGGTAAGGCGGTGTGGTGTTCCCATCTGCTTTAAGAATTTCCCACTATTTGTTGTGATCCACACTGTCAAAGGCTTCTGAATTTTGTTTTGAGAGTGGCAATATGGAATGTTTCTATCATCAGAAAAACTTCTAATGGATAATACTATTCTATAGTGGATTCTTTACCAGCTATAGTGTTCTGTAGTGAAATTGCATTAAATGGCTTTCTCATTTTCAGTGAACAGAATAACAAAGCAAGGAGCAAGCTAATTCAAGCATTTTGCTTAGGAGAAATAGCCTGAACCAAATTCCCACTAATTTCAACGTGACTCCCAAGGTATCGATATATTTCTAATCTGGGTCTTCTCCCTGAATTCCAGAACTATAGATTCAACTGCCTACTGCAAAATTCTACCTGAATTTTTAGTAACACCTCAAATCCATCTGTTGAAACCAAAATACCTGGAAAGCCTAATTTTCTTCCACTATTTTCTATTTTGGTGCCCGGTCATCCATGAAAAACACCCAGCCGTCTTCTTTACCTCACACTCTTTTTTTACCCTCTATATCCAAATGTCCACCGAGTATAATCTCCTCTAACCATATAAATATATTGTAAAGACATTGCCAGTACAGCTCCACTGCCTCTAACCATCATTATATCCCGCTCGAATGCTCCCCATAACCCTTCTGCTTAAGATCTTCTCACTCTTCAGACTCATCGTAAGTACTGACACAATCTTTTGACAAAAGCAACTCAGTAATAAGTACAGCAGTGTTGGTCACAAAATAGATTCTCAATAAGTTGTTTTATTAGTAAGTCATGTCACTACAGTATTCAAAACTCTTCACTGGTTCCCAGAAATTTTCTCCCAAGTGTGTAGCCTGGTTCATAATAGATAAATAATTAAATGAATTAAGTTATCACATGAGTTAATGAATGAATATATAAAAGTCAGACAAAAACATAAGTACAATGCAACATGTTCAGCTTGTATAATTTGGGTTTTGTTCATACTTGGTAATCTCCAAAAATATAATTATGTGAGTTTATGAGAACAGTCAGCATATTTAATGAGTTAATCTTTACTTTTTATAGTGTTGAAAGAAGAAACTCTTAAGAAAATGTGTCCAGTTATTTCACATTTCCAGGTGCTGGAGTGAACAGCAACCACCCCCACCCCCAACCAAAATGATCAGTCCAAAGACAATGATAAAGCTCCTAATCACTTTGGTATTCTCATCACTGAATCAATGGATATGAGTTTGAGCTAAATCTGAGAGATAGTGAAGGCCAGGGAAGCCTGGTGTGCTGTAGTCCATGGGGTCACAAAGAGTCAGACATGACTGAGCAACTGAACAAAAATAATATTAACCCTAAAGACAGCAAAATGCAAAGAGATGTTGTACCAAAACTTGTGGTGGTTTATCACTGACAAAACCCTCTTCAAAGCCTTCCCCACTAAAAAAAAAAAAAAAAAAATGTTTTTCTCATCAAGCAAAAAACTGTGCCATACAATAAAAATTTAACTTTATCCATATCTTCCATCTGTTACTAATCTCTCTACAGTTTGAAACTGCTTTCATCATCTTCCTATGGAGATCTTGGCCAAAAAAATAAAAGAGAGAGAGAGAGATAGAGAGAGAGACAAGCATAAAATTATGTAAAGGTCTAGTTTTCACTGCCATGTGAAATAATGTGAGAAAGATTTAGCATACTTTAAGGAAAACACAACATATTTATTATTGCAACATGATTTCACTTTAACTCTTCTAGAGGCCTCTTACTAATAAACTAATATTAGTTTCAATTAAAATGAAATCTTTGAGAAGCAAATGTTTAATTTCTGAAGTACAGATGGAAACTACTACTTTTTTCACTCTAACAGCATAAATGAACTATTCAAAGTTGATATATAATACATTTCTCATTTCATTAGTTTAAACATCAGCTGTGGGTGTGCTTTATTCATACTATGGACATATGGTTGCTTGGATCAGAGTTGAAGTGAAATTTTTTAATGCTTTCAAGAAAATACAAAGTGCGTATAATTAAGTAGCCAGTTAATGGTAATTTAAAAGGAAAAGCAAATTGACAAAGCTATCTCAAATCCATAATCTACCTAAGTTTCAAGAGAACAAGGTTTATACATAATATACCATTGTGTTATACAATTATCGATCAAAGAGAGGGACACCTTAAACAAATTCACTCTAATCAATTGAAATGCCAGATAGAATCAACTGTTCTGAACTTTGAAGTGTAGATTTGTTAAACAAAAGTGGCCTTTCGGTTAATATCTTGTCAGCTTCAAACTCAAAACTATCTTGTCTATTTTATACTGCCAGATTCAAAGCCAGCCCTGAACTCATTAGAAGTCTGTACTTTCTTTACCATCTTTATTCAGAATATACAGAATAATCATATCCATTGAGTGCTTACTCATCTTGACACTGTATTAAGCATTTTATATGCATTGTTTCATTTAATCCTCACAGCAGCTCTGTAAGGCAAGAACTATCTGACTTTGCGACACCATGAACTGTAGCCTGCCAGGCTCCTCTGTCCATGGGATTTTCCAGTCAAGAACACTGAAATGAGCTGCCATTCTCTTCTCTAGGGGATCTTCCTGACCCAGGGATCAAACTCAGGTGTCCAGATTGTAGGCAGATTCTTTACCATCTGAACCACCAGGGAAGACATTATAATGCTATCTTGATTTTACTGATGAGGAAACTGAGGTCAAACAGCTGATAATTGAGACTTCAGAGCTTGCTCTCTGAACTCCAAAGCTGCACTGCCTCCTTTTGATAAGTAAACTACTTTGGGCTTATTAATTTCAGTGCTCCTGGGAAAATTAATGTTAATTTTCTGGCAATAGAGCCAATTTCTCCCAAACCTTGAGTCCCTCTCTGGTAGTAACTCAAGAATATTTTATCCTTTCTCAATTCTTGCTAAATTTATTATGTGCTTTTGAAAGTAGGTGAGGGCACATAATTATTGGATTAAGTAGGTCAGAAAAAAATTCAAACTCATTATAGCTAATCATCTCAAATGATGTCATTAAATTATGTTTTCTATCATTAATAAAATGCAGATTAAAATATTTCTAATTATACTATCATCTTTGAAAATTACCAATGATAAAGGAATTTGGCTTTGAGAATTCACACAATGCCAAGTCATCATTTCTTTACATTATGCTAAGTAAGTGGGAAGAAATGAATAATAACAAAGTGCAGTTAAGCATATGCATGGCTTCTATAAATATTGCATACTCCTAATTTTTAAAATTTGTAGAACAAACATTGATTATCAAGGTTCTTTGTCCCTCACACATGACATATCATAAAAATCAAAAACCAGTGAGAATTTTGCTTTTCCTCAAATGAGAGAATCAAGGATCTGAGTGAGTGATTTATGACACATCACACAGTTAACAAGAAATTTTAACTGACCTCACTGTTGACTCCACATCTACTTTTCAAACATCTGGATTGGCTAAAAAAACAATAACAACGACAAAACAACTAAAAAATGAAATAGCAAAGAGAAAGACTGTTGTCATGGCTTCATGATACTGATACTTTTTCTCCTTCTTTTCTCTATGAAATTCTGGATCACTTAATTAGCCTGAGTGTCCAGCTTTGGGTATCGTCAGCAATGAAAGGACTTAGGTGTTTTCCCTAGATCTTAATCTTGATGTTTCTCAATAATACATTAATATTAATAAATGATATTCATTTATTTAGATGTTTTAGGAATTACTCATGACCACTTAATGTAAAATTTAGCTCTGTCACACTTTTTCTCATATCCTTTTCAACTGTGTTAACATCATGTTAATTGGTTAAAGGACTGTAACCATTTAAAGACTATTTAAGTCTTTAAAGTTGCACCTGTACTAAGTAATGTTCTGTGATGACCTTTGCTCATTATGTACCACATTAATTGAACTGAATTAACACATTATCTCTTAAATTTTTTGTTAGTTGTTTCTGTATATCTTAGAGGTGGATGAGCTTAGAGGTGGACCCTCTAAGTTTCACTCAAACCTTCAAAATAACTGCAGCTTCAAATGACATCTTGACTGCAGTGTCTTGAGACTAGGGCAGGATTACACAGCTAAGCCACTCCTGGATTCCTAATTCTCAGTAAATGTGAAAGATAGTGTTTGTTGTTTTAAGCTGCTAAACTTGGGGGCAATTTCTTTTACAATGGATAATTACTACACTAACAGACTGGGAAGGTCTAAGAGAGTACATTATTTTTGCCCATATAGGTTCATTCAGATGGAATCATACTGTATATATTGTTTTGTATCAAGTTTCACTTGGCATTGAGGCTACGCGATTTTACTCACATTGTTGTATGTAGGCTAACTTTTTCTTACTACTATATAGTATTCCATTGTACAACATACATATTCCATATGTATCACATATTTATTTACCCATTCTACAGGTAATGAGCATTCAGATAATTTCCAGTTTGAGACTTTTATACATAGTGATGATATGAACATACTGTACATCTTTTGGTACTGGGATATGTGTACATATTTTCAGGGAATTTATATACATGTTTTCAGGGACTATACCTATCAGTGGAATTTCTGAATCATAGAATATATTTTTGTACCATATTAGTAGACACCAACAGTTTTCAACGTGGTTGAAATACATTTTATTCCTATCAACAGTGCTTGAGAGTTTTAGTTGTAATGATAACACTTTTGGCATATTCCAGCTTTTACATTTTAGCCTTTCTGCTCTCTCTTTCCTTTTAATATGTGAGTCAGGTGTGTGTGTGTGTGTGTGTATGTGTGTGTGTGTGTGTGTTCTGTTGGTTAAGCTTCTGTATTGCTTTCAATTTTTATCTACTCTCTTGCTGTTTTTGAGTTTTGAATGGTTTGAATTTTCCTCTTTAGAATTACTCATCTTATCTATTGCTCAAGATCATCCATTAACCACTTGAATTTCTAGTATCAAGAAAAACACACACAGGAAGAGTGAAAGAAAAATAAAGAAGTAAAGGAGCACCATGGTCTGTATCTCTAGCCAAACACAGTGTATCTTGGGTCACAAGAACAGGGAAATGTGAAAATTAATAAACAGAAGCTTTGTTTAAAGTGGATTTGGGAGTCCAGAAGGGGCAGTTCTCACACCCTACCTCTTGACATCAATTGTAGACTCAATAGGAAGAGACATACCTTTGCATTTCTGAAAGGAAGAAAGTTCCTATTTTACTACCCAACAGGTTGTTTGCTATCTAGTCACTAATTCGTGTCTGACTTTGTGACCCTGTGGACTGTAGGCTGTCAGGGATTTCTCAGGCAAGAATACTGGAATGGATTGCCATTTCCTTCTCCAGGGGATCTTCCTGACCCAGGGATTAAATCCGCATCTCTTGCATTGGAAGGTGGATTCATTTCCACTGAGCCACCAGGGAAGCCCGGTAGGAAGAAGAAAGACATTCTCCTTGCCTGGCAACAGCCCAGCCAATGAGGGACTGCCATGACTCTGCCAATGAAAAGCCACTACACTTCAAACTCTGGTTTCCTCCAATGGACATTTTGTTTACAACTGCCCCACTCCACTCTTCCTTCTCTGTGAAAGAATGTTCTTCTCCTTTGTTTTCCAAACCTGCGGTGGTTTACCATAGATTCCATGTCCTGAGTTGCAATTGTTTGCTATTATTGAATATATCTATTTTGCTGGTAAAATGCTTGGCAATTTCAATTTTTAGGTAAATAGAAATGTCTGGTGGAGAAAAAAGAATCTTTAAAGATGCTAAAGTATATACATACAATGTGAAGGTTTCTAGTAGGAGAAACTTTTTTTTTTTTTCCTTCTCTGACCTGTGGTGGTGAGGTAGTCCTTCACATGATGCTGGGGATTTGCTCGGTGAGAATAAAAAAGAGTTGATCTCAGCTCCCTAAATTCCAACTCTCCAACATGTTCAGCTGTCTATGATTATATGTCTGAATACAACTCTTTTCTTAACTCTACCTGGTAACTTTCTACCCACTCTTCACATTTAATTTAGGTACCAGTTTCCCTGTGAAATGTTTCCTGATCACTAGCCCACCCAAGCCTCTGGCCGTGTTAGGCAATCTTGTCTCTTGGACTTGCTGATACTTCAGACATACATTTGCTAAAGATGCTATGTCTCTAACTGTATGTATTTTCTTATGCTCAGCCACTACTGCCAACAAAGGTCCATCTAGTTTAGGCTATCGTTTTTCTAGTAGTCATGTATGGATATGAGAGTTGGACTATAAAAAAAGCAGCACTGAAGATTTGATGCTTTTGAACTGTGGTGTTGGAGAAGACTCTTGAGAGTCCATTGGACTGCAAGGAGATTCAGTCAGTCCATCCTAAAGGAGATCAGTCCTGGGTGTTCATTGGAAGGTCTGGTGTTGAAGCTGAAACTCCAATATTTTGGCCACCTGAAACAACGAGCTGACTCATTTGAAAAGACCCTGATGCTGGGAAAGATTGAAGACGGGAGGATGAGATGGTTTGATGGCATCACCGACTCAATGGACATGAATTTGGGTAAACTCCAAGAGTTGGTGATGAGCAGGAAGGCCTGGCGTGCTGCAGTCCATGGGGTCACAAAGAGTCGGACATGACTGAGCAACTGAACTGAACTGAAAACCTGATAGAGAGCTTTTAAAATCAGAATCTCTGTCATCACCTTTGTTTCCTCAGGAAAGTGGTAGGTGTCAGAGTCAGAATTCAACATCAGGCACGCAACTGAGAGCCTGTACCCCTTCCGCTGTGTTCTACTGTCGGATGTGATAACCATGCTGAGATGTATCTTCAAACATTAAAGAACACTGAGGGTAGAGAGGACTAACTCTTCAAGAGAAAAAGGGCCATCTATAAAATATTACAATCAGATTAGTATTAGACTTTTCATGAGAAACACTGAAAGGAAAAATATGAAGCAATGCATTCAAATTCTAAGGAGAAATTATTTCAGAATTGAGATTCAATACTCACCCAATTTACTAATTAAGTGAATGGTGAGATAAAGAGTTTTTCAGACATGCATATACACAGAATAGTTAATTTCTAAGAACTCTTCATTAGAAAGATACTTGTCAATAGAATCTTAAAACAAAAAGTGAATCAAAAGAGCAAAATATGGTGCTGAGAAAACAATGAAGTTAGAAAAACAGTTGGAAATACCTTAGGGTATTACTGTTTGTGGTAGCATGGATACACTGAGTAAGCATGTAGATATTTTTGAGAGCCAAGTCTCTCATTATGGGATAAGGGAGGTACTACTACGGAATGTGATAAGACAAAAGAACACATGGAATGGGATTGCAACTGAGGTGTCAGCACGAACTCATGATTTCATATTAGCAATATATTACCTTTTGTGTAAGAATAAAGAGGAGTTAAGAACACATATTAATCTGTTTATTTTCACATTAAAAAGACTCACATGAAAGATAAAGGAAATTTATTATTTACAAGGGATGCTAAGAATAGGGTAGAAGGAATAGGAGGAGAGAGATTAGTCTCTGAGAGGATATACATTTTGTGTATTTTTAACTCTTATAAGCATGTTAAGATTACACACTTTCAAAAATATAAGATTGACAACAAGGATATCAGCAGGGGAAGGAAACATAAAAGCAAATAGCAACGAATGAATCTGTTTTGAATTTTCAGGGTGTGTATCATCGAGTTGCTTAGACTTACGACTTTATAAAGCTGTACTGTTAAATCCACTAGCTGCTAGAAATATCTTACTATTCAACTTAATTTACATTAAATTGATACACATTAAATATAATTAAAACTTCACTTCCTCAGTCACTCTGCTCACCATATATGGCTATCATTTTAAACAGTGTAGATACAGCTCAGTTCTATTCTCGCTAAATGTTCTTTTGGACAACACTGTTTCAAATACTTTCAATTATTTGTTGAGCACCTGTCCTCTGGAGGACACTGTTTTAGATACTGGAATAGTGATATGAGCACTAACTGTGTAGTTTGTCTATGTATACTTCGCCAATAAGAGTTGTAAATCTTCAGAAACAAACCCTCTTTGGCACCTAGAAATTAACCAGGCCATTGCAAAACTGTCAGATTCTATTTACTGATACCATTCTTAGCTTTGTTGGTCAATATATATTCACCTTCATAAAAATATAAGTGGCTATCTAAACAAGAAAATATGTATATGTTTTGCTTGTGCTTTGAGAGACTATAGATATTTTTTCTTACTGGGTTAATCTCATGAAGGTTATAGGATTTCACATCTGCTGAAATTATCCCAGATCTAATATATGCGAAAAATGTTCTGGAATTTCAGGGCCAACCTGTTACTTTTACTTTGACAGAACTGTCATTATTTTAGCGAGTTATAATATTACAGTGAAAGAGCAGAAACTCAATTTCATAGTGAGTCTACTCTTTCTATAGTAATTCAGTGTTACACAGTTTGTAAGGAAGGGCTTACGCTATACAAGTGTATAGTATTAAGATTTTTAAAGAAAAAATTCATTTTTCTTATATCTGCTACTCTTGTATATTGAATCTTCGTCCTATTGCAATCAATATCTTACAAATTTCAGGGTGCCAAAATTAAGATGATTTAAATACATATGGATGTATAACTCATTCAATAGATATTTTTCTATAAAGTTGAATAAAAAATCTTTGTGAACTTCCTGAGTACGTTTGTTGTACTGAATCACTCCTTTTACTATTCTTGAATGAATGGAAAAAAAATTGCTGTAGGGAAGTTTCCTATTTAAGGCAATTGAACAGACTTCTTTTACAAATATTTATCCCCCTAATTTCTTTCTTTCTTTTTGTAATGCTGGATATAGATGCATACATATAAGTTCAAATACTATTTTAAACAAGTATACTAAGATGAATTAAGATTTAGAACTATGTTAATTTTTTTAAAATAGCTACAGAAATACAGAAATTTCTGTATCAATATGTTAGGATTGTGAAAGATCAGTAAAAAAAATTTTTTTTAAGGAGCTAAAATTCTTTTGTAAAATAAAGAAATAGGTCTACTTCTAGCATAGACACTTTCTGGATCCATGGGTCTATTCAAAATTATACATGAATCATATTCACTTTCTCTGGCTATATTTGGCTATAAGCAGAAAAACTAAAAAAAAAAAAAAAGAATAGATGGAAGATGGCAGATGTATGGAGAGAAGAATGGGTAGTAAAATAAAGCATGGATTGTTGGAAGAAAAGATAGGTGTATAGAATCATGTGTATAAGAATGTGAATGGATGAAAGGTGAGACTAAACGTCATAACTTTACTGCCAAAAAAGAAAACTTCAAAGAAGCAAGCATACAATAAGCTTTCAAAACTTAAAACAAGGTCAATATAATTGGAACTACATAACGAAAGTTAGAGAAGACAAGGATAACTGCATAAAAATATTCTAGAGTTAAGGTACAATAATTAAGTATAAAACTGATCACTTGAATTCCAGGCAAAAATGAAGCAATGAGTTACATGCTTCATAAAATTAAAATGGAGCTAAGTACTTAAAGGGGCTTCCCTGGTGGCTCAGAGGGTAAAGCATCTGCCTGCAATGCGGGAGACCTGGGTTTGATCCCCACATCGGGACGATCGTCTGGAGAAGGAAATGGCAACCCACTCCAGTACCCTTGCCTGGAAAATTCCATGCACGGAGGAACCCGGTAGGCTACAGTCCCTGGCAAAGAGTCGCATATGAATGAGCAACTTCAACACAAGCACTTAAAAGTTTTCATTGGGACTAATGTGAGATTTTTCCAACACTACAAGCTGAGGGGAGTGAATGTTTCACTTAGGTATTTATATGTTTTGTTACTAAATGACAAAAAATGATCTTCACAAATAGTGTTAAAAGGAAAAATATTCTTCATAAGTATATTTCTTTTTACAATATTATCATCATCTTCTTTAAAAAGTTAAAGTCCTGGAATTTTTGATTTGCACCTTTTTGGATTTCTGATGTGATATGATACCAAAAAGGGCTTCAAAAATTTTGATTCTAGAGAGGAATTTAATGGATAAATGAATGAATAAGGTCACCATGAATTTTGACAGGAGTGAATCATAAATTATTTGAAATTGATGTCAATAGTGAGTTAGTTCTTAAAAGATGAACATTCAGGAATACCAGACAAAAGAAACTCCATTTGCCTATGTTCTCCTCTAAGAGTTTTATAGTTTCTGGTCTTACATTTAGATCTTTAATCCATTTTGAGTTTATTTTTGTGTATGGTGTTAGAAAGTGTTCTAGTTTCATTCTTTTACAAGTGGTTGACCAGTTTTCCCAGCACCACTTGTTAAAGAGGTTGTCTTTTTTCCATTGTATATCCTTGCTTGCGACATAATTCACAGCAAGATCCTCTATGACCCACCTCCCAGAATATTGGAAATAAAAGCAAAACTAAACAAATGGGACCTAATGAAACTTAAAAGCTTTTGCACTACAAAGGAAACTATAAGTAAGGTGAAAAGACAGCCCTCAGCTTGGGAGAAAATAATAGCAAATGAAGAAACAGACAAAGGATTAATCTCAAAAATATACAAGCAACTCCTGCAGCTCAATTCCAGAAAAATAAATGACCCAATCAAAAAATGGGCCAAAGAACTAAACAGACATTTCTCCAAAGAAGACATACAGATGGCTGACAAACACATGAAAAGATGCTCAACCTCACTCATTATTAGAGAAATGCAAATCAAAACCACAATGAGGTACCATTACACGCCAGTCAGGATGGCTGCTATCCAAAAGTCTACATGCAATAAATGCTGGAGAGGTGTGGAGAAAAGGGAACCCTCTTACACTGTTGGTGGGAATGCAAACTAGTACAGCCGCTATGGAAAACAGTGTGGAGATTTCTTAAAAAACTGGAAATAGAACTGCCATATGACCCAGCAATCCCACTTCTGGGCATACACACTGAGGAAACCAGATCTGAAAGAGACACGTGCACCCCAATGTTCATCACAGCACTGTTTATAATAGCCAGAACATGGAAGCAACCTAGATGTCCATCAGCAGATGAATGGATAAGGAAGCTGTGGTACATATACACCATGGAATATTACTCAGCCATGAAAAAGAATTCATTTGAACCAGTCCTAATGAGATGGATGAAACTGGAGCCCCTTATACAGAGTGAAGTAAGCCAGAAAGATAAAGAACATTACAGCATACTAACACATATATATGGAATTTAGAAAGATGGTAACGATAACCCCATATGCAAAACAGAAAAAGAGGCACAGAAATACAGAACAGACTTTTGAACTCTGTGGGAGAATGTGAGGGTGGGATATTTCAAAAGAACAGCATGTATACTATCTATGGTGAAACAGATCACCAGCCCAGGTGGGATGTATGAGACAAGTGCTCGGACCTGGTGCACTGGGAACACCCAGAGGAATTGGGTGGAGAGGGAGGTGGGAGGGGGGATCGGGGAATATGTGTAAATCTATGGCTGATTCATATCAATGTATGACAAAAAAAAATAATAATAATAAAAATAATAATAATAATTAAAAAAAAAAAGAAACTCCATTTATTTTAGATACTAAGTACTAACAAATTAAGCTGATATTTTCTTGTGAAAATTTAAGTAACTAGCATTCTTGCTGCAGAAAGCTCAGATCTGGATTCTATGTATGATATTATATCTGAAAGTGACCACCACAATATCTGGTGTATAATACAGTTCCAGAATAATAGCAGAAGAACACTTATTGATTATTTACTAAGTACCACTAATTTTGCTAATGCTTTACCTATTCTGGAATCAGTAAAGCATGACAGTGACATGTCTAGATTTCTAGTAGGGGTCACTTTCTTCCTTGCATTTTATTTACATTGCATTTTCTGGAGCTGTGCAAAGCTATTCAGTTCAGTTCAGTTCAGTTCAGCCACTCAGTCGAGTCCGACTCTTTGTGACCCCATGAAACACAGCACACCAGGCCTCCCTGTCCATCACCAACTCCCGGAGTTTACTCAAACTCATGTCCATCGAGTCGGTGATGCCATCCAGCCATCTCATCCTCTGTCGTCCCCTTCTCTTCCCGCCCACAATCCCTCCCAACATCAGGGTCTTTTCCAATGAATCAACTCTTCACATGAGGTGGCCAAAATATTGGAGTTTCAGCTTCAGCATCAGTCCTTCCAATGAACACCCAGGACTGACCTCCTCTAGGATGGACTGGCTGGATCTCCTTGCAGTCCAAGGGACTCTCAAGAGGCTTCTCCAACACCACAGTTCAAAAGCATCAATTTTTCAGTGCAAAGCTGTAGCTCTGAGCAAATAGTATATTCTTTCGTCAGCAAACTTTACTGTGACACAGTTGATTTTGAACCTGGCCCTACATTAGAATCAATGGCAACTCACTCCAGTACTCTTGCCTGGAAAATCCCATGGACAAGGACCTGCGAGTTGGACAGGACTGAGAGACTTCACTTTCACTTTTCACTTTCATACATTGGAGAAAAAAATGGCAACACACTCCAGTATTCTTGCCTGGAGAATCCCAGGGACAGAGGAGCCTGGTGGAATGCCATCAGTGGGGTCGCACAAAGTCGGACATGACTGAAACGATGCAGCAGCAGCAGCTACATTAGAATCACCTGGAGGGACTATTAAAAGAGGCCTGTGGAGACCAGTGGAGAAATAACTCCAGAAAGACTGAAGGGATAGAGCAAAAGCAAAAACAACACCCAGTTGTGGATGGGACTGGTGATAGAAGTAAGGTCCGATGCTGTAAAGAGCAGTATTGCATAGGAATCGGGAATGTTAGGTGCGTGAATCAAGGCAAATTGAAAGTGATCAAGCAGGATATGGCAAGAGTGAACATCAACTCTAGGAATCAGCGAACTAAGATGGACTGGAATGGGAGAATTTAACTCAGATGACCATTATATCTACTACTATGGGCAGCAGTCCTTTAGAAGAAATGGAATAGCCATCATATTCAATGAAAGAGTCCGAAATGCAATTCCAGGGAGCAATCTCAAAAATGACAGAATGATCTCTGTTCATTTCCAAGGCAAACCATTCAATATCACGGTAATCCTAGTCTATGCCCCGACCAGTAGTGGTGAAGTAGCTGATGTTGAACAGTTCTATGAAGACCTACAAGACTGTCTACAACTAACACCCGCAAAAGATGTCCTTTTCACTATAAGGGACTGGAATGCAAAAGTGGGAAGTCAAGAAATACCTGGAGTAACAGGCAAATTTGGCCTTGGAGTACAGAATGAAGCAGGGCAAAGGCAAATAGAGATCTGCCAAGAGAATGCACTGGTTATAGCAAACAACTTCTTCCAACAACACAAGAGAAGACCCTACACATGGACATCATCAGATGATCAACATCGAAATCAGATTGATTATATTCTTTGCAGCCAAAGATGGAGAAGCTCTATACAGTCAGCAAAAACAAGACTGCGAGCTGACTATGGCTCAGATCATGTACTCCTTATTGCCAAATTCAGAGTTAAATTGAAGAAAATAAGGAAAACAACTAGCCCATTCAGGTATGACCTAAATCAAATCCCTTATGACTATATAGTGAAAGTGAGAAATAGATTTAAGGGACTAGATCTGATAGACAGAGAGCCTGACGAACTATGGACGGAGGTTTGTGACATTGTACAGGAGACAGGGATCAAGACAACCCCCAAGAAAAAGAAATGCAAAAAAAAAAAACAAAATGGCTGTCTGAGGAGGCCTTACAAATAGCTGTGAAAATAAGAGAAGCAAAAAGCAAAGGAGAAAAGGAAAGATATACCCATATGAATGCAGAGTTCCAAAGAATACCAAGGAGAGATAAAAAAGCCTTCCTCATTGATCAGTGCAAAGAAATGGAGGAAGACAATAGAATGGGAAAGACTAGAGATCTCTTCAAGAAAATTGGAGATACCAAGGGAACATTTCATGCAAAGACTGCCTCAATAAAGGACAGAAATGGTATGGACCTAAGAGAAGCAGAAGATATTAATAAGAGGTGGCAAGAATACACAGAAGAACTGTACAAAAAAGATCTTCACGACCCAGATAATAACGATGGTGTGATCACTCACCGAGAGCCAAACATCCTGGAATATGAAGTGAAGTGGGCCTTAGGAAGCATCACTATGAACAAAGCTAGTGGAGGTGATGGTGATAAATCCTGATTATTACCAGTAAATTTCCAATAGTCAATGACTCATTTAAAGAGAACCTGCCACCCTTTTCTAGCCAATGAGATTTAAGAAAGTATATTGGAGGAAGGTTTCTAGGAAAGCTTTTCATGCTCAAAGGAAAATTTCAGAGAGATAGTCCCCCTTCCTTTTCTGGACATTTTCCTGTCCAGATATGACTTCTAAGAAGTGCTGTGGTCATCCTGCAAAAGAGAAAAAGCTGTCTCATCAAAACAACAGAGAAAAAGTATGTATTTCTATCATTGTTTATTAACTGTTGAATTAAATGATCCTGAAGTTCTTGATATATAAACCTGTAAAAGTTTCTGTTACTCATGGTTTGAAGATGTGTAACTGATTATATGCAATTTAATTCTAAAATAAAATCATTTTAAAGATGAGAAATATGAGACTTTGGCAGCTGCCCATATTTATAGCTAATAATTAACAAAGCCAACTTTTACACACAGTTCTATTGACTCCAAAGCCTGTGTTATTTCCATTACTCTTCATACTGAAGATATGTTAGATATGTTAACATACTACATACTGATAGATATTTTGTTTGTTTGTTTGTTGTTACCTGTTCTGAGTGATTTTTTTCTTTTTCTTTAAGCCAAACAGGAATAAAAAATATCTCTACACTCAAATATTGCTCAGAGTGCAGATATAATTCAACACAGATGTTTGAGATCACTCTATTCCATATTAAATTCAAACATTAGGAAGAAAAAAAAAAAGGAGGAAGGATGGGCTATATATAACATGTCCCATCAACACTAAAGTGTTATCTTTTATTTAAGTGTCTTAAAAGATATTTTTTAAAGCTTGTGATATTAACTCTATAACAAGAACAACCAGTAGGATGACCACATTGAAAACAGTAAGAGAATCTTCAGAAAATAAACATACAAATTAAAACTGAACACATAAAATATCAAGGATGTTGGAATCAAGATCAAGCACCAAATCCTAAAAGGCCTTTGCTTTTTATAACAGAAAATGTACTGTGCATGCTTTTATAAAAAAATCCCTAAACATACTTACTTGATCCCATTGTATGATTTTTTAAGATCTTGATCCTAAGGTTGCTTAAGAGAAAAAGTATGTATTTCCTATGTCTTAACTCAAATTACATTGTTCTTTGTAATAACTGAAATTCTGACTGCTAACTATGGTCTGGTAAAATAAAGTGTTTGAATTATATAAAAGACGTCCATCCTTATACATTCTACTTACTACCTAGACAAATACAACTTCCAAAGGACTACATTTGGTGCTCACTTGCTCTCCCTAGCCTCACATGTGTGGCCTTCAATGTATCTCAAACTGCATAAACTATAACATACCTTTCAATTCAATGTATACAAATATGAAGTCATCACCTGCCAAATTTTACTTTTTTATATCTCCTATCTCAGTAAATGTGATTACCACCTACCCAAGGCCCTTGTAACCAAGATGACTGGGAGACATTCTTGCTTTATCCCCTCAAACTCTACCCTTTCTCATCAAACATGGTTACTTTTTGCCTTCTGTATAATTCTTGAACTGGAATCCTTCAGAAACTGGAATACCATTGCTCTAGTTCAGGCCTTCCTTTCTGGATCTCTCAGGATGTTGACTGAGATGATGGCGTCTCTAACTCTTCTGTCATGTATAGTTCTCAAAACTATCCATCTCACCACTATCATGGTAGTCATTCTATCAGTGCTCACCATCTCTCTGACGTGGTAAGACCCCTTGGTAGACTCTTAATTTTGAAAGTATGATATCCAACATTTTAGTCATAGAATTAATTGCCTTCATTTAACTCATCCCTTCTCCTTTAGCCCCATTACCAGTAATTTCATATCTGTCACTGTACGCCTTGAACATTTAAAACAGCTTGTAGCCTTCCTGACAAGCCAGTTTATCTACACCTCTCTACATTCATACATTACTTGCTTTCTAAGCCTTTCTTCGTATTCCTCATTACAGTAATTTCCCCCTCTTTTTTAAAGAGCTGATATAGATAATACTTGTTCAGGGAGCTTTTCTGAGACTTCTCCTTTTCTCTACCCATATCTCAGATTGTATTATTATTCTGCTTCTGTGCCTCATATATTATTATTTGTCACTCTATTTTACATTCCACAAAGATAAGGCACTTAAAAGGTGTGGGTGTGGGTGTCCCCTAAAAGCCAGGTGTCACAGCTTCTCTCACCAAATTGACTTCTCCCTTTCCCCGCATAACCTGCACCTTCCATATTCAGTCAGTCAATAAGCGTGTAGATTTAGCCTCCCAAATATATTTCTGGTACATAATAGTTGCTCAGTGAATGAATATACTTTTCTAGCTCAAGTTTTCATAATTCATAATCCTTCTCGGTGTTCTTGGACTGGGAGAATGCTTCATAAGTTGCCTAATTTTTACAACCAGAACTCATAGCAGAATAATATTTTGAAATAATACAGTTACTAACATTGCCATTAGTTGAAAGAATTACTGAATCAGTTGCAGAGCATTTAACTTGGGTCTCTCCCTGTTCATTCTTCAAGCCTGTTCTGTTCCTATTCACTCCGTCACTCCTATGTATAGCTTTGCTTCTATAGTGCACACATAATACATTTGGTATGTTACAGGTGGACAAAGCTCTGAAATTAAGAGGATTAATTAGGATAAAACTTGAAATACCCAAAGCTAACACCAATTCCATAGGTCAGCAGAAGTGTTCTGAAAATTTTTCATTTGAGGTGAGAAAAGCTTCTTCAGTATCACTTTATTATTTCTACCTCTGGAGTTTTCTAAAAGTTACCAGGAATCTGCAGGAAAAGTAGAGAGAGGAAGTATATATAAGCATTTTTGGTGTTGCTATTCTTAACAATCTTAGATTCATCTGCTTCTTTCTCCTCAGAGGGCTTCATCACTATGCTTTAGTACCCACTGTCCTCAAGATACCCAGAGATGTCCAGTAAATTCTCATATTCAGGCTATCATTGTCCATTGCTTTTATCTCTACCATGGGAAAAAATCATTTCAATAGATATGTACTTATCTATATACATAATTAGCTCTATTTGAAGAAGAAGAAATCAAGATTCAGTGAGTAAATTCATATGCCAGGAATTGCATAACTAGTAGAAGATGGTCTCCCAAATAATTCTAAAAACCTGCCTTTATCCCTTATACTTTGAAAGCCTACCTTTAAAAGGTTAGCAGAATGCTTGATGATGCAACAATTACATGGCAAACTACATGGGGGCCACAAATGCAAGTTTTGATATTATATTATAAAGTGATCTCAATAAGTCATCTATTGTATATTTCTGTGTTTACCATTACCTATAGAAAACAAGGCAAAAACAAAACAAAACAAACAAAAAAATGGCAACTACCATAAAAGAAGCATATAAAGCTTCAAAGACATTAAAAATTGGTGAGATTATATCTAATTAAAGATATTTTGGAAAATTCTCATAGAAGAGGTGACATGGAAAGCCTTAGGCCTTGTAGAATGAATAAGATATAAACAGAGAAACATTGGAAGGCAAATTGGAGAAGTATATTACGCAAGGAATGGAACATGAGAAACTACAGAGAGACTTATGGTTGTGATTAAAAAAATAAGTAATAGTAGGGTTTACACTATAATAACAATCAAAGTAGAAAAACAGCAAAAATGCTAGCAGTTAATCTGATTTCATGCCAGGTTTTTATTAATTTCCAAGCCAAAGAATATGTTCTTCATTTGGCAGATAACTAATGGCCTTTGGAAATTTTGAGTAAGATTCTAACATGGCTAGTTGTGAGAAAGAAAATCTTTTCATACCATATCTGGGACAAATTTCTTTATATAATTCATAACATTTCCTAGGGAGTAGTTAACATTCCTGGTAAAAACCAGTGCAACTTTGTGAGTTATGAGGTTAGAATTTTTTCTAGAAATTTCAACCTACCTCAACTGTCGTGCTAAGAGCATGTTGAATTTTTGGTATAGTTGTATACAATCTAATATTTATCTAATTATCTTTATTTCTCTATGAATCATCTTTATTAAGATGATACATTTGAATTTAATCTTTCTAAAGCTTCTTCCCTTGCAGCATATCTGAAATATAATTTTATCACCTAGTCATAATAAATTTAAGAATATGTTTTAGCAATGGTTCTCAACTACACTCCCATGAGAGCATTTCCGGAAGCACCATGGGTGGCAGAGGAGAGGTAGGATAAAGAGAAGCATGACTACGTCTAGGTGTAAGTTCCAATACTCAATCTGTGCTTCAAAGAAAGCAGCTCTGTTTTATATATTTGAATTCCATTTCATTTGAATAAAAATTTGCAATATTAAAAACATAGTTTGGAAAGCACTGCTTCACATAATGGATTTATAAGTGGTATATAATTGTTTTGTATAACTGAAGCAGGAAGACAAGTTAGGAGACTTAAAGCAAGCCAAAATCAAAATTTATAAATATTTGAATGAAGATGTTTGCAATGAGAATGGACATGATGAGACATTTGCTACTGAGATAAAAATGTCAAGATTTTATTACTGACTACATGCAAGAGGTAATATAAAAGAAGGAATTCAAGACATCTGAAGGGTTGATACTGGATATCTAACAAAAATGGGAGAAACTATTATTATAATAAAGAAGCCAGGAAGAAAAGAAGTCTCAGAAAGTGGATAATCTATTCGTGTTGTGTTAGGGATGACCTTCAAGTCCAGATATCTACCAGACAGAAAGAAGACTGAGATAATGGAGAGGTGGAAGCAGGGGAGGGATGGAGGGAAGGACCGAGAAGGAGAGGAGGAGAGAGATTTGACAAGCATTTGCATAGAGATGACATTTGGAGCTGTGGCAGTAGGCCAAATCACAGAACTTTGAAGAAGATATTCATTTTGGGGGAAAATATATAGAAGTGGAGTTAGCTAACGTGACATAGATTGAACTGAGAGCTAGAAGAGAATCAGGAGGACATAAACATAAAAAATGTACATTAAGATATATATGCTTGGTGTCATGCTAATTTTCCTATAGTTTCAAAGAGGAATGTGGCAGTCAGAATTAAATGTATTTGTATCGATAGCATTTCACACACTTGAGACAGAAGGAGCTTTGTCCTTCAGGTGATTAGCTGTATATACTGCAGGAATATCTGTACTGTATCAGAAAAAGCTACAGAAATCAAAATGATTTTTCAAATGTAAGATGGAAGTATTTTTTGGCACTGTTGTTTTTACTCTTAAATTATGATAGAGCCCTGTCAACCTAAGACTTCTTTCTCTTTATTCAGCATTCATTAATGAAACTACATTTATCTAATGTACTGTAGGAACAATGTCCTATGCCAGCAGCCTAAAAGTAGGTTAAAAAATGCATAATCATTGACTTAGTAATCTCTTTACAGGTGATGGTGGTAGGGCCAACTGTCCAGCAGGGAGAGCTGAGTAATTCAGATTCTATCTGCATGTGATTTCATCTGCATTGCCATGAGTGACTGCTGCCGCTAAGTCACTTCAGTCGTGTGAGTCTTACCGTATTTCACTGGTAAGAGGGTGGGGAAAATGGCTCCAGAATGGAAAGTCTGTGATTACACAACATGGGAGGTAACTGTGTTTACAGGGGCCTAGGACAGAGAGGGTGCCTGCCAAGACCATTTTCAAGAAGGTAGCATCAGCAACAGTCACCAAGAGGAGACAGAAGTCAGATTCCACAGCAGCCAGAAGGAATCAAAAACAGACTCAGCTGACCCAAAGGCTACAAGGCCACAAATGTCAAGCTCTTCTCAGTGCCTGCTGCTGTCAATACGTAACAGTCTTTCCTGGCAAGGACAGCAGGTCACATATCTCAGTTATTGCTCAGGAAATAACCTGTCAGCACATCATCTCTGAACATAAAGGACAAGATAACTGTCCCAAGTTCCGTCAGCCAAAAGTCCCAGTCATCTGAGGAAGCAGTAATATGGAATGTGGGCCATTCTTATTAATATTATCTCTCACTGTCTCTTACTCTAGTAGGAAACATTTTGGAGGCAATAACATTTTGTAGCACTGGGTTTTTTTTTTTTTTTTCCAAAATCTTTCCTAATGGGATTTATTTCTAAATTTGTAGATAATAAATAAGGAATATCAATTTTGAATGATTATCATAATCAACACTGATTTTTTTTTTTTTAATTTTCTCTTTTGAACTTCAATCAAAATAGAACAAAACAGATGTAGTTCCAAATACATTAAGAGTATTTTGGGGCTATCTGTAGGGAAATTAGCCTAATATTAAAGAGATTTTAAAAGATTTCTAGGAAGAGGCATGTAGGCAAAATGGCCCTGTCAGGGCATTTCATGACTTTTATGGGATAAAGGTAAAATTGTATGATTTCTATTATTTCTAAGCTGTTACTCAAATTGATTATAACCATAAAGGAATTTCATATTCTGATTCAACACCATGTTAAATGACTATGCTGTCTTCTAAACAAATGTATGAAATTCTGCTTCCTCTTCCTAATACTAGGTTTACATAACAAGATCTTTTTAAAAAGTGTCATCACATTTTCTGTTTAATCCTAAATGTGTTTTTTGTTGAAATAGCTAAAGTTGGAATTTAAAAACAAAACAAAACCTGGTCACGTCTTTTGATTGATTTTGGAAACTGGAGGGAATTGTATAATGCTTATAATCCAAGGGAGAATTATCTGTATGGATTTCAAGAAAATCCTAACTCCTTAAATGTGACATTTTAGAAAATATTGGTTAAGTGTCACACTATCTCCCCAGCTTTAAAAAGTCACAATCCAACAGGGCTTGAAAATTTGATTAACAAACACAAATAACAAATAGAAAAGTAGAGCTACTCAGATATATACACATATGTGTGTGTGTGTGTGTGTGTGTATAGTGGATGTGTTAAATTGAAAGCCAAAAAGAAATAGACATGTCTTTCTTGCTCCATGGAAAATTCATGCCCAAAATATTAATGACTGTCTTTGATTTATTATTTTTGTTGTCTACTTTCTTTTGGAAACTGAAATTCCAAATTTTGTCTGTTCTGAACAAGACTCACAGTGTTATTTCACTCAATGAAAACATTAACAAAATATAATGTGTGAACAGAAACATTCTGTGCATTTATGTGTGAACTTATACAAGAAAAGATAGTATGGTAGTAAATGAGGGGATGGGGGTGAATCTAGTTCTATATATACATCTGAAAGGAAAATGAAATCTTTTCTTTAGATTCATCTTTGAAATAGAAAATAACTTAAAACAATTTCTGGAAAAATGATGGAACCATAAACTTGGAAAGAAACATCAAAAAGTAGGTTCAGAATAGAGTTAATCATATATTTTAAAGAAGGAATATGTAAGAGGAAAATTTTACATCTATATCAAAATCAGTATGGTTGAAAGAAAAAAAATCACATGATCATATCAACAGATGCAGAAAAAGCATTGGACAAAATTCTACACCCATTCGTGGTAACTCTCAGCAAACTAGGAATGTGATAAGAAACAAGTCAAGGATATCTGCTCTCACTACTCTATTCAACATCATACTGGGAATCCTGGGTAACAAATAAGACAAATAAAGAAAACTTATGGAAAGGCAAAGAAGAAACAAAACTGTCTTTGTTTGCAAACATGACTATTACTGTAGAAAATGCCAAAGAATTAAGAAAAATTCCTCAAAATAAAAAAAATGACTATAGCACATTTTCAGTATACAAAGCTAATATACAAAAGTCATTTGGTTTCTTATATACCAACAATGAACAGTTAGAATTTGAAATTAAAGCATACTACTATTTACTTTAGCATACAAAAAAAACTGCTTAAATATAAATCTACCAAGTATGTGCAAGATCTACATAAGGAAAACTACTAAGCTCTTGATAAAGAAATGAAAGACTATCCAAATAAACAGAGAGATAGTTCATGTATGAGGATAGAAAGACTTGATACAGGCAAAATATCAGTTCTTTCCATCTTAATCTACAGAAAATACAACCCAGATCAAAATCCTAGCACATTATTTTGGATATTGACCAACTGATTCTAAACTGGTTTTAGTTATCATGGATTCTAAACTTAGCATGGAAAACAAAAGATCCTGAATAGCAAATATAATATTGAAGGAGAATAAATCTGAAGGACTGAATTATCCAACTTCAAGACTTACTACAAAGCTACTGTAATCAAGAGAGTGTGAATGAATAGACAAGATGAATAAGGAAACTGTGAGAAACTACTACATTTTGTAGGACACTAAGAAGACATGGTAACTAACTTCAATGTGAGATGCTGGATTGGATCTTGGAACAAAACATGAACATTAGAAGAAAAACTGGTAAAATCTGAATAAAGTCTATGGTTGAGTGAACAGTCTTGTACCAATACTATTCTTAGTTTTGACCAATGTAGTGTGATAAAGTAAGATGCTAACTTTAGGAGACACTAATGGAAAGGCATAGGGCAATTTCACTATCTATACTATCACTGATAGAAAATTATTTTTAAATAAAAATTTTATAAATCTATTCTAATTGTGACACATTTACATATATACTAAAATTCTAATGAAATATTATCATTACATAAGATATATACCATGCCAAAGTTAAAGCTATTTCAGAAGACTATTTTGTAAGATTGTTTGAACATTAGAACACTGATTAATTTTCTAATTCACTTCATTAACAGATGAAAGGATAAATAATATATAATATTTTCAATAGATACATGGATTAACAATAATTTATGATATAATCTCTTATCGAATTCAGAGTAGAATGATTACATCTTTAGTTTGGTGGTATAGCACATCCACAAATATCTAAGCAAATATTATATTTAAATGTGAAAAAATAAAAGCATAATTTTGAAATAAAATATGATGAAAGAAATAAGTATATGTATTAATACAACTTCTCTTTATCATTGCCTGTGTACTACTATGAGAAAAAATAAAATTAAAAGCATAAAGATAGGGGAAAAAAAGTAACAAAGTGTAAGAGCAAAGGTAAGGGTAAGCAACATGTTTTAGAAAAAATAAAAGGATAGGTATGGAAACTTTCCCTTAGCTATCAGGATGTTTTAAATTTAGAACAACTAAGATGCACTGTAAAATAATAGAAATGGAAATGTAGACTACTAGTACCAAACAAAGAGCTAAGCACAGACTGTGCATTTATGTAAATTTGATATATGGTAGATTTGGCTCTGCATAAATAAGAAGAGCATTATAACAGAAAGCTCTTGTACAATTATCTATGCATATGGAGAAAATAAAAAGAATACCTTTCTTTCATAGTATAAAAATATTTCCAATTTATTAATATCTTAAAAGAGAAAGGCAAAACTTGAAAGTTTCAGACAAGTATAAAATAATATTTCTAAATCTTCAATTGAGAGAGCATAAAATGACAAACTTGAACTTTTCTTCATCAATAGCATCATAAGGAGAATGAAAAGGCAAATCTAAACCAGGGAAAGATAAAATACATAAAACCAATAAAACAACCCAATAGGAAAATTATTCAGTATCAAATTGGCATTTCAAACAGGACGATAGAAGAATGGTAGACAAATGTATTTTAAAAAGTGCTTAATCTGATAGGATCAGAGAATGCAAATTGGAAAGAGGATATTATTAGATATTTCACATATATAGACTGGCAAAATTCAAAATCTGTTTACAGAGGCTTGTCAAACACCTGAATTCTGCTTTTACTGCTTATTGGCACCTAAAGTTAAAAAAAAAAAAAAGGTGGAAAATAATTTGACATTGCCTCTTAAATCTGAACAATCACTTAATATATGACCTAGTCTTTTGTCCTTAAATATGAATCCCAAAAAACTTACGAACCAGACTCATCAAAATTAAAATGTTGATAGTACTTTTACACATAATCGAAAAGAGAAAGAAAGAGATAAAGAAGGAAAATGTTCTAATAGTCCCAATGCTCCTTTCAGTAGAAGATATTTTAATATACTTATATAATATATTAATGAATATGTTAGCATTTTGAAAACAATATGTTAAAAAAAGTAGGTTGGAGAGGAATAAAGAAATAAATTTTGATCCTAAGATAATACTGAAGTGTATTCTTACACATTTACTACAAACACATACCTAGGTATTATATTACTATGTTACTTTCAGTATGTACAATTATAAAAACAGGTAAAGAAATGATCAATACAAAATTAAGGACACTGATGACTGAGAGAAGAGAAGGTCATATAGTAAAGGAAGTCCATAGATATTTAGTTGATTTATTAACATTATTTAAGTAATACACATGCTATATTTACTATGGTTTGTGAGATATGCTAAATATTTTCAGTAGTAAAAAAAAAAATAATTAAACTGTTTGAATTTTTTTTTTTTTTAATGGTTCTCATCCCTCCTCCTTCTGCCTCTCCCTGGTCCCTGACTGTTCTGAAAGCTTGATCCTCACCTTCTGCCTAGTATCTGAGCCCTGGCTTACCGATAACTAAATTAGCTTCCTTTGCTTGCGCCCAAGTTTATGACTGAAACACAACATGAAAATAACATTTCCAACTTAGACAAACAGTATGTTCCTAGGCATTCCAGTTTCACTGGAATCAGTTTTTATCTAGTTTTAATCATTCTCAATTTCCAAGTACTTTTTGTAGATTTCCTGAAAAGGATTTGTACAAAACAAGGCTGACAGTGCTTTCAACATAAAGACACAGGAAAAATAATAATAATAATAAAGAAACAAGAAAGCAAGGTGAAGCAAACAACCTTGTTTTCTAAAGTGTAATACATATTTGGCTAATTATCCTCAATAAATCTTTAATCCTTTGTCGTGTTGTTCCCACTAACCTACATGAAGTCAGTGAATATAGGTTAAAACTCCTTTCAGCAAAATATAACTATCACAAAGAATCAAAGGAAAGAAAAGTAAATCATATATGATTTTATTTCTGGTGGTGCTTTGTATTTTTCTAGAGCTTTCATAGCTGGTCTTTCAGTTTATGAAGTAGTCAGTTTAGGCACTGCCTGTTTTACAAATAAGCAATCCAAGGTCAAGGTAGGTTAGAAAGATTCATCTGAGGTTATACAGCAGTCAGTGATGACTCTGACACTTAACGCCACAAATACAGAATTGTCCACTTCTTTAAAAGGGACAGTTTATGTAAAACACTTGCTCAGAGTGATGAACACATGGAAGGTTCTTAATAATAAAAGTGAATTCTTTCTTCTGCCTCCTTCACTTTGCTTATCTATCAGTTCCTTTCAGTTGTTTTGAGCAATAGATCCCAATTCAGCAAGAAGGTTCAATTGACAATATCCAAAGCCACACAGTGATTCTTCCTATTCTGACCCAACTAAATGTATTTTGGCTAATTAGTCACTTGTCAATCTTTACTACATTTGGATTATCACATGATCCCAAATTCCAAATTAAATAATAATAATAATAATAACCTACAGGGCTAGAAAAACTCCAGATTTTAAGCAATATATATATATATAGTGCCCAGATACTTAGCTGATTTTTTCCCAGCTTTCATTTGGTATCACCCACAGTGTTCAGACCACAGAATTGGCCATCAGACATCTGGACTTGGTTTTTTTGTGGCTTCAGTTCAGTTTAGTCACTCAGTCACGTCTGACTCTTTGCAACCCCATCGAGTGCAGCACGCCAGGCTTCCCTGTCCATCACCAACTCCTGGAGTTTGCTCAAACTCATGTCCTTCAAGTTGGTGATGCCATCCAACCATCTCATCCTCTGTCATCCCCTTCTCCTCCTGCCTTCAGGGTCTTTTCTAACGAGTCAGTTCTTTGCATCAGGTGGCCAAAGTATTAGAGCTCCAACTTCAGCATCAGTCCTCCCAATGAATATTCATCCTTTAGGATGGACTGGCTTGATATCATTGCTATCCAAGGGACTCTCAAGAGTCTTCTCCAACACCACAGTTCAAAGGCATTAGTTCTTCGATGTTCAGCCTTCTTTATGGTCCAACTCTCACATCCATACATGACTACTGGAGAAACCATAGCTTTGACTATACAGATCTTTGTTGGCAAAATAATATCTCTGCTTTTTAATATGCTGTCTAGGTTGGTCATAGCTTTTCTTCCAAGGAGCAAGCATCTTTTAATTTCATGGCTGTAGTCACCATCTGCAGTGATTGTTGAGCCCAGGAAAATAAAGACTCTCGCTGTTTCCATTGTTTCCCCATCTATTTGCCATGAAGTGATGGTTTTGTGGTTTGACCTTCAATAAATCATGTAACATCTCTGAATTTCAGCATCTTAGCCTCCTCATCTGAACACAGAGGTGGTTTAACCAGATATTTAGTAAGGTTCTTCACTGTGCTGAGTCTTTTAACTGCCACAGATTTACAGTGCTGTATCTTCTGATTACCGCCAGTATAGAAATTCAAATGACAGCTTTAGGCACTGATGTTTCTCCATAATGCATTTTCGGCTATAGCACAGAAAGCTTTAGTGAATCAGATGGTGCCAAATGAGAATTTATAGTTGTGCCTAATCTATTGTTTTCCTACTGAACCATACTGCCTCACACATACTCCATTTAATACTAAAACAAGATTTAAAGGGCAAAACTTCATGAACATGAAAACACCATGAAGACTGTTGAGTATTTACACTGTTGTAAAAAAAAAAAAATGTATACTCACCAGCTCTTACTTGACAGTAATGTCTGGTTCAAAGACTATAGCCAAGTTTTAAAGAAATTAGAGCCTGGTTACCCATATGTCTGAAACTCTGCATACAAAAGTACATCTGAACAGCCTCTCTTAATAAAAAGGTTAATCGGACTTCTAAAGGTTCTTGCAAGTTAGTATGCAAGAGACTTTGCACTGAAGGCGTGTAAAACAATGAGCTTAAATCTCAGGGCTGAAAAGAACTGTTAATTGAAGTAAACTTTATCTGTTTCAAGACCCCAAGTTACAAAAAAAAACCTTTCTAGGAATAGTTATTGAGCCTGTATGGGCTGTTGAAGTAAATACAACTATAGATTTCCAGTTTATATTTCTTTGCATAGAAACAGATGTCTGAGGCTACATATCTAGTACAGGCAAAAACAGTGAGCTAGAATAGTTTCTGTTAAACATGATAACTTCTTCTGTATGTAAAATAGCTGTGTCTTTGGATATTTTACATGTGACTTCTACACGCTCATAATGGAGCACTTACTGAAGTACACTTTGCTGTGATGTAAAATAATTTTTAAGAACTTTTGAAACTAAAATTAGTTTTATCAGTATAATAACTCAAAAATGTCACACATTGTTTATTCAGGTGAAGTTGATCCTTTTAAATGAAAGGGATTTGATACCTCAAATCCTGATGTCATTTTCTCACTAGCTGTTTCTTTTAAACTGACAAAGCCATATTTTAATTTGATTTAGAATGATAATAAACGCAGCCTATTGTTGATTCTCATTTGCAAACTGTGACACTTGTTATGAAGTTCATAAAAATCAGAGGCACTGTAATTTATTGGTCTGGAGACCTGAGTTTCATTTTTAGTTTATTTCCTGATAATTCATTTTGTGATATTGCCTGGAGCACATCCTTTGCAAGTACACAAATGGATAGCATTCGTTTCCTAAATAAGGTTTACTAGCTAAGACTGAACTTCCTTGTCAAATGTGGCAAGAAAGCCAGGCTGCTCCTCAGCTCCATTAAGCAGTCACTGTCTGCTGGATTAAATGTTCTCAGAGGCCGGCACTGTTGCCAGAGACACGTCTGGAACAGAGGGTGACAGGATCACCAAGCAGCCTCCCTAATTTGCAGGACTGAACTCTCATCCGTGCAGGGTTTTCATTGACTCACATGTCTAAACCATACCTTTGGTTTTACTGTAGGTGGCAGGATTTTTATGCTTTACATCTTGTTATAACTCTCTATTTCCTTTCAAATGCAAAATTAAGATTTATTCATCAGAACATGCTTTATGAAAATATTCATATGGTTTCAGAGAGAATGGCCAGGCCCTGGACAGTAGGTGCTTTTTGTTCTTGTTAATAAACTAATACACACTGTTTGATCTAATCATACTTTGTATGTTTTATTTTTTTCTTTTTATCCTTCATTTTTAGTGTTTTCTTAATTTTAAAAATTATTCCATAAATCAAAAGCAGTGATTATTGCAACTCTTAAAAACAGAATTCATTACTGTTCATGGCTGAAAAATGGTTATATCTACATTGAATTAATTATTTGAAATTATTTACCTCAAAAACTATCGATAAGTATATTTATTCCTAAAACAGGGCTTTATTCTACCATTAATAGTTGAAAAAAATAGAGATTTAAAAACATAAAACAAAAATTAACCAATTTTTAAGCTTATGAAATCATGACTCTTAGAAACCTTATTAGACCTCCCATACTATAAAACCATCATTATTTTTTCATCCTGCACTAAAACATTTCCATTATCTGTCTTTTCAGAAACAAATTATGTCAGTGAAAATAATTTTCTTGGCCAGCCGTTGGAAAGATTAATTTACTTATATCTTAAATACCCATAAAAATTCATACCTCATTATTTATTTCAAAGCTTTAAAGCAAAACAATTAGGGTAGCTTAAAGTTCATCAAAATGCTTTGGCTTCTCCTTAATTTAAAGTCAACATATGCTCTTCCTTAATAACTGTTACTTTTTCTACTCATGGGAAATGGCAAATTATCTAAAAGTTAAACAACCCAAATAGCTTAATATTCTATTTTAGCCCCTTCACAGTTCTTTTTTCTTGGCCCATACTCTCAATTAACCTACAGAAAACAATCTCTGTACAAATCACTACAGTTGCAAATAGTAAAATGGCTGGCATTCACATCTGCTTAAGGAGAACCAGCAAAGATCTACTTTGTAAAAATATGCCCATGCAGGCATTTTAAAGGCAACATGAGCTTTTTTTTAGGTCTAACTTTATTAATATTTGTGAGTAAAAAAAAATGAAACCTAGTACTTTTCTCCATTCTCATTTTAAAATCTTTATGACTTTTCACCAAAAGTTTGCCACAGTGGTTGAAATACTTGAGTTTGACATACCCACAAACAGCCCATACTAATGATACTTTTTGTCTGTTTCTGGAGCTCAAGATTCTGTCACCAAAACTAGAAAACAGCTTTACATAGATGGAAATTTAGGGACAAAAAATAATTTCTCCTAATATATTCTCCATAGACTATAGACTTTTTCACAAAAATAACATTTTCACTTTTTTCTCTTGCAGACATCAGATCTTAAAACTTTGACAATACTTCCATGCATTTATCACTTTCTTATCTACAAAATACTTATATAGTTGGGATATCATCTGAGCTTTTATGTAATTTTGTGGTTAGGTATAGGAGTATCATTCTCATTTATCAGAATAGAAAAAGTCTGAGGCCTACAGAGGCTGATTTGCTCAACACTATAGAGACTGAATCCAGGTCTTCTAATTCTAAATTTAATTCGGTACTTTACCACCACCCATCTCTGTACACTAAAGTATCTTTCTAAATTGCTTTCCTTTGGGCAATAATACATAATCATTTTCTCAGAAAACTGGGTACATTCTATCACTCGTGGCAAGATTTCCTTGGAAATTTTTGGTAAATTTGGTTTTGGTAAATTCAGTTTCGCAAATGTCTTATAATGTGTTCATCATGGCCTCTCTCACCATGGTCTGAAGAGAGCAACACAAAAAGCAAACATCTATACCTAACTATTCCAGGGTGTATTCCAGTTAGGCAATAACTATGATTTATATTTAACTTAACTCTTTCTTGTAGAAATAACATTGACTCAGTTTAACTTAGATCATGGTTCCAAATGCAATGATATTCTACATCCTGCCATAATACAGGCAGAGTGTATCCCACAATCATTAGCATCAATTAACTACATATCCAAAATATTTTATGCATAGATACATAAAGGAGGCTGGATACTCTATAGATCCTGCAGGGCAGATGACAAAGTTGGAACTGAAAACCCCAGTGCATGAGCAGCTACCTTAGGATTGCTTTTTTTTTTTCTGGTTAAGAGGAAAGCACACATCAAAGAGTTTCTTGCTCTTATTGCCATTTTAGGTTGAAGGCATTTTCCCTCTATGGTAAGTCACACCACCTCAAAGCAGCATGAGCAGAATCATGTCCAGGTGTAAGGCAAAGCTGAGCAGCTGAACTTCTAAAGCCTTTGTGGGTGTTATTATCTGTGAAACTCAGACAAGACAACAACCAGGCTCAAGATTGGACAGCTAGTAAGTGACAGGTCTACTTGACTTTTAAGTCTAGGATTTAGTTCTATTTCATGGGACTTTGAGGAGGGTTTAAATGAGAGTTCCCAACCAATTGAGAACGAACCCCAAACTCCACAGCTCTGGGATGCAGCGGTCAGGGAAGGAATCAGCAGATGAAACCATCTGTGGGTATTAGGTGCTTTAGCTAAGCCAGACACAGAGCACGTGGCAGTGACTGCAAAGGCTTTAAGAATAAGAATAAAAGCATAGTGTTTTACTTCACTTAATATAGTGACAGTGCCTTAATCTGAAAGCTCTAGCAGAGCCGCACTATATGTTAAATGTGCTTCGACCTATGATGGTGGCATACAGCTGTGGATTAGGAACATGGTAATGCCAGGAGTTTCAGTATTAGATGCAAGAAGACTGCCATAAATAGAAATTTCCACATGGGCCCAATATGCATGGAATACTTGGAATTGGAGAAGTAACAAGAAAAAAATCATTCTTTCTCTTTGTTCCCCAAAAGTTATCATCATGAGGAATTTAGGGGTCTTTTAACCTTTCCCAATCCTTGGCCTTTAGATGCCTAAGAAGATTTTAAAAACCACATTGTATCTATTTTAATTTTTGGTAGATGACTTGTAACTTGAGTCATAGGATTTGAAGCATAGCTGAATATAGTTTAATGCTGCGATTATTAAAACTTACAACTAAACAAAGCTGCTATATATTACTATTAAAGGCAAGCCTAAGAGCTTTTGATAATATGATAATATATAGGCCATTTTTATAATGGTTGTAATTATAATTATTTTCATCTAATTAATTCAAATGGATTTTTCTCTTTCAATTCTTGAGTATCTATAAAGTGTCTGCTTAATATCCAGGATACACTCTACTGATTCATTTGCTTGCATGATTAGTCTCCTTTCACACCCTTCAGCCTCAATCACTAAAAGGCAAAGATTCTGAGCCCTAAATTTTTCTATAGCTGCCATCTAGTTAGGCCTTGGTTATTATATGCCTACCCTGTCTATACCAACCTCCAACCTTTCTCATTTTTGAGCCACATTTTTAGTTGCTTCGTGATTCTCATTCCAGTCTAGAAACATGTGTGTGTGTGTATGTGTGTGTGTGTGTGTGTGTGTGTGCGTGTGTGCATTAATACATTAGCAGTGGTGAATAGGAAGGCTGTTGCAAAAACTGAAGGGTTAAAACCTCATAAACTCAGAGTACGTGGACTACAGACCCTTTCAAAGGTCAACAATTGCTTGACATGTGGAAGAGGATATAAAAATGATGTTCCACATGGGAAGGAATAAGGTGAGAGCTCAGACACATTACCTCCTGAAGTTCCTAGACACAGGTCTTCACCATGGTGAGTTTTAAAATAAAATCACACAGATGAGTATAAGCTTCTCTTTATCAAATAAAGGAAGGGAAACAGAGTGTTGGTTAAGGAAAGAGGGCACGCACCTTCGGTCTGCTCTATTTGAAATAATAAAATCTGCCTATGGGCTGGGCACTATCATAGAACACCTTATAGCAAACTCCATTTAATTCTGTCTCTGGTAAAAAGACTGTGATGTGGGCATCATTAACTCTGAAGCCCAGAGTACATAAAAACTGTGCTCAAAAAACTGGATAGCTAGTAAGTGACAGGTTTCCCTGATTTTTAAGCCTAAGATTTGCTCCTCTGGGGAGAATTAAATGAGAGCTCCCAATGAACTTAGGATAAACTCCAAATTTCACATCATGGGCTGCCCACATCACCCGAATCATCTTCCTTTTACTCAAGTATGCTACAACCACGTTGATCTCACTTTCTAAAACTGTAAGATAAAACCCTTCAGCCTCAAGGCCTTGGCACTTGTGTTATTTTCTATAGTGTGTCTGTAGTGTTCTTTCCTCAGTTAGTCCAATGTATGGCTCCTTCTCATCTTAAATCTCAGCTCAGATGTCATCAGATGTGAGGCCTTCTCTGATCAATCTATCTAAAGCCCTATAACACTTTGCATGAGTAATGATTTAATCACTTGATTACTTATTTATCATCTGTCGCTTTTATACAAGCCTTGGTCCATGAGGGTAGATACATCTGTAACTCCAGAACCTGCTGTAATATTGACATAAAGGCACGCAATATGTATGTGAATGAATAAAACAAAAAGCCTTATCAGAGTCAAGTATACATCTCAATCATATATATTAATCTCCCCCATTCTCCAGTTACTACAAGAAAGCAAATAACGGTCAGCAAAATAATGAATCATTGAATATTTCCCTTGTCTACAATGTGTGATCCATTACAATGAGAGGCTCTTGGAGTTTGTCCTTACTTCAGTTCTTGAGTGTGAGGCACATGCAAACAAATACTCTAATCCTCCTTGTCCCAGATCTCAGATCTGCAGGAGAACTGAAACAAAAGTAAGGACAAACAATACATTTGTACATAAACAGGGTTAACAGTCTCTGCAGGCTACTCAGGCTCCACCAGTGACAGAAAACATCACTTTGGAGACTTCTGTTTAGTCGTAGCTTACATCTCGTAAATCCTCCCAGAGATAAACAGAGAACATGAGCAAGAGAAGCTGGCCCATGGAGAGCACTAGGCACAAGAGCATACATGCTCCACAGAAAGAAGAAGCTCCACCCAGCCCCAGCTATCAATGGTGATGATATTTTGGTTTAACAGGACTCAATGCTGTGAAAAACTCTTTTATTTCTTTTTTAAAGAGAGATCGATCGGGATTGGGAATACATGTAAATCCATGGCTGATTCATATCAATGTATGACAAAACCCACTGGAAAAAAATAATAATAATAAAAAAAAAAAAAGAGAGATCAGAAATTGAATTTATATGCAAAAATCTATTTCTAGATAGTAAAGATTAATTTTTTAAAGAAATTTCCATTTGCAACAAAATGGATGGACTTGAGGGTATTATCCTTAGTAAGGTCAGATAGAAAAAGACAACTACTATATGTTAGAACTTATATGTGGAATATAAAAAAATAAATCAAATTAGTGACTATAGCAGGAAAGAGACTCACAGATATAGAGAACTAAGCAGCTACCTGAATGAGGTGCAAAATACGGGTCAGATTTGTGTAAGGGGTTTTGTATATTCTACTTCTAATGTCTACCACAGTCATGCAAGGTAGAGCTTATTCTCTTTTTCAAAAACAGGCATTTTGAAAGAGGTTAAATGGCAAATTTTAATGCAAACTGTATTTGAACCAACTGAGTTAAGT
Source organism: Dama dama (assembly GCF_033118175.1). Lineage (NCBI taxonomy): Eukaryota > Metazoa > Chordata > Mammalia > Artiodactyla > Cervidae > Dama > Dama dama. Next base: position 25,974,341 of record NC_083695.1, read on the forward strand.
GGCTCCAAATGTTTTATTTCCCATCAATGTATGTGTGTGCGTGTATTTACATGTTGTTATTTGAAAATCAATAATAATTAAATGAGTGTTTACATACAACTTACTAATTACTTCTGGTATTTCAGATATATACCACAAAATGTGTTACTAACTTGCTTAAATTTCATGCCAGATGTGATAGAAAATTGTGAGATTGATAAAAACCAACTTAAAACTTTCTTGTTAACTCACATTCTGATCCAAAAAGAAAATTATTCTGTAATCTTCTGCCCTCTAAACAAAATTATAAGTTTATTCTTCTAAGTACTGGAAAAATTAAAGCCTAAATTTCCAAAAACATGATAAAAATCCAAAACATAAAAGCAAATAAATGATATTCTTATGCCAGTCTTTGGAAAGATTTTAAAGTCAGTCACCCTTTTGTTCCCCTCATCTTAACACAACCTATTTAATTTAAAATACTCAATTTAGATTTCTATTATCTAGTCAACAGATAAGTATTTTTAAAAGATTGCATACAGATTTACCTTGTTGTCCAAGCCAAAATCTGTGAAGTTTTCTCATGAACTGCTGACTACAGAATAAATTTCATTATATATAACTTTTATTTAAACAGAATTAAAAAACAGAATGATTAGTGATATTAAAACTAGTTTTGAGATAGACAAAAGCATATAAAATATAGACATTATCAAGAGCAGAATAGTTAACTTTTGCATCATTCACAAATATAATCTTACTTCTTTCAGAAATTCATACTTATACTAACAGCAAAATTTTAATCAGTATAGACTAATTATCAGTTAGAAAATGTAATGAAATTCACATACCAACTTTCAAGTATGGAAAGATTGCATTAAATACATTAAAATAAAGAGAAAATAAGAATATTTTGAATAAGTATTCAGTAGTTTAATATATGAGAGTCCAGTGCATGCCTTTGAATAACTTAATTTTTTTTTCTCATAGTAAATTTATGGTTAGTTAAATTTTGTCATTTCTACTAAGCCTCAGTTCACTTGGGGTTGTTCATCATACAATTTTATAGAAATACATGTAAACAGTACTAGATTCCTTTTTAATTTATCGAATTAGTGTAGTTTAATGTCAAAGACATGAACAGTTAAGCAATGTGTAGTGATTTATTTCTAAGGTGTTCTGTAGGAAATGATATTTGAATTTTCCATTAGCCAAGGTAATGAAAACAATCTCTAAAAGCTCCTGGTGATTTTTATGAAATGACACAATAGAGAGTGGTATTTAATCATATCCAATAATAACATTTTTCTTTTATTTCATAAAGTATGATATTTACTAAGTCCATACATTTTAGGAACTATGTGAACCATATACTAGAAGAAATGTAAAAGAGGTAGAAAGCACTGTGGAGTATACTTGGAAATACTCCTTGGAAAGTTTTAAATTCACCTACAGACCCCTCTCTGCATGGAAGTCCTTATTTCCTTTGCTCATGAAGCTTCTTTGCAGCTGACCCAGTGGGATATCAGGGTTTTACTTTGCCCTTTATCCCTGAAACCAAGTCATCTATGAATAGTCCGTGAAATCAGCAGGGTAAGGTCATTTGCAGACACAGTTGCTGAGTTAGAAAAATAAGTATACAAATATAAATACAAATATATATATATATGTATATATATATATATTCTAATTTGGATAAATGATATTTTCTTATAAAATAATTCATATTCTATATTCCTGGTGTTCACTAATAATTTCCATACCTGTGTGCATGTCTTTAAGTCCAGTGTACCTGTCTTTCTTTCTATTCTGCTCTTGTGACCATTTGAAACCAATTACTCCAGTCTCCCTTCATTTTAATCTGATTGCTCCCAGTTATCTTTGTGCACTTTAAACTTCCTCTCTGATCTCTACATACCACATACTGTTCTTCATCTATGTCATCCCTCAACCTACTCCTTCCATGTGAACTTTCATTTTCAGGTTTCTAAGTCTCCCTACTCTCTAAAAATTAACTTAAGCACTCCCTTCTCCAAAAATGTTTCCACGCTTAGATGGGAGCAACGTCATCCTCTCTAGAAGTGCCAAGTTCTAGAATGCATATATGAGTGCTCTTTGGAGCTTCTTATAATGCAGTCACCAGGCTCCATTCCCAGGTATTTGGTGAAATGATTCTGATGCAAGCCATAAGATTACATAGTTTGAAAACAAATCACTAGCTCAAAACTTCTCTGAGTTTCAGTGGTAAGTTGACTTTGACATCATTGCATCTTAAAGGAAGAACTATGTTTTCTTAACTCCTCATTAACTTTTAGTCCCCAAGTTCTTGAATTACATCTGAAAAAAGAAAGAGGTAGCAAGTGCTTACCAAATTAGATTCTTAAAAAGGGCATTTCTAGGTTTGACAATAAACCTACTTTTTGTACATGTAATTTCAGGCAAGTTATTTAGCTTTTCTAAGCCTCAAATAGCTGAACTATAAATTGGGGGTCATAATGTCAGAGATTAGAGCTCTATTCTTTACTTGTATTTTCATAAGGGGACTTTTTGTCACTGTTTCTGTTGTGTAGCTGCTAGGTTGTGTATGACTCTTTTGTGACTCCATGGACTATAGCCCACCAGGCTCCTCTGTCCATGGAATTTCCCAAGCAAGAATACTGGAGTGGGTTACTATTTCCTTAAAAAAACACTAAGGGATTAACATCCCCTACCCCATAATACCTACATATTTACTCACTATTCAGTCTCCCTTCTGTAGTAACAGAACCCTAATACATCCAGAAACAATATACCCAACTATTGTAAAATTAAAGTCTACATAGCATGCCCACCTTCCATCTAGAAGTGCCCATATGATATTGATCAGTGAAATGTATACGCAACTCACTGGGAAGAAGTGCTGAGAAACCTCTTTATATAAGGAGTGTGGTAGGGTAGTGGTGGTTGGGCTGTGCAGATACACACTAACCTCACTCATATAATTTTGCCTTCTTTTATTTCTATAACATGGAACATGAGCATGATTGTTTAGGCAGCCATATTTTAAATTCAAGGGCAAATCTAAAAGATTCACAGCATCCTTACTCTGATATCCTAAGGCCAGTAAATCATGTACTCCAAAATTCTTGTCATGTAACAAAAACATGGTGTTTAAGTCACTGGGAGTGTCAGTTACTAATTGTTCAGTTGCCAAGTGGTGTCTGACTCTCTGTGACCCCTTGAACTACAGCATAACAGGCTTCCCTATAATTCCTAAGTTTTCTCAAACTCATGCTTAATGAGTCAGCGATACCATCCAACCACCTCATTCTCTGTCACCCCCTTCTCCTCTTACCTTCAGTCTTTCCCAGCATAGTATTCAAATGCAACTTCTAACTGAAACAATTTTCTTCCACTCCTTACTCCTATCCTACAAATATAGTATGTATATATTTGTAAGAGTTAGAAAATAGTATATTTACACATAACCTAGTTTATCTGCTCCCTTTGGTGAGAATAGATGTTCATTTTGTGACTAAAGCTGAGTGGGGGAGTTTAATTCTGAGGAAATACCATTAAGAAGGCCATTAGGAGTTTAGTTTATTCATAGAGTTCATTGCATTCTCAAATCCAACTGCCAATAATAAAGTTGGCATTTTGAGCCATCATCAAGCCTAAATTTTATTCATATTGTGGGATTGTGTGAGGTTTAGCATAGCATTGAGTATAAAATATCTGGTTGAGAACCTGATGCATAAGTATTTGCTACATTTGCTAAGTATAATCATGATCATCATTATCATCTTCATTATGAAAATTATTTTTAACCAGTGAGTCTCAGCTGTTTCGCTGACTTTAAGTTCAGTTCAGTTCAGTTCAGTCATTCAGTTGTGTTCAATTCTTTGCGACCCCATGGACTGCAGAATGCCAGGCTTCCCTGTCTATCACAAACTCCCAGAGCTTTCTCAAACTCATGTCCATTGAGTTGGTGATGCCATCCAAATATCTCATCCTCTATGGTCCCCTTCTCCTCCTGCCCTCAATCTTTCCCAGCATCAGGGTCTTTTCCAATGAGCCAGTTCTTCACATCTGGTGGCCAAAGTATTAGAGTTTCAGCTTCGGCATCAGTCCTTCCAATGAACATTCAGCACTGATTTCCTTTAGGACTGCTTGGGCCTCCTTGCTGTCCAAGGAATTCTCAAGAGTCTTATCCAACACCATAGTTCAAAACCATCAATTCTTCAGCACTCAGTTTTCCTTGTAATCCAACTCTCACATCCATACATGGTTACCAGAAAAACCAAAGCTTTGACCAGGCAGACCTCTGTTGGCAAAGGAATGTCTTGGCTTTTTAATATGGTCTCTAGTTTGGGCAAAACTTTTCTTCCAAGGAGCAAGAATCTTTTAATTTCATGGCTGCAGTCACCCTGCAGTGATTTTGGAGTCCAAAAAACTAAAGTCTGGCACTGTTTCCATTGTATACCCAGCTATTTGCCATGAAGTGATGGGACCAGATGCCATAATCTTAGTTTTCTGAATGTTGAGCTTTAAGCCAGCTTTTTCACTCTCTTCTTTCACTTTCCTCAAGAGGCTCTTTAGTTCTTCTTCCCTTTCTGCCATAAGGGTGGTGTCATCTCCATATCTGAGGTTGTTGATGTTTCTCCCGGCAATCTTGATTCCAGCTTGTTCTTCATCCAGCCCAACATTTCTCATGATGTACTCTACATATAAATTAAATAAACACAGATAAAATATACAGTTTGATGTATCCATTTCCCAATTTGGAACCAGTCTGTTTTTCCACGTCCAGTTCTAACTGTTGCTTCTTGACCTGCATGTTGATTGCTCAGGATACATGTCAGGTGGTCTGGTATCTCTTTAAGAATTTTCTACAGTTTGCTTGATCCATGCCATCAAAGGCTTTGGCACAGTCAATAAAGCAGAAGCAGATGTTTTTCTGGAACTCTCTTGCTTTTTAGATGATCCCACAGATGTTGGCAATTTGATCTCTGGTTCCTCTGCCTTTTCTAAATCCAGCTTGAACATCTGGAATTTCACAGTTCATGTACTGTTGAACCTGGGCTTGGAGAATTTTGAGCCTCACTTTGCTGGTGTGTGAGAAGAGTGGAAATGTGCCATAGTTTAAGCACTCTTTGGCATTGCCTTTCTCAGGGATTGGAATGAAAACTGACCTTTTCCAGTCCTGTGGCCACTGCTGAATTTTTCAAATTTGCTGGCATATGGAGGCAAGCACTTTCACAGCATCATCTTTTAGGATTTGAAATAACTCAACTGGAATTCCATCACCTCCCCTAGCTTTGTTCGTAGTGATGCTTCCTAAGGCCCACTTGAGTTCACATTCCAGGATGTCTGGCTCTAGGTGAGTGATCACACAATCATAGTTATCTGGGTCATGAAGATCTTTTTTGTATAGTTCTTATGTGTATTCTTGCCACCTCTTCTTAATATATTCTGCTTCTGTTAGGTCCATATCATTTCTGTCCTTTATTGTGCCCATCTTTGCATGAAATGTTCCCCTGGTATCTCTAATTTTCTTGAAGAGATGTCTAGTCTTTCCCATTCTATTGTTTTCCTGTATTTCTTTGCACTGATCACTGAGGAAGGCTTTCTTATCTCTCCTTGGTATTCTTTGGAACTCTGCATTCAAATGGGTATATCTTTCCTTTTCTCCTTTGCCTTTAGCTTTTCTTCTTTTCTCAGCTATTTGCAAGGCCTCCTCAGACAAGTGTTTTGCTTTTTTGCATTTCTTTTTCTTGGGTAGGGATGGTCTTGCTCACTGCCTCCTGTACAATGTCACGAACCTTCATCCATAATTCTTCAGGCACTCTATCAGATCTAATCTGTTGAATCTATTTGTCCCTTCCGCTGTATAATCATAAGGGATTTGATTTAGGTCATACCTGAATGGTTTAGTGGTTTTCCCTACTTTCTTCAATTTAAGTCTGAATTTGGCAATAAGGAGTTCATGATCTGAGCCACAGTCAGTTCCTGGTCTTGCTTTTGCTGACTGTATAGAACTTCTCCATCTTTGGCTGCAAAGAATATAATCAATCTGATTACAGCATTGACCATCTGGTAATGTCCACGTGTAGAGTCTTCTCTTGTGTTGTTGGAAGAGGGTGTTTGCTATGACCAGTGCCCATTGTAGGCAAAACTCTATTAACCTTTGCAGTGCTTCATTCTATACTCCAAGGCCTAATTTGCCCATTACTCCTGGCATTTCTTGATTTCCTGCTTTTGCATTCCAGTACCCTATAATGAAAAGGACATCTTTTTGGGGTGTTATTTCTAAAAGGTCTTCTTGGTCTTCATATAACTGTTCAACTTCACCTTCTTCAGCATTACTGGTCAGGGCATAGACTTGGATTACTGTGATATTGAATGGTTTGCTTGGAAATGAACAGAGATTATTCTGTCGGACTTTTTTTTTTTTTTTTTTTTTTTTTTTACTATAATGGCTACTCCATTTCTTCTAAGGGATTCTTGCCCACAGAAGTAGATATAATGGTCATCTAAGTTAAATTCACCCATTCTAGTCCATTTTAGTTTGCTGAGTCCTAAAATGTTGATGTTCACTCTTGCCATCTCCTGTTTGACCACTTCCAATTTGCCTTGATTCATGGGCCTGACATTCCGGTTCCTATGCAATATTGCTTCTTACAGGATTGGACTTTACTTCCATCACCAGTCACATCCACAACTGGGTTTGTTTTTGCTTTGGTTCCATCTCTTCATTCTTTCTGGAGTTATTTCTCTACTGATCTCCAGCATTATATTGGGTACCTACCAATCTGGAAAGTTCATCTTTCAGTGTCCTATCCTTTTGCTTTTCATACTGTTCATGGCATTCTCAAGACAAGAATACTGAAGTGGTTTGCCATTCCCTTCTCCAGTGGACCACATTTTGCAGAACTCTCCACCATGACCCATCCATCTTGGGTGGCCCAACAGGGCATGGCTCATAGTTTCATTGAGTTAGACAAGGCTCTGGTCGTGTGATTAGATTGGCTAGTTTTCTCTGATTGTGGTTTTCATTCTGTCTGCTCTCTGATGAAGAAGGATAAGAGGCTTATGGAAACTTCCTGATGGGAGAAACTGACTGCATGGGAACCTGGGTCTTGTTCTGATGGGCAGGGCCATGCTTAGTAAATCTTTAGTCTGATTTTCTTTTGATGGGCGGGGCTATGTTTCCTCCCTATTATTTGAGCTGAAGCCAAACTATGGTAGAGGTAGCGAAGAAAATGGTGACCTCCTCCAAAAGGTCCCATGCATGCACTGCTACATTCAGTACCCCCAACCTTGCAGCAGGCCACCGCCATTCCATGCCTCCACCAGAGATTCCTGGACATTCACAGACAAGTCTGGGTCAGTTTCTTGTAGGGTCACTGATACTTTCTCCTGGGTCCTGGTGCGTACAAGGCTTTGTTTGTGCCTTCCACGAGTCTGATTCCACAGTTGCGTAAGTTCTGGAGGCTCTATGGTGGGGTTAATGGCAACATCCTCCAAGAGGGCTTATGTCATACCCAGGTCTGCGGCACCCAGAGCCCCTGCCCTTGCTGCAGCCCACTGCTGACCCGAACCTCCACAGGAGACACTCAAGCACAGTTCTGTCTCAGTCTCTGTGAGGTCTCTGGGTCCTGGTCTGCACAAGGTTTGTTTGAGCCCTCTGGGCGTTTCTGGTGGGTATGGGGTTTGATTCTGAATGTGATTTTGCCCCTTCTACCATCTTGCTGGGGTTCTCCTTTGCCCTTGGACATGGGGTATCTCCTCAAAGTTGCTCCAGCATCACAGCTGCCACTGGCTTTAAACTGTCATTTTAATTCCTTCAAATTTCTGTCTATTTGTAATCTTTGGGTTGACTTTACCATATTCCTAGGATTTCCCTCAGGGCCCAGATGGTAAAGAATCTGCCTGCAATGTGGTAGACCTGGTTAGGAAGATTCCCTGAAGAAGGAAATGCCAATACAACTCCAGTATTTCTGCCTAGAGAATTCCATGGACAGAGGAGGCTGGCAAGCTACAGTCCATGGGATCACAAAAAGTAAGACATGTATTAGCAACTGACACTTACTTTTTTCCATTCATATACTTCTTTTTCTTGTCTGTTTGATCCCGGTTTTCCTGCTCCTTGACTGTAGGCACATTGCTCCCTTTGATGTGTATTTTGCTTTAAATAATGTATAAGTAAAATATGTTAAAATGACCACGATACCATCTTTAACATAAGAGACGTTCAACCAATGTAAGTTGAATGGAATATTATAAACTCTTATCTCAGCTTTTTCAGTTCCTTATCCCTCTGGCTAACTCCACAGCCCTTGGCCACCAGCTGTCTGAGTCTCTGCATATCAGTAAAACTTTGGTGCATGTGTTGGTCCCCTCTTCCTTCCTCTATCTTGAGACTTTCTGTTCCCAACATTAAAAAAAAAAAAAATCCAAAAACACATTTATCTTTTATATATAATATTCTATGGCTTCTGATATCCCTATAAATATTTTGACCTCATGATTTAACAAATACTTCAATATCATGCAAAAGGGACATATAGTTAAATATGCACAAGTGAAGAAACAGGTAGAAATAAGGAATAATACAAAATGAAAGAAATGGCTACCCACTCAAGTATTCTTGCCTGGAGAATCCCGTGGACAGAGGAGCCTGGGGGGCTATAGTCCATTGGGTCACAAGAGTTGCACATGACTGAACAACTAAACCACCACCACAAAATGAAGTATATACTGGTATTTTAGATGAAATAGCTGAGAAAAAGACTCTTTTATGCTAAGAAGTGGACAAGTATAAGCATCTTCCAAACTTGTGACCTCTTATAATCATATTTACATTATTTACTATCATGGCAAGTCTCTGAAAGCAATAGCTTTGCCTTCCAGACAAAGGTCACCATGAACAGCTGGTTAAGCTCTTATTGTACAACTGGAGAGGACCCCATTCACAGAGACTAGGATGTAAATAGGGTCTCTCAGAATTGTTCCACATGGTAATCAAACTCCAGACTCTGCCTCAATGATTTTTAATTGTTTGGGGCCATATTTTTGAGGAGATAGAAAATAAAATTTAGATTTGAAAAACAAATCAATTATTTTATATTGGAAGATCTTTCTGCAAATAATCATTCAGAGAAAATCATGTTTAGTTTTGGGGATCAGAATTTTATCCATTGTATTAAGTAACTAGATAAATAAAATAATAATTAGAAATAAGTAGCATGCCTTTGCAGATTGTGGATGTTTAAAGGTTGTTGGAGAAACAGGATTGGACTCACTAGTAATCTTTAAAAGTAACTTACGGTGTATTGTGAAATATTGGTAAAATCAGAAAGTGAAAACTGATATAAAACTCTTAGTTTGTTTCAGAGTTATTCAACTGATTATCAATGATTCTACTTATGTTTCTTCTTAATGTTTTCTTATACTATCAGTAGTTAATTGCACATAGTGTTTTTTACAACTTGTAGTGAATACTCTTTTATAAGAATTATTTAAATGTTAAGATTTAAATCTCAAAATACCACTTTTCCATTATCAAAAACATAATAATATATTTTATAAACTCTAAGTGTGATTTTTCTTTTACTAAAGTACTTTGTGTGCATAATAAACCTTTTAAAAAGTCTTTATTTTTAAACAAATATATTTTAACATTTGCCTCTCACTACCAGAAAGCTCCAAATAATACTTTTTGATTATGCTGAAGTAGTGAAAATATGTATTTGCCATGAGTTTTCTAATGCCCAGGCTATAATATCTGACCTTGGTTTCTTGTCCAAAATTGTAAACACCTGATACAAGGATTTACATTTGAAAATAGAAGCAAACTGAAAGTCTATGATGAAGTGAATATTGTTGACTGAATTCCACAGAAAAAGACTGACAAATCCCCAGTTATTCACCTCTCTTTTTATGTTTTTCTGCATTCTCTAAACTGTTCTTTCATTTAAAAAATTTTTAATTTAATATATTCAGTTTCTGCTTGCCACCAAACTATCTTCCATGAAAACAGGTAAACAAGGAAGTTCTTGCCTTTTTCTCTACTCCAGTCAAAAAAAGCCAGTGGAACTGGCATATCACACCATTGTTGTTGGTTAGTCACTTCAGTCCTGTCTGACTTTTGTGACTCCCATGGAGTGTAGCTCACCACGCTTCTCTGCCCATGGGATTTCCCAGGCAAGAACACTATAGTGGGTTGCCATTTCCTTCTCTAGGGATATTTCCAACCCAGGGATCAAACTCATGTCTCCTGCATTGCAGGTGGATTCTTTACCATTGAGCCACCTGGGAAGTCCAGCATATCACATTACTGCTACAATAAATTTATTAAAGAATGTTTTGCACATGGCATTTCATTGTTCAGCTTTTAATGACTTGTCATTGCTCTAAATAAGAGCTTTTTGAAGTAGGCATTACCAGTATTTGATAAAAACTCAAAAAGGTTGAGCAGTCTGTTAAAGAAACATATTGTTTAGAAAGAGAACTTGAAACCCAGAACTATTAGCTTCTAAAGCCATACTTTTTATTAAAAAGAAACATGATTAACATATTTGTATAGAACTTCAGATTACATAACACTTTCCCAGAATTTACTATTATATTCAAAAGAACCCTGAGGGAGAATGCATATAGCATTTATGTCTATTTTATTCATTCAAGAAATGTACTGATCTCTTATCGCAATCATCTTGCCCACAGTTATAAATAAAAGATAAAACAATTCTGGATCCTATCAATCTTACCTAACAGTGGACAAGCATGAAAGCAATACATAAACACACATTTCCAGTCAGGAAAAATTATTCCTGAATAGAGTGCCAACCACTGTAAATTATCTGAGATTTTGAAAAAAGGCAACAACTTATTCTGTCCCAGTTTCATGGATACTGGCAGAAGACCTGAGATTCTTAGGTCAGAAACAAAGGACAGTATCTGCTCACAGAAATAGCAGTACCCAGAGTAGCAGCATGGAAACAATCTCTCAATTATTTAAGAAACAATCAATCTCCTTCCAGCCTATGAAGGAGAACCACAGTCCCTCAGCCCTGGAAGACCTGGCCATCTGAACCACACTTGACACTGACTGAGGCCAGCACAGTGTCCCTCTGGGCACACACGCCACAGTCACAGGCAAGCTGGAAGCTCTGAAAAAAAGAGTTTGGGGGAAGAATTACTGCTGACAGCCCTGGAGATTTTTCCCACACACACTTTTAATCGATGAGCCCACTATAACCTTTCCCAGTTTCCAAGGATAATACAAAGAGGGACAGGTGACACCTCCAAACACAGTGAATCATACCACAGGAAAGGGAGCCTAAGCATTGGGAAACCACATATTTTATAATGTGCAGTAAGCCTATGTGACCTTTACTGTAGCAAGAAACATTATCTTTATTATACTGAACTATGAATAAAAGATCTAACTTTTACTAAAGAGATATACAACCTCTCTCTTTCTAGTCTGTTTGCTAAACAAATATTCTTAAAAAGATAACCTATGGTCAAAAGTTGAGTTTGAAGAGGTGAGGTAGCTGGTATTTGTAACATGCCATAGCAGAGAAGAGGGAGTTATGAAGAGAAAGGGTTCCAGAAATCTCTACCTGGGCCTCCTTTGACTAAAAAATGTCATCACAAGACATTGCAAGGAAAAATTCTCAGAGAAAGAACATTCAGAAATTCTCAGTTCTGAACGTTTGGAAAGGGTCCTCCAATCTTTAGCACACACTGCTAACAGTACATTATCAGGTCCATTTTAGTGTCACCTGAGGGGAAAAAGATATTTTTACCAAAATAAGGAGACTTGAATTAAAGAGGAATTACATAAGGCACTTGTCAAAAATGGAAAGATAGATTTTAATGAGTTACTGTGGTATGGAAGAGAGACTTCAATATAGAATTTAACTCAATATCACTGAAGCAAAGGTAGAGTTTTCAAGAGCTGAACTGAGATTATATTAATAGAAAATTACCTGAGGATATTAGTTAATGTGTTTAGTCCATTTGTGTTTGCTAATTGGTGCTGACTAAAGAGGTCCCTTTCTTCCCACAGAGGGAAACAAGGTCTCTACATTTCTTGCTATATTTCAAAGGGGTAGTTCTCAGTCTTTGGGAAAGGAATTCCTGGGTTATACAATTGGCCCAAAGCCAGGAGAAAATTTACATCTCAAAGGGTAGAGAAACAATTTACAATGGCAAGCTTTTTAAAGTAAATATTCTGAGAAAAGTCAAGTCAAAGACAACAAGAAACCTGTCTAAACTGTAATAAAGCCAGGAGGGGAATGTTAAGATTGTCTTGGTCACTTGCACTTGGAGGTACATCTCATTACAGGCACTATTCCCAAGGGGAGAGTGAGAGAGCAGGGAGCTTCTTTCCCAAACTGAGATCTCTCACAGCCTTTATGGGCTTCCCATGTGGTGCTAGTGGTAAAGAATCCACCTGTCTATTATAAACAGTGCTGCGATGAACATTGGGGTGCACGTGTCTCTTTCAGATCTGGTTTCCTCAGTGTGTATGCCCAGGAGTGGGATTGCTGGGTCATATGGCAGTTCTATTTCCAGTATTTTAAGGAATCTCCAAACTGTTCTCCATAGTGGCTGTACTAGTTTGCATTCCCACCAACAGTGTAAGAGGGTTCCCTTTTCTCCACACCCTCTCCAGCATTTATTGCTTGTAGACTTTTGGATAGCAGCCATTCTGACTGGCATGAGAGGGTACCTCATTGAGGTTTTGATTTGTATTTCTCTGATAATGAGTGATGTTGAGCATCTTTTCGTGTGTTTGTCAGCCATCTGTATGTCTTCTTTGGAGAAATGTCTGTTTAGTTCTTTGGCCCATTTTTTGGTACGTATACACAGTGGAATATTACTCAGCCATTAAAAAGAATACATTTGAATCAATTCTAATGAGGTAGATAAAACTGGAGCCCATTATACAGAGTGAAGTAAGCCAGAAAGATAAACACCAATACAGTATACTAATGCATATATATGGAATTTAGAAAGATGGTAATGATAACCCTATATGCAAGACAGAAAAAGAGACACAGATGTACAGATCAGACTTTTGAACTCTATGGGAGAAGGCTAGGGTGGGATGATCTAAGAGAACAGCATCAAAACATGTATATTATCAAGTGTGAAACAGATTGCCAGTCCAGGTTGATGCATGAAACAACTGCTCGGGGCTGGTGCACTGGGACGACCCAGAGGGATGGGATGGGGAGGGAGGTGGGAGGGGGTTTCGGGATGGGGAACACATGTAAATCCATGGCTGATTCATGTATGGCAAAAACCACTACAATATTGTAAAGTAATTAGCCTCCAACTAATAAAAATAAATGGAAAAAAAAAAAAAAAAGAATCCACCTGTCAATGCAGGAAACATAAGAGATGCTGGGTTCAATCCCTGGGTGGGGAAGATCCTTTGGAGTAGGTAATGACAACCTGCTTCAGTATTCTTGCCTGGAGAATCCCCTGGGCAGAGGAGTCTGGCAGGCTAAGGTCTATATGGTGGCAGAGTCAGACATGACTGAGGCAACTTAACACACACAAGCACATACGCATCTTGATTTTGTTTGTTTCTGACTTAGTTTTGAGAGTTTTTCTTTCTGTGTTTTAATGGATGGAAGAAAATGCACATTAAACATGTGTTGAGCACCTTCTATGTGCAAATCTTAAAAGACAGAATTGATTCTCATTTCAAAGGACAGAAAATAGAATATAGAAGTGAGTTGTTGATGTTTATCTGCAGAAAAGAATTTTTAATATCTGTCTTCAATGAAAAAGTATCCTGGAAAGATCTTCACCTTTTCTGCATCTATTCTGCAAGCAAAACCACATGCAAATAAGTTTAGGTCTGATGAAGTCATAAGGGATGACCTCTCAACCCTGAGATGTTCAATTACAAGAACTATGAAAGGGTATCCAAACAAGGTCCTGCTATTAGAGATCAGTAAATCATCTGGTTGAGATACTTATCTGCTCATTTTAAAAAATGAGACAAAGAGTTTGAAATGGTGAGAGTAAATTTGCAAGGCAATGTCTATTATTGAAGATTTTTCAGATTGCTGAATTAAAGTGATTACTTAAGGAGCAGAGGGATTTAACATGCATCACACCCAATCATGCATTAAAAGAGCCACCCTTTAAAAATGGCTGAAAAAGCCATTTACTCAATTTTAAATGATTTCCTTGTTTAAAGTGACTGACTGAAACTTTGGAGAACTAAGTTAGAAGTTTGTAAAATGAACAACCTCAATCCAACTAGTCCAAATATAGAGTGGCCTTTATAACTTAAAAAGTAATAATAGGATGTGAACGATTACACAGCAGTGCATAATGCTTTACCATGCAATATAGAATTATTTAAAATATTCTTTTGACATTTAGAAGAGAATATCTCAAATAGCAGAAATGGATAGAATGGAGGAAACTGATACTTCATCTAACTGCTGAACTTCAATATTTTCTTACAATGTGCTCATCATCCCTTATGTACATTCTTCACATAGATAAAAGGGAAGGTTTCTCATAAGGCAGATGATGGTACCATGATATTTGGCACAGGTGGTACTTATAAATGACTCACAGCTTGACATCCACTTGTGGGGTTGGTATAAAGGGCAGATTCATATCTAAAGAGTGTACTCAGTAACATTTTCAATGTTCTTTTCAGAGTTAAATTCAGAAAACGTACAGGGGTATGAAGTATGAGTCACGAGAAAAGTTAACATAAGTTAGTCAGATGATGCTTAGAAATGAAGAATACTGAAGGGGAAAAACTACAAATTATCACTACAAATAAAAAATATAATCTTTACAGTCATTAATTGACAGATTTAATATGGATTTATAATTCATATTTATGTATGTACTATAAAAACATGTGGGGTTGTTACAAGTTCTTTTATGTGTATTTGTAGTCTATATCATTTCCTTTTTGGCTAAAAATAAACATTTTTCTTTTACACTCGATTCATTCAAAGATTTGGGACAAAATGGCAGTGTAGAAGGACCTGAGCTTACCTCTTCTCTCAAGAATATCAATATCACAACTAACTGTTGAACAATCTGTGTTACAAAGGACTGGAACCTACCAAAAAAGATATTCTACTTCCAAAGACAAAGAAGCCACAATGACATGGTAGGAGGGGTGCATTCACAATACAATAAAATCCTATACCCACCAGGCAGAGATGGTACTAATAAACGCCTTACAGCATGGCATCCACTCATGGGATTAATATATAGGGCACTTTTTTATCTAGAGAGTATACTAAGTAAGGTAAAGTAATGTTCTTTTCCAAAGTTAAACTCAGGAAAACTACAAGGGTATAAAGTATGAGTCACACAAAAAGTTAATGTAAGTTACCTAAATGATGCTTAGGAATGAAGAATATTGAACGGTAAAAATTATACATTATCACTATAAATAAAATATAATTGTTATAGTCATTAATTGATATTATCTTAAATTAATACAAATTTAAATTGATATTTATATGTGTACTCAACTTGTATGTAAGAGGGTATTTTTACAAGTTCTTTTATGTGTATTATCACAGTTTCTATTATCTCCTTTTTTGACTAAAAATAAAAAATGATTCTTTTACCCTTTGGTTCATTCAGTGAATGAGTTTACAGATTAAAATTTTCAATAGTTTTTTATTGAAATATCTTTTTACTTCAATTTATAAAAGAAACATGTAGGCTGAGAACTCTTTATATTTTAATTCCATCATAATTACTTACATTTGCAAATACATTAAAAAAAAAGGTCTAGTCACACAGTTAGGCAGCTAATTGTGTTGAAAATACAATTGCATGCTCACAAAGTTAATCATGCCCCTAGGGTGTACACTTCTGTTTCAGAACTATTTTTAGACCCTTAGGAACTTTAGGGCCACCTCTTGATTCTGGAAAATAATGCCAAAATATAACTCACTAAATGTTGCCTCACATTTATTTCAAACCACAAGCCTAAATTTGATTGCAAAATAACAGTAAGAAATTAGATATGGTAGATGTATACAGTGGAATACTACTCAGCCATAAAAAGAAAAAATAATGCCATTTGCAGCAGCATGGATGCTAATCTCTAGTTATCATACTAAGTGAAGTACGTCAGAAAGAAAAAGACAAATACCATATGCTATCACTTGCATGTGGAATCTAAAATACGACACAAGTGAACCTATCTATGAAACAGAATCATGGATATAGAGTACAAACTGCTGGTTGCCCAGAGGGAGGCATTGATGGAGACATTGAGTGGGAGGTTGGGGTTAGCAGATGTAAGCTTTTACATATATATATATGTATACACACACACACACACACACACACACACATATATATATAAATAGAATGGATAAACAATGAAGTCCTAAGGTATAGCATGGAGAAATATATTCAATATCCTATGATAAACCATAGGGCTTCCCAGGTGGCTCAGTGGTAACAAACCTGCCTGCCAATGTAAGAGATGCAAGAGATTCAGGTTTGATTCCTGGATCTGGAAGATGTCCTGAAGTAGGAAATGGCAACCCACTCCAGTATTACTGCCTGGAAAATTCCATGGACAGAGGAGCCTCGTGGGCTACAGTCCATAGGGTCGCAGAGTCGGACACAACTGAGCAACTTTCACTTTTATATATATATATATATACATACACACACATACATACATATATATACACACACACACACACACATACTTTTATATATGTATATATATATATATATATATACACAAAAATATACCCATGCACAAATCTACATACATATATACCAGAAATTAAAACAACATTGTAAATCAACTACACTTCAATTTAAAAAATCATTTTATGAGAGAGATACCATAGTTACTTGCTCAGGAAAGAAGAGTTACAAATATGGAAAAGGGGATTATTTCCACTAAGAGAAGATCAATGATTGGAATTTAAGGTCATCTTCTCAGTCAACTATTCTCCCAGTACTGGCTTTGTATCACGTCAACAGCATTTCTAAGTGTGATTTCTGCCAGAAGATAGGTATCTGGAGGATTAGGACCCATAACAACAGCAATCATTTATTTGTGGGCTTCCTAGGGGTCTGACAGTGTGCTGAGTGTTTTCCACCGTTTTATGTATTCCATATAATAAAGTTGTGAAATAAACATTGTTCCTATCTTATATAATGCAAGCCAAGTCTTAGATAATTTCCCTGAGTTATAAAGCTGATAAGTAGTGAAAGTGATATTTCAACCGAAGAATCCATTGTCTCTATTCCTAAGTGGTGTCAAGTGACAGCTGAGACAGAGACCTGAGCATGAAGAAGGGGAAGTAAATGTGATGTCATGGTACTTCCCTATCATTTTCAGATATTATGAATCCATAGGAATCCAAACTCTTTATTCACTAGGGGAAAAAAATCTCACTTTTCCTTTATAATTAGTGCAGCTCAGATTTATTCTATAGAGAAATCTTTCTTGATGATCACAAGATTCTTTTTCTGCAGTGTCAAGGTCCATTTTGTATAAGTTATAATAAAATATAATGTGTGGTAGTGTATACCCTTAGTCTTCACCTATTCCTTAGAGAACCTAGAGTTTGATCATATTTCAGAAAATACAATATAAAGTACTGATACTAACACTATAATAAGAAAAACCAAAGAACGAATGAACAGATAAATGAAAGAGTGAATGTGCAACATATCCAGTTTGGTTTAATAATTTTTCCCAAATGATAAATGTTATATCAAATACGCTTAGAAACTTTCTAGTTTTTCCAAAGTCAAAAATTAATTTTGAAGAAACTACTTTCAGTTTATTTAACATTCTTGAGGCACTGAGCCCAACTAATGTGACTGCTACATTAAAATACCAGGTTACTTGAACTCATAGCATACAAGTTATTTCTCATGCCAGGGTTCATCAGAAACTCTTACATGTTATGCTAGGAATTTATTTATCATGAAATAAATATCACATGCCTGGTTAAACAGAACATGATTCTAAGCCCAAAAATTATAGAACAGTCACTTCATTGGTTGGTTGCAAGATATGGAAACTAAATGAATGGATAAATATATCTTCCCAAACTTTGGCAATGTTTTATTTATCCAGCCATTCATTAATAACTTTGGAACACTTTTTATATAAAGAAAATGTAAGGAGTTAAAAATCTATGAAACCATCTCTAATCTCCCAGGAATTGTCATATAACTTAAGATATTACTCATTAATACCTCACTATCATTTCCCAGTTGCCCAAATAGTCTTTCTCCCCACAATAATACTTTGTAATATTGTCTATTTATACAAGTCACTGATTTCAAAAATTTTATGCTTCATTTCCAACAATAGATTAAGTTCTTCAAAAAGTAAATACAATTCAACTATAATATGCATAGTGCCTGCCTGCTCTGACTCTTTACAACACTATGGACTGTAGTCCACCAGGGTCCTGTGTCCATGGGATTCTCCAGGCAAGAATACTGGAGTGGGTTGCCATTTCCTCCTCCTGAGCGTGCATAGAGGGTCTAATTAATTGGGTTAGAAAACTCCTTATATCCCTTCACCACTGTTGCTCAGAGTGTGACCTAGGGCTTCCTTGAGAACCCATCTAAAGATCTGTAAAGTCAAACTATTTCAGAATAATACCAAGACTTTTTCTGCCTTTTTCATTCTCATTCTCTCCTAAGTTTACTACACATTTTTTTTTTCCAGAGGCTACATGCATTGATAATACAATAGCCTGAATCCAGAAGATTTGAGAACCCAGCTGTCTTCTATTAAGGCTAATACTGAATAGATTTGCAAAAAGCAAAACAATGCCACTCTTCTCACTAGATTATTCTTTTCCTGAAAATATATTTATTTTCCATAAAATTCTATTCATTTGACTTATAATGGTTTTCCAGTTATTTCAAAAATAAGTAAATCAGTAAAGAGTTTTTTCAGGTTTAATTTGCAATATAATAAATAACAAGAAATATAATGCACATAGAACAAACTCTTTGGAGTTTTCGATAATTTTTAAGTGTCCATGTAAGTTCTGAGCCCCTAAAGTTTTTACTACTTTTAAGGGTTTCTCAAAAGGATAAATACTGATAAAGTTATTAATAGGAAGAGTAACTACCATTTATTTTTTTTTCCAATCAGCTAGCCATCTTATACATCTTATAGCATTTAATCCTCCACAGCATTAGAATATACATACTGCTCTCCTCTTTTTATGGGAAAGAAGTCTGCAGCTCAGGATGGCCAGGATGTTTATTTACAGATGATAAGAGGAAGTACTGAGCTTTACAATGTGTCTGATTAAATTTAAATTAAAATTCTTAACCATTACACTAATCAACTTCAAGGAAGACTCATAAACTTGTTGCATGAGCACACAAAAAGTTCTCTATCATAAGTCATTAGGGAAATGCAAATTAAAATCCCAAGAAGATGCCATTATAATGTCCATAATAAATAAGCCAGAAAATAACAAATATTGGTGGAGATATAAAGAACTGAAGAGCCTTCATATAATGCTAGTGGGAATATAAAATGGTACAGCTACTTTATGAAACAGTCTGGTAGTTTCTCAGGCAGTTACATAGGAATTATGATCCAGCTATGCCATTCCTTACTTAGGTGTATAGCCAAGACAAATGAAGCATATGTCCATGTAAAAACTTGTACAGAAATTTTGATAGCAGCCTTATTCATAATAGCGCATAAGTAGAAACAACCCAAATGTGCATCAGTTGATAAATGAATAAATAAAAAGTGGCATACCCATACAATTAAATATTATTCAATCCTAAAAAGGAATGAAGTTCTGATACAAACCACAACATGAATAAATCTCAAAATCATTAAGTGAAAGAACCCAGATACATAGGACTACATACTGTAGGATTTCATTTATATGATGTCATGAAAAGGGGAATTTAAAGAGACAGGAAGAAAAGAGAAGAGACAAGTAGATAAGTAGTTAACTGAGACTGGCAGTGGGAACAAAGAGAAAAGGTAAATAAGCATAAGGAATCATATCATGGTCATTAAAAATAAAAAGCCCTAAAATTGATACATGAGATAGTTGTACCACTTAGTCGATATATTAAACACTATTGAATTGTATACTTGAAATGGGTGAATTTTATAACATATAAAATATGCCTCAATAAAGAGGTTGCAGTCATGTCCAACTCTTTGTGACCCTATGGACTGTAGCCCACCAGGCTCCTCCGTCCATGGGATTCTCCAGGCAAAAACACTGGAGTAGGTTGCCATTCCCTTCTCCAGTGCATAGGTTACTGACATCTATTTGAAAATGTCTCCTATTACCAATTACTAAAGAACTGTATAGTAAAGAAATATCAGCCAGGTAACTGAGTAATAGTAAAGAAAAAGATCACTGATGCAATGGACTTGAACTTGGGCAAACTTTGGGAGATGGTGAGGGACAGGGAGACCTGGCATGCTGCAGTCCATGGGGTGGCAAAGAGTCAGACAGAGCTAGGTGACTGAACAAAGAAAAATATGCAAACTTAGTGACTGAAAGCCTAATATAGATTAGGGAGACAATACACGAATATGGTCAACACAGAATAAAGCTCGCATGGGGATGAAAAAACTTAAACAGAAAAAAGTATGAGAATAATGAAACAAGGACCAGGGAGCCAAGTCAGTGCTGCTATTTCAAATTCTGAGAGCAAATTGCTACTTGTTAGATTACAATATACTTTGTCCAAAGCAATGTGAAGACAGACATCAAGACCAAAATTTTTATTTCCTTTGAATCAGGGATTCCTGCTATGGTAATTCATGCTCAAGAGATTGTCTCTTCTATAGAAGAAAAAAGGTTTTGCTCAAAATAGTTAAAATATAAATCCTCATCATTTTTCTCAATGATGAAAAAATTGAAAATTACTTATATTCTTTAAGAAGAATATTTTAAGTAAATAACTGTATTCTTATATGAACTCATGTGATAAACTGTTACCAATGAAATTGTGATAAAGGTAATTACTTATGTTAAAATGTTTAATGTCAAAAGCAAAATACAAAACTGCATACACTATGGCTCTAAGTAGAGCAACATAGAAAAAGAAATGAAATATGCCAAAATAAATACTTTAATATCTCATCATACAAATATAATAATGGTCACTTTTTTTGATTTCTCAAAATCTAGGTGATTTATTATTTTTTTTTTCTTTTTAAATATTTTTTTGAGTGGATCATTAGATTTTCTAAAAATTAGGATGTATTAAATTTGTGAAGAAAATTTTCCTAAAATATCTTTAAGGATATACTATTTATTAATATTTCTACTGAATTCAACCTCGAGCATTAATAGAATACCAGTTTTAGTTTAGATTTTGTTTTGAAGGTGGGTCTGGAGAAACAAAGGCAAAATAAAGAAATAAAAGTAAAGAATTTTTAAAAATTTAAAACAAGAACACATTTAGGAGGCTTGAGGAAACGGACTTATTTGTATTGACCTAAGGAATCGGGGTTTAGATAGATGAGTACAAGGAGTTACTTCACAGCCTGCAAGCACATAGATGGAGGCACAAAGGAAAGCAGTGCCAGACCTTCTCAGTTATGGTCAATTTATGAAACTAAGCTTAAGGAGTGACATTTTAGATGAGGGCTAACTTGCTCCACTGCTATTTCTGTTTATTGACTATGCCAAAGACTTTGTGTGGATCACAATAAACTGTGGAAAATTCTGAAAGAGATGGAATACCAGACCACCTGACCTGCCTCTTGAGAAACCTGTATGCAGGTCAGGAAGCAACAGTTAGAACTGGACATGGAACAACAGACTGGTTCCAAATAGGGAAAGGAGTACGTCAAGGTTGTATATTGTTCCCCCTGCTTATTTCACTTATATGCAGAGTACATCATGAGAAACGCTGGGCTGGATGAAGCACAAGCTGGAATCAAGATTGCTGGGAGAAATATCAATAACCTCAGATATGCAGATGACACCACCCTTTTGACAGAAAGTGAAGAACTAAAGAACCTCTTGATGAAAGTGAAAAAGGAGAGTGAAAACGCTGGCTTAAAGCTCAACATTCAGAAAACTAAGATCATGGCATCCAGTCCCATCACTTCATGGCAAATAGATGGGGAAACAGTGGAAACAGTTGCTGACTTTATTATTTTGGGCTACAAAATCACTGCGGATGGTGATTGCAGCCATGAAATTGAAAGACACTTACTCCTTGGAAGGAAAGTTATGACCAACCTAGATAGCATATTAAAAAGCAGAGACATTACTTTGCCAACAAAGGTCTGTCTAGTCAAGGCTATAGTTTTTCCAGTGGTCATGTATGGATGTGAGAGTTGGACTGTAAAGAAATCTGAGCACCAAAGAATTAATGCTTTTGAACTGTGGTGTTGGAGAAGAATCTTGAGAGTCCCTTAGACTATAAGGAGATCCAATCAGTCCATCCTAAAGCAGATCAGTCCTGAGTGTTCATTGGAAGGACTGGTGCTGAAGTTGAAACTCGAATACTTTGGCCACCTGATGTGAAGAGCTGACTCATTTGAAGAGACCCTGATGCTGGGAAAGATTGAGGGCAGGAGGAGAAGGAGATGACAAAGGATGAGATGGTTGGATGGCATCACCGACTCAATGGACACGAGTTTGGGTAAACACCAGGAGTTGGTGATGGACAGAGAGGTATAGCATGCTGCATTCCATGGGGCTGCAACAAGTTGGACACGACTGAGCGACTGAACTGAACTGAACTTACTCCACAGAAAAGCTGATCAAAATTTGGAAACAAGTAATAAAGGAGTTAAAGAAATTATTATTCATGAAGGTATCTTAAAGACTGTTTAAGTTAGCTAATAACTTATTTTAAGGTAGGGAGAGAAGGCCTTCTCTGGAATTGAATGACTGCTGTGCAGCCTGAGGTTTTTACCTACCCTTCACTAACACTCAGTGTCTTTATATATAAAAGAGTTAATACTAGAGTTTGTCTACACCAATGAAAATTATGCTTTATATTGTTAAGATAATTAAATGAAGATGGCTGGATGGCATCACCGACTCGATGGACTTGAGTTTGAATAAACTCCAGGAGTTGGTGATGGACAGGGAGGCTTGGCATGCTGTGATTCATGGGGTCGCAAAAAGTCAGACACAACTGAGCAACTGAACTGGAATACATGAAACATACACAACTTTAAATGCTGTAAGTGATTATTTAAAGCTAACCAGTGTTATTAAATAAGATATATTGACTCACAGGAGAATCAAAGAGGAAAAAGAAGTAAAACAGAAATTTAATTTAGTTAACTATTAAGAAATCAGCATTTTTCTAAAACCACATTTATTTCAAAGCAAATGACAGAAAAAAATAGCACTGGTTTAAATTAAACTTAATTTCTGGAATATGAACATAGAAACTGATTATTATAGCTTAGAAATCTTTTAAAGGGTCAGCAGGAATCTTGAGTTCACCAGTTTTGATTTCTTTCTTTCACAAGAAAAAGAAAGATTGTGAAAGAAAAGAAAGAGAAAGAAATATAAGCTAAAATAAAAAAAGATAGATGAAGATAGTAAAGGAAAGCTACATCAGGATAGATTATCATATTCTACTTAGTTTCTTAACCTTCAAATTTATTTTTTCCTTCACAAATAGTACCGTAGACAGCTTCTTGATGGTTGAATTCAGTCTAATGTCCCAACACTTATCCTTTCTTTATTGAAAAAGCCATTTAAAAAAATCAGTGCTCAGAAGAGTCAGAATCCATTGTATCTTAATAGTCCAGCTCTGATTTTGGGCTAATTCTAGTAACTGGACTTCTGGTTTACCCAAAAGAGTAATGCAGTACTTTTTACTTTATTTCAATAAGTTGAATTCTTCATTGCCAGAGTACTTTGGTGGATCATCTGCTCACTGTACTGGTCTTTTGCTGGATCTGTCTTATTAGAACTCCATGGATCTCACACTTGAAATATCACAGCCTAACGGCCAGAACCTTGTAGATTTGCCTTATGCTGACTGCCCATTTGACTTCATAGCTAATATTACATGCACCAATAATGTCAATGATTGTGCACACTTGTTGCATATTAATTATACAGTGTAGGGTTATATTTGTGTGTCTTGGTTAATGTTAACTGCTTGCATAAATTGTTACATATTAGCTGTCATCACATGCTCAAAAAACTCAACTTTCCTTGCTTGATCTGCTTTCTTGACTTGTGACATTGGTTGTTATATTTGTTTCTCCAAACACAAATACTTATAGCATCCAAAAACCTCATGTCCAGTATATAAAGCTTCTACTCCACTCGGGAATTTTTTCATTGTAGAATAAGTCCATGTCTGACAAGTTTCAGAGATACATTTTAGATTTAGAGAGGCAGAGAGGCTAAGGGTACACAATAAGTCCTTTTAGGTAATTATACTTAAAGACCTTTAAAATCTGTAATCTAATTTTTCCAAGAAATTATGCTACTCTCTCTATAACATATTTATATCAATTAATTACTTTTTGGTTGTACTGGGTCATCACTGCTGCATAGGCTTTCTCTGGTTGTGGTGAGTGAGGGCTACTCTTCATTGTGGTGCTCAGGCTTCTCATTGGGGTGGCTTCTCTTGTTACAGAGCATGGGCTCTAGGTACACAGACTCCAGGAACAGTGGAACACTGACTTAGCTGCTCTGTGACATGTGGAATCTTCTGGACGGGAGGTTGAACCCATGTTCGCTGCATTGGCAGATGGATTCCTATCCAATGTACCACCAGGGAAATCCTATACTGTATTTTTAATAGACTATTGGTGTGCTGCGATTCATGGGGTCGCAAAGAGTCGGACACGACTGAGCGACTGAACTGAACTGAACTGACTGAGCTAAAGCTAAATGCAATCAACTTAGGAAGTATGATTTGTTATTGAAATGGACTCCAGATGCCTTTGTAATGGGCAAGTTGAGGAATATTAAATGCCACCAAGAATACAAATTTTGAGTCCTCCAAGAATTCTATCTATCCTCATGGTTATTGTCAGAGATGTTTTTTTCTGAAATAAACATGCTCACTCATGAGTTAAAAATAGACGAAACAAGATGATAAAACCAGACTACCTTTAGGAAACTACAAACACCTCAGCAACCATCAAATTCCTTATGCCCTCATTCCAGTAAATCATGAGCTGCCAAAACTGCACACATTCTGAAATGTGAATAAAGTCATCAAGTTAATATGCTATAACTTGAGATAATAAGGGACTTAAAAAATAAATTCAGTGGAAGGAAAGCCTGATATCTTTGGGTGTCAAAGGCTACTTTGACTAAGTTCATTTCAAACTGTAACATCAGTAAAATTAAGCTATTAAAACTACAAATAAAAGAGTAATGTAATGTTGGTTCTAAGAAGAAATAGGACTAATTAGGTACTCATATGCCTCTTAGGCTGTAAATGTATAGCTCATAAGTAGTTTTTGTTGATCAGTCACTAACTCATGTCTAACTCTTTGTGACCCCTTGGACTGCAGCATGCAAGGCTACCCTGTCTTTTACTATCTCCAGGAGTTTCCTCAAACTCATGTCCATTGAGTCGGTGATGCCATCCAACCATCCCATCTTCTGGCACCCCCTTCTTTTCCTGTCCTCAATATTCCCATAATAAGGGTCTTTTCCAATGAGTCACCTCTTTGCATCTGGTGGCCAAAGTTTTGGAGCTTCAGCTTCAGCATCAGTCCTTCCATTGAATATTCATGGTTGATTTCCTTTAGAATTGATTGATTTGATTTTCTTGCTGCACAAGGGATTCTAAAGAGTCTTTTCCAGCACCACAATTTGAAACATCAATTATTTAGGGCTCAGCCTTCTTCATGGTCCAGCTCTCACAGCTGGACATGACTAGTGGAAAACACATAGCTTTGACTATATGGACCTTTGTCAGCAAAGTGATGTCTCTGTTTCTTAATACATTGTCTAGGTTTGTCATAGCTCTCCTTCCAAGGAGCAAGCATCTTTTAATATTGTGGCTGCAGTCACCATCTATAGTGATATTGGAGCCCAAGAAAATAAAATCTGTCACTGTTTCTACTCCTGGCTCATCAGTAGTTATTACTAAAGTTGGCAGAAATAGTGGACAAAGCAAATTACATATCTAAACTTCTTTATGCAAAATGTTTGAGGTTATCTTCCTATGCTAGTCCCAGAATAAAATCTAAGAAAATAGATGTAGACACACGATGTGAAAATGCATCTTTACTTTTGCCTTTACCTTTTCATAATTGTTTTTGCAATGATGCATGGTTACATGAGCCTCATAAATTAAAATTCCAATAGAAAAAAAACACTTTCTAGGAATTGAATGACTTGGTTGAAAAAAAAAATAATACTAATAATAAACAAACTCTTAAAAACAATTTGAGGGAAATTGGGAATGGCTGCTGAGTCTGATTGCTCATCAGGGGGTGTTTCCTACAGTGGTATTACAGTCAGAGGGGAACAAATTGTGGAAATTTAATAGAATGATAAGTCTTCAGAAATCATAGCAGAAATATCAATACTCCTATAAACTTTAAATAGTAGGCATCTGTATGTATGACAAACTATCTCAAAATAATGAGCTTGAGTAAAAGAACAATTTATAAATCATTTAAGAAGATTACAAAGACTTCAAAAGCAAAGACAAGGTTCTAATTCAAATCTATTTGGTTCTTAGGTGCAGATGGTAATTTTCATATAGGTCATAGATTGCATTTCATTCTTGCAACACACTTTAACAATATAGTGTTTAGAAAGATTTTAGACTAAATCAATGACATGTGCTGTCTTTGAAGATCATGTCTTCACTCCTGTTTCCCCAGAAGTCAGAAAAATGCCTGGCATGGACTAGTCATTTAAAAAAGAACAGTAAATGAACAAATATTTGAACAAATGAAAAGTATGTTCATTTATTTATTTAGAAATTGCATATGTTTATAAACACTAGAGTTCCAAATCAAACATTTTTCAAACTTATAAAATCTCTAGACAGTTAAATCCACAATTAATGTAGAAACGGGAGAGGAGAGGGAAAAATTTTTATTTAAGAAAATATTACGCTCTTCCATTAGGTCAACAGAATTTTAAAGAACAATGTACAAAATTTATGAAATAATTAATTGTTAACTCTGATCATCAATAAAGAGACCTTCTACTTAACAAAACATTTTAAAACACCTATATATAAAGGAAAGAAATAGGTTCTATCTTATAAATATTGGTCATGTAATTTATTAATTTCTTGATATATTCACCAAGAGAAAAGGACTATTTGAGATACTATTATGAACTATATCATAAGATCTTTATTCTTTATTTTTCAATATTCAATAATATTTGGAAATTAATACACTTGTTAAATTCTTTGTTCAGTGGCCACTAATTCCAAATAATTATTTGAATTATTTATTGATTGAAAACTGTGTGCAAAATGCATCAAACCTTTCACTGTATTACTTAATTTTCACAACAAATCTATCCTGAGTTCACCATTTTACACATATGAATATTATATTTCAGAAAGCTTACACACATTTCTAAGGACACAAAAGCGTGACAAAGTCTTAAGACAAGCACTTGTAATCTTCAAAGTCAGTAATTTTACTGTGCCATGATGTTTTCATAAAATAATACATTGTATATTTTTGGAAGTACAAATTTAAAAACAATCAAAAATAAAAATTGTTTAATGACATTGTTTAATGACATATAAATATAAGTTTAGATATTACTATCCTCTTTATCTAACGTCTTCTCTCTATGGTTCTAAAACCAGTTTCTCTCTCTCTTTAAGTTTATGACTTTTTTGTAGAAGGAAATATTCTTCAGACAAACTGACCAATGATGCTGGCAATGGACAGGAGCCATCTAGTTTGAAAGCCAGTTGGTATGGCCAGTCTCCTCATATCCTACCCCTCCTGGTTTTAGGATTTTCAGAGTCTCTAAACATAAATACGGATGCTTTCTTGTCCACAAGTATATAGCAAATCATGTTCTTTTAGTAGAAACCTGAAACAGTGAAAAAATTCTAGTCCTACATTAACTCTACCTAAGGGATTTATAGGAAGTATATTCAAGGTAATTCACAACTAAACTTCAAAATATAGAAGGAGTGTAATGAAGTTAAAGGAGAAAACAGGATAAAGGGCTAAAGATTTCTTGTAACTTTAAAAAGTATATAGGTGTAGTCTTCATATTTTAAGGTATAAAATTTTTGCAGCATTTCCAATTACAAATGCTGCTTTGAGATAATATTGTCACTAAATAACAATACGTGATGGGGACAAAAGCAAAATGCCAGACAACACAATAAAGGCTAGAAATGTTGTTTAAAGGCAATTTGGTCCACTGCAGTGGAATATGTGAATAGCTTCTGGAAAATCTATAGCATCATAAAAACCCCAAAGCCATTTTCCCTCTGAAAAATATTAACTAAAGTTATCAAAGATAAAAATGTTTACTTATATACTGACTGACGACTAAGTTTAAATCAAGAAGCTATTAACGACCGATGGGATGTACTCCTCTGTGTCATTATTTCTACCACTTCATTCTGAGAGGAATTATTGTGTCCATAATGGCAGTTAGAAACTATTTTCAAGCCTCCAGGAGAATTTTTTTTTCCCTATAAATAACTATGAGTATTGCCTATTTTTGAGGAAAAAAAAAAAAAAAACGCACTCAAACAAAAAAAAAAAGCTGGAAGTTTGGGAATTTGATATGATCTTTAAAACAAAGATGTGATTTCACTTTAATAAGTACCATTTGGTTGAATTTTTCATGAACTAGTAAAGACTAATTTTTGGAAGTCCATTATATAATGACAAGCTATGTACTGAAAAAAAAGTAAAAGAGAAGAAAGCTTCTGAATCATATTGAAATATGTAACATCTAAACTAAAATTCTGAATAATACTCAATTTGAAACCATAGTTTCCTATCCTCTTATTAGAAAAAATGTAGGAAATATACTCCAATTTGTTGTGTTGTAGCAAATTAAAATGGATAGTAAGCAAATTTATAACAACTGAAAATTCTTTAACTTTATGTGATAGTTTTGTGTCACTGGTAATGACAAGATTAGAGATTTTGTTTGCAGTTTTATGGTAGAATAAACAATTTGAATTACTTGAGCACCATATAATAACTTACAAAAACTCACTTTATCACATTTCCAGGATCTAAATAAGAGAGAAGACATATTCCATTGATAAATTAATGGGTAAAGAAGATATGATACATTCAGATAATAGAAAACTATTCAGCCATAAAGAAGAATGAAATAATACCATCTGCAGCAACATAGACACAACTAGACATTATCATATTAAGTGAAGTAAGTCAGAAAGAGAAAGACAAATGCCATATGATATCAATTACATGTGGATCTAAAATCTGACACAAACAAACATACCTATGAAACAGAAACAGACTCACAAATACAGAGAACACTTGTGGTTGCCAAGAGGGAAGAGGGTGGGGAAGGGGTGAACTCGGAATTTGGGATTAACAGATACAAACAATTATAGATATGTATAAACAACAAGTCCTAATGTATAGCACATTACATGAAATATAATATGAAATATTACTATATGGAATATGTGAAATATCTTGTAATAAGCTATATGAAATATATACAAAACATATGAAATATGAAATATTTTGCATAAGTCAGAATGAACTTATGAACTATATGAAATGAAATATATGAACTATATGAAATATCTTGTAATAAGCCAGAATGTAAAAAAAAAGTTTGTGTGTATACACACACACACACATATTTACATATATATGTAATATATATGTATATATATATATACACACTATATGCAGATGACACCACCCTTATGGCAGAAAGTGAAGAGGAACAAAAAGCCTCTTGATGAAAGTGAAAGAGGAGAGTGAAAAAGTTGGCTTAAAGCTCAACATTCCGAAAACTAAGAGCATGGCATCTGGTTCCATCACCTCATGGGAAATAGATGGGGAAACAGTGGAAACAGTGTCAGACTTTATTTTTCTAGGCTCCAAAATCACTGCAGATGGTGATTGCAACCATGAAATTAAAAGATGCTTACTCCTTGGAAGGAAAGTTATGACCAACCTAGATAGCATATTAAAAAGCAGAGACATTACCTGCCAACAATGGTCTGTCTAGTCAAGGCTATGGTTTTTCCAGTGGTCATGTATGGATGTGAGAGTTGGACTGTGAAGAGAGCTGAATGCTAAAAAATTGATGCTTTTGTACTGTGGTGATGGAGAAGACTCTTGAGAGTCCCTTGGACTGCAAGGAGATCCAACCAGTCCATCCTAAAGCAGATCAGTCCTGGGTGTTCATTGGAAGGACTGATGCTGAAGCTGAAACTCCAACTTTGGCCACCAGAGGCGAAGAGTTGACTCATTGGAAAGGATCCTGAGGCTGGGAGGGATTGTGGGCAGGAAGAGAAGGGGATGACAGAGGATGAGATGGCTGGGTGGCATTACTGACTCGATGGACATGAGTTTGAGTAAACTCCGGGAGTTGGTGATGTACAGGGAGGCCTGGCCTGCTGTGATTCATGGGGTCGCAAAGAGTCGGACACGACTAAGTGACTGAACTGAACTGATACACACATTTACACACACACACACACACACATATATCTGAATCACTTTGGTACAGAAACTAACACGACATTGTAAATCAACATGTATTTCAACAAAATACATCTTTAAGAAAATCAAAAAGTAGTCATATTGAAAGGTAAAAAGAAAGGAGTGTAACCAAATATGAAATAATTGACTTTCAGTGCAAGCACTGTGATGGGTATTTAGACTTAGGTAGCAGGAAAATGGAGGTGCTGAAACATATAATTTTAATTATACAGAACTATGAAATGAGGCTAATGTGTTCTGAGATCTGAAGAATAAAATGTATATCTTCCCTGGAAAAAAAATTTCTCCATAAGAATTCATAGAATAGCAAATATCAGATTTAGATTGTCAAGGATTTTAGGTGCTGGAAATATAGTGCCTGTATCACTTACAATAGATCATGAACTATTTAAAAGCAGCTTTAAATATATTAAATGATTAAACTATCCATTTACTGTCTGAGATTAAAACAATTTTTATATTTCTATTTGACATATTAAAAGAGAAAAATATAAGGAAGTTTTATGTTTGTTTAAAGCCAAACATCAAGAATCTACCTAAATACGTAAAATTTAAAAATATATGTGTTTAAAAAACCCAAAGAATGGATTAGCCATGCTACTACATATAACTGAATAGAGAATTAAGAGTAGAGAATGAACAGACTCATCTGACCCTTGACAAAGGAGAAAGGGAACACAGTAGATCAAAGATAATCTCTTCAACAATTGATGCTTGAACATGTGGATATCTACATTAGAGGAAAAAAAAAAAAGAATCTATACAGAAACTTAACATCTTTCAAAAAAATTAACTCAAATTGAATTAAAGATTTAAATGTATAATAAAACACTGTAACTCTCCTAGAAAATAACATAGGAGAAAATATAGATGAACTTGGGCATGGTAGTGACTTTTTAGATACAATACCAAAGGCACAATCCATTAAATAAATAATTAATAAATTGGACTTTATTGAAACAAAAAAGCTTCTGTTAAAGACAATGCCAAGAGAACGAGAAAATAAGTCACAGACCAGGGGAAAATATTTGCAAAGACACACCTGATGAAGAACTCTTATACAAAACATAAAAATTACTCTTAAAACTCAGTAATAAGAAACAAACAATCCAATTAGAGAAAAAAAGAAAAAAATGGACAAAGACCTTAACAGAAATCTCACTAAGGATATACAAATGGCAAGTAAGCATATGAAATAACGTTCTACACCATATGTCATCAGAGAAGGGCAAGTCAAAACAATGAGACTCCACCATACACCTTTTAGAAGAGCCAAAATCCAG
Source organism: Dama dama (assembly GCF_033118175.1). NCBI lineage: Eukaryota > Metazoa > Chordata > Mammalia > Artiodactyla > Cervidae > Dama > Dama dama. The sequence goes on from NC_083695.1 coordinate 26,006,270, forward strand.
AATACTGATAACACTAAATGATAGTGGGTATGTGGAGCTACAGGAACTCTCATTAATTGCTAGTTGGAATGAATGCAGAATAACACATAACTTTGGAAGGCAGTTTGACAGTTTCTTTCAAAACTAAGCATAGTCTTAGCATGCAATCTAGCGTTTATACTCTTTGGTATTTACACAAGGGAATTAAAAATGTATGTCCACATAAAAACCTACACATGAATGTTTATAACAGCTTGATTCACAATGGCAAAACTTGGAAGCAACCAAGACACCCTACAGTAGGTGAAGGGATCGGTAAACTGTGGTACATCCAGGCAATGGAATATGATTCAACACTGAAAAGAAATGAGTTAAGACATCACAAAGAAGACATGGAGGAAACCTAAATGCATATTGCTAAGAGAAAGCAGCCATCTGAAAAGGCTGTAAAATGTATGATTCAACTATATAACTTTCTGGAAAAGTAAAACTTTGGAGACAGTAAAAGACCAGTGGCTGTTCAGAGTTAGGGGAAAGGCAGAGATAAATAGGCAGAACACAGAATACTTTCAGTGCAGTGAAACTACTCTGTATACTATACTGGTGGATTCATATCTTCATACATTTGTTCAAATCCATAAAATGTGCAACACCAAGTGTGAACCCTAATGTAAATTCTGACCTTTGGGTGATAATGATGTGTCAATGTAGTTTCACTAGTTACAACAAATATATTCAATACTTCTATGACAGGGGATACTGATATTTGGGGAAGCTACGCATGTGTTGGGGCAGTGAGTATTTTTTTTTTTAATCTTTGTACTTTCCTCTTAGTTTTGCTATAAAACTAAAACTGCTTTTAAAAATAACAACAACAAAAAGAAAATTAATGAATCAGAAACATGACATAAAGACACTATTTGATTTTTAGCACAGAGAATGAAGCAAGGTATGGTAATATATAAATCTGAGTTTAAGAATATAATGGGTTGGGTGAGAACAAACATCATGCATACTATCAGCCTCAACACAAAAAGAATAGAGAGAATAGAGAGACTGGAAGAAATAACATATTTGCAAAGAGGATAGCTATTCATTTTCTAAAATTGTTACAGACATGATTTCACAGATAGGCAAAATGTATACCAAACAATATAAATAAAATCTATATCCACATTTAAGCACATCATAGTGAAACAGCAGAATGCCAAAGACAAAAAATAAAAGTATCGAAAGAACCTAAATATTAAAGACAACTAGATTAGGGGCAGACTCAGAAAGGAACATTGCCTTTATTCCCTATTTCTACTCTTTCTTCAATGCTTGTTACAAAAAATAACAACATACTTTCATCTTAGGTTAAAAGTGCCTGACAGAAATAATTATTATTCAGTCAATTAATTTATTTTTAAAAACAAGTCCTTGAAAGATGATTAAAAGTATAGGCTTTGAATAACAGACTTGTATTTCTCTTGATTGAATCTCTTACTTAGCTATTTACTACTGTAAACAGGCTGGTCACATAATTCCAGTGAATTTCACTTTCTTCATTTATTCAGTGTATATTATCCCATAATAGTATTATTTCCAGGGATTTTCCCTGGAATGTAGAAAACAAGATATGTAGGACATTTCAGGTTGACCCATATAAAATTATGCTATAGGTCAAAACAATCTGGTTTTGATTAGAGAAAGAATCAAGTTTACTTTTTTCTGTTTTTAATATTTATTTAGTTGTCTCCTCTGGGTCTTAGTTGCAACATACAGGATATTTAGTTGCAGAATATGAGATCTAGTTCCCTAACCAGGGATTGAACAGGCCCCGTATATTGGAAGCCCAGAGTCTTAGCCACTGGACCACCAGGAAAATCACAAACTTATCTCTAAATTCCTATACAATGAAGATAAAAACTGTTTTCAAAAGAAGAATCTAGTTCAGAATCAACACTGCTTTCTACTCCATTAAAGTTTCTAGGAATTAACTACTCTAGGCCTGTCAACTTGTTTCACTAAGTTCAGGTATGCCTCTTATTAAAAGTTATAAAGTATTTCCCTGGTATGGCCAACAGAGGTTTAAGTCGTCCACCATAATACTCTTACCTTGAATTTATGCAGAAACTATGACTTGCTTATAACCAATAAAATGGGAAAGTTGAGGGAACATATGTGATTATGTACACATGATTATGAGATTATATTAAATAAGATTATAGCACTTGCCTTGCTGAGTGTCCTTTTCTTTCTGACTTTGAGAAGATAAGCACCTGTTGTGGAGAATTCCATTGTAAGAACTGTGAGAAGTCTCTGGGAGCTGAGAGTGTCCTCTGGTAGATAAATAGCCAAGAAAAAGAAATTGAAGCCCTCAGTTCTACAACCATGAGGAATTGAATTCTACCAATAGCCTGAATGAGTTTGAAAGAGGATTTTTCCCTAGTCAAGCCTGAGATGAGGCCACAACCCTGTCTGACACCTTGATTTGTATTTTAACATAATATTCTAAGCAGAGGACCCAGTTAAGTCTTGCCTGGATATCTGCCCCACAAAAACTGTGAGGTAATAAACTGTATTGTCTTAAGCTGATAATGTTTTAATATTGTTACTCAGCAATAGATAATGAATATGCCTAGGAAGAGAAAGATAAATCATCAGACAGTGGCTCATGAATGAAAATAAAAGGCAGGTTATTCTTTCCAGAGACATTCACAAATTCCACAATCATAGTAACTTCTGTTTTTCAATAGTTGCGATCTTTAAAAAATTGCATTATCAAAATAATCTCCAAAAGTAACCTTTCCATAGGAATCATTTCCACACTGCTAATGGCCAAAAGAAGAAGCCCTGAGTGGACAATTACTGATACTGTTCAACCTCCCAGGAAGTCACATTTCCTCTACTATGGTAATATATGACACTGGTGTATAGAATTGTGACATTCAGTTTATAGAATAACACTGTGTTTTTAGTGTAAACTGCTCTGGCTAGAAGACACAAATCAGGTATATTTTTGAGACTGTGATGTCTGAGTAACTGCAATATACCCTTTCTTGTGCTATACTTCAAAGTGCCTTAATTGGCTCTGTTGTGAGCATTTGTAGCTGTTCCACTGAAAGAACCTTAAGGCTGCACATGGAGAGAAGAATCATGGGGTAAATATTTGGGGCAGAGAGATGGTCGGGAGCTTGCTCTCCTTAGGCTGTTATTCTTAAGCAAATAATAGGAGCATTCAGTTTTCTCTGAGAAAGAGAGAAACTTTGATTATTGTGCCTAGCTTTTGCCCACAAACAAAAGGTGAAGCTTAGACATGATGTCTCTTCTCCATCAAGGAACTGAGTGTTGAACAAATTTATTTAGGTGAGGGCTGTCAGGAAGCCTTTAACAGGAGGCTTCCTGTGTGCTGTTTTGGATCTGTCAGGAATCCTTTGGTCCTTATTAATTCCTGAATATTCAGGAATTAAGAGGAGAGGCATGCCTTTCCTGGGGCTGAGGAATCCAGGCATTTCCTTTGTTAGTTTCTCATTATGGTGATAAGTACCCTCTTCTCTCTTTAATAGGGATCCCCTTGTGTTTTGTAAGTCTGGGATTTTAATCTTTATCTTTGCTGAGAATAACTACCTTGTAAGACAGTATATATGCCCACACCATGTTGATTAAAACACCTTTGCTCCTTCAGAGCTTGGGTCCCCGTGTCTTTCTTTCTTTCTTTCCTTCTCTCTCTATCTCTCTGTTTCTGGCTGATTCCCTGGAGCACAGAAGCCTGCTGCGTAACCCAGGGAATATTAGCCTCTTTCCTTCTTTCACTCTCTCATCGTGGACTCAGGACCACCAGGTTCTGGTCCATTAAAGGACCAACAGAGGGCAAGAGAGAAATTTCCTGTTTCTGTATCAATGAATAGAAAATGACTCCAAAAGCAATTCTAGGAAGAAAAAAGAAAAAAATACAGGAAGAGATTCCTGCTCACATCAAAAGAAGATGGGAAATGGGAAAGGAATTACTGAGGGGGAAAAAAAAGAAAGTTTGGTGGAGAAATTGTTTAAGGATCAATCAGAAAATATTTATTTTCCCTCTATTTCAGGACAATAAAGGAAAGAATCAATATCAACTCAGGAGATTTTAGTGACTGGATGGTTTATTTATTAAACACAAGTTGGAGGAATTTGTTTGGTCTTGGAGTATACTGAATTTTACACTATTTACACAGTTCCCCTTTTGAGATTTTACTTAGTGTACTCTAGAAGAAAACAAAGCCTATCTATCCACAGAAGGGCTCTTAAAGACTCTGTGGGAAAGATTCAGGATTTTCATTAAAAATAAACCAGTCTTTAGATAACAATCCTCTGCTAACTCGACAGTAAACAGCAATCCTTTAGTGATTTCCCAAGTAAACATGAATTAATATACTATACCAGATTCTTTGTAAAGACAATTATTTTCTCTGAAAATAAAACAAAAACATAAAATATATTGTTTATGATTTTGTACACAGTTCCAACAATCTCATCTGCTATTTATAGCAGAATTCAATGGATTGTCTACAAGTCACACATATGAAACTTAAATCTCCCTGAGGATGACATGATGATGACCACTCCAATATCAATTATTGTTTGTGGAGAATTTACTATGTGCCAAGCATCCTGCTATACCCCATTCAATATATACACACTATTACAATTCCTGAGGTTTGTACTCTTATTTACCCTAATTTTTCAGATAAAAAAAAGTGTAACTGAGAAATAAAAAGTAACTTGCCCAAGGGGGCAGAACAGCAGGAAGTGGAGTTTGGGATTTGAATGCAGGAAATATGATTCCTGAGCTCTTATAGTTAAGTAACAAAAATTACTTTATATCCTTCTCTTTATTTGTATCCTACTTTCTGCCTCTCAATCATACATTCTGAAAATATGCCAATATCATTAAAACTCCCTCAGAAAAGTATTTTTAAAGATTGAAAATAATCTTATTTTCAGGCTCATGATATATATATATATATATTTTTAGTAGTTTCCTAATTGTGATTGCTATGAGATAAGACTCATTTTCTTTGTAAAACCAGTGACTGTCTTAGGACTCACAAAAATGGGTACAACTGCAAATTTGTAGGTTCAAATACATATTTTGAAATATTATATTTGTAAGTCTTCCTTAGGCTGTTGGTTGCACAGTACACTCTGTTGAAGAAGACATCTATTGGTTTGCACGAAAATAAAATATTGTTGTCTCGTTTTTGTCTTTTTCATATACAGAGAATTGAGTTACAGCTTTTGCCTGAGGGAGAATGAAGTAGTGTGACACATTATTCTGCCTCGCAGAAAAGGACATGAAAGTAGAGTTACCCACATAAATTAGGATGGAAGGCAGGCCAGAGTCTGCCCACTCATCCTGTGAGGGGAACAACCAAGCACAAGTAAAATATCCTACTCGTTTTACTTTGTTTCCCTCTGGATTGCAGAGGTTGATAAGAAAAGAAAAGGAGTCAGGGAGGAGGTAGGAGGAACGGGCAATGAGTCAACCCATGAATAGTTTCTGTAACGGGGAAAAGGGTAACTGAAGGTCAATCTCAGGAGGTAAAACTTGGTTGCAGAAGAATACTTCAGGAAACTTCCACTTTTGTTTGCTTAGGCAGTTGAAAATAGAAAAAAGGAGTAAAAAGAAAAATAAAAGGCTTAAACTTGGTTTGTGAATATATTCCTGATTATATCCTAAAATAATCCTGCTAATAATATTTCCCCAGCCATAGCTGAACACCTGGAAGATGTTCAGGAGATCAAGCTCTCCTTTCCAGCAGTTAGCTTAATGCTATACTCAAAGTGTGTAAAAAGCAAAGAAGTTTTGACTGAAAAAGCAAGCAAAGGAAGCTTAATCCTTCCTTATATTCTGGCCATAAAAAGCAGAGGGGATTGTATTATCTTCAGGCACTTATATGCCAAAAAGCTACAGTTTTATGGTCTCTGTATAGATATATATTGATAAATAAGAGGTAGGAAAGAAGAGACAGAAGAGGGACAGTTATATTTTCTTTTAAGGTTTAAAGCTTTCTTTTCTTTTCTTTCTTTCTTTCTTTTTTTTTTTTTTTTAATTATGGATGGAGATCAGATGAGTGGAAGGGGATTGGTTAAGGATAGGAATTAAGAATTGATTAAGAGGAATCTATGTGGTTAGCATTGGTGAAGGTAGCTATATCAGCATCATGAAGCAGACCTCAAAGGCTGAGGAATGAGAGCACAAAGCTAAGAGACCAAGCCCTGATTCTTTGGAGTGGGAACACTGACTCCAAGATCCTAGACTACCAGAGAACTAACCATAGGGAGTATCAAACAGTGAGGACTCACACAAAGAAATAACTTGAATACAAGACCCAGCATCACCCAGCTACCAATAGTACCCTGTGCAAGATGCCTCATCTAAACAACAAAGGAAACAAAAATACAAACTCAATCATCAGCAGACAGGATTACAACCTCACTGAGCCTTGCCCATCAGAGGAAAAACAAACAAACAAAAACTCAGCACAAATCATACCCTATGCAAATCTCACACAATCTACTGGACCAACCTTAGGATGGCAGAAACCAAAAGGAAGAAAGAATTCAACTTTCTTCAAGGAAAGAATTCAACTTTCCTTGAAACCTGGGTAAAGGAGACCTCAAACACAATAAGTTAAAAAAGAAAAATAATGAAAAGGCAGAGAAATACTGCACAAATGAAGGAAAAAACTAAAAACACAGAAGTCGAAATAAATGAATAGGAAAGAGGCAAACTACCTGAAAAAGAATTCAGAATAATGATAGTAAAGATGATCAAACACCTTGAAAGCAAAATGGAGAAAATGCAAGAATCAATTAACAAAGACCTCAAAGAATTAAAGAGTAAACATACAAACAACACAATTACTGAAATTAAAAATACTCTAGAAGAAATCAATAGCAGAATACCTGAAGCAGAAGAATGAATCAGTGTGGTGGAAGATAAAATGGTGGAAATAACTTATGAAGAGCAGAATAAAGTAAAAAGAATGAAAAGAACTGAGGATAGTCTCAGAGATAAGTTTTGAAGAGATTATAGTTGAAAATTTCCCAAAAATGGAAAAGGAAATAGTGAATCAATTTCAAGAAGTACAGAGTCCCATACAGGATAAAGCCAAGGAGAAACATGCCAAGACATATACTAATCACACTAACAAAGACTAAAAACAAAGAAAGAATATTAAAAGGAAGGATACTACATAATGACCAAGAGATCAATCCAAGAGGAAGACAGAATTGTAAATATCTTTCCAGCCAACATAGGTGTACCTCAGTTGATAAGACAAACACTAACAGACATAAAAAGAGAAATCAACAGTAACACAATAATAGAAGGAGACTTTAACATCCCACTCACACCAATGGACAGATCATTCAAACAGAAAATTAATGAGAAAACACAAGCCTTAAATGATATATTAGATGTGATGGATCTCATTGATATCTTCAGGACATTCCATCCAAATGCAGAGTGCACATGGAACATTCTCCAGGATAGACAATATCTTGGGTCACAAATTGAACCTCAGCAAATTTAAGAAAATTGAAATCATATCAAGCATCTTCTCCAATCACAATGCTATGAGACTAGATACCAATTACAAGAGGAAAAAAAAAAGTGTAAGAAACACAAACACATGGAGATTAAACAACAAATTACTAAATAATCAACAGGTTACTGAAGAAATCAAAATATTTCTAGAAGCAAATGACAATGAAATCATGACAACTCAAAACTGTTGAGGTGCAGCAAGAGCAGTTCTAAAAGGGAAGTTTATAGCAATAAAATCCTACTGAAAGAGACAAGAAAAACATGGAGTAGACAACCTAATTCTACACCTAAAACAACTGAAAAGAAGAACCAAAAAAAAAAAAAAAAACCCAAAATTAGTAGAAGGAAATAAATCATAAAGATCTGAGAAGAAATAAATGAAAAAGAAATGAAAGAAACAATAGTAAAGATGAATAAAACTAAAAACTGTTTCTTAGAGGAAATAAACAAAATTGACAAACATTTAGCCAGACTCATCAAGAAAAAAAGAGAGAAGAATCAAATGAACAAAATTAGAAATGAAAAAGGAAAGGTTACAATAGGCAATGCAAAAATACAAAGGATTATAAGAGACTATTATGAACAACTATATGGCAATAAAATGGATAACCTGGAAAAAATGGACAGATTCTTAGAAAATTCCAATCTTCTAACACTGAACCAGGAAGAAATAGAAATTATGAACAATCCAATTACAAGCACTGAAGTTGAAGCTGTCATCAAAAATCTCTCAAAAAACAAAAGTCCAGGACTAGATGGCTTCACAGGAGAATTCTATCAAACACTGAGAAAAGAAATAATGCCTATCCTTCTAAAATTCTTTCAGAAAACTGCAGAGGAAGCAACACTTCCAAACTCATTTTATAAGACCACCATCACCCTGATACCAAAACCAGACAAAGACAACACAAAAAAAGAAAACTGCAGGCCAATATCACTGATGAACATAGATGCAAAAATCCTCAACAAAATTTTAGCAAACAGAATTCAGCAACACATCAAAAAGCTCACACACCATGATCAAGTTGGATTTATTCCAGGAATGCAAGGATTCTTCAATATACACAAATCAATCAATGTGATACACCATATTAACAAATTGAAAAATAAAAACCATATGATTTTCTCAACAGATGCAAAAAAAAGCCTTTGACAAAATTCAGCACCCATTTATGATTAAAACTCTTCAAAAAATGGGCATAGAAGGAACCTCCTCAACATAGTAAAGGCCATATAGGATAAGCCTATAGCAAACATTAATCTCAATGGTGAAAAACTGACAGCATTCCCCCCAAGATCAGGAACAAGACAAGGGTATCCACTTTCACCACTATTATTCAACATAGTTCTGGAAGTCCCAGCTAGAGCAATCAGAGAAGAAAAAGAAATAAAAGTAATCTAGATCAGAAAAGAAGAGGTAAAGCTTCCACTGTTTGCAGATGACATGATACTCTACATGAAAGTGAAAGTGAAGTCACTCAGTCATGTCCGACTCTTTGTGACCCCATGGACTGTAGCCTACCAGGCTCCTCCATCCATGGGATTCTCCAGGCACGAATATTGGAGTGGCTTGCCATTTCCTTCTCCAGATACCCTACATAGAAAACCCTAAACATAGTATCAGAAAATTACTAGAGCTAATCAGTGAATTTAGCAAAGTTGCGGGATACAAAATCAATACACAGAAATCATTTGCATTTCTATATACTAACAATGAAAAATCAGAAGGAGAAATTAAGGAATCAATCCCATTCACTATTGCAATAAAAAGAATTAAATATCTAGGAATAAACTTACCTAAGGAGACAAAAGAACTATACACAGAAAATTATAAGACATTAATGAAAGAAATCAAAGATGACATAAACAGATGGAGATATATTCCATTTTCCTGGGTAGGAAGAATCAATATTGTCAAAATGACTATACTACCAAACACAGTCTATAGTTCAACGTGATCCCTATCAAATTACCAATGGCATTTTTCATAGAACTAGAACAAAAAATTTCACAGTTCATATGGAAACCCAAAAGACCTTGAATAGCCAAAGCAGTCTTGAGAAAGAAGAAAAGATCTGAAGGAATCAAGCTTCCTGACTTCAGATTATTCTACAAAGCTATAGTCATCAAGCCAGTATGGTACTGGCACAAAAACAGAAATATAGATCAATGGAACAAGATAGAAAGCCCAAAAATAAACCCATGCACCTATGGGTACCTTATTTTTGACAAAGGAGGCTAGAATATACAATGGGGCAAAGACAGCTTCTTCAATAAATGGTGCTGGGAAAACTGGACAGCTACATGTAAAAGAATATTAGAACACTTCCTATCACCACACACAAAGATAAAATGGATTAAAGACCTAAATGTAAGGCCAGAAACTATAAAACTCTTAAAGGACAACATAGGCAGAAGACTCGATCTATGACCCATGTCCTAGAGTAATGGAAATAAAAGCAAAAGTAAACAAGTGGGACCTGATTAAACTTAAAAGCTTTTGCACAGCAAAGGAAACTATAAGCAAGGTGAAAAGACAACTCTCAGAATGGGAGAAAATAATAGCAAGTGAAACAACTGACAAAGGATCAATTTCCAAAATATACAAGCAGCTCATACTACTCAATACTAGAAAATCAAACAACCCAGTCAAAAAGTGGGGAAAAGACCTAAACAGGCACTTCTCCAAAGAAGATATACAGATGGCTAAGAAACACATGAAAAGATGCTCAGTATCACTCATTATTAGAGAAATGCAAACAAAAACTGCAAAGAGATATCACCTCACACCTGTCAGAATGGCCATCATCAAAAAGTCTACAAACAATAAATGCTGGAGAGAAAAGGGAATGCTCTTGAACTGCTGGTGGGAATGTAAATTGATACAGCTACTATGGAAGATGATATGGAGATTTCTTAAAAAAAAAAAAAAAAAAAACTAGGAATAAACCCCACCATATGACCCAGCAATCCCACTCCTAGGCATATACCCTGAGGAAACCAAAATTGAAAAAGACACATGTATCCCATTGTTCACTGCAGCACTATTTACAATAGCTAGAACATGGACGCAACCTAGATGTCCATCAACAGATGAATGGATAAAGAAGTGGTACATAAACACAATGAAATATTACTCAGCCATAAAAAAGAACACATTTGAGCCAGTTCTAATGAGGTGAATGAACCTAGAACATATTATACAGAGTGAAGTGAGTCAGAAAAAAAGATAAATACTGTATTCTAATGCATATATATGAAATCTAGAAAAATGGTACTGAAGAATTTATTTACAGGGCAAAGATGGAGAAACAGCCATAGAGAATAGACTTATGGACATGGGGAGAGGGGAGGAGAGGGTGAGATGTATGGAAAGAGTAACATGGAAACTTGCATTGCCATATGTAAAATAGATAGCCAACAGGAATTTGCTGTCTGGCTCAGGAAACTCAAACAGGGGCTCTGTATCAACCTAGAGGGGTGGGGTGGGGAGGGAGATGGGAGGGAGGTTCAAAAGGGGGGGACTATATGTATACCTATGGCTGATTCATGTTGAGATTTGATAGAAAACAGCAAAATTCTGTAAAGCAATTATCCTTCAATAAAAACATAAATTAATTAAAAAACAGAATTGATTAACCTCTCATTCATAAGGATGCCTAAGAAAAGCTGGTGATATTCAAATTAGGTCTCATAGTTTTCTGAGAATATCAGGGATTAATGATCTTCTGTATCTATGTGATAGAACTGATAAAAATGAAATTTTTGATTGCTTAAATATTTAACTTTAGGGTAGCTTTCTCAATTTTCTAGATTTGGAATATCCCAATTTCTGAATCTAATCACTCCCATGCAATATCAAGAACAAGATATTGTATACTTTTCTGTTTTATTTTACATTATAATTTTCTATGCATTAAACCAGAGCACATTTATGCTTTTAAAGAGGAAAAATGTTGCCTTTTTGTTTTCTTCATTCAGTATTTGTTAGGTTTAATGCTTGAGAATCAGTGTGGCTCAGCACAGGTTTACTAAACTGATTTCCTACTTGTGACTTAATTGCATGTCATTCTGTTATTTTACTGTACGTAAGCATTATCATCTTATTGTATGTACAGCATTTTTAAGTATTTTTTAAAACATTATACTTATATGTAAAGGATTTTCTTTTCTTTCTTTTTTTTTTTTTTAGGAATTTGATCAACTTCTTATCCTCTTATCACAATAACTTCTTCAGGAGCTGTACACTGAAAATGGGGGTTTCCTGTTCCTGTCTGTGTACAGGGGAATCTTCAAGTTGAAGGTTATTTTATATCCAATCATTCATGTAACTTTATTACAGGAGGAATAGCATTTTGAAGGGCAGTTTTCCCCATTTTCCTGTGAGAAATGGATGTTGCCCATAATTGAACAATAATCCAGATGAGTGTTTGGATATGATAGCCAAATAACAAAGTTATCATTAAGTTTGATTTAAAATATGAGATCAATTGAAAATCAGATTAAACTAAATTTTTTGGACTGCCATTTACCTTACAAGAAAGAGAGAGAAAAGTCTTGGAGGCTCATTTCTAAAGGACATTTTAAACTAACCATTGTCATGGTCTTCTTTACTATCATTTACCTTAATAGTCTTCTTTCACATTTCCTTTTCTTCCATTAATAACATTTTAAATGGCATCCTATCATTGCATCAGGTGCACATTTTGATTACAAGTTTATTATCCCTTGATCAGAAGAAATTTATGTGATAATATGCTGTTTTTGCAAAGAGTTATAAGCCACTGGTTTGCTCAAATCAGTTTCTGCCATGAAGAATCTCAATGATACACAAAATTGTCTAAAACTAATTTGATAATTTGTAAGTTTTAGAGTCTCTCCAAGTATCTTTGTTCTGAGATTTGTGTGAAATATATATATATATTTTTAACAAAAACTGAATAGGCTTTACATACAGAAATGCTCTCAAACTTGCCTTTCACTTTTAAAAATATTAAACTGTCATTAAAATGACTCTGCATATTCATTAGGTGTTCTTTATTCCTTTCTAATTCTCTGAAAAAAGTTACTGTTTCTGAAAAGAAGAAAAACTTCTTTAAATGCCTTCACTATAATCTCAGAGGCATCAGATGATTTAGATTTTATTGTTTTTCTTTCAGTATAAAAATACACTGTCTGTCTTTACCATTGTACTCCTTAAGCATGAATGAATGAAAGACTCAGGCATGTCTGACTCTCTGCGACCCCATAGACTGTAACCCACCAGGCTCTTCTGTACAAGGAATTCTAGAGGCAAGAGTACTGGAGTGGGTAGCCATTCTCTTCTCCAGGGGATCTTCCCAACCCAGGGAATGAACCCAGGTCTCCCGGACTGAACGTGGATTCTTAACCATCTGAGCCACCAGAGAAGCCCATATTCCTCAAGAATATGAAACATCAATACATTTACAAAGTAGAATTAGGCTGAACTACTAAATGTTAAACAGAGACATCCTTTGCTATACCTTAGGCTGCTTATAATTATAATTTTTCAAATGTTTTCTTTTCAAAATGATTTTAATTTGAAGAAAAGATACAAAGTGATGAACCTATGTGATAAAAAATTTAATGGAAGTGAAAGCATTTATGGAGAATAAATTTTATGAAGATTAGGAGGACTTATGTAGGATTTTGAGAATTTGAAATCATCTAGATAGTAAACCTATTAGTGCATATCAAATGCAGAATGCAAACTAATGGCTTAGATTAAAAGCAAAAACAAAGGTAGAGCATAGGAACACTGGGTACCTTCTAGTTCACTTTTTCCTACAGCAGCTGAAGGAACAGCATCCATATAGTTTAAGGGCAATTGTATTGTGGCAAAAAAAAAAAAAAATCAAGAACTTTTGATTTTCAAATTCCCTATTTTATACTTTTTCACCCTCACTATGGCACATAAAGTGATATTTAGAGGAACATTTGTGAACCTGCCCCCAATGTTTCTAAAGATATAAAAGTATATAGCGTGAAGTTTAGCCATGGAGAAGACTCCTTTTTCTAATTGTTATGCTCTGTCAAATTTGTTAAAGTTCCCCAGTGAGCTGTGCATTGCACTATATATTCATCCATTGAGTGTATATTTATTGTCTCCTGTATGCTAGATTCTTTGTTATGTTTCCCAAATTAGATGTTAGACCAGAAAGCATTTCCATGTCCACTGTGGAAATGGACTGTCCATGAACAGTGGACACAGAAATAGACTGAGCATATCCAAGAACGTAAAACGCTCAGAAGTGGTTTAAGCACTGCTGCTTGTGGTAAGCAGTCTGTAAAATGGCTCAGTGACCTTGTTCCTGATATTTATACTCTGCCTTTAAAGTAATTTAGGAATCCATTGGACTTAGTAACACCCTTCTAACAAATTGAATATAGCAAAAATGCTGGTAGACCGCTTCAGAAATGGTTAGGTTATACAAAAACATGGACTTCCATCCTAGAGTCTCCCTTTCTCCATTCTCTGCCTTGTTTGAATTGCCTGCTCTGAGGAGAGAGAGGTGCCATGTTGGGAGAATACTCAGGCAGCACATGGGGAGGCCCCTGTGGCAAGAGACTGAAGCCTCCTGCCAAAAGCCACGTGAGTGAGTCCAGCCCTGGTTGGGACTTGGGTGAGGGCAGCCCAGGCCGACAGCAAGACTGCAAACTCATGAGAGACCTTGAGCAAGGACTACCCAGCAAGACTACTCCAGATTCTTGCTCTCAGAAACCAGAGGACAGTAAATGCTGTCATCTCAATTTGCTAACCTTTAAGGTAACTTTCTTTCTTTTAATTTAGCAATAGATATCTAATATAGAGAGGATAAGCTTTGCTATACTTCTGAATTTTTAAGGGGGCAGAGTCATGAAATGGTCATTTGTAGAAGGATCATAAAATGGGAGGAAACATGCCATAGAAGACTGAGTTGGTACTGATAAGAAATGTTTGTCCATTCACTCTTGATATGTATTGTGTGAGTAATTCTAAATCAAATGAAAGTTTAGCCACTGAAGTTTCAGGGCTTAGAAAGATGTCTGATGAAGAAAAGCATGATCCAAAACTTTTGGCCACAAAATATCTGATTATGAAATCTTACTGAGGACATTTCAAAAAAAAAAAAAAATCAGTTAACAACAAAACCAAATATAACTATTTGCCCATTGCCTTATTTGATATGATAAAGGTAGCTGTGTGAGTGAGTATTTCTTCTTCCTGGTATCTTCAGATACATTTCTTTTGTAAATAAATGAATTATGACTGCAACAACTATACAAGGTAGAATAGAATAATTTAAAGGGTCTGCAAAATTCTATTTAACACACTCAGATAAAATCTTTTCAAGATAAAACAGCAAAGCAGGAGACAGAATGTGCAAGGCAGCACCCGAGACTGGGAGATTTGCAGGCACGCCTACACAGTCTTTGCTCAGTCACACAGGATGCACCTCATCTCTGGGTTATGAACCATCAAGATATAGGCAAGAAACTGTGGTTTTAGAAGAGTTAACACAAAAGATTCTAGCAGAGTCTTTTATGCCCCACTAGTCTTATAATCAAACCAAGATAGGAAATCAGTGAAATCAGTGTAAGCCATGAATCAATACATCCCTAAACAAGGTAAATAAGCTGGCCCTGGGTGCGACCAGGAGGACTTCATATTTTAGACAATGCATTATATTATAAATTACTACTAATCCATTATCTTTGTCATACCCAAGTCAACACCAGACTTCCAGATGTCCCTGGGGATAAGTATGGATCTGTCCCAATCTTTCTGTGTGGTAACTCTATTTTATATAAAGGCCATTAAACACACAGGCCAAAAAATAAAACAATCTTTTTGTATACAATATAACATATACACTATACATATATAGTTATATTAATACTACATATAATAAATTATATAATAAGATAATATCTCTGTATATAACATACTATCATAAATGGTATAAAATATTCATATATGTATATGTGTGTATTTATCACCTTTATATATGCATATTCATAATAGGCATAATAGGTAATATTACTATGTGACATGAAATCTAGTTTCCTAACAATGACAAAAGACATGGCGAACAAAGACAATAAATAAATACAAATAATTAAACATAAACTGATAGCAATACAATCAGACAAAGTTTTAAAGTTCTGGGATGACATACTTAAGTTCACAATAGTTTAAGCTAGCTGGCTGGAACTAGTATACCAGTATCTTCTGGACAGGATAGTGACTTGCTTTCTTTATCATGTGACTGACTGAATTATTCTCTTTGTCTAAATGTACTCCAGGCTCCTTTTAGAATTATTTTTTCTTGCAATCCTCTGACTTTTTGTTCTAATTTGAATCAATTGTTTTCTAGACCTGCTAGAGGTCTGCCATCTTGTCATTTTGTTCATTACATTTCTTATTTAGATTCACTATTTGAATTCTTCACATTTCACTATTTCTGCTTTTCCTCCCTTGTTTTGTTTGAATATATTTTCAAGTCATTTCTCAAAAAGGGTTTGTGCACCTTAAATATTCTGGGTTCCTATGCATGCAAAAAGGTTTTTATTTTGCCACATATTTTGGATGAAAATGGCATTCTAAATTCAAATTAATGTCCTGACTGAAAGAGAGGCTTTTACTTCATTATTTCCCAGAATTCAGTGACTCAACATGCAAGGTGGAACCTCCCTCCCTGATGGTCATGTCTGCACTGCCTGTGCATACTCTGGATTGAGGTGTTTGCTGCTCTTTTCCATCTATTTGAATGTTTCCAGCTTCTTTCTATCTACTGGATTTTGTTTTTCTCTGATGAGGCAACACTCATTGTAGTTGCCATTATGGGCTTAATCCCTTCTGTTTTCTTTTACTGTTTTTTAACAGTGATCTTAAAACTAGGGTGATGTAGAAACATCTTGTGAATATGCCTTCTTGCTAACATTTTTAACAGATGAAAAATGGAAAACAAAACAAAACAAACACATCATTAGTCCCTTGTCTCAAAATTATTTGACTGTAATTGTGAAGATAGGATGAATACATTAATAAACACAAATAATGAAGAAACAATAACTGTTTACATACAGAAGTAGTTGACAGAAGGAAAATAAATAAATAAGGTAGGGGAGATGGTAAGAGAAGTACAATATTTTGCACTTCTTCCTTTAGTTACTGCTTCCTCCCTCAAAAATGTTTTTTTGTTAATATCAGTAATCTAATTCCTCTTTCTAGTTAATCAAAATGTTGAGGCAAGTCATAAAAGAATGTGTCTTTAACCTCTGTTAAATCACTATCACCTATAATCAAAATAGACTTTAGAATATCTGGAAGCTTAAAGAAATACTGGCAGCAGTGTTTATAATAAATGATACCTTTAAAAATCCTTATATCAGCAGAGAAATTTTATAATATAAATTGTTCACTTAACTTTAACTGCTACAGATTTTGGCAGACAGTAAAATTAAATGGTGGATGATCACCAGAATATATTATACTTTCTAAGATACTCCTGGATTACTAATACATTCCAGGAGAAGAAACTAATTCACAGATCCTTAGGCTATTATACAGGATTGTTAAATACTAATACTTTCTTTTGTAATTGACAAAAAGGAAGTTGTAAATTACCATGAGTTGAAAATTTAATATGTGAAATGAAAATGTATGTCAGCAAAAATGTGCATGGGCACATGGTGGAAATGACTTTCCATTTGCCCCAAATCTCTTTGGGGCTTCCCCAGTGGCTCAGCAGTTAAAGAATCCATCTGCAATGCAGGAGACACAGGAGAAGTGTGCTTGATCCCTGGGTTGGGAAGATCCCTTGAAGAAGGAAATGGCAATCACTCTAGTATTCTTGCCTGATAAATACCATGGACAGAGGAGCCTGGCAGGCTACACTTCAATGGGTCACACAGAGTCATACGTGACTGAGCGACTAAGCACACACAAGGTCTTTTTTACTTTTCTTGAATCACCCTTACTGAGCTGGTTAAACTGGACACATGATCAGTGTTTCCTGATACTTTTTTATTTCACTTAATTCTATTCCTAGCACTGTTACCCTAATTGTGGCTATCATTTAAAATATATATTCCTAAGTATTCCCCAAGTTTACAGTCTTCACCAAGAGATGAAATAACCTTTAATTCACCCAATCATGACAAATGACTTAACGTATGGACTTTACTTGAAAATATTCTCATCTATTAATAAAGTTTGTAGATAACACTGTCATTTGAAAATGTTGGTCTGCTGAAATTGTAAACACAATTTTGCCTTCTCTTGGCAATAGCTATAGGAACTGTGCAGGCTTCACTGGTAGCTCAGACGGTAAAGAATCTGCCTGCAATGTAGGAGACCCAGGTTAGATCCTGGGTCAGGAAGATCCCTTGGTGAAGGGAATGCCTACCCACTCCAGTATTCTTGCCTGGAGAATTACATGGACAAAGGAGCCTGGTGGGCTACAGTCTATGGGATCACAAAGAATCAGACATGACTGAACAACTAACATAGGGATGGTACATGTTAGAAATGCATAATCCTATATTTACGACACTCATTCTTGTCTCAGAAACTTGTCAATATCATCATGTCCATTGGGACCATGCCCACCTAACCAGAATTTCATTTGAGGAATCCCAGGAAATGAACATGCAGGACAGCCGGGAAGGAGAGCCTGGGAATGAAATAGCTAAAAGTATTGTCAGTTAAGGTCTGCTGTGTGCATGTGTGCTGTCACAGTCGTGTCCAACTCTTTGCAACCCTATGGACTATAGCCCACCAGGCTCCTCTGTCCATGGGATTTTCCAGCAAGAGTACTGGAGTGGGTCACTACTTCCTCTTCCAGGGGCATATTCCAGATCTGTGGAACAAAACTGTGTCTCCTGCATTGTAGGTGGATTCTTTATCACTGAGTCACCTAGGAAGCCCCTAAGCCCTGCTGTCTACAGCAACTGCTGCTGATGTTGCTGTTAAGTCGCTTCAGTCGTGTCCGACTCTGTGCGACCCCATAGACAGCAGCCCACCAGGCTTCCCCATTCCTGCACCTACTCAACACCAAAATAAATGCAGATTGATTCATACATTCAACTTCACATGGCTTATGTTCTCTCCAAAGCCAGAAGAAGAAAATCTGAGCAATGCAACACCTCAGTTTATTTTCTAGATTCAGTGACCTTGGACTTCAAATTTAGTTTTATAGATAAGTCTATAAAAGTTTTAGCAGCTCACATCAATAACTATATAACTAGACTTTCCAGGTCACATATAAAGATCTCTAAAAAAGTAAAATTAACCTGTCTTTACAACTGAGGGCTATTAATAGATGAAATAGATACTTGTAACACTGAAGGGAGCTATGTCATTAGTTTCATAATTGAACTTTCGAGATGGAGGAGAAGAAAGGAGATCCCTGCCAGAAACTGGCTACATTTTTACAAACATAAACATTACAATTTATAAAACATTTTACAATAATTCTATTATAAAGAGACTTAATTGTGGAATTACCTAGGTGATAAAATCCTAGGCTAGAGCTCCCTAAGAACGGTGCTGTGGAATAAAGGTATGTTTTAGGGGGTTCAGTCAGTTCAGTTCAGTCGCTCAGTCGTGTCCGACTCTTTGCGACCCCATGAATCGCAGCACTGGAGTGCTAATATATTGTTGCCCATGGTCCTCAGAAAGACTGGGAAAGACCTAAGATTGCTTATGACCCCAGAGCCTCTGACTCCCTCAAGCCTTGAAAAGTCACTTCTCTTTTCCTAGCGGCTGTGCAAATGCTATGATTTTATTTATTTTATTTTTAATTAATTAATTTATTTTAATTGGAGGCTAATTACTTTATAATATTGTAGTGGTTTTTGCCATCATTGACATGAATCAGCCATGGGTGTATGCGTGTTCCCCATCCTGAGTCCCCCGCCCACCTCCCGCCCCATCCCATCCTTCAGGGTCATCCCAGTGCACCAGCCCTGAGCACCCTGTCTCATGCACTGAACCTGGACTGGTGATCTGTTTCACATATGATAATATACATGTTTCAATGCTATTCTCTCAAATCATCCCACCCTCGCCTTCTCCTACAGAGTCCAAAAGATAGTTCTTTACATCTGTGTCTCTTTTGCTGTCTCACATATAGGGTCATTGCTACCATCTTTCTAAATCCCATATATATGTGTTAATTATGTATGTGGTGTTTTTCTTTCTGACTTACTTCACTCTGTATAATAGGCTCTAGTTTCAACCACCTCATTAGGACTGATTAAAATGCATTCTTTTTAATGTCTGAGTGATATTCCATTGTGTATATGTACCACAACTTTCTTATCCAATTGTCTGTTGATGGACATCTAGCTTGCTTCCAGGTCCTGGCTATTGTAAACAGTGCTGCGATGAACAGTGAGATACACGTGTCTCCTTCAATTTTGGTTTCCTCAGTGTTTATGCCCAGCAGTGGGATTGCTGGGTCATATGGCAGTTCTATTTCCAGTTTTTTAAAGGAATCTCCACACTGTTCTCCATAGTGGCTGTATTAGTCTGCATTCCCACCAACAGTGTAAGAGGGTTCCCTTCTCTCCACACCCTCTCCAGCATTTATTGTTTGTAGACTTTTGGATAGCAGCCATTCTAACTGGCGTGTAATGGTACCTCATTGTGGTTTTGATATGCATTTCTCCCATAAAGAGTGATGTTGAGCATCTTTTCATGTGTTTGTTAGCCATCTGTATGTCTTTTTTGGAGAAATGTCTGTGTAGTTCTTTGACCCATTTTTTTCACTGGGTCATTTATTCTTCTGGAATTGAGCTTCAAGAGTTGCTTGTATATTTTTGAGATTAATTCTTTGTCAGTTGCTTCATTTGCTATTATTTTCTCCCATTCTGAAGACTGTCTTTTCACCTTACTTATAGTTTCCTTCATTGTGCAAAAGCTTTTAAGTTTAATTAGGTCACATTTGTTTATTTTTGCTTTTATTTCCATTACTCTGGGAGGTGGGTCTAGATGATCCTGTTGTGATTTATGTCAGAGAGTGTTTTGCCTATGTTCTCCTCTAGGAGTTTTATAGTTTCTGGTCTTACATTTAGATCTTTAATCCATTTTGATTTTATTTTTATGTATGGTGTTAGAAAGTGATCTAGTTTCATTCTTTTACAAGTGGTTGACCAGATCTCCCAGCACCACTTGCTAAAGAGATTATATTTTCTCCATTGTATATTTTTGCCTCCTTTGTCAAAGATAACATGTCCATAGGTGTGTGGATTTATCTCTGGGCTTTCCAACTTGTTCCATTGATCTATATTTCTGTCTCTGTACCAGTACCATCCTGTCTTGATGACTGTAGCTTTGTAGTATAGTCTGAAGTCAGGCAGGTTGATTCCTCCAGTTCCATTCTTCTTTCTCAAGATTGCTTTGGCTATTTGAGGTTTTTTTGTATTTCCATACGAATTGTGAAATTATTTGTTCTAGTTCTGTGAAAAATACCGTTGATAGTTTGATAGGGGTTGCATTGAATCTATAGATTGCTTTTGATAGTATACTCATTTTCACTATATTGATTCTTCTGATCCATAAACATGGTATATTTCTCCAACTACTGGTGTCATCTTTGATTTCTTTCATCAGTGCTTTCTAGTTTTCTATATATAGGTCTTTTGTTTCTTTAGGTAGATTTATTCCTAAGTATTTTATTCTTGTCATTGCAATGGTGAATGGAATTGTTTCCTTAATTTCCCTTTCTGTTTTCTCATTGTTAGCGTATAGGAATGCAAGGGATTCCTGTGTGTTAATTTTATATCCTGCAACTTTACTATATTCATTGATTAGCTCTTGTAATTTTCTGGTGGGATCTTTAGGGTTTTCTATGAAGAAGATAATGTCATCTGCAAACAGTGAGAGTTTTACTTACTTTCCAATCTGGATTCCTTTTATTTCTTTTCCTTCTCTGATTTCTCCGGCCAAAACTTCCAAAACTATGTTGAGTAGTAGTGGTGAGAGTGGGCACTCATGTATTGTTTCTGATTTTAGGGGAAATGCTTTCAATTTTTCACCATTGAGGATGTTTGCTGTAGGTTTAACACATATGGCTTTTATTATGCTGAGGTATGTTCCTTATATGCCTGCTTTCTGGAGGGTTTTTATCATAAATGGATGTTGAATTTTGTCAAAGGCTTTCTCTGCATCTATTGAGATAATCATATGGTTTTTATCTTTCAATCTGTTAATGTGGTGTATCACATTGATTGATTTGAGAATATTGAAGAATCCTTGCATCCCTGGGATACCTTTTAAATATGTTGTTGGATTCTGTTTGCTAGAATTTTGTTAAGGATTTTTGCATCTATGTTCATCAGTGATATTGCCTGTAGTTTTCTTTTTTTGTGGCATCTTTGGTTTTGGTATTGGGGTGATATTGGCCTCATAGAATGAGTTGGTAAGTTTACCTTACTCTACAATTTTCTGGAAGAGTTTGAGTAGGATAGATGTTAGCTCGTTTCTAAATTTTTGGTAGAATTCAGCTGTGAAGCCATCTGGTCCTTGGCTTTTGTTTGCTGGAATATTTCTGATTACAGTTTCAATTTCCATGCTTGTGATGGGTCTGTTAAGGTTTTCTAATTTTTCCTGGCTCAGTTTCAGAAAGTTATACTTTTCTAAGAATTTGTCCATTTCTTCCAAGTCGTCCATTTTATTGGCATATAGTTGCTAATAGTAGTCTCTTATGATCTTTTTTATTTCTGTGTTTTCTGTTGTGATTTCTCCATTTTCATTTCTAATTTTGTTGATTTGATTCTTCTCCTTTTTCTTCTTGATGAGTCTGGCTAATGGTTTGTCTATTTTATTTATCTTCTCAAAAAACCAGCTTTTAGCTTTGTCAATTTTGGCTATGGTCTCCTTTGCTTCTTTTGCATTCATTTCTGACTTAATTTTTATGATTTCTTTCCTTCTACTAACCCTGGTGTTCTTTATTTCTTCTTTTTCTAGTTGCTTTAGGTGTAGAGTTAGGTTATTTATTTGATTTTTCTCTTGTTTCTTGAGGTAAGCTTGTATTGCTATGAACCTTCCCCTTAGCACTACTTTTACTGAATCCCATAGGTTTTGGGTTGTTGTGTTTTCATTTTCCTTTGTTTCTGTGCAAATTTTGATTTCTTTTTTTTTTCTTTTTTTTAATTTCTTCTATGATTTGTTGGTTATTCAGAAGCATGCTGTTTACCCTCCATATTTTTGTATTTTCATTATTTTTTTTTTTTCTGTAGTTGACATCTAACCTTATTGCATTGTGATCAGAAAAGACACCTAGAATGATTTCAATTTTTTTTTTTTTTTTAATTTAGCAAGACTAGATTTATGGCCCAGGATGTGATCTATCTTGGAGAAGGTTCTGTGTGCACTTGAGAAAAAGGTGAAACTCATTGTTTTGGGATGAAATGTTCTATAGATATCAATTAAGTCTAACTGGTCCATTGTATTATTTAAAATTTGTGTTTCCTTGCTAATTTTCTGTTTAGTTGATCTTTCCATAAGTGTGAGTGGCATTTTAAAGTTTCCCACTATTATTGTGATACTGTTAACTTCCCCTTTCATACTTGTCAGCATTTGCCTCACATATTGTGGTGCTCCTGTGTTGGCTGCATATATATCTATAATTGTTATATCTTCTTCTTGGATTGATCCTTTGATCATTATGTAGTGTCCTTCTTTGTCTCTTTACACAGCCTTTATTTTAAAGTCTATTTTATCTGATATGAGTATTGCGACTCCTGCTTTCTTTTGGTCTACATTTGAGTGAAATATCTTTTTCCAGTCTTTCAATTTCAGTCTGTATGTGTCCCTTGTTTTCAGGTGGGTCTCTTGAAGACAGCATATAGGCATCTTGTTTTTGTATCCATTCAACCAGTCTTTGTCTTTTGGTTGGGGCATTCAACCCATTTACATTTAAGGTAATTATTGATAAGTATGATCCCATTGCTATTTACTTTGTTGTTTTGGGTTCGAGTTTATACACCTTTTCTGTGATTCCTGTCTAGAGAAGATCCTTTAGCATTTGTTGAAGAGCTGGTTTGGTGGTGCTGAATTCTCTCAGCTTTTGCTTGCCTGTAAAGCTTTTGATTTCTCCTTCATATTTGAATGAGATCCTTGCTGGGTACAGTAATCTGGGTTGTAGGTTTTCTCTTTCATCACTTTAAGTATGTCCTGCCTTTCCCTTCTGGCCTGAAGAGTTTCTATTGAAAGATCAGATGTTAGCTTTATGGGAATCCCCTTGTGTGTTATTTGTTGTTTTTCCCTTGCTGCTTTTAATATTTGTTCTTTGTGTTTGATCTTCATTGATTTGATTAATATGTGTCTTGGGGTGTTTCACCTTGGGTTTATCCTGTTTGGGACTCTCTGGGTTTCTTGGACTTCAGTGGCTATTTCCTCCCCCATTTTAGGGAAGTTTTCAACCATTATCTCCTCAAGTATTCTCTCATGGACTTTCTTTTTGTCTTCTTCTTCTGGGACTCCTATGATTCAAATGTTGGGGCATTTGACATTGTCTCAGAGGCCTCTGAGGTTTTCCTCATTTCTTTTAATTCTCTCATTTTTTTCCCCTCTCTGCTTCATTTATTTCCACCATTCTATCTTCCACCTCACATATCTTATCTTCTCCCTCAGTTATTCTACTGTTGGTTCCCTCCAGAATGCTTTTGATCTCAATTATTGCATTATTCATACCAGAGAAGGCAATGGCACCCCACTCCGGTACTCTTACCTGGAGAACCCCATGGACGGAGGAGCCTGGTAGGCTGCAGTCCATGGGGTCGCTAAGAGTCGGACACAACTAAGCGACTTCACTTTTCACTTTCACTATTGCATTATTCAACATTGATTGACTCTTTTTTATTTCTTCTAGGTCCTTGTTAAACATTTCTTGCATCTTCTCAATCCTAGTCTCCAGACTATTTATCTGTAACTCCATTTTGTTTTCAAGATTTTGGATCATTTTTACTATCATTTTTCTGAATTCTTTTTCAGGTAGACTCCCTATCTCCTCCTCTTTTGTTTGGTTTGGCGGGCATTTATTATGTCCCTTTCCCTGCTGAGTATTTCTCTGCCTTTTCATCTTATTTATATTGCTGTGTTTGGGGTGGCCTTTCTGTATGCTGGAAGTTTGTGGTTCCTCCTTATTGTGGAGGTTCCTCTCTGTGGGTGGGGTTGGACAAGTGGCTTGCCAAGGATCCTGGTTAGGGGAGCTTGCATCAATGTTCTGGTGGGTGGAGCTGGATCTGTTCTCTCTGGAGTGCAATGAAGTGTCCAATAGTGAGTTTTGAGGTGTCTATGGGTTTGCTGTGACTTTTGACCACCTGTATTTTAATGCTTAGGGTTATGTTCCTGCATTTTTGGAGAATAGCTTGGTATGCTTTTCTCTGAAACTTGTTGGCTTTTGGGTGGAGCTTGGTTTCAGTGTAGGTATGGAGGCTTTTGGATGAGCTCTTTTTGATTAATGTTCCCTGGAGTCAGGAGTTTCCTGGTGTCCTCAAGTTTTGGATTTAAGCCTCCTGCCTCTGGTTTTCAGTCTTATTCTTACAGTAGCCTCAAGACTTCTCTATCCATACTGCACTGATGATAAAATTTCTAGGTTAATGGAGAAAAGATTCTCCACAGTGAGGGGCACCCAAAGAGGTTCACAGAGTTACATGGAGAAGAGATGAGGGAGGACGGTGATAGAGGGAAAAGAAGGGGAATCAAAAGGGGAGTGAGCAATCTAGCCAGTAATCAGTTCCCTATGTGCTCTCCACAGTCTGGAACACCCAGAGAAGTTCACAGAGTTACACAGAGAAGAGAAGAGGAAGTAAGGAGATAGAGGTGACCAGGAGGAGAAGAAGGGGAGTCAAAAGGAGAGAGACAGATCTAGTCAGTAATCAGTTCCCTATGTGTTCTCCATAGCCAAGAATACCCAAAGAGATTCAGAGAGTTGGGTAAAGAGAAGGGGGAGGGAAGAGATAGAGGTGACCTGGGGGAGAAAAAGCAGAGTCAAAAGGGGGAGAGGGCAATCAAGTCAGTAATCACACTCCTAAGTAAAAATGGGTACTGAATATTGGATTCTTAAAGGTACAAAATTGATAACAAATACCAAAAAGCAAAGATTAAAAATCTAGAGTACAGGTTAGACTCTCAAAAATACAATATTTAAAAAAAAAATCACAAAAATTATAAAAAATTTATATGAAATTTGCTTTAAAAATAGGGTCTTTTTTTGGCAAGGTAATAGGTTATAAAAATGAAAATTAAAGGAGTAATAAAGAATGTAAAAATTTTAAAAATTTAAAAATTATAATAGTAAAATATATCTAGGAATTTCTCTGGAGCTGCAGTGTGGGGTCAGTTCCGTTTCAGACAGTTCCTTGTTCCAGCTTATACTTCTTCTCAAGGTCTATTGTCCCCTTCCAGTGTAGTCGGTGCTTACTACAGGGTTTTAATCTGTTGCACCTGTCATTTCCAAAGTGGTTCCCTCTTCTTTGTTTATCTTGGTTTCCTCTGTTTGCAAGGCTCTTCAGTGCCTAATTTCCGCCCTGACACAAGGGGGTGGAGGTGGTCACTTATTTAGGCTCACTTGTTCAGTTGTGCTGTGGGGAGGGAGGAACACTGCAAAAACGTATCACTGGTGTGCGTGGGGAGTGCTCACAGTGTCTCAGCCACACTGGGTTTGTCCCCGCTCACGGCATGTGTGATTTCCCGGTCTGCACTGCTCAGGCTCCAGGTTGCTCTGCAGGGGAACTGTCTAAAGCGGGCCCTGGGTTGTATGCACTTTCCAGGTCTAAATCGCTCAGGTTAAGATTCTTGGCTACTCCACAAAGGCACAGACTGTGTTGGGCCTGAGTTTTGTGCCCTTCCCAGGTCCGAGCAGCTCAGACAATCAGATGTTTGGCGAGTGCACTCTCCCCAGGTGGATGGTGTGTCTTATCACCTCCCCAGTCCCAGATGCTCAGTTTCCTGGGTGCACAGTGGGAGTGCCATCACAGGGGTGCCGTGTGTCTCCTCCAGGGAGCTGATCTCTGGCTGCAGCCCTCCTGGCAGATGTCAACCATCCAAGATCCCAGGAAGACTTGGTTAGTATCTATGAGCCTGCTCATAATTTGGTAGAGGATGTCATCTCTGGGGTAGTGATTGCCCCCGTCTTTCAGCTCTGGCTGTCCCCCACCTGCCTTTCTGCCTCCAGCGGTGGATGGGTGGGTCCGCAGCCAGCTAGCTCTCCTCTGTTATTTGCTCAGTCCTCTGTTCTATGAGTGGGCCTGGCAGTGCCTTAGGTTAGAGCTTTTCATGGGAAAGTTCTCTCTCTCTCTCTTTTATTTCCCCCCCCCCCCCCTCTCTCTCTGGCTATCCCACAGTTTGGGTTACTATCTCATGTTAGCTTCCTCAGATTGCCCTCAGGGTATTCAGGCCCAGTCCTTATCCTAAGCAATGCAGTCAGCACCTACCTGTTCAGCCCCCACTGGCTGGTGGTGGATGGAGTGTCTGGGCTACTTCTCTGCTGGGAGTTGCTGTTAGGTGCATAATCTGTGTGGTTTCTTTTTTTTTTTTTCCCCTCCTGGTTATGTTGCCCTCTGAGATTCCAAAACTCCCCAAAGACCCACCAGTGAGAGGATTTCCTGGTGTTTGAAAACCTCTCCTCCTTCATGACTCCCTCCGTGGGATGGGCCTCCATCCATAACTCTTTTGTCTCTCTTTTTATCTTTTATATTTTGTCCTACCTCCTTTTGAAGACAATGGACTGCCTTTCTGGGTGCCTGGTGTCCTCCGCCAGCATTCAGAAGTTGTTTTGTGGAATTTGCTCAGCGTTCAAATGATCTTTTGATGAATTTGTGGGGGGAGAAAGTGGTCTCCCCATCCTATTCCTCTGCCATCTTCAATGCTATAATTTTAGAAGGCATTAATCTGCTCTATTACAAAGAATGTCTAGTACAGAGTAACTTAAAATGAATAAAGTCAAAGTGCCCATCTCTTTAGATTTCAAACAAAATGATACAATTTGGTATAGTATTACAGTATTTGAACAATAATATGATAGGATTACAGGCCTGTTAATACTTTGTCATTGTTGTTGTTAGAAAAAAAAAAAGAAACCACTGAATGGTCCATTTTTCCACTTTTCACAAGATTTCATAGATACATGTCTGTTTATCTTGCCACTATCTTGGTTATAGAATCACATTCACATCATAAACTCTAAAGCACATCATCTCTGAAAGATACTTAGATATAAAGTGGTGTCATAATATCTCATTTAATAAAACTACCAGGCATAAAGCATTCTTTTATGCTTATTTTTAAAATTTTCTAAGCCACCTGAAAGAAATGGGTTTGGAAACAAGCTGCTGTTTGGGTGATATGGGGGGAAGCACTTCCATTGTCCTAGTATAGATAATGACCAACCATGTTGGTAAAATTAATTTCCCTTCTCTGGGTCCTTTCACTCCCTTGTTGATGCTATTCACCTCCTCCCCCCACCACTCCCACTTCCCTTTGCTCACAAACTCCAAAGCCCTTTTTGTGCTGAGAAATCTGCCAGTATGAGAATCTAACTACGAGGCAGAATCTGTCTCCATAAAAGCTCAGAGGCCAGTACTTGCCCCTCTCTTCCTTGCTGATCACCAAGGTGTTGGCATTTTATTTAAACTCTGCTCATATGATGTGTCTGCCCAGGAAGTTGATTCAGGGACAGTGAAGCAAAAGCAGGCATTAGCTCTGGATTTATTCCAGTGGTTGAAGTATCTAGAAGTTGGTGGCAAATGAAAGTACCATCTGTGGGGTGCAGTGTCATCATGGTACGATGCCAATAATGGCATTAGATGTTCACTGAGGTCTTGGAATGGCAGCTCAAACAAAGGTTCTTTGGGAATGACCAACTGGTTCCTAAATGCAGCAACCCTTGCAGTCTGTCTGTTTGCTTAATCTCTAGCCTTCGTGTGCTTGTATGTTTGTTTATAGTTAGAGTCTGTTGTTTGCAGTCTGGAACTGAAACTGAGACTTCATTCCTAAACTGCTTACATGTAAGTTATTTTACTTCCTATCTATTCCTGACACATTAAGGCCCATAAAATAAATCTGAGTTCATTTTTTTACAGAGTATGTGAAAACAGGATCAGAAAGAAAAGTGTGATCTAATTCTCTTACTAGATAATGTCTTATTTGCCTGGAGATCATACATCTGTAGCTGATAATAGGAGTTCTAGGGTTTAAGAAGATACAAAATCTTTGCATGGTGAATATCCACACAGCAGGTCCAGATTCTTCACTTCCTCTCCCAATAACTCCTTCTCTTTAACCCATGCCAATTCACCTCTTCTATTTATAATATATCCTGCATTTAGTATCAGCTTCACAGTTTCCTATTTTACATTTTCCAGATTTGGGAATGTGTCAGCCCCTCTTAATGATTTTTGGAAATCTACCCTTAAGTCCTCTACATCGTTTCCTTCCTTGACAATAAAATTTCTTCCAATGTGTCAGAATGTATTATTTTTATTAATAAGGATGTTACTAACAGTGACACTTTAGGTTATGCCACGTACCTTTCTTAATATCTAACTGTATCAAAAAGGTCAAAATAGCCTTTGCATTACCCAGTACACATAGGAGATTTCAGTTTTTATGGCACTTTTTTTTTGACAAGTTTATATTTCCAATAACTTAAAATGGCAAGATAAGGAAGTACCCTCAGCCTCTTCCACTAGACCTGGGTTCTATTCAAAGTCAAGTCTCTTTGGACAGAAAATAGGTTTTTCATTCAGAAGCTCTAGAGCATGCTTTCTTCAATTCACAATCTTAATTCAAAATCCTGCAGCAACAGAAGCACTTGTAAGGCTAGGGGATCTCACCCTTCTTTAAAGAGGCTAAACTGTAGTTTAACTTCTGACGTTGGCATCACCAACAAGAAGACACTGGTTACCAAGATTGGCCAAGTGATCTGCAGACAGAAGTGGCTTATTAATGTTCTCTGACTAACTGTGTTAAAGGGTGTCAGATTAGAGCTGAAGTCAAAAGTAAGAAAGTGCATAATTCAGAGATCTGTCTCAGATTGCTACTGTGGGAAGGACTTTGCCAGCAAATGTTTCTGAATTTGAAGGCCCAGCAGCTACCCTTTACAGGGATTTGCTGGAACTACTAGTGAAATTAGGTTCAGTGGGATCATTCAACAGATGCAATTCAAGGATGGTTTTGGTAAGTAATTAAGTACACAAAAGTCATGATCCCTTGTTCAAAAGCATGCTCAAGAACCTTTTAAGAATCTGACCCCAAGTTCTCTGAAAAGACCTAATATCTGACTCTGGACAGTAATCAATCACTCCCCTGATCTTTTCTCTGCCCCGGCCTTTGACAAAGTCCAGTGCTTTTGAGTTTTGTTTTTTCTCACAAATTGAGATAACTTGTTCCCTTGCTTAACTATAGTAGAATGTATCACCGTATATCATCTTGTAGTGAATTTTAAATTTCACATTGGGAGAATTACTTGGGTGCTTTTATATTTCCAATAGGGAAATATAAAAATAAATAGTGTGGTACCTTTAAGGATGTTACAATCTAGTGGGAGCAACTTGTATGTTAATGGCTGATTATGATACAAGGCAACATGAAATAAGCATTAACTAGAGGACAGGCTCATCCATGGTAACACAGATAATGGAGCAATTAATTCTAACTGAAAGGGAATGAGAAGCTCCTGTGCAAAGGTGGTGGCATTTGAGAAAGTTACACAGAATAATTATAAGTTTTGAGGGACGACAGAGAAGAAAAAAGTGTTTCACTCCTAGAACAGAATTAGCATAAGCATATAGGTTCAATTCAAGAGATTTTTGGTTCTGTTTTGTTTTAATCTAACACCTGCAAGACACTATATAGTAGGCTATGGGAGAGATGCATACAGAAATGACACAAGTTTTCTTTTCTCCTATAGTTTAACTTCTGTTTAGAGAGAAAAGTCATTTCTATATGAATACATTTGAAGAGTTCATAACATATAGCTGACTGGAACAATGTAACTGAGTGGCAAGTCCTTTAAAATCTACAGCACATGAGACCAAGACCAGCACTTTTTTCAGAGGAAGTAAAGAAGGATTTCTAGGGGATATGGAGGTATGAGCTGTTTCATAAAAGGAGGATAAAATTTAACATGATAAATAAAGGGTATGGCTATTCAAAATTACAGGTATGGCATGAACAAGATCTAAAGGCAGAAATAATCCTGGCATGCTCATGTGATTGTGAAAGCACCAGTCTAGAGCACAAGGTGGTTTTGGCCTAATCTAGGAAGAGAAAAAATAGAAATTCATGTTTAGGTAAATTCATTGCCTGAAAAATTCAGGCAGACAAATTAAGTGGGCAAAGCAGTCTGAGCATATGATGAAAGATAGTAAAGGATACTCTGGCTCTGGTTCAACCAAAAGAAAGACACCACTAGGCTCTAGCCATTATCTAGAGCCATTATCATTCCTATAGTAAACTCTGCTCTAATGTTGCTAGACCCTCCCATTTGTTACAATGTGTCATTAAATTGAAACTATATATGTATAAATTAGAAATGTATAAATATATATATTCATAAGAAATTTTATAAATAAATGAATATAAAAAATAAATTTTAGAAATGTATTTGTTATATATTATATAATATATTTATTATTATATATAAATTATATTTATTTTATATTTTATAAATAAATATACATATAAATTAGAAATACATACATAGTAGTAGTGGTGGTGGTTTAGTCACTAAATTGTATCGAACTTTTGAGACCCCAGGGACTGTAGCCCTCCAGGATCCTCTGTCCATAGGACTTCCCAGGCAAGAATACTGGAGTGGGTAGCCATTTCCTTCTCCAGGGGATCTTCCTGACCCAGGGATCGTTCCCGCATCTCTTGTACTGGCAGGTGGTCTCCTGTGTTTCAGGTAGACTCTCTACCAATGGGGCTACCAGAGAGGACGTATGCATATAAATATATATATGTGTGTGTGTGTATGAATTAGAATGGATATATATATTAGAATATATATAAATAAATTGGAAAACAATTCTTAAGATAAAACAAAATTTTGTTCGTCAAAACCTACTTAGACACATAAGAATTCCCTGGGTCACATCTAGTATGTGGCCCATTGATTTTTAAACTCTGCTAAACTATAAAGGGTAAGGACGGCTGGAACTAAAGCTTTTGCGTTATATCCGATGGCCATTTAAGGTTACAAAACATAGAGGCAGCATAAGGAAAGTAGCGTGTTTTAACTAGGCACCAACAATGCCGGTGATTTGTATATGAAATCTATTAAAGGAAAGGGGATTGATAAGACCTACTGACTGCTATTAAAGTTTTTAAAATGTTTTTCTAGATAAATTCATCTTAGAAGTCTATCTGTTGTTTAACCTGGTAACAAGAAAAATTTACAACAAAAATTTGGAAATATTTATTGGCTCTGAATTCAACTGTCTCATTTGCCTTTAAGAAGAAAAACTGCAGCTATAAGACTCTTCTCCATGCTCATAGGGAAAGGATTCAAGTTGGGCCTGAAGGAGTGCTTGATAAGTGACTCTTTATTTGCCAGCACCATTAGGTGCCAACGTTGGATGCCACCATGACGTCTTGGTCAGGTTCATTTGCGTGCCTGTTGTGTCTTAGTCCACGAGCCTGGCTGACTTTGAAACCAGGTGGGGTTTGAGTGTTTGCAATAGATGCTTTGGGTCTAGTCAGTTTTTGAATTGATAGTTCGTAAGTCACTCACAAAAATATTATGTTAATTCACTCTTGGTTTAGGTTTTTTCCCAACCTAGTGTGAAAGAATTGAAATTGATATTAAAAACGTAACTTCTAAGCTTTCACATCGCAATCCAGTGACTTGTTATTTAACAAAAAAGCTCATATTTTCTCTCTCCTCTCAGGAATTCCTGACAGGTAGAGGATCTTAGTAACAGGGCAGAATTGGGTAGAATAAAATATTTCTCTTGGAGATTACAATATTCCACCTCTGTCTGATTGAAATGTAGCCTCCAGATGCTGCTTGCGTTACACTGAAAACCAGCTGCTAGATTTTAAGAGCAATGCAAATTCCTGAAATGTAACAGGGCTTCCTAATGCTGAGAAAACACTTAGAAGAGTATCAAATCTTGAAAATGTGCTAATGAGCCACAAAGTCTGATTAAAGCAAAGGTGCAATGTTCCAAAAACATGTTTTGTGATTTAGTTAAGTATGGCTTAGGTTTCATCATAGATGTGAGTACTTTAAATGCAGAGTGTGAAAAGATAAGAAAGTCTCAGTAATAAAAACAATTCACAATAGCTCCTTATTAAGTTATTTTCAGAAAAAAAAGTGTTAAGATCTGAGAACTGTACAAAAAAGGAAAGAAAGAGAAAAGCAGGCCACATATGCAGACCATTCACTCACTAAAATATGAACTATTAAGGCTTCATAACATAAAACATGACATTTCAAATTACTTAATTTGATTATTTATAAATAATAAGCCCAAGTTATGAGCAGATGTGAACAAAGATGAACATCTTCTGTTACTTAATTGTGGAGGATAGAATAGTTGGAAGTATTTTTCATAGACAATATCCCTCTGGGAGAGAAAATCCTCACATATTTCAGCTTTAGTTAAGATCAAACTGATCTAATTAGCATTTTCATCTAATTTATTGCTCAGAATTCCCTTTAGTGAGGCACGCTTTTGATAAATTTCAAGGAATGCTGTTTGCAGAAAAGTTTGGAATTAGACGTATAAAACCAAAATGAGAAGCTTTTTAAGATAAGCCAAAAATTATCTAGAAAACTAAAATGACAAAATTGGAAGGTCATAAACTATATTGTTATGTTAATAAGAAGATACAACTTACACAGAATAACTCAGGATTATTTTATATTTATTGTATTTGGGACACAGGACATAATTTACCTGGAGAATTTCAATTAAAGTTACACACAACTAATTAGAGAAAAAAGAATTTCTCGCTCTTCTGAGTGAATGATAATGCTGCTATATTGGTTAGTTATCTTGTAAGATCATTATATATCATAGAGGTATTGAAAAAATTATAATTAAATGTGTAAATAACTTTGTTTCATTTTTCTTTTCTGATTTCAGATGATAAAAATTCATTATGAATGAGTGTTCCCACAACACATTTCACACTGTGGACACTTCAGAATTTCACTTCCACTTCTTTGCATATGCAGAGATGGACTCCACACTATGGAGAATGAAACTATAAATTTAGTACCTCAGACAGGCATTATGAATATAAGAATGTGTTCACAACACATTACCAATATGATTACAAAACAGAAGCAAGATGTAGACACAATCTTGGTAGACTTTACCTAATTAATTTCCTATACAACAGTTTTCACTTGACTGAAAAGGGAACCACTGATGCATTACTCTTTTTACTTACAATTCTATTCCCAGAAGGTAGGAAAAAAAAAAAAAAACATATAATGCTGTACTTGATTTTGACCAATGAGAAAGAACCAATTAAATTTAATTTTAGGGAAGAGATGCTGAACTACTCTAACACAATTATATCCTTAAGCACACCTCATTGATAAAGCAACTACCGTGTACCCTATTTGTGACACTAGGGACTTTTGAGGAATTAGTATTAGAAATATCATTATCAAGGGTTGCAAATACACCCCCTTCCTCTTTCCTTAGTATATCTTAAGCGTTTCATTGCTTTAGAAATATTTTTAAAGACATAATGAGGAAACTATCCATCAAGATTCATTAATAATTTCTGTATCAACATGCTAGAAAAAGAGCAACGCTAATCATCAGTTTCCTACAGGCTTTATTAAGCTTACCTTGTGGTACAGTTCTTCAGAACTACCCCCAGTGAAGGTTAAGAAAGCTTATGTTTGTTAAATAATTTCAAGGAGCAGCTTCCTCTTTACCCAAATCACCCATCTTCATTCCTTCTACTGTTTTCACAAAATAAGTATGTACATTCAAATTTAATATATCCTATATTTAACATGAAGAACAATTCTCTAGGGAGAACCAATGATTTAAGTAAAGAGTTTCAAATATTTTAGGAATCATGGGTCCATGATCACCTCATGCTATGAAGTAATTAACAAAAAAAAATCAACCTGAGGTTTTCACAGATCCTAAGGAATTTTTTGCAAATAAAACTACTGCCATAATGACATAAAAATAGTTGGTTGTCCTCATTTAAATTGCATCCATTGTTTCTGAATTCATATGAATTCAAATGCTTCTTTGAATTTTCTGCAAGTTTCTTAACAGTGCTAAAATAAGACTGCCATTTAATGTGTCATTCAGAAACTAAGCATTTACTTGTTGATTTCAGAAAATATTAACTTGGGTGCCACAACCAAAACAAAATCTTGGATCCATATTTCTTAAGTAATCAAAGATTATGTGAAAGAACAAAATGGTGGTGTTTTGCAGAGACTGGGAAATAAGGCAGAAAGCATTTCTCTGGAGACATAGGACACGTTTGCTCTGCTTAAGCAAAGTAAACAAAAACCTGGGGTATCAATAGTACAGCTAAAAGAGGACTTGGAAACTATAACATACTTATCACATCTGGCCTAATTATATGTCCTAATAGCTCTAACATTAATAAACATTCATACATGGCTAAAGGCTGTGAGTAGTTTATAGAATGCATATATTTATAAAAAGTTTTTTTTTTCTCTGATGAATATATTTACTCCCCAGAGATAAATTTAAAATCACATGACCACAGGATTTAAGCACCTATCAGATAACAGCAATCTATTTCCAAGCAAACCACACAGACTGAGATTTTCTTTCCATATGGAAGAATATTTGGTAGCAATGTACATGCAAATATTGGGAAGAGAGCCACTGTAATTAAGGACAGAGACTTACCAGTGCTTGTCAGAAAGTTCACATTTCTCATCACACCTTCCGTGTAAGCCCCTGGCTCATAACTGTCCATTTCACCTGTGACAATGTGAGCAACTCTTGCTGCCCGTCCTCTGATGGCACCTGCAGCTCGGTCTAGATTATCAGCGTCCTGGTCTCTCAAGGCTATGATACATTTGTTGACATCTTCTAAGATATGGCTCTCTGTAAGTAAACAGATCAAATTAGTTTAGTGGGTTTGTTTCATTTTGTTTTTTTAATCACACAAATCTAGCATACTCTGTGTGCATGCGTGCTATGCCACTTCAATTTTGTCCAACTCTGTGTGACGCTATGGACTGTAGCCTGCCAGGCTCCTCTGTCCATGGGATTCTCCAGGCAAGAATACTAGAGTGGGTCGCCATGCCCTCCTCCAGGGGATCTTCCCAACCCAGGGATTGAACCTGTGTCTCTTAAGTCTCCCGCACTGACAGGAGTGTTCCTTCCGACTAGCACCACTACTGTAATTCATGTTAATTTCTGGTTGCACACAAGGTACACATTGGGAATGAAGGGCATTGACAACTAAGAAGAAAAAATACAGACAATTCTGCTTATTCCTTTTTTAAAAAGCACAACTCGTAAAATAAAAACTTTGCATTTTTATCATCAATTCTTATAGATTGTATCTGATTTTAGATTCTGATTCCAATAGATTAGATTTTAGATTTGAATGGTTTATAAATGGAAATTAAGGGAAGATTCTATATTAAAACAAAATAAAATATATAATGATGGAAGAGAATTCTAATTAAAGCAACATTATGCAGATTATCAAACTATACTAAACATAGAGAAAGACAAAACTACAGCATTCCATTCAACTACTATTCATTGATGTAAGCTATTTAATACAACTATAGAAAACTTATAAATTAGGAAATGATGAAAACTGTGAAATGTATAAATTTTATATTGTAAAGCAGCAACCTCACTACAACTGTGAAAAGACTCATATATAAAAAGGGCTTTATGAAGATTGATTGACTTGAAGAAAATGAATCCCAGAGAAACTTGCTCACTCTAAAGAGTAGCTCCAGACTTCTTTTTCTCCTTCCTTTTTTGCATGATTAGTGCATGAAGACATTAGTTATTAAGAAGAGAGTTATTAGTATAGTACAACAGTGTGATTTTCTTTTTCCTATAAAATGGTTAATGCTCCCAGACAAAACTAAGGAGTGGAGCTGAGTAAACATGTGGGATATCAACAAGCATGGGCAATGATATTTCTAAGAAATTAAAAGGATATTAAAAGAATGGTTTCTGTCTTTATTAAATGAATCCCCACCCAAAATATTTTAAGCCTCTATTACTCTAAAACATGCACAGAAAACAACTACAACAAAAAAGGCCTCAGTAATTCCATAACATATTGTTAACTTTTTCACTTTCTCTCTCCTCTCTGGACTTGCCGATTTTCTGCAGATAGGCTGCACAAGACAGGCATTCATAAGGCTATTTCTTTGCAGAGTCACACCTTCCTCTTATTGTGCAAAGCATAAAATCCCAACTATCAAAGAATATGATCCCCAGTGAACTTCTAAGACTTGATGTCTACTGATCCTCTGCAGGCCTCTTATGCTTCAGTTATATTTATTTTATAATTTTCCACACCTGCCATAATTTTTCAAGCCTCTGTGCCAGTGAGCATACTAGAACCTTGACCAAGACGGCTCTTTTGGGTTTCTAGACCCAACTTCACTTGGGTCTATATACGTGTTTGTGTATGTAGGCTTTTCCACACCAACTAGCAACTCTCTGTACACCAACTGGGTGATCTGGAATTCAACTCAATTTCAACACTATCTACCTGGAGATGTGTTCTTTCCAGGTGGCTCAGACAGTAAAGGATCTGTCTGCAAAGCAGGAGACCCAGGTTCAATCCCTTGGTCCAGAAGATGCCCTGGAGAAGGGAATGACAACCCACTCCAATATTCTTGCCTGGAGAATTCCATGGACAGAGGAGCCTGGCACACAGGAGTGCTACAGCCCATGGAGTCACAAAGAGTCAGACATGACTGAGCTACTAACACACACACACACACACACACACACACACACACACACACACCTGGAGATAGCATCAGATTCCACAGGTTCCACAGGTTAAGGGTTTGGTCTCACAAGACTACCACTTTCCACCCCTACTACAGACAGCAATCATAAGCCAAGACTTTTACCTCTGCTTCTGACTAACTGCTACAAACTAAAGGTTCCCATGACCCCCTCCTCAGACCTCAGACATGCATCCAAGTTGAGGTTGTTACATGTATTTCTGACTAACTGACTATAAATCAGAGGTTCCCACAACCTCCTTTTCAGGCATGATTAATTTACTAGAGTAGCTCAAAAAACTCAGAGAAACATTTCACTGACTAGATGTAGCTTTTATAACTCAGGAATGGCCAGATGGAAGAGAAGCAGAGAGGAAGGATAGGGAAAGACAGAGTTTCCACACCCTCTCTAGGAACATCACTTTCCCCAGGTCTCCATGGGTTCACCAACCTGGAAGCTCTCTAAACCCCATCATTTGGGGATTTTATGGAGGCTCTATTTCATAGGCTCGATTGATTAAATCATTGGCCATTGGAAATCAATTCAGCCTCCAGCTGCTCTTCCCTTCCCAGAAGTAAAGAGGAGGAACTGAAACCCTCTAATCACTTGGTGGTTTGCCCGGTCATTCAGCCTCTATCCTTGGGGGGTCGTTCCTCAAAATCACTTCATTAACATAACTAAAGACACCTTTATTGCTCTTATCACTTAGTGCATTCCAAGGGTTTTAGGGCCTTTGTGCCAGAAATAGGAAAATACCAAATCAGTCAGTTCAGTCTCTCAGTCCTGTCCAAATCTTTGTGACCCCATGGACTACAGTAGGCCAGGCCTCCCTGTTCATCACCAACTCCCAGAGTTTACTCAGAACTCATATACATTGAGTCGGTGATGCCACCCAACCATCTCATCCTCTGTTGTCCCCTTTTCCTCCTGAGTTCAATCTTTCCCAGAATCAGGGTCTTTCCCAATGAGTTGGTTCTTCACATCAGGTGGCCAAAATATTGGAGTTTCAGATCCAGCATCAGTCCTTCCAATGAATATTCAGGACTGATTTCCTTTAGGATGGACTGGTTGGACCACCTTGCTGTTCAAAGAACTCTGAAGAGTCTTCACCGGCACCAAAAGCATCAGTTCTCTGGTGCTCAAGTTTTTATACAGTCCACTCACATCCATACTTGACTACTGGAAAAACCATAGCTTTGACTAAATAGACCTTTATCAGAAAAGTAATGTCTCTTCTTTTTAATATGCTGTCTAGGTTGGTCATAACTTTTCTTAAAGGAGTGAGGTCCTTTATTTCATGGCTGCAGTCACCATCTGCAGTGATTTTGGAGCCCCAAACAATAAAGTCACTGTTTCCCCATCTATTTGCTGTGAAGTGATGGGACCAGATGCCATGATCTTAGTTTTCTGAATGTTGAGTTTTAAGCCAACTTTTTCACTCTATTCTTTAACTTGTATCAAGAGGCTATTTAGTTCTTCACTTTCTGCCATAAGGGTAGTGTCATCTGCATATCTGAAGTTATTAATATTTCTCTCAGCAATCTTGATTTCAGCTTGCGCTTCATCCAGCCTGGCATTTCACATGATGTTCTCTTCATATAAGTTAAATAAGCAGGGTGACAATAGACAGCCTTGATGTACTCCATTCCCGATTTGACCAGTCTGTTGTTCCATGTCCAGTTCTGTTGCTTCTTGACCTGGATACAGATTTCTAGGAGGAAGGTAGGTGGTCTGGTATTCCCATCTCTTAAAGAATTTTCCACAGAATGTTGTGATTCACATAGTCAAAGGCTTTGGCATAGTCAATAAAGCAGAAATAGATGTTTTTCTGGAACTCTCTTGCTTTTTCGATGATCCAGAGGATGTTGGCAATTTGATCTCTGGTCCCTCTGCCTTTACACAATGCAGCTTGAACATCTGGAAGTTCACGGTTCATGTACTATTGAAGCCTGGCTTGGAGAAATTTGAGCATTACTTTGCTAGCATGTGAGACGCATGCAATTGTGCAGTAGTTTGAGCATCTTTGGGATTCCCTTTCTTTGGGATTGGAATGAAAACTTAACTTTTCCAGTCCTGTGGCCACTGCTGAGATTTCTAGATTTGCTGGCATATTGAGTACAGCACTTTAACAACATCATCTTTTAGGATTTGAAATAGTTCAACTGGAATTCCATCATCTCCACTAGCCTTGTTCCTAGTGATGCTTCCTAAGGCACACTTGATTTCGCATTCCAGGATGTCTGTCTCTAGGTGAGTGATCACACCATCATGATTATCTGGGTCATGAAGATGTTTTCTGTATAGTTCTTCTGTGTATTTTTTCCACCTGTTCCTAACAACTTTTGCTTCTGTTAGGTCCATATCATTTCTGTCCTTTATTGTGCCCATCTCTGCATAAAAATTTCCCTTGTTGTTTCTAAATCTTGAAGAGATCTCTAGTCTTTCCCATTCTATTGTTTTCCTCTATTTCTTTGCATTGATCACTGAGGAAGGCTTTCTTATCTCTCCTTGCTATTCTTTGGAACTCTGCATTCAAATGGGTATATCTTCCCTTTCCTTCTTTGCCTTTTGCTTCTCTTCTTTTCATAGTTGTTTGCAAAGCCTCCTCAGACAGCCACTTGTCTTTTCGCATTTCTTTTCTTTGGGGATGGTCTTGATCACTCCCTCCTGTACAATGTCATGAACCTCTGTCCATAGTTCATCAGGCATTCTATCAGATCTAGTCCCTTAAATCTATTTCTCAGTTCTACTGTATAGTCATAAGGGATTTGGTTTAGGTCATATCTGAATGGTCTAGTGGTTTTCCCTACTTTCCTCAATTTAAGTCTGACTTTGGCAGAGTTAAGGAGTTCATGATCTGAGCCACAGTCAGCTCCCGATCTTGCTTTTGCTGACTGTATAGAGCTTCTCCATCTTTGGCTGCAAAGAATACGATCAATCTGATTTCAGTATTGACCATCTGGTGATACCCATGTGTAGAGTCTTCTCTTGTGTTATTGGAAGAGGGTGTTTGTTATGACCTGTGCCTTCTTTTGGCACAACTCTATTAGCCTTTGCCCTGCTTCATTCTGTACTCCAAGGGGAAATTTGCCCATTACTCCAGGTATTTATTGGCTTCCTACTTTTGTATTCCAGTCCCCTATAATGAAGAGGACATCTTTTTTGGGTGTTAGTTCTAGAAGATCTTGTAGGTCTTCATAGAACCATTCAACTTCAGGTTTTCAGCATTATTGGTCAGGGCATAGACTTGGGTTACTGTGATATGGAATGGCTTGCATTGGAAATGAACAGAGGTCATTCTGTCGTTTTTGAGATTGCATCCAAGTACTGCATTTCGGACTCTTGTTGACTATGATGGATACTCCATTTCTTTTAAGGGGTTCTTGTCCACAGTAGTAGATATAATGATCTTGTGAGTTAAATTCACCCATTCCTGTCCATTTTAGTTAGCTGATTCCTAACATGTTAATGTTCACTCTTGCCATCTCCTGTTTGATCTCTTCCAATTTGCCTTGATTCATGGATCTAACATTCCAGGTTCCTATGCAATATTGCCTTTTACAGCATTGGACTTTACTTCCATCACCAGTCACATCCACAGCTGGTTTTTTTTTTTTTTTTTTTTTTTTTCTGCTTTGGCTCCGTCCCTTCATTCTTTCTGAAGTTATTTCTCCACTGCTCTCCAGTAGCATATTGGGCACCTACTGACCTGGGGAGTTCATCTCTCAGTGTCCTGTTCTTTTGCTCTTTCCTACTGTTCATGGGATTCCCAAGGCAAGAATACTGAAGTGGTGTGCCAATCCCTTCTCCAGTGGACCACGTTTTGTCAGAACTCTCCACCATGACCAGGCCGTCTTGGGTGGCCCTACACAGCATGACTCATAGTTTCATTGAGTTAGACAAGGCTGTGGTCCATGTGATCAGATTGGTTAGTTTTCTATGATTGTGGTTTTCAGTATGTCTACCCTCTGATGGAGAAGGATAAGAGGCTTATGGAAGCTTCTTGATGGGAGAGACTGATTGATATGTAATTCTTATTCCAAACCATAATATCACAATTGCCAATCCCCTCTGGCCTGCTTGCTCATAATATTCTTTCAAAACACTAGTTAAATGCCCTGCCTCAGGACAGGCAAATTCAGTTCCATGATGTTTGGGTTTCATATAAAATAGTTTACATGTTTTCATTAGAGTTTCTTTCTGTGTTTTAATGAGGTACAAATGAAACTATTTCTCCAGTAGACTGGCAAATAAATACAAGTGCAGGAATTTTATCTTATTCCTTGAGGTATCTAGCCCTTGGCACAGTACAGGGCATCTGTCAGGATAATGTCTATTGAATGAATGAATGAATTCTTCTTATAAGACGCACCTGGGGATAGTAAATTATTTTGTCTAAATCCTAAATTATGGGTTATAAACATTGTTAGACACATTTCTGTAGCCTTAAATTTAGTCAATTTAACCAATATTAAGGGCAGTAAGTTCATTTGAATAAAAAAGATTAAGTACTGAAAACCTTCATTATAAATTCACTGGAGTTTTAACCTAATTTGTGGCATTCAGTTATGAATGTGTCATTAAGGCTTATAATAAATCCAGGCACAGTCCCATCTCAACAGAAAGCACATGTGTATCATCACCATCATGTTTCCCCTGGAACTGAAGTACAAGTATAAATGTGGAAGGAATAATAATTACCAGTTTTTAAGAAATCCACAGATGCACCCTTTAATGACACATTAAGAAACGGTTACTTTTCAAGTATGCTGGTAAGATTTAAAAAAATAAAAAGCAAACAACATATATGTACTCAATAAATGTTTAATCTGTATTCACTATGGTTGCTTAATTTTAGATTGCAGAGCTGTTTTTGCTCAGTTCTATGAAAGTAAAAAGATATTTAGGAAAGAAAAAACATTGCTCATTCTTAGAAGATTAATGATCTAATAAACTCAGTAACTTCTGTTTAATTAAAGGTGATATCATAGCTGTCATGAACTATTTTTTTCTATGATTTTGCACAGGAAAAATGCACAAGGGATATTCACTAACAATGATTAAATGTTCACTTTTTCTATAAAACAAGGCAATATATACTTACAAATTATTTTATTACTTTAAGCAGAGAATAAAAAATATAGTAAGAATTTTTCTGATTCTTTTTTTCTTGGCCTTATAGAAGTTTGTGTGGTTATTGCTTTAGATTGAGCAACACAGTCAAAAGCTGTGGTGTTAATTATGGTGAAGAATTATAGAGGTAGAGTCAGATATGAAAATAAAAACCTTACATGAAAATATAAATGTAAAATAAGGGAAATAAATGACAAGAGGCATGTAACAGAGTTTCTCTGAAGCAGTTATATTGAGAACATTGGAGATGATGACTAAATGATCTTTTGAATTACTAATATTAAATATAGCACAGAAACATTAAGAAAGGTTTTTGCAAGATTTCCATTATTGTGACACTTCACCATTATGCTGAATGTTTCACAAAATGCCAGCAACAATTATTTGCATGAAATGCTAAACATAGAGTGCCAGAAAAAGAAAAAAAAAGAATGGGCACCTCCCACATACACAATAACTAAACATTAAGCTAATTTCTTAAAAACAATTATTTCTTTACTAGTCATATTTCAGGTGAATTTAAGTAATTAAAAAGGCCTTCATGATAGCTGAATGTTTTAGGTCTAGCTTTATAACCCCACATCTCTAGCAAGGAAATAAAACACCAAATACTCTGTGAAAAACTTTCTACTGATATGTCGTAAGTCTTTGCTGTTGGAATGAGTTTACTCTTTTGTTGTTGTTGTTTAGTCATTTAGCCATGTCCGACTTTTGTGACCCCATGGACTGAAGCCCTCCAGGCTCCTCTGTCCATGGGATTTTCCAGGCAAGAATATTGGAGTGGCCTGCCATTTCTTTCTTCAGGGGATCTTCACCTCCCAGGGATCCAATGTACATCTCCTACATTAGCAGGCAGATACTTTACCACTAAACCACCAGGGAAGCTCTTTAGACATATGAAAATCATTAGGAATTCCACTTCCAAATTTACTTTTTTCTCAATTACAGGCATACCTGAACTCAACAATTATGTAATTTTTACAATAAGGTTTAAAAGAAAGAAAATGTTATTATAAAACAAGTATATTCAGCAACTGTTGACCCTTGAACAATATTGGGGTTAACTTGTATATAACTTGTAGCTGAGTCTCCATATCCCCAGTTCCTCTGCAGATTCGACAAACCCCAGATGGTGTAGTACTGTGATATTTACTATTGAAAATTATCCTTGTGTAAGTGGACCTGTGCAGTTCAAACCCATGTTTTTCAAAGGTCAACTGTATTATACATTTTGAAGGATTGGTTGAAGATATGTCTTAATCGCTTCAGGGTGTCAGCTTAACATTTGATTTGGGGTGAGTGATGAAATGTCTTAGTATTACTGAAAATCCTGAATCACATTATTTTAAGAGCATAGAATTGCTGAACTACTAGCAATTTCTATTGCTCATTTTATAGCTATTCTGAGATGCAAAGGGTGATTTCTGTTTTGCTGGAAAACAGTAATAAACAGGGCAATAAATGAACTGATCTTAGACGACAAGTTATCTCATTTGTTGCAGACTTCTCTGGGTGATTCCTTCTCTAGTCACTGCAGCAAGTATAGTCACAATAAAATTTTGAAATACATATAAATGCTTTCTATGATTTTTAATTCTTCAGTTTTCTACAAAGATAGAACTTGCCTCAGGGAGAGTAGAAACAAACAAAATCCAGTGAGAAGTTAATTTATTGACTTTTAACCTCTAAAGCAGAATTGTATAAATCCATAGTCCAAAGAACAGACCTAAAGTGGAAGCACATTTCATTTGCAAAAGCCATACTTAGTTGAGGGGTTGTTGTTCAGTTGCTCAGTCGTGTCTGACTCTTTACAGCCCCAGGACTGCAGCACACCAAGTTTCCCTGTCCTTCACCACCTCCCAGAGCTTGCTCAAACTCACGTCCATTGAGAGGTAAAAGTTGCTTTCTTTTAATTCCCAAAGCTGGGCTTTGAATAGATCAATGGCAAAACCTAAAGAGGTAGAGTGTCTTTGCTATAATCCATTGAATGGGGAATAATATACCACCAACTGTTTCTTCCCCTGATAAATGCATATGTAAAACAAAATTCTGAGAAGAAGAGAGAAAAGAATATTTTAATAAAGAGAAAACTTTTATTCTAAAGAGACTGTGTTTTAAGCCAAAAGAGTTAGAATTCTATTATTGGCAAGATAAAGATTAGCAGCCCATTGTACATGAGCTCAGAGATTTAACTGATTTTAATTACAAGAAAATAAGTTTTCATTTTTGCACACTTGGATCTATACCTGTAAATTTAAAA
Organism: Dama dama; assembly: GCF_033118175.1. Classification (NCBI taxonomy): domain Eukaryota; kingdom Metazoa; phylum Chordata; class Mammalia; order Artiodactyla; family Cervidae; genus Dama; species Dama dama. The sequence continues at coordinate 26,051,194 of NC_083695.1, forward strand.
TTCGTTACATAGGCAACTACACAATAATTTTATTTTCTCTTTTAACAAAACACATGAAGCTAAAAAGCCAATGGAAAACACAGGCATATGTTAAATTGCTGTTTGTGTATCTACCTAAAGGTGGCCAAAATATCTTTTTAGTAAGATTTGATCTTGAAAATTGTTCTCCAAATTAACTAATATCCTACATAAAGATTTAGGTAAGTGCTATTTTGAGAATAAAGAACATGTATGTAGCTAAATGCAAAACCTCTTGAAATTTTGCATCCCTTTTCTACATCCTTAAAACCTTCCTCTATCTCCTTTCCTGAGACTAAGTATTATGATGTGTTAGAAAATGTAAATTATATAGAAGATAAATAGGCAAATCCCTGTCTGTAAAATGTTTACAATCCAGTAACCAGAAGAATTACTTTCTAATTTTTTAAAAATTTTAATTTAAGTATATTTGATGTAAAATATTATATAAGTTGCAGGTTTAGAATATACTGATTTACAATTTTTGAAAATTTTACTCAATTTATAGTTATTATAAAATACGGTTAAGAATTACTTTCTTTCATCATCTTTTATTCTTCCCCAAAGATAATAGTCAAAATTATCCTTTCATCTTATCATTTTATCATCAAGTTTTGTTAGTCTTTATCAGTTTGTTAAATTTTAAAGTTTGCTCAATTTCACTATAAGCCATTTATTCTTCATTGGACCTGAACCAGCTCAACTTACTTGACACACTTCTGACAGCAATCAAAAGGAACATAAAGATTGTTATTCCCAAACTAGTTCTTTACCAAACTATACTTAAAGGAATTCTGAAGAATTTATGCAGATATAATTCTATAGAAATAAAACATACACAGAAAGCCACTGAAGCTTTCATATTTCTTTTCATAAGTCTTAAGTAGGCTGTTATAACAGTTTTCTTTGTGAAGTAAAGACTAGTTAAAAGCTTAAAAACAGGCAAAAGGTACTCCTGCTTGTCCTCAGACATTGAGAGCCAAGCATACCTGGCAGACATCTAATTCTCCATCAGTGTGTATCTTTTTTCCACCCGCTATTTACTATTGGTTAGGAAATTTTACAATTCTGTAGATGCTCAATTTGTTTAAAAGAGATAGCAAAGCCAGTAATTCTTGGCCCATAGGAATGCAAATAAATGTTTGACAGAGATGGGAATAATTTTTATGGAAAACAATACCCTAAAGCTTACATTTTTACTACTCTGTCAGACCATTAGCCAGTTTTTCTCTAAGATATTTTATTTAGCCATTCCTTCTTTATTCAATTCTCTTTAAACAAGCATTATTGTGTCTCCCAATAATAAACTTATAACGCTTTAAATCTGTAAAAATCTTGCTTTCGATTTTGAAAAATTATACATTGTGTATTTTGTCTTGGTAGCTACTACTTTTTCAAGTAGTTTTTCTATCCAGGGGAAAAATGTGAATGATAAATTAAATGTGGAATCATAAATCTATATGTAAGATGCAAAACTTTAAAACTCCTAGGAGAAAATCTAGGTTAACTTTGAATTTAGAAATGACTTTTTAAATACTACACCAAAAGTAAAAAAAAAAAAAAAAAGCAAAGAAAGAAAGAAAAATTAACAAAGTGGACTTAACAAAAATTTGAAACATCTGCTCTGTGAAAGGCACTGTTAAGTGAATGAAAAGGCAAGCCACAGATTAGGGGGGGAAAATGCAAAATACATCTGCCAAAGGACTGGTATTCTAAATCCACAAAGAATTCTTAAAATTCAAAAATAAAAATAAAACAAAAATATCTAAAAATGTTAGAATAAGATACAACCAGACACCCAAAGAAAACATACAGATGAAAAATAAGCATATGAAAATAGGCTTAACATTACATATCATCAAGGAACTGCAATTAAAACAGTGAGATATGCAATTAAAACTGCACAACTATTAGAATGACCAAAATTCAGAACCCTGAGATACCAATACTGAGAGATTTTGGAGCAACAGGAACTCTAATTCATTGCTGTTGGAAATGCAAAACTGTATGGCCACTTTGAAAGCCAATTTGGTATTTTTTTTTTTTTTTTAATAAGACCTAACAAGCTCTTAACATATGAACTAGCAGTTGTGGTATTTACTCAATGTCCTTGGTATTTACTCAAATGAGTTGAAAGCTTACATCTACACAAAACCTTCACATGAATATTTATTGAAGTTTGGCTTATAATTACCAAAACTTGCAAGCAACCATTCTCTGTCAACAGTAGAATGGATAAGGAAACTGTTATACATTGATACAATGGAATATTAAACAGCAATGAAAAATTAAACAGCAATGAAAACAAATCAGCTATTCAATATCAAGCTACAAAAAGACATGGGGGAAATTTAAATACATATTAATAATGAATTAAGTCAATACGAAAAGGTTACATACTGTGGTATTTCAGCTATATGACATATTGGAAAAGGCTAAAACTAGGGACAAGTAAAAAAAAAAAAAAAATTCAGTGATTGCCAGGGTTTTATTGGTAAAAAGAGAGGAATGAATTGATGTAACACAGGGGATTTTCAGCATAGTTAAACTATTCTGTATGATACTGTCATGATGGATACATGTCATTATTACATTTATAAAATTCATAAAATTTATAACACAGAGTGAACCCTAATGTAAACTATATAATATAGTTAATAAATAAATATTGGGTCAACAATTCTAACAACAAAGGAGATTCTTCAGACACTCAGTATTCCGTGCCAAGTCCACTTTAGACCTTTAAAAAGCACTGCGTTCGGTTTCTAAACTGGAAGAAAACTATTAATGTTCAATCTTACATACTCAATATCATTCATAACTTACAAATATCTACAATTAATGTAGCAGTAGTTTTGAACATTCTCCAACTTTCCAAGAATACAACGAAGAAAAAAATTTGATCCTTTCCCTAACTCTTTCTTAGCTTTTACACAGTAACATCTCTGATCACCAATTTGCTTTTTAACAAATAATTCTGGAAAGCCTGTTTTCCATAATGTGTACATGTTAAGGAACACATGCACATTATTTCATCAAATTCTTATAACAATCCTAAGGAATAGGTCTCTTATTTACATTTTTTTAAATTAATAAACCTTATTTTTAAGGGAAGTTTTACATTCATAGTAACATTGACTAGGAAGTATCAAAGTTCCTACTTACCCTGTATCCACAGTCTCCCCAATATCAACATACTCAACCAGAGTAGTATATTTTTTATAATCCATGAATCTACACTGACACATCATTATCACCCAGTGTTCATAGTTTGATACATTAGAGTTCACTCTTGTTATTTTACAGTCCTTGGATCTGAACAAATGTATAATGACATATATCCACCACCATAGTATCATGCAGAACAGCTGCAGCGCCCTAAGAATTACTCTAACCATTCACCTACCCCCCTAACCCCTGGCAACCACTGATATTTTTACTGTCTCCATAGTTTTGCTTCTTCAGAATGTCACATAATTGGAATCATGCAGTATGTATCTTTCTCAGATTGGCTTCTTTCATTTAGCAATATACACAAGCTTCCTCCATGGCTTGCTGGCTCATTTCTTTTTAAAACTGGATAATATTCCTTTGCTGGGATATGCTACAGTTTATTTATTCATTCACCTACTGAAGGACATTTTGATTGCATCCAGGTTTTAACAATTATGAAAAAGGGCTGCTATAAACATCTGTGTGCATGTTTTTGTATGGATGTAAGTTTTCATTTCATTTTGGTAATTACCAAGGAGTGTGATTTCTAGATCATATGTTGAATATGCTTTTAGCTTTCTTAGAAACTGCCAAACTGCCTTCCAAAGTAACTGTACCACCTTACCTATCAGTTTTAAAGATGAAGAAATCAAGTCTTTGAGCAGAAATGCACCTTTCCAGAATTCATAGTTACATTAATTGAGCCATAACTCAAAATCAAGTTTGTCTCACTTACTAAGGTCCTAGAAATGCTAGGTTCTCATCTGACTTTAAAATAGAGTAATTCTATAATTATATTATTCAGCTAACTTAAATGTACAATGGGAAGGAGAAATTGTAGACTTAAAATATTTTCTAAATTTTATAAAACTGTTGTAAAAGTTTGTTATACTATTATATAACTGAATGCATTAATAAGTTTTCACATTAATTCTAATTGGAATGAAATACAATCTAAGCATATTTAGAGGGATACTTTTAATTCTATAAAGCTTACATGGCCAGTGCTCTACTAATGTCAATATCTGGGATCTGTATAGAGACGTTAGCTTCCCTATTGGCTCAGATGGTAAAGAATCTGCCTGCAATATGGGAGACTCAGGTTCGATCCCTGGGTTGGTAAGATCCCCTGGAGAAGGGTACCTGCTCTAGTACTCTCGCCTGGAGAATTCCATGAAAAGGGAACCTGAAGCATTCTAGAGACACGAACGGAGAAGATAGCCATAGAAGAAGAAATTAGCAAATGCAGTTTAATGCCTCAGCCTTTTGGCTATTCTGATGTCAAAGCAAAAGTCCAGGTTATTGCATTTTATGCTTCATTCATCTTGACAAAACAGACAGAAAAAGTAAACCAAACCTTAGGTTTTCTCATTCAATCCTTACTTTCTTGCACTGACTCCCCCTAGACTGAATTTTTGCTTAATTGTCCCATTGTTTCTCCTCCCATAGACCAGGAACACATTAACATCTAGTATCGAAGTACTGAGTTAAAAAAAAAAAATTAGCTTTGAGGATATTACCAGACTGAACATCAGGACTGTCAGCAGGAACAGACAGTAGTGAGCAATTCTCCCATATTATGCAATAAAACCATTCAGTTTCTGCACATTGGATGCTAAAGTTGCATGCCTTTGTTGCTGGAGACTCTTGTAAGGAAAACAGTCAGTATTCATTTGGGTGCTATTCCTTGCTTATAGTTCAAAATGCAGAACAACTTGGGTGTCTAATTGTGAAGTTTTTAATTTTGGGCACAGAGAGAAGAAATCCTGAACTATTTTTAACGACTTCCTTGAGATATATGAAACATATAGTAGGACAGAAACTCAAAGAATAAAAAGTACATAAAGTGGCAAATATACAGAAAAAAATGATTAACAAATGAATGGTCTGTAATCTGGAAAAAGAAATGTAAATAATATGTATTTCTTTCTTTCCTTATTTTTCCAGAATATTAAGTATGTAATTTGATTGCTTCAATCACTTTCTAAAAACATTTTTCATATTAAAAAGAAAAGAAGGGGGTAATAATTAAAAAGAAAAAAATGAGGGTAACAATTAAAAAGGACAAGGCTGTTACTGGATATACACCTTAGGGAAGTTCATTTTCCTAGTCAGAACATTTATTTTAAACTCAGTCACAATGTTCTTTGGTTGAACTTTATATTTCTCTTATATTTGGCTCTCAGATGCACAAAAATTTACAAAGTAGACTTCATGAAATAAATTCTCTTTCTCAGTCATTAATAACTGTTTCATGGAACTTGTTAAAACATGGAATTTGCCATGCATGTGGATAAGACCACGAGGTTAGAAGCAAATACAAGGTGTGATTTCCAACCCCCAAATTGGTGTTATTCACAAAATATTCTGGATCAGCATGATTTTTTTTTAAACAATATTGAAATCACTACAAAACTACAAGTAATTGGACAGTACATTATAAGGACTGATAAAAAGTGAAGGGTAAAACATATGCTTCCCAAGTGGTGCTAGTAGTAAAATTCCACCTGCCAATGCAGCAGTGAGACACAAGAGATGTGAGTTTAATCCCTGAGTTGGGAAAATCCCCTGGAATAGGAATTGGCAACCCACTCCAGTTTTCTCACCTAGAAAATTCTATGGACAAAGGAGCCTGGCCAGCTACACAGTCCTTTGGGTCACAAAGAGTCAAACACGGCTGAGTGACTGAGCACCCGAAACATACTGCTTATAATATATGGGTACTATCTTCCAGGGAATGAGATATACTTCATATCAACTCAGATTTCTAAAGTGTCTGTGTCTATTTTTTTAAACTTTTTTAAATTTTATATTGGAGTACAGTTGATTGGGCAAGTTATGACCAACCTAGATAGCATATTAAAAAGCAGAGACATTGCCAACAAAGGTTCGTCTGGTCAAGGTTATGATTTTTCCAGTGGTCATGTATGGATGTGAGAGTTGGACTGTGAAGAAAGCTGAGTGCCGAAAAATTGATGGTTTTGAACTATGGTGTTGGAGAAGACTCTTGAGAGTCCCTTGGACTGCAAGAAGATCCAACCAGTCCATCCTGAAGGAGATCAGTCCTGGGTGTTCACTGGAAGGACTGATGTTGAAGCTGAAACTCCAATACTTTGGCCACCTCATGCAAAGAGTTGACTCATTGGAAAAGACCCTGATGGTGGGAGGGGTTGGGGGCAGGAGGAGAAGGGGACAACAGAGGATGAGATGGCTGGATGGCATCACTGACTCGATGGGCATGAGTCTGGGTAAACTCCGGGAGTTAGTGATGGACAGGGAGGCCTGGCGTGCTGTGATTCATGGGGTCGCAAAGAGTCGGACACGACTGAGCGACTGAACTGAACTCAACAGTTGATTAACAATGTTGTGTTAGTTTCAAGTATACAGTATAGTGATTCAGTTACACATATACACATATCTATTCTTTTTCAAATTCTTTTCCCAATTGGGTTGTTATGGAGTATTGAGCAGAATTTCCTGTGCTATACAGTAGTAGGTCCTGTCACTTATCCGTTTTAAGAATAGCGGTACGGGGCTTCCCTGGTGGCTCAGTGATAAAGAATCCACCTGCTAATGCAGAAGGCACGGTTTTGATCTCTGGTCTGGGAAGATCCCACATGCAAATAAATTCATGTGCCAGAACTACTGAACCTAGGATCCCAGGATCCACAACTACTGAGCCCATGTGTCACAACTACTGAAGCCTCTGTGTCCTAGAGCCTCTGCTTTGCAGCAGGAGAAGACTCTGCAATGAGAAGCCCACACACTGAAATTAGAGAGGAGCCCCTGCTTGCTGCAACTAGAGAAAGCCTGCGCAGCAACGAAGATCCAGAACAGTCAAAAATAATAAATAAATAAGTAAAATTTAAAAAAATAGCAGTGTGTACATGTCAATCTCAAACTCCCTGACTATCCCTTCCCCAACACTTCACCCCTTTTTGTGAACATAAGTTCTTTTCCTAAGTCTGATCCTGCGATCTCATTCCTGGGCATATATCCAGTGAAGAACATAATCCAAAGGATACATACACTCCAATCTTCATTGCAGTGCTATTTACAACAGCCAAGACATAGAAGTAACCTAAATGTTCATCAACAGAGAAATCAATAAAGAAGATGTGGTACATATACACAATGGAATATTACTCAGCTATTATAAAGAATGAAATAATGCAATTTGCAGCAACATACATGGATTTTGAGATTATCACACTGAGTAAAGTAAGTCAGAGAAAGAGAAATATCATATGATAGCATTTAAATGCAATAAAAAATGATACAAATGAACTTATTTATAAAAAAGAGTCTGTGTTTATTATTTACTTCTCCATGGAATATCTTCATGAAGTTCTTACAATGCAATCTAGAAAATTCTGTAATGGATCCAACTCTAACCTGCTTTTAACCTTTGTACTCTTTCCCAATGTCAACAGTGTCATAATTTTTCTCTAAAGAGTTCTCTTTTTCTTGTTGTATTATGCGTTTATATGCTGTAATTTGATTTTCTAATTTAACTCTGAAAAATAAACTGAATCCAAAATGTTATTGAATAAAAAATGATTTATTCAGATATTAAAAGAATACTAAAAATCTCTTGGTTAGATCTAGTTTGTTTGTTTGTTTTCTTTTTTCTCCTAATAGGTAAGATGTAATTTGGAAAAAATAATTAACAATGCAATTTACAGAACTTAATTTTAAAAGTATTGAGATCTCTAAGTGAAACTAGATGAATTAAAATTTCAACGGAATGATTATAAGGTTTTCACCTTAATTATAAGTTGGGTATCCACATGATAGTGATACCTAAAGCTGATGACATGTATTAACACCTTGTAAACAGACCCAATTTATGGAAATGTTATGGAAAACCTAACTAATTAAAAGGCAAAGCGCCCTTTAAAATTCCTTTCTGGGACAGATACAGAAATATTTATGAGCAGTTTAGCAATGGCAAACGACAAATCACTGGAATAGCTATTAAACATTTTAGAGAAATAAATTTACTCTTTGATATATGCAATGGATTGGTAGAGTGAGGTCAGAAAATGACAGTCCCAAAATCATTACTCTCAAAGAAATTCCTTTTCTAGTAAACCAAAATGCCCTCCTGTACATATGTAGATTTATGAATTTATGTCAGAATAAAATTTAAACTACAGTTAATGATTGAAATAAATGTCAATGAGTTTATTTTATAATGCACACTAAACATTGGTGAACATTTGTTGAAATGTTTTAAAAATTTATGAAGTTTATAAAATTGCATAAAAGGATGCTTATGTGATAATTTTAGTGGAAAAATCAGGCTTTATATCTATTTAAATAGCATTTTTATAAAATATGTTTATATATTTGTTTATAATATAGTGTATCATTACACACCTATCCAGAAAAAATCTGGAAAGACATTTTCAAGCTCCTAACAGTAGCTTTTAATAGGTAGCTGCATTATGGATAATTTTTATTTTTTGTAAAGCATTTATTTTTTGTAAAATAATACTATATGTAACAATATATGCCATCATTTTAATGATTATCATTTTAAATCATGCTCTCTTTTTAATTAACAATGTTATTAAAGAGCAGACTTCAATAGGTAAAATTTAGATAACTCAGCATACCACCAACTGTTAATATATATTGCTGAGGTCAAATATACACCTGATGCCCCCAATAAACCTTAACACCATTATTTTTTCCAGGATTACTTTTGCTCTCTTTCTGCCTGAAAACCAGTAATAACTGTAGGCAGGTATTTTAAAAACTCCTTTATACAGTGATTATTTAGAGTTTCTACAACTAGATATTTTGCCAGGTAAAGGAGATGACAAGATAAATAAGTTACTGTCTCTGCTTCAAAAGAATTCACAGTCTAATGACATAAATAAGCATGTAAACAAATAACTACAAGAAATGTGATTAGTGTCAGACATGAGTAAGAGTGATTAGACCATTTCCTTTCTCCCTATGGTGCACTTCTTTTTGTTCGTATATCATTGCATTATATATTGATACCATGGATTGTTCCACTGAGATCAGATTGATCAAATGAGTATGTCTGGGTCTTTTTTAAGTTCATTGTGTATTTACATGTTCCTTGATGACTGTGAAAGAAGAGGTGTAGTAGTTTTCCTATCAAAATGATATGTATATGATCAGCAGTCTCTAATGTCTCCAACTATGAGAGTTTGAAGACAAGTAACTGATATTCTGTTCTATTCATTGCTAGCATGATACGCATATAAAAAAATGAAAAATTATTCAAAAGATGTTTTATCGGGAGAATGTTGTGTTACATAACCAATTCATAAATACTATTTAATTAGGTACTCATTTATTGTTGAAAGTCCAAAGTGAAGTCTCTCAGTAGTGTCCAACTCTTTGGGACTCCCTGGACTGTAGCCTACCAGGCTCCTCCCTCCATGGGATTTTCCAGGCAAGAGTACTGGAGTGGGTTGCCATTTCCTTCTCCAGGGGATCTTCCTGACCCAGGGATCAAATTCTGGTCTCCCACATTGCAGGTTTTTTTTTTTTTTTTTTTTTCTTTGCACAATTTAATTGTTTTTAGGTGCCTGTTTACAATGTGCAAAGTACCATCCATGCTATTTGTGTGTGGACATCTTAGTTCAGCTTAGATTGGATAAAGGAAAAGAGAGGTATAGAAATTTTAAAACTTTCTATTTAAACATAAGAAAAACTTAGTTCTTTTTTCCTACTTCTGTGCTCAGGAACAAGTTTTGTATCATACAGAAACTTCCAAAGTACAAATTGGCATGGATAGCAGTCATGTCCAACAATTACAATAATTCCATGGGACCAGTACAATCTATCTACAAAGTACTGCAGTTAAAAGAAAATTTTGCCAAGATTCAAACATGATGAAAGACCATAGCACATGGCACACACATTCATATAATAAAGATCACAGTCGGGAAAGCTAATGGAGGGACTATAATGAAATCAATGTTAATAAAATGAGGAAGAAAGGGAAAATGACAGCAAAAATTGCTGATAGTAATGAGGTAAACAGGTAAAAATGTGAAACAAACACACAGTGTTTTTATGCTAAGTCTAAATAAAAAGCAGAAAAATAAAATCTTCAAGATCATAAATAAAGATATGAGATGTTTTTTAAAAGTGCAAACAGCTCAATTTGCCTACACTGCTTATTCTCCTTTCAATTCTAAACCTCCACTGTCAGACCATCCAATCAAACCATCTTAACCCAATTCAGTGTTATTATCTCAGCAACCTTGCCTGGAAGGCCATTTCTTGCATTTAAGTATCTCTGCATGAAAAACAGATTCACAACATCTGGTCTGATTCCATTTTCCTTTAATTTTCCTTCAGTTGCTTTTCTATTTTATTTCCTTTTCTAATCATGTTTGTTGAGTTGCAAATAGTAATTTTCACTCTTACCTATGGTCTTTATCTCACTCTTTATTTGTAGGGTTGGTGGTCTACTTTGTTGTTTAATATTAGCTGAAGCATAGTAGTTTGATGGACTACTATTACCTTTGCTCTCCTCAATTTCAGAAAGTTGGCATACATTTTTTTTTCTTTTTTAGTATTATGTATACCAATAAAACATCTCAGTTAAAATTGGCAATGAATACTTTGTCAATGATACTTATCCATACTTATTCATACTTATCTGATTTATTTTCCTTCCCTACATGTTTGCCTCTTCTATCTTTTGTCCTAGAAATCTCAATACTAAAAAAAAAAAAGAAGCTGGGACTTTACTGGTGGTCCAGTGTCTAGTACTCTGCACTCCCAATGCAGGAAGTCTGGGTTCGATCCCTTTTCAGGCAACTAGATCCTACATGTTGCAACTAACATCTGGTACAGCCAATTAAATATTTTTTTCATAAAATAAAAGGTTTTTTTTTTTTAACAGTTGATCATTTAGAATAATATCACTTTAGTACAAAAGAATCCACAGGAAGTATAAAATATTATCATTGAAATGATGAAACAAAATTTTGGCTATAGTCACAAATAAATAAGTTCAAACCTGTGACACCTTACACACATCAAAATTTTGACATGTGGTACATGTGTGGCAGAGACATCAGTTTCCTGTAAAGGTCCATATAGTCAAAGCTATGTTGTTGTTGTTTTTCTTTTCCCAATAGTCATGTACAGATGTGAGAGTTGGACCATAAAGAAGGCTGAGTACCAAAGAACTGATGATTTCAAACTGTGGTGCTGGAGAAGAACTTGAAAGTCCGTTGGACTGTAAGATCAAACTAGTCAATCCTAAAGGAAATCAACCTTGAATATTCATTGGAAGGACTGATGCTAAAGCTGAAGCTCCTATATTTGGGCTACCTGATAAGAAGAGCTGATTCATTGGAAAAGAAGAGCTGATGCTGGGAAAGACTGAAGGTGAAACGAGAAAGGGACAGCAGATGCTGAGATGTGTTAGATAGCATCACCAACTCAAAGGAGATGAATTAGAGCAAACTCAGGGAGATGGTGCAGGACAGTGGAGTCTGGAGTGCTGCAGTCCGTAGGGTTGCAAGCAGGGGGACACAACTGAGTGAATGACAACAACGTGTGAAAAAGTGGGGTTGTCATAAATGACATTAAAGGACAAATAAAGAAGTAGGCTACTTTTTACATCAAACCTTAGAGAGAACATTATCAAAGTATCATCTGTTATAAAATATATCAAGCCAAAAGGCAGAATTTCTTGGCTTATCACCTTGCCATACCATAGACCTGTGCTGTCATCTGAAGAAAATCTTCACCTACTACTCAGAAACCTCTGGAATGTTCTGCATCTGAAATCAGGAACTACCATCATTCTGAAAACATACTTCACAACATGCAGCAGTAGGGACTTCTCTGGTGGTCCCGTGTCTATGACTGTATACTCTCAATTCTGGGGCCCAGATTCAATCTTTGGTCAGGGAACCAGATCCCACATACCACAACTAAGAGTTCACATGCTGTAGGTGAAGATTTTGAGTGCCACAACTGAGACCAGGTGCAGTCAAATAAATACATGAAAAATAAATAAATGAAAGAAAAAACAAACAAACAAACAAAAAAACAGGACAATAATAGGATATAGAGGAATTCAAGCACAAGTAATTTATGTGGATTTACTTGTCACAGTGCTAGATTATAATTTTGGCTCTGCTACTTACTAGTTCTATAAACTCAGAAAACAAACAATATTTCTTAAGCCTTGGTTTCTTCATTAACAAAATAGAGTAAATAAGATTAACAATCTCTGAGACTGCTGTAAATACTAAATAAAAATATACATAAAAAGCACAGTGCCTGGCATCTAATAAGCATTCAAACACAGTTTACCCTTAAACAACATGAGTTCAAATTGTGGAGGTCCAATTTTATGTAGATTTTTTCCAAAAAATAGTACTACAGAACTACACAATCTGTGGTTGTGGAACCTCAGCTACAGAGGGATGGGGCAGGCCCCTGTAAAATTACACTTGGATTTTCAACTGCACTGGGGTTGGCACCTTTAACCCCCACATTTTTCAATGGCTAACTGTATTATTAAATATTTGTATTTTGATTTTGCAGATTAGTCCCATTTGTAAATTAGCTCCTTTCTTCATTCACAGTGGTAAATAGAATAATTCATTCTATCCATTCACTTAATGTATACATGATGATTTGATATACATATACATAGTGAAATGATTATTATAGTCAAGCTAATTAGCATATCTCCCCACAAGGTTATTTTTGTGTGTGTGATGAAAGCACCTGAAATCTATTTTTTAGCATCTATCCTGTATTCAGGAGAGTATTAGCAAATATAATCATCATGCCTGTTCATTAGATCTTTAGAGTTATTCATTCAACAAAACTGCAACTTTGTAAGCTTTACCATCTTCCCATTTACCCCATTTTACCAGCTCCTAGTAACCATTATTCTAGTCTCTACACTGTTGTGTTCCACGTATGAGTGACACTAGGCAGTATACAGCTGTCTCTGGCTAAATTCCCTTATCCTCTAGGTTCACCAATATTTTCATAAATGGCAGATTTTTCTTCTTTCTCATGGCAGAATCACAGTCCATTGTATGTTCTTATACCATATCTTTTTCTCTATTCATTTGCTGCCCAGCACTTACATTTGTTTCCAAATCTTGGCTCTCATCAAAAATGCTGCAGTGAACATGCAGATACAGATATGTCTGAAATCCTGATTTCATTTCCTTTGGATATATGCCCAGAAATGGGATTGCTGGATTATATTATAGTTCTACTTTTAATTTTTTAAGGAATTTCCATACTGTTTTTTCTTAATGGCTACACCAATGTGCATTTTGATCAGCAATAATCAAGGGTCCCTTTCTCCACTTCTTCACCAATACTGGTTATCTTTTGCCTTTTTTAATGATACTCATTTTAACAATTGTGAGATAATCTCTCATTGTGGTTTGATTTGCATTTCCGTGAAGACTAGCAGTGTTAATAATATCCTCATACATCTATTGACCATTTATTCAAGTCTTTTGCTCATTTAAAAATCTGGTTACTGGTTTTCTTGCAATTTAATTATTTGTGCCCCTTTATATATTTTGAATATTAATCCCTCCCTTATAAGGTATATCTTTTGTAAATATTTTCTACCAGTTAGCAGACTGACTCTTCACTCTGTTGTTTGATTTGTTGTGAAAAAGACCTTCAGGTTTCAATCCCATATCTCTAGTCTTGCTTTTGCTATCTGCGCTTTTCAGTTCATCATAAAAAAAGTGGTGCCCAAATCAATGTCAAAAAGACTTTTCTCTATTCGAGAAGCTTTTTTCCTATCACCGTTTACTTATTTATTGATCCCAGTATTGAGGGTAAAACATTCAAAATGGAAAAGCACTCAATGCACATATTATCATTCCTCAGTTTGAAAGTCCATTTAAAGAGGCAATTAAAACACTTCTCAACAAAAGACTAACTGATTTTATCTCACATGAACCTGGAGTACCCCTAGATAAAATTCACCTGATTAACACAATGGCTGTTATTATATAATACTATATTTAATGTTACTTATAATTCAGGGAACATAACATAATCACCAATCCAACAGGTACACAGTATTAAAGAGAACATACTAAATGTAATTATTTGATATTTAATTATCAAAACTATTGATTAGTTACATAGAGTTTATTAATGCTCTGGCTGTTCATATTTCTTTAGTTGTTTAACTCCCTTCTAGACTATGAGCTCCTTGAGAAAAGACACTGTTTCTTCCTCCTTTATTGAAACTTCAGAAATAGGATCATTGTCACAACTACCAAAAGCTGAAAAGCTGAAACCAAGACTGCAGAGGGAAATATCAATAAACTCAGATATGCAGATGATACCACCCTAATGACAGAAAACAAAGAGGAATTAAAAGCCTCTTGATCAAGGTGAAAGAAGAGAGTGAAAATGCTGGCTTAAAATTCAACATTCACAAATCTAAGATCATGACATTCAGCCCCATCCCTTCACAGCAAATAGATGGGGAAAATATGAAAATAGTTACAGACTTTAGTTTCTTGGGCTCCAAAATCACTGCAGATGGTAACTTCAGCTATGGAATTAAAAGATGCTCCTTGGAAGAAAAGCTATGACAAACCTAGACAGCATATTAAAAAGCAAAGACATGCCTTTGTTGACAAAGGTATGATTTTTCCAATAGTCATGTATGGATGTAAGAGTTGGACCATAAAGAAGGCTGAACACCCCAGAATTGAGGCTTTTGAACTGTAGTGTTGGAGAAGACTCTTGAGAATTCCTTGGACAGCAAGGAGGTAAAGCCAGTCAGTATTAAAGGAAATCAACCCTGAATATTCATTGGAAGGACTGAGGCTGAAGCTGAAACTCCAATACTTTGGCCAGATGATGCAAAGACCTGACTCATTGGAAAAGACTCTGATGCTGGGAAAGATTGTGTGCAGGAGGAGAAGAGGGTGACATAGGATGAGATGGTTGGATGGCATCAACGACTCAAGGGACATGAGTTGGTGCAAACTCCAGGAACTAGTGAAGGACAGGGAAGCCTGGTGTGTTGTAGTCCATGGGGTCACAAAGAGTGGGACAAAACTGAGTGACTGAACAACAACAATTGTGACTGTATCAAATTTACTTCTATTGACATTTTCTGCATACTCTATGTGTTTCATATGTACCAGATAGTTAACTTGTATCTAGAAACATGGCTAAAAGAGTGACTTCAGATAGGAAAGTTGGAATAATAAGAGGCCAAAGGGAAATGTTCTGAATATGAGAATTTATGCTGCCCAAACTTTGCTTCATGCTGCTGACCCACTTAATATGCTTTGTGAACTCACACCTAACCTCATTTCATCCTCTCAATCTTAATTTTATTAATACACAGAATTTCCTGAGCACTACAAGGAATGTACAAAAGGGTCATGAATGAACTTGAAAGTTCTTCTAGGTTTAGTAGTTCCTGTGGAGAGACCAGGAGAGAGAATATAGTTACAATAAAACAGTACAGCTAGATATATTGGTACATGTGATAGATATAACACACATCATCACTTTTGATTCTGTAGAATATCTTTGTGAACACTTTGGGAAATAAGAACTCAAAAGATAACTTTGATAGCAGTAAGATCATAACCATATAAAAGATCACTGTCTTCTACTTCAAGTCACTAAAGAGACATTTGATTTATTTACAAAAATAGCAAAATAAGAGTGAAGGTTAAGAGTTTACTTTCCAAAATTATATTAGGTCATATTCCAAAACTTTACAAAGCAACGTCTGAAATCAAGAGCCTAATTATACAAAATCTCCTCCTAAGTAAGCCTTTGGAGTGCTCAGAATCATTCGGTTCTACTCTTGGAAACTTCCAAACTCTGGAAGCACTGAGTGACCCAGATCTTTCCCTCTATTCTCTCCCTAGTACCTATGTTTTCACTCCTTCAGTAGCCTGAACTTCTCCCTGCTATTCTGATTCAGTAATCAGTGCTAAAAATAGGCAATGAACATACAGATAAATACATTTGTATTCCATTTTGAGTTTATTTTTGTGTATGGTGTTAGAAAGTGTTCTAGTTTCATTCTTTTGCAAGTGGTTGACCAGTTTTCCCAGCACCACTTGTTAAAGAGGTTGTCTTTTTTCCATTGTATATCCTTGCCTCCTTTGTCAAAGATAAGGTGTCCATAGGTTCGTGGATTTATCTCTGGGCTTTCTATTCTGTTCCATTGATCTATATTTCTGTCTTTGTGCCAGTACCATACTGTCTTGATGACTGTGGCTTTGTAGTAGAGTCTGAAGTCAGGCAGGTTGATTCCTCCAGCTCCATTCTTCTTTCTCAAGATTACTTTGGCTATTCAAGGTTTTTTGTATTTCCATACAAATTGTGAAATTCTTTGGTCTAGTTCTGTGAAAAATACCGTTGGTAGCTTGATAGGGATTGCATTGAATCTATAGACTGCTTTAGGTAGAATAGCCATTTTGACAATATTAATTCTTCCAATCCATGAACACGGTATGTTTCTCCATCTGTTTGTGTCCTCTTTGATTTCTTTCATCAGTGTTTTATAGTTTTCTATGTATAGGTCCTTTGTTTCTTTAGGTAGATATACTCCTAAGTATTTTATTCTTTTTGTTGCAATGGTGAATGGTATTGTTTCCTTAATTTCTCTGTCTGTTTTTTCATTGTTAGTATATAGGAATGCAAGGGATTTCTGTGTGTTAATTTTATATCCTGCAACTTTACTATATTCTGTGTGTTAATTTTATATCCTGCAACTTTACTATAAACAATGGTATTGTTTCCTTAATTTCTCTGTCTGTTTTTTCATTGTTAGTATATAGGAATGCAAGGGATTTCTGTGTGTTAATTTTATATCCTGCAACTTTACTATATTCATTGATTAGCTCTAGTAATTTTCTGGTAGAGTCTTTAGGGTTTTCTATGTAGAGGATCATGTCATCTGCAAACAGTGAGAGTTTTACTTCTTCTTTTCCTATCTGGATTCTTTTTACTTCTTTTTCTGCTCTGATTGCTGTGGCCAGAACTTCCAACACTATGTTGAATAGTAGTGGTGAGAGTGGGCACCCTTGTCTTGTTCCTGATTTCAGGGGAAATGCCTTCAATTTTTCACCATTGAGGGTGATGCTTGCTGTGGGTTTGTCATATATAGCTTTTATTATGTTGAGGTATGTTCCTTCTATTCCTGCTTTTTGGAGAGTTTTAATCATAAGTGAGTGTTGAATTTTGTCAAAGGCTTTCTCTGCATCTATTGAGATAATCATATGGTTTTTATCTTTCAATTTGTTAATGTGGTGTATTACAAAATAAACTCAAAATGGATTAAAGATCTAAATGTAAGACCAGAAACTATAAAACTCCTAGAGGAGAACATAGGCAAAACACTCTCCGACATAAATCAAACAAGATCCTCTATGACCCACCTCCCAGAATATTGGAAATAAAAGCAAAAATAAACAAATGGGACCTAATGAAACTTAAAAGCTTTTGCACTACAAAGGAAACTATAAGTAAGGTGAAAAGACAGCCCTCAGATTGGGAGAAAATAATAGCAAATGAAGAAACAGACAAAGGATTAATCTCAAAAATATACAAGCAACTCCTGCAGCTCAATTCCAGAAAAATAAATGACCCAATCAAAAAAATGGGCCAAAGAACTAAACAGACATTTCTCCAAAGAAGACATACAGATGGCTAACAAACACATGAAAAGATGCTCAACATCACTCATTATTAGAGAAATGCAAATCAAAACCACAATGAGGTACCATTACACGCCAGTCAGGATGGCTGCTATCCAAAAGTCTACAAGCAATAAATGCTGGAGAGGGTGTGGAGAAAAGGGAACCCTCTTACACTGTTGGTGGGAATGCAAACTAGTACAGCCGCTATGGAAAACAGTGTGGAGATTTCTTAAAAAACTGGAAATAGAACTGCCATATGACCCAGCAATCCCACTTCTGGGCATACACACTGAGGAAACCAGATCTGAAAGAGACACGTGCACCCCAATGTTCATCGCAGCACTGTTTATAATAGCCAGGACATGGAAGCAACCTAGATGCCCATCAGCAGATGAATGGATAAGGAAGCTGTGGTACATATACACCATGGAATATTACTCAGCCATGAAAAAGAATTCATTTGAACCAGTCCTAATGAGATGGATGAAGCTGGAGCCCATTATACAGAGTGAAGTAAGCCAGAAAGATAAAGAACATTACAGCATACTGACACATGTATATGGAATTTAGAAAGGTGATAACGATAACCCTATATGCAGAACAGAAAAAGAGACACAGAAATACAGAACAGACTTTTGAACTCTGTGGGAGAATGTGAGGGTGGGATATTTCAAAAGAACAGCATGTATACTATCTATGGTGAAACAGATCACCAGCCCAGGTGGGATGCACGAGACAAGTGCTCCGGCCTGGTGCACTGGGAAGACCCAGAGGAATCGGGTGGAGAGGGAGGTGGGAGGGGGGATCGGGATTGGGAATACATGTAAATCCATAGCTGATTCATATCAATGTATGACAAAACCCACTGGAAAAAAATAATAATGATAATAATAATAAAAAAAAAATTGTATTTTTAAAAAAGATTTCCTAAAGGGAATGTCCTAATTACAAAATGCTACAATTGAGGAGTTTTATAAGTAAAGTAAATACCTTTAGAGATGGCTCTGCCTAAAGAATCAGATCAAAAAATTAAAAAAAATTAAAAAAAATAAAAACTCAACCTTGGCCTTAGGATAAACCTTAATGAAAATAATTATCCTTCAGCTGGAGTCAAGATCCCAGACCTGCCTACTCTTCAGAATATTTTTATCTGCAGACAGGACCACTTTCCTCAATACAGCAAAAACACTGCATTTTAGGGATCTACCTTGATAGTTCAGATGGTAAAGAATCTGCCTGCAACGCAGGAGACCCCATTTCGATTCCTGGGTCGGGAAGATCTGTTAGAGAAAGGATAGGCTACCCGTTCCAGTATTCTTGGGCTTCCCTTGTGGCTTAGCTGTTAAAGAATCCACCTGCAATGTGGGAGATCTGGGTTGGAAAGATCCCCCAGAGAAGGGAAAAGCTACTTACTCCAGTATTCTGGCCTGGAGAATTCCATGGACTGCATAGTCTATGGTGTCTCAAAGAGTTGGATACAACTGAGCAACTTTCACATCCACTTTCACTCAATTCTAGCTCTAGGAAAACAAAGGTTAATTTTGCAACTGAGTATCAAGTCATGAGTATGGTAGTCTTACTGTGATACCGGACCTGAGGTTTCTGCATCTTGGCCCCATGACTTTATCTTGCAGTTTCTCCTCCAGGATGAGGTTCTTTCTCCTTTTCTCAGTCCTTGGGCTGATAGTATCCAATGCACTGATAGGCCGCCTTCATGATTTCCTTTACCTCTCCACATATTACTTGTACCTTGGTTCTTTGTCATTATGCTTCCTATGCCTTCTAGAATAGTTACATTTAATCACTGTCAGGACATTCTTGTCACAGATGATTTGCCCATTTTCACTTGTGCCCTTTTCTACCATCACCAGATATTAGATTACATCTACCAGAGTGGCCCTTCTTGCTCCTGGAATAGACACTGTGTTCTTAAGATGTCTTCTAAGCCTCGTGTTGGCCTTAAAATGCCTGTTTCCCAAAGTTTACTCTCTCAGTAAACATTCAGGATGAGTTGGACTCCTAAAGACAATTGAGCTTTCTTTTTCTTCTGTACATAAGAGAATAGAGATCTGACAGGTGAGGTGAATCCCCCAAGAGGCCTCGTTCATAATCGACAGAGAGCTGAGAATATAATTCAGTTCTATCATTCCTAGGGTTTGGGCTCCTCTCTCTACACTATTTCGGGGGATTAATGACAGCCAGATTCCATGCCATTCTTCAATGAAGATTATGTAAGAAAGTGAACATAAACAACATGTTGACTTGCCTGACTTTGAAGTAGAAGACATATTAATTTAGATTTCCTTATTTATAGGATATGTGACCCTAAGGAAACATTTAGCTTTTCTGAGCTTCAGTTTCTTCTGTCAATTTGTAGATAATAATGCTATATTTGCAAATAATGTTTTAAAATTTTAAAAGATGTGTTTATGTTATGTGCTTGAAATTCTGTCTGGTAAAAAGTAGGCCTTTAGTAAGTAATAGTTACCCTCTGGTGCTAAATCTTTCCCCATACCTTGAGTAAAATCATGGAGTCTTAAAACGCAAGCCAGAATATTGAGCAAAATAATGTAAAACTAGGTGTGCATAAGACTAAGTTCTCCAAATGTTTACTATAATGAAGCTGTTGAGTATACAGGAATACCACAGAGACATTGCAGCTTCAGTTCCAGACCACTGTAACAAAATGAATAGTGCAATAAAGTAACAAATGTTTTCATTGCCCAGTGCATATGAAAGTTATATATTCACTCTCTACTGCAGTCTATTAAGTGTGCAATAGCATTTTATCTAGAAAACAATGTACACACCTTAATTAAAAATACCTTGTTGCTAAAAAATGCTAACCATTATCTGAGCCGTCAGTGAGTCACTATCTTTTCACTGATGGAAGGTCTTGTGTTGGTGTTGATGGCTGCTGACTGATCAGGGTGGTGGCTGCTAAAAGTTGTGTGCTTTGGGGGCAGGGTATCAATTTCTTAAAATAAGACAAGAGTAAATCTTGTCATACTGATTGACTCTTCCTCTGACAAACAATTTCTCTGTAGCATGTGATGTTGTTTGACAGCATTTTACTCACAGTAGAACTTCTTTCAAAATTGGAGTCAATCCTCTCAAACTCTGTCCCTTTCTTATCAACTAATAAGAGAAGTGCAAGTTGCTCAGTCATGTCCCCTCTTTGCAATCTTATGGACTGTATTATCCAGGTCAGAATACTGAAGTGGGTAGCATTTCCCTTCTCCAGGGGATCTTCCCAACACAGGGATCTAACCCATGTCTCCCACATTGTAGGCGGATTCTCTACCAGCTGAGCAACAAGGGAAGCCCGCCTTATCAGCTAAATTTAGGTACTATTCTAAATCTTTTGTTGTCATTTCAACAATCTTCACAGCATCTTCACAAGGAGTGGATTCTATCTCAAGAAATCATTTATTCCACATCCATGAGAAGCAACTCCTCACCCGTTAATGTTTTATTATGAGATTGCAGTGATTCTGTCACTTCTTCACAGTCTCCATTTCTAATTGTAGTTCTTTTGTGATTTCTACTCCATTTGCAGTTACTTCCTCCCCCTGAAGTCTTGAGCCACTCAGTTATCCACGAGGGTTACAATCAACTTCTTTCAAACTCCTGTTAATGTTGGAATTTTGACCTCTTCCCATGAACCACAAATGCTCTTAATGGCATCTAGAATGGTTAATTCTTTCCAGAAGGTTTTCAATTTATTTTGCCAAGATTCATCAGAGGAATCATTATATAGGGCAGCTTTTGCCTTAAAAAAATCTATTTCTTAAATAATAATGCCTGAAAGTCAAATTTACTGCTTGATCCATGGGCTGCAGAACAGAGGCTGTGTTAGCAGGCATGAAAATATGATTAATCTCAATGTACATTTCCATCAGAGCTCCTGGGTGACCAGGTGAATTTTCAATGAAAGAATTTTTTTCCCCCTTATAAGTAGGTCTTAACAGTGGGTTTAAAATATTCATAAACAATATTGCAAACAGAAGGGTTGACATCAAGGTTTTTTTGTTTGTTTGTTTCATTTATACAAGGACAGTCAGAATAGATTTAGCATATTTCTTAAGAGTCTTGGGATTTTCAGAATGGTGAAATGAACTTTGGCTTCAACTTAGTCACAGATGCTTTATCCCTAACATAAGAGCTGGCCTGTCTTTTGAGACTCTGAAATCGGGCATTGACTTCCCCTCTCCAGGTATGATATTACAAGATGACATCTTCTTCTAATAGAATGATGCTTTGCCTACACTGCAAAATCTGTTATTTTATGGAGCCACTTTCATTTATTATAATATCTTAGCTAGATCTTCTGGGTAATTTGCTGTAGCTTCTACTCAGCACTTGCTGCTTCACTTTACAGTTTTGTGTTATGGAGATAGCTTCTTTTCTTAAACTTCATGAATCAACCTATGATAGCTTCAAACCTTTCTTCTGCACTTCTTCACCTCTCTCAGCCTTCACAGAATTGAAGAGAACTAGGGCCTTATTCTGGATTAGACTTTGGCTGAAGTGACATGTTGGGGCTGTTTTGATCTTCTATATAGACCACTCACATTTTCTCCATAACAGTAATAAGACTATTTCACTTTCTTATCATCGGTGTGTTCTCTGAAGCAGCATTTTTTAATTTCCTTCAAAAACTTTTCTTTGCATTCAAAACTTTGCTGCTTGGTGTAAGAGGTCCAGCACCTGTTTTGGCTTATGACATTACTTCCTTACTAAGCTCAATCATTACTAGCTTTTGACTTAAAGTGAGAGATATACAACTGTTCCTTTCAAATAGAAACCATTGTAGGGTTATTAACTGGCCTAATTTCAATATTGTATCTCAGAGGTTAGGGAGTCCTGAGGGAGGAGAGAGAGGTGAAGAACAGGCTAGTTGCAATACCCAAAAACATATCTCTGGTTTTGAAATTCACTGTCTTACGTGAGAATGGTTCATGGAGCCCCAAACAATTACAATAGTAACATTTAAAATTACTAGTCACATATCATCATAACAAATATAATAATAATAATAAAATGATTGAAAAATTGTGAGAATTACCAAAATGTGGCACAGAGACAGAAAGTGAACAAATGATGTTGGAAAAAAGACACGCATAAACTTGCTCCATGCAGGATTGCCACAAATCTTCCATTTGTAAAAAACAACAACAACAACAAAAAAAACCCTCAACTTTTGCAAAGCATATTAAAATGAAGTATGCCTGTATTCAATTTTTTTGATTTTCCATTTTTCTTTGATTATATTTTTCCTTTTGCTTTGTCAAAACTAGTATTTATCAATAAATTAAATTTGCTTCATTATATTAATATCTTTTAAAACATTTTTTCTATAGTTATAAAATAATTATGAATGTAATCATTACTCTGGAGTGATTTTTATATAAATACAGCACTAACAAATCCATTTAACAAGAATTTACAAGATTTATCATCAATTATGAATAATTTTGCTATTTGAGACAGCATGCTAACTGGGAAAGACAAACTTCTCAACCCAAAAAAGCTTGCATTCCATTAAAGAGGACTAATGACAACAAAACCCCCAAACAAACAAAAATGGGGGGATGGAGAAGTACAATAATTTCTGATGATGATGACTATTTTAAAGAAAATAAGGTCAGGTAAATAAATAGAAAGAACATGGGGAATGCAAGAATACTGGAGTGGGTTGCCATTTCCTCCTCCAGGGGACCTTTCTGACTCAAGGATCCAACCTGCATCTCTTGCACCCCCTGCGCTGGACAACAGATTCTTCAGCACTTGTACCATCTGAGAAGCCTATGTGTGCGTATGTGTATTATATATGCAATTATATGACTTATATAATTTTAAATAAGGTATCTTAGATTGATTCTCAGTAACTGATTTGTACTTGAGAAAGTGCATGTAGATTTGTTGAGGAACTCTCCCAGAGATACACCTAGAAAGAAATGAGGAAAGTAGAACTCTGCAAAGGACAAGTTGACCCGCTGAGCTCTCAAGTGATACTTGACGCATTCTGGAGCGTATAGAATTCTCCCAAATGAGGCAAGGAATTGACATACACATCCTCATATAAATATCATTCAGTCACTGACTACAGGTCACCACTTGAGAGGCAGCATAACTTTGGGAAAGGGAGTTTTCTGCAGTGAAAGGTGAATTTCAGTGGGGGACACAACCATGAGTCACTGGCAACTGATATTCCTGGTGGTTGGGGGACTGCTGCATAGTTCCTAAAGAGGATGGAGAACTATAGGACCTACTACCGTCTACACCTAATAACACTTAGGTTTACTTGTTTCTCATAGTAAGTTCACTATATCTATCTGGGAATGGCTTCTCCTAGTACCCTGGGTCCCTGGGTAACTTACATGTAATGAGTAGTGAGATGAATTACAGCCTGCACTAATGGAGTTGTGTTTGAGGCTGTAATGAAGACTGACAACTGTCTCTATCATGACTCATTCTATTTTCACCTAATGCTTAGCCAGCATCTCTGCTAATCAAGGCAGCATGCATGGTGAGATGATCCTGACTCATCCCTGAGACGTCCAAATATCTGCTTACCCTACCTCCTCAGGTCATACCTATTTGTATTTGTCTGTTTTTTTAAAATTAAATCTTGGTGTGAAAATACCAAGAGGCATCAAGAAATCTTACAAATTTCAAACATGCAAACATTCTCTGCCCTAAATGTGGCACATGGCCCTACCTTTCTATTAATCAGGATTAATTACTTCTACCATATATTTACTCCATTTTCTGTTTGCTGGCTTGGCCTGAGGTACTACTAAATGAGATGAATAAGACTGGCAAAGAAGGAGGAAATCAGGAGTTCTTGTTTGATCATGTTAATTCTGAAATGTTCATACGCACATGCCAGTAAGTGAAGATGTCAGACAAGTAGCTGGGTAACAATTCCCAGCCAAGGGCAAAGGTTGAGACTAACGTTAAACAATAGGAGTCATCAAGTTTCAGACTGACTACCGGAATGGGTGGCTCTAATAATACTGAAGAGAAAAAATCAGTGGAAATAAAGACATCAGGTTACTGGATTGTTCCTCTGAACAAATGTGAATAAAATGGAATCAGGACAAAAGAAAACAGTGGAAAGGAAGTGGGAGATTTATATGCCCATCTTTGTTTAATGCAAGCCAATATCATTTATTGTTTATGGAATATTATTTGGTAAAACTTGAGAAAAAGAATGAATTCCATTACTAAATAGTTTAAATAATGCCAAGGTTAAAGAAAGTTAAAAAGGTCAAATAACTCTAGCATTTCCTGAAGTACTTACTATATTAATATTTAAATACACAAAAGTGAGATAAAATATATGGAATATTCCAAACTTATTTGTTTTTCAGTGATTATCTTATAGGACTAGCATTTATAAGAAACATACCAAGGAAATACTAATCAAGATTTTAGAGAGGTAGGTCACATGGATCTTGAAAATGTGATCAAACTTTTACAGGTTCTTTGTTTTGAAAATACACTGCGTGCACACACACATACATATAAACTTTGCACATCATCATACAGTTCAAGCAAACCATGAGACTCCTCCGTGGAGCCTAGGTTACATCTACCTTCTGCTCTTGCTACTAATATCTGGTCCTTTGACCAGTACCATGAGCATGGCTTAGCACTTGTTAGATATGCAGAATCTCAGGCCCCATCTTGGATTTCCTGAATCAGAACCTGCATTTTAAAAAGATTCCCAGGTGATCTGTGTCATATTCAAGTAGGAAAAGCCCTGCTCTAGAAGAAAGGCATACGATTAATTTTCACACTCAATTAAAAAAATAAAAGTATCATATATCACTAGACAATTTCAATAACTCCAAACATTTTTCTGAATTTCTCCCAGATTTTTACCCTGATTCAAATCAGCTAAGGAATTCTCCCAAAGATATACCTAGAAAGAAATGAGGAAGGTAGAACTTAATCATAACTGGGAGTTAACTCCTTTAATTTTACCACTTTTATAAAACAAGTAACAGTAAAATGGTAAAAACCACTTATTATTTGGTGCAATCTACAGAGCTTAAAGAAGCACACTCTTGTAAGTTAATACTAGTAAGGTATGATTTACAAAGGCATAGAAATATAATCAAAAGAGTCTTCATATTTCTTTAAAAGTTTAAACAGCCATGAAATTCCATTACCTAGAAGGTTAGACAGAAGTGGCAGTGTTTGGGTGTCCCATAATGGAAAGTGTCAGTTTGTAATAACAAAACACAAGGTCTTTCTTACAGACATTTATGTCTCATTGCAATTTTCCATGTGTCCAGATACCCATAATCAACAATAGGTGCAGCTTTATCTACCAAAATAGAATTTTAAAATATAAAAGAGAAGAAACATAAAAGAAAGTGGAAAAATAGTCCCCATGCATTAACTCTTCACAGCTAAATAATGCTGTTTGATATAACCAGGGTACATTCTTTCCTTCAAACTACCTATTTAAGAGAAAAACTAATAATTCTTATTTTCCTAAATTTGTTCCACCTTTTTTGTTCACTGGTGAAGTGAGAGGATTAGGAAAACATGAGCAGAACACTCGATGACATAAATCAGAGCGAGATCCTCTATGACCCACCTCCTAGAGTAATGGAAATAAAAGCAAAAGTAAACAAGTGGGACCCGATTAAACTTAAAAACTTTTGCACAGCAAAGGAAACTAAAGGCAAGGTGAAAAGACAACTCTCAAAGTGGGAGAAAATAATGGCAAATGAAACAACTGACAAAGGATTAATTTTCAAAATATACAAGCAGCTCATACAACTCAATCCCAGAAAAACAAATGGCCCAATCAAAAAGTGGGGAAAAGACCTAAAAAGGCATTTCTCCAAAGAAGACATACAGATGGCTAACAAAGACATGAAAAGATGCTCAACATAGCTCACAATTAGAGAAATGTAAATCAAAACCACAAAGAAATATCATTCACACCACTCAGAATGGCCATCATCAAAAAGTCTACAAACAATAAATCCTGGAGAGGGTGTGGAGAAAAGGGAACACTCTTGCACTGTTGGTGAGAATGTAAAATGATACAGCCACATGGAAGATGGGATAGAGGTTCCTTAAAAAACTAGGAATAGAACCACCACATGGTCCAACAATTCCACTCCTAGGCATATACCTTGAGGGACCCAAAAGAAAAAGACACGTGTATCTCATTGTTCACTGCAGCACTATTTACAATAGCTAGAACGTGGAAGCAACCTAGATGCCCATCAACAGATGAGTGGATAAAGTTGTGGTGCATATACACAATGGAATATTACTCAGCCATAAAAAGGAACAGATTTGAGTCAGTTCTGATGAGGTGGATGAACCTAGGGAACCTATTATACAGAGTGAAGTGAGTCAGAAAGAGAAAGATAAATATCATATTCTAAATGCACATATACAGAATCTAGAAAAATGGTACTGAAGAATTTATTCACAAGGTGACAATGGAGAAACAGACATAGAGAATAGATTTAAGGTCATGGGGAGAGGGGAGGAGAGGGTGAGATGTATGGAAAGAATAACATGGAAACTTGCATTACATGTGTAAAATAGATAGCCAATGGAAATTTGCTGTATGGCGCAGGAAACTCAAACAGGGGCTCTCTGTTAACCTAGAGGGGTGAGATGGGGAGGGAGATGGGAATGAAGTGCAAAAGGAAGGGGATACATGTATACCTATGGCTGATTCATGCCGAGGTTTGACAGAAAACAACAAAATTCTGTAAAGCAATTATCCTTCAATAAAAAATAAATAAAAAATAAGTAAATAAATAAATATACAAGTATTTTTAAAACAAATGATGCTCTGGTTAGGCAATTTAGTTCAAAAGGGGATTTTAAAATTCAAAAATGTTTCATGATAAATGTGATACAGATATGAGAAAAAATGAGCTCAAAAATATGAAGCTGAAATGAACCCTGCCATTCTTTATAGAAGTAAAAGGGGCATGGCATGTATCTTTTTTTTTTTTTTTTCAAAAGGAACTTGCAGAGATGTTGCCATTTCTGGGGCCATAAATTCATTCAGTCTACAAATGAACTACTCAAAGTTGATACTTTTCAACTGATCTTCATATGTGACCATTACACAGGTACACCCTTTATAGTTATTACTTTGTTGTTGTTTACTTGCTAAGTCCTATCTGACTCTGCCACTCCCATGGACTGTAGCATGCCAGGCTTCCCTGTCCTTCATTATCTCTTGGAGTTTGCTCAGACTTATGTCCATTGAGTTGGTGATGCCATCCAAACATCTCATCTTTTGTTTTCCCCTTCTTCTCCTGCCTTCAATCTTTCTCAGCATCAGGGTAGCCAAATGCGTTGGCTCTTCACATCAGGTAGCCAAAGTATTCATGGTTGATTTCCTTTAGGACTGATAGTCTTGATCTCTTTGCATTCCAAGGGACTCTCAAGAGTCTTTTCCAGCACCACAGTTCAAAAGCATCAGTTCTTCAACACTCAGCCTTTATGGTCCAACTCTCACATCTATACATGACTGGGAAAACCATAACTTTGACTATACAGACCTTTATTAGCAAAGTGATGTGTCTGCTTTTTAATATGCTGTCTAGGTTTGTCATAGCTTTCATTCCAAGGAGCAAGGGTCTTTCAATTTCACAGATGCAGTCACCATTCACAGTGATTTTGGAGCCCAAGAAAATAAAACCTGTCACAGTTTCCACTTTAGTTATAGTCAATCACTATTTGCAGCAGGTTATTTTTTTTTTTAATAGTGGCCACAAATTTCTCAAAATCAAACTGATAAGGACATTTGAAAATATTTACCCCCCATTACTCCTTGCTAAATAATAAAGGTCCTATTTCTTATGAATGCCTCATTAAATCTAGTTTCTATTATTTTAACTTTGTTTTTCTCCAAAGTGACTCCTATTTCTCTGTATCCTTACAATAGAAGAGTATATGATTCTCAAATTAAAGCCTGATCAGTTCCCAACTGAATAATATTGGTATTCTTTTTTCATGTAGGTCTATTTCATGTACAGCATTTTGCTCATTTTATCCCTTTTTTTTTTTTTTTTTTCAAAAACAGGAAAGTATTCCTCTGCTATTGATAACACATTACATAGTGAATTGTGTCTACTCCTTTTTCTAATACATATCTGTAGGGCAGATTGGTTCTAGAGAAAGGCTATGTTTACTATCTTACTATTGCATTTATCTCCTTGCTTTTTTTCCAAGTTACATAACTTAGCCACAGAATTGCTATTGTAATCTCAGAGTGATGAATTCTTTAAAAAAAAAAAAAAAAGCAGAGGAAGAAGAAAGGAAAGAGAAAAAAAAGAAGAAAGAAATTGCTATTCTAACAGAGTCGGGAAATCTTCAATCCCTTCACAGTCTCGTCAACCACAAATACCTCTGGTGGTGCTTTTAACAGCTTCCTGTTGAAATGTGATCCTCTCCTATAAGGAAATTCTAAAGCTACCAGGTTTTTAATGAATACATCCAATTTTAAGAATAATAATCCTACTCAGTCATGATGTCTTTCTTCAAATGTGTGGACATTTCAGTTTTGTTTTAATTTATTCTTCTTTTTTTTTTTTTTTTGGCTGTGGCACACTGCACACGAGACCTCTATTCCCTAACCAGGGATCGAACCTGTGTCCCCTGCAATGGAAACACCTACTCTAAACCACTGGACAGCCAGGCAAGTCCTGAAATTAGTTTCAGTTTTGAAGGACTTCATAATGCATGTGTGTGTTTATATATGAAATTGGCCTGTATTAATAATCTTTGTTTCTATTTCTGACTGCTGTAGATGCTAAAGTTACACTGATAGACTTAATCATGTGAATTTGCATCTTTATTTAATCTTGAAATAAACTAACTATAAATGATGAGAATAATCTCCTTGAATGTCTGTAGAATTTGCTTGGGGAAAAACAAAAATCTAAGTCTGGTATATTTTGCCAGGGGCAAAGTTAGAAAGTTAATTTTTTTGCCAGTTTACTCAGGTTTTCCATTTTTCTTATGTCTATTGTAGTAATAAAATTACTGTTTTCTTTCACAAATGTTGCTCATTTCACATAAATTTCCAAATGTATTGAAGATGCATTCTCTAAACGAAAATTCCTTAACATGTTTCATATTGTTTTTAAATGATATTTGTGCTCTAACTCTATTTATAATTTTATTCCACTTCACAGTTAGTGTTTCTGCTCTTCAGCAAAAAAAAAAAAAGTATTGTCTTGCAAGAGCATTTTCTCATGGATAAAATTTTAAAGAATAGATTTTAAAATCCATATGTGTTTTATTTTCTACGAATTTCTTCTCTACAGTATTTTTCTTCTAGTTTTTCCAGATTAACTCTGTTTAAGCTAGTTTCTATAGATAAATGCTTAAGTAAGATTTTCCCCCTTAAAAAGCTAAGTAAAATTAATAAGATAACTATCAGTTATTACAATTAACTTAGCTGCATTTCATAACTTATGAAATATATAATTCAAAAAGATACACACACCTAATATTCATATCAGCATTATTTACATTAGCCAAATGTGGAACCAAACTAAATGTCCATCAACAGATAAACGAATGAAGAAGATGTGGTTATACATATACAATGAAATATTCAGTTCAGTTGCTCAGTCATGTCCAACTCTTTGCAACCCCTGGTATCATTTGCCAAAGACAAAGTTATAGAAGTTAATTTGCCAGTTTACTCAGGTTTTCCAAATGTACTGAAGACATATATTTATTATTTTACATTATGAGTTCCTCCTTAACCTGTTATTTAGGGATAACTTGTTTTCAAACATGCTTTCTGCAATATTAGTGCTATTCTAATTTAATATTATTATGGTGAAATAATGGGCTTCCCAGATGGAGCTAGTGATAAAGAAGCTACCAGCCAATGCAGGAGACATTAGAGACATGTGTTCAACCCCTGGGTTGGGAAGATACCCTGGAGGAGGGCATGAAAACCCACTCCAGTATTCCTGCCTGGGGAATCCCATGTACAGAGGACCCCGTGGGCTACAGTCCATAGGGTCGCAAAGAGTTAGACATGACTGAGGCACGCGTGTGCACATGCACACATACACACACACACACACACTGTAGTTTGTACTGAACTCATTCTCTAAAACTAGACTTCCTAGATGTTTTTCCTTTGTTATGTAATATGTGTTGGACTTTTGGAATACTTCATGTGTATTTGAAAAGAAAATATATGATATCTCTGCTATAAGTATTAATAAAGCCTCTGAGAAGACTTGTTCAAATTACATGTACTTGTTTTCTAATTTTTAATGTTTGATATTTGTTTCTGATAGCTGTGTATTAAAATCTATATCTTGAGGTTGTACTTGTCTATTTCTCCCTATATCCTTATTTGCTTTATCTATTCTGAAAGCTATTTACAAAATATTATTCTTTCTACATTGGCTTTTTTATTATAACATACTGTGTTCTTTTTGAAAAATCCTTATTAGTGTTTTCTCCTTAAATTCTTGTCTGCTACTAACATTTGCACACAGAGCTTTTAACATTTGCCAACTACTTTTGCTTTATTGACTATGCCAAAGCCATTGACTGTGTGGATCACAACAAACTGTGGAAAATTCTTGAAGAGATGAGAATACCAGACCACCTGACCAGCCTCTTGAAAAACCTGTATGCAGGTCAGGAAGCAACAGTTAGAACTGAAATAGAACAGACTGGTTCCAAATCGGGGAAGGAGTACGTCAAGGCTGTATATTGTCACCCTGCTTATTTAACTTATATGCAGTGTACAACATGCGAAATTCTGGACTGGATAGAAGCACAAGCTGGAATCAAGATTGCTGGGAGAAATACCAACAATCTCAGATATGGAGATGACACCACACATATGGCAGAAAGCAAAGAGGAACTAAAGAACCTCTTGATGAAAGTGAAAGAGGAGGGGGAAAATGTCTTAAAACTCAACATTCAGAAAACTAAGATCATGGCATCTGGTCCCATCACTTTTGTGTGTGTGTGTGTGTGTGTGTGTGTGTGAATTCCTCAGTTTTATCATTCAAGTCACTAACAATTTTTTACGACACAGTGATCTAAATTTACTTTACCTATTGATTATCTTAATGTGTTTAGTTTTATTCTCTCAGAACCCTTTTGTCCATCTAGCTTTTTTTTTTTGTTTCTTCCTATCTAGGCCAATGGAATTTAAAAGCTGCAGCTTCAGTCATCAGATTCATGAACTGTACCTTGCTTCAAGTCTTTTCATTATGGGGAATACTTTGAATCATGGGGACTAGAAATAAATAAATAAATAAAACTCCATTTTTGAGTCCAGTTTACCCTTGACTTTAGTTCCCTCCCACTGCTGTGTGTGTGTGCATGTGTGTGTGTATACACATATACATATATATATACTAAAATATATACATATATATGAGTTCCTATTACACAAATATATTTGTCTTGATTTTTATTTTCTTTCTATATATTGTTTCTGTTTAGTCCTTTATTGTTATATTTTCTATATGAACTTGCAGTCCTGTCTTCATTTATGTTCCTTTAATTGTATTTGTATTTTGTACTAGCCTTCTGTTGAGCTCACTTAGGTCTAAACTTGTATTAGCAGTCTTCACAATGCCTTATTATATGAAGCAGTTGTTATTGCTTTCTATTGCTGTAGTATCTGAGTACTACGAATTTACACAGTTAGCAATCAATAAAGACTTTCGATTGGATCACTAAATCTTATTTTGTTTAACTAGAGGAAGTATACCCACTTTTCTATTGATAATATGGAAGTTTGAATGGAGTTGTTATATTTTTACTATTATCAAAAACAAGTCAAGTGTAGTTTAGTTGCTCAGTCGTGTCCAATTCTTTGCAACCCAATGGATTGTAGACTACCAGGCTCCTCTGTCCACGGGATCAACAATAAATCTATTTGGAAAATGACTTACTATCTAACTTGTAATATGCAATGCATTTTCTGAAACTCTGATTGCTCTGAATTTCCTTTTATTATCTAAATCTGTTTGACTATTTTAAAATATATATATCTCTAGCTATAATCTAGAATTTAAAGAGAAAAATGTGAGTTGATTGGAGTTGAATTTTAATTAATTCTAGTGCATTGAAGCTCTGATCTTGTAAGTCTTAACAACATTTAATCTACAGTGATATTGCAAGGTTAAGAAAAGCAAGTCCTAAGTTTTCCAAAGGAATCTCATAGAAGGAAAATCCTTTTTGACTGATTGCATTTCTCCTTTAATATATCCTCAAGTAAATAGCGAATGACATGAATAATTGTATTTTATTTAGATGTAAATAGCTATTTTCAAAAGAGGAATTTTCTCCCCAATATAAAAAAAAATTATTTTCTCTAAGACTGCATCACTGAAATTAGGAAATAACATGAGACCACTTTCAGAAATCACATAATGACTCACCCATACACTTTTTGCAATAAGTATTACCATAAATTGTCAACTATGTGACTTAGGAAAGTACAATAGATAACAGATTTCATAAAATGTCATATTCTAACAATTTCACTTAAGACAGTTTCAATTTAGTGTCATGTTAGGTGAGGAGTATTTGTGTAAAATATTAAAACTATTATGTGTTTTTAATATAAATAGTGTGCCTCATTTAAGTATAGTTTCTTGGAGTATAGAAATATGTTTTCTATGGGTTTCATGAGCTTCTTGCTGCCTTAGGGAATTCACAGTCTTTCATATTGCTTGGTAACTTCATAAGTATCTTTAGGAAGAAATCAAAATATTGCTTATTTTGATAATAATATAAATCAATTTAGTGTTTTGTAATTTAAGACAATATAATAATAAACAATAATAGCTAACATACAGAATTCACCATATGCCCAGAATTGTTTTAAGAACTTAGTTGATTCATTTAATCCTACTAAGATCCCTTTGCTGAAGGCACTCCTATTGTTCCTATTACGTAAATGAGGAAACTGAAACACTGGTCGAACCAGGATTCCAATACAGGTGGTCTCACACCAGAGACCCAGGTAGTCATACACGATTGGGATTATTAGGCACCTTTAATGCATTTATTCTACAAAGACCAATTCAAATCCAACAACTTGAAAATGACAAGTTACAATGCAATATGATATTATTTATCAACTCAAAGACCCTTACATGAAAAATATGCCTTCACAAAATCTAAATAAAGATGGAAACTCTCAAATTGCTTTAGGATAACAAGGCCCTGCATCAAAGAATCAGGGAAAGATTTAGAGTCAGTTAAATTCTGTCAGTTATAATTTGGTAGAATGTGAAAAATCCCTTCACCTCTCTGAGTCTGAATTCCCCCATAGGAAACATGGGAATAATGATCCTGTTCTAACTTATTTTAAAATTTCAATTGAGGATATATCAGAAAAGCACTATAAATTAAAAAATTATGTGAAATATGTTAGAAAAAACCTTTTTAGCCCACCATATGGTATTGAATATTTCTAATATCTATGAAAAAAAATGAGTCAATCATGTTAAGAGATTTGAGATAACTTGAATTCATGAAGAAATAGTGTGTAATATACACAATTCCTGTGAACAATCTATACATCTTATTGCAATGTCTATTTACTTGTCAGCTTCAGATTTTTTCCTAAACCATTATGTCCTGAAGATATAAACTAAGCAACAGAAATATTAAAGGCTACTTCTATGCTTAAATGAATAGATCAAGCTCAATACAGCTTGAAGTATTAATAGCAGAGTTTGTTTTAGTCCTCTACTGTTTCTAATTCTCAGACATATAATCATTTTATTATGCCTCACTTCTCATCTGATATTTAAAAACAAAAAGCCCCACAGGTAAGGATGGTCAACAAAGAATGGGGAAATAGTGTATTGTTAAGGAGGAAAAATTAATATGTTTTTAAAATAAATCAATAGCAGAACAAAAAGTAAGCAGGCCAAAGGTCCTGTTATACAAAGGATTTTAATACTCATAAAAGAGGTGTAACTAAGCAAAAGATCAAGATTTTTTTTTCCCAGAAAAATGGTTTTAGAAAAATTAACAAAAGACAGTTTATCTTCTTACTTTCTATGATATCAGTACAACTGGTTTTGGCATCCAGGATAACGCTCACTCCTTCCAGAAGACACTGGTGCTCTGGAGCAAGGTAAGGAGATGTACAAGGATGGTACCTCTCATTCTCCATTGCTGTAGAGTATCCCCACAGTCTCCAAAGTGAGGGTATGTAAATGAGATGCCTGCTTCTCAGGTCAACGCTTTAAGATAAGCAGGTGAGCATCTTTAGTTTAAGTGTAGGTACAATCGGCTGCCGCAGAGCTTGGCCTTAGGGCAGGTCAGTCTAAACTCATGAGCCCTTTAACGGCTGTTTCTAAGCTTGGTAGGGTCTTGAGATGTGTGAACCCCACTGGTTTTCAGGGGATGTTTTGGGAGGTCATCTTTGGGTGCAGGTATTAAAAGCTGAGGTGCCCTCTGTGGGAGACAAACCCTTAGCACCTTGTAAAGAAGCTCTGGTTCTCAGGTTTTTCCTGGTTGTGGGTCACCGCTCCAGAAGAGAGGTTTATGGTAAGATTGTCTTTCAGCGTCTCTTATTGCTTTGATGCTTTCTAATTTACTCAGTGTAAACAACACTCATTCAACTTTTCAGTTCAGTTCAGTTCAGTTGCTAACTTGTGTCTGACTCTTTGTGATCCCAGGGACTGCAGCATGCCAGGCTTCCCCGTGCTTCACCATCTCTCAGAGCTTGCTCAAACTAATGTCCATTGAGTCGGTGATGCCATCAACCATCTCATCTTCCTGCCGTCCCCTTCTCCTCCTGCCTTCAGTCTTTTCCAACAACAGGGCCTTTTCCAATGTCCTATATGCAGCTGTAGACTCAGGGTGCCCGTGGCAGAAGGTGAGCTCAGGATTCTCCTACATTGTTATCTTGAACCCCTGTATGTCTTTTTTAATATAATAAATGTACTCTAATTATAACTTTATGGAATATATTTATAGGGAAAGCCCAATAAGTCTGTATAACCAAAATAGTATAGCTTATGTTCAGAGAGCGAGATTATGGATTGAAATTTTCTAATCTTCTTTTTTATTAAAGTGCCGTAATACTCCTATCCTTCAAATAATGGTCTCATGAAGAAGAGAGGGAAAAACAAAAGGATTTCATAGGTTACCATGATAAAAGTAAGACCCTTGAAATTTCAGTGGCTAATTGTTTAGATTTTTTCTGAATAAGTGTGATATGGTGGATAGCATATGCATATTTTTGCCAATTTTGTTTTCTAGATTCATGAAGTAACCATAGGGATTCCTTATAATAAAGAGAAAATAATTAAATTAAAATGAAGAAAATAAAAATAATACTGTAACTTTCTGTACATTGTGTATGTTGAACATCAGAGCTAGCATAATGGACTATTTTAAAAAAAGAGATTATTTGGCTAAGAAGCAAAAATACTCAGAATGAAACTGGCTTTAATTATATTAGCAGAGGAAAAGATAAAAATCACAAAATATAAGATTAATTTTCATCTTAATAATAAAAAGAGTCCATCAGGCTATTATATTTCACCAGTTTATTAGTGTATATTTGTAACAACACATATCAACTCTGCTTATAAAAATATCTATAAATGAAAGTTATACTATCACAGTATCCTAGAAACATAACTTGGCTGATGCTTCAAAGAAAATCCATATCAGTATTGGAACAAGACATATTCTTCTCACTAAATCACAAAGCCTCCTTATTTAATTCTTATAAAATTAAATGAAAGTATAATTAAATATTGTAATTTACACAACCTCATGCAAGTTTCTCAATACTTCAGAAATATTCTCTGTTATCAATGTCTTATATTGATCTCATTTAGACGATTGCTAGTTTGGACTATTAAAACAGTATTCCAGTAAACATCATGGTACATGTATCTTTCACAATTAGATCTCTAGTGTGTGTATCTATACATATATATATATCTATATCTGAAGTGAAATTGATTTCATAGCAAACTGGGCTCAATGTGACTATTATAAATGAAATCTCTCTGTAATTTAATCTATTTTGTTTGGTTATTAATAAATTTGATCATTAGCATATATAAATATATATATTAACTAAATATAGTAAATTATTATATTCACTAATATAAATTAGTAAATTTATACTAGTAAATATAAGTAAAATATTTTTTATTCATATACATTTCTGTTTTTTAATGTTAGCTCTCTGTTGATATCTGCCTATTTTTCTAGTGAATTGCTGTTATAGATTTGTAATAGTATTTTATATATAAAAGAGTCAAACATTTTAACCAATTTGCCTGCTTCACGCATGGTATTTTTCTCTGAGTTTTCAGGTTGTTTTTTAACTCAATGTTTATATCACCTTGCTTATAAAAGTTTAAATGCTGATAAAATAAAATCTAATTTTATAGGCTTCTGGCTGTTATAAAAGACCAGCCTTTAGGTGACCTTGTTAACTATAAAGCACCCACCTCAAAGATTTTGAGATAACAGTAATGTGGTTAAAAACATATAGCTGGAAACCAGATTCTCTGGGTTTAAATCCTGGGTCACCCTTATCTAATTATCTTTGTGCTATTAACTTTTCTGCATGTAGTTTTTTCATCTACAAATTGAATAAATATATATGAAGTGCTTAGTAAAGAGTCTGATACAGAGTAAGTGCTATGTAAATGTTTACTGATAAACATGGAGTTTGTTACTCTAAGGAGATTCCTCTGTATGCAGAGGGATTTTCATATTAAAATTTTATTCATTTCATTCATTCATTCATAAAGTATGTGCCTACTATTTACCTCTCTGGCACCAGGCCAGGTGCTAAAATCTTAGCAAGTATGAATGTTCCCTTTTTCATGGAGCTTACTACTTAATATGTGAGAGGATAAAATTGCAATATGACAATTATAAGGAGAGATAAAAATGCTATGATGGATTTGATCTATTCAGTTTTGGAAGTGACTTCCCTGAGGAGGTGATGCTTAAATTGAAATCTAAATGATATACAGAAATTATTTTGGAGAAAATTAAAAGACCATTCATATAAATTTATCTAGGTGAATAAATGAAGCTATATTCTTGATCGATTTAAAACTATTCTTGCAAATAAGCACTATTTCATAAACAGCAGTTCTAAATACTGCATTGTAATTCAAAGATTAAATAATTAAGAACTCTCTCAACTCCAGTTACTTGTGTGAATTACATAACACAAACATTTATAAAGGGTTGATTGCTTTTACAAATGTTTATCTTGAATTTAAATAATTTTTCTTAGTTTACTCTCTTGCAGACATGCCTATGTTTTTGAAATTTTTATAAGATAAAAAAATACTCTCTACAAGGTTTCAACACACATATAGTTAAGCAAATTTAAAAGTCCTAAAAAAATATCCTCTTTAAATGGTTAATAAAATGAGAAGTTAAATAAATAAATTAAAGGTGCTGGGGTAGCATGCACCAACATGTAAGCGGCTGTATCCATGAGTGATGGAAAATTCAGTAAAAGCTGCATTGTATAGCTTTGGGGCTTTTTTAGTGCTGATTGGAAATCTGCACTGCATAGAAATGCCAATCAATAAAGAAGCAAGACAGGAGAGGAAAGAGGGAACCAATATATTGGATCACAGGCACTGAACTGGGCCCTTATCTGTAGGCGCTATAATGTGGTAAACAGGACATGCAGAGTTGGGTCATTTCGTCTGCCAGTTGCTTGACTTGGACATTTCAACAAGTAAAATTAAAAATGATTTTTTACGTTAATGTTTTAGCTTAACAAATAATCTTAAGTAAAAAGTTATAAATGAATGAACGCCTTTGGAAAGCTTTCTCAGTTCCAGGAAAGGCTATGCTTTTTTGGCTCCTTTAGCAAAAGGTAGTAACTACTGCATTACCAAAGGGCATTCATCCAGCAAATCTAGATTCCAGAGAACACCATCACCTTAGGAAAATCATTTAATGACTCAGAGTCCAGCAATATATCTTTTAAAATAATAACATGAGCTAAAGAGTGTTAAAATGCTACTTTTGTGGTGAGAAGACATGCATTTCTTTTTGATCCTCTTCCACATGAAAATGGAAATAAATGACAGTGACAAATGACACTGAAATACTACATGTGTCTAATTTTATAATGGGCTTTATTTGTGAATAGAAGATAGCAGTAGCTTTTTGAAATTCCCTACTGGGTAATAAATTAAATTATCTTGTTCTCCATCTCAGTTCCTAGTCTAAGTTTACAGTCATTTTTTGATGTAATTGTTATAATTTTTAATAAAATCCACCCTAAGCATCAAGGAATGAAATCTTCTACCACTCTAGATTCCACTGCATAGTTCAGAGTGTAAAAAAAGCAGTTAACAGCCCAACAGCCTCCAAACTAAATATTGACCAAATATATTTACCAAATATCTTAAAAGGATAAGCTAGTTTTAGAAACTTACACAATTTTATTTTCTCATTGTGATTCTTTTCCCAGTGATACTTTATGCACATGCTAAAGAATTTGGTATTCTTTCCCAAGAGATGGAAAAAAAAAAAACACATTTTGTTTGAAGTGCTAATATAAATACAGTTTGAATAAACAACCTTCAAGTTGAAAGTCAACCTAATGTATATAAAGAACAGTTTTTTGTTCATTGTTTCTTTTTTTTTTTTTTTGTCCATTGTTTCTTGCACAATACAGTAAGGTTTTAGACCTCACTTTATTCCATTAGTGTTAAAGGGCCACTATTCAGAAAAACAGTAAAAGTTTTACATTTCAGGTTTTGCAGAAATAAAGTGGTAAGTATTCATTTTACAGTGAATGAGTAGACAGGGAAGATATCAGGGGACATCACAGAATAAGTTAGCAACTGCATTTTACAATATGTGAGAAAACATTTCTTAGAATATTTACACTTAAAAGAAAAACCTCTCAAACAAGAAGTAGCAATAAAAAAAAACAAGTCCATGTTTAAAATTCTGGTGTAACTATTTAAAAAGCTGCGTGCTTTCTCATAAAATGTTCTAAATGCCTAAAAGACATATAAAAATTGTCTAGATTCAGAGGCAATTAGTTATTAAATGTAAAACATAGTAAAATGAATATAAACCATATATGAGTTGTAAATATTTCCAAAGATTTTAATAATATATTGATTTACTGGACTTCCTTCTTTAATAACATGTTAATGAAAAATTAAACTATAAAAAATTGGCTTATAGCTCTCCTGAGACATTCAACCCTTTTATCATAACACAGAGTAAATGTTCAGTCAGTTAGGTTCAGTCGCTCAGTTGTGTCTGACTCTTTGTGACTCCACGAACTGCAGCACACCAGGCCTCTCTGTCCATCACCAACTCCCGGAGTTTACCCAAACTCATGTCCATTGAGTCAGTGATGGCATCCAACCATCTCATCCTCTGTCGTCCCCTTATCCTCCTGCCTTAAATCTTTCCCAGCATCAGGGTCTTTTCAAATGAGTCAGCTCTTCACATCAGGTGGCCAAAGTATTGGAGTTTCAGCTTCAGCATTAGTCCTTCCAATGAATATTCAGTCACTGATTTCCTTTGGGAGCGACTGGTTGGATCTCCTTGCAGTCCACGGGACTCTCAAGAGTCTTCTCCAACACCACAGTTCAAAAGCATCAACTCTTCGGTGCTCAGCTTTCTTTATAGTCCAACTCTCACATCTATACATGACTACTGGAAAAACCATAGCTTTGACTAGATGGACCTGTGTTGGCAAAGTAACATCTCTGCTTTTTAATATGCTATCTAGGTTGGTCATAACTTTTTTCTAAGGAGCAAGCGTCTTTTAATTTCATGGCTGCAGTCAGCATCTGCAGTGATTTTGGAGCCAAAATAAACAAAGTCTGTCACTGTTTCCATTGTTTCCCCATCTATTTGTCATGAAGTGATGGGACCAGATGCCATGAGCTTAGTTTTCTGAATGCTGAGCTTTAAGCCAATTTTTTCACTCTCCTTTTTCACTTTCATCAAAAGGCTCTTTAGTTCTTCTTCACTTTCTGCCATAAGGATGGTGTCATCTGCATATCTGAGGTTATTGATATTTCTCCTTGCAATCTTGGTTCCAGCTTGTGCTTCATCCAGCCTGGCATTTCTCATGATGTACTCTGCATATAAGTTACATTAGCAGGATGACAATATACAGCCTTGATGGACTTCTTTCTCAATCTGGGAGCAAATGTTATCTCTTGTTATCTCTTAAGCATCCTGCCAGTGCCAAATTTGTCAGACTTTCCATCAATTTTCTGCAACCATGTTTCATGGTAGTTCAAAATTTATCATTCTAATCTCAAATTTGAATAGTTCCTGACTACAAAGTTCTAAAAACGTTGTACTCTTTCATTTATAAAATGTCTCCTGTACTTTTAGATTTTTAATTATAAAAATTCAGATAATATAGATATACCATGTAAAATGTTAAATCTCTTAATTATTTCCATTCTACCCCATGACAGCTATACTTAAGTTTATATAAATCCTTCCACTTATTTACCTATATAGTGTTCTCTTAAAACACACCAAAAAATTGTATACTACAGATTTATTTGTGACAAAGTTTGTTTTCACATGTCAGTAATATATAAGAGACATCAGTATCAATAGACCAATCTCACACTAAAAAAGTGTGAGGCCACACAAGTGGCCATGTGTATATGTGTTCAGGCTTCTCAGGTGGAACAGTGTTAAAGAATCTGCCTGCCAATGCTCAAAGTGGCCAGAGTCAGGTTCAATCCCTGGGTCAGGAAGATCTCCTGGAGAAGGAAATGGCAACCTATTCCAGTATCCTAGCTGGTAAAATCCCTTGGACAGAGGAGCCTGGTGGCTGCAGTCTACGGGTTTGCAAAGAGTCAGATGTGATTGTGCTCAGTCGTGTCGGATTCGTGAGCCCGTGGACTGCAGCTACCAGGCTCCTCTGTCCA
This sequence comes from Dama dama, assembly GCF_033118175.1. NCBI lineage: Eukaryota > Metazoa > Chordata > Mammalia > Artiodactyla > Cervidae > Dama > Dama dama. The sequence goes on from NC_083695.1 coordinate 26,093,063, forward strand.
TGGGTTTTTTCCAGGCAAGGATACTGGAGTAGGTTGCCATTTTCTTCTCCAGGAGATCTTCCTGACCTAGGGATCAAACCCATGTCTTTTGCATCCCCTGCATTGGCATGCAGATTCTTTTCTACTATGACACCAAAGAACCCATAATGTAGCTGAATCATAATAATTTATATCCTTTTTATAGAAATTTATTTCTATTAACTGTTGTTATTGTTATCTACTTGTTATCGCTATTGTTATTACAAACAGTATAATTAATATCTTCATACCCTTGTTTATATGTGGAAAATTTTTTGTAATATAGATTCTAAAGACTAGAGATGCTGTATCTGTGCATTCTCAATTTTAGTAGAGTCTGCCAAACTGCCCTCAAAGAATATTTTTACCCAATCACACAAGGTAAATAATCCTACCAAAAGTGAGTATCTTCTAGTCTATGTTACATGATGAATCTTTACTTTTTTTTTTGCCACTGATGGTGAAAACAGATATCTCATTGCTTTTATTTTTCAAGATATTTGCAACTTTATCTGTATTTTCCACTCCAGTAGCATTGAGAAATGTTTTATTTATATATTTATACATAATTGTTATTCTTCATGTTATCATCTTATCCTTTTGTGTATTTTTCTATGGAAATATTTATCACTGTAATCTGAAGTTCAGCAATAATAACTGGGCCTGTAAACTCAAGTAGCTTGGATGAACTTTCTTTTACATCTTTCTAACCTCCTACTACTTGGCCACATTGTGGAAGTCCTTAGTCAAGCCAGGTAACTGAAGTCCCAGCTTTTTGGATGAACTGATAGGGAATCATAAGAACCAGGAAGATGGAGCAGAGGGAAGTGCTGGGGAAAATAACCCTGTAGAGCTGATTGTGAAGTCCTGGTCTAAATTCCAAATAAGGCTTATGTAGATCTCCTCTTTGACTGTGTGGATCATGACAAACTGTGGAAAATTTTTAAAAAGATGGGAATACCAGACCATCTGACCTGCCTCTTGAAAAATCTGTATGCAGGTCAAGAAGCAACAGTTAGAACTGGACATGGAAAAACAGACTGGTTCCAAATCCGGAAAGGAAGACGTCAGGCTGTATATTGTCACCCTACTTATTTAATTTGCAGAGTACATCATGAGAAATGCTAGGCTGGATGAAGCACAAGCTGGAATCAAGATTGCAAGGAGAAATATCAATAACCTCAGATATGCAGATGACACCACCCTTATGGCAGAAAGCGAAAAGGAACTAAAGAGCCTCTTGACGAAAGTGCAAGAGGAGAGTGAAAAAGTTGGCTTAAAGCTCAGCATTCAGAAAACTAAGCTCATGGCATCTGGTCCCATCACTTCATGACAAATAGATGGGGAAACAATGGAAACAGTGACAGACTTTGTTTATTTTGGCTCCAAAATCACTGCAGATGCTGACTGCAGCCATAAAATTAAAAGACACTTACTCCTTAGAAAAAAGTTATGACCAACCTAGATAGCATATTAAAAAGCAGAGATGTTACTTTGCCAACACAGGTCCATCTAGTCAAAGCTATGGTTTTTCCAGTAGTCATGTATAGATGTGAGAGTTGGACTATAAAGAAAGCTGAGTGCCAAAGAATTGATGCTTTTGAACTGTGGTGTTAGAGAAGACTCCTGAGAGTCCCGTGGACTGCAAGGAGATCCAACCAGTCCATCCCAAAAGAAATCAGTCCTGAGTATTCATTGGAAGGACTAATGCTGAAGCTGAAACTCCAATACTTTGGCCACCTGATGCAAAGAACTGACTCATTGTAAAAGACCCTAATGCTGGGAAAGATTGAAGGATGGAGGAGAAAGGGACGACAGAAGATGAGATGGTTGGATGTCATCACCAACTCAATGGCATGAGTTTGAGTAAACTCCAGGAGTTAGTGATCGACAGGGAGGCCTGGCGTGCTGCAGTCCATGGGGTCACAAAGAGTCAGACACAACTGAGTGACTGAATTGAACTGAGATCTTCTCTTAATCAGCATAACTGAACAAACAGGCCATATCTCAGATCTGAGACTAACAAATAGCCCAATAGTTCCCACAAACACTGAACACATCTGAATATCATAGCAAAAGCTTTAAAAATTGAACAGATATTGTAATCACAGCCAATAAAAGACAAGAGGAAATTTGTAGCCTGAAACTAATTGATCTAATTGAACTAATTACTTACAAAAAGCAAAAATATAAACTCCTCCAGGAGTTACATAAAGTCACTGAATGTAATATTCAATACCTGTAGGATGTGATCGTCAGAATAATAGTCTCAGAAGATGTCCACACTTTAATTCTCATAACCTGTAGATGTGTTACCTTACATGAGAAAAGAGATTTGGATATATGATTAAGTTATAGACCTTAAGACAGGGAAATTATCCTGGTTTATCTTGTGGGCCCACAGTAATTACAATAGAGGAAGAGAATGACAGAAGAGGTTATCAGAGTTATGCAATGAAGGAAAACTAAACCCATCATTTCTGGCTTTGATGGTAGAGAAACAGAGACGGAGAAAAGGAATGCAAATGAGTTCCAGAAAGCAGGAAAAGTGAGAAAATATTCTCCCCTAGAACCTCCAGAAAGAAATGCAGTCCTGCTAACACCTTAGCCTAGTGGTACAGTATCAGAGACCACAGAACTATAAGACAATAAATGTGTATGGTTTAAACCACTGAGTCTGCGATAATTTATTACTACAGTTTTATTACTACAGTAATAAAACCAAAAGCTGTTTCTTTTAAATATCAAGAAAACTGACAAAATTCTAAAAAGACTGTCAAAAAGAGATACATTGTTACATAAATTATAACATCAGGAAAGAAACGGAGGATCATCACAACAGAACCACAAGTTTTAAAAGGACAATGAGGGAAAAAAATCATAGCAACTTTATGAACATAAATTTTATGTCTTAAATGAAATGGACTTATCTCTTTATAGACACAAGTTAGCAAAACTCAATGAAGAATAAGTATGTATGCTACACAGTTTTATAACTATCAAGAAACTTGAATCCATAGTTCAAATTTTTCCTTTCCTAATTTTTTCATAATTTTTATGATTAAAATTATTAATAATAAAAATTAGTGATTTTTAATAGATTAAAAATTATTTAATTCCTAAATAATTTTTAAAAATGCTGTGTTCAGGGCTTGGAAGACTCGACACTGTAAAAAAGTCAGTTGTTCCCAAATTGACATATTTATTGCAATTCCAATCAAATTTCAAGTAGAGTATTTTAGATATAGACAGTCTGATTTTTTAAAAGTATATGAAAATTCAAGACAACTATAATAACTAAAATGATAAAAAAAAAAAAAGACTGAAGTTGGAGGAACCATCTACCAAAATTTAAGATATTGGTTTTTGGTGGTTTAGTCACTAAATTGGGTACGACTCTTGCAACCCCATGGACTGTAGCCTGCCAGGCTCCTCTGTCCATGGGATTTCCCCAGGCAAGAGTACTGGAGTGTATTTCCATTTCCTTCTCCAGAAGATCTTCCCAATCTATGTATTGAACCTGGGTCTCCTGTATTGCAGGTGGATTCTTTACCATCTCAGGGAAGTCCTGCTGTAAAGCTATAGCAGTTAAGAAAAGGTGGTATTGGTGAAGGGATAGACACAACATTAATGAAATGGAACAGAGTATCTAGAAATATATGGCTAAGTGATATTTCACAAAATGCAAAAGAGTCCCATGGAGAAAAAAATTCAACAAATAATATTAGAAAAATTGGATATCCCTATGCAATAAAAAGAATCTACCCTAAACCTCATATGTTATCCAAAATTTAACTCAAAATGGCTCATGACATAAATATGAAATGTAAACTCATAAAATATTTATAAAAATATGAGAAATCTTTTATGACCTGTGACAAAGAATTCTTAGACATGATACCAAAAGTACATTACAAAAAAGAAATAATGATTAATTAGAGTTCAACAAAATGTAAAATTTTGTTTTTCAAAAACTGTGGAGAGAACAAAAAGATAAACTTCAGAATTAGAGAAAACATTGCAAACTGTATATCTAATAATGGACTTATATCCAGACTATTTAAGGAATTCTCCAAATGCAATTATAAGATAAGAAACAATCCAATTTAAGTATTCCTGACGTTACCAAGTTCTGGTGAGAAAGTGGAACAACTGGAACTCTCATGCACTGTGATATGGGAATTTTCTTCTTCACCATATGCCTCAGCAATACTACTCCTGGGAATTTACTTTAAATAAATAAAAATTTATGTTCTCACAAAAATCTGTACATGAATATGTACATAAGCTCTATTCATTTTTTAATGTAAATAATTCAAAGTCCAGGCAACCAAAAGACTGCCTTTGAAGAAACAATAATTTCCTGTTGGATCCAGACAATTTATTAGTTACATAGAAAATAAAGGGCTTCACGGGTGGCTCAAATGGTAATGAATCTGCCTGCAGTCAGGAGACTGGAGTTCCATCCCTGGGTTGGGAAGATGCCCTAGAGAAGGGAATGGCTACTCGCTCCAGTATTCTTGCCTGGAGAATTCCATGGAGAAAGGAGCCTGGTGGACTACAGTCCATGAGGTCACAAAGACGCCAAGAGTCAGACATGACTGAGCAACTAACACTTTAACTTTAGAAAGCAAAAAAAAAAAAGAGTAAAGCGCCAGCTTCCCATGTCCTGGATCCCCAAGTAAGACAGTGAAACAAAAGGGGTCAAATACCATGACGATGTGACATGAGTGGCAGGGTAACCTGTTACTTACTGAAAAGCCAATTTTGATTTGAAGGTAAGCTGTTTTATAGTCTGTAGTTGTTCCCCCATGGCTGCAAGGCAAAACTTCTCATCTCATCAAAACACTGGAGGTGATAAGAAACTGCCTATCACAGCCCCCTGGGAAGATAGGTAAGCAGGGGAAAACGGTCTTGTTCACAAGTCCCCCATGCTGTCATGTTCCAGAAATATCCCAGGAAATTCTGCCAAGACTTAGATCTGCTATAGTTAAGCCTTTCCCACATGGCCTATGGAGAGACATGCAAGGCAGATGCTTACTCTATGCCTCAGAAATCCCACTCCTGGCTATTTACTGTAGAAAGTGAATACTTATGTTTACACAAAAACCTGTACATGAATATTTATAGCAATCCTACTCATAATCATACAAGCTGGAAATATTCCAAATGTCTTTCAACAGATGGATGAACAAATATGATACATCCATTCAATGGCATACTATTTAGCTATAAAAAAAAAAAAGAATGACTGATAAGCTCAACAACTTGGATTAAAGCACTGTGTTAAGGAGTCTAGATTTGTGTTTTGTGTTCAATATGGTATATGACACTTTAAAAATTTTATCCTTGTAATTTCATCAAAACATTTATTTTTTTTTTCACATATACTATGAACTGAATTGTGTCCCCTCAAAATTCATATGTTGAAGCCCTAAATGCCAACATGATTATATTTGGAAATAGGACCTAAAAGGAGATGATTAACGTTAAGCAAAATCCTAAGGGCAGGGGCCTAGTCCAACAGGATTAGTGTTCTTATAAGGAGATGAAGAGACACCAAAGCTCTCTCTCTCAGCTCTCACATAGAGGAAAGATCATGTGAGAACATAGTGGAAAGACAGTCATTTACAAGCCAGGAAAAGAGGTCTCAAGAGAAACCAACCTTGTCAGTATCTTGATTGTGGACATCTAGGCTCCAGAATTGTGAGAAAATAAATGTCTGTTGGTATTTTGTTATGGTTGGCCTAGCAGGTTATAGTATGGGATTTAATTTTCTGTTATGAGGCAAAGAGTGAACTTAACATTTGTTTCTGTCAACAACCAAATATCAAAACAAAATATATTAAATATTTTCCCAAATGATCCAAAATGCCATTTTTCTTAAATTCCTATTTCATATGAATCTTCATATGATGCTCATTTCTTTATTATTCTCCATAAATCTATATGCATAATCCTGTGCCAATACTGTACTGTTTTAATTATAGTAGCTTTTATGCTTATTTTAATCTGGTACAATAAAAGTCTTTACTTATATTTTTTTGTCAGTTTCCTTAAATAATTTAATATAATGTTGCCCTCAATTCCATCTGTCTAGGCAAATGCTATTCAAAATGCCATTTCACAAGGAGATAAGAATCTTGCACCAGAATGTAAATTAAATATATAATACTTGCTGTAATGTTTATCTGACAGTTTTCATAGTAAGACTTTTTCCATAAACAAACCAGTGCAGTGATTTACATTCTGACACATTTTAATAAAGAACTGGGAGAAAAAAAATGAAAAAAAATCTATTCATATAAATTGCTGATTAGTGGACCACACAAAACTGACACTGATTTACATTTCTGACTATGAATAAACTAAAGCCTGGGAACAGTGTTTGACCAAGAGGATTTTAATCAGCTTGCCATATGGCACAAGTTTCTTATTCTTGCATTTTCACCAGTGTTTCTGTTGACTTTCCCAGTCTGGGGTTCAGAAAAAGAAAACTAGGACCTTTTCAAGGGTTTAGGTAGCATATAACCCCAGAGAGAAATGAAGAATTTCTCATATCATTTCTCACTTACTAAATGTTTGAACTTTTGTCTTCTTCACAAGTGGTGGGTAAATTGCTCTGACATCAAATTCTGTCTTCTTTCCTGCTCTATTATTTATGGTATACATTCTGGCTCCTTGGAACTCAAAAATCTCTTTTTTTCTCAAGAAAGCTCATTTCTTATAATAAAGCCTTGTTGTCTAGACTACTGTTTTGGTTTGTTGTCTTAAAACATTTTTTCTGTGTGTGTTTTAAATTCATTAAGTTATCCTGAGCCCTTTAGGGGAAAAAAAAAAGTGTTAAATGTTGAAGCCTGGGATAGCTGAGGTCACAGTTCAAGTAATAAAAAGGGAAAAATCCTAGCATGGAGAAACAGTTACAATCTGGCAAAAGTTGACCAGGAAAGGGGGCTGAAGTTGAAGTAGAGAGTGAGAGAATACACAGCATAAATCAGACATGCTCGTGGGACATGCATATTTCCCAAATATCTGAAAAATTCGTGGAGCAAATCTCACAAAAAGACTGAACCTTGTACACTCAAGGAAGACAAATTATGGGCTGATAGAACATACTAGATAAGCCTTGGAGCAAAGGGTGATCCCCACGGTTGAAGACGTTATAGATATTCAGATTTCATAATATATAAAGGAATCTTATATGTAGCATGTATTTGAACAACTGTCCATTTATTATGGCTATTATATACTACATAAAAGAAATTTTAAAAAGAAGAAGGGATATGTTACTGAGTGATTAAGTCATACATATTCTAGAAAAAAATGATTATGTATGAAAATGGTTTTCTGTGAAATTAATGAATAGAGGAATAAAATAGTACAGAATGTGACCCTTACTTTGGGTATTCTACTTATAGACCCTCTAGCAGACAGGCTTGAGACCTCAGTATTTCATTTATACAACTTCTGTTTCCACTTGGATCTTACCTTTCATGCTTCTCTGGTGACTTAGAAAGGAAAGAATCTGCCTGCAATTCAAGAGACCTGGGTTTAATATTTCTTACAGGAAGTAATATTTGTAATATTTCAAAGGTACTATAATCATGTCCTCATCTCAAAGAGTGTTCTTTTCTCATTCTATTACAGAGGTTATATATGTCTCCAGCTATTATTTGTAGGGAAAAAATTCATTTAAATTAACCCCTCTACTCCTCAAAAAAATGTATATTATAAGAGAAGGAATGAAGTAAACTGGTTTCACATGCTGCTTATTGATAAGAAAGTCGCCAAATAAAGTTGGGGGATGTGATTTGATACCAAGTATAACAATTTTCTAAAAGGGTCAATTTGCTTTTTATTGATACAGAATGATTTGAAATCTGAACTTTATATTTGAATAAAACTTTATACATGAACTTCATATATTACCTTCCTTTTTATTTTTGGTATATAAAACTGCCTGCTATTTTGTATCCCATTTATAATATCAATATAATTATAGTCTCATTAGAGTTTATATACATGTTTTTTTCCTATTATTTTTATTACTACCATCCTTTCCCCTCTTTTCTATTTTTTCACAGGCCCATAATTCAATACCAGGTCAACATTTACCTGACAATGATACTAAAAATAATGAGAGCCGAGATTTACAGAAGGCTTATAAGGCGGCCAGTCCTTATTAACATAACAGCATCTTATAATCTTATGTAAATGGTTTCATTTCATTCTCACAAAAGTGTATAATACAGGTACTAATAATATCCCTCATTTATGAGGAAACTGAAGCTGAATGGTTGAGTAATTTCACTGAGGTCTTAAGTAGTTAAAGTGGAAGAATCGGGATATAAACAAGATCTGTCTGAGGACAGTGTTAGCATCATTAGAAATGAAAATTATCCTTTGTACTTAAAACAGTATTTATCTCCTACAATTATTTTTTATTTTCCAAAATTTTCTTTAAGGATGATTTTCTGAAGTTAAAGTTGAAAATAAAATAATGCATTTGCATTCTTGGAGGATGAATTAAAACAAGGCAGCCTCTTTCATGAAATTGCTATTTCCTATCATTAATTTATTACTTCTCATTGCAGTTCTCCTAGCTTCTGTTTTCACATGTCTTCTCTTCTGTATTTCTATTGCTTCTAAATGATCTAGGTGAAATTCTTCTCTAAACTTGAGAGCTTTTCAAAAATAATAATAATAAGACTTCAGGCAGGTAGAAAGATGGAGAGGAACATGTGAGGTAGAGGAGCACGCGGAAAAATTTACTCCCCAAACTCCATAAAAAAAGACCAGGAAAGCAGTAGCAATATATGAAAAGTCATTTCCAAGACTAAAATAAGCTATGAAAGGTATGAGAATAATCTCTACTCTATAATCTGAAAGGAAATTAAATAATCCCCTATACTGACAAGAAGGAGTTCAGGAAAATAAGCTATCACCTCTCTTTCTCCAATGTGAAAAAAATGAAAAAGAAAAATAGGTTCGATTCAGGCTATGGAAGAACTTAAAGTTAGAATCGGGAGAGGTGTTTTGGAGAAGCAAAGAAACTGTGATTTGAATAGAGCTGCTACTTCCCTATTTTTTGGTAAATCATTATAAGGATGGAACATGTTTTCATAGAGAGTAGGTTAGGAGAATAGATATTTAACTGGGGGTCATAGGATCCTTCAGTTTCCATATGTAATGACATCAATTTGATGAAAATGATTAAGTATTTTCTACTAAATATTCTATTAATCTCTCCATTTTGGAGTCTCCCAAAAATTACAAGAAAGGGAAAGCATTCTATTGGGCAAAATTTCATGAAATAAAATCTCTGGAGAATTTTGACATTTGTTTCGGGCTTTCAGTGAATATGTATTATTTTTAAATAGAAAAAAAAATCAGCTAAGATATTTCCAAGAAATTTATAATAGGTCCAAATTTCCCCCCTTTAAAGAATCTAAATCCCCTCTCTTATTCAGCAGGACTTAATTCTATTGGACCAATTCATTCTTTTCCCACAGTGTTCTCGCTCACACTTGCTTCTCCATGAGCCATTATTCCTGCGACATGACTGCTATTTCCTTCACAGGGAACATGTATATCACAAGAAGATGGAAAATCAAAAATGTTCTCTTAAACTTATGAAAATAAGATTATTAAACCAGATTTAACAATAAACAAGAAATTTGTCTTTTATAGGCTATTTGGAATAGACATTTTTTTCTGAAGGTAGCCAGCTGCATTAAAACAAAACAATCTCAACTGAAATATGCTTTTAAACTAAGAGTCCCTAATCAACTAGATTCCAAATATGGGCTTGAAAAAGGAGAAATGCTGAGTTACTTCCTTGAGTCTATACAGTAACTGGTAATAAGAATGAATCAAATAGGGTGCAGACAGGACAAACGGTAGCAGAATTTCAGAAGTGGGAGAGATTGCATAATGATTCCAACAGATTTTAGAACTATAGCTATGCTGCAAATGAATTGCCTGTCAGGAGTTACCAAAATGTACCAAGAGATGTACTATAAAAATCAGCCACATGCAGAACATATTCAGTAAGATAATATATCTTAAGGTTTAGGGCATAAAGACTGATTACCAAATCAATAAACTGATAAGCAACAGAAGCTCCCTCCTGGAGGAACACTATGTGTGTTTCTAGGAGAAAACATCTTTTGCGACTTGAACTTGGTGGTAAAATTTCCAAATATTTAAATAAGGTAAGTAACTTTCCAGAGTTTGAGTCACCTTCAATGTGACAAAACTGATCTGATATTACCCAACATCCTGGCTCATGTCAAATAAAAATCCTATATCAAGTTAGAAGGTAACCACAGTAACTTTGCAGTGAGAATCTGGTTAAGACCTGCACTAAAGTAGCTTCTTTAATCTTACTGTATATGAGGGCAGATTGTTTATTTCCTTGTCTCTGAGACATCAAGACAAATAGCTTTCACAAAGTCAAATCTAATGAGACTGTACTACTGGTTGAGAATCAGGCTCAGAAAGCATGTCCTGTCTATTCTGAATTAGCCTGATTCATAACCCTGCTTATGTGAGGTCTGTTTATTTGCTCAGAAAATGTTAAAAAGACTAAGAACACCACTGAGCATCAAAATGGTTCATAAACAGAATTTTTCTCCCAAGTCTCATCATCTAATGGGAATTATCATACAGTTGTGGATTTGGTACTAACATGAACAATATATATCATCTAGATGTTGCAGTGAAGGTATATTTTAGATGAGATTAACATTTAAATCAATAGATTTTAAGTAGAGCAGATTCCCTCCAGAATATGGATAGGCCTAACCAAACCAATTGAAAGTCCTGATTAAGAAAGAATTTGTCCAGTAGATAGCCTTCAGACACAAGTTACACAAGCAATTCTTCCCTGGGTCTCCAGCCCGCCAGTCTACCCCTGCAGGTTTTAGATGTGCCAGCCTCCTGAACTGCATGAGCCAATTCCTTAAAATCTCTCTCTTTGTCTTTGTCTGTTTCTTTCTGCAATTTTTCATTCTGTTTCTCTGGAGAACACTAGCTAATACAATTTTCATCCTGCAAAGGTATCTCATCACTCTAAAAACTGTCTAAAATTCTTTATATGACCTATGAACTGCCCATGATCTGACTGTTGGATATTATCACTTTGACCTCATTTACTTTCATTCATTCATTCAGTCCAGCTACACCAAACTTCTAAGTCAGTTTCCATTATGACTGTGCATTTAGTTCTTTCTTGTGGAATTTTATTTGCTACAAGAATCCAGGCCTTTATTTCACTCAAGTCTCTGTTAAAATATCACCCATAAAGCTTCACAACTCAAAGTGGTGTTCATGAGCTAGCAGCACTGATAACACCCAGGAGCTTATAAGAAATAAAAAAAATCACAAACCGCCTTTTATTATTATCCCCAGGTGACTTCTATGCACATTAATGTTTGAGAAATATGGATGTACTTCCGTGTGTCTTCTCATCCTTCTTTGGCTCTTTGCCCTGCTGCTTCTTTTATGGTACTCATCACTAATTGACATGATAACATGTGTTCATATAGTTGTTCACTGATTGTTTCTCCCACTACATTGTAAACCCCAAAAGGGCAGAGACCCTAATCTAAAGACTAGGACCTTTCCTGGTACACAGTGATTCTTCTCATCTTGACTCGGCCATTTGGATGTGCATCCAAGTACTTCCTCATTAGAATACTTATAATACTGCATAGTAGGTTCTCAGTGAGGCATTAATGAGTGAATGAATGCTGATTGCAGCAGACACCTCTTAAATAACCACTCAACACTGTCCACTCAGTTTTCCCTAAGTAAACACTGATTCTTGTGTAACCAATCTCCAGTAGTTCACATACTTCTAACTATATCCCATTTCCAGTCTCAGAGAGTAGCATCTAATTGCACAAAAAACAAAACTAGTGATCCTTTTCTCCTTGTCAGTGGTTGGTTTAAGAATGGGCATGTGTTTCAGTTCTAAACAAGAAGACATGAGGCCACATCCAGGCTCTTAGAAAGGGACTCTAATTATATAACTCTTTTTACACCTCTAGAAAATTTTGGTATACGGATAATATTCAGACATGCTATAGCCATCTTGCTAATATCTAAAAGATGAAGCCAACCTACATGGAAGGGTTTAGAGAAAACAGCAGAGAAGTGAAGTCAGAGCTTAGACTGTCCTATCTGTGAAATTTTTGTCCTTGTTAAAGATGAATGAGATCAGATTTTAATTACTTGAAACTGGAAACACCTTTTTAGGTTAGTGATCTGAGTATTAGCTTATATACCATCATATTGGTAGAAAAACACAAGTGATATCAGTATTTACTAGTGTAGACCATCCCTTTTTCTTCCCCAACCAGAATATCCAACAGTACTGAGAAAGTCTTCCATAGTATAATGCTACGCAGCTAGCCCCTGAAATTATAAAACTTTCTTGTTACTAGTAATTAATAAATAAGTATTTACTAATGACATAGCTATTATACTATAGCTGAGAGAATATCAACAAAGGTCCATCTAGCCAAGGATATGGTTTTTCCAGTAGTCATGTATGCATGTGAGAGTTGGACTATAAAGAAAGCTGAGCACCGAAGAATTGATGCTTTTGAACTGTGGTGTTAGAGAAGACTCTTGAGAGTCCCTTGGACTGCAAGGAGATCCAACCAGTCCATCTTAACAGAGATCAGTCCTGGGTATTCATTGGAAGGATTGATGTTGAAGCTGAAACTCCAATACTTTGGCCACCTGATGCAGAGAGCTGACTCATTTGAAAAGACCGTGATTAGTTCTTTGGCCCATTTTTTGATTGGGTCATTTATTTTTCTGGAATTGAGCTGCAGGAGTTGCTTGTATATTTTTGAGATTAATCCTTTGTCTGTTTCTTCATTTGCTATTATTTTCTCCCAATCTGAGGGCTGTCTTTTCACCTTACTTATAGTTTCCTTTGTAGTGCAAAAGCTTTTAAGTTTCATTAGGTCCCATTTGTTTAGTTTTGCTTTTATTTCCAATATTCTGGGAGGTGGGTCATAGAGGATCTTGCTTTGATTTATGTCGGAGAGTGTTTTGCCTATGTTCTCCTCTAGGAGTTTTATAGTTTCTGGTCTTACATTTAGATCTTTAATCCATTTTGAGTTTATTTTTGTGTATGGTGTTAGAAAGTGTTCTAGTTTCATTCTTTTGCAAGTGGTTGACCAGTTTTCCCAGCACCACTTGTTAAAGAGGTTGTCTTTTTTCCATTGTATATCCTTGCCTCCTTTGTCAAAGATAAGGTGTCCATAGGTTCGTGGATTTATCTCTGGGCTTTCTATTCTGTTCCATTGATCTATATTTCTGTCTTTGTGCCAGTACCATACTGTCTTGATGACTGTGGCTTTGTAGTAGAGTCTGAAGTCAGGCAGGTTGATTCCTCCAGCTCCATTCTTCTTTCTCAAGATTACTTTGGCTATTCGAGGTTTTTTGTATTTCCATACAAATTGTGAAATTCTTTGGTCTAGTTCTGTGAAAAATACCGTTGGTAGCTTGATAGGGATTGCATTGAATCTATAGACTGCTTTGGGTAGAATAGCCATTTTGACAATATTAATTCTTCCAATCCATGAACACGGTATGTTTCTCCATCTGTTTGTGTCCTCTTTGATTTCTTTCATCAGTGTTTTATAGTTTTCTATGTATAGGTCCTTTGTTTCTTTAGGTAGATATACTCCTAAGTATTTTATTCTTTTTGTTGCAATGGTGAATGGTATTGTTTCCTTAATTTCTCTGTCTGTTTTTTCATTGTTAGTATATAGGAATGCAAGGGATTTCTGTGTGTTAATTTTATATCCTGCAACTTTACTATATTCATTGATTAGCTCTAGTAATTTTCTGGTAGAGTCTTTAGGGTTTTCTATGTAGAGGATCATGTCATCTGCAAACAGTGAGAGTTTTACTTCTTCTTTTCCTATCTGGATTCCTTTTACTTCTTTTTCTGCTCTGATTGCTGTGGCCAGAACTTCCAACACTATGTTGAATAGTAGTGGTGAGAGTGGGCACCCTTGTCTTGTTCCTGATTTCAGGGGAAATGCCTTCAATTTTTCACCATTGAGGGTGATGCTTGCTGTGGATTTGTCATATATAGCTTTTATTATGTTGAGGTATGTTCCTTCTATTCCTGCTTTTTGGAGAGTTTTAATCATAAATGAGTGTTGAATTTTGTCAAAGACTTTCTCTGCATCTATTGAGATAATCATATGGTTTTTATCTTTCAATTTGTTAATGTGGTGTATTACATTGATTGATTTGCGGATATTAAAGAATCCTTGCATTCTCCAAAGAAGACATACAGATGGCTAACAAACACATGAAAAGATGCTCAACATCACTCATTATTAGAGAAATGCAAATCAAAACCACAATGAGGTACCATTACACGCCAGTCAGGATGGCTGCTATCCAAAAGTCTACAAGCAATAAATGCTGGAGAGGGTGTGGAGAAAAGGGAACCCTCTTACACTGTTGGTGGGAATGCAAACTAGTACAGCCGCTATGGAAAACAGTGTGGAGATTTCTTAAAAAACTGGAAATAGAACTGCCATATGACCCAGCAATCCCACTTCTGGGCATACACACTGAGGAAACCAGATCTGAAAGAGACACGTGCACCCCAATGTTCATCGCAGCACTGTTTATAATAGCCAGGACATGGAAGCAACCTAGATGCCCATCAGCAGATGAATGGATAAGGAAGCTGTGGTACATATACACCATGGAATATTACTCAGCCATGAAAAAGAATTCATTTGAACCAGTCCTAATGAGATGGATGAAGCTGGAGCCCATTATACAGAGTGAAGTAAGCCAGAAAGATAAAGAACATTACAGCATACTGACACATGTATATGGAATTTAGAAAGGTGATAACGATAACCCTATATGCAGAACAGAAAAAGAGACACAGAAATACAGAACAGACTTTTGAACTCTGTGGGAGAATGTGAGGGTGGGATATTTCAAAAGAACAGCATGTATACTATCTATGGTGAAACAGATCACCAGCCCAGGTGGGATGCACGAGACAAGTGCTCCGGCCTGGTGCACTGGGAAGACCCAGAGGAATCGGGTGGAGAGGGAGGTGGGAGGGGGGATCGGGATTGGGAATACATGTAAATCCATGGCTGATTCATATCAATGTATGACAAAACCCACTGGAAAAAAATAATAAAAAAAAAAAAAAAAAAGAATCACTTAAGACAGAACAGACTTTTGGACTCTGTGGGAGAAGGCGAGGATGGGATGTTTCGAGAGAACAGCATAGAAACATGTATATTATCTAGGGTGAAACAGATCACCAGCCCAGGTTGGATGCATGAGACAAGTGCTCGGGCCTGGTGCACTTGGGAAGACCCAGAGGGATCAGGTAGAGAGGGAGGTGGGAGTGGGGATTGGGATGGGGAATACATGTAAATCCATGGCTGATTCATGTCAATGTATGACAAAAACCACTACAATATTGTAAAGTAATTAGCCTTCAACTAATAAAAATAAGTGGAAAAAAAAATAAAATAAAATAAATATACATTAAATTTAAAAAAAAAAAAAAAATGAAAAGACCCTGATGCTGGGAAAGATTGAGGGCAGGAGAAGGGGACAACAGAAGATGAGATGGTTGGATTGCATCACCGACACAACGGATATGGGTTTGGGTGGACTCCAGGAGTTGGTGATGGACAGGGAGGCCTGGCATGCTGCGGTTCATGGGGTCGCAAAGAGTTGAACACAACTGAGTGACTGAACTGAACTGAACTGAGAGAATATCAATTTTAATTTTAAAATGCAAGTCAAGAAATTCTTACTTGTTTTAAGCCGTTTGAAGAAACATTTCTAGACAAGTTACATAAATTCTTTAAACAGTGATATTAATATAATTAGTATAGAAGCTGAAATAGTCAAGACCTACAGTGTCAGATAGACAAAAAGAAATAAGAATTAATTGGATGCATTTCAAAAAGTGTTTAGAGAGATTATACCAAATGATTGTCCATCTGACTAAATTGTTGAAAGATTCTATGTAGAAATAATATACACAAGATGAATATTTTAAAGACGGATTATTCTCTGAAGTAAATATTATTGTTACAGATTTTTTCATCAAAGTTCTGCTTGATTCAACTAGAAATTTAAATGGCGAATCAACAAAAACCTAGATCCAATACACAAATGATGGTTGTGTCCAGTACTGAACTATACACAGGTAATGCAACAGTGAAACAGTATTTAACTTTATGGGATTCAGAAGTTAGAGGAGAAAAAATAATAATAGTGCAAATATATGTTAAGTACTGGTGGCATTAGTGGTAAAGAACCGATCTGCCAATGCAGGAGATGTAAGAGATGGGTTCCATCTCTGGGTCAGGGAGATTCCTGGAGGAGGTCACAGCAACCCACTCCAGTATCCTTGCCTGGAGAATCCAATAGACAGAAGAGCCTGGTGGGCTATGGTCCATAGGGTCACAAGATGTCAGACACGACTGAAGTGACTTACCATGCAAGCATGTTAAGTTCTAAAGTAACTAACTGAAAATTTTGCAAGTATGTATCAAAGAAATTTTAATTAGTGTGGACCATTTCAGAAGCCAGCGTGCTGTGATTCATGGGGTCGTAAAGTTGGACACGACTGAGCAACTGGACTGAACTGAACTGAACTGAACTGAGACCTAAAAGAAGAGCAGAACTTAGAAGGAAGTGGGGAGGGGCTATTTGAATTAACAAGTACAGAAATAGCTAAGTTCTTAAAATAGGAGAATTAATAGTCTTAAGAAAGTAAATTTTTCAAAGTTGGAACTCGGTGAACGAAGGTGAGAATGGCATAAGAAATATATGAAAATGTAGTAGGAGATTAGCTCATGAGATTCCTTGTAAATTAAGTTAAAACTGTCTTTATCCCAAGAACAATGGTAAGTTGTTAACCAATATGAAGCAGTAGGTATGTAAGAGTAGGACAGAGGTCTGTATAAGAGAAATTAAAAACTTTGGAAATAACATTCTGTCCTATGGACATGGAAACAGAAATGGTCAACGTGAATGTGATAATACCCGATGGGGACTCTCACTAGATGTAAAGTGACGGATAATGAAAGTTTTAACTCAGATAATAAAGAAAATTAAGAAAAGTGAACATAAATATAGAAGAAATAGAATCAATAAAATCCATTAATGAATTTAAAAGCAGAGTAGCAAAAAAGAGAGTGAAGGTGGTGGGCAGTATGGGGATTTGGAATGAAAGACCATGAGTTTAATTTTGGGCATGCTAAGTTGGAGGCACCTTTGAAATATCTAAGTAGAAATACGAAGGCATTGAATGCTTAGGTCTGAGGTACACAGAAGAGGGCTACAAAGATAAAAAGTTTTGAATAACCTGCACCTAACTAGTGATCAAAATAAGAATATTTTAATCTTGAAAAGAATGAATAAGATTACCTTACTAATCTAAATGATAAAAGAGAGCATTTGGAGTGAAAAGAACATTATGGCATGGAGGAAACCTAAAAGTCTGAGAGGAAGAAAATGAATTTGCAAAGGTGTCATGGAAAGGAAGGCCCAAACAGAAAGAAAGCCAAGAGAATGTGAATTTATGGAAGCCAACAAAGGATGTAGGTTTGATAAAGCATATTGACATTTGTTTCTGCTGTTTTTAATCTGTATAGTAAGAGGCAGGTCATCTATCAAACACTAATGTGGAATGCATTAATAGCAAATTTCAAGAGACTATGGAAGATTTGAAACTGCTGTTTCAAGGAGTGGGAGATCAGTATAGATAGAAAAAAAAAATCTGTGAATTTGTAGACAATATTAAGGATTCGAATGAAGTTAAAATCATCATCTTATAGTGATATCAGTCTGCTATACTGTGCTGTTTTCCCTAGTAATTCTCAGCCACCTGGATTCTAGACATTGAAACAGTGGGTAGTTGGACTCATATAAGGTTGGGACATTTGAATGGACTATACCAAAGACAGTTTTAAACATGGACTGTGGTGAAAACCTGAGGCATTAATTACATTACTCAAGGAAAATAGATAATACAGTAGAGAGAAAGGATAAAATATTGGAAGAAAGCAAACAAATAAACAAAAATGACACTGTTAGGAAAGCAATGGAGTTGGACAAGCCAGCAAAGGAGACTGAGAAATAAACAGAAATGGGAAGATAGCCAAGGGAGTCCAGAATCATGCAGAATGGAGTAAAAGAAGAGAGTCAACAAAGGTAATTAGTTAGCAGTGTCAATGTAGAAGGGAGATGGATTAAAATAAGAAATAGCATTGAGTCTTTAGTAATTAGAGTACCATTCATTTTCTTGAAAAGAATAGATTGCATGAGGTAGACAAAAATATCTGAGAAACTAAAGACTGAAAAAGGTAATTTCTGGAAGTCTGACCCTGAAAGAAAGGAGTAAGAAATGCCTGACATCATCTTAACTTTTGTCTACTTAGAATGGATTATTTCTCATTTTTACATCTCAGTCCTTAAAGATACAAAGACAGGGAAAAGGGGGAAAATTACTTTTTGTTTGTTTATACCGAACAATTAATTTTATATAAACAAATGTTAATAATGGTAACCTCCGGAGAGGAGTATGCGGTTGAAAATACGAAAGAGCTTCCATTATTTATGCCTATGCTTCTCTTCTTTAAAAAAAAAAAATTCACTGAGAAAGCAGCCTTTTTGTCATTATGAAAGCAATTATAATTTTAGCATGCCTCTAATATCTTGCTGTTTCATTTTTAGTATTATTCAATATTAGAAGGTGAGTAAAATGCTTCCTTATACTGTTCTTATACTGATTATATTCAAAATTGCTTTCTACCTGCCACAGAGAAACAAAAAAAGCCTGACAAATATATATTGGTTATTGGAAATGCTCAAACATTCATTTTAAATAGATTCTAAATCTTTTAGATGTTGGATTTTTTTCTCTTGCTCAATTTCACACTGACATATGTAAAAGTATAGTAAGAATTTGCTATTTAGTCCATTATGTGCAAAAGAGCAGGTTGTTTAGTGCGTCAAAAGCATCCTCTGTGGGCTTTTAACTAATCACTCAGTCACATGAAAAAGCTGAAGATAGAATAAGATGCCAGCCTACACAGAAATCATGGAAGCTTGAATTTGGCCAAATATCATGGCAGAAAGATGGGTGCTTTTATCCTAGTGAACAGAACAAAATGAGATGAATTTACTATTTTATCTATTTTTTCTTTTTGAGAGCAAAATGTGATTTATAAATGAAGAATCATCAAGCCCAGGTTTCTTGAGATTTGGACAGTACTTTCTACAGCAAAGAAATCTCCCCTGTAGACTCTGGAACGTGTTGTACTATCTTATCATATAACAGATGACCAGCCATATGGCAAGGGAGGGGAAACCAGGGAGGTAACAGTCTACAGTAGCAGTAGATGCGTGAATGAGAAAACAAAGGTTAAAACCATATATGTGAAATGTGGATGATTTTTCTATTTTTTAGTTAGTTAGAAGATCTTTTTTTTGGAATGATATTTCTTGTCATATGAGAATATATTTTAAAACTCATATTTATATATAAAATATTCATTTTTAAATAGATTTTAAGTGTTCTTTACAATAGCACAATTGGGATACTGCCTCAAAATCAATTACAATATAATATCATCCATATATGCACACTCAAAAAGTCTAGTTTTCTAGAGATATTAAAATTTTTAAATATTTATATGAAATTGCCTAATTCACCCATTATGCAAATTTCTGCTTGATGGTAGGTTACTAAACTATTTTAGGAATTTGCAGTATTTCTTTCAAGATACAAAACACAGTACAACAGTCACTTATTTAGTGCTCCCTCAGCTGCTTAAATTCAAACTGATTTAATATCTTATTTAATATTTTACACTATTATTCATTTATCTTAACAGAAACAGAAATTTACAATGTGACACGGCAGAAAGAAGATCTGATACTTGCCTTCCATTGTGCAAACTGTTTCTTCACTTTTCTGGAAAAAGTCAGGGACTGACAAATGCCACAATAGATATATAGACTATAATGTTATAATTACCTACTCAGTTATGGAAAAAGGGAAGTGTTCCAAGTATATGTGATTTTATCACAATTTCTATTATCATCCAATATCTTAGTTATATTAACAAAATTAATTTCCTAGTTTAAAGTTTATAGTAATAAGAATAAATTGTGAGTCATTATCTTCAATATATTTGGCTTGCTTTACTTTAAGTTGTAAAGCATTCTATGCCACAAAATGCAATACCTTTCAATATAAGACTTTTTACATAAAGATCACACAAGTTATAACTTTTTCTCACTTGTGTAATTGTGTGCGTTCATAGACATAGATAAATATCAACATATAACAATTTACTCTTTATAAAAGTTTTTTCCAACATTAACATATATGCTTAAAAATGAACAAATCACAAATATATAATTATTTTAAAAAGTGAATGTATTTGTTTAACCATCATCCAGAACAAGAAATAATACATGATGTCATCCAAGATACCCCTCATGTTTCTTTCCAGTTACTACCAAACCTCCTGACACCTAACCACTAGTCTAACTACTCAATATAGACTAATTTTGACTATAGTTGAACTTAAATAAAAATAATCTATGTCCTCTTCTGTGTTAATTTTCTTTGACACAACACTATGTTTATGTCTATCCCATCTAACTGCAAGTTACAGTAATTCATTTTCATTCCTGTGTAATATTCTATGATATACATATATCACAATTTAATTATCCATTTGATAATTACTAGATTCTTAGGACTTTTAAGATCTCATTAGATGGTATGGAATTTGAGGGGCAGACAGCTATTATCTGACTTGGGGTTTAATAGAATAACTCTGGATTCAGTATTGAGAATAGACTGGTGAAGAGAGGAGGGTTAGGGTAAAAACAGGTAATAACTTTCCAGTATCTTTGTGGCATATTAGAGGCTAAGAGATACTAGAAATGGCAAAAACTGGAAGAATTCCAGATATATCTGATTTATTTTTAGTATATTGTCAGCATTTGCTAATAAATTAGATATGGAAAATATTAAAAAAGAGAGAAGCATTAAATATAATTCCACTGTTTTTGGCAGAAGCAAAGGGAAAGAGTTATCTTTTACTGAGATGGAGAAATGTGAGAGATGAAAAATTTATAAAGGTTATTTTTTTTTTAATTCACAAAACATGACTGTAGCTATCAAAGTAACTAGACTATTTATTAAATCCATCCATTAAGGGGAAAAAAAAACAACACAATTGTCTTTCAGAAGGTATTAGGAAAACAGATGCATACTTCCATATCCTTGTTTTCCGAATTACAGTAATGAAGAAAATGTCTTTAACCTCAGTGAAAGAAGCATACTAACACTTTAAAATATTAGTTTCTTAATATAAACAAAGAAAAGGTCACAATGTACCTCAAGGACTTTTTTTTAACCTTTGTGATGAGTAGAACCAAAAAAATCAATATCTTAATTTTAGAATTCTGATGGGGTATTGGCTCCTATAAAAATGGCAATATACTCTCAAACATTTAAATAAGAAAGAATGGTGATTATTGAGTTCCTGGCTAAGAGTTACTAGTTATCAGTTATCACAAAACCTGAGAATCACTCTGAGCGTGAAAGACCTAGAGCTAATACATGTAGGAAACGTTAACAATATTCATGAGTCCATCACAAAGCTTTATTGCAACTGGAGAGAACGTAGTGATATAATGGATGCTAGATTAGGTGAATAGAGAATGCAATCACTGCTAAAGCCATAGTTTTCATGACCAAACTAGTGTTCTACTCCAAGTGAACTTTAGCACTACTTTCTAGCTCTTTCTCATTTAAGAAAAAGTACTTTAATATATGCAAAGCAATGGGAAAATACTTCAGATTTGAAGGTGAAAGTGTTAGTCACTTAGTTGTGTCCGACTCTTTGTGACCCTATGGATTGTAACCTGCCAGACTCCTCTGTCCATGGAATTCTCCAGGCAAGAATACTGGAGGGGATAGTCATTTCCTTCTTCAGAGGATCTTCCTACTTAAATATAAATCTTAGAATTTCAGAATATCCTTTGTGGGAGACTTAATGCAGTTCATGGGTCAAAGAATAACCTGTATATTGTTCTCTTTCAGTTATTATGGAAACTGAAGTCAGTGGCATGTATTAAAAATATGTTAAGGCAATATGTTTGCTTCTTCCAGTTCTATATAAAAATAGCTGCTAACATTTGCATGGTGTATTATAGTTTTCAAAGTGCTACACATATCTTAGCTCACTTGATTTTTGATTTTACATATTAGATTCAAAAAGGCACTCTTTAAATAGCAATCATTATCTCTAGGAAAATGTAACCATTGGCAGAGGAAACAAATATAATCAAATCTACATTTCATTCTGTATTTAGATAAGAACTGCACAGTAGTTTGCAGCAACTATTAGAAGATACTTGTACTTGCTTTTTGGAGCTCTATACATAGTTCAAGTTCAAGCAATATTCTCCCCTCTACATCCCATCTTCCTCTTTACCATTATTAGAATCCTTCCTTTGTGAAATACTTGTTCATGGTCACAGTATAACACATGGAATATTTTTAAAACATTCTTTCCGTTGATCTCTTTTCTTAAACTTTATGGTACTTAAAATCTTAGCAACTCCACAAATCATGTCACTGGAGCGGATGTTGTTCAACTTGATCTGCATATTGTATTTTGAATATTTTTCTACTCTTTGCCCAGCTATGTCCTCCCAGTGTCTAGAAATGCCACTCTCTCAACCTCGTCCTGCACTACAGCCTTCAATTTGATCTCCGGTTCCTCTGACTTTTCTAAAACCAGCTTGAACATCTGGAAGTTCATGGTTCACATATTGCTGAAGCCTGGCTTGGAGAATTTTGAGCATTAATTTACTAGCATGTGAGATGAATGCAATTGTGCGGTAGTTTGAGCATTCTTTGGGATTGCCTTTCTTTGAGATTGGAATGAAAATTGACCTTTTCCAGTCCTGTGGCCACTGCTGAGTTTTCCAAATGTGCTGGCATATTGAGTGCAGCACTTTCACAGCATCATCCTTTAGGATTTGAAATAGCTCAACTGGAATTCCATCACCTCCACTAGCTTTGTTCATAGTGATGCTTCCTAAGGCCCACTTGACTTCACATTCCAGGATGTCTGGCTCTAGGTGAGTGATCACACCATCATGATTATCTGGGTCGTGAAGATCTTTTTTGTATAGTTCTTCTGTATATTCTTGCCACCTCATCTTAATATCTTCTGCTTCTCTTAGGTCCATACAATTTCTGTCCTTTATTGTCCCCATCTTTGCATGAAATGCTCCCTTGGTATCTCTAATTTTCTTGAAGAGATCTCTTGTCTTTCCCATTCTGTTGTTTTCCTCTATTTCTTTGCATTGATGGCTGAGGAAGGCTTTCTTATCTCTCCTGGCTATTCTTTGGAATGCTGCATTCAAATGGGAATATCTTTCCTTTTCTCCTTTGCTTTTCACTTCTCTTCTTTTCACAGCTATTTGTAAGGCCCCATCAGACAGCCATTTTGCCTTTTTGCATTTCTTTTCCATGGGGATGGTCTTGATCCCTGTATCCTGCACAATGCACCATCCATAGTTCATCAGGCTCTCTGTCTATCAGATCTAGTCCCTTAAATCTATTTTTCACTTCCACTGTATAGTCATAAGGGATTTGACTTAGGTCATACCTGAATGGTCTAGTGGTTTTCCCTACTTTCTTCAGTTTAAGTCTGAATTTGGCAATAAGGAGTTCATGATCTGAGCCACAGTCAGCTCCTGGTCTTGTTTTTGCTGACTATATAGAACTTCTCCATCTTCGGCTGCAAAGAATATAATCAATCTGATTTTGGTGTTGACCATCTGGTGATGTCCATGTGTAGAGTCTTCTCTTGTATTGTTGGAAGAGGGTGTTTGCTATGAGCAGTGCATTCTCTTGTCAAAACTCTATGAGCCTTCGCCCTGCT
This sequence comes from Dama dama, assembly GCF_033118175.1. NCBI lineage: Eukaryota > Metazoa > Chordata > Mammalia > Artiodactyla > Cervidae > Dama > Dama dama. Next base: position 26,117,095 of record NC_083695.1, read on the forward strand.
TCATTCCATACTCCAAGGCCAAATTTGCCTGTTACTCCAGGTGTTTCTTGACTTCCTACTTTTGCATTCCAGTCCCCTATAATGAGAAGGACATCTTTTTTGGGTGTTAGTTCTAAAAGGTCTTGTAGGTTTTCATAGAACCATTCAACTTCAGCTTCTTCAGTGTTACTGGTTGGGGTGGGGGTTTATCTTCATTAGTCTCTATTAAATAATTAAATAATAATTTCCTTGCCTTCATTGTTTATTATGGTATCATATACTTTAGAAAAATATATTTTACCTTCACATCTTATAACTGGCAGTATGGAAAACCTCTAGCAGGCTATTTCATAAATGAACTGTAAAATATCAGAGCATTTAAAGTTTTCTTCTGCAATGACTAATCTTAAGTACTATTAGAAATAATGATTCTCTGACTAGTTTGACATCAGTGCCTCATTTGAGTAGCATATCTTGCTTTATGCTATTTTTTTTGGATGGCAGTGTTTTGTGTAAAATTAGAAAAAATTATTTTTCTAATATCTTTTTCAATTATATTTCTTTATGTCATTGATTGAGTTACCAAGCAATTGAAAAGTGTAATCCTTTTTCTACTAATATTTAGTGTCTTCTCTAAATAAATTGCTGCTTTGCTTTTATCTGGTATTTTATTACAATTAACTTGCAGATATCAAAATAATTTTATTGATTTCATTACATATTTTTATGAACCCAATTTTCATATTCCATGTATTTTTATCTGAGTATTCTATTATTCAATAAATAAATGTATAGATTACAAGAAGCAATACTTTCTGTATATCAATTCTGGATTCCATAAATTTTTACTCATTTTATTGCTTGCCTTTCCAAATTGCAATTAAAATGACATATCTGGGTCTTATCAACATTTTGAATAAACATTCAAAAATCTTTTTATTTGGGCCTACCTTCTTAATCTTTTATGTTATATTTTAAGGCTTTTAAAATCTTGATGTACCTATGGTGCAAGAATTGAACAGAACATTGTTTTGGGAATGGGCTTAGAGGAAGCTGAATTAGGATACATTAAGTTTAGGGCTAGTGAGATAATATATTTATGCGGTTGACAGTCATTTCAACACACGATGTAGGGAATGGCTTGCAGGAATATTCCTACTACCCACTGTGAAAATTCAAGGGGGAAGAGTACAAGAATAGAAATAGTACTGCAATGTGAACACGTCCTACAGCCACACAGACTTATCAAACACAGGAAAATGTGAGATGGAAGAGAAATCAAAGTCAGTATTGCCTTACAGTTCAGACAAGAAGTAATTCTGTCTTAAACCTCAAACTTCAGAAGTTTCCTCATATCACAAATACTCACAAAAAACATTTACTAAAAAAATGATAAGCAACTCTCATTCAGGATTTGCATCTAGAGCTGATATAGTGCAATTCATAACTAAATATCTACTGGCATGAATAACACCATCAGGCCCTGGGGAAATACTTCTGCTTAAATTCTGAAAACAAAAGATCATTGATTATTAGTCCCATGAAGGTGTGAGTCAGACATTGCTTCTGAGTTCAGGAGGATTCAAGTAAAGAAGCACTTAGGTAACAGGAAAAAAAACAAAAAACAAACAAAAACTAATGAGCTGATAGCGATAATTCAACAGAGTCTTGTATAATAAGATATCATTTCCCAGCAGTTCTCCATAATAAATATAATGGGTCTCCATTTATATTCTTCTTAAATTTCTGGAATGTTAGGGGTAGATTAAACAATTTCAATTAAAGTATCTTATATTTTTAAAGTTTACAGTCCCCTCCAAGGATATGAAAAGGCCCCATGCAGTAGTATTGCTGAGATTTAAATTCAGTTGCTTTATGGGGAACTTTACCTGATCTGGCCCTATGGACAGGGGTGAGGTGCTCATTCCCATTGGGTGATGACTTGGTGCCTGCCTGGTGTTTTGCTCCACAGCCACTTAATTATGAAGTCATTGTTAGTATATATTTAATGTACTGAACTGCTCAGGCATTCAGTTCAAGTTTTAGCTCTAGCATTTTCTATCACTATTTCTTTAAACTACCCCTCTAGGTTTTTATCTTTCCAAATATCTACACTGAAAGGGTTAAACTAAATGACAGTATATCACTTGGGTTCAAAGCTAGGCTTCTTTTTTTTATATATAAATATATATATGTGTGTGTGTATATTTATAAAAAATAAAACTTTATTATTTCCTCTTATAGCAGTAAAAGGTGAATGCTCCAGTTTCCCAAGAAAATCTGCTCTGAAGGACTTAGGTTCACTGAAGGACCTAGGTTTCTTCTTCTGTATTCTAACACCAACATTAGCACTGGTATGGTCTGCATAATCAGAATTGTGTTCTCTTGGATTTCAGCTGGTGGGAAGAAGAGAGAGCATATGGAAGAGACACATGCTCAGTCTTAATTCCACAGTCTGTAAGTGGCACACACTCTTCTGATTTACTCCATTGAACTTGGACACACAGCCATACCAAAATTTAAACAAAGTTAAGTGTTATGTCTGGACAGACATGAGCTTGGCCAAAATTCCACTTTTTGTGGTTGAAGGGATACTGGATTTGATGAACAAAGAGCAACATCTGCAATAATCCCTAAATTAACTTCAAGTTGTGAAATTATAATCTTTATGTGTCAAGTTCTTTAATTTATTATTTCATGTTTGTCAAAAGCACATTTAAAATTTGGATAAAGTTAATGCTTGGTAGAACTTTATATTCTAAATTTTATTGCAACTACATCAGTACAAATTTTTCCTAAATATTAAAAAGTGGAATTGTCAATGTTACATGCATTTCCCCAAAATTTATAGTATAAGAATGATAGTTGGTATCAATTATGTGCTTACTTATGAGATATAGGTAAAGTTTCTTTAAAAATTAGTGCAATTTAATTCTGTTTCTAGAGACAACATTTTTGTTATTTTTACACCATTACTGTAAATTTCTCAGGCAGATATGTAATGCTAAACTAAAGTTATTCTCTTTCCAATTGTGATACTTTAAGGGATACTATTTGAATAATATTTCCATCTACAACATTCAACTTTCCACTAACAAATTAAATGTAAACTCTGCATATATGAGCGGTCCTAGTGTTTCTTTTTTAAAGCATAAAAAGGTCATAAAGAATGAGAACTACAGGCTAATTATACTAGAAAGCTTTTTAAGAAGTACATATTTCTAGACTAATGGACTCAAGTACATAGAATTATTTCTTTGATAAAATTCATAGCAGGATAGTGGTTTTCATTTTCAAAACTCATTTATCACAATATGAAGGCAATCTGAACTCATTTTAGCTAATTAACATGTTAGTTTTATTTGATTATAAAAACATGTCCAGAACACGGTAAAAAAGCTACATTATATTTATAAAACTCTACCTTAAATTTTCTCTAAGATGAGTAAACTCCTTAGAGCCATCACAGAATATGACACCGTGATTCTCAGTTTACTTTTGCCAGATGTTTTATTTTTGTTGCTGTAGTTTCATATTATCTTGGAGCTATAAATTTTTCTAGGATCTCTTTTTTGAGTGTATAAAGAAACCGAAAAAAAAAAAATCTTTAATAAATTTCCAATGATCAGGCAGCAGGTTCACAATTTGAGTATATTTTAGGGCAGATTCTAAGGTTAATAATGAGTTACTCCAAGCTATCTTGACTCTAACACATAGGGGTCAAAGTATGGCCCATACACCAGAAGCATCAGCACTACCTGAAAACCTGTTATAAACGCCAGTTATCAGGCCCCATCCCAGATTGATGGGGTCAGAAAATCTGTCAACCACTGATATAATAAGCTCACTCCTGTTCACTGAGCAAGATGGCAGAGTAGGAGGTCTCAGAACTCAGTCCACTCCATGAATATATCAAGAATACATTTTCATGTGGAACAATTCTCACTTAAAACTAACTAGAGACAAGCAGAGAGACTCCTATAGATCCATATGGAATCAGGTAGGAAGGGTAGACAAGTAATCAGGTTGGGACCTGCACCCCTGGAAAGAGACTCAGAGGAGAATAAAGATTACACAGGCAGAGATCCTCCCTAGGCAGTGAGCAGGTAAGGCACACACTGGGTGTCCCTGCCCTGGAGTCTGGTACTGGGAAGAGTAGCCCCGAGGCTGTTTGGAGGACCAGTGAAACTGACAGAAGGGATATGCAAAGCCTGGACTCCCGCGCATGAGGAGTGTGCATTCACGTGCTTGCTCAGAGGCACAAACGGGCAGAGAGGGCAGGCTGAAACTGCCTGCCATGATGCTTGCTTTCTTGCACCAGTCCTGATACGTGTCCTAGCTTGAGCCCGGCACCGGATCTGGTTCCCACTTGATCATGATGCAGCTCCACACTGGAGAAAGGGCCGTGGCTGTGGCATAGGAAAGAGTTCAGCTGCGAGGGAAAAAGGTGGCTCAGATGTGGAATAGCATCAGAGTGGGGCAGGAGAAATCATTACTGGTTTTTCTGGAGGCAAAGCCTCAAAAGTAGTCCACGTCTCTAACTGTAGCTGGGACCACCACGGTCCTTGCCTCGGCTCACGTCAAACATTTGCACCAACCCCGCCTGCTGGGGCGCAGCTCCATCCTGTGAAGAAGGCTGCAATAGCCAAGGCAAATGCTCAGCTGTAAGGGACAAAGGTGCTTTCGACCTAGTGTGGCATGTAAGAGGGGCAGGGGCATGTATTACTGATGCTTACGGAGGCGACACATCAAAAGCAGACTGGGTCTCTGGCTGCAGATGTGGATGCCACAGATGCCTAGATCCACAACAAGAGCCAGCGGCAGACCATCTTGTTCCAGCACTGCTCCCCTCTGAAGCAAGGGCACTGGTGCTGGTGAGGCGGGGGACTCTTCCAAGGGGATGGAGCAAGCTGGGACTAGACGCTCAGAGCTTTCTCCAGCAACGTGGGACCCGACACCGCTGCCAGTACGGTGGTGCTGACCACCAAGCGGAGGCAAAGCCCTGGTTCACACCTAGCTCTGGCTCTCGTCTCCTCTTCTTCAGCCCCACTTAGACTAAGGTGACAGCAATCAGCCCACCCTGGGGAAAAACGGGACTCTTATTCATGTCAGATCTAGTTCATCCACCAAAAATACTAGGCACACACAGAGGGTATAAGGATGCTCCCACACATGAGCAGACTTCTTCAAGATGGCAATACATAATGGTTTCATGTTATTTCATGGAGAAAGAACTTTAAGCAAAATGGGAAAATAGAGGTGTATATTTCAATTGAAAGAACAAGAGAAAATCCCTGAAAAAAGAAAACTAATGAAACAGAAATAACAGATAAAGAGTTTAAAGTATTACTAATAAAAATGCTAACTGAATTAGGGAATAGAATTAACAACATAGTGAGAATTTTAACAAGCAACTAGAAAATATAAAAAAGAACTAGTCAGAACTGAAGAATGCAATAAATGAAATTAAAAAAGAAAACAAACTAGAAGGAAGTTATAGCAGCCTAGTTAATACAGAAGAATGCATAAATAATTTGCAAGATATAATAATGGAAATCACCCAGCAAAAGGAAAAACAAATTAAGAAAAGAGAACCATTGAAGGGGCCTGCTAAACAACATCAAGGATGTCAACGTTCACATTATAATGGTTCCAGAAAGAGAAGAGAGACAGAAAAAAGTAAAAAATATATCAATGAAAATGTCCCAAATCTGAAGAAGGAAGCATATCCAGGCAAAGCTAATGACCTGAAAACTACTATAGATTTGGAAAAAACAGGCTAAAACTAGAGCTGATTTTAAAACTCCTAGAGGAGAACATAGGCAAAACACTCTCCGACATAAAATCAAAGCAAGATCCTCTATGACCCACCTCCCAGAATATTGGAAATAAAAGCAAAAATAAACAAATGGGACCTAATGAAACTTAAAAGCTTTTGCACTACAAAGGAAACTATAAGTAAGGTGAAAAGACAGCCCTCAGATTGGGAGAAAATAATAGCAAATGAAGAAACAGACAAAGGATTAATCTCAAAAATATACAAGCAACTCCTGAAGCTCAATTCCAGAAAAATAAATGACCCAATCAAAAAATGGGCCAAAGAACTAAACAGACATTTCTCCAAAGAAGACATACAGATGGCTAACAAACACATGAAAAGATGCTCAACCTCACTCATTATTAGAGAAATGCAAATCAAAACCACAATGAGGTACCATTACACGCCAGTCAGGATGGCTGCTATCCAAAAGTCTACAAGCAATAAATGCTGGAGAGGGTGTGGAGAAAAGGGAACCCTCTTACACTGTTGGTGGGAATGCAAACTAGTACAGCCGCTATGGAAAACAGTGTGGAGATTTCTTAAAAAACTGGAAATAGAACTGCCATATGACCCAGCAATCCCACTTCTGGGCATACACACTGAGGAAACCAGATCTGAAAGAGACACGTGCACCCCAATGTTCATCGCAGCACTGTTTATAATAGCCAGGACATGGAAGCAACCTAGATGCCCATCAGCAGATGAATGGATAAGGAAGCTGTGGTACATATACACCATGGAATATTACTCAGCCATGAAAAAGAATTCATTTGAACCAGTCCTAATGAGATGGATGAAGCTGGAGCCCATTATACAGAGTGAAGTAAGCCAGAAAGATAAAGAACATTACAGCATACTGACACATGTATATGGAATTTAGAAAGGTGATAACGATAACCCTATATGCAGAACAGAAAAAGAGACACAGAAATACAGAACAGACTTTTGAACTTTGTGGGAGAATGTGAGGGTGGGATATTTCAAAAGAATAGCATGTATACTATCTATGGTGAAACAGATCACCAGCCCAGGTGGGATGCACGAGACAAGTGCTCCGGCCTAGTGCACTGGGAAGACCCAGAGGAATCGGGTGGAGAGGGAGGTGGGAGGGGGGATCGGGATTGGGAATACATGTAAATCCATGGCTGATTCATATCAATGTATGACAAAACCCACTGGAAAAAAAAATAATAATAATAAAAAAAATAAATAAATAAAAAATAAATAAATAAATAAAAACAATCCGAGATGGAAACTAGATCTCTGTTTGGAAACAGTTTTCATTTCCAAAACTATTCACTCCTTGTTTAAATGATTAAACCAAAAAAATTCAATTTCACCTCTATTTCAATAACTCGTCTAGCTATATGTCTCACAGTTCTGATCATTATTGAAGTAGAATTCTGGAAGCGGTGAGATAAAACATCATGTCCTATGACTGACATTTAAACTTTATGATTTGTACTTTTTGTGGGAATTATGAAAAGAAATGGAATTACTTATTTGTTAACTTTAATGTTCCTACCTCCTAAGTCAATTGTGTATTTTGTGTCTGTTTCTCCCAGTATATTTTATTTATTCTTTCATTTATTCATTCATTCATTTATTCAAACACTGATTTAGTTTTTCTGAAAAATTAGCACTGGAGCTATGTATGTGTGACACATAAACTTGTCCTCTGTACTCAGAGATTTCACAATCACTCAAATAACAGTACATTAATTGGTATATGTTGGCAGAAAACAATTAAATATTTTCTAAGTGTAGTTATATATTATTTCAGAATCATGCCACAATTCTTTAGTAGCAATTTATGGGGAAAAGTTGACATATACTAAAAAAATTCTGGATAAAAACTGGCCTAAGTAATGCAAAGTGATACAAAAAGGAACACAAAAATTAAAAAGGGATGAAAATCCAATGCAATTTATAAAATGTACATGTATGTATTTATATGTCCAGTAGCCATGTACAGATATGAGAGCTGGACCACAAAGACTGAGCATCAAAGAATTGATACTTTTGAACTGTGGTGTGGAGAAGACTCTTTAGAGTCCCTTGGACAGCAAGGAGATCCAACCAGTCAATCCTAAAGGAAATCAATTCTGAGTATTCACTGGAAGGACTGATGCTGAAGCTCCAATACTTTGGCTACCTGATGTGAAGAACTGACTCATTAGAAAAGACCCTGATGCTGGGAAAGATTGAGGGCAGGATGAAAAGGGGGGACAGAGGAGAAGATGGCATCACCGACTCAATGGACATGAGTTTGAGCAAACTCTAGGAGACAGCGAGGGACAGGGAAGCTTGGTATTCTCTAGTCCATGGGGTCACAAACTGTCAGACATGCCTGAGTGACTGAACAACAAAATGTATACACATGTTCATGTAAATATATGTGTAACTGAAAGAGATGCTAGTTTTCACCACAAATTCTGGGTTAATGTCTTAAAAATGTACAGCAGTGAGAGAGTATTTAGACATAATAAATCTTGTCTAACTCAATGAAACTAAGCCATGTCATGTGGAGCCACCTAAGACGGATGGGTCATGGTGGAGAGGTCTGACAGAATGTGGTCCACTGGAGAAAGGAATGGCAAACCACTTCAGTATTCTTGCCTTGAGAACCCCATGAACAGTATGAGAAGGCAAAATGATAGGATACTGAAAGAGGAACTCCCCTGGTTGGTAGGTGCCCAATATGCTACTGGAGATCAGTGGAGAAATAACTCCAGAAAGAGTGAAGGGATGGAACCAAAGCAAAAACAATACCCAGTTGTGGGTGGGACTGGTGATAGAAGCAAGGTCCGATGCTGTAAAGAGCAATATTGCATAGGAACCTGGAATGTCAGGTCCATGAATCAAGGCAAATTGGAAGTGGTCAAACAGGAGATGGCAAGAGTGAATGTCGACATTCTAGGAATCAGCAAACTAAAATGGAGTTGAATGGGTGAATTTAACTCAGATGACCATTATATCTACCACTGTGGGCAGGAATCCCTTAGAAGAAATGGAGTCACCATCATGGTCAACAAAAGAGTCCAAAATGCAGTACTTGGATTCAATCTCACAAATGATAGAATGATCTCTGTTTGTTTCCAAGGCAAACCATTCAATATCATGGTAATCCAAGCCTATGCCCCAAACAGTAACACTGAAGAAGCTGAAGTTGAATGGTTCTATGAAGACCTACAAGACCTTTCAGAACTAATATCCAAAAAAGATGTCATTTTCATTATAGAGGACTGGAATGGAAAAGTAGGAAGTCAAGAAACACCTGGAGTAACAGGCAAATTTGGCCTTGGAGTACGGAATGAAGCAGGGCAAAGGTTAATAGAGTTTTGACAAGAGAACGCACTGGTCATAGCAAACACCCTCTTCCAACAACACAAGAGAAGACTCTACACATGGACATCACCAGATGGTCAACACCGAAATCAGATTGATTATATTCTTTGCAGCCAAAGATGGAGAAGCTCTATACAGTCAGCAAAAACAAGACTGGTACCTGACTGTGGCTCAGATCATGAACTCCTTATTGCCAAATTCAGACTTAAACTGAAGAGAGTAGGGATAACCACTAGACCATTCAGGTATGACCTAAATCAAATCCCTTATGATTATACAGTGGAAGTGAGAAATAAATTTAAGCGATTAGATCTGATAGACAGAGAGCCTGATGAACTATGGATGGAGGTTCGTGACACTGTACAGGATACAGGGATCAAGACCATCCCCATGGAAAAGAAATGCAAAAGGCAAAATGGTTGTCTGAGGAGGCCTTACAAATAAGGTGAAAAGAAGAGAAGTGAAAAGGAGAAAAGGAAAGATATTCCCATTTGAATGCAGCATTCCAAAGAATAGCCAGGAGAGATAAGAAAGCCTTCCTCAGCCATCAATGCAAAGAAATAGAGGAAAACAACAGAATGGGAAAGACAAGAGATCTCTTCAAGAAAATTAGAGATACCAAGGGAGCATTTCATGCAAAGATGGGCACAATAAAGGACAGAAATGGTATGGACCTAAGAGAAGCAGAAGGTATTAAGAAGAGGTGGCAAGAATACACAGAAGAACTGTACAAAAAAGATCTTCACGACCCAGATAATCATGATGGTGTGATCACTCACCTAGAGCCAGACATCCTGGAATGTGAAGTCAAGTGGGCCTTAGGAAGCATCACTATGAACAAAGCTAGTGGAGGTGATGGAATTCCAGTTGAGCTATTTCAAATCCTAAAGGATGATGCTGTGAAAGTGCTGCACTCAATATGCCAGCACATTTGGAAAACTCAGCAGTAGCCACAGGACTGGAAAAGGTCAACTTTCATTCCAATCTCAAAGAAAGGCAATCCCAAAGAATGCTCAAACTACCACACAATTGCACTCATCTCACATGCTAGTAAAGTAATGCTCAAAATTCTCCAAGCCAGGCTTCAGCAATACGTGAGCCGTGAACTTCTAGATGTTCAAGCTAGTTTTAGAAAAGGCAGAGGAACCAGAGATCAAATTGCCGACATTCGCTGGATCATCTAAAAAGCAAGAGAGTTCCAGAAAAACGTATATTTCTGCTGTATTGACTATGCCAAAGCCTTTGACTGTGTGGATCATGATAAACTGTGGAACATTCTGAAAGAGATGGGCATACCAGACCATCTGATCTGCCTCTTGAGAAGCTTGTATGCAGGTGAGGAAGCAACAGTTAGAACTGGACATGGAACAACAGACTGGTTCCAAATAGGAAAAGGAGTACGTCAAGGCTCTACATTGTCACCCTGCTTATTTAACTTATATGCAGAGTACATCATGAGAAATGCTGGGCTGGATGATGCACAAGCTGGAATCAAGATTGCTGGGAGAAATATCAATAACCTCAGATATGCAGATGACACCACCCTTATGGCAGAAACTGAAGAGGAACTAAAAAGACTTGATGAAAGTGAAAGAGGAGAGTGAAAAAATTAACTTAAAGCTCAATATTCAGAAAACTAAGGTCATGGCATCTGGTCCTATCATTTCATGGGAAATAGATGGGGAAATAGTGGAAACAGTGTCAGACTTTATTTTGGGGGGCTCCAAAATCACTGCAGATGGTGATTGCAGCCATGAAATTAAAAGACACTTACTCCTTGGAAGGAAAGTTATGACCAACCTAGATAGCGTATTAAAAAAAAGCAGAGACATTACTTTGCCACGAAAGGTCCGTCTAGTCAAGGCTATGGTTTTTCCAGTGGTCATGTATGGATGTGAGAGTTGGACTGTGAAGAAAGCTGAGCGCCACAGAATTGATGCTTTTGAACTGTGGTGTTGGAGAAGACTTTGAAAAGTCCCTTAGACGGCAAGGAGATCCAACCAGTCCATCCTAAAGCAGATCTGTCCTGGGTGTTCATTGGAACGACTGATGCTGAAGCTGAAACTCCAATACTTTGGCTACCTCATGCGAAGAGTTGACTCATTGGAACAGACCCTGATGCTGGGGAAGATTAAAGGCAGGAGGAGAAGGGGACGACAGAGGATGGGATGGTTGCATGGCATCACCGACTCGATGGACGTGTGTTTGCACAAACTCCAGGTGTTTGTGATCGACAGGGAGGCCTGGTGTGCTGCGATTTATGGGGTCGCAAAGAGTCGGACACAACTGAGCGACTGAACTGAACTGAAAAATATCTTTAAAATTTAAAAAAATGCAAAAAGTTTCTCATCAATTTGATTAGCTTTAAATTCCCAAAACACTATTGACAAATCTAAAAGTAAATACTCCATTATTCATCCATTCATTATTTACTGTTTGACAAATCTAAAAGTAAATTATTCCATTATTCATCCAGTCATTTATTATTTACTGAGTATCTACTATAAACCAAATGTTATTTTAGGTATTAGATATATAGAAACTCACAAAGTAAAACCCTTACTCCCTCATTTTATACATCAAAAGCTAAAAATTATTAACAAGTAATGTTTGGTGAATAATCACTAATGCTAGGAGCCATCTAGTTGATCCAAGTATGTCTTTTCACATAATCTTCACAACATCATGCTAACACAGATATTGGTGTGCCCAAGTAAGAAAGAACTGAGGAAATAAAGATGAAAAGAGACTATAGCTCCAGTCTAAGATTAGGCATAAATGTGAGTGCATGGAAGTGGGGGAGGAAAGGTAGGGATCGATGTCCTAGCTGAAAGAAAGATTTGTTGTTGTTGTTGTTATAGTTTGAAGGAAGTTCAAAACAGAAACTGCTAATAATTTTTATCATCTAAGACTGGGAACTGAGTTTACCTCGAACCTTTTAGGCTGAGAAATCACCACAGTCAACCCTATACATAAGATGTATAGAAAACAAGTCCTCATTCTTCCAAAACTAATGTTTCCAAATTTAAAACAATGAAACACATGACTGAAAAATTAAGTTTCTTTTGAGTGCATTTTTATACCCTTGCTTTTACTACCAGTACACCTAGCACTACCACTTGTAGCTAATATTTCTTAAGTGCTTACTAAGGTGTAGAGCATTATGTTGTTGTTTAGTCATTAAGTCATGTCTGACTCTTTGTGACTCCATCAACTGTAGAATCCCAGGTCCTCCATCCTCCTCTATATCCAGAATTTGCTCAAACTCATGTTCATTGAGTCAGTGATGCTATCTAACCATCTCACTCTCTGCCACCTTCTTCTCCTTTTGCCTTCCATCTTTCCCAGCATCACGGTCTTTTTCAATGAGTTGACTCTTCCCATCAAGTGGCCAAAATTTTGGAGCTTCAACTTCAGCATGAATCCTTCCAATGAATATACGGGGTTGATTTCCTTTAGGAGTGACTGATTTGGTCTGCTTGCAGTCCAAAGGAGTCGAGTCTTCTCCAGCACTACAGTTTGAAAGCATCAAATCTTCAGGGCTCAGCCTTGTTTGAGGCCCAACTCTCACATTCGTACATGACTGCTGGAAAAATCATAGCTTGGACTATACAGACCTTTGTTAGCAAAGTGATGTCTCTGCTTTTTAATAGGCTGTCTAGGTTTGTCATTGCTGTCCTTCCAAGGAGCAAGCATCTTTTAAGTTCATGGCTGCAGTCACCGTCTGCAGTAATTTTGGAGCCCAAGAAAATAAAATCTGTCATTGCCTCCACTTTCCCCCCTTCTAATCACCATGAAGTGATGGGACTGGATGCCATGATATTCATTTTTTGAATGTTGACTTTCAAGCCAGATTTTTCACTCTCCTCTTTCATACTGAGACTTTAAATAAATACCTCATTTAACCATGACTTCATCTCTCCACTATTTTTCTAGGCATTGTATAGATGAAGACATGAAACTTCAAGGGGAGTTTTAGTTTATCTTTAGTCACACCACTTTTCAGCAGGAGAGATATGAGCAGATGCTCCAAACCAATTTATTGCAAAAATGGTTTTCTCAGAAAAATGTTCCTTTTTTAAACTAAATATGCATTAACAATTTAATTTAAATGTATACTATTTTTAAAGAAAATTTACGTATGTGTGCTTGTCTCAGCATTTGCCTACAGAAAAATGGCCACAGAAATTTTAGAAAGATCAGCAAATGGGTACAGGCATAATCTTTTTTGCTAGTTGATTTAAAGAAAGATCAAAAGGAGTTTAGTTGGGCTTGGCATAAAAACACTGCTCATTTGGAATTAACTTATATGCAGAGAAACGCTGGGCTGGAAGATGCTCAAGCTGGAATCAAGATTGCCGGGAGAAATAGCAATAACCTCAGATATGCAGATGACACCACCCTTATGGCAGAAACTGAAGAGGAACTAAAAAGGCTCTTGATGACAGTGAAAGAAGAGAATGAAAAAGTTGGCTTAAAGCTCAACATTCAGAAAACTAAGATCATGGCATCTGCTCCCATCAACTCATGGGAAATAGATAGGGAAACAGTGGAAACAGTGTCAGACTTTATTTTGGGGGGCTCCAAAATCACTGCAGATGGTGATTGCAGCCATGAAATTAAAAGATGCTTACTCCTTGGAAGGAAAGTTATGACCAACCTAGACAGCATATTAAAAAGCAGAGACATTACTTTGCCACGAAAGGTCTGTCTAGTCAAGGCTATGTTTTTTCCAGTGGTCATGTATGGATGTGAGAGTTGGACTGTGAAGAAAGCTGAGTGCCGAAAAATTGATGCTTTTGAACTGTAGTGTTGGAGAATACTCTTGAGAGTCCCTTGGACTGCAAGGAGATCCGACCAGTCCATCCTAAAGGAGATCAGTCCTGGGTGTTCCTTGGAAGGATTGAATATGAAGCTGAAACTCCAATACTTTGGCCACCTCATGTGAAGATTTGACTCAATGGAAAAGACCCTGATGCTGGGAGGGATTTGGGGCAGGAGGAGAAGAGGATGACAGTGGATGAGATGGCTGGATGGCATCACTGACTCGATGGACATGAGTTTGAGTAAACTCCGGGAGTTGGTGATGGACAGGGAGGCATGGCGTGCTGCGGTTCATGGGGTCGCAAAGTCAGACACGACTGAGCGACTGAAATGAACTGAACTGAGTGACATTTAAACACACACAAAAATCTTGTGTGCCAGGCCCTCTTTGTGCTATTAGGTAATTAAGGAAGAGAGTGTGATTCAACTAAGGGCAGAATTGGGTTGCTGCATCCTAGGCCAGTGTGGAGCCAATAAAGGCAATCTGAGCCCCATGGAGCAGCTCTTTCTTATGGTCAGCATCCAAAGTGTGGAGCACAAGAGCAATCAGATCAAAGGAGGACCTCTTCATGAGCAAATGTGAGACAGCACCATTGGGAATACTCTGCAGTAGCTGGAGATACTCTTGGAGATTAACTATATTTCTTTCAAGAGAATTGATGGGTAGCCTCACAGGAGAACAGATTCTGAATTCACACAGCTTGCATGCAGTCTTTTCTCCCATGTACTATTGTATAACCTTGAGCAAATTAAGTTTGCTTTTTTTTTTTTTTGAGACTATTTCTTCATTTCGACATGGAATGCTTCTTTGGACTCCAGGGTGAATTAAAGATCATAATTCAGATATGTAGTTAGCACAACATTCAATAAATGAAGCATCCAAGAGAACAGATGTACTAGAATAAGAAAAGTTCAAGGAATGGCCAACTAGAAGTGTATACAAACAAAGATATAAAGATCACTCATGCTATTGCTTTCTCTTGCTACTCCTGATCTTTACACACACACACAAATCTAAAATGAGACTTCTGATATGAAGTTTTCCCCTTCTTTGTAATTCTTCATTTACATTTACCTTTGGGAATTGTGGAGAACTTTGCTGGACTGCAGTTCCTACAGGAGTAAGCCAGTGTCTCTGAACCACTGGGTCCTTTGCTAATGACTGGCAATTACATGTACTGAGGCAAGGATTTATGAAAGTCAGACATAGCCTATTAATACCTATAGACCACACTAGGAAGGTAAATCTTAGCGAAAAGACCATTCATTTATTGACAAATAGATTTAACATTTTGTAAGCATAAGAGATGCTGATTTTCATTTTTTGAGTAAACAGGTGAAATTTGGTTTTCAGCATTGAGAAAAAGACATTTTTTGATGATTTATATAAAGTGGAAATTTGAAAATTGATAAACATATTTACATAGGTAAATATATATACATGCATATATACTTATCTCAATTATGATCTACTTTTGGGCCTCACTCTTTGGGATCTCTTCTCTACTTTGGAGATAGTCATAACCTCTGAAGCTTTTACAGTTTAACCTCTTAAGTTTATATTTTTAATGATATTTCATAAATTTCTGCTATTTCCCCTATGAAAATTGGTTGCATAGTATTTTTTTCATATTAATTTGCAAATAGAAAGGATGTCATATTCAATATTTATTTCAAATTTGTAATGATATGTTTAAGAATAAATTAAGGCACTCTTTAAAAACAGATACAATGATGGGACAAGAACTTATTCACTCAATCCAGAGTACTAGAATCCTTTTAACTTGAGGCATATAGTTTTCAACATATAGAAGGAAGTTTAACACAGTGTTATCTAGTTAATCTATCTAAATACAGTATAACCAATATACAAGCTTATTTTTCTATGATCTTATACAGATTAAAAATGTAAGCCTAAGGAGGAATTTATTTAAATTCATGAACCATATATGTGAATTATTATTGAGGAAACAGAAGATTTTTAGAATATAATGGTTTCATCAGAAATATTCTCAAATGTCAATTCTCTCACAAACATTAAATTCTTCTGCCCACTTGCATTCAAACAGTATGATAATGAAATGTAAGCAAAATAGCATTTCCTAGTAGAAGTAAGTATGTAGTTCCCACATTCTCTTTTCCTGGAAGCACATATAGAATTTCCACATTCTCTTTTTTTTTTTTTTTTTTTTGCCCTTTTGCATACAAGGAAGCATGTATGATGATAGAGCCCCTCAGTCTTGGATCTCTGTGTCCATGCAGAGACCACTTGCTGACAAACAATGAACTCATAATGTAGTGGGAAATAAGTCTTTCCTATTAAGCTGCTAACATGTTTCATGGTTTGCTACCAATGCATAAACTGGCTTACCTTGCCTGATACAATTTCCAAAATCTTTTGATGCTGATTTTTTTTTTTTCCAAAATCCTCATGACACTAAAAACAAAGGGCTATAGTAACAGAAAATGGATGGAATTAAGGAGCTGTTGCAGGACAGACATTTAGAGTCTTCAATGAGAGCTACTCTGCTTTAAACAATTTTATACAGGAAGTTCTGTTGCTCTCAATTCAACTGCCACCGGGGCGGGGGCGGGGGGGGGGGGGGCGGGAAGGCATACCACTATTGCCGAGGATAACTCTTAAATTACTATTTTCGTTAAATACTAAGTTGTCCACCAATGACTTGCCCTGTAAAAACTTTGTGTTTCATTCCACACATATTTGACAAGGATCCGCCACATACAAAAATGGGTTACAGGGCTTTATGAGAGATTTAAGAAGTAAAAGGTTGCATTTCTTATTCTCCAGAACTATGTAGTCTAGCTATAGAAGTTTATAAAATTTCTTTCAAAATTTCTCCAGATTAGCCCATTAAATTTTTTGGACATATTTATTTTCAAGAGAATACATGGAATTGAGTATAATGACCATTTACATTTTTTAAATTAATCTGCTGTGAAAGAAAGCTACATGTTTGCCTGTGAGAAATAAGTATCATCTTTGATCTTCTGCTTAAAGCCCTTTCTATTTAAGAATCCATTTAAATTTTTGATAAATAGACATCCTCAAATGAATTTTAGGCCAAAACTTGTCTCTTTGTATCCCCAAAGATTCAACAGAATTTCAAATGGTAGCCTAACTTTGTCAAAAGGAGAGCAATTAAAAGGATTAGGAAAAAGTTCTCCTATTTTAGACTGATTATTTGCGAGAACTTCAGAGGCTTACAGATAAGCCTCTGTCTTCCATCCCTAACCACTGTAGGAGCGGTTCTGGGACTTCCAGACAGGAAAATTCCCACCTTCAGGCAAAGGGCAAAAAACAGTATCAATAATATCTGAATAATGCATGTAACAGAAACCATAGAAAATAAAAGGCATCTGAAAAACTGCAACTAATATAAGCTCAATAGAGTCTGATTCCAAAGAAAAGAGATTCCTAATTATCAGTTCAGTTCAGTTCAGTCACTCAGTCGTGTCTGACTCTTTGCGACCCCATGAACCGCAGCATGCCAAGCCTCCCTGTCCATCACCAACTCCCGGAGTCCACTCAAACCCACATGCATTGAGTTGGTGATGCCATCTAACCATCTCATCCTCCGTCATCCCCTTCTCCTCCTGCCCTCAATCTTTCCCAGCATCAGGGTCTTTTCAAATGAGTCAGCTAATTTTCCTACCCCCTAAATAAGTGATGAATGCAATACATACAAGACATGTGTAATAAGCACTATAAATGACCATGACACCATTCTTTTTATTTTTAATATCTTTTTCTTTTTTCCCAATTTTAATCTAAGTGGCTTATAGCCGTCAAGGCCCACTTCAAACTCTATTTTATTCCTCTTTTTTTTGTAACTGTGTCCTAACCAGTCCCCTAGGAATCATATATATCCTCTCTCCAGTCATGTTGCCCTCACTACAATGCATTTAGCTTTTAATGGTTCACCAGCTTGTTTTACAAGTATTAGCCTCCTCTCCCCAAACAGAAATTGACTTGTTAATTAGTACTGACTATGAAACAACAAACCCCCGTTTTCCACCTTTCTCAGTGTTTCCCACAAGGAAATCATGAGTATACTAAATGTCTCGTAAACCCCTGTGACCATCCATTTCTGCATAATTTCCTTCAACTCTAGCAACACAAAGAGAAGAATATACCCTTGATGTAGAAGCTTGGATCTTAGTGAATTCACCATCTTCTTTATCATACAGAATTATAAATTGCTTACAATTCTGCTTTGTAAAATTGCCAGTTCAACAATAAATGACAGTAACTACCTATGTTTTCCTCATTTTTGATAACTGGAAGAGCATTTTCCCCTATTCAGTTCTCTAGCATTATTGTTATTCCCTGTGGTTTTGCAAAAACCACTCAAAATAGTTCTACATCAACATTTGTCATTTCCCTCAGAATTTTGGGATGTGATTCGTCTAGCCTAGAGGTGTGATGCAATTTTAAAAAGTACTTGGTGTGATGCAACCAGGTACTTTTATTATATTACCAACCGGGCTTCAATCCCTTTAAACATGTTTGCTACACCCCATCTAGTTTAAAGATCCTTTTCATTGACAGAGAAGACGGAAGCAAAATAGGAGTTGAATGGTTCTCTGATTTTTTTCCCTGTCATTTGATTTTTCACCATCTGGCCTAAGCAGTTGGGTTTATCCCTTCCATATTCTTGTTTACATGAAAAAGCAACTGAAAACCACTGTGAACGTACCAAATTGTGCTAAAAAGCACAGATCTTCTTCAAGGAAATATAGTGAAAATACTACTAATTGCTAAATCAAATTTACTAAGAATAGAGAGAAAAGAATGAGGCAAGGAGACAAAATATTCATCTGGAACAATTAAAAGATCAATGGTGATATAGTTATAAAATAGAAACTAATGTTCTAACCTAAGCATGTTTTCTCCTTCAACTAATAATCATTCAGTATGCTACTCTATATAAAGTAGCCTTATAATACCAGCATCACTTCTTTTGCAAAATCACAATGAAAGACAGACCAAAAGAGGCAGATGGTTTTCAAAAAAGCAATGCAATGCCAGAGCCCTTAACACTCGTCTAAAACTTTAAGAGCTGTAAAAGTCCTCCTAAAATGTACATCAGTATGCCTACTTGCTCAGTTACCTCAGCAGTGTGCAACTCTATGGACTGCAGCCCACAGGCCCCTCTGTCCATGGGATTCTCCAGGCCAGAATACTGGAGTGGGTTGCCAGGGGATCTTCCCAGCCCAGGGACTGAACCTGTGTCTCCTGCATTGCAGGCAGATTCTTTACCACTGAGCCATCTCCCTACCAAATTGCTCATAAAGTAAAAAAGCAGTCATTTGCATCTCCCTTGTCATTTAATTCTTTTGGAAGTCTAAATGTTGTGAACTTTTAAGTCCACGTGGCCCTTTTACATTTTTTTTCCTTGGGATTTGGCCATAAATACTACACTATTGTTAATGTACAGAGTTTTCCATATAAAGGTGGAAACAATTCAATGTCTAATACAATCTCTATATATTATATAAAACCAGCATTTAAAATGATAGAAAAGGAAAACTAGTTCAAATTAATGAATCAGACAATAAGGCAGTATGAAGCAGACACTGCCATGTGGTATTTCAGAGTATTAGATACTGGTTACTCCATACATTTCCAGAGTGTAGGAAACACAACTAAAAACTTCAGCCTCATAAATATCCTTTTAAAAGTTATGATTCGTTTTCTTTCTATTCCTACTGAGAATGTGCTTCCCAGGTGGCACAGGGGTAAAGAATCCACCTGCCAATGTAGGAGACACAAGAGACGTGAGTTCAATCACAGGGTCGGGAGGATCCTGGAGTAGGAAATGGCAATGTGCTCAAGTATTCTTGCCTGAAAAATTCCATGGACAGAGAAGCCTAGTGGGCACTAGTCTGTGGGGTCACAAAAAATCAGACACAACTAAGCACATACACATACATACTGAAAATAGTCACATGTTTATTTCTATGATTTACACTTAAATAAAAAAAAAAGAGCATGAACTTAGGCCACCTGGAGCAAAATCTTCTCAAACTCTTTCTTAAGATAGGTAGAAGTAATGGAATAGGATATGAAAAAGCATTCAGTTCAGTTCACTTCAGTCACTCAGTTGTTTCTGACTCTTTGTGACCCCGTGGATTGCAGCACACCAGGCTTCCCTGTCCATCACCAATTCCTGGAGATTGCTCAAACTCAAGTCCATTGCGTCAGTGATGCCATCCAACCATCTCATCCTCTGTCGTCCCCTTCTCCTCCTAACTTCAATCTTTCCCAGAATCAGGGTCTTTTCCAATGAGTCGGTTCCTCACATCAGGTGGCCAAAGTATTGGAGCTTCACCTTCAGCATCAGTCCTCCCAATGAATATTCAGGACTGATTTCCTTTAGGATTGAATGGTTGAATCTCCTTACAGTGAAAGGGAATTTCAAGAGTATTCTCCAATATCACAGTTAAAAAGCATCAATTATTCAGCACTCAGCTTTCTTTATAGACCAACTCTCACATCCATACATAACTACAGGAAAAACCATAGCTTTGAATAGACAGACCTTTGTTGGCAAAGTAATGTCTCTGCTTTTTAATAAGCTGTCTAGGTTGGTCATAACTTTTCTTCCAAGGAGCAAGCATCTTTTAATTTCATGGCTGCAGTCACCATTTGCAATGATTTTGAAGCCCAAGAAAGTAAAGCCTCTCACTGTTTCCAATGTTTCCCCATCTACTTGCTATGAAGAGATGGGACCAGATGCCACAATCTTAGTTTTCTAAATGTTGAGTTTTAACCCAACTTTTTCACTCTCCTTTTTCACTTTCATCAAGAGGCTCTTTAGTTCCTCTTACTTTCTGCCATAAGGGTGGTGTCATCTGCATATCAGAGGTTATTGATATTTCTCCCAGCAATCTTGATCCCAGCTTGTGCTTCATCCAGCCTTTCACATGATGTACTCTGCATATAAGTTAAATTATCAGGGTGACAATACACAGCCTTGACGTACTCCTTTCCTGATTTGGAATCAGTCTGTTGTTCCATGTCCAGTTCTAACTGTTGCTTCTTGACCTGCATACAGATTTCTCATGAGGCAGGTCATGCAGCCTGGTATTCCCATCTCTTTAAGAATTTTCCACTGTTTGTTGTGATCCACACAGTCAAAGGCTTTGGTGTAGTCTATAAAGCAGAAGTAGATGTTTTTCTGGTATTCTCTTGCTTTTTTGATGATCCAACGGATGTTGGCAATTTGATCTCTTGTTCCTCTGCCTTTTCTAAAACCAGCTTAAACATCTGGAAGTTCATGGCTCACGTATTGCTGAAGCCTGGCTTGGAGAATTTTGAGCATTACTTTACTAGTATGTGAGATGAGTGCAATTGTGATTGCTCACATTATTCGGCATTGCCTTTCTTTGGGATTAGAATGAAAACAGACCTTTTTCAGGCCTGTGGACACTGCTGAGTTTTCCAAATTTGCTGACATATTGAGTGCAGCACTTTCACAGCATCATCTTTTAAGATTTGAAACAGCTCAACTGGAATTCCATCACCTCCACTAGCTTTGTTCATAGTGATGCATTCTAAGGCCCACTTGACTTCACACTCCAGGATGTCTGGCTCTAGGTGAGTGATCACATCATCGTGGTTATCTGGGTCATGAAGATCTTTTATGTATAGTTCTTCTGTGTATTCTTGCCACCTCTTCTTAATAACTTCTGCTTCTGTTAGGTCCATAACATTTCTGTCTTTTACTGTGCCCATCTTTGCATGAAAAATTCCTTTGGTATTTCTAATTTTCTTGAAGAGATCTCTAGTCTTTCCCATTCTGTTGTTTTCCTCTATTTCTTTGCATTGATCCCTGAGGAAGGCTATCTTACCTCTCCCAGCCATTCTTTGGAACTCTGCATTCAAATGGGTGTATCTTTTCTCAGCTATTGGTAAGGCCTCCTCAGATAACCATTTTGCCTTTTTGCATTTCTTTTTCGTGGGGGTGGTCTTGATCACTGCCTCCTGAAGAATGTCATTAACCTCTGTCCATAGTTCTTGAGGTACTCTGTCTTTCATATCTAATCCCTTGAATCTACTTGTCATTTCTACTGTATAATCGTAATTGATATGATTTAAGTCACACCTGAAAGGTCTAGTGGTTTTTCCTACTTTCTTCAATTTAAGTCTGTGGGAAAAGTAGCAGCAGTTGGTTTCCTCTGCCTTGGGTTCCCTCAAAACTCATTTTCCTCACTGAAAGGTCTTTCTTATTGAAAACATCTTAAACACCATGGAACACCTTTCCAGGATCCATGTGTTGGCACAAGCAGATGAGAAAGTTTGTAAATCTCAAAACTAACTTAGCTCCCACTCAAGAACCAAAGCAAGGAGTGAAAAAAAAAATTATATAATATATAGAATTGTTGAGATTGAAAAGTTAAGAAACAGTAAATGTAATAAATCTTACTTACAGAAGGAAGGCAGCCTCAAGATATTCATTATGTAACCAATATTGTTGAGAGGACTCTATGCCACAATGACTCTGTTATATACTTTCATGGGCTTCCCCGTGGGCACTTGTGGTAAAGAATCCACCTGCCAAAGCAGGAGATGTAAGAGACTCAGGTTCAATCCCTGGGTTGGAAAGATTCCCTGGAGGAGGAAATGGCAACCCACTCCAGTATTCTTGCCTGGAAAATCCCATGGACAGAGGAGCCTGATGGGCTACAATCTATAAGGTTGCAAAGACTCAGACACGACTGAAGTGACTTAGCACAAACACTAGCACAACCACTGTCTGTTTAAAAATTATCGGTGAGGCCGATAATTGACAAAAACTTATTGACAGAATTGACAAAAAATTATCAATTCTGTCATTTTTACAGAATAAGGAAACAGGATATTAAGAAATTTGCCCAATCTTTCTAACTGGTAAGGAAGAGAGGGCTCATTATAAACAATGATGCTGTTTGCAAAAGGGTCTGGAGCTATCCCTGGTTGTATATTGAATGACAAAAGCAGAGAAGAAGGCATGAATGACTTTCATTCAAATGAAGACTTCCATTTCCTGCTGCATCATCAATTACCAATCTGTAGCAAATATTTGCCATACAATACCCTATTAGCTTCAGTTAAATTATGTCCACTTTTTGGTGTATTAATATACTGACCACAGCAGGATAGCACATGCATATATCACTTTGACTCAGGATGATAAAATTATTCCTGGTCTGCCCATAAACTCTCAGAATTCTTTTTCCACACCCTACCACCTACCTTATTCATCACATTGGAGGATCACTTACCGTGAGGATAAAAAAGAAACCAAATTGCATTAAGAATAAGATTAATAATTATGAAGAAAGTTGATATTGCAATGTGTGTATTACAATCATAAACAGCTACAATTTATATTTGAACTTGGTGTTTAAAGTTCCTTCAACATTAAGTTTAAAGAGACTGTGGTTAAGGATAAAAACAAAAGCTACTGTTTATATAATATTTCATTAGTCTCTGAAGATACAGAGATCAGTGTAGTAATTAATGCCATAGCTGGGATTTCTTATATCACACTAATCATTAACAGAGGAACCAAAGATCAAATTGCCAGCATCAGCTGGACCATAGACAAGGAAAGAGAATTCCAGAAAAACATCTACTTCTGCTCCATTGACTATACAAAAGCCTTTGATTGTGTGGATCACAACAAGCTGTGGAAAATTCTTCAAGAGATGGGAATACCAGACCACCTGACCTGCCTCTTGAGAAATCTGTATGCAGGTCAGGAAGCAACAGTTAGAACTGGACATGGAACGATGGACTGGTTCCAAATTAGGAAAGGAGTTCATCAAGGCTGTATATTGTCACCCTGCTTACTTAACTTATATACTGAGTACATCATGAGAAATGCTTGGTTAGATGAACCACAAGCTGGAATCAAGATTTCTGGGAGAAATATCAACAACTTCAGAAATGCACATGATATCATCCTTATGGCAGAAAGGAAGAAAAACTAAAGAGCCTCTTGATGAAAGTGAAAGAGGAAAGTGAAAAAGCTGGCTTTAAACTCAACATTCAGAAAACTAAGATCATGGCATTAGGTCCCATCATTTCATGGCATTAGATGAGGAAATAGTGGAAACAGTGTCAGACTCTATTTTTCTGGGCTCCAAAATCACTGCAGATGGTAATTGCAGCCATGAAATTAAAAGACTCTTGCTCCTTGGATGAAAAGCTATGACAAACTAGACAGCATATTATAAAGCAGAGACATTACTTTGCATATAAAGGTTCGTCTAGTCAAAGCTATGTTTTTTTCCAGTGGTCAGGTATGGATGTGAGAACTGGATCATAAAGAAAGCTGAGTGCCAAAGAATTGATGTTTTTGAACTCTGGTGTTGCTGAAAACTCCAATATTTTGACTACCTGATGCGAAGAATTGACTCATTGGAAAAGACCCTACTGCTGGGAAAGATTAAAGGCAGGAGGAAAAGGAGACAACAGAGGACGATATGGTTGGATGGCATCGCTGACTCGAAGAACATGTGTCTGAGCAATCTCTGGGAGTTGGTGATGGACATGGAAGCCTGATATGCTGCAGGCCATGAGGTGGCAAACACGACTGAGCAAATGAACTGAACTGAACTGAACTGAATCATTAACAGGATATAAAAGTGCCTATATAACTCGGAAATTCAGCTTAGCTTCATTGCAGAAGGAAAATACACTAGAATTCATTTTATTTAGCTCATGAATTAAAAGTGCTTCCACTGGGCAGTAATGACAGCAATCTATGAGAATCTCCTGAATCGACAGCACAGAGTGATAAATAAAAAGAGATCCTATATTTTTCCCCTTTATTTTCTATATTGCTTTCAGATTCTCCTTCAGTTAACTGAATACTTAGATAAGTCATATATGTCATATGCCATATATGTCATAATGAAAACCTTTCATAAAGTCCTAAGGAAACTGTTTTTAGGATGACTATTATCAACTGTGAAAATAATGCTAATATCAAAATATGAACTTTTTCATTTTGATCCATGGGACAATCTGGTGAGGTACTCATAAGGAAATTATTTTACTATTCAGAGATAAAATATATATATATATATATATATATATACACATATATATATATAGTCATAAAACTATATTTTAAAATGGTACATCTACATAAACTATAATAATGAACTGATTTCTGACTTGATTAATGTCAGAATCACTATTTTCTTACTGTGATAATTAAGAAACAAAGGTACAAATGCTATGAAATGAATGATGTCAGAATTTGATTCCATCAGTATTGGACAAATCAGAAGATTCTGACATCATTTCAAATTTCCACAATTGCCAAAAGTAAATTCAGCTTTGGACACTAAAGAAACAAGTCAGAAAGTAAGGCTGGATCACTGAAGCATGGTTTTCATTTATTTCTTCTGTGTTAGGGGTCAAAGAGGAAATTGTCTCAGTGATTCTCTACTTCACTGAAACAAAACTTTATTTTAGTTCACGGTGAATAAACTATGTAAGAAATCAATTTAATGACCTTTATTGAGATACTATTGGATATAAAATACTGTGCTAAATGGTCTGCAAACACACATAAATTACAACTGTATTATTTTTTAGGGCTGCCTTAACACATTATCACAGACTAGTTGGCTTAAACAACAGAGATTTATTTTCTCAGTTTGGAGGCTGCAAGTCCAAGATCAAGGTATGGACAGGGTTTGTTCTTTCTAATGCCTCTTCTTAGCTTGTAGATTTCCTATATCTTCACCTGGTTCACACTCTGGACATGTTTATGCCCTAATTTTCTCTTCTATAAAGACATTGGTCATATTGGACTAGGGCTCAACCTAATAACCTCATTTTAACTTACTTACATCTTTAAAGACTCCAGCTCCTTTTATAGTTACATTCTGAGGTACTGAGGGTTATGGCTTAAACATATAAATTTTGGAGAACACAGTTCACCCAACAATAGCATCCCTGCCCTCCAGGACTTTTACAATAATAAAGGAAAAACATAAAGTATTTATAAGGCATAAAGTGGTAAAATTTATAGCCTTACTAAGTGAAGAGTGCAGAGAAATAGAGGAAAACAATAGATCAGGAAAGACTAGCAATCTCTTCAAGAAAATTAGACATACCAAGGGAATATTTCATGCAAAGATAGGCACAATAAAGGACAGAAATAGTATGGATCTAAAAGAAATATAAGATATACTAAGAAGAGCAGGCAAGAATACACAGAACTATATAAAAAAATCTTAATGAACTGGATAACCATGATTGTCTGATTACTCACCTAGAGCCAGACATCCATGAGTGTGAAGTCTAATGGACCTTAGGAAGCCTCACTTGAACAAAGTTAGTGGAGGTTATGGAATTCTAATGGAGGCAATTCAAATCCTAAAAGGTGATGCCGTTAACGTGCTGCACTCAATATGCCAGTAATTTGGAAAACAGCAGTGGCTGCAGGACTGGAAAAGGTCAGTTTTTGGTCCAATTATAAAGAAGGGCAATGCCAAAGAATGTTAGAACTACTGCAAAATTGCACTCACTTCACATGCTAAAAAACTAAGATCATGGCATCTGGTCCCATCACTTCATGGCAAATAGATGGGGAAGCAATGCAAAGAGTGAGAGACTTTATTTTCTTGGGTTCCACAATCACTGCAGATGGTGACTGCAGTCATGAAATTAAAAGACGCTTGCTCCTTGGATGAAAAGCTATGACAAACCTAGACAGCATATTAAAAGCAGAGACATCACTTTGCCGACAAAGGTCTGTCTAGTCAAATATGGTTTTTCCAGTAGTCATGTATGGATGTGAGAGTTGGATCATAAAGAAGGCTGAGTGCTGAAGAACTGATGCTTTTGAACTGTGATGCTTTAAAAGACTCTTGAGAGTCCCTTGGACAGCAAGGAGATCACTCCAGTCAATCCTAAAGTAAATCAACACTGAATATTCATTGGAAGGACTGATGCTGAAACTGAAGCTCCAAAACTTTGGCCACCTGATGCGAAGTGCCAACTCATTAAGAAAAACCCTGATGCTGGGAAAGGTTAAAGGCAGGAGGAAAAGGGGACGACAGAGGATGAGATAGTTGTATGGTATCACCAACTCAATGGATATAAGTTTGAGCAAGTTCCGGGAGATGGTGAAAGACAGGGAAGCCTGGCATGCTGCAGTCCGTGGGTTCACAAAGAATCAGACATGACTGAGAGACTGAAGAACAACAACTTTCACTAGCAAGGTAATGCTCAAAATCCTCCAAGCCAGGCTTCAACAGTACGTGAACTGAGAACATCCAGATATACAAGCTGGATTTATAAAACGCAGAGGAGCCAGAGATCAAATTGCCCACATATGTTGGATCATAGAAAAAGCAAGGGAATTCTAGAAAAATATCTACTTTGGCTTTATTGACTATGCTAAATCCTTTGACTGTGTGGATCACAACAAACTGTGGTCAAGTTATGGAACAAATTCAAAATTTTAAAGGATCATGGTGAGAGTGATAGTGCTCAGTAGTGTATGACTCTTTGCAATGCCATACACTACCACCCACTAGGCTTCTCTGTCCATAGAATTTTCTAGGCAAGAATACTGGAATGGGTAGCCATTCCCTTCTCCAGGGGATCATCCAAACCCAGGGATCAAACCCTGACCTGCTGCGTTGCAGGCCAATTCATTACCACATGAGCCATGAGGAAAGCCCACAGAAAGGCTTAAAGGAGGAAAAGGATTAAAGGATAAAATGGTTGTCTAAGGATAGGATTTCAGCATATTGAGATTAATATGGTGAAAAGGGCAGAAAATGACATGATTGGAATAGGCACTTTGTAACACTATTTTTTCTTTTAATAATCAAGCTTACTCTGATTGACAGATAACAGTATTTAAGATGATAAAGGTTATTTGGTTGCTGATAGGAAAAGCAGCAATACAAAAATCATATTTTCTTCTGTTTTCTATGTAAAATATTCCACAGGCCAATATCAATACAAATTAAACATATCATTTTAATTTTCAACATATCATTTACACCTGTGGATTTTTTTAAAGAAGTAAAAAGAGAATTAGAATTTTACCCACTGTAAAGCAGAAGATATAGATAATAAAAGTCCAATAGGAATTAGATTATCCTTGTAAGAAATGTATATATCTAAAACTATGCGTATAGCTCTGTGTTCTGAGGGTCAGTTCCCAAATTTATGTGATGCAACAGTATTTTAAATTATTTCCTATAATAAAGCATCACTATCTGAGTTTTAAAAAAAAAGTAGATTTGTGATATTTTATTACCAGTGAGTGCAACCTATGTTTAGTTGCCCAACAAATTACTTTTAGTCCTGTTTGCTAAATAAGTAATATTTCTGACAATAACAATAAAATAGTATCAATTTTAATTTATTTTATTTAAGAAACAGAAGACAATAGTAAGGAATCTACATAAAATACCCTTATTATATATTTAGAGGAGAAAAATGCTGAACTTTCAATAGAATCATAATAAATTTGTGCTTCTTTATACTTCTTACATATGTCACTAGCAGATAAAATGAATTTATACTTTCTACTTAAAATTATGACAATTGAGTAGCACTCAGCCATGTCACACTAAAAATGTGGAAAAGTACAAGATTTTCATTTGGTTCACAGATATTTTTCCAAAGGCACATTAAAGTTTTCACATCTACTATCGTGACAATATTTAGGTTAGTGTCATAAATGTTTGAAACATATTTAAACTCCACATTTTGTATCATTTATTAGTGCCTAATTAAGCACAAAAAATTTAGGTTCAGTGAACTTAAAAAACAAAATTAAAGTAAATCAGATATTATATTAGGATATAAAGATCCTGGCATATAAACCTTTAGCACTACAGGAAATGAGCTTCATCTTTTACACCAGTGAAAGGTACAGTGTGATCATTCTGTGTAATTATATATCAAGGAGAAGCCTTGATTTGGATACAGAACTACACCAAAATAAAAGAAAAAAATCACTTTGCATAGCTGTTCTTAATTTTTGCAGTTGCCTGAAATAGTTACGCTACATATACATTCTGGCTTTGCCTTAATGCCTGTGTTGGGAGGCTCTGAGATATAAAGAGAGTAAAATCTGCCCTAGATCACTTGGAGGTTACATCTATAGAAATCAAATGAGAGTTTATTAAGTAAAAAGTATTTAAAGAAACTATTAAGTATCTGCTGTATATCAAGCACTATTTATGGCACTGAAATGAAGAAAAACCTGACAATCTTCACACATCCAGGATGTGTGTTTGCTTCTCTTTCTTTGAATTTTTCACTCATCTGATATTTTGAATGATGTTCTTTTGGGATGTTTCTTTTGTTTAGCTTTAAATTCTTCAGAATCTCATTAACTTCTGAAGAGGGAGAAGAGTCTCAAACTCACCCAAACCATATCTAGTCTTGCTCAAAGGGATAATTATTTTGCTCTATCATGATCATACAAAATGGTCCACATGGCCAACCAAAGATTCATAGAAGAAGGAACTTGAGCTTTTGTTAATTATTTGAATAAAAAACTGAATGAGTAACAAGGCTTAAGAGTTAGGTACATCTTTCTCCCCAATTCAAGGAAGTTCCAGATGCTTCTGTCATTTCTGATTTCTTTTATCAGCATCTTATAGTTTTCAGAGCACAGTTCTTTTACCTCCTTAGACAGGTTTATTCCTTAGCATTTTATTGTTTTTGATGTGATGGTAAATGGAATTGCTTCCTTAATTTTGCTTTCTGATCTTTCATTATTAGTGTATAAGAATACAAGAGATTTCAAAGCTTTTGCACAGTAATGGAAACCAGTAACAAAATGAAAAGACAATCCACAAAATGGGAAAAAAACATTTGCAAATGAAGTGAATTAAAATGGATTAATCTCCAAAATATTTAAATAGTTCATGCAGCTCAATATCAAAAAACAAACAACCCAATCAAAAAATGGGCAGATCTAAATAGACATTTCTCAAAAAAAACAAAAAAACCAAAAACAAACAGATGGAAAAAAAGTACATGAAAAGATGTTTAACATCACTACCTTAGAGAAATGCAAATCAAAACTCCCTTGAGGTATCACCTCACACCTTTCAGAATGGCCATCATTAAAAATAAATCTACAAACAATGATGGAAAGAGTGTGGAGGAGAGGTTGTGGGGAAAAGAGAACCCTTCTACCTTGTTAGTGGAAATGTAAATTAAAACAGCCACTAAGGAGAACAGTATAAAGGTTACTGAAAAAACTAAAATATCTACAATATGATCCAGCAATCCCACTCCCGATGTATGTCCAGAAAAAAAAAAAAAAAAAACATAATTTGAAAATACACACATACTCTAACGTTCATTGACGCACTATTGACTATTCATAGCCAAGACACGTAAGGAACCTAAATGTCCACCAACAGAGGAGAGTTAG
Organism: Dama dama; assembly: GCF_033118175.1. Lineage (NCBI taxonomy): Eukaryota > Metazoa > Chordata > Mammalia > Artiodactyla > Cervidae > Dama > Dama dama. Next base: position 26,147,509 of record NC_083695.1, read on the forward strand.
AAGATATGGTACATATATATAATTGAATATTATTCAGCCATAAAAAAGAAGGAAATAACGCCATTAGCAGCAATATGGATGGACCTAGAGAGTGTCATTCGGAGAAGGCAATGGCACCCCACTCCAGTCCTCTTGCCTGGAAAATCCCATGGACCGAAGAGCCTGGTAGGCTGCAGTCCATGGGGGCGCTAAGAGTCAGACACGACTGAGTGACTTCACTTTCACTTTTCACGTTCATGCACTGGAGAAGGAAATGGCAACCCACTCCAGTGCTCTTGCCTGGAGAATCCCAGGGGCGGGGGAGTCTGGTGGGCTGCCGTCTATGGGGTCGCACAGAGTTGGACACGACTGAAGCGACTTAGCAGCAGCAGTAGCAGCAGTGTCATTGGAGAAGACAATGGCACCCCACTCCAGTACTCTTGCCTGGAGAATCCCATGGACGGAGGAGCCTGGTGGGCTACATTAGTCCATGGGGTCGAGTGAAGTAAACTCATAAACAACTGAATTTATTTCTCACTCTTCTGGAGGCTGCGAATCCAAAATCAAGGCAAAGCCCTCTATAATTTACACCCAGTGCCTTTTACTATAGCCTCACAGTGGGGGAAGAGGCTAGGAATCTCTGTGGGGTCTGTTTTATGAAAATACTAATCTAATTCATGAAGACTCCACCCTCATGACTTAAGAACCTTCCAAAGGCCCTGCCTTCTAGTATTTTCACACTGGATATTATTATAATATCCCAGGTGGCACAGTGGTAAAGAATCTGCCTGCCAATTTAGGAGATACAGGAGATGCAGGTTCAATCCCTGGGTCAGGAAGATTCCCTGCAGTAGGAAATGGCACCCTACTCCAGTATGCTTGCCTGGAAAATTCCATGGGCAGAGGAGCCCAGAAAGGTACAGTCCATGGGGTCACAAAGAGTTGGGCACGACTGAGCAACTGAGCACATACGCATTAGTATCTCAGCATATAAATTTTGCAGAGACACAAACCTTCAGACAATAGCAAAATGATATAATTATTAACATTTTAGAGGAGAGCATTTAGTGAGTCAGAGGTTCATTTATTTCCTGAAGATCATAGATCCAGTAGGATCTGGCAGACTTGTCACTTCTAAGCATAGTTAACCTTCTCTAAACAGACTCTTTTCTTTCTATGCTTTCCATAAATTCAAGAGACAAAATCCATTGTTTTGATGTCTAATCTATAAGAGTTCTTTTAGTGGTGACATTTTAGTGATAATTATATGTGCTTTCTGAAAAGCTAGTTCTTGGCTGCTTTTGTTCCGTGTACATAACTTGTTCATAGAACAAGCTCTGGAGCCACTCTGTAAGTGGAAGTTTTTATTGTTTTCTTAATAAAAATCCCCTAGGATGCTATCAAAGTCCTTAAGTCTATGCCAACACAAATGTGCAAGCTCAGATACATGGCTTCATATTTTCAGACCTTGTATCTGCACCCACATGGGTGGCAGGAGGCATGCTTCTTTATGGGTCTAGAGCAAGACTTTTGCAGAGCATATAGGGAGGGATCAGCCTGCTTTTCCTGCCTAAAACCCCTTCATCTGTAGCTGAAAATTGGTCTTTCAGAATGCTCAAGAGCACCTCTTACACTCATTAGCAGGTGGAGTGGGGAGGTGGTTGGGGACAGGGAGTAGGCATCATGTCACAAAGATAAACTTTCCATGTAATCCCTTATCTGACCATAAAATGTCCACAAGATTCACCATATGAAGGATTTTAAATCATTCATATTACATTGATCAAATGCATATGCTTAGAGTTGAAACACTGCCCAGAAATGACTAAATACAAATGAAATTTTGAGACGCACTTTGACTCTCTGTTTTTGTTAAAAGTTCCTGTAAGTAAATCTGGCTATGGCAAATACTATGGCTATCAAGAACTGTTCATGTACTCACTGAGACAGTTTTAAAGAAATATTTACTTAAAGATCTATTTTGTCTTTCATATCCTTTGTAAGTACATAGTTAACACATCTGCAGAATTTAGGAATTTTTAAAAAATTTCACAATACAAATTTGGAATGCAAGTGATTGGTGCTATTTATTTTATCAATAGGATTATTGATGTTTATGACAGCTCTGCCGTAGAGTTCTGATAAAAATTCTTAAATCTGACTGATTTTCATAAAGTCAAAATAGAACTCCTAATTACAGACTTTCTAAATACTGAATTTATAACATTCAAACAACAATCCTGCTGTATACTTACTGTTCATTCAAATGAGAGCACGGAGTGAACTTGCATGTTAGTACATGGAATGATGTGTGTTTAATTTCAGTTCAAATGCCCAAACTACTCTTCAGTCATGTAAGTATAGGCAGAACTTCAAAACATAATTATCAGTAGAGCAATAATGGACTATTTTGGGGGAGCTCATTCAATCATTTTTTAATGTAACCTTTCTCCCTGTCATTCCTTACGTAAAACTGTGTGTATAATTTGTCTAGAGTCTCTGCAATGACAGCCATACACCATCACATGAAAATATAATCACAGAGGACGGAGAGTAAAAAACTTACAACCACAAGACTGTCTCCTGATTTTAGCCAACGGTGGACCCTGTGTTCCTGTAATATCAGCCACCATGCTGTCCCTCAAATGCACCATGCACTTTCACATGCTTTTCTCTCTTTCTGAATTGTTATTTCAGTTTCTACCCGGTTCAATTCAACAGTTCAGTTTCACCACTATCTCCTTAACAATCCTTCCCTCAACATCCTGATATCTCCTTATCAATCTTTCCCTAAATACCCACCATCATTCACTGCACAGCATTTGAGTTCCCTGCAAGCAAATATTGTCCCTTTTCCTTCTTTGCATCCTCTTCTATTTCCCAGCAAACTGCTTTGCATGTAGTTGATATCCCATACACTTTTATCAAAATTCATTTTTGTAGAATATAATTTCAAACATCAGGCTTCCCTGATGATTCAGGAGTAAAGAATCCACCTCCCAATGCAGGAGATGTGGGTTCAATCCATGAGTTAGGAAGATCCGCTGGAGAAGGAAATAGCTACCCCATGGAGAGACGAGCCTGGTAGGCTACAGCCCATGGGATCACAAATAGTCAGACACGACTTAGCAATTAAACAACAGCAATTTCAAATCTCAATGTTAAAAGGATGTATTTTACACCACGATGCCTTTAATCAATTAAAATTTCAAGTAGGTATTGAAGGGATACATAAAAGAATGCGAGATGATAAATAATTAGTTATAATTATTTAATTAATCATTGCATAGATATGTGCTATGGGTCATTTTTATCCCAACACCTAGTCCATAAACATTATATGAGATTAAATAATGCTTAGTTTGTGGGCAATTAATTAACATTTGAATCTTTCTGCTGAGTCTGGTGTGCTATAGTCCATGGGGTCAGAAAGAGTCAGACACAAATTAGCAACAGCAACAATTTAGAATTAACTTAAGAAGGAAAAGAAAATTTATTTTCATTTTCCTTTGTCAAATGATTCAGATAAAACTTTATAGATGCCATGGCATCTGGTCCCATCACTTTATAGCAAACAGATAGGGAAACAATGGAAACGATGACAGATTTTATTTTCTTGAGCTCTAAAATCACTGCAGATGGTGTCTGCAGCCATGAAATTAAAAGACACTTGCTCCTTGGAAGAAAAGCTATGAAAACCCTAGACAGAATATTAAAAAGCAGAGACATCACTTTGCCAACAAAGGACCATCTAGTCAAAGCTATGGTTTTTCCAGTAGTCATGTACGGATGTGAGCTGGACCATAAAGAAAGCTGAGCACCAAAGAATTGATGCTTTTTTATCTGTGGTGTTGGAGAAGACTCTTCAGAGTCCCTTGGAATGCAAGGAAATCAAACCAGTCAATTCTAAAGGAAATCAGTCTTGAAAATTCATTGGAAAGACTGATGCTGAAGCTGAAACTCCAATACTTTGGCCACCTGATGCAAAGAACTGACTCATTGGAAAAGACCCTGATGCTGGGAAAGAGTGCAGAAGTGAGGAGAAGGGGTAGACAAAGGATAAGATGACTAGACGGCATCACTGACTCAATGTACATGAGTTTGAGCAAACTCCTGGAGTTGGTGATGGACAGGGAAGCCTGGCGTGCTGCTGTCCATAGGGTCATGAAGAATCGGACATGACTGAGCAACTGAACTGAACTGAAAGATCATGTTTACTATAGTTTCATGAACACAGAGGGCTTTGCTATAGCATTTTTGATGGCAGTATCAGTTACATTTGTGTCACTAAGTCAAAGTCACAGAAAATTTGATGATTAATTCTTATATTTTTCATAATTTGAATTTTTAAGAAAATATTCATTTCAAGGCTGAATACATTTAATGAAAGCATAACATCGGTTCAGTTCAGTCGCTCAGTCATGTCCAACTCTTTGCGACCCCATGAATCACAGCACGTCAGGCCTCCCTGTCCATCACCAACTCCCAAAGTTTATTCAAACTCATACCCATCGAGTCGGTGATACCATCCAGCCATCTCATCCTCTGTCGTCCCCTTCTCCTCCTGCCCCCAATCCCTCCCAGCATCAGGGTCTGTTCCAATGAGTCAACTCTTCACATGAGGTGGCCAAAGTACTGGAATTTCGCTTCAGCATCAGTCCTTCCAATGAACACCCAGGACTGATCTGCTTTAGGATGGACTGGTTGGATCTCCTTGCAGTCCAAGGGACTCTCAAGAGTCTTCTCCAACACCACAGTGCAAAAGCATCAATTTTTTGGTGCTCAGCTTTCTTCACAGTCCATATGAGAAGGCATAAGACATAAATCCTCCCAAATTAATCTTGAAGAATTATTAGTAAGAAGATGAATACTTTTTTTTTTTCATTCAGTAAATACCTACTGAAAACCTTCAAGCAAAATTTTGGAAGCAGAAGGATCAATTAGAAAGGTTATATGACAATTCAAGTAAGAGACAGAGGCTTGAACTGGAGTGATAGCAATGGACACGGACATTAAAGAGAAATGTAGGATATGGAATGAAGAAAATTTTCAAGTATCCTCCAATACTATAATTCACAGAGAATCGATAAGATGTTATCTTTAAAATGAAAAAACCTGTTACAGTAAAGGAACAGCAGTGCTAATTCTAATCAAGTGGTCAATCTCCTCTTTAAAAAATTCCAGATCCTTGTAAGTGGTTGCTTCCATTGTTCATGTAGTCTCATCTCTCCAATAATCTCCATCATTATGACTGTCTTGCAAGTTATCTTTTTCACTTTTACTCATTATTAAGTCTCCAGTACCTTTTGCAAGGTTTAGCACTTAAAACTATCCAGTAAATATTTAATAAGTAACTGAAAGAATAAGTGAAACAAAAGCCATATCTTCACAAATCCTCATACTTAATCAGTTCTTAGTAATTACCAAATAGCTCTTATGGTCCAAGTCATTCCCTTTTCTATCAAAGTTTCCTTCTTCTAAATTCAGTTCCTTGGGATTACAGCTCACTATGAGTCAATTAATACAATAGTTCAAGAGGCTGATTCACGTGTTAATATGTTTTCTCTTAGAAACTCACATCTTAAACAGAGATATTAAATATTTTTATACTCTCTCATGGATAACTGGTGATATCAGGTCCCAAGGTAGGCTGAAAAGACAGAGTTTATCAATTCTTATCATGTCTTTCTAAACATAGGATAGAACTTGATGTGGTCAAAGAATCTTCAGACCAGCTATTTCTGACAGATGTTTTGTTACAGTGTTTTCAGAGAATGACAAAATGTGCAGTTAATGGTGTGGGGATAATCCCTGTAGTGAGTGATAAGACAAAAGTTTTGGGACATATGCATTCTGAAGATGTTTTTCTAATTACTTGTAAGATGACACTGATAGTATTATATAAATTAACACTAAACTGAAAAGAGCCTCTTCCTGACAACTGAATGTCAGAGAACTTAGTTTGAAAGTGGATTTGGGTCACTGTTTCATTTTGTTTTTGCACATAAAATTTTTATATATAATAAATTTGTGAGGTAACTATATTCGTTATGATTTTCAAGAAAGGACTGATTGCACTTATTTTTGGAATTATCTGTGTACAGCAAGAAACAAAAATGGTTTTTAAAAATTGGTATTTTCACTTCTGTATATGAAAAACTAAACACATAATTTAAAAATCATTAATGATATTACTATATTTGGAAATGCAATAGAAAAACCAAAGATGTTTGGTATTTTATTTAAAAAATGCCATTATTCCAAGAGCTACTGATCCATATTGGAAGATCTAGTCATGCTAAAACATTATATAAGGCAAACATCTTAACGAATGTGATTTATTCCTTTGTTAATGAAAATAAAATAATAAAGTCCAAGAATCTTTTCTCACTGATTTTAGGCTTCATTTATATATATCTATACATATATAGATATATATACATACATACTATATATATATATATATATATATATGTATATTACATATATAAGTATGGAGAAATGATGTCCTGAGAATCCATACTTTTAACAACTGACTCAGGAGAAAGTAAGAATGTTTTCAAGACCCCTATTTTTTTTAATGTATTGTTTTTATTGAAGGATAATTGCTTTACAGAATTTTGCTGTTTTAAGACCCCTAGTCTTTATTCTTATAAAAACATCAAAATAATTTAGCATTGTTATCAACAACTGGAAGAAAATCCAAAAAAGATGAAATGCTTACTTTAAAAATTTGAAAATATAATATTCTCAAGGTAATTCATAGTTATTAAATCCTATGAACTAACCAGTCAGTCACTCTACCTGGCAAACAGAGAAACTGTGAATACAAACAGCATATTTTAAAAAGATAATTGTAACGTAGTACTAGAGAGGTCATTCAAAATCTGTCCCACACAAAAGCTGCCAGATTGTGACGATGATTAGCCATCTTAGGAAAGGTAACTCATCCATAGGTTGGCCTATGATCTTGAGTTTAGGACTTCTGACCTGGTACTAAAAATATGCATAGAGTCAACTAAATTCTCTCTCATTTATTTGACGGGGAAAATTCTGAGAAGCCATTAGTGTTAGATAGGAAGTTAGGCATGAGCAACTAGGGGTGGCCCAGCCAAAAAAGATTCAAGCTGATCTCAAACCTCACCCTAGACATCCTCCAGTGCAGCCCAAGAGAGCTCATAGACATGCTATAAAATAACCACAAAGACTTTTACAATTCCAGAGCATGTTACCTATGTGCACAGTGGATGCAAACTAACCACAGGGACTACTCCCGCTCTGGTACATGTGCCCCTGATGCACAGCTGTGTCCTCAAGTGACCTTAGGCAGCCAGGAGTCTATTAAAGGTTCATAAATAGTCTATACATACATACATCTGATTATAACAGACTGAATTATGAGAAAGACATGCACAATAGAGCCAGTTGTTACATAACTTGAAACTGTCAATCAAAACTGTCAGTCCACACCCACCCAGATGAATATGTAAAAGCCCTATCTTAAAAATTCTGTACCTCATCATTCTAGCACCCGTGCCTCTCTTGGCTTGGCTCACCTCTCCCTTGAGGTGTTCTTTCTCTTCTTTCTTCAAGAAGAAATGCTTTTGCCATGAGTAAGACCTCAGACTCATCACTGTGCTCTTACCAAGGATAGAGCCCAATGAGGAAGGGCCTTTTTGACACTCCCTATTTGCTAATATTATCTGTGGGAACTGGATATAATGAGAAACAGCACTAGAGCTCAGACTAAACTATCACAAAGTAAATTTATGAAGACAGAGAAACAAGAAAGCAGTGGGTGCCACTAAGTCATCCACTAAGTTTGGGGCAAACACATTTTTTTTTTCTCTAGTTAACAGCCACTTCCCATTTGTTCCTGCTGATAAAATCTCTAATTTTGTTTGTATAGTAAGTGAATAGTCAGAAAAGTTGAATTATGACTGGTCTAAGCCCAGTGAACTGCTAGGATAAGTTTATGTCAGCTCACAAGAGCTATTTTTATGCATCTCTTCCCAATTCAGAGTTCAGTGGCAGTTGGAAACCTGCCAATATGGGAGTATTTGTGTCACAGAAATCAAGCAAGGGCTATGAATTAGGACTATTACTCTCTCTGGCTACAGCCAGTTATTAACCATTTATCAGCAGTCAGAGCCCATCATGGAAATCCCATTTCCTTTTGCCATCTATCCGTCCAGGAGTAGGTACAGGACCAAACTCTGACCTATGACAAGAGGAGATCTGATGGAAATTATCTGGGAAAGATTTCCTCCTTGATATGTTAAAGCCAACAAGCCACCCCACCCTCCTACTTTAAGTTATACTGTGTAACTCTTTGAGATGTAACATGAGGGAAGGTCAAGAGAAACCCAGATGCCTGTATCAGTCATACTCCTGGACCAATAGATGGCAAAAGGAAATGGGATTTCCATGACGGGCTCTGAGTGCTGATAAACGGTTAACAAATGACTGGTCTATGCTTTATTGACTATGCTAAAGCCTTTGACTGCGTGAACCACAGCAAGCTGTGGAAAATTCTTAAAGAGATGGGAATACCAGACCACGTGACCGGCCTCCTGAGAAATCTGTATGCAGGTAAAGAAGCAACAGTTAGAATTGGACATGGAAAAACAGATGGATTCCAAATCGGGAAAGGAGTACGTCAAGGCTATATGTTGTCACCCTGCTTATTTATATGCAGAGTACATCATGAGAAATGCTGGGCTGGATGAAGTACAACCTGGAATCAAGATTGCAAGGAGAAATATCAATAATCTCAGATATGCAGATGACACCACCCTTATGGCAGAAAGTGAAGAGGAACTAAAGAGCCTCTTGATGAAGTGAAAGAAGAGACTGAAAACGTTGGCTTAAAACTCAACATTCAGAAAGTTAAGATTATGGCATCTGGTCCCATCACTTCATGGCAAATACATGAGGAAATAATTGAAACAGTGACAGACTTTATTTTCTGGGGCTCCAAAATCATTGCAGATGGTGACTGCAGCCGTGAAATTAAAAGATGCTTGCTCCTTGGAAGAAAAGTTATGACTAACCTATATAGCATATTAAAAAGCAGAGACATTACTTTGCCAACAAAGGTCCATCCAATCAAGGCTATGGTTTTTCCAGTAGTCATATATGGATATGAGAGTTGGACTGTAAAGAAAGCTGAATGTCAAAGAATTGATGCTTTTGAACTGTGGTGTTGGAGAAGACTCTTGAGAGTTCCTTGAACTGCAAGGAGATCCAACCAGTCCATCCTAAAGGAAATCAGTCCTGAATATTCATTGGAAGGACTGATGCTGCAGCTGAAACTCCAATACTTTGGCCACCTCATGTGAAGAGTTGACTCATTGGAAAAGACCCTGATGCTGGGAAAGATTGAAGGCAGAAGGAGAAGGGGACAACAGAGGATGAAATGGTTGGATGGCATCACCAACTCAATGGACATGAGTTTCAGTAAGCCCGGGAGTTGGTGATGCAGGGAGACCTGGCGTGCAGTAGTCCTTGGGGTCGCAAAGAGTCGGACATAACTGAGCAACTGAACTGAAGCAAACTGAATAACTCTGAATCACAACTAATCAAAGGGCAGGAAAGTAAGAACTGTCCACCCCAGGAACAGAAAATAATGGAGTGTCCTCTCTGCAGAGAATTTTAAAAACAATAATGAAACACATTAAATATTCATTCTTTATCACTACCCTGTATTGGCAATTCTAAAAAAATGTTAGTGATAAGATACTCCTTCCCAAATGCAGGGACTATTCCTATCCAAGTCCTCTAGTGTGTTAGGAGTAGTAAGTCTACTATCTTAAATATCTAATGACATGAGATAACTAATGATTTTTGTTATTTAAGCAACTTTTGTATGAGTTTTCTCTTACATGCAGGCAAAACATTCTTAAGAGCTAAATTTTTTCACAGAAAGGAGCAGATTCAGAGGTTGCCAGATGAGGTGAATCCAGCACTAAAAGGAAAGCCATGAGCCCCTACTCTAAGGACCTACACAGCTGCTCAGATCCCAGGCTCCCCACTTTTCTCATCATGTGATTATGGCTCCTGTTCTAGTGTGTTCAGGAGATTCTCCCTACTGTGTCATCAAATGACTTATAATAAACTGCCTTTATATTGACCACCACGAGCAGGTTTCTTCACCTTGTAACCAAAAGACCCTACTGAAAAACAGAACTTAGCATTTAACAACTAAATTACAAAAGACTGACCAAATAAAAGGTACTGATTGAATTCACATTGCAAAGTCTATACTCAGAAGATAGAAAATAGACAAAAACATGCTTAAGTATTGCTTAAAGTAGTTAAAATTTATCTAAGTGAAAATAAAAGAACAGATATATATGACATGTTTTTGAAAAAAATAAAATAATGTGGGAAAATTCAGCCAACTATTACCTATAAAAAGACGTAATGACACAATAATTTGAAAATATTTATTTCCATCTAGCATGAAGACTGCTGGATGGAAATAGATGAGATATCAGTAGTTGCTATTTCTGAATAGTGGTATCAAGGCATATTAATATTATTCCTGTTCATTTTCTATTATTTTCAAACTTTTAGCTGTAAAGAGATAAAACAAATTCAAAGTAGTTAACTAGCACATATTTTCTTTTCATTACTATGTTAAGAAAATACACTAGGTTACTATTGTTCAGGATGAGAATATATACATATATAATGAAATTAATAAGGTAGATGAAATACAATCAGGAAACATTTAAAAATATAAAATGATGTTTGAAATTCATGAGAAACTTCATTTTATAAAAAAGGATCATCACATTCCAAGAAAATCTATCTCTCAAAAAAATATGTAATTAATTTAATGAGAGGTATTTTTAAGAAAATAAAAAAATATTAAAAATATTTAGTTCTTTGCTGTTACAACAGTATAATCAAAACCTGAGTTATGTTTCTGAGAATATGGCTTTATGAGAGGAACTTCACAATCTTGTATTCTATTATGTGATGAAAGAATCATCTAGGTTTGACATGGAATCTCAAGCCTGTCTGTTATTTATGTAGTTACACATTTAGACTTATTTTATTCTTTAGAACACCACTACTCAAACACATATGGTAGTTGAAGTATGTGTTATATTTCAAATCAATAAAGAGTTTTCCTATTTTTATTTTTTCCTATTTCCTACTTTTATTTTTCTGAGTGAAGAAAAACTTGGTTCAAAAAAGTGTGGCGAAAAATCAAGATATATAACTATATTAAGAGACAGGAAATGATGATTTATTTGAAAAGTCAGGAAATACCTAAAATTTCCAGTCACTATTTTCAATTATCCTTTGCCCATGAATAGAGATTTCTTTCAGAGGGAGTGTAAATTGTTGATATGTATGGATTACAAGGCATGAGACTCATTATCCTAGATCATATATAGTAGCACTTTGCTTCCAGAAAGGCTATCATTAAAAAAGTCTCATAATATTTCATAAAATTAATTATATTTAGTATCATCCTATTGCAGAAAATGACAAGAGCAAACACAGAAATTAAAAGATAAAAAACATACCAGATACAGCCAGGAAGTCATCAATGCTTGTAATGTCATCTACAGCTTCAGTGAGGACATGGATATGATTCTCCCATGTGCGCTTGTACATTTCCATGGTTTTTTTGACCACTTGACTTTTGGGTCTTGCAGCCAAAGCAAGTGCAGCATTAATAATCTATAAAAATACAGAATGTTCACTTGGTGATTTATTTCAGAATACTTACCATTGTGCATATGACACTTTTTTTTTAATTAGATCTGTTTATGCCCTCATGTGTAACTCCTTTGCTTTTGGTAATAGTTTAATTTTATTTTTGGTAATTAATTTTAGAACTGTTTATCAAACATCAATGTACTAAGAACTGCAAGAGATAACAAAGATAACAGATATCTGCCTATATAGAGGTTGCATGTGACTTAATGAGAAGGAGATCATATAACTCCAGCTCGGTAGAGTATGCAATACATACCATAATTACATAAGTGATTGACAGTCTTTAGAGAGTAGAGAGATCACCTTCAGCAGCAATTCTAAGAAAAGGTTTCAGGAAAGAATAATGCTTAACTGGCCATTTGTATTTACTTAGCACAAGTAGGTAGTGAATCGTCATTGTATGCAAATCACAGGAGGAAAAGCTTTGACTTCCTTGAGGACTTGAAGAATTTTACCAGTAGATATTCATTGTTGATCAATTCTTTCGTTTGTCCACTCATCATCATTCAATATTTCAAATATATTATGAGGTTTTTGGTTTGTGTTTGTTTGAAGGGATCAAGCACTGTTCTTGGTTTTAGGGATATGGCAGTGAACAAGCCTCCCCTGGTGGCTCAGACAGTAAAGAATCTGCCTGCAGTGCAGAAGACCTAGGTTTCATCCCTGGGTTGGGAAGATCCCCAGAAGAAAATGGTAACCCACTCCAGTATTCTTGCCTGGAGAATTCCATGGACAGAGGAGCCTGGAGGGCTACAGTCCATGGGGTTGGAAAGAGTCAGATGTGACTGAGCTGCTTTCACTTTCATTTTCTTTCAATGAACAAGACACAAGAAAAAAAAAATCACTGTCTTCATGGAGCTTATATCCCAGTTAGGAGAGATAGTCAATTAGTGCTTGCTCACTTGCTCAGTTATGTCTGACTCTTTGTGATCCATGGACTGTAGCCTACCAGGCTCCTCTGTCCATGGGATTTCCCAGGCAAGGATACCAGAGTGGGTTGCCATTTCCTTCTCCAGGGGATCTTCCTGCTCCAAGGATAGAACCCATGGCTCATGCACTGGCAGGCAAATTCTTTACCACTGAGCCACCTGTGAAGCCCAGGCAATTAGCAAGTGAATTTAATAAAAATATATGGTCTCTTCTATGATTATAAGAATTAAGAAGAAAACATAGAGCAGAGAAGGGGGATAAGGCATGGAATTTTAGCAAGGCTTCACAGTGAAGGGGGCAGCATGGGTGGGAAAGAATTTGAAGAGAGAAGTGGCTATATTCAAAAGGTGCATAAACAGGATAATTGCTATGAGATTGGTAAGTAGTCTCACCTAGAGCCTGGGTATGCAAAAGGAGCCCTTAACTGTCCTGCTCAAGACCGGAGCCTTATTTGGAAGGTACTGGAGAGTCCCTTTGACTTTTGAGTGATTTGCTCAGAACTACACTTTAAAAAGATGAATTTGGCAAAGGAGGCTACTGTAATAGGATACAAGAGTAAGAAAGAGCTTGGACTGCAATGGCGGAGGTGTTGAAAAAGTTTTGACAGGAATTTTAATAATTTGAATTAGGATAGCTCAATTATTGTCAAAAATATAATGCAGACATAAATGACTCTTTAGAAAATAATGCTTTAGAACATGGAAATATTCCCACAATAGTGTAATAACAGCAGCTTACAGAACATCATGCTTCATAAAATGCCACTTCTAGCAAATATGCTAGAACTAAAAGTTAGATAAATCCATACAAATAACAGTGGTTCTTTCAGAGTGATGGAATTTTCAGTGCTTTAATTTGATTTTGTGTGTGTAACTGAATTGTTCAGACTTTCTATGGGGAATATGATTTAGTTGTATACTCAGACTGAATGAAGTTATTCTTCAAAGAAAGGTAAATACTAAGGTTCTTCCATGATTAATGAAGAGAATGATTATAGTATTGATAGAAAATGAGAGATCAGAGGTTAAAAAGTCATTCAGGGTTGTAAAAGCAGATGTGTACAACTGTTTTGGAAGACATTGTTGATGAAGGGTATTAGATGTCAACCTTTCTAATACAGAGGTTGACTTTGAAGGGACTCTTGGCTCTCTACAAATTACATAGTGGTCAATCAGAGATATGAAATTGAATTTCATAAAAAAGCTGTCATCAGTTCACTCATTTATTAGTTCATGCTTTGTAACAAATCAATGCTATGCAGCAACAATGTATCCAGTTCTACACTGAATACTAAGGGCATCACAGTGAAAAATATTTCATCATAGTTTCTAAAACAGCCCATGATCTAAAAGCGAAAGACGACCAAAGCCAGCCAAATGCAACATACCAGTGATTATCACTTTATCCTGTATCTGAATTCCCTTGGATAGCTTATTACAACAGATTCCTGAGCCACACACTAGAGTTTCTGATTCAGTTGATGTGCTTTGGAGCCTGAGAATTTGCCTGTCTAGCAAATTCCGAGGTGATAGTGATGTTATCGGTCTGGGGCTCCCAGTTAGGAAACCATTTTAAGTGTTAAAATGTAGGGGCTATTGTAAAAGTGAGCAGAAGAAGCCTTAAAACATGTGAGAGAGGTACTCAGCTCCATAAGGAAAGATGTGTCAAAGGACTGAAATCTGAAAAATAAGTGGAAATTAGTATAAGGTTATATTCATTTAGAGGCAATAACTAGTACAATGAAGACCTAGAAGCAAGGTAGACCCTAACCTCATCTTCTTGGGAAGAGGAGATAGTAACAGAGTTGCAGAAAAATCAAAAAGATAATGGAAGAGAGGAAAGAACACAGGTTTGGAAAGCACCAATACATACGAGGAAAGGATAAAATGGAAGTGATAAAGATGAGAGAAGAAATGATCAAGGAGGTAGAAAAGTAAGGTATTCAAGAGTTGAGATGAGGAAGAAAATATTTTCAAAAGGTCAAATACCATAGGAAAGTAAAGAATAATGAGGATTATAAATGACTTTTGAATTTGGAAAATAGGAATCATTGGTGTGGCAGAATATTGGATACAAGATTCATACTTCACCGAAATGTAATGACAACAATAATAAAAAGAAGCTTTTTTCTACTAGGTAACTTAAAGGTTGTGCCTAACTGGTGTGATTTTCCACAAATTACTGGAGGTATAGGAGGAAAGAAATTAATTGCTTGAAATTGTTATGTTGATATTCTCTTCTTTCTTTTTTATGAAAGAGAACACTTTGAATTTAAGGAAACACAACCTACCTTTAGTAATAACAACTGCAGAATTCCTGAACTGTAGTTTTAGAGCTTTATTAATCTACTAACTTATAATGTAGGACAGGGAAGCCTGGCGTGTTGCAGTCTATGGGGTCGCAAAGAACCAGGCATGACTGAGTGACCGAACAAAAACAGCAACTACCCGTGCACACTGCAGAGGCTCTGGCCTCTGGTGTTTCATCGTCCCTGCAGCTGAACAACTGAACACATGTGATTGTACTGCCGTTATGCCTCGCAGTCTCCACATACTTTTTTTTTTTCATTTATTTTTATTAGTTGGAGGCTATGAGACATGTGCATACTTTTTAAGTACTCATGCAGATCCCTTAGTGGTGATGTGGTATCAGAAATACATGGCATGCTGTATTTTGTATGAACATTTTCAGTTCTGCAGCTGATTCCGTTTAACTGATTCAACACTACACACTAGGAGAGATATATATCCTACTTGACTCCTGATATTTAACTGAAAACTAAAAGCAGAAAAAAACTTGAATGATGTGCAACCCTTCTTTAAGGCAGAAGAAATCTTCATCCCAGTGTCATCCTCCTAATATTTTAGATACATATCTTGAGAAGTGGGGGAGAATATTCTCAAATACTCCTTATGCATACCTAAAGATGACTTAAATTTAAAGTGAATGATGTTGCTTCCTGAGGCATCTTTCTTTAGATTATAGTTCAGATGTGTACATATCAGAATCACCCTTGGCCCCATTCATCACCTAATCATTTATTATCCTTTGAAACAGCATCTTTAACTTTAGGACCTTTTTATATCTTGTTGCTGTTGTTCAGTTGCTCAGTTCTTTCTGACTCTTTGGTACCCCATGGTCTGCAGCACACCAGGCTTCCCTGTCCTTCACTATCTCCCAGAGTTTGCTCAAACTCATGTCCATTGAATCGGTGATGCCATTTAACCATCTTATCCTCTGTCGTCCCCTTCTCCTGCCTTCAGTCTTCCCAGCATCAGGGTCTTTTCCAGTGAGTCAGTTCTTCGCATCAGGTGGCCAAAGTATTGGAGTTTCAGCTTCAGCATCAGTCCTTCCAATGAATATTCAGGACTGATTTCCTTTAGGATGGACTGGTTGGATCTCCTTGCAGTCCAAGGGACTCTCAAGAGTCTTCTCCAACAACACAATTCAAAAGCATCAATTCGTCAGTGCTCAGACTTCTTTATGGTTCAACTCTCACATCCACACATGACTACTGGAAAAACCATAGATTTAGACTACATGAACCTAAGTCGGCAAAGCAATGCATCTACTTTTTAATATGCTGTCTAGGTTTTTCATAGTTTTTCTTCCAAAGAGCAAGCATCTTTTTATTTCATGGCTGCAGTCACCATCTGCAGTGATTTTGGAACCCAAGGAAATAAAGTCTGCCACTGTTTCCAATGTTTCCCCATCTATTTGTCAAGAAGTGATGGGACCAGATGCCATGATCTTAGTTTAACAGGACTATTTTTTTTTAATGATCTTATATATTAACAGGACTATTTTAATACCCTTCCAAATAGTTTCCTAACCCTAGACCCTATTTGCTCCAGGCCATTCTCCTTATGACAAACACATATATTTTTCAAATGCACAAGAGATCCTGTCCCATCCTGCCTGCTGTAATGACCGCCCTCATTTTAGCCTACATTCCAGCTGTCTTCAGCTTTATCTCCTGATCACACCATGTACCTCCATACTTCCACAATTTTTTTCTTACAACTGAATCTGCCTCAACACCATTGCTCCATCACTTTCCATTCTTTCGTCCTTCTGAGGAAACAACTCTTACCTCTTAGAAACCTGCTGAAATACCACTGCATATTGTGACATCTGTCCCATTCCCTATACCCCGGAACATGAACTGTCTTCTGTGTTTTAAAAGTACTTTGCCCATATAACCAAATAGTAATTATCATATTGCATGAGTGTTTATACACCTCTGCTCCATATGAGCCTCTTGATAGGAGGGACTGTGTTTTATTTATCCTTGCTTATTGGTATATTAAGCATGCTAATTATAGTCCCCGCTGTATTTATTAACTCTCCCTAAAAGATATTAGTTGATTCAAGGTTTACTCTTAGAGAACAGCCATAGGAAGCCAAGTTCAGCATATTTTTTTTTTTTTCCCTTTTCAAAAGTATTTAGATCATACGCTGGTGTTCAACTCAAGGACAACCATTAGTAGTCACGGGCATGATGTAAAAGGTTAAGGCATTCAAATCTCTATTGAATATTTGAACAAAGATTTACATAGAGGTCTTACAGTAATATTAGAACCAGAGGGGGACTGATGGGGTTAAGGCCCTGAGGAAGTAGAACAAACCAAAGTTGAAAGAAGACACTATGAGTAGATCGAAGTTATGATATAAAGAAAAGAAAGAGCATAGAGTAAAATAAGCCAGTCAATTGAAAGAAAAATGAATGAAACTGTGTACCCATCAAACAAAATCTTTTTATTCTCTCTTCTCCTCAGCCTATCAATCTGACTATTCTAGATATCTCATAAAAGTGGAATTATATAATATTTGACATTTTGTGAGTGGCTTTTACATGTAGAATAATGCTTTCAAGGCCCATCTGTTGTAGCATGTGTCAAAACTTTATTTCTTTTTAAAGCTGAATAATATTCCACTATACATATATTTTGCTTATCCATTTCTCTGGTAATGGACATTTAGGTTGCCTCCACCTCTTGGCTACTGTGAGTCATGCATATGCAATGGTATACAAATATCTTATCAAGTCCTGGCTTTCAAATATTTCATTTATACACCAAAAATTTAAGTTCTGGGTCATGGGGTAATTCTAAGTTAAACTTTTTTGAGGAAATGTCAAACTGTTTTTCCACAGTGACTATACCATTTTACATTCTAACTGGCAAAATACTAAGCTTCCAATTTCTCCACTTAAATGTCCTAAGCAGAGTTTCTAAGCAGTTCATTGGAATTAATATTTTGAATTCAATGAGGAAGATCCTACCACTATTCTCATTTTACTAGTGAGACAATAAAGGCATAAACAGACTGGATAATTTGAGCAAAGTTATAGAGGGAACTCTAGATTGTAAGACAGGAGGCTTAAATTAGAGTTTTACTTTGCTTCAAACTGATTTTATATACCCAGAAGAGTCATATTGGTTCTTCCAGGACTCATTTTCCCAGAAGAATAGGTAAGTTTGCACTGAGTTTGGGGTGGGGGCAGTACTTGAGTTAGCTGATCCCTCTCAGGTTCCTTTGAACATACAGATTTAATACTATCAACTGATGTATATACATCTCTTAAAAGATTCCTGAAAACAGTTACTTTCAAAGTGAAAATAAATCCATTTAATTTAATTTCCCTCAGAAATATTTCAGTATTGACATTCATACAAATAATCTTAAACATCTTAGTTAATATAACAAAAGCACTTTGTGGATTAAAAAGATGAGTTATGTGGAAGTACCTATAGGTCTGATTACCTAAATGTCATGGTGTGTAGAGAAAATTAAAATAACTAGATATATGATACCTCCAATACATCTAAGCTAGTGTGTGACAAGAATTTATATGAAATGTACTTAAACTGGTAACTGTAATAATTTTGGAATAGTAGCAATCATGATAATGACATCACATTCAATGCTCCAATTTTGTGCATTCTTTTCTTAGTTTCTTAAATGATATTCTACTACCAAATGTTTCTCACTTTCTTTGTTGGTATTTCCACTTTTCCTTAGTTTTGATAATCTTTTCTTTTTTGTCTTCTTTAATTCATGGGAAACTATCATTGAGTTTTAAAAGTAAGCTACGTGATATTTGTCATCAAAGAATCTCCATAGTCACATCTTTACATTAAATTATAAAAGCATTTCGAGGCTCGGGAAGGGTGATGGTGAGGAGGCGTAACCTGTCATAGACCCTCACAGGTTTATAAACAACTAGATTGCATTCAACTTTGGCCTAATAGTGTTGCAGTCTCATTACTCCATGAAAGGATGGTCCCTATATGAGAGCATTACTCACATGAATCTTCTCATGAGGCTTTAACTTGCATCTGTGTGTGTGCATGCTAAGTCACTTCAGTTGTATCCGACTCTTTGTGACCTTATGGATTGTACCCCATCAGACTCCTCTGTCCATGGGATTCTGCGGGCAAGAATACTAGAGTAGGTTGCCATGCTCTCCTCCAGGGAACCTTCCTGAATCAGGAATTGAGTCAAGGTCTCATATCTCCTGCACTGGCAGGTAGGTTCTTTACCACCTGGTAAGCATTTGGATACACAGAAAAAACCTACTCTCTGTGTGTTGTGCTTATTGCTCAGTCATGTCCAACTCTGCAACCCCTTGGATGGGAGCACACCAGGCTCCTCTGTCCATGGGGATTCTCCAGGCAAGAATATTGGAGTGGGTTGCCATGTCCTCCTCCAGGGTATCTTCCCAACCCAAAGATCAAACCTAGGTCACCTGTATTGCAGATGGATTCTCTACTGTCTGAGCCACCACGGAAGCCCTACTCTAGCAATGAAAAGCAATTTTTAGAAAGGGAACAGGGTGGGAATTTCCTGGTGGTTCAGTGGCTAGGACTTAGGTACTTTCACTGCTGAGGGTCTGGATTCAATCCCTGGTCTGGGAACTAAGATCTCACAAGCCCCACAATCAGAAAATAAAGTAAAGTAAAATAAATAGGGGAGGGGTGCAAAGTTGATTTGGGGGATAGAGTCTTTGTATTTCTTTTACACATATTCTAGTACAAGCTTTTATCTCTCTTAATCCATACTGCTAGACCAAAGGAGAAAATTCAACCTAGGACTATTTAAGTTATGGAAAATGTAATGCTCCCTAGAAGGTTTGTAAAAGACAACTACTTTACAGGAAAATCAAAATACTATTTTTCTGTTCTCTGTACTAATTATTAAGACAGGTTTGTGGTGTTTACTTGCTAAGCCGTGTCCAACTCTTCTGCAACCGCATAGACTGTAGCTCGCCAGCTCCTCTGGCCATGGGATTTCCCAGTCAAGAATACTAGAGTGGAATTCCATGCCCTCCTCCAGGGTATCTTCTGAACCCAGGGAAAGAACTTAGGTTTCCCTCTTGCAGGTGGAATCTTTACCATCTGAGCCACACAAATACACAAAGAATTTACAGCTTTGATAAACTCAATGATCATTTTGATGTTAATCACAAAAATGTCCCTTAAACAAAAATGAATTTAAAGAAAAATGAATCTAAAGAAACACTTTACTTTTTAGAGTTAACTATAATATATAATATTGTTAAATATAGCCAACATCCACTGGCTCATCAAAAAAGCAAGAGAGTTCCAGAAAAACATCTATTTCTGCTTTATTGACTATGCCAAAACCTTTGACTGTGTGGATCACAATAAACTGTGGAAAATTCTGAAAGAGATGGGAACACCAGACCACCTGACCTGCCTCTTGAGAAACCTGTATGCAGGTCAGGAAGCAACAGTTAGAACTGGACATGGAACAACAGACTGGTCCCAAAGAGGAAAAAGAGTATGTCAAGGCTGCATATTGTCACACTACTTCTTTAACTTATATGCAGAGTACATCATGAGAAACGCTGGGCTGGAGGAATCACAAGCTGGAATCAAGATTGCCAGGAGAAATATCAACAACCTCAGATATACACATGACACCACCCTTATGGCAAAAGGGTGAAGAACTAAAGAGCCTCTTGATGAAAGTGAAAGAGGAGAATGAAAAAGTTGGCTTAAAGCTCATCATTCAGAAAACTAAGATCATGGCGTCTGGTCGCATCATTTCACGGCAAATAGATGGGGAAACAGTGGAAACAGTGAGAGACTTTATTTGTTTGGGCTCCAAAATCATAGCAGATGGTGATTGCAGCCATGAAATTAAAAGATACTTACTCCTTGGAAGGAAGGTTATGACCAACCTAAATAGCATATTAAAAAGCAAAGATATTACTTTGCCAACAAAGTTCCATCTAGCCAAGGCTATGGTTTTTCCAGTAGTCCTGTATGGATGTGAGAGTTGGACTATAAAGTAAGCTGAGTGCCGAAGAATCGATGCTTTTGAACTGTGGTGTCGGAGAAGACTCTTGAGAGTCTCCTGGACTGCAAGGAGATCCAACCAGTCCTTCCTAAAGGAGATCAGTCCTGGGTGTTCACTGGAAGGTCTGATGTTGAAGTTGAAACTCCAGTACTTTGGGCACCTGATGCAAGGAACTGACCCATTTGAAAAGACCCTGATGCTGGGAAAGATTGAGGGCAGGAGGAGAAGGGGACCACAGAGGATAAGATGGCTGGATGGCATCACCGACTCAATGGACATGAGTTTGGGTAGGCTCCGGGAGTTGGTGTTGGACAGGGAGGCCTGCCGTGCTGCAGCTCAAGGGATTGCAAAGAGTCGGACATGACTGAGTGACTGAACTGAACTGAACTGATAATATAGAACTAAAATCAGAGAAAATTTGCTTAAAAAAAGAAAATTCTGAAATCAGTACTGTGTATTGCAAGTTAAGGTAATGCAAACACCTTAATTTCTAATGATGAAACAAACAAAAATAACCAAGATTTTTGGATTCATTTTAATATGCCACTCATGTATTTAATAAGTTTAGAATTTATAGTAGAAAAAGATATTTGCCATTTTCCAAGTCATTTGGGATCAGGTGGAGGAATTAAAAATGAATTTGATAGCGTTGCCAAATTGATAAACTCTCTTTTAAAGGAAAAAAAAGTTATTTTATATCAGAAACATCTACAAAGTTCCTTTTAAGGCACCAGCAATTCCACATAAGTGTAAAAGCAAAGGGGGGCTTCCCAGATGGCAAAGGGGTAAAGAAATTACCTGCCAAGCAGGAGACAAGGGTTTGATCCCTGGGTCAAGAAGATCCCCTGGGGAAGGAAATGTCAATCCAATCCAGTAAAATCCCATGGAAAGAGGAGCCTGGCATGCTATAGTTCATGGAGTAACAGTCAGACTTGACTTAGCAACTCAACAACAGCAAAATAAAGGCAAAACATAAGCTATTTATTAAATTTTAAATGTACTTTATGATAAGAGTTTGGAAAATTTTTAAATTTAAAAAAGTATATATTTGCAATGTTTGAATGCTTTGGATTAGACATTCTCTCCATGTGTTTAGATTTTCTGAAGATTTAACTTGGTCTTATCTAAAAGCATGAACTGAAAAGAGTTCAAAACCATTAGGAGACTTAATGTTTTTAATTGTCAAGAGTGTTTTCTATTTATCTACTATTTATCTAAAGCAGAAAAACAAACAAAACAAACTCAGAAAATGGACACAACTTGGTGACCGAACAACAAAAGAGAAAAGTCACACACAAATATTTGATAAAGGTTAACAGGTATATAAAACCCAGATCATATAAAGCAATATTTTCCCTGCACTTCCAAGATGTTTTAACAAGATATGTACATAGGATACAGGGTAAGAACTGGGTTAAAATAGTCAAGGATGACTTGCTCTATTTTTCTCATTACTTTTATTCTCACTCTTTCTCCCTCCAGGGGGTTCCTCGAAGAGACATTTTCTTAAAGTTCTTGACCTAGCATTTTGGCTTCTTGGATATTATGTCTGCTGCCACAAGTCTACACTCTGGTACCATTATCTCTCAATGGAACCATTAAAGTAACTTTAACCCTGGTTCCAGCCACTCTCTATAATCTAATATTTCTGAATTACAAATCTCATGACATTCCCATCTGTCTCTTAGGATAAATGCAAAACTACCTAACTTGGCTTTAAAGGTCTGAAATATTTGATGCCTGTCTATTTCTCTAGCATCATTTATCATCAGTTCCCCTTTCTACCTCTTTTTAGGTAACTAATTCATCTAACAGAGGTCACAACAAGAATAATTCATCTAATAGAGGTCACTTCCTCAGGAAAACTTTATCAAATCCAAGTAATCTAGGTCAAGTTTCTGGTGATATACTGTCATAAAACAATACATTTTTCTCCTTGCGTATTTATCTTATTATGTAATGGGATGTCCATTAGAGTGAACTTTGAGTTCATTTGACATGTGATCCGCATCCCTGACTGTACTGAAAGGCATGACTTTTAATGTTTCAACATTATGTCCCCAGGGCATGTGCAAAGTGTCTAGTAGGATCCCCTTTCCATATAACTAGGCTCCAGTCTCCAGTTCCTCCTACTTTGCTAGCCTACACATTTAACAAAGCCTTTTCCCAAGCAAGTACCTCCCTACAAGGAACTTTTATACTAGTACCTAAAATAAAAGCAATTTAAAAAGTCTATATTGATTTTCTTATAACTAAAGAATGGAATCACAGGGAGAAGTATGGAGGCACTGTTAAGGTTTGTATTCAAAAGAAAAAGTGCTGATTAAATCTTCATAGTAAGGTATTTTGAGGGCCATTCCAATGAGGAACATTGGCCAATGGACTGCACCACCAGGACTTGCCTATACTTCAATATTAGAGAAACTAGAGTTAGAGAAAGGTAAACAGTAAAATGGAATTTTTCCTATTGAATTACCATACTCAAAAATTCGCCAATTTGCTAAGTGTTCAGATTTGAATTCTGTAACTTTGTCAGCTAGGGTCAGAACAGGAAAACAAGAAGGAATCCAAGATGGAAAGTCAGTTAAGAAATATTGTAGCAATCTTAACCACATAGTCAAGACAAATAAGAGAGTGTTCTATCAACTATTCAAATTGCCCTGAGACAATAAAAGCAAACCCTTTTATTACCAATGTATAGATGGAAAAGCAAAAATAAAATTAAGAAAAAGAGAATATATTAATAACAAACTATCAGAAAGATAAAGCAAAAAGATTCCAAACAAAATAACATCAAAAAATAAATAGCTAGGAATAAATTTAATCAAGAAGGTGGAAGATCTGTACTCTGAAAACTATAGGTGAAGAAAATTGAAGATGATACAAAAAAATGGAAAGATAGCCCATGTTCTCAGATTGGAAGAATCCATATTGCTAAAGTTTCCATACTATGCAAATCATCTACAGATTTAATAAAAATCCTTATCAAAATACCATGACATTTTTTTTTTCACAAAACTAGAATAATCCAAAAATTTACATGGACCCACGAAAGACCCTGAATTGCCAAAGCAATCTTGGGAAAAAAGGACAAAACTGGAGGTAATACACTTCCTGCTATCAGACTATACTACAAAGCTACAGGAATCAAACAGTATCGTACTGGCACAAATCACAGACATAGACCAACGGGACAGAATGTAGAGTTCAGAAATAAACTCACATCAATGGTCAATTAGTCTATGACAAAGGATAAAACACCAGGCAACAGAAAAAAGATAGTGTCCTCAACAAGTGGTGCTAGGAAAACAGAACAGCTATATGTAAAATAATGAGATTAAAATCTTTTCTTACATCATAAAAATATAAACTGTAAATGATTAAATATCTAAATGTAAGCCCTGAAACCATAAAACTCCTAAAGGAGAACACAGGCAGAATACACTTTGATATATATTTTGGCAACATTTTTTTGGGTCTACCTCCTAAGGCAAAATAAATAAAAGCAAAAATAATCAAATGGAGCCTAATCAAACTTAGAAACATTTGCACAGCAAAGGAACAATTGGCAAAATGAAAAGACAAGCTATGGAATGGGAGGAAATATTTGCAAGTAATATGACCAATAAAGGGTTAATATACTATGTCTCTCTATCTCTCTCGATATATATATACACACTTATAATACATATATTTTATAATAGCACATATTAGTATATAGTATATATATAATATATTTATACTATGTATAAATATGTATGTGTAGTGCATGTGTATGTATATATACATATATATACACAGAGAGAGAGCTTATACAACTATCAAGAAAAAACTTCAAAAAATTGATAAAAGATCTGAAAAATATACAATGGAAAAAAGACAACCTCTTTAACAAGTGGTGCTGGGAAAACTGGTCAACCACTTGTAAAAGAATGAAACTAGAACACTTTCTAACACCATGCACAAAAATAAACTCAAAATGGATTAAAGATCTAAATGTAAGACCAGAAACTATAAAACTCCTAGAGGAGAACATAGGCAAAACACTCTCCGACATAAATCACAGCAAGATCCTCTATGACCCACCTCCCAGAATATTGGAAATAAAAGCAAAACTAAACAAATGGGACCTAATGAAACTTAAAAGCTTTTGCACTACAAAGGAAACTATAAGTAAGGTGAAAAGACAGCCCTCAGATTGGGAGAAAATAATAGCAAATGAAGAAACAGACAAAGGATTAATCTCAAAAATATACAAGCAACTCCTGAAGCTCAATTCCAGAAAAATAAATGACCCAATCAAAAAATGGGCCAAAGAACTAAACAGACATTTCTCCAAAGAAGACATACAGATGGCTAACAAACACATGAAAAGATGCTCAACATCACTCATTATTAGAGAAATGCAAATCAAAACCACAATGAGGTACCATTACACGCCAGTCAGGATGGCTGCTATCCAAAAGTCTACAAGCAATAAATGCTGGAGAGGGTGTGGAGAAAAGGGAACCCTCTTACACTGTTGGTGGGAATGCAAACTAGTACAGCCGCTATGCAAAACAGTATGGAGATTTCTTAAAAAACTGGAAATAGAACTGCCATATGACCCAGCAATCCCACTTCTGGGCATACACACTGAGGAAACCAGATCTGAAAGAGACACGTGCACCCCAATGTTCATCGCAGCACTGTTTATAATAGCCAGGACATGGAAGCAACCTAGATGCCCATCAGCAGATGAATGGATAAGGAAGCTGTGGTACATATACACCATGGAATATTACTCAGCCATTAAAAAGAATTCATTTGAACCAGTCCTAATGAGATGGATGAAGCTGGAGCCCATTATACAGAGTGAAGTAAGCCAGAAAGATAAAGAACATTACAGCATACTGACACATGTATATGGAATTTAGAAAGGTGATAACGATAACCCTATATGCAGAACAGAAAAAGAGACACAGAAATACAGAACAGACTTTTGAACTTTGTGGGAGAATGTGAGGGTGGGATATTTCAAAAGAACAGCATGTATACTATCTATGGTGAAACAGATCACCAGCCCAGGTGGGATGCACGAGACAAGTGCTCCGGCCTGGTGCACTGGGAAGACCCAGAGGAATCGGGTGGAGAGGGAGGTGGGAGGGGGGATCGGGATTGGGAATACATGTAAATCCATGGCTGATTCATATCAATGTATGACAAAACCCACTGGAAAAAAATAATAATAATAATAAAAAAAAAAGAAAAAAAATAAATAAAAAGCTTTCAAAAAAATGTCACCCAGTGGCAAACAAAATGTCTCAAATAAAAGTTGAATTAAAGTATACTTTAGCTAATACAGATAGCCTAGGTAAATAGCACGGTAGGGCTGGATCACTAAGGAAAGACTGGAAAAAAAAAAAAAAAAAGATCTGAAAAGACAGTTTCCCAAAGAAGACACACAGAGATAGTTAACAGGCACACAAAAATATGCTCAGTGTTGCTAATTTATTAGGGAAATGCAAATCAAAACCACAGGAGATATCATCTCACACCTGTCAGAATGAGTATCATCAAACAGACCACAAAAAATCAAATATTGGAGATGATATGGAGAAAAGGGGACCCTCGTACATTGTTGCTGGGATTGTAAATTGGTACAATCAGTAAGGAAAACATTATCAAGTTTCCTCAGAAAACTAAAAATAGAATTACCATATGACCCAGCAATTCTAATTTTGGGTATACCTTTGAAAAATATGAAAATACTAACTGTAAAAGATACGCGCACCCAAATGTTCATAGCAGCATTATTTACAATAGCCAACTTACGGAAATAACCCGTGTCCATCAACAGATAAGTGAATAAAGAAGCTGTGGTGTGTTTATATGTGTGTATTCTATCAAATGTGTGTGTGTGTGTGTGTGTGTGTATGGGGGGGAATATACATTATATATATATATATATATATATATACACACACACACACACACATATATGTGTATATATATATACGATAGAATATTACCAGACATAAAAAATAATGAAATTCTATCATTTGCAACAAATGGATAGACCTAGAGAGTATTCTGCTAAATGAAATAAGTCAGAGAAAGATAGATACTATGTTTTACCACTTATATGTGGAATCTAAAATAAAAACACAATGTATATAACAAAGCAGACTCACTGATATAGGAAACAAACTAATGGATACTAGTGGGGTGAAGGAAGAGAGGAGAGGCAAAATCCGGGTATGGGATTGAGAGATAAAAATTATTATGTATAAAATAGATACAGAAAAAGGCTATATTGTATGGCACAGGGAAACATAGCCATTATTTTGTAATAACTTCAAATGTAGTATCATCTATAAAATATTGAAACACTATGCTGTATACCTAAAACTAACATAATACTCTAAATCAACTACAGTTGAATTTAAAAAAAAAGAAAAATAGATGCTACCAACAAAAGTGAATATTAGTCAATTTTTCTAATCTTCTGTTTTATAAAGATCTGAAGACAGGGAGAGAGAGAGAGGGAGTAAAACAAAATTCCCTGAGAATGAATTTGAGTTGTCTTTCTCAATTAGAAGCTTTGTATATATAGTCAGGCAACCCATTCTTTATATTTTCTCTTTAATCTGTCAAATTTGGAATATGATGTCTATCCAATAGAATTACTTAGAACCAAATAGTAAAGTATAGTATATTAGGAGTGATTTCAAAACATAAACTATATAACTTTAAGGTATTATTATGCACAAAAAAATCCTGAATTTTTTAAAGCAATTAAGAGTGAGAATTTGAGGAGAAAGTAATTTTCATTCTGGAAATGGAAGAAAAGATAATCATTTTTCCATATCAAATAATTATAAACATTATTTTTGGAAATTTACTATATTAGAGAAGACTTCTTCCTGATCAGAAAAGACTGTAAAAGTTCTGGATGTTTATTTCACTCTCTAGGACCTGGAGTCCCTAATTGCTGAAGCATATTCACTGGTGCATGTGAAGTACCACAGTAATGCCCTACTTATTGTAATAACTACACACTGAAGAAGCAATGGCCTACATTCTGAGAACTCTCTTTGGGAGTACGCTTCTTAAGTAAAGCAAACAATCTGAATTTTCAGCTGCTAATGAGTTAGTTGATAGATATTACCCTAGGAAGATATAATGATACTATACACTGGAAAACAGCCACTCTTCATTGAATGCAGAACTGAAATTCTTAATTTTAATGTACTGTTTTTTTTTTTTTTATTGTTCAGCAGCCTTGAGCCATAACATCCATAGTAAAAGATAAATAAAGCTGTGACTTTTAATTACAGACGTGAATATGCTGGGCTATGTATAGAACTCAGGAATAAAGTACTGCTGCTTCCTAGAAGCTGGACCCACGCAAATTAGGTTGAGTAGGACACAGTCTATGAACAGGAGGAAATACTGTCTGGGGAAATATAGATGACAAACCTACTATGACTTTTAGCAGCTGGCTGAGTCTATTTGAAGAGCTAATGTCATTTCACATAATGGATTGGGAAGAACTGGATGCTCTCCATGATGCAGACCAAGCATAATTTTTATGATGACTGAGTTTTCTTGACATAAAAGACATTATGTTTCCTTCCATTTTCTAGCCTCATTTTCAGCCCTCCTAATTAGGAATGGGAAGGAATGGTCTGTAAGCTGAGGCAATAGTTGCAGTGAAGATTCAAGGGGTAATTAACATGCAAAATTCACAAAATTATAACCAGTTGAATGTAATGGACAAGAATTAAGAAGGAATTAAGGATAGTTATCACTTTGATGACAAAGGTCTGTATAGTCAAAGCTATGGTTTTTCCAGTAGTCATGCATGGATGTGAGAGTTGGCCCTTAAAGAAGGCTGAATACTGAAGAATTGATGATTTCAAATTGTGGTGCTGGAGAAGACTCTTGAGAGTCCCTTGGGCTGCAAGGAGATCAAAGCAGTCAATTCTAAAGGAAATCAATCCTGAATATTCAATAGAAGGACTGATGCTGAAGCTGAAGTTTGGTCACCTGATGTGAAGAGCTGAACTCACTGGAAAAGACCCTGATGCTGGGTAAGATTGAGGGTAGGAGGAGAAGGGGATGACAGAGGATAAGATGGTTAGATGGCATCACCAACTCAATGGAGATGAATTTGAGCAAACACCAGGAGATAGTGAAGGATAGTGAAGTCTGGCATGGTGCACTCCATGGGGTTGCAAAGAGTTGGACACAGCTTAGCAACTGAACAACAAAAAAAATAAGGATAGTTCCCAAGTTTCTGGCTTGACTTACCAGTTAATGGTATTTCCAATGACAGAAATAAAAACTACAGAAGACATGTCTTAGGAGAGAAAAATTATTAGTCACAAAACTCAAGATTAAATCAGAAGTGAAGCATTTTATGTGCAACAAATTTTTTTTACCAAAAAAGACTTAAATAAAATTTAAAACTACTGATGGCTCATTTAGTTGAATTTGGTAGACTTTTTTTTTTTGTTTCTTTCATAGGAATTGTTTTCACTTTTCTAATAACATGAGTGGTTTGTTCAATTTGACAAGTGATTTTAAAAACAAATTTGTGATGTAAGAGAATAAATAGCAATTAGCTCCTGTGTGGAACCTGATCATTAGCTTAACAATTCACAGAAGCTAAAGATGCACAATAGTAAGGGTGAATAGGATTAGGATGACAGTGACAACACCAGACTAACTCTTTGTGTTTCAGAGCATGAAATTCACTTATATTTAAGGTTCAATATTTTTTAATGCAAAGACAAAATAGATGGTAACACAGAACCCAATTCATACAATGGTTTCACTCATTAACTTCGAAAAACCCACCACTGAAAGTAAGACTTTTCTTAGTTAATTTATGTGTATGTGAGACAAACTGAAGGCAAGCTTTTGTGGACCCTCCCATTTCCTTTTAAAGAATGGGTCTTCTCCATGATGTTATTAAAATCAGTCAAAAGGATTAATATCTCTTCAAAGCAGGAGGAAAAAAAAAAAAAGAAAACCATATTTTCAGGTGTTCCACTAAGATCTTTTCATTGTACTGAAACACTAAAAGATGTAAGTCAGCCCTCAGGACATATCACAAAGTCACCACCACCAGCAGAAGTAGTAATAACCACCCTCTCCATAAGTCAATCATAGACACTGTCTTTATATTAGATAGTACACTCTTTCTTACATTTGTTGCAAAAGTTGGTAGAAGCCCCTGTTAAAGCTCTTTCAAGGTA
The DNA here is from genome assembly GCF_033118175.1 of Dama dama. NCBI lineage: Eukaryota > Metazoa > Chordata > Mammalia > Artiodactyla > Cervidae > Dama > Dama dama. The sequence continues at coordinate 26,177,730 of NC_083695.1, forward strand.
GTGGCCTTAGAATTTTTAGAGTAACTGATGTTACTGGACTTGGCATACCAGCTTTGCTATTTCTGGGAAAGATGTTTCCAGAGCTTAGTGCTTACAAGTCCACTGTGTTTAGAGCTGAACTATTAAGTGACTTTGGAAGTATTGGGTCTTCTCTGATAGCTCAGCTGGTAAAGAATCCTCCTGCAATGCAGGAGACCCAGGTTCGATTCCTGAATTGGGAAGATACCCTGGAGAAGGGAAAGGCTTCCTACTCCAGTATTCTGGCCTGGACTATATGGTCCATGGGGCCCCAAAGAGTGGGACACAACTGAGCAAATTTCACTTTCACTTTGGAAGTATTGACTTTGAGCTTGATTAACACTTCCTGTGAGAAGTTTTAAGAAGGGGGCAGTGTTGCAACCAACATAACCAAAAACAAAGTACTTGCTTCATAGGCAGTTCAGCCTGCATGCTTCTAGAGCATACACATGACTTTGGTGAATCAGGCATTTGAAACTTTTCTGATAAACTTTCTAAATAAGTATCAAAATGTCATTTGAACCTGATAGACTAACCAGTGAAAATATAAGGAAAATTACTGACTTTAAGCATCCTGTTGTCAGGAGGTGCTATGAATATAAAGAAAAGATAAATGTCTTCCACAATAATACTGTCCCAATGTAAAAGAAATCCATCCTAGCTAGATTTTAGCTGAGTAGGAAAAAAGCAATTTTAGAGATAGTTAATACACTTCAGTCTCCCAGTTTAACTTACTTTCACTAGGCTTTTTTTTTCTTTTTGTGTGTGATAGCTCTATTATTTTATTATTCCTCAGCTTTTCAGTTTTATTTGTTTGCTTACAAGATGTATCTTGCCAATCTATAGGATTTTTTCTGGAAACTGCTATGGGCAGAGGAGCCTGGCAGATTATAGTCCATGGAGTCACAAAGAGCTGGACACAACTGAGCACACATCAACCTGCAGAACTTTTGTTCCAGTGTGATGATGCTTGGTAAAGTACTACGGGCATCACTGTTGGAACTTCATCATGTTATATCATCTCATAGAACTGTGGAAAACTTTGTCTCAGTGTGTTGTAGGGCCAAGTAATACCCTCAGTATCACCTGCATTGTTAGGCATGCAGAATCTCAGGTGCTTATTAGACACTGAATCAGAGATCTACATTTTAACAAGATCCTCAGATTATTCATAGGCACATATTTAAAAGCACTACTCTAAATATTGAAAAGCACTGACCTAAAGGATTAAAATTAAAATTACTTAAGTAAAATAACCATAATACTTCCTGGTTGATGTTTAATATTTCCTTCCCTTTCTTAACTAATTCAGAAAATGAATTAACCCATTTTCCCTTCATTTTAGCAAACTCTCCTTCTTTTATCTCTATTTGTTATCATCACACACAACAAAAAAAGAACCACCACTACCATAAATACCAATAACAAAAACAGACATTAAATTCTTGCTGGAGATACAAATACAAGCCACAGTCCCTGAGCTAGAATCCAAGATGCTTTTGAACTGTGGTGCTGGAAAAGGCTCTTGAGAGTCCCTTGGACTGCAAGGAGATCCAACCAGTCCATTCTAAAGGAGATCAGTCCTGGGTGTTCACTGGAAGGACTGATGCTAAAGCGGAAACTCCAATACTTTGGCCACCTCATGCGAAGAGTTGACTCATTGGAAAAGACCCTGATGCTGGGAGGGATCGGGGGCAGGAGGAGAAGGGGGACGACAGAGGATGGATGGCATCACCGACTTGATGGACATGAGTTTGAGTAAACTCCGGGAGTTTGTGATGGACAGGGAGGCCTGGCATGCTGCGATTCATGGGGTCGCAAAGAGTAGGACACGACTGAGCAACTGAAATGAACTGAACCCATTCTGGGAATTTTATCCTCAGAACAAACACATCTTAATAATTACCAATGATTTTAACCCATTTGTTAACAAATCAATCAATAATTTCAATAGAGAATCTGCGTAAGTTTCCTCTTGTTATTTCCTGTACAAATTCTATCATCATGCAGGGGTAGCTTCAATCATTTCCTTCTAAATCTATAGGATACATATCATAAAAGAACATGATCTCTTTCATTTCTGCTCAATCTGCCAGAACTACAAATACTTGCTCAAATTTAATCACACCAGTTTGACATCTCCATGGTGATTTTATTCTACTGCCATTTCCAGATCTCTTGCAAAAATGTTAGTGTGGCTGTTGTTCAGTCACTAAGTTGTGTCTGACTCTTTGTGACCCCATGGACTGCAATACACCAGGCTTCCTTGTCCTTTACTATCTCCCAGAATTTGCTCAAACTCATGTTCATTGTTGCCCTCCCCCACCCCCCACAACCTCCTCCACTCAACCCTTCATAGCATCAGAGTCTTTTGCAATGAGTTGGCTCTTTCTGTCCTGTAGCCAAAGTATTGGAGCCTCAGCTTCAGCATCAGTCCTTCTAATGAATATTCAGGGTTGATCTCCTTTAGGACTGACTGGTTTGATCGGCTTGCTGTCCAAGGGACTCTAGAGAGTCTTCTCCAGCCCCACGGTTCAAAAGCATTAATTCTTCAGCACTCAGCCTTCATTATGGTCCAGATTTCACATCTGTACATGACTACAGGAAAAGTCATTGCTTTGAAACAGATGGACCTTTGTTGGGAAAGTGATGTCTTTGCTTGTTAATATGCTGTCTAGGTTTGTCATAACTTTACTTCCAAGGACCAAGCATCTTTTAATTTTATGGCTGCAGTCACCATCCTCAGTGATTTAGGAGTCCAACACAGTCTGCCACTGTTACCATTTTTCCCCCATCTATTTGTATGAAGTGATGGGATGCCATGATGTTAGCTTTTTGAATGTTGAGTTTTAAGCTTTTTTACACTCCTCTTTCACTTTCATTAATATACTCTTTAGTTCCTCTTCACTTTCTGCCATTAGAGTGGTGTCATCTGCATATCTGAGGTTATTGATATTTCTCCCAGCAATCTTGACTCCAGCTTGGGATTCATCCAGCCAGGCATTTTGCATGATGTACTCTGTGAAGTACATTTGTAAGGCATCCTGAGACAATCATTTTGCCTTTCTGCATTTCTTTTTCAGCTTCAGGTCTTTTTGCTCACTGTATACAGATTCCCCATATTTGGCTGCAAAAAATATCATCAATCTGATTTAAGTATTGACCATCTGGTGATGTCCATGTATAGAGTCATCCCCGGTGTTGTTGGAACAGAGTGTTTGCTATGACCAATGCATTCTCTTGGCAAAACTCTGTTAGTCTTCGCCCTGCTTCAGTTTGTACTCCAAGGCCAAACTTGCCTGTTACTCCAGGTATCTCTTGACTTCCTACTTTTGCATTCCAATCTCCTATGATTAAAAGGGCATCTTTTTTGGTGTTAGTTCTAGAAGGTCTTGTAGGTCTTCATAGAACCATTTGACTTTGACTTCTTTGGCATTAGTTTTGAGGCACAAGTTGGATTACTGTGATGTTGAATGGTTTGCCTTGGAAACAAACCAAGATCATTCTGTCATTTTTTAAGACTGCACCCAAGTATTGCATTTTGGACTCTTTTGTTGAATATGAGGGCTACTCCATTTCTTCTAAGGGATTCTTGCCCACTGCAGTAGAAATAATTGTCAATGAAATTAAATTCATCTATTCCCATCCATTTTAGTTCACTGATTCCTAAAATGTCAATGTTCACTCTTGCCATCTCCTGCTTGACCATGTTCAATTCACCTTGATTCCTCAACCTAACACTCCAGGTACCTATGCAATATTGTTCTTACAGCATCAGACTTTACTTTCTCCACCAGACACATTCACACCTGGGCATTGTTTCTGCTTTAACACAGTCTCTTCATTTTTTCTTGAGCGATCTCTCAGCTGTTCCTTAGGAGCATGTTGGGCATCTACCAACCTGGGGGGCTCACCTTTTTGTGTCACATCCTTTGCCTTTTCATGGAACCCCCTGAACAGTTATTGCACTAGAAGTCCAACAATTTTTTTTTCTATCAAGTCCCGATTAAAAAGGTTTTCCTATATCCAAGCTACTTACATATATTATAAAAATATTCTTACAACAACTGTACCTCTCAATCTTTTATTAATCCATGAAAAAAAATTTTAACATGTCATTAGGCAAAATGTTCTTCTATAGAAGTCATTAGTTTTCCTCCATAACATATGTTTCCTTCTTTAGTATTCTGTGATACTAAGACTTAAAAAGTGATCTTGACATTGTACAAAGTCAAAACTTTTTTTTTTTTTTTTTAATAGATGAACTGTTAGGTTGTAATACATGTGCTCATCCCAGAGGAGAGGATTCTTTATTCTTCCCCTTGCTACTCAGTAGATTTTAACTTTACAACACTTAAGAGATGCATATTATCAAATGGCTGCTAAAGACTCATTTAAGAAGCTCCTACTTCTGTGTGTGAAGAATGTTTTATAATATATATTTTAAAAATTTTACATATGCATATTCACTTTTAGAAATGTACTGTAATGAAATAACCAAAGATGTATGTTTAAATTCACCTTAACAACACCACAGTAGTGTTTAATAAATAAATAGTACATAATAAATGACCAAAATGAAGGTTGGTTGAGTAAATTATAATTCAGCTTTTTAATGAAATACAATTATGCCATGAAGAGTTACATTGCAGGACAAGATTTAAAAACATGAGGAGGGTTCAAGGCATTTGAAGCGAAAGAAAAGATTAATGATAGGAGTGTGATACAATTTAGTTTTATGTGTAGAGATATCTATCTATCACTGAATAATCTAAAAAGGATGGATACCAAAGTATTATTCTATTATTTCTGGCAGAAGAATTATAAGAAATTTTATATTTTTAAATTTATTCTTGTTTGCTCAAGAAATGAATTCCATTTCTTAAGATGGGAGGAGTGAAGCTCTATTAGAGTTATTCAAAATCCTCCTATTCAACACCTCTGTTTATTTCACAAGCTCATTTCAATTATGAATAAGAGTATGAGCAGCATGTAACAATACCCAATTTTAAATTATAAGAGGATTAAATAAGTGTCTTCTTCTGTGGCTCATGGTGAAATAAGGGAATCAATGAAAATTTCTGAATTATCTTTATTCAAAATTTAGCTCAATCTTCTTGAGACATATATTTGTTTTCCAGCATTTTAATTTTGTTCTAACTACTTTTGAGCTAAATGAAAGACCTATTCTATGTACCAGCTCCATCACTAGTTTTATTTACTGCCTCAGCCCTGAGACAACTTAATGCAAAAGATTTAATGATATTTTAGGATTTACTTTACATAAAAAAGTGACTCAAGTTTTCACCAGTTATAATGTCCCTCTTGGTATTAAATATTTTAATATGCTAACTATGAAAGATATGGGATGACCAGGTTACTAGCAAAAGACCAGCCTTCTATTGAATTTTCTTCTCCTTTGTACCAGGTAGCTTATTAACCTATGAAATCCCTTCTCCTCTAATATAGGCAGGAAATCTTTACTCAAGACCTGATGTTGAACATTTTCTAATTCTTGAGAAGATCATGTCTCAGGGGTATGTAAAAGGATAACTAATCATTACAAGTAAGTTTGAGTTGCTGAAGACTGCAAACATTGCTTTGGTTCATTTCCTATCTCAAGGATTTTGTGAATATGTAACTCAAAAACCAAGCTAGAGGAGTATTTTAATAAGTGTAAAGTGACATTGCTTTGGTAGAAAATTAAAAACAAATCCTTATCCTATTTGTACTAATATAGTCTAGATTCAAGCTAAAAAATCTCTTGAGTATCCCATACACTTAACTTATATGGACTCATTGGAAAAGACCCTGTTGCTGTGAAAGAGTGAAAGCAAAAGAAGCGGGTGGGAGGGGATGAGATGGTTGGAGAGCATCACCAACTCAGCGGACATGAATCTGAACAAAGTGCAGGAGACAGCAGAGGACAGAGGAGCTTGGTGTGCTGCAGTCCACTGGGTCATAAAGAGTAGGACATGACTTAGTGACTGAACAACAACAAACTTATATGATCATGAGTGAATAAGCTATTATTCCAGAAAAAATGAAGTCAGCACTCAGTTTTAATCTATGGATAATTGTTCTTGGTTTGCTTTTATCTAAAGTCTACAGTCTAATAAACAAAAAGTGTCAGAAGAAAATTTAGTCTAGCTATACTGTTAAATAATGTCAACAACTTGATTACATTTCATGTAAATAGAAAATATGGATTGTGTACTTATTATTTTAAATTTTCCAGGACCAAATAAACTAAGTGTTCTATTGCCCTCCTACTGATTTGGGAAAGATTAATGTAGTAAGGCATTATCTTCTAGATGGAAAGCATAAAAAGATGAGGGTAGTTGTTCCTGTAAATAATCATAATATAGTACAGACCTCTCTCACAGTGACATAACAAAATACATTTGGATGTGAATTTTAAATATAGAGAAAAAATTAGAGATGAATGGATAGGACACTTTCTTCTTTTAAGATTTTACATACTGAAATAAAACAAAATACAAATATTAAAAAAAAAAAAATACATAGCTTTAAAATCACCATGACCACAACCACATTTAGAAAGGGAAATATTGCCAGGACTTACATATCTCTGTATTCTTGTTTTCTTTATAATTGCACTGCATATATGGGAGTATGGGTATTAGTCACTCGGTAGGGCCCAACTCTTCAACCCCATGGACTGTAGCCCAGACTACAGACTCCTCTATCCATGGAATTATCCAGACTCCTCTGTCCATGGAATTATCCAGACAAGAATACTGGAGTGGGTAGCCATTCCCTTCTCTAGGGGATTTTCCTGACCCAGGGTCTAACCCAGGTCTCCTGGATTGCAGTTGAATTCTTTACCATCTGAGCCATAGGGTCGCAAATAGTCAGACACAACTGAGCGACAAACACATAAACCACCAGGGAAGCCGGCATATATATGCATTTCTAGACACTATATGAGTCAGATACAACTGAGCTGAACGGATGATGAACAGGAGTTTGAATGAACCCTGGGAGACAGTGAAGGACGGGGAAGCCTGGCAGGCCATAGTTCATGGGGTGCAAAGAGTCGGACATGACTTAGCGATGGAAAAACAAGAACAACGAGTTTTCTTTTACCTGTTTCTGAAATTTACAAAAGCAGAAAATCCTATGTTTAGCTCTTTAGTCAATACTATTCTTCTAAGATTCATTCAGGTGGTCATAGGTAAATATGTCATTAATTTTGTTTTATTTTTTCCTATTATATAAATATAATGCAAATTCTACTGTCAAATCATTTTTTATTTCTATTTTGGGGCTATAACAATTAATCTGCTATAAACATTTTCTACATATCTCCTCATGCTTGCATGCCTAAATCTCTTCAGGCTATCTATTTGAGAGTGAAATTATTGGGTCATAGAGTATATGCACCACTTGCTTCAGGAGACAGTGCCAAACCTGTTACCATGAACAAATGTCCGTCCATAATTCAAACTCCTAGCAACCTACGAGTATTCTTGATATTCAACATCATTACCAATTCTTATTATTGTTAGCCTTTTAAATTTTAGCCATTCTAAAATAATATTTCTAAACTGAAGTAATACAGTCGTGGTTTTGTTTAGTTATTAGAGATCCCTGGTAACTAAAGAAGTTAGACATCTTTTCTACATGCTTATAGGACATTTGAATTTTGTCCTTTTTGAATAACATATTTAAGTCACCTGTCCATTCCCATTTTTGACTGGTTTTTGTCTTTTTATATTTTATACTTTTATATATATATATATGTATATTATATATAACATCTATATAAATATGGTATTCATACACTATACATAGACAGGTATGATATATATATTTATATCTATATATTCTGGATATGAGCCCAATGTTGTGTATATAATTTGCAAATATATTTTCCCATGTGGAAGCATGTATTTTCACTCATATAATTGTAGGCTGATAACAGTCCATGGGGTTTCAAAGAGTTGGACATGATTTAGCAACTAAACAACAACAATAGGCCTGTAGTTTTGATGTAGTACAATAATTCCTTATTTTTTTAGTGCTCTTTGCTCCCCATTAAAAAAAATTGTTTTTATCACAAGAACCTGAACATATTCTTCTACATTATCCTCTAAAAGCTTATTTTTTGCCTTCCACATTTAAGTTATTAATCCACATAGAACTGGTACTTGTGTAGAGTATAAAGTAGAATTCAAGTTTTATTTTCTTTCATATGTATTTCATTGTCACAGCATTGTTTACTGAAAACAGCATGTCAGTTATTTGTAGTGTCAAATAATCATAATGAAGGTATATTTCCTCATCTCTAGTCTATTTGTTTATGCTTGATCCAGAACATTATGGTCTTAGTTACTATAGCTTTATAATACCTTGTTAAGTCTCGAAGAGCAAATACTTCCGTATTATACATACTTCATTTAGATTAGGTTAAATGCAGTAGCAGTAAGCTACCCTAAATTGCAGAGGCCTGAAACAACAGAGCATTTGTATTGGTCTCACTGTATATGTCCATTTTGCGTTGTCTAGGAGAATCTACTTGATATCTTCTAATTTTGTGACCCATCCTGACAGAGTAGCCAATCTCCTGCACACAGTATTGCTAATTGTCTTGATAGAGGGAAGGAGTAAGAGAATATGAAATTGTTCACTGGCTCATAAAGCTTCCACCCAGAAGTAGCACATTGCATATTTGCATTTATTGACAAGTAAGCCACATGGCCAATCATCACCTCAAGCAGAGGGGGAAAGAAAATATTTGATGGATAATATTAGTGAACTTACTTCTAATAACCTATTCTTGCCCCTTTGCTTTTCCACATTAACTTTCTCATTAGTTTCTAAAGTCCGAAAAAAATCTTCTTAAGATTTTGATTGGTACTGCATTAAATGTATACAACAATCTGGGGATATTGGCCAGTTCTCTAATATTGGGTACTACAATTCATGACATGTATGTTTGTAAATAAATAAACACACACATGCATATATATGTACTATGTATATATATTTACACATGCATATGTACAGCATATTTTTGGTTTTCTGCATAAAAAATTTTGTACAATGTTTTGTTAAATCATTCCTGTGTATTTGATAAATGTGATATTGTATGTATATATTTTATAAAAGTTAATTTCTAACAATTTTTTACCAGTTCATAGGATTGCAATTGATGTTTTTATATTGACCTTTTATTTAGACACTTGGTTAGCTCATCTATTAATTATAATTTGATTTTGCATTCATTTGTATTTCCTATATATGCAATCATGAGAATTTCTCTTCTTCCTTTCCAATTCATATATCATTCTTTTTCTTAATTTTGTTTCTTATCAGAACTTCTAGAACAATGTTAAATAATGTATCATAGCAGATATCTTTGGCTTATTCCTAATTTAAAAGGGAAAGCTTTAATATATCGTTAAGTTAGATGTTTGTTGAAGATATTTTCCTCCAAATGTCCTTTATCACATGAGGAAAATTTCCATTGATTCTTAATTGGCTAAAATGCCAATTTAGTCTGATATTTTTTCTGCATATATCTTAAATAACAATACAATTTTTTTTTCATTTAGTTAATATGGTAAATAACAGTAATTAATTTCTGAGTGTTAATACAATCTTGCATCCTTGAATAAAAACATCTTTGCGTGATGCTTAATTTATAATGTTTCTAGTTGGTGGAAATGTATTGCCCTTTTTATATATTGTTGGTTTTGGTTTGCTAGTATCTGTTAAGGATTTTTTTTTTTTTTGGCTTCATATTCCTGAAGGATGTTTTTCTGTAATTTTTTTTGTGTATAATGTATTTTTTTTTTGTATAAAGAATTTTTTTTTCCATATAATATTTTTAAAAGCTTCTGGTATTAGGATTATGCTGATCTCACTTGAACAGTGATTCTTCCTCCTGCTTTTGCTTCTGTTTTTTGTTTGTTTGTTTGTTTTTTAATCTTTGTATATGATTTTTGTTATTTCTTCCTGGACTATTTAATAGAATTTACCAGTGAAGCCATATAGACCTTATGGATCTTTACTAATAACCCCTTTTTTAAATTCCTAATATTGATGATCTGGGTTTTCTCTTGATCAGGCTAGCTAGAAATTTGTTAATTTTGTTTATACTCAACAGGGTCCAGAAGATCTGCTGGAGAAGGGATAGGCTACCCACTCCAGTATTCTTGGGCTTCCCTTGTGGCTCAGCTGGTAAAGAATCCACCTGCAATGCAGAAGACCTGAGTTCAATCCCTGGGTTGGAAAGATACCCTGGAGGAGGGAACAGCTACCCACTCCAGTATTCTGGGCTGGAGAATTCCATAGGCTGTTATAGGAACATGACTGAGCAACTTTCACTTTCACTTTCTTTTTTTTTTTAATTTATTTTTATTATTATTTTTTTTTTTCCAGTGGGTTTTGTCATACATTGATATGAATCAGCCATGGATTTACATGTATTCCCAATCCCGATCCCCCCTCCCACCTCCCTCTCCACCCGATCCCTCCGGGTCTTCCCAGTGCACCAGGCCGGAGCACCTGTCTCATGCATCCCACCTGGGCTGGCGATCTGTTTCACCATAGATAGTATACATGCTGTTCTTTTGAAATATCCCACCCTCACATTCTCCCACAAAGTTCAAAAGTCTGTTCTGTATTTCTGTGTCTCCTTTTCTGTCTTGCATATAGGGCCATCGTTATCACCTTTCTAAATTACATATATATGTGTCAGTATGCTGTAATGTTCTTTATCTTTCTGGCTTACTTCACTCTGTATAATGGGCTCCAGCTTCATCCATCTCATTAGGACTGGTTCAAATGAATTCTTTTTAATGGCTGAGTAATATTCCATGGTGTATATGTACCACAGCTTCCTTATCCATTCATCTGCTGATGGGCATCTAGGTTGCTTCCATGTCCTGGCTATTATAAACAGTGCTGCGATGAACATTGGGGTGCACGTGTCTCTTTCAGATCTGGTTTCCTCAGTGTGTATGCCCAGAAGTGGGATTGCTGGGTCATATGGCAGTTCTATGTCCAGTTTTTTAAGAAATCTCCACACTGTTTTCCATAGCGGCTGTACTAGTTTGCATTCCCACCAACAGTGTAAGAGGGTTCCCTTTTCTCCACACCCTCTCCAGCATTTATTGCTTGTAGACTTTTGGATAGCAGCCATCCTGACTGGCGTGTAATGGTACCTCATTGTGGTTTTGATTTGCATTTCTCTAATAATGAGTGATGTTGAGCATCTTTTCATGTGTTTGTTAGCCATCTGTATGTCTTCTTTGGAGAAATGTCTGTTTAGTTCTTTGGCCCATTTTTTGATTGGGTCATTTATTTTTCTGGAATTGAGCTGCAGGAGTTGCTTGTATATTTTTGAGATTAATCCTTTGTCTGTTTCTTCATTTGCTATTATTTTCTCCCAATCTGAGGGCTGTCTTTTCACCTTACTTATAGTTTCCTTTGTAGTGCAAAAGCTTTTAAGTTTCATTAGGTCCCATTTGTTTACTACAAAGCCACAGTCATCAAGACAGTATGGTACTGGCACAAAGACAGAAATATAGATCAATGGAACAGAATAGAAAGCCCAGAGATAAATCCACGAACCTATGGACACCTTATCTTTGACAAAGGAGGCAAGGATATACAATGGAAAAAAGACAACCTCTTTAACAAGTGGTGCTGGGAAAACTGGTCAACCACTTGTAAAAGAATGAAACTAGAACACTTTCTAACACCATGCACAAAAATAAACTCAAAATGGATTAAAGATCTAAATGTAAGACCAGAAACTATAAAACTCCTAGAGGAGAACATAGGCAAAACACTCTCCGACATAAATCACAGCAAGATCCTCTATGACCCACCTCCCAGAATATTGGAAATAAAAGCAAAACTAAACAAATGGGACCTAATGAAACTCACTTTCACTTTCAACAGCTTCAAATAATGAGCTGCTGGCTTTCTTTTTCCCATGTTTTTTGTTTTCTATTTTATTAATTTCTACTTTTATCTTTATTTTCTTGTATTGACTTAACATCTTAATCACTTCCACCTTATTAAGGCAGAAGCTTGAAAGTCACTCAGTAGTGTCTGACACTTTGCGACCCCATGGACTATACAGTCCATGGGATTCTCTAGGCCAGAGTACTGGAGTGGGTAGCCTTTCCCTTCTCCAGGGGATTTTCCCAACCGAGAGATCAAACCCAGGTCTCACACATTGCAGGTGGATTCTTTACCAGCTGAGCTATCAGGGATAGTTATCAGCTATCTAAGGCAGAAGCTTAGATTATTACTTTTTGATTGCTCTTTGTTTCAAACATAAGCATTTAAATCTATAATGTTCCTCTAAGTATGACTTTAGCTTCATCCCACAAATTATGACATACTGTATTTTCACTATAACTCAGTTCAAAATATTTTTTATATTGTGCATGTTTTGACCCCATGAATCATTTCAAAGTGCTATTTAATTTTCAAATATTTGAAGTTTTCTTCAGTATCTTATCATCATTGATATCTGACTTAATCACGTTATGGTCAAAGAACTCACTTATATGATGCTGATCACTTTTTAATTTATTGCAACATCTATGAACTTACAGAGAGTCTAATTTGATGAATTCACTATGTATATTTGAAAAGAATATATATTCTCTAGTTGCATGTAGTTTACTATATTTATAAAAGATTGTTAATAATTCAAATATTTTATGTCTTCATTGAGTTTTGTCTAAATGTTCCATTAATTAGTAAAATAGTGGTATTAAAATTTACTACTATAATTATAGAATTATCTAGTTTTTCCTTAATTTCTGTCAATCTATGCTTGATGAATTTGAAAACTGATATTAGGCACACATGCTCTCATAATTCTTATCTCTTTCTGATGAACATTCCTCTCATTATCATGAAACATCCCTCTTTATCTCTAACAATGCCCATTGTCTTGAAGTCCACTTTATTGAAAAGTATATTTCCTCAGTCCTTCTTATGTTTAAAGATTACATGGTGTGTTATTTTCCATTTGCTTACTTTCAGTCTTTCTGTATTTTATATTTGAAGTAACATATAGTAAGAATTTGCTGTGTTGTATCAGCTCTAACATTCTCTATACCTTAATTGGAATGTTTATATAAGGAGTCAGCAAATAATGGCCCACAGGTCAGCCATCTAATTTTGTAAAATATAAGTTTAAATCAGACACAGCCATGACCTTTCACTTACAACAAAGCTGAATAGTTTAGACTTAGCCCATAGAGCCCTCAAGAAGAAAAAATACTCAGTATTTGTCTGAGAAAAAGTTTGCCAATCTCCAGACAGTTAGTATTAAGTAAAATTATTAGTATAACTGTTTTAGGGCTATCATTTTATTATTTTGTTGCTGTCGGTCTCCTATTTTCACTTTCCTGCCTACTCTTAAATTATTCAAATATTTTAAAGTATCTTATTGCAATTTGTATCTACTGACTGATCTTCATGACTATTGGGCTTTTGGCTGTATTTCTTTGACCAAGTATAATAATAATAATAATAGTTATCAATTTTGTATTATTGCTATTGGTTATCCTAGATATAATAATATGCCTAGCTAAATTTTCCTGGTCTGTGAAGAGTTAGTATTGTATCACTTTACATAAAACACAGACATGTTTCTTTCTCAGTGCTTTTGCTCTACTGAATTTTAGGTTACACTTAAATTTATTGCATTAACACATGTTGAAAATTCTTTGAGACAATTTTAACTTTCTTAAATTTAAGCAGAAAAACAGTTATTGTTACCATTTATATTTATCCAAATATTTATAATTTCTGTTGTTTTTTCTTCTTTCCTAAAGATCTAAGTAATAATTTTATATAATTCCTCTTCCTTTGGCCTTTTATGTTCATTTTTTGAGCAGATTTGGCTAGTGATTAATTTTCTCAACTTTAAGATTGCTTCATTTCTTAACAATATTTTCAGTGGATATAAAATCATGATTTGACAGTTTTCTAACCACTATAAAACACTGTTCCACTGTAGTCTAGGGGGTACTATGCTTAGTGAAATAAGGCTGACAGAAAGACAAATACTGTATGTTATTATTTATATGTGAAATCTAAAAAGTAAAACAAATGAATGAATATAACAAAGCAGAAACAGATTAACAGATATACAGAACTAACATGTGGTGACCAGTGGGGAGAGGAAAGGAGGAAAATTCATGATAGGTGCAGGGAATTAAAAGGTAAAAATTATTATGTATAAAATCAATAAGCTGCACAGGAAATACAACCAATATTTTATAACTTTAAATGTAGTATAATTATAAAAAATATTAAATCACTATGTTGTAACCTACACTTCAATTAAAGTAAAACAAAATGCTGTGTCCCAGTACACAATGTCATTTTTCTTTAATTATTTTAAAGATTTTTCTTCATCTTTGGATTTTAGCAATTTGATTATAATTTGCCTAGTATACCTAGTTTTCTTTGAGATTATCCTTTTGGGGGTTTGGTGAGCTTCTTGCATCTATAAACTTACAACCTTCATACACACACACACATACATATGTATGTGTATACACACACACACACACACATACTGTTTTTGAATTGTCCATATATGTATGCATACTTCAGGTTATTCTGAGAGTTGTAAAGGTTCATTCATTCATAGGATTAGGGATTCTTCTGCAGACTTTTTGTTTACTCTGGGACTTCTTACTAACTCTATAGCCTCTGGGGACTTTTGTTGTTCCCTGGCCAGAAACATGGGTTTCCTGTCAGAGTTTTAGCCACACAGACCATTACCACCATCTCCATGGTATTTCACAGCTGTGTCCCACCCTTGAGGTAAGTCCACAAGAGAAAATTTTAAACACACACACGTACACACACACACACATACATGGAAACTCAATCATGTGCAATTGCTTCAAGTTTTAACCGTCTTCTAACACCTGCCTGTTTTTTTCCTGTTACTGTTCGTTTGTTTTTTCCTTTTCAGCTTAAAATTAGAGATTTGTTATTGTATTTCTTTGGAGTCTTTAGCTGGGATCCATTAAAAGTAGGGGCTACAGTGAACTTAAACCACCATGCCAAAACCAAAATTATTTTTTATGGTTATTATTTAATGGTAATTATTCCACGGAGGAGCCTGGTAGGCTGCAGTCCATGGGGTCGCTAAGAGTCGGACACGACTGAGGGACTTCACTTTAACTTTCCTGCACTGGAGAAGGAAATGACAGCCCACTCCGGTATTCTTGCCTGGAGAATCCCAGGAACGGGGGAGCCTGGTGGGCTGCCGTCTCTGGGGTCGCACAGAGTCGAACACGACTGAAGCGACTCAGCAGCAGCAGCAACACAAATAGCTTATAATTTATATAGGGATTTAATATATACATTTATTTCAGAAGTTGGCTTATAATATTTCTACTGAAATGACCTTGTCTAGTTACAGGGTCTTACAGAACAAATTGGGGGTGTCTTCCCTCTATTGTTCCAGTTTTTAGTGGAATTTATGGAATATTTATATTTTATCATTCTTAAATAGTTACAAGAAATCACCAGTAAAACCAAGGCTAGCGTTTTCATTGCAGACAGGTCTGTTAATTATACATTCAATTTTGTTAATACTTACAGGACTCTTTTATACTTTTAATTGCTGCTTGTATCAGCTTTAATAAGCTGTATTTTTCCTAAAATGTGTCCACATTATCTAAACTCCCAAATTTTTCAGTATAAAATTGTTCATAATATTCTCATTATATTTTTTTAATCTATAAGAGCTATAATGATCTCTTCTTTATGTCCCTGATACACTGGTGATTTCTAAATCTATTATTCTGGATCAATTTCATTGTGGGTTTATTAGTTTTATTAGTCTTTAAAATTAACATTTGTTGATTTCATGTTTGCTTCTACCTCATAATTTCTCTCACACCATTTACAAAAATAAATTCAAAGTGGACTAGGGACTTAAGTGTAATACCTGAAAGCATAAAACTTCTAGAAAAAACACAGGCAGTGTGTACTCTTTGATACTGATCTTAGTAATATTGTTTTTTGGATATGTCTCAGGCAAGAGGAACAAATGCAAAAATAAACAGATGTTACTCCATCAAACTAAAAAAACTTTTGCAGAGTGAAGAAAACTATCAATAAAATTAAAGGCTACTTACTGAATGGGAGAAGATATTTGCAAATGATATGACCAATAAATGGTTAATATGCAAAATGTACAAAGAAAGCATACAATTCAACATTAAAAAACAAACAAACTTGATTTGAAAATGGGAAGAAAATCTGAATACAATTTTTTCCAAAAATACATACAGATGGTCAACAGGCACCCAAAAAGATGTTCAATATTACTAAGCATCAGGGAAATGAAAATCACAAGGAACCCTTATACACTGCTGGTGGGAATGCAAATTGGTAGTGACATTATGGAACACAGTAAGTAGGTCCCTTAGAAATTTAAAAATAGAACTACTATACAATGTAGTAATTTCACTTTCTGGATATTTATCCAAAGAAAACCAAAGCACTAATTCAAAAAGAGATAGATACCCCTATGCCCATTGCAGAATTATTTACAATAGCCAAGGTAAGGAATATAATTTGGATATAATGCAATATTATTCAATCATAAAAAAGAATTAAATATTGACATTTATGACAACGTGGATAGGCCTAAAGAATATTATGTTTGGTAAAAAACGTAAGATAAAGACAAATACTGGATGATTTCACTTACAAGTGGAATCAAAATAAATAAATAAATGAACAAACATAACTAACAGAAGCAAAGTCATAGATACAGAGAACCAACAGATGGTTGTCAGAGGGGAAGGAGTCACGGGGAAGAGAGAATAGATGAGGGAAATTAAGAGATACAAACTTAGAGCTGCAAAATAAATGAGTCATGGGTATGAAATGTACAATGTGGAGAATATAATCAGTAATTATGTAATGTACTTGTATGACAGATGATAACTAGACTTATCATGGTGATCATTTTGAAATATAAAGAAATATTATATTACTATGTTGTGTATCAGAAACTAATATAGTGATGTAGGTGAATAATGCTTCAAAAACAAACAGACTCATAGAAAGAGATCAGATTTGTGGATACTAGATGCAAGGGATGGGGAAAGAGATAATTAGATGAATTCAGTCAAAAGGTACAAAGTTCCAGTTACAAGATAAATAGGTACTAGGGATGCAAAGTAGAACATTATAAATATAATTAATGCTGCAGTATGTTATATATGAAAGTTGTTAAGAGAGTAAAACCTAAGAGTTCTTACCACAAGGAAAAAACTTTTTTTCTATTTCTATAAATTTGAATCTGTATGAGATGATGGATGTTCACTAATTTATTGTTGTAGTCATTTCATGATGTAAGTCAAATCATAATGCTGTATAACTTAAATTTTTACAGTGCTGTATATAAATCATACTTCAGTTAAAACTGAAGAAAAAAATCAGACAATACACTTGTAAAGTTTTCTATTCTCTTCCAATGGTTTTGTAAATTTTAACTTATATGATTTGAGGACACATAATTTAAGTGCATAAGGTAAAGAATCTGCCTGGAATTCAGGAGACTGGAGTTCAGTCCTTGAGTTGGGAAGATCCCCTGGAGGAGGACATGGCAAACCACTCTAGTGTTCTTACCTGGAGAGTCCCATGGACAGAGCAGTGGGCAGGCTACAGTCTATGGGCTCATAAAGAGTCAGACATGACAGAGTGACTAACACTTTTCTTTCAAGTATCTAGATAAGGATATATTTATAGTTACCCATCTTCAATTTTTTTTTCAGAATTTTTAATTCTATTATTGGTTTAGGGTAATTCTCAGCCAAAATCTTTCTTAATGTTCATTCTCTACTCTCATTCTGAGACTTCAACAATAAGTATGTTAGACCTTCATCTTCTATTTTTAATAACTGTTACTCTTCCTTTTGCATTTCAATCCTTTGTCTCTTTGTATACATTCTGGGCAGTACTGTGTGGCCTATTTCCCAGTGTTATGTTTACCTGCACATAATATTATTTAACCCATTAAATGAGCTCATGATTTCAGCTATTAATATTTTATTTTTTATTTCCAACATTTCTATTTGGTTGTTTTTTAAAATGTAGTATATCACTTTCTATAAGTTATAGTTCTCATATTTAATCTTTTTTTAAAATCCCACTGTACATAAAAGCATAGACTCCTTTCTTTCTTCCTCCTTGCTTTCCTTTTTTCCTTAAGTTTCTGGTATCTTTCTGAGGATGAGTCCCTCTAAACCTGA
Source organism: Dama dama (assembly GCF_033118175.1). Taxonomy (NCBI): domain Eukaryota; kingdom Metazoa; phylum Chordata; class Mammalia; order Artiodactyla; family Cervidae; genus Dama; species Dama dama. The sequence goes on from NC_083695.1 coordinate 26,196,038, forward strand.
TTTTCTCTGCTGAGTTTATGACTAACTCTCTCGGGACTTTCCTGGTGTTACAGTGATTAAGACTCTGTGCTTCCACTGCAGGGAGCTCGGGTTCAAGCCCTGGTCAGGGAAGTTCAGCATGCCAAGCAGTGTGGCCAAAAATCTTAAACAAAACAAAGAAATAATAAACTGGAAAGAGTTCTGCAATGAAAGTTAACAAAATTAAAAAGTAATGATAAAAAAGAAAAAGGTGGAAGTTTAAACAAAAACAAGAAAAACCTCTCTACCCAAAATATTCCCTTTCTCCCCAACACCCATTCCCCTCAATATTCAGTTCAGTTCGGTTCAGTTGCTCAGTCATGCCCGACTCTTTGTGACCCCATGAATAGCAGCACGCCAGGCTTCCCTGTCCTTCAACATCTCCTGGAGTTCACTCAAACTCATCCATTGAGTCAGTGATGCCATCCAGCCATCTCATCCTCTGTCATCCCCTTCTCCTCCTGCCCCCAATCCCTCCCAGCATCAGGGTCTTTTCCAATGAGTCAACTCTTTGCATGAGGTGGCCAAAGTATTGGAGTTTCAGCCCTTCAATATTGAGGGGTATCAAAAAAAGGAAAATCAAAATAGCATACAAGCCCTTGTTTTCATGTTCTTTAAACTAAGAGGTTTTTGCTTTAGTCTTCTAGGCTTCCCTTGAGTCTTTCAGGGCTGACTCAAGAGTTAATGAGTATAAAATGTAAAGATGTAGAAACAAAGAATACTTACTGGGCCAGAAAACTGATAAGAATTTAGACTATAACTAGCCACATAACAGTCATTGAACTCCCAGATCCCTAAAAGTTATAGATAAAGGTCTGACACACATTTTTAAAGCTGTTTTCACAGAAAGCAGACACCCGCCAGATGAAAATAGCTGACCCAATACAGGTTGAAATCAAATGATTAGAGAGGCTCGAAACTTCACCTTGATGCCAACCATCTGAGAACTGAGCTCAAGCTGAACATGCACTCTGCAGCCCACCTCCCTCACATTGTCTTTAAAAATTTTGCTTCCTAATCAGCAACTTAGAGATGGTCTTAGGACATTAGTCCTCCATCTTCCCACATTGCTGACCTCTAGAATAAAACAACTTTTCCTTTCCATCAACAGTTGTCTTTTAAATGTTGACCTTTCAAGTGGCAAGCAGTGCAATTTGGGTCCAATGATGACCTTGTCTGTTTACAGTCATGCTTCTACTTCTGTATTTTTTTCCTCTAATATGTCTTTCTTCATGTAATTTTAGTCCTATGCGTGCTATGTTCTTTGATGTGTTGAGAACTTTATCTGAACAATATTCATTTAAATAATTTGAGACCCAGGATGATGTTTCCATCTGGAGGATTTTCATGGTATCCTGGGCAGTATCAATCCAGGACTGATTTAGTCCAATCTTAGGGACTGAAAATGTTTTCTTGCTATCCAAATAACTTTAAAATAGGCCCCCATCTATGTAGGGGATGGTTTAATTTTGTTCCACTTTTATTCCTATATATAGTTCTTCAAGGTCCCAGTCCTTCGGCGTTCCTTACTTTGACTTTTATTCCATATTCTTGAGGTATTTTCAAAGATTCTGTTCAGTCTCTCATTGCCTTTCCAGAACTTCAAATGACTTTAGGTTAGCGTTAGCATGCTTAGGAAATAAAAATTTGAAATTCCTGGTTACTTTTACATTTCAGCCAAACACTGATTTTTTTAGTGTGAATATTCCCCATGGAATATTTGGGAGATACTTATACTTGAAAGAAACACTGTTTATCCTGCTTATCTGAAATTCAAGTGTAACTGTACATCCTGTATTGTATGTGATAACCCTACCCCTAGGTAAAAAGTGACTAGAATGACTGAATCATTTCCCTGGATTTCCATTTTCATCTAGGTAAAGCCCAGTCCAACCTCAACATTTTATTAATATTTGATATTTTTAATATAATTAAACATTATTTTGTCCAGTTATTTTAGCTATCTTCAGTGAGAAGTTTAGTCAAAATTACCTAATCTAACATAAGCAGAATCAGAAAGTTAATATCCCATTTTCTAGATGTTTAATCCACCCATCCATCAAATATACCAAAGATTACATCAAGAAACTTTAACATTAGAAATGATGAACATAATACTATGCATTTGTCTTTTCTTTTATTCCTACTAAGTACCTAGTAAGTATCACTTTTATGATTTGCTCACTACAAACAAAGCTAGTGGAGGTGTTGGAATTCTGGTTGAGCTATTTCAAATCCTGGAAGATGATGCTGTGAAAGTGCTGCACTCCATAGCCAGCAAATTTGGAAGACTCAGCAGTGGCCACAGGACTGGGAAAGGTCTGTTTCCATTCTAATCTCAAAGAAAGGCAATGCCAGAGAATGCTCAAATTACTGCACAATTGCACTCATCTCACACACTAGTAAAGTAATACTCAAAATTCTTCAAGCCAGGCTTCAGCAATACATGAACCATGAACTTCCAGATGTTCAAGCTTGTTTTAAAAAATGCAGAGGAACCAGAGATCAAATTGCCAACATCCGCTGGATCATCAAAAAAGCAAGAGAGTTCCAGAAAAACATCTATTTCTGCTTTGTTGACTATGCTAAAGCCTTTGACTGTGTGGATCATAATAAACTGTGGAAAATTCTGAAAGAGATGGGAACACCAGACCACCTGACCTGCCTCTTGAGAAACCTGTATGCAGGTCAGGAAGCAACAGTTAGAACTGGATATGGAACAACAGACTGGTTCCAAATAGGAAAAGGAGTACATCAAGGCTGTATACTGTCACCCTGCTTATTTAACTTATATGCAGAGTACATCATGAGAAATGCTGGGCTGGAGGAATCACAAGCTGGAATCAAGATTGCCAGGAGAAATATCAATAACCTCAGATATGGAGATGATACCACCCTTACGGCAGAAAGTGAAGAGGAACTAAAGAGCCTCTTGATGAAAGTGAAAGAGGAGAGTGAAAAAAATTGGCTTAAAGCTCAACATTCAGAAAACTAAGATCATGGTATCCAGTTCCATCACTTCATGACAAATAGATGGGGAAACAGTGGAAACAGTGGCTGACTTTATTTTTCTGGGCTCCAAAATCACTGCAGATGGTGATTGCAGCCATGAAATTAAAAGACGCTTATTCCTTGGAAGGAAAGTTATGACTAACATAGATAGCATATTAAAAAGCAGAGACATTACTTTGTCTACAAAGGTCCGTCTAGTCAAGACTGTTGTTTTTCCAGTGGTCATGTATGGATGTGAAAGTTGGACTATAAAGAAAGCTGAGCACAGAAGAATTGATGCTTTTAAATTGTGGTGTTGTAGAAGACTCTTGAGAGTCCCTTGGACTGCAAGGAGATCCAACCAGTCCATCCTAAAGGAGATCAGTCCTGGGTATTCATTGGTAGGACTGATTTTGAAGCTGCAACTCCAATACTTTGCCACCTGATGTGAAGAGCTGACTCATTGGAAAAGACCCTTAAGCTGGGAAAGATTGAGGGCAGGAGGAGAAGGAGACGACAAAGGATGAGATGATTGGATGGTATCACCGACTCAATGGACATGGGTTTGGGTGGACTCCGGGAGATGGTGATGGACAGGGAGGCCTGGCATGGTACGGTTCATGGGGTCACAAAGAGTTGGACATGACTGAGTGACTGAACTGAACTGAACTGAAGAACCTAGTGTCACTTTTATCATTTGCTCAATTCAGAATTTATCTTCCAAAAGAATCATATTCTCTCTTTTTCACTGGATTAAATAATAGGTATATTGGGTTGTTCACATGTTGTACATACTATAAAATGACAGAAAACTATATGAATCATTGTTACTAGCAGATCAATTTACCACAAGCTCTCTGAAATATAAAAGTATCATAAATGGGACCCAACAGAGTTGATGACTAAGTGTTCTTTGAATATATGATCATTATTCATCTTTAAGCCATTATTCCCATAGATTTATGATAAGGACAAAAACTGACACATTCTATGTTTATTATCTGGTCAAATGCATCATGAATATATGAAACATGCTTCACAGTGAGGGTCTGTTAAAATGATGATAAAGGAATAGAATGATGAGTAAATTTTCTGCAATGGTAGGGGTTTTTTTGCTCTCAACATGCCATCTGATTGACAGCAATGTCTAAGTGAAGGAATATTCTTAGTTATTTCTGGCTGTTCACAGATGAAAATGCACTGTCGAAAGTAGAGCTCCTGTATTAATCTCTTTCCTTGGCTTTCAAAATCATTGAGTTGCTCCTTTTCCTGATTATGAATGAACTATTCTTAGTCTTCTTCTTTATAAAACACTCAAGAATATTCTTATTATCAGATTATAATTTTAAAATATTTGTTTTACCTTACTACTTTTCTGTTACTAATTTTGAGGTTCTTTATTTTATTAATTTGCTTTTGATGATTAAATCCCTGGAGAAATAGTCATTAGCTATAACAGCCAGCCAGTGGTTGAATTTGTTCAAGAATTTCCAATACATATATATATAAATACATATACATATATACATATATATATATATATCTCATAAAATTATTTTGTCCTTCATGGTCAGTTATTCTCCTTAGCCTTGAGAATGACATTGTCAGAGATACCACAGGCTGCCAGAGAGCTGAGAATAGGTGTAAAATGAGAAAATAGGCATGGGGGAACCCTGAGACATGGATAAGCAAATCCCATCATCTGGATAAGTCTTGGGTACATTTGGCTGGAGCACTGTTTCTGGCGTTGACCTACTCGGCCTTGCTGTCAGACAGGAAGCCTTCAGTTTTGCATGGAGCAGCCAGCTCTCTGCCAAATACAATCCTTCAGAAAAAGCAAAGCACCTCCATTTTTCAATAAGTTATGTTTTTAACTGTCTTTCTTTCCCATTCTTGCCAGGACTTTTTTCATATTATAATTTTATGTTGAAGAAAGGAAATAAATGATTATTTTACTGTTTAAAGAGGCATATTAAATACTGGAAATCTTTGACACTTTTCCAGGATTCACTAGTGTTCTGCAGAATTCTGCATGAACAATGTAGCCAATAATTCTACCTTATGATAATCACTAGGTATATATTTCTACCTGTAATAAAACCCCAAATCTACTGATATTGTTAATCTGTACTTTTTTTTTATTTTTCATATACCATATATGGGGCTCCCCTGGAGACTCTAATAAAGAATTCACCCATCAATGCAGGAGTTTGATACCTGGGTCAAGAAGATCCCCTGGAGAAAGAAATGGAAACTCACTCCAGTGTTCTTGCCTAGGAAATGCCAAAGACAGAGAAGCCTGACGGGCTACAGTCCATGGGGTTGCAGTTGCAGAGTCAGACAGGACTTAGCGACAAAATGTGTGTGTATGTGTGTGTGTGCATGTGCATGTGTGTGTGAGAGAGTGTGTGTGTGCATGTGTGTGTGCATGTGCTTGTGTGTGCGTGTGTGTGTGTGTGAGCTTGGGTATATGCAGGCAGTGTGTTTCATGTTGTTACTCAAGTAATGAATAACTGGATAAATATTTTAAATATCTGACAACCTCATCAATGTTTATGGCAAACCTGACAGCAAGAGTCTGGAAAGAAACTTGAACTGCTATGGGGAAAGTTACTGGTTATGACTGCAACTTTTTGAGGATTCAGAAATTTTCCTATTCAATTTCACTTCTACATTTTAAATGAGTAAATGTTAAAATTTCACTATGCCATTTCAATTTCAGTGTCTCCTCTGAACTCTAGATCTTTATCCAAATGTCTTCCTGATACTCAAATTTTAGAGAAGTCACTCAAAACAACATGGTCTTCATCCTCCACATTTGGTTTTCTTTCTGTGTCTCATGCATCAGTAAATGACCCTATTCTCTACCTGTTCATGCAAGGCAAAACTGAGGATTCATCTTTGACACCTCCTTTTCCTTCAGACTCTCTATTTATATACAACCCAATTATCTCTCAGTTCTATCTTCAGTTTTGCATTTAAACCAGAATCTTCCCGCAGATGACTATTATACCTTCTCCAATAGCCCCCTCTCCTAATGATGTTCCTGGCATTTACTCTATTCTCTACTCTGTAGCTTCATTGATACTTGCAACATAAATCTGGTCTTCTTGCCCCTTTTCTTAAAAATTCTTCATTCTCTTTCTCTGGTTCTTAGAATAAGCACAAAAAATCTCAATTCAGCCTACAAAACCTTGCATAAGGTTTTGGTTCTTACCTATTTCACCAAGTCTATCCTACACATTTCTGTTCAATGAGCAGTGACTTGCCTCCTCCCAAAGGATGTTTAGCAAGGTCAGGAGACTTTTATTTTATTGTAACAACTGGTGTGTGGCATTCACTAACCCCATCTAAGAAGTAGAGGCCAGGGATGCTGCTAAGAATCCCACAAAGCACAGGAAAGCCTCTAGAAAACAATAACAACAGTAATAATGATAATAAGGAAGAGGGGAAGGAGAAAATGTTGTTCAAAATGTCAAAATTGAGAAACTTTGCCCTATGGGTTTTAGGCATAATGCCTGTGATGGATAGATGGATATAATGGTGTTCAATTTAGATCCTGTTGCAAAAGAGGAGTTTTTGGGAATGCTTATCAAATAGGTTCGTCCATCAGTCCTATCAGAGATTGACTGCCTCAGCTCAAGAATATGCCCTCACACAAGATGGCACCCTCCCCAGAACACCCTACATCCAGTGGCTGGTAGAAGTAGGGGTTTTAAGACATCATCTCAGCCTGAAACATCCTCTGGTGGGCCATTTAAGCTCTGTTGTTCCCATAAGGTCAGCTTGGCTTTTCCTTCTGCCTGATTCTGCTTCTTTCCCATTCCCATCCCTAGATGTTAAACACAGAAGCACATTTCCTAACATTTTAATCATATTCTGCTTTCTGGAGAATTCATTCTGCTATATTATTATTATTATTTTTTTTTTTTAGTCTTTTGTGCCACCATGTACTACCACTATCCCCATCTCAGAACCTTTACATACAGTCAAATTTCTGTATGAAATGCTCTGCTCTCATTTATCTGGTTGACATCTAGGCACAAAGTAAAGACTTGAAGGAAGAAGGTAGAGGAGAAGGGATTTTGTGATTCACACAGAGACCTCTCAGAAATATTTGATTTAAAAAATAAAAACCATAACATGATTTTTATCTTTTTAAAAGTTTAAACACAACAAATGGAAGTTATTGCCTAGTATTTCCTTTCTACAAAACAGACCATAATAATAACTTCCCTCCCTGTGTTCCATCTTCTAAGCAAAGCATAGTGGTGGCATTTTAGGTTTTGGAACCTGATTGCTCTGGTTTTACATCTTGAGATGAAATTTGAGCAAATTTCCTAGTTTTTTGAACCTCCATTTTCTGATTTATTAAATTATAAACTACTTCCCATAACTATTGTCATTTGAATTACCTATGAAACATAACACATAATAGATGTATAACAAATGGTTTTCTAATTCTTATTAGAAACTAACTAACTCTTATTGTTATAGAAACTCTCTTATTGTGCTGGCCTCCAAAACCAAGAAAGTTAAGAAAATTGTCCAATTTTTCAATGCATGGTTATTGGAATAGGTGTTCCAGCACACATATGGGGAACACACTGCTATACCACTGCTATGGTATAACCAGGACTTTTTATTCTTTCTTCCTTTGGAATCAATAGCTGCATGTCCCAGGCTATTTGTAAAGATTAATCAATATCATTTTAAATTCATTATTTCAAAGAGACCAGTAAATACTTAGTCATGATCTATCATGGGCTAACACTTTAAAAAATATCTAAACTCAAGAAGAAAAAAAATTGTTACAGAGACATCATTCTATATTAAACATTAACAAGTTACCAATGAAAAAATTTTACAGGATTTTTAATCTAAAACCAAGGGGGTTAGAATCCTGAAGTGAATGTTCTTCATTTTTTTAAATCTTTTCTTTTAAGATAATGGGTAAATAATTAAAGGAGCAAAATAAAGGTCCATGTATACTAGAAAACCTGAATTAGTGGATTTATGTTATATCTAACAATCACATCGTGCTAGGCATTGTACCCAATACTTACATACACTGTCTTAATTAACCATTATGGGGAAGACATGAGATTATTTACCACATTTATCCAGGTACATGAATACACTTGCCAAAAGTCATTTAACTAATGCATGGTAGAACCAAGTTTTCAACTCAGACTTTTAAAACCAAAAGTACATTTTTAATATCACTTCTATAAAACCTCACCAATGCAATACAAGTAGGAGTCAAAAGAAACATGTCTTGTTCATAGCAAAGAGCTGATGGAGAATTAGAATAAAGTCTCATGGCATCTTCTTTTATAGGATAAACAAGACAATATTGACTATGGTCACTCATGTCCTCTAAGGGAGATGGAATATGTTTCAATAGTAGGAAAAAAGGTGTTATAGAAAGTTTCTTTCTCTGAAAGAGAATGGCTTAACTAGGTACAAAAAGGAGTGTCTGGTTATGCAAAGATAGGAGCAAGATTGGGTGATAATATGGGAAAAGACTAAGGGAGAAGTCTGAGTAGAAAGTGAAAGTGAAATTGAAGTCACTCAGTCCTGTCCTGTCTTTGCGACACCGTGGACTGTAGCCCACCAGGCTCCTCCATCCATGGGATTCTCCAGGCAAGTATACAGGAGTGGGTTGCCATTTCCTTCTCCAGGGGACCTTCCTGACCCAGGGATCGAACCCAGGTCTCCCGCATTGCAGGCAGATGCTTTAACCTCTGAGCTAGTCTGAGTAGAGGAAATTTTAAAAACAGAAAGCAAGGAAATCTTGTCCAGGATAAAGGGACTAAAAGGAAAGGAAAATGCTACAGGGCTTTGAACATTTTATGGAAAGAGAATTTTTGAGAAGTTTTCAGTGTTGTGGGATTTATGAGAATAGGCATTTAATTGTTGTTTCCACTGTTCTATATATTATATACTCCTATATGGCTTGCATTGTTCTAATTTCCCTAAAACCTTCACTCAAATCTGTTATATAACTTGTGAGTTTGGTACACGGAGAGTGGGAGATCAGAAACAAGAAATTGAGTATAACATACAGAATGGATCTGAGCAGAAGGACTAAAGAACAGAGGTAGGAGAAAAGATCTAAAGGCAGGCAACAGTTCAAGGAGAAGAATCTGAAAGCTATCTATAGATTCAATGCAGTCTCTATCAGAATTTCAATGGCATATTTTCTCTGGAAATAGGAAAAAAAAATCCTAAAATTGGTATGGAGTCACAAAAGACCCCAGATAGCCAAGAGTCTCTTGAGAAGAACAAAGTTGGAAGCATCATTCTCCCTGATCTCACACTGTATTACAAAGTAATAAAACAGTATGGTGTACTGGTATGGAAATATTAATTACCCATAGACCAGTGGAACAGAATAGTGAGCCCAGAAACAAGCTCACATATTTGGAAAAAAAAAAAAAAAAAAAAAAGCCAATACTACCCAATGGGTAAAGGACAACTTCATCAGTAAATGTTGTCAGGAAAATTGAATGCTCACATACAAAAGAAAGAAAATGGACCCCTATCTTACATAATTCACAAAAATTAACACAAAATGGCTTAAGGACTCAAATATAAGACCTGAAAGTATAAAATATCTAGAAGAAAACATAGAAAACAACTCTCTGACTTTGCTTTTGGCAATAGATTTTTTGATGTGATGACCAAAACGACAAGCAACAAAAGCAAATATCAAGTGTGACTACCTAAAACTACAGCTTCTGCACAGTCAAAGGAACAATCAAAATAAAATTTAAAAAAATAACTAAAAGGCAACCTACAGAATGGGAGAAAATGTTTGTAAATCATATATCTTATATGCATTAATATCTAAAATATATAAGGTACTCATTATCTCTACAGAAGCAAACAATTTAAACTGATTAGAGAATTTGAATTAACATTTTTCCAGAGAAGACCTACAAATGGCAAACAGGTATATGAAAATGTGATCAAAATCACTAATCATCAGGTAAACTCAAATCAAACCATAATAAGATTTCACCTCTCAGTTGTCAGAATGGTTCATTCAAAAGATAATAGTGTCTGCAAGGTGATAGAGAAAGGAAACCCTGTGCACCATTGGTGTAAATGTAAACTGGTATAGCCACTATGGAAAAGAGTATGGAAGTTCCCTGCAAAATTGAAAAGAGAATGATCATATGATATAGCAATTCCACTTCTGGGTATATATCCAAAAAGATGAAATCATAATCTCAAAGAGATATCTGAGCCCACTTCACTGTAGCATTATTCATATTAGCCATTGCATGGACATACCTAAGTGTTCACTGATGGATGAATGGATTAAAAAAATGTGATACAAAATATAAATATATATTATATCCATATATGTGTATGCATATATATATGCATATTCACATGTAGATATATATGTACAAATATTATTCAACCATTAAAAGAAGAAGAACTCTGCCACTTTCAACAACATGGATACATGGATAGACTTTTAAGGCATTATGCTAGTGAAACGAGTCAGAGAGAAAGCCAAAAATTGTATAATCTCACACACATGTGGAATCTAAAAACAGTGAACTCAAAGAAATAGAGAGTAAAATAGTGGTTTCCAAGGGCTGAGTGGCAGGGGCAAAGGGTACAAACTTTCATTTGTAAGATGAATAAGTTCTGGCAATCTAATATATAGCATGCTGACTACTATTTTGTGTACACAAAAACAGCTATGAGAGTAGAGAGTTAATGTTCTCACCATCACCAACACAATGACAAAATGATAACTACAGGAGGTGAAAAATGTGCTAACTAATCTTACTTGGCTAAGCATGTGTGTATGAAATCATCACATTACATATCTAAACTTACACAAGGTTATACATCAATTATATCTCAGTAGAGCTGGGGTAAATAGAACAGAAATTTCCATGAAAACATACGGCTTGATATTTTTAAAATAAATACATATTGAAGTATGTATGTATTCTATATAAATATACATCTGTAAGTAGATACATATTAGGACACAGGACATTGCACATCTCATTGAATTCTGATGCTGAAAATGAAGCTGATTTCAATTTCATTGAAATCTCATTGGTCAAGAAGAACTCTGACTAAAAGCTCAGCCTTGCTGTCATATATATAAGGTGATTCACAAACTGTTTTTATAAACTATCTTTTTTAATCCTTACTACAAGCTTAAAATATAGATATTCTTTTTTTTTTTTTTTAAATATAGATATTCTTGAGAGCTGCTTCTGAGTTGACAGCCACATATCTCTCAAGGTACAGCTGGAAGCATCTATGCCAAACAACAGGTGATGAAAATGTAACTTGACTAAGAACTAACTCTTGTGTTCAAGGAGACCACCATCCTGTGAGACAGATATTCAGAGATCAAGCCATGAGCCTTTGGAGTGGGAACACTGGCTCCAAGACCCTAGACTACCAGAGAACTAACCCTGGGGAGTATCAGACAATAAGAACTCACACAAAGGAAACCACTTGAATACAAGACCCAGCATCACCCAACCACCAGTAGCACCCTGTGCAGGATGCCTCATGTAAACAATAAACAAAACAAAAACTCAAACCCAATCATCAGCAGACAGGATTATGACCTTGCTCAGCCTTGACCATCAGAGATAAAACAAACAAACCAGCAAATAAACAAAAAGAAACTCAGCACAAATCTCACCTTATACAAAGCTTACACAAACCACTGGACCAAGCTTCAGTCAGTCAGTTCAGTCGCTCAGTCGTGTCCGACTCTTTGAACCCCATGAATCGCAGCATGCCAGGCCCAAGCTTAGGAGGGCATAAACCAAAAGGAAGAAAGAATTCAACCTCGAAGGCTGGGAAAAGGAGACCTCAAACACAATAAGTTAAAAAATAATAATGAAAAGGCAGAAAAATACTACACAAATGAAGGAACAAACTAGAGACACAGAAATCCAAGTAAATGAAGAGGAAATAGGCAAACTACCTGGACAAGAATTCAGAATAATTATAGTAAAGATGATCAAAGACCTTGAAAACAAAATGGAGAAAATGAAATAATCAATTAACAAAGACATAGAAGAATTAAAGAATAAACATACAGAGACAAACAACACAGTTACTGAAATTAAAAATACTCTAAAATGAATCAATAACAGAATATCTGAAACAGAAGAATGAATCAGTGAGATGGAAGATAAAATGGTATAAATAACTTCTGAAGAGCAGAATAAAGTAAAAAGAATGAAAAGAACTGAGACCTCTGGAACAAAATCAAATGCACCAACATTCAAATATAAGGGTTCCAGAAGAAGAGAAAAAGAAAAGGTATGAAAAAATATTTGAAGAGATTATAGTTGAAATTTCCCCAACATGGAAAAGGAAATAGTGAATCAATTTCAAGAAGCACAGAGTCCTATACAGGATAAACCTAAGGAAAAACACGCCAGGACACACTAATCAAACTAACAAAGACTAAACACAAAGAAAGAATATTAAAAGCAGCAAGGGAAAAGCAAAAAGTAACATGCAAGGGAAACCCCATACGTTTAACAGCTGACAGTTTACCAGAAACTCTGCAGGCCAAAAGAGAATGGCAGGATATATTTAAAGTAATGAAAGGGGAAAAAAAAAACAAGATTACTGTACTGGCAAGGATCTCATTCAAAATTGATGGAGAGATAAAAAGTTTTCAGACAAGCAAAAGTTAAGAGAGTTCAGTACCACCAAACCAGCTTTACAACAAATGTTAAAGGGTCTTATATAGTCGAGAAATGCAAGAGAAGAGAAAGAGCTATAAAATCAACCCCAAACAATTAAGAAAATGGCAAGAGGAACATGTATATCAACAATTACTTTAAATGTAAATGGATTAAATGCTCCAACCAAAAGATACAGACTGGCTTAATGGATACAAAAGTAAGATACATATATATGCTGCCTACAAGAAACCCACTTCAGACCTAAAGACACATATAGACTGAAAGTGAGAGGATGGACAAATATATTCCATGCAAATGGGAAGCAAAAGAAAGCTGGAGTAGCAATCCTCATATCAGACAAAATAGACATTAAAATTGAGAACATTACAAGAGATAAGGAAGGACACTATATAATGATCAAGGGATCAATCCAAGAAGAAGACAAAAGAGTTGTAAATATCTATGCACCCAATATAGGAGCACCTCAGTTCATAAGACAAACACTAACAGACATAAAAGGAGGAATTGACAGTAACACAATAATAGTAGGAAACTTTCACACTCCACTCATACCAATGGACAGATCGTCAAAACAGAAAACTCATAAGGAAACACAAGTCTTTTAAATGATACATTAGATGAGATGGATCTTATTGATATCTGCAGAACATTCCATCCAAATGCAGAAGAATACACATTCTCAAGTGCACACGGAACATTCCCCAGGATAGACCACATCTTGGGTCACAAATCAAGCCTCAGGAAATTTAAGAAAATTGGAATCATATCAAGCATCTTCTCTGACCACAACACTCAAGACTAGATATAAATTACAAGGAAATAAACTGTAAAAAAGAAAAACACCTGGGGATTAAACAATACATTTCTAAATAACTAAGTAACCAAGAATACTGAAGAAATCAAAAAGGAAATCAAAAATTTTCTAGAAACAAATAATCAAAGATGACAACTCAAAACCTATGGGATGCAACAAAAGCAGTTCTAAGAGGGAGGTTTATACCAATACAATCCTACCTCAAGAAATAAGAAAACATTGAATAGACAATCTAACTTTACACCTAAAACAACTGGAACAAGAACAAAAACAACAACAAAAATTAGTAGAAGGAAAGAAATTGTAAAGGTCCAAACAGAAATAAGTGAACAAGAAATGAAAGAAACAATAGTAATGATTAGTAAAATTAAAAGCTGGTTCTTTGAGAAGATAAACAAAATTGACAAAACTTTAGCCAGACTCATCAAGAAAAAAAGAGAAGAATCAAATCAACAAAATTAGAAAAAGGAGAGGTTACAACAGACAATGCAGAAATACAAAGTATTATAAGAGACTATTATGAACAACTATATGGGAATAAAATGGATAACTTGGAAGAAATGGATGGATTCTTAGAAAAGTTTAACCTTCCAAGACTGAACCAGGAAGAAAAAGAAATTATGAACCACCCAGTTATAAGGACTGAAATTGAAACTGTCATAAAAATTCTCCCAAAAAACAAAAGGCCAGGACCAGATAGTTTCACAGGAGAATTCTATCAAACATTGAGAGAAGAGATAATGCCTATCCTTCTAAAACTCTTTCAGAAAATTGCAGAGGAAGGAGCACTTCCAAACTCATTCTACAAGGCCACCATCACCCTGATAGCAAAACCAGACAAAGACAACACAAAAAAGAAAACTACAGGCCAAAATCACTGATGAACATAGATGCAAAAATCCTCAACAAAATTATAGCAAACAAAATTCAGCAACACATCAAAAAGCTCATACACCATGATCAAGTTGGATTTATTCCAGGAATGCAAGGATTTGTGTATGCAAATCAATCAATGTGATAAACCATATTAACAAATCAAAAGATAAGAACCATATGATCACCTCAATATATGCAGAAAAAGTTTTTGACAAAATTCAGCACCCATTTATGATTAAAACTCTTCAAAAAATGGGCATAGAAGGAACCTACCTCAACATAGTAAAGGCCATATATGATAAGCCTACAGCAAACATAGAATATATTCTCAATGGTGAGAAACTGAAAGCACTACCCCTAAGATCAGGAACAAGACAAGGGCGTCCACTTTCACTACTATTATTCAACATAGTTCTGGAAGCCCTAGCTACAGTAATCAGAGAAGAAAAAGAAATAAAAGAAATCCAGATCAGAAAAGAAGAGTTAAAGCTTCCACTGTTTGCAGATGACATGATATTGTACATAGAAAACCATACAGAGAGTATCAGAAAATTACTAGAGCTAATCAGTGAATTTAGCAGTGTTGCAGATACAAAATCAATACACAGAAATCACTTGCATTTCTATATACTAACAATGAAAAATCAGAAAGAGAAATCAAGGACTCAATCCCATTCACCATTTCAACAAAAAGAATTAAATATCTAGCAATAAACTTACCTAAGGAGACAAAAGAACCATACATAGAAAATTATAAGACACTAATGAAAGAAATCAAAGATGGCATAAACCGATGGAGAGATATTTCATTTTCCTGAGTAGGAAGAATCAATATGGTGAAATGACTATACTACCAAATGCATCCTACAGATTCAGTGTGATCCCTATCACATTACCAATGGCATTTTTCACAGAACTAGAACAAAAAATTTCACAATTCATATGGAAACACAAAAGACCCCGAATAGCCAGAGCAGTCTTGAGAAAGAACAATGGACATGGAGGAATCAACCTTCCTGACTTCAGACTATACTAAAGAACTACAGTCATCAAGACAGCGTTGTACTGGCACAAAAACAGAAATATAGACCAATGGAACAAGAGAGAGAACCCAGAGGTAAACCCATGCACCCATGGGTACCTTGTTTTTGACAAAGGAGGCAAGAATATACAATAAGGCAAAGACAGCCTCTTCAGTAAATGGTGCTGAGAAAACTGGACAACTACATGCAAAAGAATGCAATTTGATCACTCCCTAATGTCATACACAAAGATAAACTCAAAATGGATCAAAGACCTAAATGTAAGACCAGAAAGTTCATACTCTTAGAGGAGAACATAGGCAGAAAACACTTGATGATATAAATCAAAGCAAGATCTTCTATGACTCATCTCTTAGAGCAATGGAAATAAAAGCAAAATAAACAAACGGGACCTAATTAAACTTAAAAACTTTTGCACAGCAAAGGAAACTAGAGGCAAGGTGAAAAGACAGCCCTCAGAAAGGGAGAAAATAATAGCAAGGAAACAATTGATAAAGAATTAATTCCAAAATATACAAGCAGTTTATACAACTCAATACCAGAAAAGCAAACAATCCAGTCAAAAAGTGCGAAAGGGACTTGAAGAGACATTTCTCCAAAGAAGACATACATTGCTAACAAGTACATGAAAAGATGCTCAACATCACTCATTATTAGAGAAATGCAAATCAAAACTATAATGACATACCACCTCACACCAGTCAGAATGGCTATCATCAAAAAGACTACAATCAATAAATGCTGGAGAGGTTGTGGAGAAAAGGAAACACTCCTGAGTTGCTGGTGGGAATATAAACTGATACAGCAACTATGGAGGAAGGTATGGAGACTCCTTAAAAAGCTAGGAATAAAACCACCATATGACCTAGCAATCCCACTCCTAGGCATATTCCCTGAGGAAATCAAAACTGAAAAAGACACATGTAACCCAATGTTCACTGTAGCACTATTTACAATAGCTAGAACATGAAGCAACCTAGATGTCCATCGATGGATGAGTGGATAAAGAAGAAGTGGTACATATACACAATAGAATATTACTCATCCATAAAAAAGAACATATTTGAGTCAGTTCTGATGAGGTGGATGAACCTAGAACCTATTATACAGAATGAAGTGAGTCAGAAAGAGAAAGATAAATATCATATTCTAATGCATATATATGGAATCTAGAAAAATGGTACTGAAGAATTTGTTTACTGGGCAGCAATGGAGAAACATAGAGAATAGACTTATGGCCATGGGGAGAGGGGAGGAGAGAGTGAGATGTATGGGAAGAGAAATGGAAGCTTACATCACCGTGTGTATGATAGATAGCCAATGGGAATTTGCTGTGCGGCTCAGGAAACTCAAAGAGGGGCTCTGTATAAACCTAGAGGGGTGGGATGGGGAGGGAGATGGGAGGGAGGTTCAAAAGTGAGGGGAGATATGTATACCTATGGCTGATTCATGCTGAGGTTTGACAGAAAACAACAAAATTCTGCAAAGCAATTATCTTTCAATTAAAAAAATAAATAAATTAGAAAAATACTGATATTCTTATCCTCATTTTAAAGAAAACAGAGAAGAAACTGCCTGAAGTGCACTCAGACAGGTGAATAGCCCAGCTTGGATTTCTAACTTCAAATCCAGTGTAACTTGCCCCATACCATATTTTCACATACCTCAGAAATGGTCAAGTCCTCTTTATCCCATCCCCTTCTGAGTCCATAATACAATCATTTGAAGAAAACTTTTAAAGGATAGCTATCAAAAGCACATCAAATTTTACTATACTCAATTACTCCAGAATATTTAAAACTACATTAAACAATATCAGGCACAGAATGGTCCTGCCTAGTGGCTGGAACATAGAGTATGCTGTCTTATTTGCATTGCTATCATTGCATTTTGTGAATATGAACTGAACAGAGATGATTTTACACTGTTTTAGTTTCATGATTATAAGATATATTATAGCAATAATGATCATTTTGTCAAAAATAGATCAATTCCTTTAGGTCCCTACCTTGCCTTGTTTTTATTAAAATATAATTTTTAAATATAAAAATGTATTTTATTCTCAAAAAAAGCATAGAGTTTCACTGGAAATATCTCTACACTATTTGACCAATAAATTCATCATTCATATTCTGCTACATGTCAGTCTAGCTGTAACATAAGGCCTATTAATAAGTATTTTACTACATTTCTCAAAAATTAAAATACTTTTCTTGAAATTGGGAAACATAAGCTTGAGCCATATCCACAAGATTTTAAGGGAGGATGCCTCCGTGAATACATTATCTCTTGCTTTTGCCTTTTATGTGCTGGTGCAGAACTGTCACTGCAATAGAACACAGCAGGTGACCTTAGAACACTCAACATCCCTTTGTGTTCTGTAGCTTGCAGAAGCTTTAAAATTGCAAAGTTCATAATTATATTAAATAACACAGTATAGAACTACCACTCTTTCTTGCAAATCCCTATCATTAATAAACATCCCAGCCCTCCACATCAGCCATAAACACATTAGGCAGCACAGCTGTTTTAGACTAGAGCACACTTTTAAAAACACAGAGGAGCAAATCAAATTAAATAACCACGTTTCCTTTATTTTGCAAATTACAGAAGAATTAAAAGTAATTCTTCTTACCGAAGGTTTATTTCTCTCTATGAATACAGGCGTTCCAAATCTTGATTTGGTTTTCTATGCTGAAAATATGCTGTCGTTTTGCAGTTCATTTAAAAAGATGAAGAAAGAAAAAGTTGATGCTTTCCAGAAAAAAAGATTTTATAAAGAACTAATTACATAATAAATTTGCTAGCTGTTTTATATTCTTCATCATAGAAAAAAAAATGGTATTATTTTGTCCATATACACAATGAGGTCTTTGGCTAATCATCCTCCTGTCTTTAGAGACTTTGTCAAAAGTTGTCTTCTGTATTCAAGCTTTCAGAGCTGCAAGTCTTGTACTGGCTCAGAGTTAAATAATGAGAAAGGTCTTGACTGTTATGCCTGTGATATGCCACAGGTGACCCCTCTGGCCACAGCCCATAACCAGCAGGCACACAATGGCCAGACTACAGGAAAAAGCCTCTTGGTCATCCAGGAGTCAGCTGGGTTGGGGCCTCCATAGCTAAACATCCCCACTTTCACTCATGGGCATGTGTCATTCAGAATCCAATGTTCTTGCATGTAGCTTCTCTAAACCCCACTGGAAATGGAAAGTGATGACACCCTTAGGGTGAGACTATTCCACTGCTTAACTACTGGTTGGCATACAAAGAGTGCTAGGTCAACATTTCAACATTTGCTAAGTGAGACAAAGAAAGGCTGTCACTGTGTGAATGCTGAAGTCCTCTCTTCCTGATTTCCAGGATCTATTACAATGTATCTTAGTCACTCAGTGGTATCTGACTCTTTGCAACCCCATGGAATGTAGCTTGCCAGGCTCCTCTGTTCATGGCAAGAATACTGAAGGGGGTATCCATTCCCTTCTCCAGGGGATCCTCCCGACCCAGAGAGCAAACCCAGGTCTCTTACATTGCAGGCAGATTCTTTACCATCTGAGCCACTAGGGAAGCCCATTATAAGGCAGAGATCCCTTCATTCTCAGTAACTTGCCCTTGGACACATAACCGGACAAAGGTGCCTAAAGTGCCAAAGTCATGAAAGACATAAGAGTAAAGGGAGGGGAAGGCAGGAGAGCTATCGTAATTATGAACTTACATTATTTGAACTAGATTGTTTACATGTTACTTATTCAATTGTTACAATGAATAAAAATGGGAAATACTTATATCTTTTGTTTTTCAGGTGAGAGAATTGAGTTGCTCTTAAGTGAAAATATTTGCTCAAATACTCTAAAAATTAAAATTAGCATTAGAACTCATATATCTTTGGTTATTTCTATTGGGCAGCTCTGCCTTTTCTATACATATCCAAGAATCAAATGCATTCTCCTTTCTCTCTAGGGAAATGAATTTCAAGTTTGAAACTATTGGGTCATGGAGCAAGAACTGAAATATTTCACTTCCTTATAAAGGAAACTTCTCTTATTAAAGATACTATAAAACAGAGAGAGACAATCTGTAAATACTTATTATCTAAAGTCAATAAAATTGACAGCACCTATAAAACAATCACTCTACTGATTTGCTGATAGGTTTTACTTGATCAAATGGATACACTAAGTTCTTCCTGTCCTGAATACAAAGGACACAAGAGATTGAGAGAGAAATATAGTCAAATGCATGTGTAACAATGAGAAAAATGCCAAGCAATAACTAATTCATAGAAAATGATGTGGGACCTGAGAGATGAAAACTATTCATTCGTCTAGGCCATTGGGTTCAAGAACATGAGGCTTGAGTCATGCTAGGGAAGATCAATCAACCTTTTGCATCTACAGATTCAGCATCCAGGGAGTCAACCAACAAAAGATCAAACATATATATCAGAGAAAAAAATTCCAGAAAGTTCCAAAACACATGACTTAAATTTATCATACACTGGCAACTACTTACATACTATTTATATTACATTAGGTATTATAAATGATCTAGAGATGATTTAAGGTATATGGAGGATATGCATGGGTTATATGAACACTATGCCATTTCACACAAGCAACTTGAGCATCTGAGGATTTGGGGATCTGCTGGGGTCCTGGAACATACTACCCTCCAGGGATGGAGGAATGACTATAATATTTGAGTTGGATCTAGAATAGTGGATATTCCATAAAGCAAAAGAAAAGGGGAAGATAATTAAACAGAAAGTTTTACCAAATGTAAAGTGAAGTAGGGAAAGTCTGGAGCAAAGGCCCAGGAAGACTCATGGTAGGTTGTAGGTAGCATGAAGTCTCAAGTGAAGTTGCTTCAACTCATTCTCCTAATTTCTCTTTTAGCAACATCAATTCAGGAAACTTTCTGAGTCCCAAGACTAGGTCAGGTACATGTTTTCCTAACTCTGAACTCTTCCCTCTCATAGCACTGATCTTTGTTTCCTTGTAGATATTTGTATAATTTGATTATATGCCCTGCACCCAGTGGGCAGTAAAGATTATGAGAAGGGGGACCCCATGTGGTATTGTTCTTCCTTTTATCCCTAGCACAACATCTAACATATTAGCAGGCACTCAAAAGGAAAAAAAAAATCAAATAAATAAATGTTGAGAGGAATCACAAAGGTGAGACAAGTGGGGGAAAAGAACACCAAGAGATTAATGGATGCTGTTTGTTCTGTGGACAGTGGAAACCACTTATTTTCCCAGCAGGAGGAGAAGGCTGCATTAAAGGTTAACTTGGGTTGCAGTGTGGAGGACTGGTTGCTGAGAGCAGAGCCTGGGGGCAAGAAGACTAGTTAAACAAATGGTTCAGGAATCTGACTAAGAGATAATGAGGTCCCAAACTAGAACAGTGATTAGACTTCGAGCAAAAAAGTGAAAGGACAGAAGGGACAGGTATCAGAATTCGTTGACTGATGGGGAAGTGGCACAGGGAGGAGTCAGTTATGATTCCCACCAACATGAGATACTGTCAGGGAAAGCAAAATCTGAAATTTAAAGAAAAGGACTGGCTCTTTTCAGTCGGAGCATTTTGATGATAAATGTAAGCTCAGATTCACACACAGCTTAGCTTACAGAGCTGAAATCATTGTCTATTAAATATTCAAACAATGCAAAATCAAACTTGAAAACAGTTCTCATGAACTGAGTGAAATTATTTATTTTCTTTTGGGGCTGCATGGAAAATGTTTTGGAATAGGTAATTCATAATAAGAAGAATATAGCATGATGAAGTGTATACAGTAGAAATTCAATTTCCATCCCACCCGTGCCTCTCATTGTTCTAAATGCTCTACCAAAAGGCAAGCTCTTTTATCACTTTTCTGTGTGTTTTAAGTACTACTAATCATCAAAAAAGGTGAAATGAGAAAACAAATGAATTTATTTTGAAAAGATTTGAAGTAAACTGCTGAAAACTGTCAATGAAAATAGATATTAGCACATTATTTTAAACTACAAATGCATCATAGCTTTCTGCTTTACTATTCTTCTGAAAAAAAAAAAAAAAGTTAAAATGCCTTGGTAACTTTTCAAGCTTAAGAGTCACTCAGTGCTGTGTTGAATCATGTATAGTGTAAAGGGATCTCACTGATAGTTGGACAAGTAATCCTATGAAGAAAATAGCACAGAGTCCTATATAGAGCAGCACAGAACAGATGATGTTACTATGTATTACACGTCCTCCAGAAGCCTGGTGATCCTCCACCACCTGACATCAGAGCAAAATAACATCCTGAATGAAAGGGAATTTTTAGGACAGCACCTGAAAATAATTTCAGTGATGTAGCAGGTAACATCACTTCCCTGGTGGCTCAGACAATAAAGAATCTGCCTGCATCCATGTCCTGGCAATTATAAACAGTGCTGCGATGAACACTGGGGTGCATGTGTCTCTTTCAGATCTGGTTTCCTCGGTGTGTTTCCCCAGAAGTGGGATTGCTGGGTCATGTGGCAGTTCTATTTCCAGTTTTTTAAGAAATCTCCACACTGTTTTCCATAGTGGCTGTACTAGTTTGCATTCCCACCAACAGTGTAAGAGGGTTCCCTTTTCTCCACACCCTCTCCAGCATTTATTGCTTGTAGACTTTTGGATAGCAGCCATCCTGACTGGCGTGTAATGGCACCTCATTGTGGTTTTGATTTGCATTTCTCTGACGATGAGCGATGTTGAGCATCTTTTCATGTGTTTGTTAGCCATCTAGACGAATGGATAAATAAGCTGTGGTACATATACACTGTGGAATATTACTCAGCCATTAAAAAGAATTCATTTGAATCAGTTCTAATGAGATGGATGAAACAGGAGCCTATTATACAGAGTGAAGTAAGTCAGAAAGATAAAGAACATTACAGCATACTAACACACATATATGGAATTTAGAAAGATGGTAATGATAACCCTATATGCAAAACAGAAAAAGAGACACAGATGTACAGAACAGACTTTTGGACTCTGTGGGAGAAGGCGAGGGTGGGATATTTTGAGAGAACAGCATCGAAACTTGTATATTATCTATAGTGAAACAGATCACCAGCCCAGGTTGGATGCATGAGACAAGTGCTCAGGCCTGGTGCACTAGGAAGACTCAGAGGGATTGGGTAGAGAGGAAGGTGGGAGGGGGGATCGGGAGGGGGAATACATGTAAATCCATGGCTGATTCATGTCAATGTATGACAAACCCTGCTACAATATTGTAAAGTAATTAGCCTCCAACTAATAAAAATAAATGGAAAAAAAAAAAAAAAAGAATCTGCTTGCAATGCAAGAGACCCGAGTTCAATCCCTGGGTCAGAAAGATTCCCTGGAGAAGGGAATGGCTACCCACTCTGGCATTCTTGCTTGGAGAAGCCCATAGACAGAGGAACCTCGTGGGCTACAGGCCCTGGGTTCGCAAAGAGTTGGACACGACTGAATGACGAACACTTTCACTTTGCAGGTAAGACACCACTTCTCCTCAACAGCAAAAGGTAGCTACTCCTTAAAAAGTTGTCGCCTTAGCATTTAACTGAGGTATTGCTTTCCTGCATCTCTCTTTTAGGTCATTGCAACTAAACTATATCAATATTGCTATCCTTATCTCGGAGTTGCCTTCTCTCCATCTTGGTTGATCATTCATGTTTTTGGCTCAAGGACTCAGGGCCCCAGCACAGCCTTTCTACAGGTTACATCAGGAACATTTTCATTTGCTCTGCTGATTAAACACCTGGGCCCTGAAAACATAGTAACTGACATAGCTGCGGCACCATCCATTGAAAGAACCATACAAAAACACACCGATTCTTCAAATGTTCACACGGGCATGCCTTGGAGATATTTGCAGGGGTGGTTCCAGATCACCACAATCAAGTTAACATTGCAATAAAGTGAGTCACATACATCTTTCAGTTTCCCAGGGCATATAAAAGTTATATTTATACTACACGGTAGTCTATTACCAGGGCATATAAAAGTTATATTTATACTACACGGTAGTCTATTAAGAGAGTGATAGCATTGTGTCTAAAATGTAAATACTTTTAATTGAAAAATAATGCTGTTGGAAAATTGCACCAGTAGACTTGCTCAACGCAAGGCTTCCAGGCACCTTCAGTTTGTAAAAACACAATATCTTTGAAGCACAATAAAGCAACATGCAATGAAATGAGACATTCCTGTACTTTCCATTCACAGTAATCATTGTGGCTCTGCTTTCATTTGCCACTCTATTTTCCTTCACCATGCAATCATGTAATCAAGGAGAAGAAGGTAGTAAATAGGGTCCAATGAAAGAGCGTACACATGTTAGTCAGAAAAGAGATGCTTCACAAAACATTTTTCTAAACAAAAGAAAAGCTGGGACCTAAAAATGATCTTCTGTATTGAAACTGTCCCTAAGTGATAATAGCTGATAGTGCTTCACTTAAAACCAGAGACTAACCTGACAATAGATAAAGTCATTCCAGCAGATCTAACAAGGAATATATTTCTATTTTAATGACATTGCTTCCCTAGTGGCTCAGACAGTAAAGATTCTGCCTGCAATGAAGGAGACCTGGGTTCGATTTCTGGGTCAGGAAGATCTCTTGGAAAAGGAAATGGCTACCCACTCTAGTATTCTTGCCTGGAGAATTCCATGGACAAAGGAGCCTGGCGGGTTATAGTCCCTGGGGTCGCAAAGAGTCAGATACAACTGAGTGACTAACACTTTCACCATCATATGCAAAAAAATAAAATAAAATCACTTGGAGAAACATCTGAACACAGAAATTTCAATGTATGAATTATTTCCCCTCAGTTCATGGACAACATTACTAAGTGCTGACATCAATTCCACTAGGGTTGTCCACCCCTCCACCCCTGCCTTTGGACGTGACTTGTTAATGGAATATCATAGTGGTGGCCGTTTCCATAACTTGAGCTGCATACAAAGCATAGAATTTTTATAGCCCAGAATCTGGTTCAACTGCCCTTCCCTGCACAGTTCAAAAGTAAGTCCAAGAAGAGTAAGCGATTTGCCTGAGGTTACACAGCTAGGAAACAGCAAAACAAACTTAAAGCCAGCAACTGCTGGCTGCAAATTTAGTTTCTTCTTTGTGCTCTTTTACCTGTAACAATCAAACACTAGCAGGAACAGATGAAACTCTCAGAAATGGTGACCAAAGAGAGAGGGATGACAGAATAATTTACAGACATGGGACAGAGGTAAAAGAAATCAACATGGGAGATGATTCCGCCAGGAATCATCAGATTCCTGAGGATTTGTAGAGGAAGTAGAGGAAGGCTTTGCCTCTTGTGTGACCTGAAGGAATAAGGAGCAGGGGGAACTGCATCTATAACAAAGGACCTTCAGGAATTGTGGCCTTAGAAAGAAACACAGCCTCTGATAAAGCTCTGTCAGGAGGAAAACCTAGACCTCATTTTCTCCCATCCTCCAGTCCTCTGCTACTGCCTCCCACTGGCCTTGCCCAACCAAAAGTCAGAAGGCAGAGAAGCCCCACTGATGCTTTGCTAGGTCCACAGGAGGTAGACAGGAGATATAAAGGGGAATATACAGAACACCCAGGACAATATTCCTTAGCCTTTCCAGCCTTTTGCTTTGCACTTTTGTCTTCCTTACCATCTTCTACTTTCCTTCACTGACACAAAATTTAGTACAGTTAATGAATAATGATGGCCCATTCAAAAATAGCATCATATTCTATGAGAGAATTTATCTAAAATTTACTCAGATACAGTAGAAGTCTGTAAATGAAGTATAATGAGTAGGTATAATCTGCAATATTTAAAAATAATTAATCTCAAAAGTAATCATCTCAGTACTCTGACTCATTAGCTGACAGGAAACAAAGTAATTATATGTTTTGTGCACAGAACAATTTTAATTAATAAGCAGGACATATTTATTCAAAATTATAATAAGACATCATTATTTGCAGAACATGAACTTTGATGGTAGGTGTCGGCATCTTGTTGAGTTCTAGGGAATGAACTTCCGGATATTAAACGAGATTGCTTAGAGATCTCAAACAAATTAGCTTGTGCAGTCAGCTATTATCTACACTGACAATTTTTTATGGTTGTGAATCACCCACACCCTATGTGATGTCCAAAAGTACTTCAGTAAGATATTATGAGTCATAGTAGGTGTAGGTCGTATAAAAGTCATTTTGGTAATAAAATAGAGTTCAAAGTGTCAATTCAATGCAGAGGCATTGCTATTAATAATAAAATATTAATAATATAGGTAGAAACCTCCAAAACTGTGTTTCCTTTCATTTTAAGGGCAGAACTATGAAGGGAGAGGTGAGGCTAAGGAAGTTGTCTGCAGACTCCACCTTTCTTAGCTTTAGCAACAATCCACGCAGACGTTAAGAAGGACTCTAACTTCTTGCCTTTCCAAAACGGGATGCAAGGAAGTCACTCTGACATAGACAAGAAAGATGATACAAAAGGAGTCTGACTTGAGATGTACCCTTTCAAGGTTATTTTCTTTAGTTAGAAGGTTTAGCTATGTGTGGGTTTGGTGCACCCCCACAGCCCCATTACCACTGAGACCTAGATCCTCGAGAGAATCCAGGGCTGCCTTAAATCAAAGGCAACAGATGTTATTTCTCCTTATAAGTCTTTCTAAAATATGGATTTAAGAAGGGCAAACAATCAGAAAAGACTACTTAACTCGACTTGTAAAAGCTACCTGAATTATAGATAAGGCTTTATATTAATATTACCCGATGGAAATGTTTTCTAAATCATATGAGTTAGTGAAAAGTTTTTTTATCCTAAAAAGAAGAAAGAACCAAATGTTTCCTAGTTGAAAAAAATGCCTTGAGCAAAGTGTCTGTGAGCATACATTTTTAACTTTCTCAGATAAAAACAGTCTTGAGGGAGGGGGCTCTCAAAAAACTGTCCTGATGTTCTCCTATTAGAGTAAAAAATAAAATCCCTCTGAAATATGAGATTATCTTTAGCTGTTAGTGTGTGTTCCTTAATGACCTGACTCTAAAAAGAACATTATTTAAGCAAGACAATAATCAAGGTGAGTGAGAACCTTAAAAATTACTTCAGAATATGTACACAGTCTTGATTGATAAATATTCTTTTTCCATTATTTTCAGAGTCAGAAATAACTTCTCCATATTTTGAGTTTTATCAAAACACTTGTTCTGGAACTTTCTGATGTGTTAGCACATTTTAACTGTAATATAGTTGTATGTGTAAGTGTCTTATCACACTGGCTAGATCATAAGAAGTGAGCCTGAATCAATCACCTTATTCCTTTTTGTAGATAAACTGTCTCCACAAGCGTTAAAATTATCTGCCTTGTATTTCAAACTAAACACATAATTTCAGATGAACTGTCTCATTTGGTCTGCATAATAACCCTGTGAGGAAAACAGGGCAGCAATTATTGCCCCCATTTCTTGGATGAGGAAGCAGGCTTACGAAAGTTAACGTGGCTTACTTAAGGTTGCATGGCTGAGTGGTTATGGATCTCTGACTCATAATTAGGTCAAGCTCAGGAAATACATATTTGTTGAGTGTTTCAAAATTGCAATCCTGGGTCTTTTGGGTACAAGGTGGGGTACAGGTGATAGATTAACAGATAAAAAGAAAGCTAACACTTACACAGAACATAAAATTTGAGAACTCTTTTATAAGACCTTTAAAGACTTATTTCATGTAATCCCATAGCAAGCCTATGGAGGTAGACTATCATCGTTGTCACATTACAGACAAGAAGTTGAGCAGATAATG
Organism: Dama dama; assembly: GCF_033118175.1. NCBI lineage: Eukaryota > Metazoa > Chordata > Mammalia > Artiodactyla > Cervidae > Dama > Dama dama. Next base: position 26,223,286 of record NC_083695.1, read on the forward strand.
AACTTTCACGAGATCACAGGGACAATATTGACTTCAGACTCATGTTCTTAACCATTATACACACAGCCTCTAAAGATTCAAATTCTAATGGCATTTTTTTATGCTTCATGGCCACCAATGGCAAAGGATGAATTAAAAAAGAATTGAACATGAGTCTGTGAAAACACGCATGCACACAGAAGTAGGCACAGGTAGATATAACATGTCTATCTATATATATGCATATGCATCTGTATGATAGAACTTGTGGATGACTGATCTCATTATGTACGGCTACCAATCCATTTAGGCCATTCAAAGAGAAACCCTAGATGAGTGAGATTTTCTAAGCCTTATCTTTAAATAGGGAGGGGAAAAGCAAAAGAAAACTTCCCAGATTGGAGACACACCTTTCCACATTTAACTTTCCAAATCTTTCTCAAAATATCTTTGTATTTAAAAGAATCCATCAGTCTTTGCAAAAAGAGAAGAGAAAATAGATTTGAGGAAGATGTTCCTCTCTCTGAGAATCAGGAGACATGATTCTTCTGTGTAATGCTTTACCATCATCTGCTAAAGATGTGTGTGCAAATATCAGTCTTGCAAACAGACAATGTTTGCACTACATTGAGGCTAACTTACCATCTGGTTATCAGAAGTTTGGAGTCCAGATTGTACAGTTTCCCATGTGTTTCCTTTAATGCCAAATGGAATGACAGGGTTTTGATAACAAGTATCCATGCACTGGGCTGACACCATATTTTTATGTAAAGTAACAGGAACAGTACATGTAAGAGAAATGGCTTATGGTCTTGCATCAGTTAAAGAAAAGATGAAAGTATTTTCTATGGTTCAAGTTTATGTGAAATATAAAATCTTAGTTCAATATATGATATATTCTTCTCAAAATCTGGAGAATCAAAAAAAAAAAAATCTGGAGAATCCACTGATGCTCTGTGCAATCATATTTCAATGTCAGGTCTAGCAGAGTATATCATCTAAAACTGTAATCACAGTAAAAAATCCTAATAAGATGCATTATTTCTGAATAAGCAAATGCCAAAAGCACAAACCCAACATAACATGAAAGATGTGATTGACTACCAGGGTTGCCTGCAGACCATCGCTTCAGGTAAAGCATCTGTCTCTCACCATTAACGAGAAAATAAACAGCATTTTCTATTTAAAGTTAACAACTGTAACATTCCAGGAATGTAGGAAAACTTCTAAATGTTTCACACTTTAGTGCTTTCACTAAATTTCACTGAAGTTCAACAAAATCATTACATAACAAACACATATGAGAAATTCTTAAGTTTTTTCCACTGAATTGCCTATTCATTTTTACCTACCCAGATTCTACAATGTTCAGGAAGGAGAATATTAACAAAAGTAAAAATATCCTTTCCATTTTAATACTCCCTACTCTCAGTTTTAAAAACACACTTTATTCTTTTAATATCTTAGAATTTTTCTTACTTATAATAAATGGGTATATTCTTCTATATAACCCAAACCACTTTCTTAGCATGTTTTTTTTTCTCAAAGTCCATTAATTCTAGTTCAGGTTATACTTTTTTGGATGACTTTGGGCAGCCAATTACCACTATCAATATCAATACAATAACATCATTCTTTGAAGAACTGTAATAGTAATGATGTTTCAGGAATTTTTTACTTTGGGGAGATTATCAAGGTTTAATATCACTGTATTCAAATAGCTTCCTCCAAAGACTATCAAATCTGCTTTCAATATTGTGCAGATGGTTGAACACAGATGAATCAAGTAGTCGTATACCAATTTAATTATCTTTCCTGTTGCTGTCCTACTGAGGAAATTTTGATTCAGAAATGCCCCCACACTACAGTGATAATCCAGGATGCAATGGAACAGCACAGAAAGGAAGAAAAGGACAAATGACAACAACGAATAATACAATTAGGAGCAAAGAGCAAAGTGCAATTGCTATTTTGTTTTGATCAATGATAACTGAAGAATCCAGTAAGGTATGACATGAAAGCAAGGTTCCTCTTATGTTTTTGTATAGAAAGAATAGCTCTCTGAAATATTAGAGGGAAAGAGAGTCAACGGTTCTGATGAATTATATAAAAATAAAAGAAGAAATTAGGACAGAAAAAAAGAAAACATCTTGCTCCTTAAATCTGGATATTTTTCAGTTTATGAAGTATATAAATCACAGATTTATTATCCAAAAATATCTCTGATTCATTTGAAGAGAAATCAGATTGAAAAGAGCTCTAAACCAAGTAGATCATCCTCCTAGTAAGTGACAACTTCAAGCAATCAAATTATTGAGTAATAGGCAAAGTATAAGACAATTAAGAAATATTTTCCATGGGTACTTTGAGTTTTCTGCAAATGCAAGTTTTTCATTAAGAATTGTCCTCTTAAAAAAAAAAAAAAAGACATGCAACTTATGGATTCAAGGATGCCCATGCCTTAGTTTATCCTCAAGAGAAGAATCAATCTGTTTTCCAGACCCAAATAAGGTCTGAAATTAACCATATCCATTCTCTTAATGTTGACCATATTGCATGGGTCCTATGTCCCAGGAAGGTACTTGACTATATGTGTGAGTGTCAATTCAAGAATCTAAGAAGCATGATAAACTATTTTCTAAAACAAATAATCAGAATCCTGATTTTACCCAGAAGTACTGGAGTCCTCTAGTTATATCAATCATTTGAAAGCTGCAATCATGATTTAGTCACAAATTATATATGAGCATTTTTAACCAGAATTTGATTGAAAACTCAGGTATTCCTAGCCCATATCTTTTTTTTTTTTTCCTGCAGAGAGAGGACTGGGGAGGTAGAACAAAAAGAAGGGAGGAAAAAATGGGAAATTAAATTCTACTAAAGTCTTACACAAATCCTGTGAGGTAAATAGTACTATACTTTCCTTTATGAAAATATGAAGCTAGGAAAAATTAAGCAACTTGTGCGAAAGCCACAGAGGCAATTCTAGGGCAGGCATTAATCCTAGGTCAGCATGAACCTGAAGTCCACTCCACAATGCCGCAGCTGATAATTCTGCTCAGAAAATTAAATAATTAAAATTACGTACTGTTATCAATAATAGGCAAACATTCCTGCATCCCTGACACTGTAAAAAGTTCTTTCCCCAAACTAAAAATAATAGCTGCAATTGATTAAGTACATACCATTTGTCTGGATCATTTCAATTAATCTTGGTCTAGGAAGTATTATCCTTGCTTTGAAGATGAAGCTCAAAGAGATAAAATAACATGCCCTAGTCCCACATCCTACAGCTGGCAAGAGGCAGAAGTGGAATTCACACCTGCTCTCTCTGAACTCCAGAACCTATGCTTTTCTTCACTATTCTATTTTGCCTCCCCTTCACAAGTTCTCCTAACGATATTTTGAGTTCAGGAATTTCTTCTGTTTTCAATAAGAAAATAGGTTCAGAAGGATGCTGAACCTTATAGTAAGCCAGGCAGGGATTCCAATCCAGGCCTAGCTGAGTTCTGAGGTTCTGGCCACTGTCCCTGGTGGACAAGGGCAATGAACAAGAATGAAAAATTGGTGTCCCTCAGAGGAACAGACCTGCACTTTAAAACTTGTCACCACAGCTGTGAAATCCACTGCTTGGGAGCCTTGAATCAGGCTGCATACACAACCTGAAGATACTCCGGCAGAAATAACTGGGATCATTTGCTGACTACCATGGAGTTCAGTTGGATTCCTCACCTATTAGGATGATGTAAAAGAATCTGCATTTCACAAACATTACAACTGACCATGATTTAGTGGAAATGGGAGTCTTTGGGTGAAGCTGCCAACATTGAGCTAAGTCTGGTCAGAAGGACAACACAAGATAAGCAATAAAGTCTTCAAAGTCAAGAGATTGGACTTCTCTATATTGCCATACATACTGCTACATGCACTAGAGATTGACTCTCAGATCCAGTGAGAAGCAGACTCAGAGAGAGAGAGAAAGAGATGCAAGAACAAAATTAAATACCTTATAGGGAATTAATTATTCCACTACATTCACCAGAAAGTATTGATTTTCCCCCATATTATCACAAACCCAATGTAATGAACTATTTCTTAAATTCCAAAATAATCAAGATAGTCATTCTTTTATTATAATTCATCTGGTAACACATTCTTTGAGTTTCCTTCATCTCAGAATGCCTTGATTTCCGCTTCATTACTGGATCTGAGGCTTGGTACTGACGGTTCTTTTCTTACAGCACTTGAAAAATGTTGCCTCATTTTCTGTTGGCCTTCATGGTTTCTAGTGAGAAATTCAGTGTTGTTTGAATTCTTTTTCTCTCTATGAAATGTGATGCTTGTGACTGTTTCAAATTTCTTTGTTTTGTCTTTAGGTTTCAAAGAAAGTTGATGCTAACGTGTCTTGGTGTGGATTTCTTTGGACTTGTGTTTGGGGTTTTCTCAGATTCTTTATCCATACATTTTGGGGCTTTGGCCAAATTTTGGAAGTGTTCGGCTATTATTTCTTCAGGTGCTGTTTAAGCTGCTCTTTCTCCGCTCTCCTTCTAGAGTTTTGAGGGCACAAATGTTAGATTTTTCTTTATACTCCCACATATTCCTATGACTCTGTGTGTGTGTGTGTATGTGCATGCATGTGCTTGTCTGGTTCCTCAGTCAATTCTCTCCCCATTGTTCATATTTGCTCATTTCTATTGTTTTATCTTTCAGGTAACTGATTCTTACTTCTGTACTTTCCATTCAGTTATTGAGTTTATTTGTTGAGGTTCTTTAAAACTATTATTTCAGTTATTGTATTCTAACATTTATATTTGGTCCTTCTTTCATGGAAGGCTAGACTCCTCACTTGGCCTTTGCTGGTGTAGGCAGAATTTGGCCACCATTTATTCTGCTTTTTGTTGTGTTGTTTGTTTGCTGGAATAGATGGTCTAAAGGCCTTCTGTCTTCCTATGGTGTTCTGTTCATGGTGTTTGGGCCAAAAGGAAAAGACTTTTACTGCAGTTGTGCTTGTGTGTTTATTTGCCAGTTTCTGGGATGCTCCCTCAGCTTCCAGTTGCAGGACATGTGAAGTAGAAAGACAACCACCCAGAGATCTTCCTCTTATGCCATTTCTTTGGACTCAGGTTCCTTTGCCAGACTGCCTTCTCTGCACCTTTCAATGACTTCTTATATTTGCTCTATATACGTATAATGTCAGCATGTTTATCTGAACACAATGAAAGTAATAGGGAAAAATATGTCTATTCCATCTTTCCTGGAAGTAGAACTGTTCTAGTTGGGTGATTTTAATGAATTACTTCCGTTTCTATCCCACAATTCTATGATTATGAATAAGGATACCATTCCAGGTTCTGAGAGTGCCTGATCAGTAAACATTACTAGATTTTAAACTTTATTCTGTGGGAGAAAATATTTGCAAATGAAGCAACCAACAAGGGATTGATCTCCAAAATATGCAAACAGCTCATGCAGCTCAACATCAAAACAACAAACAACTCAATCAACAAAGTGGGTAGAAGAACTAAATAGACATTTCTCCAAAGAAGACATATAGATGGCCAAGAAGCACATGGAAAGATGCTTGACATCATTAATTATTAGAGAAATGTAAATCAAAACTACAATGAGATATCACCTCACGTCAGTCAGACTGGCCATCAAAAAGTCTACAAACAATAAATGTCAGAGAGGATGTGGAGAAAAGGGATATACTGATCCCACCACACTGCTGCTGAAAATGTAAAGTGCAACAGCCACTGTGGATAACAGTATGGATGTTCCTTAAGAAACTAAAACTAGATCTACCATATGATCCAGCAATCCCACTCCCAGGCATATATCCAAAGAAAATCATTATCTGAAAAGATACATTGACCCCAATGTTCATTGCAGCACTATTTACAATAGCCAGGACATGCAAGCAACCTAAGTGTGTATCAACAGAGGAATGGATAAAAAGATGTGGTACTTATATAAATGGAATATTTCTCAGTCATGAAAAAGAATGAAAGAATGTCATCTGCAGCAGCATGAATGAACCTGCATGCATGCTGAGTTGCTTCAGTTGTGTTCAACTCCTAGTGATCTGATGCATTGTAGTCTGCCAGTCTCCTAGGTTCATGGGATTCTCCAGGCAAGCATACTGCAGTGGGCTGCCACTTCCTACTCCAGGGGACCTTTGCAATCCAGGGATTGAACCCTCATCTCTTATGTCTCTTGCATTGGCAGGCAGGTTCTTTACCAATAGTACCACATGAGAAGCTCCTAGAGATTATCATACTAAGTGAGGAGATCTGACAGAGAAAGACAAATATCACATTATATCACTTATATGCGGAATCTAAAAGATGATAAAATTATTTACAAAAAAGAAACAAACTCACAGACTTCAAAAAGAAATTTATGCTTACCCAAGGGGAAATGTTGGGGGAGGAATAAATGAGGAGGTTGGGATTCATTAAATACAATATATAAAATAGATAAACAACAAGAACCTACTATATAGCACAAAGAACTCTACTCAATATTCTATAATAACTTATATGGGGAAAGATAAAGATTCTTCTTAAAGAAGTATAAAATGGTTCTTTTTTAATTACTAAGTATAACTTTTTAATATATCATAAGCATTAAATAATTGTATTAAAATACTATCCATTTAGAGAAAAATCTTTATTCTAATCTATTATTAAGGAAATTTTTTTAAACAAAAGAAGGCTGAATGCCCCAAAGTCCTGGATTTCCCAGGAATTTCTTTCTTGGCACATGGAGCCCAGTTATTGGTTCTAATATGTAAATTCATTTTTCCTTTCATTTTTCACTCTTTCATTCAAGAAACATTTGTCTAGAACCATGTGAAGAGTCTTAAATAAATACAAGAAATATATAATTGAATAAGATGTGTTCTATGTACTCACAAAGCTTATAATCCACTCCTCCAATAAACCTCTCCAAGTTCCTTATCTGAGTTGTGCTTTGCCTCTGTCTTTTCTTCTACCCACTGTACCCTGAGTTTTCAAACATAGATTCTATATCAGTTTATTGTCAGTGTTTTTTGATAAGCTGTAGTTTTCTTGAGGGAAGAGACCTTTACTTTGTGGCATCATTCTCAAATATGTCACCTTATATAGTATGGGTTCAAGAAATCTCTGCAGTATGAATGACGGACAAAAAGTGAAAATCTTAGGCCAAGTAACTAAACTCATAGGCCAGATAGATTCTGTTCATACAATTCTTAAAACATCTGCAATTTGGCATCGTTTTTTATTCCATTATTTGGGGGCAGATATTGGAGTATGACCTTGCAGATTAACCAGCATATTAGCCTTATTTCATTTACCTCATTAACCTTCTAATCATTTCATAATCCCCAAATCAGAGAAATGCAAGAAGGGGAAGAGCACTAGCACATTTGGATGCAAAAAGAAAGGAAAAAAAGAGTTCTTTTGAGCATCAAATATTATGGGCATGAATCTTAAGTAATCCAAGGCACAAAGGGGAAGTTTGCTTTCAAGGATGAATAAGGCAAAACCTTGTTTAAAACGTACTGAGTTATAGGGATAGGGATGAGCGGGCATAGAAATGACAAAAGGCCTTTGTCTGAAGCTGCATCAGTTAAGTTGCTTCTGGTTCCAAGTAGAAATTCAACTCAAATCATTTAGCAACTAAATAAATTTGTTAGATCTTATAATTGAAACAATTCTATCTGTGACTGGTTTATAAGTGAGGAGTGATCTAGCAGCTCAACAATGACACTGAAAATGCGTTTTTCTTTTCTCTTGATTTTTACTTTGTTTTCTGAATTTCACATTGTCCTTAAGTTGGTTTCCTTCATGGTTGCAAAAAGGCTGTCCATAACTCTTAAGTCTATTAATAATCCTTCATCACACCACATTCAGAGGCAGACAGGAAAAGGAGAAGGAAGAAGAAGGGACGGGGGAAGAAGGGGGCTGGGGAGGAAGGCAGAGAAGGCAAGTCCCCCAGTTACCTAATGAAATTTTTCTATTTCACTTTGTGACAAAATACACCACATGCCCAACAGAGAATTGTTTGAGTTACTCAGTGCCTGCGCTTCCCCATGGAACTAAGGAAAGAGATGCACTAGGTGTGGGAGAAAACCAACTACTTTCTACATCAATATTATTTTGATTTATAATAAACACCTATGGTTGTTGCCCTACATTGTTTTGTATCAACATCAGAAATTTCGACTCCCTCAGGGTGGTAAACTTGAATACTTGTGTGACTGGGTTTAATCAGTCAGGCAGACGCTTTAACCTCTGAGCCACCAGAGAAGTGATAAAAATTAGAGATTCCTTTTTACTACTTTTAAGACTGAGATGTGCACTTTAATTAAGAAATAGAATACAAATTGAGATGTGTTAATATTAATAAAAATAATGGCAGCTGTTTATTCTAAAACAGATGGCTTAACATGCTTTGATTCATCATTTGGTTCCATTGATTTTGCCCTTAAATGAGAACACTTAGGGAAAAACAGTCATCATCAGATTAAAAGAAGGGCCATCCCTTGTTTCATTGGGAATAAAACAAGTGGGTTTATTGTGATATGTTACATGAATGCTTTTAGATTCTCATAATAAATGTTTCCCTAATTTTTTAAACAATAAATTAGAACAAAATTACTTATTTTTTAAAGGTATGCAAAAAACTATTGAATGGAGTAATATTTTTGAAGAAAAATATTTAGTAGTATAAAACATTTCAATAGTATTGAAAGTTGTGAACTGATGATTCAAGAATATTGCTTCAGTGTATCAAATTACAATATAAAATATTGATTATGTGTTTAAAATATGGCATGCTGGTGCACGATTTTAAAGTCTTCCTGAAATTATAGAATTTTAGATCTAGAAGTGACCTTAGAAATCTAGTTCAAATCCACCCACTTACAAAGGAAAGATTAAAGACACTGAGAATTTAAGATTCAAGTGACTTGCTTAAAGCCCTGTGGCTGATCAGTGCAGAAGGCTACAGTGCCTGTTTCTAAACTAGAAACACTGCTCTTCTCACTTTCAACCTACATGAAATATTAAACCACCCATATAGGACAGCTGAATACCAGCAAAAGACATGTTATATATTTCATTTTGAGAAAAGACAAATGAAATACAGATTATTCTATCATTTATTAAAGCATAAACCTAATGTTGTATACATTTATCCAGATACAAACCTAACAGTTACGATTCTGTTAAAATAGAAATAAAAAGCAGTAAATGAGGAAAATGTATAGGAATGAGAAGAACAAAGAAAATGATTCAGACAGCTAGCTTTATATTTGATTCAGTGAGGCCAATTACATTCATTAAAATCACTACTGCATTTACTTTTAACATAGTCATGTAGCATACAGGGATAATGTTAAAATTAGATACAGTTCACCACACTTCTAAAGGGGGAGAAAAAGCATTATTAAGAAATAGTAATTATAAAGGCTATAAAATATACCATTGATTGATGACACGTTTGATTAATAGAGAAAGGGAGAAAATGGCTTATGTATATGCAGAGATGGTATTGCTAATATATTTGAAGCACTTAAGTTATTTGTGGAAGCTAAAATCACAAAGACTTTATTCTGCATGCAAAGTATAATTTAATACAGTTTATAACTGAATGAGAGTGGTTTTAAATTAGAATTATTTTCTTGTCTTTTCTTATTAAGAAAATCAAAACAACAGTTTTGTCCTATTTTGCTGACAGTGGTTTCTGCAGTGGGATTGCTACTTAAGCGGGAGAGAATACAACATCATCCATATCATTTTAAGAACTTGAGTTGGCTCCTAGAAATGTTTATAATTGCCCCTGCAAAAGAGAGCAGCCTCAGCAGGTTGGAAAATTACTGGTCAGTCAACAACTACTTATTGAATCCCAGGTATATGTTCAGAACAGTACATGTGGGCTATAAAACATAATGCAGTTTTCCCAACCAAAACCCCCTCCACCTTGGGGACTTTAGTAGAAGGAATGTTGGAAAATAATAATGCCCACAGCAGAACACCACACCTGTGGTGTTGGAGAAGACTCTTGAGAGTCCCTTGGACTGCAAGGAGGTCCTATCAGTCCATCCTAAAGGAGATCAGTCCTGGGTGTTCATTGGAAGGACTGATGTTGAAGCTGAAACTCCAGTACTTTGGCCACCTCGTGTGAAGAGCTGACTCATTTGAAAAGACCCTGAGGCTGGGAAAGGTTGAGGGCAGGAGGAGAAGGTGATGACAGAAGATGAGATGGTTGGATGGACATGGGTTTGGGAGGACTCAATGGACATGAGTTTGGGTGGACTCCGGGAGTTGATGATGGACAGGGAGGCCTGGCGTGCTGTGGTACATGGTGTCGCAGAGTCAGACACGGCTGAGCGACTGAACTGAACTGAACTGAACTGAACAGCAGAACAATTAAGTACTTTAATTAATAAATGTGGTCCATCAACGCAAATCAGAAGGTGTAGAGACCATTTTGAATAAGAGTAGCCTGAAGGTAAATGAAAGAATAAAATCCTAGAATCTTTAAAGCTAGAAAATGCTCTGCTTGATCACATTCAATGATGGAATGTCGTCTGTTTCTGAGACTGTCCGTTCCAACTTTGGGCTGTTCTGGTGGACCCCAGAAAAGTTTCTTTACATTAAGTTGAAATCTGTGCTATGAGGTGCTTAGTCGCTCAGTAGTGTCTAACTCTGAGAACCCATGGATTGTAGCCCGCCAGTTTCCTTTGTCCATGGAGATTCTCCAGGCAAGAATACTGGAGTGAATTTGCAGGCCCTCCTCCAGGGGATCTTCCCAACCCAGGGATCGAAGCCACGTCTCCTGCATTGCAGGCAGATTCTTTACCATCTGAGTCAACAGGGAAGCCCAAGCTGAAATCTGCCTCTCTTTAATTTCTATCTATCAGCTTATTTTCATGTCTCTGCTGCTCCAGCCCTTCCATGTGGCAAAATTTCAATGCAATTAATAGTATTACCTCTCAGTATTCTCTATTTATTCTGTCAACTGTGATAAAGGCATCATTCTATTATTCAGCACTTTATGCTCTATAATTTATCAAAATCTTCTTAAATATACTATCCAAAACTGACACAATACTCCAAATGAGTATTGGCTAGTGAGAATACATAGGAAAAATAATTTTCCTGCATCATGATGTTATATTTCTATAATTGCAAGAGAAAAAGTATATTAGCTTTATTACTTTAGGGAGTTTTCCTTGACCTCTCTTGTAAACTTCAGTAAAGCATTCTGAAAGAACCTATGTATGTGAAGGATACATTTAATTTGAATATAGATTTTTATAGTTATTGCTGTTAAATGTCCCTAGTTGATTTTTGACTCATTCTTCGAGCTTGATGAGATACGGTGACTCATGGCTTGATCATACATAACATTAGCTTTTTCAACCAGATTTATGCTAACAACAGATTTGATAAATAGATTTCTAGATTTTCCAGAAACTCATGCAATGATATTTCTTCCCTGAGTGGCTATGAGAAAACAGATGAGATAATGTTTAAAAAAAAAAAAAAAAAAAAAACCACTTATCACAGTATTTAGAAAAGAGTAGATGTTCAATAAATGTTAGATCTTTTCTTTAAGATAAATATTTGAAAAAGACATAAAGAAGTACAGAATCTCCAAGATAAAATTGATCTCTTTCTTAAAATTCTTTCTGTTAACCTGATACAATTTTCCCTAATTACAACAACACTCAGCTTTCATTTTTCTGTCTTGGATGCAAAGATATAATTATAAATCTTGTAAAGTACATGCTGGTAAAATATATCATTGACTTGGAATGTGTAGGAAAGACAGAATGTACACGGAGAATCAAGAGGGATGGAAGGAAATAAATGTAGGTCAGGTTTCCATAGAGTTCTGAACAAAAGCCTAGCCATAGGAAAGGAGTAGATTGATTCAAACATTAAGGAGTGGATATATGTTAGCTCAAGGTAGAAAATACCTGGTAATTAGTGCTTGGTTTTCAAACACAAAAGGAAATTTAAACTGATGCAGGAAGCAAGAGCAGCCATCTGATGACCTTATGTCCAAGATGGGGGAATGAAGAGGGAAACATGGAAGAGTCTGCACAAGGTAACGATGTTAGCCAGATAAGTAAGAGAAGAGTCATGGAAACAATCTATGCTAATAACGAGGCCAGAAGTAGTGAAGAATGAAATAATGGTAATAGCAATGAAGTGAAACTTTATCCCAAATTCAGATAAAGATGAAAATAAATTGAAAGAGAATTATGAAGATCATGCAATTAGAAATGCATAAAAACAAATGGCAGAATATTTGAGAAGTATGACAGAATGAAACAAATTTAGTTTTGATAATTCTCAAACTGTAGACTGAGGGCCAGTAGCATCGACACCACCAGAGAACTTGTTAGAAAAGCAAATTTTCAGGCTCCACTCCAGCTCTACTGAATTTACAGTAATAGTTTCTAGGTAAAGGTTTAACAATAAGCTCTTCAGAAACAAAAGGGGGGGTTGAGGGGGAAGTCCTGATTTACAGAATTAGGGAATTTCTGATTTCTCTGGTATGCATAATCCTACTATGACCAAGGAACATGAAACAAGGGACAAGATTTGGCAAGAGACACACATAGTCAGCTTTCCACACACTTGTGGTGGGCTACTCTCACAGAACACTGTTTCAAGTAAATGTATACCACGCATCAGAATCACAGACTTGTCAAAACACAGTTTGGCCACATCACTAGGGTTTCTAATTTATAAAGTCTAGGTGAACTCTGGTGCTAGAGAAGATGCTTGAGAGTCCTTGGACAGCAAGGAGATCAAACCAGTCAATCCTAGAGGAAATCAACACTGAATGTTCATTGGAAAGACTGATGATGAAGCTGAAACTCCAATGCTTTGGCCACCTGATGAGAAGAGCAGAGTCATTGGAAAAGACCCTGATGCTGGGAAAGATTGAGGGCAGGAGGAGAAGGGGCAACAGAGGGTGAGATGGTTGGATGGCATCACTGACTCGATGGACATGGGTTTGAGCAATCTCCAGCAGACAGTGAAGGGCAGGAAGCCTGAACACTGCAGTTCATGGAGTTGCAAAGAGTAGGACATGATTCAGCTACTGAACAACAAAGGGGGGGGCTAAATATTGATTTCTAATAAGTTACCAGGTGACACTGATACTGATGGCCTAACAACCACACTTTGAGAGACACTATCTAGGGATTCTTTGTGCTACCTTATCAGAAATTTAGTTGGCATACAGAGAGAGGCATAATCTTTAAAATTCCACTGAATCAAGTCTTGTCTACTGCATCCATTTGTGACAAAAGTCCAAAGAGTAGTTTTTCAGATCTCACCTTTCCTGATTCTCAAGCAAGAATTGACATGAGTTAAATACTTTCTTCTAATGTTTCTAGTTTTCTAAACTAATTCTCTAGTTTTCCACTATTCCACAACCTCATGGTTTTCTTCTTGCTTCTCTGATTATTTTCCCTCAGTTGTTTTTTGTGTGTTTCTCCTCTTCTGTAGGCTAAATGTTGGAGAGCCCCATAATCCTAACCCTTCTTCCTTTCTCTTTGGAAGACTAAATTCTCCTTCTGTTACATCATCCCATCCAATTGTTTTAAATGTCATCCATATGGTGACAACTTTCGATTTTCCTGCCTAAACCTCTTCTCTAAACTTCACACTGGATGTTTCTTCTCTACCTGACACTTACACTTGGTTATCTCATTCTTAGTATATTGCCTCATTTTTCACTTCCCCCAATGGCATCTCCTCAAATCTTTTCCAGTTCAGTAAATGTAACTCTGAGGTTAGATCCCAAACCTCAGAGTCTGTACCTAACCATGCTCTTTTCTTAACTACCTTATACAATAAACCCTATCACCACCATTTCCAAAATATTTTCTCAACATTATCTGCATAATCCTCACCATAGATTGAAATACATTGAAGCCTGGTGCACTGCAGTCCATGATGTCTCAAAGAGTTGGACAAGACTTAGTGACTGAATAACCACAGCAGCAACAAATATTAGTATCTGCCACTTAGGTTTATTGTGAAGATTAAATGAGTTAATAGATTAAAAAGTATTTACAACTGGTCTGTCACATAAAAAGTTATTACCATCCAGAATTATCTTGTTTATGTACTTGTTCCCATATTTATTATCTCTAAAACTTGTATCGAGAATAAGCTCCAAATGAAAAGGTGCTTTGATTGTTTTGTTTGTTTACTGAAGTATCCTCTGTGTCTAGAAAAGTGCCTGGTATGAAGCAGGTCCTCAATAAAGATTTGTAAAATAAATTAATGGGTCTTCTGTGTTAAGTGACATGACTCCCAAAAAACAATACCCACTGACCTACATGCACCGTCTAAATTAAAAATCCCATACCTTCCAAAGAGATCTATCTTAAGAAGTACTACCAAGTGCAATAAATGACCTCACTTTAGTCATACTTTTGCTCTGAATAGCTTTCAAATATCTATCTTTGCATTTTGTGATTTAAAGGAAATATCTGGAAAAAAAATTATTATTTATTGGCCATTGACAGGGTACTAAGCACAAAGAAGCAAGGGTTTCAACCAGAAGGTGGCTGTCATTTCCTTATTATCAATAAAGATTGGATAACAAGCATTTCCTCTCAGGTCACAGACGTAAGTATTTGCTTTAGATCACAACCATGAGTTCTTCCTGGAATGCTGACAGGAAGTTTTGCACTCATGGGCTGTGGTAGATCCTTACTTTTCTGATTCATTTCCCCTAAGTTGCCTCACACTACAGACTTCTTTCCTATCTTTGAGATCCTTTCTCAGATTACTACCAGACCTATCTGGAAGCTAAGGGCTATTTCCTGAAAATGCTTTATCTCATCACTGTATTACCCATGAAATAGCTCTATCTATGCAACATTATTTCTTGGAAAATATGATAGCCATAGCCAAATAGAGCTGGTTAAATAGGAGAAATGAAAACACAAAGCAGACTCTAAATAGAAATCAAACATTCTACTAGATTAAGGGTAAAAAAAACTAGTCACGAGGGCTTTTCTGTTCTTTTCTCCCCTTTTTGGCAGGGTTGGGAGGTGGGACATCAAAGGTCTTGAAAAATGAATGTAAAGGCCTTAAGGCAAGGAAACATTGCCAGTTTGCAGCAGTTTCTTCAAAATTATACTCCGCCTGTCCTTATATTAAAGTAACTTCCAGCCTCCACCTTCCACTACCATTTAAAACCTTCAGTATCACCACGCAAATTATTCAAAAGCACTTGTGTATGAGGGACACTAAGTATACATTTCTTTGGGTCACTATGTCATCTCGGAATGGAGTTAAAGTTTTTGGGAACTATTTCTCATTCAATCATTAACTTGTAATTAATAACTTTCCAGATTAAAAAAATACTTGAAATGGCTCAAAATAATAGGCAAACAGAGTCACTGTTGATGTAGAGATAAATAATGCCACTGTTGATATAGAGATAAATAATGCCAAAAAATAGAAAGGTGCAAATTTAACAAATACCAAGACTAAGCCAGTTACTGAAACTGAACCTGAAATTTAGAATGAACTCACCTACCATCATTACCTAAAGAAAAATACATGAAACTACATAATTTAATTAACTGATAAATGAGACATTGAGTTTGACGTTTTTTATAGGATTCTGTAAAAAATTAGAATATTGCCTCAATCCTAAGGAACTGAACTGTACAAGAATATTTTTAAGAGAATGAGAATACACAGCTTGAAAAAAATCAATCTTTTCAATTGAAATTTTTCTTTCTAAAATTATGCATATACTAATTTCAAATATTACTTTATTTTCTTTATACACTTTTATGTCCAGCTATCTGCCAAAAGAAGCTTTTTTAATCAAAAGTTTTGACTATTAAATATTTGAAAATAATTAAGCAAAGACATGATTAACACATTGATCTACCATTTTTTACCCATCCTGTTAACAGAGATATTAATTGATTTTAGAGGACAAGAATTATTAATATAAAAAGACACTTACTCCTTGGAAGAAAGGCTATGACAAACCTAGACTGCGTACCCCAACTAATAAAAATAAATGGGAAAAAAAAAGAAAAATTATACTTCAAAGAAAAACATAAATAAATAAATAAAAAGCAGAGACATTATTTTACCAACAAAGTTCTGTCTAGCCAAAGCTATGGTTTTTCCAATAGTCATGTATGGATGTGAGAGTTGGACTATAAAGAAAGCTGAGCACGGAAGAATTGATGCTATTTAACTATGGTGTTGGAGAAGACTCTTGAAAGTCCCTTGGACTGCAAGGAGATCCAACCAGTCAATCCTAAAGGAAATCAGTCTTGAAAATTCATTGGAAGGACTCATGCTGAAGCTGAAACTCCAATGCTTTGGCCACCTGATGTGAAGAACCAACTCACTGGAAAAGACCCTGCTGCTGGGAAAGATGGAAGGAGGGAGGAGATGGGGTAGACGGAAGCCTGGTGTGCTGCAGTCCATGGAGTCGCAAAGAGTTGGACACGACTGAGCGACTGAACTGAACTGAACCTCTAACCCCCAGTGCGCAGTGTAATTTTATAGAGACCACTCAGCCTTTCTGGGATTGAACCTTACTCAGTGTGATAGCTTAAAGTAACTACAAAGCCTGTTTAAATAACAAAAGTGAAAGTGAAGCCTCTCAGTCGTGTCGGACTCTTTGTGACCCCGTGGACTGTAGCCCACCAGGCTCCTCCATCCATGGGATTCTCCAGGCAAGAATACTGGAGTGGGTTGCCATTTCCTTCTCCAGGGGATCTTCCTGACCCAGGGATCGAACCCAGGTCTCCCGCATTGCAGGCAGACGCTTTAAACTCTGAGCCACCAGGGAAGTCCTTAAATAACAAAGTGATATATAAATATCAAATAGCATTGCTATTCTTTGTGAAGAAGCCAAGTGAGAACTGTGAAATACATGCTGCTTAGTCATGTCTGACTCTCTGTGACCCTATGAACCATGGCCTGCCAGGTTCCTCTGTCCGTGGCGTTTCCCAGGCAAGAATACTGTAGTGGGTTGCCATTTCCTTCTCCAGGGGATCTTCCTAACCCAGGAACCAAAGCTGCATCTCCTGTGTCTCCTGCGTTGGCAGGCACATTCTTCACCAGAGCTACCTAGGAAGAGTTCTTAGATAGCAAGCCTTAAATACATGAAGGTTAAAATGCATTACAGACCCAAGGTAAAGATTCCTAGGAAATTTTCTTTATCCTTTTTACATCAAGAAGAACAGAGGGAAAAAAAAAAAAAAAGGTCTATGTTATTTGGAGAATTATACAAATATGAATAGGTAAAAGTTCTCTTGAAATAATTCCTCTAAAATCAAGATGAATATTAGTATCCAAATTCTATAGCATTTATTTTTTTGATTCCTTAACAGTGGATAACTTATTTAACATCTCTGAATTTCTTTTTCTTTATACATAAAATTAGTCCAATAATTCGATGCCACAAGAATGTTATAAGAATTAAGTATGAAAACCCTGGGAAAGCACCTGCCATATCCCAGTTGCATGACAGATGGCCATCTCTTACTCCATGGACTCTGTTACTAACTGTTACATATTCAGAAGGTGTGTATATTTTCAAAAACAGATTCACAGCTTCCAATGAGCAGGGATTGAAAAAAAGGTATGTTTATTTTGTGACATTTTTAACTCACATTGATTTCATTAGATGAAGAGTGGGATTTTATTATGGTATAAGCAGAGTGACTGTTTTCTACTTTTAAAAATAAAAACTACTTAATGCATCATTAATATCTCGATACTTACTAGAAACACCATTTGACTATTTTAAATTCCCCAGCCTAGTTCATTCTATGTTATGGAATGATGATCTTATAGCTTCTAGACCTCAGCACAGTTCTGCTTCACTCCCCTTGATCTGGTATCTACATACTGCCTTTTACATTGAGCACAGGTGATAACAGTATGTTTGTTCAACTTGTTTCCAATTCTCCCACCCCCGTTCTTCCTGGAGTACCCAAAATGAACAGTAGTTTATTTTATGGAACATTGTCAGCAAAGGCAGCTTTAGAACAGGAACTATAAAGTTAAAAAAAATTGTTGATATACTTATATTTTTAAATTTATTCCATTGTTCTCTTAAAACTAAGAACATTTTCCCACATTACTCACTGTCCTACTGAGTGTGTATTCCAAGAGACTGGGAGTCATCTGAGAGTTCTAAGCTTTGAATTCAGTGTAGCTGTAGAAGTAGACCACCCTTCCTTACAAAGAATGAAGAAAATCCCTCTAAATCTAAGTCAGGTCCGTGGCATTGTCAATTATAACACATAAAAGGGCAGTTCAGAATCCTTTAGTTACAGGACTATAACTTGGAGTCTTGGTCATAATACGAGGAAATGGGTGAATGGTTGGTTAGATTTGTACAATTGGTCAGTGAGATTGTCATTACTGGGGCATATGGTTCCTGGACATGATTACAGGTAAGAGAGGAACCTGGCGGGCTACAGTCCATAGGGTTGCAAAGAATTGAACATGACTGAAGTGAGTGAGCACACATGCAATTTTCATTTAATCCTCAAGGTAAAATTATTGGAAGAAACAGTCACAGATATTTCCCATATAGTTAAATAATCTAGTACTGACATAATTCATTTCAGACTTGTATTTAAAGTGTTATTTAAAAATAGTGTGACCAGCCAACTATTTCAGCACTAACATTATCTTTTGAATTGCAAAGTAATATCTTAAGTTCTAAAGCTGTTTATCTATCCCATGCAGTTAAGATCACTTAAATGTTAACTGGGACTTCTTAGGTGGCTCAGTTGGTAAACATTCAGCCTGCAATTCAGGAGACCCAGGATAGACTCCTGGGTCAGGAAGATCCCTTGGCCAAGTGAATGACAACCCCATCCAGTATTCTTGCCTGGGAAAACCCATGGACAGAGGAGCCTGGCGGGCTATAGTATTGAGGGGTCACAAAAAGTAGGACACAGTTCAGCAACTAACACTTTCACTGTTTAAGTGTTAATCACCTGTAAATCTGTAAATCACCTGTTAATCACCTGTAAATATCTTATTTACCATTTACCAAAAATTTGTTATAGGTCCTATTCACATTTAGCCATGCTGACAAAATCCTTCAAACTAAGCTTCAACAATATGTGAACTGAGAACTTCCAGATGTACAAACTGGATTTAGGAAAGGCAGAGAAATCATTGATCAAATTGCCAACATCTACTCATCTACATAGAGAAAGCAAGGAAATTCCAGAAAAAGCATCTACTTCTGCTTCATTGACTATGCTAAAGCTTTTGACTGCAGAATACAACAAACTGGAAAATTCTGAAAGAGATGGGAATACCAGACCACCTGTCCTGCCTCTTGAGAAACCTGTATGCAGGTCAAGAAGCAACTGTTAGAACAGGACATAGAACAACAGACTGGTTCAAAATGGGAAAGGAGTATGTCAGGGCTATATACTGCCACCCTGCTTATTTAACTTGTATACAGAGTATGTCATGTGAATGCTGGGCTGGATGAAGCACAAACTGGAGTCAAGATTGCTGGGAGAAATATCAGTAACTTCAGATATGCAGATGAACACCACCCTCACGGCAGAAAGTGAAGAGGAACTAAAGAGCCTCTTGATGAAGGTGAAAGAGGAGCATGAAAAAATTTGCTTAAAACTCAGCATTCACAAAAGGAAGATCATGGCATCTGATCCCATCATGGCATCTGATCCCATCACTTCAAGGCAAAGAGATAGAGAAAAATGGAAACAGTGACAGATTTTATTTTCTTGGGCTCCAAAATCACCATGGGTGGTGACTGCAGTCATGAACTTAAAAGATACTTGCTCCTTTGAAGAAAAGCTATGACAAACCTAGACAGCATATTAAAAGGCAGAGACATTTCTTTGCCAGCAAATATCCATGTAGTCAAAGCTTTGGTTTTTCCAGTAGTCATGTATGGATGTGACAGTTGGACCATAAAGAAGGCTGAGAGCCAAAGAATTGATGCTTTCAAACTGTGATGCTGGAGAAAACTCTTGAGAATCCCTTGGACTGCAAGGAAATCAAAGCAATTAATCTTAAACAAAATCAACGCTGAACATTCATTGGAAGGACTGATGCTGAATGTGAATCTCCCATACTTTGGCCAACTGATGCAAAGAGCTGACTGGTTGGAAAAGACCCTGATGCTGGCCAAGACTGAAGGCAACAGGAGAAGGAGGCAACAGAGAACGAGATGGCTGGATGGTATCACTTACTCAACGGACATGCTGCTGCTGCTGTGCTTCAGTTGGGACATAAGTTTGAATAAACTCCCAAAGATAGAGAAGGACATGGAAGCCTGGTGTCTGTAGTCCATGGGGTCATAAATACTCAGACACAACTTGGCAACTGAACAACAACAAATACTTAGCCATGGGCCTGTGCTCACTGAATAAAAGCATAATTTAGAGAACATTGCTAGAACTGCTTAAAAATATAATGTACTATATGTAGATTCTGGAGATGAAAAGCAATATTGTAAAATTAACTGGAAGCTAAAGGTATGGTAGGACTCTGTAGTAAAAGTCTGCAAAGTGGGGTTTCCTAATTTTTTTTTCTTTTCCATGGTTAGGTTTACTTTTCAATGCCTAAGGAAAAAAACCTAGAAATGTATCTTCCAGCCCCAGTTTCTCCTCCTTCCCCATAAAGCTACCAGAACCTCTCTTATTAAGATTACTGCTGACTTCCTCATCTCCAGCCCTCCCAGGGTCTTGTCAGTACTCATTCCACTGGAATAATATGGAGCATGTAGCAGCACTGTCCACCTAATCTGCTAGTCATGCTTCTAAAATCTCACCCATTCCTGAATTTTCTTTTTTATTTTGTTGATCATTCTTTCTCAAGTTCCTCTTGTTTTCTTCTGGATATGTTTTCTTAAGGTTCTGTCTTTGATCCTTTTATTTTCTCTTGCTCTATAGCAGTTGAATCCTACATGAATGGCTCTAATCATCACCTGTATTTGAATGGTCATATTTAGCTGTGATTCCCCAAGTTCTTATACGTGTTGGTTGCTATAATCTCAACCTTATGTTGAGAATACCTTAAATATCTTTAAAGTACTACATGGATGCTCAGCTAGCACTTTATATTAATTCCTGATATAGAGCGACTCCTCTTTCCTCATATTTCCAATTTCTCCTAAGAGAACCACTATCCTCCCAGGCAGGCTTTTCAGGTGGTTCAGTAGTAAAGAATCCACCTACTGATGCAGGACACACAGGTTTGATTGCTGGATCGGGGAGATCCCTTGGAGAAGGGAATGGCAACTCACTTCAGTATTCTCATCTGGAAAATCCCACAGACCTCTGAGGAGCCTGGCAGGCTACAGTCTGTGAGGTCACAAAGAGATGGACATGACTGAGGGCTGAACATGCATATGCACACATCCTCCCAGGTAGAAGCCAAAACCATCAAAACTATCTTCTTTGCCTCCATCATCACCATCATCAAATCCTTTTTCAAGTTCTGGTCAATATATTTAGTCCATTTACAATTCTCCCATCTACAAGTTTGTATTCTCATGTCTCACTCAAATTCTTACTTCTGTATATGATATTCAATAACCTTTCAACTGGTCCCGCCTAACCTTTTTATACTCAGTTGACATATAGTTTTCAGATTAATACCTAGGAAGCAAAGCCATGATGATGTCACTCTCCTACTCAAAACTGGTAATCATTTTCTATACTTCTTTCACTTGGCCATAAGGGCTACAACCTTTGTTTCAACTGTGGACCCAAACTCTCCCTTTTCCAAAGCCTATACCTTCCAACTTATTCTCACATGAAGCAGTATGTCCTGGAAAACACTTGGAAGTGTGTGGAGGCATTTTTGGTGATCACAAAGACTTGGCTGGGGGAGCTGATTGATGTGGATCCACTGCCCTTGATTCTGCATTTTCTGCCACACAGAACCCCATTACGGTGACCGTCCCTACAACAAAGTATTCTTCTACCTAAAATGCCAAGAGCTCCCATGAAGAAACAATGTGGCATAGACAGATTCAGTTACTTACTTTTTTCAATTTCTGTTATATACTTTTCCATCTCCTCTGCTTAGAATGCCCTTTTCACATTTTCCCAAATGTTCAAATCTTGTTCATCCTTTAAGACCTATAGAAAATGTCACTTTTCTGAGAGTCCTCCCAGAATTCCCTGACATGAATCTCTAGCTCCCATAGCATTTCATGTAATCTTCTCTAACACAACTTTGTTTCTGCCTGGATAATACATTTCCCCTTTTCATTGGAAATGTAATATAGTAAAGCTCCATCTTTTTTGTTCCTCTATAATTAGTACACTGTGGAGGTTTGCAGAGATCCTTTATGCTAACATGCCTAATATTATAGCATACACCATAAGTGTAAATGAGGACTCCAGTACAGACTCTCTGGTTTGTGAATAATTCAGAAATTATTGCCTCTGTCTTCACTTCAAATCACTATTAGTTCTGGCTACTTACTTTTAAACCATTGTCTAACTTTGACCCTATGTCCCCAGTAAAATTTAATGACTATGACTTCTCAGCTATAATTTTTTGCATCTTCTTCCAGGACAACATAATCTCATATTTTCTTAGGAAAAAAACCCCACCTGGTTGAACCCAGACCTCATTCCTGAGAACTGTTCAGTGGGTAACTGTGAATCCTTACTCTCTGCTCCTTATTTGCCCTCACTTCATGGATGCTCCTGGTAAATGGTCACCAAATATTTTTGGAATTAAGAGATCCTTGGAGTGAGTAAAAGGCTAACTGTGTATTCAGGACAGGATTTAGAACAAATACTACAAAAACATAGAGCTTAATTTTCAGACATTAAACAGCTGTATTCATGTAGCTTTTTCAGGCACAGTCTTACCACATAAATTTCACAGCATTGCAGAGAAGAGACTGATCCTAGACTTACCATCTGAAGTCACCCTAGGGAGTCTTAAGAATCAACAAGCCAAAAAAAAAAAAAAAAAGAGTCAACAAGCCAATCATAATCATCTTTTAGAAGATGATTGCCTCATTTTAGCCTTTTTATAGCCTTACCTCACTTTTGATTTCTAAAATCTTATATACTTTTTCTGTTCACTGCAGAGAAAAGAAATAAATTAGGTATAATTGCAAGAGTTCTGTCACAACTCTCATAGGTACACTCTGGGATTCTTAAAGAATATGATAATTCTACATCGATTATTTGAGTCCTATATTGTTTAGTTGCAAACAAAACATTCATCATCATCACCTACAAGAAAACGGAAGAAAATATATCTGTTTCCCCAGAGCATGATATTTAGAAAATTAAGTGCTTTCATTTCATAGATATGACAGCTTCTCAATCACAAAAACAACAACAAAACCATACAAATCACGACTTGCTTTTCCACTTGAAAGTGATAGCACAATGCCCTTCCTGAAACGTGTACTAAATACAGTAACACATCATAACTTAATCAGAACAAGCTGCTGCTATAACAAAATAATCCTGTCCATGTAGAAACAGATAATGCCAGTTACTTCACATAACTTGCACTTCAAGCAGACAAAGCATCACATTGGTACCTTTTATCAATTTGGTTAGAAATGATTAGAAATTGGGAGTCTTTACATCTAGAGAGCAAAGAAGGATGAACAGTGCTGGCTTTCAGTATCCGCCTGCCAATGTCTACAATACAAAATAAGTTCATGCATATATAACCATTCACTCAATTAATATGTCCTGAGTACCTACTATGAGTCAGGCATTACTCTTAGGATATGTCGGGGGATCAAAAATTCCTACCCTAATGGAGGTTTTATTTTTCCATGTTTATATATTAATGCAGGTGACCTTCAGTGCACACCCTCCCCCCACACCCCCCCCAGCCCAGGTCCTTGGTTCTTTTCAACATTCACAGACATCTGTGTCTGGGGCAACCTTGACCTTCCTCCCAACTTTTCAATATACCTAATAGTTAGATCTGATAGACAGAGTGCCTGAAGAACTACAGATGGAGGTTCATGACATTGTACAGGACGCAGTGATTAAGACCATCCCCCAAAAAGAAATGAAAAAAGGCAAAATGGTTGTCTGACAAGCCCTTAAAAAATAGCTGAGAAAAGAAGAGAAGCTAAAGGCAAAGGAGAAAAGGAAACATATACCCATTTGAATGCAGAGTTCCAAAGAATAGCAAGCAGAGATAAGAAAGCCTTCCTCAGTGATCAATGCAAAGAAATAGAAGAAAACAATAGAATGGGAGAGACTAGAGATCTCTTCAAGAAAATTAGAGATACCAAGGGAATATTTCATGCAAAGATGAGCACAATAAAAGACAGAAATGGTATGGAACTAATACAAGCAGAAGATATTAAGAAGAGGTGGAAAGAATACACAGAACTATACAAAAGGATCTTCAGAACCCAGATAACCATGATGGTGTGATCACTCAGCTAGTGCCAGACATCCTAGAATGTGAAGTCAAGTGGGCCTTAAGAAGCATCACTATGAAAAAAAAAACTGGTGGAGCTAATGGAATTCAAGTTGAGCTATTTCAAAGCCTAAAAGATAATGCTGTGAAAGTGCTGCCCTCAGTATGCCAGCAAATCTGGAAAACTCAGCAGTGGCCACAGGACCGGAAAATGTCAGTTTACATTCCAATCCCAAAGAAAGGCAATGCCAAAGAATGTTCAGACTGCCACACAACTGCACTCATCTCACACACTAGCAAAGTAATGCTCAAAATTCTCCAAGTAAGGCTTCAACAGTATGTGAACTGTGAACTTCTAGATGTTCAAGCTAGATTTAGAAAAGGTAAAGGAACCAGAGATCAAATTGCCAACATCCACTGGATCACTGAAAAAGCAAGAGAGTTCCAGAAAAACATCTACTTCTGCTTTATTGACTATTCCAAAGCCTTTGACTGTGTGGATCACAACAAACTATGGAAAATCCTTCAAGAGATGGGTATACCAGACCACCTGACCTGCCTCCTGAGAAATCTGTATGCAAGTCAAGAAGCAGCAGTTAGAACTGGACATGGAACAGGCTGGTTCCAAATCTAGAAAGGAGTACATCAAGACTGTATATTGTCACCCTGCTTATTTAACTTATATGCAGAGTACATCATGTGAAATGCTGGGCTGGATGAAGCACAAGCTAGAATCAAAATTCCCGGGAGATATATCAATAAATTCAGCTATGCAGCTGACACTACCCTTATGGCAGAAAGCAAAGAACTAAAGAGCCTCTTGATGAAAGTGAAAGAAGAGAGTGAAAAAGTTGGCTTAAAGCTCACTATTCAGAAAACTAAGATCATGGCATCCGGTCCCATCACTCCATGGCAAATAGATGGGAAAACAATGGCAATGGTGAGAGACTTTATTTTGGGGGGCTCCAAAATCAGTGCCGATGGTGACTGCAGCCATAAAATTAAAGGATGCTTGCTCCTTGGAAGAAAACTATGACTAACCTAGACAGCATATTAAAAAGCAGAGACATTACTTTGCCAACAAATGTCCAACTAGTCAAAGCTACGGTTTTTCCTGCAGTCATGTATGGATGTGAGAGTTGGACTATAAAGAAAGTTGAGTGCCAAAGAACTGATGCTTTTCAACTGTGGTGTTGAAGACTCTTGAGAATCCTTTGGACTGCAAGGAGATCCAACTAGTCCATCCTAAAGGAAATCAGTCCTGAATATCCATTGGAAGGACTGATGCTGAAGCTAAAACTCCAATACTTTGGACACCTGATGCGAAGAGCCAACTCATTGGAAAAGACCCTGATGCTAGGAAAGATTGAAAGCGGGAGGAGAAGGGGACCTCAGAAGATGAGATGGTTAGATGGCATCACTGACACAATGGACTTGAGTTTGGATAGGCTCTGGGAGTTGGTGATGGACAGGGAAGCCTGGCATACTTCAGTCCATGGGGTTGAAAAGAGTTGGAGATGTCTGAGTGACTGAATGGAACTGAATATACAACCGTTTTGAAAAGTAATTATATATTTTCAATAAGCAATTTATGGAAATATATCCCCAAGCATATGACTGAAAATAAACTAGATGCCTTTACAAAGTCTTTTAGCTCTGTCTGGTCACTGGGCAGCATTTGATGAAAGGGACAAATGGAAGAAGGCATAGCAAAACTCTATCAGATATTGATTCAACCAGGACAGAGTTTCAAAAATGTAACTAGATTTTGGAAAATTAAGCACCTGTGTGAGTTTGCCCAATTGCACGTGTATTCACCACTGGGGAAAATACTCACAGTTTTCACCATGCTCTTGGTTAATTAACAAATCTTATTTAAAACTATCTAATACCTCTACACCCAATAAACCGAATAACATTCTCTTTCCAACATCTTTGACAAGGAATAACCTATTTGACTTCTGTTTAAAGATCACTTTGAGTGATTAGATAATAGCTCAACTTCGGCTTAAAACAACTCTTTCTTTTTCTACCTAGCCCTTAAACTGCAGGGCCTGAACCCACACAGTATTCTGGACTTGGACATTCCTATGCCAAGTACACTGGGGATTTTCTCATATTCCACAAGCTAAGCACCATAATCATTTTAAAGCTATAAGATGGTCCTCATGTCATGCCACTGACTTACATAGTTGTGTCAGCTATAGTATATATATATACTATATATATATATACTATATATATATATACATATATATATGTATATATAGAAGTGTATACTATATACTTATATGTATGTGTCACTTGTTTTTGATGAATATCAAAGTAGAAGATACATAAATTTTGAATAAATTTTACTTGAAAAAACCAAACTCTACTGACCTGATTTCACTATAGACCATGAAAATGTTTTTGATGGACCAGTGTTTGAAATTCACTGAACTAGATAACAAATGTCCTTTTCAACTCCTGATGCTCCAGGTGCTTTAGATAAGTAATGTTTTTTCCTATCCACTTGTGCAATAGATTTTATTTAACCTAAGGCCCTGACTCTGTATTTACCCTTATTAAATTTTAGCTTATGAGTTTTCAAACATTAGTCCAAATTATCATCATATTTTAAAACCTTGAATTCTATTTTTCTCACATTTGTGTCATATGCAAATATAAAATGTATACTTTCAAATTAAACTTCCAAGTTACTTGTTAAAAATGGAACAAAATTTTATTTTTATCCTTCCAACAGGTTAAGTTCCCAGATCAAATTTCTCTTCTTTATATAAAAGAGAGATTTATTAGAGGATCTCATGATTGGGCAATAGAAGTGTGTGTGTGTGTGTGTGTGTGTGTGTGCGTGTCTGTGTGTTCAGTCACTCAGTCATGTCTGACTATTTGCAGCTCTATGGACTGTAACCTGCCAGCCTCCTCTGTCCTTGGGATTTTCCAGGCAAGAATACTGAAACAGGTTGCCATTTCCTGCTCCAGGGGATCTTCCTGACTCAGGGATGGAACTCTCGAGACTCTTGCATCTCCTGTATTGGCAGGAGGACTCTTTACCACTAGCACCACCTGGGAAGTCCCGTTAGAAGTCCTGTAGGCCAACGTCTTACCCTCTACATTGTCTAAATATCACTCTCCTAATATTTAGATGTCTGTGACATTGAGAAACTCCAAATCCCTCCTTCTCAACAAAGTCCAATTTCTTCCAGGGCAGTTCCTGTAGAAAAATCACTCTATATTGAGACAAAATTTTTATATTTCTAGCTCATGCTCATAGGTTGTAGTTGTGCCCCTTAGGGACCTTCAGAACAAGTCTTTCACATCAGAGCCCTTTGAAGATTTGATGATAGTGATCATGTTTCTCCATGTCTTAACCTTTTCCTGGCTAAAAATTCCCTGTTTCTTTTATGAGTTTTTTTGTACAGCATAGTTTCAAATCATGTCACTATTTCAGATATTCTCTGCTAAATTTCCTCCAAGTGACAGTCTTTTCAAGGTATGACATCTGTAACAGGGCAAAATATTACAGTTGTAGTTCTTTAGACACAATGAAAACCAAGATGATCCAACTCACTGAAACCTAGGTGAATTCAATGGAATTTAGCAAACAGGAACTAAATGTAGCCCCATCATCAGCTCCTTCTGCCTTGTGTTTTCTCAACCTGACTTATTCCAAGATTAATCTAATCTAATTTTAAAAGGAAATCAGTCCTGAATGTTCATTGGAAGGGCTAATGTTGAAGCTGAAACTCCAATACTTTGGCCACCTGATGCGAAGAACTAACTCATTGGAAAAGACCCTGATGCTGGGAAAGATTGAAGGAGGGAGGAGAAGGCCACAACAGAGAATGAGAAGGTTGGATGGCATCACCAACTCAATGGACATGAGTAAGCTTTGAGAGTTGGTAAAGGACAAGGAAGCCTGGCGTGCACAGTCATTGGGGTCGCAAAGAGTCAGACAAGACTGAGCAACTGAACTGGATATTAAAAGGTGGTTAGGTTTTGCTTCAAAATTAATAAAATATCCACTTCTGTTTAAAAACTTAGAATCCTTAAAGAAATAAAGTGAAATGTGAATGTATTCCTCCTGTTCTATATCTCTAGTCTCACTTCTTGGAAGTAAATACTACTAAAATTTTCATGAGAACCTTTTGAAAAACGTTCTACAAGTACATAAGCATATGGCTCAATCTTCTTTTTTTCACATAAGTGGGAAATATGATACTCATCGGAAATGTACCTTTTTCAGTTATCTTGGGTATCTTCCATACCAAAATACATATTGAGCTGACATTACTTTGAACAATTATTAACATTCTCCATTAACAGATATTTAGGTTGGCTCTAGCTTTGCCATTACAGATAATAAACTTTTCTCATAACAAACAAACCTTGCTCATAACAAACTGGTGTGCCAGTGCCAGAGTGGTAGGGATAGGGGGACAGGCAAAATAGGTGAAGGGGATTAAGAGGTACAAATATCCAGTCATAAAAATAAATAAGTCACAGGGATATGTTATATAGCATAGGCATACAGTCAATAATATTGTAACAACTCTGTATGGTGATAGATGGCAGCTAGCTTTATTGCAATGATCATTTCATAATATACAAAAATATCAAATCACCATTAATGCACCTGAAATTAATATTATATATCAAATTTAACACATGTGTCTGTACTATTAATTTCTGGAAATGGAATTAATGAACCTAAGTGTATATGCATATTTTATTTCAATAGATATTGCCAAGATGGATCTTATACACATATACATATTTACAAACATGCATACACACAACATATATACATACATACACACAACATACAATTGGGGATGCACCCCAGACCCACTAACTCTGAATAACAGGGTATACTATATAAAAAAAATACACAGTATGAAAAATAATTTTGCAGTACAGAGATAGAGAATAAATTTTAGAACTTGTTCTTTGATGAAAAAAATGTTAAGTTGTATTAGTCTTTTCTGACAGCTACACCACATTGTTGATTCATACTGAGATTACTATCAACTAAAATTTCTAAGCCTTTTGGAGAGTAAATATTTGCTAAGCTATATTCACTCCATTATCTATTTTTATATTTATTTTATAGTGCCCAAAATATATGGTTTAATATTTTACCTATTCAGTATTGCTGAATATAATAATATTCAGTCCGTGTTTTGAATATTCAAATTCTTTGTGAACATAACTGTATAATTTTATCCAAATCACTAGTAAAATACTGAAATGAGCTAGGCCAAGAGCAGATTGCAGCCCAGCAGTAGAGGTCTCACTCTTGGTTAGCAACTATACATTAATCAGCCATTTTAAGGATTTACTTTTTATCAATTACAACTCAAACTAATTATGTGGTAATTTTTTACATTGTCGAATAAAGAGACATGTCTAAAAGATGTTGCCAAAATTCTTGTTGCAGTCTATGAATGTAAAATGGTTTAATATTCTAGAAACCCTGCCCATATATTGGACAAATAGTTATTGAGTATCCAATATATGCTGCATTTCTGTTAGGTATGTGGGATACAGGTAGTGAACAAGAAACAATAAATCACTGTCTTTATAAACTTTATATTTGAGAGTGGACAATGTACAATAAAAAACTAACAAAATAATATAAAATATAATTTCAAATTATAGCAGAGATTTTAAAAGAAATAAATATGGTGACATGAAAGGTTATAGCTAAAGGAGTAACTTAGAGAGGCTGATGTCTGAGATGATATTTGAGCCCAGTTTTCACAAATTGAACATAACAGAAGCTGTCCATATGGCCATATGAAAAAAGCAAACTGGGAAATTACTAAGTGTGAACTCCCTCAGGTGGTAAGAAGCTTATTGTGCTCTAGAAACAGAAAGGCCAAAGTGCAGAGATCTAATGCATGAAAATAGGAAAGGAAAATAACATGAAGTAGAGTTGACAGGTAGGCAGTAGAAATTTCACGTAAGTCTGAATAACTCGTTAAAAGAACTTTGCATTTTACTGTAAAAGGCTAAGGAAAGCAACTGCTATGCTAAACATTTTTCAAATTGGGTTTTTATATGGGAAGTAGGTTAGAGAGACCTGAGTATGAGCATGGAAACCACGTAGGATATTTCTGTAGTCAAAGATAGAAATGATGAGGCACAGACTTGATATTTTTCATCCTGTTGACAAACAACATGAAGAAAAGTATATAGATGCAAGAAAAATATTTTTGGTGAAACTTACAGGGCTTGTTAATGGATAAAATAGGAAAACTAGCCATTAGATATAATTAAAATACGAGTTTCACTAGAACAAGAGTTTTGTCTAATTTATTTTCTTTACTGTTTACTCCCCAGCTGCATAAATGATACCGACCACATAGCATATGTTCAATAAATATTTACTACATTAAAAAAAGAAAATCTCTAGGTTTTTCCTCAGAGAAATGAGGTGAAAGGCCATGCTGTTAACTAAAATCAGTAAGACTGAAAAAAAGAAAAATGAGGTGCGGGTGCAACTATTAGAAGTTCCATTTGGCTATTTTAAGTTTTAGATGTCTTCTAGGTATAAATGTGGAGATGTAAAGGGAAAATTAAGTATTTGAGCCTGGTATTTAAGAAAGATTTCTGGCCTATTGAGAAATATTGGGATGCGATCAAAATATAGCCATGAACTTTATTGTAATTAATAATAAAAGGAATATTAAAGAGTCTCTGAAGGGCATTTTAAAAAAGACCTGATTATGGGGACATATAAAACATGTTTGTTAATGGAAATATTTAATATCTTGAAGGAGTCACTTTTCCCTAAAATAATCTAAAACATTTTAACAATTTCAATAAAAACGTCTAATATGTATTTTTATAGAACTTTGTAAGTGGATACTTAAAGTTACATAAAAGAGCAGAGCAGAACAGTAATACTTTAAAGAAAGAAACAAGGCAAATTGATTGGAAGATATCAAGATGTAACCAAAAGTCACAATTAAGACTGTAACTCTCCCTGACACCAAAACCAAAGGTATAACACATGCACACAAAGATTATAGGCTAATGCCATTGATGAACATACATGCAAAAACCCTCGACTAAACATTAGCAAACCAAATTCAACAATACATTAAAAGGATCATATACTGTGAGCAAGTAGGATTTATCCCAGGGATGAAAGATGGTTCAGTATTTTCAAACAATCAATGTGATATACCACATTAACAAATTGAACAGTAAAAATCATATGATCATCTCAATAGATGTAGCAAAAGTTTTTGACAAAATTCAACATTCATTTATGATTAAAAAAATCCAAAAAGTGGGTATAGATGCAATACACCTCAAAATAATAAAGGCCATATATGAAAAACTCACAGTCAACATCATATGCACTGTATGCAAAGCTAAAAACATTTTCTCTAAGATCAAGAATAAGGATGCACACTCTTGCCATCTTTATTAAACATAGTTTGGAAGTAATATACACAGCATTCAGACAGGAAAAATAAATGAAAGGAGTCTAAATTTTAAGGCAAGAGGTAAAACTGCCACAGTTCATAGACAATAAGATCCAATATATGGAGAATCCTAAAGATGCTACAAAAAACTAACTTATCAGTGAATTCAATAAAGTTTCAGGATATAAAATTAATATACATAAATCAGTTGTGCTTCTATGCAGTAACAACAAACTAGAAAGAGAAATTGAGAAAATAACCCAATTTATAAATACATGACAAAATATAAAATATTTAGAAATAAATCTAAGGAGATAAGACTCTTATTAGGAAAACTATAAAACACTGATAAAGGAATTGAAGGAGATACAAAGAGATGCCTCTCCAATATCTTTATATATAATGTCCTTGGATTGGAAGAATTATTAGTGTTGATAAAGTGACCATATTACCCAAGGCAATCTACAGTTTCAATGTAATTAATAGCAAAATACCAGTGGCATTTTTCACAAAACTAGAACAAATAATTCATTTGTATGGAAACACAAAAGAGTCCAAATAGCAAACATAATCTTGAGAAAGAAGAACTAAGCCAGAAGCATCATTCTTCCTGATTTCAAACTATATTACAAAGCACAGTAATCAAAACAGTATGGAACAAAAATAGACAAAACTTACAAACATACAACATACAAAAATATACAAAAACAGACACATACATCAGTGGAACATAGAAAAGAGCCCAGAAAAAATAATTACAATTACGTGGCAATTAATCTATAAGAGGAGAGGCAAGAATATGCAATGTGGAAAATATACCCCTCTTTAATAAGTTGTATTGGGAAAACTGGACAGCTACTTGCAAAAAAAATGAAGCTGGACTATTTTCTTATACCATATATAAATTCAAAATGGATTGAAGACTTACATGTAAGACCCAAACCATAAAACTTCTAGGAAAAAAAATGTAGGCAGGATGCTCTTTGACATCAGTCTTAGCAATATTCTGGGGATATGTATTCTCAGGTAAAGAAAACAAAACCAAAGATAAACAAATGAGACTACATCAAACTTAAAAAGCTTTTGCACAGTGAGGGAAACTATCAACAAAATTAAAAGCCACATACCGAATGAGAGAAGATACTTGCAAACAAAATACTCACTAAGGGCTTAACATCCAAAACATACAAAGAACTCATAAGACTCAACATCAAAAAAGAAAGAAAGAAACAACCCAATTAAAAATAGGTAAAAAACCTGAATAGACATTTTTTCAAAGAAGTATGCAGATGGCCAACAGGCACATGAAAAGATGCTCAGTAACACTAATCATCAGGGAAATGCAAATTGAAGCCATGAGCTATCACTTTACACCTGTTGTAATAACAAGTGTAAACAAGGATGTAGAGAAAAGGGACCCCTTATACATTTTTTATGAGAATGTAAATTGGTGTAGCCACTATGAAAAACAGTAGGGGGTTCCTCAAAAAATTAAAAATAGAACTACCATATGATCCAGCAATTCCACTTCTGCGATTTTATCCAAAGAAAACAAAAACATTGGTTTAAAAAGATATATGTGAGAATTTCCTGGTGGTCCAGTGGTTAGGACTCCACTCTTTCACTGCTGAGGGCACGGGTTCAGTCCCTGGTTCAGGAAGTAAGATCCCAAAAGCCACAGCGCAGCCAAAAAAGGTTTTTTTTTAATTTAAAAAATTTAAAAAAATGAAAAGATATAGGCATCCCTATGTTCATCACAGCATTATTTATAATAGCCAAGATTTTAAAGTAGTCTAAGTGTTTCATCAATAAATGAGTGAATAAAGAAGATGCGGTACACACACACATACAACACAAACACAATGGAATATTACTCAGCCATAAAGAAGTTAACTAAATCTTGCCACTATAACAACATTGATAGACCTAGAAAGAATATGCTAAATGAGATAAGTCAAACAGAGTAAGATAAATATTACATGATTTCACTTATATATGGAATCTAAAAAATAAAGTATAATTGGTAAAGGATCAACTTTTTAATACAGGATGACAGCCCAGTGGTTACCACTGTTTAAAAAAATAGATTCAACCTCCTGTTAGCCATAAAAATAAATTGCAGATAAAATAAAGATTTAAATGTTAAATAACAGTATTTACTATTTTAAAAAGAAAATATGGGGACTATGTAACACTTTTGTTGGAAGAATTTCTTGACAAAGCACAAACCAACATACCATTGCACAGAATAGGTGATCAAATGTCTAATTAAAAAATTAAAAGATGAATCATATGTTCATGTTATAGTTCTTAAAATACTTTAGGATTAAAATATTATTTTCAAAGTTAAAGGAAAAGCCACAGTCAACAGAAGATATTTTTAATAAATCTAAGCAGTACAATAAAACAAGCAACTAAAAATAGTCAAAGGGTTTAAGCAATTCATAGACTTTGAAAGCCGAATGGGTTAATAACTGCTTTTTTAAGTGTTTTATTGAGTAATCATAAACGTATAAATTGAAACCAATGAGATATACTGAATACTATTCAGATTCAAAAGACATTTCAACAGTGACAACATCAAATGCTATCTACAATATGGAGAAACGAAAACTCAAACTACTGAGGAGAATGTAAGTGATTCAGCCACTTCAGAGACCTAATTGTACAGTTCTGTTCCCTATGGGATCTCATAGAAAACTGACCTCAGTTATGAGATCTCAGTTGCTGGCCTCTAGATTGTACTTCAGCCAGTTTTCACTTGTTAATCAGCATTAAGTCTAAAGAAGCAGTCACCTTATTATTTCCTAAATATTCTTACAGATGAAATCATTGGCAAAGCAAGCGAAGAATTTAACACACATTCTGCTTTTAGTAAAATTAGAATTCCAGCAGAAGTCCAGAGACTTGAAATTTCTAATCATTATTATATTTCATATCTTTATAACATTTGTGGTTTTAATTGGGAAGTAATTATCTACATCATTTGTTGCTTATTCTAAGGCAAGAAAGGATTGACCTTATGTGTATCCTCAGTTCTGTTCAGTCGCTCAGTCGTGTCTGACTCTTTGCGACCCCAAGGACTGCAGCACGCTAGGCCTCCCCATCCATCACCAACTCCCAGAGTTTACTCAAACTCATGCCCATCGAGTCGGTGATGCCATCCAACCATCTCATTCTCTGTCATCCCCTTTTCCTGTGTATCCTGAATTACAGTTTTGAGATAATTATTCATCTAGAAATAACTCCTAAGCAATATGCTTCTCTTTGGATTTTAAAAAACTCCTGAATTCCAGACATGACAATATTTCTTAGCTTTTTTCAAACTCATGCCTTCTTTTGATAAAAGAGGAAAAAAAGCATTCTTTTCATATGAGTTGAGATTTCAAATTAAATAGTGACTACAAATAAATCAGAACTGTTGGACAAAACACTGCTTTGATTTCAAACTATATCTTTCACAAAATTCTAAGATGGTCTCTCAGAAACTGTTACAAGAACCATGTGTTAAATAAAGAATGAAGTGCTTAGTAAAGAGTAAACTATGACCTTAGAATGAGTCATTTTATGTTTTTAAAATATATATTTTAATATGTTTCCATATGTATGAAAGTCTGAAGCATTACACATAATTTTTTATAGCTAGTTTAATGAAAGACAGTTATCATACCTGTGGACACAATGTTTCCAGGTGATTGGCAGCAACTCTGACAATCTTAATCCCATCTTCATTTGTTGACATGGAACAAGCAAGATTTGCCACCTTAAATACAAAATAATAGAAATTATCTCAGATTAACAAGGGAATGCAGAAACATCTGTTATCACAGACAGAAGCGTTTAAGTGTTCACTGAAAATTTCAATGACAACAGCGTTTTCATAAATGTCACTGGTATCTACTTTATGGAAGCATTCATAGATTCTATTAAATAACAGCAAAGGGCCATAAGATAGCGTTTAAAGTCAAAAGGAAGACTGGGGAATGAATTTGCAATCCCTGTTCAGTCTCTTGGTATCAATATCTAACCCATAATAAGATGTTGTTATGGTTTCTTAAGGGCTTTCCTGGTGGCTAAGAGGTTAAAATCTTCTGCTTCCAACGTGGGAGACCTGAGTTCGATCCCTGGGTGAGGAAGATCCCCTGGAGGAGGAAATGGCAACTCACTCCAGTATTCTTGCCTGGAGAATCCCATGGACGGAGGAGCCTGGCAGACCCCAGTCCATGGGGTCGCAAAGAGTCGACACAACTGAGCAACTTCACTTTCATTTTTCATGGTTTCTTATGAGCCTGAAAAAAAGTTCATCTATGGATTGAATGCTAAAAAATTCTTGAACTCTTATATGATTGTAGTTTAAGTTTGTAATTGGTTTATTATTTTCCAGAAGTCTATTATGCATTCTTAAGTTGCATTAAGCATGACTGTATCTTTGTTCATGTTTTATTCAGCATCAAATATGCTACAAAGCTGGGCAAATACAAGATAATTGAATTTTTCTTCCTGTTCTGGATTTTCTACTACAACTTCATAGGCACTATTTGACATTCCAGCAGTCAATTTGATTCACGCCCTTAGTAATATCCATATTTTTTTATACATTATTATTTTGAAACACATTGTTTTCCAGGGATATAAGTGCCCTTTTAAATAACTGCCTTCATGGCGATGACCTAAGTCCAACGTTCATAAAGATTTTCTTTATGCCATGAATAAGTTATGAGAAAGCTTGTGGAATTCCTTCCTTTTCCTTTGAACTTCAGTCTTATTCAACATTTCCCTTGCTAGCAGGTGAGTGTTCATGTACAGAGGCAATGTTTTCTTAGATCTACAAAATATATCATTGCCTCCATCACTGCAAAGAGATCACTTTCCTAACAATCATTTTCCTCATGTCTCAGTTACTATACACTTTAAAATAAGGCAGTTTTTACTGATCAAATCCAAAATCCAATCAGTTACAGAGAAACTTCACTTAAACTGCATGTGTTGGAAGTGAACAACAAACATATCTTTGGATGACTATCTGTAGAATACCAAAAACTGTTACTTACATGGATTTACAGCCTTTTTTTTTTTTATAGCATTACTTTAAATATGTTGGCAGTGAAACAACTCCTTGGTTTGCATTTACATATAATGAAATAACAGCCATACATTATTTAACTGTGGAATGGCATTGATCACTTTATTAATGTACATGGAAATGGCTTACTTGAAAAGGTCTTTTGTTAGCTTGAAGGTCACAGTGCCTCAACTTTCATATCAGCCAAATAATTAGCACATTTGTGAATTATTTGAAAAGGGCAGTTGTTTCCGTACCCCACTCCATTCTTAAAACCCCACTCACAGAAAGTAAAATTTAGCAGTCTAATTATTTTAATAAATTTTATAATAATTTGCACTGTACTTGCAGAAAATAGCTGTCTGTAAATTTGAACACTGTTTGTTTTAAGTAGAAATTTAAAATTATTGGTTCAATCTTTTGGTCAAATAGATGAATGTTGGTTAAACCAAGGTTTAAAAATTACAGAAAGATATTTTATATAGACACTTTTGAAATTTCTTTAATTTTATATTGGAATATAGTTGATTAACAATTTTATGTCAGTTTTAGCTGTACAGTAAAGGGATTCAGTTATATATGTATCTATTATTTTTCAAATAATTTTCTCATTTAGGTTATTACAGGACATTAGAGATACCAAGGGAACATTTCATGAAAAGATGGGGTCAATAAAGGACAGAAATGGTATGGACCTAACAGAAGCAGAAGATATTAAGAGG
The DNA here is from genome assembly GCF_033118175.1 of Dama dama. Classification (NCBI taxonomy): domain Eukaryota; kingdom Metazoa; phylum Chordata; class Mammalia; order Artiodactyla; family Cervidae; genus Dama; species Dama dama. Next base: position 26,260,925 of record NC_083695.1, read on the forward strand.
TGGCAAGAATACACAGAACTGCGCAAAAAAGATCTTCACGACCCAGATAATCACGATGGTGTGATCACTCACCTAGAGCCAGACATCCTGGAATGTGAAGTGAAGTGGGCCTTAGGAAGCATCACTATGAACAAAGCTAGTGGAGGTGTTGGAATTCTGGTTGAGCTATTTCAAATCCTAAAAGATGAAGCTGTGAAAGTGCTGCACTAACTATGCCAGCAAATTTGGAAAACTCAGCAGTGGCCACAGGACTCGAAAAGGTCAGTTTTCATTCCAATCCCAAAGAAAGGCAATGTGAAAGAATGCTCAAACTACCACAGAATTGCACTCATCTCACATGCTAGTAAAGTAATGCTCAAAATTCTCCAAGCCAGGATTCAGCAATATGTGAACCGTGAACTTTCAGATGTTCAAGCTGGTTTTAGAAAAGGCAGAGGACCAAAGATCAAATTGCCAACATCTGCTGGATCATCGAAAAAGCAAGGGAGTTTCACAAAAAAAAATCTATTTCTACTTTATTGACTATGCCAAAGCCTTTGACTGTGTGGGATCACAATAAACTGTGGAAAATTCTGAAAGAGATGGGAATAACAGACATCCTGACCTGCCTCTTGAGAAATGTGTATGCAGGTCAGGAAGCACCAGTTAGAACTGAACATGGACCAACAGAGTGGTTCCAAATAGGAAAAGGAGTATGTCAAGGCTGTATATTGTCACCCTACTTATTTAACTTATATACAGAGTACATCATGAGAAACGCTAGGCTGGAGGAAGCACAAGCTGGAATCAACATTGCTGGGAGAAATATCAATAACCTCAGATAGGCAGATGACACCACCCTTATGGCAAAAAGTGAAGAGGAACTAAAAAGCCTCTTGATGAAAGTGAAATAGGGGAGTGAAAAAGTTGGCTTAAAACACAACATTCAGAAAACTAAGTCATGGCATCCGGTCCCATCACTTCCTGGCAAATAGATGTGGAAACAGTGGAAACAGTGGGTGATTTTATTTTTCTGGGCTCCAAAATCACAGCAGATGGTGATTGCAGTAATGAAATTAAAAGACACTTACTGCTTGGAAGGAAAGTTATGACCAACCTAGACAGCATAATAAAAAGCAGAGACATTGCTTTGCCAGCAAAGATCTGTCTAATCAAGGCTATGGTTTTTTTCCAGTGGTCATGTATGGATGTGAGAGTTGGACTATAAAGAAAGCTGAGTGCTGAAGAATTGATGCATTTGAACTGTGGTGTTGGAGAAGACTCTTGAGAGTCTCTTGGACTGCAAGGAGATCCAACCAGTCCATCCTAAAGGAGATCAGTCCTGGGTGTTCATTGGAAAGGCTGATGTTGAAGCTGAAACTCCAATACTTTGGCCACCTGATATGAGGATCTGACTCATTGAAAAAGACCCTGATGCTGGGAAAGATTGAAGGCAGGAGAAAGGGATGACAGAGGTTGAGATTGTTGGAGGGCATCACCGACTCGATGGACATGGGCTTGGGTAGACTCTGGGAGCTGGTGTTGGACAGGGAGGCCTGGCGTGCTGCGGTTCTTGGATTGCAAAGAGTCAGAGACAACTGAGCAACTGAAGTGAACTGAACTGAAGCAGTATTCCCTGTGCTATATAGTAGGTCCCTATTGGTTATCTATTTTAAATATAGTAGTGTGTACATGTCAATCTCAGACTCCCAATTTGTGCCAAACAATCCAATCAAAAAAGTGAGCAGAAGACCTAACTAGACATTTCTCTAAAGAAGACATATAGATGGCCAAGAGGACTTTCCCGGTGGCTCAGCAGTAAAGAATCTGCCTGCAATGCAGGAGACACTGGTTCAATCCCTAGATCAAGAAGATTCCCTCAAGAAGCGAATAGCAATCTACTCCAGTATTCTTGCCTAGAGAATACCATGGAAGAGGAGACTGGTGGACTACAGTCCATAGGGTCACAAAGAGTTGGATATAACTGAGTATGCACACAGACTCACACACAGATGAACAAGAAGCATACCAAAAGATGCTCAACATCAGAAACATTAATTTTAGAAAAATTAATTATTAGAAAGTAATGATTTCTAATAGGCATTAATTATTAGAAAAGGTATTATTAGAAAAATACAAATTAAAACTACAATGAGATATCACTTCACATCAGTCAGAAGGGCCATCATCAACAAATCTACAAACAATAAATGCTGAAGAGGGTGTGGAGAGAAGGAAACCCTCCTTCACTGTCAGTACGAATGTAAATTGGTACAAACACTATAGAGAGCAGTTATGGAGGTCTCCGAAGAAACTAAAAAATAAGGACTTCTGTGGTTGTCCATTGGTTAAGAATCTGCCTTCCAATGCAGGGGACTCCATCCATGGTCAGAGAACTAAGATCCCACATTGCTGTTGTTGTTGTTTAATCTCTATGTCATGTCAGACACTTTTGCAACCCGATGGACTATAGCCTACATGTTATGGGGCAACTAAGCTCGGACCACAAGTAGAGAGAAGCCTCTGCTGCGACAAAGAGCCCATGTGCTCTGAAAAATTATGATGCGGCCAAATAAATAAATAAATATTTTTTAGAAAACATAACTACCATATGATCCACAAGCCCACTCCTGGGCATGTATTCAGAGAAAGACATCCTTTCAAAAGAATCCATGCACTCCAATGTGTGTTGCAGTGCTGTTTATAATAGCCAACATATGGACGCAACCTAAATGTCCACTAACATAGAAATGCAGAAACAAGAGGTGGTACATATATACAACAGAACATTATTCAGCCATTACAAACAGTGAGATAATGTCATTTGCAGCAACGTGGATGGACATGGGGATTATCATAGTAAGTAAAGTATGTCAGAAAGAGAACAAACTTGCAGAGTCTTACATGATACAAATGAACTTATTCACAAAACAGAAAAAGGCATGATAAAGGACAGAAACAGTAATGACCTAACAGAAGTAGAAGAGATTAAGAGGTGGCAAGAATACATAAAAGAACTATACACAAAAAGTCTTACTTATCCAGATAACCGCAGTGATGTGATCACTCACCTAGAGCTGGGCATCCTGGTGTGTGAAGTCAAGGGACCTTAGGAAGCATTATTACAAAGCTAGTGGAAGTGACAGAATTTCAGCAGAGCTATTTAAAATTCTAAAAGATGATGCTCTTAAAATCCTGCACTCAATATGTCAGTAAATTTGGAAAACTCAGCCATAGGACTGGAAAAGGTCAGTTTTCATTCTAATCCCCAAGAAGGGCAATGCCAAAGGATGTTCAAACCACCTGGATAATTGCTCTCATTTCACATGTTAGTAAGTTTATGCTCAAAATTCTAGGCTTCAACAGTACAGGAATTGAGCACATCCAGATGTACAAGCTGGATTTTAAAAAGGCAGAGGAACCAGAAAACAAATTGCCAAAGCCCATTGGGTCATAAAGAAAGCAAAGAAAGTCTAGAAAAACATCTACTTCTGCTTCACTGACTACACTAAAGCCATTGCGTGGATACACTTTCATTTTTAATTTATTATCTTTATCCTTTTTTTCTTTTAAAAACAAGCATTCTTCTTCTGGACATTTACTGGTTACCATGTTACTGAAGTCAATTTAATTATTAATGTTAACATAAAAATGATCCTAAACACAAAGTTTCTGTTTATATTATCATACTTAAGTTTTATTTACAAAACACTGAGTTGAAACTACAACTCAAAGTTTTCTACTCCATAAATGATCATATTAACATTCTTTCTGTCTTCTTTCCTTCAGACATACCCAAACTTCTCCTTACCAGAACTGTTCTACCTCAGGTAAGCTTTCTAGATAGTCAGTTACAATTACCAAATTAAGGCTAGTAGGGTTACAGTGATATTTTATACAAACAAATTTAAATGTATAGGATAGTTAATATTCTGTGACCAGAGACAGTTATGTGTTAAAAATATCTTTACATTTCTAATTTGAGTGATTTGTGACATCTTTTCTAGGTCAAAGTGAAAGTTGCTCAGTCGTGTCCGACTCATTGCAACCCCATGGACTACACAGTCCATGGAATTCTCCAGGCCAGAATACTGCAGTGGGTAGCCTTTCCCTTCTCCAGAGGATCTTACCAACCCAAGGATTGAACCCAGGTCTCCCGCATTACAGGCTGATTCTTTATCAGCTGAGGTAAGTGAAAGCCAAATTTCTTCTAATATTCATAAGTTCTGTGTGGCTCTTCAGGCAGTCAGGCATGATCCTAGGCAAAACATGAAGGTAACTCCCTACTGGTCAAAGATAATAGCATGCAAATAAAATATTTTGTAAGATACTTTGAGATATTTGGACATTTGACATCTTTTATATATTGAATTTTGACAATGTTTCAAAAGTCTAGGTGAAGTTTTATTATTCAAGAGATCTTTGTGAAAGATTTCTGTCCTCTAAGAGAAATTGTTCATAGAGGGGTTTTGGAGACCTGGATTTTAACCTGATTCCCACAATTATCAAATTTTTTGACCATGGATAAAATGGTAATATCTGAGAGAACTTTGTTGTCTATAAAATGGGTATGATAGTATCAGTATCTACCTAACTTGAGTATTTGGAAGATTAAATGAGACAGAGTATGAAGACAGCTTGATACCTGGTATCCCTGACCATGTATGAATTTCCTTCCAGATCATCTTATCTTTTACTAATCCAGGATGGGGAAGAACATTCACTCTCTCAAGAGATTTTATAGAATTAAAACCTTAGGAGTCTAAAAAAATATGACACAATTTCTAATCAAAGAGCCAAAAATCAAAATGTTTTAAGGACTCAGGCAAGATATGCAAATATAGAGTCTATATGTAACAGTCGGTTGGGTAGGGTGGTGGGGCCTCAGGCAGACATGAGCATGTATGCCCTGTCTAATGGCATTAGACCTCATTAAAATACAAGGAAAAACTCATAGCCTTGGTCAAACTAACAGTCTGTTCACTTACTTTAGTTCATAGTTCACCAGTTTGTGACCTCTGACCATATTCTCTCACCCCCTATTTTATAGACAGGAAAACAAAACCAAACAGAGAGAAGAAATATATTCAAATAATCCACTGACAGGAAGACTATAAACCAGGAAACAATGTATGCTCTTTATTCCACCCTGATTTAAAGTATTGAAAATTTCCTGCGTTGAAATGATTGACCAGACTATTTATTCATGTTGTGCCTTACCCAAGGCCAAGAAAATCAGAATCTAAATTATCCTAGGGACCTAACAGAAGTAGAAGATATTAAGGAGAGGTGGCAAGAATATACAGAAGAATTGTACAAAAAGGATCTTCACAACCCAGATAATCACAATGGTGTGATCACTCACACTCACCTAGAGCCAGACATCCTGGAATGTGAAGTCAAGTGGGCCTTAGGAAGCATCACTATGAACAAAGCTAGTGGAGGTGATGAATTCCAGTTGAGCTATTTCAAATCCTAAAAGATGATGCTGTGAAAGTGCTGCACTCCATAGCCAGCAAATTTGGAAAACTCAGCAGTGGCCACAGGATTGGAAAAGGTCAGTTTTCATTCCAATCCCAAAGAAAGGCAATGTGAAAGAATGCTCAAAACTACAACACAATTGCACTCATCTCACATGCTAGTAAAGTAATGCTTAAAATTCTCCAAGTCAGGCTTCACCAATATGTGAATCATGAACTTTCAGATGTTCAAGCTGGTTTTAGAGAAGGCAGAGGAACCAGAGATCAAATTGCCAACATCTGCTGGATCATCAAAAAAGCAAGAGAGTTCCAGAAAAACATCTATTTCTACTTTATTGACTATGCCAAAGCCTTTGACTGGGGAATAGCCTTTCACAATAAACTGTGGAAAATTCTGAGAGAGATGGGAATACCAGACCACCTGACCTGCCTCTTGAGAAACCTGTATGCAGGTCAGGAAGCAACAGTTAGAACTAGATATGGACCAACAGACTGGTTCCAAATAGGAAAAGGAGTACGTCAAGGCTGTATATTGTCACCCTGCTTATTTAACTTATATGCAGCGTACATCATGAGAAACTCTAGGCTGGAGGAAGCACAAGCTGGAATCAACATTGCTGGAGGAAATATCAATAACCTCAGATATGCAGATGATACCACCCTTATGGCAGAAAGTGAAGAAGAGCTGAAGAGCCTTTTTTTGAAAGTGAAAGAGGAGAGTGAAAAAGTTGGCTTAAACTTTTTTTAAACATTCAGAAACTCAACAGTCAACATTCAGAAAACTAAGATCATGGCATCCGGTCCCATCACTTCATGGCAAATAGATGGGGAAACAGTGGAAACAGTGGCTGACTGTATTTTTCTGGGCTCCAAAATCACAGCAGATGGTGATTGCAGCCATGAAATTAAAAGACACTTACTGCTTGGAAGGAAGGTAACCTAGACAGCATATTAAAAAGCAGAGACATTACTTTGTCAACAAAGGTCCATCTAGTTAAGGCTATGGTTTTTCCAGTGGTCATGTATGGATGTGAGAGTTGGACTATAATGAAAGCTGAGCACTGAAGAATTGATGCTTTTGAACTGTGGTGTTGGAGAAGACTCTTGAGAGTCCCTTGGACTGCAAGGAGATCCAACCAGTCCATCCTAAAGGAGATCAGTCCTGGGTATTCATTGGTAGGACTGATTTTGAAGCTGAAACTCCAATATTCTGACCACCTCATGTGAAGAGCTGACTCATTGGAAAAGACCCTGATGCTGGGAAAGATTGAAGGCAGGAGGAGAAGGGGATGACAGAGGTTGAGATGGCTGGATGGCGTCACCTACTCAATGAATATGGGTTTGGGTAGACTCCGAGAGTTGGTGATGGACAGGGCGGCTTGGCGTACTGCAGTTCATGGGGTCGCAATGAGTCAGACATGACTGAGCGACTGAACTGAACTGAAATTATCCTAAATGGAACCAAAGGCACTCAGTTTCCAAATGGAAACTCAGGCACTCACAAGTTTATTAAAAAGAAAAGTCTAGGACACAATTTCTTTCATTTTTTAAAATAAAAGATTAAGTTGTATCTTTAAAATCACTGCTGATCTAATAATTGCAAAAGTCAAATAAAAAATCTTCAAACAGGGAAATGTTGTCATGTTACGCAGAGGGGAGTGATTTTTTTTTTTTTTTTTTTTAGCATCAGCATCTCTCTCATGATCCTCTTTCCTTCACACAAGTCGTTTCACCTTCTAAGATGTATCACATTCTAGAAGTTTTAAATTTGAATCCACTGCCCTTTCAGGTATATTGAAAATATTGCAGACAATAAAGACTGGCTAGACAATTCTTGAATTAATTCACATTAGTTACTATCCTACTGACGTTTGTTCTTCTCTTACTAGTTCCAGTTCTGTATACTAATCATTGATATCTCTGGGATCTTTTCTATTTATTGGACTATGATCCTTCCCCTTCACCTGGCATATAACATGGTATCTCTCATCCCTGACCTATGTTCTTAAGAGAGAAATTCTCTGCTCAGGAACCTGGACTCATAAAATCCTGCCAGCTAGGCTAGTTCTGTCCCTCACTTTCCACCAAGGTCAAGGAGATGGCCACACTTGACCCTTCCAACCCCCAGATTATACAAAGATAATAGTACTGGGCTTCTCAGTGGTAAAGAATCCACCTGCTAATGGAGGAGACACAGGTTCAATCCCCAGGTCAGAAAGATCCCCTAGAGAAGGAAGTGACAACCCTCTCCAGTATTCTTGCCTGGGAAATGCTATCTACGGACAGAGTAGTCTGGTGGGCTGCAGTCCATAGGGTCACAAAAGAGACGGACATCACTAAGTGACTAAACAACAGTAACTATGCTAGTACCAAGGAAAGCTACAAAAACAGTATTTGGGAAGTGGGAATAATGTCAATGACCTTTATATCAGTCTACCATGCTATAGGGCTTAACTCTGCTTTTTATTATTCTGAGCTAGTAAAGATACTGTATTTTAAAAATATAGAATACCATATCATGCTATAGGTTAGGATTCCAATATCAAGTGTTATTTGAAACTTCAGGTGCAATAATTGTCCTCTCAAGTCATCTGAGACACTGAAATAATATTGTTGCTTGGAACAAGCTCACTATTTGAACAGCTGATCATCATACATCTTTCATTCTGTCACTAAGGGGTTCTCACACACTATTTACTTGTGATATGATTTCTCAAGAACATGAAGTCAACTTTGATGTTTGGTGAGATTTCCATTGTTGCATATCCATAGTTTATATATAGTTCACATAGTTAATTGTAATACCATGTTACTGTGTAGCTTAGCTCTCAATGCGGGGGAGAGATCCTTTCCTCATTTTTATGCATTTTCCTCTCTGGCCGATGGTCATTTAACTCCTATGTAGGCACGCTCAGAGACAGAATTTACTGTTTTCCAGGACAGTGTATTCCTGTTGCAAGATAGTCCAAAGTTACAGAAGTTAAGATGTTCTTCCTTATAAAGAAGTGAAATCTTTCTTTCAACAGCTTCCTCATAGAGGTCACAGAATCCAAAATGTCAAATATCTTCAATAATAGAAAAAAAGATTGACCCCACGGAAAATCTGTATTAGTAGCTCTCAATCTGCAGTATAAGTTAGATGGTGCACATAATAATCATTGGTATGGCTATTAAAAGAAAAGTCCAGAATCCTTCTGCCAAGATACTCTGATATATTAAGTATGTCTGTGGGTGGAACTTATAAGAGGTATAAACTGTGTTTAATTCAACTTTTTAAAGTTTTTCAAGTGAGAACGTATACATGTATAGGTATGGCTGAGTCCCTTTGCTATCTACATGAAACCATCACATTTTTAATTAGCTCCACTTGAACATAAAATAAAAAGTTAAAAAAAAGTTCCCCAGATAACTCTGATATACTGCTCTCAACATACACACACACAACACACTACACATATAGACTTTGTGTTGATTTTCATTTGTTTGGATAAGACACTCCTTCCTGAAGATTAATGTGAAGTGGTGAAAATCTACAAGAAGCATGAACTGACTATACACACACACACACACGCACATATGGAAAAGGCTAGGAAGTCACAGAAAAGGCTTCACAAATTAGAGATAAGGAATAACAACCTATACTACCACCTGAGAAATAGAGCTTAATCTATTAGGGCTACTGTAACAAAAGCAATAGACGGGATAGCTTATAAACAACAGAATTAACTTCTCACAGGGCTAGAGTTTGGGAAGTCTGTGATCAAGGTGGTGGCAGATGCAATGCCTGGTGAGTACCAGCTTCCAGGTTCCTAGACTGACCCTCTACTCTAGCTGGAACCTCACATAGCAGGAGAGGTGAGGGAAATCTCTGGGAGTCCTTTGCATAAGGGCACTAATCACATAGATAAGGGTTCTTCTCTCATGACCTAATCACCTTCAAAATTTTCCATCTCCCAGTCCAATCACCCTGGGTGTTAAGATTTCAATATATGAATTTGGGGGGACACAAACATTTAGTCTATGAGATATAAAAGTTTAAAACTCAAAATACTCAGGAAACAAGAAAATCAAATGTAGAAGAGACTTTTGGCCTTCTCTCTGACATCCGCTCCTTTTTCTGTCAATAATAGTCTGATTTCCCTTTGGACAACTGCTGTCTCCTCCTCTAGCCCAGTGGTACGAAGTCTTGGTATGACAGTTAATAAAGATGCCTAGTTCTTACCTGGCCCTGGTGTGGGCACATCTACCACTTCCTGAGAGGAATCCTGGAGCAGCTCCTGTGTCTAGGCAGTCTCAGCCCTCTGCCTGTATTTATGTGCACTAGCTTGTATCTTCCAATGAAGTCTCTCTTGTTTTCTACTTAAGTAAGCCAAATTCATATTATCATGCCTGCAAACATACTGAAATGAGTCCTGAGCCAGAAATTTACATACCACTTATGCATTAATTTCAGATGGTTCCTCTCAGCAAAGTAAAAGGCTGGCAATGCAGAACTTCACTTCAGTAGAAGGCACTTTCTAATCAAAAGTCTGCAACCTAGATGTCTTAATAACAGGAGCAAGCATGGGGGAAGGAGATGTTCATCTCAGTTCCTGCACATGTAGATAAATGTGTTTATTACCTCTCCTCTTTTGAATATCTAATCCCTTGGTGTCTATTAGAACACTTTACATACAAGGTACAAAGGATATCTAGTTCTTGAAGAAAATAATTAACCAATTTGGGGTTTATCCTTTTACAAACCATTTATTATGTCAGAAAGCCATCCTTCCATGTGCTTTTTTAAATTCATACCTGTATATTAAAGTCTGAATCAAATACTATCTCCTCCACAAACCCTTCCCCGACACCCAGAATCAGAATTCATACTCCCACAATAAGATCTGCTTCATTCTTGCAAGACTCACTTATGTTTATTTCAGATAGTAAACTGCTAGATGGTAAGGATAATCATGTACTCTTTTCTAAAAATATTTTTTATCAGGTTAAGTATCCTAAAAATAGAAGGCAGTCTATGTAAATAAACAAAAATAATAACATCTTTTTTGGTCATGCTCTTCAGCCTATAGGATCCCAGTTCCCCAATCAGAGACTGAACCCAGGCCCTCAGCACTGAAGGCATGGAGCCCTAACCACTGGACCACCAAGGAGTTTGCAATAGTTTATCTTTATGCATTTGGAAATATATGACCTTCTACTGTGTTTTAAACTAATACATTTAATGAAGTATATTTATTAGAGGGCTTAATGCAACTTAATTTTTTCATTGAAAACTATCTTCTTCCTCTGCCCTTTCCTTATAAAAAAAAAGTTTCTAATTATCTATTATAGGAGCATAAAATAAGTATCATTACTTTAAGTTATGGAGGAAAATACTTGAGGAAAGAAAGCCCTTGAATCATTAAACTTAATTGCTTTGAGTTGATTTCAGTCCAACTGTGTTTGCATATTGGGAGCATCAAAATCTGACAAGTCTAGCAAAGATACAAATAAACACAGGCAAACTTGGAGTAAGAATACTGAAACAGTACAGCTAAAGCAAGATTTTTATTTATGACTTGGCATTTGCAAAAGATTGGATTGCTTACTGAATTTAGAAAAGAATAAAAGTTCACAAAAACTTGTGAAGAGCCATGAAGAAGGGAAAGAGAAAGTACAGAGGGTATTAATTAGGAAGTCACTTACTAACTTATCAATAGCAATTTGATGCGTTTGAGTATGGAATAAATAGTCTTACAAGAGGATCTAAGAGACCAATATATATTAGGAAGATAGAAATTGTTTTCTATCTTTATCTTTAAACCTATGATGAGTCTTGTAAAATGTGGCCAGAGATAGAAAAGGTCACCCACAATACTCTGATGTCATAGAGGCTAGGAGAACAGAAAGGTTCAAGAAGGTAGTTTCAAATATCAACAAAAAAAAAAGAGAGAGAGAGAGAGAGAGAGGTCAAGTAGGTAATTCCTGAAATTACTCATTGATTCAGACACAGAGATTCACTGATTCAGGCCATTTTAAGTTTGGGTAGAATGATGATGGCCAGACTAGCCTAATGTGGACAGAGACAGTATAGGAGGGGAGGTAGCCCATGTGTCTTATGAACAAAGGAGAAAGCAAGAGGCTGCCTGGACAATACTCATTCCCATTTCCTTCCCTTATGGATCTATTTGTTTTGATGTCATCTCTCAAATCATCTCCTGAATCATCTACTTTTTTTTCTCCCTACCCTAGTCAAGTGTACTGTCAATTTTTTCATTCAGTCTTAGCTTTTATTCTCAGCCACTATGCCTTCTCTGTAATATACTCACCATACTGCAGCTAACATTTTTTTTTCAAGTGCAAATTCTACTCCGCCATCATCATCTCCCATTCCCATCCCATAGGCTCTTCCTTACAAGATCCTGTACAGCCTGGCCCAAGACTCATCACATAGTTCTTCATTGCACTCTCTCAGCCTAATTTCAAATATCCACACCTCCTTCTGCCACAGGACACTTGTACATGCCATTTTCTTTAGCCTGGAAGGTATTCCTTCTGCTTCTCACTGCCACATTTACATCACACATAGATACACTCAGCTGCAGATCTATTCTCAAAGCAAAATTTTAGAAAGTTTTTCACCAACACTACATTCCCTATCCACCACTGAGCTCTCCTCCAACGCAAGTCAGGTTTTTCCTTGAGAGCCTGATTCTCAGTTTGTTGTTATACATTTATTGAAGACAGTATTTGATTAGTGACCATTTCCTCTGCTTTATAAGAGCAGGGCCCTTATTTGCTCATCATTGGAACCTCATTTTCTAGTACTTGATATATAAATAGCCAGACAATAAATAGTTCTTCAGTGAGTGAATAAATGAATAAATGCATGAATTAGTATGCTTAAGAATGTACCGTCCTCAAAGAGAGAATGAAAATTTGAGCTTAGAGGGAGGAGACAGCAGCAGAAATTCAGGACAAGTGAGAAAGAGAAATGAAATTTCTCTTTGAAATTCATTTGCAATTTTCCGCAAAGGTTTAGACATCAGGACTTCAAAGAAAAGTAACACACTTTTCTTCTAGTCTGGTCACCATACTTAATGAAGATTAGAGGGCAGCTTCTTTCTTTCAAGTTTTACTTTTCACTTCAGATATCAAATTGGGAACAACTGACTAGCTCCCAATTTAGCCTTTATTTATTTTTAATCAAGTAAAATAACTCTTCAAAGAACCCAGTCTGGCTGCCAAATGCTGGTGAGTATGGCAGACGGACAGAGGCGCGATAACTCCCGTGAACAAACCCAGGAGCTTTTCCGTCTCCAGCAGAATGCAATGTAACGCATGCTTTGTTTCCAGGCAAGGCTGGATCGGAGGTTTGGGACTGAGCTGAGCCTGAGAAGTGTTGAAGGGGGTCTGCGTTCTCTTATCGTTGGCGTCCAAGTGACCTCTGGCCAAACAAGCCAGCTCTTCCATTCCTCCTGGTCAAACAATGCTGCTCTTCTTGTATTAATGAGAAATGACCATGAATTATGAGTTTTGTAGAAATTTGACTCAAAGAATTGTGCTATAAAAGACAGTGGCAAGGTGCAGGTAAATAGTTTCATCAGGGAACAAATACTCATTATCCACCTATGATATGGATGTGGGCTAGGAGCTTTCAGAGAACTCAAAGACAACACAGGCAAATCTCAAGAAACACAATCTATTTAATTTAAGGGGACACATGAAACTGTCAGAGAATACAACTGTAGTTTCTAAGTATGATAGGAAGCTAGAAGGAGGTGAACCTCCTACTAGTGACTTTAGGCAGACTCTTTTATGGAAACAAACATTTACCAAGGAACTTCATATTCTCTAGATCTTTGCATATCAAATTGACTCCAAGACATTTTGAATCTTAAATCACACAATCCTGGGTCTGATATTTGTTTTGCTAATGTAACTATTTACATCTCTGTCTTTGGTTATCCATCTATAAGATAAGCAGATTAATTCTTTGACCTCTAGGCCCCTTCCCATTTTAATAATCACATTTTACTGATTGTGCAACTTGATAACAGAATTAGACAGGAATTAGGTAAGGAGCAGAAATATCAGGTAATTTTGATGTTAATTTAAAGATCACATTTTTAAATAAAATATTAGCAAATTAACTCTAATTATGTAATTAAAGAATAGCAATACAGCAAGACAGTAGAGAGTATCCTAGCAATAAAACAGTGGGTCATGATTGGGAAATCCTACCAATGAAATTCCTTTTTAAACTATATTTTAACATATTTTAGAAAAGCAGTTGATAAAGTTTTATGTATATCCTTATTAAGGTAAAACAAACTGAACTAAAACAAACACAAAAAACAAACAAAAATCTTAGACAGCTATGAATAGAATAAATTATTCTTAAATGGAACCAGGTCAAATTACAGAAAATTAAAGAAAATTACAGAATCCTGCTCAAAAGTCAAGATTAAAATAATCATTCTTCTTATCACTGAGGTTAACCAACATTGTGTTCAAGGTTCCAGTTAAGATAAATGAAGCTAAGAAATAAATGATAGCTTCAAATATTATAAAGAAAGGAAATATTTACATTCTCAGGTGACAAAATTGAGTTAAACCCCAACTCTTAATATGAGTTTTATATGGGAATCAATTTTGTCATGAAGAGAAGCACTGCATTTTAACTACATAGTTCTATATTGACTGACATTTTTCCAAGAGTCTTTTTCCACTGTATTGTTGTCTAATTAGAAAAATAAAAGAGATTGATAAAATAGTTTTATATTTTTGAGTTGGAAATGTACCAGTGACAAGTAAAATGTATAACATGATCTATTTATTAAAAATGATGAATGTGTGTGTGTGTATAACATCTAAAATGCTGTTCACCAAAATGGTAATTGTGGTTATCTCAGAAGGGTAAGAGTCAGGAAAATTTCAACTTTCTTCTACTATATTTTAAAAATTTATAGTTTGGGTTATCCCAATAAGAATGCATCATTTTTATAGTCAGAAAATACAATAAGATAATTTTCATTTTGAAGAGGATAATTTTTTTCTATATCTATATTTGAACTTCTAATACCAATTATATTAATCATGACACAGTGCAAAAGCAGTAAAGGATCTTGAACCACTTAAAAATAAAGCTTCCAGAAAATATGATATAATGTTTGAGGGCTGCTAGGTAGGAAATAGTTTATGTTATTTCATAACTGTTTATTTAAAATGATACAAAAATAAGGTTGATAATTCATAATAGGAAAATCAGACCTTAGTTTTACCTCACATTATTTAATATAGTGGCAGATATCAAATGAATCAAAGCCCACTGCCAAAAAGAATATCAGACCACCCCAAAGTGATCTTAATAATGAATAAAAATTCAATTTGTTTGGAAAGTTAATAGTTTTCCATGCATGCATGTATGTGTGCATGTGTGCAAGTGTGTGTGTGTGTGTGCATGTGTGTGTGTTTGCTGTTCTGTGTGTCTGTCCGGCTGTATGTAGTAGATATGAGGTGATGATTCTTGTGATTAAGGGATAATTTCTAAATTTCTCTCTCTTTCTTATCTTCACTATGCCCCACAACTCCACTCAGTTGCCGCAGTTCAGCATGTGAACTTCTTATTCTTCTCCAAGAACTCATTAAAGATGAAAACATTTATTTGTCTAAGTGAACACATGTCAAAGTTATTCTAAAAACAGGCATTAGTATGCTATACGAGGACGTGCCATCACCATCACCTGATAAACAAATGAGATGAACACTCACACACAGGACTTAAACAGGTTTGACTGTTTGAGTATTGCTTCTAATAAATTATCTGAAGTATATGTTACATAACTCAAATTGAGGACAGCAATGTACACCACTCTAGAGTCCCATTCTACCAAACACATTTCTCATCTTTTATTTTGGAACAATATATACTGCACATACATACACATATACTATATTAATATGCAATGTAAATTATAAGGGAAAAACTAGACAGACCATTTTCCAAGGTCCCTTTCTAAATTAAGTTATCATTCACCTCAGAATCACAACCCAAAAAATAAAAGTATGTGCCACCTGCCAAATTAATGTAAAATAATAAATATCATGAAATAAAATCCATTTAACAATCAAAGAAAAAAACAAATCTAAACCATAAAGACAAGATCAAGTGTTGTTTCCTTTACTAGTGGTATATTTTTCTGTCTGTTGAGAATTAAGCAGAAATGTGAAGCATACAAACCCAATATGGATCAGTGTGTAAAGGGCACATGTCAAAAACTACTCTTAATTGGCCTTCATTATCACTGAAATTGACATCAAATTTATAGCCAGTGACCTGACCTCTCAAGTGGCAGAAACAGAACTGATTTTCTTAAAGACAGAATGTGCTACAGCCAACATAAAGTTTTCAGTTAGTTTAATTCTGAACCAACATTTTATATACATATCACTCTATTAAAATGCCATTATGGGAACTGAAGTTGTCATATACTGCAAAGTTAATTGAATTATATAAACTCTGAGGATATGTCAAGACTACCTGATTCCCAGACTAATCAAGTCATCCCTACCCAGCTATCAATACATGCTTTACTTTCATGAAAGAAGGGGGTCTCTTAGCAAAGTGACAGCTAGTAATAAATTGTCTGACAGCCTTTATTGGAAAGATATCAAAAGAATAACCTGTGCAACTATTTTTTTTTGTCTTGCAAGCATCTGTTTATAATTAAGTTCTAACTTTGAGAGACATAGGCAAACAAGCTTTAAAACTATGAGAATCACATAAACCTAAAGAAAGACTCATCTCTCGGCATAAATGGCCCACAGTGAGTAAGACACTTTGTGTATATGAGTGTGTGTGTGTACATGTGTACAGAGCAGTGAGAGTAGGATAGGTGTGCTTGTGTTTGTGTGTATGAATACGAGGTCCCCAGCAAAATATGCAAATCAGTATACTAGTATTAAATACTATGATTTCTATGTCCCCTCATCCTTGGTTTCCCTGAATCTTATGAGGATTCCTTGAATGGATTCTGGGCTTAAATTACATGCTAAACAGTGATGTTAGCTAAATGATGTGATAGAATACGAAAAAATTAGGCAAAGATATGAGGAAGGCATGGCAACTTACGCTAGTATTCTTGCCTGGAGAATCCCATGGACAGAGGGGAACCTGGCAGGCTACAGTCCATAGGGTTGCACACAGTTGGACACGTCTGAAGTGACTTAGCATGCACACACATGAGAACTGCAGCCAGTCATTGAAAGATGCTTGATCCTTGGAAGGAAAGCTATGACAAACCTAGACGGTGGATTAAAAAGCAGAGACATCACTTCGCCAACAAAGTTCCGTCTAGTCAGAACTACGACTTTTCTGTTGTCCTATACAGATGTGAGAGTTGGACAATAAAAATGGCTGAGCACCAAAATATTGATGCTTTTGAATTATGGTGCTGGAGAAGACCCTTGAGAGTCCCTTGAACTGCAAGAAGAAAAAACCAGTAAATCCTAAAGGAAATCAACCCTGAATATTCATTAGAAGGACCAATGCTGAAGCTGAAACTCCAAAACTTTGGTCACCTGATGCGAAGAGCTCACTCACTGGAAAAGACCCTGATGCTGGGAAAGATTGAAGGCAAGAGGAGAAGTGGGTAACAAAGGTGAGATGGTTGGATGGCATCACTGACTCAATGAAAATGCTGCTGCTGCTGCTGCTAAGTCATTTCAGTCATGTTCGACTCTGTGTGACCCTACGGACAGCAGGCCACCAGGCTCCTCCGTCCACAGGATCCTCTAGGCAAGAATACTGGAGTGGTTGCCATTTCCTTCTCTGTAAGAGAGGGGGAGACAACAAGAGAAAGTTACGTTATTTTATTAATCTTCCTTTACTGGGGCTAACCAATATATTAATTCTGTTTGTATAAGATTCAACTATGAAATCCTGGCACAGAAACCAACTTATCCCTTTTTGTTGTTCTAAGACTTTGCAAGCAATGTCACTCATAAAACTTATCAAGTTGGATAAATTTAAGCCAGAATCACAAATAAAGTATTTTTCACATGGTCTTCACTACAAATTTTATGAGTAACCTGTGTGCAGATGACTAATACAAACAAGACTAAATGAAAAACAGAAGAATAGGGGAAATAGTTTTGCCAGTGCAAGAAATGGAATACTTAGATGCAAACTTATTTTTTAAACTATGAATATGACTACCTTGTTAAAAGGTGTGTATTAATAAAAAACATATAAACTTTAATAAATCTTAGTATTGAAAGATCTCTGGATAATAAAAATCAGAAATTTCTGAATAAAATTAAAAATTCAATTTACTTATTAGTGAATGGACTAATGAAAAGCAATGCTACTGCAAAAACCTAATGTTACATTTTTTTATTAATGTAAAGGTAGAGTAGTTCCTGTGTATTTGGTTGTTTTCAATTTTCATAGCAAGCAACATGAAACTTGAATTAAATTTAAGAAAGCAGTGATGCACCATGGGTAGCTCTGTGCATCTCAGCCACAGGGCTCCACATGGCTGCTCGGGCCAGTGCTGTATCCTCATCAGCACTGCTTCAGGGTCTCGAATCAGAGTTCCAGGAATTTGAGGGCATCTTACAACATCTAGTCCAGCTCTTGACCCCACTTTGGAAAGCTGGCTTGCTGGTACTGCACCTGAAGGCTTTCAAAATGTTGTCCGGGTTCTGGCCTTGCTCAGTGTGGGCAGTTTTGTTCCAGAGATCTGAAGACATGTTGCTTCCTGTCCTGGCCTTAGGGCAGAGAGTGGGCTTTCTCACCTAAGAGATGGTCACCTTAATAAGTGCCTCCTTCACAGGACTGAAAGGAGCTTTCATTTCAGTCAGCTCAGTTCAGTCGCTCAGTCGTTTCTGACCCTGTGACCCCATGGACTGCAGCACGCCAGGCTTCCCTGTCCATCACCAACTCTTAGAGCTTGCTCAAACTCATGTCCATCGAGTCGGTGATGCCATCCAACCATCTCATTTTCTGTCATCCGCTTCTCCTCCTGCTTTCACTCTCTCCCAGCATCAGGGTCTTTTCAATGAGTCAGCTCTTTGTATCAGGTGGCCAAAGTATTGGAGTTTCAGCTTCAGCATCAGTCCTTCCAATGGATATACAGGATTGATTTCCTTTAGGACTGACTGGCTTGATCTTCTTGCAGTCCAAGGGACTCTCAAGAGTCTTTTCCAAAATCCTTAGCACTCAGATACAGAGAGTGCCAAATAAAAGCCCCAGTCCACGTTTTGGCTGCTGCTTCACTTTCAGCCTCAGGCTACTGTGGATTCGTCCTTCCTTCGGCTGCCAGGCTTTGGAAAGCACATCCACACCTTGTCTCTCTCTCTCTCCTGTTGGCTAATTAACACTAATAGGCAGATGTCCTCTCTGCCACAATCATCACTGGCTTACTAGAGGGCTAATTATGCTGCTTGTCCAGGCACAGCGTCTCTCTTCCTTCCAGCAGCCTCCCCTTGGGACCCACACTGCTCATTATCACCTCCACCAGAAGAAGAATAAGACAAGACTGTCAGTGGCACCGCTTCTTAAATTTCCAAGAAAAAGCTTAAATCTAAGTAATGCCATTATAGGCTTCCTCAGCAGGGTTTTCAGCCAGGAAAACCCTTCTTGTGATCTTTGTTCATAATTTCTTCCTAAATGCTGAATTGTGTTATTAAGAACTAGAAATCACTTCTTCAAATGACTTACTTTTAAATTTGCTTTTCAGACATCTCTAAGAGTCACTGGAAACTCAAGTGCAATTCTTTATCTACCCTCTCCTAGTACATTCTATTCAACCCATGTATCTCAAGTGAATGGAGGATTTTTCTTTTCTTCCCTCAGCAATGTACCTCAAAATCTATTGCTTTTTTTCCCCCCATAAGCAGACTAATGCCAATCCCTGCTCCCTTCCTCCACTCACCTTCCACACCTTCTTTTTCCAGTGCCACCCAGTTATCTTCCCATTTCTAAATCGCCACAATCACAGCTAGTCTTTTCTAGAATCTCCAGGCACCACAGCTAAGCAACTTTATTCACTTCTGGACTCTATCATTTTTTTCTTTTTTTCCCTCTTATTCTCTCTATGCAATGTCTCCTTCCTCTCACCAATCCTTCTGTCTTCCAGATTCTAAAATCCCTTCACACTTTCCCTGTCATTCTGCTCTTTTACTTTACTGTCTCTATGATAACTAAAATATAACATATTAATATGAGCCATGTGGAGTCTTTTCTCTTTGTACTTTAAAAATATCATATTTATCTGCTTTCTCTTTTAGTGAATAATTCATTTCCTGCTGTTTTGCTAATAGTCTATGAGCCAAGAGCTAGTTTTACATCTGTGTTTGATTATTTAGGTAGTAGAATATTTTGTTATAATGTAATAAGTGTACTGGAAATCACTCTTTTGGGAGTCATGAAATCCTGAAGGTCAAGACTCAAGTGCTGTGGTAGATTGGTTAAACCATAGAAAATTAACTAATTATAATCACTTGTGTATTCAACAGTTAAATTATTATGCATTACACTGAGTGTTTAAGCTAGTTTTGAAAAAAAAATTTTTTTATTATTTCAAGACTTGCATCCTAGGGACAGTGGCCATTTTTTAAGTAGGCTCAGTAAAGTAATCTGATTTATCTAAACTGTTACTAGGCAAAGGTGAAATAGAGGTTTCTCTATAAAAACAGACTGATTTGTAAAGAAGAAATGACAGTATGGGTATTGGGATCCAGCACTAAACTTTCTCTGCTATTATCTTGTATTTTACTTATATCATCTGCTGGCAGATGACTAACCTCAAAGTTCTCATTACCAACCTGATGTAAAACCCCACATTAAGTCAGTGGCAACACATCACACCTTTTAGGATATTACTCAATAATATGAATTCAAATCTTGTAACTCTCCACTCTTGACAACATAAAGTAGGAAATTTGACTTGGTAACATTTATTAGGGTCCCTTTTTTTCTTTCACATATGTACTTATTTAACCATTAAAGTGACACACAATATTAGAATGATTCTTTTTGCAACTTATATTTTTGAAACATCTATTTAAAAGTTACTATGCATATATGGATTAGGGGGTTCATAATGGTTTAAAAAATATAAGTTGCAAAAAGAATCATTCTAATATTGTGTGTCACTTTAATGGTTAAATAAGTACATATGTGAAAGAAAAAAGGGACCCTAATAAATGTTACCAAGTCAAATTTCCTACTTTATGTTGTCACCTTCAATTCATCATTGTAATTATATAAAACTTCTGGATGATTCAAAGAAAGACTTCTATGACACCTACCACACTATGAATGAACTCTTTGTGCACACACATATATACATGTATATACCGTCACAATTTAATGATTTTAAATGAATGTGTAAACTGTTTGGGAAGTAAAGCTAAATATAAAAGAATAAACACACTATCAATGTGGATAAGGTAGCTCACTCAATGCCTACTCTCAACTCCACCTTCCTTCTCCCTTTCTACCATTCTAGTGCATAGACATGGAACAGTTTTGTAAATGCTGAATTTTTGTCTCTTCATAAGTATGAAAATTATAGTCATTAAAATAATTTATTTGAGGACTGATTTAATGTTGAGAAATACCTTTGATGCCATATTAAATGTAAAGCTATATATTCCATTACACATATAGAGCTATATGTTGATAAAGTCACCAAACTTGTGAAGTGTCTTCATGAGACAATAAATTTGCCTGTCATGGCAAGTATTTTCTAAAGATGACCAAACTAATATGTATCTTTTCTCACATGCTCTTCTAAAAATGAGTCTATCATTATTTCCGTGAATGAGTGGAGTCTACGATCCCACACCCTAAATTCCAGGAAGGGCCTGTGACTATTCCTGATCTAGAGAAAACAAAAAGGACAATAAATGATTGTTATTATTTAAAGTCACTACATTCAGGGATGATTTGTTATGCTATTAATGCATTCAATAATAAGAACAGCTGTAGATTATCTTAATTATTTTCTGATCTCTCAAAATACAGAATTTTTTTTAACTTGAAAACTGCAGAGAAGTTTATAGCTTTATTTTAAACATACTTAATATGTTGCCATCACTCTTTTTAATTATGATGAAAAATGAGTAAAATAACAAGATTAGCTTGTTAGGTGGTGGAATCCAAGAGCTTCACTCTAGGTTTATTAATGAGTGTTAGTAGTTAAAATTGAATCTGGCATAACTGTAATAGTCATCACTATCCCATTGTTTAAAGTACTTTAAAATCTGTACCAAACACATTACTTCCTCTAATCAACAGGCTTCTCATTCCTTGTAGGAATTGTGTGAACAAAGAAATACTATAGTAGAACACAATTGGATTTATTAGTAAGACTGTAAAAATGCCAATTCTAAGGTAAGTTCTTCAATGGACTCAGAACTTACTTGAGCCCATTGCCTCCTTCTGTGAAAAAGCACCTTGGTAGGAAAATGGGCAGCAGGTATCTAACAGTTCAATAGCATCATATGCAGATAAAATGCAACAAAGATCAAGAAAGTAGCTTACTTCTAGATGTTTTTTGGGTCAGGCTCATCTATTCCCCACTTTCCATGTATCATTTAAACTACCACAGTGGTAGATAAAGGTAACTGAAAGTCTTATTTTCCCCCAGAGAAGTTTCTAATAAAACTGGCAATATTTCTTTGAAATGCATGCAAGCATGCACACACACACACACACACACACACACACACACACCCCTGAAATCAAATCTTACACTCCTTCCACCCAGAAAATATGACTAGGTCATTTAAGCAATGCCATATCTATTCACAGAAAATCAGCAGGTCAGGTAGAAAATTACTCACCTACATACCAGTTGTACAGAATGTTACAGTGTCTGAATTGCTGCCAAGAAATTCTACATTGGCATATCTCCACCTTTCAATCTGCTCCAATGCACTTAACCTACCACTGGTATTCAGTGTTCTATGACTGTAATACAAGTGTCTGTGTGTTCACCTGAACTCAACTATTCCCTGGGCTAGAAATGTTTCCAAACAGGGTGATAAATATAAATGCATGCTATTTTCAGAAGTATACATAATACATTCCTAAAATACTTTGAAAGCCTGAAGTTAGCAACAAGGTTTTGTGTACATACATTAAGAAAAATGGGCAAGGAAAACTTTATTAGCAGACTTTTAAGTACTTGATTTATCATCTGTGCAGTGACATCCTTGCAGGATTTCTTCAACAACACAAAAAAGTCAATATCTCAGCTGTTGAGGGCCCTGGTTTAGAACCCCAGGAGGCATACCCAGACAAGTTCTAGTGATTAGTTGTGAAACAACCTGTGCTGACACACAACTTGTTAAGTAGACCATTGAAAGTTCAGTTCAGTTCAGTTGCTCAGTCGTGTCTGACTCTTGGTGACCCCATGAATCGCAGCACGCCAGGCCTCCCTGTCCATCACAAACTCCCGGAGTTTACTCAAACTCATGCCCATTGAGTCGGTGATGCCATCCAGCCATCTCATCCTCTGTCATCCCCTCTTCCTCCTGACCTCAATCATTCCCAGCATCAGGGTCTTTTCCAATGAGTCAACTCTTCATGTGAGGTGGTCAAAGTATTGGAGTTTCAGCTTCAGTATCAGTCCTTCCAATGAACACCCAGGCCTTATCTCCTTCAGGATGGACTGGTTGGATCTCCTTGCAGTCCAAGGGACTCTTAAGAGTCTTCTCCAACACCACAGTTCAAAAGCATCAATTTTTCAGCGCTCAGCTTTCTTCCCAGTCCAACTCTCACATCCATACATGACCACTGGAAAAACCATAGCCTTGACCAGACGGACCTTTGTTGGCAAAGTAATGTCTCTGCTTTTTAATATGCTATCTAGGTTGGTCATACCTTTCCTTCCAAGGAGTAAGCATCTTTTCATTTCATGGCTGCAATCACAATCTGCAGTGATTTTGGAGCCCAAAAAGATAAAGTCTGACACTGTTTCCACTGTCTCCCCATCTATTTCCCATGAGCTGATAGGACCAGATGCCATGATCTTAGTTTTCTGAATGTTAAGCTTTAAGCCAACTTTTTCTCTCTCCTCTTGCACTTTCATCAAGAGTCTTTTTAGTTCCTCTTCACTTTCTGCCATAAGGGTATGTCATCTGCATACTTGAGGTTATTGATATTTCTCCCAGCAATCTTGATTCCAGCTTGTGCTTCATCTAGCCCAGCGTTTTTCATGATGTACTCTGCATTTAAGTTAAATAAGCAGGGTGACAATATACAGGCTGACGTACTCCTTTTCCTATTTGGAACCAGTCTGTTGGTCCATGTCCAGTTCTAACTGTTGCTTCCTGATCTGCATACAGGTTTCTCAAGAGGCACAGATGTACAGAACAGACTTTTGAACTCTGTGGGAGAAGGTGAGGGTGGGATGTTTTGAGAGAACAGCATGTATATTATCTATAGGGAAACAGATCACCAGCCCAGGTGGGATGCATGAGACAAGTGCTCGGGCCTGGTGCACTGGGAAGACCCAGAGGAATCGGGTGGAGAGGGAGGTGGGAGAGGGGATCGGGATGGGGAATACGTGTAAATCTATGGCTGATTCATATCAATGTATGACAAAACCCACTGAAATGTTGTGAAGTAATTAGCCTCCAACTAATAAAATAAAATAAAAACAATTAAAAAAATAAATAAATAAAGGGAGAACCGTGGATCGATGATAAATCTCTGATCCTAAGAGATGTGACAAGTGGCTTTTCTTCCACTAGCTATTTTTCTCTCTTCACTCAACATGGGAAAAGCAACAATGCTCTCCTTCATATAGTAGATGCTCAGTAAGTAAGAAGAAAAAAAAAAAAAGAGGCAGGTCAGGTGGTCTGGTATTCCCATCTCCTTCAGAATTTTCCACAGTTTATTGTGATCCACACAGTCGAAGGCTTTGGCATAGTCAATGAAGCAGAAATAGATGTTTTTCTGGAACTCTCTACCTTTTTTGATGATCCAGCGAATGTTGGCAATTTGATCTCTGGTTCCTCTGCCTTTTCTAAAACCAGCTTGAACATCTGGAAGTTCTCGGTTCATGTATTGCTGAAGCCTGGCTTGGAGAATTTTGAGCATTACTTTACTAGCATGTGAGATGAGTGCAACTGTGCGGTAGTTTGAGCATTCTTTGGGATTGCCTTTCTTAGGGATTGGAATGAAAACTGACCTCTTCCAGTCCTGTGGCCACTGATGAGTTTTCCATATTTGCTGGCATATTGAGTGCAGCACTTTCACGGCATCATCCTTTAGGATTTGAAATAGCTCAACTGGAATTGAGCTTCCACTAGCTTTGTTCATAGTGATGCTTTCTAAGGCCCACTTGACTTCACATTCCAGGATATCTGGCTCTAGGTGAGTGATCACACCATTGTGATTATTTGGGTCATGAATATCTTTTTTGTACAGTTCTTCTGTGTATTCTTGCCACCTCTTCTTAATACCTTCGGCTTCTCTTAGGTCCATACCATTCTGTCCTTTATTGAGCCCAGTTTTGCATGAAATGTTCCCTTGGTATCTCTAATTTTTTGAGGAGATCTCTAGTCTTTCCCATTCTGTTGTTTTCTTCTATTTCTTTGCATTGATCGCTGATGAAGGCTTTCTTATCTCTCTTGGCTATTCTTTGGAACTCTGCATTCAAATGGGAATATCTTTCCTTTTCTCCTTTGCTTTTTGCTTCTCTTCTTTTCACAGCTGTTTGTAAGGCCTCCTCAGACAACCATTTTACCTTTTTGCATTTCTTTTCCATGGGGATGGTCTTGATCCCTGTCTCCTGTACAATGTCACAAACCTCCATCCATAGTTCACCAGGCTCTCTATCTATCACATCTAGTCCCTTAAATCTATTTCTCACTTCCACTGTATATTCAT
This sequence comes from Dama dama, assembly GCF_033118175.1. Taxonomy (NCBI): domain Eukaryota; kingdom Metazoa; phylum Chordata; class Mammalia; order Artiodactyla; family Cervidae; genus Dama; species Dama dama. The sequence continues at coordinate 26,286,275 of NC_083695.1, forward strand.
AAGGGATTTGATTTAGGTCATACCTGAATGGTCTAGTGGTTATCCCTACTCTCTTCAGTTTAAGTCTGAATTTGGCAGCAAGGAGTTCATGATCTTTTTAAATCTTAAATATAAAAGGAAGTCTAGATAGATAAATAGATAGATAACAGGTGATAACAAAGATCAGATAATAACAAAGCTAAACCAAAGTTGGTCAACTAATGAAGAATGACAAATCATCCAAATATCTATTGATTTAAAGCAGCAATAATCATATAATTTACAAGATAAACTTGTAAGTCCTACCAATAACAGTTGGGATTCCACCTTACTCTCACATTCATATAAAATTTTTATTTTCAAGTAGAAAATACATTCTTTATTAACTCTATGGCGATTTGAATGCAACTTCTAGTCTAGGACATAAAAATAGCAACATTGTTTCTCTAATAGTAAATGACCTTGCTTGTAACTTTGAGTATAAAAGCAATGTACTTGAAATCCTCATTACTTAAATGAATCTACTCCTTGTCAACACTTGGTTATACACTTGAAAAGTTTGTAAGCATAGCTATATTTGCATCATCAGTTATAAATTGGAAACTATTTATGGGCACTTTCTTATTTTTAGCAGAGGTGACATCATTACCACCAAACCATGTAGATGGAATTAGGTATCAAGTCTAAACTATCTTTCATAACTTATTGACAATTTCCCAAGGTCCTGTGCGCTATTCTTTCACCTGTTATAATACACAGAGCCTAACAAATACTTTATTCTAAACTTTCTCTGCTGCAAATCAATGTATTAATTCACTTCATCAACAATTACAAGTATTTGCAATCTTTTCTCATAAAATCAAAATTGATCACTGTATAAAAAGATACATAATCCATTTCACATTTGTTTTGTTTTTCTAAGTTCTCTCTATTTTCTTTTTTTTTCTTTTCTTTTTTTTTTTTTTTTTAGTGAAGTGCAGTTTATTGCACCGGCGGGCCCAAGGCAGAGTCTCCTCTTAGCCAAGGACCCCGGACAGCATTTGTGAAAATCTTTTATACCCCATGTGTATGTGTCCAAACCCACTATCCCAATTCCCTTGAGACTTACATAAACAAAGGAAGGGTAAATACAACCACAATAACCCCATCATTCACGTGTTATGTGTTCAAACAGTCAATAATCAATAAGCCCGCAGTTACATTCCAAATAGTTAATAACCGATAAGCCTGTGCTTACATTCTGATAGGTAGTGTCCGGACGCAGGGGTGATTAGTATCTGTTTTCTCTTCTTTAAGATTCCCCTGCCCAGAGGGGGGTCTTATCCTTCCATTGTCATTCCCACAGGCGCTAAGCACAGAGTTCAGAGTCCACTGGAGAGGTGGCCACGCACGATCAGCACAGACAGGCCTGAGATGGAGTCCAGGCCCTATGAATTCCTTCTTCATTCCCCGCTCTTGATGCTCTTAGTTTCCATAACGAGCATCATTTATTGAGATATATTGTACCTTAGCCCTCCTGTCACCCACATGAGAGAATGCTATCAACCTCTGGGTTACGAAATTCACAGGACATTGCAGGAAGCAGGGCCCACAGAGCAGTATGATTAAGATTACTATAACAACAGTTACAATGGTTTTCCACCAGTCTCCCTTTACCCAGGAGAGAACTGAAGTCCAAAAGGGAATATTTTCATTAGACATGGCTTTCACTTGATTTTGCATATCCTTCAAGGCAGTAGATACATTTCCAGACAGGTCAGGGATGTACACACAACATTCGACTTTAATTACGGCACAAGTCCCTCCTTGGGCTGCTGTGAGTATGTCTAATGCCATCCTATTTTGAATTACTGCCTTCCTCATCTGAATCTGTTCTTCGTTCAAAGCTTGAATGGCTTTTGTACTGTCTAAGAGGGCCTGTTTAATGGAATTAGTTAAGGCCTCTACCTTAACCATGATATCCATTGTCCCTACAGAGGGTACAAACAAGGCAGCAAGATAGTCATACCATTGGAACACAGATCGTGTCCACCTTTCATGCAGATAAGGCAGGTTTACTGGAGGCTGGTGTAGGCCAGGCTTAATACTGCCATGGGCAAAAGCAAATCCTAATGTGCAACGCCCCACCCAGCCAACTGGTAACCATGGCCATAAGTTAAGCCCACAGAGCCACTGGGTCCCATTGGGGGCTACCCAGTGGATTCCAGGATTATATTTCCAGTTGGAACCAGGCCACTGAACAGACTGATTGGGGTGATAGGTAACTTCCAAGATTTGTTTACATTGTTCAGGGGGCAAATAACCCATATATTTTAATTCTTTTGGGTCTAGGGGGTGGTCTCCAAATCCAACTTTCTTTTTTTTTTTTTCCAACTTTCTGTTCTTTTTGTTCCCAGCAAATAGTAGCAGGGGTAATCAACTGTCCTTTCTCAGGAGTCATCCAGAAATATTTATCCCAGACCTGGTAGTATTGCTCAAGGTACCGGGAGGCCTGTCCCCCTTTTGTAAGAGAACCCTTCTCCTTTTTATTTTTCATATATGAGGTATAAGCCTTTGTTACTTCGGTAAGGCTGGTGTTCATGTTAAATGTAACCCTATGTCCCTGGCCCATTGATGGCTTCTTTTTACACCAGGAGAGCAAAGAAAGGTTATGATTGGTGAGAGAGAGAAAAGTTAAGTTCTCTCTATTTTCAAATCATGACATATTCAAAAAAATTGTATACAAAGAAGTACAAGATGTAGATTATCCCCAGTAGAGTATACCTCAACTACTTCACCAAAAGAAAATAACAAAATTATGGCGTCTTCACGCAACATAATAATGTGTAAATATCTAAAGTAAGCTTTAATTGAAATCTTTCTTGAGATAATTGTAAATTCATATGCAGTCATAATAATACAGAGACATCCCTTGGACATTAGTCAACTTTCCTCCTTCTGCAATAACACTTTATAAAACTATACTGCCAGGATATTGACAGTGATATAATCCACTGATCTTATTCAGACTTCCCCAGTTTTACTTGCATAGTTTGTGTGTGGTGGGGCGGATGGGTGTGGATTAAGTTCTACACAATTCTGTCACATTTGTAGGTTTGTATATTCACCACCATAGTCAAATATTGAATAGTTCCAATACCACAGGAATCTTTCCTATTGCCATTTGGTAATTGAAACTGCCTCCTGTCTCTATACCACACACAATTATTAATCTGCCCTTCATTTAAAAATTGTATTATTTCCAAATGTTATATAAGTGGAATCATATACTATGTGACATTTGGGATTGTTATTGCTGTGGTGGTTTTCTTGTTGTTGTTGTTTTTTTTTTTTTTGGCATGGCATAATTCCCTGGGGATTCAGCCAATTTGTTATGTTAATCAATAGTTCATTAATTTTTATTACTGATAAGAATTCTATGATATGTTTATACTTCAATGCAAATATTTTTTTCCTATCCTGTAGCTTGTGTATTTATCCTTTTCACATGGGCTTTCACAGAGTAAATGTTTTTAATTCTGTTAGACTAAATTTTTCAGCTTTTCCTTTATGGCTTATTATTGTAGCATCAAATCTTAGGACACTGCCTAGCCCTAGATCTTAAAAGATTTTCTACTAGCTTTTCAAAAGGTTTTATTTCCATTTAACTATTATGCATTTTGAGTTTATTTTTGTCTATGGTCTGAGACTGAGTTCAAGGTGGGTTTTTTGTTTTATTTTTTGCCTATAAATGTCAAATTGCTACAGCACCGTTTGATGAAAAGGCTATCCTTCCCTCTTGAATTGGTTTTGTACCTTTGTCAAAAATCAGCTGAGCATGTGTGTGGGTCTATTTCTGGATGCTATATTCTGTTCCTTTGATCTATATATCCATCCCTCAACCAGTGCCACACTGCCTTGACTGTTGTAGATGTACAGTAAAAACTTAATATCAGGTAGAATAATTCCTCCCACTTTATTTTCCTTTTCTTAGAGTCTGTGAGCTATTTTAAGGCTATGCCTTTCCATATGAACTTAGAATAATATTATCCATGTCTAAATAACTTTCTGGGATGTCTAAGAAATTGCATTAAACCTATGAATACATATGGGGACTATAAATTGAAATTGGAGAAGAAAACAGAAATATTCCAGTATAACAGAGCGGACACAGATAACATTTTGGCAAATCAAGCTATTCATTAAGGAACCACTACGACTTGGAAGAAAACTGATAAACTAATTCAGGATGAGAAAGATTGATATAAAAAATAGCATGTCTATTGTATGTATGTGGAGGGGGGTTGGCAGTATACCAAAGCACAATTAATTAGCTAGCAACAAACAATAAATTATTGACTATAGCACAAAGAGTTAAACTAAAATAAGCAGTCAGAATGTTGTTGGAATGAAACCAATAATTCAAATACAGCAAAAAAAGGTTTGGCTTTTTTATAAAAGTATTAACTGTGTGTGTTTTGGGGTGGAGGGCAGAGGTCAGAGGAAGGTAAGAGGTTATCAATAAACTTATGCCAGTGGAAATACATACATATTGGGGTTCAGTTCAGTCGCTCAGTCATGTCCAACTCTTTGCGACCCCGTGAATCGCAGCACGCCAGGCCTCCCTGTCCATCACAAACTCCCGGAGTTTACTCAAACTCATGTCTATCGAGTCAGTGATGCCATCCAGCCATCTCATCCTCTGTCGTCCCCTTCTCCTCCTGCCCCCAATCCCTCCCAGCATCAGGGTCTTTTCCAATGAGTCAACTCTTCGCATGAGGTGGCCAAAGAATTGGGAGTTTCAGCTTCAGCATCACCCAGGACTGATCTCCTTTACGATGGACTAGTTGGATCTCTTTGCAGTCCAAGGGACTCTCAAGTGTCTTCTCCAACACCACAGTTCAAAAGCATCAATTTTTCAGTGCTTAGCTTTCTTCACAGTCCAACTCTCACATCCATACATGACCACTGGAAAAACCATAGCCTTGACCAGACAGACCTTTGTTGGCAAAGTAATGTCTCTGCTTTTTAATATGCTATCTAGGTTGGTCATAACTTCCATTCCAAGGAGTAAGCAGCTTTTAACTTCATGGCTGCAGTCACCATCTACAGTGATTTTGGAGCCCAAAATATAAAGTCTGACATTGTTTCCACTATCTCCCCATCTATTTCCAGCATATTGGGGTTAGCAGTCTGCTAAAGCTTTTTAAATACTTTTTAAAATACCTTCCAGGTCAACTGTATGAATTAATAGCATTTTTAAAATATCTTTTTTGTGGTTTAATTGATGTAGAACTACAAATATTTAATGTGTGTGTGTGTATGTGTGTGTGGTTAGTTGTGTCTGCTCTTTGTGGCCCCATGGATTGTATCCCACCAGTCTCTTCTGTCTATGGAATATTCCAAACAAAAAACACTAGGGTGGGTTGCCATTTCCTTCTCCATGGGATCTTGCAGACCCAGGGATCAAACCCAGAGTCTCTTTGTGTCTCATGCATTGGTAGGTAGATTCATTATCACTAGGCCACCTGGGAAGCCCATAAATATATATGTGTACATATACACATATATATATGTACATAGTTTCATGAGTTTAGAAATACACACACTCATGAAAACCATCAACACAGACAAGGAAATAGAAACATCTACCCCCTCCAGAGTTCCCTTGTGTCCCTTTGTGTGTGTGTGTGTGTGTGTGTGTGTGTGTGTGTGTGTGTCTGTGCGCGCGCACACGTGGTAAGGATATTTAATGTGAAATCTACTCTCGACAAATGTTTAAGTGCTCAATATAGTGTCAGTGACCACAGGCACTATACTGTACAGCAAATCTTTAGAATTATCTCATCTTGAATAACTGGAAGAGAAAGAAATGGAGAGTTGTTGTTCAGTTGGTATAAAGCCATCTACTTCCAAAGCTAAAAGGAGAGAGGAAAATAAGTAATCTTGTTAGAGTATACTCTAAACTTCTAGGCAAAAATGAGAAAAGAGATGTGGCTTTCCTGATTGAGACTCTGCAACCGAAACAAAGATATCATAGAGCAGTGACCTGAGCTTCAGTTACTGGGTTCCAATCGGCACAAAGTGTCCTTGACAAATCTTGCTCAGATAGAAAGGTAATAACAAGACAAGAGTGTTTTAAATCCAGTGCTAACAGATCAGAAAGAATTTGTGATTGAAACAGTAAAAACCCTGAGCAAAGTTACCTTGTTACTTTAGAGTTTGTAATAGCCAGAAATACAGATATAGTAGACTCCAAAAAGTTGAGAAAAAGGTAGATATAACTCCATGGCCCCCAATTCCGTAAAAGATTACTGAGAAGTTTCAAAGGCTTTCAAAAAATAAAAAATCTTTTCACCATAATGAAAATGAAGTGATATGGCTACCCTTCTAACTGAAGAAGTTTATACATAAAATGGACAAAATTGAGATAGAAATAAGAGCCAAGCATAGGATGTCACATATAAGATGTGCTCAATTCATATTTTAGTAAAATAAAAAAATGAATCTTTTTAAAGCAAATATAAATATGTAAAAGTTACATATACTATAAGACAGAAGAGTCAAACATATACATTATGTTTACTTACCATTCAGCCCAGAGATATTTATTGAACATTTATCACATACCAGACACTTTTTGCTTTTAAGGATATCAGAGTTCAGAGTAACAAACTAATATGGAAACAAAAAATCAAAATATGGGAAAGCAAGCACAAACAGATAACTGTTTAAAGCATTTCAGGAATAAGCAGAATAGAGTTATTAATCAAGAGCTTGGGGAAAGAAAGACTATAAAAAGGCTTCATCTAATAGTTAAGATTTAAATAATTTTTAAGAGTGGCTGAGATGTGCAGATTTTTAAAAAAGAATCCTATATAAGTTTAGAAATGAGAAGACAAGTACATGTTGTTTAAAAACCATTGGTGAAATGTTAAAAGCTCAGAGAAACAGCAAACAGATAAACTATCTGCATTGCATTGAAAGAGCTAAATTGTACCCTCCCTGGCCAGTTCCAAAGATTCAAGCACCCTATAAATATTTGGGGCAGCTAATACTACAAAGGTTGAAAACATTATACTTTGGCTATGATTCTTCCTTGTCCCCTTAAATCCCATGTTTCCACCCCATTCACTTGGTTTTGCACATCCTCCCTAGCTTAGCAATTCTTGACCAATGATTTTTATACCCTGGCAGCTCATTAGAACCAGCAGAAGAGCTTCTACAATAGATTTCTGTCTGGGGCCATCCCCCAGGAATTTGATTAATCAGTCTGGGGTTGGGACCTTCGTGCTATCCACAATGGCAGGTGCTCTTCAAAAGCTCTGTGGGAAATCACTCTGGCTTGCTGTGGTGGGTGAGTGTCTAACAGAAGAGGGTAAAACAAATATCACAAAGGAAGAATTAATGTCATGGAGTGCCACATGAGTTTAGAACTTAATGTCTCATATAACATCCTACAGAAAAAATTTGCCCAAGATAGCTCTGCATATTGCAGCCAGGATCTGTAAGAAAGAGTTGAACATGTGAATGCTACCTAAAGATTGGAGACTTTTATTCTAAATTTATCCTATGTATAATGGGAAGCCAACTGAACAGTTTTCTGCATTGCACTGACAATTTAAAATGTGTACCTTATGAGAATTATTCTAGCTCTATCCAAGAAAATTGACTGGAGAAAGGCAAAGATGATCACCAACCTTTTTCTGTTTGGAAAACCATCTGAATGTAGATACCATTCCCTGAGAGGTGACAGAGGAAAGCACAGTCTTGGTAGTGAAATGAGAACGAAACATAACAAGTTCTCATGTGAATGTGTTGACTTCTGGGTACTTCAGGAGACCAAAAAAAGAGAGGGGGAAAAAAAAAACTAATGGGAGATATATATTTGAGATCCATGCATATAAATCTCGGTTTATAACTCAAAGGAATGGATGAGCTTGCCCTGGGAAGGTGGATAGATCTTTCTTTGGGAGAATAGAGCCTAGGGCAAAATTTAGAAGAACATTAAAGCTAGAAAGGAGGAAAAAAAAATCCATAAAGCAGATTAATAAGAAACAACCAAAGAGGTAGGAGGAAAACTAGGAGAGATGTGACATAATGAATATCAACAGCAAAGAGTGTTTATACAAAGAATGACTGAACAGTAGCTGTGAAATGTTGAACACTTTTAATGGAGGGTAAGGCAGAAATCTGATTACAGTAGATTAAGGTGTGAGTGAGAATAAAAAGTAGGAATAAAAAGTACTATTACCTCTTTAAGGACATTGCAAGGTTGATTCTGTTTTGAATCATAATATACATACAATACAATAGGGCTTCCCTGATGGCTCAGACAGGAAAGAATTTGCCTGCAATGTGGAAGACCCACATTCAATCCATAAGTTGGGAGGATCTCCTGGAGAAGGGAAGGGCAACCCACTCCAGTGTTCTTGCCTGGAGAATCACATGGGCAGAGTAGCCTGGAAGGCTAACAAAGAGGAACACACAAGTGAGCAACTATGGTACTAACTAAACCTTAGGGGTTTTTTGTTTTTTCTAAGAAGAAAGAAATGTAAACAGGTTAGTTCTAATGAAGAGAGTCTAGAAGAGAGTAAGATAGTGAAACTATATGAAGGAGAAAATGATCATTACTAAAATATGCAAGGTACCTGTGTAGAAGCAAGAAAGGAAGAAGAACTAACCTGAGCTTTGCTCAGTGAAGAGGGAAAATTCCAGAATAATGGGAGAAAGGAAGAAAGCATGAACATGGGTTTACTGCCACTGTAGTTTTGATGATAAAGAGGTGGTTCTTGTCTAATAGTTTTACTTTTCTTACTGAAGGAGGAGAGATATGTTAGTGAGGAGGCAACAGTAGAATCTGAGTTTTGAGGGAGTGGAATGGGTTTGAAAGAACAATTAGAGAATCTGAGAGAGAGAACTAATTGAGAATAAGATAAGAAGCACCAAAGAGCATTGAAATCCCAATGGTTATGAGTTAATAATGTAAGTGTACAATTTTAGGAGTAGTGAGTGAGTAAGTGTGTAAAGGCTACATAAGTTCTGCCTAACTTTAGGCTGTATACCACCTAACAGAATGTTGGGACTTACTGAATAGCATGCCCTGGGCGAGGGTATAGCAACCCACTCCAGTATTCTTGACTGGAGAATCCCATGAGCAGAGGAGCCTGGCAGGCTACAGTCCAAAGGATCGCAAAGATTTGGACATGACTGAAGCAATTTAGCACACACAGAAAGCAAACCGTATTCAATAATAGAAGTACAACAAGCAAAGTCAAGACATGGCTCATATCTACCATAGGAATAGAATTTATGGTAGCAGTTGTAAAGGTTTTTAGAATATTTAATGACTTTTAAAAAAATTTAATTGTATTACCTGAATTATAGTATATAGATGGTCATGACTATCGTTTTCAATGTTCTAATGAGGAAACAAAGGCACAGAAAGGTTGATTAGTTTTGCAAGGTAAAGAAGGTACTAAGTGGCAGATTTTGAACAGTGAATATAAGTCAAGTATAGAGGAAAGGGAGTGGACAGCAAAGGATCCAGAATCTCTGAAACATGAAGAATTTGGCAACTGAAGATATTTTGCCTAAATAAGACAGGCAGCAGCAAATAAGTATATTACTTCGGTACTTTAATAGTTGCCATATGGAAAAGGAATTAGACTTTAATATTATGTAGCTTAAGGGAGCAGAACTAAAACTAATATGCAGATACTTCAAGGAGGTTGATTTCAGCTGGAAAGAATGAAGACTTTTGTAGCCATGAGAAATATGGGTGAAGCAGAAGGGGGAGTTTCACAAGTGAAGTTCTTGTGATGGAGATATTTGAGCCAGAAGCAGTGGTTTGGGGGAAGAAGCTCAGACCTCGGGGCAGACAGGACAGTTTGGCCTAGATGAAGTCCAACACCCTTTCCAAAACTGAAAGTCTGCCTCTAGTGCACATTTTATTAACCTACAGCACACACTGACTGTTTTATTTTCTCCCCAGAGTAAGATCATTTGGCAGATACATAAAGCCTTTGGATCACTTCTACGACAATATTTGGATATAATAGATAAGAAATAATGCCATGCCAAGTCTGCTGGATCTGGGCTTTCAACTGCTTCAAGAGCTCTAATAATTTAGATGAGAGAGAGAGAAAGGAAAAGATGGAGGGGAGGGAGGGAGAGAGGGACAGTGGGAGGGAGGAAAAGAAGAAGAGAGAGATTGAGAGAGAGAGAGAAATAAACAATCCTTTCAGCTTGCAATTTAGCCTCTTCCCAAGAACAAGCAAATAACTCTACAGACAATTGTAAAACACCTCCCAAAACTGTCCTTTTTGAAGCTTCTAAAACATAATCCATATTTCTACCACATTTCTTTATATTCTCACACCTACATTTACGTGAAAGCTTAAACAAGGCATTTTGAAGCTCTTCTCTGAGCAGAGGGGAGTGTTTCTGGTGTGCTGCCAGTTTTGATAAGAGGGGTTTTTGTTTGTTTGTTTGTTTGTTTGTTTGTTTTTGTCCCCCCCCCCCCCCTTAGGAGAAGACAGGGGACCAGGTAGCTTAAAAAGTAAGATGCTCTCTGCCTGGACCTGATACCTAGAAGGGGTCTATGCTATACCATATTTGACATTTTTTTACATTGAATTGGCTGCCAGATTTGCTGGAAATATTACTAGGCCCTACAGGTTCCAGACAGCAAATTCTAACTTTTGATTCTGCCCCCTCCCCAACTTAGACAACCTTTCCTTATAAAACAGATCCTGTTTCTTTGGGTTTTTTTTTCTAAATCTTATAGCATGTTACTGTGTTCTTCTTCCCTGCTGTTCTTCAGCATGAAAAATTTTGTTTGTTTTTCCATCTGTTTTTCTGTTTGGGATATTAGGATGCCACAATTAGGTACAGCCATTATGCCAATCCTTTAAGATCCATGGACATTATATGTATGCAAACACTAATAGATACAGTAAACCTTGCAAAGATAAGTATCATGCTTTGAAGCCAATGACAAACTCTAGACTTACTACACCCTGGAGAAGGGAAAGGCTCCCCACTCCAGTATTCTTGCCTGGGAAATTCCCACAGAAAGAGCAGCTTGGCAGACTTCAGTCCATGGGGTCGCAAAGAGTCGGACATGACTGAGTGACTAGGCACAGCACAGACTTACTACAGGACTTCTTCCCTTCATTTGTCTTCTTCTCCAGAAGCAGTAATCTTTGCAATTCCCCTCAGATCTGGCCCTCTATTGTTGAGCAATATGCTTGCATATTTTTGTCTTTATAAGTCACTGCATACCTGTTTCTCTATAAATTTTGTTAATTGAATATAGATATCTACCCATTTATCAATAGCCAAATATATGGCAGCCCTAGTCACCTAATACCATTAAAAACATATCCCCACAGTTTTGCTACCTGAAAATCAGAATATTGTTTTTTTTTTTTTTTTCCCCGTCAAATCTTACAAAGCTATTGCATAGCAGAGATAGTCATACAATTAGGCCCTGGTTATTAACAATTTGGGGAGGGAAATTTCCCATGACAGCATCACTGTTGAAATATTTATGTTTGAATTTCCGTATGTCTTTTTTTTTGCCAATTGTTGGAAGCAAATCAAATTGGGAATTTTGGCAGGAAGTAGCTATAATATAAAACAAATATGGAGATGTATACACTCATTATGGGGAAATGCATCCCTTTCAATTTACATTAATCTGCCTGATAAATAGGAAGAGAGATGTATACTTTTTTTCTTCTTTTGTTTGTTTTTTACAATTTCCACCTCATTCCGTGTACCTTTCAGAAAACCTGGGCTTGAATCCTGTTTCTGTCACTTTTCAGGGTAAGAGTGACAAACCATCTTCTCTTTCTCTCTCTTCCTGCTTCCAGTTATTCATTTGTGAAGTCAGGGTCTGGATTAGATAATCACTAAAATCTCACCCAGCTCTAAAATTCTGTTTTTATGAAATGCTATTTCTGGATGGGCAATTAGGAAAGAAATAAATGGTATGATATGACATGTCGGGAATATGGTAATTGAAAGGATACAGAAGAATAAACTTTCTTTTTAACCCCTGAACAATTCAGTGGGGATTATTCTGCTTCATTGAAAATATATGAGAGAAAGGTCGCTTTCTATGTTATATCTTTGTGGCAAAGCAAGTCAATGCAGCCATAGTCAAGTGCCAGCATATGAGAATTAAAATATCAACCCAAAATGGGTATAAAGATGGGGGAAAATAGGTTATGGCAAATGGAGGGTACCCTGAGCATCTACAACTTGACCAACTCTGTTTTAAATTTATTCACAGTCTCTTTCTCTCTCCCTTGGTCTTTCTTTCTTTCCTTTGCTCTTTCTTCCTTTCTTCCTTCTTTTCATCATCCTTCCTCCCTCTCTCTCTCTTCTTTTTCTTTTTGTTCTTTCATCATTCAACATGTATTCATTGAACAACTGTTTACTGAATACCTACAATGTTAGGGAAACTCTTCTGGGAACTGGAACAATAAAATTTCCCAGCTTTTGTGAAACTTACATCTAGGTAGATAAACAAAAACTATCTATTAAGAAAAATACTTAAATGTATAGTCGAATTCAGGTAAATATACAATGCTGGAAAAATATTAGAAAAATAAGAAGAAAAACTGACTAGGAGAGAAGCAATTTAGAGACAGAGAAGGTTTCTCTTAAAAAAAGCAGATACATACATGAAGAGAGAGAACCACACAGAGATGTCTGGAAGGAGCTTAAGTTTTGCTAACTTGTCGACTAAAATATTTTCTTCCATTATATTTTCTAACTGATTGTTAGAAAAGATTTATTAGGTGTATGCTTTGACAGTATAGTTAAATGCATGGAGACCAGGAAATTTAATTTAAAAATAGAGTAGTTCTAGGAATAAAAATACTATTGCTGCAATATTTCTGGTTCTAATAGAGAACTAGCCCATCCATTTGGGTTCGAGATCCTTCCCTGCCCACACACCTGGTGACTGAGCATTGGCTAAAGTAGTCAAGAAGTTCTTTATCTGTTCATTTGTAAACTTTAAGGCAACAGTATATTGGGATTCCTAAAATATTCTTTGATATTCTTTTAACTATGTATTTTGCTTCATGAGACTGTTGGGATAGGCTACCTTGTGATATGCTCTGAACTCCTAGTTTAAATTCTAAGGGTAGGTGGGATCTTCTCCATAATCCATGAGGGACAACCTTCAAAGTGCTGTAGCTCTCAGAACTGTGATGGTGAAGAAACGTTATTGGATTGAGCTTTGCAAAGATCAGGGACAAACTTGCCATCTCAGAAATAGGTTGTTGGTTACAAAGGACATCTGATAAGAGAATTTGAATGCATAGAAATTTATTCTAAATTAAAAATTCAAGCATGTCTTATGGGCACTATAATCTAGTTTTATAAGCCACATAAGGAGTTTACCTTTTCTATAAAAAGTTACTGTGTATACCTATTATACTTTTTAATGTTCCTTTCTGCAGTAATAGTTTTCTCTTCATTAGAGTCAAGATGGTATGGATAATGAAATGTAGGACAGCAGAAAGTATCAGACAGAATTGGGTAGAAAATTCAACTCTGCCACTTATAAAAACAAATGAACTTGAGACAATAGTTAAACTCTGTTGACCGCAAATCCTTCTTCTACAAAATGGGGAACATATTATCTAAAATGAGCATTAAATATTATCCATAATGAACCAGGCATAATGCTCAACATATAAACTAAAGCTCTTAATATTTATTACTTTTCTTCTTATCTTATAGGATTTTTTTTTTAATTTTTGGAGCAATATTAACTCATTGAGGTATCTTAGACACTAATTGGATTTTTTTTTTCTAATTTTTTCCCCCTAGAAATGGATTAGGGCCTTGAAATAATACACAGTAATAATCACCATAACAGAATGTGGCCATGCAGAATACTGTTTAAAGCCAAAGGAATCAGATGCCCCCCTGCCCCATAGTCCTGGGTTCAAATCTAGGTCTTATTTCTAATTAGTTCTGCTATTTGCTGGTTTCTCCCCAGTCTAATGTGTTTATTCCTCACTTGGAGAATTTTGAGCATTACTATGCTAGTGTGTGAGATGAGCACAATTGTGTGGTGATTTGAACATTCTTTGGCATTGCCTTTCTTTGGGATTGGAATGAAAACTGACCTTTTCCAGTCATGCCACTGCTGAGTTTTCCAAATTTGCTGCCATATTTAATGCAGCACTTTCACAGCATCATCTTTTAGGATGATTAGTATTAGTTATTCACAATAACTTAATAATAATCACTATTACAAGTTTAAATGAAACTCCCCAATTTATATCTACAACCCAAACTCCAGACTTTTGATGTCCGACTGTCTCCCAGATATCTCTACTTGGCTAATGGGAATATAAGCTCATCTTGTTCAAAACAAAATTCATGAATGTCCCTAATAAACCCACTCCTGCTGCAAACTTCCTCATTTCAATTAATAACTACTCCCAGCCCTCCAGTTGCTTGGGTCAAAAACTTTATAGAGTCAACTTTACTTCTTTCTTCTATACTTCTCACTCAACAAATAAACAAATATTTTACAGTTCTATTTTCAAAATATATTCAGTATTCAACTATACTTAACTATCTTTTCTGCTTTCACCCTCGATTAATACATTTCTCTCACCAGATTCTTAACACAGACTTCAACCTTGCCTTTCTACATCTTCATCTACTCCACAATAGTCTATTATTTACAATATTATACTAGTTCTAGGTTTACAGCGTAGTGATTCAGTATTTTTACAGAAAACATTCCATTAAAAACTATTACAAGTTAGTGGCTATTATTCTCTATGCTATAAATGTTTGTTTTGTATTTTATATATAGTAATTTGTATCTCTTAATCCCATATCCCTAATTTTTAAATATTTTCTCTCATCCCACAAGCTGTCTTTTTCATTATGCTGTGCAAAAATTTTTAATTTTAATTAGTTCCCATGTGTTTATTTTTGCTTTTATTTCTTTTGCTTTTGGAGACAGATCCAAAAAGCATTGTTAAGACTTATGTCAAATAGTGTTCCATCTGTGTTTTCTTCTAAGAGTTTTATGGTTTCAGGTCTTACATTTAGGTCTTTAATACATTTTTAATTTATTTTTGTACAGTATATGGTTTGAGGCAATGTTCTAATCTCATTGTTTTAGATGTTAACTGTCAGGTGAGTGTATGTTCCTCGGTTCTTGTCTCGTCACAACAAAGATTTGGGGTGATGTAACTATCCAGTTTTCCTAGCACCACTTGTTGAAGAAACTGTCTTTTCCCCGCTGTATATTTTTGCCTCCTTTGTCATTTGTTTATTGACCACACAAGCATGGTTTTATTTCAGGACTCTCGATTCTGCTCCATTGATCTATGTGTTTGTTTTTGTGCCAGTAATATACTGCTTTGAATACTGTAGCTTTGTTGTATATTCTGAAATCTGAGTGGCTGATATCTTCAGGTTTATCCTTTTTTCTCAAGATTGTTTTAGCAAGTTGGGGTCTTCTATTGTTCCATCGAAATTTTAGGATCATTTATTCTAGTTCTGTGAAAACTGTCACAGGTATTTTGGTACCCAAAAGTCTATTCTTAACTGCCAGAGTGCTCTTTTCAAAATTAAAGTTAAATCAGGTTATTCATCTATTCAAAATCTTCAATGCCTTTCCATTTCATTCAGAGTAAAGTTAAGATCATTACCATGACCAAACGGTACCACCTCCTCTATTTGACCTAATTTTTTCCTTATCTTTTTTTTGCTAGCTCTATCCTGAACTCACGGGACATTTTATTCACCATGCTAGGTATAATTTTCCCTTTAGGGCCTTTGTGTTTCCCTGGTGGCTCAGAGGGTAAAGGATCCCCTGCAATTTGGGAGACCTGGGTTCAATCCCTGGGCTGGGAAGATCCCCTGGAGAAGCACATGGCAACCCACTCTAGTATTCTTGCCTGGAGAATCCCCATGGACAAAGGAGCCTGGCAGGCTGCAGTCCATGGAGTCACAAAGAGCCAGACATGACTGAGCAGTTAGGAACAGAGCACAAGGCCTTTGTACTAGATGCTAACTCTTGCTGAAATTTTTTTTTTTTTCCCCTCAAATGACCACATGTGTCACTTTTTCACCCCATTTAGGTTTTTGCTCAAACATGAGTAAAGTTTTCCTTAAGCTCCTTATCTCAAACTGATATTCTCATTTCTTGCTTTATTTTTATCCAAAGAATTTCTCACCATCTAATATCTTATTTATTTTCTTACTAATCTTCATTTATTTATTTATTATTTTTATTGAAGGATAATTGTTTTACAATGATGTGGTGGCCTCTGCAGTACATCAACATGAATCTGTCATAAGTATTTATTTATTTTTATTGCCTCTTGCCCATTAAAATGTAATCTCAATGGAGTCAGAGACTTTTGTATCTTTTATTCACTATAATTTCCAAGTCCTGGTGCAACAGACATTTGTTGAATGAACTCATGAGTTTCGATTATGCCTTTGTTAGAATTTGTCACAAATATTCATTATAGAGTCATGTACATAGTAAATACTAAATAAATAACTATAATTGTCACTTAAGAACAATCTGAATCAGTATACATATATATTTCTCAATGCTAAAGAATTGGATCAGTCCTAAAAGACTATTCATATCACTTATTTCAATTCTCCCAATTTAAGAATTTAATGCAATTTTTCTCTTTAGTCCTGGTAAAATTTCTATATTAGTCAAAAATAACTTTATAAGACAGGAAAAATAGGTCTGTTGGGAAAGAAGAATACTGCTTTGTCTCTAGGTTTTAGATAAATGCACCAAAAGAAAAGTTATGCATAACTTGGTCACTATTGCTAAAGGACTTTTATTAGGCTGAAGATTGCTAATGCTGCATTTATCACTGAAGAGATTAACATAAAATTACTAAGAGACTGCCAGCAGTGAATGCTTCCAAGATATGGCATGAGCAGTAAGGTAAGACATTTCAGTGCATCAACATTTCTTATTATTTCTTAGTGAAAACATTAAATAGTTAAATCAATATTTGGCAGACTTAAAATTCAGTCCAGCAATTAGCTTACAAAAGTCATTCAGCTTTAAAAACTGCCATTCAAACTGTGGTAAGTTGACCACCATTTATACACAACACAAAATGAATAAGTCTACTCATCACAAGTGACCTCTACATTTGCAGATGGAAAATACATAACTTTTCAGAAGGGGGTAACATATGCTGAAAAGTTATTTATTGTTTACCAAAAATTTAAGTTTAATGAAAGTGAAAGTCGCTCAGTCATGTCTGACTCTTTGCCAACTTTGTGGACTACACAGTCCATGGAATTCTCCAGCCCAGAATAATGGAGTGGGTTTAATAGTGTGTCTTATATTTTATCTGGCTACCTTCTTCATGAGTAAATTACATTCTCCAATGTAATGTTAGGGTTGGGTTAGGGTTAGGGGTTAGGGTTAGGAAGTCACCTGAATATTCATTGGAAAGACTGATGCTGAAGCTGAAACTCCAATACTTTGAGCAAAGAGCCAACTCATTGGATAAGACCCTGATCCTGGGGAAGATTGAAGGCAGGAGAAGGTGGGTACAGAGGAAGAGATGGTTAGATGGCATCACCAACCAATGGACACGAGTTTGTACAAGGTCTATGAGATGGTGAAGGACAGGGAAACCTGGTATGCTACGGTCTATGGGGTTGCAAAGAGCTGGACACAACGGAGTGACTGATCAGCAACAACGACATAATATCAAGTTATGCTTTCTTAAGTTTCCTTAGGGGTATTGGTATCTGTGCGTGAGTACATTCTAAGTCACTTCAGTGGTGTTCAACTCTGTGCGACCCTATGAACTGTAGCTCCCCAGGCTCCTCTGTCCATGGGGGTTCTCCAGGCAAGAATACTGGAGTGGGTTGCCGTGCCCTCCTCCAGGGGATCTTCAGACCCTGGGATCGAATCCTCTTCTCTTATGTCTCCTACATTGGTAGGTGGGTTCTTTACCACTAGAGTCACCTGGGAAGCTCATTTGTATCTAAAGAATATTAATTAATTAATTAAAATATACATTTCTTACAATAAAAAAACACGTAAAATTTACTGACTGGTCTCTCTGGATTCATGACCACCAACTTCAAAATGACACTCAGTGTAAATCTGTAATCCTACTATATTTGCTGGGAACTTTCCCACTCATCCGAACTTCTCTCCTTAAATTTTAACAACTCTATCACTCTCCTTGGTCTTTGCAAGTAAACTTGCTTTTTCTTTGCTGAATAGAAGCAATAGGAAAAGATCTTTCTATGTACTCTCTTCACATCTGTTCACCACCACAACCACCCCATATGCATGGCCATGGTCTCCCTCTCTCTCTCTCTGTATATATATATATATATATATATATATATATATATATATATATACACACACACACACATACATACATATATATATATATATATATATATATATATTTTTTTTTTTTTCCCATCTCAGTCCTAGGTAAGACCAGGTCTCCTTGTATGTACTAGATTCCATTTTGCCTCTGATGGATATTTCTCCCACAATTGTTGCCTCTTTCCTTCAAAATCAAATTTTTCTCTAATGAACTATTCCCATCAACACACAATCATGTGTTAATATTTTCATCTAAAAAGGAAGAAGGAAAAAAAGGTGGGGGGGAGGCAGAAAGGAAGTGTGGGAGAGAGGAGGAAGGGACAGGGAGAGTAAAAGATAAGGGAAGGGAAGGAGAGGAAAGGGACAAATGGGAGAAAGAAAAGAAGAAAATTCTTCCTTTCACATAATATCTCCCTTTACCTATGACCACACTTTGCTCCTTTTTCGAAATACTACTTTAAATTTTTACCTATACTTACTGCTCCCAATTTATTCCACTTATGTCTTCTCTTGAACCGGCTCTAATCAGGCTGATAACCTTTCTTCCCCACTGAAACTGTTCCTGTCTAGGATAACTTCACCTAGTCGAATTCACTGGCAAAGCCTCAGTACTCATTCATCTACCACAAACCAAGGGGTCTAAAACTACACAAATGTATTATATCACAGTTCTAGGGGCTCTAAGTTCCCAATCAAGATGCCAGCAGGGCCATGCTCCCCGTGAAACTTGCAGGCAAATCATTCCTTGTCTCTTCCTAACTTTTGGTGCTTTACCAGCAATCTTTGGCATTCTTTGTCTGGCAGATACAAAACTCGTCTCAGTCTTCATTATCACATAGGTCTGCCAATATGTCTCTATCTTCTCATAATTATCTTATTATAAGGATATCAGTCATACTGAATTAGGGGCATACCTGGATAGGGAAGATCCCCTAGAGAAGGGAAAGACTACCCACTCCAGTATTCTGGCCTAGAGAATTCCATGGACTGCATAGTCCATAGGGTCACAAAGAGTCAGACAAGACTGAGTGACTTTCAGTTTCACTTTAGTCCATATTGCCTCATTATAACTTATTGTGTCCTCAAAGACCTTCTTTCTTAATAAGGTCACATTCTGAGGCACTGGGGGTTGGGATTTCAACATATCTTTTTGGAGGGACAAATAATCAGTTCAGTTCAGTTCAGTCACTCAGTCATGTCTGACTCTACAACCCCATGGACTGCAGCATGTCAGGTTTCCCTGTCCATCACCAACTGCCTGAGTTTCCTCAAACTCATTCCATTGAGTCAGTGATGCCATCCATCCATCTCATCCTCTGTCGTCCCCTTCTCCTCCCACCTTCAATCTTTCCCAGCATCAGACTTCTCTAATGAGTCAGCTCTTTGCATTAGGTGGCCAAAGTATTGAAGATTCAGCTTCACCATCAGTCCTTCCAATGAATATTCAGGACTGGTTTCCTTTAGGATTGACTGGTGTGATCTCCTTGCAGTCTAAGGGACTCTCAAGCGTTTTCTCCAACTCCACAGTTGAAAAGTGTCAATTCTTTAATGCTCAGTCTTCTATGGTCCAACTGTCACACCCATACATGACTACTGAAAAAACCATAGCTTTGGCTAGACAGACATTTGCTGGCAAGGTAATGTCTCTGCTCTTTAATATGCTATCTAAATTGATCATAGTTTTTCTTCCAAGGGGCAAGTGCCTTTTAATTTCATGGCTGCAGTCACCATCTGCAGTAATTTTGGAGACCAAGAAAATAAAGTCTGCCATTGTTTCCCCATCTATTTGCCATGAAGTGATGGGACCCAATGTCACAATCTTATTTTTCTGAATGTTGAGTTTTAAGCCAGCTTTTCACTCTCCGCTTTCACTTTCATCAATAGGCTTTCTAGTTTCTCTTTGCTTTCTGCCATAAGGGTGGTGTCTACTGCATATCTGAGGTTGTTGATATTTCTTGATTCCAGCTTGTGCTTCATCCAGCCCAGCATTTGGCATGATGTACTCTGCATATAAGTTAAATAAGCAGGGTGACAATACAGTCTTGATGTACCCCTTTCCCATTTAGAACCAGTCTGTTGTTCCAGGTCTGGTTTTAACCTGCACACTGATGCTTCATGACCTGCATACAGATTTCTCAGGAAGCAGGTAAGATGGTCCGGTTTTCCCATCTCTTTAAGAATTTCCCATAGTTTGTTGTGATCCACACAATCAAAGGCCAAATAATACCTCTACTTGAATATTGGATAGGTATCTCAAACATAATATGTCTAAATCTAAATACCTCATACAGCGAGAGTGAAAGTGAAAGTCACTCTCATGTCACTCTCATGTCCGACTCTCTGTGCACCCATGGACTATATAATCCATGGAATTTTCCAGGCCAGATACTGGAGTGGGTTGCCATTCCCTTCTCCGGAGGATCTTCCCAACCCAGGGATCAAACTCAGGTCTTCTGTATTGCAGGCAGACTCTTTACCAGCTGAACCACCAGGGAATACCTCATCAGTCGATCAGTCAGTTCAGTTGCTCAGTCATGTCCGACTCTTTGCAACCTCATTGACTGCAGCACGCCAGGCCTCCCTGTCTATCACCAACTCCTGGAGTTTACTCAAACTCATGTCCGCTGAGTTGGTGATGCCATCCAACCATCTCATCCTCTGTCATCCCATTCTCCTCCTGCCTTCAATCTTTCCCAGCATCAGGGTCTTTTCCAATGTGTCCATTCTTCACATCAGGTGGCAAAGTATTGGAGCTTCAGGTCAGCATCAGTCCTTCCAATGAATATTCAGGACTGATTTCCTTTAGGGTTGAATGGATAGATCTCCTTACTGATCAAGGGACTCTCAAGAGTCTTCTCCAGCACCACAGTTCAAAACATCAATTCTTTGGTGCTCAGCTTTCTTTACAGTCCAACTCTCACATTCATATATGACTATTGGAAAAACCATAGCTAGACTAGTTTTAGTCTAGACTAGTTTTAGTTTAGACAGTTAGACACAGTTCTAACTGTTGTTTCCTTACCTGCACACAGATTTCTCAGGAGACAGGTCAAATAAGGCCCCTTCTGCTTCCATAGTCTTCCACATCTCAAAAATGTTTACTTCATTCTTCTAATTGTTTATAAACAAAAATTTATGAAGTAATCATTTTCTCTCTTCAACCCCCATCTTATCTATCAGAAAATCTTACCAGCCTATTACCTCTCAACACCTCAACTGTTGCCACGCTGGTCCAAGCCCATAGTATATCTCCCCTAAGCCATTATAATGGGGCTTCCCTTCTGGCTCAGATTGAAAAATAATTTGCCTGCAATACAGGAGACTTTGGTTTGATCCTGGATCAGAAAGATTCCTTGGAGAAGGGCATGGCAAACCACTCCAGTATTCCTGCTTGGAGAATCCCATGGACAAAGGAATCTGGCAGGCTGCTGTCCACGGGGTCCCAAAGAGTCAGACATGACTGAGTGATTAACACACACATGCAAACCATTATAATAGCTTCTAATAGGTTAGTAGGTTATAATTCTTATATAATATATAATATAATATAATTCTCATATAATAGGTTATAATTCTTCCCAGATGGTGCTAGTCATAAAGAATCTGCCTGCCAGTGCAGAACTAAAAGACGTGAATTTGATCCCTGGATGAGAGCATGGCAACCCACTCCAGTATTCTTGCCTGGAAAATTCCATGGACTGAGGAGCCTGGCAGGCTATGGTCCACAGCGTTTCAAAGAGCTCGACATGACCGAAGTGACTTAGCACACCACAGGATATAATTCTAAGCGCTAATCCTAACCCATACATCCAGTTTAACCTTACTACAATATATTTTTAACATAGAAGCCTGAATCATCCTTTGAAAAGGATAGATCCTGTTACTACTTAGCCTAAAACCTTCTAATTATGCCTCTTCCACAGTAACTGACAATGTCCTTACAAGGGCCTATAAGCCTTCCCACCATGACTACTACCCCCCAAGCCAATATACTATTCCTCTTATATTCCTCAGAACTTACTGTTCCCATTATAGGCCACTCTCCTCCTCCATGTTCACCCCAAATACCTTTGCAGTTCTCTCTCACCTCTTTAGTTCCCTGGAAAAATATCCACACAGTGATACCTTCTCTGATAAAACTTTTTTTTTTTCTTTAATACAAAAGAAACCCCCTATCAGGAACCCTATCACTCTTGTCCTGCTTTATTTTTCACAGTAGTCTAATGTTATCTGAAACACTATAAATTAATAAAATCAATTCTCTGATTATTGCCATTCTCTCTACTGGAAGCTAAGTTCTAAAAAGTCCAAGATCTTTGTCGTTTTTCCCCAATACACTGCACTTGAAATAAGGAATCAGTGAGTCAATCATAGAAAAAACTTTTCAAAAATTAAACAGGATGCAATGCAACAAGGGAAAACTTCATGCAGAGATTAGCACAAAAAAGGACAGAAATAGTATGGACCTAACAGAAGCAGAAGATATCAAGAAGAGGTGGCAAGAATACACAGAACAACTATACAAAAAAGATCTTCAGGACCTACATAATCACAATGGTGTGATCACTCACCTAGAGCCAGACATCCTGGAATGTGAAGTCAAGTGAGCCTTTGGAAGCATCTCTATGAACAAAGCTAGTGGAGGTGTTGGAATTCCAGTGGAGCTATTTCAAATCCTAAAAGATGATGCAGTGAAAGTGCTGCACTCAATATGCCAGCAAATTTGGAAAACTCAGGAGTAGCCACAGGACTGGAAAAGGTCAGTTTTCATTCCAATCCCTAAGAAAGGCAATCCCAAAGAATGTTCAAACTATTGCACAATTGCACATTTCTCACACACTAGCAAAGTAATGCTGAAAATTCTCCAAACCAGGCTTCAACAGTACATGAACCATGAACTGCCAGATGTTCAAGTTGGAATTAGAAAAGACAGAGGCACCAGAGATCAAATTGCCAACATCTGTTGGATCATCGAAAAAGCAAGAGAGTTCCAGAGAAACATCTACTTCTGCTTTATTGGATGCCTAATCCTTTGACTATGTGGATCACAACAAACTGTGGAAAATTCTGAAAGAGATAGGAATACCAGACCACCTGACCTGCCTCCTGAGAAATCTCTATGCAAGTCAAGAAGCAACAGTTAGAACTGGACATGGAAAAACTGACTTGTTCCAAATCGGGAAAGGAGTCTTTCCCGATATATAGGCTATTGTAACCTTGTTTATTTAACCATTATGTGAGTTAAAAGTAGTGCATCATGCAAAATGCAGGGCTGGATAAAGCACAAGCTAGAATCAAGATTCCCAGGAGAAATATCAATAACCTCAGATATGCAGAAAACACCATGGCAGAAAGCGAAGAAGAACTAAAGAGCCTCTCAATGAAAGTAAAAGAGGAGAGTGAAAAAGTTGCCCTAAAATTCAACATTCAGAAAAATAAGATCATGGCATCCAGTCCCATCACTTCATGGCAAATAGATGGGGAAACAATGGAAACAGTGACAGCCTTTATTTTGGGGGGATCCAAAATCACTGCAGATGGTGACTGCAGCCATGAAATTAAAAGACACTTGCTCCTTGGAAGAAAAGCTATGACCAACCTAGACAGCATATTAAAAAGCGGAGACATTACTTTGCTGACAAAGGTCCATCTAGTTAAAGCTATAGTTTTTCCAGTAGTTATGTAGGGATGTGAGAGTTGGACTATAAAGAAAGCTGAGTGTTGAAGAATTGATGCTTTTGAACTGTGGTGTTGGAGAAGATTTTTGAGAGTCCCTTGGACTGCAAGGAGATCCAATCCACCCTAAAGGAAATCAGTACTGAATACTCATTGGAAAGATTGATGCTGACACTGAAACTGCAATACTTTGGCCACCTGATGCAAAGAACTGACTCATTGGAAAAGACCCTGATGCTGGGAAAGATTGAAGGTGGGAGGAGAAGAGGATGACAAAAGATGAGATGGTTGGATGGCATCATCGACTCAATGGACATGACTTTGAGTAAGCTCTGGGAGTTGGTGATGAACAGGGAAGCCTAGTGTGCTACAGTTCATGGGGTCACAAAGAGTGGGACACAATTGAGTGACTGAACCGAACTGAATTTTGTAACCCAAGTAGGATCCCAAGAGGCCTTCCTGGAAATGGCCTTCTGCCACATTCTCTGCTTTGGCTTGTCTCTGAAGTACCTAGATGATAGCATTTGATGCATATTTCCTGAGTTGTTTTGCAGATTTGAAAAAAATCTCCCCCTTGCCAACAAATGGGAGAAGTTAACTACTTAAGGACCAGGAGGATATAGCCTTAGGCCTTGTGGAGCCAAAGGACTGATAACAGAAGGTCAATCCCTCTGATACCACCCTTCTACCTCACCATCAGCCAATCAGAGAATTGCGCACAAGCTGATCACAGATTCTGCAACCCCTTTCCCTCACTTGGTTTTTTAAAAGTGCTTTACCTAAACCTTTGGGAAGCTCTGGGCTTTTTAGGGCATAAGCCACCCCTTTGGTGGCTATGGAATAAACTTCTCTCTGCTCCAAACTCTGACATTTCAGTTAGGATGGCCTCACTGCATGTTGGGTACTCAAACATTTCTGCACAACAGTTCAATATCTTAAGATCATTGAATGCTTAAAATGAGCAAAATAAACAATAAGTTGTGATTTAGAAGCCAGAAAGATGTCAAGAGTTACGTAGACTTACAGAAAAATTAAAAGTCATTATATTATGTAAATTAAAGATATGCATTTTTAAAAATTATCATTGGTGTCCAAAGAATCTCTTCTGGTTGGATTGACTCCTATACGTTCTTTCCTCTATCACCTTAAGAAATGGCTTCTTTGCTAGTTAAATTTTTGTTCCTCTTAATAGAAGATTAGAACTTGTATAGTCACTTCAACATGCAAATTCAGCTTATACCTCTTCTACCAAATGTCTTTAGTACTAATTTTATATTTTATATTAATTTTTCATCATATATAAAAGGTTAATCTTTTATACAAAAGGTTAATCTTTAGTCTCAGTCCTGTTGAATACTTATCAGAAGTTTAATCTCCCCCACTTTTCTATGAATATTTATAGCGTTGACATTGAATAATAAAATGAAATCCCATGATACTCTTGCCCTGTCATATCTCAAATTGTTTAAAAAGATAAGTGTCAATCAGCTTCATAGCACTAACCAAATCACACATTTGAACAAGCTCAAGGACCATAAATTTACCAGAAATAATTTCTGGAATGCTTGGAGCTTGGTAGGTAACATGTAGAGGCCTTCATAAATACTGGTCCCATCTTTTTGCAGAGAAGAACAGCTCTTGGCGTCTGATCTCCTTGTGAGATCAAATGAGGCTGAGCTGGTAATTTGGAGCCTTATCAGGCCTTTTGGGGGTTTCCCAGGGGCTCAGTTGTAAAGACTCCACCTGCAATGCAGGAGACACAGGAGACACAAGTTCAGTTCCTGGGTTGGAAAGATCCCCTGGAAGAGGGCATGGCAACCCACTTACAAATATTCTTGCCTGGAGAATCCCAAGGACAGAGGATTGCAAAGCGTCAGACACGACTGAAACAACTTAGCACATATGCATGCAGGTCCTTGAGGAAACCACAGGCACAGGCACATTTTTGGTGCCATGACTATAACAGGCCTAGAATCTGGAAGCATGCTTCTTAACTGAGTGGCATCATCTAAGCATGTTCTGTCTCCCCTGACTCCTTCTGGTAGGGGGCAGAACATAGCAATCAAGTAAAACCTCATGGAAAAAAAAGAAAAGATCACTCATACTTTTGCTTGGGAAATGCTCCTTTGAATAATCCCTTTAAAGCTCATTTATATTATTATTCAATTTTGTCCTCACAACAATATTATAAAGCTTTGGTTCTCTACCTTGACTGCACATTTAAATAACTGAAAAAGATTTTTAAAAATAATTAAAGATCCAGGTCCTCCTACAAGCCAGGTTAAAGTATCGACATCTCAATTTTATAAAGACTCTCCCAATGATTCCAATACACAATAAAGTTAAGGTTTATGTAAGAAGGATAGACTGAACCAATTTGTCATTCTGATTTATAGGTCAGGAAAAGGGGATTAAGTGACTTTTCCAAGGTCACATGGCCAACATGAGATATTTTTCTTTCAATTATATCATGGTGCCCCTTTAAACTGCCCAGTCTCCTCAGCACACATATTTTCCCCCTCTTCAACCAATAAAGCATATTTGAGTTCAGAGGAGACAAACATGAACAAAGTGGACTAAAGTGAAAGTAGGAATGGCTCATGAGGAATAATCAATCATTATATTGTAGTCACCCAATCCTCCCAGCCTAACTCAGCATTGGAGAGCTGCCAGACACTTCAGGATTGTGAAGGTTAAAGCAAGGAAACCAGGCAAACACCACCACCGCTACTATTACTAACAACGACAAAAATAAACACAACAACAGTTTTGGCGCTTTGTACATAAAACCCCTATTTATAGTATAATTTAAATAATAGTTCCCACAAATGCAAAAGCCAGAAAACCACAACTGTATCCTAGTCTTTTTAAAATATTCCTTTTTATTTCAGACACTCTGCATATAAGCTTGGAGATCTAATGATTACACATCTGAGAATCTTTACTCAATGAAGAGTTTGAAAAAGACTGATGGATTCTTATAAGCCCTATCTAACCTCTCTGAACAATCTAGTTTAGTGCCAGCATAGGCCAGTAATGCTATCTGTGTTCAAAAAACCTTAAATGCTTATGTTTTATTTTATTTATTTTATTTTTTTTATGTTTTAGAAGTATAAAAAAAAAACCCAATTATGGAGAGATGATTATGGCAGAGACCCTGACTAGCAAAGTTTTTATATAACAGCAACTTCACTTTTGAGGTAAAATCACCTCTTTGGGGTAATGAAGTTTCTTTCCCTCCTATTCTCTCAGAGATTACATATTCTAAAAGATAGTATTTTTGTCTCATATGACAACTCAAGGTCCCAGCCTGGTAACTGATGACTCATAAGTACTTGGTGAATTACTTGAGCTGCTGGGGGTGGCTAGGAAAGAGGAACAGCAACTTCCTATCATAAATTACTGAGTCCTAGAATCTTAGATTTCTAGAACTAGAAAGGATAGATGTAATCTAAATTCAGCGTATTACATGTAAGGATGCTGGTGACTTCCTGGGTCCAGACAGTGAGTTTGGGGCAAAGCAGAGAGCAGAAGTCATCTGCATGCCCTAATTCATGTCTCAGAAGCCAGAATATCTACTTCAGAGCATTATATAACCTAAGATTATCTAATTCTGTCTTTCCTTAAAGGTTCAGTTCATCTCCTACTACCTAGTGTCACAAAATCAGGAAAGAAAGAGATATTAAGGTCATCCTGTCCATTGGGGGATTGAATCTTTTCTTTCCTATCCCTAACCACAGGGCTATGTACCTGGTTATGTACATATATGTATATTGAGCTATGTATGACATAGTACAACTAGTGACAAAGAACATTATTCCTAATGAAATAATCGCTTCCATTTTTGGATACTTTAGACAAGTTAGTTTATAATATTTAGCCAAGATACGTTTCCCTAAAGTAACTACTCAATAATTAGATTTCTTTTGCTATAAAACAGGTCATCATGTATTTAAAGACACATATAAGATCCCTTCCATTTCACTTTCCCTAGAGAAACTGTTCCTTGCCCTTTAAAATTTCTTCATGTCAAGTCATCCTAATTGTTCTGCACTGAATATTATCTAGTTTTGAAATATGTCTGAAAATGTGCTATTCAGAAGTGAACACATTATTTTAAACACAGCTAAGAATAGTAGAATTTTTCTTTCATTATTCTAGAGTATTCTCTATTCATAAGGCCTATGCATTCTCAATGAGGATGAAAATGCCCATTAGACTGTGAAAACTGATTCTTGTATTAAAAAAAAAAACTGACTCTTTTTATGGAGAAAGAAGAGACATAGTACATTAAGAGATATACAGCATACTTCTGCCATTAAAATTTAGTTGGGAAAATGACTAAGAAAAATATTTTAAAAGACTCATTAGAAGGACAATTAAAAAAAAAAAAAAAGGTTGAAAAAAAATGGCATAGCCTAAGATCACATCAGCTCTTTTATCATACCATTATACTATTCACTTCTATTGACAAAATCCTTAAAACTAGTTTAAGGACAAAATCCTTAAAACCGTTTCAGTTGTGTTGCTGCTAATAGGAATCTCCTTTATTTTGTAGTTTATGGTTTGTTTGCTTGGTTTGTTGGTTGGTTGGTTTTGGTTTTTAGGGAGTGGCAGATTTTGTTCTCTTTTGTTACTTCAAGATCACAAATTTAAATTTATTTCTGATAAAACTCTCCTTGTTAGATATTGTCTGTTACTGCCTGTCCAGATATCTTAAAACCTAATTCAGCCAATTAATACATTCATTATTCTTCTAAGCACTGATTATTTGCAAGTCTTATCTCTTATCACCTAGGTTACTCATGCCAATAACTTGCAGGAGGAATGTTGAAGAGAAAACTGAAAATACTGTCCTGCACATAGCTCCTCCATTTTGTGTTAAACTATTAATCACTATGCTTTAACTAGCATTTATTCATCCACTTATTGTGACCAGCTGTACATTTCCATGCATAAAATCCATAGTTTTCTGTTATTCATTTGTACACTATTAGAAACCTTGTCAAATATCTCACAGTTATCCTGACTCTATTACACTTTCTGAAAGTCTAGTAATCCAAACTCCACCCTCCCCCCAAAAAAAGAAGAAATAAGGTTTAGTCTTTTATTTTTTTTAATAAACTTGTGCTAGCTCATGATGATTATTTCTTCATTTTCTCTATTTAATAATAATCTGTAAAGCTACCTCTGTGCTACAGGGATTAAGTATTCTATTGATTATATTTCTTCTTATAAGAGTACTTGTCAGTTATTTGCAGTAGACTCTTACTCTATTCATTGATCATTTCACAGATACATGACCTGACTTTCCAAAAAGACCTTAAATGCCCAGGGCTGATACCATATACCCCAGAGTTGCCCAACGAAGTGTCGTAGAAGATAATACCAATATACTGTTTAACTGACTAATGAATAATATCACTTGGTTTCTACTCACCATCAAATCAGATCACATGAATCATAAATCACACCCACACTTTAGACTAGGGTTGCAGATTGTTTCAAAGGCTTGCCCTAACAAGAATATAAAAATTTAAGTCTGCTCCCATATTCAACTCTGTTTTACTATTTTCTCACTAAGAAATAAGGTTTTTACTAAATAATAAGGAAACTTTGTTTAAAAGACTATGGAAAAGGAGAAGGGAACTATATAGGTCATATATGCAAAACAACAACAACAACAAAAAAGGAGAATGTTCCCTTAGGATGGGGAGCCTCTTTACCTTATAACAAATGAAAATCATTTAAAAATAGACATATCAGAATGGGCTTCTAAGGCTTCTTTCTAACAAAAATTAAGCCTATATGTTTAATTTATTTAAATTATCACACAGCTCTGTGGGTGAGGTTTTTAAACTAGACATTTTGACTACATTAAAAATACATTGATTACTTAGTTGAAAACTGGCTGACTGAATTATCTCAGTGAGCCATTTGTGTGTCATTTGATAGCACTGTATTTTTATGTCTTAGATACTTTATTATTCTGCATGTATATGTTATGATATTCTAAAATGATAATGCACTTTAATTATTTGAAAGAAGGTATTTCATGATAAAAGAGGTGATGGTCTTTAAAGACATCAACATAAGACACTCCTGAACTCCTCTCTTCACATGGGCATACTGAATGAACAGGTACATATTGCACAATTTCTTCTGAAAGAAATGTAGCAACTAGCTGAGCAACTCCTAAATACAGAGTGAACTAAAATATACCCATATCAAAATGGATATACAAAAGGCTGAGACCTACATTCAGCATAAAACCCAGCATCAGGACAAGATTGTACAGTTAGGAGATAATCACCAATTTCTAGCATTTTTTCTGAGGAGTGAAGTATTAGAAGGATGAACTATTTATACACACACACACACTCACACATATATGTATAATATAAATTATGTTTTCAATCTGGAAAACATAAAAGTCTAAAGCATTCTCAAACATTATTTGATTACCTGAGTGGATAACTTCATGGCTGATGATAAATCTGTTCATTGGGAGTTAAAATTAAGATCTCATAAATATTAATTATGTACAATTGCTGAAAGTCATTACTGAAATCATCTTATTAATATCTGAATTGGAGTGCATTAAGTCACTTCTTTTAAGGTTTTTTGTTCAGTCACTCAGCCATGTCTGACTCATTCTGACCCCATGGACTGTAGCACATCAGGCATCCCTGTCCTTCACATCTCATGGAGCTTGCTCAAATTCATGTCTATTGAGTCAGTGACGCCATCCAATCATCTCATTCTCTGTCATCCCCTCTCCCTCCTACCTTTAATCTTTCCCAGCCTCAGAAACTTTTCTACTGAGTCAGCTCTTTGCATCAGGTGGCCAAAGTATTGGAGATTCAGCTTCAGCATCAGTCCTTCCAGTGAATATTCAGGACTGATTTTCTTTAGGATTGACTGGTTGGATCTCCTTGCAGTCCAAGGGACTCTCAACAGTCTTCTCCAACACCAGTTCAAAAGCATCAGTTCTTCAGTGCTCAGCTTTCTTTATACTCCATCTCTCACATCCATACATGACTACTTGAAAAACCATAGCTTTGACTAGATGGACCTTTGTTGGCAAAGTTATGTCTCTGCTTTTTAATATACTGTCTAGGTTTGCCATACCTTTTCTTCTAAGGAGCAAGCATCTTTTAATTTCATGGCTGTAGCCACCATCTGCAGTGATTTTCGAGTCCAAGAAAATAAAGTCCGTCACTGTTTCCATTGTTTCTCCATCTATTTGCCATGAAGTGGAAAACAGATTTATGTATTACCAAAGACCTTCACTGTAGGTTTTTGTCACAGTCTAGAGCCTAACAATGGACACCACTTCAAGAATAAAAAGAACTAACATTGGTTGAGCCCATATTAAGTGCCCAGCAATTTAAAAACTTTATTTCAAATGCTTTTTCTTGGATATTTGAATACTTTTCCCAAGGTCACAGAAGTGGCTAGTTGCAAAGCCAGAACTGAAAATTAACTCTCATTCTTCGACTTCTTTCCACATCAGTTTGTATTCTAATTGGATGTAATGAGCATTTACTATTGCTGAGGATAGATTCTAAACTAGTGATTTAATCCATGGCTAATGAGGCATTAAACGTCCAGAGCTGATAGCAAATAGTATGCAAAATATTTGAAAACTGAATTTATCATCATTTACCGTCACTTTAATAAGACTGTGTACTACCTTTGTTTATGTATTTCATCATGTTTATTTCTTTGTTAAAGATTCTTGCTCACTGAATTGTCATATAGACAAATAACATACATTGATGAAATTATAATCTTGACACTGGGAGTTGAAGTCAGTAAAAAATTATTGGCAAAAAATAAAAGATTCATTAAGTGCTGCTAAATTATGTCAGTCTATGTTATTTCCCCCTCAGATCAGAAGAAACAATCACATTACAACATTATAAAAGCAACGACCACAAAATAAAATGACAACAGCTTAATAAAGCAGGCTTGATTGAATATTAAATTTTTTTTTCAGTTTGGGATATGAAACTTCTATAAATGTGTTTATTAAGAAGCTCTTCATTGATGGAAAATTATATATGCAAGCTTCTTATTTCTCAATAATTAAATTCCTACAATTAGAGGTAGTAAATGCAGCTATATCATCAAAGGACATACTGCAAAATCTTTAAGGCAGTGCAGACTACACGTGGATCTCATTATATTCATCATTTCAAAGTAAACATCAAAAGGCATCTGGATAAAATAAACAGGGGCATTTTTCTACTTATTTCAAGCACTTCCCAAGTTCACTGTCTGTCTTAGAGTGTTAGATTAGAAGTTCAATGCCAATTTGCTCTCTTGACTTTGTAAATATTTCTGCATTCTACCAAGAAGTTTATAGGTTTTTTTTTATTTTCTTTACTATTGAAATTTAGAAATCTCATAGTAATGTCTAGGTATGAATCTTCTTTCATTATTATTGACTCAGTTCTTGGTGATTTTTTTTTTTTTAATCTGTAGCCAAACCTTTAGCTCAGGGGAATATATTTTCCTATGATGATTGCTTCTCCTCAATCAAGTCATTTTATCTTCCTAAGAATTTGTGTGTTGTATCTTTGAGTCTAAAATCCAGGTTTCTAATATTTACTAAGATTTTACAATTCCTTGTTTTCACACCCAAAGTATGGGATGATTCTTTGAGTTTACCTCTGGATTTCATTAGTAGCTATTCTGTTATTACTTTTTCTATTTGCTTGTATGTTTTGCTATTTTATTTTTCCTTCAATAGTTACTTTCTAGAGTAATAATTAAAGGGTCCATAGACCCAGACTTAGTTTCTTTTGAGTGCTGGCCTGGCAGTTTAATATCTATTTAACATTGGGCATGGTATGTTAACTATGCCTTACTTTCCTCATCCCATAGCAATAATAATAACATAGCTTTCATAGGGTTATTGTGAGAATTGAATGAGTTAACAGAAGTAAAGTTCAGAAAATAGTGCATGGTGAATAGCAAACTTTCAGTAAAACTACACAATTGTTCCTTGTACATAACACTGTTCTATTTTACGGGCTTCTCAGGTGACTCAGTGGTAAAGAATCAGCCTGCCAGTTCAGGAGACACAGGAGATGTGGTTCAATCCCTGGGTTGGGAAGATCCATGAGAGGGGGAAATGACAACCCATTTCAGTATTGTTGCCTGAAAACCTCCATGGACAGAGGAACCTGGCAAGGTACAGTCCACAGAGTCCCAAAGAGTCAGTTATGACTGAGCACGCACACACATATCATTTACAAAGTGAAAAGAAGGCCAAAAAAAAAAAAAAAAGCCAACTCTTCATATATCAATGAGGACATTATTTAGAATTTTAAATAGTTTTCTTCTGATGATTTATCTGTAATATCTATGTTTTCTTTGTTTCATTGAGAATATTTGCTCTGATTTTCAGCTTTCCTCCCCAAATGACTGGTTATTTCATTATCTTTTCATATTTGCAGGTTCAGGTTTAGACGGTCCATACTGGTGGTGGCTGCTAATGGTTCCTTATGCTTGAGTCAACATTTGATATCATAAAATTGCAATGTTTGGGGAATATAGAGGAGCAGGAAGTCATATTTCTTTCCAATTACGTGTACTGGGAATGAATCTGACAAATGTGATCCAAAAAGAAAAATCAAGAGTGAGGTGGTTAAGTAAAGCTCCAGCATCTACGACCATGCCACCCTGAATACACCCGATCTTGTCAGAAAAGCTCCAACTATATTTAGGATGGTGATAACAGTACTTGGAGGAAGCACTAGGGCAAACATTTTGTTTAACATCTTTCTGCAGAGCTTTGATAAATTTTAGAAGCCCACTGTGTGATTCTCATTGATAAAACCCACTCTTCCAAACATGACTTAAATAATGCTATCATTCCCCAAGCCTGGGTTTCCATCAGTTTTCTGTTGGAGAGATTCGTTGACTTGTCTCTCTGGGTTTCCCTACTTTGCTAATATTGGGCTTAAAAAATGCCCTTGTCAGCTCCTTGGTGAACTCAACACATCTTCATTTTCAAAAACGAAATTCATGAAAGTGACTGCTTATTGATGTCACCCTTCCCTGTTTTCCAGCATTGTTACAGGTTTTCTTTTGCTCACTTGACACAAATCAGTTCCAAGATATTAGAGTACAAAGGGAAGGGAATGAATATGATTGGTTTAATTTCCCATCCTGAATCTGGAAATCTGTATTAGCAATTGGAAATAAATGAGATGTTCATTTTTACTATGGAAATCTAGTTAGTTGAAGAACAGAATCTACAAAGTAATGCCATGTTAAGTTTGCTAATTTACCTAAAATGATGCAAAGTAAATAGCTGTCAATATGATTAAAATTACTGGCAATCTGAATTTAATTAATTTGAGAGCTGTGTTATTTTCTTACTTCCTTCAGCCTCTTGACCGCTTAATTAGTAAGATTTACTATTAATTCATCTCTAAAATTTCTATGCTTATCATCAAGAGTAATGACGTGGACCACTCAAAAGAAAAATCAGCCTGAATCACTTTTATTGACACACACTCCCCTTATGAGGCTGTTTTCTCTAACAGTTGAGCTGTTTTAAATAAAGTTGTGTGTGTTTTGTGTGAGCTCAGTCATTTCAGTCATGTCCAAGTCTTTTTGACCCCATGGACTGTAGCGCCCAGGCCCCTCTGTCCTGGGGATTCTCCAGGCAAGAATACTGGAGTGGGTTGCCATGCCCTCCTCCAGGGAATCTTCCCGACCCAGGGATTGAACCTGCATCTCCTGTGTCTCCTTCCCTGTGGGAGGATGCTTTACTCACTGAGCCACCTGGGCTTAATATGAAAATGAGACTTACATCCCTGTGCTTATGGACCCGAAATATCCAGGAGGTAATATCTAGAGAAGAAAAAAAAAAAAAAAAAGCCCAATCAGCCAGGTATTTGAATCTAAAAGAATGGAGGTCACAAACTGACTGTATGTGAAATAAAAAGGACCAAAGACAGAGGCAAGATTTTGGAGTTATTGTTTACATAAAACCAGTCATGTCTATATCATTGTAGAAAGCAACTGGTACAATGAGAAGATTTACTTACTGCCAACAAAAATAATGGCGATTTATCCAAGTTGAATTCAGCACCTTTAACACACACACACACACGCAATTTAATTTATCTTACTTCTCCTAGCTTGTGAAATGGACTGGAAAATAACAGAGGCAGAGAAAGAGATTTGATGACAGAGGAAGAGGCTAGACTGACTTGGTCAGGTGTAGGCAAGTTGTCAGAATTGTAGCTGGGTTCGAGAGAGGGAAAGCATTTGGCTTTATGCAATGAAGGAAGCTCTACAGACATGCTGAGTGTCTGTGAGGTCACATGCTATGCACTCCAATCTACTTTTTGAAATTAATAGCCAGGTGTTATACCAGTTATGTACCTTAATCATTAATTATGACTGTGGCAGCAGGAGAAAAAAAGAAAATACGAGGACACATGAGCTGAGGTGATAAAGGGAAAGCATCAATCACGCACGACAAGAAAGCCAAAGATACCCTTTCTGCCTGGATGCTTTCATTTGTGACTCGACAGAGTCTCTCTCACATCAGACTCCAAACTTCAGAGACACCATTTCTCATTGTCTTTTTTTTTTTTTTTCTTTTGTAGCAACCACCTATGGTTGTGAGACTCAGAGGAAAACACAATAAAATGTATATGTTGGCAATGTGCGAATTTTCCCGGTAGTATCACCAGGCTCCAGATTAAAGGCCATTGCCATAAACAAAACTGTCAGTCAAGTGTTGTGATTCTTTCAATAAAGGTTAAAGTAAGCTATATCATAAACAAATATTAGAATCAATAGTTAATAGTCATATCAGCATCACAGGTTGGTCCCCACTCTTTAATTTTGCTACAATGTCATAATAAATGCATTGCATATGTATCTTAAGAAGGTGGGTGGGGCAGGTGAATCTTGCCAAAGTTCCATACCACAGTATAAGACATCACAAAGTTTGGGAAGTAAAAACCCAATTTCCATTCTGGTATCAAGTGGTGTAAATGGGGTACTTGGAAACAGGGAGACCAAGAGGAATGAAGCAAAGTGTCTTGCTAAGTGTTGGGTTCCAGTTTTCTATTGGATCTTGGATAGATGATTTCACTTCTCTAGTGCTCTCATCTATAAATGACTGGTTTTAGCCACATCAAGAATCCTTCTGGGAGTTTACATGTGAGCTTCATAAGGATCTGCAAGGACTATACACAGAAACTTATGTAAATCAGATTCTTTAAGGTTTATTTAAAAGATATGCATTAAAGGAGTGCTCCTCTGTGTACTAAAGAACTAGTTTTTTTAACTTTCCAATCTGTTATGAACCAATGCTTTAAAAACACACAAAGTATGTTTGACAAAGTATGAATTAATAAAAAATGAATATGTACAACATAGAATCCTAAATGTTTCTATTAGATTAGACATTTATAAAATTACTCTGTTAAGTCACTACAAAAATTTCTAAGTGCTTCCTATCACATGGGGTCACTGTTGTGGACTGACCAGCACTAGTTCACAAACCACACTTTAGGTAGAAATTGAGTTAAGGTCCCATTTAACTTGAACCTTGAAAGTTTCTGTATGAAATCTAGATTCCTTAGATCCATTCTGCACCAGCTCTTTCTACCCAAATCATAGAATCCAACATGTCATCACACTCAAAATTCAGGTCTGTTTTCTTTAGAAAGCAACGTGAGATTGTAGAGACTAATGACAACAAGAACAAAATATGTTTCCCCAAGTCACTTGTGATTATTAATCTTCCCTGAACAGTAAGAGTAAAGAGTAGGGGAAAGCCTATAGAACTAATCATCACAGAGACCAACCATTTACTACCTGATCTACAAGTTTCCTCCTCTATGCTTCTCCAATTACATGATGACCCAGATCTGGAAAGTCTTTACCAACCCTTTATACAACGTTTATTTATAGTCTCATTCAAGATTCCTCACTGCATTTATTAGACACTCAAAGCTTACCATATCCAAGAAGGGGAAAAAAAAGGAAAAAAAATACATTCTCTGCCTTCAAGTTGTTTAGATGATACCAGTTCTTATATTGTGCAAAGAATCACAACTAGGAAATGCAGAAGGAGCAATGCTGAAGAGACATCAAAATTAGGCTGGAGGGTTACATAAGGCTTCTCAGAAGTTAATTTTTTTTTTTAATTGTGTCTTAAGCCATGACTACCTGGTGATCTGTCTATAATACTAGAGAAGTTTAGTCTGCTCACTGGACACTTGTTTGTGGTTCACTACTTCTTTATTGCTACCTGCTTGAATAAAAAGAATACCCTTCCCAGAGAGTAGATCTTTCTTTGATAAAGAGTACTCTAACTGATCAAAAAAGGAGTGTGTGTATGTGTATGTATTAATTTTGCACGTTTGGTGGGAGATAAGCAAAGAATCGGGAAGAGTGGTGATTATCAAGTGAATGGTGAAAGGTATCATCAAATATGACTTTACCAAAGAATGTGGCAGGGAGGATGAAGCAAGTGGTGAGAGACGAGGCTGGAGAAACTAAAGGCTGAGGTCAAAAAGTTTCTTGGATATCTTCCTAAAGATTCTGGATTTATCCATAGACCTTTTAAACTCATTTAAAAGGTTTTTAAGTAAGGGAGTGATAGAATCAATACTTTGTTTTAAAAAGATCATTCTGGCAGCTTTGTGAAGGGTATCTAGGAGATGAGCAGGATAGAGCTGAGAGTGTCAAGAGATTCATTGAATAATTCAGGCGAGAAATCATGGGTACCTGGACTTAGTCAATGGTAGTTAGGAATGCAAAGAATGGGACATATTAGTAAGACACCAACAAGACAATGGGAGATGAATGATTTTCTGGATACTGGCTTGGGTAATTTGGAGGTTAGTAATCTCATTATCTGAAAGAGAACACACTGACATAAGTACAAGATGAGAGTGGAAAGAAAGTTCAAAAATTGAACATGTTCAATAATTTAAGGTATCTGCAGAAAGGTAAAATGGAGGTGTCTGTAGGGAGTTTGAAATAGGAATTGAGTTCAGAGATGGGTTCAGATGGCTGGAGAGAGAAAAGTTGGTCAGCAGTAATTGTAGGCATGAAATGGATGTGATCACTTTGACAAGCTTTGCCTGAGGAACTTCACTCCACAAGAATTTATTTTATTCTATAAATAGGTGGATTTTTATCTCTTTCATGTTCCCAAACAGTACTAAGGAGGTCATACAAAAATAACCATTTTTTACTTAAAAATTAAGTGAGAAAATAAGCTAAAGAGTAAATGATAAAAAATAATAGAGTTAAAGCTGGACCGAGATTCATACGCAATGCACAAACAACTAAATACTGTTCATTTCCCAGGGTCAGGTCACATTTTTGGCTCAGGATTTTCAGTCACCAATGCAAAAGGGAAG
Source organism: Dama dama (assembly GCF_033118175.1). NCBI lineage: Eukaryota > Metazoa > Chordata > Mammalia > Artiodactyla > Cervidae > Dama > Dama dama. The sequence continues at coordinate 26,324,720 of NC_083695.1, forward strand.
TCACAAATTATATATTTATAACACATAAAATAAAAACAAACCAATTTCTCAAAAGTGTAATTATTTTTGGTACTGGGAATTGAGAAAAATTTCCCCATGAGAAAAACACTGAAACATAGTGAGCAGTGTTCTTGGCAACACCATTAAAGTGAATAAGAGTTGAAACATATAACTATTATTATATCCATCAATGTAAGGAGATGATATAACAACTAAAGTAAGGCAATTCAAAGGAGGAAGGAAGATAAAAGAGTGTACTCCACCCATAGAGCCTAGGTATGTTGGTTTGTATGAATGAACAGCTACAATTCCTTCAAGCATTCAACTGTAACACCCTGGATATACTTAATCTCCCAAACTAGACTGGCTACTTTCACCCACCTTCTCACTATTTAAGGTCACAGCCTTCCTCAAGACACATCTACTTGTCCCTTCAATATTCAATGATTTTCAGAACTATAATTAGCATGTATCAGATAAGTGACATTATTTTGATAACTCCTCTAAATCCAGTGGCTTAAATGATACCTGGAAAATAAGTAGTTGTTTAAAATATATTTTGAATAAATTACAAATTTATTAAATAAATAAGCCTGATTATATTATAAAGGCCAGTGATATAAAAATTAATGATACACTGTTTTTGCCCTCCAAGGACAAACAAAGTAAATAAAAAATACTAGAATTGATCATTCTTACAATAAATACTAACTGAATGACTACTCTGGGACAGGCACTCCTACAGGAGGCATTGGCAATACAGAAAGGAACAAAACAAAGAATGAACTCATGGAGTCTATGTTTCACAAATATATATATATATGCCGTGCTATATATATATAGCGTCAAATATATGTGTGTGTGTGTGTGTGTGTGTGTGTGTGTGTGTGTATACATACATATGGCATCAAATACATATGTAATATATGGCAATAAATATATATGTGTGTGTATATATATATATATATGGCATCAAATATATATGTGTGTGTGTATATATATATGGCATGAATTTGAGCAGGCTCCAGGAGTTGGTGATGCACAGGGAAACCTGGAGAGCTGCAGTCCATGGAGTCACAAAGAGTCAGACACAGCTGAGCGGATGGCAAGAATACTGCAGCAGGTTGCCATTCCCTTTTCCAGTGGATCTTCCTGACCTAGGGATCGAACCCAGGTCTCCTGCATTACGGGCAGATTCTTTACCATCTGAGACACCAGAGAAGGCCATAAATATGTTTATGCATGTATGTGTGTGTATATGTATATATTGGAGAAGGAAATGACAACCCACTCTAGTATACTTTCCTGGAGAATCCCATGGACAGAGGAGCCTGGAGGGCTTCGGTCCATAGGGTCACAAAGAGTCAGACATGACTGAAATGACTTAGCATAGCATAGCATGTGTGTGTGTGTGTGTGTGTGTGTGTGTGTGTGTGTATCTTGAAGGAAATGAAGGAGAAAGCCACACTTTTGTACAAGACTGGCCCAGACCAAAAGAAAGAAAAGAAAAAGAAGAGCAAGTACAAAAGTCCTGAAGCAATGTAGCAAAAATGAACTAAATCTAGTGGTGAGTTTTAAGAAATAGCATAAGAGATGGTGGTGATGGGTTAGTGATTGTCAGAACTTCTAGGTCTTTGTGAGGACTCTGGTTTTTCCTTTGAGTGCCATGGGAAATTATTGAAAGATTTGAGCCAAGGAATGACACAATCTGACCTAGCGGTAAGTGCAGTAGTTTTGACTCATGTATCCAATATAGTATATGAACAGAAATGAGGAGTCATGGAAGGCTAAATAAGAAAGGATGCTTAGGAATTACCTGGACAAGGTGGGAGATAGGATGGGAGTAGATACTCTTCCAGACTGATGGATACATGGCCTGAAGAAAGGAAACTAAGGTGAGAAAAAGTTTGCTATGCAAAGAAGTACAAGCAATGTATCATGGCCACAAAGCAAATGATAAGGCAGAGGGAGTGATGAAAGGCAACTAAAGAGATAAAGCAGGAAAACACTGAAGGATTTTTGTTCATATCCCTAATCTTTGCAAATAAATTTCATATTCTCAGGGGCAGGGATAATATGTAACGTAAGCCATGTCTATGACACAGAAGTTATCTTCAGTGTCTACATAAACTGAGTACAACTTAATTGATGAAATGATTTTCACCATGACTAGGGTGGATATCTATTGATAATGTCAGATGTTATGTTTGAGTGATTTTTACAAAAAATTACCATTTGTCTATAAGAGAAACAGTTTCCCCCATATGAGGCCTTGGGGAGCAATAGCACGTTATCCTGCCTCCATCCATATGCTGAAGTCACCAGTAGAGAACTGCTCTGCTTCAGCTCAGGCTTCCCAGGTGGAACAGTGGTAAAGAATCCACCTGCCAATCCAGGAGACCCAAGAGATGTGGGTTTGATCCCTGGGTCAGGAAGATTTCCCTGGAGTAGGAAATAGCAACCTACTCCAGTATTCTTGCCTGGAAAATTCCATGGACAGAGGAGTCAGGTGAGCTACAGTCCATGTGGGGTCCAAAGAGTCAGACACGACTGAGCATACACATACACATACACACACACACACACACACACACACACACACACAGATTCAACTCACTTGGACCTGATCTTGGCAGCTCTAAATTCTAACAAATTCACAGCAAATGCCTGGGAATCCAAATTGTAAACCAATCATTATGCTCCAAATAGGAATATATATTCTAGAAAATGAAATCTAACATAGCTTCACTGACCTTCACAAAAGTCAGATTGGGATTTCCCTCAGATTGGGATAGGTGGTCTGAAAATAAATGTATCTAAAATATCATAGTCAAAAGAAAAGATTGCTACTGATGCCCTGGCTTAAATAAAGTGGTTGGTTACTACATTCCTTCTCGATCACCTCAGGCTCTTGTAGTACAGGGAGTTTTATCATTTTCAGCCGCTAAAAGATAAATAAGGACATAATGTGCTGTGATTTCATTTAACTAGGCAACCCAATGTTCTAAATAAGTTTGAATGTTTGCCAATAGTTGGAAGAGACTTAGTGACTAAACAAAAACAATACAATGCACATGTATATGAATTAAAAGCAAAATGTTATTAAGTAAAAATTAATACAGAAGAAATACAGAGGCTATTTCCTCAAAAGTGAGGCTCTGTATGGTCACAGAATAAAATATGGATAGAAGGGGGAATGGGAAAGAAGAAAAGAGTACAAAAATAAACCAAACACTTAATAATTGATATGCAAACAACAAATAGAGTTGAGTATATTATTTTCTCAGGAGATTCTTTTGCTGAATTATTGAATTTTGCTATCTATGAATCCAGGTGAAATTCTCATTCTCCAGTATCTGCATGGTGAAGCTTTTTCGATAATAAAGTGAAGTCGCTCAGTCGTGTCCGACTCTTTGCGACGCATTGGACTGTAGCCTACCAGGCTCCTCCGTCCATGGGATTTTCCAGGCAAGAATACTGGAGTGGGTTGCCATTTCCTTCTCCAGGAGGTCTTCCTGACCCAGGGATTGAACCCCAGTCTCCCACATTGTAGGCAGACGCTTTACCGTCTGAGTCCCCAGGGAAGCCCTCTTTCAATAATAAAAGAAAGAGGCAAATCATTATGCAAGTCCCTGGCGGCTCAGACGATAAACAATTTGCCTGCAATGTGGGAGACCTGGGTTTGATCCCTGGCTTGGGAAGATGCCCTGGAAGAGGGTATGGCAACCCACTCTAGTATTCTTGCCTGGAGAATTCCCGTGGACAGAGGAGCCTGGTGGGCTACAGTCCATGGGGTTGCAAAGAGTCCAACACGATTGAACAACTAAGCAAAGCACAAGATAAGAGAGAGAAATGCAAAATGAAAGAATACATGGAAATGTAAGGCCAAAGATCTAAACTGATGCCATCATTCACTTGCTCTGTCACTTCTCACTTCTGTGCCTGTTTTCTTTGCCTTTTCTGAAAAATGGGGGCATAATAATATCTCTCTTGCTTACTTCATAGAGCTATGGAGTAAATAAGATCATGAGTGTAGGTCAATCATCTCCAATTCTTAAAGAGCTATGTAAATATCACTGACTTAGAAAAGTTATTTAATGCTGATGAGCCCCCAAGTACTCAAGTATCAGACAAAGCTGTTGCTGACCTGCCTACTTGTAAAGTGACCTTGTAAAAGTCAAGTAAGGTAGCTGAAGCACAATTCTTTGAAGTGTAAGTTACCATCAAGCATAAGGCTTTCAAATCTCTTCAAATAACTGTGTGGAGGAAAAGCTTATGGTTGACTAGAAATGGCAAAACTTTAGATGCATTTCATAATCTTAGGAAATAAGGCTGATACGTATAAAAAAACCTGCTGATGTTAAAATTTTCACCTCTCAGAGAGAAAAATAGATTAGCAGAAAATTCCACTATCAAAATTCTATAACATTAACTACCAATATCATTACAAGTGGTTAGGAAATAGTAAATTAAACTTTGTAACACTTTCCCAAAGGAAGTGGAAATACACAGTCATTACTTAGAGTTTAAATTGGACTGGGAACGGTAGGCCAGCGTGCATTATGGAGAAGCAATGCTTCAGCAGGAGCAAAGTGAACCAAATGACACTGCAGATCTTTTCCATACTTAATATTTGACAGGCAAAAATATTTGCGTGAATGCAGTAATGTGCTGGGGAAGCCATCACCTTGGGAATGCTCAATCAAAGCTTTAATACTTTTAATAAGCATAATACTATGAGAGCATATTTTTTCTTTCAAGCGCAACTCATTCAAGTTTGAGGGAATTGCTGAATCGTCGCACTATATAAAATCTAGAATGACAGCCTGATGTAAACAAAAGCAATCCTTTTATATTTTCTGCTGCTTTGAACAAAGACAGGGAATGTGGAGTAAGCAAGGGGATTTAGGATACCCTCAAGGCAATGATAATCAGTCAAAATCCTTGCTATATGACTAAGATAGGGTAGATAGGAGAAGGCGATATTTTTAAATAAAGGACAATAATAACTACAACATACATAGTAATCCAACATACACCAAAAAAAGAAAAAAAAAAAAAAATGGAGCTTTGTTCATTGGTAAAGTTAATTTGGAGAACTGGAGGTATAAGGCATAGCTCCTAAAAACAACTGTGTTTATGATTTGCCGTAAAATAAATTGGCCTATCTCTCTGATTTTGCCCCAGTTTTATACTTCTCAGTTGGGTTTGGGGAGGCAGTTTTACTGGGGATATTTGGCTTATTTAAACTGGCGTGATAGAAGGAGGAGGATGCTACTAGCATCTAGGGGGTAGAGGCCAAGGATGCTGCTAAATGTCCTACAATGCATAGAATACTCCCCAACAGCAAAGAATTATCTGGCCCCAAAGTTAATAGTATCAAGACTGAGAAACTATGTCCTAAGTTGAAATTACTCCAAAATTTACAGTGTGGGATAAATACTTAGTCATTCTCAGAATGAAAAACATGAAAATATGTTATTAATATTATTGTTCTTGCTTCTCTTCTGGGTTTTGTTTTAATTATAAAGTACATGGCAAAAAAATTATTCATTTGTATAATAGTTGTAAGGCTTTCTTTTCCGGGAGTTTTTGTTCCCCAATTAATTAGCATTTAGTGGCTTTCTTGTAATGAATGCCAAAAACACCAATCTCCCTAAACTTTCAAAAGAAATTATAAAATACAATGAGATTATTAAACTTTTCTGATAAAAATTTGCAGGAGATAAATTAAGAATATTTTTCTTCTTCAGGGATGTTATCTATAAACATTCCTTGGAAGTCTGAAATAAAGTGAAAAACACATAAGCACAATTCTGGAGGCTCATTGTGCTCTTAATGCTGAAAATAGAATGTGAATGCTGGAGAGTTCATCTCTGAATGTGTCAGTGAGATGAGGCAGCTAAGAGTCAAGGTTATGTCGTGAATCAGATCTAAATCTCAGGTCTCTTGATGCTGTTTCTAAACTGATTCCTGTTCATCATAAACATGAAACAGCCTGTGTGACTAATAAACCATTCTAAAACAAGAACTGAATTTTTATTCTCAAAAACTTAGAATGATATTATATGAACAATATCAGAGTCAGGGCACATTATTACAAAGCATTTCCTTGCTTCTTGTAACTAAAGTTTATCTGATTTGCCACATAGAGAAATTTTAAAAAAATGAAATGTTATCTATCAGTAATTATATAGGATTAAAATTTGCTATAACAATTCTAAAAACTTTATTTTATAATCTCTGTTGGCATTTATTTTAAAAAAGTAAAAAAAAAAAAAAAGCAATAATCTAGATGTAGTTCATAGATTTTCTATCATGGCTATCGTGTTTTTACATATCATGGCTATTTTCTATCATGTTTTGCAAACTGTTGGTTTGAATTATTATGCTTGCTGCATGTAAAAATGAAAACTTTCTAAATGATTCAGATGGAAGACAGGAAGAGCTTAAAATAAGACATTCTTACAAGAACTGTGTTTTTTAGTTTGGCCACTGCAAATGAGGCCAAAGTTGGGGGAGACCCAGACCAAGAACAACTTCTATATATCCACAGATTTATCTTTCAACCAAAATTAAAGTATGGAGTACTGGAAGATTCCTACAACTGCTTTTTGATCTTATCTCTGATAGAAAGGCCCAAAATGAAGCAGAGCTTACAAGGCAGCAGAGTTGAAGGAGTGTCTCTTATACATCTGTATGAAGATAAACAGCATTTCCATGGGTATCAGCAAACCGTGTCATCCCTCTGATCAAAAAACAACCAAGAGTTTCCCATACTAAAACCTAAGTATCTCCCCTACCTACTTCCTTCATCATTACCCATCTGCTCTCATGATAGCCAAACTTATCATGTTTGGACTCATCCTCTACAAGTTTTGCATGGGCAGTTCTTTCTCCCTGAAATGTGCTTTCCTCTCCTAACTACCCCACGACTAGCTTCTCATCAGTAAGGTCTCACAGCAAATGTCACCTCCTCAAGGAGGCTCTCCTTGAAACTATTAGAGTAACCTATTCAACAGTTGCTTCCTATCACCTACCCTACCTATTCTCCCATCCTACCAGAAGCTTGCTTGCTCGCTTATCTTCTTTCTTTACCATCTACCTCCATTTTCTAAGATGAAAGCTACATAAGAGCAGGAGCTAAATGCCTGTGTTGTAGCATTCTTTAATACTTAGAAGAGTGGTTGGCATACAGCAGTAAATAGTTACTGGGGAAAAAAAAATCCCTTTTAAATCCCCCCCCCCTTTTTTGGCTTAGACAACTATCACAGAAAGTCCTCTCAAAAACTGGGGACTCAAAGGAAATAATTAGTCCATGAGAAATTACCTTGTATAGGGTCCATTTCAAGTATTTTTACCATTTCACAATCACTTTTACTGAATGGGATTTGAATGGACTTTTAGAATAATGGTTCCAGTTATTTGCTAAAGTCACTTGCCATTAGTATCATAGAGAAAGAAAATTTAAAGATGTGACATGAATTAGATCATATTAATAAAATACTGTGGCTAGTCTTCCCAAGGTCCAAGTGTCCTCAGAGCAGCTTAAAGATATTTAGACATCTCAAATTCTTAGACATATAAATGATAATGAATGACACCTTACTTCCTTACAGGGAGTTTAACAAGTGGAGTCAGCTAATAAGACCATAACTGCTGTTGTCAAAAGGCAGTGAGGCAACCAACAAGGAGAATGCAACAAGATATATGAGAAAGAGAAAAAACTGAGAATTACTGGATGCAGCTGGGGTTTTATATGAGTACCAATATTCATGACCTAGTTTCACAAACACCAAACAGTGATCTCTCAGTATCAACAGGGGACTGGTTCCAGGGTCTCAGCAAATACCAAAATCTGAGGATGCTCAAGTCCCCTATATAAAATGGTTTAGTATTTGTTAATAACCTACACACATCCTCCTGTAAATTTAAAATACCCTCATATATATTTTAAATTTTCTCCAGATTACTTATAATACCTCATACAATGAAAATGTTATATAAATAGTTGGCACCATGCAACAAATTCAAATTTTTCTTCCTGGAACTTTCTGGATTTTTTAAATATTTTTCATCAGCAGTTGGTTGACTTTGCAATGCAGAGTTCACATATAAGGAGGACAAACTGTGGAAAGGACACAGAGAAGGCAAAAGTTCTACAAATCTGCATTTCTTTACCATTGTTTTAAAATTTGGGGAAATTGAAAATAAAAAATAGAAGAATGAAGAAAGCAAGAAGTTGTAGTGGATTAAAGGACAAGGCTAATGAGTATTACACCAAGGAAAAAATTTTAAAGGGGAAATAGACAAGGGTCTTAAAAGGCTTGCTTTCTTTCTTTTCTTTTTAAAAGGCTTTACAAAACATTCTTCTAAGAGAGGGAACACAAGGTGTGCATGTGTGTCTGTGTGTGCAAACACATGTGCAGGTGAATGTTGAATGCAACTGTGAGGGTTCATCAGTGTCTCTAGAAATAGATTGTAGGAGGCACTTGGGTATAGGTTGCATTGTTATCAAACTTTATTTAATGATGATATTGAGTTCTGAATTTCATATAATTTTTATGTCACAAAATATTACTCTTTAGATATTTTTCAACCATTTAAAAATATATTAGAACCATTCTCAGGCTGTGGTACACTCAAAAACAGGTGGACTGGGTCCCACAGGCTATCATTTGCTTCTTCTATAAAGCAATAACATTCTATAACCTACAAGTGTGAATTTCAAAGGATCACAAAGAGGCAAAGCACAATGGGCATTGAGAGCAATAAGGAAAGAGTAAGTTCTTATTACTATCTCCAACAAACAGGAAATGCTACTTTTAAATTTGGTATTTCCTTCTGTACTTTTTTAAAATTCCTTTCAGAATTTATTCATTATTAATATATATTGATTCTTCCATTATGGCATTTCTTCACTGAAGTGATTTTATTTTGAACTGAGGCAAAAAAAAAAAAAAAAATACATTTGGCTATTTACTTAACCTCAACATATACAACCATTGAAAGGCCTATGGCACCTAAAGAAATTGACTAGTTTTTATCCCAAAATGTTATGATACCTCAATGTCATTGAAAAAAATGCCAGAGATATTTTAAGGGATTTCTTTTTCTTTCCAGAATACATTAGATTTCTATGTAATGTTGGACATATCATCTGTTCTTCCCCTAAAGGGACGTGCAGGTAAACACATGGGTGACTTCCACCTCCTTGGCACTGTGGCTGAAAAGATCAAGCAAGGCTGGAACTCTTCAGGATCAGGCAAACCTGGGTTCTGCTACTTGGGGAACATGTGTTTCCCTGGGCAAAGCAGAATATTAGTTTTCTTCCACTGAAAATTAGACCTTAGTTCCCTCATCTCTAAAGTGGAAAAAGAAATTTCTATTTCCCAGGGGAAATGAGAGGTTTAAATAAAGTTCAATGGAATGAGAAAGTATATGTGATGTTCAGATTGCTAACACAATGTGTAGAATTCATTATTATTCGTCATATAGCCTCTGTGATACAAGTAGGAACAGGTACACTTAACCCAGAAGCCTAGAAGTTGGTTGAGACTGGCTCTATACTTAAAATAAAACTCATTTCCAGAATTTGTTGCAAAGAAAGAAGTGATCCTGCCACAAGTGTACTGAGATAGAAAAACATGGAAGGCAAAAAAGACTTTTCCTTTAATATTGTTATTGGCTCATCTGACCTTCAAAACTAGATTTGTGCTTAAAAATTCAGGGCTAATTGATTGAGATGGGGCAGGGTTTCCAATGCTCAAGAGAACCTGCACAATGCAAATCCTGAGGTCCTTTTTGCATAGTTCAAAATGAATGATGATAGTATGGTCCATTCAAAAATGTGAAAGAGAAGTGGGAGGGGCGAGGAGAGAATAAAAATCTATCTTTCTAATTAGGTTTCAAGCATCCTTCTTCCAAAATAGAGCAGTACTTTGCCACAACTCCAGGTCATTGAGAAGGTGGGATGGCACTAACACTTATATAAATTATGGCCACTTCTGAACTACATCTTATAGAAAATTAATAAATATGAAACACTGTTGAAATGTCAGCTACAACAAGGCAATATATATCAAAATGAAAACCCTCCTTTTAGCAGAAAAACCAACACAACTTTTAACTGCAAAAAGCAATTATTTGGTGAGTTTTCTAACTTTTTTTAAGATGCCATCAGTATTTCAAGAACTGATTTCTTTTTTATAATAAAGAAATGTTATCTGCTCTATCACTTTCCAGTCTTTCTGATAGGCATATACTAATGTCAGGAGGAGACAGAAAAGTTGAATATATAATATCTCATTATAGACTATCCACTGTTTAAACCTCCAGGCTGGCAATATGTATTTAAATAATATGTCATAAAACCTCTTGGTACATAATGATGTAATAAATATGAGAACGCCTCTAAGGCTAACTAACTTATTTTCCCAATTGTTAAGTTACTCCCTGCTATGATCCCATTACCAAGTGAAATTTTAGGGATATTCCTTTGGGCAAAAGAAATAGTGACAGGGAAAAATTTTACTAATTCTAGCTGGAATGACAAAACAGCCTCTTAATCATCTAAAGTGTTCTTTGTGGGTCAGATTTCTCTCTGCTTAAGTCAATCCAACTACAAATTCTCAGTGATTTTTAACATTCAACTTTCTAAGACAGTTATATTTCCAGATAACTATTAGAAAACTTGAGATTTCATTCACTGATTCACTACATTTAGAAAAGAAATTATGTGTAAAATACAGAATGCAACATATATAAACATCAGAATGCAGAAACTTAACTTCATTAGTCAGACAGAAATTTGAGGAAATGGTATATGGGAAAAATAAATGTTAGGAAAATAGATGTGTATACAGATACACACACACATATGCTCCCAAATAAATTAGTCTTGAGAAAAAGTTATGTATACAAATAACCATACATAGAATGGATAGATTCCATGTGTATGTATATGTGTGTGTATATATATATACACACACACACAGAGAATGAGAATATAGGTCTATCAAACCCTGTAAAACTACTTCAAAGGAGTAGTTTCAGAAGAAAATGGCAAGAAATAGTATATTACATAGCTGATATCTTGGAACTGCAGTATTTCTAACCATCCCGAGCTTTAAAAATGCCCAATAAGCTCCTCTGTGAATTTCAATGAGTATAAATTAAAACATATTAATTTTTTTTAAGTTGCATTCCCAGGAAATGAAAAGACATTGTCCTGAGACCACCTATTTAAAGTGCGTTTCAAAAGTTTATGAACAGATATTATTAGCAATAAATTAAACTGCACAAGAGAACTGCTTATAAAAACACTGCTAATGTATCATGGATCTTTGGTTTCAATCACAACATAAACATTGCTAGACTGGCCCAAGTCAATGGCCATTTAAAATGATGTTTTTATTTCTATAAAATATTTAGTCTTTTAGAACCATGACACATTGTGGAGTTTCAGGTGACTATCTTGACTATTACAAGGAAATGGGTCTTCTGATATTGAAAAGTCTGCGAACAACAGCAGCAAAAATATTCCAGGGATATAGAGAAGCCAGTTCTGCCTCTTACTTATGTCTCTGAATGAGATCTTAATGATATTTTTTTTAAATAAACACTACTTGTTATTGGTAAACATTCTCTAAACAGATTCACATATCTTCTTAATGTAAAAATCTTCCAGATGTGATGCCACATGCAGCAATGACTAGTAAGAATTGAGCTTTCCGTATCTGGTGAGGCATTTTTCTCTGTAAGAGCCACAGGCAGCTACACCGAGAAACAATGTGGTGTTTCTGTTCACACACACGTTCCACTTCTAAGACTTTGTACTTCTGACATATTTAGCCAAGCACTTAATTCAGTCTCGTAATGTGTGTGTTCTTAACCCTTCCATCTATCACCTAAGATACCTGCAGATGGCAGTAGATATGACATCTGAAATGCCTACAGCCTGATTATTAAAAAAAATTAACTTGCATTTCATGTGGTAGTGGAGTGTGTAGATTCTGGCTTAAGATTCATAATTCTCATCTGTATCACAAGTGTATCACACTCAGAAGATAAAACTGTACTGAAGTAATAGAAGAAATTGTCCAGAAGCAGCAAAAAAAAAAAAACCAAAAAAGTTCACCAAAGACACAAAATCTTCTGACAAAATGAAACTCTGAACTAACAGATTGATATCAGGCCTTAAAACTTATATTACTAAGAGATAAAATGCAGGAGGCAGAAACTTAGAGATAGGGCCATTGCATTAAATTCATGATTACATTAACTACAAAGAAAAAGCACAAGAGACAAAGAAAAACATCCAAGAAACTCATCAAGATTCATGTTTCAAGCTACGAATTGATGTCTGAGAATATCTAGATATAGGACACTGATAAAAGCATTGTTACTCTATTGGACCATTTTATGAATTTCATTTGTTTTGAAATCAAATAAAATTTGACTGGCTTGAGTAGCAGATTATATGCTTCAAATTTCACATGTATGTTGTACGTGTCTGTATATGTATTGGTAGGTGGGTTTTTTCACCATTAGCGCCACCTGGGAAGCCCAAACAAATATACATGTATGTTTAAATATATGTACTATACATACATGAGCCTCCAAGTGGCTCAGTGGTAAAGAATCCGCCTGCCAAGGAAGAAACAGGTTCAGTCCCTGGTTTGGGAAGATCCCCCAGAGAAGGAAATGACAACCTATTCCAGTATGCTTGCCTGGGAAATCCCATGGAGAGAGGAGTCTAGTGGGCTACAGACCATAAGTTTGCAAAGAGTCAGACACAACTTAGCGACTAAACAACTATACATACATACACACACAATCACATATGCAATAGACTCTGGTCCACCTCTATGTCATGTGGGTACTTCTATAATTTTTTAAAATAAGTAAAACCAATACCTGTTCTTTCCCCAGATTTATTCATGCCACTGTGAGCCAGGCCTCAGTCAAAGTGCTTTACATATTATTCAAATAACATCTGATTTATACGTTCATTACTAAATTTTACATATAAAAAACTGAGGCAGGAAGAGGCTCAGTAACCTGATGAGAGCTATGGTTTTGCAGCTGGAAGAGCAGCTATCTGAGCACCAGCAGTGTGACTCAGTTCTCTCTGTGTTTAACACTGAACTATACAGTCTCTCTGGAGAGGAAATGGCAGCCCACTCCAGGGTTCCTGCCTGGAGAATCCCAGGGATGGGGGAGCCTGGTGGGCTGCCGTCTATGGGGTCGCACAGAGTCGGACACGACTAAGCGACTTAGCAGCAGCAGCAGCAGCAGTATACAGTCTCTCAACTGAGGTGGAAGATGCAAGAAAGAGGAGGAACTCATTAAACCAGGAAGAAGAATATATTCAGAAGGATTTGAAGGCAGAGGAAAGCCATAATGAAAGAAATATTTTAAAATGAAAGAAATAATTTAAAAAATCATATTGGATAATATACTATGATATGGTAGGTATATACAGATAATATTAATACCAGAACGGTTAAAACTTTGGTAGATGATTATTTATTTACTCAACAAATAAGAACTTCAGATTTTAATCAAATAGATGTTCCTCTTTTGTGGCCTAAAGGAAATCGAACAGGGTCATGATAAAATTATAGCCCAAAACCCATTCACAGAACACCAGCCACTCTTTTAAATCTCTCTTAATGACACAGTGGGCATCAAACCAAGTTATAGGCTTGAATTAGTGTCAGCATGGAAGATTATTCCAGGTTATCTCTATTCCAAATCTTCATTAAACAAAGACCCATATCTTGGTGATCTACATTGGAAGCTATCGATATTTCCTGCAGCAGTGCTAGAGAAGCCACAGTGAGTAAAGAATGAGTCAGCGAGGTTATGTGGCCAGGCCGAAGGTAGCAATGTCAGAAGCAAGTTAGACACTTGGCAATAACACACACAAGATTGGGCAACCTTGGGCTTAGAGACCTTGAATAACGTCTCTTAGATAATGTACAGAAGGTTGAGAATTTTAAGTTAAGCAGTCTATGAAATGACCACAACATCCCATTGAAAAGTTATGATGAAAAGATACATTACATACAAAGACCCCTAGAATGTTATTTTACTTTCAAGACAAAAGTTTGACCTCAGGTCGAATATCCAAATGGTAAAGAGGTTGTTAGGAAGTATGACTCTACATGGTTTTGATGTCGGAAGTGACTGACTTTGTTTTATTTTAAATGTGCAATGTTCCTAATTTGATTATAAGTGAAAAGATATACTTTAGTTTATTTTTTTTATTTTATTTTATTTATTTTATTTTTTTTTTTATTAGTTGGAGGCTAATTACTTCACATTTCAGTGGGTTTTGTCATACATTGATATGAATCAGCCATAGAGTTACACATATTCCCCAACCCGATCCCCCCTCCCATCTCCCTCTCCACCCGTTTCCTCTGGGTCTTCCCAGTACACCAGGCCCGAGCACTTGTCTCATGCATCCCAGCTGGGCTGGTGATCTGTTTCACCATAGATAATGTACATGCTGTTCTTTCAAAACATCCCACCCTCACCTTCTCCCACAGAGTTCAAAAGTCTGTTCTGTACTTCTGTGTCTCTTTTTCTGTTTTGCATATAGGGTTATCGTTACCATCTTTCATTGTACTTTTTGAACCTGCAAAGATCAAAACTTAGAAACACTATTTACCTAATTTTACACTTGTAATCTAGGATACATTATTATTTTGTGCTAGAGCAGAAGCCAGATATACCTCAGGCCTTAATAACACATGATGTAATGAATTAATTCAATTTTTCTATTTGTTATGTACTCTTTATGCCCCTTTATTATACTTTTCTATTTATTAATATCTTTACTGAGTTATAATTGGCATAAAATAAAATGCTCATATTTAAATTATATAATATGATACATAAAGTTCATATTTTATATACAGAACAACCAATTGTTCCAGCTCTATTTGTTGACATGATTATCCTTTATCAGCTGAATTGTCTTGGCACTTTTTTGTCCACATATGTATAGATCTATTTCTGTATTCTATTCTCTTCTGCTGATCTATTTTTCTAACTTTAACACCACACTATCTTAATTAATAGAGAGCACATTGAATCTGAAGAGTGCCTTGAGTAGTGTCATCATTTTGATGATATTGGTTCTTCCAATCCATTATGGAGAACAGTATGGAGGTTCCTTTAAAAACTAAATATACAACTACCATATGATCCAGCAATCCCATTCCTGGACATACACCTGGAGAAAATCATAATTCAAAAAAGATGACACACCCCAGTGTTCACAGCAGCACTATTTACTAGACAAGACTTAGAAGCAACCTAAATGTCCATTGACAGAGGAATGGATAAAGAAGATGCAGTCCATGCACACAATGGAGTCTTACTTAGACATGTCAAAGAATAAAACAATGCCACTTACAGTAACATGGATGGTCCTTGAGGTTATGATATTAAGTGAAATAAATCAGACAGAGAAAAACAAGTATGATATGATATCACTTATATTGTCGAATCTTAAAAAATGCTACAAATGAACTTGTTTACAAAACAGAAAGAGTATCACAGACTACAAAACAAAATTTATGGTTACCAAAGGTAAAATGTCAGGGGAGGGGTAAGTTAGGAGTTTGTGATTAACATGTACATACTACAATATAAAAAGTAGATGATCAACATGGACCTGATGCATAGAATAGGGAACTCTACTCAATATTCTGTAATAATCTATATGGGAAATGAATCTGAAAATGAATGGCTATAACTGAAACACTTTGCTGTATCCTGAAACTAATGCAACTATACTCTAATATAAAATTATAATTAAATTTAAAAAGAAAATATAATCTGTATAACACAGTGAAAGTGAAAGTCACTCAGTGGTATCTGACTCTTTGTGACCCCATGGACTATAGCCTGCCAGGCTCCTATGTCCATGGTACTCTCCAGGCCGAATACTGGAGTGGGTAGCTGTTCCCTTCTCCAGGGGATCTTCCCAACCCAGGGGTTAAACCCAGGTCTCCCTCATTGGGGCAAATTCTTTACCAGTTAACCTACCATAGAAAACTAACCAATTTAACTACATGGACCACAGCCTTGTCAAACACAATGAAACTATGAGCCATGCCATGTAGGGCCACCCAAGATGGACAGATATGGTGGAGAGTCCTGACAAAATGTGGTCCACTGGAGAAGGGAATACAAATCCCTTCACTATTCTTGCCTTGAGAACCCTGTGAACAGTATGAAAAGGCAAATGATAGGACACTGAAAGATGAATTCCCCAGGTCAGTAACTGCCCAATATACTAACTCCAGAAAGAGTGAAGGGATGGAGCCAAAGCAAAAACAATACCCAGTTGTGGATGTAACTGGTGATAGAAGCAAGGTCTGATGCTGTAAAGAGCAATATTGCATAGGAACCTGGAATGTTAGGTCCATGAATCAAGGCAAATTGGAAGTGGTCAAACAGGAGATGGCAAGAGTGAAGGTCGAAATTTTAGGAATCAGCAAACTAAAATGGACTGGAATGGGTGAATTTAATTCAGATGACCATAATATCTACTGCTGTGGGCAAGAATCCCTTAGAAGAAATGGATTAGCCACGACAGTTAACAAAAGAGTTTGAAATGCAGTACTTGGATACCATCTCAAATATGACAGAATGATCTCTGTTTGTTTCCAAGGCAAACCATTCAATATCACAGTAATCCAAGTCTATGCCCTGACCAGTAATGCTGAAGAAGGTGAAGTTGAATGTTTCTATGAAGACCTACAAGACCTTCTAGAACTAACATCCAAAAAAGATGTCCTTTTCATTATAGGTGACTGGAATGCAAAAGGTCAAGAAACACCTGGAGTAATAGGAATATTTGGCCCTGGAGTACAGAATGAAGCAGGGCAAAGGCTAATAGAGTTTTGCCAAGAGAACGCACTGGTCATAGCAAACACCCTCTTCCAAAAACACAAGGGAAGACTCTACACATTGATATCACCAAATGGTCAACACTGAAATCAGATTGATTATATATTTTGCAGCCAAAGATGGAGAACCTCTATACAGTCAGCAAAGACAAGACCGGGAGCTGACTGTGGCTCAGATCATGCACTCCTTATTGCCAAATTCAGACTTAAATTGAAGAAAGTAGGGAAAACCACTAGACCATTCAGGTATGACCTAAATCGAATCCCTTATGAACATACAGTGGAAGTGAGAAATAGGTTTAAGGGACTAAATCTGATAGACAGAGTACATGATAAATCACGGACAGAGGTTCATGACGTTGTACAGGAGATGGAGCAAGACCATCCCCAAGAAAAAGAAATGCAATAAAGTAAAAGAGCTGACTGAGAAGGCTTTGCAAATAGCGGTGAAAATTTGAGAAGCAAAAAGCAAAGGAGAAAAGGAAAGATATACCCAATTGAATGCAGAGATCTAAAGAAATAGCAAGGAGAAATAAGAAAGACTTCCTTAGAGATCAATGCAAAGAAATAGAGGAAAACAATACAATGGGAAAGACTACAGATCTCTTCAAGATAATTAGAGATACCAAGGGAACATTTCATGCAAAGATGGGCTCAATAAAGGACAGAAATGGCATGGACCTAACATAAGCAGAAAATATTAACAAGAGGTGGCAAGAATACACAGAAGAACTATACAAAAAAAATCTTCATGACTCAGATAATCACAATGGTGTGATCACCCACCTAGAGCCAGACATCCTGGAATGTGGGCCTTAGGAAGCATCACTACGAACAAAGCTAGTGGATGTGATGGAATTCCAGGTGAGCTAATTCAAATCCTAAAAGATGATGCAATGAAAGTGCTGCACTCAATATGCCAGCAAATATGGAAAACTCAGCAGTGGCCACAGGACGGGAAAAGGTCAGTTTTCATTCCAATCCCTAAGAAAAGCAATGCCAAAGAATGCTCGAAGTACTTCACAATTGCACTCATCTCATACACTAGCAAAGTAATGCTTAAATTTCTCCAAGCCAGGCTTCAGCAATACATGAACCATGAACTTCTTGATGTTCAAACTGGATTTAGAAAAGGCAGAGGAACCAGATATCAAATTGCCAATATCTGCTGGATCATCAAAAAAGCAAGAGAGTTCCAGAAAAAACATCTATTTCTGCTTTATTGACTATGCCAAAGCCTTTGACTGTGTGGATCACATCAAACTCTGAGAAAAGCTTAAAGAGATGGGAACACCAGACCACCTGACCTGCTTCTTGAGAAATCGGTATGCAGGTCACGAAGCAACAGTTAGAACTGGACATGAAACAACAGACTGGTTCCAAATATGAAAAGAAGAATGTCAAGGCTGTATCTTGTCCCCCTGCTTATTTAATTTATATGCAGAGTACATCATGAGAAACGCTGGGCTGGATGAAGCACAAGCTGGAATCAAGATTGCCAGCAGAAATATCAATAATCTCAGATATGCAGATGGCACCACCCTTATGGCAGAAAGTGAAGAAGTTCTAAAGAGCCTCTTGATGAGAGTGAAAGAGGAGAATGAAAAAGTTGGTTTAAAGCTCAATATTCAGAAAACTAAGATCATGGCATCAGGTCCCATCACTTCATGCCAAACAGATGGAGAAACAGTGGAAATGGTGATAGACTTTATTCTTTTGGACTCCAAAATCACTACAGATCATGACTGCAGCCATGAAATTAAAAGACGCTTACTCTTTGGAAGGACAGTTATGACTAACCTAGGCAGCAAATTAAAAGCTGAGATGTTACTTTGTCAACAAAGGTCAGTCTAATCAAGTCTATGGTTTTTCCAGTGGTCATGTGTGGATGTGAGAGTTGGACTATAAAGAAAGCTGAGCACTGAAGAATTGATGCTTTGAACTGTAGTGTTAGAGAAGATTCCTGAGAGTCCCTTGGACTCCTAGGAGATCCAACCAATCAACCCTAAAGGAAATTAGTCCTGAATATTCATTGGAAGGACTGATGTTGAAGCTGGAACTCCAATACTTTGGCCAGCTGATGCAAAGAGCTGACTCATTTGAAAAGAACCTGATGCTGGGAAAGATTGAAGGCGGGAGGAGAAGGGACGACAGAGGATGAGATGGTTGGATGGCATCGCTGACTCAATGGACTTGAGTGTGAGTAAACTCTGGGAGTTGGTGATGGACAGGGAGGCCTGATGTGCTGCAGTCCATGGGGTTGCAAAGAGTCTCACACAACAGAGCGACTGAACTGAACTGACTGAACCTACCAGGGAGTTCTTTTAAATTTATTGAGATTTCTTTTATGGCCTCAAGCATGGTCTATTTTAGTAAATATCCTATGTATCTTGAAAATAATCTATATTCTACTGGTTTGAATGGATAGTTCTATACAAGTTAGTTGGATTAAGTTGGATGACAATGTCAATCAAGTCATCTGAATCTTTACTATTTCTTTTTTTTTTTTTTTTGGTTCATATGTTCTACCAATTATTGCAATGTGTGGAAATTTCCAAATATAACTGTAGATTTATTTATTGCTCCATCCTATTTGTAAGTAAATAATGTTTCTCTTGCTCTATTTTTTTTATTTTGTTCTTCTTTGTTCTTTTTAAGGATATTGATAGTATTAAATAGCACACATGGTTACACTGGTTTTCATATCAACCATCATCTCTTTATTTCTGAGCAACTAGGTCTTTGTACATCCTGTTTGAAACAAAATACTTCATTCTTTTCTAAAATGGGCATCCCTCTCAACCACAAGCAACATAATCCTCCTGGACACAAATATTTTCCAGTCACAAACGTCTTTGACATGCTTTTATATAAAATGCATCTTCTCAGTTCAATCATTATTTATTTAGGGTACTGTGCTGTCTGTGATGTTATCAGTGTAGGACAGCAGTTCATATTGTGACATCTTTATTATGGTAAACCTCTTCATTGTCTAAAACAGTAACATGAATATCATCAGTGCCCATTGCAAGGTTCTTCACTGCCAAAAAGCAGAGATTAGACTCTTCAGACATTTTTAGATTCTAAATAAGTTGTCTTTTCTTGCTTTCTTTCTTTTACTCTTTCTCCCTCTATCCTTCTCCAATTCCTTTTTATTTTCTCTGCTCAGCAAACACTGACACTCTAAAACTCTCTGCTTTCATGGAATTAATCTACTCAGTGTTCTAAGAAAATAGCTTATATTTTCTATTTGAACCATGTGATCCACCTCTCTGTGAAAGTTCCACAAGATCAATTTTTAGCCCAGCTTCCAGATAAAGATTTTTTTCTCTTCAAAGACATAGATTTCTCTTTCTGACCATATTATCTATGTGCATAAATACACTAAGACGCAGTGGATTTAAAAGGAAAAAATACAGAACCTACTGCTGCCTCTATTAATTATGAGAGAATGGTCAATACTCTAACTTTTAAGTGATGGAAATAGTAAAGGAAAAGTCAGCTTGCTTCTCAGTGTAACAGTCTTCATGATAGCACTGGTAGAAAGGATAGTCTTTTTCTCTAAAAGACAATAATGAATTATGATGAATACATAAATAAATAGAACTTCCCAGCATGCAGAATCCATATGAAAAGTGGGAGCTCACCAAAGCATAAATAGAAGAAAAGATTCAGTTTGTCTGTAGATGCCCACACAAAAAGGAAGAAAAGATTTGAAGCCACAGTAATGATGGAGTTGTTCAGTAGAATCAAGTGTGAAATTTGCAGTAGGTAGAACCAAGGCTTGAGATTAAAAAACAAACAAACAAACACTAGGCAGAAATAGATATTTTTAAATATAATATATACAGTTGACAGAATTAGAAGGGAAGATAAAAGACACATGGTAATAGGATGAAAGAAAATATCAATATACTAAAAATGTAGAAGAAAATGCTTAAAATAAATGAAAATAATTACCCATGTCAAATTTAAGTGTTTAATATTGCCTATTTAAACAAAGAGCAAACCATTTCTTTAAAAACCCCTTATACATTATTAGTTTATATACAAGATCATTATAGAGGTATTGCTCCTATCAATAAAACAAACTCGGTATTTGATCATTTTATTAATGTACAACAAAGTTGGAATCATACTCATTAAGTCTGTATCCACATTATATACAAAGTATGGAGAAAGAGGAGCTACAGAATGTGTGTCTTATGTGTATCTAAAGGATGAGCACAGTGCACTTTGGGTTATGTTCACATTCACAGTCTTATGTAATAATTGCATTTTAATGTTTTTATCTTCTCTTCCCAACCAGATTTTCAACTCCATGAGGTCTGGGCCCTCACTTAATATATGTGTATCACATATGCTGCTGCTGCAGCTGCTGCTAAGTCACTTCAGTCGTGTCCGACTCTGCGCGACCCCATAGACAGCAGCCCACCAGGCTCTGCCGTCCCTGGGACTCTCCAGGCAAGAACACTGGAGTGGGTTGCCATTTCCTTCTCCAATGCATGAAAGTGAAAAGTAAAAATGAGGTCGCTCAGTCGTGTCCAACTCTTTTAGACCCCATGGACTGCAGCCTACCAGGCTCCTCTGCCCATGGGATTTTCCAGGCAAGAGTACTGGAGTGGGGTGCCATTGCCTTCTCCGGTGTATCACATATAGTATCTAGCATATGTGCGTGTATGTCAATTCAGTTGTGTCTGACTCTTTCTGACGCTATGGACTGTAGCTTGCCAGGATCCTCTGTCCATGGGATTCTCCAGGCAAGAATACTGGTGTTGGGTGCCATTCCCTTCTCCAGGGGATCTTCCCAACCCAAGGAAACTGGCATCTCTTTTGTACCCTGCATTGACAGGCAGATTCCTTACCACTAGTGCCACCAGGGAAGCCCAGTATCTAGTATGGTAGATATTAAATAAAGAGGTGAATTTATTCTGTGGTTGTCAGTCTTAGTTGTAGATGGTCATTCATGTCTTTCCCACTGACTCCAGCCTTTGGGAGTGCCAAGTATCCTTAAAATTATATCCTTGGATTAGAGACTATAATAGAAAAATTTCCTTTTAGTTGAAACTAATTCAAAAGATTGATCACTTTCAGGGAAAGTATAATGATGATAAAGAAGTGATAAGATGTATGCGCAATCTACCCTATTTCAAAAAAATATTCCATGTGTCAGCTGGTATTAACTAACTACTGTGGATTTAGACAATCACTACAAACAGCACTCCCCATATAGTACCTACTTAGGAAAAAAACCTGTAGACAGCATGATTAAAATGCAGTTAATACCTTCTGTAAATGTCATTTTTATATCTGTGTAAAACAAAGTATTCTAGTTTATTCAGTATTAGTTAGTAGGGAATTTCAATTAACTTTCCACTTGTTGTAATGTCAAAGTCACACAACCTAAGGGGTCTTTGATAGCTTTCTAAAGAACTTATAAAAGGTGGAAATAAGTTTTATAGAAACAGTCAAATCCCAAGCATATATTGGAAATGATAAGGCAACTAACTGGAAAACATGTTGCTCAGTTGCCGGGTCGTGTCCAGCTCTTTGCAACCCCATGAGCAGCACTGGGGCTCCCCTGGTGTCTCAAACTGTAAAGACTCTGCCTGCAATGCAGGAGACTTGGCTTTGATCCCTGGGTCGGGAAGCTCCTCCAGAGAAGGGAGTGGCTACCCACTCTAGTTCCTCTGTTGGAGAATTCCACAGACAGAGGAGCCTGGTGGGCTACAGTCCATGGGGTCGCAGACAGTCAGACTTGACTGAGTGACTAACTGGAAAATATACTGAGTACTATTGAACGTGAACTCTAGCAGGAACCTATTTGGGAGGCCACTGTATACCATACCTAAAACAGAACTATGTTGATGTAACCATTTTACAGAGGTATCTTAGTTTACTTGAGCTGCAGAATAAAATACCATAGAATGAGTAACTTCAACAGTAGAAATATACTTTCTCAGTCCTGGGAGCTAGAGAGCTAAACTCAAGGTGTCATTAGGTTTGGTTTCTTCTGAGGCTTCTCTTCTTGGCTGTAGAAGGCTGTCTTCTCACTCTGTAGCGGAGACCTTATATAGACTTGAGGAAAAATAAAGGAAGTAACGAGACCTCAGGCTTAGCATGGCTAGTCTCTGCATCTCCTCAGATGGTCCTCGAGCTACCCACAGGATTTCCTGTGTCTCACTGTGGCATCCACAGGAACACGATTCCTGTCTGCCAGGGGCCTTGACATAGCTGATATAGTCTCTGAGGACAGGAGCAAGTGCTAACGTAGCAGCAATTTCATGGGTTAAGAACTAGACAAGATAATGAGCTTCAACAAATGCCAGATAAAATGAGTAATCAGAAGTCCTCATCCCTTAGCGCTATAGAAACTCCCAGAAATTAACTGGAACACTAGGGGAAAGCTGAGAGAACCCAAAGTGGCTGAGGTTTAATTATTGACATTAAGGTTCAAAATAAACATGATACAGAGGAAACAGTTAATTTTTTAACACCTGAGTTTATGACTACCTTTATGAGAACAAATATTTCTTATTATATCTCCAACTCATTTATATTGTAACAAAAGTGTGGATTATACTGAAGTTATTGTTGGTTTATAAACTAGAACTGAATTTAATTAATATATGCATATGTTCTTATGCATGGACATTGCACAGTCATTTCAACACCTACCCTTTAAGGTTTCTCAGGCTGGTAATATATGGCTTTTTATGAATTAAGAGGCTTGCAAATGTATTAACAACCATGGCCAATTAAAAGCCTAACCAATATTTTGTTTTTAGTAACCAAATCAGAATATCTAACATGTAAAATATCACTATTCAATTGAGAAAGAAAAGTACAATTTTGATATTTGATATTTGACATGCAACTATTAACAGTTAAGAAGAAACCTAATAACACAGTATGCTACTCTCTTCCTCAATAAAGTAGTTATAAAAAAGAAAGTCCTTGTATCTACCCTCTGAGATTAAGATCAATTATAGAAACAGAGAATGGGAGAATTAGAAGGCCTCTTAGAAAACATATGGTCAAATACTCTCATTAGCAGATGTGAGAATTGAGATTCGGAAATATTAAA
Organism: Dama dama; assembly: GCF_033118175.1. Taxonomy (NCBI): domain Eukaryota; kingdom Metazoa; phylum Chordata; class Mammalia; order Artiodactyla; family Cervidae; genus Dama; species Dama dama. The sequence continues at coordinate 26,348,738 of NC_083695.1, forward strand.
AGATTTGTTTGGGTCAAGAACACTCACTAGCAGACCCAGTCTTCACACCCTCTCCTTTTTATGCATACCTTCTCAAAGTCAAAACAGAATCACTTCAAAGTTTTCTTACTCTTCCCACAAGGGTAATTACATGATTGACACTGATTTTAACTATTTAACACTCTTTGCAGTTGTGAATGAGAAAACCAAGTCAAGACATTGGTTTATTGCAAAAGCTTAACTTTCCTCTTTTGAGGAAATATTTTTCTAACTGATAAAGGTTTTTGAATTCTTAACTTTTATCTATCATTAATAACATGCTCTGCTGACAAAATGGCAGAATAGGATAGATTGATTAAGACATAATAAACTGTGTAGAAAAATCTTCAACAATAAAGTAAACTGAGTTTTTTTAAACATTTCAATATAGCTCCCAAAGTATTCATAATGAAGTGAAGATTCTTTAAGAAGTGATTTTTTTCCTGAAGTTATTGCTGTGATAAATATATATATATATGTATATATATATCTCAACATATATTCAAATTATGTTTTATATAATTAAAAATATAGTTAAATTTATGTTCAAAATGCAGTGAAATACAATTTGAGGTAAAAGCAAAATACCTATTTCAGTTACTTGTGGTTCAAGGTTGGAAAAAAATTTAAAACTTTGTTACGCGTTTGCATCAATCATTAGATTTGGAATTCTCTTTGTATTAGGTATGCCAGAAAGGATGCTATTTCTTCAAATATTTACTACTTTATATCTTGAAGAATACTATTCATCTTATTGTACTTTGTCATTCAACCTTTAAAAAAGGTATTAATAGTTCTTATCAAAATTCATCTTTTTCTTCTAGTTGTATATAAATGAATTCAGGGTTAGCCACCTGCCATAGATAATGTGGGAACCTAAATCAAAGACAGTTGTAGTGAATGGAAGTAGTACTGTTTTCTACCAACTGACACAAACCTCAAAGTGATTTATTTGACAGAATTATATATTCTCTGCAGTCAGATAATATGGGACTTGGAATATACAATTAGTCTCTTCAAGAAACTTTAGGGGACACTTCACTGGTGGCACATTGGATGGGCATCCACCTGCCAATGCAGAGGACAGGGGCTCGATCCCTGATGGGGGAGTATTCCCCATGCCACGAAGCAGCTGATCCTGCGCACCTCAACTCCTGAAGTCCATGTGCCTAAGAGCCTGCGCACTGCAGCAAGAGAAGGCACCAGAGAGTGGCCCCCACTCATCGCAACTAGAGAAAGTCTATGCATGGCAACAAAGACCCATTGCAGCTAAAAATAAATAATTTTTCTAAAAAAGAAACTTGACTAAGGTAAAGAACCCAAACACCCCCCAACCTTTAGCTGCAGAAACTTCAAAAATAATTGAATATAGATACACACACACACACACACACACACACACACACATATATATATGCTGTACATATATCATGAAGTCCAAGCAATGCATAGATTTAAACACTTGACCCTTCCAACAACATCCTTAGCATCTATCATTCACATCTTTCCATTCAATATGCTTTTGTCTTCCTTGTTTTTATGTTGCTTTTCTGTTCAACACAATTTAAAATTATTTGGTTGACTTTACTTTCTATAGTTATTACTTTGCCTATTTTCACTCTGCAGAATATTTGACTGATAGTGTTCTCTCTTTCTGACTGCCTCCCACCAATCCTACACTCAGCCAAGTTTTCTGGGCTTACCTGTCTTCACTTAGGTCACAACCTCCCTTACGCCTTGTTGTTAGGGTACAGTACTGTCACAGCTGAAATACAGTCAACAGAGTTGTTTATATCCTCTAACTTGGGACCTACTAGCCACAAATCTTAGGCAAGGATGGTGGCGAATTCTCTGAAGATGCTCAAATGCTAAACGGCAAACATGTAATACAAACTGAGATTCACAATTAATTCAGAGAATGTCCAAAAATATATGAATTTAAAATCTATATCCATGATTTCCCCTAAGAGGTTTCAAGCACCACATTTTCTAATTCCCAACAAGAAATGGTGAAGGAAATAAATGAAAAGTAAACATTTGACCTGCATCTTAAGTAAGAATTTATTGTCCCTAAGAGCTGCCTTTAGCATTGATATGTCAATTTTGTTCAAGAAGGTAGCTAGTCTGTTTTTTAAATGTCTAACTTTAAAAGTTGTTACTAGTGATTTTTTTCCAGATATAAAAAAGTAGAGAAGTTGTTAATACTTATCAAAGCAAACAATCAAAAATCTCTTTTTCACACACACACACACACACACACACACACACACACAGCCCATACCATGGCAAAATCCATTTGAATACACAGCTCTCCTTTGCCTACAAATGCTATGACACACTTCTGTGTATTCTTTTATTCTGGAGCTCTGAAGTAGCAAAATGAAAACCTTAAACCTTGCTTAAAATTGAGCAACACATTTTCATGCTGAATGATTTTATTTTACATTTCCTCTGATACAAATAGAAAAGACATCTCACATTTAGTTTCCTATGCTAGACTGCACCGCAGATAAGCACATACTTTTAGAATGTGTCTATATGATAATAACAACTGTGGAAAGCATAGGATTAGCCATATACTTGTTTCTTCCTATTCCTTCACTTTCTTTAAAAATTCAGGCAGTCTCCCTTTGAGGCACCAAGAAAAGTGGGATGTTCAAGTAGGAAACTCTGGATAAATTTAAGGAGTCCTCCATATACTTCATTCTCCCTCTGAAATTCTCGCGATAACAGGACTCTAGCTCCACACAGCAGACCTGAGAACCACAAAGCTAGCAGGGTGCTGTGATCCACACCCCTCTCTCCCCCTGGTCCACTCATATCTTATTTTTCTTCCTGATGAGACAGAAATGAGTTTCAATTTGTTTTAATTATTTCTGTTTCTATCAATAGTAACCAGCTGTAAACTCACCTCGGTTTCCACAATTGTCTCACCTTCCATCTTTCTTCTTAATCACTAGTGGCTTTTTCCCTTTGGGATTTTGGTTCCAAAAGTAACTCAAACCAGAGAAACCAGAGAATCTCTCAAACAAATGAGTACTCTAAGTTTTCAAGTTGGGCTTTCTGGCAGGTATTTTTGTTGTTTGATTTTCATCCTAACTATGAGTATTAAAGGTCTCAATTAAAGAGATTCATGAAAACAGCATCTCGGATTGGAAACTCCGTCTACAGAGTGGGTTGTCAGTCTTGCACTTCAGGGCTGTGGCCTGGCTACATTGTCACTATACACCATCACAAAACTGGCCTGGAATCTTCCAGGTCCACCTCGGAGTCTCTCTCTTACTGCTGTCTGGACTCCAGACTCATGGTAACCCAGAGTCTTCCTGTTCCCACCTTTGTCCACCCATACTCTATTCCCAGTCTCTGAATCATCATTAAAAACCCAGTCACTTCTCTCAACCAAACCCACCAATGGCATCCCATGCCATTCAGGGTGTTCAGCATTCTTATTGGGTTCTATTTCCTCTGCCTCCTAATATCTCTCTGTTCATTCAAGTCCTAATGCTCTCTATTCATTCACTTCTTTCCTGTGACACTGGATTCCTTAAATATATATCATATGCTATTTCTTAAACATATATCACAAATTCCTAATTGCCCTTCTCCCCACATCCTCGCCATATATGCTTCTCCTATGTACTTCCTCCTCTTCCATGTCCCACCTTCATCTGCTCCCATGGTCCTTTCCCTCTCACAGTCTCCTTAGACACCCAGTCAAGGATTCCTTACGACATTCTCCATTTCTGGGACGCTGAATCTAGCTTTCTCCCCTACTCCCAATTCCACCTCCTCAGAACCATTCTTTAATTATATGCTTATACACAATACTTGGATTATATAAGGACTTTATCCCTTATTTGATTTCTCTGATTTGAATGCCTACTGAAAGCTCCTGTTCCACCAAACAGCAGATATTAAGACATCAGACTTTGTGGAGAGGAAGAGGGTCAAATGGAGGGTGTTGAGAAAAAAGTTATAGTATAGCATTTTTCTCTTTTAAAGTATTTAAAATTTCAATATCAGTACTTGACTCTTAAAGCCATTTATACTTCATGTCCTGCTATCAGGAATAGAACTCTTGTGTGCTTAACACTGGTTTCCCGTGGTAACAACATTGGAGCCTCAGAGAGATGTTTTTTCAACACGTGTTGCCCATTTCCTTACTATTTTAAAAACAGACAAAGTAGTGTGCCTAAATGACAAGAGGTGTCTAAACTGAAAAGGACACCACTTCCTAGTGTGGAGACAGCAGGCACAATGGAAGTACTTAGGGAAAAGATAAATTAATGTCCTTGTCCAGTCATCCTCTCAGATGAATGCAGTATTTTCTTGTGCTCAGTACTGTTTCCCAGGTGTACAGAGTATCCATTTCCTTTCTGATCATTTTGTTCTGATTCTATGCTTCATAGGTCCCTAGAGCAGTCACAACGGTGCCCCATGGTGATTCAGCAATGTTTGCAATATTACTTCCTGTTACTTTGAAACATTTAAGTATACATATCAAGACTTCTCATTCTTGAAGTTGGATATCAAATTTTTATATAAGCAATTTAATGGATACTAAATAGTAGAAAATATAAAAAATGAAAATATTAAATGATTTAGATAAAAGTTTAGTTAGATAATTTTGAGTTGATATGCATTAATTATAGTTCATACTTTTCAAAAAGTTACATTGAAAGAAAAAACTTTAAGAAATCAAATAAAAAATAATTCTAACTTCTTAATGTTATATTTTCTTGAGTATACATTTTGATATGCTTTTAAATTTTGCTCACTTGAGTACAACTATGTTTTATATCTCAATCTTTTAAACTATTACTGTCAACAAAATAGAAATTGGGCAAAAGTTTATTATTATAATTTCACTAAAATGACATGCAAACATTGTGGATTTAATGTATCACATGTATGCACTGATTCATGTCTGTCCACATTTCATTAATGATTCATACAATCACCAAAAGCCCCTCGAAATCTCAGAGAGATGAACAATGATAAGTAAATTCATCTATCTTTCATGTACTGCCAAGTTTTAATCATAGAAAAGGCATTGCTATACCATAAGCCCTGACTGCCAAAACATCCCCTGAGAAGAGTCATCCACTTCAAAGACGACTATCTCAAGTAAACACACTGCCAGCCGAACAACTCCACAGAGAGCCAGGTTTGCTCCCCGTTCAGAATCTCCTTTGTTTTAGACATCTTGGTTGATTTCAAATGAGATCTTTTTTTTTTTTTTCCTTTGTTTGCACACTTTAAATTCCAGCTCTTGTGTTTTACATTCACCAATAAAGAGTGAGCCTATGAAAACTCTAGGCCCCCACTCTCTTTCCCCGGACTGGCAGAACCCCACATACTTTCTCTCTACTCAGGACCTCACTGTGAGGCCCCAGATTTGCCGTGCAATTTCCAAATCTTGTAAGTAATAAACTTCAATTTTTTCAAAGTCTTCTGATGGTTATTGTGGAAGGGTATCTTGCAATTATAATAAGAACTACAGGAGCAGTCCAATCACAGCATTGGTTATGTATAGGCTGAGACTGGCACAAAACAATAACCTTACACATAGTTTTAAAATTTGATGTTATGTGATTTTAACTATGTGAGTGTGTGTGAAGGTAGAGATCTGGTGGTTTGACGGTTTACTTGGTAAGTCATATGCAACTTTTGTGACCCCATGGACTGTAGCCCACAAGCCTCCTCTGTCCATGGGATTTCCCAGGCAAGAATACTGGAGTGGGTTGACACTTCCTTCTCCAGTGGATTTTCCCAACCCAGGGATGGAACCTGGGTCTCCTGCATTGCAGGGGGTCTCCTGCATTTTAGGCAGATACTTTACCAACTAAGCCCCCAGGGAAGTTTTAAAATTTGATGTTATGTGGATCTAAGTATGTGAGTGTGTACAGAACTGGAACATATTTAAGAGCTTGTTAGCTTGGTTTACAACATTTACATATTTAGACAAATGGAAGGGAAGCCTCCACTTATCCATTGCCCTGGTCCATTCAAATGTTAAGGGTGAATCTATCTCCTTCCATCTATGTAAGAGAATAATAGTAAATGTGACTAAACCTAAAGTAATATTTAACAAGTATAAAGACACTATTCAAAGAGAAAAAAAAATCACATAATAGCACCATCATGAAGGAAAAATGCTCATTCTGACAGCTCTTTCTTATAAGAGAGGAATGAAGTCATAGACTTAAGGCAATCTACCCAAAGGAGAGCAATCCTTAACCACACACAAAGCAATGTAATTGTGAAGCTACATTGACTAAAACAGGCTTCGAAGGTGGCACTAACAGTAAAGAACTCATCTGTCAATGCAGGAGACTTAAGAGACACAGGTTTGATCCCTGAATTGGGAAGATCCCCTGGAGAAGGGCATGGCAACCCACACCAGTATTCTTGCCTGGAGAATTCCATGGACAGAGGAGTCTGGCAGGCTACAGTTCATAGGGTTGCAAAGAGTTGGACACAATTGAAGCAATTTAGCATGCACACACTAACTATAACAGATTAATAAAATATTAGTATAGTAACAATATTTACTTCAAGTGTTTGCTAATGTAGAAGTGTATCCTGTAGATGAATGACATTTCCCTCTCTTAAGCTCTATGCTTAAGCTTTATGCTTATCACCAAAGCTAGGCGATCCAGAGTTGCATTAAAAGACACCTTTACACCAATGACCTGGAATTAAAATACAAATCCATTCTCTCTCTTCCTGACTCTTCATAGATTACAAACCTGGGTTCTCTCACATATCCAAAGCCAAACTGGCCAGATACTAAGTGGTTCTCAACATCTCTGTTTTTTCTTACCTCCATTCTCCAAATTCATTCAGTCACCAAGTCGAGTTACTACTTCTGAAACTCTTTTATTTAGACCTTGCATCACAGCTTCTATAATAAAAGTATCATTATTGTTGTCTGATCTATCATAATATTCCCACATCTCATCTACGCTCTTTGGTTTCACCTCCCTGAACTATTCACCAACTATCCTCCTTTTGCTGAGCAGTCCTGCTTAGAGCATGGTTCCCATACCAGCAGCATAGCATCACTCAGGAATTTGTTAGACATGCAAATTCTTGGGTTCTACCCCAGTCCTACTGAGTCAGAAACTCTGGGGGTGGAGCCCAGCCATCTGTGTCCCAACGAGCCCTCCAAGTGATTACCATGTGTGCTAAAATTTGAAAATCAAAGTTTTAAAGTGATATTTTAAAAAGGCAAAACCAACCATGTCACTTGCCTGCTTGAAACTCTTTTAACAATTCCCTACCAAATAAAGGATAAAGTCCAAATTCTCAGGAGGATGTATAATGCCCTTGTCTGTTCTAGTTTTTCAGCCCTTCTCTTTCTACTTCCTCCCTCCCACCCAGTGTTTTAGTCATCTGAACATTCTAAAATATTCTAAATGCACCCTGCTTTTTATTCCTTTTCCTAGTGTACCTCTTCCCACACACAATTTATCCACCTGGAGGAGTTCTATTCATCTTTCCAGATCCAACTCAAATGTCCCCTTTTGTAGAATGATTTCTGAGGGCTAATCTCAATAACTTACTTACAGCCTATTTCAATTCTTTCAGGCCCACCTACATAGTTTTCCTGAATTAACATTTTTAGATATCCAGCTCTTAAGAAAGAAATGAAGTCTGTTTACTGGGTGCACAGAGACCAAGGTAGAGCTAATAGTGACATTGCTTATTTCATCTCCTTTGTCCCACCCTGATTTAAGAGTTAATGATTGTCACCATCCATGGAAAGAGTTGGAGCTCCTTGAGGATGCTCGTGGCTTCTCCTACATTTGCAGGGCCCACGACAAGAGTCCAAGTGGAGGCCCATACATCACACGTCTAAATATTGAAAAGTCACAAATAAGACTAACAGGCTCAATGAAACATGTTCTATATTGCATTACCTTAAAAATATGATTTCTTCATGACAAGTCAAAAGAATGTGTAAAGCAATGATTTTTAGATGCCTAAAATTGGCAAAAGATCAGACACTAAGTTTAATATTTAAAAACCTCAGTGTCCTGTTGGTGAGGTAGCAGTGTTTATATTATCAATAAAATAAAGCAAACAGTGCATAAACTCATATGTATACTCCATAACATTTATATTCCTTGCCTTTATGAAAAATTATATTGTATTGCTTTAATCAAGATTTTCTAGTGATTTATGCCTTATTGACAGTGATGATTCAAAGGATTTAAAATAAAATGCAATTTTAATTAACGGGGAAAATGCAAGTGTATATTGTCAAAGATTAACTCAATATAGATACTCAAAAAGAAAATTACTTTTGTTTTAAAATTCCTTTTACTTAAAAATTCAAAATTGCCTATTAAAAAAAATAACATGCATATAATACCAAATTTTAATTTCATAATATTTCATTAAAGCTGATATTTTCATTTTCAAAATCTTTAAGCCTCATTGCTTATATATGCCAATATGAAAAATTGATAACATGTTTCATTCACATCTTCTCTAGTTCTACACATGTACAAATTTAAGAGTAATATGAATGGGGTTTAATAATGCAATATGCATCTTAGTCACCATGTGAAAATACTATGAAAATTTATATGTACTTTCAAATCCACTAAGGAAACATGAACAGAAGAAAAATGATGTGCAACTCTACTTGCTGAAATGATTCTTAGCTATGTAAGGATTTTGTGGATTTATCCCCAGAGAAAGAAGCTGAAAGCTTATCATTTCTCTTACACTGTTTAAATCCACTCCTCACTCCCTCATACTCCAAAGCAAGGTGTTTGTCTCCAACTGATGTCCATAGCAGCTCAACCTGAATACTTTCTTGGCATTTGAGCTCTGCTGCCTTTTGCTCTAATGACGTAGAAAGTCATGCAGAGAACTTTTTCCTGGGGTCTAAGTCCTATTAATCACGAAGTAATTGTTTAGAGTTACAGATTGCATTGAGCCAGTTCTGAAGACCAGATACCAAGTGAGTGTCTGTGATACATGGGGCCCACTAGCACAGGGGGCCCATAACACATACCCCCTTTCCTTGGTTCTAAGTTCCTTAATTCCTTATCCTAGCCAGAACTAGAGGAGTAGGGCCGAGTTTTAAGGTGCTGTCCTAAGGGAATAATTCCAATACATTTAGGAGTTAGAATTTTTATACATATGTAGTGTCTCATCTAGCTTTGGCCCATCAGAGAAAAAAAAAACTTTTATCTTCTATTCACTCCCACCCCTAAAGACTATTATATAAAAAGAAGTCTCAATTTTGTCTTAGCTGTTTTCTAACTAGAGATGGAGAAGATAGATCTCATTATATTCCAAGAGATTTATATTTAATGTTTTATGTTTAATAAAATATGCCAATGTTTAGTAAAACAGCATAGTTTTGCGATTGAACTCCTTGGTACAGTTATCATTTGATTCATTACATTCAAGCCAAAAAGTAGCCACTGTGCATCATTACTACATGAACTTTTGTATCTCTGTGGCCGTGGAAATGAAGGGAATGTGAAAGGGATACAGAAATTTATAGGAAAATATTTTCATATATAGGCAGTGTGACAGTTAATTTCATATACCAACTTGGGTAGGCTATAGTTCACAGTCATTGGTCAAGCAATTGTCTTGATGTTATTATGAAGGTATTTTTCATAAATATGATTAATACTTATAATCAGTTGATTTTAAGTAAAGGAGATTACCCTCAATAATGTGGGTGGGCCCCATCCCATTAGTTGGTAGCCTTAAGAGCAAAAATAGGTTTCAGAGAGAAGTAATTCTGCCTCAAGACTGAAATGTAAGAATCCTAAGTTTCCAGCCTGCCAGAAACTGGAAGGCTGGACAAATTTTAGACTCAAGACTGCAACATTAACTCTTGCCTGAGCTTCTAACCAGTCTATCCTGTACATTTAGATTTGCTAGCCCCCATATCCACATAAGCAAATTCCTTCTGGAGAACCCTAACTGATACAAAATCATATTTCCATCATCTGACTTTCTTTCAATCTCCAAAGTTACATAAGCACCAAGAAAAAATAAATGTATATGGGTACTATGTACCTTCTCACTTTACCTTCCATACCATATTGGACAAACACTGTCCTTATAATTTATGGCATTAATATTGTAATAATAGATTTAAAAATCTGTCTCCTGTTCTTTATGTGCAGAGTCTGTGTTATTCACTGTATTTCCCGAGGGGAGAAATTGCCTGTCACTTAATAAATGCTTGATAAATGTCTACCAAATATTAGATGAGTAAAAGTAATGTTACCAAGATCAGCTGGTATGTGACAGAGGATAGGAATAAGGGATGGTGGAAGAACAAGAGGAAAGGAGGTGGGGAGGGAGAGACAGATAAAGAAAGGAGAGTAAGGAAGAGAATAAGAAGGTGAGAAGTAGGAGCCTCTCTGAGCTGAGACACTACATGAGATGATACTCAGCCAGCTGTCCCCAGCTCCCAGCACTGTCTTCATCGCCTCTCTCACAGCAGCTTTGATAACTCTGGCTAAGGAACCTGGTACCACAAACAACTGACTTTAATAAGCCAATAGGAGATTTCCGTAAAAGGATGCTGATGAGTCAATTTTTGACAGCAGCTCTCGATTCTCTCACTACTCAGCATGGCTTCTACCTTCGTCCTTATGAATCCAGGCTGCAATTGAGTAATGAATGAGAGGCAGGCAGAGTGTGATTCTTTTAACAGTGAAACTTGTAATCAGTTTTGCAGCATGGTGATATATTACAAATGGGCTTCCCTGATAGCTCGGTTAGTCAAGAATCCACCTGCGATGCAGGAGACCCCAGTTCAATCCCTGGGTCAGGAAGATCTGCTGGAGAAGGGATAGGCTACCCACTCCGGTATTCTTAGGCTTCCCTTTTGGCTCAGCTGGTAAAGAATCTGCCTGCAATGTGGGAGACCTGGGTTCTGTCCCTGGGTTGGGAAGATCCCCTGGAGAAAAGAAAGACTACCCACTCCAATATTCTGGCCTGGAGAATTCCATGGACTGTATTCGTCCTTATGAACCCAGGCTGCAATTGTGAGTACTGAATGAGAAGGCAGCCAGAGTGTGATTCTTTTAACATTGAAACTTGTAATCAGCTTTATGGCATGATGATATATTACAAAGAGAACCAAAAAGCCTTTCCAAGTTATGAATAAAAGCATAAGCACCAACAAGTGGTAAGAGCTCACACTGGCATAGCACTTTATAGTTTCTGTAAATGTTTATTGAATGAAGGGATATAAAAATGCTTTCTCCTATATTAACCTGTCCCTTTTGGGTCTTAGTACCTATCATCCCGTTACCTAAGGAGAAGTCCTGAGAGTGATTCTGAAGTCGTCTTTCTCCTATATCAAGATTTTTTTAAATGTTATCTTATTGACACATTTTGTTTACATAGTTCTTTTCAGTGAAATGGCAGCTGGATGGGTCTCCCTGGTGTTAGTTTTAGACATCACCTATTCTACAGCAGCATCATCACTGTGCATCTTTTCAGAATGCAAATATTACTTATTTTTGTGTTCAAACTTTCTAATTGGACATAGAGGAGTTAAACCTTACTCAGGGTTAAGTTTCAAGGAAAAAAGGTAAAAAATCACATTTTACTCAAAATTAACTTGTCTAAGAAATAAATTCTCCATTATATATGAAATTCTGTATAGTAACACCTATGTTTGTACGTATAGTAATTTAAGGTCTGCTGTATAGAGAAAGGAAACTTCAAGAGGGCAGAAATTTTCATTTGTTTTTTTCACTGATGAACCTACCCCAAGAGACTCAAACAGAGCTTATAATAGAACAGACAATCAATAAACATTTGTTAAATGAATAGGAAAAATTACTTTAAACACTATTTATTCTCTTTCTCTCTAATAACACATGTACTTCTGAAGCAACATAAATTAAATCTGTGCATGATGCGCCATCAGTAAATTTACATTTCTTTCTACATACTATATGCAGTCTTTCATGATCTATGCTGTCAGTCATGCTTTCATATTTAACACCTCAGTGTATCAGTGTATTGATGTTCATGAACACTGTACTCTCACCTACACCTCTGTCTTTCCTAGGCTATCAAGTAAAGAGATTGGATTTCCCTCAACTGTAAATATGACATCCATGTTAAGAGAAGTGTGACATTCACTATGAGACTCAGGTCCTCAAGCCAAAGGTCATTCTTTCCATTACAAAAGGAAGCCAAGTTTATCAACCCCCTCTCCCCAAACATACACACATCTTTAAGTACACTCTGCACCTGTGTTCACCCTTTTCAGAGACTCTCCATCCAAATTTGTGGCTCTAAAAGCATTGATAGCAACAGTTAATTCCTGAGGCCACTTTTCTAGGGCTATCTTCATTTTAAGCCTTTACTCACAGGCACAATTTTGAACTTGAAAGTTGCTCAGTCTTGTCCAACTCTTTGCAACCCCATGGACTATACAGTCCATGGAATTCTCCAGGCCAGAATACTGGAGTGGGTAGCCTTTCCCCTCTCCAGGGGATCTTTCCAACCCAGGAATTGAACCCAGATCTCCCACATTGCAGGCAGACTCTTAAACAGCTGAGCCACCAGGGAAGCCGTTTGAACTTGAAGGGAAGGGTCATATGTGCCCTGAGAGAAAAGTGCAGCTGTTGAGTAGATCTGGACTTGGCATCAGTGTCCCTCTTCAGGTCTTAGGGCTGTGTAACCCCAGCAAGGTCAGCTTCCCTTCCGTTTAATCATATTGTGAGACAAGGTGATTTCTGACGTCTTTTCTACTCTAATGTTCTAGGTTCTTTGGCACTCTCTTTGATTTGTATAGCTTTCTCTGTTCTCTGCTCTTCTCTAGCAAGAAAAAATAAAGAAAAAGGAAAGCATAGAAAGAAGCCAAACAAACAGACCATTATATCTATTTGGATATAAAATCAACTGTTTCTTTATGAGGGTATAAGCTACATGACAGTTGTCTTTAGAGGCACACATTCTCTCTGAATTTTTTGTAATTTTCTTGAAGTATTCAATACTTTAATGACCATCAGGAAGATACTGATATTGCCATCATTACTTCTTGTTGCATCACACAGCCTAAAGACACCAAGATCTTGTTCTTAGAGTAACAAAAGGTGTCTCTTCAAAAAAAGCAGCACAAAGTCTATCAGAATAAATCTCCTTTCTGATGACATTTGCCAGCCTGAGAGCTTCTGGCTTAGCTTCTTTGCTCAAACCCACTGGGAAAAATGCTAGCTGTTCTTTCTACTCTCAAATGAAATATGTGTATATATCTCCAAAGCTGCAAATCTGCAAGCCCCATGTGAACACTTCAGTTTATCTTTGCAGTATCAGTAGTCCCGTGACCCAGAAAGAGATTAGAGGAGAAGCATACTTTATGTGGGCAAGTTGCTTTGTCAAATTAACACACAGTGAGCATCTGATGTTTCCTCTTTCAGTTAAAAAATTAAAAATAAAAATCCTTTGTGAGCAGATTGTTTTTCAAACCAACAAAATTTTTCATGGGCTTATCAGAACTTTCTCCCCACTGAGGCCCACCACTGCCTTCATTCCCCGTTCAGCTCCCATCTCATCCCATCTCAATTCTCCCCCGCTGGACTCACTCCACTCTGTAAGGTGCTGGGCTACTGAATGTCACCACCTGCATGCTAGGGTCATTTCAGGCTCCTGGTTAATCCTCATTGGCTCACCAATCATCCTGGCAGGTTTGGCTAAATGGTGTATTAGCAGGACTTGGAATGAAATTGTGTTTCAACTAAATCTGAGATTTACAGTGTCAGAAATGAGCCCCAAGTCTCCATGAGCCCTTGAGTTGCACTGTGCTAGAATTTAGCCATATGTTGGTCCAGGTTTCAGGCCATCATATCTGCCTTGATTCCTGCTTTGTAACCTGCCTGATGACTCTCCTCCTAGCAGTTTCTTTCTAGAATTAGAGCCCATGTTTAACTTGGTCCTTCTGTCTTGGTTCTTATATTTTGTACAGTTTTTGCCTGAACAAGACAAGATCCCAGAGATGGGGTGAGGGAATCTGTTCCCTGTATTTTAGATCATTGTTTAGAGGCTCTACTGCTAATAGACAGGTGTCATAAAACTGTTTCATTTCAAAGGGAACCCTACTACACCATCAATGGGGATGTAAAGTGGAGCAGTCACTGTTCAGAACAGTATGGAAGTTCCTTTAAAAAAATGAAAATAGAGCTACCATATGATCCAGAAAACCCACTCCTTGGCATATATCCAGAGAAAAACATGGTTCACAGGGATATGTGCACCCCTGTTCACTGCAACACTGTTCACAATAGCAAAGACACAGAAATAACATAAATGTCCATTGACAGAGGAATGGATAAAGATGTGGTACCTATATATGTATTACTCAGCCATTAAAAAGAATGAAATAATGCCATTTGCAGCAACATGGTTGAATTTGGAGGTTATCATATTAAGTGAAGTAAGTCACACAGAGACAAATATACGATAGCATTTATAAGCAGAATCTAAAAGAAAATTATAAAAATGAACTTACTTACAAAACAGACACAGACTTAGAGAACAAATTTTGGTTACCAAGGAAGGAAGGACTGGGGAGACAGATAAATTGGAAATTTGGGATTGATGTGTACATACTGCTGTATTTAAAATGTATCACTAACAAGGACCTACTATATGACAGGGAACTCTGCTCAATATTCTGTAACAACCTAAATTGGAAAAGAACTTGAAAAATAATGGATATATATATATACATTTATATAACTTTATATCTATATCTATATATATATATAACTGAATCACTTTGCCGCACACCTGAAATTAACAACACTGCCAATTAACAATTTTTGTTTTTGTTCAGTTGCATACAACTTTTTGCAACCCCATGGACTGCAGCATGCCAGGCTTCCCTATCCTTATCTCCTGGAGTTTTCTTAGATTCATGTCCATGTCCACTGCTCATCTCTCTGTCACTCTTGCTCAGTGAGGGCACCCACACTGTTCATCTGTACATCACTGCAGATATATCTGAAGAGGAAACCCACTGAAATCTACCTGCTCACAGTCAATCCTCCTCACTCCCCATCCCATGGCCTCAATCCTAATCACACACAGTGTCTGAGGAACCATCAGCATTAATCTCATAAAATCCTTTGTCTCTGTTTATTTTAGGCACCACAAGAAGTCCAGGGCCCAAAAGTCTATGCAAATTATCTAATCTGACAGTTTCAAACCCCTCTGTAACTATTCACAAACCTTCCACCATACTCTCTGGAAATCACTAACAAATACTTCTGAACATTCCTTTCAACACCTTGTTCTGATATCTGATTTCCCCTTAAAGATATCTCCTACAAATCTCTCAAAGGATGGCCTATTTTCTCTTCTAAATATCTCTGCTATTGTCCTATAGATGGGTAAGTTATGCCCCCTTCTTGAGACTCCCCAACTAATTTTTCCTTCTTCTCTAAACCCCTAAATCTCCTTTGAATTTTGATCGATCAAGCTTTATTGGAACTACTTCTACCTCTCACTGTCATTTACTGTTTTAATGCTCCCTGTCCACAGGGATTGCCATGGGAGAAGGGACTGGATCTGATCTACTCACTGCTGATTTTACAGACCTTAGATCATTGCCTAACACATAACAGATCATTAGCAAATATTTCTAAAGTGAGTAAATGAATAAAATCCATCCCATGTTCCATCCTTCCTTACTTTGATCTCCTCATGTAAAAGTCCCTACTCCAAATCAACAACGCTTGTGACCACACCCTTATGCTCAAAATCCTCAAATAGCTGCCTGGACCGTGTCACTCCTTGACCTCACAACGACACATTTGTCATATCGGCCACCTATTGTATTGAAATTAGCTTCTTCAGTATCTGAATGCTTGGTTTCTTCACTGCGTTGATGCTCTTGCTATTGTTTTTTTGTCCCTAAGTCGTGTCCGACTCTTTGTGACCCTATGGATTGCAGCATGCCAGGCTTCCCTGTCCATCACCAACACCTGGAGCTTGCTTAAACTCATATCCAATGAATCGGTGATGCCATCCAGCCACCTCATCCTCTGTCATCCCCTTCTCCTCCTGCCTTCATCTTTCCCAGCATCAGGGTCTTTTCTAATGAGTCTGTTCTTCGCATCAGGTGGCCAAAGTACTGGAGTTTCAGCTTCAACATCAGTCCTTCCAATGAATATTCAGGGTTGATTTCCTTTAGAATTGACTGGCTTGATCTCCTTGCAGTCCAAGGGACTCTCAAAAGTCTTCTCCAATACCATAGTTCAAAAACAACAATTCTTTGGCGCTCAGCTTTCTTTATAGTCCAACTCTCATAACCATACATAACTACTGGAAAAACCATAGCCTTGACTATATGAACCTTTGTTGGCAAAATAATGTCTCTGATTTTTAATATGCTGTCTAGGTTGGTCATAGCTTTTCTTCCAAGGAGCCAGCATCTTTTAATTTCATGGCTGCCGTCAAAATCTGCAGTGATTTTGGAGGCCAAGAAAACAAAGTTCATTACTGTTTCCATTGTTTTCTCAACTATCTGCCATGAAGTGATGGGATTGGATGCCATGATCTTAGTTTCTTGAATGATTTTTAAGCCACCTTTTTCCACTCTCCTCTTTCACCTTCATCAAGAAGCTCTTTAGTTCCTCTTAACTTTCTGACATAAGGGTAGTGTCACCTCAGGTTATTGATATTTCTCCTGGCAATCTTGATTCCAGCTTGTGCTTCATCCAGCCCAGCATTTCACATGATGTACTCTGCATATAAGTTAAATAAGTCAGGTGACAATACACAGCCTTGATATACTCCTTTCCCAATTTGTAACCAGTCCATTGTTTCAAGTCTTGACCTAAATTCACGTTTCTCAGGAGGCAGGTAAAGGTGGTCTGTTATTCCCACTTCTTCAAGAATATTCCACAGTTTCTTGTGATCCCACAGACAAAAGTTTGGAATAGTCAATGAAGCAGAAGTAGATCTTTTTCTGGAATTTTCTTGCTTTTTGTATGATCCAACGGATATTGGCAATTTGATCTCTGGTTCTTCTGTCTTTCTAAATCCAGCTTGAACCTCTAGAATTTCTCAGTTCACATACTGTTGAAGCCTGGCTTGGAGAATATTGACCATTACTTGACTTGCATGTGAAATGAGTGCAACTGTGCTGTAGTTTGAACATTCTTTAGCATTGCCTTTCGTTGTGATTGGCCAGTTGTGATTTTCATTGTGATTTTCCAGTCCCGTGGCCACTGCTGAGTTTTCCAAATTTGCTGGCATGTTCTCAGTGTTTCGTCCTTAGATGTTGCTTTTTCCATCTTTTCATTCTCTTCTTTGGCAGCAGCATCTGATCCCATGAATGAAACATAAGTCTGGTTTTTAGCCACACTTTACTGTATGTTCCAGTCAATCACTCCATACCTATACGTGTATCCCACTAATATTTCAGATTGAACATGTTTAAACCAAACTTACCATTTGTTCCTTCTCCTGTTTTCCTATATCTGATAATTAAATCATATACTCCGACTTACCCAGATTTGAAATTCTATTGTCATTTGAATTCTTCCCTTTTTCTTTCCCTGATCCCAATTAGCTGTGTAATCTTGTCACTACTACCCAGAAGTCTCTGCTGTTAACTTCATCTTTGCCCTCTGTGATCACTCCTGTGGATAGACAACCCTGATAGCCCATCAGTCTTGCTGAGTGAAATTGGTTCTCCTAGAGCACATCTTTGATTTTGTCACTTCCCTTCCTCAAAAACCTTCATAACGGTTCCATTACCTATAAAATACACCCCAAATTCTTCAGAAAGGGCCTCCAAAATTTGTTACAATTACTTTTCTAGAGATCTTTATTACTTTCCCCCCTCTCTTCTCTTTATTCTTTCAGTTAGAACAAACTCCCTGTTCCCAGTTTAGGTTCATACATTTTCTTTCTTTCCACTGATGCTCTTGTAACTTTGTTAATTTTTTTACAGTTATCTTTCCTTTCCACCACCCTACCCAATGCCTCATCTTTTGAAATCCCACGATCCTCTACAAATGGAAGCAATGGCATTACAGTTAACACTTCAAATTATACCCTTGTGCATATGTACAAGCCTGAAGCAGTTTGTCTTATATCCACAGGGCATGACTGTGAAGAGTCAAGGCCATCAAAAACATCCTAAATGCCATTACATTACACAGGACCTTGTATAGCTATCTTACCTACTAGTTTTTGATAAAAACTAAATCCCACTGGGGACTAGAATGGTGACCCTGGATGTGAATAACGGCATGCATGCAGTGCCCTAAAATGACTACCAGAAAACAACAGTATAAGTTAATAGCCTGTGTTGTCTTCTAACTGTCCATTGCCAACAATAGGTTTTGCTCTATATAGTCTGGATTCCCAGTTTCAAGGGTCTTCACTCCTATCAGATAGAAAACTGTAAAGAGAACAAGCCGAGAAGGGAATGATACAGGCAACAAGCCAAAAACCAAGTTGTCTTAGAACAGCCTAGTCAGGGAAGCAGGAAACAAATAATTGAAGTTGGGGGAAAAAAAACAAAAAACAAACTAGATTTTCAAAGGTGGAAGCAGTCTCATAAATCAGACTTGAAAATTTAATTTGAGGGCTTTTCTCCTCCTTGTCTCATATTTTTTCCCTCCTGGAGTTGTGCTGCAGGCCTGAACAGAAGAACTGGAATGTAATTAATCGATGTGAATCTTCTTCATTCATGGATTGCTACTCCCTGTGTTTCCTCTAGTCAAGAATGTTTCTAAAAGCACTCATTGGCAACAATGCTACCCAATCTAGACAATGGTCCATGGCAGAACAAACACAGATACTAGCATGAAGAGACAACATGTTTGCTAATGACTGATAGAGAAATTAAGTTACTTAGTTCATTAAATGTTCTGCCTACAAATATGACTCATGCTGTTTAATCAATTGACATTTGTCCAATCAAACCTGGTTTCTCACATTGATTCAATTCTGGGATTTTGCTATAAGACAGTTGATAGGAAATTCCCTCCATAATGCACATATAATCCTAAGTCTTCTAGAAAACACACATATTTTCTATACCCACAGCATCCTTATGCCCACAGCAAATATACCATTAATCTACACTAATAAAGGGGAACAGCAGGCTAATCATAGCTCATTTATACTTGGCTTTGGAATGTGTTATGTGGTTTTTGGCAGAAGATTTACTTTACTAATTATGTCTTACTTAAATTAATAATACAGTTAATTTGCATTCCCTCAGTACACACCAGTTGACAGTGAGAAGCAATATGCTAAGTAATGAGGGGAAATCATCTTAGAATTTAAAAGCATCTTTGAAAAATGTGTGCATTTCCACTGTACATACATTTAGACTAAAAATCCTCAACATATAAGGAAATAAGAGTTAAAATTCTGTGTGAAAATTCCTGTCACCTATTGACTAGTTCACATTGTCATTGTCTGTAGAGAACAGATGAGAACAAAGAGAAATATTTCACCTGAGATTAGTAAGCCATAAAGTTATACCTTTAATCAACAAATGTGTAGGCTGCCAACTTCATGCTGAGCACTGTGCTCAGTACTGTGAGAGGGTTGGAAGAAATACAGTCTATTTTCTGTCTTAAGATCTAAAAATCTAAAGGGAGAAATATGAAGAGACTCATTCCTGACACCCTCTAGTTGATAATTGCCTTGTTTCTACAAATGGTCACTCTTGTAACTTCTCCCTATAGACCTTGATTGCTGACTAGGCAAGACAATAGCAACCAATGGGGTTTCACCTTTCAACAGAGTCAAGGAAGGTGAGAGGGGTATCTGATTTCCCAGTAAAAGAAGCTTATGAGCACAACAGACCTGTGTATCCTTGATGAAGCTCTATACAGTGGAGCTTTAACTTTCTTCTCCCATTTCAGAATCAAGAGTAAGTAATAACATCCTTTAGCAATTCCACACTGGTTTAATCACACTGCATAGCTACTCCACTTATGATCCCTTCCCAGACAAACACACACAGAAGCTCATCCTGGCAGATATGAAGACTCTCATGTCCTTTAGCTGAATAAAGTATTAATACCTGATAATGCAATGTTGATCTACCTCCTTTTGGAGATAATCATTCAAAATTGGATATGGGAAGAAAATCTTACTTGTTTCACAATTCACAAGCATATCAGTTTAAGAGACTGGAATACAATAGTTTTAATCTCTCTCACTTTTAGCATAGTTAGACCCTTGCATTAGACCCTTACAAGTTCAGCTAAGAAATACCACTGAGTTCCTTCTATTATATTTTCATGACTAGTTAGTCCTTTGGGCCAATATATATTTATTGTTATCACTACAGCATAGCAGGAAAAAAAACAGATTTAAATTTCTTCTAAACTTCTTTATGAACTTAAAAAAAATTACTCAATATCAAAGAATAAAAATATAGACTGATATCCACACTATAGTGTAGCTGTAAGAATTAGACACAATATACTGTAAATGCTTTAGCAAAGTGCTTTATATTTTTAGGAACAGTTCTTTCCTTGGAGTAGAGTCATGCTTTGATTCTTTTTTAGTTTCAGTGACAGAAATTTTAGGGCACAAACAGACTTGTCACAGGCTCTTTTCATAGGATAAAATATTAGCAAAAAAAGGATAATATAATTAAATGTCTAAGGTCTACAATTCAACACTTTATTAATACATAAAAAGTATATGCTAACTTTAAGTTCAATAGAAATAATACTATAGCATGATTTTGAAAAGCTAATTCAATAGGGATAAATTAATAAAGTTCCTGTGTAAGTGAGATAATAGTCTCATATTATATTATGCTACTTGGGCCAATCGAGGAATACTACATTCCATTCTGAGTATCACATGGAAAGGAATTATCAAAAAATAAACTGGAGACTATTCTAGAAGAGTGTTTCTGACAATGAAAGAGCTAAAAGGGACTACTGAAGGGACTATAAATTTTACAATGGAGAAGAGGGAGTGTATGGCCTAGAGAGCTGATTTCAAATATTTCAAGGGTCATCATGGGAAGAACCCTAAACAATAGAACAATGCCTATTAGGTAAATGATTTTTTTTGTTTAATTTGTATAAGTGTGGAAGAATCATCTTTTTGGAAAATGCATGGGTATGGGACCCAGAAAATCCACTAGAAAGTTTCATTTCCCATTAAGCAGCACTGTGACACTGGACATTAAACCTCTTTGAGCACTTTTTTTTCTAACCTGTAAATCATGTTAACAATAAGTTTGGTATAAGGCGAGGGAAGATATATAAAAGCACTAGCACAGTGCCTTGAACTTGAATAGATGCTTGATGAGAATCTCTCTTTCCAACAGTCCAATGTCAAAGATGTTGAAATGTTGAATTGAGTGTTAAGGAGACAATGATCTTCCCATCCTAGGAACTGCTTACATAAAGGCAAAATAACCACTTGGAAGAATATGAGAGAGGAAAGTAAAGCTTCAGAGCTAGAATTAGCTTATTTTCAGGATTCCTTCCAACTTAAAATGTTAAGATTTTGCCATTCTCAACAAACAAAAAAAATCTTTGTGAAAAGATCAGTGACTAGCAACAGATATACTTGCAAGAGTAAGCACAATTTGACAAATATTTGGAAAATTATTCTATTTTCCTACTGAGTCAACGTATACAGTGGTCCATTTTACATTGTTCAAGGGAACATGAAATTGGTAAAAATCAATGCAGACAATGCTACATTTAACAAGCATATCTTTTTTTTTTTTTTTTGCTAGATGTATAATCCAGTGCTACATTATCAGAAGACACTCTGACAATTATAAAAAATAACAGCCTAGTTGTTACATGGACAGAGAAGCCTGGCAGTTTACAGCCAATGGAGTCCGAAGAGAGTTGAACATGACTTAGCAACTAAACAATAACAACAGTAGGGCTTTTACATCACATCCCGAACTAAATTAAGGGTATATTGTTGACAAATAACGTTACATGAGAAAGTAGAAGATGATCCTGCATATATTTTATAACAGAACCAGTAGCTGTCCAGAAAATCGAGGTTTTCCTTCCTTACTAGTAATAGGTTTGCAGTTTGGCACTGGCTACCAGCATCACCACATCCCTCAATCTCCCTTGTAGCTAGAAGAAACCATGTGATTTATTTTAATAGAAGGTAAGCAGAAGCAATGTATGACGCTGATAGACTTAAGACCAGCCCTCTCTTATCACACTCCCTCCACCCCTTCATATAGGCTGACCAGAGTGACCTCAGATACCACAAGGTGAAGAAGGCAAGGCTACGATCAGCCTGAGTCCCGAAGTGACTGTGCAGAGCAGAAGTAAGACTAACCTGAAATATTCATTCATGACTGAATGTGAGAAAGACTCGTTAGAGTCCCTTGGACAGCAAAATCAAACCAGTCAATCCTAAAGGAAATCAATCATATTCACTGGAAGGACTGATGCTGAAGCTCCAATATTTTGGTCACCTGATGTGAAGAGTCAACTCACTGGAAAAGACCCTGATGCTGGGAAAGATTGAGAGCAGGAGGAGAAGCAGATGACAGAGGATGAGAAGGCTAGATGGCATCACTGACTCAATGGACATGAGTTTGAGCAAACTCCGGGGGATAGTGGAGGACAGGGAAGCCTGGTGTGCTGTAGTCCTTGGGGTTGCAAAGAGTTGGACATGACTTAGCAATTCAACAACAACAACCAGTGTGAGAAAAATACATTTCTATCTATCTTGTTTAAGCTACTGAATTCTGGAATATTTTTGTTCTTGTTTTGTTGTTAACAATAACCTAGCATTTGACCCTAACAAAATACGGATTAAAGCTACATAGAAATATAGGTTTATACAATGACAAGAGGTCCTGGGGAAGCACAAATAGTGACTGCTTTAGGTAATATTGTATCACTTTGTTTAAATATTTTCAACAGAATTTCTTTGGGAAATCAAATATCATGATCAGTCAAGTGTCAGTCAAACACATGATAATATTTCAATAACTTCTATCTTCCTCTGAAATCCAAGAAAGCCTATATATTAAAAACAGAAGCAAATTACTAGTGCAATTCACACATCTGACACCTAATTGTACATTTACCAGAAGAAAATTTGGCATTTGAATTCAGCATTTAAATCCACTACTGTTCAGCAGCAATCTGAATCCCTGAGTTCAATTAAAAAGGTCATTACCCTCTGGAACTGAAGGTGCTCTTTTAATTACAATATTGCTAATGAATTGAGAGAGAAGACAGTTTGGCTTACTTCAGTTAGCACATTTAAGTCAAAGCAAGCTCCAGTGAATACTGGGTGACTTTCCCAGTGGATCATTGTTTTTTCTTGTTTTTCTTCCCTTTCTCCCTTCTCCCTCCCTCTCCTTCTTTCCTTTCTTTCTTTAATCCAAATGGGGGGGAGGGGTGGGATGTTGAACATAACCTTGGCACTTAAGTCTGCAGTCTCTATTTTATCTGTATATTGCTGCTAGAGCAGTTAAGCTGAGTGCCTGCAGTGTTTTGTTTTACAAAACTTTGTATTCAACTTCTATTGACAAAACTTTCTATTCAACTTCATATCCTGAGCAAGATCTTATCTCTTTTAACATATTTTTATTATATTCAACTAAGACATATTTTTAAATAACATTGGAAATAAAAAAGGAAAACAAATATCCTCTCACTTTCCTAAAATACTAATAAATATTGTGAATATGTTTCTTTTTTCCTTTCACACATTGTTTATATCTTTTCTTTCTCTCTTATGTGCAGTTTGAAAAATATATATATATATAAGTTTCAGTTATACTGTTTTTCTTCATTTGTATTTGGTGTTACTATAAACTTTTTATAAAAAAGTAAAATGGCAGAATATTTCACAATACACCATGATTTTTAAATTGTTTTCTTCCTTGCTCAGGGTACACTTGAGATAATCACCTTTGTAAATAAAATTTTCCTAGGAATAGAAGTGTTCAGTCAAAAACACATATTTTAAATTTCTTTTACTTATATTGTTGAAGTGCATTCCCCAAGGATTGAAACAAATTGCCCTTTGTCTAATAACAGGAGACTGCCCAGTTAATTTCACTCAGGTATATACAAAATATATACCTTACTCGGGTGTATGTATAATTTTCTAATGACTAAGAAAATCACTGCTTGTTATTGGTACTTTAAAATTTTCCTGTATCTCTAATCAAAATATGATGCAATATAGGGATGGAGGAGTGGGAAGGCACAAACTAGAGCATAAGACTCAAGGATGTGTTGTACAACATGGGGAATGTAGCCAATGTTTTATGATACTGTAACTTTCTTATTCTTATCAAAGAAGCCCAAACATCCATAATTATATAAAAGAAAAGCAGGTTAAGAAAGAAGAGGAGGAGGGTGAAGGGGAGGAGAAGAGAAGCAGTAGCAGCTACTCCTAGTTACTGCTGCAAGCTTGGTATTTTTCAGCATGTTAAGGAAATACTGTTTCACTTTTATATTTCTCAAAAGTATTTTGTTGGTGGTGCTAATGAATAACATCTTACACATAAAACCAGAAACAGATTTTCCATTGTATCAGCATGTTTTGACATTTATCAAAATGATCAAATCCCTTATGATTATACAGTTGAAATGACAAATGGATTCAAGGGATCAGATCTGATAGACCAAGGGCCAGAAAAAGAACGGATGGAGGCTCGTAATATCGTACAGGAGGCGATGATCAAAACCATCTCCAACAAAAAGTGCTAAAAGGGCAAATGGTTGTGTGAGGAGGCCTACCAAACAGCTGAGAAAATAAGAGAAGTGAAAGGCAAAAGATAAGAGGAAATATAAACCCATCTAAATGCAGAGTTCCAAGGAGAGATAAGAAAGTCTTAAGAAAAAAATGAAAAGAAATAGAGGAAAACAATAGAATGGGAAAGACTAGAGATCTGTTCAATAAAATTAGAGATAGCAAGGGAACATTTCATGCAAAGATGGGCACAATAAAGAACAGAAACGGTATGAACCCAACAGATGAAGAAGAGATTAAGAAGAGGTGGCAATTATCCTTCAAATAAAAAACAAATAAATTAAAAAAAAAAAAAAAAAAAAAGATGAGGTGGCAGGAACACACAGACAAGCTATACAAAAAAAGTCTTCATGGCCCAGATAACCATAACAGTGTGATCACTCACTAGAGCCAGGTATCCTGAAGTGTAAAGTCAGCTTGGCCTTAGGAAACATCACTATGAACAAAGCTAGAGGAGGTGATGGAATTCCAGCCGAGCTACTTCAAATCCTGAAAGACGATGCTGTGAAAGTGCTGCACTCAATATGCTGGCAAATTTGGAAAATTCAGCAGTGGCCACAGGACTGGAACAGGTCAGTTTTCATTTCAATCCCAAAGAAGGGCAATGCCAAAAAACATTTAAACTACTTCACAGCCGCATTCATTTCACGTGCTAGCAATGTAATCCTCAAAATCCTTCAAGCTAGGCTTCAGCAGTAGGTGAACTGAGAAGGTCCATATGTACAAACTGGATCTAGAAAAGGCAGACGAACCAAAGATCAAATTGCTGACATTTGTTGGATCATAGAAAAAGCAAGGGAATTCAGAAAAATATTCATTTCTGCTTCATTGAATACACTAAAGCCTTTGACTGTGTGGATCACAGCAAACTGTGGAATATTCTTAAAGAGAAGGGAATACTTGAACATCTTATCTGCCTCCTGAGAAACCTGTATGCAGGTCAAGAAGCAACAGTTAGAACCGGACATGAAACAATGGAGTGGTTCCCAACTGGGAAATGAGTACATCAAGGTTGTATATTGTCACCCAGCTTATTTAACTTATGTGCAGAGTACATCATGCAAAATGTCAGGCTGGATGCAGCTGAAGCGGGAATCAAGATTGCCAAGAGAAATATCAACAGCCTCAGATATGCAGATGACACCACCCTAATGGCAGAGAGAGAAGAGGAATTTAAGAGCCTCTTAATGAAGCTGAAAGAGGAGAGTGAAAAACCTGGCTTAAAACTCAGCATTCAGAAAACAAAGATCATGGCATAAAACCCCATCACTTCATAGCAAATAGACGGGGAAACAATGGAAAGAGTGACAGACTTTACTTTCTTGGCTCCAAAATCACTGCTCCAAAAGTGACTGTAGCGTGAAATTAAAATGCTTGCTCCTTGGAAGTAAAACTATGACAAACCTAGACAGCATGTTAAAAAGCAAAGACAGTACTTTGCCGACAAAGGTCTGTATAGTCAAAGCTATGATTTTTCCTATAGTCACTGTGAGAGTTAGACCATAAAGAAGGCTGAGTGCTGAAGAATTGAAACTTTCGAAACGTGGTATTGGAGAAGACTTTTAAGAGTCCCTTGGACTGCAAGGAGATCAAACCAGTCTATCTTAAAGGAAATCAGCCCTGAATATTCATTGGAAGGACTGATGCTGAAATTGAAGCTCCAATACTTTGGTCACCTGATGCAAAGAGCCGATTCATTGGGAATAACTCTGATGCCGGGAAAGATTGAAAGCAAGAGGAGAAGGGGATGGTAGAGGATGAGATGGTTGGAGGCATCAATGATTCAAAAGACATGAGTTTGAGCAAACTCTGGGTGATAGTGAAGGTCAGGAAAATCTGGTATTACAGCCCATGAGGTTGCAAACAGTCGGACACAACTGAGAGACTGAACAAGAAAAATGATCAGATTTTTTAAATTTTCTCTCATTAATGTAACACATTAATGTTTTCTTGATTAAATAATATTAAACCATACTCTTCTAAGACATGGTAAAGGTTTCCTAATTGTTTGGATTCACTTTTCTAGTATTTTACATTGGATCTTGACATCTATAATCATAAGAAGTATCCATTATAATTTTCATTTTTGTACTATCTTTGTCAGGCTTTGCTATCAGAATTATGTCTAGATACTTAAATGGATTTTCTTTTTTCATTTTCTGTGACAATTCTATAGAGTGGGAATAATCAATTATTTTTAGAAGCCTTAAAATTTTGAGGTCATTTATCTTATTTGGATATAATTATTTGATAACATTTTTAATATTATTCATGACTAGTGGTACATGTAGAATATTTTCACTTCTTGGTTCAATTTTAGCAATGTGTATTTCTCAGAAAATTGCTTTTGAGACCTTCAAATAAATGTATGAAGATCTAGTTGTATAAGTTATTTTCTTTAAAAACCATGTACAACCAACTTTCATTTTAAGTTCCATTTTAATTTGTCACATTTATAATTTTATATGTTTAGCTCCTAATATTTGATTTTCTGTTGATCAGTCTTTTCTTTGTTTTAAATTACCAGATTTAATGTATATATAAATTCTGATGGTGTTTCTAATAGGTAAATCCCTGCTTTTATCTCCACCATATTTTTCTCATTTTTTTTTTTTATTGGAAAGAAGATTAAAGAATAAGTCATCATCTCTTCATAATTCTTCCTTTGTTCCTGCTTTTCCCATGGTCCTTTTAGGGGCAGTCAGCTCCCTACTCCACTGACCTCAGTTTAATCATGAGACTTGCTTTTAGAATGTGAGTAAACGAGAAAGTGTGCTGGGTCCAAGAAGATGTTTTAAGAAGCATTCTGTGTGTTCCTCATCATGTGTTTTGTGGTCTGTCCCTTGCCTTAGGAACAAACACTCCATGAAGTAGTAATCCTTCAGTCACCAGCACAGAAAGAAGTATGTGTGCACGGAGCAGATGTGAACTTATCTCACCAACTGGAGTTAACCTGCAGCCTCTCTCATTAAACCTGCTGGAAAATACATCTTTAGGCTAACCAGTGAGTTTGCATCTCGCCGTGCAGGGTGACCTAGTGAAAAGTGACAGGGGCAATTTTACATTAGCCTTTCTATCACAGTAGTTTGAACCCGTACTTCATTTATGTCCATGTTTCTTGTTTAGTGAAATAAAAGCCAAAATTGTGTCAGTAAGTTAATATGTCAGAAATTTAATATTCCCATATTTTAAGACTTCCTAGAAAGTATGAAACTGTAGCTATTACTTTTTATTTGATCTAATAGATATTCAAAATATATTTTTAGATTTTCTACATCTGCTATTTTTTTTTTTTTACTGTTATTCACTTATAGTATTATTATCACATTCTTAAAGGTAGATAGCCTTAAGAATTTTGCCTTTCTGAACAGATTTGCATTGCCTTCTTGACCTAAAATATATTTTAAATTGGTTTGGCAAACAACTGAAAATAATATTTATTTCATCTTTAGGAAAAATCTAGATTTAACTTAATTTGAAACTTTAGATTTAATAGGGGAGATAAATAAATTGCCTTAAATACTATGTCTGACAACTTTGGAATATTTCTGCACTGTTTTCATTTTCTTTCAGTTCAGTCCAGTTGCTCAGTCATGTCCAACTCTTAGTGACCCCATGGACTGCAACATTCCAGGCCTCCCTGCCCATCACCAACTCCCGAAGTTTACTCAAACATATGTCTATTGAGTCGGTGATGCCATCCAACCATTTCAACCTCTGTAGTCCCTTTCTCCTCCTGCCTTCAATCTTTTCCAGCATCAGGTCTTTTCAAATGAATCAGTTCGTCACATAGGGTGGCCAAAGCATTGGAGCTTCAGCTTCAGCATCAGTCGTTCCAATGAATATTCAAAATTGATTTCCTTTAAGATGGACTGGTTGGATCTCCTTGTTGACCAAGGGACTCTCAAGATCGTCTCCAACACCACAGTTCAACAGCATCAATTCTTTGGTGCTCAGCTTCCTTTATAGTCCAACTCTCATATCCATACATGACCACTGGAAAAATGATAGCCTTGACTAGACAGACCTCTGTAGGCAAAGTAATTTCTCTGCTTTTTAATACGCTATCTAGGTTGGTCATAGCTTTTCTCCCAAGGAGCAAGTGTCTTTTAATTTCATGGCTGCAATCACCATCTGCAGTGATTTTGGAGACCCCCAAAATAAAATCAGGCACTGTTTCAACTATTTCCCCATCTATTTGCCATAAAGTGATGGGACTGGGTGCCATGATCTTAGTTTTCTGAATGTTAAGCTTTAAGCCAACTTTTTCACTCTCCTCTTTCACTTTCTTCAAGAGGCTCTTTAGTTCTTCTTCGCTTTCTGCCATAAGGGTGGGGCATCTGCATATATGAGGTTAAATATGTCTTCCAGCAATCTTGATTCCAGCTTGTGCTTCATCCAGCCCAGCATTTCTCATGATGTACTCTGCATATAATTTAAATAAGCAGGGTGACAATATACAGCCTTGACATATTCATTTCCCGACTGGGAGCCAATCTGTTGTTCCATGTCCAGTTCTAACTGTTGCTTCCTGACCTGCATACAGGTTTCTCAAGAGGCAGGTCAGGTGGTCTAATATTCCCATCTCATGAAGAATTTTCCAGTTTATTATGATCCACACAGTCAAAGGCTTTGGCATAGTCAATAAAGAAGTAGATCTTTTTCTGGAACTCCCTTGATTTTTTGATGATCCAATGGATGTTGGCAATTTGATCTCTGGTTCCTTTGTCTTTCTAAATCCACCTTGAACATCTGGAAGTTCATGGTTCACATACTCTTAAAGCCTGGCTTAGAGAATTTTGAGAATTACTTTGCTAGCATGTGAGATGAGTACAACTGTGTGATAGTTTGAATATTCTTTGGCATTGCCTTTCTTTGGGATTGGAATGAAAACTGACCTTTTCCAGTCCTATGGCCACTGCTGAGTTTTCTGAATTTGCTGGCATGTTGAGTGCAGCACTTTCACAGCATCATCTTTTAGGATTTGAAATAGCTCAACTGGAATTCCATCACCTCCACTAGCTTTGTTCTTAGTGATGCTTTCTAAGGCCCACTTGACTTCATATTACAGGATATCTGGCTCTAGGTGAGTGATCACATCATCGTGATTATCTGGGTCGTGAAGATCTTTTTTTGTACAGTTCTTCTGTGTATTCTTGCCACCTCTCCTTAATATCTTCTTCTTCTGTTAGGTCCATACCTGTCTGTCTTGGGTAGTCCCACATGGTATGGCTTAGTTTCATTGAGTTAGACAAGGCTGTGGTCCATGTGATCAGACTGGCTAGTTGTCTGTGATTCTGGTTTCAGTCTGTCTGCCCTCTGATGCCCTCTCTCAGTGCCTACTGTCTTACTTGGGTCTCTTCCAACAACACACGAGAAGACTCTACACATGGACATCACCAGATGGCCAACAACGAAATCATATTGATTATATTCTTTGCAGCCAAAGATGGAGAAGCTCTATACAGTCAGCAAAAACAAGACTGGAAGCTGACTGTGGCGCAGATCATGAACTCCTTATTGCCAGATTCAGACTAAATTGAGAAAGTGGGGAAAACAAATAGACCATTCAGGTATGACCTAAATCAAATCCCTTATGATTATACAGTAGAAGTGAGAAATAGATTTAAGGGACTAGATCTGATAGACAGAGTGCCTGATGAACTATGGCTTAAGGTTCATGAAATGGTACAGGAGACAGGGAGCAAGACCATCCCCAAGAAAAAGAAATGCAAAAAAGCAAAATGGCTGTCTGAGGAGGCCATACAAATAGCTGTGAAGGAGAAAAGGAAAGGTATACTCATTTGAATGCAGAGTTTCAAAGAATAGCAAGGAGAGATAAGAAAGCCTTCCTCAGAGATCAATGCAAAGAAATATAGGAAAACAATAGAATGGGAAAGACTAGAGATCTCTTCAAAAAAACTAGAGATACCAAGGGAACATTTCATGCAAAGATAGGCTCAATAAAGGACAGAAATGGCATGGACCTAACACA
Source organism: Dama dama (assembly GCF_033118175.1). Lineage (NCBI taxonomy): Eukaryota > Metazoa > Chordata > Mammalia > Artiodactyla > Cervidae > Dama > Dama dama. The sequence goes on from NC_083695.1 coordinate 26,379,516, forward strand.
AGCAGAAGATATTAAGAAGATGTGGCAAGAATACACAAAGAACTTTACAAAAAAGATCTTCACGACCCAGATAATCACGATGGTGTGATCACTCACCTAGAGCCAGACATCCTGGAATGTGAAGTCAAGTGGGCCTTTGGAAGCATCACTAAGAACAAAGCTAGTGGAGGTGATGGAATTCCAGTTGAGCTATTTCAAATCCTAAAAGATGATGCTGTGAAAATGCTATACTCAATATGTCAGCAAATTTGGAAACTCAGCAGTGGCCATAGGACTGGAAAAGGTCAGTTTTCATTCCAATCCCAAAGAAAGGCAATGCCAAAGAATGCTCACAGTACTGCACAATTGCATTCATTTCACATGCTAGTAAAGTAATGCGCAAAATTCTCCAAGCCAGGCTTCAGCAATACGTGAACCGAGAACTTCCAGATATTCAGGCTGGTTTTAGAAAAGGCAGAGGAACCAGAGATCAAATTGCCAACATCCTCTGGATCATTGAAAAAGCAAGAGAGGTCCAGAAAAACATCTATTTCTGCTTTATTGACTATGCCAAAGCCTTTGACTGTGTGGATCACAATAAACTGTGGAAAATACTGAAAGAGATGGGAATACCAGACCACATGACCTGCCTCCTGAGAAATCTGTATGCAGGTCAGGAAGCAACAGTTAGAACTGGACATGGAACAACAGACTGGTTCCAAATAGGAAAAGGAGTACATCAAGGCTGTATATTGTCACCCTGCTAATTTAACTTATATACAGAGTACATCATGAGAAATGCTGGGCTGGATGAAGCACAAGCTGGAATGAAGATTGCTGGGAGAAATATCAATAACCTCAGATATGTAAATGACACCCTTATGGCAGAAAGTGAAGAACTAAAGAGCCTCTTGATGAAAGTGAAAGAGAAGAGTGAAAAAGTTGACTTAAAGCTCAACATGCAGAAAACTAAGATCATGACATCCAGTCCCATCACTTCATGGCATTAGATGGGGAAATAGTGGAAACAGTGCCTGAGTTTATTTTGGGGGGCTCCAAAATCACAGCAGATGGTGACTGCAGCCATGAAATTAAAAGACACTTACCCCTTGGAAGGAAAGTTATGACCAACCTAGATACCATATTAAAAAGCAGAGACATTACTTTACCAACAAAGGTCTGTCTAATCAAGGTTATGGTTTTTCCAGTAGTCATGTATGGATGTGAGTGTTGGACTATAAAGAAAGCTGAGCACTGAAGAATTGATGCTTTTGAACTGGAGTGTTGGAGAAGACACTTGAGAGTCCCTTGGACTATAAGGAGATCCAATCAATCCACCCTAAAGGAGATCAGTCCTGGGTGTTCATTGGAAGGACTGATATTGAAGCTGAAACTCCAATACTTTGGCCACCTGATGGGAAGTGCTGACTCATTTGAAAATACTCTGATGCTGGGAAAGTTTGAGGGCAGGAGGAGAAGTGGATGACAGAGGATGAGATGGTTGGATGGCATCACCGACTCAATGGATGTGTGTTTTGTAAACTCCAGGAGTTGGCGATGGACAGGGAGGCCTGGCGTGCTGCAGTTCATGGGGTTGCAAAGAGTCAGACATGACTGAGTGACTGAACTGACTAACATAATTTACATCGTCAAATGTGTTGCACATTTTCCTCAATTCTAATTTTTTTAATAAAAATTATGCATATTTAATGTACACAACAGGCTTCCCTGATAGCTCAGTTGGTAAAGAATCTGCCTGCAATGCAGGAGACTCCAGTTCGATTCCAGGATCAGGAAGGTCTGCTGGAAAAGGGATAGGCTACTCACTCCAGTATTCTCGGGCTTCCCTTGTGGCTCAGTTGCTAAAGAATCTGCCTGCAATGCGGGAGACCTGGGTTTGATCCCTGGGTTAGGAAGATCCCCTGGAGAAGGGAATGGCTACCCACTCTAGTATTCTGGCATGGAGAATTTCATGGACTGTATAGTCTATGGGGTTGCAGAGTCAGACACAACTGAGTGACTTTCACTTTCACTTTCAATGTACACAACACAATTTGGTATACATCTGTATTTACAGGGAATGACACTGGGCTTCCCTGATAGCATAGCTCAGGTGGTAAGGAGTCTTCCTGCATGTGGGAGACCTGGGTTCAATTCCTGGGCCAGAAAGATCCCCTGGAGAAGGAAATGGCAACCTACTCCAGTATTGTTGCCTCAAAAACCCAATGGACGGAGGACCTGGCAGGCTACAGTCCATGGGGTCACAAAGAGTCAGATACAACTGAGCAACTAACACAACTATAGTTAAAGAGATGAACACATCTGTCTCTTCACCTAGTTACCTTTTGGATCTGTGTGGAATGAGTATCTGAAATTTACTGTCTTAGTACATTTTTAGTATTTAATACACTATTATTGGCTATAGTCTTCATGGTACAAATTATACTTCTAGAGTTATTTTTCCTCAATGACTTCAATTTTCTACTCTTTGACAATACATCCCTTATTCCCCCACCTTCTCATCTGCCCCTAGGAACCACCTTTACACTCTCTACCTCTGTGTATTCAACTTTTTAGATTCCACATAAAGTGAGATCATGCAGGGTTTTCTTTCTGGATCTGATGTATTTCATTTGGCATAATGTCTTCCAGTTCCAGAGAAGGCAATGGCAACCCACTCCAGTACTCTCGCCTGAAAAATCCCATGGATGGAGGAGCCTGGTAGGCTGCAGTCCATGGGGTCACTAGGAGTCAGACACGACTGAGCGACTTCACTTTCACTTTTCACTTTCGTGCATTGGAGAAGGAAATGGCAACCCACTCCAGTATTCTTGCCTGGAGAATCCCAGGGACAGTGGAGCCTGGTGAGCTGCTGTCTATGGGATCGCACAGAGTTGGACACGACTGAAGTGACTTAGCAGCAGCTTCCAGTTCATCCATGTTGTTTCAAACGTCAGGGCCTTCTTTTTTTGAAAAAATACATATCTCACAGTTTCTTTACCCATCCATCTGTCCATCGATACTTAGATTTTTTCCACACCTTGGCTGTTGTGAATAATGGCAGCACACATATCTCTTGGAAATACTAATTTTATTCCCTTTGATTATATACCTACAAGTGAGATTGCTAGATTATATGATAGCTCTTAGTTTCTTGTGGAACCTCCAATTAGTTGCCATAATGGCTGTGCCAATTGATAATCCCACTAATCAATGTACAAGAATTCCCTTTTCTTCATACCCTCACTAACACCTGTTATCTTTCAAATGTTTTTGATAGTACCTATCTTAAGAGGTAAGAGGTAATATCTCACTGTGATTTTGATTTGCATTTCCTTACAATTAGTGACACTGAATATTTTTTCACATATCTGTTGACCACTTGTAATTTATCTTTGGAAAAATGTCTATTCAGGTCCTTTGCCCATTTTTAAATCAGGTTTTTTTTTTTTGTTTTTTTTTTTTTGCCAAGTTGTGTGCTTTATATATTTTTGATTTTAGCCTACTACTGGATAAACAATTTACAAATATTTTCTCTTGATTGCTAGTTGAGTTTTCATTTTGCTATATGAAAGCATTTTAGTTTGACATAGTCACAATCATTTATTTTTGTTTTTGTTGCATGAGACTTTGCCCACTCTTACCATGTTTATTCAACATAGTACTGGAAGTCCTAGTCAGAGTAGTCAGTCCATCTGTCAAAACACCACAGCTAACATCACAATCAATAGGGAAAACTTTTCTTCTAAGTTCTGTTGCAAGGCAAGAATGCCCATCCTAGTCACTTCTATTCAATGCAATACTGAAAGTACTAGCAAAAACAATTGGGAAAAAATAAATAAATAAAATAAAAGAAATCCACAATAGAAAGGAAAAACTAAAATTATCTCTATATGAAGATGGCACAATCCTATATGTAAGAAAATCTTAAAGATACCACACCAAACACAAAATATCTGTTAGAACTAATAATTCAGTCAAGTTGCAAGATAAAAAAATCAATACACAAAAAAAGTTTATTTTTTTACACCAGTGATTTATCACAAAAGGGAATCAAGAAAATAATACCACTGAGTATAGTTCCAAAAAGAATAAAATATTTAGGAATAAATTTAAGATAATTAAAGCTTGGCACACTGAAAACTGTATGAATTGATGAGAGAAACTGAAAAAGACACAAATAAATGGAAAATATTCCATGTTCATGGATTGGGAGGAAATAATATTGTTGAAGGAATTTACAGATTCAACATAATCCCTATCAAAATCCCAAAAGTATTTTTCACAGAAATAGAAAAAGTAATTTGAAAACTCATATAGAACCTGAACAGTCAAAACAATCTTAATGAGGAACGTACAGGCATCAGACTTCCTGATTTCAAATTATATTAAAAAGTTGTAGTAATTAAAACAGCATGGTACTTGCATAAAAGTAGACATGGGTACAAATGGAACAGAATAGAGAGCCAGAAATAAAATCAAGCATATACAGTCAATTAATATTCAACAAAGGTGCCAAGAATATACAATGGAGAAAGGATATCTTCAAATGAATGATGCTAGGAAAACTTAATACCCACATTCAAAGAACAAAATTTTACCCTATCTTACACCATACACAAAAATCAATTAAAAATGGATTAAAGACTTAAACATATATCTTGGAATTCTCAGAACATATATATTAAGAACACCGCCTTTCTGAAACTACAAAAAGTATGTCCAAAATGACTGGAGAATTAGTTAGAAAGGGCTGCTTATTTCTGGCTGACCAGATTCTGATCTTTTGTAAGTCTTTGTCTTGAGGGTCAAGTTGTGGGACATTGTGTCTCTATTTCTATTTGTTGCTTTGGGTTACTGAAAACAACAACTGGGCACTGTATTAAAAAGAAAATGTTACTATTTTAGCCCTTTCCATGTCTTAAAATTCTGTTTCTCTGAGAGTGGCTAGGCATGGTGAGACTTTCCTCAATCAATAAGAGCACCACGTCATTTACTAACCTAAAGAAATTAGATTTGAGGCTGTTGTGTAAATGGTTTCTTAGTGACAATGCAAAACCTAACACAGAGATGCCACACTAACACAGCACTGTGAGGTCTAGGGGTATATGCTCCTTAGGTCTAGAAGATTCTGTTTCAATTCCACAAAGAGAAAGTTTCAGATTGCCTTTACGTGATTACAGTATAATATTTGACAAATATTTTACCAAATTATTTTTCTTTTCTACATTGAACTATTTTTTTTCCAATTCTTGTAGGCATTAACAAATTGGGATTTTCCAGAACATGACATTCCCTTAAATGGAATAAAATTGTGCTTTAATAATTTCCCTTTTCCCAAATATAGAACTATTCCCTTCAAAGGAAGTTTGCCTTTCTCCATGTGAAAAGGACATTTCTTTGTCAGATATGTTGTTTCCATAAACACAAACAGAGAAACTCCTTTTTCAATTGAACTTTTTTATTTTTTTCATCTTTAAGGAATTATCACTATGAGAGTTTCATGAGCTAGAAAATAAGCATACTTAAATAGAACTTGACCTTGTTTGGCCCTTTATTCATAGAACATTTCCTAGAGCAAGAGACTTGAGAAATATAAAGATGAAAAACAATCTTGCCCTGAACTTTGAGAAGCAAAACCCCTCCCTTTAGATTGTACTGTTGTTCTCAAAGTGCAATCTGTTAGCATCACAGGTATCATCTCTGGGATTGTTGAAATTCACATAAAAATGTCACTTCCTGGACCCAATCCTACTTCATGAACCAGAGGCTTTGCTTAAATAAGTCCTCAAAAAAAAAAAACTTCAAAAAATCAATCAAAGTGATTCTTAGGCACATTAAAGTTTGCAAACCACTGCTACAATACAAGGTAAGTTATGATTAAAATTTTTTAAAGGCTGTCTTAGCAGATTTAGGAAGTGGAAGCAAAGCCTTCTGATATTGATAAAGGAAGGCTTCTGGCATTTGAACCGAAAGGTGCTGTGCTTAGTCACTCAGTTGTGTTTGACTCTCTGTGATCCCATGGACTGTAGCCCTCCAGGCTACAGCGGAAAGGTAAGGAGGGCTTTCTACAGGCCCTGGTGGCTCAGTCGGTAAAGAATCCACCTGCAGTGCAGGAGACCTGGGTTCGATCCCTGGGTTGTGAAAATCCCCTGAAGGAGGGCATGGCAACCCACTCCAGTATTCTTGCCTGTAGAATCCCCAAAGACAGAGGGGTCCTGGGGGGCTACAGTCCATGGGGTAGCAAAGAGTTGGACATGACTGAGCATCTAAGCTTAGCACAGCAAGGGGAATAACTATATGGAGGGTAAGGAACTACATGAGCAGATTTCCAAGGCCAGGGAAATTTAAATCTATCACTGTATTGAGAGTAGGTAAGTCCAAAAATAAAGTGGAAAAAAATTATCAAAGTACTTTGTGGGTACCAGGGGAGAAAATGTCTGACACCAGGAAGAAAAACGGGAGGCCTCTTGGAGCAGCTGGTACAATGCTGGATCAGGAAGAGTAATTCCCATTTACACCGGTCATTAAACTGAGGACCTGGAATACGTGAATTCAGATTCTTAGAGCTGAAAAAGGCCTTCAGGATAATCTAATACAACTAATTACACAATTCATAAGCTCCTTCTCTACAACATGTTAGATAAGTCCAAGTGTTAATGTGGCCTGTTAGTTTATATTGCATACTTACCAAGATTCTCTTATACATAAATATATCTAATTAGCCAGGCAAAAAGGGTCCTCTTCTAGTGCTCTGAGTTTTTTTCTTTTTTTTTTTTCATTTTCACCTGCTAATAAATCAGTATCTCTAAATATATAATATTTTGAATATATGTGTCTTGTGCTAAACTATTTTTATGCTGCTTAATTAGTAGGCTTGTATTTTATACCATTTTCCCTTCCCCTAGTTTTCCATTATTTACTCATGAATTTAGAAAAAGTAACATGAAAGACCAAAACAACTTATTCCATTTAAACAGACCAAAGTTACATTTACCATTATCACATGATTGGAAGAGTACCAAGCGTCCTGACTGACATAAAGCTCCTGCTTACTGGATGGTTCTATTGATTAAATAAGATACATCTGCCTTACAGGGCCATAAGATTGCTTCAGATATCTACAATGTGAGTAGGTATCACTGTATGTGTTTAAATTCAGAGTAACTGTTATTCTCTAAAGAGGATAGACCCAATAAATTAGGGAATAAGACATCTAAAGAAGATAGACCATTACAAATAAAACTAATAAAATCATTAGGATATGACTATTTTGTATTTGTATGTAGAAACTTGTTTATATGTAAACTAACCCTCTTTAAGAGATTTTGCAAATAATTCTGAAAAAATGAGACATCATGTAGTTAATATGAGACAGATTTTGGAGATATACTAAGGTGTGTTCCCATAAAGACACAACTTGATATTTCTTCTGTAAGGAAAACTATAACACATCCAAGTGAATGGTAAAATCCTAGCATGAGGTGTTTCTAGTTATTGATAAAAAGGAAAACTGTATAGGAAGAGTGTATTCAGAGAGACTGAAAATGAGAACTTTAGAGAAAATGAGGAGGAGACCAAGGAGGAAATGCAGTAGAAGGGAAGGGACAAATAGTAAATTGTAGGTGGAAGCGCTACAGTTTCTGGAAAAGTGACTGATGTCATGCAGCAAATCTTCTAAAAGGATCTGATTCCACATTGGAAATAGAAGTTTAGACTGTTTATTAAGTTTTCTAGATAATATGTTTGCACCAAAGACTAATTAGGTATGTTTGTTAGATATGTTTATCTCTTCTTAGTTCAGGTTTCCATTACTTTGAACTGGTCAAAAATACCATTCCTTTAGATAATTACAAAGTGGTTTATTATGGAGGATCTAGAACCATGTCGTTTGTACATGAGATTCTTCCTTGAATTTCAGAATTAAGTAATGGAATTTTAGTGTTAGAATCACCATATAATCTATTTCCACATCTTTATCTATGGAATGTTAACACTTAACCAAGTTCACTTAGTTAGTAGAGAGTTGGTGAGGACAGAATATTTGTCTTATGATCAGCCGCTGCTCTCTTTATACTGCTCTGTATCACCTCTGTTTATATATTATCTAACGGTCACTGCATCTTCAGAGGTTAGCAGGGAAAAGTTGTTTGCTTTTCATTTATATTTTAAAATTTGACTTTATATTATTATAATAATTGGTTAGTTTAGTTAGCTCAAAATTTCGGATACTGCTTCATAAAACTAGTATCACTACCTTACACATGACCCTGAAACAAAATGCTTACTAAATAATAGAGAAAAATAACTGGCATAATTAAGCTTCTTTTGTATGTTAATAAAGGAAACTGTTCTTTTGAGTTTATTCTTGAATCTGAAGTGTAAACACTGTGTCGTTAGCTGTCTCAGGGTTTCTTTAACCAAGAAATGAATTGAAATAAAGTTTCAGAATTCATCTCCTCGAAGTGATTGTTTAATGACCTCTGCAATATCTTACTTCAATTTTAAGTGTTAAATTCTTTTAGTCACACTATTGCAAGAGATTTTTGCAAGTCAAGAGTCACAATTTAGGACCCTGGCTTCATTATTTTATATGGATCGGCACAAACTCAGTCACCTGTTCACTGTCAGCTCTGCCCTCATCACCGCGTACCTCTCGCTCACCATAATGGCACTGCCATGTACCTAGTTACCAGTCACAGTGAGGTCTGCAGCTCGCCTTTCAGTGTACCATGTTATTTATTATCCTCAAGTTCCACACCTTTTCAAGTTTCCTATCTGCAGAAATATCAACACAGCTTCTAAATATTTTCAAATATTGTAAAAAAAAAATCCAGATATACCTTGTATTTGGTTATTGCACAAGGCCATCCAGTACACTTGATAAAAATTACAGTAGAGAACAGGTTTATCTGCTGATATAAATTCCCCCATTTAGAAACACATTGTCAACATGCACAGAATATCTGAAAGACTAGAGTACTTGCACACAATGCCTTAAAAGTCAGGCGTACTTCTAAAGGGTCTAAAGTGTTTATATATATTTTCAGTCAATTAAACTACAGAATGATGACTACATGCCCCATATATCCTATACATGGAGGATCTGCCAATGCATAGAGCCAGGATTCTAGATGCTGATTACTTAGTTGGAGAGAAAAGACATTATAATATTGCTGTATTATAAGATATGAGATTATGAGTCATATTGATGACACATTTAACAGGTGGCTCTGGTAATCACCCTCATACCAACTTAACTAACTTATACACCCTTATACTACATTTATACCTTTTTACATACTTATATTACTTAACTAACAGGCATTTACCTTAATTTTCTCATTTGCAAAATAAAGAATGCAGACTAGAAGTTCCTTCCAGTTCCAGTTCCAGTTCAGTCATTCAGTCGTGTCCAACTCTTTGCGACCCCATGAATTGCAGCACGCCAGGCCTCCCTGTCCATCGCCAACTCCCGGAGTTTACTCAAACTCATGTCCATCGAGTCGGTGATGCCATCCAGCCATCTCATCCTCTGTCGTCCCCTTTTCCTCCTGCCCCCAATCCCTCCCAGCATCAGGGTCTTTTCAAATGAGTCAACTCTTCACATGAGGTGGCCAAGGTATTGGAGTTTAAGCTTCAGCATCAGTCCTTCCAATGAACACCCAGGACTGATCTCCTTTAGGATGGACTGGTTGGATCTCCTTGCAGTCCAAGGGACTCTCAAGAGTCTTCTCCAACACCACAGTTCAAAAGCATCAATTCTTCAGTGCTCAGCTTTCTTCACAGTCCAACTCTCACATCCATACATGACCAATGGAAAAACCATAGCCTCTCTTATATTTGATTTTCCCCTGCCCAATAAGATGTAATAATTTTTGCCATTTGGAATAAAGGCTAACATAGTTGTTCAGCTGCCCCATCATGTCTGACTCTTTTGAATCCTATGGACTGCAACATGCCAGGCTTCCTTGTTCCTCACCATCTCCCGAAGTTTGCCCACATTCATATCCATTGCATCAGTGATGCTGTCCAGCCATCTCATCCTCTGACACCCTCTTCTCCTTCTTCCCTCAATCTTTCCCAGCATCTGTTTGCATCAGATGACTGAAACACTGGAACTTCAGTTTTAGCTTCAGTCCTTCCAGTGACTATTCAGGGTTGATTTCCCTTAAGAATGACTGGTTTGATCTTGTTGCTGTCCAAGGGAATTTCAGGAGTCTTCTCCAGCACCACAGTTCAAAGCATCAATTCTTTGGCCTTCTGCCTTCTTTATGGTCCACTTCTCATCCAATGTACGTGACCACTGGGAAGACAATAGCCTGACTATGTAGACCTTTTTGGGCAGAGTAATGTCTCTGCTTCATAATACACTCTCTAGGTTTGTCATAGCTTTCCTGTCAAGAAGCAAGTCTTCTGATTTCATGGCTGCAGTAACCATCTGCAGTGATTTTAGAGCCCAAGAAGAGGAATTTTGGTCACTACTTCCACTTTTCCCCATTCTATTTGCCATGCAGTAATAGGGTCAAATGCCATGATTTTAGTTTTGTTTTTTTTTTTTAATATTGAGTTTTAAGCTAACTCTTTCACTCTCTCTCCTCCTTCACCCTCATCAAGAGGCTCTTTAGTTCCTCTTCACTTTCAGCCATTAGAGTGGTATCATCCATCACATATCTGAGGTTGGTGATGTTTCTCCTGCCCATCTGATTCCAGCTTGTAATTTATCCAACTCAGCATTTCTCATGAAGTGCTCAGTATATAGGGTGACAGCAGACAGCACTGTTGTACTCCTTTCTTAATCTTGAACCAATCAGTTGTTCCATATACGGTTCTAATTGTTGCTTCTTGACCCACATACAGGATTCTCAGGAGACAGGTAAGATGGTCAGGTATTCCCATCTCTTTAAGAGTTTTCCACAGTTTGTTATGATCCACACAGTCAAAGGCTTTAGCATAGTTGATGAAACAGAGGTAGATATTTTTCTAGAATTCCCTAGCTTTCTCTATAATCCAGTGAATGCTGGCAAATTGACCTCTGGTTCCTCATCCTTTTCTGAACCCAGCTTGGAAATCTGGAAGCTCTTGGTTCACATAATGATGAAGCATAGCATGCAAGATTTTAAGCATGTCCTTACCAGCATGGGAGACAAGTGCAACTGTCCGAAGGTTAGCACATTCTTTAGTACGACCCTTTTCGGGAACTGGGATGAGGATTGTCCTTTTCCAATCCTGCGGCCACAGCTGGGTCTTCCAGATTTGCTGATGTAGTGAATGCAACACCCTGATGGCATCATCCTTTAGGGTTTTGAAAAGTTCTACTGGAATTAGAAGTCAAGTCGGCTTTAGAAAGCACTGCTGTTAATAAAGCTAGTAGATATGATGGAATCCCATTAGAACTATTCAAATGCTAACATATTACTTGATGTTTTAGAAAAATATATTTCAAAGCCAAAATCATTTGTCAAGACAAATAAGGATGTTTTATAAAAAGTATATTATCATTCAAAACTATGGACTCCAAATTCACTCAAACCTATAAACACGTTATAGTTCTTTGTACTGTTAGTAAATTGATTCACCATTCTTAACCTTCCTTTTCTATAAAATGAGGCAAATAATATCTAAATGCAATAATGCATGTATTATTGCCTGACACACAAAAGCACTTACACGGAATAACTGTAACTGTAAGCATTATCTGCATAGTATTTTTTTTCCTTTTCTAAGTCCCTCCATGTTAGCCATATATTTTTATCTTCAAAATACTCTGTATGGTAGTAGTATTTCCATTCTGCCTTTGAAGAAAGCAAATTGCATAGAAGTTCAGTCACTGCCATAGGGCATTTTTAGGAAACAAATTTCTCTCCACATACATAAACAGAGCTAGAGAACGTGTAAAGTAAGAGTTCCCTGACTCCTCAAGGATGTCAAATTTTGCACAACTATTTTCATCCTAATAGACTCAGTCTTTAAATGTTTATTTCCACAACTTTAAATATCTTCCATTTATACACTGCTGAAAAGATGCACTGTGTGGTGTGTGCATGTGTGTATATGAAGTGAAAGTTGCTTAGTTGTGTCTGACTCTTTGTGACTCCATGGACTATAGAGTCCTTGGAATTCTCTAATCCAGAATACTGGGGTGGGTAGCCTTTCCCTTTTCCAGGGGATCTTCCCAACCCAGGGATCAAATCCAGGTCTCCCACATTACAGATGGATTCTTTACCAGCTGAGCCACAAGAGAAGCATGTGTGTGTGTATATGAGCTGAAAAAGTTATCATTGAATTGTGATTGGTAGAAGGGGTTATTAACTTCATATTTTGTACCTTTTTGGTTCAACTTCAAAGAATTATCCAGGTGAAAAATATTCTTTTCATTAAGATGATCAGGGTAGAAGGCACAAGAGAAAGAAAATGCTCGTGGACTATGACTTTCCCAGTATCATAGTGTCCAAGGTCCAAGGGCAGAGTCAGAAATAGAACTGAATTTAAATGTTTTTATTTTATATCATTCCAATGTTGCTTAGAGACTTAGAAAATGTTTATCATCTGGGCCTTAATGCTTTATTTTTTCCTCTGTGGTCCACAGTTGGAGAAAGAAGCTACTCAATCTGTCAACAAGGTAAAAAAGGAAACAAAACAAAACTCATTGCTATTCTGAGGAAAATAATACATGAATTGAAAATTCTTTAGGGTTAAATGGTTACTTACGGCATTTGTGAATACAAAGTTGCTAAACCCACATTTATGCAGCAATCACACCATGGAAGCCTTGAGACCTATTTGGTTCTTATAAAACTACCTACAGGTCACACACTAAATGCAGCACTACAGTTCTTTTTTAATTTAACAGGTAGTTTTGTGACTGTGAATCGACTGACTATGAATTGAATTATGGAAAGCTGATCTACACACCATTACTTAGCTATCTGTCAGTCACAATTCAGGTCTAATCTTTATTAGCTCGCTGTAGAAGTGTCCAAGACTGACCACAAATTCCAGAAGTGACATGATGGTTTGTCATGGAAATGTGGTTTTCATATTCTTGAAGATTTAGAAACCAGGACTCCAAAAAAAGAGACTACTTTGATGAATAACTACTCTAGTGTGGGTTGTTCAGCTACAATTCTTAGGGAGGAAGGTATCCTAGAAACAATCATAAAAATAGATGGATCTTGGGTGATCCCTATGCTTTTTCTCCTTTATCTTCCTCTTGCTTTTTTTGAACAAAGTCTTAAAGGAACCATGAAAATAATAAAATTTGGTATACAACGAGGGTATTATTTTCTCCACTGGCATGAACTCATAGGTCAAATGGAAACATACTGACAACAGTTCAGATGTTTAAACAGAAAAACTGATGACAACAGTCCATGTCTTAAAGAAAACTGCTGACTGCTTCCTGATTGTGTCAATTCTTGCCACAGAGCTCATCAAGGTATATTTGCTGTCAAAGGAATCAGCACCACCTCATGCCAAACCTAAAAAAGAGAATCTAACTCTAAGGGGCTTTGAAAATTAAAAAGTATAATAATGTCAAATACATGCATCTGGAGATTAAAAACCTTCAAAGTTCTCAGAACAAGAATGGCAGATCAAGTTGTGTCTCTCCAAACTTGTAAAGTTAGTCCATGGCCATTTTCACTGACCTCAAGTTATCTTTTTTAAAGAATACTACAGCTTTAATGGGATTTAACAGGTGGCGTTGGTAGTAAAGAACCCCTCTGCCGTTGCAGGAGACATAAGATATCCCTGGATAAGAAAGATCCCCTGGAGTAGGAACTGGCAATCCACTCCAATAGTGTTGCCTGGAGAATCCCATGGACAGAGGAGCCTAATGAAATATGGTCAATAGGGTTGCAAAAAGTCAGACATGAGTGAAATGACTTAGCATGCATGCACAGCTTTAATATTTCCCTCTGTTCCTTGCAAATATTGCTAAATAGTGCTGGATTTTTAATGATGAAAAATCAGAAAGAGAAATTAAGGAAACAATCCCATTTACCATCACATTGAAAAGAATAAAATACCTAGGAATAAATTTCTAAATAGACAAAAGACTTGTACTCCAAAAACTCTAAGATGTTGATAAAAGAAATTAAAAATAACAAGAATAGATGGAAAGATATATCATTTTACTGGATTGGAAGAAACAATATTGTCAAAATGGCTATACTACTCAAGGCAAACTACAGATTAAATGCAATCCCTATCAAACTACCAATGGCATTTTTCATTGAACTAGAACAAAAAAAAATACAATTTGTATGAAAATACAAAAGATACCAAATAACCAAAGCAATCCTGAGAAGGAAAAATAGAGCTGGAATAATCAGGTTCCCAGGCTGTAAACTATACTACAAAGATAGTCATCAAAGCAATATGGTACTAGCACAAAAGCAGAAATAGTAGATCAATGGAACAGGATGCAAAACCACATGTGTGTGTGCATGTTAAGTCACTCCAGTCATGTCTGACTCTTTGCAATGCTACGGACTGGAGCCCACAAGTCTCCGTCCATGGGATTCTACAGACAAGAATACTGGCGTGAATTGCATGCCCTCCTCTAGGGGATCTTCCCAACCCAGGGATCGAATGTGCATCTCCTTCAACACAGGTGGATTTTTTACTGCTGAGTCACTAGGGAATCCCTTAGAAAGTCACTTACCTATGGTCAACTAATCTATGACAAATGAGGCGAGAATATATAACGGAGAAAAGAGAGTCTCTTCAATAAGTGGTGCTGGGAAAACTGGACAGCTACATGTAAAAGAATGAAATTAGAATATTCTCTAACACCATACATAAAAATAAACTCAAAATGGATTAAACACCTAAATGTAAGACCAAATATTATAAAACTCTAGAGGAAAACATTGGTAGAACACACTTTGGCATAAATCACAGCAATATCTTTTGGATCTGTCTCCTAGAGTAATGAAAATAAAAACAAAAATAAACAATGGGACCTAATTAAATTTAAAAGTTTTTGCACAGCAAAGAAAACTATCAGTCTAACAAAAAGACAGCCCACAGGTTTGGATAAAATATTTCCAAACAAAGAAACTGTCAAGGTATTAATCTCTAAAACATAAATAGCTCAATTAAAAAACATCTTAAAATGAATATAAGATCTAAGTTGACATTTCTCTAAAGAAGATATTCAGATGGTCAAGAGGTACATGAAAAAATGCTAAGCATTGCTAAATATAAGAGAAATTCAAATCAAAATTACAATGAGGTTATCTCCTCACGCCAGTAAGAATGGTCATCATCAAAAAGTCTACAAACAATAAATGTTGGAGAGGATGTAGAGAAAAGGGAATCCTCCTATACCATTGTTAGGGATACAAATTGGTACAAGAAATAGAAAGAAGAGTATGAAGGGTTCTTAAAAACCTGAAAATAAAACTACCATATATAAGATCCAGCAATCCCAACCCTAGCACATATCTGGAGAAAAATCATAATTCAAAAAGAAACATGCACCCCAATGTTCTTTAAATAACTATCTACAAAAGTCAAGATAGGAAGCAACCTATATGTCCAGTGGCAGAATGGATCAAGAAGATGTAGTACTTATATGCAATGAAATACTACTCAGCCATAAAAAATAATGAAATAATATCATTTGCAGCAACATGGATAGACCTAGAAATTATTATATTAAGTGAAATTAAGTAATAGAAAGATAAGTATCAGATGACATTACTTACATGTGGAATCTAAAAAAAAAAAAAGATACAATTAAACTTATTTACAAAATAGAATCTGACTCACAGACTTCAAAACCAAACTTATAGCTATCAGAGGGAAAAGGTAGGGAGAGGGATTAATTAGGAGTTTGGGATTAACATATATACTCTATCATATATAAAACATAATCAATAAGGACCTATTAAATAGCATAGGAACCCTACTTAATATTCTATAATAACCTATATGGAAAAATAACCTTAAAAAGAATGGGTATAACTGAATTGCTTTGCTGTACATCCATTTTGAGTTTGTACATGTCAAAGCTATAGTTTTTCCAGTTGCCACGTATGGATGCGAGAGTTGGACCATAAAGAAGGCTGAGCACCAAAGAATCAAAGCTTTTGAACTGTGATGTTGGAGAAGACTCTTGAGAGTACCTTGGACTGCAAGGAGATTAAAACTAGTCAATCCCAAAGGAAATCAACCCTGAATACTCATTGGAAGGACTGATGCTAAAGCTCCAATACTTTGGCCACCTGATGAGAAGAGCTGACTCATTGACAAAGGCCCTGATGCTGGGAAAGATTGAAGTCAGGAGGAGAAGGGGATGACAGAGGATGAGATGATAATATGGCATCACCAACTCGATTGACATGAGTTTTGAGCAAGCTCTGGGAGATGAAGAAGGAAACGGAAGCCTGGCGTGCTGCAGTCCATGAGGTCGCAAAGAGTGGGACAGACTGATCAAATGAACAACAACATCTGAAACTAACACAATATTGTACATCAACTATCCTGTAAAATAAAATTAAATTAAATTAAAAAATATTAAATTAAAAAACAAGAAAGTGTTGGATTTTTGAAAACAGATAAATCTGCCAACTTGAATGTAAATGTCCCCTTGTGGATGCTTTCATAGGTGCATTTTATATCTGATGTGCTGCTAGTTGACAGATGTACTACACTCCTAATTAATATCTTGGAGATTCTGGCTATAATATTTATATAAAAATAATTAAATAGTATTAATCAACAGCTGAGCAGAGATAAATGAAAATGTTCACTAATCAAAAGACATTTTAAAATGAGACTTATTATCTTAGAATTTCTCTTTATACTACCATATTTTCATTTTTACCTGCGACTTTTAAAATTAATAAAGTAACAAAGCTTATTTTTTAACAGTTTCAGGTGAACAAAACTGAGTTAAAGTACAGAGATTTCCCATATAATTCCTGTCCCCCCCAACATGCATAGCCTCTTAGCCTCTTCCACTATCAACATTCCTCACTAGAGTGGTACTTTTGTTTTTTTACAACTTATGAACCCTCATTGACATATATCAAACAAATCATAATATAAACCATAGTTGAATGTGATCAATCATTACGGCATCATACAGAGTATATACACTGCTCTAAAAATCCTCTGTGCTCTGCCTATTCATCCTTTCTCCCAACTACTGGCAACCACTAATCTTTTCATTGTCTCTGAAGTTTTGCCTTCTTTAGAATACCATATAGTTGAAACCACATAATGTGTAGCTTTTCACATTGTCATAAAGGCTTACCTCATTGAATTCTCACAAAATATGTATGCTTTATATCCATCTTCCTAATGAGAAATTTGAAGCTGAGTGAGGCTAAATAAGCGATATCGTAGTCAGGATTTGTTTGATTCTATGTTCTTTCCCACTACATTAGTCTACGGTGCTGCTGCTGCTGCTAAGTCTCTTCAGTCGTGTCCGACTCTGTGAGACCCCCTAGACTGCAGCCCACCAGGCTCCCCTGTCCCTGGGATTCTCCAGGCAAGAACACTGGAGTGGGTTGCCATTTCCTTCTCCAGTGAATGAAAGTGAAAAGTGAAAGTGAAGTCGCTCAGTCGTGTCCGACTCCTAGCGACCCCATGGACTGCAGCCTACTAGGCTCTTCTGTCCATGGGATTTTCCAGGCAAGAGTCCTGGAGTGGGTTGCCATTGCCGTCTCTGACATTAGTCTATACTACCTTCTAAAATTCTTACAAGTTTTATTATTAAACATAGCACCAAACTTTCTACTTAAATTAGTTTCCAAATATAGCCAGCTAATTAATAGGCAAGCTTTCTGGAATTTTCTCACAAAAACACACACATACATAATACACACACAAATTAATAAAATACGTAGAAAATTTTACAATTTAATGTGATAAATTGTTTAAGAATATAATGTAATTTTTGAGAACTTAATGTGAGAAAATTTTAATAATTTTTAAATATTTAGTAATTTAAAATATTTGGACTTTAAAAACTACAAAATACTGATGAAAAAACTCAGAGATAGCATAAATAATGGAAGATATATATCATCTTCATGAACTGTAAGTATCAGTATTATCAAGATGTCAGTTCTTTGTGTACTGATCTATAGATTCGATGAAATTTCAATCTTAAACCCAGCAACAGTTTTGTAGGTATTGAAGGGATTATATAGCATTTTATACACACAGACAAAGGAAGTAAAGTAGCTGGAACTTTTTTTTTTTTTTTTAAGAACTGTTAGAGGGTTCATAACACCTGACTTCAAGACTTACTATAAAGTTGTAATTTTAAAGACACTGGGATATTGGTGAAAGGTAGACACATAGAGCAATGGAATATAACAGATAAACTAGAGGTATACCCACAATAGAGGTCAACTTATATTTAACAAAAGAGCAAATATGATTTAATGCAGAAAATATGCTGAAAAAGTTGGCCACCCATATACAATAAATAAATAACCCTTCTCCCCTACCTTGCACCATATACAAAAATCAACTCAAAATGGAATAGAAACTCAAGTGCAAAAACTAAACATTATAAAACTTATAGAAGAAAATATATATGAAAATCTTTGTAACTCTGGGTAAAATAAAAACTTTATACAAAAGTTTCTTGTATAAAACACAAAATCAAGATCCATGTTTACATGTTTATTGATGTTTGAATTTATCAGAATTTTAAAGTTCTGTGTTAAAGAAGATACTATGAGGATATTACAAAGACAAAGAATAGATTTAACAGAAAACATTTATAACACATAAATAACACATAAATCACACAAATATCAAAGGATTTGATTCAAATATATATATAGAGAGAATGTATATATATTTAAAACAGCACAAAAATAAGTAAATGACTCAATTTAAAAAAAATAGGAAAAATATTTGAACAGCCACATTGCTAAAGAAGATATACAGATGAGGAAATAAAGCATACAATAATTTTCAGAGAACTTAGCATTAAAAATGCAATTAAAGTCAACCATATTTTAAAAGACATAATAATTATATTCTCAGATGACATATCTCAGACCTTATACATAGAAAATATTAAGCAGTACACACAAACTTACTCAACCTATTATAACTAATAAATAAGTTTGGCAAAGTTGCAGGATGCAAGGTCAATTCACATAAAATACTGCATTTCAATATATTGCAAAAAAAAAAAAAACTAAAAATAAAAATAAGAAACAATAACATGTATAATAGCATCAAAAGGAACAAAATGCTAGGAATAACTAAAGAAGCACAAACTTATATACTGAAAACTACAAAAAATTGTTGAAATAAATTACAGCAGATCTAAGTAAATGGAAAGACATTTCACATTCATGGATCAGAAGATTTAACATTGTTAAAATTGTAAAGATGGAAATATGCACCAAATTAATCTACAGATGCAACACAGACCCTATCAAAATTCCACATATTTTTTCCTCAGGAATGACATACTTATCCCAAAATTCATATGGAAATTCAAAGGACTCATAATAGCCAAAACTATATTGAAAAACAAAGAACAAAATTGGAGGAGAACTCACATTTTCTGATTTTAAAACTTACAACAAAGCTACAGCAATCAAGATAGAGTGGCACTGACATAATAGTGGACATATAGATCAATGGAATAGAACTGAGTCAAGAAATAAACACTCATATTTTTAGTCTATTGATTTATAGGGTTCAATTAGAAGATAGTAGCCTTTTCAACAAATGGTTCTGGAACTAATGAATTTGTTGTTGTTAACAATTGCTAAGTCATGTCTGACTCTTACGTGATCCCATGAACTGCAGGCTTTCAGGCTCCTCTGTCCAAGGGATCTTCCCAACCCAGGGATCAAACCTGCATCTCCTGCATTGTAGGCAAATTCCTTATCACTGAGCAACAAGGAGACTGCATAAAACTAATAATATTAGATTCTTCTCATATATGCAATACCATAAATGAAAGCTAACTCATAGTTAATCTAATACACAAATGTAAGAGTTAAATGTATAAAACTCCTAGAATAAAACATAAGCACAAATCTTCATAACTTTTAATTAGTCAATGGTTTCTTAGATATGAAGCCAAGAGCACAAAGAACAAAATAAAAAAAGAGGTAAATAGAACTTTGTCAATATTTAAAACTTTTGACTTTCAAAGGGTACCATCAAGAAATGAAAAGACAACACACAAAATGGAAGAAAACTTTGCAAATCACATATCCAATAAGGGACTTGCCTCTGGAATACAGAAAGAACTACTATATCTCAATAATAAAAAGATAACAATCCAATTTGCAAAATGAGTCAAAGATTTAAACTAATATTTACCTAGAAAAGATATACAAGTAGGCAATAAGCAAGTGAAATTACATGTAACATAATTTGCCATGGAGGAATTGCAAACCAAAGCAACAATGAGATGTATACACTAGGATGACTATAATCAAAGGCAAACAATAAGTACTGACAAAGATGAGTAGAACTGAAACCCTCACACATTGCTGGTAGGAATATAAAATGGCAGAGCCTGGTACCACTAGAAAAGAGTCTGGCAGTTTCTCAAATGGTTAATACAGGGTCATCACATGTGGTAAATATAGGGTTATCACATGACCCAGGAATTCCACTGTTAGGTATGTACCCAAGAGAAATAAAAACACATGCCCACACAAAAACCTATATAAAAATGTTCATCAGAATTACAAATAATAGCCAAAAGGTGGAAAGAGCCCAATGACCAACAACTTATGAATAAACAAATAAATCACGATATACCCACACACAGAATTAGCCATAAAAGGGAATGAAGTGCTGGTGCATGCTACACATGATGAAACTTGAAAACATTATGCTGAGTAAAAGAAGCCAGTCACAAAAGACCACGTGTTGTATGGTCCCACTTATACATAGCATCAAGAATAGGCAAATCTACAGGGACAGAAAGTAAATTAGTGATTATCTAGTTTAGGTGAAATCAAAATGCTTTAAAATTGATTGTGATGGTTGCACAACTCTGAATATTCTAAAAATCACTGGAGTGTATATATTTTAATAGGTAAATTATAAAGAATTATATTTTTATAATTTTATCATAAAAATGATATGCAACATCATGAGTGATTAGGGAAATGCAAATTAGAGGCATAATAAAATAATTATATACATTAGAAAGGCAAAACAAAAAATTTGACAATACCAAGCACTGGCAAGGATATGGAGCAACTGGAAATTTTACACATTGCTGAAGGGAAGGCAAAATAGCCATTTTAGAAAAAGACGTTTGACAGTTTCTTATAACTTGGTACCATATAAGAAATCTGCACTGCTTATTTCTGGCAAATTAATGTGCCAGCCCAATCCTATCCCTAAAATACCCCTCTTTCGACTTCTCCTTTGACTAATTTGACTTTTTTTTCAGACACAGTTTCATTTATTTATTTAGCTTCTTGGCTGCCTGGCATGTGTGATCTTAGCTCCTCCGTGGCCAGGGATTAAACCTGTGCCCCCTGCATTGGAAGTGCAGTCTTAACCACTGGATTGCCAGGGAAGCCCCTAATCTGACTTTTTAACAAAAAATCCTTTTACGTTGACAGCTTAGAAGTCAGTTCTCCAAAACTGTAATGTTTTTATCCTAAACCTACCCAATAACCTTAAATGTCCTCATAGAACCCAGTAGTTCATCCACATCACTTATCACTGCTGCTGCTACTGCTAAGTCACTTCAGTCGTGTCTGACTCTCTGGGACCCCATCCCTGGGATTCTCCAGGCTAGAACACTGGAGTGGGTTGCCATTTCCTTCTCCAATGCACAACCATACACAATTACCATTTACTGCCTCCTTGACGACAAGCTCCGATAGGGCAAAGTCTTTTTCTGTCTGTGATTGAACCCCCAGCACCAGCATAGCTCATGCCTTAAAAAATACTTATTTGAGGATAGATGTCTTTTTGCAAGCATAATGCCAACTCTTTAGACATCATGTTGCCAGCAAAGGAAAATTAAAGCTACTAGATGTTCTCCTTTGACACAATGAATAATAATTTGACTGTAGCTATAGCTGGAGTGAAAGAGTGAGGAGGAGAGTTTAAGTGAAAGAAAGATGCGGGAAGGAGAAAGAGAATTTGTAGCAGTAATTTAACAGACTGATTCAAAGCACACAGTTCAAATCCTCTAAAGATGTTCTGCTTTTCTTTTGGGACTCCATGCATAATTTCACAAAACTGTCAAAGAATGATCTAGAAAACCCAAGTCTCTTTTCATGTTCCTTATACGATAGACAAAGTGATCAAAGGAATGCAAAGTAAATTTGACTCAATTTTCAGTAATGGGGGCATTTTTTTAAAAGCATGAAATATAACACTTCCTTTTGCAGAAAGTGTCAGGCTAACTGATTTCTTATAAAAGGAATGTATTGAACATACACAAGGTATAGCTTTAACTGAGTTTAACATACATATGAAATGTCCTTTGGCAAGATCCCCCTTTATGTTTCCCCATTTCTAGCCTAGAATTGCTTCCAAGCAACAGAGATGATAAGAGGAAACCTTATCATCTCTGAGCTCTTAACCCTTTTCAATTTATCTCCTATTTCAAAGATTAACTAATAGAGGAAAGAAAATTGAAATGAACCCACTTCCCTAAACCAACTTCTTTCCATATTTTACTACCTAGCTTCAATACCCAATTCTTACCATCAGGACATTCTCCAGATATTATCTAAATTTCCTACAAAAATACATCTTGCTAGAGCTTGTCTTTCAAAACTTGACCTCAGAGCAGAGACTGAAATTCTACTGATCTTTGGCATTATGTATTGGCACAAATGATGAAATTCTGGTTTTGCTTTAATTTTGTTTTAACGTGATTTAGTTGTCTACACCTACAAATTAAAAGAATTTTACATTAAAATCTGTACTTCTGGGTTCTTTTAAGAAATTATAATGTCAGAATCCAGGGTCTGCATTTATGCATAGCAATAACTGACCAAAGATGAGTTGTTGCTGCTGCTAAGTTGCTTCAGTTGTGTCCGGCTCTGTGCAACCCCACAGATGGCAGCCCACCAGGCTCCCCCATCCCTGGGATTCTCCAGGCAAGAACACTGGAGTGGGTTCCCATTTCCTTTTCCAGTGCATGAAAAGCAAAAGTGAAAGTGAAGTCACTCAGTCCTGTCCAACTCTCAGCGACCCCATGGACTGCAGCCTACCAGGCTCCTCCATCCACGGGATTTTCCAGGCAAGAGCATTGGAGTGGGGTGCCATTGCCTTCTCCAGAGATGAGTTGAGGCCAGTCATTTCATTAGGTTTATCTCCTCCATTTCATCAGAGGCCCATCCCATGGAACCCTTACATTTATTACTAGCTTGTCCTCTACTGTAAACATCTGAATTTTCTGCGCCTACCTTAGTGATGCTCTGCACCACAAGGTGAGGGGGGCACCTCTAAATGCATATTTAGGTTAGGAAGAATACTTCTAATACAGTGCTCTGCAAATTTTAATTTTATAGGCTTTTGCAGACTAAGAATGCTAAACAGTGTCAATAACACTGATTATAAGTCAAAATATATTTCAAGTTCTGGACAATCACCTTACAAATGAACTACCTGTACTGATCTCATTTAGGTCTTATATCCTGGACTAACCACTAAGCATTAGCTAAATAGTTAACCAAGAGTTATGAAGAACACCTGAATGCAGAAGTATTTCATGAGTGAAAACATGGGCTTTTTCTGCTTTTCTAGCTAAGGAAGGTGGAATAAGATTAGAGAGTCTCAGAAAAAAAATAAAGTCAACTCTTGGAACTTTTGCAACTTGATCCACTTACTGGCAGGTCTCTCATCTAAAAGGCATTCGGAAGGGTTTCTGCTCTCACCATCAGGGAATTAAATAAGTAAAACTTGGGTTCACTTTCAATTTTTAGATTTATTGTGCTACCTTTATTTACTTAATCCCTGCCATTGATAAAACCAAGTTGATTCCCTACTCTGCCATTTATTAGATGTGTATATTAGGCTAGTTGCTTCATTTCTTCCAGCTACAGTTTCCTTATCAGCAAAAAGGTAATAAAATATCTTTCTCAATCATATTGTGAGCATTAATCCTTTTTTTTCCATCTATGGATAATTAAATTGAATTCCATAGAGGCTAATTAATTTGCTAAAGTCACCTAAGCAGGTGAGTCAAAGCCATACATTTTAAAACATAAAAGACAAAAATGAAACCAGTTTTAAATAGCAGGAATCTGTATAAATGATCTTAATAGATCACATTATGTAGGGACTCAATTTCTTTTTAATTGAGTGGATTAGTGAATTGATTAAAAGAAACAGATTATCTCCAACTTGCATAATCAGACTGTTGATTAAAAAAAAAAAAACTTGGTGGCTTCTAGGTCTCAGATTACTCATCAGCAATTGCCAGCATGTTTGCTTGTTAACTTTTGGCCAAATGCAATCATGGAGAGTAATATGGGGAAGTTTCAAGTTTCAGAGAGGTTTTGTATTAATTAATTATGTATCAAAATATTGAGTACACAATTTGAGCACAAGGTATTTTTGCACATGCCTATTTTTTGGCGTGTTAATGTTCCTGAAAAACGCTTCTATCTGTATCTGGACGTTGTACACAAAGGTTCAACAACTACAATATATTTCAAATTATCTTATAAAATGAATTTCCTAAAGAAATTTTCATTGCTCACGGGGTTTCGAGACTCAAGTAAGCTCTTTCCAGATAAGATTTTTGGGGAAAAAAAAGAAACACATTAAAGAGAGGAAAGGGAAGAAGACACCAAACAGTGCTGTCCACATTACACGGCATTTCAGGGTCAGCCCTTCCAGTTTACTGTTACCCACACTCTACAATGGAGCACGGCATCTGAATGCAGAGTTCCAAAGAACAGCAAGGCGAGACAAGAAAGCCTTCCTCAGAGTTCAATGCAAAAAACATAGAGGAAAACAATAGAATGGGAAAGATTAGCAATCTCATCAAGAAAAAGAGATACCAAGGGAACATTTCATGCAAAGATGGGCGCAATAAAGCACGGAAATGGTATGGACCTAACAGAAGCAGACGATATAAGAAGAGGTGGCAAGTATACACAGAAGAATTACACAAAAAAGATCTTCATGACCCACGTAACCATGATGGTGTGATCATTCACCTAGAGGCAGATATCCTGGAATGCAAATTCAAGTGGGCATTAGGAAGCATCACTATGAACAAAGCTAGTGGAGGTGACGAAATTCCAGGTGAGCTATTTCAAATCCTAAAAGATGATGCTGTGAAAGTGCTGCACTCCATATGCCAGCAACTTTGGAAAACTCAGCAGTGGCCACAGGACTGGAAAAGGTCAGTTTTCATTCCAATCCCTAAGAAAGGCAATCCCAAAGAATGTTCAAACTACTGGACAATTGCACACATCTCACATACTAGCAAAGTAATGCTCAAAATTCTCCAAGACAGACTTCAACAGTATGTGAACTGTGAACTTCCAGATGTTCAAGTTGATTCAGAAAAGGCAGAAGCACCATAGATCAAATATCCAACATCCATTGGATCATCGAAAAAGCAAGAGAATGCCAGAAAAACATCTACTTCTGCTTTATTGATTACAGCAAAGCCTTTGACTGTGTGGATCACAAGAAAATGTGGAAAATTCTGAAAGAGATGGGACTACCAGACCACCTGACCTGCCTCCTGAGAAATCTGTATGTAGGTCAGGAAGCAACAGCTAGAACTGGACATGGAACAACAGACTGGTTCCAAATTGGGAAAGGAGTACATCAAGGCTGTATATTGTCACCTTGCTTATTTAACTTATATGCAGAGCACATTATGAGAAATGCTGGACTGGATGAAGCACAAGCTGGAATCAAGATTGCCGGGAGAAATATCAATAACCTCAGATATGCAGATGACACCACCCTCAT
Source organism: Dama dama (assembly GCF_033118175.1). Taxonomy (NCBI): domain Eukaryota; kingdom Metazoa; phylum Chordata; class Mammalia; order Artiodactyla; family Cervidae; genus Dama; species Dama dama. The sequence goes on from NC_083695.1 coordinate 26,405,418, forward strand.
GGCAGAAAGAGAAGAGGAACTAAAAAGCCCCTTGATGAAAGTAAAAGAGGAGAGTGAAAAAGTTGGCTTAAAACTCAACATTCAGAAAACTAAGGTCAAGGCATCTGGTCTCATCACTTCATGGCAAATACATGGGAAAACAATGGAAACAATGACAGACTTTATTTTGGGGGGCTCCAAAATCACTGCAGATGGTGACTGCAGCCATGAAATTAAAAGACACTTGCTCCTTGGGAGAAAACCTATGACCAACCTAGACAGCATATAAAAAGCAGAGACATTACTTTGCCAACAATTGTCCATCTAGTCAAAGCTATGGTTTTTCCAGTAGTCATGTATGGATGTGAGAGTTGGACTATACAGAAAGTTGAGCACTGAAGAATTGATGCTTTTGAACTGTGATATTAGAGAAGACTCTTGAGAGTCCTTTGGACTGCAAGGAGATCCAACCAGTCCATCCTAAAGGAAATCAGTCCTGAATACTCATTGGAAGGACTGAAACTGAAGCTGAAACTCTAACACTTGACCACATGATGTGAAGAGCTAACTCACTGGAAAAGAACCTGATGCTGGGCAAGATAGAAGGCAGGAGGAGAAGGGGACGACAGAGGATGAGATGGTTGGATGGCATCACCAACTCTATGGACATGAGTCTGAGTAAGCTCTGGGAGTTGGTGATGGACAGGGACGCCTGGAGTGCTGCAGTCCTTGGGGTCGCAAAGAGTCAGACACAACTGAGTGGCTGAACTGAACTGAATGCCCTTCACAGGTCAGATCTGAGATACTGAGCAACTTTCCAAAGAACATCAAGAAAGTCTTCATATTTCACTTTTTACTCAGTAAGCCACACTGTTACCATCTTTAAAGATTTCCTAGGATTAATGGAAAATACCATGGATGGAGGAGCCTGGTAGACTGCAGTCCATGGGGTCGCTAAGAGTCGGACACGACTGAGTGACTTCACTTTCACTTTTCACTTTTATGCATTGGAGAAGGAAATGGCTACCCACTTCAGTGTTCTTGCCTGGAGAATCCCAGGGACAGGGGAGCCTGGTGGGCTGCCGTCTATGGGGTCACACAGAGTCAGACACGACTGAGCGACTTGGCGGCAGCAACAGCAGGATTAATGGACATTCAACTGCATTTTTATACACTAATTCATTCAACAATGATTTATTAAATGTTGCATTTACTTATATATCTAGCCAGAGAAACAACAACAAAGATTCTAGATAGTATGTCAGGAATCTAGCACATGTAGGGACTGAACACATGTTAAATGAATCAGGTGGTGAATGAATACACTCCTGTACTCAACTTGCTAATCATCTGTCTAGAATTGCACTGTCTAAGATATAGCCATGAGCCACTTGTGGCCTTTTTGTACTTAAAATATGGCTAGTAAATACAGGCCTTAAGTGTAAATATACACCAGATTTCTAAGACTTAGTACAAAAAAGGATGTCTCATCAATAGTTTTTATATTAATTACATATCAAAATAATAGTTTGTACTGGATTAAATAAAGCATCATTAAAATTAGTTCACCTGTTTATTTTTATTTATTTATTTTTTTCCATTTATTTTTACTAGTTGGAGGCTAATTACTTTACAACATTGTAGTGGTTTTTGCCATACATTGACATGAATCAGCCATGAAAAGGGAACCCTCTTACACTGTTGGTGGGAATGCAAACTAGTACAGTCACTACGGAGAACAGTGTGGAGATTCCTTAAAAAACTGGAGATAGAACTGCCATATGACCCAGCAATCCCACTTCTGGGCATACACACCAAGGAAACCAGATCTGAAAGAGACACGTGCACCCCAATGTTCATCGCAGCACTGTTTATAATAGCTAGGACATGGAAGCAACCTAGATGCCCATCAACACCTGTTTATTTTTAGAATGCCTACTAGGAAATTTAAAATTATGCGTGTGGCCTGGCTTCTATTTCTATTGGATACCATTAAGCCCTGAGATATTTGCTTGTCTGTTCCAATTTCATGATTAAAACTAAGTTTCTTCTTTCTCTTTAATGTATGATAATAAATTAGGTTTTACATGCAGACATTTTTAAATGCCAGTTTATGTTCATGAGATTTAAATCAATTATTAAGGGTAGAAATTTTTATGTTTGGATGCAAAATTGCCCCTATACAATATGACTTCCCTTTAGAGACTTCCCTAGTGACAAGCAACTTGCTGGATCCAGTTCTATAAGATGATATCTAATTCCTTCACCCTGGCATTCAAATATTCAAGGCTGTTCATCAACTACCACTAACTCACTTTACACTATCAATTGACAATCTAGATTTCACTTCTACTATATTCTTGCAACACAGGGATGAAAATTGTGACTTTATTTATGCTGTATCTCCACTCAGAGTTCTAGTTTTTCAAATCCAAATCCTGACTAGTTTTCAAGGTTTAATGTAAATATTGCGAACCTCATGCTGAATTCCCAAACTAATCTCACATAATTTTCTTTCTCCTCTTAATTCCAAAACACTGTATTCCATTAAAAAATACCTGCATTTGTTATAGAAAGTCTCTGACTTATCTATAATTGTCTCACTAACCTTTCCCTATATTCCAAAGATCATGAATAGAAAATTTATAAAGAAACCTCTAAAATATGGAAAGGCCACTCACCATGCTTTCAGGATAGGCTTTCAAGAATCAAGTTCATCATGTCTTTTAGCTAAAAGAAGGTCAAAATGCTGAGTAGTTTCTAATCCAGGGAGTGGGCAGTCACACATGTGTGCTCTATTCTATATAAGCAAAAACATTTCTGACTTAGCTATAATATCCCCTCACCAGCAAAAGAGGAGAGCTGCCAAGATGCTCACTGAGAACAGTTGTTAGTTTGTGCACAAGTGTAAATATCAGTTTGTTCTTTTTTTTTTTTTTTCTTTTCTTCTTGAGGGGTGGAAAGGAGGAAGAATGGGATAGGACTCTAAAAGCCTGATTTATTTATAACCAAATATATCCTTATTTTATAACAGATGATCAATTAAAGCATTGTGTGACACTTGAACAGCATTCTGTCAAAATGCAACATTAGTAGAGCTGATAGCAATGAGCACTTCTTGCAAACAGCAAGAGTCCCCTCTAAAGTCTTCTCTCTTGGCACTGGGGCTTTGCTAAATCTGGCTTGCCATTTTGTGAGTGGGAACAATCAGCTTTGTAGGTTGGAGGGAAGTATTATAATTAAATGTCCACCCACTTTTTCCTTTTTGATGAAAGGCTCCCATGAAACTTACTAAAATAAGGTACATCAAGACAGATGAATTTTTGATGAATAAGTCAAAGCACTGACGAAGCTGGCTTTTCACATAAAGAAACTTCACTAATTCACAGGAAATTTTTAGGCCTAGATTATTAACACTGTAATGCTTAATAATGATTAATATGATAATATCCATGGAACAAATAGGAGATTTTACCATTTAATTGGTAGCAAGTGTAGTGTTCAGCATGAATTTACTTGGTGAAAACAAATAGTAATAAAACCAAAAAAAATAATGGTGGAATTTTTAAGATTTAATTTTAGAGATATATTAAATAATAGTAAAAACAATGCCTATTATTTAATATATGATAGCATGGTTTTGAATAATAGTTATATTACCACATTAAAGTTACAAACTGTATCTTGGGCAAAATTCTTAAAAGATGTTATCAAATTGTTACAGATTCCTTCTGAAGGAGATCTGGAGCAGGGTTTATAATGTCTGGTTTTGATAATTATTTGCTATTATCACTGTGAAGTATTATTTTAAAGCATCCTTTTACAATAGAGCAGAAAGGGACGCTACTAAATAATTGGGATCAGGTGTATATCTCAAGTCCAGTTACTGGAACTCTTCAGTCAACTTTTTAGAGAGAAAGAAGACTGCATTGGTGTTAGGAATGCGTTTCTTCATTCAAGACAGATAATATTAAGAACTAGCTTATAGACTTTGCTATTAGAGGAGGTTTAAAGTGATAAGAAATAAAATCCTTACTCTCAAGAATTACTGAATATTTTTATTTTTAAGGTAAAATTAGTATTTTTAACTTCTTGTTTAATAGTATGACTGGTGGCAGCCAGTAGAGTTAATGGTGACCTAAGACATCATCAGTGTTGTGGAGCACAATTCAACGAGTACATTTGTATTAATTGCTAATCATATTTAAAATGTCAGCCTCTTGACTCCTGCCTCTCATTCCTATGGTGTCCTGATGGTTCTAAGAACACAGACTAACTTGGATGTTCAAAGTAGAAAGCTTTGCATAATAGTTACTTAATTCAACATTAAGATAAAATTAGCCACAAGGATCTAAGTTCTCCAGTTACTGAAACTGCCCACGGTTTTTAACCATCATTCACCCATGGTCATTTTATATTAAACTTACTACATAAAACACACATATTATATATATTAGACTTATACTAAACTTACTACTTACTAAATAATAAAATAGACATGACTTTACTAGAGGATGAGAATGTTTAGGCCTAATTTATTGGTCACTCAGCTTCTCATTCCCATTTCTTTCTCCAATGCTCTGAATATGTTTTGTTTTCTACATATTTCCCACAGAATTTCTTACCATTTTGTGTTTTTTCCCCTTTGTGTTCCATTCTACTTTTTTACCATTCCTTTCATAGAAGTCACAAGTTAACCATTATCTAAAGCATTCCTTTAAACAGCATGGAGTTTTTCTCCAAAGATCTGACAGAAATCCTTTAAAAATGGGCTTTTTTTTCACATTTAAGACTTCCCTCAACAAGTTTACTTTTAGATTGCAGATTTCTCTGACAGAGTTGAGGTATCAAAACCCAGACAGAGTGAAAATAGCTTTTTCTTGAAGTCATTTAGAATCTAAGACTTTTGCCCTACTATGTCAGATAACCCAGCTTGGAAATAAGGTGGGTATATGTGCATGTCTGTATAGGGGCAGTGGTAAGGAAAAAGGAGGTGGTAAGACTGGTAAGCAATCTATACAAAGTGAACTCACAATGTCCTCTGAAAATGATATATTTGAGCTGTCTTATATACTCAGACTCTGCCCCAGACACTTCTGTCTCAATGTTTGTAGTAAATTAATGATGATTTTCTCTGTTGCTTTGGTTAGACAGCTCCTTTCAAAAAAAGAATTTTCCCAGGAGATAAATGCAGTGTTTCTTTCTTTTTTTTTTTCTTTCCCTTGATATATATAAACAACCTAGTGTTCAAGCAGTATACTTAAAAACAATTTTCATTTTCTTCTATATCTCTTAGAAAGGTCAGAGTGTCTCTCTTGTAATGTGTCAGATCTTACTATTTTAGAAACTGGTAGTGACCTTAGTTGTTATCTTGTTTAACCTTCACTTTACAGCAGAAGCAAATGAAGCCCTGAGGAGAGAAGCGTAGATTAAAGGTGGTCACAAATATTCTGCTGCTCCTTCCAGCTAGAGGTGGAGTCTCACGCCCCCTCCCATTCCCTTGTGTTTGGGCAGGCTCTATGACTGCTTCAGTCAATAAAGAACAGTGGAAACTGCACTCTATCAACTTCTGGGCCCAGGCATTAAGGGAATGTCAGCTCTACTTCCTGTTTCTGACTTGCTCTTGGGACTTCTTATCTCAGAACCCAGAAATTATGCTGTGAGAAGCTGAAGCCAATGGAAAAGCTATATATTGGTTTGTGCTGCAGTCAACAACCACAGCTAAGCTCCCAGCTGACAGAAAGCATGCACTTTCAAACTTGTGAATGTACCATCTTGGATGTCTAGCCTAGTCAAACCTTTGAAGGGCTTCAGCTCCAACTAACAGTTGACAACAAGAACATGAGAGACCCTACGTAAGAACTGCCCAGTCAACACACAAATCAGTAAGAGAGTAATCGTAAATAATAAATTACTGTTTTAAAGCACTAAGTTTGAGAATGTTTGTTAAGTAGTAAAAGCTTATTGGAATTGAAGGCAAGTTTCTAAGTAATACCAGAATGAGAAATGGAACATTCCAAAGCCGACATAACCTCATTATAATGTGTTAAGGGAACAAAGAGAGTTGAATAAGTCCCTCAGTAACTCAAAATTCCAAAAATCTGTTATTGTTTCATATTCACATTAAATACGGAATTTTCAAAATCCTTAAAAATTTAAAATAGATTCTTAGAGCTCTATCTACAAAATAATAAACTGTCATTTGGTAATAAAATTAAGATAGTATTCTCAAGGGTCCTGGAAGGCAGCACCTTCCTAATAAGTTTTATGAAAGAAAGAGTACTTCACGTAAATTGATTTGGGGAAATTTTAACTTAAAGAGGTCTCTTTATATCTGGATTTTTCAGAAATGTAAAATCTCCACAAGGACAAATATAACTTTTTTTCCCAAAAATGTGTGATCAAGGAGTCCTTCATTGAGCACCTTAAGAGATTTATGTCTCATTAGAAACTAAACTGAAAATAGGAAAAGGATGAAACCTTATTAGCAGAAACCAACTTTTACTCTCAGAATTTTTCACTAAAAAGTTACTTTCATAATTTAGTGTTCCTTCAGCTTAGAAAAAACATTTCTAGACAAAAGGTTCATGATTCAGAGCAGCCTGAACATTTAGTTTGGTGCCTTTAATGACTTGCTCCTTCTGTTCTGCTCTCTTTTAATTTTTAACATTTTCCTGTGGGAATAGTTAATAAATATTTGAGGAATGAGTACAAGAAGGAATATATAAATAAATAATAAGCAATTGACTGGATTAGTTAAATGCAAGCAAACCTGGAACTCAGCTTTGACTCTTCATCAGCTTGGTCTGGGTTTTGTACTTTATTTCCACATAAGGCCAATGGGAATTATATCAGTTGCCCTGTCTCATAGTATTCTCGGGAACGTCAAAGATTTCAAATTGGGAGGTGGGGCAGTTTTAGGGCTGAAATTATATTAGTAATCACCTATTTATCCACTCCTTTCATTTTCTAGTTGTGAATATTGGGGTGCAGAAAGTTTATAGTGGAAGTGCTAGTTACATGGAAACTTCCTTCCCAGCAGATCCACATTAAAAATGTTGGGAAAGTCTTCTACCTTAGTAAATGTTGTATAGAATGCTGTGTTTCTATCAAGTGGCAACTATTTCTAACACAAATTTGATAAGCAATTTAGGCCCCCAAACATATGTTCCACCACAGAGTTCATGGCCTATATAGGAAGGTTCTGGCAGTCAAAACATTTAATAATCAGCACAGCATGGGCACTGACAATAAGCTTAGACACAAGCCAAAAACAACTGGTAGAGTCATACTAATGGGTACTAGTTCAGTATGAGGATCAGTTCAACTACATTTCCCCCTTCCTGCCACTGGTTCCTGGGCTTGTGAGTACTCTCACCTTTTTACTGGTGTTGGGTATTCTTCCACTCAGCTTTCTCTTATACCGTGGCTGCATTACTGATGCCCATAATACAGCAGATTTCATTATCTGTTTTCTAGGAATTGCCCAGCACTTCATAGCTCCTTCATATGACAATCCACCTCCCAAAATATGGGGAATGTCTCCAGTTTCCAAGCAGAAGAGGATTAAGTTTTATTATCATCTCCTCTTGCCTCTACGGGGACATGGACCAATCCACTATCTCTACTTAATTACTCTGGGTTCTCTATCCCTGTATATCCTACATTCTAGAGTCATGTTTCATAGATGAACATGATTTGAAAGGCTGAGGAGTAACAGAACCATGAAAAGATGAGAAACAATAAAATGGCATGACAGAGAGCATTTAATGCTTTTAAATCAGAATATGAAGAAACTATTTGTAATGGTAAAAGCTATGTTTAACCAGGTTTCGTGTGTGTGTGTTACTCTGAAAAGAAAATGTATTAAGAAAATATATTCATCATATTTTCACAATTCTTTCTAAATAAATTGTTCCTTTTCCGAGACAGTGGGGAATAGTTCATACAATTTGACACACATACCTTCATATTACTTTCGCCCATCTCTGTTTCATTTGCTATAAATGGTCAAAAGTTTGTATCTGACCTCAGTTCAGCTATAAATGCAGAATGAGAGCCCTATTCTCCTGGATTTAGAGTAGTTATAATTCCAGCACACTTACCTCTACAAGCCTGCTGGTGTGTTCACGGAATATCGCAGCATATTCTTTTATTTCCTTTTCCCGGCCATTCTTGGCAGCTTCAATGAGAACCAGAAGTGGGACTGTTGTATCCAAAAAAGAGTCTGACACATGATCTATGATAGCCTTACGGAGCTGAGGAGAAGTAAAAAATTCAGTTGTTGTTGTTTTGTTTTGTGTTTTTTTCCCCAGAAAATGGTTCATATTATTTCCTATTTTTACAATCTCAGTAATTACAAAATTCCTTTTATATATTTTTGCACAGTCTTTTAAAATCATAGTATTTAAGACTGTGTATGAATGTCACTTACAAAGCTAAAACAAGGTAAATATCCAAGAAAAAAAAACTATTAAGCAATAGCTTTCTTGCTCTCAAAAATTACTATTTTTTTCTTAAACTGTATTTAGCCTAGAGGTCAGATTGTAAGTGATAGTACTCCATTTTTCCCTCAAAGAAACTGCACTCTCATAGTGTTTATGCATGTGTACAAACAACATTGTACAGCATGTATTTTCATAATTACAAAATTATAATATGTTTTCTACCTTGTAGGAAAAACTCATGATAAATTTTGATTAGCTAAATTGTAGACTTCAAGGTAATTAAACCAAGTTAGATCACTGCTTATGCCAGTTGATAACAGATTAATAGAGCAAGGAGAATAATAAATGAGTTTGATGTCCAATTTTCTTTGTTTGCATTAATTGTTCTTGCCCTCACACCTTAAATTATTAAACAAGTATAACATTCTGCTACAATTAGTTCTTTTAAATTAGATTATGTGTAAGCTTATAAATGACAATCAGGCAATTATTCTACTCAGCAGATATTTTCTGAAATTTAAAACTGAGTTGGAAAATTAATGCATTATATTTATATAATATTGAGTTTTTAAGGATCACAATAATTTGAATGTTTCATTAATAATGTCAATGAGTATGAATGGTTCCAAAGTTTTTGGTCAATTCCCTCACTTAATTTAATAACCTATGTAATAAAACACAAATATGAATAAATATCAGACAGAATCTATAATTTGCCTTTTGTGAAAATTACATTTTAGTATGTATTTTAAAACCAGGAGATACTTATTCTAGTTTTGGATTACATGAGAATTAATACACTTTCAAGGGGTTGAATGATGTAGCTACATGGAAGGAAAAAAAAAAACAAAACACTGCCTCTCTTCCTTTAGCAATTATAGGATAAATCCATAATAGTTATAGATTTGGGGATGGGGAGAAAATACCTTCATCTAAGATAGTGGAGCTTTCTCAGAAGAACTGTGAAATTTTATGGCTCCCAACAATTTCACAAAAGCAGTAGAAAGATCCCCAAGGAAAGATCCTGCTTAGCATGCAGAAAAGTAAATCACTAATGGCAACTAATTAACATTTACTGAGCACTTACTTCCACAGGGTGTAGAGTGCTAAGTGTTTCCAGGAGAGGGGAAGAAGACCTTAAGTGAATGAGCGTTTGATGCCCACAAAGAGTAGACCAGTGAAGTCAGACAACAAATCATAAGTTAGGAGTTAGCTGGCAACTATAAGGTGTGTTCGGAGAAGGTAATGGCACCCCACTCCAGTACCCTTGCCTGGAAAATCCCATGGACGGAGGAGCCTGGTAGGCTGCAGTCCACGGGGTCGCTAAGAGTCAGACACGACTGAGCGACTTCACTTTCACTTTTCACTTTCATGCATTGGAGAAGGAAATGGCAACCCACTCCAGTGTTCTTGCCTGGAGAATCCCAGGGATGGGGGAGCCTGGTGGGCTGCCGTCTATGGGGTCACACAGAGTCGGACGCGACTGAAGCGACTTAGCAGCAGCATAAGGTATGTTAGTTCTACATATGTAAGAGAAAAGTAGAAGAAATCTCTCAGAGGTGGAGTTATTTTCAATGACCTTCTCTCCCCTTTATCCTTTTCTTCTTTCATTAACATATAGAAGGAGGGCCAAGAGAAGATTTACACTAAAGATACGGGATTGAAAGCCAGCATACATAAGGTAGGTAATTCAAACCAAGGAGGTGAACAGAATGGTATAGAGGGAGATTCACAGTGAGATGTCCATGAATAAAATCTTAGAAAATATTACCACTTATGAGTAATATGGGCATGGATGGGTAGATGAAAGAGTAGGACCTTAAAAAGAGACTGAGATGATGGCCATGAAACAGAGATCAAATGATCAACAGCCAAAAGGGAAACTTTCAAATAAAGTTCTGTTTCAATGCCCTACAAATGAACTTATCCTACCAAACACAATTGTAATACCCACATTATAGATATGTTGAATCTCCTTATCTATGTATTTGATTTTTCAATTCAATGAGTATTTCTGAACACATTTCCCCTTAATTTCTACCAAGAGCTAGATATTGTGAGAAATGCCATGTTGGAAACACAGGATTCCTTATAATCTAATGGAGGAGACAGTGCCATTAAATATTACAATAAAGGAAAATCAAGAGACTGACAGGAATTTCAAGAAGATAAAATGGTTCAGAATTGTATTTTAAAGATAAGTTAAATTAAAAGAACCAAGACTTCTCTATGGGATTTGACCACTAGAATACTAAGTTTAGTGGAAAGTGGGAACAGCAACCCTATTGCTATGGCTGGAAGAGTGAATGGGATCGAAGACATGGAGATGGAATAAACTCCTGTTTCTAGTAATTTGATTGTCACATTAAGAAATAAGACTTGTTATTAACTACATTGAGACAGGTTTAAAGAGGGATTGTTTCTCATATAAAAGACTTTGATGTGTGTTCTTATCTACAACTAAACTCAAAAGTCAGACTGAGATTGTCCTCCTACGCTTTAAAAGAATACATTTTGATTTATTACCATATAAAATTGATAGTAACACAAATAACTATTGTCTTAGATTATGCCAATTTTTGTAAATACTTGAATAATTACAGCAATCTTCTTCCAGGACTGAATATATTTGCTCTGGTCTGCATCTTTCCTCAGTGGCGCCACCTTGCCTTTCCTTCATTTTAAAGGTATTTACTCCCCTGTTCTTTTTTTATTATTGTTTCTTCAAGTTTTCAACTAATTTTCCTTGCTACTCATTCCATCCAGCATCTCATATACAAATATTGAAATATCTATAGAGTTGAGGTTTGATGTATAGCTGATTTACTCTTAATTAAAGAATAAACACTTTGATTAATTTTTTTTAGATTAAAACAAATTTGTTATTGTTCAATGACTTAGTCATATCTGACTCTTTGCCACCACATGGACTACAGCAGCCCAGGTATCCCTATCCCTCACCATCTCCCGGAGTTTGCTCAAACTCACATCCACTGAGTCAGTGATGCCATTCAACCATCTTGTCTTCTGTTGTTCCCTTCTCCTTCTGCAATCAATGTTTCCCAGCATCAGGGTCTTTTCCAGTGAGTCAACTCTATGTATCAGGTGGCCAGAGTATTGGAGCTTCAGCATCAGTCTTTCTAATGGATATTCAAGGTTGATTTCCTTTAGGACTGACTGGTTTGATCTCCTTGCAGTTCAAGGGACTCTCAAGAGTCTTCTCCAACACCACAGTTCAAAAGCATCAATTCTTCAATGTTCAGCCTTCTTTATGGTACAACATCTCATATGACTACTGGAAAAACTATAGCTTTGACTCTACAGACCTTTGTTGGCAAAGTATATCTCTGCTTTTTAATACACTATTTAGGTTTGTCACAACTTTTCCTCCAAGGAGCAAGAGTTTTAATTTCATGGCTGCAGTCACCATCTGCAGTGATTTTGGACCCCAGGATAATAAAGTCTGTCACTGTTTTCAATGTTTCCCCATCTATTTGCCATGAAGTAATGGGACTGGATGCCATGATCTTAGTTTTTTTTAATGTTGAGCTTTAAGCCAGCTTTTTCGCTATCCTCTTTCATTTTCATCAAGAGGCTGTTTAGTTCCTCTTCGCTTTCTGCCATAAGGGTGGTGTCATCTGCATAACTGAGGTTACTGATATTTCTTCCTGCAATCTTGACTCTAGCTTGTGTTTCATCCAGCCTTGCATTTCACATGATGTACTCTGCATATAAGTTAAATAAGCAGCATGACAGTATACAGCCTTGACGTGCTCCTTTCCCAATTTGGAACCTGTCCATTGCTCCATGTCCGGTTCTATTACTTCAGAACACATTTTTTGCTTTTTTCCTAAGACGTGTTGCTAACTACATAATATAATAACCAAGAAAAAGGGTACCACATATTATATTCAGTAGGACAAGACAGAAAAACTGGAAAATATGCTTTCAAATAAGTTCTGTGCCAATGTTTTCATGATTCTGTTGGAAAATGGCTAAAATTACCTGATACAAGATACTATCATGCATAATGAGCAAAATGAATCTTCGGTATTTGTATATTCATTCAATGTAACAAATGCATTTTGAGTTGTCTATCTAAGGGCAAAGCACCATTTGAAGCAATTTGGGGAATAATAGAATGACAGAGATGGGGTAACTTAGGGAGGAAATGAGACAGAGTTTGATGAGTATCTTACAGGAAGTGCAAACAAATAAAAAACAATTGATTGTCATAGTTAACGAGATTTCTATAAGGATGTTACATATATAATTCATTTAAAAAACTGATTAGGATGTTAAGAGTTGGAGCTGGCAAACATCATATTCTAGGAATAGAGATTATCACGAGCAAAGAAAATAGATCCTCCCAAATCACAAGCATCTGATGTGACTGGAATATGGTGCTAAAGATTGAAATAGGATTTCCTTAGGCAGAATGGAAATAGTGAAAGGTATTTGAGGTGAAAATAACAAAATTCAGACAGAAAGAGTAAAAGATGACAGAAGGAAATGGCCAGAAAATGGTGATTTGTGTTAGACATAAGAGATACCCTTAAGGTATAGCACGCAGTCAGCAGGCAGGGGGACATCTTCTCTTTTGAAAGCACCTTCACCCCACGCAAACCACAAAGAGCACAATTAATGCAATCAACCCACCCTTTTCTCACCAGATCATCTCTCTTACTGATTTATGATCATTTACCATCACATTCATAGCTATGATTACAGACTACATTAGAGGCCTTTGGTTCTTTACATCTCATCCATTGGACCAGTCTCTGATTCCGGCTGTTATTCCTGGGGACAGTTCCATGTCCTCCAAAGATATACCACCTCCAGTGCATTCCATGCTTCATTCTATTAATCCTTCTCAGGGCCTGCTCCAAGTCTCTATGAGATTCTCAGGTCAAGCACAAATAGTCTGCAAGTTCTGGAAACTCAACACCATTAGACGTAACCCTCATCCAATGGGGGTGGGAGCTACTGGATAAAATTCTCAGCTTCCATCTACTGATCAGACAATTCTGGGAGACATTCTGTCCCTTCTCAGAGGTCCTTAAGCAACTGATGCCTATAGTGACAACCTCAATAATATATTGGTTCCTCCTTTCCTGCCTGTTCTTTTTTGCTTGAGGTTCTTTTACACTTGCTGCTAGTAATTACCTCTGAAATAAATGACCTGAATAAAGGCCTCAGTCTTAGGATCTGCTTTCAGGAGAATCCAATACAAAGTAGACACATGCATCTGGTGTTAGCACTGTTTGCTCACATAGCAAGTAACAGACTCTGATGTCTTACATAAACAGCCCATTGATGATCACTTTGCCACTTTTTGCAAAACACTGAGTTTAATTCTGCCATCTCCTGTCTTATGGCTGGCTGTGAAAGAGGAAATGAGATAAAACTATAAATGAATATAGGGACAAACTATGGAAGACCCTGAATGCTATGCTAAGAAATTTCCTTTATATGTTCTGACATATTCATATGGGATTTTTTTCATTGAAATTGCACAGTCATCAATATCCATGTGTGATAACTAAGTAGGCTCTATCTTGTTTATTTTTATATTATTTTCCTGCCAAGTGAAACAGTTCATTCCTTTCACTTGGATGAAAAAAACTTTAAAGAAGAATCCAACATGCCAATGTGAAAATAGGACATTTTTCTTAGAAGCCACAGCACTTAAATCCGAAGTTAGTGAGAGGACAATAGGAGTTAGAGGTATGTATTTTCAATAAATATCTGTTTGTGGTCAGGAATGAAAGCTTCCAGACACAAAACTAAATTGAGGGGTTTTCCACCTTTTCTTACTACAGTTTAATAAAAGGCTTTGAGACATCAGTTGTTCTATTTCCCACTGATGTAAATGGTTTGGGATCTCAAATAAAATACTATATTTCTCTACAATGAAAACCCAAAAGTGGGAGCTATGCCTTAAAACTGTAAGAAAACCCTGAACACCCTCACCCCTACCAAATAAGGGAACAGAAAAATTATGAGTAGAAGAGAAGTAAAAAGGAAAGAAAGTGTTTTAGAAAAGAATCATCCTAAGGAAACCATAAAACTTATATTTGTGTATATGAATGCCATTTTAAGTCAAGTAGCAAAATATGACTTTCAAAACTAAATTAACATAGGAACTATGTTAATTTAATAACTTTGTTAATTTAATAACTATGTTAATATAATAAACATTATTATATAACACAATAACATTATGTTATATAATAATAATATAATAATTAATTCAGCATATGCATGCTGTGTCAGCTTAATGAGATGTGTAGATACTTATTATTTGATGATGAGAATGATGAGGAGTAGGTATAAGAACCTACATATATATTTATGAGTAGGCCCTGGTACTCCCAACAAAATTCTAAAAGAGATGGGAATACCAGACCACCTGACCTGCCTCCTGAGAAATCTGTATGCAGGTCAAGAAGCAACAGTTAGAACTGGACCTGGAACAAGAGACTGGTTCCAAATTGGAAAGGAGTACGTCAAAGCTATATATTGTCACCCTGATTATTTAACTTACATGCAGAGTACATCATGAGAAATGCTGGGCTGGATGAAGCACAAGCTGGAATCAAGACTGCCAGGAGAAATATCAATAACCTCAGATATGCAGATGACACCACGCTTATGGCAGAAAGTGAAGAAGAACTAAAGAGCATCTTGATGAAAGTGAAAGAGGAGAGTGAAAAGCTGTCTTAAAACTCAACATTCAGAAAACTAAGATCATGGCACCTGGTTCCATCACTTCATGGCAAATAGATGGGGAAACAATGGAAACAGTGACAGTCTAACTTTTGGGATTTAAAATCATTGCAGATGGTGAAATAAGCCATGAAATTAAAAGATGCTTGCTCCTTGGAAGAAAAGCTATGACAAACCTAGACAGCATATTAAAAAGCAGAGACATTACTTTGCCAACAAAGGTCTGTCTGTCAAAGCTATAGTTTTTCTAGTAGTCATGTATGGATGCGTGAGTTGGACTATAAAGAAGGCTGAGCACTGAAGAATTGATGCTTTTGAACTGCGGTGTTGGAGAAGACTCTTGAGAGTCCCTTGGACTTCAAGGAGATCCAGCTAGTCCATCCTAAAGGAAATCAGTCCTGAATATTCATTGGAAGGACTGATGCTTAAGCTGAAACTCCAATACTTTGGCCACCTGGTGCAAAAAACTGACCCATTGGAAAAAATCCTGATGCTAGGAAAGATTGAAGGCAGGAGGAGAAGGGGATGACAGAATATGAGATGGTTGGATGGCATCACCAACTCAAGGGACATGAATTTGAGTAAGCTCCAGGAGTTGGTGATAGACAGGGAAGTCAGCGTGCTGCAGTCCATGGGCTCGCAAAGAGTCAGACACGACTGAGTGACTGAGCTGAACTGAACTCCCAACAAGGAGAAGAGATGACTATAGCAATTCATCAATTCAGCAACTACAGAATAAATCAAACTGTTTTGTTTGTTTTCACCAGAACCCTATTTTATTTGACATAACATATGTCTTTATTTTTGCATTAATGAAACAATTATTTCTCAATATATTAATATATGAAAAATTAGTCTGCCTTTAGTGAAATCCAGTATCTGTTTCACTCTGCATAATTCAGTAGAAGTGGAATATATTTGATTTAGTTTTTTTAATGAAGTAAAGAGGGTTTAAAAAAATCTTCCTTATATAGAATTTCAATATGTATGCAGTTCTCAAATAAATGAGAAAAGAAATTAAAGGAAGAAGAAAATTGAAAATGTAAAAACATGTAAAATATATACTAAGGAAGAAAAAAATATTATAAATCAGTGTATTACATACTGAAAGTTCTGACAATGAAAAGGCCATTATCCCTGGCCCCTGGAAGAGTGGTCACAGATTTGGGCTGGGATTAGATGGACGTGGGCTGAAACCTCGGCTCTACCAGTTTGCTAGGTAAACTGACTTACTTGAGAGATTGAGATAATAACGCTATGGCACTGTTTCTTTTGGGGGGAGATAAAACCCAATAATGTAAGTACTACAGTGGTCAGAGCTACAGAAAACATTTGCTAAATGAGAGATGCTTATAACTATCATTTTAAGGATTTAAAATCCATTGTGAAGAAAAAACCACTAAATAAGAGAAACACAAACAGAATATGGTTACTGCTTTAAAACAACTATCAATGCTATAAGCACTCCAGGAGAAAAAAAAGAGGAATTCTAGCTGATAAAAATGGCAAAGCTTTCAGGGCAGAAGTAGCATTTATATTAAACTTTCTCAATCAATTAGGAGTTGTGGAGTTGTATAGGGAATAAGCAGAACAAGTCAGGCACCAATCCACATATACAAAGATGTGTATGTGTCTGTAGGTAGAGGTGGAAGTGGTGGGAAATTTGGTGATGAGTAAGTACACCATCCAGAGAAAAGGTTACTGTGCTGGTGTGGTGAGGAGGAAGAACTGAGGAAGAAAGCAAAAGGAGAAGGAACATTAAGAATTATGAGAATTAAGTTGGGGCCAAATTACAGAGACGCTAAAACACAATGCCCACGACTTTTGTCTTTGTTCTCTAGTACAACAGCCAATGAGGTCACAGAGCAAGAAAAGACAAATTATGTATTTGAAACAAAAGAACAGTAAGTCACATGTAAGACATTTATCTATGTTACCCCAAAATGTATAATCTGCTTCTTCCCAGCTATTTCTAAGCAATTTATCTCATTCATTGCAGATGAAATCCACTGATTGTCTGAGCTAAAATGTTTCTGTATCGTCAATGGACAGGCTATGGGTAAACAAATGAATTCAGATGAATCAGCAGAGAGATGGGCTTTATATCTTTTTTTTTTTTAAACTAAAAACAAACAAACAATCAAAACCCACATATCTATAACAAGAATATTAAATATTCTGAAGAAAAACATTGCAAGGGTAGGGGCTTTCTCCTTCCTGTGTGAAAAGTATATAGAAGATGCTTAAAACCAACTGCTTAACAAATTTTGCAAGAAGAAGAAGAGGTAGAGCTGACTCATGTTGCTTGGCTTTTATTATTGCCACAAGCATAAACATCACGATGGAAAATGAAGTTCTTGGGAAGGCAAGCAAGGATACTGAGAACAAATCATAGCAACTGTCTCAACTCACATTGAAGACCACGGATGTCTCCAAAGACAGCTCTTAACAATCCCATCTTCCTATATACACATTCCACTTTTCCTGTAAGAGGATGTTTTTGCTTGTCCCTGTTGACCTGGAGCAGAATTTGTAGTATTCTGATCAACAGAATGTGGAGGAAACAAGATCCTGGTGACTTTTGAGCTAAGGTGTTAAGAGGGCCTGCAACTTCCATCTTTCTTCTGTTGGATCCTTGAACCAACATGTAAGAAATCCAACTCCCCTGCTAGACTCAAATACTAAGCCCTGAATCCAGACATCATTTTAACTACCAGTACATGGGAGACTGCAAGTGAAAATGCTATAGAAATGGACCCCCTGACATCCCCACCCAGCCAACCCACAGAATCGTGAAACAATAAAGTGGTTGCTGTTATTCTCGGTGCTGTGTTAAACAGCAATATTTAACCAAAAAAAAATTAGATGTGGACCTGTGAAACCACAGGAAATTTTCATAACTCTGGAACACAGCAGTCCTCTATGAGCCTACTATTACATTCTCTTACTATGAAGTAAGATAATAACCCCCATGCTTTTTCCCTATCTCACTGATGATGTGGGGTTGAAATCAAAGTATGATTTTGAGATACAATATAAGATTCCTGGTTAAATTTGAATTTCAGATAAACACAGCTTTTTAAAAATATATATATAATTATGTTCCCATGCAATATTTGTTTGCTGTAAATCTGAAATTCAAATCTAACTGGGCATCCTGTACTTTGATTTGCTAAATCTGGTAATCCTACACACAAAGGATTGCTTTATCTTAACTTTCTTTTTTTTTTGTTTGTTTTTTGTTTTTTAAGAAAAATAATGATTCCAAAAGCTTTGGAGGTATAAATGTACATCAGTTCTTTGTGTATAACATTGTTGAACGCAGTTAGAGATACCGGAATGAAAGACACAGTTGTTAATAGCTCATAGTAACAACTTTTTCAAGTTCTGGGAAGAGCAGATGGGGTAGAATCCTGAACACAGAGAATGAAAATTACACAACTACCCAGGAGGATAGTCCTGAGGGTGAGAATTCCTGAGTTCCGTGTAGGTTGTGGCTGGGTATTGGCTCAGTGCTCCTTCCTCAGGCAGATCGCCTCACCAGAATAGCCCGCTTTCTCATTTGCATCTTAAGACAGGTTGTGCTAAGTTCCTTTCAGCTCTTACATTCCATGATTTTAAGTGCTAATAGTAGAACTAGGATTTGCATGCAGGTCAAAAAGTTGAGAAACTGGAATTTCCCCAGCCTTCAAAATTGTGCTTTTACACAGCAATTATTACCTGGCTGAGGATCCCTATTTATTCTATTTCCAAATCTACTTCTGAATTAAAAGATTGTTCAGGCTATTTTACTAAATTTTCCCACTAACCCACAATAATATATTGTATTAAAAGCTTACGGGTGAAAAGTTTTTGCCCTTCTTTTATAAGTTAATGGTGACCAAGTTAAAGCTGTATGTGCAAAAGAACTCCAGCTATTAAATAGTGGAAAAGAACAGAAAGCAAAAGTCTTTAAAAATAGCTGAGTCTTCATATTTCTGGAGGAAAAAAATATATAACTTGTGGCATAATACTAGACTTCTGTTATACTTAATAAATCCTTTCTAATCCTATGTTCCTGATAACCTAAGGTTAAAAGGAGCCTTAACTTAAACAGGAACTAATTTCTGAAGCATCCTGAAGAGTTAGAAGGGGAAATCGGTAGGGTCTCCAAATGACTAGCTGTTTCCTTTAAGCATTTTGATAATAAAAAAATAAAATATTAGATTTTTAATCTAATATAATCAATTTACCAACAGTCTCTAAAAATTTACTATGTACCAGGCACTTGGAGGCATTTCATTTCAACCTCAAAGCCCTATCATGTATTATTAATTCCATTTTCTGGGTCTGGAGAGGCTTAGAAAGGTGAAATCTGTTCCTGAGATCTCATAACTGATGATAGCAGGGCCAGCATTTGAATGTAACCCTGCCTGATATTGTCACTTTCTTCTACTTTATGTTTGCCACAAAAATGGGTGAGTTATGTAAATGTGGAAAGTATATATTCACTGTTCTTGCTCTGTGTTCTAAATTAATTTAAAAAAAAAAAAAAAGGTTATTTCTACTTGGTGTTTGTCTCCACATCTTTCTTTTCACTCACCTGTCTGCGAAGGTCTCTTGTCTTCTTACACATATTTTCTATTGCAATATTCAGGGTATTACTCCTTTCCTTTTTTCCAGTCTGCAAGGGAGGAAAAAAAAAAAAGGCATAAGCAATGGTATTGAATTACTCTTTATCACTTAGCAATCTGCTTTCTAAATTTCCTGAAAATAACAGCTTGAACATTCAAGAATAGGTCTCAAAACTGCTATGATACTGCATATGATTCATGAGTACTTCACTTAAGAGTAAGTTTGAATGGTGGTTAAAGTTCACATTATTTTCTTCTTTAAGCTTCCGTAATATTTTTGATATAGGGTCAGACTGTATTCAGAGTGGCAGTAGGCAGAGCATTATCTCCAAGAAACCCTGATCTTCATTCTTAACAAGTCGACTCTAACTGCAAAGCATGCAATTAGCTTAAAAGCATTAGATGCCCAATTTGTCAACTTCTGTGGGAGTTTCTGAAGTCATTTTCGTGGTGTATTGTGTAAGTTATGCAGAGCCATATTGGAGTTTTGCTAAACACTAAATAAAATATGCAGTGCAAATTCATACAATTTGCAAAAGTTGACCACAAATTTAGCTGACAATATTCCAAGAACAAATTGTTTCAAGTAAAAACTGGACGCCGTTTTTGGCTCTTTGGGATAATTTGTGCAACACCTTCTTGTCCTTTAAGCCGAACAGTTCTATTATATCCTTAACCTAAATCTTTAGGCTATTAAGCACATAGAGAGTCACCTTGGTTGGTATTTTCTACATATTACTTTTGTGGGAGACAACGGAATTGAATCTAATCATACTTTTCTAGTGATATCTTATATAAAAGAGATTGAAAAAAATCATTATGTGATTCACCTCTAGGAATATTGCTACTATTTAAAATTATAAACTGAAAGGGCTCTTGACAGGAGACCTTGAAAATCAGGAAAGCAGGTTTAAGTAGCTGATAACTGAAGGAGTTTACATCATGGACAGTATGAAAGGGCATTGAGAGGAAGCATAGAACATTAGGCAATGTGCCATATGCTGCTCCCAATGACTAAACTCATATATGAATCTATATCTCCAAGTGGAAAGACTCCTTTAAAAGAAGTTCAAGACCATTTATACTCTACCGAAATCTGTGATTTTAGTCAAATCTTCTGCCACATGGTTTTAAGTCCTATTCTTAACCCAGGAACAATATTTCTATACATTTCTCGCTCTTCTCCCAAGTTCTTACATATATCTTTGATTTTAGCAAGTGTCTCCCCAAATCATTTTCTATTAAAATCTTACCTGTTTCTTAATGGTCTCCACTCAGTTACCGCCCCCGCCCCCCCCCCCCCAATACCTGGGCTCAAAAGTAAGCCCTCACCTCTCCTTGTTCTGATAAAATGATCTAATAGCATTTAAAAATTTTCCCAAAATGCTCATTTTGTTTCTGTACAGGTTAATCACCTTTACAGTAATGTTAGAATCTTGACGTTGGCAAGTATATCTTTTTTTTTTAATTCCTGAAAGTAACTTGTATAGAATTTATTAAATAGTATTGACTAGTTTATAAATAAACAACTTGATTCAAAACACAATATAGTTTTATTAAGAACCTACTACAAGAGATTTTAGCATCTGCTTATCAAGGCACAGCTAAAATCCTCTGTTAGCCGAGGTTGCTGGTACCCATGTAAACCTCAGTTAGAACTAGTTTTGCTCAGCAGTAACATTACTGATATTTATGATTCAAAAGCACCACCATTTGAGCCCATTGAGTACACAGAAAGTTATGGGGCATCCACAGACCAGTCTACTAAATTCCAGTAACAATGCCCAGGTACTGTGACAGCCAACAATTGACCCCATACATCTCCGGATACCTCGTGGGGGAAGCACAAGTAGAGGGTTACTAAGTCCTTGACCACATTTTCCTTTTGAGAGTGAGTATGCAGTGTATGCATGGTGGAGACTGTCTCCAATGAATGAAGTGGGGAAAGGAAGAAGGGAGAAGTAGGAGAGAGAAATAAAATTCTAAATGTCACAGCAATAAGGCCATGGTGGCAATTACTTGGATTGCCACCAGTACAGTAGGCTATAAGACAGTTTCAATTTTACCTAAAGAATCTATCCCTTATCCTCTAGTTTAATGCAATGTTAGCTCTTGATTGTCTCTTTCCACTTCACAAAAGCAGAGATCGTCAATCAGAGGAAGGAATAGGACAGACCGAGAGACACCTCCCACCCCCAACACACACAGGCATCAGGAATAACACGAAAGATTTCTGCGGTGTTGGTCATGAAAACTCACTAGTTTCTGTGATATGATTCATCAGAACAACTAAAAGATGTCAACTTCCTCAGAGTTAACAGCAACGACACAGAAAACTTTAATAAAGGATGACAGTGGGTGACAGCAGAAAGAGATTAAATAAGGACTGTAAAGATGATTTCCTAATTTCTCCTCAGAGTTTCACCTTAGTTTAAAAGGTTTAATTGGGTCAAAGACATTTTGTTCTCCAGATACTAAAAAACAGTCACTATAATTTCAAGAAATATAAAGCTTTCCTTTCTCTCATCCCTGTGTTTCCATCCCCCTCCCCCACATTTCTTCTCTTTCACCCCCAGCTTTTTATTGGGTCCTTGCTCTGTTTATACAGATTTATTTGGCTCAGTCAAGCCATTTTATGCCTCTTTAATCCTTTTGCATGGCGTAAAAATAAATAAAGCAAGAAAAAATAGCCCCATTCTACTTAAAAGCCCTCATTCCTTCTGTTTTCAAAGCCTCAACAAATCATCAAGCAATGAGCTGGGACTGAAGGTGAATTGTATGTGCTGAGGTAAGGGACTGAAAGAGTAGGATATTAAAACATAATCACAGCTAACAGTCAAGAGCCTGCCTATATTCCCAATGCTCAGAAGAGAAGATGCCCCTCAAAGGAAGTTTAACAGAACATTTAGGGTCAGCACAGTCCTACTAATGGAAAAATGTACCACTTATAGTAAAGGGCGAGGAGAAAAACAGAAAACACAGCAGAGATGAGCACTATACAGGGAAAACAATCATACTCTTCATCAGTAAACACACTGCCAGCAAAGACTATCTCAAAAAGAACAGTTTTGAGTACAGACTTCATTCAATGAAACTCCATTAACTTATTATTGAATATACTAATTTTATTATGAATATTGTAACTTTGTGAATGCTATGATATGAATATTCATAATATAATGAATATTTTGACTGAGCCAAATAAATCTGGATAAACAGAGCAAGGACCCAGTAAAAAGTCAGGGTGAAAGAGAAGAAAGGAAGGGGAGGGTGATGGAAACACAGGAAAGAGAAAAGGGAAACCTGTCCCAATGTGATCTAGGCTTGTAAATCTTAACTATGAGTCTTACCATGAATTCCGCTTAACCATTGCTCCCATACAACTACCACAGTCAATTACTCTGTCTCATGTGGTTCCCTAACGCTACCTACATATTTGGAAAACATCACTACATAAATAAACTCTCCTTGAATTATCTGAGTTTGAGTGTTCCATCTGTATCCTATTTGGGACCCTGGCTAGGGAGAACTTTCTAACACTGGATTGTTCAGTACGATAGCCAACAGTCATATGTGGCTATTCAAATTAAATAGTATTACAAATTCAATCCCTCAGTTTATTTAAAATGAACAATAGCCACATGTGTCTAGTGGCTTCTGTACTGTATAGCACAGATACACATCTCTTATTTCAGAAAACTGTATTCAACAGCACTGTTCCAAAATATACCTTTGTTTATTCAAATGTATAATGAATTCTTACTTTTTTACAAGTCACCTTTTATTTGAGAATAAAATAATGAACAAGAAATAAACAAACAAACAGACAAACAAAAAAAAACAAACTCTCAAGGTGTTTGGCAAAGAAACTAGAGATCTAATTCTGTCCTCTTCTTTGTTCCAAAAATCTTCCCTTTACTCCCATTTCTCGTGGAATTAAGAACAAATTTTGATCACAGTGTTCAAAGTCCCACAGGATCTACTCCCATATTTACTCATCAAACATTAATGAGATATGTTAATGAATCTTTTATTTTTTAGGCAATACACAATCACAGCTTGGGAACTCAGAGCAGGTGAGTTACAGATAGAACCTTGTTTCAAATATATCAGTCTGGCTGGAGTTTGAAGAATGTACTGATATTTGAGGAGATTAAGAATAGAGACACACCAAAGAATTAGATGCCTGCAGCAACAGTCCACAGGAGAGAAGTGTGAAAATTAAAGCAGCGGCTGTCATGAAACTGAGCAGGACCCTGTGGGGTACTGGGCATGGAAGCCTTCCATGTCCCTCATTTCTTATTTGTAGGGAACAGACTCACACTTCCATGAGTTCAAAAAGGCAAATTCAGACAGATGTTAATCAGGGAAGGGAGGAGATGCGTAGACAAGGGAGGAGCAGACAAGAAACAGTCAGTTCAGTTCAATCACTCAGCCTAGTCTGACTCTTTTGACCCCATGGATTGTAGCATGCCAGGCTTCCCTATTCATCACCAACTCACAGAGCTTGCTCAAACTCATGTTCATCGAGTCAGTGATGCAATCCAACCATCTCATCCTCTGTCACCCCCTTCTTCTCCTACCTTCAATCTTCCCAGCATCAGGGTCTTTTCCAATGAGTCAGTTCTTCACATCAGGTGGCCAAAGTATTGGAGATTCAGCTTCAGCATCAGTCCTTCCAATGAATATTCAAAATTGATTTCCTTTAGGATGCACTGGTTGGATCCCCTTGCAGTGCAAGGGACTCTCAAACGTCTTCTCCAACACCACACTTCAAAAGCATCAGTTCTTCAGTGCTCAACTTTCTTCATAGTCCAATTCTCACATTCATATATGACTACTGGAAAAACCATAGCTTTGACTACATGGACCTTTGTCATCAAGTAATGTCTCTGCTTTTTAACATGCTGTCTAGGTTTTTCATAGCTTTTCTTCCAAGGAGCAAGTGTCTTTTAATTTCATGGCTTATTTCACCATCTGCAGTGATTTTAGAGCCCAAGAATATAAAGGCTGTCACTGTTTCCATTGTTTCCCCATCTATTTGCAATGAAGTGATGGGACTGGGTGCCATAACCTTAGTTTTCTGAATGTTGAGTTTTAAGCCAGCTTTTTCACTCTCCTCTTTCACTTTCATCAAGAGGTTGTTTAGTTCCTCTTCACTTTCTGCCATAAGGGTGGTGTCATATGTATATCTGAGGTTATTGATATTTCTTCCAGCAATCTTGATTTCACCTTATGCTTTCATCCAGCCTTGCATTTCACATGATGTACTCTGCATATAAGTTAAATAAGCAGGGTGACAATATACATCCTTGATGTACTCTTTTCCAATTTGGAACCAGTCTGCTTTTCCATGTTTGGTTCTAACTGTTACTTCTTGACCTGCATACAGATTTCTCAGGAGGCAGGTCAGGTGGTCTGGGAGTCCCATCTGTTGAAGAATTTTCCAGTTTGTTGTGATGTACAGTCCGAAGCTTTGGCATAATCAATAAAACAGAAGTAGATGCTTTTCTCAAATTCTCTTGCTTTTTCTATGATCCAACAGATATTGGAAATTTGATCTCTGGTTCCTCTGCCTTTTCTAAATCCAGCTTGAACATCTGGAAGTTCACATTTCATGTACTGTTGAAGCCTGGCTTGAAGAATTTTGAGCATTACTTGCTAGCCTGTGAGATGAATGCAATTTTGTGGTAGTTTGAACAATCATTGGCATTGTCTTTCTTTGAGATTGAAATGAAAGCTGACCTTTTCCAGTCCTGTGGCCACTTCTGAGTTTTCCAAATCTGTTGGCATAAAGAGTGCAGCACTTTCACAGCATCATCTTTTAGGATTTGAAATAGCTCAACTGGAATTCCATCACCTCCACTAGCTTTGTTCTTAGTGATGCTTCCTAAGGCCTACTTGACTTCGCATTCCAGGATGTCTGGTTCTAGGTGAGTGATCACACCATCGTGGTCATGATTATCTAGGTCATGAAGATCTTTTTTGTAAAGTTCTTCTGTGTATTCTTGTTACCTCTTCTAAATATCTTCTGCTTCTGTTAGACCCACACCATATCTATCCCTTATTGTGCCCATCTTTGCATGAAATGTTCCCTTGGTATCTCTAATTTTCTTGAAGATCTCTCTAGTCTTTCCCACAAGAAGCAATAGTGCAACCCTGGGGCAGGGTACTGGTTCCTCCTCAAGGGATCAACATAATAGTATCTTTCAGGTCTGCAGAACTAAAACCCCCACCAAAGGAAAGATGTTCCAAGAGAATATCACAGTTTGATAAGCTTGAGAAACTCATCAGGAGACCACCTGAGGCCAGGTTAAAGGAGTGCAGGCCCTGCCCACACTGACCCTCATCAGCAACTCTACCCTTGAACTATTGCTCTAAAAGAAAGAAATAAAGAAAAGTGAAGTTGCTCAGTCATGCCTGACTCTTTGCGACCCTGTGGACTGTAGCATACCAAGCTCCTCCATCCATGGGACTCTCCAGGCAAGAATACTGGAGTGGATTGCCATTTAAACACTTCACCAAATCCTTCGAGGTTGGGACACAGTTTTGAGAGGCATGATCCTCCTGTGTTCCCATCTGCCTGGCAAAGCAATAAAGATATTCTTTTCTGTGTTACTGAAAACTCTGCTTCCAAGATTCAGTTTAGCACCAGTGCTCAAAGGCTGAGTTTTCAGTGCCAGTCAGGAAAAAGAAAATAGCCTTAAGGACTCTGAATGAGTAACTTGGGTAGGATGATGCTGGCAGATGCTGGAGGGTGAAGAAAAGAAAACAGTATCTCTCACTAGACTGTACAGTCCTTGAGGGAGAGAAACTCTGTGCATGTAATTGTCCCTCATATTACCTAGCACAGTGCTTTGCACATAGTAAGATCTCAGAGGTTATTTTTTGAATAAATAGAGGAAAGATGGAATGATCCTTGGCAAATCCCATAATATTTCTAGACCTTAATTTCCACACCCATAAAATGAAGATTTACCCCAAATTGTTCCCATATTTCCAACTTTAAAATTCCATAAAAGGGCAATGTTATCTTTAAAAATTATAGAATATGCTACTGTTTTGTACAATTTCTTGCATAGACAGTTGTTTAAAATGTGTTGGAAAAATGTTTACATAATATAAATCTGCAGTGGTACAAATAAAAGAAGACATTTGAAATAGGAGGGCCATGATGCTGACCTCACAAATACTAGGAAGTCTCAAATATTAAGGGATGAGGTTAAATGCAAATGAAAAGTTATCTAATTCATAGTCAAAAGAAATTTTTTTTGTGTGCAGACAGAAAACCTATACAGAGTTTAAAAACCAAGAAACATTTGTTGTTCTTATTTTGTTATATTTTCTATTTGCTTTTTAAATGTATGCCATTTTATTCAACCTTTTAAAATAACACATTTCCTTTTAAATAGGAAATTTTTATTTCATGGTAAAGATGAATTTTGATGACCTTAAATTAGTTCCTTTCTACAGAAATAGCTTTAAAATATTTTATGCTTAACACATAGCAGAGGCACAGATTCTAGTTCACATTTTGGAGGCATGAAAGATATACAAATAGACAAACATAAAAACTGAATTATCTTCTAGATTGCCAGTGTACTGAATGGCATGGCAGAAAAACATCCTAAAATGGTATCCTAAAAAATCTTTCTGAAGCAAGGTTTATGCTATGAAAATGAAATTAGAACAAACAAAAAATTAACTCTTAGACTTGAATTGAGGTTTTTAAAAATAACTTTATAATAACAGAATGACTTAGCTATCAAGGGAAACAGTTTGAAGATTGCAAGTGTCTTGAACTTTCATATTGTTTGGGAAAGTAGGATGCCACCCCAGGTAGCTGCCTGCTGAGGTGGAACTGGGAGGCAGTGAGGGGGAACCAACTATGTCAAATATCTGCCACAGCTAAGTATTTTACACGCGTCTTCTCAGATGCCGCTCACAGTAATTCTTCACACATTTGCACATGAAGATACTGAAGCTCAGGAAGTTTAAATACTTACCCCACCAGGAGGAAACATAGTACATGTTAGGATCAAATTGACCTGAGTCTAATCTCATACTTTATCTACCACACTTGAACGAGCAGTAACTTAAACCCAAATTAATATTTTACATATATTTATATCTAAAAAATAATGAGAGAAGTAGTGTAGAAGTTTATGGAGTTGGTTAAAATTGTTTGAATCTGTGTACCATCACTTGATGGCTATGTGTCCTTGGACAATTTAATCTCTCAAAGTTTTAGTTTTCTTACCAATTAAAAGTAATACAGAATATTTTTCATAGATAAATTAAGATAATATAGCAATTATATCACAGGGTTATTGTAAGGAATAAAGAGATGAAGGCTGTACAAGTTATGGCAAGTAGTAAGGGCTCAGGGCATGTTAGCAGTTATTACTATATTTATCAAGAATGTCATCATTGTTAAAATACTTGCATTTCCCTATGCTTTCCAAACACTAAACCTTTATCTTGGAATACCCTAGTCAGTTTTCATTCAACAGGAAAAGTCTTAATTCATAACTCAAACTAAGTCCAAGCACCTCAATCATCTCTTCTGACTGTCCTCAATCAAAACCATGCAATTAAAAAATAAGACATAAAAATCAAAACAAAACCCCTCTCATCTGTATTTCCATTAGGATCTGTGAAACTTTTTGTCATCTTTTATTAACACTCTAACTCAACTTTTAAATTGCCAAGTCTAATTTTAGTACCAGCTTCAGTGTTTGGCACTCAGTTAATAGCTGTGTGTGAAACAGATGGAAAAACAGTTAACCACACTTTTATTAATAGTAAATAATTAAATATTAAATAAATAGTAAATAATTAAATTTATTAATAAAAATTATTTTTAAAAAACTAACAATCATCATGTTAGCTGTCAAATATTTTATTCAGTGTTTTTATACAAAGACTATTATCATTATTCCTTACAAGAAGGTACAACATAAACTTGGTATGGGGATGAAACTAATACAAGGATCAGAAAATGAGAGTTTTGAGTATGGGTGTCCTTAACTAAGTTGAATCACCTCTCTTGTCCTTATTCTATGAATCTGTGAAAGGAGGCCATTGCACTAAATGACCTCTAGAGTCCCTCCCAGCTCTTGGAACAGGTGGTGCTGGAGTTTCTGTTGAAATATAGTCAAGTAAATGCCTAGTCAAGCACTGAGAATGTAGCCTGGTGAGTGTGTTCTCAGCCCAGAGATGCCTATGTCAGACCCCAAGAATTCAACAGATATGCCCCAAGCATGAAAGAAATATCAGTGGGTTTGCACTGTAATAGCATGCAAATTATTTACTGGTGATGTTTCTCACCTCCACTGAATCTCAGAGATAGATATAAACTGTGGCCTTATCCTTTCATGATGTTGCCACGCAAATCAGTTATACACATGTGCAAATGCAGATGCAAAGATCCAATCCAGTGACCAACAGGTAACTCTGAAAGTGACTGGAAGAGTCAAGAGTAACCTGACATTTTTATTTTCTAAAATCACTCAGCCTTTCACTCACCATTCTCCCTTCAAGCATTTTATGATAACTTGTCTCAATCCCTGCCTCCCATTTTTCCACTTTTGCTGCTAGAGTTTCTTGTCCTTTACTCAAGCCCAGCAAACTCTTGAACTGACACTGTTCTAAATAAGAAGAAATTGAAAAGATGGAGTTTATTAATTCCAGTGATTCAGCATTAACCTAAACTTGCTGTGACCCCTGCTTTAATGGATTTCAGATCTTGCCAGCTCCTAGGTCAGTGACTATTCCTATAAATCATGCTGTGGTTACTATTAGATAAAAGGAGTATGTTCAAAATTGAAGGTTTTACTTAGGTTCAGAGTGGAATCCAAGGATATTGTGCATAGTAATGGGCCCTAATGTGTGTCTCAGGCTCATATAGTGAAAGTACAAGATACAGATAATGAAGGTATTTAACCATAAGAACTGTCTACACCGAGAGTATTTTCATCTTTCATGTTAAAGATTCTGTCACTTATTTTATTTAAAAAATGGCTTTATTTAATGCTAACATAACATTTTTATTTGACATAGCAAAATAATAGAAAACCTTCTGTCAGTCTCAGAGATTGTGTGTCTGTGTGGGTTTGTGCATGCACATGCTTGTGTTTGGTTTCTGTTTAAATAAATATAGAGCTTTGGGAATGACTGGTTTAAAACAATGAAATAAGAAATGTGCCTAATCTCACAATCAAAATTAAGTTAGTTAACTGTGCTATTGACATACAAACAGATTAAAATAATTTCTTTGCCTTTGAAATTCAACTTATTTTCTCAGTTTGTTCAGGACATTTTATATCAACTTCATTACATTTAAAACACCATTTATGTAAAGCTGCTATTAAAAGTTGGTATAATGGTGGAATCAGATATTCTTTATTTATTTTTCTTTTTTTAGTGGAGTGCATTTTATTACACCGGCGGACCCAAGGCAGAGTCTCCTCTTAGCCAAGGACCCCAACCAGTTTCTGTGAAAATCTTATATACCCTAAGTGTATGTGCCCAAACCCACCTCCCCAAATTCCCTGAAACTAGTCTGAACAAAGGAAAAGAAAGATACAATCAAAGTTAACCTGTGATTCATATGCCTTAATCCTAGGTAGTTAACAGTGGACAATTATCAATAGGCCTGTGGTCATACCCCAATAAGCATAATAGAATTTATGATTCTATTCGGTTACAGAGATAATTAGGGTATTCTTTTAGGCAACGGAGAGTCTAGGTATGAGCCCTGGGGCTCTTCCATCTGGGGGTCTGGTTTTCCAGTTGGTATATCGTTTCCATAGAAACTGGGCATAGAGCTCAAAGTCCACAGTCTGGTCCAAGAAGGAGTCCTGCTTTCAAGATGGAGCCTGCTGTTTCCTTCTTCAATAGTATAGAATCTTACATAATTCCTGAGGCAATGCCCAGAAGGAGCAGGTGTGTAGGTGATTATTTTTAGTTTGAGTGAATCTATCCCTGCAATGGTTGAGTGAATGCAATAAATAATGATAGTAGATATATTCAATACTCTGACCTTATTTACATATGGGTAAGAGTCCTTCTTATGTTTATTTTTTAAATTAATGTATTTATTTTAATTGGAGGCTAATTACTTTACAATATTGTAGTGGCTTTTGCCATACATTGACATGAATCAGCCATGGGTGTACATCCTGAATCTCCCTCTGACCTCCCCCTCCCCATCCCATCCCTCTGGGTCATCCCAGTGCACCAGCCCTGAGCACCCTGTCTCATGCATCAAACCTGGGCTGGCGATCTATTTCACATATGATAATATACATATTTCCATGCTATTCTCTCAAATCAGTCCACTCTTGCCTTCTCCCAGAGTCCAAAAGTCTGTTCTTTACATCTGTATCTCTTTTGCTATCTCACATAAAGGATCATTATTACCATCTTTCTAAATTACATATATATATATTAATAAACTGTATTGATGTTTTTATTTCTTACTTCACTCTGTATAATAGGCTCCAGTTTCATCCACCTCATTAGAACTGATTCAAATGAACTCTTTTTAATAGCTGAGTAATATTCCATTGTGTATATGTACCACAACTTGCTTATCCATTCGTCTGCCAATGGACATTTAGGTTGCCTCCATGTCCTGGCTATTGTAAACAGTGCTGCAATGAACATTGGGGTACACGTCTCTTTCAATTCTGGTTTCCTTGGTATGTATATGCAGCAGTGGGATTGCTGGGTTATATGGAGGTTCTATTTCTGGTTTTTTAAGGAATCTCCACACTGTTCTCCATAGTGGCTGTACTAGTTTGCATTCCCACCAACAGTGTAAGGGGCCTCCCTTTTCTCTTCAGCCTTTCCAACATTTATTATTTGTAGACTTTTTGATGGCAGCCATTCTGACTGGTGTGAGATGGTACCTCATT
Source organism: Dama dama (assembly GCF_033118175.1). Lineage (NCBI taxonomy): Eukaryota > Metazoa > Chordata > Mammalia > Artiodactyla > Cervidae > Dama > Dama dama. The sequence continues at coordinate 26,437,107 of NC_083695.1, forward strand.
GTGGTTTTGATTTGCATTTCTCTGATAATGAGTGATGTTGAGCATCTTTTCATGTGTTTGTTAGCCATCTGTATGTCTTCTTTGGAGAAATGTCTGTTTAGTTCTTTGGCCCATTTTTTGATTGGGTCATTTATTTTTCTGGAATTGAGCTGTAGGAGCTGCTTATATATTTTTGAGATTAAATCTTTGTCAGTTGCTTTGTTTGCTATTATTTTCTCCTATTCTGATGACTGTCTTTTCACCTTGCTTATAGTTTCCTTCATTGTGCAAAAGCTTTAAGTTTAATTAGGTCCCATTTGTTTATTTTTGCTTTCATTTCCATTACTCGGGGAGGTGGGTCATAGAGGATCCTGCTGTGATTTATGTCAGAGAGTGTTTTGCCTATGTTTTCCTCTAGGAGTTTTATAGTTTCTGGCCTTACATTTATATCTTTAATCCACTTTGAGTTTATTTTTGTGAATAGTGTTAGAAAGTGTTCTAGTTTCATTCTTTTACAAGTGATTGACCAGTTTTCCCAGCACCACTTGTTAAAGAGTTTATCTTTTCTCCATTGTATATTCTTGCCTCCTTTGTCAGAGATAAGGTGTCCATAGGTGGGTGGATTTATCTCTGGGCTTTCTATTCTGTTCCATTGATCTATATTTCTGTCTTTGTGCCAGCACCATACTGTCTTGATGACTGTGAATTTGTAGTAAAGCCTGAAGTCAGGCAGGTTGATTCCTCCAGTTCCATTCTTAAGATTGCTCTGGCTGTTTGAGGTTTTTCGTTATTTGTTCTAGATCTCTGAAAAATACTGTTGGTAGCTTGATAGGGATTGCATTGAATCTATAGATTGGTTTGGGTAGTATACTCATTTTCACTATATTGAGTCTTCTGATTCATGAACATAGTATATTTCTCCATCTATTTGTGTCCTCTTTGATTTCTTTCATCAGTGTTTTATAGTTTTCTATATATAGGTCTTTTGTTTCTTTAGGTAGATGTATTCCTAAGTATTTTATTCTTTTCATTGCAGTGGTGAATGTAATTGTTTCCTTAATTTCTCTTTCTGTTTTCTCATTGTTAGCGTATAGGAATGCAAGGGATTTCTGTACGTTAATTTTTTATCCTGCAACTTTACTATATTCATTGATTAGCACTAGTAATTTTCTGGTGGAGTCTTTAGGGTTTTCTATGTACAGGATCATGTCATCTGCAAACAGTGAGAGTTTTACTTCTTTTCCAATCTGGATTCCTTTATTTCTTTGTCTTCTTTGATTGCTGTGGCTAAAACTTCCAAAACTATGTTGAATAGTAGTGGTGAGTGTGGGCACCCTTGTCTTGTTCCTGACTTTAGGGGAAATGCTTTCAATTTTTCACCATTGAGGACAATATTTGCTGTGGGTTTATCATATATGGCTTTTTTTATGTTGCAGTATATTCCTTCTATGCCTGTTTTCTGGAGGGTTATTATTATAAATGGATGGTGAATTTTGTCAAAGGCTTTCTTTGCATCTATTGAGATAATCAGATTGTTTTTATCTTTTAATTCGTTAATGTGGTGTATCACATCGATTAGTTTGCAAATGTTGAAGAATCAAGTATTCTTTAAATCTTAGTTCCAAGATACAAACAAAGTAATCACATACCTATGTAAGGTCATAGCTATGACCACATAGCTATGTAAAAGATTTAATATCATCATCTATAGAATAAGGATGACAATACATGCTTTAGAGCTTGTTAAGGATTAAATGAGATGATACACATAAAACATGTAGGATAGAAACTGTTTTATATCTTACATTTAATAAAGTATACTTATTATTGGCAATAAAAATAACCATTAGATCACGGAGGGTAGAGAGCATAAACTTTTTTATTTACTACTATATTTCTAGTGCTTCTAGTGCTTGGCCATAACAGATACTCAGTATTTACTGATTTGAATAAATAAAAAAAAAATCATTGAATTGATGAATGACTTAACACATGAAACATGAGAAACATGATAAAGGTCTGAGGAAGATTTTCCTATTTTCATCAAGAGGATTATAAAGATCTTGTTACATGGGACACGGACCCCTTGAAAATAACATTTGATTGGCCAAAAAGTTCATTCGAGTTTTTCCAAATGCTCTTACAGAAAAACCCAAGCAAACCTTTTGGCCAATTCAATATAATCTTTAGTCAATATAGACAAAATACAGATATCTAGGCCAAAGTTTACAAATCTTCTAATTTCAGTTAAAGGTTATAATATGTTTTATTTTCTTTACTGACATTTCAGTTTCCAGAATCCCTTTATTGAGTCATTGTCAGAGGAGGCTAGCTTATTTCAGAAAGACATCTGACTTATTCTAGAAATCCTTTTGACTTTGTGATACCTGACCCAGCCTAGCCATTGCTATCCATAAAGAAAACAACCATGATCTTAAAATAAGAGTGGCTATAAGAAAGTAGGAGAAGCAGTATTTTGTGTTGTCAATTATACCTTGAGTTCTTATGGCAAGGACTTTTTTTTATGGTATTCAAAAACAATACCAGAGTATAATAAGAAGTGATATGTCATTACACACACAGATCAAATAAATTATTTTCCATCTTTTGAATAAAATCACTGTTCTCTAGCAATTTTTCTATTTCTACAATGCTTTGGGAGGTAGAGTATTAGAACCATACTGATCTCATTAAAATTTTATCATGCCATTGCTCCAGTTTCTTAAGTCTTATTCCCACTTCTTTTGTTTCCTAGGTCAGGTTTTTATGGTTTAATAATGCTCAATATGTCAAACTTTGGCCAACTGTAAGCTTTACAGAGTTTGAATTATAGTCTAAGTTTTTCCATTGCACATACATGCAAAAGCCAGACCATCTAGATTTCTACCATACTGATTATTGTTTTAACTTTCACCATCAATTGCAATCTGTGTCTTGCAGACATGTTTATTTTTAACACTGTAAGAATTAGATTTATTTTTTATGGATTAAATTAATTTCTATCATTGTTGTCTTCAATTAGCACTTTCAGGGTTCATAATTCAAAGAGTTTCTGACTCTGAAGCATGGAGGAAAGTTAAAGAAAGTTTCCACTTTGAAGAAACTTGGTATGTAAAATTATTTTTCTTCAAAATTAATTTTGGCAGGTAATAATTTTCCTTTCAATTAAATTTTCATTATAAATAAAAGATAATAGGCATATTCTCTTTCATAGCAAGTCCACTTAGTCTATTGAAAATATTACTTATGAAACTTGACTTGTGCATACATCTTTAACAGGAAAAAGTCTCATAAACAAGATCTAATTTATGTGCCATCAGAATAAATACTGAGCTATGTGGAGTAATTTGAAAGGCACTAATATGTCTTGCTTGAAAATATTCTGTCTTTCCCATGCCCCCATTCCCAGACCTTACACAGTATGTGAAATTTTCCCATTCCTTTATATTACATTTAAAATATAAAGAAGGCATTTCATACTGATATGTCAAACCAAGATAATGATTTTAAAAAGAAACAATCTCACATATATAATGAAGGTATAAAAGTTGAGATGTGTAGAGACTGCAGAATATTTTTAGGAGAGAATTTATATGGACAAAGCTAATCTAGATTTCCAAGCTCCCCCTATTATCCTCGCTCACACAAGTCTAAAAGGACTGTTTAGAAAGCATGATATGAGTCTCTGGCAGCTGAGATTCAATGGGCAAGCATAAACTCTCTCCTGAAAAATCTACCTGCTAAGAGGTGGCTGGCTGTTTCCTGATGTTTGACAGAAGAGAATACTGAATTCTAATATTTGAACATTGTCTGTGATCCAGATATAAATGTCTTACAAAGGAAAAAAGGTCTGGGGTCATCTTGATTTTTGTTTAAGATCATTTCCTCCACTGGCAAATAGAGCTAAGTTGAGAGGAGTTATATAAACTGCTAGATTTGAGAATAAGCAGTCAGCTGAAGGAGAAGAATCATTCACATCAAGTGAATTGCAGGTGAAATGGGAACTTTCAAGGGACTCATGAAATCACTGGTGCCAGATTTTTTTTTTTTTCCATTTGCCCCTCCTGAACCACTCACTACCCTTTTTCATCACACTCGCTAAACTCACAGTTCAGATTACACAAAGATGCTCCCTTGTTCCCTGCATTCAGGTTAGTCTTGCCAACAGGAGTAACAGAAAGGTGGGAGAATAAGGTTGGGGTATTTATTTTCTGGTTGCTATTCTGAGGGGATGCTATAAGCTGACTGTGTACCTCTCCTGAAGACACAGCTCCTATCAGGCAGCTTCTTCACACACAAGATGAGGAAGACACTCACAGCCCTGTCTCCAGTGAGTTTTTCTCCATCTCCCTGCCTTCTCGCCCCTCCCTAGCAGAAGGTGAATTCTCAGGGAAGTGCTGAAGAGCCCTCAGTTTAGGGAAGAAGGAATAGGAAGCCCTTCTATGACCAGGCCCAGTCCCTTGTCTAGTTTTGTCAGCTCTGTTTCTCCTAAAAGGGATGAAGGGAAAGTGAAAAGCCACAGCAACAGCACAAAAGTAGAGAGGTACTGGTGGCAAAAGATATTCTGTCTAATAAGCGAGATTTAAAATGAAATGAAATAGCATTTGACCTATGGCATGTGTAAGAGCTACTTGTGCTCCCATCTCCTTTCAAAAATGCAACCAAGTGAGTGGTCCTTAAGTGAGTGATTCTTCTGCAGACAATTAAGGCACAAAAGATTTCAAGGTCTTTCAGTAAGCTTTAATTAATGCTATCAAACAGAGCCTAGAAAACACCCACATATTTTAAAGGCAAAACTAAAAAACTAAATACAAACCATTTCAAACTAAATGGTTTGAAAATAACCATTTCAAACATGCTTATGAATCCGAAGCAGTTATTGCCGCTATTTTACCGTCTCTTCAGGAGATGTTTACATCACTACTCATTTTAAGTTTGCAAAGCAAGACTACATAACACCTTTGCTTCATTATTTAGCCCTGAACAAAACTCAGTAAATTTAACTTAATAAATGACATCTATTTTGGTTTGGAGGGGTTCAGAGTCTTAAATGCTAGGTTTTTGTTTAATGGCCACTGCCCTCTTCCCAAGGGTCAAATTTCCCCCTCACTGAGACTGTGCAAACTGGCCCAACCAGTGGTAGAGATGGACATCTGGGGAGTCATAAACCAAGCCTTTCTCAGCTGGGGTGATTTGGACGTGGTGCTATATATCAGTTCCAGATGTCAGGGAAGACTGATAAAGCAGCGCAAAGCTCTCGATGAAGCACAGTTGAGTTGCAGGAGATTGCTGTGATGATAAGTGCCAGAACAAACCATAAATTCTGGACGCAGAATTAGGAATGGCCTGTAAACAGCAAATAATGGGTGTCTAAATTGAAAATGAAACTATCTGTTGCCTGTAATATTTCTTGCACTCTGGCTTAGGAAGCTGGGCATGTTAGAGATACGCGTGATCCTTTTCAATGTCTGCCGTTAGAAAGCCGAGGATATTAACTCCTCCTTCCATCAACCTCAGGAAACAGAATGAAATGAACTAGCTAGAAATCATGGAGTATAAAATGCAGATTTAACACTGTGCAGCAAGAACATTACAGGTTAACAAAACCGAGAAACACGAATATTGCATTTAAAGAACCACCATAGCAAGCAATAAAGGAAAGAGCTCAAATAATTTACCTGGGTCTCTCTCTCTCTCTCTCTCTCTCTCTCTCACACACACACACACACACACACACACATATATATGTATGTGTATGTATACATATATAAATGAAGTTACTTTCCTGCACCTGATAGTAAGGAGACGCCAGTCAATTTAGAGCAAATCTTAAATGCACAACAATTTTAAAGATGCGGAAGATAGAGGATCCAGGATAACTGCAGATACATACTGTTGAAATTGGGCTATAACTTGAATGAAATTTTTAGCCACTTTATTAAATAGGGAAGAATCATGTGTAATAAGCACGTTTTTCGTTCAGTGGGATAATTTATAAATAGTATATTACTTGTAAGTTTGTGAGAAAATGCCTACCGTTTTATAAATAAAACATCACTTTTACTCTATATGCTTTGTTCTTATGACAACAAACTAAAGCCAAGATTTATAGGTTAGTGGCAGCTAAATTCATGAAAATATATATACTATTAGTCCTGCTAGATCAATGTAAGCATACAATCCACTCAACCAAGATTTTACCTTTTCTTATAATGACTTATGGAAGAATAAAAATTCTTTTGGGTTCTTGGTATTATAATGAAGAAGAATAGTTCCTGTACTGATACAGGCTAACATTGTGCATGAGGCAGTTAAATGTGAACGTGGAGTGGGTATACCAGTGGTGCTATTCAAAGTATTTTGACAAGCAGGGGTGCCTGGCCAGGCATGGGCAGGCAACAATCAGGGGCCAGGAGCAGCATGTGGGGAACTATTGCTTACTGATACTAGATCGCTACGTACTTAAGTCATCAGTGTTCTGGTAGGGGCAGAATGCTGAAGGTTAGCTTGGCAACACTTGCTGCTGAAGAGGTGAAGGAGAAAAGATATTGACACACAGCAATTACAAGGCATACCTGCTGACTCTTTATAAGTACTGTGCCTCAATTAGGAGGCATCTCCTAATTGATGTTAGGAGATCAAAATATCAAAAAACGTTCCCTATCCCCACCTCCATCTCTCTACTGGACAGAAAATTTCAAGTTAAAGAGAAAGTGAGCTAAGGCACAAGAATATTATTTCTGAATTAACAAGTAAAATCATGACCAATATTTTGCAGAGTACATGGAAGAGAAGCAAAGGCTAAAAAGTACCAATAATATAACAACAATAATGTCAAATGTTAACAGTTTACTTGTAATTTACCAACCACTGGATCTACAGACATTATGTTGGGTCCTCTCAATAACCCTATTAAATAATCATTGTCTGCTTTTGGCAAAAGCAAACAGGCTCAGAGGAATGCACTGTTCCTCATGAACGTGGAGTTACAATGTGATACAACCAGACTTAGGACACAGGTATGTCTGACTCCTGAGGTTTTAACTACTATGTTATTTTCTCCCATACTGCTAAATGCTTGGTTCTAGAAATGGACCTTAAGTTATTAGATTAGCAGATATTAACTGAAAAGAACATCCGTACAAAGAGCAATACTCTAGCAAAGAATATATTTGACAAGAGTAGTATGAGGCACAAAAGAGGACCATTAGACAATGAAAAAAGGACACAAATTCATACAGGACATAAGCTCTGAGGCAGAGAGATGTGAGCTGAACATCAAAGAACCACTGAAAAGTTACATATTTTGTGATATACCATAGTGATACAATGAACATATATATATACACACATATATATATATTTTTTTTTTCTTAATAAAACTTGAACCAAAGGACATCTTCATGTCCAAAACTTCTGACCATTCCACCCAGACTTGGATTTCTTCAGCACCAGCCATGAAGAGCCATGCCCTGGAAATGCAGATACACTACAGCTCCTCCTCTTCCAGTCAGTAGCTCATTAAAGCCTTTTATTTTTACTGCTGGAATCCACTCACTTTTATCTTCACTACCACCATTACCATAATCCTTTAATGCCTGTACCACTATTATCATTCTCTAACTGGTCTACCTATAACTTTCACCCTCCCAGCCTCTTAACCAATGCATTCTCAAATTCGAAATCAGTGTGATCTTGAAAGAAATCAACAATTAGAAATTCCCTTCATGTCACATCCCCTACTTTAAAATCCATCAATGGTTTCTCTTTAAAAGATGTCAGACAGGGACCCAAACCTCTACATCTTAAAGCTCCTCAAGTTTTCTATGTTAAAGTCGTTTGACCTCTGCCTAACCATCTCTCCGGCTTGGTCTCAGGTCACCTCTTTACATTTATGTTCCAATCATTATAGCTTTCCAGATGTTTAAACATGTCATTTCCTCCCTCTCCACAGGGCTCAGTCCTTGCTGTTTTCTCAACTCAAAATTCTCTTCCCATACCCACTTACTGTATTCAGATCCTGGGTATTTCCTACTCATCCTTGAGATCTCAGTTATAATGCTGCCTCTGCCAGAAAGCCTTCCCAGACTCACAACACTCAGAGATGCTTGTTACAACTTATAATTATAAATTCTTTTTGTCAATAATTTATTAATGTCTATCTCCCCCAATAAGTAGACTGGAAATACCAGGAGGGCAAAGGACTGAACTTTTGTTCACCGTCTTCCCCAGTACCTAGTATATGTCTGACACTTACATTGTGCAATTATTATTAACTGAATAAGCTAATGAATTAATCATATATTTATAAGGATATTAGGTATTTTTATTGATATAAGAATATTGGTACTGTATATATGTCAGGGAAGACCAAGCTGATCAATGGTAAAGAATCTGCTTGCAATGCAGGAGATATTGGTTCAACCCCCGAGTCAGGAAGATTCCCTGGAGAAGGAAATGGCAACCCAAACCAGCAATCTTGTCTGGGAAATCTCATGAACAGAGCAGCCTAGCCGTTTACAGTCCATGGGGATCATAAAAGAGTTGGACATGACTTAGTGACTAAACCACAGACATGTCACCCTGATATTCCTATAAAAATAAATATGCTGCCATGTGTAAATCAGCTGATGGGAACCTGCTGTATATCATAGCTTGGGTGCTCTGTGGTGATCTAGAGGGTGGGATGCAGCAGGGGAAGCTCAAGAGAGAGAGGATATACATATATATGTAGCTCATTCACTTCATTTTACAGCTCATTCACTTCATTGTACAGTAGTAACTAACACAATATTGTAAAGCAACAATACTGCATTTTTTAAAAAAAATGAGTTGCTACTACAACTAAATTAAAAAATATACTGAGACTGAATGGACCTTATTACAATTAATATTTTCTTACCTTTGTAATCAGTACTCTGTGAAATACAATATCATACCAATATTTATTTCAATATATATGGGCTACATTTTACATTTGTCCACTAACTTTAATTTGTACAGCTGCATAATATAAAAGATTTCACGAGGAAGGTGGCATGCCATATGAAAGAACAATACTTCTAAAGGACTGTTTTGTGAGGTAATTTTAAAAGACTGGTAATGTTATGCTTACAAGTTATAAATTATGATGAGACATTTACCTCTTTAATTTTTTTCACCAGTTGGCGGTGTAGCTTTGATATACCAAATGCTGACTTAAAATCTTATTTTATAAAAAAAATTATATATTATAAAATTGTATTTTATGTTGTATATACTATATTATGTATTGAAAGTGAAAGTCATTCAGTCATGTCCACCTCTTTGTGACCCCAAGGACTACACATTCCATGGAATTCTCCAGGCCAGAATACTGGAGTGGGTAGCCTTTCCCTCTCCAGGGGATCTTCCCAACCCAGGGATCAAACCCAAGTCTCCTGCATTGCAGGCAGATTCTTTACCAGCTGAACCACAAGGGACGTCCAAGACATTTTAATATATATATAACCTCCTTTAACATTTAGCTTGTAATTATTTTTTCTGAAAATATGCAATTTACATTTGCTCTGGTCTTGGGACTTAAAAGGTACTTGAAATCAACTATAATTTATAAATATTGTCATGATGTCTATTAATATTCCTCATATTGCATTATTTTTAATTTGTGACCCAGTATCATTAATATATATAAGCATAATTTTAAGTGTTCCAGAGCACTGTTTCTCAAACTTCAATGTCCGTAAGAATTACCTGTGGATCTTGTTAAAGTGTAGCTTCTGATTCTTTAGCTCTTCGCAGAGCCTAAAGTTTTGCATTACTAACAAGCTCCCTAGTGATACTGATATAGCAAGTCTATGAAGCATACTTTGAGTAGCAAGGATATAGAATAAATGAAATACTCACAACTAAATCCCATATTGCTCAGACACCCACATTTTCTGTTCTTTTCTTTTTCCCTTGGATTCTGGCACACAATCATATACAATCACCTTAATGTTATCAATGTCAAAAATCAATTACCACCCGGCAAACTCTCTCACCTGTTTCTGAAATATCGAAAAAAAAATCTATCCTGGAATAGTAGCTATAATATTAGGGAAAATCATGGAAGATTATGAGGAGTAATTATACTAATCTAGGACAAACTTCTAAAGGTTGCATAGTCACACCCATATGAGCAGGAGTTTGCCTAAAAGCTATTCTATTTAGGTATTCATATTTTTTTACAAGTTCACAAGAGTGTTAAAGGGTTTTCTAGGTATTGAGTTTCAATGATAAACAGAATATGAAATTTTATTTAGTATATACAGAAATCAAGATTTCCAGGAGAAATATCAATAAACTCAGATATGCAGATGACACCACCCTTATGGCAGAAAGTGAAGAAGAACTAAAGAGCCTCTTGATGAATGTGAAAGAGGGGAGTAAAAAAGTTGGCTTAAAGCTCAACATTCAGAAAACTAAGATCATGGAATCTGGTCCCATCACTTCATGGCATATAGATGGGGAAACAGTGGAAACAGTGGCTGACTTTATTTTTTGGGGCTCCAAAATCACTGTAGATGGTGACTGCAGCCATAAAAGACGTTTACACCTTGGAAGGAAAGTTATGACCAACCTAGACAGCATATTAAGAAGCAGAGACATTACTTTGCCAAGAAAAGTCCATCTAGTCAAGGCTATGGTTTTTCCAGTAGCCACGTATGGATGTGAGAGTTGGACCACAAAGAAAGCTGAGCACCAAAGAATTGATGCTTTTGAACTGTGGTGTTGGAGAAGATTCTTGAGAGTCCCTTGGACTGCAAGGAGATCCAACCAGTCCATCCTAAAGGAGATCAGTCCTGGGTGTTCATTGGAAGGAGTGATGTTGAAGCTGAAACTCCAATACTTTGGCCACCTGATGCAAAGAGCTGACTCACTTGAAAAGACCCTGATGCTGAGAAAGATTGAGGGCAGGAGAGAAGGGGACGACAGAGGATGAGATGGCTGGATGGCAACACCGACTCAATGGACATGAGTTTGGGTGAACTCCAGGAGTTGGTGATGGACAGGGAGGCCTGGCATGCTGTGATTCATGGAGTTGCACAGAGTCGGACATGACTGAGCGACTGAACTGAACTGATAAAGAAATCGTTTCATCTATAAATGGAAAACTGAGTCAAACGTCTAGGACCAGATGTCTTCACTGAGGGATTTTACTAAAAATACAAAGAACAATTTATACCAATCCTTTCACTCAAACCATTCCAACATATTGAAGAGGAGGAAATACTCCTAAATTCAGTCTATGAGGCCATCATCACCCTAACACCAAATTCAGACAAAGACACTATTAAAAAGAAGAAGAAGAAGAAAATTGCAAGCTAATATCTTTGATGGATATAGATGCAAAAAATCCTCAGAAAGTATTAACAAATCCAACCCTACAATTTGTATCCAAGTTGGAAGTGAAGCAGTAAAAGTGTCCTTATCTCAATTAACAGAATACTTTATATAGAGAACCCTGAAGTCTGTACACAAAAACTATCAATTCCAGTTGAGCTATTTCAAATCTTAAAAGATGATGCTGTTAAAATGCTGCACTCAATATGCCAGCACATTTGGAAAACTCAGCAGTAGCCACAGGACTAGAAAGGGCCACCTTTCATTTCAATCCCAAAGAAAAGCAATGCCAAAGAATGTCAAACTACTGCACAATTGCACTCATTTCACAGGCTAGCAAGTAATACTCAAAATTCTTCAAGCCAGGCTTCAACAGTATGTGAACCATGAACTTCCAGATGTACAAGCTGGATTTAGATAAGGCAGAACCACCAGAGATCAAATTGCCAACATCTGCTGGGATTGTCGAAAAGGCGAGAAAATACCAGAAAAACATCTACTTCTGCTTTATTGATTATGCCAAAGCCTTTGATTGTGTAGATCACAACAAACTGTAGAAAACTCTTAAAGAGAGGAGAATACCAGACCACCTGACCTGCCTCTGAGAAATCTGTATGCAGGTCAAGAAGCAACAGTTAGAACTAGACATGGAACAGATTGGTTCCAAATTGGGAAAGGAGAACGTCAAGGCTGTATATTGTCACCCTGCTTATTTAACTTATATGCAGAGTACATCATGCTAAACGCAGGGCTGGATGAAGCACAAGAAGTGAAGTCGCTCAGTCGTGTCTGACTCTTTGGGACCCAATGGACTGTAACCCACCAGGATCCTCTATCTATGGGATTTTCCAGGCAAGAATACTGGAGTGGATTGTAATTTACTTCTCCAGGGAAATCTTCCCAACTCAGGGATTGAACGTGGGTCTCCCACACTGCAGGTAACTCTTTACCATCTGAGCCACCAGGGAAGCCAAGCTGGATCAAGATTACTGGGAGAAATATCAGTAACCTCAGGTATGTAGATGACACCACCCTTATGGCAGAAAGTGAAGAAGAACTAAAAAGCCTCATGATGTAAGTGATAGAGGAGAGTGAAAAAGGCTGCCTTAAAACTCAACATTAAAAAACGAAGATCATGGCATCCATGTCCATCACTTCATAACAAATAGATGGGGAAACAATGGAAACAATGACAGAGTTTACTTTTTGGATCCAAAAACCTCTGCTGATGGTGACATAGCCATGAAATTAAAGACACTTGCTCCTTGGAAGAAAAGCTATGACCAACCTAGAGAGCATATTAAAAAGCAGAGACATTACTTTGCCAACAAAGGTCCATCTAGTTAAAGCTATGGTTTTTCCACTAGTCAGTTTTCCAGTAGGATATGAGAGTTGGGCTATAAAGAAAACTGAGCACCAAAGAATTGATGCTTTTGAACTGTGGTATTGGAGAAGGCTCCTGAGAATCCCTCAGACCGTAAGGAGATGCAACCAGTCCATCCTAAAGGAAATCCTAAATATTCATTGGAAGGACTGATGCTGAAGCTGAAATGCCAATATTTTGGCCACCTGATGTAAAGAACTGACTCCTTAGAAAAGACCCTGATGCTGGGCAAGATTGAAGGCAGAAGGAGAAGGGGACGACAGAGGATGAGATGGTTGGATGGCACCACCGACTCAGTGGACATGAGTTTGAACAAGTTCTGGGAGTTGATGATGGACAGGGAAGCCTGGCATGCTACTATCCATGGGGTTGCAAAGAGCTGGACACAACTGAGTGAATGAACTCAGCTGGAAGTCTCTACACAAAAACTATTAGAATAAGTGAATTCAGCTAGGTAGCAGAATATAAGATTAATATACAGAAATCTGTTACATTTCTTTACATCAACAATGAAATATCAGAAAAAGTAAAAAGCAATTCTGTTTAAAATCACAAAACAACAAAACAAAACTTAACAAAACCTAGGAATAAAGTTAACCAAGAAAGTAAAAGACCTATACACCAAAAACTAAAGAACTCTGATAAAGGAAACTGAAGATGGTTCAAAGAAATGGAAAGATATGTCATTTTCCTAGATGAAAAGTATTAATATTAGCAAAATGGCCATACTACCCAAAGAAATCTACATATTTAATACAACCCCTATCAAAATGGCTATGACATTTTTTCATATCCTAAAGTTTATGTGTAACCACAACAGACCCAGAATTGCCAAAGCAATTCTGAGGAAAAAGAACAAAGTTGGAAGTATAACCCTTCAATACATCAGACAATGCTACTTACATAGCTAAAGTAATTAAAACAGTGTAGTATTGGCACAAAAACAGATATACAGATCAATGAAACAGAATCACAAACCCAGAAATAAACCCACACAGGTAAGGTCAGTTAATTTACCACAAAGGAGGCAAGAATATACACTGAAGAAAAAACAATCTTTACAGCAAGTAGTGCTAGGAAAACTGGACAGATACATGTAAGTCAATGTAATTAGAATACTCCCTTGAACCATATACAAAAATACACTCAAACTGGTTTGAAGGCCTGAATGAATGACATGACATCATAAAACTCCTGGAAGAGAACATAGGCAAAATATTCTCTGACATAAATCTTAGCATTATTTTTTCAGTCTCTCAAGGTAAAATGAAGAGAAGAAAAAATAAACAAATGTGGCCAAACCAAACTTAAAATTTCCATATATGTGGAGGAATATTACTTAGCTATAAAAAAGAATGAAATACTGCCATTTGCAATAATGTAAATGGATCTAGAAAATATCATGCTAAGTCAGATAGAGAAAGACAAATATTATATCATATCACTTACATGTTGAATCTAAAAAAAAAAAATACAAATGAGTCTATAAACAAAATAGAAATAGACCCACAGACATAGAAAACAAACTTAAGGTTGCCAAAAGGGAGTGGGGCAGGGATAAATTATGGATATGGGATTAACAGACACAAACTACTATATATAAAATGGATAGGCAACAGGCATTTACTGTGTAGCATAAGGAGCTATAGTTAATATCTTATAATAACCAATAATGGAAGACAATCTGAAAAAAATCATTTTTTCATTGAATTCTCAACTTTGATTCCTACAGATATTTTTTCACAGTTGTTTTTTTGTTGGTCTATTTTTTGCCTATATCATACATAATTTCACCAACTAATAGATCTGAATCTTCCTTTCTATATTTTTTGGGGGGAAATATTTCTTATAATGAAAAAGAATCTGAAACATATATACATACATATATGCATAAAATATAAAACTGAATCACTCTTCTGTACACTTAAAACTAACACAACATTGTAAATCAACTATACTTCAGTTTCAAAAAAGATATGGAAAACATTACCTAATTGTCAAATATCTATCATCTACCAGGAACTGTTGTATTCTCTGTATGTGTATCTTGTATACTTCAGTAGCCACTCTGAGGTAGAATACGATTATTTACATTCTAAGGAAGATGAAATAGAATCAAGTACATTTAAAAAATTATAACTGATAGAGTCCTTATTTTTTATGCTATATATCATATATTTTAAATGCTTATCAGCATTTTAAAATTTTTTCTTAGCACTCTTTGAACTTCTGCTGTTATTTACATAACTTATTAAATAGGCTCATGACATCTGGCTCTGCTTTGTTGATATGTCAGTACAACAATATTTGCAACTACATAAACAGCATTTCTATTTATTCCCTGCATTAGAATCATATTCCTGACCTTTCCCCCTTACTGGAGTTATATCAAGCTTAGTTTCTCACAAACATTAATCACAGATTCAGTAATACACAAGCAAATTTGGAATTTTGAGTCACTAAAGATCAAATGTCCCACTCACCTTCTGTTGAGGCAACTATTTAATTGCAGGCTAGTACATTTTAATACTAAGCATTTAATATCAAATTCCCTAGCCAGAAATAGACCCTGAAAAATCTGATTAAAGCAAAATTAAGTCATAGTTTAGAAGGGCACAGAGATAACATGGTAAAAGACCCAGAAATGTAGAGAACACTCAGCAAAATTCTAATTAAATGTGTCCATTTTTAAGCCTTAAACAAATACTCCTTACTTGAATAAGTTGGGGAAATGTCTTGGATCAAAACCAAGTATAAAAGATAGCAGTTTGAAAGATAAAGTAAATATTAACAATGAATGAATGAATGAAATAAGCCTTAGTTATATTAAAAAACACAAAGGCTTCTGAGGCCATGAGCCATCTGACGAAGAAAAACTGATCCCATCAGGATGATAGAGCCATCACTCTGCAACAGCATCAATGCTTCAGCTAGGCCACACAGGCTCTGGGCTCATTATCATTTTTTATTATTCTCATCATTATTGCTTTCTTCTTGTATTTCCTATAACTATTCTTTGGGTTTAGACTCTGTTATCACAAGGAAGAAGCCACTGGAATTAGTGAAAAGCTTATGAATTTATTTCTCACTGAATAAGAAGGACAAGAAAGTCAATTTGATGACCACAAAGTGTCTTAAGTAATTGCGTTTTCTGTATTCTCAGTGTTTATTCCCAATTCCTCAGACCCACACAAAGTCCCACCACAGAGGAGGCATATTTCTTGAAGCTGGAAAATAATTTAAATATATCACCTCAGTACTTATATAGTGGCAAAATACTTTTAGCTAGGTGATGCCTATGTGTGGTTAAATTATGGTTCCCAGGATGACAATCATGCATTTACACCACACAAGCAGCCCCACAAAGATACAGTTCACTGCCTCAATGGGTTCGGCAATAAAAAGGAACACATTTAAATACTGAAGCCATTGTGCATGAATAAATGGCAAAATAAAGGAAACCCTTTAAGTGCTTTCCAGCCGTTTAACCCAGAACCATTCAATTTCCCTTTATTTGTTCCTCTTAATAACTTTTTTCCCTAGGTAAAGCTGGAGAGCATAGTACCATTGTGACCTTGAATTTGGTATAAAGCAAGTAACATATATTGACACTGTTGATAGCTCTGTATGTGACAGAGAAAGATTTTCCTGTTTCTAAAAGAGATTTTTTTTTTTTTTTAAGGGAAAACCAAACCAATATTTGGAGCTAAGTTTCTGTTGTCCTTACCTGAGGCCTCAGATTATTTGTTATTCAGTAACTAAGTTATGTCCAACTCTTTGAGACCCCATGGACTGCAGCACATCAGGTTTCCCTGTCTTTTACTATCTCCTGGAGTTTGCTCAAACTCATGTCCACTGAGTTGGTTATTGCAGTTCAGTTTGGAGAGATATGGCAGGGTGGTCCTTGGTTTATTTTCTTCACTCTACAAATTAAGTTAAGCTCAGGGAGTTAGGAAAGTAAGCTAAGATGAAAATAAACAATTATTTGTACATGTTAACCTTCACAATAATTTTATACTTACTACCTTATTTAACACCTCCCCTCAATTTTATAATGTCAACAAACCAGGTATCAGAACCCTTGTAAATTATTATAGATTCATTCAGGTACGTACCTAGATTGGCCTTTGATCTATATCTTACCACAAAAGACTATTAACACTTTATTTATTACCTACATTCTTCTTGACATTTGGTAATTAGCTTAGCAGAGACAAACCATTCACTTGCAGATTGGAACTTTAAAAAATTATTTATATCTCCATTGTCAAATAATAAAGTTTGTATAAAAATAAAAACTTAATTTTTTTGTTTTTTTTAAAACTTAAATTTAAAAAGTTAATATCAAAAAATTTCACAACATCTGTGAAAACATACAGGAAAAGTTGAAAATTAATAACAATATTGATAACTATGTCTTGCAGTTAACCTAAGTTTAAAATTATTGAATGTTATTAGGCTTAATCACTTAGGATTAGGTCAGTTTTTTTTCTTTTTTTTGAAGTGAGCTGATTTAAAGTTTGTTTAAAGGAAAATACTAGCAAACAATAGTACAGATGATGTCTAGATACAGAAAAAAAATGTGAAATGGTGTAATAATGCATGCTTAGGATGTAATGATGAAAGTTTAGAAAACTCTAATTCATTGTAAATGTAACTATTTCAGGTTAGCAAAGCATTGTCTACCCAATTTAGAAATGTAGGTCTTTCTATATCTGATTTGAGATTCCACACCTCAGAAAATATTGGGTACAAAATGAAGGGAACCAGATATAGTGTATTGAATTCTAGGAGTTGAGGCCCAAACAGGTAAACTCTTAAGTGGAGAGGTCATACAAAGATTCTAATATCAGTACATAGTGAGTACTGTAGTCTTCTTGTCATGTGCTTTACCTGTCCAAGGTCTTAGAAACCTAAAACATAGGCATAAAACCCAGTATTCCAACTGTTAAGCTATATTAGATAAATGGCTGCTGCTGCTTAGTCCCTTCAGCTGTATCTGACTCTGTGTGACCCCATGGACTGCAGCCCACCAAGCTCCTCTGTCCACGGGATTCTCTAGGCAAGAGTACTAGACTGGGTTGCATGCCCTCCTCCAGGGGTATTCCCAACCCAGGGATTGAACCTGGGTCTCCTGAATTCCAGATAGATTCTTTATCACTGAGCCACTGGGGAAGCCCAAATAGCTTCTAGACATCTACAACTGTTTTATAAACCATATGCATTCATCTGTCCTCCATTTATAGATCTGAAGTAGGATTTAGCCAGCTTACCATCTGAGCCATCACAGAAGCCCTAGCAAAACAAAGTATACAATTAAACAGTGTAATTCAAAGGCAATGCATATATACTGCTGCTGCTAAGTCACTTCAGTCGTGTCCGACTCTGTGCGACCCCATAGAGGGGAGCCCGCCAGGCTCCCCCGTTCCTGGGATACTCCAGGCAAGAATACTGGAGTGGGTAGCCATTTCCTTCTCCAATGCGTGAAAGTGAAGTCGCTCAGTCGTGTTCGACCCTTAGCAACCCGATGGACTGCAGCCTACCAGGCTCCTCTGTCCATGGGATTTTCCAGGCAAGAGTACGGGAGCGGGTTACCATTGCCTTCTCTGGCATATATACTACTTCTTAGTAAACATCAAGCCACTAGAGAGCTTTCCTTGCTCAGTAAAAAGGAAAGGGGGAAAAAAAATGCATAGTTTAAAAACTAAAAAGGGAACTCAGATCAAGCTTTGACAGAATCAAAGTGATCTGCCAATGGTTTAACTCACAGTCAGAAAAAAATTCAACGTTCTTAAAGAAAGATTAAAATAATCCAGAGCCTCTAAAATATATGCTCTACAATGTTAAATTTACAATAAAAAGTAAATAGTCAATCAGAGAGAGGAGGAAAAGGTGAATTATAAAAACTTTAAAGACCAATGGAGATGGATTTCAGCCAGAGGCTTTTTCAGATAATGGAGTTAACAGATAAGGACTCCAAAATATCTATGACTTGTACTTCAGTGAAAATGAGTAATAAATGAACAAAATATATGAAAATATAGAGTATTTCCACAGAAAATTTGAATCTACAAAGTATCATATAGACATTTTAGGAATGAAAAATACAATATCTGAAGTTAAAAACTCATTATACAGGATTAATAGCAGAATGGACATCGAAGAAGATGGAATTAGTAAATCTGAAGAAAAGTCTATACAAAATAGCCAAACTGAAGCATGGAAGTGGAGGAGGCAAACCACAGGGAGGAACTTAAAAGGAAAGTGTGAAGGTGGTCCGAGAGTCTAACATACATTCAATAGGCATCCCAAACCAAGAGTATAAAGAGAAAGAGACTGAGGCAATATTTTAAAAAATAATGGTTGATAATTTTACAAATCTGAAGAAAGGAAAAAAGAACCCATAGTTTTAAGAATCTCAGTGAACCTCACCCAGAATAAATTCAAGGAAAAGGGACCTAGGCACGTCACAGTGTAATCTGCATCACTAGAGTGAAGTTCAAGTTTTAGACGGTGGGGGGTGTTGGGATGAATTGAGAGGCTGAGACTGACATATAAATACTATTGATAACAATTATAAAATAGATAACTAGTGAGAACCTACTGTATAGCACAGGGAACTCTACTCAGTGCTCTGTGGTGACCTAAGTGGGAAGGAAATCCAAGAAAGGGGGGATACAGGTAGGTATATGTATAGCTGATTCACTCTACTGTACAGCAGAACATTGTAAAGCAACAATACTCCAATAAATTTGTTTTAAAAATAAAGGCAACCAGAGGAGGATTTCCTGGTGGTCCAGTGGTTAAGATTATGTGCTTTCACTGCTGTGGGCCAAGGTTCTATCCCTGGTCAGAGAACTAAGATCCCATATGTGACACAGCCAAAAAAAAAAAAAAAAAAATGTTTAAAAAAGTTAAATAAAGCACCAGAGAATAAAGGTTCACTACATTTAGGGAAACAACAACACGAATGTTGCTTGCCTTTCCAACGGAACCCGAGGAAGCTGATGGACAAGTAAATGACACTGTAAAGCTTCCCAGGTGGCTCAGATTAGAAAGAATTTGCTTGTAATGCAGCCTGTCATGCAGGAAACCTGGGTTCAGTTCCTGGATTGGGAAGAACTCCTGGAGAAGGGAATGGCAACCCACTCCAGTATTCTTGCCTGGAGAATTCCACGGACAGAGGAGCTTGGCTGGCTACAGTCCGTGGGGTTGCAAACAGTCAGACAGGACTGAATGATTAACACTTTCACTTTCAAACTGCTAAAAGAAAAAAAAAATCCTATACATCAAGAATTTAATAGCCATTATGAATAAGCTAAAGACATTCTAAGATAAACAAAAGCTAAGAAAATATTACTAGATGTCACCCTATAGGAAATACTAAACAAAGGTCTTTAAGTGAAATTGAATCATCAGTATTGTGAATGGCACAGAGTACAATATTGGGTGGAAAATATTCATGTAAATAACTCTGAAATAAAGAGGTATTTAGGAGAATTAGATTTATGAATGTGAAGAGATGAGTAATAATTTAGCCCATGTATTCTGCTTATATATTCCTCTTTGATGTATACACAATAGTAATTAACTGTTTTAAAAATATGCTAAATTACTCAAAAGGGCTCTTTCAATAAGTATAACATCAAAAGCATAAGTAATATATGAAGCCTTTATCATAACTTATTTGGCAGTATTTGTTGTCTTTCTTAGTGTATGTAGGTTGATGTATCTTATTATCCATTGAATTATAGGTTTGATAAAAACAGAGCAATACTTTAAAAATTAAAACTGCAGAATTGAAAGAGAAATCTAAGAACAATGTTTTGCATAAAAAAACAGTAAGAGACAAATATTTGAGATATTTAGCTATCAGAAAATGTAAACAAAGACTAAAGTGACAAATGGGATAAATCAAATAAGGCAATTTTCCAAAGTTCCAAATAAATTTTTAAATCTTTGCTAAAATTTCTGGAAAAATATAATACAATATTGTCATGAAAACATAAACAATCATCAAGGAGCTAAAACTATACAAAAATTGAATGAATGAAGATAATTTTAAGTTATCTCCAATAAATTTTCTATGATTTAACTTATTCCTCTACAGATTTACACATTAACTTTTACAAATTCTATGCTATATAATCCTTAGGTTCTGAATTTCTTTAAGAATATAAAAAGTTTAGAAATGTTTAAAATCCTGTAACATTATACATAATTATGTCTATGCAATTTTAAAATTTCAATAAAGAAGATTGCATTATGAACAAAGTATGACCAAACTGACTTAAGATAATTTGAATAGGCTAATTAGTGAAGTAGCCAAAACATTTTGAAATAATTTCAAATAGACTTTAAGCTCTGAAGCTTTAATGGATGAGTTCTTTTATTAAACTTTTAAAGAATAATAACTTTTAAAAAATTTCTCATATATTACAAATTTCTGCAGAACAAAGAAAAATGGTGACGATTCTCAATGCATTTTACTTGCTAGTATATGCTTAAGACAATGCAAAGAGTTGATTCATTGGAAAAGACCTTGATGCTGGGAAAGATTGAGGGCAGGAGGAAAACGGAGTGACAGAGAATGAGATAGTTGGATGGTATCACCAACTCAATGGACATGAGTTTGAGCAAACTCCAGGAGATAGTGAAGGACAGGGAAGCCTGGTGTGCTGCAGTCCATGGGGTCGCAGAGTTGGACATGCCTTAGTGACTGAACAACAACAAAATAAACTTAAGAAAATTTGAAAAAGTAGATCTCATCTGTGAAAACAGATGTAAAAATATTCCAAAATAAAATGTAATAATGTTTCACACATTCAAAAGAATTAAGGCTGAGATGGCTCCACTAGTGAATTCTACCAAAAATTTTAAGTCATACTTATCATATACAGTACAGAATCTTTCAAACATACAGAATGAATATTCTCCAACTCATTTATGATGTCAACACAACCCTAATACCAAACCATACAAGCCAATTTCCATCAAAATTATACATGCAAAAATTTTTAGCAAACTGTTAGCAAATCATATTTACCACTATATAAAAGGGATAATACACCTTAGCCAAGTAAACTTTATCTCAAGAATGCAAGATTTAATATTAAGAAGTCACTACCATTCATTATATTAACATAATAAAGGGAAATAATTATATGATCATATAAATGTAAGAAAAAAATTTATTAGAGAAAATTCAACTCCCATTTTTGATTAAAAAAAAAAATCTCTCAGCCAATTATAAACAGAAGTAAACTTCAAAAATAAATCTAGAGCTAATACCAAGTGTTTTTTCTTCTAGGTTTGTAATTAGGACAACAATGTCTATTCCTTACACCTCTATCCAACATTATGCCAGAGGTCTTAGTCAATGCAATAAGGCAGGGAAAATACTAAAAAATATAGCAAACATAAAGGAAGAAGAAAGACTACCTTAGTTGTTCAACATGATTCACAGACAATGTGATTGTGCACATAGAAAACTCAAAGAAATCTATTATTGAAATATTAGGATTTGTAAGCTTAGGCAGATCATAGGCTGTAAGATCAATGTTAGAAATCAATTATATATGTATACACAGTAATAAATTAGTAGAAAATCAAATTTAAAAACAACACCATTTGAAGTAGCATTAATAATCATAAAAAGTTACAAGGGTAAGTTTAAACAAAAAATGTACAACACTCTACACTGAAAACTAATGAAATATTTCTAAGACAAAGAAGTTCTACATCAATAGCTATGATGTAGATATTGGGAAAGCAAATATTGTTACTGTCAAATCTGTTTGTAGATTCAACACAATCTCAATCAATATCTTAGCAGGATTTCATTGTAGAAAATGGAAAATGGATTCTAAAATTTATGGAAATACAAAGAATGTAGAAAACACAAAACAATCTCAAAAGAAGAACAATATAGGATTAATAACAGCACTGGATTTTAAAACTTCCTATAAAGCTATAGTTATCAAGAAAATGCACAAAAGGATAGATATGTAAATCAATGGAACAGAAAAAAAGTTCAGAAATAGATCCACATTTAGATAGGGGGTGTATGTGTGTGTGTGTGTATCTTTTTTTAACAAAGCCTCGAGAGTAATTAATGGGGGGAAAACGTCTTCAATAATTGGTGCTGGAACCATATTTTTAAAATGAACCTCAATTCCTTTCTTATACCATAAGTAAAAAGTTATTTGAAACAATTCATAAATGCAAAATACAGAAACAAAAAGCTTCTTAAAGAAATCATATTTTCAATATTAGACAAGGCAAAAATTTCTTGGACATAATAAAGCAATGAACTAAAGTGTTCATAAAAAGACACAAAAATGTGAGTAGACATGCCACAAATTGGAGTATTCACAATACATACATCTCACAATGGACTTATATGATGAATATTTAACTCCAACACAGTAAGAGGTCAAATAAAAAGCAATGATAATGGGCAAAACATTTTGAACACTTTACAAAACCAGACACACAAATAGCCAATAAACATAGGAAAATTACCAATTTTTTTTATTTACCAATATCAAATATCATTATAGAACTGAATGCTATTTAAACTTTCACTAATAAGACTAAAATTTTAAAACCTGGCCACATCAATTGTTGGCAAGGATATGAAACAACTTGAAACTCTTAAATGCAGGTACAAGTGTAAAATGGTACCACATTTTTGTGAAAAACCTTTGGCAACATTTTATACAATTAAATATATATCTATGACCAGACAACTCCACTTAGCATGTACTTAAGAGAATTTAAAATATAGGTCAAGAGAAAGAACTGAACAAACCCAAACAAACAGTCAACAGTTCATCAGTATGAGAATGGATACATTATAGTACATTCGTTAAAAGGAGCACTACTCAATAACTAAAATGCTCAAACTACTGGCAAAGGCATCAACACGGAGGAACTGAAAAAACATTTTGCTGAGTGAAATAAGATTTCCACAGTTCATCTATATGAAACTTTAAATTGGATAAAATGGTATGGTAAAAGAAATCAGCTTGAGGGTGTGCAACACCTCAACAGGGTGTGACTTGAAGGGGGCCCAAATGAACAATTGCATGTTGTATTTTGTATCTCTATTTTATACCCTGTTGGGAGTGTGAGTTACACCAGAGCTTGTATTTTTCAAAACACATTAAATTTCAACGTGTAAAATTGCTACATTCAATTTAAATATATGTTTTAAAAAATATACATGTGTTGCTATCATTTGTGTATTCTTACAATACATAATTTGCTTTTGGTTTTTTTTTATACAGGGAGATTAGTTCATTTTGGTTCAGTTCTGATTTTCCACTTGTCTCCTTTCCTGCCTCTCAATTTCATGTCTTGCAATCCATCAAACACATATTTGCCCTGAATTCTGTTTGAAATGTCCTTTCCCTCCTTCACCTACAGAACTTTCACTCATAAATTTTAGGACTGAGTGAGATCACTTCCTCTCCAAAGAGAGTACTTTCCTCTTTCATGTAGTAAAGACTACGGAGAGGAAGCTAGTATCTTTAGAAAGCTAAGTGATACCTTTCACTTCTGTTCAACTGTGCACTTCACATCAACTTTTATCACTATACGGTGATACTGAATACTTCAATAATTCATTTACAGATCTCTTTCACTACATATGGATCTCTTTCACTACATCCTACAGCTTCCTAAGTGGTGCTAGTGGTAAAGAACCCACCTGCCAATGCAGGAGACGTAAGAGACGCAGGTTCGATCCCTGAATAAGGAAGGTGCCCTGGAGGAGGGCATGGCAATCCACTCCAGCATTCTTGCCTGGAGAATCCCATGGACAGAGGAGCCTGGTGGACTGCAGTCTAAGGGTCACACAGATTCAGACAAGACTGAAGTGACTTAGCTAGCACTAGCACTTGACTACGTGTAGTCCTCAAAGGTGAAACTGGGCAGGACCTTCTGGCTCTCCTGGGGACAAAGCCCTTCTGTCCCTATTTCTTGTTTGTAGGGAATAGACTTCAGCCTCCATGACCTTCCTTGAGTTCCAAAGGGGAGATTTGAACAGTTGTTAATCAGAGAAAGGAGGGAATTCAGAGACAAGGGAGGAGCAGCCAAGAAATAATAGTGTGGCCTTAGGGCAGGGCTCTGGTTCAACCTCAAAGGATTTGCATAAGAGTATCTTTGAGCTCTTCATAGAACTAAAACCCTGAACAAAGGAAAGGTACTACTTAGCACTCTTCATTCCAGAGAAGACCACCTAAATCCAGATTAAAGGAACACCAGAAGCTCACTAGGAGGAGATCAGGTGGGGTCAGATTAAAGGAGTAGAGGAACTGCATATACCCTGATCTTATCAGCACCCACCTTTGAACCATTGCTATAAAACTCCTTACTAAATCCTCAGGGGTTAGAACAAACAGCTTTTTGAGGGGCCTGAACCCTCTGGCCAAAATATTAGAGTTTCAGCTTCAGCATCAGTCCTTCCAATGAATATTCAGGACTGATTTGCATTAGGATGGACTGGTTTGATCTTCCTGCTGTCCAAGGGACTCTCAAGAGTTTTCTCAAAAAAAAAAAAAAAGAGTTTTCTCAATACCACAGTTCAAAAGCAAAAGTTCTTTGGCGCTCAGCTTTCTATATAGTCCAATTCTCACATTCATACATGACTATTGGAAAAACCATAGCTTTGACTAGATGGACCTTTGTAGGAAAAGTAATGTCTTTGCTTTTTAATAAGCTGTCCAGGTTGGTCATAACTTTTCTTCCAAAGAGCAAGTGTCTTTTAATTACATGGCTGCAGTCACCATCTGCAGTGATTTTGGAGCCCAAGAAAATAAAGGTTGTCACTATTTCCACTGTTTCCCCATCTATTTGCCATGAAATGATGGGACCAGATGCCATGATCTTAGTTTTCTGAATGTTGAGTTTTAAGCCAATTTTTTTCACTCTCTTCTTTCATTTTCATCAAGAGACTCTTTAGTTCTTCCTTAGTACATCCTAAAGGAAATCAGTCCTAAATATTCACTGTAAGGACTGATGCTGAACCTGAAACTCCAATACTTGGGCCACCTGATGTGAAGAACTGACTCGTTTGAAAAGACCCTGATGCTGGGAAAGATTGAAGACAGGAGGAGAAGTGGATGACAGAGGATGAGATGGTTGGATGGCATCACCAACATCACATGACATGAGTTTGAGTAAACTCTGGGTGTTGGTGATGGACAGGGAGGCCTGGTGTGCTATAGTCCACGAGGTTGCAAAGAATTGGACATGACTGAGTAACTGAACTGAACTGAACTCTGGGTGAGGGCTTCCCTGATAGCTCAGTTGGTAAAGAATCCACCTGCAATGTAGGAGACCCTGTTTTGATTCCTGGATCAGGAAAATCTGCTGGATAAGAGATAGTCTACCCACTCCAGTATTCTTTGGCTTCCCTTGTGGTTCAGCTGGTACAGAATCCACCTGCAATATGGGAGACCTGGGTTTGATCCCTGGGTTGGGAAGATCCTCTGGAGATATGGACCTAACAGAAGCAGAAGATATTAAGAAGAGGTGGCAAGTACACACAGAAGAACTATACAAAAAGGTCCTAATGATCCAGATAACCACAATGGTGTGATCACTCACCTAGAGCCAGACTTCCTGGAATGCGAAGTCAAGTGAGCATTTAGAAGCATCACTGTGAACAAAGCTAGTGGAGGTGATAGAATTTCAGTTGAACTATTTCAAACCCTAAAAGATGATGCTGTGAAAGTGCTGCACAAAATATGCCAGCAAATTTGGAAAACTCAGCAGTGGCCACAGGACTGGAAAAGGTCAGTTTTCATTCCAATCCCAAAGAAGGCCAATGCCAAAGAATTTTTAAACTACTGCACAGCTGCACTCAGCTCATACACTAGCAAAGTAATGCTCAAATTTCTCCAAGCCAGGCTTCAACAGTATGTGAACCATGAACTTCCAGAAGTTCAAGCTGGATTCAGAAAAGGCAGAGGAACCAGAGATCAAATTGCCAACATTTGTTGGATCATCAAAAAGCAAGAGTTCCATAAAAACATCTACTTCTGCTTGATTGACTATGCCAAAACCTTTGCCTGTGTGGATCACAACAAACTGTGGAAAATTCTTCAAGAGATGGGAATACCAGACCACCTGACCTACCTCTGAGAAATCTGTATGCAGGTCAAGAAGCAACAGTTAGAACCAGACATGGACCAACAGACTGGGTCCAAATTGGGAAAGAAGTACGTCAAGGCTGTATATTGTCACCCTGCTTATTTAACTTATATGCAGAGTACATCATGCAAAATGCAGAGCTGGATGAAACACAAGCTGGAATCAAAATTTCTGGGAGACATATCAACAACCTCAGATATGCAGATGACACCACCCTTATGGCAGAAAATGAAGAAGAACTAAAGAGTCTCTTGAATTAAATGAAAGAGGAGAGTGAAAATGTTGGTTTACAACTCAACATTCAAAAAACTAAGATCATGGCATCCAGTCCCATCACTTCTTGGCAAATAGATGGGGAAACAATGGAAACACTGACAGACTTTATTTTCTTGGGCTCCAAAATCACTGCAGGTAGTGACTGCAACCATGAAATTAAAAGACACTTGCTCCTTGAAAGAAAAATCTATGACAAACCTAGACAGCATATTAAAAAGCAGAGACATTACTCTGCCAACAAATGTCCACCTAGTCAAAGACATATTTTCTCCAGAGGTCATGTTTGGATGTGAGAGTTAGATTATCAAGAGTACTGAGTGACACAGAATTTGAACTGTGGTGTTGGCGAAGACTCTTGAGAGTCCTTTGGACTGCAGATAAAATTAGTCAATCCTAAAGGAAATCAGTCCCGAATATTCATTGGAAGGACTGATGCTGAAGCTGAAACTCCAATACTTCGGCCACCTGATGTGAAGAGAAGACCCACTGACCCTGATGCTAGGAAAGACTGAAGGCATGAGGAGAAGGGGATGACAGAGGATGAGATGGTTGGATGGCATCACTGACTCAATGGACATGAGTTTGATCAAGCTCTGGGAGTTCGTCATGGACAGGGCAGCCTGGCGTGCTACAGTCCATAGGATCACAGAGTCGGACACCACTGAGCAACTGAACTGAACTGAACCCTCTGTGTCCCCCTTTGCTCAGCAAAACAATGACACTATTCTCTTTTACTTCTCCCAAAATTCCTTCTTTGAATGTCAGTTCAACACTGGTGCACAGAGGCTGAGTTTTCAGCATCAAAGGTAGGGGTTATACCTATAGCAGCGAAGACTGGCATGCTGCAGTCCATGGGGTTCAGAGAGTCAGACATGACTGAGCAACTGAACAAAAATATACCTATAGCACCTCTTTTATACTAGCAATTTTATAGTAACATGAACCTTTTATTGAAAAGATACTTTATATCTGACACACAAGGACCTTTCCTAAGTACCTTATTTAAATTTCAGCATAATTCTCACTTCAAGATAATCACGCTGAGGTACAGAGGAGATGTGCTGCTCCTCAATATTCACTGTGTTAGCATACTGAATGATAAGCTTTCAACTAAGATCTCTCTGACTCTAAAATCCACTCTCTTATTCCCAAGTAGAGTTAACTACCTCCCATATTTCCTATGAAAAAAAATAGACAATAAACAATGATTGCATCAAACTGACAAAAAAATCATATCTTTCTTATGATACTGATAAATAAAAGACAAAGATGCCAGAATTATTTTTTTTAAGCAAGACTGTGTATGTACTGCTTTTCTTTCTCATCTGTTGATACTGACATTTGTGGATATTTTCAGGCAAAAGTGTGTTCTTTGGTCTCCCCTAGGCATCTAACTTTTTCTTAACTATTTCCTGCTGCAATTAGCTGTGTATGTACATGAAAAATGTTTTTTATCTTAGATATATCAATATTTTCAAGGTTCATCCAAAGAAAACACACTAAAAGCTCTTAAACTAGCACCCAGGATATCAAAACCTTGCTTGATAATCCAGAAACCTCCTCGTTTCATCTTTCAATCAGATTCGTTCTGTGGGGTTTTTGTGCTTGTTTGTTTGTGTGTTAAGTCTTTGAGCTTTGTGACTTTGGCCCTGGTGTCTCCAGCTGCTGTTACTCCTCATTAATGGATGCCAGCATCATTTCTACAAACTCTCATCTATGTCCTCACTAAGTGTCACTTCTGGCAGCACTCTGTCCCCTGCTCTCCCAGTAATGAAAATCAACATCAAAGCATTTGTCCCGCACCCCACATATTCCATAGCTGTGCCTTATATGTCCATTAATAAACTTTATTTTAATTGTGCAATCTCCCAATAAGTTTAATTAGAGGATTACTCATTTCAAATAATTAAAGGGAGATAATTTTCCAAAGGGGCAGCAAATATATTAATATTTATTAAACTTCTATAACACCTATATTTTGCTCCTCAGTTATTTTCAGACCTAAACCTGCTCTATAATAGTCATGAAAACAAAATTTTCAAAGATTATATAGATTTAGAAATATGTGAGATTCAGTTAGTGTGCAAAAGTGAGTTAACATAGCAGACCTGAGGCTACTATCTCTAAAAAGGTCTATTTGCAAGATTGACCTTTGGCTGGAATCTAATAACGTGAATGGTAAACAGTATCCTGAGAATGATATTGTTTTCCCTAATTAATAAATCCTAAAGGAAATCAATCCTGTATATTCATTGGAAGAACTGATGCTGAAGCTGAAACTCCAATACTTTGGCCACCTGATGCAAAGAGCTGACTCAGTGGAAAAGACCCTGATGCTGGGACAGATTAAGGGCAAGAGAAGGGGGTGACAGGTGATGAGATGGCTGGATGGTATCATTGAATGAATGGACATGAATTTGAGCAAACTCCAGGAGAATAATGAAGGACAGGGAGGCCTGGCATGCTACAGTCCATGGGGTTGCAAAGAGTCGGACACAATTTAGAGACTGAACAATAAATACAGTTCACTCAGCATAAGTGTTATTCAAACAATATGGCTTATACTGAAGATCTACTTTCTTTTTTTTTTTTTTTTTTTCTGGGAGTCTGGAATTTTGGCACAAGTTAAATAGAGGCAGGACTACATGGCTAGCTCCCAGTAAAAACTGTGGGCTTCTAGATTTAGCCATGCTTCCCTGCTAGACACTTCATACATGCCTTCACATTTGTTGCTGGAAAAAAAACTAGATGTGTTCTGTGTGATTCCACTCAGAGAAGACTTCTGGAAGCTTAAGCCTGGTTTCAAACTCTATCTGTTTCATTTTCTTTCCTCCTTTGCTGATTTTGCTATGTATTTTTTCAGTGTAATAAATCATTGTCTGTGAGTACAACTATATCCTGAGTCCTGTCAATCCACTTGGAAAATCATCACACCTGGTGGTCTTGAGGATCCCTGACAGAGTTAGTCTTCAACTTTATTTTTTAAAAAATAAAGAAAAAGAATAGATCATTTGTTTAAAATCTCCTTTCAAGACTAACTTTAATTATTTTAATGGATTTTTTATTCTTTGTCTCTAGATTCCTTTTTTTTTGAATACTATATTCTTCAACTGTATCCTTGGTAATTCAAATATATAATAATGGTAATTTAAGGAGAAATAAAACATAAGATGATCAGAGATACTTATTTTTATCGGAAAATTCAAGCCACTATTTTCAATTATTCATCTCTAACTCAAATTGCTAAGAGGAATCCAGATAACAGTTGGAAAATACTAGTTGAAATTCTAAAGAGTTTGTTCATTGAAAATGACCATCATTCTCAGCGGAGGTAATGTTTTGAAGGAGTTTTAATATCTATTTTCCAAGAAAAGAAATGTACATTTATGTGTTGGTACCAAGACAGTGAGAAAGAATGAAATGTTATCAGTATAGTGGGAACAACAAGAAAATTATTTACTGAGTGGTGTTGAATGTCAAATTTGTTTTCTCATTTTTCCTACTTACTCTTCATTTTCTAATTTGAATGGATTAGGTGACACTCCTCATCTTATACCATTCACAAAGGTAATTTGGACTATTTCAAAGCAATAAAGTAGAGAATTAGCCAGGAAACTTTAGGTTATTCTGATATAATAACATGAAATGTTCAATGATGAGCTATAAAATAAATAGATATTTGGTTATATGAGTGCTTTTGGAAAACAGGGGACTAAAAGAGAAGGAAAAATCTTAAAGCATTAAATGAAATTTGAACATAGCATAAATAATATTTCCTAAAAACACAGCATTTATGGTGTGCCACACATTGTTTTACATATTAAGTCATTTACTCTTTGCAACAACCTTTATATGTAATTGATAGTATTATCAACCACATTTAGCAGAGATTCAGAGAGTTAATAAGAGTCACTGAATATAACACATGGAATATTTGAGTATGAGAATTGGAATCCAAAGCCAGGTCATCCGATTCAGAATCCAAGCTGTTAACCACCGTACTATGCTATAAACTTAAAGATAAGGTGTATTACACAAAGATTTCTCAAAATAGTTATAAAAATTTTGGCTCACTTACCAAATTTGTAGATTTATAAGGAACTAAAACTGGATAGAGGGACTAAAACTAAACTACTCTAACTTTTCCCACAGAACATTCTTCTTTCCACCCTCAGATAATCCCAAGGAAAGCCTAAAGCTTTCCTGAAACCACATTCTCCCATGTATCATTCAAATATTTTGTAAGTATTTTGAATGGCCATAACTACTTAGGGTATATGAATAAACATGTCATGAAACAGAGGTGTCTATGTTGATACAGACCAAGCCTCCAAAACAGAGGAATACGGAAGAGAAGTAACTGGAAAAAAATATGGGCTACAATGAAAGGTAATAAAAAGAACAAATCCTAAACAGTACAGGCATAAAAGGTTAAAGTGAAGGAAAACAAAGATAATTTTCATAAATATTTAAAAGCTATTTTTCAAGTCTCAGAAATCTTAGGTTGCCCATTCCCATCAGTGACAGAGGCCAAAAGTTTGCTTGTGTTCTTGGAAGACTAACATCTACCTCAATGGAATAATGAGACCAGTGTTCATTAGCCAAAAACTCCTTCGCTCAGTATAAGTGAAGTTTCTACATATGTTTTCTTAAAACAAACAAACAAAAAAAAGTATAAAGAGCAAGTCATGCAGCAGGCAGTTATTTTCTTTCTGGGCCTAAGTATTTTACTTTGAGAGCTGAATTAGAAAGAAGTTTCAGTTTTCATATGCTCTGATATGCTCTCTTGCATTTGTTAATAAGAGCTATATAACCTTTCGTATCCATTTTGACTTAAGCTATCAAGAAACTCATTTTTAGAAGCTTCCTTTAGTCTAGGCTTTCTATGAGTATTATCTCATCACTCTCGCTTGCTTGGTTCTGGCTTCAGTATGCTTAATTTAGTTATTTTATTGTATTCCTTGCTCTCATGATAAGCCATCACAAATTCTTTTTGAAGTATATTAAATATAATAAGTTTATAAAATGCACTGCCTAAACTAAGGATGAAAAAGATATGTCACATCAGCAAAATGTAAAAGAATAGATCCAGAGGTTTGTTAGACAGCAAGTTCAGTGTGGTTAAATAGTGTGCTGAGACTGCTAACAAGTCCAGTGTACCTAGACTGCATTCAAAGGCATAGTACCTACTATAACAAGGGATGTGTCCCTAGTGAAATATTCAACACACTGCAAACCAGCCAGAAAACACATTTCATAAATTGGATATTTCCTGTTCTTTAACTCATATATAGAATACTGCATTCAAAGAGTAAAATCACATTTTTAAAAATATATGTCTGACCACATCAAGCTTTGGCAACTAGGTGACCATTTATGTGAATAGAAAATGAACAAGCTGTCAAATGTTTGTCAGTTACTTAAAAAGTTTAAACATATCTATCATGTAACTCAGCCATTTCACTCAAATATTTTTCCAAGAAATATGAAACATATATCTATAAAAGGACTTGTACATGAATGTTCATTACAGCTTTATTTTGCAATAACCAGACACTGGAAACAAGCCAAACATCTGTCAAAAGATGAATGAATAAATAAAATTATGATGTATATTCAGCAATAAAAATGAATAAATATTGATGCATGTAAAAATATGAATGAATTTATAAAGCTTTATGCTAAATGATAAAAGCCTGACAAAATTAAAATTATTATATGATTTCATTTGTATAAAATTCTACAAAATGCAAACTAACCTATAGTGAACAGGGTTAAAAAAGAAGAGAATTACAAAGTGTCAGGAGGAAACTTGAGGGGTTTAGAAATGTTTGTTGTTCCATTTTAACGATGGTTTGGGGGTGTGTGCACATACCACTGCCTCCATAGCATCTTCTTACTCCCACATTTTCCCTCTTTCTATAAAACAAAGTCTTCACAGAGCAACCTCAGTGATCTTTAAAAAATGTAAATCAGATTATATAATCCCCCTGATAAAACACTCCAGTGGTTTTCAATTATACTTGGAATAAAATCAAAAATATGCACACCCATGACTGATTCATGTTGATGTACAGCAAAAACCACCACAATATTGTTAAGTAATTAGCCTCCAATTAAAATTAATTAATTAAAAAAAACCCCTCTACCACATCTTACATGGTCCAGCACTTTCTGTCCTTATCTCATACTAAACCTTCATCACTGCTGGGTACAACTAGGCTCCACTCAGATTCTCATCTTACTGCTCTTCAAATATAACAGAATTTTTCCCTCAGGGCCATGATCCCAACCATGTTCTCTGCCTGAAGACTATTTCTCCAAATTGTTGCCTATCTGGTTCCATCTTATAGTTTAAGCTTTAAGCATTCCCCTTTTGACAAGCCTTCCCTCTTCATGGATCTAAAGTTGTTCAGCCTCCATAACTGTCCTCTGTCTTGTAAGCTTGTGTTGTTTTTCTCACAGATCTTAATGTTGATATATAATTTACATGTGTGTGAGTGTATTCATTTATTGGATGATCTCCTATAGAATATAAACTCTAGAAGAAGAGGGGTAGGTCTATTGGAGTATGCCCAGTGCCTAGAAAAATGACAGATTTATGTTAGGCAGTCGATACTAGAAAGATACATGTCTGCTCAAGATCAAGGGTTATATTTTCTAATAAATAGCTACTCAAAATATATATAGACTATTTTATAAAAAAAATCTCCTAAATGCTCTCAGTGTTAATTACTTTTGAGTATAAAAAAAGTTACATAATTATTTATAATGAAAAATCTAGAATGAGTTCTTTGCTCATAGCTCATTTAAAACTATAAAAAGAAAACAAATTCACTTACAAAGTCAGAATTTTAAAATAAGTATTATTTTGAAAAATTTTACATTTAAATTGATATACAATGTCGCTTTACTAAAATCAGATTATTCGCTATAGCATGAACATGGTACTACTGGCTGTTACAGCAATGGGTTATTAGCATTTGGTCACCTGAACCACTATTGAGTATCATGTAGACACTCGCCCTCATGTCATTTTCCTCTTGTTTGACCTTTCATAAAATCTTCGTTTCTAAAACTTACTTTGACATCATTTGGAAATTCTCAAACATTTATTCTTCTACATAAACTAGAATTTTTGTGTTGTGTGTGTATGTATGTACGTGCATGCATATGCACGCCTGTCTGCTTGAAATCAGGTTTTTTCATTAATATTGCATAAAATGTATCCATTTATTTGACAAGGAATGATATTTTTATGATATTGTCTTCCCATGTAGGTATATAGTACTTATTCCTAGTTATTTAATTCTTATTTTATATCCATGAATAATTTTTAAAATATAGGCTTATGTGTGCAATTATTAAAAAGGTTTTATATTTTTGTTGCTAGTGTGAAGAGACTATCTTAACTATTAACATTTACTGTACTAATGTTTTCACATATCTAGTATCCTTACTAAATTCTCCTTTTTGTTCTCTTAATATATGTCATTTGAGCTTTTTACATTTACCATCAAATCACTTGTAAATAATGATTAATTTCTTTTCTTCCTTTATTTATTAGGCCTATTTACTTGTTATTAACCAGATATACCAAACAATGTAGAATAATCTTGGTGATACAAAACATCCTTCATATGTGTCATATTAGTGGATCAGTGTTTAATAATTCTTCATATTATGTGATGATTTTAGTTTGGTGTTAGAAGATCTTTGGTACACTTAGGAAGTTTTCTTCTATTTCTATTATATATGTATGTTTTTACCTAGAATGGCTACTGATTTTCTTTTAAATGCTTTTCATGTTTGTGTTTCTATAATCATGTGCTTTTGCTATGCAATTCCCTTTTAATATAATAAATAATATCAGTACATTATTAATTGTGAAATAGCCATTCAACCATGGAGTATATACTGTTTTTCTAAAAGCAGTCAAAATTACAGTTCTAACATCTAAATTTACACATACAGTGAGGAGGTGTTTGGACTTAGCAGCAGTTCTTGCAAACTCATCAGTTCCTCTACAACTCTAAAACCACTCCTCCCCATATTTTCTACCTTTCTGGAATATAACAACCTCTAGCCAGCCAGAACATTGAAGTTATCTTTGATCACTCTCTTTCTCTGACTCCCACATCCAATCTGTCCTCACATTCTGTTTATTCTACTTCCTAAACAACTCTCAATTCCAGATTCCCCCATTGATTTATTTAAGACCTCAATATCTCTACCATTTTGGCTAGAGATTTCTAACAGGATTTGTGGTCTGCCATATTGTTCTCACATCCCCAAAATACTTCCTACACTTCAGCTAGAAACTGAGTGTGACATACTGTTGCTTAAAATGATTCAGTGTTTCCTTATAAATAAGAAGATGGTTTCCAAACTCCTTAAAATGGTGCATAATACATTGCATGATTGGCCCTCAACACTGCCAGTCTCTACCTGCATTCCTCATGCATGTAAATCAATGAATGCTATAAGAAAAGCATGTATATTAGCATTCTCTTCACAATAATACAAGCTTGTTACATACAACTGAAAATCCTACAATTCTATCAGAAGAGTTTTTAGCAGAAAACATTACCGGCCAGAAGGGAGTGCCATGACATATTCAAAGTGTGAAAAGGAAAAAACTTCTCACTAAGAATTCCCTACCTAGCAAGTTTATCATTCAGAATTAAAGGAGAACTTAGAAGTTTTCCCAGACAAGAAAAATCTAAAGGAATTTATCACGACTAGAATGGCCTTATAAGAAATGTTAGAAGAACTTCTTTAAGTTAAAAATAAATGGCACTAGTTAATAACAAGCAAATATATCAAAGTAAAATTCTCATTAGAAAGGTAAATATAGAGTAAAGGTAATGGATCATAGATAAAACAAGTATGAAGGTTAAAAGACAAAAGTAGAAATATTAAAATTACAATAACTAACTAAGGAATACATAAAATACAGTGTAGAAGGTAACATAAAAACACAAACTTGGAGGGGGTAAAAATGCAAATTCCTGGAATGTGTATACATTTACATTATCAACTTAAAACAGATTGTTTTATAAATAGGATGTTATATGTGAACTTCATGGTATCCACAGAGCAAAAAAATTATAATTGATTCCAAAAAAATGAGAAAGTAACCTATTGCTGCTGCTAAGTCGCTTCAGTCGTGTCTGACTCTGTGTGACCCCATAGACGGCAGCCCACCAGGCTCCCTGTCCCTGGGATTCTCCAGGCAAGAACACTGGAGTGGGTTGCTATTTCCTTCTCCAATGCATGAAAGTGAAAAGTGAAAGTGAAGTCGTTCAGTCCTGTTCGACCCTTAGCGACCAGATGGACTGCAGCCTACCAGGCTCCTCCGTCCATGGGATTTTCCAGGCAAGAGTACTGGAGTGGGGTGCCATTGCCTTCTCCAAAATAACCTACACATAATGCTAAAGAAAGCCACACAGCGTGGAGGAGAGAAAAGGAAGGAAGAAAGAGAGAAGCTACAAAACAAACCAGAAAACAATTAGCAAAATGACAAGTCCATAACTATCAATAATCACTAAAATGGCTCAAACAAAAGACAAAGGGAGATTAATTAAAAAAAAAAAAATCTGTATGCTGCCTCAAAAGACTTACTTTGAAAGTAAAGACACACACAGTCTGAATGTAAAAGGATAAGAGATTATTACAGAACACAGATTTCTGAGTACTGATTTTACCACCTGCAACTTTACTAAAATCATTCACTAGTTCTAATATTGATACATTTTTGGTGGAGTCTTTAGGGCTTTCAACATATAGTATCAAGTCACCTGCAAACAATGGAAAAGAAATGAGAGCGCAGAAATAAACCCTCTTATACACAGACAATTAATTCACAACAAAGGAGCCAAGAACATACAGTGGAAAAAGGACAGTTTCTTCAATAAATGGTGTTGGGAAAACTGGACAGCCACACGTGAAAAAAAAAAAAAAAAAGCAAAAAAAAACTAGACCACTATCTTATACTATACACAAAAATTAACTCAAAATGAATTAAAGACTTGAATATAAGACCTGAAACCAAAAAATCCCTGGAAGAAAACAAAGGCAATAACTTCCCTGACCCTGGTCTTAATGTTTTTATAGACCTGACTTCAAAGGCAAAAAAAACACAAGAAAAAACATATAGGACTAAATCAAACTGAATAGCTTCAGCACAGTAAAGGAAAACATCATCCAAATTAAAAAGCAACTTACTGAAAGGGAAAAGATATTCGCAGACCATATATCTGTCTAGGGGCTAGTATTCAAAATAAATAACTCATACAACTCAAGAAAAAATAATCTGATTTAAATATGAGCAGAGGATCTGAACAGACATTTTTCTGAAGAGGCTCAGATAGGAAGATGAAAATATGTTCAACATCACTAATTATTAGGAAAATGCAAATCAAAATCACGGTGAGATATCACCTCACACCTGTTAGAATAGCTATCAAAAAGACAATAAATAACAAGTTTGGAGAGGACGTAGATAAAAGTGAACCCTTGCATACTGCTAATAGGAGTGTAAATTGGTACAGCTATTATGTAAAACAGTATAGAGTTTCCTAAAATATATTAAGAATAGAATTACCATACGATCCAACTATTCCACTTCTGAGCATTTATCTGAAGAATTCAAAACACTAAGTAGAAAAAATATATGCCCTGTATGTTTGTTGCAGCATTATTTAATTTGAAGGTATGGAAACAACCTGTGTCCACTGGTGGATGAATGGATAAAGAAGAAGTGGTATATATGTGCACAGAAAGTATTATTCAGTCATAAAAAATAATGATATTTTGCCACTTGCAGCTACATGGATGGAGCCTGAAGGCATTATAGTAAGTGAAAAAGGTCAGATGGAGAAAAATAATACCAAATGATTTCACTTATATGCAAAAATCTAAACAACAAAAACAAACATAGATATACAGACATACTGATGGCTACTAGAGAGGAAAAGAGTTTGGGGGTGGGTAAAATGGATCAAGAGGATCATTGTATGATGATGAACACCAACTAGACCTTGATGGTGATCACTTTATAGTATATACAGATCTCAAGTTTTAACGTTGTGCACCTGATAATTACATAATGTTATAGACCAATTTTACCTCAAGAAAATTTCTTTGATCATTGCAAACACTTTCATTTGAGGATCACTGAAACTTACACTACTTTTTGGAAGTATGCAAGATATTTTTAATATATTTTTAATGTCTCTCAATAATCTATAAGATAGTCACTGTCACTTTCATATTAAGAGGAAGAAATTCATGTCTACCATGAATAAACAGATCTTTCTGAATCATACTGCCTGTATCTCTAACAGAATACTTAAAAATTCCTCTTAGATTACACAGTCTATTCAACTGAGAATATCAAGCTTCTGAGGTGCTAATTATTGGTTTCACTTTCAAGTTCTTTTGGTGGCCACAATATTCACATTCATGCTTTTGCCTCCTGAGTTGAATTTACTCACTGTGTAGCTCTATCACATTTAGATGAACTGTTAATAGTTTGATGTCCTATTCACTCCTTCTTGGTCTATGATCAGCCTTCCCATGTAACAGTATGTGAAAATCCCTCTTTATTAAAATAAATCAAATAGTTTAAGTTTAAACAGAGAAATGAGGCAACTTGCCAAACATCATAAAGTTGATAATGAGTCAAATCCATGTCAGTACTGAAATCAATAAATTTAGGATAAAGGGAGTCACATTTTAGTTTTATGCAAGGAAAATGTTTATAGGTTATAGTAAACATATTCTAGGAAAATATCTTAATTTTGACTACTATATGCAGAGAGCTCATAGAAGTCTAAAATTTTGTTACCATGAAATATAATTATATGCTTTGAAAAAAAGCTAAATCTTAATTAAGCCAAAAAGAGATAAAATATAATGGTTAAAAATTCATGAACTGGAGATAGATTATCTGAGTTAGAATTCTAGTTTGACAATTTATTAATTTTATGACTTTGGGTAAGTTATTCAACCTCTTTTATCTCAGTTTCCTCATGTATAAAGTAGGATAATTGTGGTATCAACTTCATAATATATGAAGTAAATAAACTAACACAGCAAAAGGATCTTAGAATATTTCCTGGAACATTAAATTCTCTGTAAATTTTAACTATTATTATGACGGAGCTGTGTAATTCCAACTCTGACATTTGTTATCTTGAGAAAGTCATTTTATTTCTCTAGGTTTTACTTCCTAAGGAAATGGCAACCCACTCCAGTATTCCTCCCTGGAGAAGCCCCTGAACAGAGGAGCCTGCAGGCAACAGTCCATGGGTTCTCAAAGAGTCGGATATGACTGAGTGACTAATACACACACTTCCTTGTCACTAGAAAACAGTTTAAAAGAGCCAGTTCAGAAATTCTAGTTTTATAAATACAAATTCATCACAATTCTTTTATTCTTTCTCATTGTGTATATCTCACTGATGCACCAGAATAGATGTATCAATTACCAATTGCATGTTTCCTTCTGAGCATTACATGACATTTGTTTTACATCACTATTTTACCGACACCTAAACAGTAGTTATTCTTGGTTGTTCCTTGAATTAATTGGTTCTGTTAACACTTTATGACAGGTGTTCAGTCTTCGTAGCTGCCTGCCCAAAGAACACAAAGTGCAGACTGGCTATCATCACTCTGTTTGCTTAAGGAGAAAGGGAAAGGATATAATACTTGCAAGTACAACACGTTCAGAGCTTTGGAATATTCAATTTGTTGCTCTTCTAAGAGACTTGCTCATTGTTTTATGTCTTAATCTAAGATGGCTTTCTCTGCAAAATCTACACTCCAGTTGCTGCATTTTACACTGTCAGCCGCCTCTTTGGGATCTGGTCTAAGAAAATATACAAGTGTCTTCTTTCCCTCCAATTCATTATCACTAAAAGCATTTCAGTATCTTATTTGGTGATAACAAGTGTCTACTCAATTTGTGAAATTGAGTAGGAAATCTATGTTTTAAGTCACGCTTGTCAACCACCTGAGCTTCCACCAGTTAGGATAAATTTAACTTACAAACACTGCTTTAATAAATCATCTCCATGAGTTATTCCATTCAGCTTGAAATAGTAACTTCAATAGAAGGAGTAAATGTGTATGTAATTAGTTAATAAATTTGATAAATTATTCTAGAGATTACTGGCTATTCTTTTATTAAAAATGAATTATGTTTCTATCATATTCCAGGTACTGTATCGGGCATAAAAATTTAAATTAAGAAAATACCACTCTGCCCTTAACAAAAGGATCAGGGTCTGATAGAGTGAAATAATTCTAAAATAAAGTAACCTTTTGAAAGATTCTAAGCATGTAGCCGGAAGCGACAGGATCATCTGCCTTAGCAAGTGAGTTTTCTGGAGGAAGGTGTGCTTGTGTGTGTGAGAGACTGAGATAAAGTAGAGAGGCAAACTTTCAAGCAAGACACTTTCACATGAGATGAACAAAACCTCAATTAAGGCAAGGAAAACTGAGATGAAAATAGATCATTCAGATTGTAGAGACAACTAGGAAATAAATTCAATAAGGCTGAAGGCAAATCAGATGGGGAAAAATATCAGGGATGATTTTATAGGTTGCTAGGCCAAGAGACTGGGAGGATGATGATGCTACTGAAGAAACTGGATAAATGGAATGAGAGCTCATAGAGGTATCCAGGCTGGGGTACAGAGATGTAGCAGATAGCAACAATTTAGCGAAGAGTAGAAGCCAGTGGGTGGGTGACATCTTTCCCAAAAGAGTAGAGGGGAAAAAGTAACAAAGACACATCAATTACTGAGAAAGGTACAAGACAAAGGATCTTAAAAAGAGTCTGAGAATAAGATGGAATTAGAAATTATCTTCAGCATTTCATTTAGGGTCAAGTTTATGATGAATGATTTATATAAATATTCCTGCATTTAAAAAATTAAAGTTCAAAGATAAATACAAATCTGGAAAAAATATTTGAACATACGTGACAAAGTATAGCATCCTGGATACACAAAAAATAAGAAAAAAGAAAAACATTCCATAGAAAAATTAAAAAATTAGAAGAAACCCATGTAGATGGTCGATAAGGACAAACAAAATTGAAATCAAATAATCCAGTAACAAGCTGTATACAAGAAGAACATTTAAATTCAAAGGCAAAGATATAAAGTAAAAGGATGAAGAAAGAGATACAGTTGTCCTTCAATATCCACAGGGGATGGGTTCCAGGAAACCCTCAAAAACCAAAATCTGAGAATGCTCCTCTGTTATATAAAATGGTATGGTATTTGTATATAACCTAAGCACATCCTTCCACATACTTTTGTTTTGTTTTCAAAATGAGCTTTATTTCATTTTTTTCCTTCTACTTTCTTGAGAGGTAATTGATATTCAGTATTGTGCACTTTTAAGGTGTACAACATAATGATTTGACTTACATACATCATGAAATAATACCACAATAACTTAAGTGAACATCCATCTCATATAATTAAATAAACAGTAAACATAAGTTTTCCTTGTGATGTGAACTCTTAGGATTTACTCTCTTAATACCTTTCATATATAGTGTACAACAGTGTTAATTATATTCATCATGTTGTATATTGCAACCCTAGTATTTATCTATCTTAAAGTTTGTATGTTTGGATTGTCTTCCTCCAAGTCTCCCTACCCCCAGCACCCACCCCCAGTAAGCACAAATCTGTTATTTTAAATAAATTGGACAGGGATGACTGGATATCCACTTGCAAAATAATGAAACTGGACCTTTAATTCATAACACATACAAAAGTCAATTCAAAAAGGATCAGAGACTTAAATATAAGAGTTGAAATTATAAAGCACCTAAAAGAAAGCAATGGTATAAATCATCTGAACTTGGGTTAAAATTTCTTAGATGTTACATCAAAAGCATAAGCAACAATAAATATATTGAATTTAATAAAAATTTAAAAGTTTTTATGCCTCAAGGAGCACTATCAAGAAAGTGAAAGAATGCACAGAATAGAAAAAATATTTGCAAGTCATTATGTGCTAAGGATCTACTATACAATTCAGAAAGCACTATTACAATTCAATGATAAAAAAATAACCCATTTACTATATGGAAAAAAAATATGAATAGACATTTCTCATAAAAAGACATACAAAGGGCTAATAAACACATGAACAGATACTAAACACCTTTGTTCATTTGGAGAGTTCAAATCAAAATCACAATGAGATGCCGTTTGACAACCAATAGGATGGTTATAATACAAGACAGAATGATAATAATAATAATGCTAAGATATGAAGAAATTAGAACTCATGCATACTGCTGGTAAGAATATAAAGTGGCACAGATGCAATGGAAAACTGGCTGACTGTTTACAAATTGTTAAACACAGAGGTTCCATCTCATCCAGCATTTCCACTCCTATTTATATATCCAAGAAAATTAAAACCATGTCCACACAAAAAATTGCACATGAATACTCATTACAGTATTCATAATAGCAGAAGAGTAGAAACAAGGCAAATGTTATCA
Organism: Dama dama; assembly: GCF_033118175.1. NCBI lineage: Eukaryota > Metazoa > Chordata > Mammalia > Artiodactyla > Cervidae > Dama > Dama dama. The sequence continues at coordinate 26,479,811 of NC_083695.1, forward strand.
ATTGATGAATGGATAAACAAAATGTAGTACATCCACAGAATGAAATAGTATTCAGGCATAAAAAGGAATGAAATATTCATTCATGCTCCATAATGGCTAAACCTTGAACACAACAATGGTAAATGACAGAAGCCAGTAACAAAGACCATATTTATAGAAATGTCTAGAACAGACATCTCCATCCAGACAGAAAGTAGATTAGGAGACACTAGGGGCAAAAGGAAGAAGGAATATAAGTGACTGCTAATGGCTATGGAATTTCTTTTTGAGGTGATGAAAATACTCTAAAATTAGTGATGACAGTTGCACAACTTTGTGAAATAAAAACTATCAAAGTATATGTTTTAATAGGGCAAAATTTTATGGCTTGTGAATTATATTTTAAGTAAAAATAAAGTATAAGCATGCACACACACACATAGATATGCAGATATAACATGGACATTATTAGATGCTTATGTGTGTTTGTGTACACATACTCAGCTGTGTCCAACTCTTTGTGACCCCATGGACCCTGACCAAGGGATCAAACCCACATGTCTAATGTTTCCTGCACTGGCAGCCAGATCCATTACCACTGAGCCACCTGGGAAGCCCTACTGTGTGCTCAATACTTGTCAAGTGAGGAAAATGACTACAGGGGCAAACATGCTCATCAAAAAGTGAACAGAAAAAAAATGTCCATGTGAATTATAGAATGGTGAGTAATTTCTACTGTCTATGGTATGGTTTTCTATTTCACGATTTTTATTACTTTCATAATTAGAAAAAAATGCAATAAGTATGGTTTGAAATCCTGATCTCTGGCTGTGACCCAGATAATGTTAATTTACATACAAAAATATCTTCTAGAAAGACCAATTCTTAGAAAGAAAAGTCCAAATATTAGGTCAAAATTCCTTTTGACATCCACAAAAGTAATATGTCTTTCTTACAAAATATTCATTTACACTTTGTCTCAGTTCCAGCACAATTAACTTGCTAGTTAAGTAAGTTAACTAGTGTTTTTACCATGCCCTTCTCCCAAGGATCTTCCTGACCCAGGGGTCAAACCTTTATCTCATATTTCCTGAATTGGCAGGCAGGTTCTTTACCACTAGCACCACCTGGGGAGCCCTACAAAGTGTTTTTGAACATTAACAGCATACATGATTATTTAGAGAATTGGTCAGAGAAACAACTGAAGCTGATTTAAATCCATGTCATGTGTGCGCGCGCGCACACACACACACACACACACACACAGAGCTGGGTCTGTCTATATAGAGAGGTTCCTGGACTTAGAAGCAGCAAATCTGTAGATTTTGTTATGACGTACTTGAAAAAAATGTGATTAGATGCCCTCAGCATTTTAAATCAAAGGGAAATATAAACATGACAAGCTAAGCATTTTGAAATGGTTGTTGTTGTTTTTCAGTTTCTAAGTCACGTCTGACTCTCTGTGGTCCCCTGAACTGCAGCACACCAGGCTTCCCTGTCCTTCATTATCTCCAGGAATTTGCTCAAGCTCATGTGCATTGAGTTAGGGATGCCATGCAATATTTCATTCTCTGTCATCCCCTTCTTCTCCTGCCTTCAATCTTTTCCAGCATCAGGGTCTTTTCCAATGAGTTGGCTCTTCATATCAGGTGGCTAAAGTATTGGAGCTTCAGCTTCAGCATCACTCCTTCCAATGAACATTCAGGGTTGACTTCCTTTAGGATTGACTGGTTTGATCTCCTTGCTATCCAAGAGACTCTCAAGAGTCTTCTCCAGTACCACAATTCGAAAACACCAATTCCTCAGCTCTAAGTCTTCTTTATGGTCCAACTTTCATTACGGTATGTCAAATTATTTCCAAATGTATAATACTCTGTCGTTGGCATATTCCAACTACAAATATTTGAGTGAGCACAAGTGTTTGGACAATAAAGACCAATACAAAACAAAGCACTGGAATTTAATAGGAATTGGTTTGGGAAAAGTGGTAAGGCAAAGAAATAAGTTGAGGAAGCCAAACATGCAAGAGTGCACTATAGTTGAAAATTCAAAGAGGTATCAATTTGTAATAATAGAAGAGCAATGGTATCCTTAATAAAATGTTTTATTTACTACATACTAAAGGGTACCATCCACTTTTCAATACGGTTGCTGTGAATTGTAAGAGAAAATGAATCCTAAGTGTTCACAGTTATTTTTAGAGACAGAAAGGACAGCAGGCTTGTCACCCTTTGAAACCATTTCTTGTGAGCTTAAGCAGAGTTAATTGCTTCCTCTGTTTGGTGAATACGCAATCTAGTTCATGCATTTAATACTATTGTATTCAATGCAATGTATTTATTGATTCTGAAATAGTTTCCACACCATCTCCTCTAGTCCAGATAAGCTCCTCAGGACAGACACAAGAACATTTCAGCTCTAGATCCATAGCTCTAGATGTTAAATAAGTTTTGGCTGAAAGAAGAAATGAGAGGAGTATTGTCTCTGTAACTCAATAACCCCAGATATGCAGATAATATCACTCTAATGGCAGAAAACAAAGAGGAGCTAAGAGCTTCTTGATGAGGGTGAAAGAAGAGAGTGAAAAATCTGGCTTAAAACTCAACATTCAGGAAGCTAAGATCACGGCATATGGTCCCATCACTTCATGGCAAATAGGGAAAAAGTGGAAGCAGTGACAGATTTTATTTTCTTGGGCTCCCAAATCACTGTGGATGGTGACTGCATCCATGAAATTAAAAGATGCATGCTCTTTGGAAGAAAAGCTATGACAAACCTAGGTTGCGTATTAAAAGCAGAGACATCTTTGCCAACAAAATCCGTGTAGTCAAAGCTATGGTTTTTTTCCAGTGGTCATGTACAGATGTGAGAGTGGGACCATAAAAAAAGCTGAGCACTGAAAAATTGATGTTTTTGAATTGTGGTGCTGTAGAAGACTCTCAAGAGTCCCTTGGACAAGGAGGTCAAACCAGTCACTCCTAAAGGAAGTCAACCCTGAATGTTCATTGGAAGGACTGATGCTAAAGCTGAAGTTCCAATACTTTGGCCACCTGACATGAAGAGCCAACTTATTGGAAAAGACCTTGATGCTGGGGCAGAAGGAGAAAGGGGTGACAGGATGAGATGGTTGGATGGCATCACTGACTCAATGGACATGAGTTTGAGCAAGCTCTGGGAGATGGTGAAGGATAAGGAAGCCTGGAATGCTGTAGTCCAAGGGGTTGCAAGGAGTCTGACATGACTTAGTGACTGAACAAGAGCAACTCACATTTGTCCTGTGTATTTTATGAAATGTAATGTTTACAGTTTTCACACTCTGGAGTATAAACAAATTATAGCCACCATGCACAGGTCCAACACAAATGGTGAGGCTAGAGATGATAAAATTCAGTATACAAATTGTCATTTCCTTTTCCCACACCCATGGCAAGCATTTTTAATCAATCATGGCATTCTTTCTATAATTAGAGTGGGTCTTCAGAATCCTCATCACAGAGCCCCAGGGAGCCACCACTGATCAGCTGGAGCAGGCGCAAGAGTTCTAACTATATGCTTTTCCTATTATTCTGAACACTTTCACAGGAAAGTGATTTTCAAGATTTACAATTAATTTACAATTAATGAAATATAATCCTTCAGGTGAACATTATCACCTTGTACATATCAAGGGTTCTCTAAAACATGCCATTATACCCTTAACGTTCCCTAGAATCCTTCCCATGCAATGCCAAGTTAAATGAGGCTTCAGTGACTCACACTGTAACCTGCAATTAAATGTTTTCAATATTAGACTATTATCATTCACCATCTTTAACTATAATGCACAGGTCCCATTAAAAAAAGTTGCTATTTTCACTCCTTCTGAAGTTAAAGGGGAAGAGAGGAAATACAAGTGCTTGTGGATGGCAACTCTTGAACTATCCCTCTGCCAGCAAGGCCTACCAGGAAAGGAGCTGCTTCCTTGGCTGTGCGGACCAACTTAGCAAGTAAGAAACCTTTGCATTCCTGTAGGTGTGGGATTATCCCCTTCCTGCCGCTCTGAAGCATCTGATCCTCAGGCCAGCACAAAGAAAGTTGTGTTCTTTAATTGAGGCATTAACAGACAGAATGAGAAAGGTTGGGGGGCAGGGCATACTGAGAAGACAACTAAAATTACCACTCCCTGCAAAGCCTGGCTTTGTGAGTCCTGGCGGGGGGGCCTGCAACAACTCTGGTAGTGGCATAGTCCCAGACCAGGCTCTCAGGGACTCCAACAAATAGAATTATACCCGGGGTCAGAGAAATCTGTTCATCAACAACTTTTCCACACCCCTTGCTGGTGGTAAGAACTGAACAGTGACTGAGAGAAAGCCAGTGGTAGAAAGCCAGTGACTGAGAGAAAGCTTGATACTCTTAAAAACTCTACTTCCTGATCAACTCCATAGAACAACTAAGGCAAAGTTCTGTATGCAAAAGCCTTTTATGATGTCTTAATTGGAATAGATGTTTTAGGTAAGTTTTTTTTAAAAGCATATTTTAAAACATTTCTTCTTTAAACATGTAGAAGGATCCATTCTTCTTATAAAAAAAAAAAAAGAGTTGTGGTAGAGGAGAGTGAAGGCAAGAGCAGTGGGGACACTGGCCACCAAAATTTTTGAGCAGGATATGAGGCAGGGGGTGAATTCCAAACACTGTGTGCTATTAACAAAACCATGGCTAATGCATGCAGTTTTTAAAATCACTTTATCACACACACAAAAAAATAAAATAAAATTACTTTATCACTCTAGATACTGGGAGTAACAGTAATAAGAGCAGCTAATGTTTATTTGAGCTATTTTTGGTGCCAGCCACTGTTCTGGGCACTTTACATGCTTTATCTCAATTGAGTCTAAATCAAATTTAGAAAGGAGACATTATTCTCTAAACACTAAGGCTTAGAGAATATAAGTGACACTCATAATGCCAGACTATTAATAATCAGAGGAGCCAGACTCAATCCTAAAAAGTTTCCATTTAGGCCATACCCTCATCCAGGAATAAAAAGTTCAAAAGTCATCATAGTATCTTCAAGGGTTTCAAAAGTCACAATGATTTCAAATTTATTTAGTGTATAGGTAGGAAGAAAATGTGACTGTTCTTTCTTTAGTCCTGAAAGAAAGAACCCTGTGGATTTTTTTTTTTTTTTTTTTTTTCTTCAGGGAGTGGGCCAAAGAACATTTCTGAGTCGGTCAGGAATGTTAAGCAGTAATACAAGGTTCTTACTCAGAATCTCCTAACTCAACTTTGGGTGTTTCAATTCCTGGGAAGGCTTGAGAGTATATAAGAAAATGGCATACTAGCCTGCGTAGTCACATCTGAACACTGTTATCTCAGTCACACCAACCTGTGATATGGCAGGTAGCAACTTGCACAAAGTTCAAGCTAAATCATAAGATGAAACGAGTCCCAGATCAGAGCCCAGCTAAGCATTTAGCCTCTGTTACTGAACTGTTAGGGGAAGCACACTGACTGAAACCGCCCACCCTGGCCAGGCACCATAGTAACCATTTGCATGAGTTGTTTTACGACAGGAGGTCCTGGTAAGGAACAGGGAACTAATAAGCCTCCACCAATCAGAAGAGTTTGGGAAAGGTCAAAAGGAGACACCACCTGTCCGATCACCTCCCAGAATCCTTCTCTCTGGCATCCATCTTGGCTGAACAAGGTGTGAACCCCCAGGAAGGACTCTGAATCAGAATGATTGGCTAAGGACAACCCGGAAACTAATCCCATCACCATAAAACCCAAGACAGCCATGTGGCAGAGCTGTTCTCCTGGGTTCCCTTACCCTCCTGCTCTCCGCCTAGGTGCCCTTTCCCAATAAAACCTCTTGCTTTGTCAGCACATGTGTCTCCTCGGACAATTCATTTCCGAGTGTTAGACAAGAGCCCAGTTTCAGGCCCAGGAAGGGGTCCCCCTTCCTGTAACAGAACCACAGAAGTGACTGAATTATGACTATCAAAAGGCATCAAAGTCTTGCAAGGATTTCTTGGAATCTGTCATTCAAATCCTTACTGATTTGATTAGAAATTCCTCTTTCCAGGAAACCCTGGTAGACTGAAATAAATGTGACAGCTAAGCTGAATAGATAAGGCAAAACATACTTTGAAAATGATTTGAGGATACTACAGGGTTTACTGTTCAAAAAAGATTAAAGGCAGTAAAATCCAAACATGAAGTTAAACGTTTGATTTGTGCATGGAACCTCCATTTGCTATTTCAAAAGCAGATAGTAAGAGGGAAACATCAGACAAACCCAAATTGAAAGGAATTATGCAAAATGTCTAACCAGTTATCCTCAAAATTGTCAACGTCATCAAAAAGAAAGAAAATCTGAAAAATGATCACAGTCTAAGGACATTAAGTGGATGAATGGCATCACCAAATTGATGGACAGGAGTTTGAGCCAGCTCCGGGAGATGGTGATGGATAGGGAAGCCTGGCGTGCTGCAGTCCATGGGGTCGCAAAGAGTCAGACACAACTGAGCAAGTGAACTGACTGACTGACTAAAGGACCTTAAGAAGACATGGTAACCAAATGTAACATGGTCTCTTAAATGGATCCTGGGACCACCCCCCCCCCCCCAAAAAAAAGGACACTATATAAACTAAGAAAATGCAGTGAAGTCTGGCGTTTGGTTAAGAGTAATGTACTAGTGTCAGTTTCTGAGCTTTGACAGATGCAACAATAGTAGGATATCAACAACAGAGAAAAATGGATAAAAGGTATATAGGAGTCTGTTATATTCTTACAATTTTTCTATAAATCTAAAATTTTCTAAAATAAAGATTATTTAAAAAACAAATCCATAAGAAGACACCCAGTAGACAGTGCCCTTCCAAATGGCCATATATTAAAAGTATATCCATTAGCATTTAAATAGTGGGCAATGTATAGTTAGCATTCAATAAGAATATTTTTTTTCTTTATTTTTTTATTCTTTTTTATTTTTTTCATTTATTTTTATTAGTTGGAGGCTAATTACAATATTGTAGTGGTTTTTGTCATACATTGACATAAAAAAAAGAATATTTTAAATAAATGATAAATGAATAAAGTGGATCCTTCTTTCTAGTTAAAAAGAAAAAAAGCCTTTGATTTTTTTCATTATCTTAAATCTACACACTCAGCTTCATTTTCAAGAGCCTCTACAAAGTAGCTAAACCCTATTTTGTACAGATCATCAGCATACTACTGCTTGAGTCGAAAAAAGTCTTCTGTCCACGGCCATACCACCCTGAACGTGCCCAATCTCGTCTGAAAAAAGTCTTCTCACTCTCCTAGGATTACTCAGCCTTCATTCCTACCTTGGCTTTGTAGTCCTCTTGCCCCAAAGCTAATGCCCTCCCAACTGATTCCATCTATTCTAGGGTAAATTCAAGTTCAACTGACTCTAAGAATTGTTTATAAACATGCCTTCTTTTCCTGAAATCTTCCTTCTCTGAACTCCTAGTGCCTACTTTGTCAGTTCAACATGTATATATAACATTTCTATGTAAAACTGCTTTAGAATGATCAGTCTCAGATTGTGGGCATTTAGCTTCCCTTTTGATCCAAAATCACTTAGGAGAGATTTTTAGAGACAGGAAGGGGGTGGATAGGAGGGATTTTAAAAAGGACACATGGAAAATATGTTCAATATGTTTCTTATTCATGGTTTCATGAATGTAGACATTTATCTTACCAAACTGTATACCTTATATATGTACAATTTATTGTAGAGTGATAAAGTTGTTTAAAATATCTATGTGATTCAATGTTTTGGTTTCTAATTTATTTACAGTTTTATACAACTATTGCAAGACAATGTGACTTTATTTTCTGAGTTTTAAGCCAAAAATAAACCTCAATAAATTCTAACTTTTGAATAATATTACATGACACTTGAAAAAGGGTGTGTGTATTCTCTAATATTAAGTAATTTGAGACATCTCATTCATTTGTTAAGGACAGAGAAAGTTAAAGTCTCTTAGTACTATGGTATCCTGGTCAACTTAAAACTGACTAAACTTTTAAAAAAAATTAGCAAATCAGATCATTGCTTGAGTTTATAGCATAATGCTAATTATGTGCCTTGGAGTCACATCTTCATATGGCTCTTCATTATTTAGAGCATCCTCAAGAAACTTAAATCTTTCAGTCACTTTCCAGTTGCCCCCTCTTACCCATAATGCTCTGTTATCTGGATCTGGACACAAGGACATGACTTGTGTGACTGAACTATACCAAATCCCTGATGATTTGTTGAGAACTGGCCATATGCTGACTATAGTTTCCTCACTGACCAGTACCTGTGACACCAACTTTGGCTCAGGACAATTAGCCTGTAACAGGTTCCAACCTCAGAATGAAGGGGCAGCTATAGTCTTTGTTTGGGGCTCTGTCTCTTTGACCAGCTTCCTGTCTATGTCCATTCCCCACTCTATAGCACCCTGTCTTTCCTACTGCTGACTTGTGTGTCTTCGCTAATTTTTTCCTTTTTTCCCCCCAACCTGTCCTGCTGCCTACAGTGCTGCTTCATTAAACAGTAAATCAGCTCCACCTTCTTGCCCTGCTTCACCAAATTCTACCACATTCAACTTACTACGGTTATTAATTTTCTTTTTTTCAGGCCATATACAACCTCATCCACCCAGACAGTTAAAAATGATACTAACAATTTTTGCATTTCCATTACCAAACAAAAATTCCAGTGTATCTTGGTCTCTTTTTTATATACCTTACATATAGCAATGTATTTATGCAATATAGTGGAAGGAGCTTCAAAACTGCAGGCTGAAGGCTCTAAGTCCTGGTTCTGTCACTGACTAGCTGTACTATCTCGAATAACACTCAACCTTACTAAGCTCCAGTTTCCTCACATTTCAAATGGCAATGTGAGAATTAAGTGAAATAATGCAGGTAAAATATCTTACCAACTGTAAAATGCTACACAAATGCAAGATATTGCAAATAGACAATGTGTGTCTATTCTTAAGGCAGGTATATTTCTTTGAGCTCTGTAAAAAATTAAGTAAAATATTCCATTTCTGGCACTAAAAGCTATCAACCTTTTTGAAAGTCTCACAGTAGTTTGGTAGATATAAAACTAGAGACAAAAATTGCCTTCCTGAATCCTAGAGCTTTATGTAGAAGATGAAGCAGAGAAGATATAAAACACAAGCTTACTTCAATATGGAGAAGTGGATAAAATTGAGGTACTAATCAAAATGTTTGAAGACTGTCATCCTTCTAAGAATAATGCTATGCTTAAGAGCCATGTGTTCAACATCTGCAAACCAAAAGCAAATGAAAAATTCTATTAGCTTGTACCAGAAATATGAATACTCAGCTGAAACTAAGACTATTGTGGGGGGTATAATTCAAAGTAATATCAGGATGAAAATGATGAGTGAGGAGAAAAGGTAAAAATTATTACATAAACACAATTTATTTTGGAAAAGCATATGAGCACATGCAAGGCAGCAAAATCTAAACTTTCTCTTGGTAACTGAATAGCAGAGTCAGCACAGGGTTTCAGAAGAAAATTGGAAACCAAACGGAACCAGAGAAGTTTCAGCTGGGAAATTTTTCCTGATTTCTCAAGGCCAGCGTCAGGTACTTTATGTTTTATGTTCCAATGGTCCCTCACACCTACTTCAATTGGAAATTACTACCATAATGTGCTACAACCATCTGTCAAGTTGCCCTTTTTGAAAAGCAGAAACCATGTCTGTTTTTCCTTTGTGCCTCTACTACCAAGCATGTCACCTGCCACATGATGATCAATAACTGTTATGAAATGATAAAGGAACTACACTTTGACCAGTAACATATCTGCTGATCAGTTCCGCTTCTTCTCAGGACAGCAAACAAAATACATTCATTTTAAAATTGTTAAGTTTTAGTGCATGACTTATGGAAATCATTATTTTATTGAAACCCAACTGTTTTGTATAGTCTTATCCTAGACAGAATTTTAGGGGCCTACTATTCAGAGTCATAATCTGGGCAAGATCATTCCAAGGTTGATTTCTGATGTCAGTGAAAGCAAAATCACAGGGTTAGCTGCCTTGCCTATAGGAGAGATCAGCCATAGATGGCTTGGCAGGTTACACTCTGCACAGCTCTATGGAAGTGCTCTTCACCTAGATTAAACGCTTAAGAGTCGGGTAACACAGTATGTACAACCCATTTGATATGCCAATATCAGGTGGCTTGATGAAATTAGCCTATTATGCAGGCAAAATATGTATCCTTATTCCCTCAGCAATTTCACAAGTGAATGCCTTTGCTTAAATAATAAAGGGTTAATGTTCTTAGACCATTTCATGGATAATTTAGTGACTATAAAAAATAACTCACATCTTCTGAATTTTTAACACAGAATGCCAGTTCTTTGAGCTGTTAAAACAGATCCTAGCAAAAGTGATTGAGGGACCAATTGGATCAGAGAAACACAGGAATAAAGGTTAAACTCATTCTTTCATTTAGGATATCCCAGAACCTCTAATATGTTAATCTATAAAAGGCATTACATTATACAGTGTTTCTCGAATTTATTTTACCGCAGATACTTTGTCAAGAACATTTTGCAGGACTAATGTGATCTCATAAATCATGCTCAAAAACACTGCCCCAGAGTACAGCATCCTCTCAATTTGTTTTAAACCCCCACCCATTGACCAGAAACTATAAGGTGGAGACCAGGATTCATAAATTATTTTTACTATTTGCTTTATTAAGGGATAATTAACACAGAGCATTATATTAGTTTCAGATGTACAACATAATGATTTGATATTTGTGTATGCAAAATGGTCACCACAATAAATCTAGTTACCATCTGTCACCATACAAAGTTACAATTTTTTTCTTGGGGTGAAAACTGCTAAGATAGACTCTCTATAATTTTAATAAGCTTCCACAGGGGATTTTTAAATCACCAAATAGGCAGCAGTCAGTGGACTCACCTTTGGGTACAACTCCACACTTCAGCCCAATTTCTCATTACTACACATTTCCAGCCTCAAAAGTTAAATTTTTGTGGCTCATCTTTCACAGAGTTCAAAATCTTTCATGTCTACAAGCAAGTGTGTAAAATAGAAAGACTGTCTTATTTTTAGTTCCAGATTTACTATATTATAGGTTCAGATTTCTCATACTGTTAGCAAGGCTTCTCACTTGTTGAAAGCAGAATTTTGAGATGCATCCCCATAGAGATTAAAACAGGATTAATATGTTCAAAATGCAAATAAACACTTAGAGGCTTTTCGTCCCTAGAATTCTTTTCACAGGCATCCACAGAATCATGGAAGATTAGAATTGAAAGGAGTGCCTAGAGGGGTTAAGCTATTTACCCATAGTCATATAGCTCATTAGAGGCAAAACTGGGGCTTAAATTTAGAACTCTCTTATTCTGGTGCTTCTTATTCTACTCAAATCAACATAGCATCTAGATATTTATTCTGAACACCCAAATTTCTCACAGCTATGAATCTATTTTGGGGGCAGTCTTTATGTCCTCAAATTAGGAAAAACAAAAAGAAGAAGGAAAAGTATTTTTGTTTTTATTTTTTAACAATAACTTTAAAGATAATTATCTGAAAATTAAATAAAGACTCCAAAGCTTTGTTCAGATGAAATAGATATTCCAGTATCTACCACTCCTCCTCAAATCCAATTCTGCATCATCACCATCTCTTACCTGAACCATGACAATAATTCTATAATCAAACTTGTGTCTTTCCAAGTCAGCTTCAGTTTCCACCCTACAGGAAAAGTTGTCTTTTAAAAACAGAAAACTGGTCATGTTATTTTCTTTATTCAACCCTCCAGTGACTCCCTATTACTCTTTAGGTTCACAACCCAAAAGATCTTTTAAAATTTTGCCTCTCCAATTCTTTTTTTGGCCAATCTCCCCTTGTGCACCAGGCTTCAACCATACTGACTTTTTTTTTAATTACACTATGCTTTTTGACATCTCAATATTTTACTAAATATTTTCCCTCTGCTTAGAACATTTCCTACATCCAATTCAAGTTCAGCTCCCTTGTTGCACTAACTAAAAATCAGCCTGTGACTCTCAGGTTTAAAATTTATTCTGGGATGTCCTCTTTGGCCTTCATAGACCTGGCTGCTCTACCACTCTGCATTCTAATTGTTTACTTAAATGACTCTTCTCCTAGATTGTAAGCATGATGAAGGCAGACCATAATAACACACTGGTAATTCAATACTTATGGTGGAAGAAACAAAAGGGAAAAGAGAAGGATGGAAAATGACTGGGTGGAACAGAGGAAGGCAGAGAAGAGAGGAAAGGGAAGAAAGCAGTGGAATGAAGAGAAGGAAACATAAGTTGCTATCTTTCCTAATGCAACACCCTTAATATGATTAATTAACTTTTTATCTGGTATGACTATAAAAGAGATACTCTGAGTACTTCCCATTCACTTAATTAATACAGTTCAAGGTTTCAAAACAACACAAAAATACGTAATTGTATGAACTAGAGTACAAACCCAGTATCAAATAACATAATGAAAAGAGTGAAAATATAGCAGGTGCATTAAAACACTAAACACTAAGCATGCAAACCATTCCTCCTGAAAAACACTACATATCCCAAAACTCAGAGATACAGGAAGGTATTAAGACATTTGCTGCTCAATTAAAGCTTACATTAAAGAAATAACACTTCTGTAAATTAGAAGCAACACTCCTTTTATGGCAGTAAAAATGACTCCACAGTTTTGTTGATAAACTGTTATTTCTATAGAGGGAGGTCTGAGATCCTATGTATGTCTACAAGCAGTAGACAGGATCTTAATTTTGAAAGTCTCATGCTAGACATCTAAGACCACAACTGTAAAAGCACATACAGCTCAATTTATCTGTCTTGGAAGGAAAATGAGCCAACTGGACCCTGCTGGGATTTGTACCTGAAAGTCACAGAAAAATCTGAAGATCCAGAAACGTTCTTAAGGCACACCAGTTAAGCAAAATAAATTGAGAGATGCATTATTTTTGAGAAGGCCATTGGCTGAACTAACAAAATTAAAAGTCATAATCACCGAAAAATAAAATAGATACATATATATTCTAATTTTGCCTCAGTTATTTCTCTGTAATTGAATTTTTTCTATTATGTATAGTGATATCAATTCTTAAAAAATCCAAAAAAAAAAAACAAAAACAAAACTTTATATGACACAACTAAGAATCACAGATTCTTCTATAGCTGGAAGCAATCTCAGAAATAATTTAGTTTAAATTCTCATTTTATAGATTAGAGAAACTAAACCCAAGAGACATGAAATGACTTGAGCAAGGTCACATTATGAAATATTAATGTGAGGACCAGAGGACCAGAACCCTAATCACCTAATTCAGAATTTAGATTTCTGAAGAGCAGATCACTCTGGGGAGCACCCATATTTTTATATTCAGTACTGTTTTGTTTTGTTTTGTTTTGTTTTCAGAGCAAATGCATCACATTCTATTTGAGCTTGTAGACATCATCTAAAACCCCCAGATGGTTTCATATCAACTTCCTCCAAGGCAAATCACCCTCATCCTGAATTTGCGCAATAGATTATTTTTACTCTAAATGAAGAACTTTATTTATATCCATGTTATATTTTATCGTGGTGCTTTCAGATCTTTGTTCCTGCCTTTTGAAGTCAATTTGAATTCTGGATCTGCATTCATAGTATTAGCTACTACCTCCCCAGTCTGAATCACCTATGAGTTTGAAGAGCATTACCTCCTATGTCTTCATTCAGGTCACAGAAAAGTCACAGAATAGGGAGGGCAGAAAGGCAGCTAGCCAACCTGCCAGGAGACTGGATGCCAGAATCAGGACATACGGCTTGTGGTTGTTCAGCAGGCTCTGAACTCACCTAAAGATTCTTTCCCTCAAGCAACATTTTTCTAACCTGTTTTAAATTCTATAACAAACACAATTGCATTGACTACCTATAAAGCCTTATAGTAGAAGCTTTGTAAAATAAAATCTTGCATGTCTAGCATGTTTTACAGTTGACAAAGTACTTTTTTATACATTATTTCATCTGCAACTTAGGGAAGGCAAATGAGTCAATAATTATTACTTTTGTTTAAGGAAACTAAGTTTCACACAGATTGACTGACTTATTCACCACCTGAAAGATAATTAGTATTGAGGCAGAGAGTCCCCATAGTCTTAAGCTACCACTTTTTATGCTATTTTGTTTAGAGAGCACAGGTAATTGTCAAATATATGACTGACATAAATACCAGTGCCCACAGTACAAATCTGCAAGTGAATTATATCCAATTTTCTAAACCCTGTGAAAGCCCAAAGGGAGAGAAATCTCTTTTAGAAAACTTCCACATGTCTTCTCAAGATGGACTCTGTAGGATTTCATAAACCCTCTTTCAAATATTTACCATAAATGTACACACATGTGCACAAACACACATACAACATCCCCATAGCCTGGCATTTCCTATTCTGAATACTTAAGATTGCCCACCTGTTCTGCCTTTTGTCCCAGTAAGTATGCCTTTATAGTCAAGAAAAAAGGTCCTGGTCTCCCAAAATGCTATTAGGAGACACCCAAAAACCAACAAAAGAGTATCTTGGTTTCCCTTATTCCTGTTATTTAAATGACATACTCAACTTCCTGATAATGCACTGGTTTCCAGGATAAGACTATTCAAAAGCTTATATTCAATCCCCAGTTTTCCTGCCTCTTAAGGCCTAGCCAATAACCAGATTTATACTCACTTTTGTATACTTGCACCCCACACTCAGGTTAGCTATAAAATATCAGATACCATTCTGAGGTTCAGCTTCCACAGATCTGTGAGACCCCACACACACATACACAAGCCAGATATCATATCTTAAGGGTATCTTCTGTGTCATAACCAGGCTGACTATTATAAAAGACACATACAATGCTTCACAGTTACATAACATTTCAGAGTTTATGAAACACTTTCATAGACATCACTGTGATCCCCACACAACTTAAATGAACAGCTCAGATGTCATTATTTCCATTTTATAGATGAAGAAAGTGAGACCCAACAAAATAAATGACCTGCCCAAGGTCACAGAACTTCATGAGTGGCCAAAATATAATTTAAAGTCCTCTCATTCAAGGTTGGTAGGAAACCTAATATTTAAAAAACTTGACTTAAAAAGATGCAGTCAAATAACAATTATTAGCCATGTCCATTCAAATGCAGCATTATAAAGAAAAAAGGTGTAGACATTTCACTTGATCTCGATAATGAGCCGTGCAAGGCCTCCTAGAGCAATCGTGACAATCTTAAATCTTTAACCCCAGATCATAGTTCAAACCAGCCAGTAAACACTTTAAACTGTGCTTTTCATGCATTGGAAAGAACATCTATTCTATTGAAGAGAGTGAATAAGAGAATGAAATTCAGGTGGATTAAGTTATTCTATTCAAAGGAATAAATTCTATTCAAAGAAGAGGAAAAATACCCTGTTCAACCTAGTGAGTGATCCGGATGGTAGTGAAAGGTATGAATCATAAGGCCACAAACACTGCAATGAGGAAGCAGCTGAGTTTCATCCTGACACAATAGCAAAGTGCCAAGCCTGTAAAAACTTAGCAGAAGAAGGAAGAAAAATGACAAAGTGCATTATAACTCTGAATAACATCTTGACAGAAAATAGAGGGCTCGGCAGGCTCTTACACGTTAAAAATCATGCCCTGTATGATGCAGGCTGTACCTTCTCAGAAAAGAAATCACAGCCAAGCTAAATGTAGAACAAGGAAGAGCAAAAAGCCAGGAGGCAAAAACTCATCGAGAAACAGATCATTCAAAGGACGTTCTAGAGCAGCGATTCTCCAAGAGTTGTCCCCAGACCAGCAGCTTCAGTGTCAGTTGGGAAGTTTTTTAGAAATGCAAACCAACAGGTCCTTCCCAGGCCTACCAATCAAAAATGCATGGGGTGGGATCCAGCTATCTGTTTTAACAGGCCTTCCAGGTGATGCTAACTTTTAGCCAGCCAAGAACATGTTAGTTACCGTACTAACTCACATCACCTGCTTTGTGGCCGTGCTTTCAGTCGAAGAATGTGAGCGTCAGATGATGAGGTGTGCTCTTCCATCTGTCATGAGCCCTGGATGTGATACAGCTTTGACACATCTCGGCTGTGGGTGCTATAAACAGCAGTCCCATTTAGCATTATCCTCTGAAAGCTTGATAAGCACAAGGGGACAGGTATGAGATCATTAATCATCCAATTATGGTCAGCATGCAATTAAAATTAATTTATTCTTCCTCAGTTATTTACTATGTGGAGAAGTGGTTTTCACACTCTGTGTGCTAAGTCACTTCAGTAGGGTTCAACTCTTTGCCACCCTATGGACTGTAGCCCACTGGGCTCCTCTGTCCACGGGAATCTCCAAGCAAGAATACTGGAGTGGGTTTCACACTTGGCATACCTCAAATTCATCTAGAAGTATGGTTTGTTAAAAGATTCCTGAGTCCCAATTCTGGAGTTCTTAATTCAGTAGGTTAAGGGTGGGGCCAGATAACTTTCATTTCTAGCAAGTTCCCAGGTGATACTGAAAATTACTGGTCCAAAGACAGCATTTTGAGAACACCTACTAGAGAACAACAACAACAAAAATCAGTGTTGTAGGTACACTGGCCCTGGCTTGTACTAGCAAATGCTTAACAGTTTGCTCTCCAGGAAGGAAATTAAAACCATGAAATCAATTATTGGTAGTATTCACCAATGTCCTAGTATAAATACTCCAACCATAGCCCATATGAAGCTACCAACATGATGCCACTCAGCTGTGAGTCAGAAAGAGGTGTGCACAGTTCACTTCTAATAGCCAGCTCCAGTGCACCACTGTGACCATCTCACATTTCCCTGGACTTTATGTTTAAAGACTAAATACCATGCTGCTTAAATCCCACAGTTCCTCAGGGAAGGAATTTGCTGGGTCAAACATATGTCCCATGTTAATTCTGCTTCATTCTTTGGTGACTCACTGCATCTAGCAGGAGAGTGATACAAGGATTCATTCCTCACAACAAAACTTATAGTAAATTTCCCCAAATGGAGATGCATCATCCTGAGTATCCAACACTCAGAAGTTGATTTGGGAATGGCCCTGACAGCAGACTGTTCACTAGAAAATGGGAATAGTATAAAAGTAAATGGGAAAATATAAAAACTGTATTGCCAGGCAAGTTGTATAGTGGGATTTCTAAAGTAAAATGGAGGTGATTAAATCTAAGGAAGAATTCAAATATTAAATGTGGTCAAACTGCTATGTGGCACAGAGCTAATAACCCAGTTCTTTTTTAAATACAGAATAAATGCTCCTGGAGTGAAACCTTCAGAAACCTTAAATAACATCCAGTAAGAAAAGATTAAAGGAAAGGAACCATATTCTGCTTTCCTTTCCTTTTGAACCTCTAGTAAACATACATTCTGAAAAAAATTCTTTGACTCTGAAATCCTGGCATCCTCCCACATCCTGACATAGCCTTTTTTTAAAATGCCATTTGTGCTCCCCTCAACTGACCAATCCTCAAGTCTGGTCAATAATCCTGGTCAGAATCCTGACTCACATAATCAAAATATGACTGCAAAAGTGAAGATACAGGTTTCTTTAATCAAGATACAGAGAAAACATGAGTCAGCCAACCAGGGGCCTTTAAAAGACTCTCTTCAACCAACAGATTCTCCTGACCATGAGTTCCAATCAAAATTATTGCTGAATATGTAATATCTGGAAGTGTTAACATTATGAATAAACATCAAAAACCTTTTGACTGAGGACAAAGTGACACCCAATTTGAATAACAATTTTCTCCATGTACTACTGAAAATAGTTTTTTTGAACATTTTTATCAAGTACTGACAGACAAAGATGGGGCTTCCCTGGTGGCACAGTGGTAAAGAATCTCTCCGCCAGCGCAGGTTCAATCCCTTGGTCAGGAAGATCCCCTGGAGAAGGAAAGGGCAGCCCATTCCAGTATTTTTGCCTGGGAAATTTCATGGGCAGGAGAGCCTGGCAGGCTACAGTCCATGGGGTTGCAAAGAGCCAGACATGACTTAGCGACTAAAAACAGAAAGGGACAAAGACAGATGGTCCATGTATCACTTGAAAACCCAGTCTTCTCAAGCTTTCAGCCACCTGTCACCTAGTTGCCATGAGCAAACAGCAAGCCCGGCCTGGAGAGCTTAACCTACATAGAGTTCACTTGGAGTCGATCAGCACAGCTCCGTAATTCTACACTTGAAAAATCTCTCTTGTTGTTGGACCACAGCCAGAACAAAATTAAAGCATTTCCTATTCAATTTTGCCAACTGCAAGAACTCATTTACTTAAAGCTTGACAACGATAAGTTGATTCAATTGCCATTCAAGAAGAAGCAGATTTGTAAAATGTGTTTTCCTGTCAGCAGCTCACACTAAGCTTCCATTCTCTTTGCTTCTTTCTCTTTTTCCCAAAGATTCAGAAAAAACTGTAATCCTGAGAACATAGTTTTTTTGGCAGCCCCTCCCATTGAGGAACAAGAGTCACTGGTCATAATACATGTACCATTACATGCCATGTACATACCGCTGTGTTTCTGAGGACAGATACAATGAGGAAGATCTATAAGCTTCTTTACTCTCTGCATCCTCGTGGGCACCACTCTGCTTACAGATACCTCCTTCCTTACTCAAAGCTTTTAAACCCACAAGGGTCACTCCTTTCCTTAATCCAAAACCAAGCAATAGTACAGATCTAAGTCTGAAAGGTCTTTTCTATTATTCTCCTCCCTCCAACATTCTTTGCATCAACAAGGGCAATAATATGTTTTTCAACAAACTGAAGAGCAAATTAGACCTGGCTGGTTTACTTTTACATAGATATCCTAGGATAAAACTCAAAAGTTACAAAGTCTTTTATGATGCATGACCTAAAAATATGACACAGGTCAAGAACCATGGATCAAATAGAAGAGTGAAGCTAAAATCACTTATAGAGCACTCAGAGAGATCTTGTTTTTTGAAGTCCAGAACACACTGAGTTGATATTAGGTGATTCACATATAAGCAATTTTTCTTTAATCATTTTTTGCTTAGAACCCACAGCTTAGTAATAAATGATATCTATTATTAGCACTGTTACAATGATGTTCCTTTGTCTTCTAAGATGTAATTCTTTAAGAAAACCACTAGTCCTTTGCTGAGAAAAAGGTTTCAGTTGCATGACAATACTCAAATAGTGGACTCCTAGAGAACCATAGAAGGGTAGGTATTGAAGCTGTTTCTAAATTCAGCAGAGGAAAAAGCACCTTCATCAATTAGACATAATTACCTTAGTTTTGGGGCTTCCTTGTGGCTCAACTGATAAAGAATCCACCTGTAATGTGGGAGACCAGGGTTTGATCCCTGGGTTGGGAAGATACCCTGGAGAAGGGAAAGGCTACCTACTCCAGTATTCTGGCCAAGAGAATTCCAAGGACTGTATAGTCCATGGGATCACAAAGAGTCAGACATGACTGAGCAACTTTCACTTCACTTTCTTCACCTTAGATTTGGGTAGCATGTCTGTTATGCATTTCACCCCCCACCCGCCCACTCTTGGTACTAGATAGAGCTTAAGATTCTCTAGTAGAGGAACTATGCATATATACATGTATATGCAAGGGTGTGCTGGTGTGTGTTTTACATTTCTGTATTATCAACTCTTGGTTCATAGAACCCACTTTGGA
This sequence comes from Dama dama, assembly GCF_033118175.1. Lineage (NCBI taxonomy): Eukaryota > Metazoa > Chordata > Mammalia > Artiodactyla > Cervidae > Dama > Dama dama. Next base: position 26,499,543 of record NC_083695.1, read on the forward strand.
AATTTTAGTTAAATAGAATGCACTTATGTAGAAGCACTAAAATATAGCCAACAAACTCTGGACAAAATGCAGGAGGTCTATTTCTGAAACTGAACTATCCCAGGGCAGTGTTTATAAAAAGTTAAGTGGAATGATTTATAAGACCTTTTGCAGCTCCAAAACGTATCATTTCACTGCCCCTTCTGTTTTATTTGGAGAAGACAAGTATGACCTATGTTACCAATATGTGTCAATACACCCACAAATTAAAAAAAAAAGAAAAAAAAGGAGCAACAATAAAGGCTTGACGTTTAAAATAGTTGAAAGTCATGAAAGCATCAAGTAAAATGGACTGTGATAATGTCATGAGGCCACAGAAGATTTTAAATGAGAGTGTGAACCTGGCTTCCTTTTCGGAGCTGAACCTCTCAAATCCGATTTTCTTCATTCCATGACATTTGTCAATGACCACTACTGATCACCTGTTTGAAGATGTTTGAGCTAGAGGTTTATAGTGATTAGAGAGGTGGGGAAGGGGCAGCTGTCAGAAATGTGACTAGAGAAACGAAAGCATAACCAGAGAAATAAAAGCATAACCTAGAAAATGAGAAAAAGGTAAAAATTCTACTTCTCAGATGACACATGACACAGATATGAGTATTTCGCAGAGAAGTCATAAAAATGTACAGAATTACTAAGCATGCAATCCAGTGAAATGCAATCTAATAAATGTCTTATCAAAGCAAAAAGATGTAAAACCTCATAATAATAAAATTTTTCATCCATTCTGACTACCTAGGCTTAGATCCAAAATAATACTTAATGCCCCATAAAAAAAGTGTACATAGACAACTGTTTCACGATATTCATACAGCAAGAAGTGTGAAATGTGAAAGCATTGATGGTGACTTTTCATATGTCAGTCTCCTAATTTCCTCAAATGTCTCAAAAAAGAACATTCAGGAAGGCACTAACTGAAAAACAAAATGAAGAGACATATGGGCAGAGAAGACGAACACATTATAATACATTTAATTTTATGATAGATATAATTTCCCACATATAAACACAATATAATGCTCTCCTATCTTAAAATTCTTCATTATATTCCTCAGTGAGGATCTCCTGCAACTTTGAAGATATCAGCCCTTGCCATGAAAATAGAGTTGCTCCATTTCATAACTGTGAAATTTAGATGTTTGAAGTATCCAGTTTGGGGTGGTAGGTGTTTACTTATTAATTAAGCAATCCTATACTGAAAATCCCTCAAGTTATTTGATTAGAAAGCCCATACATTGTTTTAAAAGCTATCACAAAGAGGCCACATATTGACCACCTGGGAAACTAGCTGAAGCTGAAGAATTCCTCGAACAATGTTCCAGCTACCATCTTCACCGTAAAATGTAAGAAACCCTCATTGCTCAAGAGGTAAATAATCCCAGACCAGAGTAGACCAACTAAATCAACTGAAATATTTTTCAAGTGGTATTCCTGAAACTGAGCAGGACCCTAAGGGGCCCTCCTGGCCACAAAAACCTTTTGGCGGCTCCATTTCTTGTTTGTAGGAAACAGTCTTCATTCAGCCTCCTGGACCAAAGAAGCAGGTTCAAAAGAGTAGGTTGCTAATTAGAGAAGAGGAAATCAATGCAGAAATACATGAAGAACAGACAAAAAATTCACCCCTGGCACAGGGTCCTGGTTCCTCCTCAAGGAATATACCTAACAATATCTTTGAGTTTCTCTGCAGAACTAAAGCTCCGACCTGGGCTTCCCAGGCAGTTTCATGATAAAGAAACTGCCTTCCAATGCCAGGGTGAAGATTTTTGATCTATGGGTCAGGAAGAACTCTCAGAAAATGAAATGGCAACCCACTCCAGTATTCTTGCCTGTGAAATCCTATGTACAGAGGAGTTGGAGGGCTACAGTCCATGGGGTTGCAAAAGAGTCGGACAAGACTTAGCGACTAAACAAAAACAAAAGCCTCAAGTCAGGGGGAGAATGGTGACTTCAGGCCAAGCACAAGATTCATGGAGCACTGACTGAGCAACAACACCTGTTCTCCGTGTTTGTTCCTGCAATAAACCTTTCTCGGCTCCAAACTCCAATGTTTTGCTTTGTTTGGCCTCACTGTGCATCAGGCATGTGGACTTGTATTGGGTAACATTTCCTTCTTTTCCTTCTCTTTTATAGACCAGGGGTCCCCAGCCCCCAGGCCACAAATGGTACCAGCTGATGGCCTGTTAGAAACTGGGCCACATAGCAGGAAGTGAGCGGTGGCAGAATGTAAAGCATCCCCATCCCCTGCCCATGGGAAAACTGTCTTCCACAAAACTGGTCCCTGGTGCCGAAAAGGTTAGGGACCACTGTGACTGACTGCTGCTGCTGCTAAGTCACGCCAGTCGTGTCCGACTCTGTGCGACCCCATAGACGTCAGCCCACCAGGCTCCCCCGTCCCTGGGATTCTCCAGGCAAGAATACTGGAGTGGGTTGCCATTTCCTTCTCCAATGCATGAAAGTGAAGTCACTCAGGCATGCCCAACTATTAGCGACCCCATGGACTGCAGCCTACCAGGCTCTTCCGTCCATGGGATTTTCCAGGCAAGAGTACTGGAGTAGGGTGCCATTGCCTTCTCCGCTGTGATTGACTATGTCAGGCCAACTCTGGCTTACCTGAAAGGACTTTATTTCTCCACTGCCTTTTCCAAGCAGCCATCTTTCATGCATACACACGCCAGATGGGATGGAGTCCTTCCACAGTACCACTTTAAAAGGCTTTGCAAACCTCTATCATTACCACCTCTATTTGATTTGTTTTCTATTCCCAACACCTGGGAGCACCTCTCTGTAACAAGAGAGAACCAACAAAAATTTGACTGAATGAATTGAACCCAATCAAATTTGACTGAATGAATAAAGTCTTGGTGTAGTATGTCAAAAATATTTTGCAGAATAGAATGAATTAGATTTTATTTGCTTTCAGTGTAGAATTACATAAAGTCATTATATCAAATTAATAGTTAACACCCTCTCTCCCCTTTTGTGTTTTATTTTTTAACTCATATTACTTATTAACTTTTCAATAAGCACAGAATTAGGATTCAGAGACACCCAAGTAAAAGGCTGCCCTGGCCTGTGACTAAACGTGGAATCCATATAATAAATCAATTTCTTCCCCATTTATAAGAGAGTTGGAATAACTGACTCAAGCAGAAGGTTTTCTTCTAGCTCTGTATTTCTACAATCCTGTGCAGTTACCTGGCATATAATATTAACTTCCTTGGGGGCTCAGACAGTAAAGAATCTGCCTGCAATGTAGGAGACCCGGGTTCAATCCCTGGGTCAGGAAGATTCTCTGGAGAAGGGAATGGCAACCCACTCCAGTATTCTTGCCTGAGGAATCCCATGGACAGAGGAGCCAGGCAGGCTATTGTCCATGGGGGTCCAATCAGACACGGCTGAGAAATGATACTTTTTTCCCTTGTAAGAAACTACATTAATTCTAACTGCAGTAATGTGGAAAGGGTCAGAATATTAACTAAGATAAACCTATTGTATACTTTTTTTTTTTTCCATTTCTTCATTTACTCTCTTAAGAAGGAGAGAGGCTAGCTAAACAAATTACATAATTAAAAAGGTTGAGGGCACCTCTTTTCTGCTAAGAATGCAAACTGGTCTTTAAGTGCTTTAGAAGTATCTATTTACTTACAAACAATGTAATTGCAATATGTGCAGTGCTGACACTGTTCAGACTAGTATTTTGATGAGCTAATTAGAGATCATCCTTATCTATTAATTAAAGCTCCACCAGACAGAATCTGAGTAGTTATAATAATTGCAGCTATTATATGTCCTTTGCGTGTGTGCATGCATGCTAGGTCCCTCACGTCATGTCCCACTCATAGCAACCCAGTGGACAGTAGCCCGCCAGGCTCCTCTGTCCATGGGATTCTCCAGGCAAGAATACCAGTGGGAAGCCATGCCCTCCTCCAGGGTATCTTTCCCATCCAGGGATTGAACTGGCATCTCTTCTGTGTCCTGCATTGGCAGACAGGTTCTTTACCATTAGCGCTACCAGAGGGAGTCAAACTAAGGCACTAAGGCAAGTATTCACCAATTTAGTTTTCCTTCCAATTCATTCAAATTAAGGGTGTTTGACTATGTTTATATTAAATGAAATTATTTTGTAAAAAAAAAAAAAGCGGGGGGGGGCGGTGGTGCTTCCCTGGTAGCTCAGACAGTAAAACATCTGCCTGCCAATGCAGGAGACCCAGGTTGGATCCCTGGATCTGGAAGACACCTTGGAGAAGGAAATGGCAACCCATTCCAGTATTCTTGCCTAGAGAATTCCATGGACAGAGGAACCTGCAAAGTTGTAGTCCATGGTTTTGCAAAGAATAGGACACAACTGATCCTCTGACACTTTCACTTTCATATTAAATAAATTATAAGAATTTTGATAGAATGTACATTAGATCCAAATTTCAGGATTACAGTAAGAAGAGCATTAGACAGGCAATCCTTACTTTCCAGCGCAGTAAGAATAGCTCAACAAAATGGGCACTTGTCATGATTTAAGTCTGTCTACACAAATACACCTGTAGCAGTATTCTGTTGAATTGAAGCATCATTTACGTAATGAGTAAATAAAGCATTTCAAATCAATAATCATGTGCTAGGTTTCAAATCAATAAAATTATGTGATTTTATAACACATGTGAAATAAACAGATGATTAACTTTTGGAATTTTATTATTAAATAGTTACATAAGCAAATATAAAGTACAATGATTGAATTGCCATACAAGATATATGGAAAAAAGCTCCATGAGCTTCAGAGTTAGGAAAGATTATACCTCTCTGCCAGAAAATAGGAGAGAAGCCAATTTTTATTCCCATGTACCCAGCTGCTTTAAAGAGTTTCCCATTTTTTCTTAATATATGAACATTAACCCTTCAAATATAATAGTGTTGGAATGAAGAATAAATGTAAAATACAATCAAGTGGAAAGAATGACAATTAAGAGGAGAAACAGTAATAGCTTGCTAACAGTAGAAGGCAGAAATAAGGAATAGTCATAAAGAATGAGCAAGAAACCCTGCTTTGCCACTTGTCAGAAACCACAAAGTTTGTATACCTGGTTAGTGATATTTCCAACTGCCATTGGTGTGAATTTAGACATAAGTTCTTCTAGTTACATTAGATTTCCTCTAAATTAGAATTTACTGCATACTCTTAATTTCACTGCTTAAAGAAATTAAGGCTCTTTCCTAAGCTTAGTCCCAATCACTATTCTTGTTCTTTTGAGTGGTTTATGTTTTTCCCAAATAATATTCATTAGGCAACTCAATTATAGGGAATGGTTCTGTTCCCTGGTTATTCTTAGTCGATACCTAAGTGAAAGTAGTGTATCCTTTTCTGGCTGCTGTTTAACACTAGTCATTTATTTGGTAGCGGACTAGCCTATTGATTACTGAAGGCTTGTAAAATTAATGACAGAGAAAGCCACTTAGCCTCGTAGTGTTCAATGAAATCCCCAGAGTTCCTTGAACCTTGTTTGCAAATTATTGTCTTTATGTCACTTGCTTTTACATACATGCAGCAGTTTCTTGTTTAAACCTTGGAAATTTGTTTTATATAAAGGTTTTTTCTTCATTTCTGTGATTGGCTAGTCCTTTGTGAAATCTTCAGAAAGATTTATATTGAGGAGTCAGTAAGTAGCCTAAGAGGTATGAAGAAATTGTTTCATGAATCAAACCATGTGTGTCAGTAGGAACATTCAGGCTGTTCCTTTCCATTATATTATAGAGTCAATGATTTAAAATGTAATTCTCCCTTTTCTCTGGTAGCAGAACATAGACTAAATAATATTCTCTCACAAAGAGTTGCTTGCAACATTTGTTTAAAGATAACTCTACTATGGTCCTAACATCTTGAAGAGTCAAGTTTCCTTCCCCCTGATTCCTGTATTTGGTTCATAATAAATCTGGTTTCAAATAGTCAGGATGTATTGGGTTCTGGAAAAGAGTGGAGTGAGAATGAGAAAATGTTTTAACAATAGTATTTCCAGGCATTGTGTGGAACCAAGAAATATGCAAGTTTTAGCACAAAAAAAATTACAATTAAGGAGACAAACTAATATACAGATTACAGTGCCTGGTATAATTTTTAAAAAGAGAGAGATCCATACAAACGATAAGGCATACTTTCTTTAGAAGTAAGTCTTGAGTAGGGCTTCAAAAATTGAGTAGTATTTGCATTGACATGGAGAAGTAAAGGATGCCATACTTGGCAAGGAGAAGGAAGAAAGTAACAAAAGTGTAGAGTGGACATGATCTATATTTGAGATGACAACTCTACTATCATTACTAATATATTCTTTCAATATCTACTAGATCACAATTGTTACTTTTGCTACTTGTATCTTTAATTTTTTTTTTCTTTTTGTCTGCTTATGTATCATTTTCTGATAGAGGACGCTGAAACTTTCCTGATGGTTTATTGTCAATTTCTCCTTGTAACTCTGTCAGTTTTTGCTTTACATATTTTGAAGCTATGTCATTAGGTGCTTACAAATTTATCAGTGTCATATGCTTTTGATGGATTTTTTCTTTTTTTTAAGTGGTTGAATTACTCTTTATTTATAGTGTGTTTTTCCCCCCTCAAATTCAATGTTCTCTCATATGAATAACACTATTATTAATTTTATGATATTACTATTATTTTTAATAATAGACAAAGATAAAATATTTCTTGTGATCAATATTTGTGTGGTATATCTTTTTCTATTTAGCTTCAAACTTTCTGGGTAGATTTATTAATATCCATCTATTATGATTACTGATATATTTGGACTTAATTCTATGATCTGATTTGCTATTTCATGTTTGCTTTCTTTATTCTCCTTTCCTGTTTGGTTAAAAAAGTTGATATAATTTTTTTCTTGGTGTATTTGGGATCCCTAGACTACATCCCTTCCCTTTCATGTTGCCTTCAATTTTTAATATCTGTAAATATATTTTTTCTTAGAAGATGTCTCAAGTTATTCAGTATTCCGGTATTAAAACACAGTAAAGTGAAAGTGAAGTAGCTCAGTCGTGTCTGACTCTTTGAGACCTCATGGACTGTAGCCCACCAGGCTCCTCTGTCCATGGGATTCTCCAGGAAAGAATACTGGAGTGGGTTGCCATTTCCTTCGACTCAAGTTTAAATTACTAACATACTATTGGATTGTTTTCATTGTTTTTTATCTAGAAAGTTGAATTTATCCTTTTTTAACCAAAAAAGCCTAGTTATTTCTATCTTTCACAGGTAGTAGAATTTAACTTAAATTTTTGATCTCTCTTTATTTCTTGCATCCCATGATTTCAATCTGTGTTTGCTTTTCTTTTTGCTTAAGTACATCTTTAATAGTGCTTTTAGTAGAGGATTCATGGGATAGATGGTCTCATCTTGTGTATGAAAATATACTTATTTTGGCCTTCTAAATATTAATCAGGTTTGGTTTATTAAGGTACAATTTTAGCTTGACAGTGTATTCATTTAGCACTTTTATTATGTTGCCCCTCTTTTCTTGTATCCAGTGTTGTTGAGAAATCATGTAACAATTTAATGGCCACAGACCTAATTTTATACCCAGGCAACTGCAAGCTTATGTATAAGCATCTGTTGATTTAAAATAGGAATAATCTAGTCAGCCCTGTAAAAGATGTTAGTAAAATGAGAGAAAAATATACTGGATCCTCTCCCTCATCAGATAGTAAAGGGCATATTCCCAGCAGTTCTTATTTTCACCCAGCAAAAATGAGAAGTACAGGATCAGAGATAATTTCATTTAAAGTACATTTTGCTTTATTACCAATGCAAAGATTCCATATTCTCCCTGTGGTCCTTAAGGATTATTTAAAGAATGTCCCTGTTAAACAAACACGAAATTCTTGAAGATAAAATACACTTCATATTATGAGCTTGTAGAGGATTCTTATCAGGCTAATAGAACATCTTGATATATTTAAAGTTAATATACAGTAATTCAGTACTTAAGACATATTTGAAACCAAACATATCAAAACAGTAGATATGTTGACACCAAATAGATTTTTGGTGTGTCCTTGAGGAGTAGCTCTGCCGCAATGTCAATTGGGGAAAACCACAAATGTAACTATAATGACAATGATACTATTAGAGTGCCACAGAATTATTTTCAGATCTTATTGCATAACTGAATCATATTTTATTATTACTATAAGATATTTATATTATACAATTGTGCATAATTGTAGATTATGAATTATCCACTAGATAATTCAGGAAAGAATGAACAAATTAGAAGGAAATAATGAAGCCATCCCCAAATTCCAGACGGATGCAAAGTTAATTTGATCTTTAAGGTCCTGCCATCTGTTCTTTTCATTTATCTGAATCATTACATATTTACATACCTTCAAATCAAGAAACCAAAAAGCAGAAGCATTTATACTGGATTACTTAATTCATGAGAAGAAAAGGACATAAAACGAAATATCTTTTGTAATGATTTAGTGGAATCTGATGGAATATTTGAAGTATACAAAAATTCCAAAACAGAAATCATCAGGCAATGAATGGGAAAAGAGAAAATGTCATAAGACATGTAGCAAGTCCTATAATACAGTAGCCAAATCACTAGTGAGCTTTGTTTTTTAAGTAACTTATAGCTTTGTTCTATTTCTTTCCTATTTGGTAAGCCTGAGTGAAGCTGTTGAGACTATTTAGGCTGATATAGTGGGTTGAATAGTACCCCCCCCAACCCCCCTCCAATTCGTATCCACTTGGAACTTCAGAATGTGACTTTATTTTGAAATAAGGTCTTCACAGATGTAATAAATCAATGTAGGATCTAGACGAGATAATACTGGGTTAAGGTGCACCCTAAATCCAATAACTGGCTTTCTCATAAGAACAGGAGAGGACACAGATATACAGAGAAGATGGTCATGTGAAGTCAGTGGCGGAGACTGGAGTGATGCAGCTGCAAGTCAAGAAATGCTAAGAACTGCCATATTAAGGGGCTTTCCTGGTGGTGCTAGTGGCAAAGAATTGGCCCACAATGCAGGGGCCACAGGAGACTCAGGTACAGTCCCTGGGTTGGGAAGATTCCCTGGAGGTGGGCATGGCAACCCCCTCCAGTATTCTTGCCTGGAGAATCCCATGGACAGGGAAGTCTGGGGCTACGGTCCAGAGCATTGTAAAGAGCTGGACACAACTGAAGTGACAGCAGGAATGCAAGAGCATAAGGCAGCTGGTCAATTTTACCGAACATGAATTTTGAAAGCTTAAACATTTTTTAATCCTTCTACTTCCTTTGAACTCACAGTTCTTAATACTCGCCCTGAGAATTCAGCATTTAATGCGTCGATCTCACAAAAAATTGAAAACACTATTTTTTTATTACTAGTTAATGTCCATAATAGAAATTTTCACTGCCGCTCTATGTTTGACCATCACTCCATTCCTGGCCAACTGAAATCTGAATCAAAGACAGTGAGATGAAATTCTCAAAGTCTAGGTAAAGGATGAGGATGAGGATCCAAGTCATGGTGCAGCTCAGAAATAGATTAAGTGTCAAAATGAATGCCAGGTATTTTCTTGGTGACATCCTTATTTACAATTTGAACTAACTAGGTCAAATAGCATCCAGGACAAAGAGGCTAATAGCCAAGAGAAAACTATACTGCTTTGACTTCTTACTGTTTCATGGCATCTTCTGTTGCTTCTTAAATTGTCATACATTATTACTGAAATTCAGTGGCTAATGTTGATACTGGGCTTCCCAGGTGGCTCAGGGATAAAGAATTTGTCTGCCAATGCAGGAGACGCAGGAGACGCAGGTTTGATCCCTCAGTTGGGAAGATCCCCTGGAGAAGGAAATGGCAACCCACTCCAGTATCCTTGCCTGGAGAATCTCATGGACAGAGGAACCTGGCAGGCTACAGTCCATGTGGTCACAGAGTCGGACATGACTAACCAACTGTGCACAATATGGATATCAACTTGAGCATAACTTGATGAAAAGCCTTTTCTCTGATCTTTTCATACTTTTCAGTATAATACCATATATGATTATAAAAGCATTTGCTACTTGTTACTGAAATACTATTATTAGATATTTTGAGTTTGTGAAAGTGGGTTCGAATCCAAAAGAAAACAGTATACTTACAATTGCGGATATACAAGAATGAAACCTAAATGTCATATATCGATCCTTTAGAAGGCAATGGGCAACTCAAGGATTAAAGACTTACCTTTGAGACCTGAAACTATAAACTCCTAGAGGAAAACATAGGCAAGTTCTTTAACATTGGTTTTGGCAGTTATGTTTTTTATTTGAGACCAAAAGCAACGGCAACAACAGCAAAATTAAGTAAGTGGGATTAATCAAAATAAAAAGCTTCTGCATAATAAAGGAAGCCATTAACTGAAAAGAAAGGCAATCTATGCAATGAGAGAAAATATTTGCAAATCTTTTATCTGATAAGAGGTCTGTATCCCAAATAAAATATACAACTCAATGCCAAAGAAACCAAACAATCTAGTTATAAACTGTACAGTGGAATTGAATAGATAATTTTTCAAATAAGACATAAAAATGACCAACAGGTTCATAAAAAGGTACCAGATATCTTTAATCATTAAGCTGATGAAAATCACAACTGCAATGATACATCACCTCACATGTATTAAAATAACTATCATCAAAGAGACAAGAAATAACAAGAGTAGGCCAAAGTATGGAGAAAAGAGAACTTCTCGTGCATTGTTGGAGGGAATGCAAGCTGATACAGCCACTGTTGGAAATAGTATGGAAGTTCCTCAAAAAGTTCCCCTATCATCCAGTAATCCCTCTTTGGGGTATATATCCAAAGGAATTAAAATCAGAATCTCTTAGAGATATATCTGTACTCCCATATTTGTAGCAATATTATTTACAACAGCCAAACTATGAGAACAATCTAAGTATTTGTCCTTAGATCATGGATAAAGAAAAAATGTGATATGCACACACACATATCTACACATACACACACAGTGAACTATTATTCAGCCACGAGAAGGAAGGAATTCTTGCTGCTTGCAACAATTTGGATGGACCTTGAAGGCATTATGAAATGAGCCAGAGAGAGAAAGATGAATACTACATGGTATCACCTACACATGGAATCTAAAAAAGGCAAACCCCAAAAAACGAAAGTAACCAGGGGTGAGGGGTGGGGAAAATAGGGAGAAATAGGTCAAAGGGTGCAAACTTTCAGCTATAAGATGAGTAAGTTCTGAGTATCTAATGCATACAGACTTCCCGGGTAGCTCAAACAGTACAGAATGTGCCTGCAGTGCAGGAGACCTGGGTTTGATCCCTGGATTGGGAAGATTCCCTGGAGAAGGGCATGGCAACCCACTCCAGCATTCCTGCCTGGAGAATCCCATGGACAGAGGAGCCTAGCATGTCCATAGAATCACAAAAAGTCAGACACAACTGAAGTGACTTATCATGCAGACTGGAAAAATCTAAGGATCCACAAATAGATGCATCCATGCAATCAAATATCCTGCACTGTCAAAAAGAATCCGTGGAGAAGGGAATGGCTACCCACTCCAGTATTCTTGCCTGGAGAATTCCACAAACGGAGGAGCCTGGCGGGCTACAGCCCATGGGGTCGCAAAGAGTCGGACACAACTGAGCAACTAACACTTTCACTTTCATCTAATATGTAATATAGTGACTGTAGTTGATAATGCTGTGTTATATAATGGAAATTTTCTAAGAATAGAACTGAAATGTTCTTACCAAAAAAAGGAGAAAAATATAAACATGTAAGATGTGTGAGGTGGTGAACACGTTAATTAACTGGATGGAAGGAAGCCTTTCACAATGTATACATATATCACATCATCAAAATTTGATATATGTACAAATTAAACATCTTATAATTTTGTCAAATATACCTCAATAAAACTGAATAGAATTTTTAAAAAGGCAATAAGTACAGGAACAAAAAATTGAATATTCTCAGAAGGAAGATAAATGTAATTCTCTACAAAGTAATAGCAATACTTTGGTGCTGTCATCAAATTTACAGTGAAGTTACCTAATTGAAACATTACAAAGATACATGAAGGATTAAAAAAAGTATTAATTTTTCAGAATAGACTGTAGTGTATTTTATAACGGGTAATTACTAGAAAAATCAATAATTTAAATTTAACAACATAAATTTCATTTTTCTTATAAAAGATATTCCTACTGTTGGTTAAGTTTGTTTTATAATTTTTCAAAACATTACTCTGGGTTTTTGAAGCTTTGTATTTGCAGTGATATTTTTGTAAATCCATTCTATCATCCTAGTAATATTTAAAAAAATCTACCCACTAATTAAAATTGCCTTAGGACAAGAAAAAGCAGTTTTGGGAATTATAGTTAGAATTTAAGATATAGGTAGGCCAGGTATGGTTCAGGAGCCAAATATGTATGGCCCATTGCCTGTTTTGTATGGACCACCAGCTAGGAACCATTTTTGCTTTTTAAAGAATTGAAAAAAAAGCAAAAGAAAAATAATATTCCCTGTCATGTCCACACTGTATGTAATTCAGATTTCAGTGTTCATAAATAAAGTTTGATTGGAGTACAGCCAGTCTCATTCTTTAATGTATTGTCTACAGCTACTTTTGTGTTGTGGGGTACTTACAGCAAAGCGTGTACAGTTCACAAAACCTAAACTATTTAACTCCTGGTTGTTTATAGGAAATATTTGCCTATCTCTGATATGAAAAGATAAAACATAACAGTTAAGCTTTATTAAATAGGTTGTGAATTTCAAATTACTTTCTTTTATGTACAATTATATAAGAACATTCTATGTTCCAGTTACATATATATCCCCAAAACAACTAAGCACATACTCAATTTATAATTCATAATTTCAATAACATTATTTTAAGACCAATTTTTTCACAATATTTAATGTTTTTATTTTAATACAAACTAGTACAAAAGATACCACACACTAGATATGACCTGCAAAGTAAGTAACAACCTACTGATTAGGAAAATCTCACTGGGCTGTATAAAATCTCTAACAGGTGCGAAGTGATGCTACCTAAAGCAAATAGAATGAAATAAACCATGTGGGAATCAGAATGATTTTTTAAATAAGTATTAAGACAAAAAAATTCTTCAAAGTTACCAAGGACATCCTAAGCGATACCTTTTGTTTTTCTTTTTTCCTGCTTTGCTATTAGAGACTATCTAAGCACTGTTTCTTCTAGATATTGAGAAACGTACATAATTTCTGATAAGTATTCTACGAGCATTAGTGCTCTCTTAATGAGTACAAGTTGTAGATGTGTTAAGTGCATCTTAAATGCATTGAATATGAAATTCTTCTGCATAAATGTAAAAAGGAGATGTTCTAAATAAAACACTGCTACTATTAAATCATTTGTGATTATACTATCAACCCACACAGTCAAACATATATACGCTATTCCTTTCTCTTTCCAGCTGCTTAAGCAAATGACCAGGAATAGAGAAATGCCCTTATTTCTTATTTATCAGTCACTTACTTTCTTGGTTTGCATATAAAATCAAAGCAACCATAAAAATCCCTTTAAAAAGCTGACATATTTGGTAATCAAATAATTTTACAGAAAACAGAGGTATTTCCAAAAATAGAGATGTTTTGCTCTGTATTTCATATTATATGTGTAATCAGGTTCTTTTTCTGCCCCAGGTATAGATTTGTAGGTGACCTTAGTCAAATTACTTATTCTTTCTTCATTTGTCATGTATTCCCTAAGCATATATTTTTTTAGCATCCACAATAGAGTAGGTAGTGTGTGGGGTATTACACAGAAGAAAAAGAAAAGATGAATCAGAAATAACTCTGATCTCAAGAATCTCATAAACATGTAAGAGTATTAATCATATGCACAAATAACTCTAAGGTAGAAAATGATAAGTACCAGTACCTGAGAGAGGTAACAGATTAGACACCTTGGAAGGTCAGAGGGGGAAGCGATTACTTCCAGCTGGGAAGATCCAAGAAGGGTTTATTGATGAGGCTGCATTTGAGCTGTACCTTAAAGGATGGTTAAGAAGGGTAAATCAAATTCAATGGCAACAGCATTCCACAAACTAACAGGTGTATAAATGACAGGCGAGAATTTGTGAATAGATGGGTGAAGAGGAAAATGCTATTTGTTTGCCTATAGCTTAGCATGTTTAAAGGGCAGCAAGTTACAGCTAAGTCTAGAGATTCAGACTAAGGTCAGAACATGAGGACTGTGTAGTCTGGAAGGAAGTGTCGGATTACAGACAGGTCTAGGTTAGCATCCTGGCCCTAGATACTGACTATCTGGGTAAACTAGGACAATTTAAGTCCTGAGAGAAAGTCTTAAAAAATGCTTACCTGACTTGCATGTTCATTGTGAAGATGAGAAATGTGTATGCATATTTTCTAACACAATGTCTGGAACATTATAGATACTGAATAAATGGTAGTTATTATTGCATCCATACTATATCAAATAACAGGCTGAGAATTTTAGATAGTTGGGTAAGCATGTATTATATCAACTATGGGAAAATATCATAAGGTAGCCATTATCCAGAATGAGGAACTATTTTGAAAATAAGACAAGTCAGGGAGCTAACTAGTACTTTTTAATTGGGACTCCCTATTACAATCATCTGGTGACCTTTGTAAACAGTGGCATGACTGGGTCTCACCCCAGACCAATTAAATCAGAATCTTTATGCCTAGAGCCTAGATATGATATTTTTAAAAGTGTCCCAGGATTTCTAAAGCAAAGAGAAAGCTGAAAGCTGCTATTGCTTTATACGGAAGTTGTTGCAACTAATATGAGAAATATAGAAATCCAGCAAAAAAAAAAAAATTCCATTATTATAATTTGAGTCATTTTTACTTTACTACATTAGTGGATGTCAGTTTTCAGATCATCTTTCTTTGTTTCTCTGCCATATTCTTTCACTTGCACCTATCCAGTTCCTAACACAGGCATGCATGCATGCTTAGTCACTTCAGTTGTGTTCAACTCTTTGCGACCTCATGGACTGTAGCCCGCCAAGCTCCTCTATCCATGGGGTTCTCCAGGCAAGAATACTGGAATGGGTTGCCGTGCCCTCTTCCAGGGGATCTTCCAGACACAGGGATCAAACCTGCATCTCCTGCATTGCTTGAGCCAGCAGGAAAGCCCACCTAACACAGGACCTGCACAATAAAGACCAAATAGGTATTTGCTGAATGAATGTAAATTTGAGTAATATTATTCCCATTCTTCTGAATGTAAATTTGAGTAATATTATTCCCATTCTTCGTAGATAGAAGTGACAACCTGAGGAACAACATGATATGGGTACTATGTAGCAATATTTAAAATGTTTACTCTTTAATCCTTGTATTATTTTGCAAAAGCTGTCTCATCTATTGAAAGTTAATATTTATATCATGTTCATAATAATGAGTAAAACAGCTATATCTGAAAATTCAATCATAACCCAGACATGGAAAAGTAAATCCAAAACTGACAACATAATCTTTAAACTCATTAGCAACACTATCAAGGAAATGTCAAGAACTCTTTTTAAAAACTGCATTCCAAATTGTATTTTATCTAGATCCAATACATAGTAATATTTTTAAAAAATTTTATCATGTTCATCACAATAGTCCTACAATATTGCTTTGTGAAGCAATTGAAAGAGTTATGCTGTTAAGATTTACTAATAATCCTAAAAGAAAAAAATGCTTTTGTTTATGTTAAGTGTGAATAAAGGGATACTGAAGCATGCTGAGAAATGAGTACTAAGGAAATACCTGTGGCTTGTTAGAAATTGAAGGGAATTTAGAGATGGTCTGGGAGAATATTTTACCAAAAGCATGAAATTCCTCTCCTCCTGAAATGTATTGGCAAAGGAAAAATGTACTTGCTTCTTGCCAAAATATTGAAAAGCTTATTGAAACATCAAAGTTCACCTCCAACATGGAAGCCCAGATTTGGGGGTTCTCTTCTTATATTTTAGTGGGTTATAAGACAACACTTCTAAGTGATAAAAGTGATAGAACTTCTAAGGACCAACTTCATTCAAAAATACAACAAACAGATGGCGAATTCTGCAGTCAGCAGAAGTAATGGGGGTATTAAAATGTTACCAGCAGGCTCCCTAACGACTCTTATTTTGGCAGGTGTCTACTCAGGTGCTTGTTTTCTAAGCAATGTTTCTCTAGTCCTGTGTACAAGTGGTCCTCACCTTTTTATGAGTATACTGCCATCATGGTATTTACTATACATAAGACAATCACAACCATTAAACTGTCTCTAATCTTTTCCCCTTGTCGTTACACAAATTATTTGTTTACCCTGAGAGTACATGAAATTTTTATAGGCACAGTCTAGGATTGCATCTATTCAGCTTTCCTCTCAAATAAATCTTTTGTAAATATTCAAACTCATGTAGACCTCAGTGTAACCACATTGTAAGCCCTGTCTGTTGCTTTCATATAAACAATCCAGGCTGACTAAAAAGCCCATCTGACAACCAAGAGAATGCAGTGATCAAATTCTAATTCTCTCTGGTTGATTCACTTAATAGCCTTCTCCCCTCTCATGCAAGAGGCCAAGGATAGTCTATAAATGGGGTCTCAGGGAATTCATTGCAGTCACACCTTCTTGAACTATCATATGCAAATGTTCCTCCTACTAGTCTGTAAGATAGGTCATTCATGCAACAAATTTTTGTTCTAGGGGGTATTTTAAGGATACTGTGATGAACAAAATCAAAGTCATTGTAATGCAGAAAATTTTGTTCCAGAGAACAATGAATAAATAGAAAGTCAGATATATGTTATAAAACACACATACACACACACACACATTAAGGCAAACAGTGAATGGGGCGGGGAATATTACTCTGACAGTCAGGAAAGGCATCTTTGAGGAGGGGACATAAAACAGAGATGTAAAGATAGTGAGTAGGTGAGCCAGGCCATTCCAGAAAGGAATAAAAGTAACACAAAGCCTGGAGATTATAGTGTGCTAAGAGGCAGTGAGGAAAGCAAGGAGGCCAGAGCGAATACAACACAACAAGAGTGGAAGAAAGTAATAATAAAGAGTTTATAAGTAAGGTGAAAAGGCAGCCTTCAGAATGGGAGAAAATAATAGCAAACAAACAAACAAAAAAAAAAAAATGAGAAAGAATTAATCTCCAAAATATACAAGCAGCTCATGCAGCTCAATACCAGAAAAATAAATGACCCAATCAAAAAATGGGCCAAAGGACTAACCAGACATTTCTCCAGAGAAAACATACAGATGGCTAACAAACACATGAAAAGATGCTCAACATCGCTCATTATCAGAGAAATGCAAATCAAAACTATAATGAGGTACCATCTCATGCTGTTCAGAATGGCTGCCATCAAAAAGTCTACAAACAATAAATGCTGGAGAAGATAAGGAGAAAAGGGAACCCTCTTACTCTGTTGGTGAGAATGCAAACTAGTACAGCCACTATGGAGAACAGCGTGGAGATTCCTTAAAAAACTGGAAATAGTGCTGCCATACAACCCAGCAATCCCAGTGCTAGGCATACACACTGAGGAAACCAGAATTGAAAGAGACACGCATACCCCAATATTCACTGCAGCACTGTTTACAATAGCTAGAACATGCAAGCAACCTAGATGCCCATAGCAGACAAATGGATAAGCAAGTTGTGGTACATATACATGATGGAATATTACTCAGCTATTAAAAAGAATGCATTTGAGAGTTTTAATGAGGTGGATGAAACTGGAGCCTGTTATACAGAGTGAAGTGAGTCAGAAAGAAAAACACCAATACTGTATATTAATACATATATATGGAATTTAGAAAGATGGTAACGACAACCCTATATGTGAGACAGCAAAAGAGACACAGATATAAAGAAGACTTTTGGCGTCTGTGGGAGAAGGTGAGGGTGGGATGATTTGAGAGAATAGCACTGAAACATGAATATTACCATACGTGAAATAGATGAACAGTCCAAGCTTGATGCATGAAGCAGGGCTCTCAAAGCCAGTGCACTGGGACAACCCTGAGGGATGGGATGGGGAGGGAGGTGGGAGACGGGTTCGGGACAAGGGGACACCTGTACACCCATGGCTGATTCATGTCGATGTATGGCAAAACCACCACATATTGTAAAGTAATTAGCCTCCAATCAAAATAAATACTTTTTTTTAAAAAAGGGTTTAGAGAGATTTGGATCTGTGATGGTTAATTTTATGAAACAACTTCACTGAGACATGGAGTATCCAGATATTTGGTCAAATACTGTTCTAGGCATTTCAGTGAGACTGTGTTTGGATGAGATTAACCTTTAAATTGGTAGACTGAATGAAGCAGATTAACCTCCCTAGAGGAGACGAGTCTCATTGAATCAGTTGAAGGCTCTCAAATAGAACAAAAAAGCTGGTCTTCTCCCCAGATAAGGGAGAATTTCGCCTAACTGCCTTTAAACTGGCACATCAGCTTTCTCCTGTCTTGGGGCCAGAACTAAAACATTGACTATTCCACTGTCCTGAGCCTGACAGCCTTCTTATTGTAACTACACCATTGATTTCCCTGGTTTTCAGCCCTTTGGACCAAGTCTGAAACTAAACTATGGAACTTCCTATGTCTCCAGCTTGTTGACTCATCCAGTGGTTTCTGGGATTTTAGCTTCCATAATCTCAGAGCTAATTCCTTTACTATTTACCTGTATGTCAACTATCTATCTATCTTTCTCTTATTGGTTCTCTCTGGAAAAGTGAAAGTGAAGTCGCTCAGTCATGTCCAACTCATAGCGACCCCGTGGACTGCAGCCTGCCAGGCTCTCCTGTCCATGGGATTTTCCAGGCAAGAGTACTGGAGTGGGTTGTCTTTTCTTTCTCCCTCCCTAAAATAAGAGATTAGGAGTTTAGGAGTGACATGATCTACTTACTATTTAAAAGGATAATCTTCTATACAGACTACCTTGGGGCAAGTGTAGAATCAGGGAAAGGAACTAAGATGCTATTACAATAATCCAGGCAAGAGACAAAAATAATAGCTTTTACTCAGGTGATAGAAGTGAAGATAATGTGAAGTATCAGATTTCATATTTATGTGAAGATTGAGACAATGGGATTTGCTGATGAGGGACAGGGGAAAAATAAAGAAGTTGAAAATAGTTTCCAGAATTCTTATCTATAAGCCAGAACTCATGGAATAGAGTTTCCATTTTCTGAGATAGGAAACGCTTGAGAAAAGCAGGTTGTGAGAGAAATTCAGTGTTCAGCTTTAGGGCCATATATTCTGAGACATGTATTGGACAAGCAAGTGGAAAGGTTGTGTAGACAATTAGACACACTGGTCAGAAATTCAGAGAGAAAGTTAGGGATCAAGGAATCCAAATTGCCTGTAATCAGTATATAGACAATATTAAAAGCTAGAGAACTAGAAGAAATGCCCTAGTGAGCTGATGAAAACATTGGGGATTTCTTAATAAATGGGAATAATCTCACATGGCTGGAAGGGAGTACTTCATAATTCACAGAACACCCAACAGAATTCAGCAAAATGTAGGAATACATATTGATATAATAGGTTGATTACAAACCAGTCAGTCCTAAAGGAAACCAACTCTGAATATTCACTGGAAGGACTGATGCTGAAGCTGAAGCTCCAATACTTTGGCCACCTGATGTGAAGAGCCAACTTACTAGAAAAGACCCTGCTTCCGGGAAAGATTGAAGGCAAAATGAGAAGGGGGCGGCAGAGAAGGAGATGGTTGCATAGCATCACAAACTCAACGGACATGAGTTAGAGTAAACCCCAGGAGACAGTGAAGGGCAGGGAAGTCTGGTGTGCTGCAGTCCATGGAGTTGCAAATCATTGGACATGACTTAGCAACTGAACAACAGCAATAGGGTGATGTTGGCTTTTCTTTTTATTTTGTGGTAATTTCTATCAAAATGCTATTACTTCATTATGAGACATAATGAGTCACTTCATTTTATGAGACATATTAAAGTTATTGAAGTATGTGATTAATATGCATATTGCAATTTTTCTTTTTTATTATTGTTTTCAGATTGCAAGGGTATAATAGACATGCAGTTCATACTAATACTGATTAAATTGTTCTGATAATTACACTTTCTAGTCTAATATTCACTTATGATATGGCTCTAGGCAAGTTACTCATATACTCATATTTATGTCTTGATCTGAAATGTTTTGGTTTTATTCTCTATAAAAAATGTTTCTATTTATAAAAATGATAAGAACTGCAATAGGCATTACTACACCCAAACTCTTTTAAGTCCTGCTTAATTAACATGATGGTAATTTTTAGATAGTTTAGCTTAGTCACCAAGTCACATCCTACTCTTTTGCCCATGGACTGTAGCCTGCTAGGCTCATCTGTTCATGGAATTTTCCAGACAAGATTACTGGAGTGGGTTGCCATTTCCTTCTCCAGGGGATCTTCCTGACCCAGGAATCGAACCCAAGTCTTTTGCATTGCAGGCAGATTCTTTACCACTGAGCCACCTGGGAAGCCTAATAGTTTATATAAATACAAATAAATTAAACAATTTCTTAATATACATAGAAAATCTATAAAACATACATATATACCTGAAAGTACAATGTAATATAATGCTAATATGAAAGTGATTGCCATATTAAAATATGGGATTTTTCAAATTTGCATATTTTATTATTATAGAATAATGGAATTTTTCCACTGTTACTTCCCAGACATCAGAGTAGCATATTTCAGGGAGAAACTATAAAATAGTAGAAAGAGAATAGGACTGAGAGACCCACCTATGCCACCACCGGTATATCAAGAAAACCACTTAATCTCTTAAGATATAACTTTTCTTTGTCTATAAAATACAGTTAGAGGAATAAATGGTTGTTAGCGTTTCTTCTGACTAACATTTGAGAATGCTATGAGTCAATATGAGCACTTATTTGTGTGTGTGATTTTAGTGCAGATCTGAAAGGAAGTATCATTTCCTTTCACTATAGGAAAATTTTCATTGACCATATTTTTGCAAGCTATGTACCAGAAATATGATCAGAAATATGCTCATGATAATTTACTATTATCACATAAAAAAAGCATAAATATATAGGTTCCAGTGTTCCGTCAGTAACTAATCAGTTTAGAATAGTAATTGTGTGCTTTTATCACAACCATAGTGTATCATTAATAAGTTTTATTATTGTTGAATAGTCTTGATTCCTTTAAATAAATTTTAGATACTTTATGTATATAATTATCATATTTTCATAATTATACCTAATTATATACCTAGAAAAGTTATGATCAAATAATTGTCATATGTTATTATATTATATAAAAACATTATATATAAACATTGGAAAAATCTCATAGAAGATGTATTAAGAGATGTTCTTTTTTGCTTCCAGTTATCTACACATTTAGTATATAGATATATTTTAATGATTTTCATTTTTAACTCATATAACTAGAAATCATAGAGGAAATTTTATTCTGCATTTTGTGGGTAATCCAAAAATCGATTTATTTGGATTACAGGTCTGTAACATTTTTATATTTATTTTTAATTTGAGGATAATTTCTTTACAATGTTGTATTTGTTTCTGCCATACAACAGCATGAGTCATATATATGTATATATAAATATATATATATTCTTTCCTTCTCAAACGTCCTTCCCACCCAAGATTTTATTAAGGGGAAAAAAAAAAAAAAAACAGTAGTCTCCCATATGTATGGTGTATTATTAAAATATACCATAAGTTGAACACTATAAGAAAAATTACATGTTATATACAAATTTTTTCAGGTTTATTCACGGAAAATAAAATGTCTCTTTTGCTTTTACCCTTAATATTCTTGAATTTCACTTTTAGTCATATACATCCTTGCTTTATCTGTACCTTTAGCTGCCTGTATCTGAGTACAGAGTCACAGAACAAGAAAAATCAAAGAAATTAAAATAAATGTAAAGGTCATCTAGGATACATGTACCTGATTTCACACATGGAGAAAACAAGGTCCTAGAAGTAACTTCACAATTCGCAAATATAACATCTTGGGATTAGCCCGACCTAAGAACTCTTGCCTGCCAGTTCAGAGCTTTTCCTTCTATACCAAGAAAATATTCAATTTAGCACTTATATTACTATATTTAAATGATCTGTTTTTGTTTTTATGTCCTTCCTTTAGATTATGAACTGTGTGAAGACAGAGATTAAGTCCTCACCATTGTATTCCCTTGAAGACTAAAAGAGTACAAGGAACATTATCACAATTGCTCAAGATATAGTTCTCTGAAAGCTTTTTTTCCTCCTCAACTTTTGATATTTAAAAACAAAAAAATTGTCTCTTCATCTATCATAGAGGGTACATAATAAATATTATGTACTGGTTGAATACCTTATTGTAAAATAGACATTAAATATTTAAAATGTATATTTTATTTGGCTTTATAAAATATAAAAATTTGTTATGCATTGATACATATGTACCAAAAACTCACACTGAATGGTAATTATAGGGTATTAGCTAGAAGCTACAGAGTACTATAAATTCTGACTGTTTAAACAATGGACCTTCATTTATGTCAAAGTTATCCTAACCCAAACTCTAGTGAAATAAAAACAAAAGAATAGTTTATAGGTGGAATATTAGCACCACAATATATATTTTCATTAGCGGCAGCCTCAACATTTTCTTTTTTAAAAGAACTCTATTTAAAATCACATGTGTATCAGCACGTGGATACTAAGCAGATGCTTCTGGGTTTCTGTCCTGGAGGCCCCACAGGGTAGATCTGCTTTTATTTTGCTTCTATTTAGAAATTTACAAAAAGTTAATAATTGATTGATGCCAAATCAGTGACAAGTTTGAAGTCCTTAAAAACATTTTGCCCTAGAATTTACAAATGATACATAAGGCATTGTGGTAATTTTCTGTGACCCAGGTCATGAGTCTTGTGGCTTCAACCTATACGTTAACTGTAACAAGATCACCTTAATTTTCCCCCACCAGTATACCAGTAACGAATCAAGTCTCCCACTTAACTTTTAAACTATTTTGTGTGTGTGTGTGTGTTAGTCTCTCAGTTGTGTCTGACTATGTGTGGCCCCATGGACTGTAGCCCACCAGGCTCTTCTGTCCCTGGAATTCTCCAGGCAAGAATACTGGATTGGGTTGCCATTTCTTTTCCAGAGGATCTTCCCAACCCAGGGATTGAACCTGCATCTCCCAGGTAGATGCATTGCAGGTAGATTCTTGACCATCTGAACCTCAAGGGAAGCCCCAAATAAGGGATTGCTCAGGGCATTATAGAGTAAACAGAAAGAGATAAACCAAGATTCCATTAATTCTCAAATTCCATATGTTCTTTCTATCGGATATAGCTTTGGCTTCAGAAGATGAAGGTACAGGGCAGGAGAAACTCAAACACTAATGACTCTTGTCTCTGTCTTCCATAGGGAGGTAGTTATTTTGGTCAAAAGTGAAAGTGAAGTTGCTCAGTCGTGTCCAATTTTGCGACCCCATGGGCTGTAGCCTACCATGTTCCTCCATGGATGGGATTTTCCAGGCAAGAGTACTGGAGTGGGTTGCCATTTCCTTCTCCAGAGGATCTTCCCAACCCAGGGATCGAGCCTGGGTCTCCCACATTGTAGTCAGATGATTTACCATCTGAGCCACCAGGGAAGTCACATTATTTTGGTCAAGATTGAAATATAAAATGATCCCATGATTAAGTTCAAGCCTTACCATGTCATTAGTGGGAACACATGGCAAGTATCAATGGACAAAATAAATAAAATACTCTGAACATTCAATATGCATCTGCTATATCTTTTGAAGTCAATATTTTTTGGTGTGGAAATGTGTATTTACATTTCAAAAGAATAGCTCCAATTCTCATTCTCTGCACATTTCTGCTACATACCAATCTCTCACTGCTGGAGACCAAGCCAAGGTGCTACCAGAACATCTTTCAACTCAGTAGGAAGAATTGCATAATGTCAAATATTTTGCTGTTTTAAATTTGGAGGGTTTTAAATACTTAAAATACATACTCCTTAAGATTGGGTCTGCTCAATACACTGAAGAAAACAGTGTTGGTAACTCAATGGTGGCTGACTCTTTGTGACCCCATAGACTGTAGCCTGTCAGTCTCCTCTGTCCATGGTCTTCCCAGGCACCTCAGATGGTAAAGAGTCTGCCTGCAATGCAGGAGACCTGGGTTTGATCCCTAGGCTGAGAAGATCCCCTGGGGAAGGGAATGGCTATCCACTCCAGTATTCTTGTTTAGGAAATCTCACGGACAGAGGAACCAATACACTAAAGATTTTAACTATTTATTATAATGATATAATCATATTAAAAAATTTCATTCAGTGGCAACCACCAGGTAGATTGTACTATCCTAGGTTCTATGCATTCAGACAAATAGTTAGGCACAGCCCCTATCCTTAAAGAGCTTACTGTGAGAATCGGAGAGACAAAATGGTACATAATATACAATACAACGCTTTGAGTCATTAAAAAACTAAATAAAAGATGGGAATGATGAGCACATAGGAGTTTAAAAAATGCTAGGAAAAACAAACAAACAAACAAACAAAAATGTTCCTGGGAGAGATGAAACTTATTATGAACCTTGAATAAGGGACAAAATAATAGATTTAGAAAAGATCAGCTGAATATTGCTAAGTAGCAAGGTAGATGCAGTGTTGCCCATGTTTTTCGAGAGATTCTGGAATTCCAGTTTGGCATGTAACAAATCCTGACTTTTTAAGTGGTATCAATTATCTCAATTGAAAAAAGTTAAAAAAAAAAAAGAAAAAAGTTAAATGCTGTGTAGGCTAATAAAACACTATATACTTAAGGACTGCTTGTTTTTATTTTCTTTGTTGTGTCCTCAAATACTGGGGCAGAGATGAGAAGGCAAGAGGCATGGCATGAGCTAATGAGTTGAGATCACACCAGATACAGTCTAACTTCAAAGAACAGTCAGAAGACCAGTGAAGGAGGTAAGCAGTAGTGGAGTAAATTGGGGTTAGATTGGAGATGGTTTTGGGGTGTGAACAAAAGTGTTTACGTTGATTCTGAAGGCAGATTAGAGTGCTGCAGGGACAGAGGTATGCTGGTTTAAAGTCCACCATCTTGAATAAAGTCAAACTTCTCTGAGTATTGACATTAATCCTTACGCCAAGTTTAATTGTTGAGTATAATCCATGGCATTTTGGAAACTTTAAAAGTGGCAGGAGCCAAATACCGCGAAGAGGCCTCATAGAAAGGTTGCTATTCTTTTTTTTTTTTTTTTTCCCTTTGATTTGTATTACCAGTAATCATAGAACATTCATTTTAAAAATAAAGACTTGGGGACTTCCCTGGTGGTCCAGTGGTTGAGACTCCGCGATTTCTGGTTGAGGAGCTAAGTTTCCTTACACTACAGGTGCAAAGGTGTTTCAGTCGTGTCCGACTCTGCGACCCTTCAGACTGCAGCCCACCACGCTCCTCTGTCTGTGGGATTCTCCAGGCAAAAATACTGGAGTGTGTTGCCATTTCCTTCGTCAGGGGATCTTCCCAACACCAGAATCAAACCCATGTCTCTCTTGTCTCCTGCATTGGCAGGAGGGTTCTTTACCTCTAGTGCCACCTGGGAAGCCCTATGCCGCATGGCATGGCCAAATAAAAATAAAATAAATAAAAACATTTAAAAAATAAAAATCATACTAGTATTTTCAGCACTATATTCATTTCTAACACATTATTGGCTGGTTAACATTTGATAATTCCACTTAAAAGTTACTTTAAAACTTTCACTTACCACAGCAATATCCCAAAGAGAGCTCCACTCAGTTTGGCCAGGCAACTAGGCCATGTTTCAACTGAGAATTTTTTTAAACTTCTTTATTGAACATTTGGTGTCTCTTATAAACTGACAACCCAGTTTGTGAGAAATACATTAGGTAAATGAGGAAATAAGCAACAAACTACTTCTGATGCTAGTTGTTACTATCTTGTTCTCCACTTTAAATTTGCAAAAAATGCAGTAAAGCAGTGAAATCTACCAATGGATGTTTTGTTACTGCTATTAATGGACAACATTTTATTGTAATATTAAATTTAACTGTAAAACCTGGGAATTTACAATAGCATACATTATCCTACACAATCTAATTCAATTTTCTTTGTCCTATGAGAAAAAACAAAGGCAAAATATACTGCAAAAATATTCACTTGAGCTTCAACTCTTCCTGTTTATTAAATATCCAGTCAAATTCAGTATCACCCCAAGAGCTGTGAACCAATTTCATATTCTTCAATGGAAAATTGAAGAAATTTCAGTCTTCATAATATTGGTGAACATTCTAGCTTTAGCCACACTTTTCTGTTCATCTAATTCTAACATCTCTCTTCTGTTCACTGATTATTCCTATCGTTACTACACATATTGATGCCAAACTCCCACTCCAGAGGTAGCAAGTATAACAGAAGCCATTATTGTCACTGTGTGGTGCTTTTTTTTCCTTTGCTGCTCACTTGTTTATGCTTTTCTCTGTAGGTCCCTTTGTCCATCAGAATCTCTACCTATATTAAACAGCTAGCTCATAAGTGTTTCTGTTTGGAAGACCCTCACGAATACCCTAATGTGTCTGTATGGAACTAAAAACCTTACATATAAATAGTGGAAGGAAAACCAGATCACGTGTTTGATGCATCATGAGCTAAACACAGAAGCTGTTAACTGACTTCCCACATATTGGTAAAATTATTTTGAAACACACTTTACAAACAGTGTTTTGTTTGTTTTGCTTTCCTTTGTTGGCTTTATTTATTTGATTTTGTTTGTTTCTTTGTTTAGGCAGCTTAAGTATGTTTGTAAAACTCACTGATATTAATAGAAAACACAGAAGCAAAGCAGGAAGTGCCCAACAAAGGTGACCCTCCTTTTCTGAAAAAAAGTCTTACAAATATCAAGAAAGCAAATTAATGAATCTATATTCTTTAACTGATTTAAACTATTGTTGTTTTAAACAAGCAATTTACTCAACCATTATGTTTTTCTGATAAAAGTCATACAGAGTTTGAAACAACTACCAAACTTTGATGTTATGTGTTTTAAAAAGTCTAAAATATATAGAAAAAAAAGTCACTGTATTTTCCTTTGACTTCAGAGGAAACAAACTCATTTCCCTTAGTAGAAGAAAGATATACAAATGTTCACTGCAGAAATTTCTAAACAACAATTTAGCAAGCCTATAATATCTAGATTCCTCTAGTGAAATATATTATACAATAGAGATAGAAAATTAGGACTCTGTCTTCCACTTTGCTATTTAATGTATCAGACAGGGTTCTGTATTTCTTAGGAGGCAAATGGAGGCATACGAAGACAAACCTTCCATGTGACTATATAGAAATCTATTTGGACTTTTGGCTTTGGAATGTCTTTTAATGTAGCTGTTTATAAGATTTAAACTGAAGATAAATTATCATCATATCTGTTTAAACAACGAAAGAATAGTATTTTTTCAAATGCAGTACTTCAAAGTTTTATATGAATTCTCATCATTGCTCTTAGTTATTCCAAAATACATTATATAATTATTTCTTAATTTTATACTCTAAAATAAACCAACATAGAATTACACAATTAAATAATAGATAATAAAAGAGAGACTTTAAAGTCTGAAATACTACATTTTTAACTTAATAAGTTTATGTATAGCATTTGTTAAATTGATCAGTGCATAGAATATATCTTAAATCTATCAAAGTAAGAAGAAAAAATACAAAGAACAACTTTTTTTCTAAATTTAGGATAAGCAAAGAGAGTCAAGAGTTTCTATCTCTGAGTTGAGGCATGCAATTCACAAATGTGAGGGTTTTCTTCCCGCTATTCCAGTTAGCTTTAGATACTTGTAGAACATACAGGGTCTCCTGAGATTTGGGGAACACAAATACCTTAAGAACACATGTGCTCTTAAGGAACTTTTGTTTCAAGTTCTAGGGAGAATCATGATCACGTGTTTCTATGTTACCATCAATAATAATCTATGCTTAATAGTTTCATTATATTGTATTTGCATATAGAGAGCAAGAAAAACATTTGGTGATAACTAAAGAGGTATTTGATCACTAGCCAAGGACTTTTACACTGACACCATTTTATTTCAAAACTAAAATTGGTAAGACTTTAGAGAGGTTTGAACTTCTAAAAAGAAAAATGTAAAAACTTGAAATGGGATTTTATAAGATTATAAATAAACATACATACTCATTTAAAGATATATATTAACACTACTTCTGGAAATAAGTTAACTAAATAGTGACTACATTAACACTTTCAGGTCACTGTGGCCTGATAGAAGAAAAAGTAAACAAGGTGCTCTGTTGTGATAAATAAAAATACTCTGAAAAACTAAGGGTAAAAATTTCCCAGTATTAATTTAATGGTGTGGGGTGGTTCACAAACATGAGACAATATCATACCCTTAATCCCTGAGTATAGTATTAGTGAGCTAAAGTCAATTACATCAAGCAAAGAGGTCAAAACTCTATAGTCAGTGGAAAAAAAAAAAATCCCAACCTGCTTTCTTTTTGACAGCCTTCCCTGTTATTAACCCTGTTATTAATCTTGTTGATAGCATCAGTAGTCATGGTACTCAATTCAATTGGGAATTCTGTTCTCTATGAATGCAAGATACACAATCATGAGTCACTAATGAGTAACTATACTTATAAAATAAGCCATATCAAAAAATAAAAGTACAAAAAAATGTCCATCAAAGTTTGGAGATAAAAAGGACAAACCCACAAAATTAAGTGCATGGCTTGCCATTGAAGTGCATGTACTATTTTAGAAACTTAAAACTGAAAAACTACAGAATGATAGGTGTCAGAAAGAATAAGTCATTCATAACTGGCATTTATTTAGGGATTCTGAAACAATGATAATATGAGAGATTAGTAAAATTAATTTTCTTTGATTACATAACTATCACACCATTTTATGATAAATTTCATATAAATGTTTCACCAAAAATAGTTAACTCAATTAATTTTATATACAACTGTTGCACTATCTGTTCTAGCACTGTGCAAGGTGCAAATTCTGACACTTACTTTTCAACACAACCAGTCCAATAAGTTTTGAAGCACAATGAAAATATTAAAAAAAAAAAAAAAAACACCCTTCTGTCATATACCTTTAAAATGTATATTCACTGAGAAATAAAACCCTACTTAAGTTCCCAACTCCTAATCTTCATGATTATTTGAGGGAGCAAATTCTTTTTTGTTTTTGTTCTCATATATATCATTTCATTTAATCCATGATGTAGATATTATTAGCCATATTT
Organism: Dama dama; assembly: GCF_033118175.1. Classification (NCBI taxonomy): domain Eukaryota; kingdom Metazoa; phylum Chordata; class Mammalia; order Artiodactyla; family Cervidae; genus Dama; species Dama dama. The sequence goes on from NC_083695.1 coordinate 26,528,971, forward strand.
ATGTATGAGAAAACAAGACTAATAGAGGTTAAAACTTTCCTAATTTCATGCAGATATTGCTATAAATATCAGAACTTTCTGATTCTGGAGCTAATGTTCTTAATCCCTACTATACATCATCTGAGTTTATACAACAGAGCTTCACTTTTCCTATTTTTCTATCCATCTTTTCCCCTCCACACTCACTTATACTCTAGTCAAAGACTCTGACTCCCCATTTCCCAAATATAGGTTTTGCAATGTTTCTTCCCCGTCCCATATTATTTCCTTTTGTCATTCCCATCCAGCTCAGCAGGTGTTTATTCCTAAAGGACAATTTAAAATTCTAACTTTATCTTAAAACCCCATCCTCGAAAATATAGTCTTTGTCTTGGATGTACCCTTACTGCCCTCTTCCAATAGTCTGTGCATATGCTAACTCTTTCCTTTCTCAACAGCTTCTTAATGGAAGGATGAGTAAAAGCAGATATCAGGACACAGTTAAACATGTAAGAATTTTGATCAGAGGAGGAAGGCCAAGAGAACTGCCAGACATTGAGTCTAACTCAGAGGCAGGAAGGGCAGTTACAGTGGAAGATTTCTAGACTGCGCAGTTTAAAGAAGGTTTAACAAGGACATACACTGGGGAATCTTCGAGCCAGAGTCAGCCAATGAAGAGATCCGTGTGTCCCAGGAACAGGTCTACTTTCAAATCTCCACTGGGTTCAGTTGTTGGCTAGGAGAAGCACCTGGAGAAAGTGGCCTCCATACAAACATGGCAATAGATTCAGATCAGAGCAGCTGGAAACCCTGGTGAACTGGTCAATCACCCTGGTCAATCATGCTCCTCACAATTGGAGGACTACATATTGCATTCCTAAAACTGCCAAAAGGAACAGGTTCCAACTGGGCCAAGGTTTGTCACCTTGGGAAAGTTATTGAATCTCTGTGAGATATTTTGTAAAAGTGGAATGTCATAGGAAAAAATATGATAAACTACATGAAAGTATCTACTGCAGGAACTAGTTTTAAAAATTAATTGTTTGCATCTTTAACATTCATTAGAATACCTGCACCCAAGGAATAACACATAGCAGGCCCTTAACTGTTGTTGTTTAGTCACTAAGCCGTGTCCAATGCTTGTTGTGAGCCCATGGGCTGCTTGCCAGGTTCCTCTGTGCATGGGATTTCCCACACAAGTTTACTGGAGTGGGTTGCCATTTCCTTCTCCAGAGGATCTTCCCAACCTAGGGATTGAACCTCTGTCTCCTAAAATCATAGGTAGATTCTTTACCATTGAGTCACCTGGGAAGCCTAGGCACTTAATACTCTTTCTTAAATTATTCTAGGTGTACAGGTACAAATAAACACATATGTATATGAACATGCACATATAATTAGAACTTTTTATTTCTTTGTTTATAATTTAAAGAATCTTTCTACTAAATTTCATGTTTTATCTTTGAACCACATTTTCCTGGTATACACCAATCTATATTATTTGCTTTGTTATCAATAGAGAATGAGCAAAAGTACTAGACTGACAAGGTCCTATCTCTTAAAAACAATTTTAAAATAACAGTATTTTATACTTCTTTACCTTCTGTGTCCATATATCCATTCATTCTTTCATTTATATATTAATTTAACAAATATGTAATACTCTGTGCCAGGTACTCTACTAGGGAAGCAGAAACTACTCCTATCTTTATTCAGCTCATAGTCCAGTATGGACTTTCCATTAACCAAAAGATTACATAAATAATCTGCAATCACCACAGTGCTATGAAGGACAAGTGCAGTGTGCAACGAGAACACATCACAGGTAGTACCACGGATTTGGGACAGTCACCAATGGCCTTCTGGACATTGTGATACTGAGCCATAAGGAACAGGAGTTTATAAGGCAATGAGGATAGGAAAAAATGTCCCAAGCAGAGGAAACAAATTATGCAAAGTCCAGTGGTAGGAAGAAGGAAATGGAAGTTTCATATGAAGAAAAGTAGGAGATGAGCAACTTGAGAAACTGGAGAAATTAGGAGGGTTCATGTGTGAATGTAATGATTACACAACTGTCCCAAAGGATTGTACCTGAAGAACATACCTGGATTTTCATCACACTCAGTGCATAATCACTGTCCATTTTGTCACGTTCACTTTTAATCACTGATTTTTTAAAAAGAAAGTAATAGAAGGAAACACAATTAAGGAAAATGTCAGCTGGCCAGTTTCAAATCATCTAATGGTATTTATATAGCATTACAAATGTGATCAAGACTACAAAAACACATTCTTCTAAGGCTGTTGTTGATTCTCTGTATACATCCAACATCCAATTTAATTATTAGACTATATGAAAGATAGGTATTCAATAATATGACCACATAATTGAAAGCTTTACAATAATAAAACTAGACAATCTGTTAATCTCATAGCACAGAGTAGAAGAATAAAAACATCATTTGACTCACGAATATTGAGATATTCTCATTAGTATCCTATTTCAGTGCCCGAGGCACAACCATGAGACTAATGTGATTATTGCAGAGAAAGCGTAATAAAAAGAAGCAGTCAAACAGTGGCTTAGAGGTCATCATTGCTAAGATACCCTATGGATCACAAGAGTCCTTAAAGATAAGAGCACATTCAGAGCTTTATGTACAGTATAAACTCTTAGCTATTTTTCAATCCCATGTGGCTATAGATTTGTGATGTGTGGTTCCGCAGCTGATGTATTAAATTCCCAAAGGCTACATCAGGCAGGCCTGAGTCTTGTGTGAGATAAATTAAGATCATGCCTCAGACTCTTAAAGAAGTGATGTTACTAAACAGAATAAGCACTAATATCTATCTTCTTAAAGAAGGCAAATATATAATTTTCCTAATTTCCTCACTGCTGTCTCTTCAGGGAAAGATCTGCAGCATGACAAGATGGACCATAGAGAGGCTGCAATGTGTACTCTTAAGAAATCAACTCTGAAAACTGAAGAAAAATAAACAAACAAAACCACAACAACTTCAAACTAGTAAAGTAGATAACTAAGCATGTGTTAGATTAAAGAGAAACAAACAATGATAGTCCAGTCACTAAATTTTCTAAGAAAGTAAATAAAATTGAGATAAGGAACATTTGGAAAACACCTTTGTGTTTAGTTTCGTTTTCAAAGCCTTAGGAAAACCAAATGCTTCCTAACAGTCACTGTTCTTGCTGTTTCTTAGTCACTTAGATGTGTCAGGTTCTTTGAAACTCCATGGACTGTAGCTGGCCAGGTTCCTCTGTCCACGGGATTCCCCAGGCAAGAATACTGGAGTTGCCATTTCCTTCTTCAGGGGGTTTTCCTGGCCCAGGTATTAAACCTGCCTCTCCTGCTTGGTAGGTGGATTCTTTACTGCTGAACCACCAGGGAAACTCTAAGAGTCATTCAGCTCAGTTCAGTTCAGTCGCTCAGTCGTGTCCGACTCTTTGCATCCCCATGAACTGCAGCACGCCAGGCCTCCCTGTCCATCACCAACACCCGGAGTTTACTCAAATTCATGTCCATCGAGTCGGTGATGCCATCCAGCCATCTCATCCTCCATCGTCCCCTTCTCCTCCTGCCCCCAGTCACTCCCAGAATCAGGGTCTTTTCCAGTAAGTCAACTCTTTGCATGAGGTGGCCAAAGTACTGGAGTTTCAGCTTCAGCATCAGTCCTTCCAATGAACACCCAGCACTGATCTCCTTTAGGATGGACTGGTTGGATCTCCTTGCAGTCCAAGGGACTCTCAAGATTAGTCATTTCTTTCTTTTTTTTTTTTTTTTTTAATATTTTTAAAATTGTTTGCTTCATTACACAGCATGTTGGATCTTAATTTCCTGACCAGTGACTGAACCCGGGACCCTCTGCAGTAGAAGCACAGACCACTGAACTACCAGGGAAGTTTCAAGAGTCACTAGTTATTTCTAAGAGTCACTATTTCATTATAAAATATCCTTGCCCACATAACATATAATCCCTGTTTAAGCTAGTTCTTCCAATAATGCATTACCATGACTTTGATAAAGAACATAATGTTGGATATATTCTCACATACAATCATACGCATGCAAGGCAAATTTTAGAAAATATTAGTTTTCAATCCACCTGCAGCCATGATTGAAATCTGGGATATACAAGGAATTATTATTTTTTTTTAATAGAGCAGTACTACCTTCAGCCTTAGCCATGATAACTTTAGCAGGGTCATAGTTGCTGTTAGGTGAGAAAAAATACAAACACTGGCAAGAGAAACGAAGCAGGAAAGCAGAAAAGAGAAAAGAGAGAAGAAGAGAAATACCCAAGCACAGATAAGGAGGAAAAGGTAATCTACTAGCAGTTGTTCTATGGCAACTGAACTCTGGAGATCTGTTCATATTAGGTTCCCCGCATAAGCCTCTTTCCTCAGGAACAGGTTCTCTTGTTTTGTTCTTTTTAAGACTAGTGTGAGGTTCTGGAAAGCCCTAAAATACATAATCCAAAGGGCATGATTGTTTTCTTCCTTTCCTCTGAAGATGCTCAGGACTGAGTGCTAGACTAGGCTGCCTGATTTTTTTTTTTTCCCTTGCTTCTGCATCACTGGATACCTACCACGTCCTTCTTTGGTCCCTACTGGCCTACTGTCCTAGCTGGCTTGTTATGGTAAGACACACTATCTTTGTTCCCATCTTGACCCCTGCCCAGACCTTATCACATAAGGACTCTAGGCACTGTCTTCTGGCTTATTCTTAGCAGAGCTTAACCAGTAGATTGATCAAGATCCAAAGGTAATGTGGACTCCAGAATTTCTGAAGAGTTAGAGCAGGATGTAGTGGCAACATGGAAGGGGGAGCTACAGAGCCTCTCTTGGGACTGTTATTTTGCACAACAGCACTTTTCACCTGATTTTTTTTTTTTCCTGAAGTGAACTTGAAGGGGATGAGGGCTCAGAATAGATCCATCTCTGAGCCTAGCTGCAGCATCTCTTTCCCCAATCCCTGCTGCCTTTTATTACTATCTCATGAAATATCACCTATCAGTACTTGCACTGCAGTCGGCAACAGTTAGAAGCTAGTAGAGGCATTCTAGATTGTAGGAAGATAGAAATTTAATAAGATTCTCTCGCCATTTATCTGTGAGGGCCACTTACATTGCTCCTAGGAAAGCAATGAGAAAATGTATTTAAGAAAATAAATACGGCTTTCCTACTTCAAGCGCCATGATCATTCTCAATTACTGACTCTTTGAACTCAGTTTACCATCACTTCTTTTTATTCTGTATATCATACTCTTGCCTTGATCCGGAAAAAAAGAAAATTCCAACCTTAGGTAGATTTTAGATCCTACCAAAAAAGGCAGACATCCTGGAATGCGAAGTCAAGTGGGCCTTAGGAAGCATCGCTAGGAACAAAGCTAGTAGAGGCAATGGAATTTCAGTTGAACTATTTCAAATCCTAAAAGACGATGCTGTGAAAGTGCTGCACTAATTATGTCAGCAAATCTGGAAAACTCAGTAGTGGCCACAGGACTGGAAAAGGTCAGTTTTCACTCCAATCTCAAAGAAAGTTAATGCCAAAGAATGTACAAACTACCACACAATTGCACTCACCTCACACACTAGCAAAGTAATGCTCAAAATTCTCCAACGCAAGCTACAACAGTACATGAACCATGAACTTCCAGATGTTCAAGCTGGATTTAGAAAAGGCAGAGGAACCAGAGATCAAATTGCCAACATCCATTGAATCATCGAAAAAGCAAGAGAGTTCCAGAAAAACATCTAGTTTTGCTTTATGGACTATGCCAAAGCCTTTGACTTGTGGATCACAACAAACTGTGGAAAATTCTGAAAGAGATTGGACTACCAGACCATCTGACCTGCCTCCTGAGAAATCTGTATACAAGTCAAGAAGCAACAGTTAGAACTGGACATGGACCAATAGACTGGTTCCAAATAGGAAAAGGAGTACATCAAGGCTGTATATTGTCACCTTGCTTATTTAACTTATATGCAGAGTACACCATGCAAAATGCCGGGCTGGATGCAGCACAAGCTGGAATCAAGATTGCCAGGAGAAATATCAATGACCTCAGATATGCAGATGACACCACCCTCATGGCAGAACGTGAAGAGGAACTAAAGAGCCTCTTGAAGACAGTAAAAGAGAAAAGTAAAAAAGTTCACTTAATACTCAACATTCTTTCTGGCTTACTTCACTCTGTATAAGGGGCTCCAGTTTCATCCATCTCATTAGGACTGGTTCAAATGAATTCTTTTTAATGGCTGAGTAATATTCCATGGTGTATATGTACCACAGCTTCCTTATCCATCCATCTGCTGATGGGCATCTAGGTTGCTTCCATGTCCTGGCTATTATAAACAGTGCTGCGATGAACACTGGGGTGCACGTGTCTTTTTCAGATCTGGTTTCCTCAGTGTGTATGCCCAGAAGTGGGATTGCTGGGTCATATGGCAGTTCTACTTCCAGTTTTTTAAGAAATCTCCACACTGTTTTCCATAGCGGCTGTACTAGTTTGCATTCCCACCAACAGTGTAAGAGGGTTCCCTTTTCTCCACACCCTCTCCAGCATTTATTGCTTGTAGACTTTTGGATAGCAGCCATCCTGACTGGCGTGTAATGGTACCTCATTGTGGTTTTGATTTGCATTTCTCTAATAATGAGTGATGTTGAGCATCTTTTCATGTGTTTGTTAGCCATCTGTATGTCTTCTTTGGAGAAATGTCTGTTTAGTTCTTTGGCCCATTTTTTGATTGGGTCATTTATTTTTCTGGAATTGAGCTGCAGGAGTTGCTTGTATATTTTTGAGATTAATCCTTTGTCTGTTTCTTCATTTGCTATTATTTTCTCCCAATCTGAGGGCTGTCTTTTCACCTTACTTATAGTTTCCTTTGTAGTGCAAAAGCTTTTAGGTTTCATTAGGTCCCATTTGTTTAGTTTTGCTTTTATTTCCAATATTCTGGGAGGTGGGTCATAGAGGATCTTGCTGTGATTTATGTCGGAGAGTGTTTTGCCTATGTTCTCCTCTATGAGTTTTATAGTTTCTGGTCTTACATTTAGATCTTTAATCCATTTTGAGTTTATTTTTGTATATGGTGTTAGAACATTACAGCATACTAACACATATATATGGAATTTAGAAAGATGGTAACGATAACCCTATATGCAAAACAGAAAAAGAGACACAGAAATACAGAACAGACTTTTGAACTCTGTGGGAGAATGTGAGGGTGGGATATTTCAAAAGAACAGCATGTATACTATCTATGGTGAAACAGATCACCAGCCCAGGTGGGATGCATGAGACAAGTGCTCGGGCCTGGTGCAGTGGGAAGACCCAGAGGAATCGGGTGGAGAGGGAGGTGGGAGGGGGGATCGGGATGAGGAATATGTATGGCTGATTCATATCAATGTATGACAAAACCTACTGAAATGTTGTGAAGTAATTAGCCTCCAACTAATAAAAAAAAAAAAATAAGATAATAATAAAAAAAAATACTCAACATTCACAAAACTAAGATCATGGGATCCAGTCCCATCACTTCATGGCAAATAGATGGGGAAACAATGGAAACAGTAACAGACTTTATTTTGGGGGTTCCAAAATCACTGCAGATGGTGACTGCAGCCATGAAATTAAAAGACGCTTGCTCCTTGGAAGGAAAGTTATGACCAATCTAGACAGCATATTAAAAAGCTGAGACATTACTTTACCAACAAAGGTCCATCAGTCAAGGCTATGGTTTTTCCAGTGGTCATGTATGGATGTGAGAGTTGGACTATAAAGAAAGCTGAGTGCCGAAGAATTGATGTTTTTGAACTGTGGTGTTGGAGAAGACTCTTGAGAGTCCCTTGGACTGCAAGGAGATCCAACCAGTCCATCCTAAAGGAGATCAGTCCTGGGTGTTCATTGGAAGGACTGATGCTGAAGCTGAAACTCCAATACTTTGGCCACCTAATGCAAAGAACCGACTCATTTGAAAAGACCCTGATGCTGGGAAAGATTGATGGCGGGAAGAGAAGGGGACGACAGAGGATGAGATGGCTGGATATCACCAGAGTTGTGATGGATGTGAGTTTGAGTAGGCTTTGGAAGTTGGTGATGGATAGGGAAGCCTGGCATGCTACACTCCTTGGGGTTGCAAAGAGTCAGACACGACAGAGTGAGTAAGCACTGCAACTTACCACTCGAACTGTCCACTCCTTTCATGCTCCCCTTTCCGTGAACATGCATTTTGGATTTGTATCCAATCAGCCACATTGTGCTTTGTGTACTTGCTGAAGTCTTTTGTCCCTTAAAACTCAGATAGATCTGTGAAGTTTTAAAGAATACAATGGAATTTCAAATCCTACTCACAGCGGCCTCAACCCCCGACTAGTGAAACAAGGTGTCACACATGTAACAATGCATGAAACAGAGGGGTGCACACAATTTCACAAGCTTCCGATGATTCAAAATTGGAGAAGGAAATGGCAGCCCAATCCAGGGTTCTTGCCTGGAGAACCCAGGGACGGGGGGAGCCTGGTGGGCTGCCGTCTGTGGGGTGGCACAGAGTCGGACACGACTGAAGCGACTTAGCAGCAGCAGCAGCAATAATTCAAAACATTTGTAAATTCCATTTTTCCTGCAAACTGCCAGTATTCACAACAAATTAAATTTTCACTCATCTGCTCTGCTAGGAAGCATAATAAAATAAGACTGGGCATGAACCGAAGTGGCTTCTTTTTTATTTTTTCTTACTATTTCAGTGTTCTAAATGGAACAGTTTTCTGTCAATTACCATTATGGCTTTACTTGATTCTAGGAGCAACTGTGGTCAACACTGTTACTTCATAGTCTCCGCCCCAAAGTCACCATGTCTCTCATAACCCAGACAGCCCCGGAGTCTCTGCAGGGAACAGCTCCACTAGCCCAGTGGGTCACAGAGAGGAGGCTCTTTCTTAACTGAGCAGTGACCCCACCATGTGAGCTTTGGTGGGGCACCTGCCACCAAAATTCTTCTGTATGGTGACCTCTCTATAAATCTACTCCTCCTGCTGTCTCCTTTTGCAAAGAAACTCTAGGAAAATAAGTATCAGAAACAATGTTGCTTTTTAGACTCAAAGTGACATATTTTCTTAGCATAAACGTTAGTGACAGAATTAATGACTTTTGAGCAATAACTATCTGTAAGGAACTGTGCTCAGTGTCTAGGAGGCCTTATATCATTCCATCATCTTGACAATTCTCTGATATAGTAGATACAATAACCATTTCACACAAACTTAAAACGTCTCAGGGAAGCCCGAATCTCCAAAGCACATAGCCATGTGGTGCGAGGTCTATAACTTGAACCCAAAGCTGTCTGGCTCCAAAGCCTTGAACTCTTGACTATAAGTCATTTCCAAATCATGGTAACAATATACCGATTTAAAGCAGAATCTAGTACCAAACACCCACTACTATGAATCATGAACCTCAGTGGGTCATTAATGAAGAGACTTTTTAAAATTCTCTTTATGTAAAACCAAACAAATACATTATCATTAGTAATCACAATACTCATCTTAAGACTTCTAAGCCATGAACTTCACACTGCCAGTATGCACTGGAAATAAGAATATAAATCCCATCATAATGTTAATACAATGCTACATGAGACCAGAGCTTATGGCTCATATAAAGCAAATTAGAGCTCCCTAATCATTCAGGCTTCCATTTTCTCAACAGATCTTACCATACATTATTGTGTTTTTAACATTTCCTGAGATTTTGGGGATATGCAGGAATAGGTATGGCTCCTGTCTTACTAATGACCTAATAGAAGAGATAAGTCAAATGTCCAGGAAGAGTTAAGTACTGATACCAACGCAACAATGCACATGCCAGCTGAGTCAAAGATGCAATAGGAGGTCAACAGAGAGACAGACAATGCCCTCAGTTTCCTGGACATGGAATTTTAGGAACAGAGGATAGAGGTGGAAGGCAAAGGGAAAATAATCTTGCAGAGGTAGACCTGGGCAAGGTATATATAGGCCATGAGTATGGCTGGAGTTGAGAATTCAAGGGTTTATGTTGGAGATTCACAGTGAGAACTTTGAAAACAGAGCCTGGAAAAAGTGAAAGTGAAAGTCACTCAGTGGTGTCTGATTCTTTGCGACCCCATGCACTGTACAGTCCATGGAATTCTCCAGGCTAGAATATTGGAGTGGGTAGCCTTTCCCTTCTCCAGAGCATCTTCCCAACCCAGGGATTGAACCCAGGCCTCTCACATTGCAGGCAGATTCTTACCAGCTGAGCCACAAGGGAAGCCCAAGAATATTTGAGTGGGTAGACTATCCTTTCTCCAGCGGATCTTCCCAATCCAAGAATTGAACCAGGGTCTCCTGTATTGCAGGCAGATTCTTTACCAACTGAACTATCAGAGAAGCCCAAAGCCTGGGGGCAAACTGCAAAGTCTTACAAGACTCATGCTGAGAAATTTAGACTAGGTTTATAATTCATGGTGAGAGGGAGGTTGTAGATGTTGCAGCAGAGAACTGATATGATGAAAACAGTTTTATAAGATTAGTCTGGCAGCAATGTTTAGAATGTACTGAAGATCCAAGAGAACAAAGCCAGGAAGACCCATTTGGAGCCAACTGCAAGCAACTAAATATGAGGTGAAGTCCAAAGAAGGAAAATGAAGAGAATGCAGTGGCAGGATGGCAGTGGTAATTCTCTGTTTACCGGTCCTCTTCCACCCTCCTCCTGGATACACATTTCCCATTTCATTGTGGACTATCAGTAATAAGCAGAAAAAAGTGCAAACTTTGCATGTTTTTTTGTTTTGTTTTGTTTTGTTTTTTCTGTTTCAGGGAACCAGAAGCTACATGTTGAGACGGTAGAGCACCAGATGGTAACAGAGTGAATCCCCAAGTCACTGCTTAAAGGGAGCTGCCTTGGAGAACCACAGTGCAGACAGCAGATTTTACAAGAGTAAAACTAGACTTATTAGTGCTAAGCTATTGGTCTTCTAGGGTTTGTTACTCAAACACATCCTAATCTCTTCTTACTAATACAAAGATGACAGTGTCAGAATTGATAGTTGAACCCAGAGATGGTAAGGACTCTGGCCTTGGGAGCAAACCTAGAAATAGGTAGAAGCTAGAATTCAACAGTGACTTACATTACTTTGCTAACAAACTACATTTAAGGGATACTTGTAGTTCCAGGGATAAGTTAGGAGTTTGGGATTAGCAGTTTTGCTGTGCTGTGCTAGCTAGGCTTCTCTGCCCATGGGATTCTCCAGGCAAGAATACTGGAGTGAGTTGCCATGCCCTCTTCCAGGGGATCTTCCCAACCGAGGGATTGAATCCAGGTCTCCCACATCGCAGGCAGATTTTTTATCATCTGAGCCACCAAGCAAGCACAAGAATACTGTAGTGTGTAACCTATCCCTTCTCCGGGGGAACTTTCTGACCCAGAAATCGAACTGGGGTCTCCTGCATTGCAGACGGATTCATTACCAGCTGAACTACCTGGGAAGCTCTTAACAGTTACAAACTACTATGTAAATAATAGATAAACAACAAAGTCCTACTGTATAGCACAGCAAACTTTATCCAATATTCTATAATAAATCACAATGGAAAAGAAATGAAAAAGAATATATATATATTGGCTTTCCAGGTGGTGCTAGTGGTGAAGAATCCACCTGTCAATGCAGGAGACATAAGAGACATGAGTTTGATCTCCAGGTCAGGAAGATCACCTGGAGGAGGGCGTGGGAACTTACTCCAGTACTCTTGCCTGGACAGAGGAGCCCAGACAGAGTCCCACGGACAGAGGAGCCTGGCTGGCTACAGTCCATAAGGTCACAAAGAGCTGGACATGACTGGGATGATTTAGCATGCACGCACATACATAAATATATATAACTGAATCACTTTGATGTACAACAGAAATTAACACATTGTAAATCAACTATACTTCAATAAAATTTTTCTTAAATTAAAAAAAAAGAATACTTGTTGTTCAATGAAAGTAATGACAGCTTTTTTCCTCCACTGTTATTTCATTAGATTAACTGTGTCTTTTTAAAAAATCATAATATTATATTAAATAATTGATAAAACATAGAATTCCTTTTAATAACAGCAATACTAGCATAATAGCAATTTTCCTAAAAAGCTAAACTGGAAGCTCTAAAGAATCATATTTAGCCCCCAAATCATAGGCTTACCACTCTTAGAAAATGTCTTTTGTTTTCTGACTATGTAACAGTAGACTGGCAGGGCTTCCCAGGTAGCTCAGCTTGTAGAATAGAAATGGAAGGCTGCAAGACCCTCTTCAGCATGTGTCAGAATGCGGGTGTGGAGGGGGGGTGGTTGCTGAATTAAGCACATAGAGTTTTATCCAGCCACTCAGTTCACAACTCTATGTCAACCAGGTCACACATTCTCACACAGCATTCTGGCTGACCTACTGGCAGGTTTTCTCAAACATTATAATTACCCAATTCTTATACCCATGGATTTTTACTCTTGGGGTTTCTAAAAAGAAGCATATAGGATGAAAACAACACAAGAATATGTTTACACTAACTCAGTTCCAAAAGTACTCAAGATCATGCGCTGGTGTCCACAAATTAGCCAAGTAATCTGAGTTATATGGTATTCCAATGTAGGGACTGCAGAGCATATGGCATACAAAGTCTATATATGGTTGACTTTTGACCAGTGTAGGCACTGACTCTCGATTAGTATCAAAACTTCCCATGTGGTTTATAGTCCGCCCTTCCAATACATAGTTCCTCCATATCTGAAGTTCTGCATCCACTACAGTTTATGTTGTGAGGTAGTGTTTTCTGTTGAAAAACATCTGCATATGAGCGGACCCACGCAGTTCAAACCTGTGTTGTTCAAGAGTCAACAGCACACTTTTTTTTCCTGACAGAAGGCACCAGCAAGGCATCTAGCAGGATTAAAAGAACAATCTGCAATAATACAATAGAATAAAGCTAAATAACCCACGTGGAAACTAAATCCATCACCGTGGATGTATTAGGTCTGAACTTTAACCAATAGAACTAATTATGGTAAAAATAACCAGACAAGGTATGATTTAAAACTTCCATCTGAAAACTGTATCTTGGACTAGATCTTTAATTTAGAGCAAGACCTGATCTGAAATAGTTCTGAAAGCCCTGACAAATGACCTTCTCAGAATTGCTGTTGAGTGCCAGATGCCCATGCTGCTTCTATGCTACACTGGCATTTTCCAAGAGGACACCTACAGATTCTCTACAGAGGACACGGATATGAAAATGCCCTATACATATCAAAATATTTAGCAGCAACATGCCACTTTGGACGGCATTTTAAATTGGCTTCTTAGGGGTCTTTTGTGGGGAATATTCAAGGGGTGGGGACATCATTACAGTAATCCTGATCAGCCAAACCCAAAATGGACCTCATGTGGTCGTGGAAACTATTCGTTTTAATTCAAAATTAATTAAGTTTGAGTTAGAGCAGAAAGGGAGTGGTCCCAAAGCTTTAATTGCAGACATTCAATACAACACAGAGACCAGAATCCCAGTACTTTGGCCTTGAATTTCTGCCATCAAAACCATTAGTCAATTCAGAGACAGAGCTTGAACACTTGACTGCCTACACTCGGTCCCATCTGTTACGTGCACCATTGCCAACACACAGGCCGGAGTGCCAATGGCTCTGTGCATCAGTGGTTCTCACAGAGCACGCAGGATGCCCCTGTGCTTCCCCGAACAACACGCTATCGTCTTTCCTGCTAGAAGAATCTGACTAAACACAACACCATGAATTTACATTTGCCTTTTCCTTTCTTATTATTTTAAACTATAGGACTGTAGTACAAGGAGCTTGGGGTTCAGGTGAAGCAAAAATAACAAAATTAGGAAATACAGAACAAATGGGTTACATATATAATTGAGAAAAAAAGCAATTTATCAAAGGGAAAATAACAAGAAAAGAAAGATTGAAAGTATGGAAGGATAAGACTTAAGTAAGTTTTTTCAGGCTATTTTACCTTTGCTCTAATTGATTTAGCTCCTTTGGTCTAATGATTGTTATAAAAGATAGAATTATCAATCTAAACCAGTAGTTCTTAGCAGAGTAGAACTCCCTGGGGAGCTTTCAAAAACTCCAGATGTGTAGGTACCACCTGGTCCTCAGATCAATTAAATTAGAATCTCTGGGATGGAACTAGACATCAGGATTTTTTAAGGTGCTCCTGGGGATTTCAACGTACAGCTGTGTTTGAGAACCACTGACTTAAAGGAAAGAACAAGGCACCAGTTTTTGAGGCACTATTATTGTTTTTGCTACAGCTCATCCACGGTGCTACAAAAAAGAAACAGGCATCTCTAAATTTATATATATGCAGAAAGACAACTTAAAATGTTGAAAAGTTCGCCTGAGTTCACATCGCTCATGGGCAGTAGAGCAGAGGCCCGGAGACAGGACCCTATAACTGGGGGGCATTTTCACTATGATACACTGAAGTCCCTGGGCAGGATCACTGAGGGACTGGCAGAGAGGGGGATGGAGGTGAAACCTTGGACGGAGGTGAAACTTTGGACAGAGGAGAGCTCTGATAATAAACATGGCCACACATTATTTAGAAATCTGAGTTATTCCAAGGTCACCTAAACTTCCCCAAAATACTCAGTGTTATTGTTATTGTAGCTGCCAATGATTGTGAACCTGTTCCATGTAAAATTCGTAGTTATTTTACATGCAGGACTTCTACTCTGCATTACCCTGTGTAGGATGGGTATCAAAACACTCATCTAACAGTTGATTAAAGTGAGGTTTATAAAGGTTAAATGATTTTCCCAAAGTCATATAATTTGTAAATAGCAAAGACATAGTATGAACTGGCTGTATGCTTTTCTAATTTTTATATTATGTTGCCCAAAGAAGTTAAATATTTTAACACACCTACTCTCAAGTATTAATTTATTTGAGAGTTTCATCATCATCTAAAGTCATAAGATACAAGACGGGTGGACTGAAGGCAAAGATGTTTGAAGGATGTGATTGTTGTAAAATATGCCTACCAATTTCTTGACATCCCTCACTTCAAGAGATGAAGTTTAATTTCCCTTCCCTTGAATGTGAGTTGGACTTAGTGACTTGCTTCTGATGAGTAGAATATAGAAGAACTAACAATGTATGACTTCCAAGCCTCAGTAATAAAAGGCATCATTCATCCTGGGAAAACCCAGAGGCCCTATCAAAAGGCATCCTGTCAACAGTCATGTGAGTGAACCATCTTGGAAGCAGAGTTTTCAGCCTCAGTCAAGCCTCCACTTGACTGTAGCCCCTGCCAACAACTTGACTGCAACCTCGTGAGAGATCCTGAGCCAGAAACACTCTGCTAAACCACTCCCAAATTTCTGACCCATCGAACCTATGAAATAAATAATGTGTGTTACTTTAAGCACTAAGTTTAGAAGTTATCTGTTACATAGCAAAAACAGAAAGAAAAACAGAAGAAAAACTGAAGGAGACAAATAATAAATGTCCAGATTATGGGGTTCAAAGATGCACAAGAGTGAACAATTCTGAACACCCAGCAATACCAAGGGGGCCCTGGGTAACTGCAGGAGGACACAGGAAGGGGTTGGAGTCAAGAAAGGGTAAGGAGGCTCATAAACTATTTATAATAACTCCTTTTGAAGGGAAGAAACACTGTTGTAAGGGTGAATTCATTTTCCCAGGTTATTACACAGTTTGACAGCACTCCGTATGATCTACTAAAAGACATCCAAGCACCTGAAGCAATAATGTGCCATCCAAAGTCAAGTAATTTGCTCACATGCAAGATATAACTACTGTATCACAGAAGATCAAAAGATGTCCCTCAATGTGTGGAAATAGAAGGCAGGGAAGTCAAAATCATTTGCAGCAAAGTATGTGTTTATGAAATAGGTGTGGATTTAGAAATAGTCTTCTTTGGATTACTATATTTAAAGGTTGAAACAGTAGGGCTTCTAAAGTCTTTGCTATTTTGCATAGTTCAGTAAGACAAGTCATGAGACTATGATGCTATTAATATGGACAGCATTTACACAAGAGAAAAATTACATGTAACAGCCCTTTACCTATTTACCTTAAGGCAAAATGTTATTTATATCTTAATAAACAACTATGTCTACTACAAAGAGGTACAGATGTTTGAGGCTTGGCTTTTCAGTTTCCTTTGCTCAGGCTTTCAGCTAGGGAATGTCCAGATTCTAGACTCAAGCCCCCTCTGAATTCCATATACTGTGTTCTAATGAGTCTGTTAGGGAAACACTGGAGAGATAACAGGATATACTGATTTTGTTCTTGCCAGTAAATCACCTCCCCAGGTAACTGTTCTTATAATAAAAATGCCAGCTGGGTGGCAAGTCTCTATGCCAAGAAAAGGTTGTATTTTAGCCCTCTTGTGCTTTAAGTACAAATTTTAAAATCACAAGGAAGAGGGAAAATGAAATCAACTTCTGCTGAATAAAGGATAATAGAAAAAAGGAAAAAATAATTTGGAGACATTCTTTGTAATGCACCTCTGAAACTGTCAGTCAGTCAGTCAGTTCAGTCGTGTCTGACTCTTTGTGACCCCATGAATCGCAGCATGCCAGGCCTCCCTGTCTAACACCAACTCCCAGAGTTTACTCAAACTCATGTCCATCGAGTCGTTGATGCCATCCAGTCATCTCATCCTCTGCCGTCCCCTTCTCCTCCTGCCCCCAATCCCTCCCAGCATCAGGGTCTTTTCCAATGAATCAACCCTTCGCATGAGGTGGCTAAAGTATTGGAGTTTCAGCTTCAGCACCAGTCCTTCCAATGAACACCCTGAAACTGTAGTTGATGCTAAAAAGGGCAGATACCTTGTGCTTCCCTAAGAAAATGAATTGATCACCCCAGTGACTGATAATCCAATCTCTGTTTGCCCAATTAGATAATAGGACTTTCTTCACTTGATGATCATTTATAACACATTCTCTCCCAAAAATGTATAAAAATGTCTGTAGCAGGACTTCCCAAAGGTTTAAAACAAATGGAAGGTTCCCTTTTTTATGTTTCTTACTGCCCCCATCCTCTCAGAGATGCTAAATCTTTTTGCCATGAATGAAAGAGGAGAAAGAAGAGAAAGAGAAACGGGTTTTAAAATAGGATTGGAGGGGAGAAGGGAATATAAATTATCTTTTTCCTTTTTTTAAAGAGTTTTGGAGAATGTTCTGGAGCAGTTTTTTAACTTCTTGCAGCTGAGGTCCCTTACTTCCAGGTATAAGCTCAATAATTTCACTATGATTAAACCTTTGTGTGGCCTCAGAAAGGATGGACTGAAGAAGCTCTGATCCAAAGATCTATGACTGAATGTCAAATAAATCTATTTGGTTTCACAGCCAGTTCTCTTCACCCCATTTCCAAACCCAATCTCCACCTTGATCACTCATGATACTTGAATTCTGCGTTTTAGAATCTCAGAAGCAAGGTACTGACTCACTTTGCCTACATCCCCACTTCCAGTGACTATAGATTTCTATTCCTCAGCATTGCCTACTCATGGATTCTCCACCAACACATTGAACCCTACTCTCAGAACCAGCCCATTCATTTTTCTTCTGCTAATATCCTCACCTAATCAATAACCTTAACAAGAACAAACTTTCAGTAGCTAGATTTTTTCAGAAAGGCTAGGATTATCTTAACACCTCATCCCTTCTCAGGTGGCTCTAGTGATAAAGAACCCACCTTCCAATGCGGGAGACATAAGAGACGCAGGTTCCATCCCTGGGTCAGGAAGATCCCCTGGAGGATGGCATGGCAACCCACTCCAGTATTCTTGCCTGGAGAATCCCCAGGGACAGAGGAACCTGGTGGGCTACAGTCCATAGGGTGGCAGAGTTGGACATGACTGAAGTGACTGAGCATGCACACACACATTAACACCTCATCCATTTCCACACCTGCATCCCATTTCCTTCATTTCAGGTATTATCCCATTTTAGACTGCCCATTCCATGTTCATTATGTCAGGCCATATCTTGAGATACATTTTCCTTAGCCAATGTAAAGCAATGGAATGAAATGGAAAGCTTCCTTTTTTCAGGGAAAAGCTTTTCTTCTTCACTCCATCAAACTTCAAATCCTGAGTCAAATTTGTTTGTCTTAAAAAGCAATTGTACTGTTTTAAAGGACAGACTTTGATTGATTAATTGATTCACTAGTCTAAAACTAATGTTGAGTTGCAAATAGCAATGACATTTCTGAGGGCTGTACTGCGTCTTCAAATACCAGGTGATGGATATCTGTGCAGTTTCACCAGACCAGGAAAGCTGTCACATTACTGGCTCTATTCTATATGCTCTGCTGGTTTGCCAGTTAACAGTTATATAATATATATTTGCTCACTCTACATGCAAACAGATCAAGATTGACACATAAGAACTTAACATCAGATGAGAAAGAAATCTTTAGGACTCAGAAAAGTATAATTTAAAAAGCACTTCTGTCTGAAAAATGACTAGTGATCTCACCTTCTCTCAGTAGTAATACCCTCTTTCTTGCATGATTCTGTTTCAAAATCAGTAGCTCACTAACCCTTTGTGCTAAAACAAAAGGTCTAGTATTAAAGATGAAAAATATTGCAAATTCAGTTTCACAATTATTTTTGTTAAACTCTCAAGTAATTCTTTTTCTTACCCCCAATTCAATAATCAAGTCAGTGCCAGACAAAACATGTAATGCACTCACCCAAAGCATGTCCCCTTCCAATATATCAGAGACCAATGTCCCTGGGTTTCAAGGACTAACAGCTCAAAAATGTAGGATGAGAAGATTTATTACCATCATACTTGTCAGATTCAATCTCTTGTGTACAACTTCTATTATCTTCAATTTTCCATAGCTTCAATTCACTGAATCCCTACCTATGGGTTCAGTTGGACCTATTTTCAGAACTAACCCAAGTCTATGATGTGCAATGGGTCAGAGGAAGAAACCTAGGAGCAAGCCCCAGGAAATTCAAAGACTAAGAAGAAAGTACTTAACAGGTTTGAGAACAGAAAGGAGGACGCTGTGACTGGAGGGTGGTGGGCAAGGAAATATAAGATATATTGTGGGCAGATCTGATGGCCTGTCAGTCTGTCCTCTGGAGCCTGTGAACCCACAACAAAATGGATTTTGTGGATGTCATTAAGGGTACAGATTTTAGACAGAAAATTATTGTGGATTATATAAGTGAATTCAATTTGATCACTCAAGTCCTTAAAAGTAGAGCACCTATTAGGCTGCAGTTAAAGAGAAATGAGACTACAGAAGGAAGCTCAGTGAGATAGCAGCCTGCCAAGTGTAAGAAGTCCTCTTATGGTTCTGAGATGTAAGGGGACAAGAGAGAGACCTTGAGAGGCTAAGGGTGGTCCCACATTGGGAGCCATCAAGGAAATAGAAACCAGTCTTCAACTGTGTGCAACTGAATTGTGTTCTTGAAAAACAAGAAAAACAGATCATTTCCTTGTAATTTATGTTAAGCTAATGTTAATCTTAGTCTATTAACATTATTGTGATGCTCACATAAGTGTCTGTAATATATAAGGCTCAAATGAGATATGTGAGAAAGAGGGGAAGAGAAGTTGAACAGGAGAGAGACAGTAGTGAGAAGATTTTTAAAACCACAGAATGCTACACAAATATATTTGTGTCATTTAACTTATATTCAGAGTACATCATCCGAAATGCAAGTCTGGGTGAATCACACGCTGGAATCAAGATTGCCAGGTGAAATATCAATAACCTCAGATATGCAGATGATACCACTCTAATGGCAAAAAGTGAAAAGAATTAAAGAGCCTCTTGATGAAGGTGAAGAGGAGAATGAAAAAACTGGCCTAAAATAACCTGAAGAAAACTAAGATCATGGTATCTGTCCCCATCACATCAAGGCAAATAGAAGGGGAAAACATGGAAGCAATGACAGATTTTCTTTCTCTTGGGATCCAAAATCACTGTGGATGGTAACTGCAGGCATGAAATTCAAAGACTTGCTCTTTGGAAGGAAAGCTATAACAAACTTTAACAGCATATTAAAAAGTAGAGACATCAACTTGCCCAAAAAAAGGCCTGTATAGTCAGAACTATGGTCTTTGCAATAGTCATTTCAGGTCTGTGAGTTAAATCATAATGAAGGCTGAGTGCCAAAGAATTGATGCTTTTGAATCATGGTGCTGGAGAAGACTCTTAGAGTCCCATGGACAGCAAGGAGATCAAACCAGTCAATCTCAAAGGAAATTGACAGTGAATATTCATTGGATACTAAGCTGAAGCTCCAATACTTTGGCCACCTGATGTGAAGAGCCATCTCTTTGGAAAAGACGCTGATGCTGGGAGTGATTGAAGGCAAAAGGAGGAGGGGCAACAGAGGATGAGATGGTTGAATGGCATCACTGACTCAATGGACATGAGTTTGAGCAAACCGTGGGAGCTAGTGAAGGACAGGGAAGCCTAGAGTGCTGAAGATCATGAGGTCGCAAAGAGTTGGACTCAAATTAGTAAACAATAGAAACAAGGTCACTCCTAAATTATACAAAGAAGTTTCCATTTCATTACAGCCCCTGGACTAGATATTTTGGGTTCATATTTTCTGAGGTTCCACAAATTGCCATATCACAGTACAGAAAGTTCAGACAAGTGAAAAAGCACTAGAGGGGATACCCAGAGGCCTGCGGTTTAGTCTCAGTTCTGCTGCTGCCAAACGTGTAACTTTGTGCGTGTCTCTACATCTCTCTGATTTATATTGATTTATGGCTTTGTACATTGTATAAAAATATCAAGAGCAGCATGTTAAAAATAACAAAATTATAAGACATTTATTTTTATGACAGAAATACTTGCAGTTTCTTTCCATCTTTTATTTAAAAGATGAGAACCCTTATTTAAGGAAAGGAGAAGAAAAGCCTTAAGTACAATGGCAACTAAAATGGCAACTCAAACAAGGTGAAATTGCTTCCGAAGCACTGATCTTTTAATTAGAGAGAATGTCAAAATGCAATCTGTTCTCTTAGCTTCATTATTTTGAATCTGTTTCTTGTTTCCCAATAAACTGAAGAAATAAACAGTGATTTTTAAAATTAATTATGTAGTGCAATTTTCCTCCAGGAAAACCAATATAGCTTAATTTTCATTAACTATATTGTAAATTGCATTACTCTTTTGGAAAACATTCAAGCGTGCTTTTATTTATAAACCAATAGATGAGAAGAGTAATACATTTAGATTGTGTCTGGCCACTTCCAAGGGGGGTTTCTTGTTTGAAAAAACTAAATAGAAACCAACAATGGTATTGTTCCTTCTAAACTTTTTAAAATGAAAAACTACTCAATATACCCTTAAATCCAGAAATAGTGGCAGCCAGGATAAAACTGCAGAATTCAGGATGCTAATTAGCTAACCATGACTGTATATATAATGAAGATATTAAGCTTTCTCTAAGAACATTGCAACTTGAAATTCAAATAACTAGCGTTACAGGATAATTGGGAAATATGATTAACTGATTTAAACACTACTGAAAATGCAGCACAATTCCCTTTCAAAAGGAAGAACAAACATATTCTACAGACAAATGCCAAAATCAGAATTAGCATGTAGTCAAGAGAGGAGGTGACTAAGAGTACATGGGTAACCATCTTGAATAAATCACCTAAAAGGGAGTCACAGTGTGAATGAGGATAATTATATGGCTCTCAACTTGGCTCATGTTTTTTTCTCTTTCAATTGCAAATCCCCTCAACTGTCAAGTTTAGTTGTCTCTTTGAGATGTTACTATACATGGTAACAGATGAATCGGCTTTCTTGTGAGTTTTATAATGATCTTAGCTTACACAGTAAAGACATTAAGCTTAGGTGAGGAAAGGCTTGACCCTAGGGGCTTGCATGCAGTTTTCTATTGCAGAAAATCTTTACAAAGCTCATAGGAAGATTTGAAAAGACATCAGAAAATAATCTGAAATTCAGAAGTAACTGAGATATCCTGTACCTTTTCACGGCTTGCACTGACTGTGCATTTAAATAGTGCATGCATGCTCAGTCGTGTCAGACTCTTTGTGACCCCTGGGACTGTAGCCTGCCAGGCTCTGTCCTTGGAATTCTCCAGACAAGAATACGGGAGTGGGTTGCCATTTCCTCCTCCAGGGCATTTTCTTCACCCAGGGATCAAACCCACATCTCCTTCATAGCAGATGGATTCTTAATCATTGAGTCACCTTGGAAGCCCCTGTTTATATAGAAGAGTAAATAAATAAATCAACAAACAATTCCCAAGGAGAAGGTGTACTTTAACAGGGATGGCTAATCTGGGCCCTCTGGGTTCTTTCAGATTATTCCAAATAATTATATATAACCACTTTAATATTCAGGATATCAATAACAAAAATAATTTCATGAATCAGTGTAAAGATGGATTAATGTGAAAACATTCTAGAGGAGATGGTCAAGAGACTACTGCAAAATATTTCAAAATAGAAAACTGATTGAGCAGAACTATAAACAAGCAATAGGAAGAATAAAAATCATAATCAATTTGCCTGACAGGAATTTATACTTATAAATGCAAGACAGCTACAGTGACTTGTATTTATCTTACTGGTTGCTAATCAGAGTGATGATGATAAAGGCTATAAAATCAAGACTTCTGGGATAAGATTAGAGAATTAAACTTATTCAATCCAAGAAAATAACAGAGAGAAAAATGGGGGAAATCTTACATGCTAGAATTTAATGCAAGGTAGATCATTTCAATACTGAATGAAAATTTCCAATAATTTTGCTGTAAGAATACATACCTAGTTCTTCTGATTTGACATAGGTATGCCTAAAGGATCATGGTCCATCAAAACTAAATCCAGAGAACAAGATGGTGGAGGAGTAGGTGGACGTAGAATACATCTCTCTCCACAGACACATCAGGAATACACCTTCAGATACGGAACTGTATGCAGAACACCAGCTAAGAGCAAACAGGAGTACCTGACCAGAGGAAAAGAATATACAGAACCATGCAAAACTCGGTAGGATGAAGGAACTAGGGGGGAAAAGTGGAGTGTTAGAAGGACTGGACCTGCCTTCAGCTGAACTGAAGCAGGGGCCAATCCCCACACTGGGGCAATCGTACGAGTCAGAGGAGAAATGGTTAAGGCTAAGAGTGAAACAGCTGATCTGTGGCACCCTAAATGGAATGAGAATCAGAGAGTCCTCGCACAGCCATACATACCCAGATAGGGACAATGGTCCTCTGGAAGGCTCAGCAGCTAGGAGCTGGAGTTTGGGGAGCACAGAGTGATCCCAGTGTGAGGGCTGCTGTTGACTGCAGAGAGATGGATTGAGGGGAGGTGAGGGAGGAGAGTGTGATGGGAAATGCTGGTGGAGGAAAGCCGGGCAGCCATGGAAGTAAGGCGATACTGCGGAGAAACGCGTAGGGGTTGGAGCCATCACCTTAGCCTCTCTCTCCCCTCAGGCTAGCATCAGCAACTGAACAAAAGACAGGCCGGCCCATCAGAGGCCTGACCCACTGAACTACAGAGCAGACCCCATACAGGGTGCTCCTCTAAGTGAGTGACGCAGGAACTACAGAGCAGGACCCCAGCCAGGGGTGCCCCTCGATGTGCCTGACATGCGGAACAACAGAGAAGGACCCCAGGCAAGGGAGCCCTCTGAGTGCCTGAATGGGCTGAGATATAGAGAAAGACCGTCCGAAGAGGCCTTCTGATCGCCGCTACAAGGGGCTCAAAAAAGTCTCAGAGGGCTGTAACTCCCGCGGCAGAGGCAGGCCATGTCCCTGCACGCTGGGCGCCGCCAGGCTCCCCATGAGCCAAGCAGCTGTGCTACCGTCACCTCAGCTTCACTGGGGCAGAGCTGCCACAGGCAAAGAAAGTCTTATGTCTGTGCGCAGAGGGTCATTTCCGTAGTGTCCGACTCTCTGCGGCCCTGTAGACTGGCCTGCCAGGCCTCTCTGTCAGGGAAGGGGGTTCTCCAGACAAGAATACTGGAGCGTATTGGCCAATAGTGGCTGCCATACCCTTCCAGGGCACTGTTTCCTGCTGCCCTGGAAGTCAGCAACTCCCCTGAGTACCTGGTGCTGCCAGAACCCCTGCGACCCAAGCAGGGGCACCACCTCCACACCTGGCCCTCACAGGGCAGACCCAAGTCCTCCAGGGCAGGCTCAGGGGCAAACCCCTGGGGACAACCCCCATTCAGAGGTGGAAATAAAACCACAATTGAAACCCAGGGGCAGGGTGGCTAAGGAAGAAGACCCAAAACCTCCCCACCAGCTGTACAAGCTGCAGATTAAATCCACACAATCAACTAGGCAAGCTCTGTTTCCATGGAATATGTAAAAGGTCACTGAGAGCTCCCACAAAAGAAAACGCACTAGCTCTGATAGCTGTGGACCCTGGAGGCAAGAACACTTAGGAGCAGGACCAGATTAGAATCTGAGCTGCCCCCACAGCAGGTCCAGAGATCAACACAGTGGAGAGCATCCTAGGGAGGTGACATGGACTATGACCCCCAGTGAGAGAAAGGACTCTCACATCAGTGACTCGAGTAAACCATTTATTATTCTTATGTTTTGACTTACATTGTAGATTCTTTTGGATTTTTCTTTTTTGGTCTTTTCCCCCTCTCTGTTGTATTTGTCAATTTTATTGGCACTATGAAATCTAATTAAATTTTTGAGCTCTTTTTTTCCTCAGTCACATTTTTTATTGCTGTTATAAACCTCTGCCTATATGTTGGTCTTTTGCAGTTCTAGGGACTTTTCCTTTTTTTTCTTTCTTTCTTTTCTTTGTTTAATTTTAATTCTTAAA
Organism: Dama dama; assembly: GCF_033118175.1. Lineage (NCBI taxonomy): Eukaryota > Metazoa > Chordata > Mammalia > Artiodactyla > Cervidae > Dama > Dama dama. Next base: position 26,553,815 of record NC_083695.1, read on the forward strand.
CCTATTCTATTTTTTCTACATTTATTCCTTTGTTTCCCTTAACTACTGTTCTTTTCCCCTTGAAGTTAACCTGTAATATATATAAATCTTCTTCATCTACCTCTATTTAACTTTACATATCTATTCTTTCTTTCTTTTCTTTCCTCTCAATATATTTGTTACTTTTATTTTCATTGCTTTATTCCCCAATTGGCACCTTGCTCTAGTTTTCTTTTCCAGTTTGTGCTTTAGTTAGTTTCGTTCTGATAGATATACTTTTTGGTTTCCTTTGTTCACCAGGTCAATCTATAGTACTTTATTTTTGTTGGACTGTTTTGATTTTGTTTATGGGTGTATATGTACATGTGTATATTCAGTCACACTTTTTATTGTTATAAACATCTGCCTCTATGTTGGGCTTTTGCAGTTCTGTGGAATTTTCCATTTGTTTGTTTGTTTCTTCTTCCATTATTTCTTTTCTTTTTTTAATAATCTTAAAAATTTTATTTTTTTAAAAACCTACTATATTTTTCCTACATGGATTCCTTTGCTTCCCTTTCCTATTGTTCTTTTCCCCTTGCAGTTTATCTTTAATGTATATAAATCTTCTTCATCTACCTCTACTTAACTTTACATATCTATTCTTTCTTTCTTTTCTTTCCTCGCAATATATTTGTTAGTTTTATTTTCATTGCTTTATTCCCGAATTGGCACCTTGCTTTAGTTTTCTTTTCCAGTTTGTGCTTCAGTTAGTTTTGTTCTTAGCTGGTAAATATAATTTTTTATTTACTTTGTTCTCCAAGTTAATCTACTGTATTTTTGTTGAACTGTTTTCACCTTGCTCGTGGTATATATTTATATGTGTATATTCCATTTAAATTATTATTTGCCTAATTTGGTAAGTGCCATTTGTCTGGGGTTCATCTTTAGTTTCTCATTCTGGATATTTCTTTTAATCTCACTTAATGGTGTAACAAACCACTTCTGGAATCTCCTTTCCTGACCAGAGATCAAGCCCTGAGACTTTGGAGTGGGAGCATTGACTCCAAGATCACAGACTACCAGAAAACTAACCCTAGGGAGTATCAAATAATGAGAATTCACACAAAGGAAACCACTTGAATACAAGACCTGGCATCAACCAACAACCAGTAGCACCCTGTGCAGGACGCCTCATCTAAACAACAAACAAAGCAAAAATACAAACCCAACCATCAGCAGACAGCAGTACCGCCTAGCTCAGCCTTGCCCATCAGAGGATTAACAAACAAACTGAGCACAAATCTCACCCTATAGGAAGCTTACACAAACCACTGGACCAAACCTAGTGGGGCAGAAACTGAAAGGAAGAAAGAATCCAAACTTGAAGCCTGGGAAAAAGAGATCTCAAACACAATTAAGTTAAAAAAAAATAATAATAACAATGAAAAGGCAGAGAAATACTGCACAAATGAAGGAAATACTACACAAAAGGAAGAGAAATCCTGCACAAATGCACAGAAGTCCACACAAGTGAAGAGGAAACAGGCAAACTACCTGAAAAATAATTCAAAATAATGATAGCTTCTTTGGAGAAATGTCTGTTTAGTTCTTTGGCCCATTTTTTGATTGGGTCATTTATTTTTCTGGAATTGAGCTGCAGGAGTTGCTTGTATATTTTTGAGATTAATCCTTTGTCTGTTTCTTCATTTGCTATTATTTTCTCCCAATCTGAGGGCTGTCTTTTCACCTTACTTATAGTTTCCTTTGTAGTGCAAAAGCTTTTAAGTTTCATTAGGTCCCATTTGTTTAGTTTTGCTTTTATTTCCAATATTCTGGGAGGTGGGTCATAGAGGATCTTGCTTTGATTTATGTCGGAGAGTGTTTTGCCTATGTTCTCCTCTAGGAGTTTTATAGTTTCTGGTCTTACATTTAGATCTTTAATCCATTTTGAGTTTATTTTTGTGTATGGTGTTAGAAAGTGTTCTAGTTTCATTCTTTTACAAGTGGTTGACCAGTTTTCCCAGCACCACTTGTTAAAGAGGTTGTCTTTTTTCCATTGTATATCCTTGCCTCCTTTGTCAAAGATAAGGTGTCCATAGGTTCGTGGATTTATCTCTGGGCTTTCTATTCTGTTCCATTGATCTATATTTCTGTCTTTGTGCCAGTACCATACTGTCTTGATGACTGTGGCTTTGTAGTAGAGTCTGAAGTCAGGCAGGTTGATTCCTCCAGCTCCATTCTTCTTTCTCAAGATTACTTTGGCTATTCGAGGTTTTTTGTATTTCCATACAAATTGTGAAATTCTTTGGTCTAGTTCTGTGAAAAATACCGTTGGAAGCTTGATAGGGATTGCATTGAATCTATAGACTGCTTTGGGTAGAATAGCCATTTTGACAATATTAATTCTCCAAAGAAGACATACAGATGGCTAACAAACACATGAAAAGATGCTCAACATCACTCATTATTAGAGAAATGCAAATCAAAACCACAATGAGGTACCATTACACGCCAGTCAGGGTGGCTGCTATCCAAAAGTCTACAAGCAATAAATGCTGGAGAGGGTGTGGAGAAAAGGGAACCCTCTTACACTGTTGGTGGGAATGCAAACTAGTACAGCCGCTATGGAAAACAGTGTGGAGATTCCTTAAAAAACTGGAAATAGAACTGCCATATGACCCAGCAATCCCACTCCTGGGCATACACACTGAGGAAACCAGATCTGAAAGAGACACGTGCACCCCAATGTTCATCGCAGCACTGTTTATAATAGCCAGGACATGGAAGCAACCTAGATGCCCATCAGCAGATGAATGGATAAGGAAGCTGTGGTACATATACACCATGGAATATTACTCAGCCATTAAAAAGAATTCATTTGAACCAGTCCTAATGAGATGGATGAAGCTGGAGCCCCTTATACAGAGTGAAGTAAGCCAGAAAGATAAAGAACATTACAGCATACTGACACATGTATATGGAATTTAGAAAGGTGATAACGATAACCCTATATGCAGAACAGAAAAAGAGACACAGAAATACAGAACAGACTTTTGAACTTTGTGGGAGAATGTGAGGGTGGGATATTTCAAAAGAACAGCATGTATACTATCTATGGTGAAACAGATCACCAGCCCAGGTGGGATGCACGAGACAAGTGCTCCGGCCTGGTGCACTGGGAAGACCCAGAGGAATCGGGTGGAGAGGGAGGTGGGAGGGGGGATCGGGATTGGGAATACATGTAAATCCATGGCTGATTCATATCAATGTATGACAAAACCCACTGGAAAAAAAAAATAATAATAATATTAAAAAAAAAAAAAACTGGAAAAAAAAAACAAAAACAAAATAATGATAGCAAAGATGATCAAAAACCTTGAAAACAAAATGGAGAAAATGCAAGAATCAATTAACAAAGACCTAGAAGAATTAAAGAATAAACATACAGAGACAAACAACACAATTACTGAAATTAAAAATACTCTAGAAGGAATCAATAGCCGAACATCTGAATCAGAAGAACAAATCAGTGAGCTGAATGATAAAATGGTGGAAATGACTTCTTAAGAGCAGAATAAAATAAAAAGAATGAAAAGAACTGAGGATAGTCTCAGAGACCTCTGTAAAAATATCAAACACACCAACATTTGAATTATAGGGGTCTCAGTAGAGGAAGAGAAAAGGAAAGAGTATGAGAAAATTCTTGAAGTGATTATAGATGAAAATTTCCCCAACATGGAAAAGAAAATAGTCAATTAAATTCAAGAGGCACAAAGAGTCCCATACAGGATAAACCCAAGCAGAAACATGCCAAGACACATACTAATCAAATGAACAAAGACTAAATCAAAGAAAGAATACTAAAGTAGCAAGGGAGAAACAACAAGTAACATACAGGGGAAACCCCATAAGCTTAACACCTGATCTTTTAGCAAAAACTCTGCAGGCCAGAAGGGAATGGCAGGATATATTTGAAGTACTAAAAGGGAAAAATCTACAACCAAGATTACAGTAACCGGCAAGGATCTTATTCAAAATTGATGGAGAAATCAAAAGCTTTTCAGACAAGCAAAAGTTAAGAGAATTCAGTACCACCAAACCAGCTTTACAACAAATGTTAAAGGGACTTACATAGTCTAGAAATACGAGAAGAAAAAAGATCTATGAAATCAACCCCAAACAAATAAGAAAATGTCAACAATAATATATGTGTATATACATATACATACATATATATATACACACACACACAAATAATTACTTTAAATGTAAATGGATTAAATACTCCAACCAAAAGACAAAAGACTGCCTAAATGGATACAAAAACATGACACATATATATGCTGTCTACAAGACCAACTTCAGGCCTAAAGACACATATAGACTGAAAGTGAGAGGATGGAAAAATATATTCCATGCAAATGGGAAGCAAAAGAAAGCTGGAGTAGCAATCCTCATATCAGACAAAATAGACCTTAAAATAGAGAAGATTACAAGAGATAAGGAAGGACACTACCTAATGATCAAGGCATCTATCCAAGAGGAAGACATAACAATTGTAAATATCTACACACCCAACATAGGAGCACTGCAATACATAAGACAAACTCTAACAGACACAAAGGAGAAATTGATAGTAATACAATAATAGTAGGAGACCTTAACACCCCACTCAGACCAATGGACAGATCATCAAAACAGAAAATTAATAAACACAAGTCTAAAATGATACATTATATATATGGATCTCATTGATATCTTTAAGGCATTCTATCCAAATGCAAAAGAATACACCTTCTTCTCAAGTGCACATGGAACATTCTGAAGGATAGACTACATCTTGGGTCACAAATCAAACCTCAGTTAATTTAAGAAAATTGAAATTGTATCAAGCATCTTCTCCAACCACAATGCTATGAGACTAGAGATCAATTACAAGAAAAAAAACTATAAGAAACATAAACACATGGAGATTAAACAAGACGTTTTTAAACAATGAACAAGTTACTGAAGAAATCAAAAGGGAAAAAAAAAAAAACTTTCTAGAAACAAATGACAATGAAAACACAACTCAAAACCTATGGGATGCAGCAAAATCAGTTCTAAGAGGGAAGTTTATAGCAAAACAATCCTACTGAAAGAAACAAGAAAAACATCAAAGAGACAACCTAATTTTACACCTAGAACAACTGGAAAAAGAAGAACAAAAACCCCCAAAAAATAGTAGAAGGAAAGAAATCCTAATGATCTGAGCAGAAGTAAATGAAAAAGAAATGAAAGAAACAATAATAAAGGTTAAAAAACTAAAAGCTGTTTCTTTGAGAAGATAAACAAAATTGACAAGCCTTTAGCCAGACTCATCAAGAAAAAAAGAGAGAAGAATCAAATCAACAAAATTAGAAATGAAAAAGGAGTGGTTACAACAGACAATGCAGAAATACAAAGGATTATAAGAGACTATTATGAACAACTATATGGCAATAAAATGGATAACCTGGAAGAAATGAACAGATTCTTAGCAAAGTTCAATCTTCTAAGACAGAACCAGGAAGAAATAGAAATTATGAACAATCAAATTACAAGCATGGAAATTGAAGCTGTCATCAAAAATCTCCCAAAAAACAAAAGCCCAGGACCAGATGACTTCACAGGAGACTTCTATCAAACATTTAGAGAAGAGCTAATGCTTATCCTTCTAAAAACTCTTTCCAAAAATTGCAGAGGAAGAAAGACTTCCAGACTCATTCTAGAAGGCTACCATAACCCTGATAAAAACAAAAACCAGACAAAAACAACACAAATAAAGAAAACTTCAGGCCAATATCACTGATGAACATAGATGTAAAAATCCTCAACAAAATTTCCACAAACAGAATTCAGCAACACATCAAAAAGCTCATACACCATGATCAAACTGGGTTTCTTCTAGGAATTCAAGGATTTGTCAATTTATGCAAATCAATCAATGTGAAACACTCTATTAACAAACTGAAAGATAAAAACCATATGATCATCTCAATAGATGCAGAAAAAGCCTTTGGAAAACTTCAGCACCCATTTATGAATAAAACTCTTCAAAAAATAGGCATAGAGGAACCTACCCCAACATAGTAAAGATTATATATTTTAAGACTACAGCAAACATTATTCTCAATGGTGAAAAACTGAAAGCATTCCCCCTAAGATCAGGAACAAGACAAGGGTGTCCACTTTCACCACTATTATTCAACATAGTTCTGGAAGTCCTAGCTAGAGCAATCAGAGAAGAAAAAGAAATAAAAAAAAATCCAGATCAGAAAAGAAGTCAAGCTCTCACTGTTTGCAGATGAAATGATAATGTACATAGAAAACCCTAAAGATAGTATCAGAAAATTACTAGAGCTAATCAGTGAATTTAACAAAGTTGCAGGATACAAAATTAATACACAGAAATCACTTGCATTTCTATATAGTAACAATGAAAAATCAGATGGAGAAATTAAGGAATCAAACCAATTCACCATTGCAACAAAAAGAATTAAATATCTAGGAAATGGTAGGGACCTAACAGAAGCAGAAGATATTAAGAAGAGGTGGCAAGAATACACGAACTGTATAAAAAATATCTTCACAACCCAGATAATCACGATGGTGTGATCACTCACCTAGAGCCAGACATCCTGGAATGCGAAGTCAAGTGGGCCCTACAAAGCCTCACTATGAACAAAGCTAATGGAGGTGATGGAATTCCAGTTGAGCTATTTCAAATCCTGAAAGATGATGCTGTGAAAGTGCTGCACTCAATATGCCAGCAAATTTGGAAAACTCAGCAGTGGCCACAGGACTGGAAAAGGTCAGTTTTCATTCCAATCCCAAAGAAAGGCAATGCCAGAGAATGCTCAAACTACCGCACAATTGCACTTATCTCACACGCTGGTAAAGTAATGCTCAAAATTCTCCAAGCCAGGCTTCAGCAATGTTCAAGCTGGATTTAGAAAAGGCAGTGGAACCAGAGATCAAATTGCCAACATCTGCTGGATCATCGAAAAAGCATGAGAGTTCCAGAAAAACATCTATTTCTGCTTTATTGACTATGCCAAAGCCTTCGACTGTGTGGATCACAATAAACCGTGGAAAACTCTTAAACAGATGGGAATACCAGACCATCAGACCTGCCTCCTGAGAAATCTGTATGCAGGTCAGGAAGCAACAGTTAGAACTGGACATGGAACAACAGACTGGTTCCAAATAGGAAAAGCAGTACGTCAAGGCTGTATATTGTCACCCCATTTATTTAACTTATATGCAGAGTACATCATGAGAAAGGCTGGGCTGGAGGAAGAATGAACTAGAATCAAGATTGCCCAGAGAAATATCAATAACCTCAGATATGCAGCTGACATCACCCTTATGGCAGAAAGTGAAGAAGAACTAAAGAGCCTCTTGATGAAAGTGAAGGAGGAGAGTGAAAAAGTTGGCTTAAATCTCAACATTCAGAAAACTAAGATCATGGCATCCAGCCCCATCACTTCATGGCAAATAGATGGAGAAACAGTGGAAACAGTGGCTGACTTTATTTTTCTGGGCTCCAAAATCACTGCAGATGGTGATTGCAGCCATGAAATTAAAAGACACTTACTCCTTGGAAGGAAAGTTATGACCAACCTAGATAGCATATTAAAAAGCAGAGACATTACTTTGCCAACAAATATCCATCTAGTCAAGGCTATGCTCCTTCCAGTAGTCATGTATGGATGTGAGAGTTGGACTGTGAAGAAAGCTGAGTGCCAAAGAATTGATGCTTTTGAACTGTGGTGTTGGAGAAGACTCTTGAGAGTCCCTTGGACTGCAAGGAGATCCAACCAGTCCATCTTAAAGGAGACCAGTCCTGGGTGTTCATTGGAAGGATAGATGCTGAAGCTGAAACTCCAATACTTTGGCCAACTCGTGCGAAGAGTTGACTTGTTTGAAAAGACCCTGATGCTGGGAGGGATTGGGATAGGAGGAGAAGGGGATGACAGAGGATGAGATAGTTGGATGGCATCACCGACTCAATGGACATGGGTTTGGGTGGACTCCTGGAGTTGGTGATGGACAGGGAGGCCTGGCGTGCTGCGGTTCATGGGGTCACAAAGACTCGGACATGACTGAGCAACTGAACTAAACTGAACTGACTGAAATTTACCTAAGGAGACAAAAGAACTCTAGACAGAAAATTATAAGACACTAATGAAAGAAATCAAAGATGATTTAAACAGATGGATAGATATTCCATGTTCCTGGGGAGGAAGAATTAATATTGTGAAGATGACTATACTATCAAATGCAGCCTACCTATTTAATGTGATCTATGTCATATTAACAATGGTATTTTTCACAAAACTAGAACAAAAAATTTCACAATCTGTATGGAAACACAAAAGACCCTGAACAGCCAAATATCTTGAGAAAGAAGTATGGAGCTGGAGGAATCAACCTTCCTGACTTCAGGTTATATTAAAAAGCTACAGTCATCAATACAGTATGGTACTGGCACAAAAACAGAAATATAGATCAATGGAACAAGATAGAATGCCCAGAAATAAACCCTGTACCTATGAGTACCTTATATTTGACAAAGCAAGCAAAAATATACAATGTGGCAAAGATAGCATCTTCAATAAATTGTGCTGGGAAAATTGGACATGTAAAAGAATGAAATGAGAAAACTTCCTAACACCATCACAAAGATAAACTCAAAATGGTTTAAAGACCTAAATGTAAGAACAGAAACTATAAAACTCTTAGAGAAAAACATAGGCAGAACACAGATGACATAAATCAAAGCAAGATCCTCTACAATGTACCTCCTAGAGAAATGGAAATAAAACCAGAAGTAAACAAGTGGGACCTGACTAAACTTAAAAGCTTTTGCACAGCAAAGGAAACTATAAGAAAAGTGAAAAGGCACCCCTCAGAATGGGAGAAAATAATAACAAATGAAACAACTGACAAAGGATCAATTTCCAAAATATACAAGCAGCTCATACAACTCAATCCCAGAAAAACAAACAACCCAATCAAAAAGTGGGAAAAAGACCTAAGCAGACATTTCTCCAAAGAAAACATACAGATGGCTAACAAACACATGAAAAGATGCTAAACATGACTCATTATTAGAGAAATGCAAATCAAAACTACAATGAGATATCAACTCACATAGGTCATAATGGCCATCATCAAAAAGTCTATAAACAATAAATGTTGGAGAGGGTGTGGAGAAAAGGGAACACTCTTGCACTGTTGGTGGGAATATAAATTTATATAGTCACTATGGAAGACTGTATGGAAATTCCTTAAAAAAAATAGGAATAAACCCACCATATGACCCAGCAATCCCACTCCTAGGCATATACCCTGAGGAAACAAAAATTGAAAAAGACACATGTATCCCATTGTACATTGCAGAACTATTTACAATAGCTAGAACATGGAAGCAACCTAGATGTCCATCAACAGATAAATGGATAAAGAAATTGTGGTACATATACACAGTAGAATATTACTCAGCCATACAAAGGAACACGTTTGAGTCAGTTCTGATAAGGTGGATGAACCTAGAACCTATTATACAGAGTGAAGTGAGTCAGAAAGAGAAAGATAAATACCGTATCTAACACATGTGTATGGAATCTAGAAAATTTGTACTGAAGGATTTATTTATTTATGGAGAAACAGACATAGAAAAAAGACTTATCGACATGGGGAGAGGGGAGGAGAGGGTGAGATGTATGGAAAGAGTGACATAGAAAGTTACATTACCATATGTAAAATAGATAACCAATAGGAATTTGCTGTATGGTGCAGGAAACTCAAACAGGGGCTCTGTGTCAATCTAGAGGGGTGGGATGGGGCAGGAGATGGGAGGGAGGTTCAAAAGAGAGGGGATATATGTATACCTATGGCTGATTCATGTTGATGTTGGACAGAATACAAAAAAATTCTGTAAAGCAATTATCCTTCAATAAAAAAACAAATTAAAAGACAAAAAGCAACCTATATCCAAGTGATCCTTTGGCAGAGGCAGAAAGAAAAATTTGGAAAGATTCTTGCAATGGGGATGTTATCTTATTCATTCTTATATTCTTTGCATGTAACACTGGTGAAAAAGCCATAGGAATTTGACATATGTATACATTTTAAAATTTTATGTTTAAGTGGCATCATCTACAGAGTATATTTGCAGAATAAATTATACCAGAAAGAGAAAAATGCTATTTAATGTTACTGAAATCATTTCTAGATGAAATACATACAAATATGACAAAAATATTAAATTAGGTACTAACTTTATTCATGAATTTACTAGTTGTTGTCATATGTTCTCAAAATAGTCTGAGAGGCAATTTATAGAAATTTAAAAATTGTTAATTTGTTAATTTTTAGAAAGAAGCTGGTTCCAGACATCGCTACTAATTTGAGCAGAGTATTGTAAGTGAAGGAGTTTGAAAAGAACTCATGACTGATGGATAACAGAAACTACATTCTCTCGATTACTCTAATCAACATTATCCATAACTCTGATTTTCCATGTTTTTTCCAATTGTTTTTTATGTCTTCTATGAGTGTTCATTCTATTTTATCAGTTTGCCTCCCTTCATTCCTGCCCTCAAGTATGATTAAATATTACACAATGCCTAACTTAAGTCCAGCTTGTTTCTTCATAGACTAGATTTTTTAAAAGTCATCAAAAAGACACAAGTAAAATATAGAAACATACAGCAAGGACAACTTAATGTAAACAAAGATTTTTTGTAACCAGAAAGTTAAAAATGTATGTATATAAATAAAAATAAACCATTTAAATCTAAGGTCCTATTTATATAGTAACTGAAACATAGCCATTTTTGTCTTCATATTGTTGTGAATACATATTTTAACAAATACATTCATAATTATTTTCCTGGTAATATTTATCACTTTGATCCATTTTAGATTTTTATGGAGATTTCTTTAAAGCACAACAATCTCAATAAAGAAAGGAAAGACACAGGATTCAGCAGTTCCTGGTTTTCATATGTAATTGAAGTCAATTAACTGTGGCATCAAATAAAAAAGCCTTGTCTCCCTTGATGCAGATCTTTCCAAACTATACTTTATGTGTATACATAGAGTAGACTTTTCACTTACATTAAGATTAGAAAAATGATCGGAACTTTGGTAAATATTGAAGAAATTCACAGTAAATTTAGAAGTGGCCCGTTGAGTAGCCACATTCCTGTATAATTGTGCCATCTTTGAAAGCTGAAGAGGGAAAAGTGACAGATAAAAATAAGTGAGAATGACCTGTTTGGAAGTATGGATGGTAGCGCACCATTAGAAACAAATTCATCCTCAATTCCATGTTTTACTTTCTTTGGGGTTTAGATGGGTCTAGAATTAAATATGATCTGAGTGACCAATGATTATTTGGGTTTAAAATGCCCTTAAAGCTCTGTTCCAAATCTCACACTTTACTGTGTGAGACAGGAGGCATGAATTGTGCTTTTATTTGTCATCAACCAGATACCTCTTGCAAGACTTCAGGTATCTTATCTGTCAAGCATTGGGTATCCACAGACTTTCTGTCACAACCTTAAAGAATATTCACATTTTTTTGGTGAGGTAGATCAAAATGTATTATCACTAAAATCACTAAGATTTGTTAATTAAGTTGGGAAAATTAATTTCTAGAAATTTTTAATATAAAATGTTCTTTCATATATTTTCTTCGACTGTGTTATTTCCTTTGGCTTCTTTCTCTTTCCTATATTCCAAGAAAGGGAGGCAGTATAATATAATCATTGGTACCATCAACTCGAGTCTGGAGTCAGACTGTGTAGTATGAATCCAACCCTGCCTGTTTACTACTTATAAACTCTTGTAAAGTCACTTCATCTCTTTGTACCTGAGTTTCCTCATTTATAAAGTGGGGATAGCACAAGTGTTTCCTTATAATAAAGTCATGAGGATTAATAGAGGCAATACATATAAAACCCTAGAACAGAGCCTGCCTCAACACTGACATAAACCATAACAATTAGTAGCAACAAGTTTAGCATAAGATCAGATACCTATTTTTAAATTTAAATACTTCATGGTGCTTCGTAAAGAGTGCAATGATTTTCAGGTACTTTACAACTGAATATATCCTGCCTTCAAGCTCTGAATGACTATGACTGTAGTATGTATGTGTGCATAGATAGAGAGATAGATAGATAGATATGTTGTTTAGTCACTAAGTCATGTCCAATTCTTTTGAGACCACCACAGGATTCTCCAGGCAAGAATCCTGGAAGAAAAAAAAAAAAAAATATATATATATATATATATAAAGGGTCCTATGAAACAACACAGTTCATATTTTTGTTTCTTTGAGACTTCAATACTTAGATTACATAACAAGTTGCGGGGGCGGTGGTGTGGGGGAACTTTGGCCAGATGGTAGGTACTTGGGTCACAGTTTGGTTGGTTAGTTGACTGGTTGGTCGATTTTATTAATGATATTCTTGTGGGTTTTTTTTTTTTTTTTATACAGATTTTATAGCATATCCAATAGGTTATGTTGATATTAAAGAACATGTTTGATAGTAACATGGATCATAAATCATTTCTTAAATAATATTGAAAAACAACTGAGTGAAGGGTTGTGTTTCTAAAATATAACTTCCTGCCTCAACAGTTTCATGTTAAAGTCCTTTTCTTTCTGGGCTACTTCCAGAATCTTCAAGGCCACATCCAGACCCCATGGCTCAGAGTACAAGGACTTCACTAATCAGAACTTTCCCCGCCTGGCCTCTAGCCTCATCTCTCTAGGTCCATGTTATCATCCCCTGGTCCATGGGAATTCATGTCTGCTCCTCCCTCTATCTGAACCCTCCTGTAGACTCCACCTTTACGCTGGCCAGCTCCTACCCATTCTTTAGGACTTAGCTCGAGGCCTCTCTGGTTCTGAAGTCTCTCCTGTGGGTTCCTCTGGCAGCACTGTGTGTTCACTTCCGTCAGCACTTACCACTGTAGAGTAATTGTTAGTTAAGTACCTCTCTCTGTCAATAGATCTTAAGCTCCATTATTACAGAATCTGTGGCTTATTAACCTTATTATCACATGAATATTACACTTACTTTTATTAATCTCATTAAAAGTTGGTTGACTGAATGAGATTACCTACCCTGGTTCCTGGCCCCATGCTTAAAATGTATGTTTTTTGTAAAAATAATGAGGAATTCTACTGAGTACTTTAAGGATGTATTTTCTCTGTGAAAAGGAGCAAGATGTTTAATCGTGTAAAGTGTTAGCTTGTATCAAAGAAAAGAGGGATAGGAATACATATATAGATATATCGATAATATTTTTTAGAAAAAACAAACCAAAAATGAATTAAAATGTTGACATCCAGGGAAAAAGGACAAGGTAAATAAGCTAAAGTTCTCTGAATGTGTTTTACTTTGAAGTTTTAACTTTGGGAATGTAATAATGTTTTAAATAATCTTTAAAACAATTAATTCAAACTAAAAAAAATAATCCATAGAAACCAAAGACAAAATGAAACAAGGGAATATAACTGTATGAACTGGTAGTCTAACCACATGCAAATTATTTTAAGTGGCATAAACCAATAAGTTGATTATATACTCCTAGCGAGTATATGGAGAAGGCAATGGCAACCCACTCCAGTGTTCTTGCCTGGAAAATTCCATGGACAGAGGAGCCTGGCGGGCTGCCATCTATGGGGTCGCAGAGTCGGACACGACTGAAGCGACTTAGCAGCAGCAGCAGCGAGTATATCCTAATGACAATAACAACTGCAAAGAAATCTTCAGTTGTTTTTACTAATTACATTATTAATATCGCTGTTGTTATTCTAAAGTATTATTAAATTATGGTATATATACAATCTTATGGAACTAAACTTCTCAGTTCAAGAAAAAAGAAATAAACATATGAAATAAAATACTTAAGAAACAAAAACCTATAATCCAAAATTTGAATTGGAAATACGGTACGTATGGAGATATCAATATAAACAAAGTATTTCTCTTAAAATCTTGTTATCAAAAAGGCCTAGAATTAGTTGCCAGTTGACTAGCTGTGAGCCTCCTCAATATCCAGATTGTGGGCTATGAACCTCATTTTCTGCAAAAGGAACCAAGATGCCTTAGTGATATGGCTGGTTCCTGATATGAGCTGAAAATATAAGACAAGAGCCTGGGACTGCTTGGCCTACCAGAAAGTGAGAATATATCAGTGACTACTGGGATCATTTCAAAAGGACTCAGAGGCAAAATTAAAGAGGTTCTTATTAGCAAAAATGAGATAAGTTAAACAACAAAAAACAATAACAGCAATGAATTAAAAACTATCAAATATGATAAGATCCATAAGGTTACAATGACAAATAAAAACAATTTAAGAGTCATCTCCAGAGAATTTTAGAGAAGCAAACTATTATTCTGAAAACTTATAATTAAAAAGAATTAAGTATTTTTCTGCTTTCCTATACAAATTGTGCCTCAACACAAACAGTTGATGAAGTAGGTTATTTTCTAGATAAGAATTCCAGTTATTAAATGAAAAAGGAATGATAGCCTCTTACTATATTGCAATACTTGAAAAAATAGACCTATATAATAATTATCAGTGAAAACTAAACCATTCGGTGAACAACTGACAGGGCACTTTTTAATGGATGAGTTAATCCAACCACATATAAACCTATGGATCAATGTTAACACCAAAATAAAGAGAGGCATTGTGGATTTCCTAATGTGGTGCAATGGGAGGGATCCAACATTCTGAATGAAGTGTTATTGCCAAAATATCAATGCTGGACCTTATCAAATTTCTATATCTAGATACAGTCTAGGAAATAGGGATCAGAGGAAGTTCTAAAAAGAATCATGGAGGAGCATTCAGAAAAACACATGAATGTGGGAAATTCTATAAGAAAATAGCCTAGTTTCTTTAACAAATAAAGTATAAAGGGAAAATGGAGGTGAAAGTTTATAGTTTAAAGGAATTTTAGATTTATATTACAAAAATACAAAGTGAAGGTCTAGTCTGGATTCTGATTCTAAAAATCCAACCATATATATATATATGTATACATGAGTATGTGCATATAAATGCATATTGAATTTGATACTGACTAGTATTTGATTGCTGCTGCTGTTTAATCGCTAAGTCACGTTCAACTCTTTACAACGGCATGGATCTTCCTGACCTTGGGATTGAACTTGCATCTCCTTTATTGGCAGGTGGATTCTTTATCACTGAGCCACCAGGGAAGCCCAATATTTGATTGGGAGTTTTTAACTAATTTTTTACTAACTTTTAAAAATGAGACAATATAATAGCATCATAGCAATCATTTTTTAGAGTCCTTATTTTTTAGAGTTACATACAGTTGAATTGTGTGATGTCTGGGATTTGCTGCAAAATAGTCGATTAGGTGAAGTGGTAAGGCGGGGGGATACTCTATATATAAAGCTTGGTCATGTGCTAATAATAATTGTTGACCACTGAACATGGGTAATGAGTACAGTAAGGTTCATTACCTTATTCTCTCTACTTTTGTCTGTTTGGAAATTTACAAATTGGAATGCTTAAAAAACAAAAAATATTTTAAAAGCACAGAATTGAACACAAAAATTCCTGCTATGGTTTTGATCATGTAGCATTGAATTTATACACAGATTAATTTAGGCTGTCGAGCCTTCCAATCTGGAAATCTATTATCCCCATCCTTTCTGTTCCTCAGCAGCATTTTTGTTGTTCTTATCATTCCACTTTTGTTTCTGTTCCCTTGGTAGGTTGTGTACGTTGCCTAAGGTAAGTCAGAGATGATATGTAGCTTGCAAGAATTTTTTGTTTTATTAGTTGTTTTTTTCTGTTTTACTAACAATCATCTGTTTGAAGACAAAAAGGAAACAACTATTTTTGTATATTTTTCATTTTTTCTGGTTACTATGTTGTTTTTCTGGTCCTACTAATTTTTCAAGTTGATATCTAATTTTCAATCTAATCTAACTATTTCTTAGACACTTCAGGTGGATAATCCATAATGAACATATAAAGAATTTGTACATTATATGTGCTGTGGACTGAACTGAAAGTTGCAGTTATTTCCTGAAATCCATATTTTGAGAGGTTTTCTATCACGTAAAGCAAACAGAAACATGTATTATGTTCCTGCCAAAGTTGGAGCTCTCATATATAACTCATATAGGGAACTCTGAGATTAATATATCTGATGAATTTGTACAATGATTGAAGTTCTCAACTGATCATACCACCAACTGTAATTCAGAGAACACCATCAATATCTAATAGTTGAGAGTATATATCCCTAACACATATTAAAATATGTGTGCCACTACTGTCAAATCAGTTAAGAAAAGGCTTTCTTGATTCTTATTTTCAGGCTTATGAAATAAGATGAAATTAAATTAATATTAACTCAGATTATCTCTTATTACAAAGTAGATGTGTAGAAAACTCAGAAATTGATTAAAAATCTTGAAACCAATCTGAAAACATAAACACAAGGTCTGTGTGTGTGTCTTTTAACATAAGGATCTATTTTACAGAACAGTTACATTTTTATTCCAGAAGGCATTATATTGGCTTCACTACACACAGTACATGTGGGAATTGTCTGCGTGAAAGCCCTGGCTAGAAGCTCTATCTGATGGCCTCAAATTGATTCTGATATTGAAAAGTCTAAAGGAAGTTAGTGCATACCACACGGCAGGCTGCTTGGCATAAACTGTCTAAGACACCTAATTTTCCCATAGGAAAAGACAAAAAAAAAAAAAATTGGATCAGGGTTCCATATTGATTTTGCATTATAAGATAAAAACTTCAGTATACTGCTTCTCACAATGACTTTAAGTGCTTTTGCTTCAACCTCAAGCCTCTGTGGTGACAATGTGACTCTATCCCAGTTTTTTGCAGCATCCAAGCTGCCAGGCACAATTACTTCTGACAACGGGTCTACATTTGTCTCAGTCAAGTTATAGAATTTGTGGACAAGGATCTTATCCAAGCTGTCACCACGGCACCTCATCTGTTTTAAAGAATGTTTAGATGAAGGGGTGGTGCAGGCTATCAAAGATGCCTTAAAGTATAATTTTAAAGATACAAATAATACTCACCTGGTTTTTCACTGACCAATATGTTACAGGTGTTCACTAAGAGGTACTGGTCATGCTGAATACTAGCTAAGTTAAATTGCATGGTTAGATTAAATTTCAAACCATCTCTACTGAATATAACTGAGAATTTACAAAACAAGGAAGTGTTCTGAATACTGCTCTGGCTAGATGTATTAATAGTTAATTATTGTAAAATCATGCACTTTTATCACCATAATTTTTCTTTGCTAGAACTGAATTCAATTCTCGCTTCTGCAATTTGGGTCTGGATAGCTGTCAATCCTATGAAGTCACATAGCACCCTGGTCTTTTTTCATGATAGCACTCACTACCCACACTGTAACAAGTGTCTCATCTTTATGCCATTCTGGATTGTAAATAATGTGAGTACAGAAATATGTCTTTTCTTTCCTCTGAATTCTCCCTCCAACACCTAGAATTGGGAATTGACACAAAATAGACAAATAAGGACCAGATCACCAGCAGTCCTGTAGGTCAGGTTTCTTCAATCTGGCTTCTAAAGCTAGATTTCTTGACACCCTGGGCATACTTTTTGGAAGTTACAGTTATTCCAGTAAACTCCCTGATGAAAGCCCACTTAAGGCAAAAAATGCCCCCTGAGGTCATACTACGGGTAAGGAACAGGAGTAAACAGACCCAGATAAGGGGTTTGCCCCCAGATTGTCCCTGCACATGTTGACAAACAACCCCAAATAAGGAGTTGTTTTTCTGGGAATACAAGGACACTGCCTTCAGACACAAATGAAAGTGCCCTCAGAGTAAAATTTCTCAGGATGGAGGAGAATGAAGAAGCAATAAAAATCCATCTGCAACACTTTTTAGTTGGATAGAGATTGCAAACAGTGAAAAATAAACCAGTATTCTGGCTCATTGACTCAAAAGTTGAGCGTTTGTCATACTTGGCACATACATTGCCCTTATACTTGAGTGTATCTCGGGCAACCTGTGAGTCAGCTACAGTACTCCTTCCAGGGACTCTTGACTATGACAGGAGTAGCTCCCATTGTATCACTTTGATTTTTTTTCTTTTCTTCTAACACATATTGAATATGCATTATGTGTCAATAGTAGATATTTGAAGATGAATAATATTCCATCATCCCTGACTTTAAAGGCTATTTTGTTGGAAAATTTTACATATAAGCAAACATAGTACAATGTACTTGTATTTCATATGTATATGTAATATAACCTAAAAGTGCTTATGAGGAAGTCAACCAAAATCCCTAGAAGAGACTGTATAGAGAATACAACATTTGATCTATCAGACAATTTCACCTGATGGACAATGGGGGAAGGATATTTGTATTAGAACAGTGTATACAGTGAAGCAAGCCATGATAGAACATGGCTTGTTCAGAGAATGATAAATATTTTGATGTGACTGGATTGTGGGCTGCATAGCATATCGCATAGTCAGTGGAAATAATGGCAAAAGGGTAGCTTTGGACCAGATAGCAAAGGATCTTTAAATCAGGTTTCATCCACCATACTTCATAACTGCAATAGGCCCCATCTGAAGCACCTGCCAAGTTTTATACACCATGACCCTGCCGACCTCACCATGACTCTCAACCCTCCATCATATCTGATTAGACTCAGGGTGATCACCTTATTCAAGAACCAATTCAGAAGTCAGATGGCATTTCAGACTTGCTTTCTCTAGAAATTTAAACTGAAAAGTATTGAAAGAATGAGCTGATATGAAGTAAAGCTGAGTCATGAGGCAGTGTGTAGGCACTGAAGGTGTTGTGGCAAGCAAACTCCACAGGAAGAAAAAACCACGAATAAACTGGAGCTTTGAGGCAGAACGGAAGTGAATGCAGGACAGTAAGACAAATGGAGAAGAGCAAAGTGCAGGGCACTAAAATGAAGCTACAATTCCTTCTCCAATAAGGTCCCTGTTTTTCTTGATGGCTGATGTTTGACTTTATCTAACAACAAGAAGAATCAGAACAGAAGAAACATGTGTCATGAGGTATGTCATGTTTAACCAGAGGTGACAGTGAGCTTCTCAAGGGATTTAAGCAAAACAACAGCACAACCAGATTGGTGGTAGTGTTTGAGGGAAGCAGTAAGAGCATTCTGGACTTAACCTTTGGGTCATTCCACTAAAAACTCACCAAATCTTAGGAGAAGAAAGTAATAATTCTTTTATATTTATCTTTTCCTTTGACATGGGATAACTTGCTATTTAAAAGATAATGTCAACCATATAGGAGACAGACTGTGTATTAGAATATCAGTGATTTCTTTCCTTTGTAGAGCCAATAATTTACACATTTCAGTGACTTAAGGGAAGCTGAACTCAAGTGATTCATCAATAAAGATTGTTCTATAAACTAAATTCCCAACAGTAGAAGGAATTTGAAATAATTATTTCATTTTCTTCAAAGAATGAGTTCAGTTCAGTGGCTCAGTCATATCTGATTCTTTGTGACCCCATGAAGCGCAGCATGCCAGGCCTCCCTGTCCAATGTGATGCATTAAATTCAAGTTAGTAAAAAATTTGTATAATTGCTAAACTTTGAACAGTGAAACCATGATCCTTATGTTTTATAATAAATATGTATTGCTTTTAAAATGGAAAAGAAACAAAGAATAGTTTAAGACCTATGTTTCACTTCTAACAAAACAAATTTTAAGTCTTAGTTGTTTGGATAAATCTATATGAAAATAGGTAAAATGCTATCTATTAGTGCTATTGTTTTTCACAAGGTAAAAAAAACAACAACTTTGGTTTGGATTTAAAGAAGACAGAATGGTATAAAAAATACATTAGAGTCAAAGGATCTGAGTTCCACACACAGTTTCAGTACCCATGTCATATGTCAATAAAGCTAATTACCTTATCTCTCTCGGTTTCAGTTTTCTGATATGTAAAATGTGTATTGAATAAAATAATCTCAAAATCCTTTCTAATTCTATGATTCTCTAAGCCTTTATATCATTATTACTTGGTAATATTACTTGGTATTACTTAATGCAATATTTTCCAAGTGTAAATTGCAAAGCATATAAGCCACTTAAATTATGTAAAACCTCTCAAGCCTTTTAAAAGTATCCATAGAAAATCTTCATAGATTAAGAATTAGGACTAATGACCAATACAGGAGGTGACATGTTTAATTGTTTGGTTTCTCTAGGCAGAAACCTAGAGAATCTCTGTAGAAAAACAGCAAGTTTGAAACCAATGTACACCAAGTCAAAAATCTTTTCATGATTTTAACTAAATACTAAAGAAAAAAAGATAGAATCAATGTAGAACATTGCCTTTAGGAGGAAGTCTGGTCTCAAACTCAGCCAATGAATTAAATCAATGATTTATATGACTGTGATACCTATTACTAGTTTTTGAATAGAAGCCTGCATTTTGTTACTCAGAGATACAAACTGCATATTTGGATCATAAATAAATGGTTGCCTAGTTGATTCCTTCTTTCTGCCCCCTTCTGATGTCTATGTCAGAAGCTTTCTCTATCTCTGTTATACTCTAACAAAACTCTATTACACAAATGCTCTGAGTACAAGCCTCGTCATTGGCTCTGGATCAAATTCCTCTCCTCTGGAGGCCAAGAATCCCAGCATCTTTCATGGCTCACAGTGACAACCTTTCATCTTGGGGGCTCACTCAGGATTGTTTAGGACAAGGTAACGATGCTTGGAGCTCTAGTTCTTTGTTCTCCTGGCAAGCACGTTTTCTGCTGTACTTCATTAACTCTATGGTGTGCTTGTATGTGTGATTGATTGAAAGAGAGGTACAAGCGTGAACCAAGAGCTGTGTCCTAATCTGTGGCTCCATGGTGACTTTATATGGCTTATGGCAGAAACCCTGTCTGGGGATTATACCAACCTGCTAATGTCAAGGTTTCCCTTGTGGCTCAGCTGGTAAGGAATCTGCCTGCAATGCAGGATACCTGGATTCAATCTCTGGGTTGGGAAGATCCCCTGGAGAAGGGAAAGGCTTCCCACTCCAGTATTCTGGTCCAGAGAATCCATGGACTGTATAGTCCATGGGGTCACAAAGAGTCTGACATGACTGAGGGACTTTCACAGTTGAAATATTATATTTACTTTTAAAGCTCTAATTCTTAGTAATAAAAAAATATACATACACACAATTCCACAAACCATATATCTACATATTGTTTTTAAGTTTTTCTAATTTTTTTACTACTAAAGTCACAAAAATAAATTTGAAAAGCCTGACTCTTGAGAAATATGTATGCAGGTCAAGAAGCAACAGTTAGAACTGGACATGGAACAACAGACTTGTTCCAAATAGGAAAAAGAGTACATCAAGGCTGTATGTTGTCACTGTGCTTATTTAACTTATATGCAGAGCACATCATGAGAAATGCTGGGCTCGATGAAGCACAAGTGGACTCAAGATTGCCAGGAGAAATATCAAAAACCTCAGATATGCAGATGACACCACCCTTATGGAAGAAAGTGAAGAGAAACTAAACAGCCTCTTGATGAAAGTGAAAGAGGAGAGTGAAAGAGTTGGCTTAAACCTCAACATTCAGAAAACAAAGATCATGGCATCTGGTCCCATCACTTCACGGCAAACAGATGGAGAAACAGTGAAAATAATGGTAGAATTTTTTGGGGGGGGTGGCTCCAAAATCACTGCAGATGGTGACTGCAGCCATGAAATAAAAAGACGCTTACTCCTTGGAAGAAAAGTTATGACCAACCTAGACAGCATATTAAAAAGCAGAGACATTACTTTGCCAACAAAGGTCCATCTAGTCAAGGTTATGGTTTTTCCAGTAGTCATGTATGGATGTGAGAATTGGAGTATAAAGAAAGCTGATCACAGAAGAATTGATGCTTTTGAACTGTGGTGTTGGAGAAGACTCTTGAGAGTCCCTTGGACTGTGAGGAAATCCAACCAGTCCATCCTAAAGGAAATCGGTCCTGAATGTTCACTGGAAGGACTGATGTTGAAGCTGAAACTCCAATACTGTGGTCACCTGATGCGATCAGCTGACTCATTTGAAAAGACCCTGATGTTGGGAAAGATTGAAGGCAGGAGGAGAAGGGGATGACAGAGGATGAGATGGTTGGATGGCATCACCTACTCAAAAGAGATGAGCTTGAGTAAACTCCAGGATTTGGTGATGGACAGGGAGGCCTAGCATGCTGCAGTCCATGGGGTCGTGGAGAGTCGGACACAATTAAGTGACTGAACTGAAATGATATAGTTTTCAATTTGAAAAGTCATTCTAAAGTGTAAGGGATAATAATAACTGAAATCAAAATTTTTATACAAAAAAAGTGGGAAAACAAATCTATATTTCAGTTCAGACTATAGTCGACTTCTTGAGAAAACATACATAAAATGCTATTAATATTATCTATATTTAATTATAAAATTATAAACTCATTATTTTAAGGAAACATTGTCTGCATACTTGCTTAGTTGCTCAGTCATGTCTGACTCTTTGAGACACTTTGGACTGTAGCCTGTCAGGCTCCTCTATCCATGGAGTCTTTCAGCCAAGAATACTGGAGTGGGTTGCCAGTTTCCTCCTCCAGGGGATCCTCCCAACCCAGGGATTGAACCCAAGCCTTCTGTGTCTCCTGCATTACATGCAGAACCTATATGGACTGAGCCATTCAACGAAGCCCTAGAAATTGTTAGGCTCAGGCAAATTAAAAACATTTACAGATATTGAAAATGTGTAAATTTTCAAGTAGTTGTAATAAATAAAAATATAAAATTTTCTGCTTTGTCCTAGAACCCTGGGAGCCTGCAGCTGTAGTGCAGGAGATTGGGGGTCTTCTCTGAATGAAACAAATCTATATAATCATTCATTTGGACCTTCCTCAGTGAAAAAGGCAAGCTTACTATTAAATCCTACTACCACAAAGTCCAGAGCCAAAAGCTTGCCTGCACACAGGGGACCTTCTCTCAGTTTTTAGTGCCTCCCTCACTCATTGGTCTGAATGAACACACAAGACGCTTAACATATGAGAAAAGCTTCCATCATGAAACAGACTGAAATGAACTGATTAAGTTACCTCAGAGGACAGTGGCGTTGCAGCAAGCTGCATGCTACTAACACACTCCATGTGGTATCCTCGGGATGAGAAGAGATGTAGAATAAAACATTATGTAAAATAAAACATGTTAAATAGAATAAAACATTATGATATTCAGAAAACAAAAAAAGAGAACCAACACAGAGGTCCTGGAGATAACAAATATGATCAACTAAATTGGGAGAAGAGGGAGGATCAGAGAACTTTTTCTACAAAGGGACTCATAGTAAATATTGTAAGCTTTCAGGACTTAACAGTCTCTAAACTTTGTCATTGCAGGGTGAAAGCATCCATAGACAATCTATAAATAAATGAACATGAATGTGTTCCTTTATTTACAGAGACTTAACTTTATTTACACCCCTGACCCAGTAGCATCACTGCTGGATTTTACTGTGCCATCATTTGCTGACACCTAATCTAAATTTTTAATAAACTAGTAAGTTAAATATTATAATATAAAGCTGAGGAAATCACCTGGAACAAAGACAGAAAGATAAAGAGATGCAAAATAGGAAAGAAAAGCCAAAGAATCAATCCAAGAAGTTCAAAATCTGCACAATAAAAGTTTCAGAGAGAGAGAAACAGAGAGAACAGAGAAAATGGGTAGAGAGGTAGTTTAAAAAGAAGACATAATTTTACAGAACTGAAGGACACAAATCTCCAGATTTATAGACCCACTGAATACCCAGTACGATGGATGAAAAAAGGACCAAACAAAGATATATTCTTACTTAATTTTCAAATAGCAAGGAAAATAATGTTCCATGAAAGCTTCCAAAGTAAACAATAGACTATACACAAAGGAGAGGGAATCTGAATAACATCTGATAATCAGCAGCAGGAGTGGGTGTGAGAAGACAGTGCAGCAATTGTTTAAAGATTCTGAGAAAGTGGTTTCCAATTGTAAATATTATGTACATGAATTACGTATGCAGCCAAGCTATTAATCAGTAAAGATAAATTTTTAAAAATTTCAGACATGATTTTTTTTTCACATGCACCCTCTTAGGAATCTACTAGTGGATATGTTTCAACAAAATAAGACAAGGAATACATAGGATCCAAGAACAGGGGATATCACAGTTGGAGAATGGTGAAGGGAGGGCTAGGTTAACAGCAATAACTAGATATTGGGGAAGAGAAAAATGGAGTGCTGCAGAGGAGAGGGATTGTCTGAAATGACTATTTGGAAAAACTAAGCACTCGACAAGTCTTTTCAACTATTGGGGAAAACAACTAATTCTAGGAACAGACAAAACTAAGCAAATTAGGGGGTCTCGAGGGAGAGAGAATAGAGACAATTCTTAACTTTAAGAAAAATAAGAAGTTGAAAGAGAATGGAAGCACTACCAAGTATACCACTTAATCCAACAGTGGCATTGCTTACCTAGTCATCCTAAATTAAGTACTGTCCATTTATTGAATACTATGTTAACATAGGAAGTAAGAAAGTAAGACAGAAGATGATACGACCTCTTCAGTTATAGTAGCAAGAAATGGAAATCTCAACAAAATTCAGAAATACTATGAGAAGGAAATGATAGCTAAAATAAAGTGACTGAATCTAAAAAAGGAATTGGTGAAGAAGCTGAGAAAGAAAAGCAAGTATGGGTACTTTTAATACAAATCTCTTCTTATATTTGCTTTTCAAACTATGTACAAAAAATTTAGTTTTCTGATACCTTAATATGTTCCACTTCTCAGAGCTACCTATTAAATTTCAAGTATACTGGGAAGGCTGGGCTTCCCTGGTAGCTCATCTGGTAGAGAATCCAGCCACAATGCAAAAGACCCCGGTTCAACTTCTCCTTTGGGAAGATCCCCTGAAAAAGGACAGGCCACCCATTTCAGTACTCTTGGGCCTCCCTGATGGATGAGATGGTAAATAATCTGCCTGCAAATGTGGGAGACCTGGGTTGGGAAAATTTCCTGGTGGAGGGCATGGAAACCCATTCCAATTCGTGCCTGGGGAATCCCCATGGACAGAGAAGCCTGGTGAGCTGAAGTCCAGAAAATCACAAAGAATTAGACATGACTGAGTGACTAAGCATAACACAGCACATGCCGAGAAGGCTAATACTATAAGCCATTATCAGCTAGTACCATATAATTCATTTGTCAATAAGTGGAAAAAATATATGAAAGAACTGGGTCACCATAGGTACCTGAGGACCAAGTATTGGATGTGAAAGAAAATCACTGAGGGCCAGGCAAGGAGGTACTTGGGGGAAAGGCTTCTCTTTTACTTACATGTATGAAACTCCTGTTTGAACAGTGGACTTACTGTGTAAGGATAAGATATGACTGATGAGGCCTGAGCAGGCTTTGACTGGGTGGGTTCACATCTGTTGGAGCAAATATTCCCAACACCAATCCCCAATCGGAAAACTGGATCTCAGAAAGCCGCTCTGTGTAAGTCTCACTGTCTGAGTCATGTTACTATGGCTGTTCCCATTGTGTTACCTCCTAAATTTCTTAATTAAAAAAAAAAATTCTTAAAACATTATCTAACCTTTCACCTGTGCCACTTGTTCCGAAAAGAGACTATGTCTACTCGGGCTGAAGTGTCCAAGGAGCGGTAACACTGTAAAGGTGTTGATGGTAATCAATGAAAATCCCAAAGGGAGATTACATCTGAGGGGACATAGAATCACCTGAGTTGCCTTCTGTGTGTGTGTGTGTGTGTGTGTGTGTGTGTGTGTGTGTACATGCTAAGTCACTTCAGTCATATCTGACTCAGTGACCTTATGGACAGTAGCCTGCCAGGCTCCCCTGTCCATGGGTTTCTCCAGGCAAGAACACTGGGGCAGGTTGTCATTACCTACTCCGGGGGATCTTCCCCATCCAGGGACCGAGCCCAAGTCTCTTATGTCTCCCGCATTGACTGGCAGGTTCTTTACCACTATTGCTACCTGGGAAGCCCAGCTGACATTGCAATGTGTGTCTATAATGTTTATATTTTACTATCTCGTCAACTAACATGCAAGTCCTCTGATGGTAAATGATTGCTTGGTCTTACTCACTCTTGCATCCCCAGCACCAGATAAAGAAATGCTATTTTTTATGAGAGAAGCATGGCATTTGCTTCCAGGGACTCAGTCAGCCTCTGCCTAAATCACAAGTTTGCCACATGGGGGCTCTGCTGCAAGCCACGGGAGATTCCTAAGCATTCCCCACACTCTTAAGAGAAGTACATTTCAATCAGGATTAAGCATTTACAGTACAGAGAAGGGTTCTCTAGCCTAGTTCAAGAGAGTCCCCAAATAGACTGAAATATATTAATGTAACATAAAGACCCACAGCTCCTATTCTCTGCTACTACACTGTCAAAACTTACACAGAATTTCTTTCCTTTATTTTTTTTTTTCAGAATTTCTTTTCTATCAGATGTTTAAAATCTCTTAGTGAAGTCGCTCAGTCGTGTCCAACTTTCTGCAACCCCGTGGGCTGTAGCCCACCAGGCTCCTCTGTCCATGGGATTCTCCAGACAAGAATACTGAAGTGGGTTGCCATTTCCTTCTTCAGGGGATCTTCCCAACCCAGGGATCGAACCCAGGTCTCCCACATTGCAGGCAGACACTTTATCCTCTGAGCCACCAGGGAATCTCTCAGGTCTGCAGCAAATTTTTAAAAAAATTAGACATTGTTTCAGAAACAAAAATAGAACCAATGAAATATATGCTGTTTTATCCAAATCCAGATTTCTATTACCTTTCTCTACCTGGTGGCTTGGGGATTTAATTCTTAATGCTCATATATTTGTCAGGAAGGCAAATTTTAAAATACACTAGTGTGCCTGTTGAAAATATTATACATAATGCTTTAAAAGTACAATAGAAAATCTACTATTGTACAAAAATGTGTGTTTGTGTTCCACCTCCACCAAATCACAAGTTGAAACCTAATCCCCAAAGTGATGGTGTTTGGAGGTAGAGCCTTTGGGAGATGATATAGTGAATGGGATTCCTGCTGCTGTGCTCAGTCCTGTTTGAATCTTGTGATCCCATGGACTGCAGCCCTCCAGGCTTCTCTGTCCATGGGATTTCCCAGGCAAGAATACTGGGGCAAACTGCCATTTCCTTCTCCAAGGGATCTTCCTGACCCAGGGATCAAAACTGCAACTCCTGCATTGCCAGGATTCTTCACCACTGAGCCACCTGGGAAGCCCTGAATGGCATTAGTGCCCCCATAAAAGAGGTCCATCAGAGCCCTTGCCACTGAGCTATGTGAAGTTTTAGAGAGAAGATGGCAATCTATGGACCAGGAGGGAGGCCCTCACCAGACATGGAATCTGAACACCTCTGATCACAGAGTTTCCAGCCTCCAGAACTGTGACAAATACGTTTCTGTTGTTTATAAGCCACTAATCTATCATTTTCTGTTAGAGTAGCCCACATGGACTAAGAGAGAACATTTTCTTTAAAATAAAACTTATACATCAGAATATACCTAAAGCAAACATAGCAAAATGTTTATTATTATATCATTTAAACAGTAGTGACTTGATATTTAGAGCACAGCCATAAATGCATGCAAAGTAAAGCATCAAGTATTAAGGTGAAAATTTGGTTAAGAGACTTTTATAGTTACTCTAAAACATCTTTGCTCTATTGTGAGAAATTATAAGAAGTTTGGGAATATATATATGACATAAATTTTACACTGTAGCTCTGGTGCCACATGTTCCTTCATGGAATTTGTTCCAAATGAAAAGCTAGAAAACTGATTTCTCTCAATAAAAATGACTATAATTGAATTTGGTGATTGCTCTCTTGAAAGTAACTTTTTGAGCCTCTTTTAGAAGACTATCCCAATATTAATGCAAAAATTAACAGGTTTATTTAGCAAGGAACAATATCAAATGTCTGTTTTTGATAATTATCAACAAAAAGCAAGTACAGTATAAAAAGAGAAGAACAGGAATACTAGTAAATATGAATGGTAAACCAACTCAAGCTCATGATACCTTAACATTAATTTTCACCAAATCTGTGATTTGATCAATTACTGAATTTACACTAAATAGAAATACATATTTTCCTTCAAGTTCTAAGCCTCATATATTCCTAAGTTCTGCAAGTGTTAAAGTTGCTAACAAGAATGAATAAATACCCCAAGTATCAATTTGGGGCTGGATGTCCTGTTTAAATTAGTCGAGTGGACTCTTGCTCAACATGTATGTCATTAAAACTTACTCCTTACAAGTTAAATGACATAGGGAAAGCAATCAATTTAATATAAAAATGGAACAAGCCACAGTCCGAATGACCTGGTACCTCCCAATAAATCTATGACATTAAAAAATTAAAGCAACTTAAGAAACATGAAAACAAAATGCAGTACTTGGTCTTTACTTAGGTCTTGACTACAAAGCAACTTTAAAAACTTACTGTTAAATATGTTGCTGCTGCTGCTAAGTCGCTTCAGTCGTGTCCGACTCGTGCGACCCCATAGACGGCAGCCCACCAGGCTCCCCCGTCCCTGGGATTCTCCAGGCAAGAACACTGGAGTGGGTTGTAATTTCCTTCTCCAGTGCAGGAAAGTGAAAAGTGAAAGTGAAGTCGCTCAGTCGTGTCTGACTCTTAGCGACCCCGTGGACTGCAGCCCACCAGGCTCCTCCGTCCATGGGATTTTCCAGGCGAGAGTACTGGAGTGGGGTGCCATTGCCTTCTCCAGTTAAATATGTTAGGTATAGTAATACTAGATGGTTAAATTAAAAATTTTTATTGGTTAGAATTACATACTGAAATATATAAATATACATGTAAAATGACATGATTTCTGAGCTTTGCTTTTTAAAACACTCCAGAAAGAAAAAAGAAAAGTATGAATGTGTGGGTATGCATGAAGGGAGATGGGGATAGATGGAACACAATTAACAAAATATTGATAACTGTTAATGTTTATTATAGTATGCTCTCTATATTGTGTATGTTTTAAAATGTTCACTAAAAAAATAGTAACAACTGTATCCTTAAATTCATGTGGTCTTTTTAATCTTCAGAAGTCTTCCCCGGTGGCTCAGATGGTAAAGAATCTGCCTGCAATGGAGGAGACCAGGGTTTGATCCCTGGGTTGGGAAGATCCCCAGGAGAAGGGAATGGCAACCCACTCCAGTATTCTTGCCTGGGATCATAGACAGAGGACCCTGGTGGATGTAGTCCATGAGGTCACAGAGAATTGAACACGACTGAGGGACTAATGTACACATGCAGTCTTTCATCATCAGAAGTTAACCAATAATTGTTGCACTCTAAGAATTTGTTATTTGTCTCTATCCTCAGTTTTCTCTTTAGTGCTACTTCTGTGCAAACTAACAGTAAGTAAAGCAATAAAACCTGAGAGTATAGATTGATGCTGTAACATAAATGTATCTTTATTTATGTTTATTTATTTAAGTGAGGGATAGGCAAATGTGTTATATATTCTTGTAGGTCTCATTCACTTAATTTGCCTCTTTCCAAAAAAGCACTGAGAAACCATTTTAATGGTCAGACCTGGAAATTTCTTCATCCATTTATCTAAGTCAGAGATATCCACTCATCACCATATGTGACCGGACATAGTTTTTAATGGAGCCCTTGAAGCAAGCAGATGGAAACCAAGGATATTTCAGAAACATGTTAATACCTCGATGGATGAGCAGAATATAGTTATAAATGTACAAATGCGTATGAGTATTCTACCAATTAGAAATGAAGAAAATAAAATTTTCATAGCTGGAAGTATCTATGTTAGCATTTTGACCATGTTATTACATGATATGGTGACAAGTCAAAAACATGAATCTCTTTTCAACATCTAGATTACATGCACTTATTGGTGAAAGCACTTTATGCGTTAGAACACAGAATGTCAATGATTCATGCTGTATATTAAATGGCTATGGTATTAGAAATCATAGCAGAAAGGGAGTACTGAGGATTTTTTATAATATTGCTAAATCTAACTCAGCCCTTGGTCATGTTATGTGTGTGCTAAGTTGCTTTAGTCATGTCCGATTCTTGGTGACTACATGGGCTATAGCCCCCCAGGCTCCTCTGTCCATGGGGATTCTCCAGCAAGAATACTGGAATGGGTTGCCGTGCCCTCCTCCAGGGGGTCTGCCCCATCCAGGGATTGAACCCATGTCTCTTATGTATCCCACACTGGCGGGTGAGTTCTATACCACAGCACCACCTGGAAAGCCCTTGGTCATGTTAGTGACCCTAGATACATGTTGTTCCACTGTATGCTGATGAACAGAGAACCTAGATGAAACTCAAAGAAAAATTAATTTTCTCATAGGTACTCAGATTTCAGAAATATTTTATAGGACTTTAGGGTCTACAATGTATTTACATGTAAATTATGGAACTTGATCCTAAAGAAAAACTTTAGAGATTCATAGCACAGGTTTTATGAGTACTATTTTGTAGATAAGCAAACTGAGACCCTAAGAAGACTGGCCAGAATCAATTCCAAATTCCAAATGTCAACCGGCATATGCAATAAAAAGTATATGTCATTCTCTAAATTATTTTAGAAAAACCTTTCAGATTCACCAAATTTATTTTCTAAAACTTTAAGTCCAAATGGTATCATATCTGGTCTTTATATAATTTTTAATTTTCATCAAAGCGTCTGGTTCCATGCCCTCCAAGACCATTTGCAAGGATGTTGCCACTGTCTAGGACATCTAAATAGAAATCCATGTTGCTATTGTTTAGTGCCTAATTTTGCTAATCATTTTATAAAATATTGGAAAATACATCACGGTGTTTTGAGGCCTAAAATTAAGAACATGCTGCAAAAATTAAAGTCTCACAAAAAATGAGGGCTAAATTCAAACATAATTCAAATGAGTTGAACTCTTGATGTTATTCCCCAAACTTGACCTATAGAAGCAGTTGATGGCTTTACCATCCCTCCAGTTGCTCAGCCCATAAAACCAGAAGTCATCTTTAATTTCTCTATTTATCCCATACCTCAATTTCTAATCCATTAGAAATCTCCACTGGTTTTACCTCAATATAAGTCTAGAATCTAACCAATCCTCACCACTTTCACTGATGCTGAATCAGAGCAGGATCCTATGGTCCCTGCCCCCTACTATGTCCTCTGCCTGCCTTTTGTCTGTGGGAAACTTTAGTCAAAGAATTAATCAGAGAAGTGAGAAATGCAAAAACAAAGAAAAACACTCAAAGGAGACTAAATAATAATAATGTAGTCATTAAGTATAGTCGAGGACCTTTAGTTCTTTCTCAAGGGCTATAGATAGTATTCTAAGCCATATCCTGTGAGCTGTCTTATAGACACTAGAACACCAGGTGGAGCAGTTAACTCCAAGATGACCAGACTGTACCCAGGATATGAGCTGCCACAATTCCAAGAACTGGCCGCAAAGAAATGGGAACAAATGGACCCTGGAACTGAAGATTAACTGAACCTAAAGCAACCAAAATGATGCTGGTCAGACCAATGATGACCGATTTGAAGATGACTGTCAGAGATAACTGTGCTGTTTCTGCATGTCGCTCCCCCTCATCCACCTATAAAGCTCTCACCCCCTGCTTGTCACTGCGCATGTGTGGGGGGAGTTGGCCTTTGGACTGATGTCCACCATTCTCCCATCCAGTTGCCGGCATCTTAAATAAAGCAAATTTCCTTTCCCCCAACCTGGCCTCTTTATATGCTTTTTGG
This sequence comes from Dama dama, assembly GCF_033118175.1. Lineage (NCBI taxonomy): Eukaryota > Metazoa > Chordata > Mammalia > Artiodactyla > Cervidae > Dama > Dama dama. The sequence goes on from NC_083695.1 coordinate 26,585,686, forward strand.
GCTGCAAGCAGCCAGACACCACGCACACCCTCTGTAACAATACCATCCTGGTCCAAGTCACCATCATCTCTCTCCTGATGGATATAATATCCTCCCTTACTGGCTTCCCTGCTTTTACTCTTGTCCCTTTACAGTCTATTTCCTCTCTGACTTCACCTCCAGTTACTTTCTCCAATGCTGTCTACACTCTAGACTGATTGGCCTCTGCTATTCATTGAACACATTATCTGCTCCCACCTGAGTGCCTTTGCACTGGCCACTCCCCATAAATATATTTAAAGTTAAAAACCTCATCTTCTTCAAGGCTTGCTCAAGCCACTTTCTTAGTGGGCCTAACCATCCTATTTTAGCTGAAATCTACCTCATCCTTCCACTCCTAATCTTCACTGTCTTTTTTACTTTTCTTTTTTCTATAATTGTTGCTCTTTAGTCACTAAGTCACGTTCAACGCTTTGAGACCCCGTGAACTATAACCCACCAGGCTCCTCTGTCCTTGGGATTTTCCAGGCAAGAATACTGGAGTGCATTGCCATTTCCTTCTCCAGGGGATCTTCCCAACCCAGCGATTGAACATGTGTCTCCTGCATTGGCAGGTAGATTCTTTACCACTGGGCTACCAGGGAAGCCCAATAATATACTACTTTTATTATTTGTCTTATTTTTATTGTTCATCTAACTCCTTCAGAATGTAAGCTTAGATATCTGCTTTGTGCACTAATGTACTCTAAGTGTCTGGAACAGTGTCTAGGACATAGTGGTTACCCAAACTGTTAAATAAATGCAATCTCTGAGACCTACCCATTGTTTAGACATCAGTATATCCACTTTGGGCTTCTCAAGTGGCGCTAGCCAACCTACCAATGCAGAAGACACAAGAGACGTGGGTCTGATCCCTGGGTCGGAAAGATCTCCTGGAGGAGGAAATGACAACCAACTGCAGTGTTCTTGCCTGGGAAAATTTCATGGACAGAGGAGCCTGGTGGGCTACAGTCCATGGGGTTGCAAAGAGTCAGACATGACTGAACACAGCAGCATAAGCACAATATCCACTTTAAATTATTTTCTAAGTTTATATTTGGCAATTCAGTTTCATATTAGACTGAACTCTGGCATTATATAACCGAGATTGGATTTATTTGCCCAATTTAAACAAAATATGTTAAGCTTTTTGAAGTACTGTAAGTGCAATAAAAAAGTCTTTAGATACATGACACTATATTCCATAAGTATATAAATCATTAAGGCCCTAGATTCATTGGGGAAATTTAATTTGTCAGGTAGTTTATAGTTTGTTCTGTACATGGTTTTAAATGCAAATGAATTTGCTAAATACATAGTGTAGTATAATTTTGCTTATTTTGAAAGGCAAATAAGAAATGATCATCTTGCAGTAGTCAACAAGTAGAAGGAGAATAAACTTTAAAAAGTAACCAGCAGATTAGTAAAATCTTTTTGAATATAAGGTTTTATTTTTCTTTTGAGAAAGAAAATTTTTTCTTTTGAGGAATTTTTCTTTTGAGAAAGACACTATGTCTTTGGAGTGATTTCCGTAGCCTCAAGTTTTTAGTCTGGTTTAGCACTTCACTATTTTAATTTTGGATTTCTCTACCAGCCTCATGCATGGTCTTCCCTCTTCAAGCACTTCATTACCATGAAGCAGGAGAGACCTGGTGGTGATACTGGCTGAAGGATTAGTGCCAAAGTAGGAGGCACCCAGAGAACCCGCAGTCAGACCCAGTTCAAGAATGACTACTGATTACTGTTGAAGAAAAGATCAATAGTCAGCATTAAGAGAAAAAATCAACTTTGAGATCCAAAAGGTGACTGTAAAGTCAGAACTATGAAGCAAGGCAAGATCAGAAGCCAAGATACCAGAAAAATGTCTGCTAATGGCACGGTGTATAACACACAGCAAATGTCATTCACCATATTGATCCAAGATTTATCCCAGGAAAAGTAAAGTAAGCAAACTACATTCTCAGCGGCTCATCTGTGCTTCTGTCATAGAATGAAAGAAGAATAAAAACATAAAGTTGTTGGGACCTCCAGTCATCCTAGAGCAGCCTTCTGCAGCTGTTGGGAAAACAGACATGCCAATGATTGCTTCCTAAAGAGAAGCAGGGATGGTGAAGAGGAAAATCTGAGCCCTTCAAGCAACAGGGATGATAGAGGAGTTATAAATAGTATTCTCTTTAGTCTTTTTTAATAGATACAAATTGTCAAGCCCTATTTGGGATGTTAGATGATAAAAGGTGTAAAATGCCAAAGAGAATATTCAAACCTATATTTACTATTCTCAAAAAATGTACAGTTTAACTATAAAGACAAGAGACGTCTACATCAAAAGTGAGATCACATGCTGACCATCTGAGTATTTCCACTTCCCAATTTCTTGCCTTTTCACACACATTTTTAAAGAACACTTTCTCCAAAATTGTACCCAATCTCACTGGCAGAGGAATTTTGCAGAGATCAATCCTATGTATACAAGACTAGCATTACATAACCAGTTTATCCTACATCAAATGTACTCTGACCCTCATAAAAATGTGACTGTTTGAGCATCTAAAATGTGCCAAGTGCTACAGCAGTTTTTAGGAAAACCAAAGCAGATAAAACTTTATTTTTGTCCTCACAGAACTTATATCACAATATCATAGTTTTATATGTCCTCTCTTCCTACTAGGAGAAAATTTATTATTTTTATTTATTCCTTTACAGTGTGTTTCTTAAACCTAGCTGTCCATCAGAGTCTGCTGATAAATGTAGCCTCTTCTGTCTCCTTGAATCAAAATCTTGGGGGAGGGATTGGGAAATTTACCTTTTTAACAAGCTCTCTGGGGGATTTATGTAAATTCATAGCATAATAATTTGGGGGGAAACACTTCCCAAGTGGCACCAGTGGCAAAGAATCTGCTTGCCAATGTAGGAGACATAAGAGACACACGTTCGATCCCTGGGTCAGGAAGATGCCCTGGAGGAAGGCATGGCAACTCACTCCTGGAGAATCCTGTGGACAGAGGATCCTGGCGGGCTACAGTCCATAGAGTCACAAAGAGTCAGGCATGACTGAAGTGGCTTAGCCTGCACTCACTGTCCTATTAATGGCATCTTGTATGAGAAATCTGACTGTACCTAGGCGGCCCCTTTTGTTTATCACAACTGTTACCGAGCCTCCCATCGTTTGAAAATATGAAAGCTCTCCACGATTTTCCACAACCAATTCACCTAACAAAGACTAGCAAGGAAAACTTAAAAAGAAAAATTAAATTACCATTTATTTTTAAACAAAATGGTTTTCTCTGTGGGGCAGATGTAACCATATTCTGCTCTGTTGAAGAAAATCAAACATTAATTACGAGTTATGGTCCACTTTAAATATTAATTTTAAAGATAAAGTTGAGATGATGGAGATTTACAAATACTTCTCAGGCAAGACTGAGAGCATCTCAGAAATCCATTATAAACAATATAAAAAACATTCAGTGAAATAGTTCTTTGTGAGTTAATGACAGTCACGATAGTCACTATTCAATACTAAATAACATGCAATATCAGCAAGTATAGAAAAGTTGATATTATTCAAATAACAGTTAACACAGGCTTATTAAGTGCCACATACTAGTCTAAGATTATGTCATGTTCATACTCTACAGATATGGAGATGACTTAATTCTCAAATTCTCTATTAAATAGAATTTGGTTATGATGCCCATTTTGTAGAAGACAAAACTAATGCATAGAGAAGATGAGAAACATAGTCAACGTTACAGAGCTGATAAAATACAGTCAGGATTGGAACCTAGGTGCAAAATTCATCCTCTTAATCACTAGACTAAGCCTTTCCTCTTTAGTTTTTAGAATACTTATTAGAAGACGTATATCAAAGAAGCTTATGCAACCCTGTTCTAGAAATCGAGAATTTTATTTTATTACAGCTTCTTTGCCAAAATGACTTAATCAGGCTAATTCTCATTTGACTCATTTTAAAGTGAAGATAACAATGCTATTCAAACAGGATCATCTAGTATTTAGAGGTTCAAGTATAAGAGAGATATGGTTCTGAATCTCAATCCTACCACTTACTATATGACCTTGAGCAAGGTACCTTTCCCAGTCTCAGTCTCCTCATCTTTAAAATGAAGGGCATAATGGGATCTACATCATAATATTGTTTACAGATAGAATAAGATAGCCCATTGAAGCGCTATCTTAGAAATGGCTCAATAAATATTAGTGTAATAAACACCAGCAGCATCAACAAACTGAACCAAATGCTCTCTTGATTCTTGTACTCACACTAAACAGGGTTTATTTCTCTTCTAATTAAAAAAACGATACAATGACAGCAACAAAAACAACAAACCAAGTCATAAGCAATTAAATCAATTATGTCTTTTGTGGGAAAACCAGAAAGGTTATTGGACACAGTACTTTATATGTCATTAGTTATCCTCTCTGTTCCAAAATGTATGTGTGATAGCATCCTGAGACATCTTGTATAATATAATCATTGTGACTCCAAGAGGTCAAATGGGCAGCCAGTTAATGCATCTCTGTGAAAAGCTCAATAATTCATTTTATAAATTTCAGTTCCAAGCCTACGTTGAGGTTAAGAAAAATTGACATTCGGTCTGTGAACTTCATGTCAAGCTCCAGAAAAACTCTGGGCAGTACATGTTTAGCGATTAAGTGGATGCAGACAATAAAGACATTGCCAAATTGTAAAACAAGACTTGGAAATTACAGAAAATGTTGCTAGTTATTGATTACGGTGACCATTCAGTTCCTATTGAGCCACCCAAAAGAATCATTCATTTTCCAGCAGAGAGCCTGCTCATTTGCAAGATAAAAGAGAGACATTTCTGCACATGCCCATAATGTTCTTCACCACTGGGGGCAGCTTTACATAAGACTGCATTCACTGAAACCAAAGCAACAGTCTGAGCGGCTTTCAGAATGACAGTCTGCAGAAGTGAGCTGAGCGTGTGCGCGATACAGGGCTCTCCTGCCTTCTGGGCTCCAACGCAGCTCTGTGGCTGAACTGGGTGCTCGCCACCAGAAATGCTGGGCTATGGAATACAGATGTGGCAGCTCAGGTAGCCTCATGTTGCCTGAAGGAATACATCTTGCTTTCTGATAAGAAGAAATTGTAGAAGCCAGTTTTTTTTTTTTTTTTTTTTTTTTTACACCACCTCCCCCCCACCAAAAAAAAAAAAAAAAAACTGTAAAGATGCAAAAACGTAATATCCATGAAGATCCTATTACCTAGGAAGATTTTGATGTTTTGCTGCGAATGCGGTGTTGGGATTTATTTGTTCTTGGAGTGTTCTGCGTGGCTGGCAAAGAATAATGTTCCAAAATCGGTCCATCTCCCAAGGGGTCCAATTTTTCTTCCTGGGTGTCAGCGAGCCCTGACTCACTACAGTGCAGCTGACAGGGGCTGTCACGCAAGTGGCCCCCTAAGCCAAAGCAAAAGACCTAAGGACGACCTTTGAACAATACAAAGGATGGGTATGTTTTGTCATTTTTCTTCTTTTCTTCTTAAAAAAACAAAAGCAAAAAAATCCACTAGTCTGTATATTAATTCTGCCTTAATTATTGTAGAGATTACCTTGCTCTGCTCTAAGACTATAAATTCAACTGCTTAGTGAACATGTTTCCTTGCTTAACTGTTAAAAAAAAAAAAAAGCCTAAAGACAATTCTCTTTAAATGATAAGGAGATGATATTTGATGTTAAATATTGTTCTGTACATTTAAATTTCTAAAAAAGAAAATATATGTTTATTTTTGCTTGATTAAAAAATAAATTCATTCTTTTTTGGGGGGATAACTTTTCTAAGTTGTTTTTATTTCCAGGTTTCAATGTAATTAGGCTACTGAGCGGATCAGCTGTAGCACTGGTTATAGCCCCCACTGTCTTACTGACAATGCTTTCTTCTGCTGAACGAGGATGCCCTAAGGGCTGTAGGTGTGAAGGCAAAATGGTATATTGTGAATCTCAGAAATTACAGGAGATACCCTCAAGTATATCTGCTGGTTGCTTAGGTTTGTCCCTTCGCTATAACAGCCTTCAAAAACTTAAGTATAATCAATTCAAAGGGCTCAACCAGCTCACCTGGCTGTACCTTGACCATAACCATATCAGCAATATTGATGAGAATGCTTTTAATGGAATACGCAGACTCAAAGAGTTGATTCTGAGTTCCAACAGAATCTCCTATTTTCTCAACAATACCTTCAGACCTGTGACAAATTTACGGAACTTGGATCTGTCCTACAATCAGCTGCATTCTCTGGGATCTGAACAGTTTCGGGGCTTGCGAAAGCTGCTGAGTTTACATCTCCGGTCTAACTCCCTGAGAACCATCCCAGTGCGAATATTCCAAGACTGCCGCAACCTGGAACTTCTGGACCTGGGATACAACCGGATCCGAAGTTTAGCCAGGAATGTCTTTGCTGGTATGATCAGACTCAAAGAACTTCACCTGGAGCACAATCAATTTTCTAAGCTCAATCTGGCCCTTTTTCCAAGGTTGGTGAGCCTTCAGAACCTTTACTTGCAGTGGAATAAAATCAGTGTCATAGGACAGACCATGTCCTGGACCTGGAGCTCATTACAAAGGCTTGATTTATCAGGCAATGAGATCGAAGCTTTTAGTGGACCCAGTGTTTTCCAGTGCGTCCCAAATCTGCAGCGCCTCAACCTGGATTCCAACAAGCTCACATTTATTGGTCAAGAGATTTTGGATTCTTGGATATCCCTCAATGACATCAGTCTTGCCGGGAATATATGGGAATGCAGCAGAAATATTTGTTCCCTGGTAAACTGGCTGAAAAGTTTTAAAGGACTGAGGGAGAATACAATTATCTGTGCCAGTCCCAAAGAGCTGCAAGGAGTAAATGTGATTGATGCAGTGAAGAACTACAGCATCTGTGGCAAAAGTACCACAGAGAGGTTTGATCTGGCCAGGGCGCTCCCCAAGCCAACGTTTAAGCCCAAGCTCCCCAGGCCGAAGCACGAAAGCAAACCCCCCCTGCCCCCCACGGTGGGGGCCACGGAGCCTGGCCCCGAGACTGATGCTGACACTGAGCATATCTCTTTTCATAAAATCATCGCAGGGAGCGTGGCCCTTTTCCTGTCTGTGCTTGTCATCCTGCTCGTCATCTACGTGTCGTGGAAGCGGTATCCTGCCAGCATGAAGCAGCTGCAGCAGCGCTCCCTCATGAGAAGACACAGGAAAAAGAAACGACAGTCCCTAAAGCAAATGACTCCCAGCACCCAGGAATTTTACGTAGATTATAAACCCACCAACACAGAGACCAGCGAGATGCTGCTGAACGGGACGGGACCCTGCACCTATAGCAAATCAGGCTCCAGGGAGTGTGAGGTATGAACCATTGTGATCAAAGCGCTCTTAAAAGCTGGGAAATAAGTGGTGCTTTATTGAACTCTGGGGACTATAAAGGGAACGTGGTACCCCTCTCCCCACCCCTCTCCCTCTCCCTCTGCTGGCAAAGTCCTTCCTTCCCCGTCTGTTTTAGTACATTCATAATACGGGTCATTTTCCTTTCATACATAGTTAACCCATTGAAATTTAGATACCACAATCAATGTGAAGCTTGAATTCTGGTTTAATATAATGCCTATTGTATACAACCTTTTATTGATTCCATTAATGTCACACTTGTTTTAAGATAAAACTTCTTTCATAAGTGATCCCTCACATCTGCTGTTATTCTCCTTCTGGGAGGACCAAATTTACACTTTTAGAAGGTTTGCAGTTCATTGGTAAATCAAGGAAAACCTGAATGATCCCAGGTACTTGGAGCTGAAACAGATTCTAGGAGATGACTTGATTATAGGAACATTTAGGGGCAGTCTTAAAATAACGCCTAGCTTAAAAAGAAAATTGCAGGAAACTATTGAAAGACCGGTGCTCTGCTAAAGCAGCACCAGAAGCAGTTTTCAGACGTGTTTGAATTACAATAAAGCAAGCCTAAGGAAAACTGTGGAAGGGTTAAATTGTTGCAAGTAGATGACTGCAAAATGTGAGGAGACAGTAAAAACACAAAGTTTAGACTTGAAGCCTTGTCTCTGAAATCCATCTCTGTAAAAATCACAGTAGAGGTTTCACTGTCAATTTCTTTTAGCCTCCACATAGCCAAAATGAGTGAATAAATAAATAAAATAGGAAAGAGGCAAATTTGAGGAGGCAGATTTTTCCACATATCCTCACCTTAAGTTTTCAGAGATGAGGCTTGCAAACAGGAATGCAGCTTGCTAAACGCATGTGGTTAGAAGCTTACCAGAATTTCTCTTTCCAGCTCTTTTAGGACCCTAATGTAGGGAGTGGAATCATGAGCTCTGTCTGTTCTGTTGGGGATTTGTCAGGCTGTCCTGTTGTGTTTCACTATATGCCCTGCACACAGGCCAGTCCCCTGATGACTGACATTTCATTCAGAGGTGTAGACAACACATTTTAAGGCTCAATTTCCACCACCCATTGAAAAGGATAGTTTTGACAACACCTTAATAAGATAAAATAAATCTTACAAGAAAAAAGACCAACCCCATGGCAGTTGTCTTTTGTTTCTCTATTGTTGATGTTACAGTGCTAATGTTACAGTGTCCCCATGTTCATCTGTATTGTGAAATCCATTCATCAGTATGAATCTGTACAGACCCTGCTGGCAATATGCAAGCAGCATGCATGTTTTTATGTCGATGGTGAAAGTTTATTGACTGCAGCACAAATATCATAGCTTCTGTATTTAAGTAACTTTGACTACAGTTCATTTAGATTTTAGAAAAATGTCTTTAGTCTGCTTTTCATTCTCTAAAATGAACAATTCCATTATGGGAGCAAAAATCACAAATTGCAACACTAAGCCTATTTCATTTAATTTGACTTGTCAGGCCCTATGTCTTTAACCATGCCCCTGTTCTTTCAAAACAAAATCGCTGCAGCAAAAAAGAAAAAGTAAATGGCTATTTTTACCAGCATTTTTATATAGTTTGGAGGCTTTTCATATGCTGAGAGGAAAAATCTAGGCAAGTCACCACGAGATATAATTGCAAAGAAGGCAGATTATAAAATCATACTTTTATAAGCAATAAAGAAAAAGGAACATCTAAAGTAGATTTTTCAAGGTACTTTGATTTTGATTAAATCTTAAATAGATACCATTCAGAGAAGCATCATAGTTATAATATATTTGTCCATGGATAACTGTTGGATATACATTTATTAATTGCAAATAGTCCCAGATTCCCAATTGATTAATAATGCAAATAATTCCTCACAGTACTATGAACTGGATGACTGGACCTACTGTGATGTTTTTCACTGGAGTTGTAATTTTACATTTTTCATAAAATGTCAGTAAATACATATTTCATCTAAAAAAAGAAATTTTCTTTGGTCAGCCTCATTTTTACCTGTACTAAAGATGATTGTATTAATTAAATGCAGTGTTAAAGTGAAAAAGCCCCTTTCTATTCTTTGATTTGAACTTCTGCCTCATTTGTCATGGGTACCAAATAAATTTAGGCAAGGTATATTTACCTTTATATTTTGAAATTTTTGAAAATTCTCAATGCTGTGGTACTGCTAGTATATGTAAAATATGCTTGTTTTTTTAAAAGTGTTTCTAAAATTTAAAACCACTTGGTGTGTTAAGATTACATGAATAACCAAAATTTGAAGGCTGGTCATTTTTTAATGCCTAACTTTAGCTATATATAAATTTAATACTAGAGAAGAACCAAAATAAAATTCCTTAGATTGTAAAAGTAATTTTGATTCAGAACATGAAATTATAAAAAAAATTATTTTCCCTTTCTTTGGGAATGAAGCATCTCTAGTATATAATTCTTGTAGGTTAGACAATCACTAGTTCACCACTACAAATTTAGCAAAGCTGACTGGTTAATGTTCTCCTGTTCAAAATTTGTTGTCTTCACACCCACCCCATGGCAAATTTTGGACTGCAAACCATAAATCTATTTTCATAAGCATTTTAAACTCTGCATATTAGTTGATATTTCATTTTCTGCCCCAACTAGACAACAGTTAAGTAAACAGCCTGACCTGTTGAACTATACAACAGAGATGTGTCAATGCAGAATGGATTCAGTCTTTGAATGCTTTACCAGAGAGAGAGGAAATACAGTTTAGTGTTTGAAAAGTATGTGTTTTTTTCTAATTTTTATGAGCCCCAGTACACACAGTGCTACCGCAGCATGGAGTTAATAAATTCAGAATGCCACAGTCTTCTAAGCAATACTTATCCAAGATATATTCCTTTTAAATTAGTTTATATTTTCTAAAGATGTTGACATTACATCTTTTCAAATAATTTAAACCTTTTTTTTTTTTTTTTAACTTAATTTGATGAACCAACTACCTAACCAGACAGGGAGGCAGTAAACTGTATTTCTATGGAGCAGCAGTGACCTCCAGTGGCTGGTTAGACTAACCACAGCTATTCAAACATTCTGTTAGTTTTCATCCTAAATTCCTATGTAAGTGTGGTTGTCAACATATAGTTTTTGATACATGAATCGATTTTACTTTTATTTAATTCCTCCCCCTTGGAAACACAGTTATAGTGTAACATTGTGACTTTATATTTTGTATATTGACTTACTTAGTAATGCCCAGAGGCCACAGAACTGGAACTGAGGGCTAGAAATAAATGTCCTACGATGAAGAACAAGTAATAACATAACAAAAAAATAGATAAGAAATACTTTAACGTATTTAAAATCATCGGCATTGGCCAAATATCAGTAGGTGGGAGTATTTACATATGTAGAATACTCAAATATACTGTAATTTGGGTTGGGGGAAACAAATTTCAATATTAATATTGAAAGAACCAGTATCAGTTATTTACCAGGCAGGAGAGTCTGAGCTGTGGAATGAGGGAGGCCTCGCCTTCCGGCTCTAGGATGCTTCAGTTTGTTGGTCACGGCGGTGACCTGTTCTTTGCCCCAGTGCTCCCTCCCTCCCTCCGCCTTTTCAGTCAGCTGAACACTGGTTCTATTAGGCTCTCTGACAATGATGTTACAGTCTAAGAGGTGATGATTCATAGATAATGAAATTATGGTCTCCTTCTGGGGAAGGATAATGCAGAGTCAGATTTGTAGAACTGGCAAGGATTTTAGGATGCTGAAGGTGCATGAAGTATCTTCTCTTCCCTTGACATTTACCAAGAAGAGAACTTAAATAGTTTATTTAAAGTGTGGATTAGACCAGCATCAGAAACAAGCATCAGGCTATGAAGACTAAGACAAAATGAGTTCCAGACATGACAAATGAGAACTGAGCCATGAGAAATGAAAAATTCAGAAACAGTGTTGCTTCTTTTATTTCTTTTCCCCTGGATTCTCATTAGAATCTGGATCTGTAGCAAACCCATGGAGTTTTTCTATACTTGTATTCTGTTAGCTACCTATATTAAAAATTAGAGGCAGCTGGAAGAAACTATTAACATGAAAAATAGTATCAGTGAATTTTAATTTCAAATGTCATAAGAAAAACAACTAATGGAAGCTAAATAGGTTGTATTAAATGACTCTTGAGAACTAGTAAAATAACAGGGTGAAAGTCAGAGTTTCTGGAATCTAATCATAATTGCCTATAGAATTAGACCCACTTTTGCCTACTCTCCAAAATTATCAGTGATTTTATAGTCAGTAGAATACAGTAGAAATACTACAGAGATAATCTACATAAAAAGAGTTTATGACTCTTTTGATTTAAGAAAATATCACAGTCATATATAACAGGGCACTATATGGACCTTAAATTAAAATTTCTCTGACATTTGCAAATCAGGTAATCCCAGGGAAATCCCTTAGCTTTTCTGAACTTGAAGTTTCCCATCTGTAAAACGAGTAAATATTACTGACTTCATATGGTTATTGGGAGAACAAAATGTGAGCAATACTTTGTAAACTCTAAAATGTCAATTACTTGCTATTTTCAAAGAGCATTTATTAAGATGATCAGCTATGTTTGCAGGTGTTCTCTGTTTGGCTTGGGCTAGAAAGACATTACTAATCTCTATGTAACAGAAACCTAAATCCATTTACATTAATATGAATTCTGAGACTTGGCCATGAGTCTAGAACTTAATATGTCTTCGATCTTTATTTTCCATAAAGAAGTTTCTTCCACCCAATGTTATCTAAGTCTATGAGTTATTAATAATGACCATAATATACAATAAACATAAATAGATACCAATCAGAGAACAGTGAATCAAGTTTATCCAACTAAATCAAAATTCTAATTTTGTCCCCAAAAATGTCATGACAACAAAAGCTTTCAATTAACTTCTGTTACTTGCCCAGTTCCCCTCTTCAGTAGCACTATTTTGAGCCCTTAATGACTTTACACTTTACAAATATATCTTGTAAAGTGGCAAGATGACATCATTATTGAGGAAAAAGTAATTTCTTCTAACATGTTACATGGGGTTAGCACATATTCCAGGTATTGATTACATGACATATACTCGGTTTTATTTTCTCCCCCATGAAAGAGTATCCAAAATTTCCTTCCAGTATAGAAATTGCTATAGGCTTTAATCTATCAGTTATTGCTATTGAAAATCACTGGATTAAAAAAGTAGCATAAAAATACAAAGACTTTTTATGAATAATAACATTCATTTATGAAAAATTAAAAACTTAACAGTACTGTGGGTTTTTCATCAAAAAAAAAATGACCAATGTAATCAAAAATCTTTCTCTACTGAATGTAGCATTTCTTACCAAGTATGATGTAGCAGATATATTCCCAAAATTCTTATAATTTAAGTAGAAAACTGTTCCTCCTCCCTGACAGCTGAGTGTCTATGGAATCTTTTTCTGTGAAATCGTTCAAGAACAGAGAGAGGATGGGGTTTTTCAATGGGGGGGGGGGGAAGCATTTTTAAATTTTATGCAACTCTACCTTCATAGGATTATTGGTATATGTGCTTGAGCTGGGTATCCTGAACATGTAAGGAAAATTTAAGGAACACAGAGAGAACAAGAGCTAAGACCAAGCAAAAACAATCCATTTTACTGAAAAAAAGAAAAAGGAACTTCTGGCTTAACCTATCCAGAAAATGTTGTAATGAAAATTGGTAACTTTCTTGACAATTCTTTACTTTGAGGGAGTCTCATTTCCCCTGCTCCAGGGGAAAAAAAAAATCATCTATTCCTTTCTCCCACTCTTATATTATTCCCTACTTCCCATGTAACACAAAAAAGTCTTCCCTCATGTAAATCAACACAATTAGTCAACTTACTCAAAGGAGCACTGTATCTTCAATTTAAAAATTAGACCGTAAAGCAAAATGTAATTCTGGCTGACGCTCTCCCCTTCCTCTACAGCTTACAAACCACCTCTACAGTATCTTCTGATTTTCAGTAGAAGAGAAAAGAAATACAGTTTCATTACCAATCTGGCTAAGTATTACAGCTTGAAAGTGAAAGTGAAGGTCACTCAGTCATGTCCAACTCTTTGGGACCCCATGGACTGTTAGTCCACCGAATTTGCTAGGCGAGAATACTGGAGTAGGTAGCCTTTCTCTTCTCCAGGGGATCTTCCCAACCCAGGGATTGAACCCAGGTCTCCTGCATTGCAGGCAGATTCTTTACCAGCTGAGCCACAAGGGAAGCCCAAGAATACTGGAGTGGGTAGCCTATCCCTTCTCCAGCAGATCTTCCGGACCCAGGAATCAAACCAGGGGCTCCTGCATTGCAGGTGGATTCTTTATCAACTGAGCTATGTTGTTTTCCTTTTTAATTAACTAACTCCTAGAAACAAAATACAGGACTTTATCAATGGGAATACTCAACTACATGTCATCAGTTAAAACCACCTACCAACAATCAGAGCTTTGTCTTTTGCAGGGAAGAAATGCACATTTGGGGGGCCTCACAAACACAATGATAAGGCAAAGACTATAGTTAGTAAAGGCAATTTCTGTTAAAGCTTCATTGCACTAATTACATCTATTCAGGGTATAAAATACATTTTGCCAGTAAACAGCAAAAAAGGATTTCAATTAAGTATAAATCCTTATTCATCATTCTTGGGGTTCAAACTTATTGATGAAGTAGAGGTAAAAAGATAATATCTTCAGATAGTGAGGCTATATAGTATAGTGAGTGGTGATCATGGCTTCAACTTGGTGGTCCATATGTGTAGTTAAAAAGTGTTCCTTATCATTAATATTGATCTGTTATACTCTCTGCAAGAACGAACATGCTTACCCCCTTTTTGATGCCATCAACCAGCATCTCACAAGAATGTTTAAAGGAGATTTATCGAATGTACCACATTGATCTTGAAGTAGTAGAGTGACTTTAAACTCTCTAATAAACCTGGGATAACTTAAAACAGTAAGCCCGGGTCTCCTGCATTGCAGACAGACTCTACACTAGGGAAGCTCCTATAAACTCTCCAAGAAATCTGAAAGCTAACTAGGCACTTTAGGATCAGTGTTGGCTTGTCTTTCATCGGTTTATGAAAGGGATTCTGTGCAATTTATATGAAGTTTCAAAGTTAAAGCCTATAAATATTTGGTTGGAGTATTGTCATTTACCCTAAGAAAGTTTAGGTAACATCACTGAACTACAATTAAATGGAATAATTAAAGATCTATTTAATATGGTAGAGGCCCTACTACATATATATTTTGTGTTTTCCACCAAGCTAGGACTCTTTTAGATGCTTGGGGCGGGGGGAAGAATACTTATCCTTCCTATGATTATTAACATTTTACCACACATTTGTTTATGTGTATGTATATTTTTGCATACTTGACTTCTTGTTATGTGCCAGGAATGTTTATATATATGTCTTTTAATATAAGAACAGAGGCTTTATAGTGACTCTCTTCTTTGACAAGTTTCACCCCTTAATCCTAAATCTTGTCCCTTCTTTATAGGACTGCCCTAAAATCATTCATACCCTACCCACACAAGGCTTCTCAAACCAAAGTATACTTCTCCAGCTCATATTAGGAAATGAATTCCAGTAAGTTACCATGAGGATGTCCCTCTGCTAGTTATATTCTCATCTGCCAGTACAGTCATCTTCAGTCTGTGGCACCCACTCTGGCCTATTTTATGTCATTAAAAGGCAGAATGCACTTAGTCCTATGGACTTTTATGGGGAGAACTGAGTAGTAAAATGTAAAAATCTATGTAAGTTTCTATGGGCTCCACATTGCTTGTTTTTATGGTCTAACGCAGAGAGATGTGTAGGGTCTCTATTAGTTTACACTGACATGCAAAAGCATTACGCTAGTTATAAATTAAAAAGAAAAGGTCAAGATAGACAAAACATAGAGTCTAAAGCTCATGTTCTGTATTTCTTAATCTTAACAATGATGGTAAATAGTGGACATTCTTTATCTCACTTTCCTGATATCTGTTTTACTCTCCACATTTACCACCATATTCTTAAATTTAAGCTTCACAATTCTTAAATGTTTTGACTTCTAACACAGAGGTTTCTTTTGTTCCTTCTTTAGTTGTTTTCTTCCGTCCCTGAAGATCTTTTCCCAGTTCTCTTGCTGTATAATACTGCTGGCTTTGCTAGAAACTATGCTCACATTTTGAACCTGTCAGAAAGTCACAGGGCAATTCATCAATTTTGTGATTGGAGTGATCAGACAAACTGACTGGCTTTGTCTCTAGAGTGCAATCTAGTCAAGTCTGAGATGTCTGCCTTCTATCTTCCCTGCCTCCAATTCCCAGACCTTCCCTCCATTTAGGATTTTGTACACTGAAATTCCTCCATCCAGGACTACCTAGGGCTTTCTTGGTTTTGTCCTCCTTACTCAAAATACATCCCCAGATCTCGACTAGTATCATTATCCCTCCCAAGGACACTCACACTTTAATTGAGATTAAAAGAAAAAAAAATTTTTAAACCTTTTGCTAAAGGTAACAAAGTCATATACTAAGGGCTGGGGTTTTGCTTCTGAGGGCAGAGGTGCTTTGCCAGCCCCTCTGAAATCATTCTTTGTAGATACCTCTATATTTTTCTCAAACATGAAGCAGGGCCTTCCCACAAGAACCAAGGCAGGGCAAATAATCCATGTTTCATTCAGTAAACTATAGTCTGAGATATCTTCTCAGTGAATTATCATTATACACAGGATTTCTCCTTAGTTTTCTTCACAGAGAGACAATACTACATATAAGACAGAACTTGGGCTATGGATCCAGGATGAACCAGTATGACTGGTTCTGGGACTTAATAACTGCAAAATATTGACTATTAACTTCTTCATCTTAAAAATGAAAATGTGTAAAATAATATAATAATCACAGGGTTGTCACAACAGGACAAAGAATCAGCATTTCTTGAATATTTTTATGTACTTTGTTTTGGCACACTGCATATATTATTTAATTTAATTATTTAATACTCACAAATATCCTATGATGATTAAATGAGATGACTTAGATAAATATCACTTAGTATAAAGCTTGGCACATAACTGTAACCTACTACTTCATTTCATTAGCTCAAATTGCTAAAAGTTTCTGTACAACAGTATGCTTTAATAGCTGTATTTCATTATGTCATGTCCGACTCTTTGCGACCCCATGGACTATACAGTCCATGGAATTCTCCAGGCCAGAGTAACCTTTCCCTTCTCCAAGGGATCTTCCTAACCCAGGGATCAAACCCAGGTATCCCGCATTGCAGGCAGAGTCTTTACCAGCTGAGCCACATTGGAAGCCCTATCTATTTTTATATGGAATAAAAAACATATCTGGCCGACTTTCAAGAAATAGAATCTTAACTGCCAAAACCTCAGGGGCACACAGTTAATACTGAAGGGTAACATGGTATATAAAAACCTAAGTCCTGATCTCTCACCATAGTCCAGCAACATCTTTACCTTTATTCCCACACCGTTCCCTTTGCTCTGACACTGGCCAGTCCTTGAAGCAGCCTGTGCGTCCCCTGTTGCTGTTTACTTGCTAAGTCGTGTGTGACTCTGCAACCCCAGGGACTGCAGCACACCAGTCTCCCCTGCACCCCACTATCTTCCAGTTTGCTCCAATTCATGGCCATTGAGTCAATGATACTATCTAGCCAACTTATCTTCTGCCGCCCTCTTCTCCTTTGCCTTCAACCTTTCCCAGCATCAGGGTCTTTTCCAATGAGTCAGTTCTTCCTATCAGGTGGCTAAAGTATTGGAGCTTCAGTGTCAGTTCTTCCAGTGAATATTCAGGGTTGATCTCCTTTAAGATTGACTGGTTTAATCTCCTGGCGGTCCAAGGGACTCTCAAGAGCCTTCTCCAGCTCAAAAGCATCAATTCCTCAGTGCTCAGCCTTCTGCATGGTCCAGCCCTCACATCCATACGTGACTCTGGAAAAGCCACAGCTTTGACTGCATGGACCTTTGTGCTCTCCTACCTTACGCCTTTACTCAGGCTGTTTCTTTATGAGAAATGACTTTCCTCTCCCTTTCAGGCCCTCCTGTCACCCTCTTCTCATTTATCAGTTGATTTCAAAAATTATTCTTACAAAACTATGGTTTTCAAGATTCATATTTAGGTTCAAATTGCTTCTAAGTTGTAAATAATCTGACAACAATTTTGGCTGGTATGTTAAAGTGACTAAGAGCTAAAAAGTATTGTGAGACAAATAAAGAATATTTAATTCAAAGAATGAACATAGCTTGATTTTAGTGAAGGATGGATAGTCAACTTTTGTTGTAAAAGCCATATGCTTGTGACTGCCCTCACCCACTGCTTCTTGGGAAAGGTCCTTTTCGCGTTAACGTGGACGTCTCCTGACCCCAGGCCTAGTGCCGCAAGGCTTCTACTTTAGACACGTCCCAGAGTCTGTCCTCTTCCCAAATAAAGTGACCACCCTACACTATACAGAGACCAAGTCAGATGTCTTCGGCTTACCAATTATACACACTTTCAAAGTAACTATTCTACTGAAGACTGAACATCAAATACTTAGAAGTTGACAATTAGAAATGCTCAGTTTTTTTTTTTTTTAACCTCCTGAACATTGATTGTGCAGAAGGCACAACTGATTATAGAGGACTGAAGCATCTGCCAGCTGATGGGTGTTTTCTTTCCTCCTTCCTGTTCATCATCTTACACCTTTCCACTGAATTTCTTTTCTCTCTCTCATCACCTGTTAAAATATCTTTCAATTTTTCCCTCTATCCAACTTTTTATCCATAAGTCAATTTATACCATTTGACTATGTACCTTCTGACTGGGTTAATAGGAAAATTAAATAATGCTAATGGCTTTTTTTTTCTTTTAGAAAATAATAATTAAAATAACACAGTCTAATAATTCAATTCCAAAGGGAGTCAAAAATCTATTTGTATTCAACAGCTTTGTTTAGTTCTATAAATGAAAAACTGTAATTTTGTAAATTGTAGTTTAATTTTAGAAATAGAAATTTTATCCCTCTCTAATATACTTTTAAGTCACATTTTAACTGTGATTTGTAAAGGCAGGGAAGATTTATTATAACAGAACATCCAAGTATTTCTTTTCATGTAAGGTATCACTCAGTCTCTGGACCATGGTAATCTTTGCCATCAATGAAACAGATTCATTTTTGGAACATATGTACTAAGAGAATTGAAATGAAACCTTTATTTAGTCATAAAACTTGTAACTATGAGGGTTTTTGAGAACTTCACAGTCCATTTTCTTATCTTCTATTTGAAACCCTAGGCTAATTTAATTGTATTTTCAGTGATTTTTTGAAATTAATTTTTATTGGGGTGTAGTTGCTTTATACAGCAAAGTGAATTAGCTACATGCAAACACATCGCCCGCCCCCCACCCCCCACACCCCTGCCGCTTTTTTGATTTTCTTCTCATTTAGGTCACCACAGAGCACTGAATAAGGTTCTTGGAACTATATAGTGAGTTCTCATTAGTTGTGTATTTTATACATAGTATCAACAGTGTATATTTGTCAATCCCAAAGACTACATTCCTTAGTCCCTCTCCTAGTTATCAATTCCAGGTTTTTACTACAAATATTTACATCATTTTTTACCTCTAACCTTTATCTCTCTTGCTGAAGAGATACTGTGTGGTTTCTTTAATTTTAAAAAGAAAAAATTTTGTTTCTAACCTTGTTGAAAAGAAAGAAATATAAGAAGTGGTTGAGTTCTTGTTCTACTTTTAATCTTCAGTATTGGAATCTGCTTGATCTAGATCAGGTAGAGGGCCCTGGACTCCGTGGCACATAGTTTGAAGACATGAAAAACCACTGTTCTGAAATCACTAATCTACTATAGGTTCAAAATATTCTGCATGGTTAATAGCTGAATGAAGGGACTCGGTGCTTAACTAACCCATAACCAGTCACATAGGCAAGAAGTTTCGCAGCAGGATGTATTCAGCAGTTTTCAATACCAGGCTCACAAATTATATTCCCAGAGGTCAAATTTGCACATAACTCTTTCAGCCACAACTGTCTCCTCATACTTAACTCAGTTTAACATCCAGCAGTGTGTTGTGCAGAAATAATCAGTGGTTAAATTATTCCCATTTTGTTCACTCAGCTCACAGTAGCCCACTGATTAGTTTTGTGTTTTTTTTTTTTTTTTTTTAAGTATCTGATCTTCAATTTGTATTTCAACTGTACCCAAGTGCAGATGCCATCTCTGGTAACATGACAAAACAAAATTTAGGTTAATAAATGTTTCTCTGTGCTCCAATCACAGCACGCATCCTGCAGTAACTATACTGTAACTCAAAGTGTTGTAAAAAATGCAACTGAGTTTCCTGGAGAATCATTTTAGAGTTAATTAAACCTTCTCCACCTGTAATTTAAGAAAAAAGAAAAAAACCCAACACTCCTAAAGACCATGGGGGAAAGGCAGTTTAAGAAATAGAAGTCCTCTGTTTATCCAGGGAGGTACTTTACAAGGCAGACAGCTACACCACAGTTGAGAGACAACATTTCCTCAGCTGATTTGGTTAATTAAAATGCACAGTTACAACAGGCTTTCTTAGAGCCTGCAGCTGAATGACCGAAGTCTCCATTTTCCTCCAGTGTCACACAGAACGTGAAGAGGCAAACATACTGCCGGAGCACAATTTGACTCACTAAAAATCCAGCACTATAAACACGAAATACATTTCTCAGGCACATTTTAAAAGACGTATTATCAAGATTTATGGCACAAGGATGGAAAGAATTTGCAGTTAAGCAGCACCAAGAGACTATCCTAGGTTCCTCTCAAAGCAGTTTTCAGTAAAATTTACAAATAAATCTTTAGGGTAGAGTCCACTTTCAATGCAGAAATCTTCAGCTCTATCCTTTCAAATGTATGGAATTTGAATCTGACTAACAGCCCGTCTGTTGCCAGAATTTATGAGTGATATGAAAAATCAAAGGCCACAAAAGCTATTTGTCAAATAAACTGCAGAACGCAATACCAGTCTGCAGGGCTCGTTTGCAGAACTCATGATGAGCATGGGAGGAGGGGATGCGAACAGCTGCGGCCTCGACCGCACTGCCCGTGCCAGCCAGAATTCAAGCCGCGTGAGCTGGGTGTGACTGAAAGACGGGGCCGACAACAACGACGAAAAACAGGAAAGGTTCTTGTGTCTAAGTTTTTATTAAATCAGTACATCAGCGTGCCCAGATGAATACCTGCAGAACCAGTGTAAGATAGATGTGGCCTGCAGGTATTCAAATTAAATCAGTTCATGGAAGACTACGTTTATTTCCTGGCATGGGAGAGAAATTACAGCCTTTGAATTAGTTAGACTAGCAGCACGGCATCCAATCAGTTTTCTCATCTGTAAACTGGGAACAGGGCTTCACATCTCAGGGCAACTGAGGATAAATTGAGATGACATGTTTGTGGGCAAGCAAGTGCTCAATAAAAGTTATTCTCCTCTCTTTCACTAGTTGTTCTGGCAACACAGTGAGTTGATATGAATGGCAAAGTCAAAGTTCCCATATTAACCATTTAAATTACGAAGTCCACAGTCTATAGAAAATGATTAAATATTCCTGGAGCCTAACTAACAAGTTAAATCAAACCCAAATAGGGCTCCCCAGAAATTTGAAAATCCTCTATTAACATCCACTAATGAAATTTCCATATTAAGGTTTTTCCATAACAATTTTGCTTAGCATCAGAATAAAATTTTTTGATCTTAGTATTGTCTTTATCTAGTAATTCAGCATCATTTCCTTTTCATAAATGTTACTTGAAGAACTGACCATTGCCTTTCAAAATATCTCTTTATCTCTAACGTTTGTCTGGAGAAGGCCATGGCACCCCACTCCAGTACTCTTGCCTGGGAAATATCATGGACGGAGGAGGCTGGTAGGCTTCAGTCCATGGGGTCGCTAAGAGTCGGACATGACTGAGCGACTTCACTTTCACTTTTCACTTTCATGCATTGGAGAAGGACATGGCAACCCACTCCAGTGTTCTTGCCTGGAGAATCCCAGGGACGGCGGAGCCTGGTGGGCTGCTGTCTGTGGGGTCGCACAGAGTCGGACACAGCTGAAGAGACTTAGCAGCAGCAGCAGCATTGTTTGTCTGTATGTCTTTCTTTTCATTTTTGTCTCCCAAACATGGACATATCACATCCCCCCACGCTCAATACTGAAGGAAACATGCTGTTGTAGCAATTAAATGGTCTATATAACTTAATAGCTAATTCATTTCTAGTGGAAAATAATTTAGGTGTTTGGAAGAAAGGAACACGCTATTAATATTTGTGTTTTCAAAAACTCTAATTTAGTCTGAGAAATAATGACTGAATTATTCAAAGCAACTTATCCAAAAAGTCACAATAAAATAATTTCAATGGATATTTACTGAGCACCTACTACATGCAGGCATACAAAGCAAACAAAACATAACAAGTGGCAAAGGATATTTTAAATTTGGAGTCATATCACCAGGAAAGCCATTGAATTATTTGACTGGTTTTGGAAAGTCACTTCATAAAGCATTGAGCTTTCTCTTCTCAAGAGAGAAATTTGATACATGCCCTTCACTGGAGACATGATAATAATTAGTTCTTTTCAAAGACTTTGAAAAGAGCAGAGATGAAAAGAGCTGTAAGAATTTCTAAATGACACAAGATCTGTGAAGTGGTAGATACTTAACACAAACCTCATACAGCTGTTATGTAGATTCATTAGTTAATCAGTTAGTTAATGACTTTGAAGTGTAAAATCTTATTAGACTTTTTTTACACTTTAATGCATATGAAGAAAGAAATTACTGTCTGAAGTTAAAAAGTGACTATACCATTCTAATATATTGTATCTTTCTATGACAGACTTTCAAGATGTTCTTTCCTGCTCTGATTTTTTTTTTTTTTTTTTTTGCCCAAACAACTCCTGAAAAACCTATCTAGACCCTGATTCTCTACCACTTTATCGTTTGGTTTTGGCATGGGCTTCCAATTAACAGTAGCACAGAACTGAAACACACACACACACACACATATTTTGTGTAATAATATAAAGTATTATTTGATGATAATGGCATCAACTGTTAAAGATGCTATTTAAATGCAGTTTTGTGCATCTGTGCTACAGGGGAGTGAAAAAACTGTTGGGTAAACTGAAAGAAAGTGAACAAGGGAAGGAGTTGAAACCCAATGTTAACTACCTTGATCCTTGGAAATAGTGACTGATTTCTCTCCTGAATGCTGGGAAGTTGAGAAAAGATGGTAGAGGCGTAATTAGTTTAGCAATATTTTACTATGTGGGAGACATTTCTATAGCTTAAACAAAAATTATGCTTGACTTTACAATATATACAGAGAAAAGTGCACATATTATCAATGTATAGCTCAGTGGATACTGAGCTCTTGTGTTCTCTGTAGCCAGATGAAGAAATAGAAGATTCCCAGAACTCCAAAAACCCTCTGTTTCCTCCAATCACTAGACCTATTTCCAAAGGTTAACCACTAGTGCTACCTCTAACAGCAAATGGTATCCTTATCTGTCTTGGTACTTTATATAAAGGGAACCATCAAGAATGTACCCTCTTTTGAGTCTAGCTTCTTTCTGGTGACATTCTTCCACGGTATTCACCCATATTGTTGAGGGCAGTTGTAGATCTACAGATTTCTAATCTTAGTCCCTCCACCCCAACCCCACCCACCCACGCACAGAATTAATTCTTTTCTTATGCAAAGAATGGCCAAGGATCCCTGTACTGGGAAGTCCTTGAACATCCTGGGAGACAGGGATTGCAAGTGAAAAATTTCCTCAGTGGACATGAATTTGAGCAAACTCCTGGAAATGGAGAAGGACAGGGAAGCCTGGTGTGCTGCAGTCCATGGGGTGACAAAGAGTCAGATACACCTGAGTGACTGAAAAACAAAATTTTCTCTTGTCTTTTTTTCTTTCTTTCCTTTTTCTTTTTTTTTTTTTTAACATTGGTAAATATAATGCAAACTCGAATTATTTTGCACTTTTAAAATCTAGTCATGGACAGAACCAGCTCTAAGGGGCACACTGAAGCAATCTTTTTTTTTTCCAGTAGCCCTGCTTTTCAGCCCTGAATCCCCTACTCAGCTCTCCAAACCAGCAAATCTCCTAGAAAGCCTTCCCCACTCTAGCAGCTGTATAAAAAACAATTGGATAAACTACTTCATACCAAGGTGTTAATGCCGAAATCGTTAGTTCTCTAAGATATGGCCTAAGGACAGTGCACAGAGGCCCAATTATTCTCTGATTACTCTCTAATGGGGTCTCTGGTAGAGCGGCATTTATTGACTTACGCTATAAGGTTCCCTTACACTGAAGGACTCTAGGAAACAGACACTGGCATCCTACGCTGTCTTTAGGAGTAGAAGGTTATTGAAACTATTTTTTCACTTCATCACACAGTGTTCTCTTTACGAGAGCACGTTGGGGAAGGGACATTAGTTCTACTTCTTCATGCAACTGATCCTGCCCTCAGCATCCCCCTCTCTCCCCTGCATTCCCTTACCTCTCTCCTGATAAAAATACCAAAGAATAAGGGATAGACATTTCTAACAAGTATTCAGAACTTTTTAACTTGTCTTTTTGGTATAACTTCCTCAGCCTTTGGAGAAGGAAATGGCAACCCACTCCAGTATTCTTGCCTGGACAATTCCAAGGGCAGAAGAGCCTGTTGGGCTACAGTCCATGAGGTCACAAACAGTCAGACACAGCTGAGCAACTAACCCTTTCCTCACCCTTGGGTTCATCTTTTCCTTTCATTCTCTGTTTAAACATCTTTGAAATTTTAAAAATCCTGATGAATTCAGGGAGAGTATAGATTGATTTGATGAAATATGCTATCCCTTAAGGAGAAATTTTTAGTCACTGACATTAGACCAAGCTGGCCAACTGAGGGATATGTATTTTAGGCAGAGGGCTCTTCCAGCAGTGTTCAGATTACACCACACTGGTTGGCTGTCAACAGGATGACTGAGAAGCTCATTTTTGAGGCACTGGATGTATAATGCATTACCCAACAAAGGTTTTTTATAAAGCTTTGCTGAAGGCATTGACTGAAGGTATTTTCCATTAGGTGAAATGGATAGATGAGATAATGTCTAGGAAAAATCTAGATCAAGAACAGAATAAAAGATAAATGTACTTGTGAGAAAACATGGAATTTAGTTTTCAAGAGAGCTGTTACAAAATTTGTTTTGTGATATTTTGCAACTACTGGTCCATTGTTATTTTCAAGGCTCCAGAGTTCTACTTGGGAAGATTTGATTAATGCATTATTTATCCAAGAGTCATTGATTTATGGAGCTTAACCATAAGCTACAGCATAGATCATTTTCTTTCTAGTATTTATATCTACAGGAAGAATACCACAATGATGGGGGTATTCTACCCTTGATTGGTAATCCACATAAGCAATGACCCCAACTGACAATAATGAAAGTATTAAATAACAATCTGTTATTTATTCCCTTCATTGCTAGGATCCCACTATTTAAATTAAGTAAAACAATTTCCAGAAATTCAGTGATATTCTATAAATTGTATCACAAAATAGTCCAATAAATATTCTAGTGACATTTTCTCTGTGAAATGGGGAGGAAGACATGTCAAATGTGGATCTCTTAATGCCTGTGTTAATTTTTAGATCAAACAAATAATTCCAGTTCAGATAAATTAAAATTGTGGATTTTTCCTTTCTGTTAAAGTTATTTGATGATGACACACTGGAGAAAAACATATTGTCTTGCAAAAAAAATGAACAAATTTATTCCAGACTATGACAGAAAAGTCATATTTATGTAATTTCTTCTTTATTTAAATATATCTTTCCAAATAAAAAATTAATTTGTTTAGAAACCATCATTCCTGAAAATCCCATGGTAAACATTCCCTTTAAAAATTACTAAATCCAATATAAAAATTACTAAATCCAATGTAATAATTAGGACCAGTTAGGTTAATTTTTTGTTTGTTTGTTTGGCAGCAACTGTAGAATTAAACATGACTGGAGTACCACTGTGTATATTTCAAATGCTTATAATGTACAGAAATGACCATTTATTTGTTTATACTTGGCAATTACCTGGCAGCCTCAAACTTGACAAGGCCTGCATGCCCAATACACACATAAAAGGATATCTCTCTCAAATACTTTGTGATGCTAACAATGCTCGCATGGAGGAATGGATACTGAAACTATGAAATGGAGAAGCATTTTACTAGATTTCTGAATGGATCACAGTCAGGCGTCAGTCCCCAAACCAGACACTGCATGGTGAACTTGTCATATCACAGCTCAGAAACTTCTAACATCTCCTCAGGACTGGTCTTATTTGGGGCTCAACCTACTCTTTCAGTTTCTCTTGTATAATTACCCTTATCCCACTATGCTCCAACAAAATCACAATTTACCATTCTTTGAACATCTCCCTCAGAGTCTACCACTGATTTGCTTATATTTTCCTTCTGCTTGAAACATTCTGTTTTGCCAAATTCATCTTATATTTTATCACCATAATCCAATTCTTCCATGAACTATTTTCTGATTATTATAGCTGAAAGTATTTTTCTTTCTCCCTCACCTTCGGTTGTACATTATTATCATTATTACTATTACAATTATCTACTTCTATAGTCATTGTTATTTTCTAATGTGCTACATTTAGTTTTATCCATATATTATCATCTTTACAGGAAGATTTTACAGGGAGAAAATATATCTTAAACATGTATTTTGTTTGTGTGTTTGTTTTATAGTCCAAGCATGCTTAAGGCAGGATTTAAGATATAGTATATGCTTAATAGACTTCCTGATGGCTCAGCGGTAAAGAAGACACAAGAGAAATGGTTTCAATCCCTGGGTCAGAAAGATCCCCTGGAGGAGGAAATGGCAACCCATTCCAGTATTTTTGCCTGAATAATTCCATGGACAGAGGAGCCTGGTAGGCTAAAGTCCAAAGGGTTGCAAAGAGTCAGACCACTGAATGACTGAATACACACACACATGCTTGATAACTGTCTTCAGTGAACTAATGTCACACTTGTGCGAGTCATGCTGAGACTCTAGTGTGTTAAACAAGAGATTGTTATTCCCTTTGTTGTTGTTGTTCTTTAGTTGCTAATTTGTGTCCCATTTTTCTGTGACACCAGGCACTATAGTGTCACACCAGGGATGAAACCCTCATCTCCTGTGTTGGCGGGTGGATTCTTTACTGCTGAACCACCTGAGAAGCTCTTATTCCCTTACCATTGCAAAAGCCATCATAAGAGTTTTGGGATACAGTGCATACCATAAAATAACTTCATATATTTCATATATTTTAAGCAAATGTTTACCATTTACAGCTTCCCAGCTGACTCAGTGGTAAAGAATCCACCTGCCAATGTAGGAGACCTGGGTTCAATCCCTGGGTTGGGAAGATGCCCTGGAGGAGGAACTGGCAAGCCACCCCAGTATTCTCACCTGGAAAAACTCACAACAGAGTGACTGAACACACATGCATGAATGACTCTATACGGCAAAAGCAGCACTGGAAACATAAAAGTGCCATCCTATACATTATAAAATCATTCTTGAATTACAAGCTGCCTTAACTGCCACATACAAAACATATATTGAGCTGCAACCCTGGAGAGCTCAGAATGATGAGCATGGAAGGAGCTTTCAGAGGTTTTGCACAGTACAGTAAGTTGGCTATTAACCCATCTTATAGGTAAATAAATTGAAGGGTAATCACAGCTGGAATGTGAATCCTGATTTGTATGACTGGGCACTTCTCCTACCGTCACTGTACAGTAAATTCTGAATGTAAGCTTCCACTTGACTAGATAGGATGCTTGTGTGTACATACAAGTCATTTTGCTCTGCTGCATAGTATTTACCACAGGACATTGTCAGCATTTTCCATAATATTTTCTTTAAAAAAAAATACAAAAACACAAAACTATCTCTTTTGAATGGCTTACTATGAGGCACTATGCTAAAGGCTTCCCTTACCAATATAATTCTTACAACAGCCCTGTGAGAGGAGTGCTTTTTACTCATATTCCAAGACAGGGAAAGTCAAACATAGAAACTTCAAGTTATACACTGAAGACCAGTCTCTGTTCTGTTTCTACTAGTGCTCCTAGTATTATTAGAAACTATTATTTCTAAGGATAAGAAATGGAATTTGAACTCATCTCTCCTATTCCTGAATCCAAGTTCTTCAGTTCAGTTCAGCTCAGTCGCTCAGTCGTGTCTGACTCTGCAATGCCACAGACTGCAGCACGCCAGGCCTCCCTGTCCATCACCAACTCCTAGAGTTTACCCAAACTCATCTCCATTGAGTTGGTGATGCCATTCAACCATCTCATCCTTTGTCATCCCCTTCTCCTCCCACCTTCAATCTTTCCCAGCATCAGGGTTTTTTCAAATGAGTCAGTTCTTTGTATCAGGTGGCCAAAGTATTGGAGTTTCAGCTTCAACATCTGTCTTAACTGCTCTTATTTTATCATCTTTTATTCCTTTTTACTAAGCCTTAAATGTGTTATTTTTCCTAAAAAGAAAACTGGATTATTTGAAACTTTATTTAGAATATTTATCTATCATGGGAAGCATTTAAACTAAACTTGCAAGAGATCTAGAGGACAGAAAATGGGGGAGGGATTAAGAAATAGGCTCATCTCACCTGGTCTGACTAAGATGCTTACATTTTTCTGAGATCCCATCTCCAAGCCCATCCTAAAATGACAATGAACCTGGACGTACCCCAGGGCCATTTAGATAAAGAGAACATACACCACAGAAGCAGTCAGGGCCCTCAATGAACTGGCTGGTTTGCTTCTCATCCTAAATCCGTGACTTACAGCAGATAAGTATAATATGGGAAACGAGGCAGTATTTTCCAGCGTGTTGAGACTGCTTCCTCCTCCCAATACTGTTAAGTATAAGGCAGGTGCAGAGATCATTTCAGTCACCCCTGGAGGGGTGCACGGCAGTTGCACAGTCACACAGCGGCAGAAGTCTTTGCTAAGATTCAAAATAAAAAGAATACTCATTGTAATTGAAACTATGCAGGGGACAAGCTTCCCAGATGCACACAAGAGTACTAAGGCTTTGAAAAGGGACAGATGCCATGTTTATACGCAAGCTAAGAGATACCACATTTCAATAGCTCATGAGGAGGTACAATCAAATCTTCAGAGAGAAAAGACATAAGCAACACATCTGTCGCATCCACGGAGTAAATGTTTTTGTAGGCTACGAGGGGCCTTGAAGATGACTCAGGGTATACCCTTTGGTTTTCCATTTGATGACAGCAAGGTCCAGAGAGGTTAATACTGTCCAGGATGACTGAATAAAGCTTTGGCAGTCAAAGGCCTCGAAACCAAAACCATGGTTTCTTCCTTTCTTCTCCTCTACCCTGCTATCTCTAATCGGTTTTGTTTTGTTTTATTTAATTTTAGATTATTTTGCTTGTTTTTTTTTAAAGGTTAATTAATTAAAGACGAGTGTGACATGGCATTAATACAACAGGAATTTTTTCTAATATGAGGAGTTCTGTACAGTGAACATTCCTTTCCTGGCTAAGGCATTTAGTTGCTCCTGTAGCTTAAACAGAAAACTATTATGAACAGTCAGAAGCTCATGGCAAGGACATAAACTGAAACAGATATTCCTCTTAATTGTGGTTGAGCTCAGCTCTCTGATTCTGAAAGGACACCTTTGTGAAATCTCTGAGTTTCCTCTGATTGAGATATAAACTGTCTAATTACTATTCTCTGCTTTAAAATGATCAATTTATACACAGATCATAAGAGATTTATATATGCATCAAACCCAAAATGCACTTATTCAGTGCTTATTAAGCCAGATTAGACATTGGTGATACCAAAGCTAAACATCTGTTATGTAATACAGCCATTTTACAATCATAGAAAAGTGATATTCTACTCTGTGATACAAGTGATCTCAGTCAATAGGCATTCATTCACTAGTGATCAATTAATGAACATTGATTAAATGGCTTCTTATAAAAAGACTTATGATAGGTACTGGATAAAGATACCAAAACATAAGCCTTAAGTCAAAAGAAGAAGAGAAGAGGTACTCGTAGGAAATGATGTAAAAACAGAATGATACTGTAATAATTGTAATGATATACTATGAGGTGAACTTACCAGTATGTTAAGCTTATATAAATATAGGGAAAGCATGGAGGGTTTCCTGAATTAGGTGTTTTGAAAAAGGGATAAATATAAAAAGAACGGATGGGGAGAATATGTAGGAAAGCATGTCCAAGTGTGGAGATAAAATTTTTACAAGATTAACTTGATTAATTGCTGTGATCTAATTTAGATTTTACAAGCAATGGGAAAAAAGTAACTCTACCTGTGTGTGTACTTGTGACTGACTGCTTATGCAATAATAGGCCATAGTGAATGGATAAGTCACTTAATCTAAGTTGATATTGCTCACTGTCAGAGGAATTCAGGATCTTCCTGTAAGTCCCTTTTCAAATGTAATCAGAGGGGCAATCACTGTGGGTGTACCCATTATTTAAGCCAGGGACTCTTCTGCTTAGTCAATGCTTCTGTTCTAACTAGTTGTTAAATATTTTTAGAATTGTCCCAGATTATAACTGATTGCATAATTTCAACAATTTTCTGGGAAGCATCATACAAAAACAAGCTCTTTTTCAGTTAAATAACTTAGATTGCGTAGCCAGGAAAACAGCAAGATAGACATTCAGAATGTAGAGTATCCTTTGAAATGCTTCTATAGAAGAACTCAGTAGTTTTCGAAAGCCTGGGACTATTACCATGATTCCCACTTAACTTTCTTACCAGCCACTGGAGAAAATAGACCCCATTAGGAAACAATTTTGCCAATAGTGTACAAGGTTCCCCTTTACGCTGTTCATGGGAATGTAAATGGGTGCAGCCATTGTTGAAAACAGTATGGAGGTTTCTAAAAAAACTAAAACTAGAACTACCACATGACCCACTCCTGAAAGAAACAAAAACACTTGTTTGAAAAGATACATGCACCCAAATGTTCAGAGCAGCATTATTTTCAATTGCCAAGATATGGAAACAACTAAGTATCCATCAACAGATGAATGGATAAAGGATATATCTATATATAGATATATATCATGGAATACCACACAGCCATAAAAAAGAATGAAAATGTTCCACTTGCAGCAACATGGATGGGCTGAGAGGGCATTATGCTAAATGAAATGTCAGACTGAGAAAGACAAATACTGTATGATATCATTTATATGTGAAATATAAAAAAAAAAAAAAACAGTGAATATAGCAAAAAAGAAGCTGACGCAGATATAGAGAACAAACTAGTGGTCTAGCGGGGAGAAGGAAGGGAGAAGGACCATTATAGAGGCAGAGATTTAAGAGATACAAACCATCATGTATAAAATAACCTACAAGGATATACTGAACAATATGGGTGTGTGTGGCTGCTCAGTCACTCAGTCGTGTCCAACTCTTTGCAGCCCCATGGACTGCAGCCTGCCAGGATTGTCTGCCCACAGAATATTCCAGGCAAGAACACTGGAATGGGATGCCATTTCCTACTCCAGGGGATCTTCCTGACCCAGGGATTGAACCCATGTCTCTTACATCTCTTGCATTGCAGGTGGATTCTTAACCACTAGCACCACCTGGGAAGCCCATGGGTAACATAGCCAATATTTTACAATAACTATAAAATGGAGTTTTATTGTATGGAGTATACCCACTAAAATTGTGAATCACCATATTGTATACCTGTAACTTAGATTGTACATCAACTGTACTCTAATTAAAAAATTATGAAGAATCTTAAATGATAATAGAGGGAGGGAGACAGCTCCAGGTATAGAGAAAAACCAACCAGCATAAGTCAAAGAAAGTTCCTATTCATGTCTGCCCTCATTTATCTTAAGTGCAGTCTTGACCTAGTATGTTTCCCTGAGGCACTAATAATCTAGTTCTTTCAAGATCTCTCTAACTTTTCTGTGAGCAACACACAAATCAATCCAGGATGTCATTTCCAATATCACAGGGAAGTAATTGTTTTGAAGAGGGAAATCACTAATTGCTTTTGAATGTGCTCCTGTCAACAACTCACATTATTAAAAACAAAGCCTTCCTACTAAAGTCTCACCACAAATCACCTGAAATGAGAGAGTTGAAAATGAAAGCATGAGTCAAGGAGGTTTATTTTAAGATTTTTGATATTTTGATCAAATGCTGATGATTACACTATATTTTTTTCTGTACTTTGCTAACAAAGAGTAAGTCACACATTATGTTCTTCCAGAATGATTCTCTTCTTAAAAGAGCCTTAAAGATATAGTTATGAATCACAGATTATCTTAATGACAGATATAAACTTCAAAGATACATTACCTCATAAAATAATAAATTAAAAATACTATTCAGAGCGCTTCATCTGTTTCTGACTTAATAATTCCATCTTTGAATCTTCAAATTGGCATTATCTAAATTGTATTTCCAGCATGTTCTATGACTGGTAACATGTCCTCCTAAGATAATATTAGGCAATGTAATTTTTTTTAATTAGTCAAAGGTGTTTGCAGCCTTTGATTAATACAGTTATTAGGAGTACAGAGTCCAGAGATAGCTCCATGGGTTCAAATCTCAACCAGAAGAGCTATATGACCTTGGATAAACAACCACTCTGAGCCTCCATTTCCTCTTCTATAAAACCAAAATAATACTAGAGCCTACTCCAGAAAGTTGTTGAGAATATTATAGCAGTTTATAGATAGAAAATGATTACAGCAGAATTGTCACACAGTAGGCATTCATAAAGTAGTAGCTGTTATTTCCTCTCTGTGTATATACATTAGAATTTTTAACTTAAAATGCTGACCAACAGTAGAATGGAATTCTCTGATATTCAATAATTCAAGCTTCACAGAATCAAAGTTTTTATTTAAAATAAAATTTTTCCAGCATTCAACTTGGAAAATATGGATTTTTCTTAGTATACATCAGTGTATTATATTGTATGAATTGGGCATGACCATACACTCTTTGTTAGACAGACAAATGTGAGTCATTTTGTAAATAATGTATTTTCAGTTTATCCTAAATTTGCCTTATGTCTATTTGAACTAATATTAAAATCAAGGTTGCTGCACCAGGGGCTCTTTTTGCACAGTTCCTCCGTGACTAAAGAGGGGAGAAAATAACATAGAAACAGCTAAAAAATATGACAACATTTAGTGAAAGGCAAGGTTACCATGTACAGGAGAGCAAGTTGTATACTGCATAATTCTATAAAATATCATTTATATAGGCTACAGTATTAATGCTGCCCCCTTAGTGCACAATGTATGGTCAATGCTGCTGCTGCTACTGCTAAGTCACTTCAGTCGTGTCCGACTCTGTGCGACCCCATAGACGGCAGCCCACCAGGCTCCCCCGTCCCTGGGATTCTCCAGGCAAGAACACTGGAGTGGGTTGCCATGTCCTTCTCCAATACATGACAGTGAAAAGTGAAAGTGAAGTCGCTCAGTCGTGTTTGACTCTTCACGACCCCATGGACTGTAGCCTACCAGGCTCCCCTGTCCCTGGGATTTTCCAACAAGAGTATTGGAGTGGGTTGCCATTGCCTTCTCCATATGGTCAATGGGCAAATACAAACATAAACTTGGATTCAGTTAAACTTACATCAAATTGTCAACAGAAGGACAAATTGGGATTGTTTTCCTATAACACAGCACTTAACCACTTGTGCTATCTTGGCCTTGTAAATTAACTTCTCTGAATCTGTTTCCTCAAAGGCCTTTTACCTGTTGAACGGGAATAGAGGTGTTCCTTCACAAAGATTTTCCTACATATTCCATATAAGTTTACCATGTGGTAGCAGATCTAAAATATGTTAGCTGATTTTCTAAAAACTATCACAACCCAGGGAGACAGTCACATGGCAAATTCAACTGCAACGTTTTGTTCTGTTTTTTAATTTTTAAATTGCTACAGGCTTTCCCACAGGGAACTGATTATCAAAGGTTTTTGTTTTGGAGTAAGGAAGCTACTGGACTAGACATCAGGAACCATGAATTCTAGCCTAAGCACTGCTATTGTCTTACAATGTAATGATGTGTAGCTTTCTCATGTATAACACGGGAGTAAGAAGCTCTGATATCAGTTAGGAAAAGTAACAAGATAATAGATGTAAATATGCTTTGAAAAAAATTAGAGCACAATAATATATACAGTATTATAAGTCTTTCCAAATTTCTCATTGTAGAATACATGGTAAACAAAAAAGTAAACACACAAACTTTTGCTAACCACTGAAAAGTAAGTAACTCTTTCTAAATGTCTTTGATCTTTTGTAACCTCCCCCTGAGTGTTGTTTCACTAAAAAGATGGATTTTATTCTGTCCTGTACTATAGAAGACAGGGAAAATAAATGTTCTATATGTAAATCATCAATAAGAATAAGAAAAAAAGACTACTTTGCAGTATCACTGTATCATGCCTCTAGATAATACCTATTAATTATCAATTACTCAATATGTATCAAGCCCATTAGGTATACAAATACATAGTATATTTCCTCACAATTAATCCATAGTATAAGCAAAGGGACTTCGTTAGTGGCTCAGCTGGTAAAGAACCTGCCTGCCAGTGCAGGAGATGCAAGATGCAAGGGTTCAATCCCTGGGTCAGGAAGATCCCCTGGAGACAGAAACGGCAACCCCCACTCCAGTACTCTTGCCTGGAAAATCCCATGGACAGAGGAGTCTGGCAGGCTACAGTCCATTGGGTCACAGAGTCGGACATGACTGAGCATATGCGCCATGTCATGCATGCACAAGTGATAAAATCATGCCTACTTTCCAGATGTAGATACTGCCTCAGTAAAGTTAGTCATCTTGCATAAGGTCATGTATCTAAGAAGCTGGGGGACCCAGATTTTAGAAACATGTCTTCCCTGGACTTTCTCGGACTTCCCTGGTGGCACAGACAGTAAAGCATCTTCCTACAATGCGGGAGGCCCTGGTTCAATCCCTGGGTTGGGAGGATCTCCTGAAGAAGAAAATGGCAACCCACTCCAGTATTCTTGCCTGGAAAATCCCATGGACAGAGGAACCTGGTAGGCTACAGTCCATAGGGTCTCAAAGAGTAGGACATGGCTGAGCAACGTGACTTCACTTCAGATACCATTTCAGGAAAGTTAATCATCTTGCATAAGGTCATGTATCTAAGAGGCTGGGGGACCCAGATTTTAGAAACATGTCTGGCTCCAAATCTCATGTTCATTCCAGAACTCCTTACTGCCTCTTATAAAACTTGACATGGAGTCATTGATGAATAAACACTGATGAATAAACGAATGGATATATAAATGACTAGATGGATGGATGGATCGATGGACAATCAACTGACCTCTGGAAATTATGATTTAGAAGAGCAAGACTTTGGCAGCTTAGCTGACTTGGTCATAAGCTGGAGTTTAGTTTTTATTACTCTTCCCCTTCTGCAATTTGAAAACCACAGATTACAGCACTTTATTAGCTACTGATATGAGCATCACCTATTCTCCTATTATTTCTCCTATTATTTATGATAAAATACTTCACCAACTACTGATGATGAAGAATTTCAAATTCTTGAAACCAATGGTGCTTCAGCTCCATCACTGAGATCTGATTGAAGGATCTCTCTCTAGCAAAACTACAACATGTCGTTTTCTATTTGCTCAGGCAAAGGTTGATAATTCTGGTCATAGGGCAGTACCCTTCAGGAAAGGGGTTGTCAGGCCTAACTTAGAGAGCATGCCAAAGAATTTTACAGAAACTTCCAAAAACTAGAAAGAATACTGTATAAGACCAGAGTCATGGCAGTTGGTTTTACATTTTACATACTTTACAAACATGCTTCATGACTGGAGGAAGAGACACTTTCTCACTTGTTGGCCTTTTTTACTTCCTGCATGTGGCAGGCTACATCTGCCCAAAGAATCTCCATTTTCCTAATATATATAAGAGCAATATGTAGGATGGCCAGTCCTAAAATGTGATAATACCAGGTACACGGAGTAGACAGGATTTAGTAGGATTAGCACTGCATGTTTTTTATAATTTCAAGTAAGGCTCCAAGAAAGCATATTCACTTATTCATTCATTCAATAATATATATGTGTTTAGGGTGGGGTGGTAAGTGTGTGGAAAGTAACCAGGCAATATATACATACTATAGTTTGAATGATTAGCGATGTAGTCAGACTCATGAAGAATGACAATATAAAGTGATTGGTGTCATGACACAGGTTTATATGGAACAGAGGACCAGAAGCATCAGTCTCACCTGGGAACTCCTTAGCTTACTAAATCAAGAAATTCTGGGGCTAGTCTAGAACTCTGTGTTTTAATAAGCCAAGCCCAATCCAGGCAATTCCAAAGCCTGCCAAGGTTTGAGAACCACTGAGAGAGGGTGTTTTAGAAGCAGAGTGGGGGTCTTCTCAGTGGGGATGACAGTTAAATTGAGTCTTAAAGAATGAGTAGGCACTGCTTCCTGTCTTGTTAGTGGTATGGACCCCATAAAACCAGTTGATATCCAGATCTAACTAAATCTCCAGATTTAGTACCTCTTGGCTTGCAGATTTGGGGCTGAGAATCTTTGCAAATCATCCAGGCAATAAACAACAATTACATTATTCCCACTCCTTAGCAAGGGAGAGGCAAGCTTTGCAGGATGCTAGTAAGAGTTGTTAGTTTCCCTCCAGTGAAACATTCTCTGCAGAAAGTCAACAGTCAAGGCATAGCACTGGCATTTCAGAGTGAAATGAATGCTTCTTATAATTTTTCCTGTTACTCCCATGTAAGAACAAATTTCAGCACCCAGGCTGTTTTTAAAATAGATATATCTGTATTTTTCCAGAGTGGGTGATTAATTGCTTTGACTGAATTCAGCCATGATAAATCACACTCCAAGAGAAGCCTGAAAACTGATCTAACGAGAGGCTGAACAGTACCACTCTCCTGTTTACATCTTATAGGGTATGGGATATATATTTTTTTTCAGGAATGGTATAAGTGAGAGGCATCAGAGACCCCAATAGCTTTGCCTCAGAAAAAGAAATGGTAAGAAAAGTGAGGGGAAGTGGGTGATCATTAAAAAGAGGAAAGTGGAAAAAAGGCATAATGCAAGCTAGCTCTGTGGAGATGAAACTCATGATGTGTATCAATCATACATTTCCTGAGACACTATATCCTAAGGAGCAACAGAGAACAAACAGGAAGATCTCATCCATCAGCTTTCATGGAGACTTTGGTTTCATTTTTCCTTTTATGGTAAAATGCCCAACTTTATCAAGGGTCAAATACCTCTCCTCCCCATTCTAATCTGGCTGCACCAAATGGATAAAAAGAAGTAAGATATAACCTTTCATTAACATTATATCTTAAATTTGCTATTTACTCATTCATTAAGATAAAAGAATGTATTACTTCCAGAGTGGAAACGAGACACAAGCAAAAACACTTCAGAAGCAGATCCAGAAGTTTTACAGATGTTGGTTTGACCCTGAAGAAAGGAGGTGGTGAGGTTTTTCATCTGGGCAAGGTGCAAAGGGTATTAGAACGGGAAAAGAAGACCCAGGTCCTGATTCCAGCACTAGTGTTTACTGGAAGTGTGTTTTTCTGGATTCTGGCAGGAAGTAGATGACACACTCAAAAGAGATGACTCAAGAGAGTTAATGGAGCAAACTTTTGCAAAGGTTTTGGCAGAGCATAGGGAACCATCAGAGGATGATGAAACACTCAGGGACAACAACTGGATTCCATTACCACCCTATGGCAGAAGGACGAGGAAACATTAAAGTTGCCAGGACTGCTGCAAGCTGTGCTTGTAGGTCATGGCCACGATGACGACAGCCACTGCTCGGTCAGACATGCAGTGAGGACAAAGGTCTGAATGTTTGCATCCTTCCAGCCCCTGCCAAATTTATATGGGCTTCCTCGGCGGCTCAGTGGTAATGAATCCGCTGGCAAGGCAGAAGCCACAGGAGACATGGGTTCGATCCCTGACTTGGGAAGATCCCCTGGAGGAGGGCATGGAAACTCACTCTTGTATTCTTGCCTGGAGAAACCCATGGACAGAGGAACTGGTGGGTTACAGTCCAGAGGGTCACACAGTTTGACACAACTGAAGCGACTCAGTGCACACACACACATATTCATATGTTGACATTCTAATCCCTCAAATGATGGTGTTGGGGCCTTCAAGAGATCCTCCAAGGCCAGGGTTCCATGGGATCAGGTGCTTTTTAAGAGAGACCCCACAGAGATTCCGAGCTTCTTCTGCCATGTGAAGTCACAGAAGGCATGACTTATAAAACAGGAAGAGGGCCTTCCTCAGAATGTGATCATGCTTGCTCCTTTGCCTTAAACTCCCCAGCCTCCAGAACTGTAAGAAGTACATTTCTGTTGTTTACAAACCACCCGGTCTATGTATTTTTGTTAGACCAGCCCAAACAGACAAGACAGTGAGTTAGAGAACTAAGAATACCACCTACCCTTCCACTCCTTCTGCTGTCTGAACCTGTGCTTGTGACCCCTATGTAAGGCTAAACACAACCAGAAGCCACGAGAGGCAGGGGTTCCCTGAGACATTTCATAAAATTTAGAATCTGGGGCCTCGAGCAGCATGAAGAGGGAGGCAGCTTCAGTCTACAGGGACAAACAGTGCTTCCTGGGCACACCAGCTATGCAATCCTGATCCTTCATCCTTGCTGGTCTTCATTACTATCTTCTGTAAAATTAAGAATCTGGGCTGAATAGTCTCCAAAGTTTATTCTATCTACTGTATCATTTGAGAAGACTGAATAAAAGAGAAATGAAGAAAATAGATGTTCTAACTGGTCCAACTGATCTATTGAAACAGGTAGATTTAGCAACTTGGCTTTCACTGGTTAACAAACCATAGGCCTTTTTTCCAACACCTGCTTTCTTGCAAGTCAAACTGTGCCTCAAGGTTATTTGGAAAGCTATTAATAGAAAGCAGATTTAAACCCAGTCTCTAAAAGGCTTAACTTTGTGCATGATAGTTCTGCCCTTATAGAAAAAATTGAAAAGCTTTAAAAAAAAAATCGCATATAGCTCAGATTATTAGCTATCTCTTTGTCACAAATGTGCAGCTGGGTTCAGAATTTGCATGTTTCCCAGGCAAAAGAATTCAATAAGCAAGTAAGCGAATCCTGCCATTTTATTAAATACTTTCAGAAAACAAAAGCAAAGCAAGCTTTCACTCAGCCGGAACCAGAACATAATCTCCAGAGCCAATAAAACATGTTAAAATTCCAGCACAAGAGCCAAATTTGACAAAGAAACCCCCTCTGTCCTTCTACCCCTGGGGTAAGCTACCCGAATTGTGATTCTTACCCTCTTACTTTTTGAGATCCTCCAAACATGGGTGCTCAAACAAAGGTGAAGGAAATTAAGACAGGGAGAGTGAGGATTTAAGGCTTAAAATGCACTTTAGAGATATATTAGTGAAGAAGTGAGAGGTTCTTGAAAGCACCCTTTATAGACTAGATGTAATTTAACTTGTCCTAGTAGTTATACTTCTGTTCAGGGTAAGAAAATATACTACAAATGAATGATCTCTTCCCTACAGCCTTTCAACAGACCCTTCTCTCTTAATTACACACAGCACTACTGCAAAGGCCCTGCTGAGCACTGGTGTCCACAGGGTAGACGTTGGAATAAATCATAGTTGCCATGTTCGTCCTGCTATTAGATCCACAGACCCTGGGCAAAGGCCTACAGCAGAAGTTGGCTCAGTGTCTCAATGCAGTGGATCCATCTTTCTGACAACCTTTTATTCTTTTCTCTATAGAATTTCATTTTTCCAAATATTCAGCAATAATGGTGGCATGTTCAGAGAAAACTTCCAGAGCATCCAACAGCTGCCTGGATGGATACTTAGGGAACTCTCTAGTGAGAAGCCAAGATAGCATTTCTATTTTTATTCCTATTTTCAATCTTCAGGCTAAAGGGAGATAATGAAGTCTTTCTTAAATTCATTTATTTTATTAAGAGGAGTCAGGAATATTCTTTCCACTTTCAGGGCAACTGAATCGGGAGAATGAAAAGCATAGAAAGATTAAAAATCTAGTCCCCTGAGTTCTAAGAACTTTGCCCCTGGTTGTTTGCAAGAATATTGGAAAGAGACTTAACATCTCTGAATCACCTAGAAAATAGGAGGTGATTTCTGCAGCTACTTCCAGTTTTAACAGTCTATGACCTTATTCATCCCAATGCCCTCCATTCCAAGTCTTCTAATCTCAATGTAAATGAACTTACTTCGCCCTCATTCTCTCTGATATCTTGAGCCCTTCTTAATTTCTTGGCCCATTTTTCTTTTCCTAGCTTCACTTTTCTCTCCATCCAGCCTGAAACTCAAGAGTGAGACACTTCGCTGATAGTCCCAAACTGCTGCCTTTCTTGGCCGCATCTCCTACCAAACCCATTTGGCAAGTCCCTAATATTGGATAAACTCTCCACCTCTACATCCCATTCCAAGATTCCCAGCATGAGCTGGCATCATCTCAAGGCTAGTCTATGCTGAGTTTATAATAATTTCCTTTCCTATATCTTATCAAGCCAGGTATGTAGGCTTCCATGAGTTGACCCTCATAGCTGTTTAGAAAGCCTCTTATTTACCTCTAGCAAACTCTCTAAATACATTCCTTGCTCTCCTCAAGCTCTCAGCCTTATCTCTGCAGCTATCTTTACTTTTTAGTAAAGTGATTACAATAAAACCATTTTCATAATGAAAATGTTTAAAATTTAAATATAGCAGCTCTTTTTTAGTTCTATTATATTAGCATAAAAAATGATCTCAAATCGTCTGCAAAAATCATGGGCATTTCTACATCACTTCCCAGTCAGCTTCATTTTGATTTATAAGCCTGACTACAGTTTTCGCTGTCAGACCAGATGT
This sequence comes from Dama dama, assembly GCF_033118175.1. Taxonomy (NCBI): domain Eukaryota; kingdom Metazoa; phylum Chordata; class Mammalia; order Artiodactyla; family Cervidae; genus Dama; species Dama dama. Next base: position 26,626,156 of record NC_083695.1, read on the forward strand.
TGCACAGAAAATACCAGCTAAGTCTGATTGGATTTTTCAATCTGCCTCATTCGAAAGCCTACAGCAAAACAGAAGTAGTTGTGAACTTCAAAAAGTTTTAGGGCATAGCACAAATTACTAGTTGGAATTATCTTCTCAGATAACATGTAGCATGATAATACAATTTAATCATTTATAAATGCCTATAAGAGAAAAAAGAGAGAAACACAAGGCAATTAACTGAATCAAAATATTATGAACATGTTCTGTCTTTGACATTCTGAAAATTATTGAAAGATGCATTTTACTTTGCAAGCATCACTTCATGCCACAACATTCCAAACCAAATTTTAAGGGGGAAATGTGGAATAGGATAGTGTAGGATCTGTGATTGATAGAAAACTGGAAATAATTCCACTTTGTAGGTGCCATTAGAAAAGGGGGAGTGATAGGGTAGGGATATGGGCAGTGTTGGTAAAGGGTAAAAGGAGAAGGGAAAAATCTATAGAAATATTGATAGTGACCTAATAGAGGCATGGGTCTTAAGTTTTTGTGTTAATGACTATTACTTAATCCTATGGACCCTCAGAACTATGTTTTTAAGTGCTTTTAAAAAAGGATTAAAGATTAATTCAATTATATTGACATAGTTATCACAGTATTAGATATACAAACTTGTGATATAGTAATATATGTGTGACTTTATAAAATGGTCAATAGCATGATCTTGCATTAGGCCTGATAACTGTCGTCATTCTAAAAAAGGTAAAAAAAAAAAAAAGGAAGAACATAAACTCTCTTTAAAGTTAGCTGTAATAACTATAATATGTTATGATAATATTGGTGATTTTATTTTTTTTATTTTTATTACTTGGAGGCTAATTACTTTATAATATTGTAGTGGTTTTTGCCATACATTGACATGAATCATGTAAATATTGGCAATTTTCATTGGTGTCTATCATCTCTGCTATACAGTTCATCTCTTTAAATCACTCCAAAGTTTTCTGTCCCACAATTCCACTGAAACTGCTCGCCTCAAATGAACTGTATTGCTAATTTTAATGTCAGTTCTCAGTTTTCATCTTACTTGATGTATCAGCAATATTGAACACAACTGATCACTTCTTCCTCCTTGACCTGCTATTGTCAGTAAATTCCAGGACAGAACTCACTGCTGACTTTCTTCCTACCTCACTGGCTTCTCCTTTGAAGTTTCATTAGCTGGCTCTACCAACCTCTTAATGTTGGAGTGACTCAGAAATTAATCCTTAGATCTCTTCTCTTTTGTATCTAAATTTATGTTTTTAGGTATTTCACTAAGACTACTAATATAGACATATGCAGATGACTCCAAATTTATACCTAATGTCTGGACCTCACTGCTGAATTCTAGACTCATATATCCAATTGGCTTCTCAATGTCACCTCTTAAAGGAGTAACAGACATCTCAAACTTAACATATGTAAAACCGTGATCCTGATCTCCCCACTAAACCTGTTCATCCCTTAATATTCTCAGCCCAGTTAAAAACAAGCTCGGGTCTTTGAAGTCATCCTTGAGGCTTCTCCATTCCTTTCAAATCCACTTCGAACCCATTACCAAACCCTGTGATCGGAAGACACATTCTAAATAGAACCAGAATCTGGCAACTTCCTACAACACTACTACCAGCACTCTGGCTCAAGACATGAAATTCCTGGCCTGGTTTAGCTGCAGCCACCTAAGTATCTTCCACCTTCATTCCATCTGAAAATGTCAGCTAGAGTGATCTTTCAAAACGTAAGTCACAGTGTGTCACTTTTTTGTCCAAAATCCTCTAACACCTTCCCCACTTCCCTCAGTGTGAAGAGCAAGGCCCCAAGGCCTTAGAGCACTGATGTGTATCTTCTCTCGGACCTCACGGCCTACAGCTCTCTCCCTGGCCTGTTCCACACAGGCACGTTCTTCAGGGCCTCTGTACTTGTTCCCGTGGCTGCAACAGTCTCCCCTTCAGATGTCCACGTGGCTTCCTAATTTCTGCCAGGTCTTTACTCAAATGTCCGCTTGGTAAGGCCTTCATGATCCCTTCTACTTAAAACTGTTTTATTTTTCTCTTTGTTTTATTGTTCTCCAGAGAAACTATCACCATATAATGGAATGTGTATTTTATTTGCTTATGTCTTCCCCAATAAGGCATTCCATAACAGCAAGCATTTTTGTCTGTTATGTTCACGGATGTGTCCCTAGTGTCTGGCATAAAGCATGAATCTATTAAAGAGTTGCTGAATAAATGATTGAATGAAGAGATTCTTTGAATCTTATCTTCTGTGAATACTAGCCCATTTATCTACTGCAGTAAGAAGCACACATAATTCTATTTGCAAAAACTGTATCATACTCTGTAAATTGTCTAAGATTGTTTTAAACATGGTGCTTGAGATGAAACAAAGCTAGTGCCTGTATTTGCTATAGAAATATCATAAGCATTAACTAGCAACTGATGACTGTACGGGGCAGTGCCCTCCCAAAACGGATGCTGCTGCATGGTGTCATGGAAAAACAAGAGCTTTGAGACAAACAAACCTAGCTTTGAACTCCATCTCTACACTTGTGAGCTATGTAATGTTGGGAAATAACTGACCTCTCTAAGCCTTAGTTTTTAGGCTCAGTTGGTAAAGAATTCCCCTGAAATGCAGGAGACCTGGGTTCGATCCCTGGGTTGGGAAAATTCCCTGGAGGAGGGTATGGCAACCCAATCCAGTATTCTTGCCTGGAGAACCCCATGGACAGAGGAGCCTTGCGGGCTGCAGTCTCACACAGTCGGACATGACTGAGCAACTAAGCACCCAGAACTAAGGCTCAGTTATTTGTCTGTTACATGGAAAATGTCACCAATGAGTCTCAAATGGAATTATATGTGCAAAGTGCCTGGGCATTTGAGAAGGATGCTCCTTGTTCCAGTCATCTCTGCAGGTGTATTACTTTCGAGGTGGAAGAGTAAAAATAGAGTATTTTAAAATGCTCAAAGTGTAAGAACAGGACAGGATGGGATTGGTGTCACATGAATGGATGGGATTGGTGTCAGGTGTTGGTTAGGATAGAGAGGTTGATTAGGCTAACCCTAACCCTGACAGTTCCCACAAAAATGATATTTAGGTCCTTTTCAAGGTAAGGTATATATGGTGTCTAGAAAATAGGTCTAAAAATAGAAGGAGGCTAAGACTATCCATGAGGAGGAGCAGGGTAAGATGGAATCATCTGAGAGGACTAGTGGCAAAGAAAAACGCTGAAGCTGGGTAGAATTTGCACTAGAAGGCAAAGTTGCCACATTCTCAAGGATTCATTATCCAAGAAGCTTTATCAGTGTATGGATTTTTATCCACAGCAAATTCATAGGAAAAACTTTGTCACACTGTTTCAGGAATTTGTAAAAAGATTCTTGTCTCTCCTTAGACAAAAATGAGGTATGAGAATTCTATAACGGAGATGAAAAATATGTTATCTATTTCAAGTCAATCTAAAATTCTTAGTTACTGAGACAAAAATAGCTAGAAGCAATGTGTTTTTCATAAATCATTGAAGATTGTTTTGCATACTTTTTGTATTTTTAAAAACTGACACAAAGAGAGTGGGCTGGAAGAAGACAAGAAGAGAAGAAAATGAATAAAATGTTCATCAGCTGGTAGTAATTGCAGATCTTCATGAATTAGGGCCCAGGATTCCTTTTGCCCAGCAGTGTTCCTGCCTGGGTGCAGCCTCACTTGAGACTAGCGGTGACTCAGAGACCGTCACCATTATACTTATACACCAGGTAGGTCTGTCAAGTGACTTTTGGTTCACTTCAGAGAAACTCTCATCCTTCCTTGCTGACCATCACAGGACAGAGTCACCAGTTAGCCTGGAGCTTGCACTTTCTCTTCTTTTCTTATAGAAGTTCATGATTTTTCCCTAAAACTAGTAAGGCAACATAGGAGTAGAAAGAAGAGATGAAGAGAGAAAGGTGAACCATAAACCCAAACAGATCTGGGATGACTAGGCTTTTACCTTTCATTAGATCGGTCAAGTTCAGATCAAATCTCAGAATTAAACCCTGCTTTGGTGGCTTCCCTGGTGACTCAGATGGTAAAAGCACCTGTTTGCAATGCAGGAGACCCAGGTTCGAACCCTGGGTCAGGAAGATCCCCTGGAGAAGGAAATGGCAATCCACTCCAGTACCCTTGCCTGGAAAATTCCATGGAGGGAGGAACCTCATAGGCTACAGTCCATGGGGTCGCAAAGAGTCGGACACGACTGAGCAACTTCCCTTCACAATGTAAAACCTGTGCTTAGAAATATACTTAACAGAAAAAATACATTTGCAAATGATAAAAACTTAAAGCTTATTAAAATTAAGAAGAGGGTGAATTCTATGATAAAATTCCCACATTTTACCTCTTGAATTAAGACACACAAGCAAATGTCCCCTTCCCCAAAATTCTTGCCTCCGTTCTGCTGGCTAGTGGTTTGTGAGTGCCAGTCACGGGTCAGGCTCTGTTCTCTGTTCCATTCCAGAGAGGCAGCTAGGAGCTGTGGGTGGAGGTAGGCAGTCTCCTAGATTTATATGCTAGTTTTCTTTGGGTTTCATTTTAAAGCTTTTTCTCATATAATGAAACCAAACTAAATATTCCCAGGAGAGCAAAACAGCTCCCCAAATCTCTAAGCGACTTCCATGTATCAAGAAGGATTACTGGCTGTCTTTCCGAAGCAAAATTTTCTCTCTTCCATCTTCCCTTACTTCCTTGCTCTGTCAGGGAATGCATACATTTCTAAGAATACATAATATGGGGAAATAAAACAGTACTTTACAGCTTCCATATCATTTTCTTTCTATGTTAAGCACATATATTAATTTCATGAAGTGTGCCTTCTTACAGTTATAAAATAATTTTGGAAGAAATGTACCCTCCTGGGCTGTTTCCAAAACCAGTGGATTGCTTTGCAGGCATTGAATAAGTCTGGGTGTGGCATCAGCTTAGCATAGTTCACTGCAGTAAAAGCATTGTCTAGCATTGTGGTCAGGACTCAAGATTGATTCCTTTATCTCTCGTATTTTGATAAATTACTTAAGATGGCTGCTTGTTTGTTTCTTCATTTATAAAACTGGGACAATAATAGCTCTTATTTCACAGTACTATTGTGAAAAATAGAGAAGCATCTGGTACATAGAAAAACTTCAATACATGTTAGTCATTTTATTCATTGGCATTAGTAAAGGAAAACAAGTTTATTATTACCAGAAACTATATAAAAATTCCCTATTTCCTGTCAGAATTTAGTAGATAAAATTCCTTTAAATCATATTTTAGCCAGTTAAATTAACTTTTTAAATAAAAATAATCTTATTCCCACCTTTGATATATAAATTTTCACCATCATATAATTAATCCTTAAAGATTCTTTGTATGATGCATTATCAAATAAATTTATTTGGATTTCATTATGTTTTAAAAGAACCAACTGTCATATAATTTTTTATGATTTTAAAGGAATTACCATGCAACCGCATTAACTCAATCAAGCATAAAATGGTTTTGTAGAGAAAACTTCAGGAAATAACCTTTCGGCTTATATAAAGGAGTAGCTAAAAGTAAGCTATCAGATTCAAGGAGGCTTTTTAACAGACCCAGCTGTGGATCAGCTTTAGTGTGAAAAATCTAATAGAACTTACAGTCTTCAGGGTGGGGAAAGCAAGACTTAAAATTAACAACAATAACAACAAAATGTGCTTTCTCTAACCACTAACAAAAGAATGAAACCACAGTAAGTTGAACATGATCATTGACTGGGGAAACATGTACTTACAACTTGCTAGGAGAAAAATCCAATATCATAAATCAGTGGGCATTCACATTGCCACATCTCTGCATTACCCCACACAAAACTAGTAGTACTCCTAAGACCTGTTTAGTGGTTTTTCTTATGCTTTCCTTCATTCATCCCCTATTTCAAACTCAAAGAAATGGGATAAGGAGAACAGAAATATTTTTGTATTTGAATGAGGCAGTCTATCTTACATTTATATATATTGTTGCGATTGTTAAAATATAAGTTCCAAGAGGAAAAAGAAACATTGGGCATCTAACATAAAACCTGGTACAATTTATTAGGAGCAGGCAATTATTAACACTTCATTAGAATTATTGATAGTTCTGGTAATGAACAACAAAGAATAGTAACAAGGGGATGAAAAAAATAGATTCTTTGTCTAGAAGTGCAAGACTTTAAGTCATGTGAACATGTACATATACACATACTTTAGCCTTATCATGAACCATGATCCTCAATTTTTTAACAATTAAAATATTGCCCAAAATATATAACAATTATATATTTTAACAATTAAAATATATAAGGCCAGATACATATATGTAACATTTGAATAAATTACATTAAATAATTTACAAGGGCTTCCCTGGTGGCTCTACGGTGAAGAATCTGCCTGCCAAAGGAGAAGATGGGTGTTCAATCCCTGGGTTGGGAAGACACCCTGGAGAAGTAAATGGCAACCCACTCCAATATTCTTGGGAGTGGGAAATCCTATGGACAGAGAAGCCTGGCAGGCTGCAGTCTGTCGAGTTCCAAAAGAGTCAGACGCAGCTTAGCAACTGAACAACAATAATAAACAAACAAACTGCTGCATCTGGCTAGATGAATTAATGATGGCACCTTTTCCTCAGTACTGTGGGATTGCAACCACTATTTGCATCCCCACCCTCCACACACCTTTGATCCTTACACACAAAAATTACAACCATATGTGAGGCAGAACTGTGAGGACAATTCATTAAAAATCAAATTCCCAGACAAAATGAGAACTGATTTTTTAAACATTATTAAGATAATAAATGGAAAATCTAAGAAGGAAGTCTTAAGAATATTTTAAGGTCAACCATAAGGTAAGATGAATGTGCTAGTGATAAAAAATAATCTCTTTAGTAAATCTGAGTTATCATTAATTTTATGCAATGCTTTCAAAGAGTACTACTTAAGAAATATTAAATATAATATGTCTGGACATATGAAATCCTGATTAATATGGAATATACCCCCTTAAAAAGTTCAATTCAACAATAGCAGTTAATAGATTATTAGAAAGCTGGAAACTATTGTACTACCTTGAATAATAATAAAATCTATAATTTAATGGATTTCAAATTTTAAGAATTCTCTATATTCTTAAATAGATTTTTAAAATAGTTATGGAATTGTTTTCCTCTTCTTTATATAAAAGCATAAGAAGTTATAGTTATAATTGAGGAAACACCCTGAGCATCAAGTTACCACTTACAGGCAGTTCTTTGCTCCATGACTACTGAGGCTGAAAAATTCAATCTGTTCCTATAAACAAATTGCCAATAAAACCCACAGGACTTATTGGAATTATTCAAGATCATAGCACTATCTCCCACTGACATCAAATAAGATTATTGCGTCACTGACAATGGATTTTGCTGTAGTTTTTTAAATTTCTACATGTTTACAAAACAAAACCAAGAGACAGATTCTAGATTATAGCAAGTAAAGACTATCTAAGGATGTTTAAGAGAGTATATCTGAATAAATATGATAGATCTGATGTATCTAAATATATATATACATACAAACATATTTATGTTACTTTGACATTAAAGGAAATAAACTTTTTTTAAAAAACCATGAATTTAAGCTGGAGAAAATCCACTTATAGAATACCATATTTGGGGGGGGAATAAATAAAGAAACTGGATATGAATAAAGTTAACAAATCTTAAGATAAATGGGATGAAAGAGACTGGATCCAGGAAAATCTATGAAACAAAAGGATCATATGGTCAGTACCATGAATAGCACCTAACACAAAAAAGTTCCTTAATGCATATTCATATGAAGAAGAATGAATGAATGACTATGAACTTGAATATATAGCATCATATTGAATCCAATGTGTACACTTTTAATAGGTGGAGTCTAAATACATATATTTTTATTTTATGAGCTGTTTCTTTTAATATAACATCTATTGCTCTATTTTCTGAAAGCAAAAGCAAAAATGCTCATTGCAAAATGCCTTTAAAATATCAAGAATTAATGTATTAGTCACTCAGTCGTGTCTGACTCTTTATGACACCATGGACTGTAGCCCACAGGCTCCTCTGTCCATGGAATTCTCCAAGCAAGAATACTGGAGTGGATTGCCATTTCCTTCTCCAGGGAATCTTTCCGACCCAGGAACTGAACCTGGGTTGTTCAGTTCAGGCAGAATGAATTGCAGACAGATTCTTTACTGTCTCAGCTATCAGGGAAGCTAAGAGTTAATGAGAAATGTAATGTAAACATAAAAGCAACAGAAAGATAAAACCACCAGCAAATATTTTTGTATCTATGCATAAGTATTATTTATACATATATATTGGAACCATACAGATGTCAGTTTTATGTCTTATTTTTGTAACTTATTATTACATTATTGGAGAAGGAAATGGCAATTCACTCCAGTATTCTTGCCTGGAAAATCCCATGGACAGAAGAGACTGGTGGGCTACAGTCCAAGAGGCCTCAAAGAGTCGGACATGACTGAGCAACTGAGCACACATATTACATTATTAGCAATTTTCAAGTCACTAAAATCCTTCAAACATATACATTTTAATGTCTTCATATTGTTCCAGGATATGTAAGTGTAATAATTTAATTATTGTGCTATTGATGTACATTTGAATAATACATAACATAAAAATATTGGAGGGGGATTTTTTTTTTCATTTATTTTTATTAATTGGAGGCTAATTACTTTACAATATTGTAGTGGTTTTTGCCATACATTGACATGAATCAGTCATGGACTTACATGCATTCCGCATCCCGATCCCTCCTCCCACCCCCCTCCCCATCCCATCCCTCTGGGTCTTCCCAGTGCACCAGCCCTGAGCACTTGTCTTACGCATCCAACCTGGGCTGGTGATCTGTTTCACCCTTGATAGTATACTTGCTTCAATGCTGTTCTCTCAGAATATCCCACCCTCACCTTCTCCCACAGAGTCCCAAAGTCTGTTCTGTACATCTGTGTCTCTTTTTCTGTTTTGCATATAGGGTTATCATTACCATCTTTTTAAATTCCATATATATGCGTTAGTAGACTGCATTGGTCTCTATCTTTCTGGCTTACTTCACTCTGTATGATGGGCTCCAGTTTCATCCATCTCATTAGAACTGATTCAAATGAACTCTTTTTAATGACTGAGTAATATTCCATTGTGTATATATACCATAGCTTCCTTATCCATTCGTCTGCTGATGGGCATCTAGGTTGCTTCCATGTTTTAAATGGCCTTGTCCATTAAACTTTTATTCTATCTTTGATTATTTCCTTATAATACATTTCTATATGGCAAAATGCATAGACTTGAATTTAGCATTTTTGTTCCATAGTACCACATTATTTTTCTGATAATTTGTATTATAACTACTTCCATCTAGTAGCTGTGAAAGTAATTATTTCATCACACTGGAATGTAGACATTTTAAGATCACATTTACAGTTTCCTAAGTGAGTAGGAAACAGCAACCCACTTCAGTATTCTTGCCTGGAAAATTCCATGGACAGAGAAGCCTGGTGGACTACAGCCTATGGGGTCACCAAAGAGTTGGACATAACTGAGTACACACACACACACAGATCAAAATTGATATAATGCAAATTTTAATGCTGATTAGATTGAACCTATTTTTCTATGTTTATTTGCTATTTGTATTTCTTTTTGCATGTCTGTCTCACATTATAGGAGGGAAGCTACCTCTTACAACTCTCATAAAGAGATCTTCAGTATTGACTTAGCATGCTGCCTAAATGCTTCTACCAGAAATATCTTTCGGAAACTATATAAAAAGTTCTGAATCTCAAGGTTACCACATAAATATGAGTGAAACAATAGTGATCTACCTTAAAGATAATAGTAATAATTGTGTTCTTCCACAACACAATTATTACAAAATAATTTGAGACTATAAATGTTTGAAAGACAAAGCTAATTCTATATATATATCAAATTGCAGATATGGCAACAATTTCAAAATCACTGTAACCTGTAATGAATCTCTAGGCCTCTCATGGACAGTCACATCTTTAAACACGCAAACAAGACAGGTACTTTGAGTTACATGAAGTTTAGAAGCTGTGAACTATAGCAGCATCAGATGTAGTATTAGATTCAAGCAACTACAAAAGTTTATAGTCTGTCAGTATGGTCACTGGGATTTCTTTACAGTTATTCTGTTGTATTTTTTGAATTTACACTTTGGTTTTATAACACCATTTGTTACAAAGACATCCATATATTTTCTGCACACATGAATCGGCTTCTTCTCTGTAAATAGCAAGTATTTAACAGCTACTGTTTTCTTCTAAGACATCCATGGTAATATCATTTTTAAGTTCAGTGAGGTAACTGGTGGCCAGAAGCCAACTGGTCTTCCTCATAACCAACAAAAGACATATATCCTTGGGAAAAAAAAAAAGTCTTCTATTAGGGCAATTTTTAGCACCTACTTTCATATAAAATACTAATAATGCCAAGAAAATATATTTCAAAGTGAGAGCTAAAGAAATTTTGAGATGATTATGACCTGAAATATTGCTAAATATAACCAGAAAATGTGTGTCTAGATAATGACAGTATTTTCAGAAATCATCAAGACTTTAGTTTCTCAAAAGCCAAAGTCTGTCCTTTCCTAGACTCCAGGCAGAACTAGTTCAAAAGTTAATAGATGATTGCCCAAATAATATTTGAATTAAACCTAAAAGGAAACTCAGAATATAGATCTTCATTCTCTGTAAGCTTGCTCTTTCTTCTTGATATTCCTTCATTTTTTCCTTAAGATTATAGAAATGATATCTCAACCAACTTCAGTGTTCAACTAAAGAGATGCCCTCAACCAAATTAAACAGAAAAATCTTATTTATAAATTATGCCAACCTTGCTATATTTCTTCTTCCCTTCATGCAAACTTATTTGCATTTCTAGGTATGTGCATTATTTGGTCTCTTTCTAGCCTTTTCCCCCTTTCTGTGATCTTAAGGGGAAAAAATGAAGATTTATCAAATTGGTTTTTAATTACAGGAGACACAGTAAATAGGGAACAGAGTGAAGTAGAAAAATCACAAATTTTAGAATAAGCGTAAGACTGTACTTAAATCCCTATTTTATCTTTAACATCTGTGTGACTTTGTGCCATGTATCTAGCTCCAAGTTCATATAATACAATGAGGTGTATAATTCATTCATATGCTGGGATTGCTTTATGTAAAACACCCAGCAGAAGGTTTATAAATAATAAGTAATCAATAAATGGCAACTGCCATCATCCTTACTGTTAGTAAGAGCAGTGTAAGCCATTCACTCTTCACTGAGTTTGCAGGAAAGCCTATAAATTAAGCTGGAACAGCTAGCAGCACAAGTGTGTAAGTTTTCCTGAAATATACGTCTTTATTTCTTTTGGATAAATATTTAGTATTGTAATTGCTGGCTTGTAGAGTAGATATATACTTTTCTATTTATTATATATATATATATAAAATAGGCTGCATTGTGAGGCATGTGGGATCTTAGTTCCCAGACCAAGGATATAACCCATGACCGCTACATTGGGAGTACAGAGTCTTAACCACTGAACCCTCAGGAAAATACCTATACTTTTCTTTTTAAAGAATCTCCCAAACTGTTTTCCAATGCAATTTACTATTTTACATGCCCTCAGTAAAGCATAAGATTTTCATTGATTCATATCATCTATAACATTTAATATGTCAGGTTTTTAGTTTTGTTTCAGTTTAGTTATTCCAGTGGGTGTAAAATGTATCTCCATATGGTTTTAATATGACTTTACCTGATATTTTGTAACATTGAGCATCTGTTTATGTGCTTATCAACTATTTGTATATTTTTTCTGATATATTTGTTTAAGACTTTTGGCCATATTTTACCGGATTTTTTTTTTTTCATATTGAATTTTAAGAGTTCTTTATAATACCTCTTTTTTCTAGGAAAAATACTGATTCCAGCCCAGGTCAATAAAAGCTCTGAATCAAGAATAGGCCTAAAATCTGCAGAAGCAATTCTGAAACATTAGACTTTGAATCAAAGGTTCTTGATGAAGAGATGAGTAATCTGGTATTTTAGACTCCATTAAGATGTGCCATTTTCTATCTGACCAAAAGGATCATTCTTCAGTCACATTTAGAATCAGCATCCCATCATTTAGAAAAGACTGCTTCAATCTAAGCAAATCAGGATGTGATTCTGCAACTGACAACTCACCCAATGACTGATCACTAAGAAGGAGCACTTACAAAATACACAGTTCTCACCATAGCACCTTTTCTAATAAAGGCACTCACATATAATTAGTAGTATTAAGTAGTACCAGAGAGTGTGAACAAATACACACTGGCTTCTGCTGCAAAGTATTAAAGCAAAGGACAAAGAGTTTTGAAGAAGTATGTACTTGACTTAGCTGTGATTTACTGATCAGGTTGACTTCTGAGTCAGCACCCATTGGTATAGGTAAAAGAGAAACCAGAAAGATTTCCCTTTCTGGAGATTTCCTATCAAAGCCTGATACTTTGGCTGGATACTGTGAAGAGAAGTCAAGAATTTGGAACTGATCTGCCTTTGACTTCTCTTTGGACTATCTAACATTCTAAATCTATGACTGTCAAGTACAAAGTGTTTGGCTTAACAGTTTGTGTATAACCTTTAAGGATTAACAGTGGCTTTGTGCCAGAGCATCCACAAGATTGTCTGGTTCTCCATCTAATCAGTCAAGGTCACAGTCTTCTTGCTAAATTCTGTCTCCCTGTTCTCTGCTGTTTCCTCCATTTAGTAGCCATCTCTTCCTGTTGCTCTAAGTTAATACACAATATTTCACTTCTTTAATCAAAACTGCTCATAGCAAAATATATAAGTACACTTATTCCAATGTGTAAATGAAGGACCAATAACTGTTCAACATGAGTTAAACTTGAATCTTTCCTACCCACTTACTCCCTTTCATTTTCCTGTGTATTGAACAAGTCAATAAAACCAGTTAGTCCACAAAAATTTGTTGAGTACTTATCTGTTGTGTACTAGTGATGTTATAGTGAATAAAACAAACATGACACTTGCCATTGTAAGAGTTACAGCCTGATAGGGAAGATCTTAAAAAAATATTTACAAATAGCTAATTAAAAATTATATGTCTAACATGACAACATAAAGAACATGGTGTTGGAAAGCATATGAATGTAATGGGACCTTGATTTGTGGGATCAAGGGAGGCTTCCCAGTAAATAAAAACATTTCAGTTGAGACGTGAACTTAAGGAATTAGTAAGGCAGAGAAAGGAGAGAACATCTCAGAGAACAGCATGTGTCAAACATCCTTCAAGCTCTGGAATCCATAGGACTACTTTCCATTTTCCTCATCACAACTTTTATTCCTGCCCTCATCACCTTCTACATAGATTACCGCAATAACCTCATTAACAGTATGCCCTATAAAATGTTGAAAGAGTTCTTCATATAACATTGCTGTAATGATGTCATCCCTTATTTAAAAATCTACAATGACTTTCCTAAAGAAAAATGGTAAAATTACAAGTTTTGCATTTTTTGCCCTCTTCAATCTGGACTAAACTTACTTCTCATTATTTTCCTATCAGACTTATCCATTCACTGTTTACTCAAAACAATTTCCTTCTCTGGACTAAGTGCCTTTATTCTCATCATTCACTTCATCCGAAAAAAGTCTCTGAATTTTATGTTGAAGGTTTATTGGCAAGATGTATAAGGAATCATTGGCCTCTTAGTAGAAAACATGCCTATATATATATATATATATTTTTTTTTTTTTCTAACAGTGGGTATTTTCTAAATAACTAAACATAGGTTTATCATTTGGTTATTGAAATATATCAAAATTGAAATTTCTAGTATGGACAAATTTATTGGGTATTTTATATGAATTTCAATATAATTTCTGTCTAAATATTTCCATGAGCATTAGCTAATGGTTGGTAGTTCCATTGTCTAAAACAAATGACCTAATATAAATCAGTAGGAGACTATATTAAGGGATTGAGATGGCAAAATTTGTTTAAAAGATCTAAAATGTATGTGATATATATGACCTTGTGATAAGACCCAGAGCCTGAGCTTAGCAACAAAATTTTAGAAACTATACAAGTGGCCCAGGTTCAGAGCTCTCAGAAAGAATAATATCCTGCTGTTTATTGCCACGTGTATAATAGAGAATAAGAAGAATGTTAGCATCCTATCTAAAGAACTTCCAAATGTGTTCTAAATTTTTTTTAAATAACAGGGCTTGTTTGTTTTAGAGGTAAAAACAAAAGAAAGAACACTTAAATCAGCTATCTACCATTGTTAGATAAGGAGTTACTGTTTTGTTTATGACAGAGAGGAAATGCTTTTACATAACAAAGGAGAAAGGAAACAAGATTCTCTTTCTGAGATGGATGCTTAGGTGCTATCATAAATCCTATGCTTTAAGGATATCATAAATCCTATCCTATGTCATTGATTTAAGATAAGTCATACTTGTCTCATATATGTCTAGATCACTTACATTTTAATTTGGAAATGACACGAAGTAGTTCATAAATTTCAGAATTCTTGCTTAATATATATGGAAACAACATTTTTAGGAAAAATAACACATAGTCAAACTTTTATTCCTAAGTATAGAAAAACCAAAAAGAAAAACTGTATCTAGAAATCCACTGTTTTGTACCATCATGAGTGACATAAAGTATATGTACATGCTCTTAATGTCATTTCTGAAAATATCAGTTCAGTTCAGTCAGTTGCTCAGTCGTGTCCAACTCTTTGCGACCCCATGAACCGCAGCACACCAGGCCTCCCTGTCCATCACCAACTCCCAGAATCCACCCAAACCCATGTCCATTGAGTTGGTGTTGCCATCCAGCCATCTCATCCTCTGTCGTCCCCTTCTCCTCCTGCCCTCAATCTTTCCCAGCATCAGGGTCTTTTCAAGTGAGTCAGCCCTTTGCATCATGTGGCCAAAGTACTGGAGTTTGAGCCTCAACATCAGTCCTTCCAGTGAACACCCAGGACTGACCTCCTTTAGGATGGACTCGTTGGATCTCCTTACAATACAAGGGACTCGCAAGAGTCTTCTCCAATACCACAGTTCAAAAACAACAATTCTTCAGCGCTCATCTTTGTTTATATTCCAACTTTCACATCCATATATGACCACTGGAAAAAAACATAGCCTTGACTAGATGGACCTTGGTTGGCAAAGTAATGTCTCTGCTTTTTAATATGCTATCTAGGTTGGTCATAACTTCCCTTCCAAGGAGTAAGCGTCTCTTAATTTCATGGCTGCAATCACCATCTGCAGTGATTTTGGAGCCCCCAAAAATAAAGTCTGATACTGTTTCCACTGTTTCCCGATCTATTTCGCATGAAATGATGGGACCAGATGCCATGATCTTAGTTTTCTGAATGTTGAGCTTTAAGCCAACTTTTTCACTCTCCTCTTTCACTTTCATCAAGAGGCTGTTTAGTTCTTCTTCACTTTTTGCCATAAGGGTGGTGTCATCTGCATATCTGAGGTTCTTGAAAATATGATACTAGAGAACTAAGACAATGGGGAGTTTCATCTGCATATCTGAGGTTATCTGAAAATATGATGCTGGAGAACTAAGACAATGGGGAGCTGCTTCCAATGGGTACAGTTTCAGTTATAAAAGATGAATAAATTCTAGAGATTTGCTATACAACATTGAGCCCATAGTTAACAATACTGTACTGTGCAGCTGAAACTGAGTTACGAGAAGAGATTTCATGTTGTGTCCTACTATAATCTTAAAAACAAGAGGGGGTGGGGCTGAAAGAAACCCCAAATAGCAAATAACATCTTTGTAATTCAGAAAGTTTCAGTGAATATATTTACTAAACATGTCACATATTTCATTAGGACTTTTAATTGAATAAAAAGTACCATGAAAACACACATGGTTCTAAAGTATTTCCTACCCTGAACTATTAGGAAATATATTTATGTGAAGTATACAAAGCCAGTCATTTGAAGGAAATCTTTATTAAATCTTGCTGATAAAGTGATGAGCCCCTTCATAAAATATCCTCTCTTCACATACCTATTTTTTGAACATGACTTTGAGAACTCAGTCATGCTAATAAGTGAGAGTATTATATATTTATTGACTAGAATGGTACTCTGTTGGATTTTAGTTTGTTCACACACCTACAGAATTTTTCCCCATTCACGTATTTTTAAAAAAAAAAAAATATAAGAGTTTCCAACAGGAAGATTCTAAATCACAGAAGCAGAAAAGTCTATGTCCAGAGTCCAGACTTATATGGTAATTTGCTGGTTTGGGTAATGGCTCTACTGTATTCTGACCCTGATACCTGGAAGAGTTAGTTAACTATTCTTTGCCTCAGCTGCTACATCAGTAAAACGAGGAGTAAACAGCACTTATGGCATAGATTTTGGGGAGGGGAATGAATAAGATGAAGTAGGTAAAATGCATACACTGAGTGCCCAATAAACATTTGCTTCACTGTATTTCATAATCACAGAACTCCAGAATTTTCAAAGTTTTTCAAATTTTACAAAATTTTCTTTTGTGGAGAGAAAGCTCTTTGAAATGGTCCTGTAATTTCCTGGATTTTCAGACTTAAAAAAAAAACAACTTTTGTTTTGGTTTGGTTTGCCTCTTTGCTTTCTTGATGCAGTGATGGAACAACAGGTGGTTAACTGTCAGGTTTTTTATGTTTTCGTTTTCAAAAGAAAAGGAAAACAAAATTATGTCTTAGTAATAGAGACACCTCTCTTTTAAAGTTTGGAGAGGTCTAGTAACTTGTAAGGTACCAGATATATTTCCTGATCATCAAGCAAATCAGTTAATATTTCATTTCTAAACCAGGGAAGGAGATAGAAGTTAGGGATAAATGTCAAGAGGATGACTATCCACTGAAAGTCAGTAACCAGCATTTCCTTCACTCCACCAATGAAGGCAATTGCTGAATTAGAGGCCACTATGTTCCTTGTCTAGTCTCCTAAGCCAGATGTACCATAAAGCAGAGAAAACAGTGGTTTTAGGGAGCCAAACACAAGGATAAGGGAAATGCTTTCTGTCTGCTTGCTCTGTTAGCTGTGAACTGCATAGGGTAGCCACTTCTGGCTCCACAGAGGAAAGAGAAGTCCAGCATTGCCATCATAGCTGTCACTGGCCTTTTCCATTTCCCAAGCTGAAATCAGAATTGAATGGAAACCAAAACTATTGAGACTTTCCTATCCACCTGTGACTAAATGAGTCCAGTGAATAGCAAAAAGGCAGATGGCCCTGAAGTTAATGAGAATCTCATAAGGCCACAATTCTCTTGAAATAAGATTTTGCTACCTCAGTTTTCCAAAGTTGAACCAACTGATCCCACCAACATTTTCTCCCAAGATGTGACTAGTTAATCTCATGAGGGTCCATTATTAGAAGACAGCTGTCTAGTCCAAAGGTACCCAAGATAGTCTCAAATCCTGTAATGGTCTGGATTTGCTCTGATTCCTTGTAGACCAGAACTCTTTTCTTAGGTATTGATCACATCAAGCATCAATAGCTTTTCTAGCAGTTTATTCCTAAATCAATACCTGCCTACAGTAAGTCCTAAGGATGAATTATCACATTTATAACTATTTTCCTTATCCCTTCATTTATATTTGTAAGCACTGTTCTGGTTAGACCACCTCCTGCTTTAAAATTTCATCAGCTCACTCAGCCATCACTCACCCTGTATTCTCCATTCTTGTCTTGGATTTTAAGTCCTTTTGAATTGCCACTGACCATATGAATTACCGTCCCCTGCTTCCATTTCTGTCTTTCTTGGCAGCTTGACCTCAATTTCTTTCTCCTCCCCCTCATTTACAGCATATCCACATTGCTCTTCTGGCCAACCTCCATAGCACAATATTTTCTCCCTACTGTAGCTAAATCTAAATCTGCAGCTGTTTTAATATGGGATCTGTGGTTCTTTTTTGATAGAATATTGCACATCCTGAATGACAATAATGCCCAATGCTACTGCAAAATTATGCAAGGCTCCAGATAGATGGAACCTATTAACTTACTGTAAACTAATGCATTATGGATATGGCATGACACTTAACTGCAATCTACAGTACCTGTATGGGGAAACTCCAGGTACCTTCAACCACTTAACAAGTCAGGACATTGCATCACTTTCCTGCTGCTGCAGTGCTCTATAATTTTACCACTTACTTGCTCCCAAAGTAGCATCAAAAGAACAAAGAGAAGATGAAATCTGCACAAAGTTCCCAAAGGTTGCCAATTTGGCTGGACTATCTGTTCATTTTTCCAGGTTATGGGATTCTTCTTAGTGACTTTTGACAACATGAAAATGCTCTCCTCTACCTTTAATGATAATACGAGGGGCTCCATACTACCAGATACATGAAAACTCAGTGGAAAGGGTAAGCCGACCAATATATTAGGGTAAACCAAATCTTGAGATAAATACATTTGCATTATGGCAGCTTGCACAGCAGGGTTATTTGAAAGAGCGGCATTAAAGAGAATGAGCTCTGTTAAGGGCAGCCAAGAGCTAGATTTTGCTAGTTAAGCATTTTAAAGTGAAACAGAGGCAAATGGAAGCACTATTTTATACTGGGGGAAAAAAAAGAAACAGAATTTAGAGTAAAAAGGAATTACTTTTAAATATCAGCACTGCCCTTCACTAATTGAGTGATTCAAACCAGTTACTTGACCTCTCTGGATCTGTTTCCTCACCTGTAATCAGGGATAATACTTGGTTACATGCTTTTAGAGAAGATAATTTGATGTAAAGCACATAGGATGATACCTAACTTACAGCACTTACTTCAATCTTTAAGGGTGGCAGGCGAACATAATTATATAGGGGTTGGCAGGTAAAAATATAAAATGTCTTAGGAATGAAAGAGTAAGTGCCAAAGTTAGGCAAAAGCAATTAAAATAACAAAAAGGAATTTTGTTCACCTTGCAAGTTTAAAAATATAAAAATAAAAGATCAATGAGCTGACAAGATCTGATGGCAAAAGACAAGCTAAGTAAGATAAGCTAAGAGAGACGAAAAGGTGAGAGAAAAGGGAAAGTAGCAAATAGATTAAAATGTCAAAAGACAAGTATAAAAGGAGCCTTGCCTTTCCAGTAAGGTATTTTGAGGACATTAGGGACTGTGAGAAAGAAGCTGAAGTCCTTCAGCTGACCTCGGTAGAAAGAGAGACAGGGAGAAAGCATAAGACCCCAGGGAGACAATGCAAGCTACATCTTAAACAGGCTGTTTGCAGCGGGCTCGAGCCTTCCAGTTTTGACGGCGTCCTTGGCTCAAGCAGTGCTAAAGGAAGTGTGCTAATGAGCAGAAGGGCTCGGTGTTGAGAGCTGCGACTGCCAAGCCTACTGGTCAGGCAGGGGTTTTTCATTTCATAAATCAATTACAACCTGCTATATTGATTTCACAAAGTCAGCAGGACTTAAAAAGTTAATGAGCAAAATATTTTTTTATTATTTTTGAAAATCCTGCAGTGTCTACAGCTTAGCACATTCGGTATAAAGACAGATGGAGGCTTTGGTCATTCCATCCTAGCCTTCCCTCCCATGTTCCTCATCTCGGCATCAGCAAAGAATCTGGAGCTGGCATAATACCCTGGTGTATTATGCCAATAATATCTCTCTCTAGTATCTGGAGCAGGGGCAGCCCCAATTAATGTGTCTGTGCTAGGCACTGTTGACTTTTGTATGAGTGTCCAGGCCTCTCCAGATGGAGCAAGAAGGGAAGGAATGAGGAACCTACCTGATGAAGGAAATGCATTTGAGATTAAGTAGTTACAGGACTGTTCTTCCAAACCATAGTAACATCTAAACGGGAGTTTTTAATGTGCCATTTCTTTTGGAAAATGCCAAAAATGGGAAAATTGCTCAGGGGTCCATTCTGCCAGTCAACCCCAGGTCTAGTGCCAAGAGCAGCAGTTCAAGTGGAGCATATCAGGGATAGTTCACCTTCTTTCCACAGCAAAAGAAGTTTTTCTCTGCATACGATTTTTAGGAAAAATGCAACAGGAGAAAATAAATAAACTGTGGGCCATTCACATTAGTATGTTAATATAAAATAAGCTACTTAGTCACATACTAATTTCAGAAATATTCATTCCAAAACAATATATCTTCTTAATAAAACACAAAACTTTGTTTCAATTAATCTATTTACAAATTTCAGTAAAAACGCCTTGCTTTTTGTGGAAACTTTAGAAAACACCACGATTACACCTAGAAGGAGAGAATCTTTCTTTGTGAGTCTTTGCATCAGACACATAATATTGTTTACTCAGTGACACTAAATATAGGTAATTTTATGATATCTTTTATATACTTTTCCTAAATAAAATACTGTCTTTTCTGATAACATTTGGCATTTGAAGGTTGTATGCCATTTTTTTTTTCGCTTAAAGTATTCTCTGTATTGGCTGTTGCACTGGCTTTTAATTAACTCAGCTTTATTTATGAGAACATACTTCCTTTAACTTTTCCCATGAGCTCTGGGAAATACCTATGTGAACATTTCTTATACTTAGTCCTCCCAAGATGCTGTTAGGAAATAGAACCTATAATACTAGAGAAATGTGATTTGAATTTACAAAGGTGAGTGAGAATATCGATTCCCCCCACACGCTCCCCCTCCCACTGTCCCTGTGCATTCTGGGATCTGTGTGGCTGACATATGGTCCAGTCAGCCATATGTCAAACTAAAAAATGCCAAACTAAAAAATCCTCAGAGGTCTTAGTGCCTTTGTACAAACAGACAAGGGAAACTGGGTTGAAATTCCAAATGGTCCATTCAGTGGAAAGAGAGAATGCCTGATGTTTCAAATAACCAGAGATGTGCACTGATAAAGAGGTAGACGAAAGAGGAGCACCTCCATCCATAATTATGTCTAAAGCACTAGGAACAATGGTGGTACCCAGGTAAGACTGCTCCAACCTTACTAAGGGAAGATTTCAGGGTACCAGGACTAGAAAACCAGGATCATTTTTTTTTTTTTTAACTAAAAAAAAAAAAAAGTATCCAAAGAAAAAGAGGTTTGAATTCTACTCTAGGTCTTCTATTATCAAGATTCATAAACTTAAGTAGGTTGTTTCATCATAGATATATAAGAAAATATGAATTCTAAAATAGAGTATCCCTAGATAATTCTTAGAGCCAATACTCATGATTTTATTAAGACTGTTTCATCTCGTTAAGGGAATACTGCTACGTTCTCCAAGAAGTAGCACTGTGTTACAGTCAATCTACAGATCTGTGCTTGACAGAATTGACATTGTCTCCTTGTGAACGAAGTGCAGGTGGAAAGGAGTTATTAAAAAAAACAAATAAGCTCTTATAAAGTAATAGCTTGTCCCCTTTATAGAGAATTTCAAGTATCTCAGAGTAATGTGTTCTTTTAATATTCCTGAGTTCTATTGTGTGTGTGAGTGAAGTTGCATGTGAAGTTGCACACGCACACACACATATATTGGGGGTGATTATTTAGATTTTTTGGACAAACCTCACCCAACATCATGTTAGTTCATTGTCATCAAAATCAGTTCCTGGAATAATAAGAATAATGCCATAAAAGATCTAATTTTAAAACAAATTATACCTAGAACTAATATAATGCTGTATGTCAATTATACATTAATAAAAAATATAGTCAGTATTTTTAGTCTAATTAGGATCAAGGTGATAGTTGCATTCTTCATCTAAAAACTATGGCATTCATAAATTAAAAAGGAAAAAGTAATATCACTATTCTTAAACATATAATTATAAATGACAACAAGGTATAGTACAATTTATGTATCAGAGATTTCCACTTTCTACCCACTCACTCACTAATAAGTTAATGTTTATATTTTGATAAATGAAGAAAAAACTTGCCAAAAAATAAATTCTGGTAAAATTTTACTGTTAAGATTTACTATCTTTAAAAATGTACTATTCTTGGGTTACAAAATAATTTCTGTTAAAGATAATAGCTAACATTTAGGTGCTTGCTATGTCCTAGACTCTGTGCTAAGCCCTTTGCATGCATTATGTAATTTAATTCTTAAACAATTCTGAAGGCTAGACACTATTATTACCTCAATTTTATAGTAGGTAGTAACTGAGGCTTAAAGAAGCTAAATATCTTCTCCAATACCATGGAGTAAATGGCAGTATTAAGTCTCATCTCTTTACCATTAGAGGCTGAGTTCTCAAGAATTATTCTATCAGCAAATATTTACCAAGCACCTAACACATGCCAGGTATTATTCTAGGTTTTATCCACTATCAAAACTACTTTTTTAGATCAAGATAACATACTGACCAGAAATGAATATATTTCAGAGAGTCACAACATTCTTCAAGAATGTGGTTTCATTTAAGAGGATAAACAAAAAATCCAAAAGACAGTTGATCAACTTGACAGAGGAACACCAAGAAAACAGCAAATATTATTCTAAACATGTAAATATTATAAAGCAGAGTGATAAAGGGGGAACAAAAAGCAAGGTCAGAAGACTAAGGAGTTAATTTGTTCTTGCATGGAGATGACAGATGAAATTGACCAAATGTAAATATGAGAGAAAAGGAGATAACTAAGATAACTCTGGGATTCCCAGATGACTCAGTGGTAAAGACCACACCTGCCAATAAAAGAGATGCAAGAGACATGGGTTCCATCTCTGGTTCAGGAAGATCCCTTGGAGAAAGGCATGGCAACCCACTCCAGTACTCTTGCCTAAAGAATTCCATAGACAGAAGAGCCTGGCAGGCTGCAGGCCACAGGGTTGCAAAGAGTCTAACATGACTGAGCCCCTGAGCACAGCACATAGCAAAGATAACTTTCAGGAAACAAAATCTATGTTTCTCAGGAAGTAATTCTGGTCTCACAAACAGAAGAATGCAATGAAGTTAGGTTTAAAAAATAATAATACACTGCTATATAAACTTGATCTTCAAATTATTTCTCAGTGAATTAATGACTCTTTTTCATATTACTAGGGTACACTGCAAGTATGGCTTATAAATGTTTTACCTTATTAATTATTCACTTCCTTTATGGCTTTTTTCTTGTTCCAATACTTAAGTGACTTAAGAAAATGTGCTACAAATAAATGAAATTAAAATGTAAGTTATTTTTGGTAAGTTTTCTTTTACCCCCCACAGAACTAACAAATAAATCAGATAAAGGCATACCACACAAAATATTACCACTTACTGATACATTTTTCTTGCTTTGTTTTGCTTTTTCAGTACAATAGGGACATTGATGCAAAGTTGGAGTTCTAGTACCTGCCTAGATCTCACCTTTATTTACTATAGATGTTTGATATACTCTTTGCTTACTCCACTGGAGCTAAAATTGTTCAACTTCCACAAACATACAGAGCTCATCCCATCTTATTTTCTTTGCCTCAAATTTTCCTTTGTCTAGGGTATCTTTTCTAAATATCCTCTTCGTGGATGTATTCCTCAAGACTCACATAATCCATTACTTCATCAAAGAGGACTTGCCTAACCACCTTTATCAGTCATGGGTGGATAGGGAATAAAAAATGCAATCTTCAGTATAATTAACAGAGGGACTTTGTTATAGTAATATAGTTTGATTTATTATAATATATATTAGGGAATAAAGATATAATGTAATACTCGGCTACTACAGGAGTCAAGGAGGAGTGATTATCACCCCTAGCGCAGAAAGAGTAAGGGAAGGAGCAGTACCTAAACTCAGAGCATGAAAACATATGAAGAGGGTCACCCAATAAGAACACAGCTTGAGATGGAGGAAAACACTCCCTCCCCATCAGTGGGGACCTGGCAAGGAAGATTCAAGGGTTTATATACCCAGCCCTCACCATTCTTCAGTTCCCAAATCTTCTGTCAAAGGTTCCCATTGGTCAAACACAACCAGAGGCCAATGGCAAGGGAGCCCAGGCCAGAAAGATCAGCCTCCTAAAGTATAAAGGAGTGTGGAGAAGAGCAAAGAGCAGATCAGGAGGGCTACATGGAGAATATCCAGCATTCCATCCAATCTGGTTGCCACTGGCACTCCCTGCCACACCACATTCTTTTAATTTTTTGCATTGTACATATAACTCTGATATTTTCTTCTTAATTTGTATATGTATTTAACTATAAACTCCAGGCTTTTCTGTCTTGTTCATCAGTATATCCCAGAGACTAAATTAATGCCTGTATATATTTAGGCTCTCAATGTCTCATGAATTAATTAGATAGGAAGACTTCTATGATTAAAAAAAATACATGGAAAAATCTAATTGTTAATAAGGAAATATGCTGTAGTTTATAGATGAATAGTACAGAATATTTCAATTCACCTAACAAGAATTTTGGAGTGAATTATTCATAGGCAGGACTTCCCAGTTTGCTCTAGTGGTAAAGAACTCGCCTGCCAAAACAGGAGACATAAGAGACATGGGTTCAATCCCTAGATCAAGAAGATCCCCTGGAGGAGGGCATGGTAACCCTCTCCAGTATTCTTACTTGGAGAATCCAATGGACAGAGGAGCCTTGTGGGCTTCCACCATAGTGTTGCAAAGAGTCGGACAAAACTGAAATGACTCAGCACACAAGCATGCCATTCATAGGCAACTATAACAGGCTTACAAAGCCACAATTATCAAGTTGTCCCCTTTGATTTACCACATCACAGATCATGCTACATATGGCAGAATTAACATGGAGGTTAAATGACACATAATCATATATTTCCTTATCCATTCATCTATTCATTCAACGAATATATGTTGAACTATGGCACTATATTTGGCAATGGGGATACAGCAGTGAACCAGCTAGCCAAATTTCCTAGGCAGGATTCACTAAAAGCTGAAATATTTGAAGGAAGTAAGGAGAAGAAACCAAGCAAATTTCCAGAAGAGTGATCTGAATAGATAGAATAGCCAGGGTAAAAGCCCTGGCGTGGTGTCTGAAGCAGAGAGAGGGCAGGCTGTCAGAGGTGGAGACAAGGCAGAACTGATAAGGAAGGGAAGCAGTATGTGGTGAAGAGTCTGCTTTTCCTTTTAACAAGATGGG
This sequence comes from Dama dama, assembly GCF_033118175.1. NCBI lineage: Eukaryota > Metazoa > Chordata > Mammalia > Artiodactyla > Cervidae > Dama > Dama dama. The sequence continues at coordinate 26,651,313 of NC_083695.1, forward strand.
TGATCACAAAGTGATGCGTGACATGTTCTAATTCACACTTTAACAAGAGAACAGGGCAGAATTAGAGACCTGGTTATGAGAGAATGGCATTAATTCAGGTGAAAGATGATGTGAGAAGTGGTCAGACTCTCTGGATCTATGTTTGAAGGCAGAGGTGAAATGATTTCCTAATGATAGAATGTGAGGCTGAAGAGTAAGATAAGGAGTCAAATATAATGCTGAGGTTTTGGTCTAACCAAATGAAGATGCTCAAGAAAAGTTTCCTGTTTGTCTGGTTGATTTGTTTGTTTTCCATTTGACTCTGAGAAAAAAAGATTTATTCAGTTATTTTTCACCTCATTGCTATGAAAATTCACTCAAGTTATCATTGTTTCATTGCCATGAATCACTGAGGAATTGTGTGGTCCTTAATCTTTGCAAAGTTACCTTTGGAACATCATTTTATTTTTTCCATTCAAAGACAAACTACTACACTTTAAATTTAGAGTAATGAATATAGGGTAAGACTTTGGCAAAATAGATGTTTCAAAACTACTTCATTTCTGTGATTTTTGGCTCATGATAACTAAATTTGGTTGTTTTGGAAAAAGAATTTTGATCCAGATTTAAACAGTGCGTTTATTTTTTTTTTTACATCAAATATTTATACAATGAATTACAGGTACATGCTACAACATAAACCCTGAAAAAAATCATGCTACATTAAAGCCAGTGATGAAAAGCCACACTGTGATTTCATTTATATGAATTGTCCAGAACAGGCAAATCAACAGAAATATAGGTTGTTGCCCAGGGCTGGATTGCGGGTGAGAGGTAACAGTCAAGCATTGCCAAGACTCCTCTTTTGGATAATGAAAAGTCGCTAAAATTCAGTTACAGATGGATAATTGAATATACTAAATGCTACTGAGGACTGTACAGCATGTTAAAGTTCAATAAAGTGTGTGGAAAAGAGATTCAGAAATTTCCTCATATTGTAATTCCATTTTATGCAAAGCACCAAGAGATGCAGAACAGCATGTTTATGAAAACTCATTTGATCCATTTTGAGATAACACTTGAAACATATTTACTAATTAAGACAACCAACACTTTTACTTTATTTATTTTTTTTGTGGCATTTATTCCCAGGCCATAAATTTTTGTTTCTTCAGTTTATTCCGGGATATCATTTTCTTCTGGGTAATCTCCTATTCTGGTTTAGGAACAATCCATTATTTTCCAGTAAGGATTATCTCACGTGTGGAAAGGTGAGCCCACGTATGGGGTGATTTGACCATGAGCTCAGTAAATTCTGCACCACATCTTGGAGGCTTTGTTCACCCAGATGTGCTTAATGACCAGAGAATCTACATCTAAGCCCTTAAGTTCAGCATTACTCTCCATGTTCATTTTTGAGCACATGCAGTAAAAAGTCAGTACTCTTTTTGGGCCACTGACCCCGCATCCAGCCCCACTGTTTGGCCTGGGTACACCTACCAGTTCCACCAGTGTAATGACAAAACGGCATACACTGCTTCTTCAGTGACATCCTTGAGATTGTTGTTCAGTAGCTAAGTCTTGTCTGACTCCTTATGACCCCATGGACTGCAGCATGCCAGGTTCCCTGTCCTTCAATATCTGCCAGAGTTTCCTCAAACTCATGTCCATTGAGTCGATGATATCATCCAACATCTCATTCTCTGTCACCCACTTCTCCTGCTCTCAATCTTTCCCAGCATCTGGGTCTTTGCCAATGAGTTGGCTCTTTGAAGCAAGTGTCCAAAGTATTGGAGCATCAGCTTCAGCATCAGTTCTTCCAGGAATATTCAGGGCTTATTTCCTTTGGGATGGACTGGTTTGATCTCCTTACTGTCCAAGGGACTCAAGAGTATTCTCCAGCAACACAGTTGAAAGCATCAATTCTTCGGTGCATAGCCTTTTTTATGGTCCAATCATACATCCATACACAACTGCTGGAAAAACCATAGCTTTGACTATAGGGACCTTTGCAGTCAAATGATGTCCCTGCTTTTTAATACACTCAAAGTTTGTCATAGCTTTTCTTCCAAGGAGCAAGCATCTTTTAATTTCAGATACTTGATGGTTTTTCAGATATGTATAACTTTAATGGCCTAGGTGGTTTCATGTGCATTCTTAAAGTGAACATGAAGATTTTAACCTCTTGATTTGCATGATTTCGTGGGGTTTTCTGGGTCAAGTAAATAATGCACCATTTTTAGAGGTCACCTCAGACTGCTTATCAGAAAAGGTAAGCAGTGACTTTAAAATTTAATTTTTTCCAATAGATTAAATTAATCTTTTGTATGTAGAAGGTTTTAAAAAATCAGGTTTTCATATTAATCAAATTGTCTTTTTAACAAATAGTTCCATCATTTCAAGTATGGGTTACCAAATTATAAAGAATCAGAATTCAGTGATGCATAAATGGCACTGAAACATTATTTAATATAATTTAGGTTTTTAATCAATAATTCACTGTGCTCTATTTAGGGCAGAAGAGCCAATGTAGTATAGTGAAGGAACACAAGTTTGAAAGCAGAAACTAAGTTCAAATTTCCAGCTCCCTGCTAACTTCCTAGCACCATGAACTTGGATCAGGTTTCCTAATTCTTAGTCTAAGTATCTTCATTTACATAAAACTTATCCTCCAAATAATTCAACCTCTAAGGTCATTGAGAAGATTATTTTCAAGTTTTTGTTTATTTGGATTCAGATCATTTGAAATTTACTAATTTAATATAGGTTATAAATGTGATAGAAATCCATCAGAACAACATCTGAGCCAACACAATGACTTTCTTGCTATTACACGGAGAATTATCTAAAACTAAAGCTTATATTTTCTATTTCTACTCTGCAAACTCAGTCATTCTTACTAAATTTGAAAGCTCTGACCTCTGGATATTGTGTGTCTTTTATCCAGTGGTCAGTGTGACAATTTTATTCTGAAGATAAATATATTTTCAGACTAGTATACAGTATTTTATAGTATGGTGGAGAAGCTGATATTTTCATTATGATTTACCATGTTACAGCAGTCCTTCTGACTGCCAAAAACTATCAGTTCATGTTTAAAATCCTTCAAAATATTCTGCAGTCCTATTAAGTCTCTTCTCAATATTAGAAGCTAAAGCAAGGCCACAGCAAAAGAAAAAGGAGACAAGTAAATTTTGGTTTTCCTTCTTAAGCTCTATTCTCAATAGCAACACTTACAATGTATGGCTAATAATAAACCTCTACTGAAACTGGAATCAAGATTGCTTGGAGAAATATCAATAACTTCAGATATGCAGATGACATCATCCTAATGGCAGAAAGCAATGAAGAACTAAAGAACCTCTTGATGAAAGTGAAAGAGGAGAGTGAAAAAGTTGGCTTAAAACTCAACATTCAGAAAACTAACATCATGGCATCTGGTACTATCACTTCATGGCAAATAGATAGGGAAACAATGGAAACAGTGACAGACTTTATTTTTGGGGGGCTCCAAAATCACTGCAGATGGTGACATAAGCCATGAAATTAAAAGACACTTGCTCCTTGGAAGAAAAGCTATGACAAACCTAGACAGCATATTAAAAAGCAGACACTACTCGCCAACAAAGGTCCGTCTAGTCAAAGCTAAGGTTTTTCCAGTAGTCATGTATGGATATGAGAGTTGGACTATAAAGAAAGCTGAGCACCAAAGAATTGATGCTTTTGAATAGTGGTGTTGAAGACTCCTGACAGTCCATTGGACTGCAAGGAGATCCAACCAGTCCATCCTAAAGGAAATCAGTCCTGAATATTCATTGGAAGGACTGATGCTGAAGCTGAAGCTCCAATACTTTGGCCACCTGATGCAAAGAACTGACTCAATGGAAAAGACCCTCATGCTGGGCAAGATTGAAGACAGGAGGAGAAGGGGACAACAGAGAATGAGATGGTTGGATGGCATCACTGACATAATGGACATGAGTTTGAGCAAGCTCTGGGAGTTGGTGGAGGACAGAGAAGCCTGGCATGCTGCAGGCCATGGGGTCACAAAGAGTCAGACACAACTGAGTGACTGAACCGAACTGAACTGAACTGAAACTCTTCTGCCTTCTCCCCTGCCAGTACTTTCCCACCCAACACACAGGCTTACACGAACATGCTCACCTCTTCACTGTGACCACCCATCGCTGGCCGAATTCCCTCTTTCTTTCCTTACAAATCCCTGAGGTCTGGTCCTCAGCTCTGTTCCACTTAAAAATAAAACCTCCCCGTCTACCCTCTCATCTGTCAGTCTCATCACCCCCTTGTGGCAGTCAGAAGTGTTTCCTTCCTTCCTCAAATTTCTTGGGCATTTTATCTGTTTCACTTTTTAATGGCTCTTGTCTAGCAGCTAGAAATGAAGAATTAGGTAGAGGTTTGGATTAAAAACTTTCTGAAGGCAATGCCAAGATCTTACTTCTCTTCTCTCTCCCATTTGATCTGGCAGAGGGCCCACTACAAGTTTGATACTTAACTTTTTAATTAATCAACTGTTATATCAGAACACAGATTTAAAACTCTCACATTATTAATACATAACAACTTATTCCCTTAAGTCCACAGAAACAAGCATTGCAGCAGAGGCATACCATCAAACATGAAAGATCACTGTTTCAAAAACTTGCTTTTTGGTTATATTTATTGCGTATAACAATGTTGAACTAACTTAACAGCTAAATTTGTTTTTATTTCATTTATGTAATAAAATGTGTACTGCAGATGCATACAACGGTTATATGTCATGTATGTTTTTGTCATATACATTTAGCTTGATGCATGCATCACCGCAAATGTCATTTTAGCTGACATACAAGAGATTTGTACATATGTTGAACAAGACTTGTGTATACAAACGTGAGTAGCTTATGTAATACAACAGATAATTTGTACAGAATAAGGCTATTTTTGTAAAATTTAAAAGAATTTATGTCTAGATTGGTTTTAAATGAGTTCTTTTTAGAAAATTCATTTCCACGGCACAGGATTTTCATGTTTGGCTGCTGGTGTGAGCCGTTCCAGGAAATAGAGCTGAGTCTTTCTGTTACCTGCTAGAAAGTAATCTCAAAGAGAAGAAATTGCATTTTTATTTTTTAATTGTGCCACAGTTTGGCACAGTGTCTGGCCCTTAATATGTGCTTAATAAACATTTGTTGAACTTTTAAAAATAAAAATAATCATTTCAATACCTTGGTTTATATACACATTTTCAGGAACATGTGTATTCTTCAAAGAAAGACACACGAATAATCCTAACATAAAATAGGTTACTCCAGGAAGCTCATCTCAAATGAGATGGGTTAACAAAGTCTCCATTTTCTATAAGTTTGCATTACAAGACTGTGAATAGACCAGTGTTGAGCTACTGTCTGATTCTTTCTGTTGTTCAACTGAATCTGTTTCATGAAGCAAGTCAGGTTTTCTTCCCTAGTTAAAAATAAGTGGAGCTGTTGGGTTCTAGTCTCTCAACCTTCAGGATAGCCATCCAACACCCTACAACTCTGAGGCCAGGCAAGGAAACTCAGAAAATGTGGACTTACTCTTTAAAGCCACTACCATTCTGTACAACTCCATCATTCTTTCCATTTAAATAAGAAAGATGCCCAGAGCCCCAACCCACCTGTTACTTCATGATTTCAAGAAAAAAAGAATAGATTGTACAGTTGTTGAAAATATCTTCTGCCTGGAATTTCTAGTCACCAAACTACTCCAGAATTCTAGAGAAGTTTCACATGGATTCTTCCTAGATTATTTGTACACGGAGACTTAGAGAAAAATAAATACTTAGAAATCATCTACTTCTAGTATAATACCTGCATTTATCTTTCAAGGTAATTGAGGAAGAGAAAGACTACATGTTAGTCAAGGTAACCCAGCAAGTTAGGAGCCAGGAATAAATCAGTGGCCCCCTCCTATAGTCCACCATAGATATTGCATATTTATAGCATAGCTAACACTGAAATCTTTAGGGTTCATTTGGACAGTCTGGAATTTATACAGGCTTCCCTCATAGTTAAGTTGGTACAGAATCTGCCTGCAATGCGGGAGACCCAGGTTCAATTCCTGAGTCGGGAAGATCTGCTGAAGAAGGGGTAGGCTACCAACTCTAGTATTCTTGGGCTTCCCTTGTGGCTCAGTTGGTAAAGAATCTGCCTGCAATGTGGGAGACCTGGGTTTGATCCCTAGGTGGGGAAGATTCCTTGGAGAAGGGAAAGGCTACCCACTCCAGTATTCTGGCCTGGAGAATTCCATGGACTGTATACTCTTCTGTATGACTACATTATAACATTCATAGTTATAGTTTTGGGCTGTGTAACCCAAAACTGTCCCTTTTCCAATGTTGACATCACATTTAATGGAAATTTCACTAGAATTATGTGCATGTTTATCATGTCTGTTCTTGTCAATCAAGTATAGTCTCTAGTTTATTTGCCTTGACTAGTGGGGCCAGCACAGTGTCACTATGCCTAGGAACACTGAATGCTTTTTGAGTAGTCAAATGGTATACATTAAATATTTCAGTGATACAAATACTCACTGGTGGTAAAAGTCTTGTAAGATTTCCTGCAGAAAAACCTTCAGAAAATAATCTATGACCTCAAGTAATAGAGAGTCTATAAAACACACATAGGGGATTTATACATAAACAGAATTTTGGAGATTTCCCAACTTTTTCAAATATTCAATGAAGTTAAAATGCCATTGTGTTAAGTTTTCTAAACTTTTGTCTTTTAAATTGATATAATCTGAAGGAAGCTATTGGTTTTTAAATGAGCTGCACATTACTCACTGGGACATAGATTTCTATGTGCCAATATGCAGAAAGTAGTTTGTTCTTTGGAGATAATACTTCTTTTAAAAGGGACAGTTGATCAATATCAATAGGCTATCTAAGAAAATTGTATTAAAATTAAATAACTGGTAATAGTCATTTCTATGTCAATCTCCATTTGTTTTGATTTTTGAAATAGTTTAAAAGAACTTATTAGAACATTTTAAAATATCATGAACAGGTAAAAGTAAATATTTCATAAACTCAGGGAAAACAGAATATTTTATCTACCATCAGTAACATTTGTCAGAACTCTGTGCTATTTAAACTCTATAAAGTGTACCATTTGTGGGATATTTTCTAGTCACCTCTGTATATAATTACCAGGATAACCTCAATTACTTTTGTTTCATCAGTTCTGACCATTTTATTGTTGTTCAATCACTAAGTCATGTCTGACTCTTTGTGGCCCCATGGATGGCAACATGTCAAGCTTCCCTGTTCTTCACTATCTCCCGGAATTTGCTCAAACTCATGTCCATTAAATTAGTGATACCATCCAGCCATCTCATCCTCTGTCACTCCCCTTCTCCTCTTGCCCTCAATCTTTCCCAGCATTAGGGTCTTTTCCAATGATTTGGCTCTTCACATCAGGTGGCCAAAATATTGGAGCTTCAGCTCCAACATCAGTCCTTCCAATGAATATTCAGGATTGATTTCCCTTAGGATTGACTGGTTTTATCTTCTTACTGTCCAAGAGACTTTTAAGAGTCTTTTCCAGCACCACAATTTGAAAGCATCAATTCTTCAGTCCTCAGCATTCTTCATGATCCAACTCTCATATCCATACATGTCTTTTGGAAAAACAATAGCTTTGACTGGACGGATGTTTGTTGGCAAAGTGATGTCTCTGCTTTTTAATGAGCTTTCTAAGTTTGTCATTGCTTTTCTTCCAAGGAGCAAACATCTTTTAATTTTGTGCCTGCAGTCATCATCCACAGTGATTTTGGAGCCTGAGAAAATAAAATCTGACACTGTTTCCACTTTTTACCATCTATTTGCCATGAAGTGATGGCACTAAATGCCATGATCTTAGATTTTTGAATGTTGAGTTCTAAGCCAACTTTTTCACTCTCCTCTTTCACTTTCATCAAGAGGCTCTTTTTAGTTCCTTTTCACTTTCTGCCATTAAAGAGTTATCATCTGCGTATCTGAGGCTGATATTTCTCCCAGCAATCTTGATTCCAGCTTTTGATTTATCCAAGTCAGCATTTCACATGATATGTTCTGCATATAAGTTAAGTAAGCAGGGTGACAATATACAGCCTTGACATGCTCCTTTCCCAATTTTAAACCAGTCCACTTTTCCATATCTGGTTCTAACCGTTGCTTCTTGATGGGCATACAGGTCAAGATTACTTTATAGCAAAGACAATCTCCTCATTCTAGAAAACAAAGCTATCTATTAACCACTATTTTGTTAGCTGCTAGCCCTCATACTTAGCTTTTAGGTCTTCTTTCATTGTATATTTTATAGTTGGTTTGCCCCAGTCCCTGTCTGTAAGTACACTCTAAATGTTTTTGATTACAAAGCTTCTATCTCTAGTTTTGACTGCTCACTTTATATCCAGTACCAAACTCTACTACTGTCTCACCTTCCATTCCCCCAACCCTACCCAGTTCCATTCAACCCACCCCTACTTAACATATCCTAACCAGACCCACCCTTTTTTAGTAACCAAAATATTGATGTTATTTCTCATTGTTTTCCTTTTTATAAACCACTCTGGAACAGCACACTCTTGAGTCTCTCCTTAGCTACGTCACCACTTAGGATAGGACTTTCTCAGTTTTACTATATGTTGCCAAATTGCCCCCCAAGAACTAATGTCAATTTACATTTCAGTCAGCAATAAATAAACATTTCACTTTCTGCACCACCTAGACATTTGGTATTGTCATGCTTTAATTTTTAACCTCTGATGGTTATGAGAGTAATCTCATTATTGATTTAATACTTATTTCCATAATAGCTTTTGAAGCAGAAAATCTTATCATAAATTTGTCCTTTGCTTTTCTTTTCCTGTAAATTGTTTGTTATATTCTTTGCCTATTTTCCTATTTTACATTAGGTTTTCTGAGGCTTTTGTCTTCTTTTTTAAGTTTCTTGGAGTTCATAATACTGTCTGGGTACAAATCCTTTGTCAGTTCCCTGTATTACAAACATCTTCTTACAGTCCGTGGGGTTTTTGTTTTTGCTGTTGTTTACAGCAGCCTTTTATTATACAGAAGTCTAAACTCTAATGTACTTGGGTTATCAGTCTTCTCATTTAATATTTCATGCTTTGCTTGATAAAGTATTTTTGTCCCATAGTTATAGAAATATTTTCATTTTCTCGTCATCTTTTTAACATTTTTTTGATCACGTATATCTTTAATTCATTTTAGTTTTGTTCTTTGCATGAAATAGGATTCTATTTTTAATTTTTTTTCCCTGTGGATATCCATCATGTGTTAGTTGTTTCATTCTTCCTACTTCCCCTCAGTTTTTAATGCCTACATAGTTATATACCAAGGTTCTCTATTCTCTTTAATGTGATGATGTTTCTGACTCTGTACTGTTAGTTATCACACTGCTTCAATTATCATGGTGGTGGTGGTGTTTAATCACTAAGTAGTGTCTCACTCTTTGCGACCCTATAGACTGTAGCCTGTGGACCCTATAGACTGTAGCCTGTGGACCCTATAGATTGTAGCCTGTGGACCCTATAGACTATAGCCTGTAGACCCTATAGACTGTAGCCTGTAGACCCTATAGACTGTAGCCTGTGGACCCTATAGATTGTAGCCTGTGGACCCTATAGACTATAGCCTGTAGACCCTATAGACTGTAGCCTGTAGACCCTATAGACTGTAGCCTGTAGACCCTATAGACTATAGCCTGTAGACCCTATAGACTGTAGCCTGTAGACCCTATAGACTGTAGCCTGTGGACCCTATAGATTGTAGCCTGTGGACCCTATAGACTGTAGCCTGTGGACCCTATAGACTGTAGCCTGTAGACCCTATAGACTGTAGCCTGTAGACCCTATAGACTGTAGCCTGTGGACCCTATAGACTATAGCCTGTAGACCCTATAGACTGTAGCCTGTAGACCCTATAGACTGTAGCCTGTGGACCCTATAGACTGTAGCCTGTGGACCCTATAGACTGTAGCCTGTGGACCCTATAGACTGTAGCCTGTAGACAGGCTCCTCTGTCCATGGTACTCTCCAGGCAAGAATACTAGAGTGGGTTGCCATGCCCTCTTGGAGGGGATCTTCCCGACTCAGCAATCGAACCTGCATCTCCTGCGCTGCAGTCAGAGTCTTTACTGCTGAGCCACCAGAGAAGCCCTTCGATTATCACAGTTTTATGAAAGTGAAAGTGAAAGTCGCTCAGTTGTGTCTGAGTCTTTGTGACCCCATGGACTATACAGTCCATGGAATTCTCTAGGCCAGAATACTGGAGTGCATAGCCTTTCCCTTCTCCAGGTTTCTTCACAACCCAGGGATTGAACCCAGGTCTCCCACATTGCAGGCAGATTCTTTACAAACTGAGCCATAAGGGAAGCCCATCACAGCTTTATAGTAAACATTTATATTGATTTTTCAGTTATCCATTGCTTTAAAAAAAAAAAAAACTGGTACAAAACCTAGTGGATTTTTAAAATCATTATTTTTCATGATTTTCTGGATATTCACAAAATCCTGCCTCTTGTGGTATCTGCTTGGGCACTGGGAAAACAGTGAGTTCCAAAGTAGCCTTTTTCACATGGTGGACATTTGGTGCTGGCTGCTAGGAAGGATCTCCACTGAGGCTGTCAAACAGCCTTTGTTTTCCTCTTCATGGGCCTCTCCACATGGCTAATTACAGAGCACAATAAATAGGATCTAAGGAAACAGTGCAAATAGAAGATTTCTTAAGGCCTAGCCTTAAAAGTGACTAAAAGCCATTTCTGCCTTGTTATATTGGTCCAATAATTTCAAAAGGAGGTAAAATAGAATCTTCCTCTTGAAGGGGGAAGTAGCAATGTCACATTGCTAAAATGTACATGGGAAGGGGGACAGTGTTGTAGCCATATGTCGAAATATAGTCTACCACATTTTGGCAGGGCAAGCCTGACTTTTCCATTATGCTTCTTCGGCATCATTTTGGTATTTTGTCTTTCATCTATTAACCTATGAATTTTGGAGTCAACTTGTTAAGTTTCATCTGAAAAAATTTTACATAGGATTTGGAGGAGAGTTTCAGATAACATTCATTCAACAGATGTTTATTGAGTACCTATTATGTGATGGGTACTGTTCTGGTACTACTAACATCTAAATGAAAAAAAGTAAACATATTGCCTTCTTCAATGAGTTCATGTTTCAGATAATTTGGTGGAAATAGAAACATCTTCCTTGCTTTTGGTCTTCTAATCAATGAACATATTTTGTTTCTCAAATTTAGTTAGGTTTTTTATTCATATCCTTCATTGAAGTTTTATAATTTCTTCTTACAAACAGTTATCTCTTTTATCTGATTTTTTCTTAGTCAATTTATTGACTTTTTTTCCGCTGGTACTTGAGGCTAAGCTCTTCAAAGGCAAGGTTTAACTGTTTTATGTTTCCTTATAGCTTCAGGTACATCATCAGATATTTCAGGGCAATGTAACTTGCTAAATGATTACCAGCTTTAATGAATAAAGACACACTGAAGTCAAAATTTAATTTTCCATTTGTGAATCTTAACCATACCAGGTCAAACTGTCTGAGCTAAGCTAAGCTAAGCTCCTAGAAATGAGCAGCATTCTCATGTCAAGTGGAATACCATCATTACAGATAGGGTAAAAACCATTAAATAGTGTAAAGTAGCAGCATACCCAGTTACTTCAATGGTTAAAAAATAAAGGAAGAAAATGTTTTTTAATCTTTATAGGGACATTTAAAGAAGTTAAAAGTGTGTTTGCTTGGCCTTGGCTAACCACATCTTTAACTAATAATTTTGAAATTAACTTCTAAATAGATTACAGTGAGGAACAAATTAGCTTACTTTATAAATGGAATTCAGCTCAGTGTGAGTCTCTTGAAAAGTCCATGGACATTCTTATTTTCAGAACTTCAATTATCAAATGTCTACAATTCTTAGTTTTACAAGTATGCTGAACTTCTAAAAGTGTGAAAAAAGCAGCCAAAGTAATATTATACAGCCAAATGACACAAAAATAGTGGTAAGTAGTGAGGACCTAAGATTCATATTTCACCTTTGAACGTTTTAAGATGGGTAGCTTCTGACACATAGTGTCACCATACCTTCAACACTGCCATGAAAATTGGCAAAATCACAACTATGCCAACAAACAGGATTTTAAAACATTTTAAGTTCTGATGTATAGATATGAACTAGCCTAACGACAATGTCACTATTTTCAATACTATTCATAGGTTACAAACTCAGTCCTTTGTATGAGAAAAAAGCTATATATATGTTGAAAAAATAAAAGTTTTATAAAACACCAGTCCTTTGAGAAGCTCCAGGCATTGTATATGTAATTTGAAATCTGCAGAATGTTACACTATGAAACATAAAACTAGGAAGCCAGAATGGAAAGAGTGAGAAACAGAAGTTCAGCTAACACTAACACAGACTGCCAAGATGGAATCCTCAGCACAGTTTCTCTTTCTGCCCCTTCTGTGCTGGTATTCCCTAAAGTTCTTTTCTTTCTTCTCTAAGTGTATGCTAATTAATTCCTAAATCTAAATCTTCAGTCCAAAATCTGTCACCTGAGCCCAAGACCTGTCACCGTGGTTCTAATTCCCCCGAGGTAGAAGTGCTTGAATGTCACAGAAACACTGCAGACTCAGCAATCCCAAAATGAACTCATGATTCCCACCCTCACCCCATATGTTCATCCTTCAGTATTTCATATCTCAGTGAACAGTACCACCATCCCCACTCAGGCATCTATGCCAGAACACTAGTGTCATTTGAAAACCTTTCTCTCTCTCTTATTTCCCACATCTAATTGATTTTTGCCATAACTTAAGGGTTATATGCCATCTCATCCTTTAACAACATGTTGATCAGTTTTCTCTTCTTTAGAGCCACTGCTTCAGCCTCGGTGCAAGTATTTGTCATCTACATGGACCACAGGCCAGGAGTCACCTAGCCTGACCCCTTGCTGATAGATGTATGTCCTTTAATCCATTCTCCAGTCACCAAATGATCTCTTTAAACTGCTCTACAGAGCAAATTACCCACCTATATAATACCTTTCAAAGGTTATAAAATTTCATTCAGGGTAAAGTTCAAATCCTCCCATGATCTACAGGGTCCTCTATGTCCTACCTCTTGCCTACATCCTCTACTTTCTTAGTAAAAGCCCTGGATCTCTCCTCAGCATGCCACCTAGTCATGTCAGATTAATTCATACCTTTACTCACACTGCTCCTTCTACTTGGAAGCTCCTCTCCCCACCTTTAACTTAGTGAACTATTTATCCTAAAGGCCCAATGCAAGCATAAATGCCTCTACAAGCATTCTTGAAATAAATCTATGCACGGAATTATATACTCCTATATTTGTGCCATAAACATAATAACTAATATTTATAGCATACTTTCCATGGGCTAGACATTGTACTCAGTGGTTTACATTATTTTGTCATTGTACCTTATAGATAAACTTAGAAATTCCTTTCATATTACATTGCTGCTATATCCTAAAAATAAATTTATAAATAAATTTAGTATGCTATATTTTACCTACTTGTTTATATTTTATATTTTCTTCTTCTAGCCTAAAAACTACTTACAGCTTAACTATGTTTTATCTTACTGTCTATTACCTAAACTCCTTCATTACACAAGCAGATCTCAAGGCTTTATAGATAAATGGAGTTTAATCGCTCCAAATAGATTGATATGATAGGTAGAACTTCAATGACCTCCTACCTACTTAGACTTTCTCCTAATACTACTAGAGAGGTTATCAGAAACATTCTTTTTAATTTAAAAATACAACTTGGATAAAAGCAATTGTCTACCTAACTTACTAGTTGTACAACAAAGAGAAAAGAACAAGACTTCCATTCATGGTATTACTCTCAAAGACAAGCTGATTGAATAATGCATGTTTATATTAACCACTTCTGCATTTATCTGAGCTAATTAGATACTATGCATATTTTCTGGTTACTCTATTTATTGGAAGAAAAAGTTTTTAAGGGCATATTTAAAAATACTGTCTGAAGTAGCATTTGAAAATTTTATCCTACAATGATTTTATTAAACACAGTAATTCTAAACAATTCCTTTTAGCTAACAACTGTAAACATTCAGGCACAATCCACCAGTTGAACATCTGTGATTCAGTTTTGTGAATGTTACTTGCCTGAAACATTAGGTTTTAATGTTTTAATCATTAAATTAAGATCTTTAATCCTGGATTAAATGCAAAAGATCATAAAGAACAAGCCAGTCATGCAATTGCCTGACAGCAGAGGAGTAACAGATCTGTTAATATTAACACTAATAGAGTCACAATTTCCTAAAAAGTTTAGATGCGGTGGCAAGAATAAGAGTTGAAGATGATTTGCACATCAGATACCTTCTTCATCCTTGGTTGGTATACTAATATTTGGCAAAAAGACCCTTTGTCTTATTTCAGCATTTTAGGAGTTTAACTGCCCATAGTTGATACCACAAGGGTAAGTTACCTTATTCCACTCAAAGGCTGAGGTCATGTAAAACAAATATAACTGAGATACAATCTAAACAGGAAATACTCACATCAAATAATTATAAATATTTTCTTGCTTATAAAAATCTATTTATCTTTATTAAATAATTTCACTTACATTTGACTGTAAAATGAGCAGCTGAACCATGGTATGTCCTCTAGGCATCTAATAAAACAAAATTTTCTGAAGCATTCTAGAATATTTTAAACCAAATTGTTGTTTGTTCATAATGTTCCTATAAAACCTTCAGATACCTGCCATTTAAATAAATACATCTCTTATTGTTTACTTATAAATTAAGCACTCCTCCTATACATTGTTTTCACTGAATTCAGGGTTCTGGACATTCTTCTTCCTTTACTAGGAAACCACGTTCCTACTTTGGGCATTCTTTCCTAGACAGGTTTGCTATCTGAATACCTTCTTAAATAATCTTATACTTCAAGCCATCACACATCTGTAAGAGAGACCCTCCCTAGGAGGGACAGGCTTCAAATTGGGTGACATATTCCGTCTGCTTCTTGGTTAGTAGTTCAGTCACCCAAGCTAAAAACCTTCAGTCATCTAGTCCATTACACTGAACACCTATAATTGGTCATTAGCACCTATTGATTCTTCTTCCTGAATATATTGTAAGTATCATTCCTCCTCAAGTTCACTACCATCGTTTCATCACTCAACACTTGGATTATTGCAATAATATTCTAATTGATCCTCAGCTTCATCCCCCACATCCCAGTTCATTCCTCTGTAACAGCTGTATTTCGAAAGTGAAATGAGTATCGCAATTCCCCTATATAATAAATCTTTTACTGCTGACCATAGCCCATAGGATGCAAGTCACATTCCTGAATACAGCATGTCAATGTGGCCTGCATGTATCTCACCAGATTTATGTTTCATCATCTCCCCACATATCCCCATGCTGCACTTCTCTCCCTATGGGCAGAAATAACTGCCTCCCTCCTTTTTGTTGTTTGAGTACTCTGTATATATATACACTGTTGTTTTAGCACTAGTTTCAAGAAAAAGAAAATTTAAAGTTCAGACATTAAAAATAAAAGAACAGTACTTTTTAATCATATGATATCACTCATATGTGGAATCTAATTTTTTTTTTTTTACAAAAAAGATACAAATGAACTTATTTACAAAACAGAAGCAGATTTACAGATATCAAAACCAAACTTATGGTTACCAAACAGGAAACATGGTGGGAGGGATAAACCAACAGCTTGGGATGAACACACACGCTACCATGTATAAGATAGATAACTAACACGTATAGCACAAGAAAGTCAAGTTAACATTATGTGATATATGAGAAAAAATCTAATAAAGAATGAATACATATATGCATACAAATGAACCACTTTGCTATACACCTGAAACTAATACAACATTGTAAATCCACACTCTGTGTGTGTGTGTGTGTGTGTGTGTGTGTGTGTGTGTGTGTGTGTGTGTGTGCTCAGCTGCATACAACTCTTTGTGGCTCCATGGACTGTAGCACGTCAGGCTCCTCTGTACATGAAATTTTCCAGGCAAGAATACTGGAGCGGGGTGTCATTTCCTAATTCAGGTGATCTTCCCAACCGAGGGATTGAACCAGGGCCTCCTGCATTGCAGGTGGATTCTTTACCATCTGAGCCCACCAGGGAAGTCCCAAAAATCAACTATATTCCAATAAAATAATTTAAAATGCATATCCTGTTAAAAAATCCACAGAGAGTAGCACAAAATAAAATTGTAGAAATAAGACAAAATGGATGAAAAATCAGAATAAATAGAAAGGGAGTATATCTGTCAGTTAAAGTACACAATGAGCATTGTAAATTTAATTTTTTTTTGGTTTTTACAAGCCACATAACTAAAATATACAATGGCACATAAAAGTTGAAAATAAAAGAAAAGATAATGAACAAAAGAAACTGGAACATATGTAAAGGTATTGGAATAAAAGAAGTTCCCACAATAAAAAATGATTCAGTTAGTAAATACGGTGATTCCAAATTCATATATAAATAATAATATTGTATCAAAGATACAAAGTAAAATTGGAGAGGTGTATAAAAAGCAATTTTTAAAGACCAGTAATACTAGGAGATTTCAGTACACTCAGTACCAAGAGAAAACTTTTAGGACTTCTGAAAAATAAGATATAGTCAAGGTATTTGGATAAATGAGCATCTAATAATTAAACTAATATTAATTTTAACTAAATCCACAGCAAAGTGGCATATTACTGGTTACTATGGATCAGAATACAGTAGGCAATAAAATTTACTCATCTAGCTTCACTCCCTGTCTTATCTGATTATAAAAGTGATCTAATAGCCTTCCTTTTAGGTCATAAAATAAATCCTATTAAATGCCAACCTATAACGGTTGCCCCTGGAAACATAAAAACTAGATCTGGGTTACTTTAGGATGAAATGGGCCTTAACTTAGATAGAAAATGGAAATGAATAACATAAATTTCATAAGTCTTCATCCAAAAGGTATTGGCATTTCCCTGTTTTATCACTTTAGCTCAGCTGAATTTCACATCATTGAATCAGATGCCTTGACTATCAATTTTTCAAATTTGTATAATATTACTGGTTTCATTTTCCTGAAATTTTTCTTTCACTAATAACAGAAACTTATTCAGAAATTTTAATTAAAAGGCATTGAAGGTCATCTGATTTGTTGTATTGACTTTAGATCAGTGACTAGATTTTATCAGTCAGTGCTCTGTCAGCTTTAATACAAGGCAAGCATTTATCTTACTAACAGTTCAATTTGTGGGATAGCTGTTTTCCACAATTAAAACTACTGAAGCTTTAATATACATGGAAATTATCATGACAGCGTCCGCTCCACATTTCTAACAACCCTGGAAGACTCTATTATAGAAATATATACAGATGACTGCAGCTGGTTTTCTGAGGACAGCTTTTAAGATTGTTATATGATCTTAAGAGAAGCATTTATATGAATCTTTAGATAAATTACTAAGTGCTGCAGAAATAAACCATTTGGAACAGATTTACAAAAATATTCTCACATAAATAATTGCTAGGGATTGAAATAGGAAAGGGCCTAGCATACTCTTGCTGAAGGGACGGACAAGACAGCTGACAGGACGGCTGAGGGAGCTGGCACAGGAAGAAACTGCAGGAGAAATTAAACCGACTCACTCAATGAGATGATGCTGACTGTTACCTCCTTAGTTCTATAAGAGAAAACACCCACTTACACAGAATCTTCCACTAACTGAGTTTAAACCCAGTTCTGTAATCACAGAATTATAAAGAGCTAGAAAGGAGTATTAAAGATCACCTAATTCAACCCCTGTGTCTATAAAGAATCTGGAAAATTATAAAATTTATCCAAGAAATACGAATTAAATCTGCTGCCTCCTATTACAGGCCTCTTTCCAATGAATTAAATTGAATTATATGTGTGGATTCAATAGAAGCAATCTTGCTGTAAGGTCAATTAATATGAATATACTCCCCCACCCGCCACAAAGTCTGACAATTACAATAAAATTCTATGGGGAATGCATTATGAAAAGTAGAAAAGAATGCCAGTGCAATTTTGTTAAAGCTAAGGTAATCTGAGAATTTAATTTTAGTGTGTCTAGCCAAAGTCATTTACTCATGCACACAGGCTGGAAAGTGACCAAGGGCTGACACAGCAGCTTTCAAACTCTTCTGTTGAATTAAAAAAATGAAATAAGAAAGTGGGGAGAGGAAGTGGGGAAGGAACAGTGTAAGAAAAAAGATATAAATTAAATAACTTAGTAGTCTAATAGTGAAATCATGAATACTGGACTGTGAATTCATGTCAAAAAAGTTAGACACTCATGGAAATTTATCTAAAATCAAAAGAGGGAGGGGGTAGTATTACATTGTATACTTTAAACATACAATTCTATTTGTTAAACTGAGAATATTTTAAATAAAAAATGTATTTAGATCTATACAGAATTTTTTCAAAAGAAAATGTAGTAGAAATTGGAGACATGGATGGTAGGGTATAAAAGTGGGGAAAGGGGAATAGAAGCAATAAACAGATGTGGAAAAACTAAAGAGGAATATAGACTTTCTCACCAACTTCAACTGATACTTTCTCAGTAAAAGAAAAAACTCTCTAATATATAACTATCTAGCCTTGCAAACATAAATCTAGTGTTTAATATTTTACTTTGAAAATAATCATTTTACAGAGAAAATTACTGCAGAACTCCTCTAAATAGTGAATCCTAGTTGTATTTATAATTTGATTTACAAAAATGTGATTTACATTCACATTTACATACATCTGTCAGGGGCAGATCCAGAATACCAAAAGTTTCATATTATTTTAAAGCATATGAAGAATAAGGATGCTGTAAAATAAGAAACCCACAATCTACTGGCTACATCTCTTGCTTTTCTTTAGTTTTATCTTTGTCATCATCACTGAGAATCTTAGGAAACACACTCACATATTCTATATTCAGGCATTCTCTTTCAATTGGTGCATTTCTATGGCTGGGAAATGAAAACTGAAGAAGCAAAGATGTTAGTCTTGGCGTCTGAATCATAGGTTCTGAGTGGTCATTACACAGCTGTGACTATATCAAGCTATGTCATCTCTCAGGAACTCAGTTTTTTCATTTAAAAAATGAGAAGGTCCTTTTAAATGATCTCTAAGCTCTCTGACAGCTTGGAATGGAGGCATTTAGTTACTTCTTCCTTTCTGAATTTTCCTTACATTCTCTTTAAGATGCTTAAATGGGCAGCTTTCATAAAATAAATCATTCTCTCTTGTCTATACTTTTCTACTTGCATATCAAACATCCTTAGCCTTTGCCAAAGGCCCCAGTAGACAAATAACTTCAAATAACTACTAACAGTACAAGTCATCTAAGGTCACCGTCTGTATTCTACATTGATAAAGGGGTTTTGTAAAAGTGAGAGGTATTTTTAATACTTAGCTGAAATAATTTAATAATAGGAAAATTAATACTTTCTATAAGGATGAATCTAAATTCATGCTGTAGATAAAAGCTACTTCAATTTGTATTGTATCTATGGATGAGAAGTAGAAAAAAAAAAACTTCTTTAAAAATGTTTATTTATGACCATCTAACATTTTTGCCTTTGACAAAATGGACAAAGGTAAATTATCTCAGTGCTGTGTTTAATGGCTCTACTGGCTAGCTCAATAGTGTGCCATTTATTTCAGGATGTCTACTTGTTTGTACATCTTTTTCCAAAAATCAGGCTAACGTGGTACTAAGTTACTATAAAAAAATATTTTTTTAAATTTCAGTCACTGACCACATTTCATTCAAAACTATTGGGTCAAACATATAAACATACTTAGTTTTTATTTGGCATATATTTGGTTACAGATATCTCTAAGGAAAACAATTCTTCAAATAAACTAAGTAGAACAGGAATAAAACAGAATAAAAACCTAATTATTATTCTAAACATCACAAGGTTCAGGGTTCTCATATCTAAAACATACCCTTAACAAGACATGTGGCTCCTGAATAAAATATAATTATCAGATGCAGCATTGCTTGCCTGGTGGTTATGACACTGTTTTAATGCCATGGTTCTGTGCAAAGGCCATTAATACAAATTAACCAGTCTTTTAGCTGCAATACTTAAACAATGATACCATAATTACAATATCCCTCTCCATCCAAATACTCTTGTGTATCTTGCCACAGTGACTTCATTTCATACTGGGATGCATGGAGAAACATGCTGCCCCAATTATTCAGCTGCAATGCCTGTGCTTATGACTAAGCTGAGGTAAAATTGAAAAACTGGTGTCTTCTTTGACCCTCATACTGAGTAATTTTCAACTTCTTTTGTCATAAAGAGAGTCTTGAATGTTATCTGAAGTCTTTAAGCCCTCTAGTATTTCCCAAAGAATATGCCAGAGGACACCAGTCTTACAACATATTTATCAAAATTATCAAAGAGAGTGTGGATAGGTTTCAAGACCCAATACTTTGGGGAAGCTTTGCATGTACTATATTCCCAGTGCTGAGGATTCCCTAAATCTATTAGTATATCAAAGTCTCTTGAAAGTCCTGAAGGAAAGAATTATTTTATCTATATTTAACCCATGCAAATCCAAAATTTATTTAACTATGAAGTCTATTCATATCACTGTTTTCAAATAAACTCTATCAACATATCTGTTAACCAGTGATAAGATTAAGTGATAAGTTAAATTCATATAAAATTTAACTGCTCAAGTCCTATAACCTTAGAGACTAGTTAGATGCTGTTTGTTAATTGGGAAAATCAATACAAACTAAGAAGTTAATTTTTTTTATAATATTCATGTATTACTTCTATTCAAGGATGGTTTATTTTAGCCTACATTTGCAATGCATTTGCCAAAGTTCAGAATAAAATAGAAATTTCAGGCACTACAGTTGTGAGATTTCACCTTCCATGTGCCTATTATTTCATAAGTGAGTACTGTATTGGTTTTGGAATTTTATGCTCAAAGAGCCAATATTATGCTCAAAGAGCCAATATTCTGAGACAAAAATTACATATATTGAGTGAAGTAATATTTGTAGACATATTTAATCAAACCATTTTTTCTCATCTGACTAACAGAAATCAATTTAGTCATCTGCTCCTTGATGCCAAAAAAGGAAAAAAGGCCACCTGTCAAGATCTGGCTGTGGAGCCATGGCTATGTCAGCCATGGCTGTGTTTCAAACACTTATTTGACTAATGATTAATACTTGATGGACTAAGTTATTAAATTTGATGTCTACAAATGATTTCAGAGGAAGACTTTTGCTTTGAAAGTCTACTTATCTTAGAACACTAGCAATTTGAATCTGCTATTTCTACAACCCACTATTTTTAAGATTTCTTCCTATCTTAAGCCAAAGTGGAAGCCTTGAGAAAAGAGACATGTAACCTATTTATATTCATGTGACTCAAAAGATAAAATGGTGATGACAAAGATGAAAGAAGGTGAGGGAGCTCAGGAATTTTTAAACTGAAGTTGGAAACTACATCAAAATACGTTTTGCCAGGATATTTCTGATCCATCTTGCTTCCCTGTTAGAATTGTAGCACATGCAAGGACAGCCCCTCTGCGTGGTGTCTGACAGCTTTTTACTCCCATATGCTTATGGACTCAGAGATGCTGATCATGGAATTTTTGAAAGAAAGTATTTGTAGATTTTTTTTGGTGGGGGGGTGGAAACCAGCGTTATTGCTTGCAATCTCAATTAACCAGCACTAGTATGCGGTTGAAATCCTCAGTCTAACAAAATAAAACTTTTGAAAGACTAGTATCCTCATTGATGAATGCCTTTTAAGCTTACACCATGTCAATTATTTGCAACATCTTATCTTTATAAAATATATTTGGTTTCTGGAAACTGTAGTTTGCTTTTTCCTGAGTTTTTCTTAAATATCGACATAACCTTGTTCAGTCTTACAAAATCAAAGGTGAAATATACCTTTGTATCCTCACCCCAAGGGAAAATATCTCTAGTAAAATGAAAAATTTTTGGAACAGATTCTATTGTTGGGCTGTATCATCCTGGAGAAACTGACAAAATTAGGAAGCTTGTATTTGTTACTATTTACTAGCTAAAGCCTCAAGGTAGTTTTACAAAAATAATCATGAACATACAAACATAGTTTTGGTATTTTTCCCACAAACTCAATTGATTTTTTTTCTTACTGATTTTTCTTTCCAATGGAGATAAATACTGTTTTTTTCTGAATAATATATTAAAAATTATTTCTTGGCATTTCACTGTTTGCTTTTACATTCTACTTAAGATGATTCCTAAAGCCAATGACTGTGTTCAATGGAAAATGAAATACTATCAAAACTCTTACCCTTACTAGTTTTTACATATCTTTACCAATCTCTTAATCAATGCAGAAGTTACATAATTGAAGGAGAAAAAAATGTTTGATATAAAAGACCTCTGCATTTTTATCACTTCCCTCAATCAGATACTCTCCATCTCAGCCCCTAGTTCATTTCCTTCACCACATTTTCAATTTGAACTTACTTTTTTCTTCAGCTGTTCATGGTATTTCTTATCTCATGGCCAGAGGTTCCATGTGGGAGAGAATTTTCCATACCTAGTGGCTACCAAGTGTTATTTTGAAGGAAAGAATGAATAAGTGGGAAAGTGGAAGAATATATATGATGGATCAGAAAAAAGTCATGTCTTACAAAATGGAATCAGTCTCTAAATATACCAAGTAAAAGCAAAAGTAATGCTTTTGCTTATTTAGTTTTTATTGATCACTTGTTTCTAAATTATTCAACATCTTTCACTATTTTATTACTAAAATAATTAGCTTTCAGCAGGTCAGGAAGCAACTGTTACAACTAGACATGGAAAAACAGACTGGTTCCAAATAAGAAAAGGAGTACGTCAAGGCTGTATATTGGTACCCTGCTTATTTAACTTATATGCAGAGTACATCATGAGAAACGCTGGGCTGGAAGAAGCACAAGCTGGAATCAAGATTGCCGGGAGAAATATCAATAACCTTAGTTATGCAGATGACACCACCCTTATGGCAGAAAGTGAAGAGGAACTAAAAAGCCTCTTGATGAAAGTGAAAGAGGAGAGTGAAAAAGTTGGCTTAAAGCTCAACATTCAGAAAACTAAGATCATGGCATCTGGTCCCATCACTTCATGGGAAATAGATGGGGAAACAGTGGAAACAGTGTCAGACTTTATTTTGGGGGGCTCAAAAATCACTGCAGATGGTGATTGCAGCCATGAAATTAAAAGGCGCTTACTCCTTGGAAAAGGAAAAGTTATGACCAACCTAGATAGCATATTAAAAAGCAGAGACATTACTTTGCCAACAAAGGTCGGTCTAGTCAAGGCTATGGTTTTTCCAGTGGTCACGTATGGATGTGAGAGTTGGATGGTGAAGAAAGCTGAGAGCCAAAGAATTGATGCTTTTGAACTGAGGTGTTGGAGAAGACTCTTGAAGAGTCCCTTGGACTGCAAGGAGATCCAACCAGTCCATCCTAAAGGAGATCAGTCCTGGGCGTTCATTGGAAGGACTGATGCTGAAGCTTAAACTCCAATACTTTGGCCACCTCATGCGAAGAGTTGACTCATTGGAAAAGACCCTGATGCTGGGAGGTATTGGGGGCAGGAGGAGAAGGGGACGACAGAGGATGAGATGGCTGGATGGCATCACCGACACAATGGACATGTGTTTGAGTAAACTCCGGGAGTTGGTGATGGACAAGGAGGCCTGACATGCTGCGATTCATGGGGTCACAGAGTTGGACACGACTGAGCGACTGAACTGAACTGATCCCATAGACAGTGGAGCCTGGCAGGCTAGAGTTCATGGTGTCACAAAGAGTCAGACACAACTTAGCGACTAAACAACAACAAAATTGAACAATATAGTGCCCGGTGCATGCTGGATCATATGGTAAAAGCTATGTTCAGTTTTGTAAGAAAGTGCCAAGTTGTCTTCCAAAGTGACCCTGCCATTTTGCATTCCCATCAGCAATACACAAGCATTTCTGTTGCTCCAGATCCTCACCAGTAGTGGGTATTCTCAGCAGTCCAACTTTTGACCACCAATGCGTAGTAGTATCTCTGTTTTTCTGTGTTTAAATTTTCCTTTCCTAAAGTTTATACTGTATTACTTTACTTCTGTGAAAATTTATGCATATATATCTATATTAAAAAGACAATTTAAATAGGTATAAACTTCAGATTATACTTCTTTGTTCTCAGAATTTTTAGCCATCATTTTCTTGGATTTTACTATATAATGAACCCATGGAAAATTCTAATATAAATCATGCTTTTCTCCTTTCCATGCGACTTGGTATTCATGCTTAGCTGTACATATAAATTTGTTCATTATCTCTAAAGTTTAGCACCCTCACCATGATACAGAATGCCCTTACTACCAGATTTAAGCCTTTATTTCAGGAATTTGTTTCTCTTTCATTTTTTAAATTCAGAAATATTGATTATGTATTATCTTAGATTTCCTTTTTTTTCTTTCATCTCCCATAAAAAAATTTACATTGTTGTCTTTAAATTGAATTTTGTGGGACTTTCTCAAGGCTTTTCTCCATATTCTTAACTTTGTTTCAGTCATGTTTGTTATATCTTTTGTCTATGTTAAACTTTTATTTATATCTAACACGTTTCTCCTGATAAACATCATTTCTTTCATCACTGTTTATCATTGAATCTCAACTTTGATCCCTACAGAGGTGAAATTTTCAGGGTTGATTTTTTTTTACTTGTTTATCTGCCTATATCATATATAGTTTCTTCAAGCTAATAATAATCTTTATCTTAACTCTTCCTATGTTTGGGAGGAAATTTTTTCTTGTTTTTTTCATATGGCTCTTGATTATATTACTGCCTTTTTAGTTTCCTTTCAAATAATTCCTCACATTTCATGGTTCAGATTGAGAAAAAGAACAGGAATAGGCACAATCTCTTGTTAGATTTTTTCACTTCAACTTTCTGTCATCAAATCTTTTATTTCCTTTTCCTAGGCCCCACCTCGCCATCTGGTGTACATGTCTAAAAACAAATCCTTTTATATCACAGACCTTCTATAGTATGGCTTTCACTCTTTTCTCCCTCCCCTACTCTTTCATATTTCTGATATTGTCTGGCTCTGCAACTTAGATCTAAAAAACCCTGTCATTTCAATATAGGTTCTTCTTCAGCTACCTCTCCCAGAAGCTTCAAGGCTTTAAACTTGCTTTTCTCACAGCCTTCCATTACCCATATGTTTCCTCTCTCTGAGTCAGGCAACTTTTGATACCTTGTAAGATAGTGACGCTGATGCTGGGAAATGTTGAAGGTGGGAGGAGAAGGGGACAACAGAGGATGAGATGGTTGGATGGCATCATCAACTCAATGGACATGAGTTGGAGTAGGCTCAGAGTTGGTGATGGACAGGAAAGCCTGGTGTGCTGTGGTCCAAAGAGGTCGCAAATAGTTAGACATGACTGAGTGACTGAACTGAAGTGAACTGAAGATAGTGACCTTGCTTTGGGGAAACTATGGGATGGAATCACCGACTCAATGGATGTGAGTTTGAGCAAACTCCGGGAGACTGTGAAGGACAGGGAAGCCTGGCGTGCTGCAGTCCATGGGATCACAAAGAGCTATACACAACTGAGCAACTGAACAACAACAGCATATCAACTCGATGTACTGAGGAATTAAAAGGGAACTACACATATGCATGCTCACAGGAATGCACGTGTGTACTATAGCAGATTACATATATTCCTTAGAAAGTTATCATTATAGTAACTACATGTCTCATAATTATTAGTAGGAAAGTATATCTCCTCTCATCTTAGGATTGTGTTCAGATACAATAATAGAAAAACTAATATTATTTTAAATTTTTAAAATATTATTTGTCTTATAAAGAAAATAAAATCAGGACATAGTGGCATCTTGTGCTGGATTGCTGACTAAAGGAAGTGAAACCTAAAACCTCGACAATTATTTCTGGCTTATCACCTCATAGCCCCAAGATGGCTACTGCCCAGCAGGCATTTTAGATCCCTGCTCAAGGCAAGATGAGAAGAGGAGCATTATCCACAAACTACCTGTTTTAATCGGAAAACTGAGATATCCCTACTACCCCTACCACTGTCACCTCCAGCAAATTTCTGCTTACATCTCAGCAGCTGCTAGGCATTTCTCAGTACTATAGTACAGCATGCAAGAGACAAAAGAGTTAGGAAGACCTATTGATTCAGTGGAACACAAGTGTTTGCCATACCCCAAATGCTGAGAACTCCTACCAGAAAGATTAGAACTTATCCATTTTTATATGACCAGCACCTAGCAAGGTTTGACACATTTTTATATGCCAAGTAAATACTGATTGAATTATATCCCTTTATGACTAACATTATTTACTGCTTCCTGAACCTAAAATTGAACTAACATTTTCAAGAAAACATTTATCATGGGTCTTGAACAACTATAATTGGAGTGTGTGCTAAGTCACTTCAGTAGTATCCAACTCTTTGTGACCCCATGGACTGCAACCCGCCAGGCTCCTCTGTCCATGGATTTCTCCAGGCAAGAATACGGGACTGCGTTGCCATGCCCTTCTCCAATAATAGGGCTATATAATATAAGTCCATAAAATCTCAAATTATTAAATTGAAATTAAAACTGTGTTCACCAGAGATGTCAATCTAGCATTTTATGTGACCAAAATTCTATGAAAAGAGTAAAATCTCTGTATAATATAGCATAGATTTAGAGTTATAAAGAGAAGGTGACATTAAGTTCATGTTTTGATTCTGAAATGCTTTTTAGTGATCTCTTACTCATTATACTGCCAAGCTAGGTTATTCTGTTTTATATAACATACTATAATGGATGTTACACATAAAAAGGAATCCACTATTGCTAATACAATTATAGAAATTAGGCTGTAGAGTGCATTTAGAATACCAGAGGCAACCTAGAGTGCTGCTTTGGACTTTATTGTAAATGCCTATGGAAAATTTTCATTCTGTTCCATAATCTATACATGTTTGTTCTAAAATAAAGTAGCATTTTTCCCTAAATATTTTAATAGAATTAAAATTAAAGGGTGAGGCACCAGTTCATTTCTGGGCTTTGTACAATTATGCTGATGAAGATGATAACAAATACATAGAGTGCTTATACATGCCAGCCACTTTCTAAGTACTTTACATGTGTGAATTGATTTAATCCTAGTAGGTAGGTTTTACTGTCATTCACACATACAGAAGAAGAAACTGAAGCAGAACTTGAAGAAGTAACTTTCTGCTAGCAAGTAGCAGAGCTAGGGTTCAGAATTCAGGCTCTTAATCACTTGTCCTTGATACTCACTATGGATCCCCAGGAGAACTCATAGCTGGCTTTGACAAACATATTTCCTACATCATTCTAAGCATGTTATTATTTAGGAATTATTCTCCACACTTGATGTATGAAGAAATAGAAGCTGTAGTTATGGACTTCCCAAGTGGTGTCAGTGGTAAAGAACCCACCTGCCAATGCAGGAGACATAAAAGACACCGGTTCAATCCCTGGGTTGGGAAGATGCCCTGGAGAAGGAAATGGCAACCCACTCCAGAATTCTTGCCTGGAGAATCACATGGAAGGAAGCCTGAAGGGCTACGGTCCGTGTGGTCGTAAAGAGTCGGACATAAATGAAGTGACTTTACCAGCAGCAGCAAGGAAGTTATAATAATTATGAAAAATCACAAGACCACTAAATATGGTTCACACACAACTCTCTCTGACTCTAAAATCTACATCCTTATACACACTGCTCAGTGCCCCGTGCTGTCTCCAACAAATGGAGAAAACCCTCCAGTGAGTGATGGACTTTCTATGTCGCAAAGTATGGAGAAATCACAAGGTCAGAGAATTCAGAGCTGAAAGGGATTATCTGGTCTCACCCACTCATTTTCCAGCTGGAGAACTGACAGCCAGAGAGTGTAGAAATATTACCTCCTCACTGAAGATCTCTAATATGCTCACCTAAGGGTCCAGTCCTCTTTAAAATCTCTTCTCTCCTTTGCCTTTATGTTGATTTTCCCATTTAAAAATTCTTTGATATAGCATAAATTGTCACAGTTCACAATTGGTAGGAAATTGTAAATATTCACCTCTATCATTTTAGAATGATGAAAACCTCCAGCTTTTATTTTCTTCAAACTTTATTTCATTTCAGAAAGCATTATTTGTTTGTCATTTTAGAAAATATAAAATTTACTTGGTAGAAGGACATACAGCACAACATGTATAAAAATTGTCTCCTGGAAATCTAGGAAGACAAAAATCATGACAATTTATGTCCAGTATCCCTAAAGAGTCCTATCATTTACATATCTTCTTATTGATTGTCTTCTTATTTGGACAAATATAATCACTTAGGACTTTGAGTGATTTCCATCTTCACACTGATTTTGGATATATTGTTCTACAAAACAATCAAGATTTCTAGTTTTCCAGGATTTGCAAATGTCTGATAGACTTTATTCAAAGTGATCCCAGAAAATATAACTGGAGCTTATCATAACATATTCTGCAGGCTGAAAAAATATTATAGCCCCATGAATATAAAGCAATTATTAATTAGTAGCAAGGACATGCTATTTTCAATCTTATTATTTCATCATGAAAATAAATATTAATAATCAATAGCTTTCCCTTTTATTTTCTAAGCAAGGAGTCTTATTCTTGTGGCTCTATGGACTGTAGCCTGCAAGGCTCCTCTGTCCATGGAATCCTCCAGGCAAGAATACTGGAGTGGGTTGCCATGCCCTCCTCCAGGGGATCTTCCCAACCCAATGACTGAACTTGCATCTCTTATGTCTCCTGCATTAGGCAGGTGGGTTCTTTACCACTAGCACCACCTGGGAAGCCCCAAGTTCTTGTGTACTATAGTGGCAATTAAGTAATATTCATTAGTGATAGTGTCATTGTATATTATTTTCTAACAATTGTAAATTAGAAAAGGCTTAACCCTTCATTTTCCAGACAAAATTACATTGCTAATTATTAGAGAAATTAAAATGAAAATTACAGTGGGGTATCACCTCACACCAGTCAGAACAACCATCATAAGAAAGCCTACAAATAAGAAATGCTGAAGAGAATGTGGAAAAGAAAACCCTCCTTGATGACTGTAGCCATTAAATTAGAAGACACTTGATCCTTGGAAGAAAAGCTACGATAAACTTACACAGCATAGTAAAAAGCAGAGACATTACTTTGTCAACGAAAGTCCATAGTATCAAAGCTATGGTTTTTTCTAGTAGTCATGTATGGATGTGAGAGTTAGATTATAAAGAAGGCTGAGTGCCAAAGAATTGATGCTTTTTAATTGTGGTGCAGGAAGACTTTTGAAAGTCCCTTGGACTGCAAGGAGATCAAACAAGTCAATCCTAAAGGAAATCAACCCTGAATATTCATTGTAAGGACGGATACTCAAGCTGAAGCTCCAATACTTTGTCCACCTAGTGCAAAGAGCCAACTCATTGGAAAACACCCTGATGCTGGGAAAGACTGAGGGCAAGATGAGAAGGAGGTGACCGAGGATGAGATGGCTGGATGGCATCACCGACTCAATGGACATGAGTTTGAGCAAGTAAAGGACAGGGAAGCCTGGTGTGCTATAGTCAATGGAGTCATAAAGAGTGGACATGATTTAGCAACTGAACAACAGCAGGGTGTAATTGGTACAGCCACAGAGGAGAAGAGTATGGAGGTTCCTTTAAAAGCTAAAAATATAGCTACCACATGTAATTCCACCCCTGTAATTCCACTCCTGGGCACATATCTGGAAAAAACTCTAACACAAAAAGATATATAAACCGCAGTGTTTATGGCAGCACTATGTACACAAGCCAGGACATGGAAGAAACCATCGAAAAATGAATGAATAAAGAAGACGTGGTATATATGTATAAAAATATATTATTTCATTCATAAAAAGAATGAAATAGTGTCATTTTCAGTAACATAGATGGACCTAGTGATTATCATACTAGTGAAGTACGCCAGACAAAAACAAACATCATATGGTGTTGCTTATATGTGGAATCTAAAAAAATGATACAAATGAACTTGTTTACAAAACAGAAATAGACTCACAGATATAGAAAAGAAACTTATGGTTACCAAAGGGGGAAGGAGGGGATAAAGTAGGAGTTTGCGATTAAAATATACACACTACTATATATAAAATCTTCAACAGGACCTACTATATAGCACAGGGAACCATACTCAAATTTTTGTATTAATAATACCCTATAATGGAATAGAATGTAAAAATAAGTATATGTTTATATATATATATGTATAACTGAATCATTTTGCTGTACATCTGAAACACGACGTTGTGAATCAGTCCTATTTCTATAAAAAACAATATTACAGTAAAATAAAATTGAGGCCCAGAGAGCTTAGGTAAAAAGTTAAAATTCAGATTCTAATAGGTGGAGAAGCCTGACTGAAATTCAGCTCTGTTTTCATTAGCCACTGTCCTTAATACTACATCAGGTTGCCTCCCCTAGTTTCATAAATTTCTCTACCATTCAAAATTAAAGTTTTATATATGTAACATTTACTCTGTTTCAAAGAGCAATTTTAAAAGTGTTTTATTCAGATATGCTTTCTTTATTAGAATTTTTGTTAAAACAAAAAATTTCTAAACTTTTAAAATAATAACTGTTATGGTTACAAATAAGCAAAGCAGACTATTTAGAGACAGCATGCTTAGACACACAGCACTGCTTCAAAGAGCACCCACTTCCTGTGCAAAACAGTCATACTAAAGCCCTTTTCGTGAACTGCCTCATGACCTCAGACAACACCATACTGCAGATTTATTCTTACAAGCACAGTTAGTTATACTAGTTGATGGCCACAAGCAAAGCTTATTTCCTTTTCTTAATACAAAATTATTAAAGGTATTACCATCATATAGTTAACTTTGAGAAATACTTAATTTTGAGAAAGTTTCAATTAAAACAGGTAGGTAAATGACTCAGTGTTACAGCTATAGATACAATACAAAAAAACAGGCTTTTCCTGTGAAGAGTTTGAAAGTGACTCTGGTGTGACATCTTGAGACAGTTATTTCAAAATATACACTGCTGGTTTGCGTGGATTCTAACGTTGTTACTTAAAAATACAGAGAGGATAAAGGCTCACAATTCCAGGATGTGGAACGACCTCTCACCTTCCAAGCATGCTGTGAAGGTTGCAAAAAGGCAGTCACAGCCAAATGGCCCAAGGACTGGCTAAGTAAGGCCTCCCCGTGGATGCTGTGCTGTGAAACTCCAGCAGTTCCACTTTTAAACACACGTGATTAAGGATAGAGAAAAGGGAACTAGCAGAAACAAACAAAACAACAAAAACTATCTTTTTCAATTCAAAGTAAAGAATCAAGATGATCAGTTTGTATTTGGGTTCAACACAAAGTCAATTTATTTTGGGGGGGAGCTCCAAAATCACTGCAGATGGTGATTGCAGTCATGAAATTAAAAGACACTTACTCCTTGGAAAGAGAGTTATGACCAACTTAGCACATTAAAAAGCTGAGACAACAGCATCGAAACATGTATACCATCTATGGTGAAACAGATCACCAGCCCAGGTTGGATGCATGAGACTGCTGCATCCAAACTTCTTCCGCGCTAAGTTTTCTTCACCATCCAACTCTCACATCCATGCATGACTACTGGAAAAACCATAGCCTTGACTAGATGGACCTTTGTTGGCAAAGTAATGTCTCTGCTTTTAAATATGCTATCTAGGTTGGTCATAACTTTCCTTCCTGGGAGTAAGCGTCTTTTAATTTCATGGCTGCAATCACCATCTGTGGTGATTTTGGAGCCCCCCAAAAATAAAGTGTGACACTGTTTCCACTGTTTCCCCATCTATTTCCCATGAATTGATGGGACCAGAGGCCATCTAGTCAAGGCTATGGCTTTTCCAGGGGTCATGTATGGATGTGAGAGTTGGACTGTGAGGAAAGCTGAGTGCTGAAGAATTGATGCTTTTGAACTGTGGTGTTGGAGAAAACTCTTGAGAGTCCCTTGGACTGCAAGGAGATCCAGCCAGTCCATCCTAAAGGAGATCAGTCCTGGGTATTCATTGGAAGGACTGATGCTGAAGCTGAAACTCCAGTACTTTGGCCACCTGATGCGAAGAGCTGACTCATTTGAAAAGACCTTGATGGCTGATTCATGTCAATGTATGACAAAACCCACTGCAATGTTGTGAAGTAATTAGCCTCCAACTAAGAAAAATAAATGAAAAGTAAAAAATAAAAATTGAAAAAAAAAAAAAAAAGAAAAGACCTTGATGCTGGGAAAGATTGAGGGCAGGAGGAGAAGGGGAAGGTAGAAGATGAGATGGTTGGATGGTATCGCCGACTCGATGGACATGGGTTTGGGTGGACTCCTGGAGTTGGTGATGGACAGGGAGGCCTGGCATGCTGTGGTTCATGGGGTCACAAAGAGCTGGACACAACTGAGCAACTGAACTCAACTGAACTATACATTTAAGTAGAAAAGGAATTTCTTTTCCTAACATTCTGTGCCACACATACCTCAGTGCTTCACAGATGTATGAGTAATTTTCTGAAATTTATAACCACACTGGGCTTATATATCTCATAAAGTTGATGCAGTAATGGTAATGAAAGTGAAAGTGAAGTCTCTCAGTTGTGTCCAACCCTTTGCGACTCCATGAACTGTACCTGCCAGGCTCCAACATCCATGGGGTTTTCCAGGCAAGATTACTGGAGTGGGTTGCCATTTCCTTCTCCAAAGAATCGTAACAGGTTTACAAAAAAATTGTTATTTATGTCATGCTGTTTAGTTGAAGAGAAGCTTAGTTTCTATTTATAGTTTTAATGAGCTACTGCATCATTTCTAATCATGTAACCTGTGGTGTTATAGGATATGTAAATCGAGAAATACCTTTATCTAGGAACCCCAGATGGTGTTTGCTTCTGATATATGCTTTCTTGAAATACATTCTTCTAGAGAAACTGGTTTTTAGGTTAAAATATTAAAGAAAATCATCTGATCCAACAATTCTTTTTATTTTATACTTCAATTCCAAAACTTATAATTCTGGCAAATAAATAAAATTTGCCAGAGATTTACTATAATAGACATAGGAAAAAATATCTAAGAAGCGGTTGTGGTAATGCTTTAATTTTCAGTGTGTTAGTTGCTCAGTCCTGTCAAACTGTTTGAGACCCCATAGACTATGGCCTGCCAGGCTCCTCTATCCATGGGATTCTCCTGGCAAGAATACTGGAGTGGGTTGCCATTTCCTTCTCCAGGGGATCTTCCTGACCCAGGGATCAAACCCGGGTCTCCCACATTGCAGATGGATTCTTTACCATCTGAGCCACCAGTGAAACTATAGTTTTCACAATTATGACTACTGTTTTATTGAGATGATATATATTCTCTATAAAAACTAAGTAACACAGAAAAGTTCGTAGGAAGTTTTGTCTTAGGGAATCCAAGGCCCATTTATCAGAAATAAATAACTACCACTGACACCAAGTAAACATCATCCTAAGAACTGCTAAATATCTATTAAGATAGAAAGATGGATCAGACAAATGTATACATACATAAACCTTAATTTTAAGAATAATATCAAATTATATATGATATTTTAATCAAATGTGCTACATTTCCTTCTCCTTGAACTTAACCAGAAAATATTGAACTAAAAACTGGTAGAATTACTGAAATTCAGGTAAATGCTTCTTAAATGCAAAGGATATTGTTTTCTTTTCTAAAAGGGCATTCCAACATTGAGAAAGAATTGAAAAACTTTAGGAGGTTGACTTATTTTTAATTATATATATCAACATTAGGTAATAGCCATTAACCCCATGTTATGGACAAAAAGAAATTAACTCACTACTACGTCTAGTAATGCCTTTTTTTGACCCCTACCATTATTGTTTACATTACCACAGTTTGTAACATTTATAGTATTCTATGAATTCCTACAGTTTTTTTTGATTCACAATTAAATACATTTGAGTGCTCACCAAATATTTAATAATCAGAGTTTCTCCATTTTTGAGCTATTGATAATTAACTTATTTGCATGTGTGTATATGTGTGTGTGTGTTTAAAGAAGTACTCTAGGGTTCTATATTGTCTAGGTTCTTTCTTGTTTCAGAATGTCTCTCTGTTTACTTTATGTTCAACTGAAAATAAAACTTGGGTCACACCTCCTTTCCTTCAAAACTTTGTAGAAATTGCTTTTCTGGCTTCTGACATTATGTGGAAACTGGAGGCCAAACTATTTTCCCCCTTATATGTATTTTATGTATTTTACTTTTTCTCCTTAAATGTTCATGTGATTGACTCTTTCTTTATTCTTGGAGTTGAGGAAACAGTAACAAAATATATCTTGGAAATCATTACTATCAATTTTCCTAGAACATAGTATGGTCTTTCAATTTAAAGACTCAAATCTTTGCAATAGTTTTCTTCTATTTATTTTTGCATTTTTGTTGATGTTTTCTTTTCACCATTTATATATATGATGGCTCTCTTTTCATTGTCACCGATATCTTTCATCCTTGTAAAAATTTTATATTATTTGTACACATTTCATTTTGCCAGTTTTTCATACCTAGTATCTTGCCTCTATTTTCAGTTGTTTATTCTATTTCTGTTGTATCTAGTGTACATTTTATTTTTATTATTTTTTATTTACATTTTCATTTTTTTCCTGATTTCTGCTAGCTCTATTTTCATCTCCTCTTATTGTCATAGGCTATCTTCTCTGAACTCTCCTGTCTCTCTCTAATTTTCTTTTTCTTTAAGAAACATGCTGGAGAAGTATTTCAATAAAAGTTCTAACACTAAAAAAAAAAAAAAGAAAGAAACCTGCCTCTTATATGTTTTTCATAGCTGTTTTGCTTGTTATCTTCTTATATGAAAGAAAAAATGGCAGTTTTAGTGCACGGATTTTTCCATTGGTCCCTGTCTGATCACTACTCATCTTTTAATGAGGTTGGCAAAAAACCAAGTAGAACAGCAGGAAGGGAAAGGGGAAAAGGGGATAGAATGGCTGTAAATTAGCTGGAGAAGTTTGCAGCCACCATTTCAGATTATCACTCAAATACCTTATCACCAAACTTTTATTTCCTTAACACGGAAAGTATTTTTCCCCCATCACGTTTTTCAGATAAGGAGTCTGCATGGATCAGAGCAGGTTCTGATACACAGTAAGCCACCTTCTCCTCTAGCAAGCTGCCTGGACTTGGAGACCAAGTGCCAGAGAAGAGAATGACCTGGTTGGAAAAATGCCCCGCTGAGGCTTCCCTCCTCAACCATTCTAGAGTGCAGGTGGGGTCTCTATAGGGATGTCCTCCATTTTTCTTATGCTCCCAGAAATCAAATTCTTTTTAATCAAAGACTCTCAGATATGACTTTGAGGGAATAGTGCATGCTAAGGTCGAGGCAGCAAGTGTCATATCTCAGTAGACTTAATAATCCAAGCAGATATTACAATATTTAAAGGATGAGTTTAATAATCTGTATAATTGAGGTTGTATAGCAGCTTGTTTGCCCCCTTGGAGATGGCGTATTTTTTCTTTGTCTTTGATTTTTTTCCATGGACTTTGAGGGAATGAGGAGAAGAAAAATGCCTCTACAACATCTAAATCTGGAAGTATTTAAATATTTTATATTCCATATATCATTTTGTCATCAAAATGCCTAGTTAGACGTAACAGATTTCCAGTCAGTTCACAGAAAAAGGACCTCCTATATACTAACTCAGTTCAGTTCAGTTCAGTTGCTCAGTCGTGTCCAGCTCTTTGTGACCCCATGAACCGCAGCACACCAGGTCTCCCTGTCCATCACCAACTCCTGGAGTGCACCCAAACCCATGTCCATTGAGTCGGTGATGCCATCCAGCCATCTCATCCTCTGTTGTCCCCTTCTCCTCCTGCCCTCAATCCTTCCCAGCATCAGGGTGTTTTCCAATGAGTCAACTCTTCGCATGAGGTGGCCAAAGTACTGGAGTTTAAGCTTCAGCATCAGTCCTTCCAATGAACACCCAGGACTGATTTCCTTTAGGATGGACTGGCTGGATCTCCTTGTAGTCCAAGGGACTCTCAAGAGTCTTCTCCAACACCACAGTTCAAAAGCATCAATTCCTCAGTGCTCAGCTTTCTTCACCGTCCAATTCTCACATCCATACATGACTACTGGAAAAACCATAGCCTTGACTAGACCGACCTTTGTTGGCAAAGTAATGTCTCTGCTTTTTAATATGCTGTCTAGTTTGGTCATAACTTTCCCTCCAAGGAGTAAATGTCTTTTAATTTCATGGCTGCAATCACCATCTGCAGTGATTTTGGAGCCCCAAAAAATAAAGTCTGACACTGTTTCCACTGTTTCCCTATCTATTGCCCATGAAGAAATGGGACCAGATGCCATGATTAGTTTTCTGAATGTTGAGCTTTAAGCCAACTTTTTCACTCTCCTCTTTCACTTTCATCAAAATGTTCTTTAGTTCATCTTCACTTTCTGCCATACGGGTGGTGTCATCTGCATATCTGAAGGTATTGATATTTCTCCCAGCAATCTTGATTCCAGCTTGTGTTTCTTCCAGCCCAGCGTTTCTCATGATGTACTCTGCATATAAGTTAAATAAGCAGGGTGACAATATACAGCCTTGACATACTCCTTTTCCTATTTGGAACCAGTCTGTTGTTCCATGTCCAGTTCTAACTGTTGCTTCCTGACCTGCATATAGGTTTCTCAAGAGGCAGGTCAGGTGGTCTGGTAATCCCATCTCTTTCAGAATTTTCCACACTTTATTGTGATCCACATAGTCAAAGACTTTGGCATAGTCAATAAAGCAGAAATATACGTTTTTCTGGAACTCTCTTGCTTTTCGATGATCCAGCGGATGTTGGCAATTTGATCTCTGGTTCCTCTGCCTTTTCTAAAACCAGCTTGAACATCTGGAAGTTCACTGTTCACGTATTGCTAAAGCCTGGCTTGGAGAATTTTGAGTATTACTTTACTAGCGTGTGAGATGAGTACAATTGTGCGGTAGTTTGAACATTCTTTGGGATTGCCTTTCTTTGGGATTGGAATGAAAACTGACTTTTTCCAGTCCTGAGCCCACTGCTGAGTTTTCCAGATTTGCTGGCATGTTGAGTGCAGCACTTTCACAGCATCATCTTTTAGGATTTGAAATAGCTCAACTGGAATTCCATCACCTCCACTAGCTTTGTTCGTACTGATGCTTCCTAAGGCCCACTTGACTTCACATTCCAGGATGTCTGGCTCTACGTGAGTGATCACACCATCATGATTATCTGGGTCGTGAAGATTTTTGTTCAGTTCTTCTGTGT
This sequence comes from Dama dama, assembly GCF_033118175.1. Lineage (NCBI taxonomy): Eukaryota > Metazoa > Chordata > Mammalia > Artiodactyla > Cervidae > Dama > Dama dama. Next base: position 26,688,808 of record NC_083695.1, read on the forward strand.
ATTCTTGCCACCTCTTCTTAATATCTTCTGCTTCTGTTAGGTCCATGCCATTTCTGTCCTTTGAGCCCATCTTTGCATGGTATGTTCCCTTGGTATCTCTAATTTTCTTGAAGAGATCTCTAGTCTTTCCCATTCTGTTGTTTTCCTCTATTTCTTTGCATTGATCGCTGAGGAAGGCTTTCTTATCTCTCTGTGCTATTCTTTGGAACTCTGCATTCAAATGGGAATATCTTTCCTTTTCTACTTTGCTTTTCACTTCTCTTCTTTTCACAGCTATTTGTAAGGCCTCCTCAGACAACCATTTCGCCTTTTTGCATTTGTTTTCCATGGGGATGGTCTTGATCCCTGTCTCCGTACAATGTCACGAACCTCCTTCCATAGTTCATCAGGCACTCTGTCTATCAGATCTAGTCCCTTAAATCTATTTCTCACTTCCTCTGAATAGTCATAAGGGATTTGATTTAGGTCATACCTGAATGGTCTAGTGGTTTTCCCTACTTTCTTCAATTTAAATCTGAATTTGGCAATAAGGAGTTCATGATCTGAACCACACTCAGCTCCTGGTCTTGTTTTTGCTGACTGTATAGAGCTTACTAGAAAAACCTAAACAATTTGCTAGGTGCAGACGTCAGAACAAAGTTTAACAAGCCAAGATCTAGACTCATGGAGCTCACAGATTTATAGGTAGCATTGCACAATGCAATGTGTTATAATAACTGAATGAAAACACTGTAGTATGAAAACATGCAATTTAATACTGTGCAATTTCTTAATTATTCTCAAGTCCACTTAACTAATATCCATTGACTGTGTTATCTCTAGCAATAATACTTATATTTCCAACCCCAAATATAGAAACTAAGCTGGAAAAGACTAAGCATAGAGATGTAGATGTAGACTATTTCTATCTAAAATCCAATACTTTTTTCCTACTATATCATGCTGCCCTGAAAAGAACTGAGTTGATTTCATGATGCCAAAACAAATCCACTCTGTGAGCCATGATTAGTTCTCCAAACACCACATGGAGATCCAATATCTATCCTCTATGGATCACACCAGGATCCATTAACTGTCCTCTACAGAATACACTGTGACTAACCTTCCCGGAGCAATAGAAACTCATAGCTCTGCCCAAGATACCATCTATAGTTTTAACATTTGACCAGACAGAATAGGCATTTGCAAATATTTCTTTCTTAAAGGACAGTTGGTACTTTAGGCAAAAATTTGGCTAAATCATATATCACAAAAAATTATTTGTATATATATGTATGTATATACTTTAATCATAGGTGTCATAGTTTAAAATATACAAATATTCATTTATTTGACAACTATTTGTTTAGGGTCAAGCCTTTTTATTTTAGTAATAGTTTAATCATTGAAAATATATATACATATATTTGTAATCTCCACTTTCATTTATTTTTAAATATGAGAACATAATAACACAGAAAGCCAACTGCAGTAAATGTCTATGCCTTTACAATAAACCTTTATTGTTTTAGTTTTTACCGATATCTGATTTGGAAACTTTTTTTAGGTAAGTCTCCTTAATTCTCACAATGTATTCAATTTAATTTACAAACACAAAATCACATTTGTATTTTGCACTCCTAGTTTATTGTTTTACATGATATTTAAATAAATTACATAACAGAAACTAGTAAAACTGGTATAAACATGTTTGGGAACAAATACAACTGACCTTTGAATAAGCTTTCAACTTAGTGAGTTCCATTGTTACATAGTGGTTAAGACCATGGACTCTGAAACTAGACTGCCTATGTGTAAATCCTGATTTACTATGTACTAAAGCTGAAACTCCAGTACTTTGGCCACCTCATGCGAAGAGTTGACTCATTAGAAAAGAGCCTGATGCTGGGAGGGATTGGGGGCAGGAGGAGAAGGGGACAACAGAGGATGAGATGGCTGGATGGCATCACCTACTCGATGGACATGAGTCTGGGTAAATTCCGGGAGCTGGTGATGGACAGGGAGGCCTGGCGTGCTATGATTCATGGGGTCGCAAAGGGTCAGACACGACTGAGCGACTGAACTGAACTGAACTGAACTGAATGGTGTTAACCATGAACAAATCACTTCTGTGTCTCCCTTTCCTCATCTGCACAATGGGAATGATAATAGTATCCACAATTAAATATTGTGAAGATTTATGAAAATCACTTATAACAGATCTTAGCAAGTGTCTGTTGTTGTTTAGTTGCTAAATTGTGTCAGACTCTTATGTAACCCAATGGACTATAGCCCTCCAGGCTCCTCTATTCATGGGATTTTCTAGGCAAGAATACTGGAATGGGTTGCCGTTTCCCTCTCCAGAGGATCATCCCAACCCAGGGATCTATGTCTCCTGCATTAGCAGGTGGATTCATCACTGAGCCACCTGAGAAGCTCAACAAGTGTTTAGAGCTAGTACCTGGTTGGTTCAGCTGGTGAAGAATCTGCCGGCAATGCAGACCTGGGTTCAATCCCTGGGTTGGGAAGATGCCCTGGAGAAGGGAAAAGCTATGCACTCCAGTATTCTAGCCTGGATAATTCCATGGACTGTATAGTCCATGGGGTCGTAAAAAGTCAGACACGACTGAGTGACTTTCACTTCCACTTTCATAAATATTAGCTGTTAACATCAGCCAGTCATCCAGTGTACAAAAGATGCTAGTCAATGTGTTTTGCAGAGGAAATGGAAAACAGTAACTGCATAGCAAGTAGGTTAAATGAAGTCTGTTAACAACTCTTATTTTCAATATTTGCTTGTTTATTAATGACCCTTACTAGGTCCTAAGTATCTTGAGAGAAGAAACCAGATCTGTTCTAATCACCTAATAAACACAGGGCCTACATTTACTGAATATTTTCTGAGTAAATGAATGAATCAGGTTCAAATATGGTTGGATGATAAAGTTTCTGCAACATGATATCAATATGAATGACCTTATAAAACTCAGTTAATTTACACTAGAAAGATATCCAGGTCTCTTCAAATTTGATCCTTACAAGAATTGTATAGCATATGTGATTATCTCTGTTTTATAAATAAGAAGACTGAAGCACAAGATTAATTTGTCCCAGGTCACACAGTGAGTCATTGATGGAGCCTGACCTCAAAGTCAGGACTCTTCTCTAAACGTAACCCATATAATGTCATTGTCTCAGTGCAAATAGTTCTAAAATAATCTCAGCTAATCCTTTCTGTCTTCACGAATGCCATCTCCCTTGTTTTTGCCATCTGGCTTTCAGTGTTGCTTTTTCTATCAAAGTCTATGCATCTCTTTCTGGAGGTATAGTTACTCTTCTACTCAGGCCTAATTTTCTCTATTACTATAACTCTATCATAAAAACAGCCAAGCATGAGATTAAATGTGGTTCATGAAATGAGAACATCACTTGTTTAATTTGCTTTAAATACCTCACCTTTGACGCATTTAACAACATAATTATGTTCATACCAATACTACTGCTTTACCACACTATGTCAAGAAGCCTAGTACTTTAAACCCTGTCAAGGTCGTCTTCTCTTGCAACTCAGTCCCAAAGCATCTGACAAAAAAAAAAAAAAAAAACCTTGCTATCAAAAGCTGTGAACAGACAGATTTATAGTATTTCATATAATAGTAGTTTAATGAAATTAAATGACTGAATCTAGGCCAAACTTTAAAATATTATCCTAGCAAATGAAATGAATAACTGAAAGAAAAGGCCTGGGGGGATATGTGTATGTGTCTGCATATTTTGAAGGTTTTTGAGGAAGAACAAGAGCTCAAGTATACAGTCTCTTGTTTAAATGTACTGTCAAGATCAAGGCTTATTTCTATATATGACCATTTCTAAAAAGGTGTCCCTTCTATGCTCTTACTCTCTTCAAGGGTTCTTTCCTGCATAACGGCAACAGAGATACTGTAAATTTTCCCAACTGCAAGGTTAAGTGGGATTCATCTCTGTTCATTTACACAGCCAAAAGTGTTTATTATCCTTCACAAGTTTCAAAATAGCCCCAAATTCAAATAATTCAACAAAAATTTACTAAATTTTGTTATGTTTTATCCACTGTTTAGGGCACTATAGAGAATCAAAGCTAGCTTAAGGACAGCTTTTTACATCAATGAATTGAAATGGAAAATTCAGACTTGTACAACAAAACTTATTTTATGGGGAGAACAGGGTAAGCATAAAAACTGGGGTTTAAATAAAGCATAACAGGAACACTGATAAAAAGAGATTAATTCTAATGGGAATGATCATGTAAACTTCAGCGAAGAAGTAGTATTGAATATTTGTTAGTTTCTTGATTAGTTAAGATTAGATCTTGCCATTGCTCAGATTTTGGCAAACTACTTATTTGAAAGGGTTTTCAGGATGAATTACACATTCTTTTGAATGTCATCAGTGTTGCTTTTAATATCAGAAATTACTCAAAATTTATTCAGAGTGAATATTAATGAATAAAAGTAGGTGTTTCATACTTTTGACACAAAATATAAAATCACAGAAGTACTTTTCAGTATCACCCATCAATTGACATTAAAGGTAGTTGCCAAAGAGAAGGAGATTCAATAATGTTCTGAGTTATTGTAGCATCATGCGAGTAAGTATATAGAAGTTTATCATGAAAACTTTCAGAGAGCAAGACTCATTTTGCTAAAGAAAATCTGGTATATTTGTATTTTTTAATTATTTGATTAGTTTATAAGCATTACTTTTAAGCACTGAAAAATACCCTCCCTCAAAATTAAAAAAGTTTTATCTAGGTCATATATCAACTTTTTTGCCTTTAAAAATACCTTGTATTTTTTATAAAATATTTTTCTCTTGCAAGTGCCATGCTCAGGAAAATAAAGTCATATAATACTAATATTGCAGAAATTCCAAACTTTTATATAATAATATATTCAACTTTTACTAGAAAGGTAAGAATGTAGTTTTTATCTTAGTAACTGTAATGTTACTGAGAAAAGTTCTGTTTCCTTTTTTTTACCCCTAAGGGGAGGTTACTTTTTTAATCTATCTTGCAAGTTGAAATATTCTCTAAAGTACTATAAAGCAAAAAGATTTTATTCTTAGTTAACTTTGAAAATTCAGACAAGTTACAATTCCTGTTTCTTCTTTGTGTGTGTGTGTGTGTGTGTGTGTGTGTGTGTGTGCGCGCGCGCGCACGTGCGCACGTGCACGCGCTTAGTTATGTCAGATCTTTGAGATCCCACTGACTGTAGCCCACCAGTCTCCTCTGCACATGGAATTTTCCAGGCAAGAATACTGGAATGGGTTGCCATTTCCTATCAGGGATCAAAATGACTGTTATATGTTCTTAATTTTCACTCTAATATCAATGACCATCTGGCAGTCCAGATTCAACAAGTTTTATGAGGATAAGTGAATCAGTAATTTTTGGAACATGTCATAAATATACATTGCTATCAATAGAGCTAATGAGTTTTATGAAATGTGATTTAAAATAAAACACAAAATAGTGTTTATAACAAAACACCAAAAAAAATACAAAAATTTTTTTAAAAGCTGTTAAATAGGTAGTATGGAAAATAAGTAAACCATCCTAATGCAAACTAACAGAGAAGACATTTAAGAAGATGTTGCCATCACAAAGTTCCTTAAATAGCAGTCAAAATTACCTTTCAAGAAAGAACAGTCTTCAGAATATTCATGTTCAAGGGAGCTTAAAACTTAGAAGGAACATCATTATCTCCATAAAGAGTTTCTTTCGCTTTGAGCAACTGGTAGAAAAAAATTGATTTACTATTTCCCATCATTAATTTTTATTTAAAACCTCATCTGTCAGGTCCTTAGTTGTTCTAAGAGTTGATTGATACATGGAGAGATCCATGAAAAATGAAACTTTTCTCATGTTTTGACCAAAAGGGTTCAGAAACCTAAAATCTAAAAAGCTTATTTTCCTCCTATATCACCTTAACTCTAAGAGGTAGTAATTTAGGATCACATTAAAATTAGTAACCCTGTGGAATAGGACTGATGCCTTCTTTATTGTTCTAAACAGAATACAGTTAATTAAGAGTTCCCAGAAAACAAATGATGATGAAACATTTCCTCTTACCTAAATCACAGATAATTTCAAAGGACTCAGCCAAATTGAAAACTCCCTGAAAGCAATGGATTTTGCCTTCCATTTCTTTCATATTCCTTATAGCACCTCCAAATTCTGCTGACAGAGATGGAAAGAAAGGAAGAAGTGTGGGAGTGAAAGAATGAAATCAAGAAGAGGAAAAGGGGAAGGAGGAGGGGAAAGAGGGTGAGAAGAAAAAGATGAGAGAGCTAAATGAGTCAAGTAGATCTTTTTTATTCCCCCAGTGGAAGTTACTGAAAGTTTTACATCTGACATTCAGCTGACATTCATCTGAAATTGGTATTCCTGAATTGCTTCAATGACTCACTTAGAAAATATCAAATACAGATATTTCTGTCAATGATAGTCACTTGTCTTTTGCTCTTTTAGGACATTTTCATATAATTGTCCAATATGGGTTTCTCACTGAGTTAGCCTAGGAAATATACCAAGTCATAAGAGTATAAAGAAAGAGCATATTTTTCATTTTCCTTTCAAAAACTTTAAAATTCACTCTGATAGTTATTTTTCACTTCTGAATGATAATCTCTTAAAAAAAAATGTAAAAATGATAAGGAGGAGAATGACTATATCACTTTATATTTGCACAGCATTTCGTGATTTACAAAGCCCCTTGACCCTCATAACACTCCTGTAGAGCAAGCAAAAGTGGTTGATATTAACTGTATTTCAGAGATGAAAAAGATGAACTGAAGTTCAGACCATGGTATAGCCACTATTCATTCTCTTCTGATCCTGAGGCACTTAACTCTTCTCTAATGATAGAGTGTATGCCACTAAAGAATACGCCTGCCTATGCAGACTTAAGAGATGCAGGTTTGAACCCTGGGTGGGGGAGATCCCCTGGAGGTGGGCATGGCAACCCACTCCAGTATCCTTGCCTGGAGAATCCCAGTGGACAGAAGAGCCTGGAGGGCTACAGTCCACAGGATCACAAAGAGTTGGGACATGACTGAAGCAACTTAGTGCGCATGTGTGTGCACCCCCCCCCCCCCCACACACACACACACACAATATTGAATAACTTTATATGGAGCACTGTCTTTGTACTAACTTTTCTGTCCACTCTTATTCCTTCCTTTGTTAACTTAAATATAACGGCACAGGCAGAGAATTTAATTTGGTCTTCACAACAATTTTTTGATTGATTCAAAAGCTAGAAATTTGATATGCAGACTAGGTATTGCCTGGTCTTGCATGACTAGCTGTATTTAATGTTTTTCTTCCTGGCTAAAATTTAGGATTTGCCAAACAATTTTTAAATATTAAAAATGGGGTAGCATCTGGAGAACTAAGAAGGAAAGACTCCAGACAAGATGCCTGTGAAATTATGTAGAACTTCTGAGGACAGAATGCCATTATTTCAAACAGCATGTGGCCTGGGACAGAATAGGCCAAATCTAAGAAGCAAGTGAGAGACAACTTTAGACAACAAGCTATTTCAATTTTTTTAATGTTTTTGAAGTTTGTTTTCCCTTAATACTAGCAAACTATTTTAGGATATTCAAAATCTAAAATGATTCAAATCTTCTAAGAAAAAATGGAAGCAGGCTAGTGAAGTAATTTCAATATTTTTAAGGATTCTTCTCAAACATTGTGCCATGAGTAATTAGATTAGGAAAAGGAGAAATCCCTGGATAGGCTATTATCAGTTTAGTATAAAATAACAAAATTAATGAATCATTTTAACATTTGGGTTCAAGAATAAGGCAAAACTCAAATTCTCATTTTATCACACACTTAGAAAATAGAGTACTTCAAAAACTGTGGCAATCATATTATAACTTAGAGACACCCAGAACTCCCTATTAAGGATTCATGCTGTACATTCCATTTATAAACTAGAAGTGCACCTAAAATAGGAGCAAATTACAGTGAGTTCAAAAGGTGTTCTTGACTTACCACTGATCTTTCCTAAAATCCCCCTACCGTTCTTTGCTGTTGTTCAGTCGCCAAGTCCTGTCTGACTGCGACCCCATGGGCTGCAACACACCAGGCTTCTCTGTCCTTCAATATCTCCCCGAGTTTGCTCAGACTCATGTCCACTGAGTCAGTAAAGCTATCTAACCATTTCATCCTCTGTCACCCCCTTCTCTTCCTGCCCTCAATATTTCCCAGCATCAGGATGTTTTCAATGAGTCGGTTTTGCATCAGGTGGCAAAAGTACTGGAGCTTCAGCTCCAGCATCAGTCCTTCCAATAAATATTGAGGGCTGATTTCCTTTAGGATTGACTGGTTTGATCTCCTTGCAGTCCAAGGGAACTCTCAAAAGTCTTCTACAACACATCGAAAATCGAAAGCATCGATTTTTTGGTGCTCAGGCTTCTTTATGGTCCATGCCAGATGCCACTATCTTCATTTTTTGAATGTCAAGTTTTAAGCCAGCTTTTTCACTCTCTTCTTTCACCTTATCAAGAGGCTCTTGAGTTTCTCTTTGCTTTCTACCATAAGAGTGGTCTCATCTGCATATCTGAGGTTATTGATATTTCTCTTGGCAATCTAAATTCCGGTTTGTGCTTCATCCAGCCTGGCATTTTACATGGTGCACCTACTTTGCATATGTTAAATAAGCAGGGTGACAATATACAGCCTTGATGTACTCCATTCCCAGTTTGGAACCAGTCTGTTCTTCTGTGTCCAGTTCTAACTATTGCTTCTTGATCTGCATATAAGCTTCTCAAGAGGTAGATGAGGTGGTCTGGTATTCCCATCTCTTTAAGCATTTTCCACAGTTTGTTGTGATCCACACAGTCAAAGGCTTTGTCATAGTCAATGAAGCAGAAGTAGATGTTTCTCTGGAATTCTCTTATTTTTTCTATGATCCCATGGAGGTTGGCAATTTGACCTCTGGTTCCTCTGCCTTTCCTAAATCCAGCTTGAACATCTGGAAGTTCTTGGTTCGCATACTGTTGAAGCCTAGCTTGAAGGATTTTGAGCATTACCTTGCTAGCATGTGAAATGAGTACAATTGTGCAGGAGTTTGAACATTCTTTGGCATTGCCTTTCTTTTGGATTGGAATGAAAACTGACCTTTTCCAGTCCTGTGGCCACTGCTGAGTTTTCCAAATTTGTTAGCATATTGACTACAGCACTTTCACAGCATCATCTTTTAGGATTTGAAATAGCTCAACTGGCATTCCATCACCTCCACTAGCTTTGTTCGTAGTGATGCTTCCCTAAGGCCCACTTGACTTTGCACTCCAGGATGTCTGGCTCTAGGTGAGTGACCACACCATCATGGTTATCTGGGTCATTAAGATTTTTTTTATATAGATCTTCTGTGTATTTTTGCCACCTCTCCTTACTATCTTCTGATTCTGTTAGTTCCATACTGTTTCTGTCATTTATTGTGCCCATCTTTGCGTGAAATGTTCCCTTGGTATCTCTAATTTTCTTCAAGAGATCTCTAGTCTTTCCCATTCTATTGCTTTCCTCTGTTTCTTTGCATTGTTCACTTAGGAAGGCTTTCTTATCTCTGTTATTCTTTGGAATTATTCTTTGGAACTCTGTGGTTAGATGGGTATGTCTTTCCTTTTGTCCTTTGTCTTTTGCTACTCTTTTTTTCTCAGATATTTGGAAGGCCAATCAGACAACCATTTTGCCATTTTGCACTTCTTTTTTCTTGGAAATGGTTTTCTGCTCTGGTTAGTCACATGTTTTATTTGCTTAGGACTTCCATCCATGCCATTATTCCATTATCTAAATAGTAACAGCTACTTGAAAAGGTTCACTTATGCCCTAGACTAGTCTTAAATAAGGTTTTGTGTTTTTTGTTTGTTTCTTGTTTTTTAGTTCAAATAGGAGGTTTCAAGTAGGCAGCAAATCAAATTCATTTGGAGACTTTCATTCACAAGAACAGGGTTATAGATGTTTCAAAGCTGGTTTAGAGTGGGTAAGCTCAAGTTAGAAAGACTGATAAAAAGTTGTTAAAGCAGTCATCATTTGGTCCTGCTTAAGGGACATTTTAATGACTGTTTAGGAAAAGAATGGCAACCAGTAGGCCTATAGCTGCACTGAGTAAAGCATCAGTTCAGTTCAGTCGTTAAGTCATGTCTGACTGTCTGAGACCCCATGGACTGCAGCATGCCAGGCTTCGCTGTCCATCACCAGCTCCCAGAACTTGCTCAGACTCATGTCCATCAAGTCGGTGATGCCATCCAAACGTCTCATCCTCTGTCATCCCCTTCTCCTCTTGCCTTCAATCTTGCCCAGTATCAAGAGTATTTTCTAGTGAATCAGTTCTTCACATCAGGTCGCCAGAGTATTGGAGTATCAGCTTCAGCATCAGTCCTTCCAATGAATATTCAGGACTGATTTCCTTTAGGATAGATTGGTTGGATCTCCTTGCAGTCCAAGGGACTTACCAGTGTCTTCTCCAATACCACAGTTCAAAAACATCAATTCTTTGGTGCTTAGCTTTCTTTACAGTCCAACTCTCACATCCCTATATGACTACTGGAAAAAGCAAGCTTTGAATAGATGGTTGACAAAGTAATGTCTCTGCTATTTAATATGCTGACAAAGTAATGTCTCTGCTTTTTAATATGCTGTCTAGGTTAATCATAGCTTTTCTTCCAAGGAGCAGGTGTCTTTTAATATCATGGCTGCAGTCACCATCTGCAGTGATTTTGGAGACCCAAAAAATAAAGTCTCTCACTGTTTCCACTATTTCCCCATCTATTTGACATGAAATGATGGAAGCAGATGCCATGATCTTAGTTTTGATGACCATTATATCAACATTAGTAAAGCATACACACACACAAACCTGATTTAAACTATAGCATAAGGAGTTTGAATGTCATGAATTAGTTCTGACATTGGATTAACACTTCTGGAGGTTACTAAGAGAGTCTGCAGTGGCTTTTCCTGACTGCCATTAAAAATAAACTTTTATTTTTTTAAAATGACTTTAGTGTGGCTCTACTTAAGTATGGATAAAAGGACCAGATAATCTTATAATTTCAGTTTTAAACCTCACAGATTCTATATCAAAAACCAATCTATATCTAAACAATAAGGGTAGTAACTAACCTCATGTGACTGTTTTGATTTTAAATAAAAATTAAAAATCTAGTTCCTCCATTACACTAGAAATAATGTTCAATAGTTAAATATGACTGTGTTCAATATTATAAAAGACAGATATGAACATTCCCTATCAGAGCTAAAAGTTCTATTGGATAACAATGACCTATAGATATACAGTCCAAAAAACCTCAAAAGTGCTTTTTAAAGCTACTTATGCCCTATATTTTGAACATTATGATTGGAAAACTATTTTTAAAAATAAAAGTAATATTTTAATAGCCATGTAGAAGGTATATTTAAATAATCAAAAGAATCTCTTTTCAATGTTTAGCTAAATTAGTAGCAAACAAACACCAGTTGGATGATTTGCAAGGGAAATCAGACATTCATGTACTGCATTTTTACACTTGGCAGCTTCACTTTAACTTTAAGGCATTCTGCTATACAGAATGGTGCTCTGTTAAAATGGTGCGATGTTTAAGGTTAAGAAACATCTGAGGTAGAGCTTTTAAAGTACTCATACATATGTTATCATTTAGCTTATAAACTTTTTGAATTACTTTTAAAATGCCTTTCAGTTACAAAATGTATGAAATGTTCAAAAGTCCAAAATTCAGGACCTTCTGTGAATTAAAGAATTAGTCTTGAACTATATATATGAATATGCATGTATATATGTATGTACATATATAGTGTAAGTAACTACACATGTATAAATTAATACTGACATGCCAAGAACAAAAGAGAATACTCTCTATATTTTTATGAAGAAATAAGATAAATGCATTTCCTTATCTTCATTATCATTTATCCACTAAGATAGTGACATTGACGCAAAAGAGAGAATTAATTTAATCCAAAATATCAAGAAAATAAGTGAACTGGTTGTGTCACACTTGGCCTCTGAACACACATCTTACACAGTCTCACTCAGCTACCATTTTCTCATCTTCTTAAAAAGAGTTTAAACTAGATGACTTTTAAAGTGATCTTTAATTATGAAATTCTCCACATAAAAATAAATCCTTATGATTTATCGGTATATATCAATATTTAACTTGTCTAAGTTCTTTCCTAGTAAAATAGCTCACATTCAAATGAGGTATAAATTCACATATTTAAAAGTTTTCAATAACAGAGAAGGGAAACAAAAAGTAATAAGTCAGGTAGTTTGCAGATGATAGAAAAAATCAGTATCATATCTGAGAATACAGTTCTTCATGTTCACTCCTGGGTACATTATCCCTTTTTACTATACACTGCACTTATTACAAATGCACTGGATTAATTTCAAAACCTGAGCTCTCTTTGAAGATTTATCATTTTCACTGGTAATATAATAATATAATAAGGAAGTAGTCCTAAGTAAAAACACTAGAAGACTGCCAGATACTACTCAGGACCTTTTAGAGGACATAATGTAACAATATTTTTAGAGATGTCAAATAATTGGAGCTTTATCGTTAGAAGTTTGGACTATGCTGTTCAACTTGATAGCTAAACTGTCAAAGTCAGTACAAACTGAAATATGTACTTTGAGAAGGCTAAGACCTTAGATTCTCCTCGAAACTAATGTAATTCTTATGTTAAAGATCTAAGAAATGAGTGTGAATCACTCTGTTCTCAGCATCCTACTACAATGTCACAAGATCAAAAAATCAAGAACTGGGGTAGACAGAGAAGAAATCATTTTCAACAACCCTCTCCCACCTGGCAGCAAAATGTACCAAACATTTTTTTCATTTACCCTCATGTAATAATGGCATTTTAATTCCAGTTTTTATGAATATTAATGATTACTTCAGCAATTACTTTTTAATCATGGAATTCTATGATCCTGAGTAGTAATAAAAGCTTATGGTTTATATAAAATTGTTCACAGCAATACATAACTTCTCTAACTTCTTTTCTAGTAAAATTAGGTAGGCCAGGTACTTTTCATATATTAGTTCATAAAACCGTCATTATTTCCCCATGAGGTTTGTCTCTACTTTATATATGAGGAAACTGAGGCCCAGAGAAAATATATATGGAGAAGGAAATGGCAACCCAATCCAGTATTCTTGCTTGGAGAATCCTGTGGACAGGGGAGCCTGGTGGGCTGCTGTCCATGGGGTCGGACAGAGTTGGACATGACTGAAGTGACTTAGCATGCATGCATTGGAGAAGGAAATGGCAACCCACTCCAGTATTCTTGCCTGGAGAATCCCAGGGCCAGAGGAGCCTGATGGGCTGCCGTCTATGGGGTCGCACAGAGTTGGACATGACTGACATGACTTAGCGGCAGCAGCAGAGAGAATATATAAATCATCCATGGACACACAGATAACAAGAAGTTGCAAGGCAAGACTTAAGTCCCATTACTAGGACTCCAGAACTGGATTGGTACAAACTGTGCTACACTGCTTCTCTTTTCTGTTTCATGAACAATGATGTAAACTGCGCAGAGGTAACTGATATATAGAAACTTTTCTTAAAAGTCAATTAAAGAAAATTCACCTACTCGATAGCTCTAATAAATCATGTTTAATGGATTGATTTCTGACATATTAGTTCAACTTACAAAATTTACAAGAAGAAAATATATGTGTGTGATTTGTAGAGGTTCTGCTATAGTTAATAGAAGTATATCATGAATGATGCAAAAATAGTTTCTACAGAGACCATTTTAATGTATACCTAGCATACTACCAGGTATCAAGCATCAAATAGATGATATTTTATCTATAATTATTACTTCATATATTAAAATCCAAAAGCATTTAATGGAAAATATTCTAATTATATCTCTTATCACATTTATGATTTCTGGTGTCATTATATCATATCTTACATAAAAGTAGTCATAGAATAAACCTCTTAGATGTATAAAACTATTAATAACAAAAACAACCTGTCTCACTTTTTATGTGTTCCCAGTTCAATTAACTCCCTTATCAGAGCACAGAGTCCTAGGCACTCACCTGCTGACATATGCTTTATATTGCGTATCAGAAAAACTGGTTAAGAGGGCAGAAGTGAAGTGAACTGAAAGTCGCTCAGTCGTGGCTGACTCATTGCAACTCCAAGGACTATACAGTCTATGGAATTCTCCAGGCCAGAATACTGGAGTGGGTAGCCTATCCCTCCTCCAGGGGATCTTTCCAATCCGGGGATTGAACCCAGGTCTCCTGCATTGCAGGCAGATTCTTTACCAGCTGAGCCACCAGAAAAACTGGGCTCTGGTATCCAGATGACACTTTGTATTTAATTTTCAGCACACTTCAGGATTTTAAGTGATTCCGAATGACTAGCTTCTGAAACTCCTTTGAACTAAAGTACCTTAAATTTTACTTAGATTATTTCCAAGTGCCTCCATCTGTGCATTTATAGCAACCTAGACAATAGCTCTTTATTTCTAAGAGTTTCCTGGAAACCAGAATTCCCCTCTCCCAAAAGTAGTTTAACAAAAATAAGTGAAAGAAGCTCTAAATAACTTTAGTTTTAGAGATTATTTCTTTCAAAGCTATACTTTTCAAGTCCTCTTGACTTTTGAACTGTTTTTGATATCAAGTTCTACTTAAATAGTACTTTCCCACTAAAGAGTGTAAAGCATCTTATTTAAGGGTAAATTTACATATTCAAAAAATTTTAACCTTAGGTCTTAACTACATTTCCACATGTGCAGATCTTCCCTCATCATGGCTTGTAGTACAACTATACAACATAGATCTTAATGATGCATCTGTTTTATCAATAGGGGTTTTTTAAGGGTTGCCCAAATCATTTGCTTCTCAATTCTTGGCCAGAAAACAAAACTGTTCACTGCACCAATACAAAATATAATAAAAGTTCAGGGGGGATCGGGATGGGGAATACGTGTAAATCTATGGCTGATTCATATCAGTGTATGACAAAACCCACTGAAATGTTGTGAAGTAATTAGCCTCCAACTAATAAAAAAAAAAAAAAAGTTCAATACTAGTAGACACAACTCACTTCTACTACTTACATGTATTGCCTAATATGCGTCAGGCACTATTCTAACTACACACAGTAACTCATTTAATCCTTAAGATAACACTAGAGGTAAGTAGTGTAATTGTAACATTTTAAAGACAAGGCAAGAAAGCACAGAAAGGTTGACTGACTTGTCCACGACCCTAAGTTGCAGAGTTAGGATTCAAACTCTAGTAGCCTACTTCTAGAGCCTGGACAAGTAACTTACCACTGTGCACTTTCTTAAAAGGAAAAGTGACCTGACATTGTGACAGATCTAAAACCACACCAATGCTTTTAATTATCTAACTAGTACATTTCCCAGCAAAGTCAAGTCCAGGGAAACCAAGGGCACTGTCTTTACCCACACCAAAGTTTATTCTCTGAAGCCATTTGCCAAGCAATCACTTATTCTGTCACTTAACAAGCATTCTTTGAAAGCCTATTGTGTGCCTCATTGTCATCCTGCTCAGTCGTGTCCAAATCTTTGCAACACTATGGTCTGTAGCCCACCATGCTCCTCTCTCCATGGGATTTTCCAGGCAAGAATACTTGAGTGGGTTGCTATTTTCTTCCCCAGCTAATTTTCCTGACCCAGGGATCAAGCTCACGTTTCCTACATCTCCTGCATTGGTAAGCAGATTCTTTACCACTGAGACACCTGGGAAGTCCATTGTATGTCTCACAGGGTGCTAAATAATGGGGTTGTAATAAAAGATAAACCCAAGTTGACCTCCCAGAACTGATATTCTCTCTTCCAATACTTCCATGTTGGTTGAGGATCTCTTACATTTTCTTTATGACCTTGAGTGTTCTATGCCCTCACTGACTTGTCTCTGGATGTAGGCATCATTTCAACCTCTCTCTCTTCACTAACATATTTAGATTACCTTTTTAATTTCCCCAACACCATCATCCAAGCTTAGGTCTTTACTAATAACCCACAATTATATTATTATAATGGTCATATGTTTTGTTCTCTCTCTATACTCAATCTTGCTCTAAAGCACCTATTAACAGCATCTTGACCCCTTGCCCAAACACTAAATTTGATTCACTAGTGACAGTTTAATAAGGTTAAAATTCCTTCATGTAGTATTAATACTGCTTACAATCTGATCCTTAATCAACCAGACCAATCTTGCCTCCTACCATCTGCTTTACATGCACTTCAGCCTAATAAAAGGTCTATTTGCAAGTATTACCTGCTCACTACTTGATCATGTTGACATGTCTCTTGGAAATGTGATTTTTCATGGCATGAAATATCTCCACCCAAGGCTGCACTATGAAATTTTGGGAGGCCCGGTTCAGAAGTCACTTATTTCATGAAACTCGTTTGAGCCCACTAGTTAGAAGTACTGTCTTCAGTCTCTAAACAGTGATAGTTCCATCTATGCGTCATCTGATGCTCACTTGCGTTGCGTTATCAATGCATATCCCCCCCTCTTTTCACTGTTGTATCACTAAGAAGAGGGCAATTTCCTTAACAACATGTATACAGATATTAAATATATATAACATGGTGCTCTGAATAGAGATTAAGTGTTCTGTGAAATATTGTTTGAATAAGTAAAGCCATGAAAAAACCTTCAGGTTGTGTGTCCAGATTTTTTTAAAAACATCTGTGTAACATTATCATATTTGCTGTTATAAAAGTGTCATATGAAAATTATTTAGAAGGAAGCAAAACTGGACCTAAGGAGTATGAAATGACTTTATATTCACATGATTTATTTAAGGTTAGGTTCTTTTGCCATTTTTTATTGCTGTTGTAGATGTTAGTATTTTTCAAGAAAATTATTTGGAAATTAGAGGTCAGAGAGAAAGTAAAGAATATGGGGAAATATCACTTGTTTTCTAGTATGAATCAGTAAACTCCAACTGGGAATACTTTTGACATGCAATTCCTAAGTTCCTATCAGAAACTTTGACAAGAGAAGCAATTATGTAAGAAAAAAAGAAAGCCTAAAAGATATGCCATCAATTCACCTCTTTCAGTACTCAAAATTTAATCTTTCAAATTAAGCTACAGACCTGAGCCACATCAGCTGAATATATCACAGAAATACTTTCTCTGTATTGAGCTTTAATGTTATTCTTTTAACTTTCATCAAAGTTTGCTTTTAGAAAAAAGCCATAGCTGAAGAATCATCTGCATTTTATGAAGAAAATGTTCATTAAATTACTCTATATTTCTATTTAACTCCAACATTAGAATTGTCTTTAAAACTCTGCTCTACTTTCTGAAAATGAGCTAGATAACTTTTTGTTTTTGACTAAAAAAAGTTCAAAGAAAACATTGATACAGAAGCAAAGCAAGTAGGTTAATAGTTATGACTGTTGTATTTGCTTCTTCTTTAATATCAAGATTGAATATAGAGATTTACTCACTCATTTATTCATTCATTAAACAAGTGTCTATTATGTTTGAATTCTAGGAATACAACAGTGAGCACTAACAGACAAAACTCTCTGGCATTGTGACTCATAGTTTTCTCTAATTCTGTGAAATAGATACTAAATAGGATGAAAGAAAAATATATAGAACATGGGATGGCAAGTTTTAAGGACAAAAATAACAAAGCAGAAAAGGAGGAGGGGGAATGATTGTGGTTTTAAACAGGAGGAAATGACATTAGATTGAAGATCCAAAGAAAGTGAGTTGCACAACTATCTGGCAGATTCCTCAAGGCTGGGAATCAAGTTATCACCTGCAAAGACATCAAGGACGTGAGTGTTCAAAGGCCAGCAGGAGACCAGGTGGTCAGAGTAGAGAGAGGGAGGAAGAGAGACGGTCAGTTGGATGAAGGCTGCAGAAGCCATTGTGAAGATTTGGGATTTCACTAATTAAGCAAATTAAGAGATGTTTACCCATCTATATTGATAGTAATTGGTTTCTAAATGATGCTTATTTGGAAGTAATGTATTTGTCAACAGGGATAAGCAAAAATTGATTCTTTAGGTATATGTGGTTGTTTTGCTTTATGGCATTCATTTTCTTAATTCATCAATTCATTTACTCAGCAAAACTATTAAGTAAAGTATGTACTATGGTGCCAACAGTGGTAATATAAAACAAAATAAATATTTTTTAAAATGTCTATTTAGTGACAGAGATAAATAATTATTTTTTTATTAAAATATTTCTTCTATATCTTTTAGGTAAAGAAAACTATAAAACATGATCGGGGAGGGGGTTGATAATATTTGTGCACTTCAGAGAGATCAACGTGGAGAAGAGATTTGAATGAAGCATGATTGGACACAGGGAGATGAATTAGAAAGCTATAAAAATGAATAAAATCTGAAGTAAGATATTAACAGAGGGTAGAAAGCTAAGTAGAAAGTTATAGGCCATTTTTAGAATGAAGAATTGACAGGACTTCATGACTAAATAGGTGTGGGTGGTGTGAGAGGGGGATGAATCAAGAATAACTCCCAGTTTTCTAACATGAGCAACTAAGGGGAGGGTGGTTACAATTAGTGAGTTCAGTTTAGGACAACTTGAGACATTCTGGTAAGCGGTGATTAGCTAGTAGTTGATATCCTGAAAATAATTAAGATAATCCAGAGAGAGGGGGCTCAGTTAAAAGGTTCAAGGACAGAAATCCAGGAATACCAACATTTAAATAGTGGGCAAAGAAAGAGTTACTCATAAAAGAATTGAAATGAATAAACAGAGGAGGTTTTCACAGAAGCGATAGGGAAGATGGGTTTCATGTTTTTCCATATTGTAATCTGTGTCTATCCACAGTGACAAATTCAACATGATTATTCATTTAACTTTAATCGAACTGTTTACATGAAACATTTCAGATCAAAAGTACCCACTTTTATAAAAATCATTAGAAATTAAAATAGATTCTCCTGAGTTTAAAATGTTGTATATGTATTTAACCACTGTTGACTACTCATCCTAAAAATTTAATCCTGAAATTAAAATACACTGTAGATTTATTTATTTCAATCCTTCAAAAGTAGTCACTTTGTGTGCTTTTTAACTTTTAATTTATTAAAACAAGTTACTACATATCAAATAATATAAATTCCTTTAAAAAAAAGAAGCACCAGTGCTGCAAAGAGATGAAAATATGCCTTACAAAAAGATGAAAACATGTGCTAAGGAATCAGAAAATTCCAGGCTACAGTGTGAGATCTCAAAATCACAGCTTTTCTATGAAAACGAAGTTAATATATATTCTGAAATCATGAGGATTTAAATGGATTATAAAACTAATAGAAATCCTGTGCTTTAAAGAACACATATCAATTTGTTGTTGTTCAAGTGCCAAGTTGTGCCCAACTCTCTGTGACCCCATCAACTGCAGCACGTGAGGTTTCTCTGTCCTCAACTATCTCCCAGTGTTTGCTCAAACTCATGCCCACTGAGTCAGGGATGCCATCAACCATCTCATCCTCTGTCACCCACTCAGCTCTTGCCCTCAACCTTTCCCAGCATCAGGGTCTTTTCAAATGATTTGGCTCTTTGCATCACGTAGCCAAAGTTTTGGAGCTTCAGCTTCAGCATCAGTCCTTCCAATGAATATTCAGGGTTGATTTCCTTTAGGATTGACTGGTTGGATCTCCTTACAGTCCAGGGGACTCTCAAGAGTCTTCTCCAACACCACAGTTTAAAGTTTAAAGCAGTTAAAGCAAGAATTCTTCAGTGTTCAGCCTTCTTTATGGTCCAAATCTCACAGCCACACATGACTACTGGAAAAACTATAACTCTGACTAGATGGACCTTGGTAGGCAAAGTAATGTCTTTGTTTTTAATACACTGCCTAGGTTTGTCCTAGCTTTTCTTCCAAGGAGCAAGCATCTTTTAATTTCATGACTAAAGTCACCATCCTAAGTGATTTTGGAGCCCAAGAAAATACAGTCTGTCACTGTTTTCATTGTTTCCCATGAAACAATGAAATGTTTCCCATTGTTTCCCATATTTGCCATGAAGTGATGGGACTGGATTCCATGATCTTAGCTTTTAATGTTGAGTTTTAAGTCAGCTTTTTCAATCTCCTCTTTCACCTTCATCAAGAGGCTCTTGAGTTCCTCTTGGCTTTCTCCCATAAAGGTGGTGTCATCTGTATATCTGAGGATATTGATATTTCTCCAAGCAATCTTGATTTCAGCTTATGCTTTTCCAGCCCAGGATTTCCCATGATGTACTCTGCATATAAGTTAAATAAGCATGGCAATAATATACAGCCTTGCCATACTCCTTTCCCAAATTTGAACCAGTCTGTTATTCCCTGTCCGGTATAACTGTTGCTTCTTGACCTGCACACAAGTTTCTCAAGTGGCAGGTAAGGTTGTCTGGTATTCCCCATCTCTTTAAGCATTTTCCACAGTTTGTTGTGATCCACACAGTCAAAGGCTTCCTCACAGTCAATGAAGCAGAAGTAGATGTTTCTCTGGAATTCTCTTGCTTTTTTATGATCCAACAGATGTTGGCAATTTGATCTCTGGTTCCTCTGCCTTTTCTAAATCCAACTGGAACATCTGGAAGTTAGTGCACCTACTGCTGAAGCCTAGCTTGAAGGATTTTGAGCATTACATTGCTAGCATGTGAAATGAGTGTAATTCTGTAGAGTTTGAACATTCTTTGGCACTGCCCTTCTTTAGGATTGGAATGAAAACTGACCTTTTCCAGTCCTGTGGCCATTGCTGGGTTTTTCAAATTTGCTGGCACACTGAATGCAGCACTTTCACAGCATCATCTTTTAAGATTTGAAATAGCTCAACTGGAGTTCTATCAACTCCACTAGCTTTGTTCATACTGATGCTTCCTAAGGCCCACCTGACTTTGCACTCCAAGATATCTGGCTCTAGGTCAGTGATCACACCATCATGGCTATCTGGGTCATTAACATCTTTTTTTGTATAGTTCTGTTTATTCTTGCCTCCTCTTCTTAATATCTCCTGCTTCTGTTAGGTCCATACCATTTATGTCCTATATTATGCCCATCTTTGTTCCCTTGGTATCTCTAATTTTCTTGAAGAGAACTCTAGTCTTTCCCATTCTATTGTTTTCCTCTATTTCTTTGCATTGTTCACTTAGGAAGGCTTTCTTATCTCTCCTTGCTGTTCTCTGGAACTCTGCATTCCGATGGGTATATTTTCCTCTTCTCCTTTGGGCTTTTGCTTCTCTTCTTTTCTCAGCTATTTGTACGGCCTCCTCAGACAACCATTTTGCCCTTGCATTTCTTTTTCTTGGGGATGGTTTTGATCACTACCTCCTGCACAATATTATGAACCTCTGTCCATAGTTCTTTAGGCACTATCTATTAGATCTAATCCCTTGAATCTATTTGTCACTTCCACTGTATAATCATAAGGGATTTGAATTAGAGCATACCTGAATGTCTTAGTGGTTTTTCTCCACTTTTTTCAATCTAAGTCTGAAGTTTGCAATAATAATACAAATTTAGTAAAAAGGAATAAATTGTCTATGAAAGTCTAAATAACTTTTAGCACATTTTCTGAAATCATTTTTTGAGAAGAGTCACAATAGATATTAGTTTTTCAGATAAGCAGGAATTGTAATCTAAATTCTGGAATAAGACTATTTAAGAGGTTGCTGTATCAGCAGGTAAGTTCTCCTTTATTGTTACAGCATTTATACCTATCCTTTGTGTTATAATAACATGTGAACAAAGGTCTTACAGAGAGGTTATTATGAAACCATGAGCTATACTATCACTATACTTAACATTATAACCAAAATTACAACTTAGTCAATTGTAACTAGAAGAAAATTACAGGTTGTACCAAGTGTAGCAGATGTACAGAAGACTGTAGCAGCTGTTAGAAATCTTGAATATTATACCTTATGAAATTATATTTTCAGCTAACATAAATGCTGAAACAGGTTATTCATTCTAAGAACTTTTTCTGGGGACAAACATTTTCCTGTGCATCAGATTGAGCCTAGCTACTAGAAAAGCCTTCTATACAAGTACATTTGAAAGTTCAGAACTGTAAATGGAGTATATAGTACCACTTAATTAATCTAAGGATATAATAAGTGAATAATCATGCCTCTATTCACCTGAGTATGATGCACAAGACTTATTAGGAGACCTTTGATATATAATACTTTGTGTGTTATTGACTGTTCTAATATATGTTAATTTATCCACAACCATTAATGATAAATTTGACTACCTGGGACCTCAATCTGATATCTATGGCCCAGAACCCTTTAAATCAGCTAACCCATCACTCTGGTAGAAAACCTACCTGTCACTGAGGGAGTTGTCAGTGCCTTAAGGAAACAACCCTGTCTTCAATGAGCTGATTAAATTGAAAGTTAGTGATATTCTGTGCTCATTCATTATTTTTTTATTTATTTTTAATTGAAGGATAATTGCTTTACAATATTATGCTGGTTTCTACCATACATCAACATTAAGCAACCATAGGTATACATATGTCTGGTCTTGCCAGACGTTGCAAATGGTAAAGAATTCACCTGCCAATACAGGAGATGCAAGAGACATAGGTACAATCCTTGGGTCGAGGGATCCTTGGGTTGGGAGTATCCCCTGGGCAAAGAAATGGCAACCCACTCCAGTATTCTTGCCAGGAGATTTCCATGGACAGAGGAACCTGGCAGGCTACAGTCCATGGGGTCACAAAGTGTCAGACACAACTGAGCATGCCCACATTAGACGTTATACATGTGTCCCCTCTCTTTTGAACTTCCTTCCCACCTCCCATCCCATCCAAGCCCTCTAGGTAGTCACAGAGCACTGGTATGAGCTCCCTGAGGCATTTGCAGGGCAGCAATAGAGATGCAGATAAGAAACATTATTTTTAAGTAGTGTTATGAATTCAGTAATCTCTCTAGCAGTGTTTAACAACAGCTCCATGTTACGCAAAAAATATGAAAGCTAAAGTAAAGGAAACAAGTTCCAGGGGTACCCTTTAAAGTTCTGAGGGCACAAGCACACTCTGTGAATCAGACATTTTCTTGCTCTACATCTGGTCCTAAGGATTCCAGATAATATACTTTAATATGTCAGGCATTTCCTCACAGATAAATAGCTTAAAATTGTGTGATGGAACAAGAAAGACATCATCATTAATAACTGGATAAGGATCATGTTGGTTTCCCAGTTGATAATGGGGGCCATTGCATAAATGTAAAACATTTAAGATGCAAGGTGTCCTGCTTGCTATCACAAATTTGATTTGGACGTATCATGAAAATGACAAGCCAGCATTATGCTTCTTCTCTTCTGTAATATTTATTTTCTTTCATCTTCCTCCCTCAGTTTTTATGAATTCTGATGAAAAGATCAGATGTAATATTTTCCTCAATGGATTAAAAATTACATATCTGTAATTTTAAACAACATACAATTGTGAAATTATTAAAATATTAACAATGATGCAAATGAAGACCTCTGAGACGCTTCAGTAGATGCAGTTATAGACAGGGTTAACCAATATGATAAACTAATATGGTGAGAAAAATAAATGAGTCCTGTAACATTAAAATACAAGTAGAAGTCATGCCCTGTTATATTTTTTTAAGTACACCATGTAATGTTAGATTGTAAGCACACAATTCAACACAGCAAACAGTCATTGGACAACTAAGCCATATACCAAAGATACAAAGATGAGAAGAACTAGACTGAACCTTTAAAAAGCTAACAATCTTTCTGAAGAGACAGACAATAAGCCACTAAACATGAAACAATATAAACATTTTAAATTTTTTTAGATTTCAAAATATTGCATGGAAGAAGTAGACCTTTTTACAGACACAATGATAAACGTAGATTTTTATTGATGCTAAGGATAAGTGTTATTTGTGTCATGGAGATACTCAGGGTGTTTTAGTTGGATGAGCAGAAATAAGTAGAAAATGGCAGTACATAATTACATAAGTTGGACTGAGAACTGAGACATTTAGCCAAAAATGATTCTGAAGCATTCTCTGCCAGAGCAAACCGTTCAGAAATGAACCAAAGCTGTTAGAAAACAATGGCTGAGTTGATAAGCTAACACCTGAATGTGAAACTGCAATAGCTTGACAGGGAGTTCAGGCTCCCCGAGCTGTCCTAAGGGGATGTGTGTTACCTGTATTGTTATTGTAAATAACAGAAAATACCAAAAATCACCTGAACATTCAGTAGTATTTACTGTATACCTATCTTGCATACAACACCAGAAGGGACACTAAAAAAGTAATCACGACCCATTTTTGCATGACGAAAATTTTCTTCCAGTCCCCTCTTCTTTCATTTATGAAATAGTTTCCAGACATAGTTTGGACAACAGATACAGGAACTTAATGACTCCTAAATGCTATAGAAATGAAATCCCAGCTGTATGTCCATTTTCAGACTCATGGTTTTCAGCTATCTAATACCTCTAAGCTATTAAAGTTTACATATGTTTGTTAATTTATTCAGCAATTCTTTCATTCAAGTCAATAAAACTGAGTTCCTATCACGTGTGAGCCCTTGATGATTCATAGATGAATAAGATAATATCTTAACTCCAGAAGCTTAGAATCTAGTACCAAAAGGAAGGCAAATAATTCCCAAAAGTGCTTTAGCTGATATAATGTATTATGTGTGGTGTGTCATAGGACGTAAGTTTATAAGACTGAATTCTCTCCAGTAGGATCAGGATTGGCTTCATTGAGGAAATAATGCTTGTGCTAGGGGGTCAAAAAGCTTGTGAAGGTAAAACAGCAAGATGCATAGGCCAAACATAGTAGTTTGGTGATATTTAAGTTAAAGTATCTGAAATTGCATTAGTTAAAGGATTGTTTTTGTTGTTTAGTTGCTAAGTCATGTCCAACTCTTTTGTGACCCCACAGACTGTAGCCTGCCAGGCTCCTCTGTCCATAGGTTTCCCAGACAAGAATATTGGAGCGGGTTGTTTTCTTCCTTCTCCAGGGGATCTTCACAAAGCAGAGATCAAACTCACATCTCCTGCACTGGCAGGCAGATTCTTTACCACTGAGCCACAAGGGAAGTCCATGTTTTAGGTATACATGAAAACAAATAAACCCAGAAGTTGGGAGGTCAATCAGAGGGCCTCTGCAGCAGTGGGAATGAGAAGCAATGAGAGACTGAATCAAGAGGCCAGTTTTGTGATGAGAGTCACAGTGGAATGAAGTTTGAAAGATAAGATAGAGAGAACTGTCTATCATTTGGATATGAGATATGAATAAAAGGAAGGATTTGACACCCAAGTTTCTGGCTTGGCTAAGTAATCGGAAGGTGATGGTATTGGGGAATAAAGGGACTGTCGTATGGTTTAAGCTGCAGATATGGTGAGCTATGTCCTTTAGGCAATGTGAATTTTTAGGTCTGGAACTTAAGAAATTTGGGGTCATCAATATATAAGACTTTGTGAAAGAATGGAAGTGGATCAAATAGTTGAACATGTCAGATGAAAAAAATGTGAAAAGCAAGACTGTGAGGATGCCCAGGATTGTCAGTAGCTGGGAGAAGGATACAACTCATAAGGGAGACAGAACGAAACAGCAAAGAGACTGGAGAAAGGTAAGAATAGGGACGCTACCAGTGGAAAGGAAAAGGTGGCCAGCAAATGTGGTTGCCAGAGGGAGGAAAAAAAAAAAAAAGAGAGACCTAAAAGGGTTTGTTAAATTCAGAAACCAAGAATTTCATGGTGTCCACTGTCAGTGCTTAGAGAGTAAATAGGAGTTAAAGCCTTTGTTCAAACAAAAATGTCAGGGATTAGGAAGTAGATAAAGGGAAATGGACTGGATGGTTTGACTGTGTTTTCCTGATACAAATTTGAATGCGTTCAAAGACTGTAAAAAAAGGAAGCAAACAATGTGAAAGCTGGGCAGCCAGGTGCCAGCCCCAGAGAAACCAACAATTCATGGAAACACAGAGGAGGACAGTTTAAACAGGAGTCGATCCATGTTAAACAGAGGGAGTGAAGTCAGGAGAGGCGTAGGTAAATTATCTCCAGGTGTGACGCCTAGGAGCTGAAGGACTTCATAACTCAAGGCTGTTTCTTTTTCCTGTGAAATAAAACCCCGGTCTACTGCCAACTTTCTCCCTTATTTCCTGTACCTGAAGGTACATGTGCCAAGGACACTAGCTCAACATCACAAAGATGGTGAATGGTATGAAAACACCCCAAGGAGTTTACATTAGCTACATAGACCCTGATCAGTGAAAATGTAGTCCCTTATGTTCAGTAGCAAAACAATTATAGAACCACAGTACCTATGGTTATGTGCTGAATTAGCCAAAACATGCTGTTGAAACTCTTGTGTGTCCCAAATGAAAAAATGGTCTAAGAAAAATCTTCCTGAGGGAGTAGGTTTTCCTCCCAAGCTGTCATTTATCCCTTTTCCTATTTCTTCTAGCATAGAGTTTATCTGGATTATTTTTCTTCTCAACCTGATGCAGTAACACCTCTGGATCTCACATCTTTCATCAGACTCATTGATGTGCTGTTGACTCAGTCTGCTAGATCATTAACAAGGATTTTTTTTTTTTTAGGAAAAGTTAACACCAGTTCTTGCTGTGATAGTTATCTCTCACTCCTCCAAAGAGAATCATCCATCTTTGTAAGCCTGTTCGTCAATCATTGGTATTTGTGCTTTGTCCTTGCTGACAGTCTTCAGTCAATGTGACTGAGTTACATGCAGGCCAGCTCAATACTGCAGCTTAATTTTGATACTGGAGACTATTTTCTCTGTTTACTTCCATGATTCCAAACATTATGTTTTGTAGGCAATTTAACAACTGGGGAATTTTAATGTAAAAATAATTTGCTTTCTTTTTTAAAAAAATTGAGTATCTGGAGTGTAAGTGAACTTTTCAAGGCAGATCAAAGAAAAGAAAGACAATACCAGTTTTGAATCTCTTTGACCTGTAACACTTAATATGAGTGTTTTTCTTTTTTTTTTTTTCCATTTATTTTTATTAGTTGGAGGCCAATTACTATACAATATTGTAGTGGTTTTTGCCATACATTGACATGAATCAGCCATGGATTTACATGTGTTCCCCACCCTGACCCCCCCTCCCACCTCCCTCCCCATCCCATCCCTCTGGGTCATCCCAGTGCACCAGCCCTGAGCACTTGTCTCGTGGATCCAACCTGGACTGGCAGTTAACACAGAAAAAATAAATAAATAAACTTCTATGACTTAGAACTTAATCCACGGTACTTCAAAGTGCTTAAGCAAAGTTCATTTGCAAGGACCCTAGAAATCTATTTGATTCTCATCTAACCCATACAGTTTTTTTCCTTTACTTTTCAAAGAATGGAGGGTGAGAGATTTGTGTTGTTTCAACATTATATAAATGTTTATTTCTTATAGAGTTTTAAAATTATCTAGCATTGTGATATGAGAATACAAAGTAGCACTAACTCGTCAGAAATTAATGAAAACCTGTTTTTAAAAATAGGACAAATGGAGCGGATACGGTTTGTCTAAGAGTAAAATCAATATTAGAAAGATCACATTTGATGCTATCTGGTAAGTTTCCCACATTTTCCACTGAGTGAAATCCCTGTAAGTGTTCATTATGAGTAGTGATAGCTGTCTCTCTGGCCAAGAGTCATGGTTTGCCTTCATTGACATAGCTTATATTACACTGAGTCTATAAAATGAATGCAAAAGCTATGATAACTTCTGTTTTTAATGACTTGCCCAATTTTTTAAAAGGATTCATAAGGATGACATAAGGATAAAGTAACTTAATAGGTGTTATGCTTGATAAAAAGCATGATTCCCCTCAGTACAATGGAAAAATCTTTGAAGTCAAGAAAGAATTGGATTTAACTTTCAGTAACCTCAGCTCTTGCGGAGAAGGCAACGGCAACCCACTCCAGTACTCTTGCCTGGAAAATCCCACGGGCAGAGGAGCCTGGTGGGCTGCAGTCCATGGGGTCGAGAAGAGTCGGACACGACTGAACGACTTCACTTTCACTTTCACGCATTGGAGAAGGAAATGGCAACCCACTCCAGTGTTCTTGCCTGGAGAATCCCAGGGACGGGGGAGCCTGGTGGGCTGCCGTCTAAGGGGTCGCACAGAGTCGGACAGACTGAAGCGACTTAGCAGCAGCAGCAACCTCAGCTCTTCCATTTCCTACTTATACAACTTGACGTAAATTTCTTACATTCTTGAAACCTATATTTCCTCATTGGCAAAATAAGAGTAATTAGATTTACCTCACTTGGCAGCCTGTGAAAATTAAATTAGATTTGATATCTAAAGCACCTTGCACAAAGATAAAAACATACAGTATATGCTCAATAAATCGGAATTTGCTTCCTTCCCATACATCCTCAATAACATAGGTGCCAGATATCAAAGCACTGAATACATATAAAAATCATCAGGTACCTGATACTAATTAGTTAATTCCTAGATGCAGTAAATATTGAAACATACAAAAAAAAAATTACATTGTCTTCCAGTACAAATAAGAAATTATCTGAATCTAGCTTTGCATAGTGCAAAATGAACTAGATCAGATAGTTTTTCTATTTGCACACATATATATAGATTCTCCACTGCCTCATCAACATCCATTAGTTACTGAATTTTGTGAACTGTCATTGCAACATTACAACAATGTCTTGTTGCACTAATTTTATAAATGTTTACAGTGCAATACATGTTATTTTTCAGAGACAAACCAAAGTTTAATTTCTCAAGGTTCATGCTGTTTGCTTTAGCAGCATTTGATGAAGGATCTTTTATATACATTTGTAATAGATGAAATAAACCAGATTGTAAATCCTTTGCCTTTCTTTTTTAAAGCAAACCATGTATCAGTTTTTTTTTTTTTTCTTTTTCCTTTTTGGTCCAAACTGTGTAGGATAAGTTAAACTGCATTTCATTAACCAACATGAGTGCATTTCTATAAGTATAGTTATGTTGAAACAAAATTTTTAAAAGCAAAAAAGTATTCTATTCCCTTCCTAGACAATGTTCTTCCTTGTTTTCAAATTTATTCAAACATGTATTGAACTATGCAATAGCTAATGAACTTTCAGTCCAGAGACCTTGTTTCATTTTCATAGCCTGAAATATTGTCTGCCCTTTTTTACCCCAATTTACTGTACACTTTAAACAACTGTCATCTCAGGATCTGTTGCTACCATAAATCTAATATGATGGGTTTCAAGGTTCAGCATACAAGGGTAGATGTGAGAAAATAGCATTTTGATCACTCAGTTTTCACTACCACAGTAACTGCACCAGGGATTGGGAATCTTATCTAACCTAACTTCAGTTAACTCTAAGCTGCATACACTGCCACAACCTCCTTGCAGAGGTATAAGAAGAAAAAGAAGAAAGAAGAGGATCATCACTGTCTTTGATTCCATTGGCATATACTTTTTGCTATCAGCATCCATTATACATTTTATATATCTATAACCTCCGCCACCCTCACAAGACAT
Source organism: Dama dama (assembly GCF_033118175.1). Lineage (NCBI taxonomy): Eukaryota > Metazoa > Chordata > Mammalia > Artiodactyla > Cervidae > Dama > Dama dama. Next base: position 26,718,366 of record NC_083695.1, read on the forward strand.
CAGAAAAAAATATAAATAGTTTCAGCGGAAAGGATTGGAAGCATTGTACTGGAAATACTATAAACTGGGAAAGAAGGTAAATACACGTTGTCTCCATTATCTATCATTCTAAACTCCTCCTGAATAAGCAGAAACAGGGACTCAAATTGTGGCAGGACTTCTAGACCCGAAAGCATGACCCACTGGGTTAATACAACCAGCAGACATTCCAAAAGAGGGATTTAGGGGAAAAAATCAGAGTCAAGGATTAAACAGCCCAACAGAAGCATCAATCTAATAGGGCTTGGAAGATACTTAAAAACTGGGTATAAAACTATGGAAATGGAATCCAGATACAATGGTGAGAGAGATGGGTCTGAAATAGGAAGAAGTAAAATTTGTGTGTTCACCTGTTGGAACAGGGAGAGAGTAGCGATTAAGAGTGAGCAGTGGTTAAGACTGAGTAGTAGTTAGGAGTGCCGGCTTCAGAGTCCCAGAGTTTATAACCCTGACCCACCACCCATTAGCTAGTTATATAATCTTGCTGAGTATCAGTTTCCTAAGAGGTAAAATATGTACAATAACTGTTCCTACTTTATTGGGGTCAATATGAGAATTAAATACATTTACAATGTTTAGTGTAATGTTTGGCCCTTCCTAAGTGCTCAGCAAATGTTAGCTAGTATTATCAGATCTACTGGAGCTTTAATAGGACTTTCTGGGTAAGTAGATAGGAAATTGGGGACCAAACACTTTCGGGTAGCTATCTTCTTTTGATATCAGGTAATTGAAGGAGAAGATAAAAGAGGTCAGGGGTGCATAAAGAAGAAATAATTATAAGTTGCGATGGAGAATACAGAGAGGAGAAAAGAAATAGTCTCTTTTTGTAAATATTGCTCCAATGAACCATGTTTTCAGGCCCAGAGATCCTGCCTGAATCTGATTCCCTGATTCTACTTATTCAAAAACAGACTTTAGGCCGAGGATAATAGAAACAAAATGCTCATGCAGTGCATTTATTTTCTTCTGTCACATAGCATCTCCAGTAAAATTCTTTCACTCCTTTCTGATGAAATTATCAATTTCCTGGAATCTTATTAGAGTTATGGAGTCTCTGAATGTGTAAAATACCAATACAGAATAAGAATAATTTTAGTGAAAAGTATTGACCAGTGGTATCAAGGACAGACATGCTCCTCTTCTTTCCAGGAATTCTCTTATGTCTCTGGGAGGCGACTGTGGCAGTGTCTCTTAGCTTGGAGTTGAGTGAAGTTAAACTATAAGAGAAAAGATACAAAGCAAGAGGGAAGACATGAAAGGAGAGTGCTATGTGTAAAAGAATACCATAAAGAGAAGGTGTTAACATGGAAATATTTAAATATAGTTACTGGCAAAAGTGTTACTGCAGTATTTTGTGCAGTTTGGCACAAGAGGAAAAGATTAGCAATAAATAAACAGAAAGATGTTTGCTTCTTATCTGGCCACTTGTCTATTCAGTTCTTATACCTTTCCCTTCTTCCTTTTAGCCTCTAAAATAGATAATAAAAGGTGCCAAAGATTCAAGGTGCTCCTAGGAGGTCCCATATGTTCATGAAATAAATACCAATACATTTTCAAATGCTAAAATAATCAACCTAAAAGTTATTTCGTCTGATTAAATTAAACCAAAAGTTCCTTCTAGTTTTCCAAGGCAGTTTTCTCCATATCTCTTCTCCTCCATAGTAACATATCCCCCTAGAAATTAAAGCTTCAACCATTCTTCCTGCCCTTAATTCAATGTCATCCTAAAACAAAACAAAACAAACAAGATCAAAGGGTCCTAACATCCCCACGTATTGAAAGAAAATCTTGGGTTACTGAGTATTGTTGCTGCTGTTCACTTGCTAAATTGTGTCTGACTCTTTGTGACCCCATGGACTGCAACATGCCAGCCTTCCCTGCCCTTCATTCTCTCTCAGAGTTTGTCCAGACTCATGTTCATTGAGTCGGTGATGCCATCCAACCATCTCGTCCTCTGCTGCCCCCTTATCTTTCTGCCCTTAATCTGTCCCAGCATCAGGGTCTTTTCTAATGACTCAGATCTTTGCATCAGGTGGCCAAAGCATTGGAGCTTCAGCTTCAGCATCAGTCCTTCCAATGAATATTCAGGGTTGATTTCCTTTAGGATCGACTGATTTGATCTCCTTGTGACCCAAGGGACTCTCAAGAGTCTTCTCCAGCAAAACAATTCAAAAGCATCAATTCTTCTGCACTCAGCCTTCTTTATGGCCAACTCTCACACCTATAAATGACTACTGGGAAAACCATAGCTTTGACTATATGGACCTTTGTTGGCAAAGGTTAATGAATGAACTGTCTGAAATAGTGAAGTGATGTAGAACAGAGTGAATATTAGATTGTCAAGAGAGATAAAGGATATGCTTTTCCTAGAAATTAAAAAAAGGGGGGGAAATTTTCTATCTTAAGTAATCACCTCTCTAATCAGGTTAACCTTGTCTAGATGAAAAAATAAGGCAAAATAATACAATTCTTCTTAAACAAACAGCATTCCTTCCCTGTCTCCTTTCCTTCCCTATCTCTATTCACCCCCTTCATGCCCATGGGGAATAAACAATAAATACAATAATAGGATTAACCAGGAGGACATTACCCAAGGAAAAGAATTCTGTAAAAAACAAAGCAAATTCTTCTCAAATTCTAGCAAATCAAGGAGTATCCTCAAATGTATCTCAAAGCTAGTATTTATGATTTTTGCATGGCTTTAGTAATTAATACCTAGTATTCTAGAGAAAGCAAAGCTAGTACGTAGATAGACTTCCTGAAACATGACCAATACCAAGGAAATCAATCATTCATTTTGCATTTAACATAAATATAAATGATGATGATTGTCATCCACTAAGAGATATAAGGGCTTCCCTGGTGACTCAGCTGGTATAGAATCTGCCCACAATGTGGGAGACCTGGGTTTGATCCCACGGTTGGCAAGATCCCCTAGAGATGGGGAAGGCTACCCACTTCAGTATTCTGACCTAGAGAACTTGGGTCACAAAGAGTTGCACATGACCAAGTGACTTTCACTTCAAGAGATATAAAAGCAGTAATACATGAAAATTAAGAATCCAGAAAATATTACATAGCTCCTCAATGTACCACAAGTTACTGATCAAGGCAAAAAATTAAAGTATCTGGAGCACTAATGACACATGTGATTATAACACTCTGCATGAAAAATCTCTGATTACTTTGAAAATCATGATACCTTTTACTGTGAGAAAAAGAGTATATTGTGAAGAACTGCATAGCTCTTACAATGAAATGCCAGGATCAAACATCATAAAGAGGAATACGATAAAATAAACAAAGTAGAGTACATAACAAAACATGCCAGCAATCAAACATTCTCATTCCCAAGAACTGCAACACCTCATAACATTAATGACATATAGTGTCTCTCTGTTGTTTCTGGCTTGTCTGATATTTTAAAGCATTTCTTTTAAAAATTTTCATCACCTTGCCTGGTAGCTCAGCAGTAAAGAATCTACCTTCCAGTGCAGAAGATGTGGGTTCAATCTCTGGGTTGGGAAGAATCCCTGGAGGAGGAAATGGCAACCCACTCCAGTGTTCTTGCCTGGGAAATCCCACGGACAGAGGAGCTTGGCGGCCTGCAGTTCATGCAGTTGCAAAAGTTGTACACAACTTAGCAACTAAACAACAATGACAAGGTTTCTCTGATATAACTAGATATGGTATATTTAGTATTCTTTAATGTTATCTCCTTGTAATGGGGTTAAGTATTTCTGCATCAAAATTTTACGATCATAAATGGATTTTCTTGTATCCTTATCTTAGAAAAGAAAATGGCATTAAAACCTGAGGTCTATTAAGCAACATCAGTAATCATTCCACGTAGGAAAATGTTAGCCTACCAAATGACGTAACATCATTTAGCAAAAAATAGGAAAAGATGAAGGTAGAAACAGGAAGCCGGAGAAGGCAATGGCACCCCACTCCAGTACTCTTGCCTGGAAAGTTCCATGGATGGAGAAGCCTGGTAGGCTGCAGTCCATGGGGGTCGCTGAGAGTCGTACACGACTGAGCGACTTCACTTTCACTTTTCACTTTCATGCATTGGAGAAGGAAATGGCAACCCACTCCAGTGTTCTTGCCTGGAGAATCCCAGGGACAGGGGAGCCTGGTGGGCTGCCGTCTAAGGGGTCGCACAGAGTCGGACACGACTGAAGCGACTTAGCAGCAGCAGCAGAAGCAGGAACCAAGTGCTATTTATTTCCAAATTGATCATGTAGACTATGCCTGATGTGCTAATAGGGCTCTTATTGTTCAACAAATTTAAGAGATCTCCAATAATGAGAGGAAAGTATTAAATCTGAAACTCCATTATCCAAAAAATAGTTATTTATGAGCTATAGACAAAACATAAGTTGAATTTATAATTCACATAACACTATCAGTGTAATTACTCTGTAATCAAATATATTCTTGACCCAAGACATGTATCTGTTTCCCACTTCAGAAGCATGCTCACTTGGCTTACCAATTATTAATTCTATAAAGTTTAGGTGATAAAACTTCAAGGCTTTATTTCACCAGGGTGCTTTACATTTTACTTAAAGAAAAAGGAAAATAAACCCCAAAACAATTGTCAAACTAAAAAAAAAAAATTGAATTTTTCAATGGTGGATTTTCAGGAAGGAAATAGTCCTGAGAAACTCAAATTACCCAACACAGAATATGACCTATTTGTCACCTATATATATATAGAAAATCTATGCTGCAAAGATTCTATGTGTTAGTCCTTCCAGTACAAAGGTCAAAGGTAAAGTATTGATATGTGCATGTGTTATACACAATAGATATTGCAATTAATATGTATACATGCATTGGGCACTAGTTATTACTGTAAGCCTCAGTCTTAGCTTATGATGAGTTCAAATTTAGAAATCCCTAAGTAGGCTTAGAATTAAAAGATGTACTACTTGTAACTTATTCTTAAATTCATGATCTAATGCAATCTCCATTTATAAATTAGTAGGCTATGATCTCATCAACTCATTGATTGTGACTAGGCATACATAAATCTCACATAATTTTAAAGATTATAATATTAATATATATGTTCTCCCTCTGATTTCCATTGCCTAAATTCTTTGCACTAAGGTGTGATGCTCTGTTGCACATCCTGCACATAGGATGCACGCAGAACCTGCCACGAAGAATCTGCAATGCAGGTCAGCGGGAAGCGTTATCCTTAATTTTCATATCACACCAGACACAGGAACTAATTTGTCAAATATCAAACAATTTTTACATATTCTAGACCTCCTTCCCTCCCTTTCTTGCAACTAGGTTTACTTTTTTCTTTTGCAACTGAATTGTATAGAGAGGAAAATCTATCCTTAGCTCAGCTGATGTAATTGAAAATACGCTGTATTAGATTTCTCCAAATGACTTAAGAACATTGAAAAAGAAAAAGTGCACCTTCAGGTTAGATTGCAGAATGGATAGGGAGCTTAAAAGGCGAGCTCTGACTCTGAAAATTAAATTTAACCTGCCAGTTCCTGAAGTGAAATGTAAGGCCACCTTCCTTCAGCAGCTCGAGTGGGGAGATACTGTTTTGCTGTCTCTCCAGGCTCCTTTGTACGCTGACGCTGATGTGATTCCCCAGATTCATGTCCTGTGCAGAATTTAAACTATTCTTGTAAGTAACAGCAAAAGGAGTTATTGACTTCCTCTCAGACCGAAAGCAGAAGTGACCACTTGTATCAAATAATCCACTTGGATTTTTAGCTTGTTAAAAATGGAGTGGGTTGTGATTGATGTTAATTTGTATTCAATAGTCTCATCTGTTCTGATATTTTAGGATCTTAAAATGTTTATGCAAAGCTTTGTTTGGCTTACTTACATGACAGTGACTATTCTTTATTTGCCAAGGTGACAGCACAAATCACTTTACTTGCAGAGGTAGGGAAGTCTTTCCCACAAATCAGCCCCACAGCAACAAACATTTATTTACTGAAATTTTGAATAGCTACAAAGAAATATAAAACACAGTTACAGTTCTCAGGAACCTTATAGCACAGGGACATAAAATATTTACAGTGCAATTAACCAGTAAGGAAAGACAGTGATACAAGAAATGCCACAAAGCCAAAACCATAGTGGAGATTTTTCCCTCACAGGAATGAGATCTCATTACCTGAGAGACTTATTCTTCTTCTAGTTCTCAATCTCTATTTCTAAAATGTATAAATTTGACTAGATTATCTCTAAATCCTCTCCCAATCTAAAAAATCTTAGTATCTAGTTTCCTACACCAGCTCCTCATAATTTTACTCTATATCTTATCAGTGGTTACCTGGAAGCAAATAGAAGTCAGAGATTTTCAAAAGACATTCTCACTTATCTATTTTCTCCAGACACTTTTAACAATTCATCGGCCAAGAAGAAATGTAGTCCAATTTCTTTGCATATGGACTACAGGAGTGAACTATTAATTACTCATATACAAGTTATATGCATTATGGTCTATCCACACATATTTTTAAAATATAATTTTATTTGATCGGGACATTGAAGTAATTTTAGGTAAAGAACAAGCTTACCTAGTTGCAAGGATTGAGGTTTTCTCCTTGACAGACTCTGTACTCTATCTAACACTGTGCTCGAGTTCTCAGAAGATATGCAAATGGATACACCAACTAGATGAGTTGTTTCAAATTCCTCAGATGACCCTAAATGCAGATCTCTGCCTCTTCCTGCCCCACAAAGGTTTTCTATGTGGGAAAACACAGAAGAACCTTTCGATTTACTCTCCACTCCCTTTCTAAAACCAAACGTGCTCTTAGTCTCCACTAACTTGGCAACTCTTGACCCCAGAACAATAAATGGAACTTAGCAAGCAGAAATCATCTAATCCTAACTGTACTTCTTCAGGTCTTACAGCCCAAAACACCCCAGCAGAGGATACACGGAGGCTAAAAAAAGAGAGCATTATCATAAATTCCCTCACTTCCACTAAAGATCACCTTACTCCAGCTTGTGATATTGTTCCAAACTGCTCTACCACTCATCCTGAATGATTCTAGGGCCTCTCCATTTAGAGGCTGAGGAGAAGGAAGCATAGCAATGATGCTAACAACAAATAATACAACTAGTAAATTTCAACGTGAACTAGAATCCATATTGTGTGGCTCCGAGCACACTGTTTTTTCTTCTCAGAGTTCACTATTCCCTGTAATTAAAATCTACTCTTCCTAAAAATGTTTAATATTACATAAAATTAAAATTGTCTTTTCCTAATCTGTTTTTAAAACAATACAGATTTTCCTATGTTAGAACAGTTGACTTTTAAACAACATATACTGTCATAATTATGCATCAAAACTCCCAAACTGATTATTGTAATAAAGTTCAAACTTAAATTCAACTGATACATTTTTCAAGTTTTTACAAGCGATGGTGCATCCTGCTAGATAACAGGTTTTGCTGCTACATAAAAACAAAGTTGGCAAACCATTCTCACATTTTGCTTTTTATTTTTTTCAAATGTCAATTTTAGTTATAAGTGTTTATATATATATATATATATTATAACATTATACAGTTGAAATAAATTCCTCTGGCTCACCTGACATGGCAAACCATTCATCTCAGTAGGACGTTCACTGTACTTAAGTTGTACATACTTAAGTTGACTATGTGTTAAGGTACAAGGAAAAATAACAACAAAAATGAGGAATAGAAATTTATTCTAGGACACATATAAAATGTTACAGATATGCCATTCTCTAAAACAGGAGCTTTGTAATAAGGTTTAATATAATAATATAACTTCTTTATCATAATATTCTATTTTCTGAAAACCAACAATCTCTTAGAATACTGAGGTTCCTTCAACTTTGACACAATTAACCTTAGTACAAAAAGGAAAGAAGAAAATTGCTTAAATACTATGATGCACTATTTCCCTAATATGTTGATCCTAAAACTATACAAATACATAGAATATCTATGGAAAAATCTCATCCCATTGACCTGAGGAGAGATATAATGAGGATAAAAGGAATTTGAATTTTTTAAGGTGTCTCCAGATTTTCCTACTATTTGGAAAGCTTGGAGAAAATTACCACAATGGATTCAAAGTCAAATGTGAAGAATTTTAGATTATATTCACCAGGGTGCTCATCAGTCAGTATCTATATGCATATCATTTGAATGAGCTTAAAATTGAGCTAGTACTAAAAATATTTCCTTCATTATCTATAATACAAGCAGCATAAATTCATTTATTTACATATTAAGCACCTTTTAAGTTCCCTGGAAACGTTACCACTCAGTATTGCTGAAGAACTAGATAATTATCCTCTAAGGACAAAGACAAATACAAAATCAATGAGGATTTAACTAACCTTACTTAATGACACATCTGAGAAATAATAACTTCCTCTCCTCTGTGACCTATATATTGAATATTTATAATTCATTAGTCATTGTCCTTAATTTTGTCCCTTTTAGTAGATTCTAAACACTTAATATTTACAGCTTCAAAAGTAAGTAGGAAAGTATCCACAGTTCCTTTGTAAATCTACATACTCACATAAGAAGTTAGGAATCAGAAAGTACTTCGGGATCAGTCATCACTTCCTGGTTATAACAGCAACTTTATTAATAAAGAGGATGTATCCCAATGATAAAAATTTATACAAGAGTTGAGGCATAAAAATGTATTGCAAGACAGAAGGAACAAATATATAGAATAAAAGTATAAAATTTAACAAAAACATTAAACATAGGGTTTTTAATTGTAAATGGTTTTATTATGCAAAGCTAAGAGATTGCAGAATCACATGACTGATCCACCGAGTCAACCTGAGCTTCTTCATTCTCTGGTCTAATGTCTTATTTTAGCATGAGTTCCCCGAAAATTATACAAGTAGGAGCTTAACGATTGTAACTTTAACCCAAGTAAGATGGTAGGCACTGAGAGAGGGCACCAGAGGGCAGAAGACAGAAACCACGATACCAGAAAACTAGCCAATCTGATCACACGGACCACAGCCTTGTCTAACTCAATGAAACTAAGCCATGCTGTGTGGGGCCACCCAAAGTGGACGAGTCATGGTGGAGAGGTCTAACAGAATGTGGTCCACTGGAGAAGGGAATGGCAAACCACTTCAGTATTCTTGCCTTGAGAACCCCATGAACAGTATGAAAAGACAAAAAGATAGGACACTGAAATATGAACTCCCCAGGTCGGTGGGTGCCCAGTATGCTACTGGAGATCAGTGGAGAAATAACTCCAGAAAGAATAAAGGGATGGAGCCAAAGCAAAAACAACACCCAGTTGTGGATGGGACTGGTGATAGAAGCAAGGTCCGATGCTGTAAAGAGCAATATTGCATAGGAACCTGGAATGTTAGGTCCATGACTCAAGGCAAATTGGAAGTGGTCAAACAGGAGATGGCAAGAGTGAATGTCGACATTCTAGGAATCAGCCAACTAAAATGGACTGGATTGGATGAATTTAACTCAGATGACCATTATATCTACTACTGTGGGCAGGGATCCCTTAGAAGAAATAGAGTAGCTGTCATAGTCAACAAGAGTCCAAAGTGTAGTACTTGGATGCAGTCTTAAAAATGACAGAATGATCTCTGTTCGTTTCCAAAGCAAACCATTCAATATCATGGTAATCTGTCTACGCCCCAACCCATACGCTGAAGAAGCTGAAGTTGAATGGTTCTATAAAGACCTACAAGGCCTTTTAGGATGAAAAAAGATGCCCTTTTCATTACAGGGGACTGGAATGCAAAAGTAGGAAGTCAAGAACACCTGGAGTAACAGGAAAATTTGGCTTTGGAGTACTGAATGAAGCAGGGCAAAGGCTAATAGAGTTTTGCCAAGAGAATGCACTGGTCATAGCCAACACCCTCTTCCAACAACACAAGAGAAGACTCTACACATGGACAACACCAGATGGCCAACAGTGAAATCAGACAGATTATATTCTTTGCAGCCAAAGATAGAGAAGCTCTATACAGTCAGCAAAAACAAGAACAGGAGCTGACTGTGGCTCAGATCATGAACTCCTTATTGCCAAATTCCGACTGAAATTGAAGAAAGTGGGGAAAGCCACTAGACCATTCAGGTATGACCTAATCAAATCCCTTATGATTATACAGTGGAAGTGAGAAATAGATTTAAGGGACTAGATATGATAGACAGAGTGTCTCATGAACTATGGATGGAGGTTCATGACATTGTACAGGAGACAGGGATAAAGAGCATCCTCAAGAAAAAGAAATGCAAAGCAGCAAAACAGCTGTCTGAGGAGGCCTTACAAATAGCTGTGAAAAGAAGAGAAGTGAAAAGCAAAGGAGAAAAGGAAAGATATTCCCATTTGAATGCAGAGTTCCAAAGAATAGCATGGAGAGGTAAGAAAGACTTCCTCAGCAATCAATGCAAAGAAATAGAGAAAAACAATAGAATGGGAAAGACTAGAGATCTCTTCAAGAAAGTTAGAGATACCAAGAGAAATTTCATGCAAAGATAAGCTCAATAAAGGACAGAAATGGTATGGACCTAACAGAAGCAGAAGATATTAAGAAGAGGTGGCAAGAATATACAGAAGAATTGTACAAAAAAAATCTTCATGACCCAGATAATCATGATGGTGTGATCACTCACCTAGAGTCAAACATCCTGGAATGTGAAGTCAAGTGACCCTTGGAAAGCATCAGTACGAACAAGGCTAGTGGAGGTGATAAGAATTCCAGTTGAGCTATTTCAAATCCTAAAAGATGATGCTGTGAAAGTGTTGCACTCAATATGCCAGCAAATTTGGAAAACTCAGCAGTGGCCACAGGACTGGAAAAGGTCAGTTTTCATTCCAATCCCTAAGAAAGGCAATGCCAAAGAATGCTCAAACTACCACACAATTGCACTCATCTCACACACTAGTAAAGTAATACTCAAAATTCTCCAAGCTAGGCTTCAGCAATATGTGAACCGTGAACTTCCAGATGTTTAAGCTGGTTTTAGAAAAGGCAGAGGAACCAGAGATCAAATTGCCAGCATCCACTGGATCATTGAAAAAGCAAGAGTTCCAGAAAAACATCTATTTCTGCTTTATTGGCTATGCCAAATCCTTTGACTATGTGGATCACAATAAACTGTGGAAAATTCTGAAAGAGATGGGAATATCAGACCACCTGACCTGCCTCTTGAGAAACCTGTATGCAGGTCAGGAAGCAACAGTTAGAACTGGACATGGAACAACAGACTGGTTCCAAATAGGAAAAGGAGTACATCAAGGCTGTATATTGTCACCCTGCTTATTTAACTTATATGCAGAGTACATCATGATAAATGCTGGGCTGGATGAAGCACATGCTGGAATCAAGATTGCTGGGAAGAAATATGAATAACCTCAGATATGCAGATGACACCACCCTTATGGCAGAAAGTGAAGAAGAACTAAAGAGCCTCTTGATGAAGGTGAAAGAGGAGAGTGAAAAAGCTGTCTTAAAAGTCAACATTCAGAAAACTAAGATCTTAGCATCTGGTCCCATTTCTTCATGGGAAATAGATAGGGAAACAGTGGAAACAGTGACTGACTTTATTTTGGGGAGCTCCAAAATCACTGCAGATGGTGATTGCAGCCATGAAATTAGACAACACTTATTCCTTGAAAGGAAAGTTATGACCAACCTAGACAGCAAATAAAAAGCAGAGACATTACTTTACCAATAAAGGTCCATCTAGTCAAGGCTATGGTTTTTCCAGTAGTCATGTATGGATGTGAGAGTTGCACAGCGAAGAAAGCTGAGCGCTGAAGAAATGATGCTTTTGAACTGTGGTGTTGGAGAAGACTCTTGAGAGTCCCTTGGACTGCAAGGAGATCCAACCAAAGGACTGATATTGAAGCTGAAATTCCAATATTTTGGCCACCTGATATGAAGAACTGACTCATTGGGAAAGACCCTAATGCTGGGATGACAGAGGATGAGATGGTTGGATGGCATCACCGACTCAATGGACTTGAGTTTGGGTAAACTCTGGGAGTTAATGATGGACAGGGAGGCCTGGTGTGCTGCAGTTCATGGGGTCACAAAGAGTCAGACCCAACTGACGACTGAACTGATCTGACTGAACTTTTAAAAAAATGAATGCTTGATACTATTGCTTCATAGGTTCCTTAATAGAAAAGGGCAATGTTTATATGATTAACTCCTTTCTTACTACACTTCTCTACAGGTTGGATAAGATGCAATATTCTCAAATAGTTGGCCATAGAAAAAAAAATATGACAAATGGGAGAGGCATTATGAAAAATATCTGGCACCATTCATTCTTCTTGCTGTTTAAAGTAGTTTTCAATACTCCAGGTGGCTTTGAAAACAATCGTCTCTCTCTTAATGATGCCAACCTAGAAGCCTGAACTGTTCACCGATACTACTTTTCAGTAGTTATGAAGTAGAGAGCCCAATATTTCTCTAGAGACCTGCTGGAAGTTTATAGGAACTGTTGGGAATGTTGCAAATAACCCTCACTATAATGCTAAAATATACTATGTAGGCAAATACCCTTTATTTAAAAGATAGTTTATGGTGCTAATATTTTTGGAGATGAATTTTTTTTTTAATTTCAGTTAAAAACTAAAACATAATTGACTTTTTATATAGAGATTAACCAACCAGGATATCACAGTTTTTAAATAATATAATATCAAATATTAATAGAAGCAGTAAAAATATAGGGGAAAGTTGTGTTTCAGAACCAGGAAGTCCTGAGTCCAAATTCCAGCTTCACCTCTTCGTTCCTGTATATTTTTGAAATAGGCCCTTGGAGGCTCAACTTGCTACATAGAGGGTGGCACCCAGCATGGAACATAAGTCAGTTCTTTTCCCTACCACAGGTGCCTTCATGAGTTTAGGGATGAGAATTCCTTATAGTTTCCTATCAGGTTACCATGTTGTTGGAATAAATCTAATGAAGTGAAAGCTTTGCAGATGGAGATTAAAAAGTGAATGGCAGCATTACTAGATACACAGAGCAAGGCTGAAGAGAGATATATTACAGGATCTTTCACAGTTCCCAGTACAAAGGAATAATTAAGAAACCAAAGAGGTAGGCATTGTTTTGAGTAAAAGGACTAAGATAATGAAAAGGAAGACTGCAAATAAGAAAGAGAAGCAATGCTGTGAGCAGGCAAGGATGTTACAGAAAATTTCTAAGCAACAAAAATTTAACGTGACACAAAATTTAATCAATACAATACTCTGAAGGCAGACAATGCTTCAGAAAGTATAGATTCATGAGCTTTATTCTTTGTAAGAATTTGCTGGTATTTTTGTAGGAGTGAGGCCTGAGAATTTCAGCCCTCAGAGCTAACACTGAGCAGAGAAGGAAAGGTTTTTAAAAGCCATAACGATATCAGGGACATCTTAAATTTCCCAAACAACTACCATATCCCTAATGACAAACTACTTCATAAATGGTTGTTCTGTATTCCATCATGAATCTGGATTTAGTTATTGGTAGGGGATTATTATCAGGGATGAATATTTTCATGTTCTATTTACACTGATAATAATATATTTTCTCTTGAGCATACTACCATACTCTCACTCACCTCTTATGTTCTATCACCGTCATATATGTGTATTATATTGCTGAGATGCAGATGGAGGACTGCTTGTAAAATATTGGAAAGAACAATATCATGTTTTCATCTCCTCTAAGAAAATAAAAAGTTAGCTTACTGACAGCAAAATAAATATCATCTTCCATACATAGAGCTGATAGCACATGAGCCAATTATCTGAACCTTAAAGGTAGCCATAAAATATAGTTAATATACAATTTTTAATTCAAGATAAAATGTCTTATACCAATGTCTAAGGAACTAAAATACTTATTTTAAAGTCTCCAGATTAAGAAAACATTCTTAATTGAAGTCAAGCTTAAAATGTTTATGCAAAAGTGACACTCAAATTGGGAATGATACACTGGCCAGAAAATGGTCAAAGTGTAAATTTATTTTCTTTTGAGAAAAGATGCGTGTCTTACTGAACACTACAGGTAAAATGAAGAAATGTCTTTAAAAAGATTAACATTTTGAAAAGTAAAATCACTCTGCTGAGTACAGTTTTGTAAAACATTTTACTTTGACTATAGTTTTTTCACCCTAAATTTTCTGATAACAGGAAAGAAAGTTGCTCCAATATATGAAAATAACAGTATTTCAATATAACATACTATTAACAGTTGCCAAACTCCATAAGCTTATACAATGTTCCTTAACAAAATCAAACTTATCTCTTAACTTTTTAAGTAAGTAGCTTACTTATTTTTCAATAAGTTTATTTTATTTATAATCCAATAATAAAATTATGAGAATAACAATATTATGTATATGTACAACCTCATAAATATTAGTTCAACAGGTTTAGCAATAAGAATTTACTTTTCTTCAAAAATACCACAGAATTCACCCTTTCTAACATGAGCCATAAGTATAAAGCTACATTTTATAACACAGCCAAATATGCCTGCCTTTCTTTATACAAGATTATTCAATTGATCTAGCTTCAGGATATATGTATAGACATGTCTTAGCACTCCCACTGCTGTCAAATGGACCTTTTAGAAGAATGATTGCTATTCTCCTGTTAGAAAGCACTGGAATGCTTGCAGGCCCACTGGGGCCTGGTTAAATGGAATATGTCTGAGACTTCTTTTTGATTAGAGGTCTATATTTTTGTGGTTTGCAGTAACATCTGTGCATAGTTAGTTATTGCTACTCTTCATAATGTAGGAATAGGTTCCAGCAGTATTCCTAGCATTCATTTTGTAACTAACTTTTTCATTAAAATTGTTCACAATTTTATATTCTTTTTTTATGAATCCCAGATCATTCTAATACCAAAACAAAGAACAAACAAAAATAACAGAATGCAACAATGAATCAAAAGAATAATTTATTAGGAGGTTATTCCACAAATGAAAAATTACAATATAAATTATATATTATTATTATAAATTACATAAAATAAAATTTTATATATAAATTATAAATTGTTAAATTGTCAGAAATAATACATTTATAATTTATTTAAAAGATATAAATAATGACCCAATAAGACCATGCATGCCAATTGGTGGTTAAAAAAAATTCCTAAAATTGTGCAGCCATTTGTAAAGTAAAATGTGAATTGAAGAAACGGAAGAATTCAATTCTTAGAAAGATGAAACATCCTAAGACTGAACCAGGAAGAAACAGAAAATATGAACAAATCAATTACCAGTACCACTGAAACTGAATTAGTAATTTTAAGACTCCCAACAAACAAAAGTCAAAGGACCAGAAGGCTTCACAGGTGAATTCTAACAAATACTTACAGAAGAGTTAACAGCTATTGTTCTAAAACTATTCCAAAAAATTGCAGAAGGAACACTCCTAAATTCATTCTATGAGGCCGCTATCACCCTGATGTCAAAGATATCATGAAAAGAGAAAATCACTGGCCAGCAAAAATCCTCAACAAAATACTAGCAAACTGACACCATTAAAAAGATCATACACCATGACAAAGTGGCATTTATTCCAGGGATGCAAGGATTTTTCAATATCTGCAAATCAACCAACATGATATACCAAATTAACAAACTGAAGAATAAAAAACATGATCATCTCAAAAGATGCAGAAAAATCCTTTTATTCATGAAGGTCCTCCAAATAGAATAAGCTTCAGGTCCCATGAAACCAGAAACTCCTGATCTATATCTCTGAACACTGTATCTATTAATCATTTCTACAACTACAGGTTTGAAGGACACTCATCAACTTTCTAGAACATTCACAAAATTAAGGATGACAATAAGGCTATTCCAAATTAACTGATGAAAGGAAAATAAGTGCAAAATCAACAATCCTCTACCCCAAAAATAGCAGTAATAATATCCAATAAGTTTCAGTAAATATGATTTTCAACAACCATACCTAACCAAATGGATCAATGAAGAAATAAATAAACAATGGTTAACCAATACACTTTCCACATAGCCAGATAATAGAGCTCTGCCTGGGCCTTTCCCAGTGGCTCAGCAGGAAATGCAGGTTTGATCCCTAGGTGGGGAAAACCTCCTGGAGAAGGGCAAGGCAACCCACTCCAATATTCTTGCCTGAAGAATCCCATGACAAAGGAGCCTATGGACACAGTCTATGGACACAGTCCATAGTCTCACAGAGTCAGCCTCGACTGAGCACACACACAAGCTTAGCATTGTCTACATTTTATTCATAAAGCCTTAGAGTTCAAAAAAGCTAAAGTTCTTGTTGTCAACATACCTGCCTATAGGCCAGAGTATATAAGGAACATAAAACAAACACAAATGCATTCATTCACTTGATGCTAAAAGACATCGTACTAGTTGGACCTAGAATGATTCTTCTAGTCTAGAGGACATTTTGTACTGAAGGGGTCCCCCATTCTCACTCATTGATTCTGCCTTGAAATTCTGTGGGGACTGAATACATAAACTACATTTTCCTTCTGTGCAACTAGTTCATAGTAAAATGTTATAAGATTGTCCTTGGCTACATGTTCATTATGAAGACATTTTCTGTAAGCAAAGTTATACAGCTATTTGAAATTGGTAAATACACACACACATGTGTTAAGTCCGGGCTACATAAGCTAGTACTTAGCTATATCCTAGCTAAATAACCAATAATTACAAACCTGTATTTAGCTTAGTGAGGCGAGTTCAATTTCTAGGTCAGGAAGACTCTCTACAGGAGGGCATGGCAACCCCCTCCAACATTCTTGCCTGAAGAATCCCATGGACAGAGGAACCTGGCAGGCTACAGTCCATGGGGTCACACAGAGTCAGACATGACTGAAGTGACTTAGCATGCAGGTCCACATCCTAGCCCCAACACCGACTAGCTGTGTGGCATCGTACATTTATTTAAATCTTCTCTGCTTCACATTTTCCATCTTAACAGTTTCAATAAATCCATATCACTGGGTTTTCATAGGATTGAATGTGAGAATATATATAATGTTTCCATCCCACATAATATGTAATATCCATTGTTTTTAACAGTAATAAATGTTCACTACATTTCAGGATATAACAATAATATGATTAGCCTGATTAGTGTCATTGTTGGTACTTATGTTATTAAAATAAGAACTAACATTAACAATGAAAATAATAATAATTATAAATGGTGAGTGGCAGTAGCAATAGGACACGCTTAAAGTAGCAGATTCAAATATTTTATATGCCAGATGACTAAGATATGAATAAAATCACCAGAGCAGGATGAAGTAAAGGGCAAAGCACGTCATTTACTTGTATAATCTGGATCACCTCAGGAAAGTGCACATGAGGTCATACCAGTATCGAATGAGAAAGGAAGGACCATGTGCCTGCCTGGCAGAAAACAAATTTGCTCATCTTCCTGGGTACAAAAGAGTAAAAACAGACTGAGCATGATTATCTTTATCCTTTCTTGACAGCTTAATTAAGTGCTCTAATTAGTCATAGTTACTAAGCACTAACATGATCAACTCTGCTTCCTGCTGGATTGGCTTTTTTGCTAGTCTGATAACTGGTTAGAAAAGTTAATGGATCTAAACACTGTCTTTAAATAGCAAAGAATCATAACCCAGCAACACGAGTTTAACTTACTTCCAGATGGGCCACCAGTAAAGTTCACAAGTTACTGAACTGGGTCCTCCACCCTGTTCTCATCACTGTTCTACCACCATCCACTCAGCTTCCTTTTATCTTTCTCTCCCATTCTTTGTCTCATTCTTCCCCCAGATATCAGTCCTTTTACACTATCTCAATCTCTTCTACCATCCTTTTAGGGAATTAACCACCAAATTCAAGTCAACGTGTTTGAGTTCATTCCCTGCCCTTACTAAACGGTTCTTACAACAAGGACTCCAAAAACAGTGATGCTAACACCAAAGATATCACTTTCTAACTGCAGAATTATAAATTGTCAGCAGGAAAGAGTGACCACCCAACACTTGTCACATCCTATACAAACCCAGGAAACCACGATGTACCCAAGGCCCTGTGAACGTCCTTCTAATGAATCATTTCTCATGAGCCAAAATTGCTTAACTGTTATATCCAATGCAGTAACACATTTTATGCCTCCAATTACAGGTTTCTATACTCTTGGTAAATTATTTTGTGATTAGATTTCTAGGCATAGCTTCTCATGAAATATCCCCTGTGACTACACAGCAGCAACTTACAAAGGTTTCTGGGATTGTGAAGACTACATTCAATCTTTATCCATTGCATCATTTTCACAAGAAAAGTTGTTTCTAGACTTTTGTCAGCTATCATATCTTTTCTTTATCTATCACACTGGTTTCACCAGAAAAGTCTGTAATTCTTTACCCTTTCTTTTCTTTTTTTTTTTAAATCCAACTACAGGTACTGTTTCTAGCTCTGACTCGCCATTTTCAAACAACAGCTGTAAATAAGCAGTAAACAACATCTGAAGTAAATTACAACATTTTAAAATAAATATATTTGGCTCTGTCTCCACTATATTCAGAATTGAGTAACCAACTGGCTTATATATTCTCTGAACTAAATCCTTCCTCATAGGGTATCATCTTTAGCTTTCATTGTCCTGCAGATCTTCCTTTTTACTCAGTCCGGGGGCACAGAGAATACCTTCTCTAAGTTTAGAAAATATGCCAATACACAAACATGAAGGCTGACTATAGTATTTTTTCAAGTTCAAACTGATCCAACTAATGTTCCCATTTCCTTTTTTGAAGGGTCACATGTTGTCTATCTGAAGAATCATGACTAGAGAGAAAATGTTTGCTTCACTGTGTGTCTACAAACCAAAAAACTCCAATGATTCTAAGACATGTGATCAGTTTCTATGTCTGTGAAGATGGTATTACCAGGCCTGCCTATCTCCCAGGGCTGTCAAAAACTTTGTACGATAAATCATTACACAAAAGCATGAAATTCTTTTTATCATGATTAAAATGTTTATTCATCTTCCTCATTCTTTAAATTCTGCTAACACTACCAGCTGAGAGGAGGACATTTCTTATGAAAGATGGATAAATATCATCAGCATACACAAGTGAGTCTACTTAGTCTTGAGAATCTAATCTTTTAGTTATAATTATCTTAGTTTCTATTCAGTCTAATTTAAGAATTCGAATGAGAAGGCAATGTAACATACAGATTTTAGAAAGCTGGGAAAAAATTCACTCTGCCCTCAAGTTACTTACATTATAGTTGTTATAAGATAAATGAACTGGATCATCATTTTATAAGAATATATGGAATCTTGATTATCGGTGATCTAAATGAAATGCTGCTGCTGCTGCTGCTAAGTCGCTTCATCGTGTCTGACTCTGTGTGACCCCATAGACAGCAGCCCACCAGGCTCCCCCATCCCTGGGATTCTCCAGGCAAGAATACTAGAGTAGGTTGCCATTTCCTTCTCCAATGCATGAAAGTGAAAAGTGAAAGTGAAGTCACTCAGTCGTGTCCGACTCTTCGCGACCCCATGGACTGCAGCCTACCAGGCTCCTCCATTCATGGGATTTTCCAGGCAAGAGTACTGGAGCAGGCTAAATGAAATGACACAATATTAAATAGTGAAGAGTTTTTAAGATGGTAGTGATAGCTATTTCAGAAGAGCAAGAATAAAATAATGTTTTGAAATCAATCAGGTATAAGAAAAGGGAGAGGATATAAAGGATTGAGAAATATTGATTAATTGCAAAAAACTAGAAGGGATATTTAGAGTCTAAGCAGATTGAAAGAGAATCTTGATGGCAAGAAATAATTTAGGCTTAAGGTTAGTGAAATTGGGTCATGAGAAGGTTTTTAATAAGAATGAGGTATGATCAAAGAAATAGTACACTTGGTGCCAATTGGAGAAAGTCTTGAAGGATTTTATTTTATTTTTTTTTTTGTCTTGAAGGATTTTAAATTCTTTTCATTTAAGGTGGGGTAGTCAAACTGTCCTGTTTTAGAAAAAGCAAATCTGTCTTCCAATGGTTAAGAAAAGGTTTCTTTCAAATTCCTCACTTGTCTTCAAGGCTGAGGAATAAAAATGGAGAAAATCGGGAAACAGACTAGGAACTTTTCAGTGTATCAATATAATCTGTCTCAGAAGTAAGGGGCCATTACTTTACATTTATGCTAACATATAATTATATATGCACTAGCATACATGTCTTTATCAGTTATTTTATAATTAAGATATTCAGATAACTTAGGTACTACAAGGATATTAAAAAATAGAAGATGCTGTTTCTGTTTCCTAAGATTATAATTTTGTTGGGGCAGATAAAATTAGCATTAATTTTTTTAAAAGTTTATGTAATTGTACACAATCAATTGCCAAATAACTAAAAAGACAAACAGTACACTATTGTATATGCAGATATTTTCCAGTTTTGAAGCACTTTTATAGCAGTTTAATTTATGCTCTAGAACATGCAAAGAAAAGGAAAAATTTCCAAATGTGGCAGAAATCACATGCTTGCCGAATACTACACTCGCTCTTCTACATTCCCAATGCCCTTGCATTTGCTATGCTGTCTACTGTGCTTAGTTGCTCAGCTGTGTTTGACTCTCTGCAACCCCATGGACTGTAGCCCGCCAGGCTCCTCTGTCCACGGAGATTCTCCAGGCAAGAATACTGGAGTGAGTTGCCATGCCCTCCTCCAGGGGATCTTTCCAACCCAGGGATCGAACCCAGGTCTCCCACAGCGCAGGTGGATTCTTCACCATCTGAGCCATCAGGGAAGCCTGCCCTTGCAGTTAGGTAGTGCTGAGTGACAAGTTTTAGCCAACAGCTGCCTGTGGAAGGACACAGGGTCACTTCTAAGTTAAGGCAGCCAAAAGTCCACGTGGACCTGGCCAGTTTCTCTTCCCCTGCCATCTCAGCCAATCTTTCTCTTCTGCTCCCAGGGCCAATGGGGAATCTAGCCATCACTCAAGATGTTCTAGTTAGAAATTATAAAGTATATCTATCAGCCTAGGTTCCTGAGTGACTATGGAACAACTCCTCACAACTAGGTTTCTTAAAGGGGAAGATACACTAACACACACATATAATTAATAAGAAATAAACTCTCATTGTATTAAGCCACTGACCCTAATTTTTATTTCTTGATAGTATAGCATAGCTTAGCCTATCTTGAGTAGTACACATGAAAATGAAGATAAAGGTGCCGTGAATTGTCAAAATAACTCAGAGACTTACCTGAACCTAACTTGAGAATCAAAGAAATTTTATTTGAATCTACCTGAAAGAAATACTCATTGTGAAAAATGAAATTTTTAAAATTTACAGCGAAAAATACTCATTTTCACTGTAAATCAGTAAAAAACTAAGGCTAAAAAGTGAATGATTTGCAGAGGTATAGTAGGATGAAAATAAGACAAAGCTTTGAGACAGTTATCATATTTTCTCTAGGGTACCTGGCACATTAATTTCTACTGAGGTTCAGAGATGCTCAGCCAGAACAGAAGCATTTTACCTTTAGCCTCTGTAAGTGCTAATCATCTTCCTTCACCTCCCTGAGTAATCACAACCACATACTGCTCTGTGGATGTTAAATCTAAATGATGACACCACTAGTTAAAAAACAAACAAGGTTGATTCATCAGCAAGTTAATTTTCATATGTCACCAACATTCTTTTACTGTTGACTCTCCCTGTCCTGAGTTTTCATTTGTCCATTTTCCTGCTTCTCCCAAAAATAATTCAGCTCTTAGAACTCACCTCTTCCATCTCATTAGAACTGATTCAAATGAATTCTTTTTAATGGCTGTATATGGTGTATATGTACCACAGCTTCCTTATCCATTTGTAAGTAATTAGCCTCCAACTAATAAAAATAAATGGAAAAAAAAAAAAGAACTCACCTCTTTTCTACACCACCCCTGGAAATAGTGCCTGCATTACCTTAGCTCCTTAATTTGCATATCAAAACTATAAATACAATGATACAATACCAGGAAAGCCAACCGTGTTTAATATTGTAGTGTTTCAGCAAAAGAGATAAGGAAGTTTCAATAGAATAGATTCCTTTTACTGCCTTCATATCTGGCCAACAAAATAGAGCTGATGCAGGATAGATATCTAAGTAGCTGTGTGCATATTCTAGCACATATCTTTGTTTCTAAGACTTTTGATGAATTTTTGCTTAAACCTTAATTGGAAAAAACAACTTCATTGCAAACAGATTCCTCTTTAGCAGAGAAGCCAGGTGTGAGAGAGAATATTTAAGATTACTAATAAGGACCATTCACTGAGCAATGATATTCCAGATTCATGTAAGGTTTTAAAGAATTGGCACATGATCTTAGAAAAACTATAAGACAGCTTATTTGTTGTACAAAAAATCTTTAGGAAATATTAACTCCCACATTTTCTACCTGCTTCTCTAAACTATAGTTCCATCCTTAGAAAGAATATTGGAGAGATGAGGAAAAGAAAGGGAATAATGTATCTGAGAATCCATTAATGGTGACCATTTTTATATACATTATCTCATTCAACAGCATAAAATGTTTGAGATATCTGGATATTATTATCTCCATTTTACAGATAAGGAAATTAAAGCCCATTCATTTAAAGTTGAACAAATAGTAAACCACATCCAGTCTGATATGAAGCCTATGTTCTTTGCTGTAATTTACAATATAGTAGTATATCACTTCCTATAAGAAAAATAACTTACTAAAATTACTTGCCAAGTACACACACTAGCAGTGCTATTCCTCAAAGGGATAATCTGCTTAGGTTTCAAATTAGTGATGCTAAATATCAATGACAGAATGACAGAATGATTCATGTTTTTGTGTTATCTCATAAATATACAGATGATTAACTTAAAATATATATATATTTTCTTGCCTTGGTATTTTTCCATCCATTACTTCTGTTTACAAACTCTGTGTGTGCCTGTGTGTGTATGTGTGTACATATAGAATATGAAGGCAGGCAAGTTGAGAACACCAAATATAAAAAGGTATGGGAGGGTAGGACTTCCTTGTAGCTCAAACAGTAAAGAATCTGCCTGCGATGCAGGAGACCAGGGTTTGATCCCTGGGTTGGGAAGTTCCTCTGGTGAAGGGAATGGCAATCTACTCCAGTATTCTTGCCTGGAGAATTCCATGGACAGAGAAGCCTGGAGGGCTACCGTCCATGGAGTTGCAACGAGTTGGACACAGCTAAGCAACTAACACACACAGGGGAGGGCATTTAGACAAACTCAGTAGAATGCCAACATTTTAATTGTCTCATCAATTTGGGGTCATCTCTGTAGCTTTTTATACTTTTCCCTGCATTGCCTGGAAGCTACACTTCCAGAATTCCTTGCCAGGAGGATTCCACACTAGATTATGCTAATGATATGCACTTGTAAGAGATCTGGAAAACAAACAAAAAAAATATCATTCTTGCCCAACAATCACAGGCAAGCAGGTGTCAAACATAAAGTTAGCATAGTCTTCAGCCATTGTGAAAGTCAGCAGCTTGAGTGCCTAGGTAGGCAAGATTAGCATCAATTTCCCCAATTTCTCCAACTTTTCCATCTGCTGGGAGGTAATGGAAATTCTCTGACCATCGTCTCCTAAGTTTTCCAAGAGTATGTAAGCACCTAATTTTCTGGAATTAATTACTTCTGGCTGGGAATATCAAGAGTGGTTTCTTTGTTCCGAACCAAATCCTGACCAATGCAGTATGTTCAATAAGGACTCATTATCAGACTATCAGTTCAGTTCAGTTCAGTCACTCAGTCGTGTCCAACTCTTTGCAACCCCATGGACAGCAGCATGCAGGCTTCCCAGTCCATCACCAACTCCCGGAGCTTGCTCAAACTCATGTCCATTGAGTGGTGATGCCACCCAACCATCTCATCCTCTGTCATCCCCTTCTTCTCCTGCCTTCAATCTTGCCCAGCATCAGGGTCTTTTCCAATGAGTCAGCTCTTTGCATCAGGTGGCCAAAGTATTGTAGTTTCAGTTTCAGCATCAGTCCTTCTAATGAATATTCAGGACTGATTTCCTTTAGGATTGACTGGTGTGATCTCCTTGCAGTCCAAGGGACTCTCAAGAGTCTTCTCCAACACCACAGTTCAAAAGCATCAATTCTTCGGTGCTCAGCTTCCTTTATAGTCCAACTCCCACATCCATACATGACTACTGAAAAAACCATAGCTTTGACTAGACAGACCTTTGTCAACAAAGTAATGTCTCTGCTTTTTAATGTGCTATCTAGGTCTGGAAACTCCCAGGGATGGAGGAGCCTGGTAGGCTGCAGTCCATGGGGTCGTGAAGAGTCGGACATGACTGAGCGACTTCACTTTCACTTTTACTTTCCTGCATTGGAGAAGGAAATGGCAACCTACTCCAGTGTTCTTGCCTGGTGAATCCCAGGGACGGGGGAGCCTGGTGGACTGCTGTCTATGGGGTCGCACAGAGTTGGGCACGACTGAAGTGACTTAGCAGCAGCAGCAGCAGCAGAACTATCAGGGAGACTTATTGTATCCAAGTCTGAAAGGAGGGCAGTAACAGAATATGGACTCATGAGACAGCACACAGCAGTGCATAGTAAAAAGTGCTTTCTAATAAGTCTGATGCCAGTTATATGTCCAAGATCAAACTAGTCAATCCTAAAAATATTCATGGGAAGGACTGATGCTGAAAGATGAAACTCCAAAACTTTAGCCACCTGATACAAAGAATCGACTCATTGGAAAAGACCCTGATGCTGGGATAGATTGAGGGCGTAAGGAGAAGGGGGTGATGGAGGATGAGATGGTTGGATGGCATCACCCACTTGATGGACATGAGTTTGAGCAAACTCTGGGTGATAGTGAAAGACAGGGAAGCCTGGCATGCTGTAGTCCATGGGCTCGCAAAGAGTCAGACATGACCGAGCAACTAAACAATGAACACAGCACAGTTCCCGCTTGTTATTGGGTTGGCCAAAAGGTTCATTCAATTTTTCTGTAAGCTTTTTTTCATTTTCATGTATATTTTATTTTTTTATGTATATTTTAATAATAAAGATAATAATAAAATGCATGTCCAATCATGTGTTCCCACAAAGTTTCCTTTCTTGACATACAAGCCTCTGTGCCCACTTGCTCGTTTGTTTTTTTTTCACTGAAGGATAATTGCTTGACAACGTTGACTTGGTGTCTGCTGCTCAACAATGTGAGTCAGCTATAAGTACACATATGGAAAAACCCAAGCAAACTTTTTGGCCAACCCAATATATTAAATGATTTGGGGTAATTATAATAATCTGGTAAAACAGGGAAACACTGACAATCTAAATACATAAAAGCAGTATATGGTAAACCCTGAAGATTTGGAAAAGGGATTTCAATCAAGAAATTAAATTTGTTAAGAAAAGAGTATGAGTAGTCTTAAGTTCCAGTAGAGAAGCAGAAATAGGCAAATAATAAGGAATCTGCCATATTTAGAGGTAGGGTAAACTATCACTGCCAGGGAGATATAAATGACATCATTGAAAGACTTGTGACTAATGAATATCTGCCTTAGTTATATAACATGGCTTTACCCAGTAACCAGGACTCTTTTAAGAATAATTATTCAAGCATAATTTATCTAAATTCACACATACAACTGACACGAGCCAAGTAAGGTTGACCTGTATTATATATAAAATCTTATATAATCTGTGCCACTAGAAATTTTTATTGAGGGGATGCTTAGGCTAGATCTCTAAGATGTTGAATTCTCCAAGGTCTTTAAAAAGAAAGTTCTAGAAGGATCATGCTAGTAATCAATCTAACATCCCAGACTTCTCCAGAAGGGAATCGACCTAATGATATATTTATGTGCCCATTTATACTCCGTATGTGCACATGTGCATACAAACACACACACACACACACACACTTAACACACCAACATACCAAAAGAACACACACATCTGGATGGAACCCCAGTGTCACATGGCACTATGTGTGCATTCATTAGCAAAATCAGACACAATATATATTATATTTTAACCTTTCATTTAATAACTCATTTGTTTTTAGCTTTTGAGTCATCTTCCCACATTTGTTAATCTATCAACATTTATTCCATGCGTATGTATAACTAACTTTTCTTTACATCATTCTGATTTCTAAATTGTTGAAACTCAATACATTTCATTATAATTGGCAATAATCGCAGCTCGGATAAACCTCATTGGCTACGATACTGCCACTGCACAAAGCTACATTTCATTATAGTTGTATCATATAATCTCTGAGATGTTGTGTTGCTGAATCGGTCTTGTGTCCAAGTTTTACTATATATTAGCATTCTAGTTAGGTTTAATTTCATTTTCTAAAGTGACTGTTTCTTCAAATCCCATAAATAAATATGTAGAGCATATTTATTGCTAGTACCAGTGTAATTGAAATTACCAAACTTTAAGGAATTTTTATGAACTTATGAAATCCAGAATAAATTATTTTTAAGAGAACAGAAGGATTTAAAGTTCATATTTAATTTTTTATCATTTACAATCCCTCAATTATTACTCAGCATTTTTGCATACAATTAAATGCATAAGCTTTATTGATAGTAATTTTCTATAGCATCCATAATTAAAACAAAGTAATTTTGTCTTGTTCTCCTTACTCAACAGTTTATATTTTAATTTCTGTGCATGCCAATAAGGTTATTCGCAGAAGCCAATGCAAATGTATTTCTTAAGGATTGTTTTGCTTTCTAAGTTACATGGAGAATCAGTTAGAATTCAGTTAGAATGAGTTGTGTTTGAGATGCTTATTGGAATCTGAGTGTATGATATTCTTGAATTAAGTATGGAAGATGATAATTATTCCAATCTCATTTCTATTTCATATACATAAGATGAGGTAGTTTCTTCTAAGTCAGAGGGCAGAATGAATTCTCTGGGAAATTCATACATACATATTCACAAGTAATTTTCAGCTATCTGAAAATCATGTGAGGTAGGAAGGACTTTCAATAAACAAAAGAACTTCAACTATACAGACACTTCTTGGAGTTGCAAAGGAGCTATATATACTGTTCTCATCCTTAGATGCCACCAGCACCTATGGCCCTACATAGCAAATCTCATAAGCCATAAGTGTACATGTGACACCCAAAAAGCAGAGCAACGTCCACGATCCCATGTCAAAAGGGACAAGGTTCAAGGCCCGACTATTCCCTCTCACACCTGGGGAAATATAATCGTGTTTCTTCTCTGAAAGGAAGGGTAGCAGAGGCACATCAGGAGACACAGTTTCCAATCCCACGTTGACCATATTCTTGCTCTATGACTTTTGGCAACTCATTTGACTTCTACGAATTTCTGTTTCATCATCTAAAAATCAAGGCTAATAATGCCTATCTTCTTAGAGTTGTGATCAGAATAAAAGACCTCATGAAAATGAGGGGGCCTCATAATCAATAAAACTATGTATAACAGCACCAATTATTTTCTCAACCCTTTATAGGTATAGGTTATTTCAATCTTGTGGTAGAAAAAAGAAAATACTGAAAATGTATTATGGCATAAACTAGCTAGCACCTTACAAAATCTGTTTCAACTTCTTTCTGGGCTCACAGAAAGTTTATATTTCTCTGCTCTCTTCCAGTTAGAAATGGTCATGTGATTGTATTCTAACCATGGAGCATGAAGGAAATGATGGGGGATACTGTCGTTCTTTGTCTATAAAAATTTCCCATATCAGGTTTTCCAAGCCCTTTCCCCATTCAGTAGCTAAATGAAGATGACATCAAGGTTCCAGAAAATAGCTGAGCCATAAGGGAAAGTTGGTACATGCCGGAATGACAAAGTGGAAAGCCTCTTACCAACTAGGGACAGTAGTTTTGGATTTCACATGTACAACTTACATAATTTAGTAGTACCTTAGATGAAACAGGGCTTCCCTGATAGCTCAGTATGTAAAGAATTCATCTGCAATGCAGGAGACCCTGGTTTGATTCCTGGGTTGGGAAGATCCCCTGGAGAAGGGATAGGCTACCCACTCCAGTATTTTTGGGCTTCCCCTGTGGCTCAGCCAGTAAAGAATCCCCCTGCAATGAGGGAGACCTGGGTTCAATCTCTTGGTTGGGAAGATTCCCCTGGAGAAGGGAAAGGCTACCCTTCCAATATTTAAGCCTGGAAAATTCCATGGACTGTATAGTCCATGGGGTCGCAAAGAGTCAGACACAACTGAGTGACTTTCACTTCACTTAGGTAAAACAGGAATATAGAAAACTTAAGTGTCAAAAGAAATAAGTTCTGGAGATATAATATACATTATGGTAATTATAGTTAATAATACTGTATTGTATATGTGATATTTTTTAAGAGAGTAGTATTACGTGTTCTCATCACAAAAAAGAAGGTAATTATGTGAGATTATGGATATGTTAATTAATTTTATTATGATAAGCATTTCACTATATATATATATAATCGTTACTTTGCATATCTTTAAAAATGACATTGAACTACATGGGATATACACAAACTTGTCATTCATACCTCATAAAAGCTGGGAAAAAACCTACTGTGATAGAAGGTCAAAAATATTGATATTAACTCTTATAGCTATGTTTTGACAAAATATTATTAGGTATAATAATCCCTTGCTCTAGAGAACTAATAGTCTGTGACGATCTTCAAGGTTTGTAGAACACTTTCAGTTTTCTCAATCATCCTGGGGTATCATGAGGGGACTGAGTTAGGATCTTTCTCATCACGATCATTCCTTTACCCACAGCCACTGCTGCTCTTGCCGAAATCACACATTCTCTAAAATACAGAGTTAGCCATGCATTTCTTAACCAAAACAAAAACAAAGAAGTAAATATCAAATCATATTAAGTATCATTTAAAAAATAAAAAATATCAAGTCTAGACTTAAAATATCTACAGTACCTTGAAATCTCAAATCATTAAATAATAATTTTTAAAAATGAATATGGTTTTCTCATCTTGAATATTTATTAACCAAACATCATCCTTTTGCCTTTCTGCCTTCTACTCTTTTTTTCTCATTCTGGAAAGACTTTGTATGTGGATTATAATATTACATGTTACTGTAGCACTTAGATAAACCTCCTCTAGCTTACCATCTGTATACATATCCTCAGTCACTTAGTCATGTCTGACTCTTTGTGACCCCATGGACTGTAGCCTGACAGGCTCCTCTGTCCATGGAATTTTCCATGCAGGAATACTGGAGTGGGTTACCATTTCTTACTCCAGGGGATCTTCCCAACCCAAGAAGACATCTCCTGTGTCTACTATATATAATATTATACATAGATAATATTAATATTATCCATTTATGATATTATAGTATAGAAAACCTGTCTTTAATTTTAAAATGAAGGATAATAGTAAAGTAATATGGCTGTTTGGGCATGGCCAAGATTTCTTTGGTCAGAGAATATATTTGGTCAGAGAATATATTTCATTGGTCAGAGAATATAAGCCTTATTAATGTGACACTGAGCTATAACCTAAACTAAGATTTAGATAAGTGAAGAATGGCTTTGGATAGAAGATTTTATATTTTAGGAGCCAAGAACTTCATAACCAAAAGCTTGTAGGCTGGACAAGAGCTGAACAGGAAGTTCAATTCAGCTATAGTATGGCACAAATGATGACTAATGCTACATAAAAGATCTCTATTATACTGGTAAAGGTAGGTCTCTTTGTTTGTTATTGCATTATGGAATAACTTTACAGAAAAAAAAAATAATTCAGTCTACTAGGAGTTTCCCATGTAAATTTTCTTAAAGTGAGAGTTCTGAGTTCTACTGATCTGTTGCATAATGTGAAGAAGTCACATTGTATAACAAACCAGTTCCTCACTCAGAAAATTAGAATTAAAAAAAAAAAAAAACTTACCCAAACAAGATTGCTGATAGCAATAAGTGACAACACTACATAATCAGGATAAAGTTCTGCCTAAAGACAAAATGATATCTGGAAAAATTAATGTCACCGAACCAGGAAGCATAGATAGGACAGACTTTTGGTCTACCAACGACATCCTAAGAATACAAAGCAACAGCAGAAGACAATATAATGTGTGGTATTTTAATTATATAATTTAGTTCTCATGTATTTGTGTCTAAAGAGGAAGGTTTATTTTCTAAAGTCTGTAAGAGAATACATAAGGAGATTTTTTTCATAGAGGTCTTTCGATTTATTCTACTGAACTCAGATGGATCCACATTCAAATATCTCAAAGGCATGTATGAAATACACGTTCTAAAAATTCCTATGTGAACATTCTCTAAAACCAAACCTAACTTAACAATAGCATTTCCCATCCTTTTCTATTGAGAAATACTTCTTAGCATGAAAACCAAATCTATTACTTCAAATATAGATTTTTCTTCCCATGTTTATTACTCATAATCCCTCAGGTAATACATCTGAAAAAGTGCCACAGCTTTCTCTTCCCTGGCTAAATAACAAACCCTCTCTTTAAAATGAATCTTGTCCCTTAATTTACCAGGGTGACATTTTTCTTTGCATAGGTGATTAGCTGCCCCTGGATAGCAACCACTTCTGAAAGAAGATGCTTTGAGAATATTTTTATTATCTCAGTGCTTATTTTTCCCAGAAAACCATTATACATTCATGAACTGTGGATAAAGACTACATAGAATACAAACATGATAATTAATTTTCACAAACTATATTAAACAGTATACCACAGAAGTAAAAAACAATTAAGTATATGTATATTTATATATTTGTGTGTGTGGTATTAGAACTATTTTATGACAAATGAAATAGGTAATTTTAATTTTGATTTAATACTGCCTATTTAATATTCATTGAGCCATAAGACCATACACTAAAAACTTGATAACTCCCCAAATCATTTGCATATATTCATTTTACTCCTTATGTAATGCATCAAAGAAAATTGCTTGTTTCCTGTAACAACATTTCTATAATTATTTCAGAACCAATCATCGGTCAACACATTTTAACAGATCTCAGGTTGGAAACGTGCACAAAAATGCTTACTGCTTGAAAGAAGTTTTATTTTATTTTGAGTAAATAAATTCATATAATAATTTAGATCAATGTTTCCCAAACTAACCTGATATAAAGAATCTTTCAGCTTTTTTCCTAAGGAATGTCCATGGTGAGGACCAGGAGTAAGTATGATAAGAAGCACTCAGTGATTCAAAATGAGGAAACAGAGATTTAGACTAAGCTGAGTTCTCCTACTCATTCATTCATGTAGTCATCAATTCATAGTTTTATTCATTCAGACTTGGCATATTTATGTATTAGATGTAATAGGATATATAAAACATGCTGCTAGGATCACAAATAAGTGAAATGAAATATGATAAATTCTTGACTGAAAACAGATACAGGGTTGCAGTAGGTACACAAAGGAAGTTGTGTACCCTGCCTGAGAGGTTGGGTAAAGGTCAGTTCGGGCTTCACAGAGAAAATAGCACTTGAACCATATCTCAACTGAGTAAGTGTTCACTAAATCAAGAACTGAGGAAAGAACATCCTACTAAGAGAAACCGATGCTAACCATTGTGCAGAATAAATTGGCTGAGGATGAAATTAGAAAACATATCTTTTGGGGAGACTATTTAGAAAACTTACAACTGCCAAAGAAAACTAAGCTGAAGCAATGAGAAATGGTTAAAGGAGAGAAGAATATGCAAAATTAAGAAGGATTGAGGGAGGGTAAATAGAGCATTACTATTCAATCAATATAGTTTTAGTTATGCAAGATGATTAAATTCCAGAGATCTGCGGCTGTACAACGTTGTACCTATAGTCAACAATACTGTATTCCACCTAAAATTCTGTTAGGAGAGTAGATATCATGGTAAGTGTTTTTAACCACATTTTCTTAAAGGAATTATTGGATCTGGTAATTGATTACACACAAGATAATGGAAGGAGAGGAAATAAAAGAATCCACAATTGTGTTGAGTCTGCGTAAAACAGAGATGGTGCTTTTATTTCCAGGTAAAGAGAATGATAAAAAAAAAAAAAAAGACCAACTTTGGGGAAGAAATAGGAATTCAGTCTTGTACAGGTAAAGTTGGGGACATACAGGTGGATTTGTCCATTAAGCAATTGAATACGTAAGTCTTGGATGGATAACTGAATTTAGAGGCATGGATTTGGAAGGCAGTCACAGGTGAACAGTGAGTGAGGTCTTAGGAGTGGTTAAAATCATACAAAGAATTTTACAGCCTGAGAAGCAGATTAGGAATAGAACTTTAGCACATCCTACTATTTCAAAACTGAGTGGAAAATAGACAATAGGAGAACAAGAAGAGAGTGATATTGGGAAAGCTAAGTTGAGAGAATTTAAATGATACCTCACCAGCAAATGGCCCAAATATATCAGAAAAAGAAGCAAATATGCCATTAGATTTGGCCATTGAGAGGTCAGTAATTGAAAAATGGTATGAGTCGAAGGAGTAGGAGGTAAACAGGAAACGAGAAAGTAGGCTATGGTCTCAAACTTGATTAGTAAAAAGAAGAAAAAGCTGCAGGTGGCAGTGAATGTATACACTTTTAAAGAATCAGAGAATCTCAGAATTTAAAAGATTTGGAGAAAGCATCTGGTACTTTTCTTTTAACTCTAATGCAGAAATCATTTCCAAAGCTTCCCGTACAGGTAATGGGGTCCAACCTCTCTGCTTAAATATTTCCAGGAATACAAAGCTGATTAACTCAAAAGATATTTCATTATACTTGTACTTGAAGTGTAAGATATATATAGAAAAAGACACACAAAGTGATGCTGAATACTCATAAACTGAATGTGCCTATGTAAGCAATATCTAAGAAGAAGTAGATATTATAAGCATATGGAAGTGGACAACCATCCCCCACTCCCACTAACAGTAAGCAATTTATCTTTTTCCTATTCTTAAAAACATTCTTCTCACAAACACAATTATAAGCACATCTTTATCTTTTATCTCAGTTTGCTAAAAGGAACAAAATAAGAGCAACCAATATCTTGACTTTTAAATATATAGATTAAGCCTCGTTGGTATTTGAACTGTGTATAAATATAAATAGAATAAATAAATAAATATAAATAGAAGCTTACATTTTGTTGCATCTAGTCTCTTTCACTCAACATTATGTTTATTAGTTTCATTCATATTGTTATATGTGATAGATATTCAGTCCCATAACTAAAATATTTCATTGTGTTAATATGCCAATTTATTGTTCTATTGACAGCCATTTCTTTGGCACACTATTAGAAAGAAGCCTGCTAGGAACACTCTACTACATGATTTTTGGTTAACTTATATATATATATATTTCTCTTACATGTAAACCTGGAAGTAGGATTGCTGAGTCACAGAATATGCATTGCAGATGCTGCCAAAATTCTTCCAAAGAACTTGTTTCAATAAGACATACACCAGTAGATCATGAGAATTTGTTACTCTACATCCTTGTTCAACACATATAATATTGTCTACCTTTTTCATATTAGCCATTCTAATGAATATGTTGTATTACCACATCTTAATTTGCATTACTGTAATGACTAATGTAGTTGAATAACTTTTCACATATTTGACTATTTGGATATACTATTATACGAAGGGCCTGAGACTTTTATTCATTTATCATTGGACTACTTCTCTTTCTTACTTGTAGGAGTTCTTTATATAATCCAGGTATGAGTCGTTTGTCAGATATGTGTATTAAGAATACCCTATCCCACTCTACGAATGTCTTTTCATTTTCTTAATAGTGTGCTTTGATGAAAAACAGTTCTTAACTTTAATATAAGCCAATCTATACATTATTTTCTTAATTGTTATTGCTTTGTGTTTTAATTAAGAAATCCTTCCCTATGCCAAGACATAAGACTTTCTTCTATGTTTGCCTCTGTTTCCTTCCATTGTAATTATCCCTTCTACTGTGTTCCCTTCTTTCTCATAACTTGTGTGTGTGTGTTCTCGATTGCTCAGTCATGTCCAACTCTTTGTGACCCCATGGACTGTAGCTCACCAGGCTCCTCTGCCCATGTAGTTTTCTAGGCACGAATACTGGACTGGTTGCCATTTCCTATTTCAAGGAATCTTCCCAATCCAGGGATGAACCCACATCTTCTGTGTTTCTTGTGTTGGCAAGCAGAATTCTTTACCATTGTGCTACCTGAGAAACCCTTCTCATTAATTACCTTCTTTGTATCATTCAAATTTATATCATTCCCCTTATTTCTATTAACATTTTATTTACACTTTGTTCATTCTTTTAGGTTTTATCTGAAGAATTGTCATTCATTTTTGAGTTAGATCAATATAATACAATTATTACTTTTATCATCTATATTGTTAAATCATAGAAATTTCTAACCCCACTTATGCCTTCTTGCATTTTGTGTTTCTACTGTCACTATTGCTCTTCTATCTGTATTTTAAACTCCATAAAGCATTACTCTTATTCAGTTCAGTTCAGTTGCTCAGTCGTGTCCAACTCTTTGTGACCCCATGAACCGCAGCATGCCAGGCCTCCCTGTCCATCACCAACTCCTGGAGTTTACCCAACCCATGTCCATTGAGTCAGTGATGCCATCCAACCATCTCATCCTCTGTTGTCCCCTTCTCCTCCTGCCCTCAACCTTTCCCAGCATCAGGGTCTTCTCAAATGAGTCAGCTCTTCGCAACAGGTGGCCAAAGTATTGGAGCTTCAGCTTCAATATCAGTCCTTCCAATGAACACCCAGGACTGATCTCCTTAAGATGGATCTCCTTGCAGTCCAAGGGACTCTCAAGAGTCTTCTCCAACACCACAGTACAAAAGCATCAATTCTTCAGTGCTCAGCCTTCTTTATAGTCCAACTCTCACATCCATACATGACCACTGGAAAAACCATGGCCTTGACTAGACAGACCTTTGTTGGCAAAGTAATGTCTCTGCTTTTTAATATGCTGTCTAAGTTTGCCATAAGTTTCCTTCCAAAGGGCAAGCGTCTTTTAATTTCATGGCTGCAGTCACCATCTGCAGTGATTTTGGAGCCCAGAAAAAATAAGGTCAGCCAAAGTTTCCACTGTTTCCCCATCTATTTGCCATGAAGTGATGGGACTGGAAGCCATGATCTAGGTTTCTGAATGTTGAGACTTAAGCCAACTTTTTCACTCTCCTCTTTCACTTTTATCAAGAGGCTCTTTAGCTCTTCACTTTCCAGCTTGTGCTTCTTCCAGCCCAACGTTTCTCATGATGTACTCTGCATATAAGTTAAATAAGCAGGGTGACAATATACAGCCTTGACATACTCCTTTTCCTACTTGGAACCAGTCTGTTGTTCCATGTCCAGTTCTAACTGTTGCTTCCTGACCTGCTTACAGGCTTCTCAAGAGGCAGGTCAGGTGGTCTGGTATTCCCATCTCTTTCAGAATTTTCCACAGTTATTGTGA
This sequence comes from Dama dama, assembly GCF_033118175.1. Classification (NCBI taxonomy): domain Eukaryota; kingdom Metazoa; phylum Chordata; class Mammalia; order Artiodactyla; family Cervidae; genus Dama; species Dama dama. Next base: position 26,753,861 of record NC_083695.1, read on the forward strand.
TCCACACAGTCAAAGGCTTTGGCATAGTCAATACAGCAGAAATAGATGTTTTTCTGGAACTCTCTTGTTTTTTCGATGTTTAACATAATTCATGATCATTTATGTTTCTAATTACAAGTTTCAGTGTTCCTCAATTGCTCTGACATTTCCATTGCTCCATTTAGGGTCATTCTTCCACTTATAGAAATTCACTTTAGTATTACTTTTAGCACAGGCATGATAGTAATGAATTTTCTCCATTTTTATTTTGTTTTTGTAGTTTTGGTTGAACATTTTGGTCAGAAGACATCTTTGTTACTTTATTTTTGAAGGACTTTTATTTGTTATAAAAGTTTGTAAGCTGGCAGTTCTTTGCTCTCAACACTCTACATTCTATTTACCCTCTATCTTCTCTTCATTCTCAAACTTATTCTGCTCTTTTAGGTAATGCGTCCTTTTTTTTTGACTGCTGGTAAGATTTGTCACTTATTTATTTCTATTTATAAGCCATGGCACTCCCTGGATTTTGATTGAGAACCTGATAGATATTTATCTTCTCAGCTCTGAGAGGACACAAGTACTTTTTCAGAAGTTTTCAGCTTATTTCCTCATGATAGCTTATGGTGAATGTATGTTGGATTTATGATCTCTGAAGAAGATTTAGCTTCAGGACCAGGGACCAGGCTTGATCATGCAAGAGCTTTTGTGTAGCAGAGTTTTAAGTAGAAAAGGGACAGAGATAGCTTCTGACATAGACATCAGAAGGGAGACAGAGTGTTCCCCTTGCTAATCTTAACAAGGGAGTTATAATTTTTTAATTAGTTATTACAATAAATCAAAAAAATGCCTCAAGGTTGTAAATATCTTACTTGACCCACTCTCATAATATACATTTTAAGATAACAGGATTAGTCCAAAGGTTTTCAAGAAGGAGAAACCTGTCCTCAAGCAGGATACATTATTGTTATATAATCCTTACTAAGGAATGTAGGAAAAAAATGTTTGTCCTTCCCTCCTCCTTGAGAATTCCAGACCCCTATGTCCTCCTTGAGAGCCCCAGACCCCTTTCTCCTCCTCGGGGACCCCAGACTTCTTATCAACCTGCCTAGGAATTGACTCTCATTCAGGCCCAAACAACTAGATAATCTGCTTGCAATGCAGGAGACCCAGGTTTGATCCCTATATTGGAAAGATCCCCTGGAGAAGAGAATGGCAAGCCACTTCAGTATTCTTGCCTAGAGACTCTCATGGACAGAGGCGGCTGGTGAGCCACAGTCCATGGGATCTCAAAGAGTCACACTACAGAGTGACTAACACCTTCACTTTCACAGAAACAACTAAAAAATTTGGCAAGTGTCTTCAGGAAGTGTTTAGCCTTGTGTTTGAGTTTAGCATCTCTCTCCCACCAAATCCTTTCATTAGAATATTTTCTAAATACCAAAAGTCTATGGAAGCTTTCACTCTGTCTTTCAGAAGCTTTTATCCTAATTCCCCTGCTTCTTATGTGGCCTCAGAACACAGCAAACCCCGTGGAGAAAACTGGCTATGTGTTTTAGATCCCTCAAGTTTCCAATTTGTCATCTCAGCCTTGTACAATCACTGAAAGTTTCTCTGGCCTTTCTTACTTCCAGAAGACATCTTTTGCCTGGGCCTCACCCAATTCCTTGGCCACACTACGAAACAGCAAATGCCCTCAGGATAAAAATATGAGTCAGCAGCCCAACTTAGAATGATTTTCCTCCCTCAAACTTTAGTTTGTTTAATCCTTGTTGCTTCAGTTTTAGGAAAAGTGAAAGTGAAGTTGCTCAGTCATGTCCGACTCTTTGCGACACCAAGGACTACAGCCCGCTAGGCTCCTCCATCCATGAAATTTTCCAGGCAAGAATACTGGAGTGGGTTGCCATTTCCTTCTCCAGGGGATCTTCCTGACTCAGGGATTGAACCTGGGTCTCCCACATTGCAGGCAGATTCTTTACCATCTGAGCCACCAGGGAAGCTTCAGCTCTAGGAAGTACAGCTAATTTATTTGGTTTGTTCTAGGTATTACAAAAGAAAAACTAGTCTGCCATAATCTACCTGGAAATGAGAAAGCAATTACATGTTAATGGCTCTAACTGGTTTTCAAAACTCCTTATATTAAAACAAAATTGACTCTCCTTAATTTTCTACTCTTCGTCTTAATTTTGAAGCATATATCAACATAGAAATACTTTATCCTCATATATTTCTTCATCTTTTTGAAGAATTATCTCCTTTAAATCTTTCTCTCTTCACACTAAATACCAATAAATTCTAAACTTTTTTTTATACATAAATCCTTTGCCTTCCTGGTCATCATCTTCAGGGAACACTCCAGATTGTCAGTATCTCTCTTAATAAACAAATCTGAACAAATATACTAGATTCTGTCATTAAAATGCAACGAAGGAAAAAAGAGAATCATATAATGATTAATATAGTCATAAAAGAAGTTATCTGATAAGCTCTTTTAAAAATCACATGAATAAGAGCAAAAAAATAGCATAAAGACAGAAAAAAATTATACAAAATAGAGACAGAAAAAATGGGATAAAAGCTTCCAAAATGAATAAAAACTCATGAAAAATGCTAAACAAAAAACACATTATAAGACACATGAACCCCAAGGTTCATAGCCACAGCCACACTATTTATAATAGCTAGGACATGGAAGCAACCTAGATGTCCATTGAAGGATGAATGGTTAAAGAAGTTGTGGTACATATATACAATGGAATATTACACAGCCATAAAAAGGCATGCATTTGAGTCATTTCTAGTGAAGTGGATGAATCTAGAGCCTGTTATACAGAGTGAAGTCAGAAAGAGAAAGACAAATTTTGTATATTAATGTATATATATGGAATCTAGAAAAATGGTACTGATGAACCTATTTGCAGGGCAGGAATAGAGACAGAGAACAGACTTTGGACACAGCAAGGGAAGAAGAGGGTGGGACCAATTGATAGAGTAGCAACAAAACACAAACATTGCCATATGTAAAATAGATAGCTGTTAGGAAGGTGCTGAATAACACAGGGAGCTCAGCCTGGTGCTCAGTGACAAACTGGAGAGGTGGGCTGGGGCGGGGGGTGGGTGGAGGTTCCAGAGGGAGGGGGCATAAATATACTTATGGCTGGTTCACACTGTTGATGTCAGAAGCCAACACAATATTATAAAGCAATTATCTTCCAATTAAAAATAAATTTTAAAAAGCATACTTTATTCTTTTTAGACTCTTTTCCCTAGGCTATCTCCATTCATTCTCATAGTTCAATCACATTTTATAGGTGAGTTAACACAGAGGATTTTGCCCAATGTCAAAAATATAGTTAATGGTAAAAGGAATAGATACACATGTATGTCTAACTGAATCATTCTACTGTACAACTGAAACTAATACTACTACATCAACTATACGTCAATATAAGATAAAACTTTTTTTAAAATGTAATTAATGGTAGAGAGTTTCTCGGTTTAGCCAGAGGTATTTATTACATAGCTATACTCAATCTACTGAATTATCCAAATAATGGCAAGTAAACCTTTTAAACCTTACCATAAAAATTTAGATAGAATGACCTTCTAAAAACACCAACAATTCAATTATTCAAAGATAAATATGTATAGTAAGTTTTCTCCTATACTAGCTAAAGACACGTATATAGAACCACAAAATACATATCTTAATATCACTAAGGTTTTAGAGAAGGGAGATTAACAGGATTTCAGTATATACATATTTCTATATCTCTATTTCACATTTAAGAATCAAGCTACCCATTAAAATGGTCATAATTTTAAAGTAGATTTAATTCTAGAAGTATGCAGCTTTCTACCTCCCTCTTACATATTAAGCAAATGTCTGTGTAGTTGATCTCCTCTCTTTAAATACCTAGGGACGCATTTAGCACCTGAGGTGGTTACTTTGAGCTTCTAATAATGTGTTTGTTTTCCCAGAGCTGCTGTTGCCTGAACAATTCAAAGATTCATTTGCAGTTACTCTGGTTTAGAGAAGAGGGATATAAATTTGGCTCTTTGGGATTGCTTCTAAGAATTTCTCTATATAAACGCCATTTAGAATGTTCTTAACTGAGGAAGTTTAAAGTGAAATATAATGGCCAAAAATCTTAAATTTGAAAAAAACCTCAAATCTCAAAGCCCCCTTTACCAGTAATTAGGAATAGTAGTGATCTAAAATTTAAAACAGGTCAGAGTATTTCATTCCACAATTACAGATGAGATTAGGGAAATAATTTAACCTGAGAGAAAGGTGCCAGTTTTATTTAAATTCACAGTAAGGAGTAAATGAGAGCAGAATTGACTTGAGCCCAGGCACAGGTTTGACATCTGTCATTATTAAGATGGGAAGGAGACCAGAAAAGGGAAGCCGAAGACATTTAAGACAAATGTTTCTAATGTTATGAGACTGCATACTTGAAGTGTTGCCAATGTTTAATATTTTCTCTAAGTAAGATACAGATGAAACTCTCCAGTTCAGGAAATTAAATGGGCCCAAACTGCCAGTAGGAGGCAAAGGAAGCTATTACAAATATTGGGAAGTCTGAGTTAACACAGAGAACCTGATATGTTGCTGGCACCTTGTAAGTGCTCGTTACTATTAATTGAGTTGAATATGAATTGAATTGTGGCTTTACTAAAAGCATACTTCCTGAGTTAGGAGGCCTTAGCAAACAGGGCCAAAAATTAACTCACAAATTCAAAGCCATCTATTTTTAAAATGCATGATAAGCAACACAGGAAGCTTTTACAAATAGCCAGCAAAATCTGAGCTTTCAATCAACAATTTCTTTCACTGAAGGTGTAGAGCATGGAACAGATCCAGAAGCACAGATGGTATTTTTCATCTGCACATGCAATTTCCTTTTTCTCCGTTTTTATATAAACCTCTCTCTCATTTTTTTGAAGAATGATAGAATTTACCAGTAAAATTCAACACTACTTACAGCCTCTGGAAATGTTGTTCACCTCCATTTCACATTTTTAGCAGCAATTTAACTGTCTTTCAGTATGTGTAGAAAGATCAGGGAGGGGGGCGACTTTATAATCTCCCCTTTACTATACTTGAATAATTTCAGAAGCTTTAATTCCTCCAGGGATCTAAAACTTCTCTGGCATTTAAAGTAAGTGCCTTTGTCCACCCTTATCCCTATTTTCTTTGGATTAGGGATACCAACTATTCATAGAATCTTAAGGCCAAAATGAATCTTGGAGGTCATGTTGAGCTGCTAGTGACTTGCTCAAGGTCACTTTGCTGGTTAGTGCGGAGAAGGTGAGACAAGTACGCTTGCATCACACTTCACAATTCTAGAGCCTCATGTACAAAGATCAATACATAGCTGTATCTCCAAAAAATTCATTTCCAGGACTCCACCAGGATGGATACCCGTTATTCTTCTAAAGTGAATCAGATTCATTTGAGGATGAAAAGAAGTCTGATGTTCAAAGTCCAAATACCATGGTTTATAACTGGTGAACTGGTACAGCATGGTGATAATAATAGTAATAGTAATAATAATAATAAAATAGATGGAATGAAATTCCAGATACCCAAATACAGTATAGGAAAATAAATAAAAATAAAAGTTGCTCAGTCATGTCTGACTCTTTGTGACCCCACGGACTATACAGTTCATGGAATTCTCCAGGCCAGAACACTGGAGTAGGTAGCCTTTCCCTTCTCCAGCAGATCTTCCTGACCCAGGAATCGAACCAGGGTCTTCTGCATTGCAGGCAGATTCTTTACCAACTGAGCTATCAAAATGAACTTGTAAATTTTGGTAAGGAAACAAATAACATAATGCTACAACATAAACTAGAAAAATATTTTAAAAGGAATCTCATTTACCTTTGGAAAAACACCCAGTTGTAATTAACAAAATGAATTAATATATCCACTGATTGCTATGTTAATGACTCTGGCCTAGACCTCTCTTCAGAACTGAACAAAGCTGCTTCGCAACATCTCCATTAAGCTATGTCAAAATCTCTGCATCTTTATGAAGTCTAACACTAAACTTACAGACAAAGCAACTGTGAATCACCCTTGCAATGTCCTGTTCCAGTGAATGCCCACATCAGGACACTCCTGCACCCAGAAACCTAAACGTCCTTGAGACGGTCTTCTCACTCAGTCCCAATTTCTAATCCTTTTCTCTACAGAGAGGACCCAAATCGTGTCCCTCTTCAGAAATGCTCTAGAAACCTGACAAAATCTCTCTACCTCCTGGCCACCAGCCCCATGCACGCTGCCTTCTCACCTTCCTAATGGATCCTTCAGTAGCCTCCTAACAGCTGTGCAGATATCTACTCTTGACTTTAGCTATCTCTCTTCTTCAGAATTATCTTTTAGTAAATACAAATCAGTTCATGCCACTTTCCCACTTAACATTCTTCATTGGCTTTCAATTGTTTTATGCTAGCACACAAACCCTTTAAAAACCCCTCAAAATATCATTAAATGGACTACAAGGAACAAGTGATGTGTCCCTGATGACCTCTTAAATCCATCTCAAACAGGCCTTCCCACCATCACCATTCCAGTCCCACCCTGTAATTTCTTGTCCAGCCATTCCAGACCCCCCTTCCTGTAACCTGCCCTGATCCCTTGCACAGTGTTTATGTCAACCTGAAAATGTCTCCTCCTCCCTTCTCTCATCTCAACTCCTATGAAACTTCCTTAGGGACACCTTCCATGATGTCCGTCCCTCAAAGACTAGTTCCCTGTACTTTTCCTCCATGACCAATACCAAAATTTATAATAATATATTTGTGTGACTATTTAATTGTGTATTCCCTTACTATAATATCTGTTTCTATTTACTCATCCCACTAATACTTAGAACAGTAGCTGGCACATAATACATATTCAGTGATCCTTTATGGAATGAATTAAGGAATAATTCAATAGAGAAGAAGAAAAGGGAGGAATTGAGGGAAGGATGAGAAAGAGAGCAGGAGTGACTTTTAATAAAAAAATTCACTGAGAGCTTAGAAAGTTCCATTTCAGGTTTATCTGTTAGCTTGGATAATTGTGGGCTGATAGGAAACATACTAGGTCATAGAGAGCACAATCACACTCTGACCAAGTCTATCCAAATTAAGCAAACTTTGGTTTAAGAGCTTTCCCTCAGGGGTAACAACAACATGCAGCAGTATCTTGAATGATATATATGTGTGTGTGTGTGTGTGTGTGTGTAAAACATCTTTAGACTTTTTACTTAGATCAATTAACACCCTAAAATAGGCACAAAGAGTGACCTTCCTTTAGTGAAGCTTGAAATCCTGGAAAGATTCATGTGTACTTTCCAAGACTACAGCTACAGCACCTACTTAACTGGCCAATATACAGTATAGAAAGACCTAAAGCATGATTGCCATAAAGTTTATGTGTATCCGTTTGTGTTTCTAAGAAAGTGAAGAAGGAAATGATCAGCAGGAAAGTGACTGAAGGAGATACCAACAAAACATTACTCCTCTTAAATTATCTAGGAAAACAGTCAAGGCAATTATTGTGGGGTTGTTGTTGTTGTTGTTGTTGTTGTTGTTTTTGCTGATGTCTTCTTAAAAGACATGAAATCCTAAAATTCAGGGTGAAGCTAGCAGGCCAAATATAATTATGAGAGTGTGAGAGTGCAGAAGCAGAGAGAGACCCCCCACCCAAAAAAAAAAAAAAGCCAATGCAATGCGGTAGAGAACTTCATTTGATTATGTGATTAGAACAGTGGTATAATTTGGCTCCCATTAAGAGTTTTATGAAACTGGGATACATTTTCTAAAACACTCTTAATCCACTTCAGCTACAACCTACACCAAGAATTTAATGTCACCAACAATTCATACTACTGTATGAAGACAGGGAATAATCCATATTTATAAGTTTTAGAGACAAGATTTGCATTCCCAGTTTGGTTTCCCTCATGCTCGGCTGGCTGTATTTTTTGTGTGGGAATATAGGCGAGGTTGATTTATGAGTACTTGCATAAGCTTTATAGAACAAGGTAAGAATCCTAGGAATTGAAGAAACCATCATAAACACAAATACCAGTGCCCACGGTCCAGCTTCCTGCCAACTTTCTGCCATAGACACAGAAGGATACATGACACAACAAGGCCTACATCTAAGATCTGGGAGAAGTGCAAGCTCAGATAAAACTAGTATATCTAGGTTTGGGATGCCTTGAATAAACCAACAGACGGACAAATATCTCCTCAGGACCAGGCAAGACAATAGAGAAAGCAAAGTAGTTGCTCTCAAGTATCTGTGATATAATTGGGAAGCTAAGATATAACTCATGATAAAATAGTAACTAACACACAGCAGCATGTATGAAGCACCAGGGGAGGAGTAAAATGAAAAATTGCCACAGTTCAAGAGAAAGATAATATTTATAGATATTTTTTGGTGTTTCACCACCCTCACCCCCATACAGTAGGTAGAATTTAACCTAGCTCCTAGCAGGATCCAGAGAGGCAGGGAAGAATTTTCAAGAGGAATCCAAGGTGAGAAACAACCCCAAATGCTTGCAGTTCTTTATAAAGTGCCCCCTTCTCTCAAGACAAAAAAAAAAATCATCCTGTCATATAAACTAGGGGGTTATTTTGCAGGTTAGAGGCATTTTCTGCTATATTAGGTTTTGAAACTGTATTTTTCCACTTATCTTAGAGCATCTATGGGGGACGGGGGGTGGAAAGAAAGCATCAGCAGGTTAATGTCTACCTTTCACAGAGAGTTTGTTGTTGTTGTTGTTTATAGTTTAAAACAAAACTACTGAAGTATGGAACAAAATTGTGGAAGTCAGGAAAACATATGATGAAACTGATGTTAATTTTTTTAAAAAAAAGCTGTACTATGTATACAATTCCCACTGATTGTTTTATTAAGTTCAGACATCAGAATAGATTTGCTGACAGTTTTTTTCATCTTCAGAGAGGAAAGTTATTATTTTGTTATTTATCATTTTTATGCTTAAGGCTGCTCACTGGTATTTAATCAGCAGGCATAATCTATTTAATTTGATAGATATACATAGAAAAGGTGAAGTGCCTAAAGCTAAATTGCAAATAAGTATCCCATACCAAAATTAGAACTCTCAGTCCTTTTTACTTAGTTGAATATTTGATATCTGAACTGATACTTTCCACCAATAAGCCAACAATTCTAATAATGTGCAAACGCTTCTCTCTCCTTCTTGTTCTCATAGAGTTTATACATTTTTGAGCACCTCAATTTGATTGCATATCAAATCTAGATTAATGTGGCAACAGAAATAATTATTGGAAAATGACTAACAGAGCACTTTAAAAATGCTCAATGCTCTAAGCTCATTTCAGCTATATATTGAATGGTGATACACGAGTGACAAGCAATGGACTCTGCAGAAAAAGATCAGAAGATATGATGGAGTGTTTCAATCAGGAAAAATGTTATAATCATCCATTTCATTTATTGAGAACTTATTATTTCAGGAAACACAAATGCATTATCTCCACAGCTAACAACAAAACTTTAAGGCAGGGATTATTATATCCATTTAACAGACACCAATATTGTAGCTCAGAAAGGTTCATTAACTTGCCCAAGATGCCCATCTAGTAAGTGATGGAGATTGACCCCTTTTTCCCTGTCCTCAGTGGGAGTACCTGGTTCCTGACCCCAGGCCCTTATCATCTCTCACCTTCCATTTTACTGTATTCTCATAACCTTATTTCTTATAAGTGTCAGAAATACACTTATTTCTGCTCCTCCATATGTATTGTTTGGTACTGCCATTGTGAGTAGTTTCAGTCCCTTGGGCCACCATGTCACCAGAGGTCTCTGTGCCTCTGCCTGGAATGATCTTTCTGCTTTTACCCTAAGAGTTCTTACTATTCAAGGCTCAGCTCAGAAGTCTTCTCTTTATGGCCTTTCCTGATCTAGCCTAACAAGGCCGACTGTGCCCTTCTCTGAGGTCAGTAAATAACCCAGTTAAAGGCTGAGCTTACTCATTTTTATGTTTATATACATGGAGGCCTCTTAGAGACTGGGAGTTTCTTGAAAACAGGAACCATGCCTAAATTATCTTTGAATTACCAGTGTCTAGCACAGTTCCTGAAACCGAGTTATATTCAATAAATAGAATACTTATATCATTTTGGATAGAAGCTTAAGCCTGACCCAAAGTGATTGCAAATGACATGGAGCATGTTGATCCTTTGCCCATTCTAACGTAATTTAGGTTGCAGTCAGCACTCTTAAGAATCAAAAGGTTTTCTTCAATGCTACAGAGAGAATTTTTAAAAATTAGAAACCAGAGATTTTTCATGCTACATTTTAGTTAAAAATTAGATCAGTTAGTTTCATTTTGTGTTCATTTCCCTTGTTACATTTATTAATTATCAAAGATATTACTTGGTTTGAACAACTGCTTGCTCCCTATAGTCCATCTGGGCTTTCTTCTCAATAATGCATTGAAGTCATAAGTACTAGATTTATTGCCTCGGTGATTTCCATAGCACAAAGTATGAATTCAGTACAGCACTGAGCAGAAGGGAGAGCTAATGGGTAAGGCAGAAAATGCTTAATCAATATCACTCGTGGCATAAGTTTAAAACCCTAAATCCCCAAGCAGATTTTGTAAAGGGCTGCATTCAAGGCCCCAGTCTCTAGAAATGCATTTACTGTACCATGAAGTTCAGAATCATTTTCTTTCCTCCCAAACTCTTGATTACTCCACAGACCTCTTAAGGATACACTGAGTCTCTGAACAACAATTCAGTTGGCCCACAGGAGAAGAGATCCCTGAAAGAATGAAGTGGGAATATATTATTATTTCCAGAAAAGGCCTTTCCTCCCCACAACACATGATTTTTTGAAAGATAAAATATCAATTTGGGATCAGCAGAGAGGAGAAAATTTCAGAATCTTAATGTTGAAAGAGACCTTACAGATAAGACATCAGCCCTGGAACTGGTAGAAGCACCTTCTAACCTGAGTAGTCCAGAAGGGATGGGCCACAATATCACTGAGTCAAGAGACTGACCAGATCTCGGTGACTAGGAGCCATCTACCTCCTGTATTAACTAAGCAATCATAAATAGGAATTTAACTGGAAAGCTGAATCAGGCAGGCATTTCTGATACAGTCAGGCATTATGACAGAAGCCACCTGTGTGTTCTGACAATAAAGCAGGTGTGCACCAAATGATCAAGAGGTGTGAGTGTGATCAGGGACCCACTTAGCATTCTGATACAAAGACTTCTGCATTATTAAACTTCTGGCACTCTGAATCCCTTTAAATACCCATAGGAACTATCTGATTTATTAGGAGAAAAGTCTTGCTTTCATCCAAACCATGTTGCTAATGTCCTCGGGTAAAAAGAAAGGGTCTAAGGGGTAGCCCCAGTACCATGACACAAATATAAGCCACACAGTTCCTTTTTCATTAAAGACACAGTGAGAAATAAATAATCAGTATAATGATTAGCAAACTGGTCCAATAAATTTTTCGGTGTTCTTTCATGGGGCTACCATCTAGGAAACGTTGTCTCAGTGCTAAAACTATGGTTTTATTTTCCTGTTTTTCCCATCCCCTAGACAGAATGATAGGGCAATGCACTCCAGTACTCTTTCCTGGAAAATCCCATGGACAGAGGAGCCTGGTAGGCTACAGTCCATGGGGTCGCCAAGAGTCGGACATGACTGAGTGACTTCACTTACTTACTTCACTTAGACAGAATGATGCCATCCCAATATGCTATTTTTTATTGCCTACCTCAACACATTTCAACAATGTTCTTGGAAATTCACTTGAATTATATGTGAAATGTTCTTATTTTCTAGATTTTTTCTGTATTTAATTTGTATTTTTAATTTCTCCTTCAGAAGAAGCTAAGAAACATTGTATTATTCAGATACTAGACAGTGATTACAGCTCAACAATAAGACCTTAGTACATTTATTAAGAAACTACAGAGACTTTGTCCTACTCTGTCACTTTTGTATGCCTCAACTTTATGTCCTGTAATAAAAAATTATAAAATCATTAAAATAAACAAATAAGCCATTCAAAATACATTAGTTCTCCCCAAAGGCACTTAGCATGATTCCCATTATATTATTTTGAGAGTTTTATTTACTTATAAAAGTCATAAATATTTTATTAAATTGTAAGCAACTGAAGCAAATTAAAAAAACACATGAAAAAAGAATTAAAATAAAAGGTAAGAAAATCTAATGAGTTCTCTATTCAGTTCATTTCAGTTGCTCAGTCATGTCTGGCTATTTGTAACCCCATGGACTGCAGCACGCCAGGTTTCCCTGTCCATCACAAACTCCGGGAGCTTGCTCAGCTCATGTCCTTCAAGTCCGTGATGACATCCAACCATCTCATCCTCTGTTGTCCCCTTCTCTTCCTGCCTTCAATCTTTCCCAGCATCAGGGTCTTTCCCAATGAATTAGTTCTTCTTATCAGGTGGCTAAAGTATTGGGGCTTCAGCTTCAGCATCAGTCCTTCCGATGAATACTCAGCCTTGATTTCCTTTATGATTGAATGGTTTGATCTCCTTGCAGTCCAAGGAACTTTCGAGAGTCTTCACCAACACCACAGTTCAAAAGCATCAATTCTTCAGCACTCAGCATTCTTTATGGTCCAACTCTCACATCAATACATTACTATTGGAAAAATCATAGCTTTGACTAGCCAGACCTTTGCTGGCAAAGTAATGTCTCTGCTTTTTAATATGCTGTCTGTGTTGGTCATAGCTTTTCTTCCAAGGAGTAAGTGTCTTTTAATTTCATGGCTGTAGTTACCATCTGCAGTGATTTTGGAGCCCAAGAAATAAAGTCTGTCACTGTTTCTATTATTTCCCCATCTATTTGCCATGAAGTGATGAGACTGGATGCCATGATCTTAGTTTTTTGAATGTTGAGTTTTAAGCCAGCTTTTTCACTCCCCTCCTTCACTTTCATCATAGGTTCTTTAGTTCCTGTTACCTTTCTGCCATAAGGGTGGTGCCATCTGCATGTCTGAGGTTATTGATATTTCTTCCAGTAATCTTGACTCCAGCTTATGATTAATCCATCTAAGTATTTTGCATGATGTACTGTGCATATAAGTTAAATTAGCAGGGTGACAATATACAGCCTTGATGTACTCCTTTTCCTATTTGGAACTAGTCCATTGCTCCATGTCCAGTTCTAACTGTTGCTTCTTGACCTGCCTACAGACTTCTCAGGAGGCAGGTCAGGTGGTCTGGTATTCCCATCTCTTGAAGAATTTTCCACAGTTTGTTGTGATCCATACAGTCAAAGGCTTTGGCATAGTCAATAAAGCAGAAGTAGAAGTTTTTCTAGAATGGTTGCTTTTTCTATGACCCAATGGATGTTGGCAATTTGATCTCTGGTTCCTCTGACTTTTCTAAATCCAGTTTGTATATCTGGAAGTTCTCGGTTCATGTTTTGGTGAAGCCTCACTTGGAGAATTTTGAGCATTGCTTTGCTAGCATGTGGGAGATAAGCGCAATTGTCTAGTAGTTTGAACATTCTTTGGCATTGCCTTTCTTTGGGATTGGAATGAAAACTGACCTTTTCCAGTCCTGTGGCCATTGGCCTGTGCTGAGTTTTCCAAATGTGCTGGCATATTGAGTGCAGCACTTTCACAGCATCACCTTTTAGGATTTGAAATAGTTCAACTGAAATTCCATCAGCTCCACTAGCTTTGCTCATAGTGATGCTTCCTATGGCCCATTTGACTTCACACTCCAGGATGTCTGGCTCTAGGTGAGTGATCACACCATCGTGGTTATCTGGGTAATTACAGTCTTTTTTGTATAGTTCTTCTGTGTATTCTTGCCACGTCTTGTTAATGTCTTCTGTTTCTGTTAGGTCCATACTGTTTCTGTCCTTTATTGAGCCCATCTTTGCATGAAATGTTCCCTTGGTATCTCTAATTATCTTGAAGAGAACTCTAGTCTTTCCCATTCTATTGGTTTCCTTTATTGCTTTGCATTGATCACTTAGGAAGGCTTTCTCATCGTTCTTTGCTATTTTGGAACTCCACATTCAGATGGGTATATCTTTCCTTTTTTTTCCTTTGCCTTTTGCTACTCTTCTTTTCTCGGATATTTAAGGCCTCCTCAGACAACCATTTTGCCTTTTTGCATTTTTTTCCCTTGGGGATGGTCTTAATCACTGCCTCCTGTACAATGTCATGAACCTCTGTCCATAGTTCTTCAGGCACTCTGGTCTATCAAATCTAATCCCTTGAATCTATTTGCCACTTCTACTATATAATTGTAAGGGATTTGATTTAGGTCATACCTGAATGGTCTAGTGGTTTTCCCTACTTTCTTCAATTTAAGTCTGAATTTTACAATAAGGAGTTCATGATCTGAGCCACAGTCAGCTCCAGGTCTAGTTTTTGCTGACTGTATAGAGCTTCTCCATCTTTGACTGCAAATAATATAATCAATCTGATTTTGGTACTGACTGTCTGGTGATATCCACATGTAGAGTCCCCTGTGATGAAAAGGACATCTTTTTTTGGTGATACATCTAGAAGGTATGTAGGTCTTTATAAAACTGTCCAACTTCAGCTTCTTTGACACTAGTGATTGGGGCAAAGACATGGATTACTGTGATATTGAATGGTTTGCCTTGGAAATGAACAAAGATCATTCTGTCATTTTTAAAATTGCACCCAAGTACTGCATTTCAGACTCTTTCGTTGACTTGAGGGCTACTCCATTTCTTCTAAGGAATTCTTGCTCACAATATTAGATACAATGATCATCTGAATTAAATTCCCCCGTTCCAGTCCGTTTTAGTTCACTAATTCCTAAAATGTCGATTTAACTCTTGCCATCTCCTGTTTGACCACATCCAATTTGCCTTGATTCATGGATCTAACATTCCAGGTTCCTATGCAATATTGTTTTTTATAGCATCAGTCACATCCACAACTGGGCATTGTTTTCACTTTGGCTCCACATCTTCATTCTTTCTGGAGTTATTTCTCTACTCTTCTCCAGTAGCATATTGGACACCTACTGATCTGGGGAGTTCATCTTTCAGTGTCATATTTTTTGGCTTTTCATATTAGAGTGGAAAATAATCATTTTCCAAGGTCATGCCAGTTCAAAGAAGAGTTGCCTCATTTTGGCAAAACTTCTCAGGGAGTGGATATAATCAGGGGCTCTAGGTTCTAATGTTTCCTTATAAACAAGAATCTGTACTCACAACTAGTATCATTTACCAATTATTTTCTTAAGTTGTTATTTACATATTCAGAATGATAATAGAAGCCCAGAGATGGTAGACAATCTATTCTCACATCTATTGCTCCTGAATTAGCCTCAAATGTGTGGCACAATTCTGTGCATGGAGTGAGAATTTCACAAATCCAAGGGAGGAGGGGTAATAGAAAGAAAATATCAAAGATGTTCCTATTAGGAAAAAGTCACTAACCATTTCATAACACACATACAAACACAGAACTCCTTCCTTATTTACCCTTGGTTTTGCTTTCTGTGGTTTCGGTTACCTGTGGTCCACCATGACACAAAAATATTAAATGAAAAATTCCAAAAAGAGGCATTTCGTAAGTTTTAATTTGTGGGCCATTCTGAGTAGTGTGATGAAATCTCTTGCCCTCTATCTCAGGACCACCAGAAACGCAAATCATCTCTTAATCCAGCATATCCACACTGTACACGTTATCTGACCATTAGTCACTTAGCAGCTATATCCATTAACTGATCAGCTTTAGAAGTATCCCAGTGTGTGCTCAAGTAACACTTATTTAACTTAATATTGCTCTCAAAGCACAAGAGGAGTGATGCTGGCAATTTGGGTAGTCGCTTACTATGCTTAAAGTTATAAACTAAACTTTACCTTAGATGTGTATGTATAGCAAACAACAAACAACAAACAGTATATATACGATTCAGTACCATCTATGATTTCAGGCATATACTGAATGCCTGTTTCTAAGACACACACAGGTCTTAGAATACCCTGTGGATAAGGCGGGGCTAGTATATATATACTTTTATACATAATATGCCTATAGTATATAACATAAACTAATGTTTGTCATAAATTATGTTATACACTATACTTATATATTTTATATAATATAGCATGCTCATTATTCCATATAATATCAGAAACCCATTAAGAGATTTAAAAGAGTTTAAAACTAAACTTGAGGGGAGAGAATCGATATTAAGTGTGTGTATGTATTAGTTGCCCAGTTATATCCGACTCTGTGACCCCATGGACTGTAGTTACCAGGCTCCTCTGTCCATAGTATTCTCCAGGCAAGAAAACTGGAGTGGGTTGCCATTCCCTTCTCTAGGATATCTTCCCCACCCAGGAATCAAACCCTGGTCTCCTGCAAGGGCAGGTGGATTCTTTATCATCTGAGCCACCAGGGAAGCCCTATTAGGAGTATATTCATTGAAAAATTAATTTGTAATTCCACTCTAAGTTTTATTCAAGTGACATCTTCCTTAGTAACCTTGAGAAAACAAAAATCATTTTGACCCCCTAGATTAGATTTTCTAACCTTTACATTAGATTTCTTTAATCAGAAATTTCTGCAAAATTGGTGACCTGTTCTTCACTTTGAATCTTGACACTGTGATTATAGATACTGCAACACTTTCATAGGGCTTCCCTGGTAGCTCAGTTGGTAAAGAGTCTGCCTGCAGTGTAGGAGACACAGGTTAAATCCCAGGAAGGCTATAATACTTTCATAATAGATACTTAAATAATATGAAAATGATGAATTGTTAACAACATTCATAATGCTAATAGGTTAAACTTTTCATGCAAAAGCCCATATCCCTTAGGGAATCTATCTGGAGTACATATCTAAATACAAGTTTCATCCTATTCTTCATCACTGATCTTATATCATTCAAATTATAGATTAGCAGTATAAATAATACAACCCAAAAATAAGAAACCAATAATAAAACACTCACATAAAGCCCCCTCATGTTGTTTGATATTTGTGCCTTTATTGCTGAATGTCCAGCTGGGTTAAAAGAAGCTAAAGCATATTCTTTCAGTCCAGTAACTTGATGATAGTGAAGACTGTTATGCAACCTCAGGCTTGCATTTTACTGCCCAAATATGGCCTAAAATATTTTTAATTTTTTTATTGCATTTGATATCTATTTTGTACCTTGAGTTGAAACCAAATCATTAAACTGTTAATAAAATAAAGTGAACCATTAAGAAACAACACCTCACATTTTCTCTTTATGTAGCTTATTTTTAATTAGTTTAATCAAACTCATGGTTGAAAACATATCATCTGCACATATGCAGAGCTGATAACACTGATCAAAGATACAACCATCATTAACTTGTTCATTATTACTAAGGAACTAGTGTCAGACATACTACATCCTATGAAGTATAGTAACAAAAAATGAACCCTAGAAAATGACAGTTTGTAAATGCTAGGTATAGCTGTGAAAAAAAACAGATACCAAAATTAAGGGAGACAACACAAGTAAAACACTGAGAAGATCTAGATACTCCCCAACCCCGACATTACTTCCAGTCAGTCCAAAGATAGTCACCACTCACAAATCTACACATGTTAACACAGGTTAGAAGCTGATCTGTATTTAAGTGTCACCAAGAAGTGTGTTGTTGTTTTTGTTGTTGTTTAGCCACTAAGTCAATGTCCAATTCTTTTGCAACCCCAAGGACTAAGTCAATGTCCAATTCTTTTGCAACCCCAAGGACTGTATCTTGTCAGACTCCTTTGTCCGTGGAATTTCCCAGGCAAGAATACTGGAGTGGGTTCAGTCACTCAGTTGTGTCCAGCTCTTTGCTATACCATGGACTGCAGCATGACAGGCTTCCCTGTCCTTCACTATCTTCAGGAGTTTGCTCAAACTCATGTCCATTGAGTCAGGGATGCCATCCAACCATCTATCCTTCCATCACCCTGTTCTCCTGCCCCAATCTTTCCCAGCATCAGAGTCTTTTCCAGTGAGTCAGCTCTTTGCATCAGCTGGCCAAAGTACTGGAGCTTCAGCATCCATATCAGTCCTTCCAATGAATATTCAGGGATGATTTTCTTTAGGATTCACTGATTTGATCTCCTTTCTGTCCAAAGAACTCTCAAGAGTCTTCTCCAGCACTACAGTTCACTTTTGAACTGTGTCAATTATTAAACACTCAGGCTTATTTATGGTCCAACTCACACATCTGTACATGACTACTGGAAAAATGATAGCTTTGACTAGATGGACCTTTGTTGGCCAAGTGATGTCTCTACTTTTTAATATACTGTCTAGGTTTGTCATAGCTTTGCTTCCAAGAAGCAAGAGTGTTTTAATTTCAAGGCTGCAGTCACTGTTTACAGTGATTTTAGAACCCAAGAAAATGAAGTCTATCAGTGTTTCCATTTTTTTTTCTATTTGCCATGATGATAGGACTGGTTTCCATGATCTTCATTTTTTAAAATGCTGAATTTTAGCCAGCTTTTTCATTCTCTTCTTTCACCTTCATCAAGAGGCTCTTGCGTTCCTCTTCACTTTCTACCATAAAGGTGATGTCATCTACGTATCTGAGACTACTGATATTTTTCCAACCAATCTTGATTCCAGCTTGTGATTCATCCAGCCTGGCATCTCTCATGATATACTCTGCATATAAGTTAAATAAGCAGGATGACAATATACAGCCTTGGCATACTACTTTCCCATTTTGAACCATTCCATTGTTCCATGTATGGTTCTAACTGTTTCTTCCTGGACTGCATACAGGTTTCTCAGGAGGCAGGTAAGGTCATCTGGTATCCCCATCTCCTGAAGAATTTTCCAGTGTGTTGTGTTCCACACAGTCTAAGGGTTTAGTGTAGCCAATGAAGCAGAAGTAGATGCTTTTCTGGAATTCTCTTGCTTTTTCTATGATCCAACAGATATTGGCAATTTGATCTCTCATTCCTCTGCCTTTTCTAAATCCAGCTTGTACATCTAGAAGTTCTCTGTTTACTGTTGAAACCTAGCTTGAAGGATTTTGAGCATTACCTTGCTAGCATGTGAAATGAGTGCAATTGTGTAGTAGTTTGAACATTCTTTGGCATTGCCCCTCTTTGGGATTGGAATGAAAATTGACATTTTCCAGTCCTGTGGTCACTACTGAGTTTTCCAAATTTGCTGGTATGTTGTGTGCAGCACTTTAACAGCATCATATTTTAAGATTGAATATAGCTCATTTGGAATTCCATCAACTCCACTAGCTCATAGTAATGCTTCCTAAGGCCCACTTGACTTCACATTCCAGGATGTCTGGCTATGAGTGTCTACACTATTGTGGCTATTCAGGTCATTTAGACCTCTTTTTGTACATTTCTTCTGTGTATTCTTGCCACCTCTTCTTAATCTCTTCTGCTTCTGTTAGGTCCTTACCGTTTCTGTCCTTTATTGATGATGTCAAGAACAATATTGCATAGGAACCTGGAATGTAAGGACCATGAATCAAGGCAAATTGGATGCGCTCAAATAGAAGATGGCAAGAGTTAACGCTGACATTTTAGAAATCAGTGAACTAAAATGGATGGGAATGGGTGAATTTAATTCTGATGACCATTATATCTACTACTATGGGCAAGAATCCTTTACAAGAAATGGAGTAGCCCTCATACTCAACAAAAGAGTCTGAAATGCAGTACTTGGATGCAATCTCAAAAACGACAGAATGATCTTGGTTCTTTCCAAGGCAAACCATTCAAAAGCATAGTAATCCAAGTCTATGCCTCAACCACTAATGCCAAAGAAGCTGAAGTTGAATGGTTCTATGAAGACCTACAAGACCTTCTAGAAGTAACACCAAAAATAGATGCCCTTTTCATCATAGGGGACTAGAATATAAAAGTAGGAAGTCAAGAGACACATGAAGTAACAGGCAAGGTTGGCCTTGGAGTACAAAATGAAGCAGGGCAAAGGCTAACAGAGTTTTGCCAAGAAAATGCACTGGTCAGAGCAAACATCCTCTCCAACAACACAAGAGATGACTCTATACATGGACATCACCAGATGGTCAATATTGAAACCAGAATGACTATATTCTTTATAGCCAAAGATAGAGAAGCTCTATACAGTCCGCAGAAATAAGACCTGGAGCTGACTGTGGCTCAGATTATGAGCTCGTTATCGCAAAATTCAGACTTAAAGAAAGTATGGAAAATCACTAGACCATTCAGGTATGACCAAAATAAAATTCATTATGATTATATAGTGGAAGTGACAAATAGATTGAAGGGATTAGATCTGATATACAGAGTCCCAGAAGGACTATGGATGAGGGTTCATAACATTGTACCCAAGCCATCCCCAAGAAAAAAACACACAGCAAGACAAAATGGTTGTCTGAGGAGGCCTTACAAATAGCTGAGAAAAAAAGAGAAGCTAAAGGTAAAAGAGAAAGGGAAAGATATAACCATCTGAATGCAGAGTTCCAAAGAATAGCAAGGAGAGATAAGAAACCCTTTTAAGTAAACAGTGCAAAAAAAAAAAAACAAAAACAAAAACGAAAACTGGAGTAGGTAAGGGATAAAACCTGCATCTTCTGCATTGGCAGGTGGATTCTTTACCAGTAAGCCTCCTGGAAAGACCAAGAATTATTTTACTGCACTATAATAAAAGCTATATTGTCAGTACTTACCTTTTTTAATGTTCCTAACATTTATGTCATATAAAATTCAAAAAGAGAACAATGAATATTACATTAATAATATGTTATAATTATGCTAAATCATTAATAATAAACTAGATACGCATATTAGCTCATTCTTATCTGAAGATCTGATTTCACCCTACAAACATTAACTTTGTGAGAAGCAATTCTTTTCCCTGCCAGTGTTTCCACTAACAAGAACTTTCAAATTTTTACTAATAAACAGTGCGCATAACCCCTGTGATGTGTTTATTCTCTATCAAATTTACAGTCATGATTACTAGATAATGTTAAGATAAATTAAATAATAGCTATATGTATATATGACTGGCCAGGTCAGCTCAAAAACAGTATCTATACAAAGCTCACAGCAAAGACAGGTATTTCCTTCAACTTCCTCCATACATATCTAGGAAAAAAGGAGTGTTTTACAACTGCTTGATTTTGAAGTCAGGGAGTTGGTTTTGTTCATTCAGGATCCCAAGAGTACTCAATAATGGATGGATGGATGGATGAATAGATGGATGGATGGAAGGAAGGAACAATACATATTGATACTTATGTGCATATATTCAAGAAATTAAATTCTGAATTTCATAGAAATTAAATTCTGAATAAATTCATAGCAGAATCTCATTCCTACAGAATCAAATTCATCTGAGGAATTTTCATCAAATAAATGTTATTTGAACTAAATCTCCAAGTGCAGGATTTTCATGCAGTTGAGCAGATATACATACAGTATTGAGCTTCCCTGGTGACTCAAATGGCAAAGAAACCCCTTGCAATGCAGGAGACCAAGCTTTGATCCCTGGGTTGGGAAGTTCCTCTGGAGAAGGGAATGGCTACCCATTCCAGTATTCTTGCCTGAAGAATTCCACAGACAGATGAGCCTGGCGGGCCACAGTCTATGGGGTTGCAAGAGTCAGACACGACTCACTAACTAACCATATACAGTATCAACTCATTTAGTTTGGAGATAATTTCAACCAAAATCTGAATTAATTTAATAATAAAGTTGAAGAGAAGCTATAGCATCATTTGAAAGCCTATTTATTTGGAAGACAGCTACAAGGATTTATATAATCCTGAGGTACTGTCCCATAGGTTCTAGACAGAAATAATAAAGTTGGAATATCAAGGTCCTACCAATGCAGGACAACTCACTAGATCACGTATGTAAGAAACAGAGAACCTGTTTTGTGAAGAATGCCAAAACGACAGTAAGCTGGTGAGGAAGAAAAAGCCATAGGATGTTGGAAATCATGACAGAAAACCAAATGTAATGCCAGTGGTCAGGGAAATCCTATTTAGAACCTCTCTATGAAGCTAAAGTGTACTGCCAGTCACAGACAGAGTTCATCAGTTACTTGTAGCAATACTAAACACTGTTATTTGTTTGCCTTGTAGTATTTATTATAATTGGTGATTTTCATTCTCACATATTTATACAAATCTAGATTAAAAATACCAATTGCTGTATCATTATAAGATCTTCAAGTGAACTGCTATGACAATTTACAGTAAAAAGAAAAAGCATGAGATTGTTTTCAAACTGATTAGCAACTGTACCTCATTGCACAACCATATGAAAAAAACACATTTGGAAACATAGGAGCAAGATTAGTGGGGCCTTTGAGCCATAATCTCAATTTGGATTCCATTCACTTTACCTGGCAACAGAGCCAATTTAGCAGGCATCAGGCTGTGCAGAAGATTTTCATGTAAATGAAAACAGTTTGGGGCATTTTGCTTTCCCTCAGTAAAAGTGAAATATCACTTTCCACTGGAACTACAAAAATAAACCAGAGGTTAACATAGAAGTATCCGGGGCAGAGTCCATTACCGGGAGAACTAATTTGGCAGGTGCAACAACCTCTTGGAGATCATGGGCCATGATTCTAGTGAGTACTAACAAGTGAAACATGCAGGTGTAGAAGGGATTAAAGGACAAAGCACAGATATAACATTCTGAAATTCATAGGAGTAAAATCACCAAATTAAGAATAATCATTGTATTTTCAATATTGTTTTTTAACATTTTATATATTTCAAATTTAAACTAATTCCTTATATATATTTAAACTAATATCTTTACATAATTCTTTAAAGATCTCAACAACACTGAGATCTTTAAATAAAATTAATAAAAACTTTTAAAGAATTGAAATAACAAATGAAGAATTTCCCAAACATTACAATGCAGCTCTATGTGACTCATGATTAGTGTGGATTTTTGAAATTCATTGTAGCCCTCTACCTCTATCCTAGAATCATAATGACCTGGCCTTGACATCAAAAGACTTTAACAGATTATCTCAGTCACACAGTTCCCATAAAGCCCGGTCATCCATGGCATGGGTTATATGTAAGAATTTAAAAGTATAAAAAGCTAGTTTTGTTTTCTAAGTTTAAGGGTAGCATAACATAAATTTAGGCTCTTAATTACTTCCTGAAAATGCTTCTTTAAATAAATTACTAGTAGAATCAAGATAACTAAAATTAATGCTGCAACAATCTATTGTGCTCACATGAATTAACCATTAGAATGCTTAAGAGTACCAGAGATAGATTGCTCTTCAAACAAAAGTGTAAAATATATTATCTTTGTGGGAGGGTCTATAAAAGTAACTATTGAATCACTTCTCCAGCAATATTGACTCTGGCCAATAATTCTGGAAAATAGCAAAACTATTTTCAAATAAAGATTAGTTTGCTTTGCACTCACAAAGGATAAATAACATAGTCAGCAGAATCAGCCAGTCAGAGCAGAGTACAAACACACACACACACACATCCTTATATATGCACACATTTGTCTCCTAGCTCACTCCTCCATTGCCTTCCTTTCCTCTCTTGCATATTTGTCTGTCTCCCCACTAGTCTATGATTTTGTTAGAAAGCAGAAATTATACCTTATTTATATTTCTTTCTGTACTTCCCCACTTCTGCACTCCAGCACTTACCTATAACTCTTTTCCATACAGAAAGAAATCAAAACAAGTATCATTTAACATAAAACAAAATAATCAGATTAACTCAGGTTTCTAACTTTTGAATCTTGTATTAAGAAAAACTAACATCATTTAATTGAAAAAATTTCTACCAATTTCCAAATCAACACAGATATCTAGCTTTAAAATCCCTAAAGGTCTCCCTAAATAATCTTAGACATATTTTATCTGGGACTATAACTAAGAATCCTGTCCCAATCTAGAGTGTTCTCCAGATTAGACCCTTCCCCTTACACTTGAATTTGCCCAGTATGAGCTTAGTAAAAGCAGAGAGCTCTGATTTTGAGTTGTCATCACCATCTACCCACATCATGAATCCCTGATCAACCTCAGGTTTCTTTCCTGAGGACCCGAAGTGTAAAGCAATATCATAAAGCTAAAGTGTAGCTTTGCAAATCATAGTGTTTTCCATACTGAAAATTAAGGCTCAGTGTTGACAATCGATGTCAATAGTACCAGACACATTATACTCTGCTCACCTCTCTAGACTCAAAAGCCATTGTGATTTAGATAACATGAGGAATAAGCAATAAAGCATATTGGTTAAGAAGTCAGGAAACCACTTCTGTAATTCACTAGATAAGTGAATTTAACTAATTAAACTATCTAAATCTTAGTTTTTTTCAACTATAAAACAGGAATAATTATATTTACCTTATAACAACCGTGGGAGGCTTAAATAAGATGACCTAAGTCCACCATGTAGCATGTCAGAGACAAGTCCAGGCAGGAGTTGACCAAGAGATGGAATAAGTGCCACAGCCACTCAGGTGGCAAGAAACCACTGTGGAAATCCCAAAGAATTAAGGCAGGATCAGAGGCAACATCTAGGCAGGCTTTGACACCCTTACAGTGAACCAAGCTTCAATGTGACAGTTTCTTATACTACTTTTCCATTCATTTTATCAACTGCTTGAATACTTAGAAACCAAAATAGTAATTAATCATAAAATATTCAAGATTCAAGCCAGCAGAAAAGATATATTCTATCAAGTTTCTTAATGTTACTCAAATAATACCAATGAATAATATCAAAGACACAACTTTCTATGTTTACCATAATTAAAGCTACCAAAGCCTGTACACAAAACTCATGTTTGGTAGCACTGAAACAAATGTTTCTAACCAATCCCCAAATACATATCAAGTTGCACATACTCTAATGGAAACAAAGTCTGTCTGGAAAACTTCCATAAGCTTATGTAAATCAAAAGTAGAGGCATCAAGATAAGTAAGAATAAAGTTATTATCAAGTGCATTTTGAAAAAAGTTAAAACACTTTAAATAAATTGGGAAATGTATAAGCAGTGGTATAATACACATGTATTTATACTCACATATATCTATATGTTTATAAGAAATAGTGTTTATAAGGAAGCCAATTTCCCAGAATAATGTATATTTCAAATCTTATTTCTTTGCAAAGACAGAGTAATGTTTCAGACATGATAAAGAAAAAGAAAAAAAAAAGCATTTACTATTTTCTACATACTGCTTACATTTAATTAAACAGAAATATAGCTAATCTCTAGAAATGAATTTACAAATATTTAGTTCTCTTTATAGCTGTACTGATTAGGCATACTATTTATGCAATCGCTAAAACAAACAAGGTTATACTATTTTGAGCCAAGATAATGGCAACAGAAATAAGAGAAGCAGTGCATGCAGAAGATCCATGTCACTCACGTCAGTAAAGTTACTGACAAATAATGGGACATTTGGAACAAGGGACAAGAAGAGCCAAATGGACCGGCAAAGCTGACTTAAACTGATGTTCCCCAAAACAGAATAAGGGCCATGGGAAGAAGTTAGGTTGGATCCAGAGGTAATGAGCCCAATCTGAGACAAATTTAGAGACAAATTAGAAAAACACTATTAACTGAAAAAATAATGCTTGTTTCTTTTTATTTATTTATTTTATTTTACAGTATTGTATTGGTTTTGCTGTACATTGACTTGAATCCACTATGGTTAACAGGTAGAAATAAACTCAGTTGAAAATTTCTTAAATTTAGAAGAAAAACAAATGCAATATAATAGACCCCTGAATTACAACATAAAATGAAGAAAAATATGTCTTGATAGTGATAAAGGCTAGGTCTCAAAAAATTAATTCCTTCATGAAGCAAGTCTGTTTTTTTCACTGCATGCAAATTATTGAAAAAACAAAACCCTGTTAGCTACAAAAAAATTTAAGTATCAATCTTTCAACAACCCACAAACGTAGAATACTTGTTAGGTAAGATTGGCCTTATAAAAATGGAAGACTTCCCCTGTGATATATGGGAACAGTGTGAGCATTCTGCTTAATGAAAATCAATAGAAATATTTATAATTACAAAAAACTCTACTCAGAAATAACACTTAACAAGCAAAAATTTCCTATATTTTGCAATTCTAGAGAAAGAAAAAACAACAGCCTTTTTCTATTCCCTCTCAAAAAATGGGCTGTCATTTTTGTTCTGTAGAGTACTTACTGTACTTAAAATAATCTTTGCTATCCTACAGAAAAGATGTTTAAATGGCTTGTAACTAACTAGAATATGAACGATATACATTAATGTACAAATGTATTTGTACAAATGTATTTGTACAAATACACATAGATGTCATTTTGCAGTGAGTACAGAATTATTAAAATGACCATTTTTATGTAATCACAAATTGGAAACTTTAAAAAGCTATTCCTTCCCCTTAAAGTCACAAGAGTCCCATTTTAAGTAAATGGGAAAAAATACTGAATAATGAGTTACTTTTATTCATCTAATATTATAAAATTTGTGTGTGTGAAAGGTACATATAAGTGACGCTGAGAGAGACACTGGAAAATAACTGCTTAGGCAATATCATTAATGTAAAGAAATAACTAGTTTCAGTTCAATTCAGTTCAGTCGCTTAGTCGTGTCCGACTCTTTGCGACCCCATGAATGGCAGCACGCCAGGCCTCCCTGTCCATTACCAACTCCCGGAGTTTACTCAAAGTCATGCCCATCGAGTCGGTGATGCCATCCAGCCATCTCATCCTCTGTCGTCCCCTTCTCCTTCTGCCCCCAATCCCTCCCAGCATCAGGGTCTTTTCCAATTAGTCAACTCTTCGCATGAGGTGGCCAAAGTACTGGAGTTTCAGCATCAGTCCTTCCAATGAACACCCAGGACTGATCTCCTTTAGGATGGACTGGTTGGAAAGACTAGAAATTTTTCCTGAGGGGAATTTCCTAAATAATGGGTTAGCTACTATCTCCATCATTAGAATAGCATATAATGATTTCTTAGCTCAGACTCTAGATTATATTCCTTTGTGGAGATTTAAGTTTTCATATGCCTGGATCTCTGTAAGTTATGTCTTAAGAATAATTAACTCATCTGAAAAATACTTACCTAAAGCAATGAAGAAAACCACAAGTAATTAAAAACAGGAGTTTATCAGATTAAAATTCACTGAAAGAAACTGTTCTCAGAAAGATAGGACAAGAAGATTCTACAGATACTTTAAATAGAGCCCTGATCAAAAGGTCTGGGGAAGCAGAGCCTTCTTAGATTTATATCACCTACTGTGCTTCTTAAGACAATTCTGACTAGCTAGTCAGGCACTCAAGTTTGCTGTTCATCTTCATTTTATAAAATAACATATTTGGGTCATCTTCAGGTAGGTTGACTAAGTGATTTATTTTCCAAAATGGGGCAAAAGCATAAACTGGGACTGCGCTGGTGAACACTCTGCCCATAGGGGAGAGCTGGGCTGTGTGCCTCTCCTGCTTCAGCATATTAATACAAATCAGTTAAAAATGGAGAAAGGGACCAAGACAGAGAAGATGAATAGAGAACAGCCAGGTCAGACCGGAAAGGGCAAAGAAAACAAGGGGCACAAGTCCTGTGACTGCTGACTGTGTGAGGAAGGGAGGGGCTGTTGTGCTTACTGACTCAGACAAGAAGGATGTACATGGGTTGGATCTGAGTCTCAAGGTACTTGTTTAGTGGCAGTGAATAGCTTCCCCATCACTGTGCTGTGCTGGGCTGTGCTTGGTCACTTCCGTCGTGTTTGAATCTCTGTGACCCTATGGACTATAGCCCACCAAGCTCCTCTGTCACTGGGATTCTCCAGGCAAGAATACTGAAGTGGGTTGCCATTTCCTTCTCCAGGGGATCTTCCTGACCCAGGGTTCCAACCCACATCTCACGACGTTTCCTGCATTGGCAGGAGGATTCTTTACCACGAAGGCCACCTGGAAAGCAGTCAGCTGCTGTGTGTGTGTGAGTGTGTGTGTGTGTAAATAATCTCTCTCCATATGGGCATCCCTGGTGGCTCAGTGGGGAAGAATCAGCCAGGAATGCAGGAGATGCAGGTTCAATCCCTAAATCGGGATGATCCCCTAGAGAAGGAAACAGCAACCCAATTCAGTATTCTTGCCAGAGGAGCCTGGTGGGCTACAGTCCAAGGGTTGCAAGAGTCGGACACAACCTACCAACTAAACAACAATGAATAGGTGTGGTGTACACCTATTTATATTTTATACAATAACAAATATGAAATAATTGTCTAAAACTAATGTATCATCAAATTTGCATTTCCATACCTGATTTAAACAATATGAAATCACAAGTAATTGGCCACAAGATTATGTTCATTTATGTACAATACTTACATGCTGTATATATGTGTATGTCAATATATGTGTGTATTCCTTATAAATATACATGTGAATGTAACTAATCCTCTTAGATTTTCGAAGTCAATAAGTCAACCTGGGAAAATCTACTATGATGTTATATTCACATCACATTTAGTTGTTAAATTCTACTTACTAATAAAAGTGAGTATGTTATTTTCTTGATATTAAGATATCACCAGCTTTAAGAATCACTTTCAGTTTCAGAGAAGAAAATACATGTTAGACATCCACACTGATGATAAGAACCATCCCAATTTCAGAAAGATTAAAATGTGAAAAATATGACTCGACATTTAGAAAGTACAACTAAGGAGTTAGGAGTTTTAAAATAAAACATATCCCCAAATAAGAAACTCTCTAAAGAAAATATGTGGGATTTTAAAATAAACAATGAGAGCTAATTACTTAATTGATATGATTCAAATTAAGACTTGCACTCCGGATACCAGTAGCCTCCAGATACTAAATCAAGCCGGACCTTGTGTGTGTAGACACACACACAGAATAAAAGTATCATGTTTTGTTATTTTTCATAAATCATCACCATAGAAATTATGAATTATTCACAGTAGAGTTAATTCCAAGTAAGCCAGGAATGATACAGCATACATAAAGTTTCCATGACAAATAAGAATAAGTATGTAAAATCCTACAGATATACGACCCATAATGCATTACAGAGCATTGATTTCCCAGAGGCTAATGTTAAACTCACACACACAATAACAGCTCTATTTTCATTCTCTCCTGTAACTCAAATGTATTCATGGTCCACAATTACTTTTGCATAATAGTATATTTCAGTTATCTGGGCTATTTCATCTGTAACAATAGGAGTTCTTCCTTATTTTAAATGAGCATCTTTGGAAGCATCCTATTATTTTCTATATAATCTTTCAATCACTTTGATCATTCTTTAAAGTGTATGGCATCTTTTATTCACACATCAGATAACATGCTTCAGATTTTTTAAAAATCCACATATTAATAAATAGCAAGGATTCTCAGGAATGTAATTTTAAGTATAGGATTACATTTCTGTCTCCAAGGACTAAGCTCTACACATTTGAGACACTGAAATGTTCACAATAAAAAGAAATAATAATCTCAAAAGAAGTGAGTATTTTTATTTAAGAGAAAACAAGCAAATGATAGATCAACTAATTTTTACTAAAGGAAAACTAAATAAAGGTAGAAGGATACAGATGTAAAGAGAAGAGACAAAAATGGTTCTTATGGATGGAGAAAAGGACTAAGAAAGTAAACAAAGAGTTAATGAATAAAACGTGGGCATTCTATTTTTCTTAGCTTTGGGCTCCGATCTTAGCTGAGATTAGAAACAAATTTGTCTGATATGCTCTAACAGAAATATATTTTATCCACCACCAAACAAGAATGGGGGAAGTTTTTATCCAAGGTAATTCAACAATATGAATAAATAATTAGGATATTAAACAGAGATCAAGGCTGAAGATTCTTCAAAACTGCCTACTTTTTAGAACAATTTTTTTATCTTATTGAAAAAATGGGAATAATCTCTAGACTTTGACACCTGATTACATTTCAGTCTGCCTTTTGTCTATAACACATGTGTTTCTCTTATGCTCACAATGGTCACTCTTGTTTTTTCTTCATATTTTGAGAAATTGCTTCCTTTCATTAAGCTGCAATCAGCAAAAGAGTCCCTTCCACATTTTATATATATCCATATATATATATATATATATATCCATATATATATATTACTGATGCCTTCAAACTAGCATCATCCTTTGTTGCTTTTAGACCATAATAGGAGCCATAGATTCTTCCTGGGAGTTCTCCAAACTTTAGCTCAAGATACAGACATTAAAGTATCAAAGAATCCTCATGGCAAAATAAATATTAAGAAGTTACTGATCAGAGATACATAGTCACAATATGTACCAACAGTGATTGAGCTGTGACACACGAACAGGGGTACAAGATTATTTCCAAAATCATGGCAGTCAGGCACCATCACTGCTATTTTCCAAAAGAGCATGTATGGGAGTACAGAAAAGATGCTTTTTAAAAAAGACATCATGAAGATAACCCTACTCTTTATTTCATAGCATGTTACAATGTTATAGATTTTTACAATAATATTAAGCTACAGTATCCAGATTATATGAAACTTTAAAATGCAAAAAAAAAAATAAAAATAAAAAGAAGTTATTGAGTAAAATGAGCCAGAATGACTTGCCTAGACAATTCTCTTCTGCAGTGGCTCTCGAAGTGTGATGTGTGGATTAACAGCACCAGTATCATATGGGAACTTGTAAGAAATGCAAATTCCAGGTCCCACCCCAGACCTACTGAATTAAAAAAAAAAAAGTAGGGAAGCAGAGGTTGGAGCTGAAGAAGAGGGAGGTTCTTTTTATGCATAACGGGCTTCCTAGGTGGCACAGTGGTAGAGAGACATAAAAGACATGAGTTCAATCCCTAGGTCAGGAAGACCCCCTGGAGACGGGAAAGGCAACCCACTCCAGTATTCTTGTCTGGAAAATTCCACTGGACAGAAGAGCCTGGCAGGCTAAAGATTTGGAAATGTCATAAAGACTTGGAAATGACTAAGTGACTGAGAACTCAAAGTTTGAAAACCACTTTAATGTTCAATTGTATTCTAATACCAAACAATATTTTTCCTAGTTCTAAAACCACAAATTTACTCCACTGAATGAAAAGCATTTTTTTTTTTTTAATTTTTGCAAGAAAGCTTTTAACATTTTCGGAATCACTTAGTTCCCTATTTATCTGAAGGTGCTAGCGAAGAACTAAGCAGCTCCTTTTCAGGCTTTAAAACTGTGGCATTGTGTTCGCTAGTATGAGGTGGAGGGACATCAGTGGGACAGTGTGGGGGGTTAGTCAGATCAGCATTTCAGACTCCAAATCTTGCCCCCAAAACTATTTGTCTTTTTATAACTGACTTTTCTCATGTCATTTTTCCCCAGATACCTTTATCAATGAATGTGTCAACTTTTCTGGCATACGACCAGCCCACAATAAGTTACTGTGGGGTGCATCACGAACTTCTGTCTCATAAGTCTTTTGAAACGAATGCACAGGAAGATACGATGGAAACACATCTAGAGACTGAGCTGGACCTGAGCACAATCACGGCCGCTGGCCGCGTCAGTGACCATAAGCAGCCGCTGGCTTGACTGGGCTGAGCGGCAGCCGAGAGCTGCCACCAAACTGTGTATCCTCAAGGACAAAATGAGGAAGATTTGTTCATTGTGGACTCTAAAAACAACACAACCCCCTGTTAAAATAAACAAAAATCCAAGATTGATTTATGAAATAAAGAAGACATGAATTGTTTCAAGTCTACACTTTGTAACTAGCTAAGTTGTGCAGTATTTTTTTGACTTAAAAAGAGTATGGCCCTGAACAAAAAATCTTTTTTTCTCAAAATTCATCCTACCTATATGTAAAAACTGTACAGAGCTAATGTATTTTTCATATTGTAAAGTTTCAATTACAGAAACAATTGGTATGTACAGTACCATAATTTAATTACATTTCACTTTACAAACTTTACACATTTCAGTTTCTAAAATTTTAAATTAACAAATTTTATTTCTTGTGTTATTCAGAGTTACTCAGTTTTGTAGGGACTGTTTTGTTACTGCTTTTTGTGCCCAGAAACCTTGACTCTAAAATTCTGTGCTGTGCAAAACATGCACGATTTTTATCATGCTTACTGCGTAGAATTTTATCTACTTGTTCCAGAAATAATACATTAACCAAAAAGGGTTTAATTGTTGAGACTTGTAAGAAGTTCTTCAATTACATAGACAGGTTTTTCTTATAAATGAAAAAAAAGAATCAAAGATTTTTTTAACACTTCTCAGATTTAACTGTTGCCTTGAATTACAGCCTAGTTTCTAAGCAGTGAAATGTAATGATAAAGAGGGATATTTTTAACAATATATTTCCAAATGAATGACTCATTATTTCATTCTTTTGAGTAACCCATTGTTAAGGGTGTGGGGGGAGGGGAGCATGGACAAAACATCACTGGAAACAAAGGCCGTAACCACAGCAACAGACTTTGATACACTTAAAAGGTGCAGCTGCCAGGGACAAAGAAAAACTTGTTAACATCTCATTATTTCAGGCCAAGGTGGGAGGATAAAGCATAATAATTGAACAGTAGAAATTTTTCTCTTAATTAACCTGAAGTGGTTTACCTAAAAATAACCATCAGTCTGGGCAAAATGTGCCTGGTTTTTAAAACAATTTCTCCTTTAGAATGGTGAGGCTACATTTTAGGATCATCTCAAAGGGATGAAAATTTTCACTTTGTGTGAAAATATATATGAAAATTTTCACTTTGTATGCTACATCAATTTTCTCCTGGGGGAGAACTCTAAATATTTATAGCTCATTCAATATACACGAGAGCCATGGTGAAGAACTTTATCACTGAAGTAGACTGTAAACATCCTTAAAATATTCTACACTGTTTATATTGCTATTTTATAATGAGGTTCACTTCCAAATTATCTGAAAAATAACCCAGAGTAATTTGAAACCACCCTGGATCCTATATAGATTATCTGATTGTATTATAAAGCTAATTCAATCAAATTACGAAAACTGGACTTTTCAGAGGCTGAAATAATCAACTTGTTTCTGTCATTTGCTTGACACAGGTTACTGTTTGAAAATATTGTCATTTTATCTATGGTATTCATACATTCTTTTGTGTTTTGTGAAACATATAAGTTTAAATTGCTGTTACACTAGGAGAAGTGCTTTTTGGTTTTCATTTTTAATTTATGACATCAAAAACAGGTTGAGAATATATCTAATAGGGATAAGACAGTCAAAAATAATGAAGAAAATAACATGAAAATTGATGTCAAACATTTAATTTTTTATTTCTTTCAAAGAAATTCAAATTTGTAATTTTATGCAGGTTTATCATTGCAAATTTAAGAGCAGCGTCAAGAAGAATGAATTTAAATAATGAAGAGCAAATTTTTGTTGAAAATATAGTCAGAGGGGAAAAAAAAACAAAATGTTGGAAAAGCAAACTTACTAATTTAAATGAAACTAAATGTCACAGTACTTGTATCAACTACTTAGCATTCCAGATTTTGTAATATATTTTGCATAAATTATTTGCTATTCAAAAAATTTTGTAATTTTCAGTTTAATTTTAATCTCTATTTTTTCCAATTTCTAATTTTCTTGTAGTTTATTACTGTCAGAACATTCTTAATCCTCTACACTGGGATTTTGCTTTGCAGTTAGCCAATCTATAGAGGATTAATTATGAATCTATTATGTGTGGATCTGAAATCAGTACAAAATTTTATTTATTATGTAAACCAAAATGTCATTTGCAATTTTTTCTCACTAGAAGTTGTCCTTGCAAAGATTCAAATATCTTTTAATTTGTGTAAATGAGCACCTTATATATCTTTCCAGACATTTTCAAACTGACAAATCATTTTTAGAAAATTTAAGGTTCCAGGGAGCCTCACAAATATATGCCCTTTATTTCCTGAACCAAACCACTTTCTTTTTTAGGCATTTTAAGTTCATCTAAAGTGAACAACTATAAATAGAAGCATACACTTTGGAATCATAGCTCTGTGTGTCTGAGGACTTACTACAAGCTACATACAGTAAGAGCCAAGTAAACGTAGAACTTTCGTTTTCCTCATATTTGAAATTAAACCCAATGGACCTCTATTCAGAAAAAAAAAAAAAAAAAAAGGTGCTGGGTTACTTGTTTGCTTAATTTTTATTCTACCATACCCAGGGGTGTGGGCGCTGGGGGAAAATGAAAACCTGCTAACGGAGATTCTGTCTGGAATATTTACATTTGCAGTTTATATATTTGTGTCTAAAATCTTATCTCTAACTTATCTTTTTCAGGATTCAATAATCTCCCATTTCTTCTTTCTAACCATTCCATGTCTCCCTGCTTACTATTCACTTGTTTAAACAACTGAAATGCTTCTGTATTTGGAGTTGAAAAATGCAGTTTAGCCCAGTGCGGTTACAGTAACAGCAATGGCTGCAAACAAATTTATGCAGTGTTTTGAGGTTTACAAACCACATTTCACATTTTGTCTTTATAACCAATCCATGAAAACACATTAATCTCAAAGAAGTTGAAACTTGCCTAAGGACAGAGAGCTAATAATTGATGGAACTGACCTACTCTCAAAATTCAGACCCTATCCTATTAGTCTTTCCACTAATCTAAAAGCCTTCCCTCTCTAATCAGGGCCAGAGAATTTCCAGATAGTAAACAGAATTTTAAAAAATGTTTGATATGTTGTTTAGTCATCCCTAATTTAAATCAGTTCCTCTATCTGTATAACATATGAGCTAAATGTACTCTTTCTGTGTGCTACACTGGGCTCTCACATTAAAACTCTTTATTCAGAAAGTATAACAAGTCATCAGTTTCTTAACAAATCATATCGTTTGTAAATGTGTAGAATTGTTGCTTCCAGGAATTGGATGTATACAGGCCCCAAGGTACAGAATAAAATTGAGAAGCACATGATAAAAGACAAGGATCAAAATTGAGATTGTGTGTATGGTTATAAGACAGATTCAGAGTGTAAGGTTGAATATATGTTTACAACATGTTCAATTAAACACATGTTCAATTCAGAGCTAATTGGGAAAACCTTTATAATTTTCTTTTTTCCTTTTTTTGTTTCAGCAAAAAATAATTATTGAACCATGAATTCTTATACCTAGAGAGAATAGAGAATAATTATCTCTATTCTTCTTCCAACAAAAATGAAAAGCAATTGATCCAAATTGATGTACAAATGATAAAACATACACTAATAAGTAAATAATATTCTTGATCAATTCATTTTTATCATCTCCATCCCTATTTCCAAAACCATAAAATCAGACATATTTTAATATGAAATTATTTAGAAGAAATTATTATTTAGAGGAAAAGAAAACTTGCCCAAATTTAACATTTAAGAGAAACAGCAAGATCCTGACTTGAAATCAGATCAGCATGACTCCACAAACTGCTTAC
Organism: Dama dama; assembly: GCF_033118175.1. NCBI lineage: Eukaryota > Metazoa > Chordata > Mammalia > Artiodactyla > Cervidae > Dama > Dama dama. The sequence goes on from NC_083695.1 coordinate 26,789,300, forward strand.
AAATAGCAAAATCTTTTTTGCAAAAATATTTTCTAAAATAAAATCACTGTATATGACATTAAAAATATATATTTGTTTTTCTCTGTTCCTTACTGGAAGACAGATATCATCTCTCATACTAAACATTAAAAATAAGTAAAGAAACAGAAAGCATGAAGGCAGGTACTTGATGTGAATGATTTGTAAGCTGGAAAAAAGAAAATCTGATGTAGAGTTTCTGATTGGGAGACAGTAGCACATGAAGGGAAAAGTAAAAGGACCAGCAGATATTCAACCTCAGGAAAGAAGATGAGAAATCTCTAAAGTAGATACAATAACATCTTACAATGGTATAGCTCTTAACAATTTATTACTCTGGGTAAAAATACAATAATCTCATAATACGTAAAAAGTCCCAAGGTCCAGATGGGTGGATTATAGAATAAGAAATCCAGAACAGTTGGTCTTGCAGTTAAGTAAGAGCCTCCAGCAACTTTCTTACCTTCAACTCACCACAGGGGTTCCTAACTAGAGAGGTACCAAGGGCAGAGGATCCAGGCTTTCAAAACTCTCATTCTACTGTGCTAACTTGCTTCAGTTGTTTCTGACTCCTTGTGACCCCATGGACCATAGCCTGCCAGGCTCCTCTGTACATGGGTTTCTCCAGGCATAGATAAAGGAGTGGGCTGCCATTTCCTCCTCCAGGGGATCTTCCCAACCCAGGGATGGAACCTGAGTCTCTTAAGTCTCCTGCATTGGCAGGCAGATTCTTTACCACTAAGTGAAATCTGGGACCCCTTCATTTTACTATCAACTGTAATAGGGAAGAAACACTTGAAAATTTTTTAAAAAATATATATCGAATGGTGATAGGTTATTTGTAAAGATCTCTCATGACTTGCATTATGATTTTATTATGAGATAGGAGGCTGCTTCTATGTAATATTTTAAAGTTAGGGTAAAATCAATGTTTGAAAAAGTCCACAGTTGACTATTTACCTTTCTAATAAGGACCGTGCTCTTAAAGCAACAGAGTGCCTCAGTTATCTAGGACTTAGAGAACTCTTGAATTTCTTCCTCCTCTCTCCCAAATATTTATATGCTTTGTTTTATATGATATCTGTCTTCCCAACAAACTAAGTGAAATTTTATTTTGTATAAATCAAATAATAATTCAAATATATCAAATGACTATGTGAAAAAGAATCCTTGAAGTAAATCGTTCTTGCTTTCTAATATGAAACATCACTCAGTAACTCAATTCTTGTAAATTGATTCCATATATCTTATGTGAATTATGCAGCACACTTGTACTGCATGGCCTTAAAGGTTCTATGATGCAGTCTTTGCCTCAGACTGAATAAAATAAAGGACTATCTCTAGTTTTGAGCAGGTCTATAGACACTGAAGAGTGATTATTTTCAGTCATTTTCATTTGTTGAGTTTATTTGTCTGGACTAAGATGAAAAACAATTTTCCCTGGTGGCTCATTGGTAAAGAACTTGCCTACCAATGCAGGAGATACAGGTTTGATCCCTGTGTCAGGAAGATCCCCTGGAGAAAGAAATGGAAACCCACTCCAGTATTCTTGCTTGGGAAAATCCCATGTACAGAAGAGCCTGGCGAGCTGCAGTCCACGGGGTCACAAATGGTTGGACACAACTGACCGATTAAAACAACAATATGAAAAACAGTATTAAAATAATATGAATGGGTAAAGGTGACAGCTATATATATTTTTCTATTTGTTAATTTAAACTTGTTTTCTATTCATTAGTTTAAACATAGCCTCAAAGTTACTATTAAGAGAACAAAATGAGCCCAAATCCCCTGGATCCGCACTAGATTTACTGAATCAGAATCTCTGGAGTTAATCTCTGAGTCCTGCTAAGTTTTGCAAAATGTTATTCAGATGAACTTACTTTTACTAAACCATTCAGTTACTTTTTATTCTAGTCTAAAATTACCCTTGTAGTTTCCTATTCCAATGTGAATCTAGTTTGCTAAGCCTGCTGAACATTTTTCTTGATTAGAAGAATGTACAACAAAGGACAACTATACACAAAATGGTCAGGTTGTTTCCTGACAAACTGCGTTATTTATAGTATTTGTTCCCCACTAGCTTTTTCAACAGAAATATCTGAAAACCATCCTAAATTAGTTGGGTTATTCACTTAAATTATTTACTTTCATGGACAATAATCTAACAGTTGAAAAACTGGAGTTGAGGAGAGAGGAAAGACTTAATTTATGATGTAATAGGTGTCGTGCTGTCCTCATATCATTCTCAAACTATCTTAGGAAATAGATACAAACACTATTTTCTAAAAAAAGAAAACTAAGAATCATTGTAGTTGAATAATTTGCCAAGGCTTACACAGTAGAGTTGGAGATTCAAATCCAGTTCTCCTGACTCTAAGGATGTGCTCCTACTACCCAATAGCCCATTTTCAAATGTTAAAAAAGACTATAATCAATATAATTAGGCTCATATATTTTAATAAGGGGTTTGGAAACAAGAGGAAAAGAACATGCTTTTCTATTCCTAAACAGAAAAACTGTATAAGCTGTTTCACACTGTGTAGAGATTTCCTTCAGTACCCTAAGTCTACAATTTAATGGAAAGAAATACCCATTATTTTCTTGAAGTTTTATACACTGTTTCCTAAAAAGGATAAACATTTGAAAGAAGTGCCTCAAAAAATATGTACTCCTAAATACTCATATTGTATTTTCATTTCCAATATTCCTAGCTATATTATAAACTTGTAACAAAAATATGATCAGTAGGTATTCACAGTACAAACTTCAACTAGTCAAAGATGGAGGGAATGTTGGCAAATGAAGCAAAACTTGTATAGATGAACAGTCAGTAAAGTACCCAGTGCAAATGACAATGTCAAAAAAGACCAATCATCTACAGTCACAAAGGTTAACTGGCAATTGCACGGCCTGGGTTGCAGAATCTTCCCTGTGGTAAGTTTATGTAGGGATATTTTTTTGTAGAAGCATCATTACTTATACAAATGTTTTCATCATTACATACAGGTGACCAAATAAAGCTTTTATTTATTTTTAAATTCACATCTTCAAATAAAACTTCCTCTGCCTCAGCTATTAACTAGTAATTATTAGTTTCCTGATTCCATTAATGTTTCTAGGAGCTTTTTATTAAACCACTGGACTAACAATCTCTTCGGTTTCTCCCTGAACTTGAACAAGCCAAGGTTATATAATTGGGAAGATGCATTATCATTTTATTTTCTCACACTACATGAACACGTAGCAGCCATGTAACATTTTTTTTCTTTTATACTCCATGTGGGATTCAAGAGCCAGTAAAATACTCTTATAAGTCACAATTCTACTAAAACTCGCCACTACTACAACTGTGATAAGACAATGCTTAAATTTAAAACAATTAATCAATACAGCTAAGAAAGAAGCTCAAGCATCCTGAATCTAATATCATTATATCTGTTCATCCTGGCATACAGAAATTACATCTGAAACATCTAACGTAATTCTGATTTGAGAAAATAAAGATGTTCCTTGTTTCTGGGTTGAAGATATGATAAAGTACAATGAAGAGGACAAAAACATTACACATATTGAGAGGTAAGTAAAAGAAATGTGATTCATTCTCATTAGATAACCTTCCAGTTAGTTCTAAAAATTAAGACTAGTAATTAAAATTTACAATAACATTTATGCCACCAAATGTCAACATGTAAAAACCAATATGGATATTAGGGACATAAAAGCAAACATATTTGTGATAGCAATATGTATCAAATAGATAGAATTAGTTCTACCAGAAGAGAGAATACTAAGGATAAAAAATACTTTGAAACTGTCACCATTACTTCTCCAGAGAGGAATTGAAAAATCAGAATAACAGATTCAAACTAAATACCAAATGCTCTTTTCAAGATCAATTTTGAAATAGCCCAAATAAAAGCCTCAAACTGTTGCTTTCAACTGTAAGTAATTACATTAGTTCATATATACCTAGTTAAGTCAAATTCTGATGTTGAAAAATGAATTGTTTTAAATATCCTTCATCTGTTCTTACTTTTTACATCAACAATATAGTTGCTTTCAGTTACAGATCCATAAATACAATGCCCCAAACAGTCTGATGAAAATGTGGTGAAGGGTTGGATCAACCCTATCATTTTACTCCACTATAAAGCAATTATTAGAATAGCATGTCCACCACAGTAGAGATGGAAATATGTTTCAAAGTCCTCTCTAGCTTTTCTTGATGAAGTCACTTGTAATATTCATTATCTATAGGTCTTGTTTTATATTCATTTATAAAAGAAGGAAATTATTGCCCTGAGACAAGACCCTAGAGACCAATTTTAGCTCTAGTCTGACTACACTTATGTAAAAGAGATCGTGGGAAAGACACTGAATATCTCTGAACTCTAGCCATCTGGAGAAAAAGTTGAGATCTTTGTGAAGTCAACAATTTTTCAGATTTGGATTTGATTAAATCTTAAGTTTAGTATACTGAACATTCTTCACAAGCCTTCACCAGTTCCTCTTTAACAAACTTCAAACTTGAGTTTCTTGGACCAATGTTGGACTTTAGTCATGGCTATTTAACAATGAACCCTTGTCACACTTCTTCATTTGTGGAAGAATAACATAAGGTCGGGTGCCACGCTATGCTAAATGCTAAGTCACTTCAGTCCTGTCCGACTCTGTGCGGCCCCATAGGTGGCAGCCCACCAGGCTCCTCTGTCCCTGGGATTCTCCAGGCAAGAATCCTGGAGTGGGTTGCAGCCCTTAAAAATGTTTTCCTCGCCTTTGATTCCAATTATGTGATGAAAATGTGTGAACACAATGTGACAGCTTGGTATTACCGTAAGTGAAAGTGAAAGTCTCTCATTTGTGTCTGACTCTTTGCAACCCCACGGACTACAGTCGTCAAGGCTCCTCTGTACCATAAAGGCATAGGAAGAAGAGTCTTCTAACAGATAAACACTTAAAGTGACAAAAATAAACTTGCGGTTTGGGTCACTTCTTTTAAACTTCATAATCAAATATATATTTCAGGTAAGTGTATGCCTTCAAGCTACTGAAACTATAAATATAATTCTCTATAATGATGACATGGTTTTACTGTCATATACTTTCACTTTCTGAGGACAGACAATTGACCATGCTCTATAACTTCCACCAGAAGGAAGTTCTATATAATTTCCAGAAACAATGATTTAATACTAAGCATTTTAACACAAAATGATAATAACTAACAATGAGAGCTTCTCAGGTGGCTCAATGGTAAAGAATCCACCTGCAATGCAGGAGAGGCAGGTTTGATCCCTGGGTCGGGAAGATCCCCTGGAGATGGAAATGGCAACCCACACAAATATTCTTGCCTGGGAAATCCCATGGACAGATGAGCCTGGCGGGCTACTGTGCCTGGGGTCACAGAGTCGGACATGACTTAGCAACAAAAAAACAACAACAAACACTTAATGAATGTTTACTTTTCTAAACATTTTACTTGAATTAAGTCATCTAATACTCATTAATATGGTTAATATGGTTACTTGTTGTTTAGTTGCTAAGCCATGCCTGTTTTGCAACCTCGTGGATTATAGCCCACCAGGATCCTCTGTCCTTAGGATTTCCCGGGCAAAAACACTGGAGTAGGTTGCCATTTCCTTCTCCAACTATGATTAAACAATGACTGTAGAAGGAAATACTATTGCCAGCCCTTAAAAAGATAAGGAAAATGATGCTCAAAGTGATTATGTAACATACTTCTATTAAACTGTGGAATAAGAATTCAAATTCAAATGATAGATATATAGACAAACTGACCCCTACTAAACTGCCCATTTAAAGTCGGCTTCATAAGCGAAACACTTAAAGTCTATTCACTTAAGGCTATGACTGAAGTCACCAATATAACAGATGTGTTTATTTTCCATTTATCCATATTATCCAGGCACCTAATATATGCCTACCAGAAAGCAGAAATCTTTGAGAGAGATAAAAGGTATATGATACAGTTCCTATTCTCAAGGAGTTTATAGACTGAGCCATAAAAGATATTCACATAAGAAAAAAAAAAATCCAAGCTAACTCGAGTATCTGCCACTGCACACAATGATGAGCAGATGAAATCAAAGTTAAGAGCTGTTGAGGATGATTCTGGGCAGAAGTGAGAACTAAAGACTAGAAGACTAACAATATTCAGCTGTGTAAAATGAAAAAAAAAGAGGAAAGTGAAGAAAGAACATTATGTTTTTATTTATGTAGGTTTGTTATCCCAATAGTAATGTTAGAGTTGTGCTTCTCTGGCATAGAAACAGAAAGCTCAGTTTTTTCCTGATTGCCTTTCAGCTTAGACCCAAATTTTGCTCTGGCCACAGCAAACTTGGGGCCTTTCTACATGGGCATAAATATTTTTTAGCTTTTCCTCAACTCTATTTCTCTTTATACTGCAATTTATCCATTGTGTTTTATAATTCTTTGGGGTGGGGAAGTGGCAAATTATATTAATCCTTTGTGGAAAATGTTGTCTGTTTCAGTAAAATGTTCATAAAGCATTTTGAAAACTGATTCAGCCAACTTTATTCATTTAAAATAATTCTGTGAATTAAATCAACTAATTTCGTAGAAGCTAATAATCATAACATCCTCAAATTACTGTTTGGCATCAGGTAGAAAAAAAAATGGCCTACAAGTTAATTTACTTTCTTTTTAAAATCTTTTCAGTCTTTATGTTAAAACTGGTGAATACTAACCATAATTTTTATTCCAAAAAAGAAACACAATTTTTATTTTTGATTACTACATTTTTCAAATAAAGAAACTAAAGTAGAACATGATTAAAGGCCATGATCAATATCATTTTGGGAAAAGAAAACAGACCCACTACTAGAATTCACATTTACTCGATATTATTTTTACTAGAGTAAAATATTTCACAAAATATCAAGTTCAGTTCAGTTCAGTCGCTCAGTCGTGCCCGACTCTTTGCAACCCCATGAACCGCAGCATGCCAGGCCTCCCTGTCCATCACCAACTCCCGGAGTCCACCCAAACCCATGTCCATTGACTTGGTAATGCCATCCAACCATCTCATCCTCTGCCATCCCCTTCTCCTCCCGCCCTCAATCTTTCCCAGCATCAGGGTCTTTTCCAATGAGTCAGTTCTTTGCATCAGGTGGTCAAAGTATTGGAGTTTCAGCTTCAGCATCAGTCCTTCCCATGAACACCTGGGACTGATCTCCTTGCAGTCCAAGGGACTCTCAAGAGTCTTCTCCAACACCACAGTTCAAAAGCATCAATTCTTCGACACTCAGCTTTCTTTATAGTACAACTCTCAGGTCCATACATGACTATTAGAAAAACTATAGCTTTGATTAGACGGACCTTTGTTGGCAAAATAATATCTCTGCTTTTTAATATGCTATCTAGGTTGGTCATAGACATAGGTTGTTTCCTTCCAAGGAGACAAAATATCAAAAAATATTTTGATTTTTTTGGACAAAATATAAAAATTTAACAAAATAAGCTGAATTATTTCTGCCTTTAAAGTACAGACAATTGTCAATAAAGCTGTTATTTTTTAAAGCACAAATGAGGTTGAGAAACCTCTTTCCATCAAAGTTCACTTGTCATTTGAACTATTAACCTGCAGGTATCTCTGTGTCCACTTGATAGTTTTACATTTTCATTCACAGGTACAATTTTCATTCAAAGTACTTTTATTTGTATAGAGATTATCTTTTATATTATACCCACAATTATCTTGGTGTTTTTAATCCAATTCAATCAAATAAGTATTAATTTATTCAACTTTCACTATAAGATTCCAAGGACTAAGACAGGTGATAAAGTGAAAATCATTGAGTATTTTCCTCCGATAGTTAGCTACTCAGTTTCTTTCAACATATAAATACTAAAGATTTTTTAAAAATTTCCCTTCCACAATCTTCTAAATTTAATCATCACATCATGAGTATTCAATTTAGCCATCCCATGGTAAGTTCAGGATACATGAATTTTGTTAAATAATAAATAAATGTAATGGATTATTATATGCTTTGTTTTTAACATGTCCCATGCAAATCCTGTGTGTGTGTATGTGTGTGTGAGTGAAAGCCTATATTGCAGTTCTGACCTCAGAAATATGTGAAAAAATGTAGATGAGTTGTATTTGCCTGTGCAATTCAAATTTTCACCACTTACTGGGTATGACATGACTGATATTGAAGTAAATGAAATTTAGATATATGTAGGGTCTTTTGTATTCTATTCTATCAAACAATTCTTTTAGGAAGTGAGAAATATTAGTAAAGTGGTCAGTTCATCTTATACAGTAATAAGTACAGTTGTTCTGGTAGGTGTTCAGCATCATTAATTTTTCACTTTTTAAAATATGTTTTTCCCTTAACAAATTCCTCTCTTGATGAGACTACCATTATTCCCAAAGGATTTCATTGTTTGTTTGATGTTTAAGACAATTTCTTATTAAATTCTTAAGAATGCACCTTGCATTAAGCTGAGCCAAAATAGTTAAAGCAAATTCAGTATTTAGTTCAAGGCATAGTTTTGTGATTTTCGCACTTATAAATATATATTTTTTCAATATTAGAATTCCAGAATATATCGATATTAACATGAAGAGAATTGATCTTGAAGAATGCTATTTTAATGAATGTCAAAGAACTTGTGTCTTAGTGGTCCCCTAAAATATTCTTGTGGATTATGAAGTGTAATATGACAAGGGTAGTCATGACAATCCAAAATATGGATGTGAAATATATATTACATTCAAATAATCTTTTTCTAAAATAAACTACATATAAATTTTTACTCTAGATAGTTATCTATAGCATGGCCCATGATTTATTGTAGTAAACGAGCCCATAAAACTAAGTTTATTAGATTTGAACCATTGTATTCTATAAACAGAATGGTATTTAACCATTCTATTAAATACCTAAAGTATTCCTAGTGTGTTGTGAATATTTTTGAAATGTTACATACCCAGGGTGTATATTTTTTCCCATTTTAAAAATTTTTTGTATAATTTTTTAATGACTATAAAATTACAGCAGCATTGAGGTTTCTGAAGTTTCATGACTGTCCTTAAGTCCTATTAAGAAGCAGCAATATCTAGTCTGGGAAACTCCAATTGGTTAACAAAGAAAATTAATTTGCTTTTCATTTCATGAGGCCCTGTTACAATTAGTGTGAAATACTGACATTTACATTCCTGAGTGCAATAAGAGCAGGATGGAATGGTGATGGCAAATAATTGGACAGTCTCCAGAGAGGCTCTGAGAAACAGTATTAGATCTCCATCTGCCAGCTGGAAATTCCATGTTCATAGTTCATAATGCTCGCTAAAATAAAAGGCTTCGATGATTTCTACCATTCCTTTTCAGGCTTGTACCCCGTCTACTTCCAAAAGGACTTGTGATAATTTATGGACTAAAACACTAGCATAATTAAATATTTTCAGCTAGTAACAACTAGAAAACAGCCTACATTTTATTATTGCTGTTAAATTTCCCGATGCATATTAAATTTGCTACAAACACATTCCCTTAAAAAAATTCTAGTTTGAAAATGTTTACTAAATAGAAATCAAAAGAAAATAAGTAAAAGAGCAGAAATAAACAAAAATTAAATAAGGGTTTAAAATAAACTTATGAAGATGTAATTCTAAGTAATACTTGACTGAAATAGTTTATCATGGCTTTGAGTTCCATGAATAAAATAGTATTCACTTTATCCAGTCCATTAGGACATACCATAAGTAACTTTCATAGAAAATTTTAAAAGGGACAATTAATTTCAGGGCCCTAAATAAATCACAGAATGATTAATATTTTTAAGTCTTCTTTCCCATGTCTATGTATGCTTCCTTTTTTCCTTTTGTCCACCTCTTCTTTGAGTGATACATGATATATATATATGTGAGCTTACATAGTGAGCAAGGGTGACAAGACTTGATGAGGAAAGTTTATATTAATTTATCTTGTAACATAAATTGTCCAATTATACAATATTATGCAGTTTTGTTAAAGCACCAAAAAATATAAATAAGATTATATTTAACTAAGTTCCAGATCTGACAACCAAATCTAGTTTCCAAAGTAAGTCCTTTTTTCCATAATTTGAATATCCCAGAGCTTAAAATATTTGTATAATGCTCAAAGCTCCCTTCTAAAAAGATCTTTTGACATTTTTCATAAAAGCAACTCTTTTCTCATGGCTACATTTTAGGACTTCCACAAATTCCTTGAATAACCAATAACTTGGCTTTATGTGACTATACATGTGTATTTATGAAAGATCCAGAAGTTTGCAAATGGGAATTGCTAAATATATATATATATATATATATATATCTTAAAATTGTTTCTGTCAAATCATCTGTGATACAAAGTCATCCACTGGAGTGTAGTGTATTTATAATGGTACTATAATAGACAATAAGATAAAAAGAAATTCACTACAGGACATTCCCACTTCTCCCTAGAGTCATGGTGTTCCAGAGAAAACACCACTCTCCTCAGGAATACCAGTATAAAATTTTAATACATGAAAAGTATGCACCACTATTCACCTATTTTACATACTCAGTCACTCAGTCATGTCTGACTCTTTGTGACCCAACAGACTGTAGCCCGCCAGATTCCTCTGTCCATGGGATTTTCTTGGCAAGAGTACTGGAGTGGGCTGCATTTCCTCCTCTAGGGGATCTTCCTGATGGAGGGATCAAACCCACATCTCCTGCATCTCCTGAACTGGCAGGCAGATTCTTTACCACTGAGCTACCTGGGAATCATTCAACTGTTACTGGTTATGAAATTACCAGATGGTGATGTTCTTATCAAAACAAACCCTGAGGCATCTAGCATTTAAGCTACTTCATTCTGGGGGAAAAATTAAAACATTTTTTAGAAATAAGAGTAACAGTTAATAATAAATTATGTGCAAGTCAATCCAGCACAGTGTATTTCAATCACTTCAATATTTTTATCTCTCCCAAAAAAGTGTCAGAAATGAGGCATGAAAAGCTATTAACTGAATCATTCACACATTGAATAGATGTTGTTTGTCAGTTTGTTCTTTCAATGGAAATAATGAACAACTAATTTATTTATAACTGATAATTATGGTAATACACTTACATTTTCCACTCTTTTTGGTATATTATAGATATTTTATAATTGTCTTATTTCATACCTGATCTAAGATCATAAACTTCTATAAAAATTTTGTCTTTCTCAGATTTTCCATAGCATCCTTTGACTTGGGATGTAATTAAAATATTTTAAATGACTTGGTTCCCTTTTCTCTTCTTTATTTTTTTTTCATTTTTTGCCTTTTCCTCTGGTAGAATTGACCTTAGTGGCTCAGTCAGTAAAGAATCTGCCTGCAAAGCAGGAGACCCAGATTTGATCCCTGGGTTAGGAAGATTCCCTGGAGAAGGGCATGGCAACCCACTCCAGTATTCTTGCCTGGAGAATCCCATGGACAGAGGAGCTTGGTGAGCTATAGTCCATGGGGTCATAAAGAGTCGGACATGACTGAATGACCAACACTTTCTTTCCTTTCAAATTTATGCAACTGAAGATTGGATGCATGAGACAAGTGCTCGGGCCTGGTGCACTGGGAAGACCCAGAGGGATCGGGTAGAGAGGGAGGTGGGAGGGGGGATTGGGATGGGGAATACATGTAAATCCATGGCTGATTCATGTCAATGTATGACAAAAACCACTACAATATTGTAAAGTAATTAGCCTCCAACTAATAAAAATAAATGAAAAAAAAAAAATTCCAAGTGGCAAAAAAAAAAAAAAAAAGAAATATGAGTTTTAAGTAGATGCAGAATACATTTATATAATCACTATGGAGTGAATCTTGTTAGCCCTTGGACTTATTTGGCCATTTACCTTGTTTTCTTTTTGGGTAGAGGGAAACAGAGCAGATAAAGAAAGATAATAGAGGCAGATTTATACTTCAGAGAGAAGGAATTCTTGGTCTTAAGAATCAAGACAAAAAGGCTTGCTGCATACCATTTTTCAATTATTTTTAGGACAGAGAGAAACATTTCCCTTGAACTTTTCTCCTTTAACTCTGAAATCAATTTTACCTTTTCTAAACTTGCAACAATTTTTCCATCTTGCTGCATAATATGCTGCATATACACTAGACTCTGCCTTCAACATGTACTAAGGTCCATATAAGAAAAGCCTTGGGGAATATGCTTCTACATTTACTTGGACTATTTACAAGGGAAATATTCATCACATTATAAAACATAATTTTTAAAAGAACCTGTGAAAAATTTATCTGAGTTAGGTCAATGAAAAAACTCCCTGTGAAATATGGTTGTATCAATGGTTGTCCTCAATGAATGCCAAAGCCCCGTAACACTTCCTATTTTTACATGTCAGCTCAGGAACCCACAGCTAGCTGGGTTAGACCTGATAACAGGGTAACAGGTTAACCATCCTATTGAGCATCCTGGCTTTCATCTTTTTTTTTAGTATTGTTTATTTCCTCTCTGCAATCCTATTTGTTTTATTTCATATGTCTTTTGTTATAAGCAGTCTCATATTACTTGGGAGGAGGAGGTGAAAAGTACAAGGAAGTACAATAGAATTGCTATTCTAAATGTATTTTTTATTCTTATTGTGATAGCTGTTCAGTAGCTAAGTCGTGTCTGTCTGTTTGCAACCCCCTGTTTGCAGTTCAAATATGAACTGCAGCACATCAGTCTTCCCTGTCCTTCTCTATCTCCCAGCGTTTGCTCAAACTCATGCCATTGCGTCGGTGATGCTATCCTTCCATCGCATCCTCTGCTGCACCTTTCTCCACTTCCCCTCAAACTTTCCCAGCATCAGAGTTTCTTCCAATGAGTCAACTCTGCATCAGGTGTCCAAAGTATTGTGGCAGTGGTATAATCTAAATTTTTGAATACTTGTTTATTTCTTTGTAGCATCGTGCCCAGTTTCCACTGTCTCATCATATTCAGATTTCCAATTCCTCGATTTGCATCTCCCTTATGAGCTCCCCTGGTGCCTCACAGGGTAAAGAATCTCCTTGTTTTGCAAGAGACCCTGGTTTGATCCTCGGGTCAGGAAGATCCAGGAGAAGGAAATGGCAGCCCTCTCCAGTATTCTTGCCTGGAGAATTCCATGAACAGAAGAATTCCTGGCAGGCTACAGTCCATCGGGTCACAAAGAGTCGGACATGACTGTGGCTAACCCTTCATACTATGAGCTATAGAAACAAACTTACAGACACACACACACAAAGACACCCACTCACAGAGCACACTCCTTCTCCCATATACTCTTCTTCAGATGCAAAGATCACTAAGCAAAGGAAGACATCCATTTCAGTATGTTTTCCACCATTTGAAACATATTCTCAAGTGCTGGATTCAAGACACTAACAAAGTCTATTATCAAAAGAGTTAATGAGGTTTTAAAATGAAGTTCTCAAGAATTTTTAAAAAGTATTAGAGTAAGCCAAAAGTCTATAGGTTATCATTAAGGGCCCTTAACTATTTGTTACTAATGATACTAAATTTTACCTTAAAGTTAACCTAGATATAGCTTGTAGACCATAAACCATGATAACCACATTCCAAACATTCCTTCTTTCACTTCATTTATATCCTAAACTACTGAGCTGCCCATCTACTCCTCCAATCCCAGCCCCAGATCAAAAAGAGAATGCTTTTTCAGTTACAACCAAGTTTACCCATATGAAAATATCTTCAGCATGATTTCATGATCCTAGTTAGGTGTCTTCCACTTATAGTCAGAGAATTGGGGTTAGTATGTTAGTTAAATTCTGAAACTTAAACTGTAGGTTTTAGGTATCGTGTTAATAAACTATGAAATAAATATGAACAAAATCTCCCGAATTGAGATCTAAAATGAACGTAGTTTTCATATTTTTCCCAAAATTTAATCATGGTTAACTTCATAGATCATAAAAATTCATAAAAAGGAAAAATAAATTAATATTTCATCAACAAAATATATTAATTCATTCACATGTAACACATAATGTGTATTTATACAGTTAAACACTAGCCCAGCTAGCAGATTTATGAAGCATGCAACAAACTTAAAATATAATAATTCTCACTTGGCATCAAATGCCATTTTTAATTGAAAGTCCTAGTGCCCCATTATTCCTGAATACCAGAGAAAAGATAAAATACAAGAAAAGGAAAATCCAGAAAGTGTATGCCAGATGTTGCATTCTGTTCTCAATTATATAATGCCTGTTTCACGAAATTTCTTCAAAAAATAAAGAAAGAATAAATGAGTATCAATGCACTACCTCTATATCTAAAACTAGCATGCTTAATAAGTTAAAATTTTGGAATACAAAAATTCTACATTTACAAATTTAACTTATATGCAGAGAAGATAAAGGACTTCCCTTTATCTTTACTAAACAGTAAAGAATTTGCCTGCAATATAGGAGATCAGGGTTCGATCCCTGGGTCGGGAAGATCCTCTGGAGAAGGGAATGGCAAGCCACTCCAGTATTCTTGCCTGGAGAATCCCATGGACAGAGGAACCTGTTGGGCTATACTCTGTGGGGCTGCAAAGGGTCGGACACGACTGAGTGACTAACACACACAGAGAGGTTGTAAATGACATTTCAGTTCTGTACAACTTTGTTAAACAGAGATTTCTTCCTCATCAATAGAGGAAAATAAATTTATAAACCTATGCAATATAAAAGTACAAGTAAAAATCTTAAGTAAATTACTAAGACAACTTCATACAAAATTTATTTTGGAGTCTCCATATAATTTTTCTTGTTTTTCATGTCATTAAGTTTTGTTACTACTAGCATATACATAAAGTTGGATGAGAAATTTGGATTCGCGATTCTTAATTTTTTTCTAACCCTAAATGCTTAAAGATGTAGCACAATATCAGCAACTCACTATAATGATGGTGCTCAGTAGGGGCTGTGGTATGTGCATGTATGTGCGTGTGTGGTTTGTGGTGGGAACGGGGGGCTGGTGTGAACAGAGATGCTACCTTCTGTGCTTTTTCTTGGTTTTTCTCTGCTAAGAAGCAACCTTAAGTGTGTACTTCAATTCCCCCCTTTTTAGAAGTCTCTTATCTTCATTTGGGCCTGAAGCTCAGTCCTACAGAATATAATGCAACTTTGGGCCAACCCCAATCAAAGAGACCCCAAAGAGAGATCTAAGCTGTAAAAATGCATATGTGGATAACCCAGAAGTGAGATTATATATCTAAGAAGCCTGCAAAAACCTACCTTAGAGGATCCTATATGTCAGTTCAGAATCTCCATGGTTCTCACAAAAAGTCCAGCCCATTTTTCTGGAAGCCACTTTGGTCTGTATACATCTGTGGTGTGATATTTGACTAACTTCGAGATTATGGCAACACCAACTATCTATGCTTCACCCAAAGGCCTCCTAAAAGCAATTAGCCTGACGAAAATGCAAATGAGACAATTATGGTCACCTAGGTGATGATGAAAATGATGGGGGAAATAAGGGAAAGAGAGACAAATTGAGAAGTATGCTACAGACAGCACTTTTTCGGCAACAGATTTCCACCAATACTTTTAAAGAATTCTATATAGGAAACAAAGTTAAGGAAGGTAAGGGAAAAGGTAAAACTGGATCTTCAGATCCTAGAAGCTGAAAGAGACTCTTTTTTACGACAGAGCTGCCCCATTAGTTTTTTCTGTAATAACATTTCCTCTAACACTTCCTAGGTCAAAATATTCAAATAAACATCTAGAGAAATTTAGCAGTTTAGCCCTTTCTGCTTACTCCTATACATTATTTTTTAACATACATTTCTGCTCAGTATTAATATGTTTCCTCATTATTTGACACAATTTTTAAATGGTTATTTCTCTTTTTTACCTAACAGTTAAAGAACAATGAACCAGATCTGACTAGATGAGTCAACTATTCCCTAAGTATAACTCCTGGAGTTGAATTAATTTCATTTGTTGCAGTCACATTATAATTTACTATTATATAAATGGCTTAAATTACAGTATTTGAACATGTGCCAGGAAATAATAGTTTCCCCCAAAGCAGATGAATTGTGAACCTGAAATACATGATGCATCTTGAAGGTGCTTATCATTCTTCCAAGGAGTGACTTACCACATGATAAAACATTTGATTTGAATGGTGACCTTCCAATAGTGATGAAGAGCATTTCCATGATTTGGAAATGTTACTATGAAAACTGAATTAAAATAAATATTTAAAGTGGATAAATTCAGAAGCTTTTCCAGTAGTGCTTCCTTTGGGAGGTGGGAAAGCTGGGGACTAAGAGCAATAAAAACTTTGACTTCCCTTCCTTGAGTTTCTGTAGAAGGGCCTTTCTCAACCCTTTTCCTTATGTTCTCCAAAATAGCTCAAATATCTAAGAGGAGAATTGGTTGAATTTGAGAGTCTCAGAGAAGTGTTATTAAAATTTATATAAAAGAAACAAAACAATCAACATCATAGAAAAACTAAGTATTATTTAGTACAATCAGTTCAGTTCAGTTCAGTCGCTCAGTCGCATCCGACTCTTTGCGACCCCACGGACTGCAGCACACCAGGCTTCCCTCTCCTTCACCAACTCCCGGAGCTTGCTCAAACTCATGTCCATATAGTAGGTGATGCCATCCAACCATCTCATCCTCGAGGATGAGATGGTTGGATGGCATCACTGACTCAATTCACATAAATTTGAGCAAGCTCTGGGACAGGAGCAAGCTCCAGGAGTAAAAAACTATTTAGTACAATAGTTCAGGTAAATTTGCACATCCTAAAACCTAACTACTTAGAAGTCACCTTTGGAAATTAACATATATAATATCTCTTATGATCTTGTTTTCATGGCTGGCATAGATCCATGAAATAAATAAAATAAAAACTAAAAATGCTCTAAATAGCCATAATATGTATATATATATTTACATATACAATAATATATGAACATACTACATACAAGTATATATATTCACGTGCATGCAGGTGTGCTTACTTATGTCTGATTCTTTGTGACCCCACTGTCTGTAGCTAGCCAGGCTCTTCTGTCCATGGAGTTCTCCAGGCAAGAAAACTGGAGTGGGTAGCCATTCTGTTCTCCAGGGGATCTTACCAACCCCGGGATCAAACCCAGGTCTCCAGCATTGCAGGCAGATTCTTTGTTGTCCAAGCCACCAAGAAAGCTCCAAATACATGTATTTGAGTCTGCTAGATATAGTGTGCCCCTAAATTTATTCACCCATTCAATACATATTCACTGAGAACTTGCTATCTTCAAGACACTCTTAGGAATTAAAAGATAGGTGGAGGTGATGGTCTAAAAGAGACTTCAAAAGGAAGTCTGTCAAAATTCAGAATAAATTAGAAAGAAAAATCTAATTACCCTCAGGGGAAACGATGATGATAAAAACATAATCCAAGGTGCAGTGGAATGATCAACAGAATGAAAAGCAGAACTCTGGCTGTGATCAGTGTGAACTTTGTCAAGGTCAATTCACCTTCAGGTTTCTGTTACTATATATGATAAATGAAAATTTAACCATGTGATCATCAGAGTCCCCTCTAGCTCCAATATTAGATAAAACTATGCTCCATAAGCCTGATTTAAACTAGAAGGTGCAGATCTCATTCTTCACTTGTAATGGCTTCACTGATGAATAGCAATGTCAGCTAAAATGAATTTCATGTCTTCTTTCCTTTCCTGACTCCAATTGATAGAGGTACCAGTTAGCAATAAAACAGCACTGAAGAACTGGGACTCACAAAAGGAGAGAACTGCACCCAATATCATGATACTATGATGATAGAATTATAGAATTATTGTTTTTACACCCAAACATTTTGAAAATGGATAATGAAAACAAACAATGAAGAGTAGATAGACAAGTAGAATGTCAGTGAAAATAACCAGGAAACAAAAGTGTATAATTATTTTCTTGTTTGAACTTAAGAAAAACTAATGTCTAGTGATATTTTATTCAAAAATTTTATGTGCAAATTCAATCATGAAGCCATGGCAATCACAGGATAAAAGATAAAATTTTATCATTAATTAGAACATGGCTTGGTTTGAAAAAAGTTTGGTAGTAAAATCAAGGTTAAATGAAATATCATGAGGATGTGCAGTTAGGTTAATAATGAGGTGCCTCAGGGATCAATGCTAGTACAGGTGTTCAAATATTTATTAATGACTTGGAAGAGTTGTGAATAATATGAAAGCACATTTGGATGACTTCAAGATATTTATAGCTATCAAAATAGGTGAATAACTGCTTTTCTTGACCCATTAATAAGCAATTATTTAAATCTTACAGAAAATAATCAACTAGAGCAAATTAATGTGAAGTGGGTGGAACTGCCTGATTTTTCTTAATAAGCAAAAAGCTACTGAAGTAGCTACTGCCTTTCAGGCAAGAGTGGGCAGATCCAAGAAGACATCTGCCCAGTAAACAGCTCTTCATACTCAAAAAAAGAAAAAGACTGAGTAATATTCCATGGTGTACATGTACCACAGCTGCCTTATCCATTCATCTGCTGATGGGCATCTAGGTTGCTTCCATGTCCTGGTTATTATAAACAGTGCTGCGATGAACACTGGGGTGCACGTGTCTCTTTCAGATCTGGTTCCCTCGGTGTGTATGCCCAGAAGTGGGATTGCTGGGTCATATGGCAGTTCTATTTCCAGTTTTTTAAGAAATCTCCACACTGTTTTCCATAGCGGCTGTACTAGTTTGCATTCCCACCAACAGTGTAAGAGGGTTTCCTTTTCTCCACACCCTCTCCAGCATTTATTGCTTTTCAAAAGAACAGCATGTATACTATCTATCGTGAAACAGATCACCAGCCCAGGTGGGATGCATGAGACAAGTGCTCCGGCCTGGTGCACTGGGAAGACCCAGAGGAATCGGGTGGAGAGGGAGGTGGGAGGGGGGATCGGGATTGGGAATACATGTAAATCCATGGCTGATTCATATCAATGTATGACAAAACCCACTGGAAAAAAAAAAAAAAAAGACTGGAATAAATAATAATGCAATAAAATATTTACCTAAACCAATATGCATTGCTGAAAAGTTTTGCACACCAGAGTTTTGCTCTATTGTTGAGGCAAGGTGTGGCTCCTCAAACTACACACTAGGATTATCTGGTGTCTAATCTAATGATGTGCTAAAATGTTGTTCAGTCACTAAGTCATGTCCAATTCTTTGTAACCCCATGGACTGCAGCATGCCCAAATTCATTTCCATTGAATCAGTTATGCTATCTAACTCTCTCATCTTCAGCCACCCCCTTCTCCTCTAGCCTTCAATCTTTTTCATCATCAGGGTCTTTTCCAATAAGTCAGTTCTTCACATCAAGCAGTCAAAGTATTGGAGCATCAGCTTCAGCATCAGTCCTTCCAATGCATACTCAGGGTTCACTTCCTTTAGGATTGACTGGTTTTATCTTCTTGCTGTCCAAGGACTCTCAAGAGTACTCTCCAGCACCACAGTTCAAAAGCATCAGTCCCTTGGCACTAAGCCTTTCTTGTGGCCCAGTTCTCACATTGGTACATGACCACTGGAAAAACCATAGCGTTAATTATTCTGACCTTTGTCAGCAAACAGACGTCTCTGCTTCTTAATATGCTATCATAGCATAGCTTTGTCATAACTTTCCTTGCAAGGAGCAAGTGTCTTTTAATTTCACGTCTGCAGTCACCATTTGCACTGATTTTAGAGCCCAAGAAGGTAAAATCTATCACTGCTTCCACTTTTCACCTTATATTTGCCATGAAGTGATGGGACTAGAGGCCACGATCTTACTTTTTTTAATGTTGAGTTTTAGGCCAGCTTTTTTACTTTCCTCTTTCAACTCATCAAGAGGCTCTTTAAGTTCCTCTTCACTTATTGACATTAGAGTCTTATTATCTGAATATCTGAGGTTGTCGATAATCCTCCTGGCAATCTTGATTCCAGCTGGTGATTTATCTGGCCAGACATTTCACATGATGTACTCTGCATATTGGTTAAATAAGCAGGGTAACACTATATAGGCATGACAATATAAAACATCATACTCCTTTCCAAATTTTGAACCAGTCAGTTGTTCCATGTCTGGTTCAAATTGTTACTTCTTGATCCACATACAGGTTTATCAGGACACAGGTAAGGTGATCTGGTACTCCCAACTCTTTAGGGTTTCCTATAGTTTACTATGAGCCACACAGTCAAAGACTTTAGCATTGTCAATGAAACAGAAAGAGATATTTTTCTAGAATTCCTTTGCTTTCTTCATGATGCAATGAATGTTGGCAATTTGATCTCTGGTTCCTCTGTCTTTTCTAAACCCACCTTGTACATTTGGAAGTTCTTGGTTCAAGTGCTGCTGAAGCCTTGCTTGAAAGATGTTGAGCATAACCTTACCAGCATGTGAAATGAGTGCAACTATGTGATAGTTGGAATATTCTTTTGCACTGCCCTTATTTGGGGTTGGAATTAAAACTAATATTTTCCAGTCCTGTGGTCACTGCTGTGTTTTCCTAATTTGCTGACATATTGAGTGCAGCACTTTAACAGCATCATCTTTTAGAATTGTAAATAGCTCAGCTGGAATTCCATCAACTCCACTAGTTTTGTTTCTTGTAATGCTTCTGAAGGCCTACTTGATTTCACACTCTAGAATGTCTGGCTCTAGGTCAGTGACCACACCGTCGTGGTTATTCCTGTAATTAAGACTTTTTTCATATAGCTTTTCTGAGTATTCTTGCCATGTTTTCTTAATATCTTCTGCTTCTGTTAGGTCCTTACCATTTCTGTCCTTTATCATGCACATCCTCATGTGAAATATTACCTTGATATCACAAATTTTCTTGAAGAGATCTCTAGTCTTTCCCATTCCATTGTTTCCTCTGTTTCTTTGTATTATTCATTTAAGGTCTCCTTGCTATTCTCTGGAACTCTGCATTCAGTTGGGCATATCTTTACCTTTCTCCTTACTTTCACTTCTCTTCTTTTTTCACCTATTTGTAAAGCCTCCTCAGAAAGCCACTTTGCCTTACTGCATTTCTTTTCCTTCAGAATGGTTTTGATCACTGCTTCCTGTACAATGTTAAAACCTCTGTTGATAGTTTCCCAGGCATTGTATCTGAATGCCTCAGTCCAGTTCAGTTAAGTTACTCAGTCATGTCCAACTCTTTGCTACCCCATGGAATGCAGCACTCCAGGCTTCCCTGTCCATCATCATCTCCCAGAGCTTACTCAAACTCATGTCCATTGAGTCAGTGATGCCATCCATCCATCTCACCCTCTGTCATCCCCTTCTCCTCTTGCCTTCAATAGCCCCCAGCATCAGGGTCTTTTCCAATGAGTCAGTTCTTTATATCGGGTGGCCAAAGTATTGGAGCTTCAGCTTTAGCATCAGTCCTTCCAATGAATATTCAGGACTGATTTGCTTTAGGATGAATTCATTGGATCTCCTTGTAGTCCAAGGGACTCTCAAGAGTCTTCTCCAACACCACAGTTCAAAGCATCAATTCTTTAGCACTCAGCTTTCTTTTCTCACATCCATACATGACCACTGGAAAAACCATAGCTTTGACTAGATGGACCTTTGTTGGCAAATAATGCCACTGCTTTTTAATATGCTGTCTAGGTTGGTCATAACTTTTCTTCCAAGGAGCAAGTGTCTTTTAATTTCATGGCTGCAGTCACCATCTGCAGTGATTTTGGACCCCCCAAAAATAAAGACTGTCACTGTTTTCATTGTTTCCCCTTCTAGTGCCATGAAGTGATGAGACCAGATGCCATGAACTTAGTTTTCTGAATGTTGAGCTTTAAGCCAACTTTTTCAGTCTCCTCTTTCACTTTCATCAAGAGGCTCTTTAGTTTCTCTTTACTTTCTGCCATAAGGGTGGTGTCATCTGCATATCTGAGGTTATTGATATTTCTCCCGGCAATCTTAATTCCCGCTTGTGCTTCACCCAGCCCAGCGTTTCTCATAATGTACGCTGCATAGAAGGTAAACAAGCAGGGTGACAACATACAGCCTTGATGTACTCCTTTCCCAATTTGGAACCAATCTGTTGTTCCATGTCCAGTCCTAACTGTTGCTTCTTGACCTGCGTACAGGTTTCCCCCAACCAGATCTAGTCCCTTGAATCTATTCATCACCTCTATTGTATAATCATAGGGATTTGATTTAGGTCATACCTGAATGGCCTAGTGGGTTTCCCTACTTTCCCTAATTTAAGCCTGAATTTTGCAGTAAGGAGCTCATGATATGAGGTATAGTCAGTTCATGATATGAAGTACAATCTTGACATATCAAGACCAAGTCAGTTCCAGGTCTTGTTTCCTGATAAGCTTCTCCATCTTTGCTCTGCAAAGAATATAATTAATTTGATTTTGGTATTAAACACCTGGTGATGTCCATGTGGAGAGTCTTCTCTTGGATTATTGGAAAAGGGTGTTTGCTCTGACCCTAACGTGCTGAATAGTTTCCATTATTATCCACTCCTTTCTAACATTTGGTGATTCAGGGGAGTTCCCAAATGTCTTTCAAGTGAATGACATTTACAAGGGCCTCCCCATCTTGCTCTCTTCTAAAGTATTTCACTGACATTAAGTTTTATGTATTAATCTTCCCAAACTGAAGATCTCAAGTCTTCAGAAAAATTAATAGCAATTCTTCTTCATAATAAAACAACACCATTCAAAAATAGCATGAATTACATATATTCTACTCCCCTGTGCTAAGGTTATTTAATTATTGTGCATTACCAGGAACTCTTAAATGTAGCATTGGTTCAATTATAATTCACTCATTCAAAAACATTTTCTGAATGCTTGCTTTATGTAAGGCATAGTGATAATAAGAAGAATGTAAAGAACTAATAAAACATGAAGCCTGCCCTAACAGAATTTACAAAGCCAAGTCACCCTTCTCATGAGCTAAGTATTTCTTAATCCTGGTCTATATAGATCACATATAAACATGCAATTTTATTATAAATTTTAAACATATTAATAAGAATCAGTACTGTTTTTCTAGGTATATATAACAATTTTTAAATTTTTTTATTGGAATATAGCTTTTACAATGTCATACCAGTTTCAAGTATACAGCAAAGTGAACCAGCTACACATATACTTATATATCCACTACTTTTACAAAAATACTGTTAACAACAAGCAACTATTTTCTGCTACCATTTATCTTTTCTATCCAGGAGCAAACTTGATCTGTACTACTAATTTTCTCATTTAAAAAGTTAACTTGGTAGTCCCCAGATTTTAGAGGAAAACAAAAGATTTCTAACCTGTTTGAAATTGAGCTGATAGGCCAATATAAGTAGAATGAAACCAAATACTAATACAAACATCAAACCGTCTCCAACACACCTCTACAAAATAACCCATCAGTAAAGCCACTAATATGGAAGGAAGTATGTGTGGATGTGTAAAGCACTAAAATTGCAGTTTTTTTCAAGATTTGGTAAAGGACCTCTATTCTCTATATATGCCTCCCTGGAAGTTTCAGATGTGAACATCTGTAGACTTTGGGAAGCTCAATGTTAAATGGAACCTTAGACTTCAAATATTGTTTTAACTATAAACTTTCTCTATACCATGTGACATGTTACCACCAGAGACTTAAAAAAACATGGTAAAAGATAAATTTGGGTAAGGAAGTGACTATTAACCTTTGTTAGAACTTCAAACATAATTTATTAGTGAGATTTACTAGAAAGTCTAGAACTATATATTTGTAAAGTTCACACTTTGAAGAATGATTCACATAGGAGGTATGAGAATTATGCTAATTTCTCTTTCTAGATCTTTCAGTAGCTGTAGGTTATTTTATAGTGTGATTTAAGTATAATTTTAGCAAAAGGAAACAAGTAATAAATGAGAGAATTCATTAGCAGGTAGTCAAGCGTACCTAGTCTATCAATCATGCTGCTATTTTTAATTATCAGCAAATTTAATTTTGTCTCTAGGGGAGTAAATTCATACTTTAAAGTATCAGTACATCATATTTAGTTTGAAAAACATTTTAGAATGTGTCTTGATCATAAAATACCAAAAGTACTTCCCATATTAGGTTTCCTTGTTGTTGTTTAGCTGCCAAGTCATGTCTTGACTCTTTGCAACCCCATGGACTGTAACCTGCCAGGCTCCTCTGTCCATGGGATTTCCCAGGCAAGAATAATGGAATGGGTTGCCATTTCCTTCTCCATGTGATCTTTCCAACCCAGGGATCGAACCCGCATCTCTTTCATTAGCAAGCAGATTGGATTTCCTAGGCAGGCAGAAATTAATGGTATTCCTAATACAAATCAGGACATTTTAAAACAACCAAATAGTGTCTCTAAAAATATACCTTTGCTCAGGTAAACAGACTTGTCGTGGTAATACAAAAAAAAAAAAAAAAAAAAACACCTGGATCTGGCCTAAAATTGTAAAAGAGCATATGAAAGGGATACAGAGTTGTACTGATTTACACAGAAAAGGCAGATCTGGTTATTTGCTCAAAACTGAGTCCATAGATATTAAATAAATGCACTGGGTTTTCACCCAATTCCAGCTTTCAAATGTCAGCCAATTACTGTGAAATGATGTTTTTAACTTGGATAATCTGTGTCATATTCTATTTCTCTCCTGAATCAAGTGAATTACTCAAGTTAGGTTGATAATTTTTATCACTCTAGATTACAATGGAAAGCAAGCATCTTATCCAGCCTACACAGTGTTAGGCTCTAGAAGCTCAGCCTAGTGAAGAAAAGTACATATTGATTTAATATATACACAGACTCTTCAAGGTCAAACGTCAAGTTTAATGAAAGAAGAGTACTTGCCTGAGTGTTAATACTCTTCTCTATACCAGTGCTTCTGGATCTTAGAATACTCTGCACTTCATGAGAAAGTTATGTGGCATTTCAAACTCCAAAAGTGAAAGGAAGCTCTGATGCCCAAATGGAGCAGTCAAGAAAATTGAGCACTATTCAGAAAACAGAATACTGGAGATTTGAGTGCACCCTCCTGCATGACACTAAGAGTTACAAATGAGAAAAGAGAATGAAAAGATTACACCTATTGCATATATCTTCTTTACTGCCCATTGTCTTGATGAATACAATGGTTACACATAGGCTGATGAGATTCCTTTACTGTACAAAGAAAAGCTACTCTAGTTTTATAACACTTGTCATAAGTCTTCCCTAAACACAGACTACATTTAAGTTCTTATTCACCTATATGGAGAAAGAACTGATGTCGGGGGCACTGAGTCACAAAACTGTACTCTTGGGGTACAAATGAAGCATACTTATTGATAGTAGTCACTACTTGCTAGATTTCAAATGGGAACTGGGATTTTAAATATTTCAGAAAGAACTTCTCTCAAAGTCTCTATTGTCACTGTATCTCTTTCAATTTTTACCACACCAACAATATTCCCTGATCAAGATTCCAAAAACTCACACAAAAGCGTTTCCTCAAATGCCTTAAATCTTCCTCCGCTTTCAATTTCTTAAACGAATTATAGCTCATTGGAACCCTCCCAAGTGGCCCATTCTGCAAAGCTATATTTAAAACCATTTTCTATGTTGCATTTTTTTTTTTTTTTTTTTTTTACCAACTGATGAAATTTTGGTCAATCTTGTCAACAGGGCCTCGGTGTAGGCGCTGTGGTAGTTACCAGCTTTATAAGGATTGTGTGAGAAGGGCAGACACTCTGTGGCCTGCATTCATTGAGAGACACCAGAGTGAATCATGAATAGAGCACTTGATAGGGAATCAAGGGAGTTAAACTGTAATCAGGGAGAGTATATTTGTCAGTGCATGAGTGAGGCATCTAAACAGATTGTTAGCCTTAAAGTATCACCTCTACAGATCACGCAACCTGAAATTCTTAACCATTAGATTCATTCCTCACACACACTGCCTGAAATACAAACTATTTAGTTATAAGAATCATATTTGGAACAGAAAGCACATTTCAAAGTTTATAACTCATTAGTGCCCACTGCTGCTGGCCACAGTGCATGTAAGTTCTAGTGAAGCAAAAAGATATAAGGAATCGCAGCCTCAAGTGTCCACAGGATCAGGCAGGTGCTAGGCATGGAAAAAGAAAAGGAAAGAAGACGAGTGCTAGTGTCAATTGACTACCAGCCACAATGTATGCGAAATAGGGAAGGTGGAAACTGAAGTAAACAAGAGTGCCCTTACCTCATCTAAAAGGGGCAACCGCCCACTCCGGCAGACTGTTGCCCAACAGGATATAGATCCATATCTTCCAGTTTTTCTAGAGAAACTAAAAATCTCAATTTTTGTGGGAAATTTCCAATATTCAAATGTCATAAACTCATTCCATTTTTTTGTGTAATATATTATGGGTCAACACTGTTCACTGTTCAGGGCAAATCAGATATAACCGAGGGACAGATTTAGCCAATCTGTTGACAATTTCCTATCTAGAACATTCAGAAGGGGGGTTCAGATGGAATAAGTGTGGGTTCTAGGCTATTAATTAAGAGACCATATAAGGGCTCTAGAGAGCATCCTTTTCTAATGGAAAAGATCCTCAAGAAGAGTCTATATAAAAACCTAATTGTAGTATGCCATGTGTTATGGGCAAAGACATATCCTTTTTAGAAAGCAAATATATTTGGATTTTATTTTTAAAGTTTTTAAATTCTTTTAAATATTATTTAGTTTTACCCTGTCCTGTGAAAGAAAGGATTTAGGATAACATGGCCAAAGTTCCAATTAGATAAAATTTAAAATAAATTATGACTGAAAGACCTAGAAGAAATGACGCTAATAAAAATAAGATAAAGTACACCAAATGCATGCTGAATATAGTCAAAAGAATAAAAGTCTCGTTAGCCATTAATTTATAAAACTGATTACTATGTGCATGAGGAGGGGAAGTGGTGTTAATTATTTTACAAAGTTCAATTTGCTTTTGTTAAATGCAGTTTCATCTTCAATGTGAATGAATATATCTTGCTCATAGTTCATAAAGTAATAAACATATATCAGAATAAAGGAGTACTTTTATGTAATTTGACTGTTTAGACCTATGTCTTCACAGTAAAAAGTGTTATTTTTAAAGGGTGTATTTGTAAGCCTAAATAGAGGACAGAACAGATCCCTTCTCACTTAGAATTTTTATACTCCTTCAGCTGAAAGGGAAAGATTTTTCAATAATAAGAAAAGGCACTGTGAGTTACAGACACATTGGTCTGATGAGGCTATATACAGGATATATTACCAGCAGTATTCCAACCTAATGTGTAAGAATTGTACAGCTCTTTTTAAAAAGTTACATTAATAAAAAGTAAGCACTTGACCAAGGTAAATCGATTGTTTTTGTTGTTATTCTTGAGGAGAGAAAAAATAAGATGATGCGGTACCAGCAGTGGTAGGCATTAGTGTATTCCAGTCTAATTTCAATGCCAAATCCAGACCATTAAATGTGATTTGGAAAGGCTCAGCTCTTAGAGTATCAGAGGATGTGCAGTCCATGTGTAATGAAGAAGCACTCCTGTAAATCAGCAGATGAGCATCATGCATTCTGATGAACAAAGCATAGAGGTTGGAATTAACCAGAAAACTCTCCTTTATACAGCTTCCCTTCATCACGGGTAAACTGTCACCAGGGAGATAGGGACCATGTCTCTGCAGTTAATTTTTTAAACAAATATTTATTGAATATCTACCACTTGATGGGTGACAGTTCTAGAGTAAAATGATCCCAATGAAACTCCAGTCAATTCATGCTAACTCAATAGGCTCTATTCTATGTTGAGAGTTGATGCAATTACAATTACAATAAAACTTTAGCTAATCAAAATCATTAGTTAATTGTATTTTTTATAACAACAAAATACTGTCATCAAAAAATCATTAACAATAGCAAAATACTTCCAGACAATCTGAACACCTTCCTTAACCCATTCTACTTCTCAGTCTAACACCTTACACAGTGAAAAATCCCATCTCTGAGTAACGACTCCTGACTACTGCAAGATGTTCACCTATAAAAAGCAAGGTAAACTTTCATAGGATGATCCACTTATTGAAAAAGAAGAGCAATATATAAACTTCAAAAAGATCTTCAATTGCAAGGAAAGAAACCAAAAATCATGTGCTTTATAATCTTCAATTAATCTGATAATTTAACTCATTAGAATGCTTCTTTTTCCTTTAGCATTCTAAACTGTTAAGTGTCTTAGACTGTATTATAAGTATGATTTTTCAAGAATAATAAACACAATCCTGAGACTAAGTCCTGCCACCAGTCATACATACATATATATAACAATTTTCCTTGAAGAATGTTTCTGTATTAACAGGCATTACGTAAAATGAAAAGGGAAGGGGACCCACAGTCAAACATAAGAAATATTGGTTAAACCAATTCTAGAAGTCAAAGTTTGTCTAGGTAGCTATCAGCTATTTTACTGTTTTGAAGATCTTCCTTGAAGATCCTAAAAGGTAACCACAAGACCACATGCTCTTAGGAGATGGATTCCACATGTCTTTAAGGTACAAGTAGTTTAACTGCATTTTGATAGATGGGGGTAAAAGTGTGAAAAATTTTTATTAACACTCAGTTTTAAAGCTTTATTCCTGTGGTACACCAAGAGAAGGGGATTCAAGAAGCTATTTTTCAGGGTTTGGTCCTTGACTTAGAAATTGGTACATTTTTATTAAGTTTTGTTAAGCTTTGGAACATTTTTGTTAAATTCATTTATGTTAAGTGCATTATGTATGTAAGTGAACATGGGATATTCTATATAAACACTCTTTATCATCAATCATCAAAAAAGCCATAGGATGGAAATAATTCAACAATCCATTTCTAGGTTATATTTCTCACATAGAGAATAATTAATTTTCAGTCATTTGTCATGGGTACACAACCTATAATTAGAACTGCTTCATGGTGAACTATCTCAAAAGAAAAATTTGTAGTATCCAGAAAAATAAGCCATTCAGTGTACCAGGTTTTATGGTAAAGGCTTCCAAAATAGTAGAATGTATTTTGTACATTACCAGTATAAAAAGCTACCAGAAATTCACCATTCCCAAATCAACTTATGCCTAACCCTTTCAAAACTTACTGGGACTAATTGTGAATCATGTTAAATATAAAGTGTTGTTTTCTTCACATAATTTCACAAAGTCAGATAAACTTATTTGCCAAAGGGCTTACAAACTACTGTTACTCTGATACTTACCAGCATGCAAATCAAAGAATCACCAATAATGTTGGCATTAGTGGTTAAAAGGGCAGTGAAATTTTTATATCAACAAGGTCTAAACAGGCCTCTCAGACAGGAGGCTTGGGCAAAATCATTTTTCAGGTTAAGTAAGGTGAATCTGTAATCAATGAGCAGAGCTCTGCTGGAACTGCAGTGCCTCAGGGAAGTCAGTTGAGTTATGCACTACAGAAGAAAACATTGATTATTACTTTTACTTGTTTATTTCTCCACATAGAATAGAAATTAATATTACTAATTTTGCAGCTATTTAATTCAGTTTTCACTAAGTACTATATAAAACATAAATAAATTATAATAAATAGAATTGAATGTCCTATGTTATTAATAAAGCTTTGGAACTTAGCATTTTTCCAACAACAATGAATGAAACTAAAGTATTGATTTCAGGGACCTGCGTGTGACTGTCATTGTCTAAAACAGACTTCTTATAATGTAGTGAGAGATGAGTTCTAGAAAAATATTTTGTTCCCTCCTTTTTAATGAATCATTAGCAATTGATATTCTTTCCAAATATCAATATTTTTAGTGCTCCCGAGGCCAGTTTATCATGAAATAAACTTATCCCATTCCTCAAACTTACATCTACAAATGTTCAAATTCAACTCTAAAACATTTCTCCACACTATGACAGTGTCTCTGCCTATAAAAGTTTATAAGGAAAGAGTAACCAAATAGAACCAAAACAACTAGAGTGGAATTGAATCATAAACACATGTAACTTATAAAACTTCAATTGTATAAGTTGAAAAGAAACAGTGCCAAAGATTCTGTCAGCCAATTTGTATGGCCTGGATAGAACATCAAATAGGAAATGTTAATCTACTCTGCCCTCAAGAGCACAAAGGTCTAAATATTGATGCATCACAGAATATGAGCAACTAGCCTTGTTCAGGGTGCTTACAGGATTTAAAGATGCACATTTTCACATAGTTTAACTCTTGAAAGAAAGCCAACTACTTCTGATACTCAAGGAAAGAAATGCTGGAAGGAAAACTGGCTATGTTGAACTTACTGAGACATATAATATTGATTTCCAATTTACTCCTAAAAGTAATTTTAACCATATGTGTATTTTTTCTTTCTGCTGACTTTTGGAATCCAACCTATGGTCTTTTCTATAGATAAATAATATCATGCAATTCCTTTCACTGCTAACAAAAACAAGTGCTTTTCATAGCGAATGATATTACAAAGAAGAGGATACTAATTTCTATCCCTGACATGGTTAACAGAATTAGATGAGCCAGACCAAAAAAAAAGACAAAATCACTTATAAAAATATAATAATTATAATTATTACTCAGTTTGCTTTTTAAATAAAAATTTCATGTCAATTTATTCAATATATCTTAGCTACTAAATTAATATAGGCTTACTAAACCATACTTACAAAGTATAGTTAAGTGACTGACTGTAAACCAAACTTCCCAACAAATCCTTATACCTTGGGGAGAATTCATCTTGGTCAAAAAATGGTTAACAATGAAGCACTCTGAGCCTTGCTGGATGAATCAAACTAGATAGATGTTCTGGGAAGCCAGATAATGACAACCAAGTAAATTGGGAAGCCAGTCATGCACTGTTTGGGGATTTTTCTGTCCCTGTTTTTGTTTTTTCTCTTTAAGGAATGAAAGTCTCTCTAGTAGAATTCTCCACTGGTTTACATCAGTCCTCTTAACACAACTACAGCGTATATTTTCTGCCTGACAATTCAAACCATCAAAGACTAAACATTTATTTCTGTTTATTTCTTTACCATCTCATGAGCTAACAGATATTTTTTCCTCTATTTTGATGTATTTTGCACATTTGCATTTAGGTTTTACCTCATTATTAACACATTAGGTACACTTACTGACTTCCTTTATGATACACATTTAATGTTGATAAAAACAATAATAATACAGTACATAAATAACGCAAGGGGTTCCAAAGCTTGTATTTAGCTGAAGAGAGAACCAGAATTGTGCCCCACAAGCCATCTTCACTATAAAATAAGCATAATCATCCAGGATTTTAGATCCATGTCCTCACTTTTCATTTCCTTCTCTAGTGTTGATTTCCCATTAGGATGGTTAACTTTATAATGTACTCCTTCTAGGGAAAGACTACTCCCACAATTAGGAATATGGTCTGAGCCTCAGTGACTTCCATCCATGACTCAGCAGTAATGAATCTGTCTGGGTGCAGGAGATGCGGGCTCGATCCCTGGCTTGGGAAGATCACCTGGAGAACAAAATGGCAACCCAATTATTCTTGCCTGGGAAATCCCAGAGACAGAGAGGAGAGGAGCCTGGAGGACTCCAGACCATGGGGTTGCAAGAGTGTGACATGACTTAATGACTAAACCACCACCAACACCGGATCCTCAGCAAGCCCAACTAAACAATCAGACTCTAGATCACTCTCCAAAATCTGAGTCACAACACTGGCAATATAACAGGAGATAACATTGTAAAGGAGATCAGTCCTGGGTGTTCATTGGAAGGACTGTTGCTGAAGCTGAAACTCCAATACTTTGGCCACCTCACGCGAAGAGTTGACTCATTGGAAAAGACCCTGATGCTGGGAGGGATTGGGGGCAGGAGGAGGAGGGGACAACAGAGGATGGATGGCATCACCAACTCAATGGACATGAGTTTGAGTAAACTCCGGGAGTTGGTGATGGACAGGGAGTCCTGGCGTGCTGAGATTCATGGGGTCGCAAAGAGTCGGACACGACTGAGCGACTGAACTGAATGTTGTATGAAGACTACCAAAAGCCCTGTCTAGGTGCAGCTGTACTAAGCTCAGTCCAGTTCCTTTACAGTGTCTCCTCAGGACCTAATTTCACTCATGGTCACCATTTTATATTTTTAATAAATAATAAACATTTCCTCCACCCTCTGACTTAGAGTTGTTATTATTACAAAGTCAGTAGGAAAGAACTTGAGATTCTGATCAGAACACTTACAATTCTACATATGTACACATGTATTTGTGTACACATGTGTGCTCAGTCCCTCAATCACATCCGACTCTTCTTCATGACATGATGGACTGTAGTCTGCCAGGCTCCTCTGTCCATAAAATTTTCCAGGCAAGAACACTGGAATGGGTTGTCATTTCGTTCTCCAGGGGATCTTCCTGACCCAGGAATTGAAGCTGTGCATTTTGCATCTCCTACACTAACAGGCAAATTCTTTACCACTGTGCCAGCTGAGAAGCCCTGATACAGATGTTATATTTAGATACATCAAAAAGAGCTTAGTTGAGTCATTTACCTTCCTTACTTCACATAACTACTACATATGCTTTTCCTCATGTATTCTGTCTAGCAAATGAGACTAATCAGTTGCTCAAACTCACTCTTTGAGAGTCATTTTTGACCCTTCCTTTTCCTTCTCACCTATAACTAATTCATTTCCAAGTCATAAATTCTAGATTTAACCTTGTGATGGTTACTTTTATATATCAATTTGACTGGGTCATGAGGTGCCCTTTTGTTGGTCAAACATCCTTGAAGTCTCTATGAGAATTTTTTTTGATGCAGTTAGCATTTAAATCAATAGAATGAGTAAAGCAGATTACCCTCTCTTATGTGGGTGGGCCTCATCCAATCAGCTGAAGGCCTGAATAAAACAAAAGGGCCAACCCTCCTACAAACAAGAGAGAATTCCTCTTGCCTGATGGCCTTTGAACTGGGACATCAGCCTTTTCTCTCTGACTTCAAATGCTAACTGAAACATCAGCTCTTCCTGGATCCCCAGAACGCCAGCCTTCAAACTGGAATTACATCACTGGCTATCCAGATTCTCAGTTCTTCAGGCTTGCACCAGAACTAAACCATCAGTCCTCCTGGGTCACCAGACTGCCAACTCGATCTGCAGCTCTTGAGACTTGCCAGCCTCCCTAATTATGTAATCCAAATTCCTAATAATAAATATCTCTCCCTCCCTTCCCCCCACCTCATATATATATGCACAATTGCTTCTGTTTCTCTGGAGAACCTTAAGAAAGCTGCTAAAACTCTTCATCTCTCTGACTACTGAAATAGTCTTTTCAGCCTCCTGGGTTATTTTTCAACATCTACTCTAAGCTCATTCCAATCCTACATGCTTGCTATAAATACATAAATAATGTATAGATACATAAATAATGTGGACCCTATCTGATATCATAAAATCAAAGCAGGGAAAATCAATCAAACAACCTCCATTTATCCATGATATAATTATCTCTGTAAGGTTTATTTCTGTTTTTGATACATGTATCTTGCGTCTAGGTTTCAATAACTATCTCACCATATGGATTATCCTCAAATAGCTAGTAGAAAAGAAACAGGTTCTAAAATTTGTTTAGTATTCTTCCAAAATGTAGAAATAACCCTCACAAGTGCTTACTATTTATGTAAGACAGAAAAGGGGATAATTCAGGATACAGGGTTTTCCCATCACCAAATCCCTCATAAAAACCTCTATTCTATTTCCACTTTTAAAAATGATTCACTTCATCACTACATCTCTTATTGGGAAATAATTCCAAAATGAACTGATCTTTTCTTAGCATTACCATAAAATATTATTCTTCACTTTAACAAAACTAGTAGACCCTCTGCAATTTTCTCTACCATAATCACTTGCAGGCTGCACGCTTCAGAGCTACATTGAGAGTTGCCTTGGGCAGGAACATTTGCCCCTTTTTTGTTAACAGTTTTACCTCTTTGACAATATTTTAAAATAATCAAAGGCTTAACTTCTCCAATTTCTTCTTCAGTATTACTTTGGCAAAGATTTGGGAATTAAGTGAGGTGGAAATCAATATTCTCCATGAAGTGACTGCCCTGAGAAGGTGTCCACAATAAAAATAAATAGGTGTCCTGAGCACAAAGTATTTTTCCCCATAGGTAAACTACTTGAGGGGAAAAAGAAAAAAAAAAAACCTTTCTGCCTCAAGAATTTAAGCTATTTTTTTAAATAAAGAAGAATACAATTATTTATTTCTTATAAAATAGCCACATTGAGCAAAAAGGATTTTTTTCTTTTCCTTCTAAACATAGAAAATTGAAGCTGGAACTGGGCTGATCATGAAAAAAAGTGTAAATTTAAAATACATTAATTTTAAAATATATCTGACCATATCAATTATAAAAGACTGCAAATATAAGGGAGAGAAAAAGAACAGTGAAAATTAGCCTGCGCATTCATTTGGAACCCTTTGATAAAAAGCGCTCTATCTTCTTTGGACTATCACCCCCGTGAGGGAAGGAACTGTGACATTTTATATTAATCTCTGCATAGCATTTGCCTCTTTACTGCGCCTGTGACAGTCCTTCATAATAAAAAATTTTCAGATTTTTAAATGGAACCATTTTCATTAAATAGGAAACTAACAAGATGTGTTTGCCATCCGGGTTTTCTTGGAACATTAACTATTTCATTTCAAATGTCATCCCTTTGCTTGCTAAATTTACTTCTTGCCCAGACTTAAGTTAAAAAGTGATCTCAAATTTAATAACAACTTTATAATTTAGTTTTTAATTGTTTCCAGTGATTTACTTTTAAATGATCAACAACTCTGACACCGTAGCTTATTAGCTACAAAAAAAAAAAATTTGTTGTGGGTTAAATCAAATACAACCTTCAATTAAACATCACATGTAAAGTCAAACAGGATTTCCCCATGTTTATTATATAAGAAGCTTTGAAATATACACAATAATGAAACAGGAATCAGTATTATAGAGATTAAAAGAACCTTCAAAAGTAGGATTTTACAATAAAAAGAGCACTTGAAATTTACTGTATATTAAATTTTACCACTTTTAGATATTCTTTTACTTTCTTATGAGCCTCAGGGAAACATAATAGAGAGGAAGATGCTAAATGGAATCTTTCAATATTGTGAGTAGAAAACCTCTGGTTGTACTCATGCTCACTGACACATTTAGCAAGCATTCGTTGATCACTATCTGGAGCTAATCACTGTGAAACCCAGCAGGACCCTGTGGGCAAAGCATTCTGTTTCCTGTTTCTTGTTTGCAGGAAAACATCTTTCAGCCTCCTAGAGCTTCCCAGAGTTCCAAATGGCAAATTCAAATAGTTACTAATTAGAAGAGGGAGAGAATGCAGTAAGAAAAAATAGCACAGCACTGGACCTGGGCCTCACACCTCCAGAGGGCATGTGCATAACAATATGATACCCATCTCTGAGTTCTTCTGCAGGAATTAGGGTCCCCATCCAGGTGGAAGATGATAACTTCAGGCTGAGCCCAAGCATGGGGAGCCAAGACTGGTTGGAATCAGGTTAATGGTTGAGATTTCTGGACTACCCTGTTAACTCAGTTCAGTTCAGTTCACTTGTTCAGTTGTGTCTGACTCTTTGCGACCCCATGGACTGCAGCACACCAGGCTTCCCTGCCCATCACCAAGTTCCAGAGCTTGCTCAACCTCATGCTTATCCCTGCTAACTCACCACCAACCAAATGCAACAGGGTTACACACCTTGAAGCCCTCCCCTGAAAATTCTACTTATAAAAACTTCTTCCCTGAAACTCACTGGGGAGTTCAGGTCTTTTGAGCAGGAACCATCCATTTTCCTTGCATGGCCCTGGCAATAAACCTTTCTTGCTCTAAAATTCAATGTTTTGGTTTGTTTGGCCTTGCTGTATGTTGCACACACAAACTTGGGTTCAACAACTGTGCTAATGCAACATATCCCCACCAAAATTAGGCCTGTTAAGAAACCTTCTGTAAGGGGTTATTCCTGCCTGGTATTACCCATTCAGAAAATATTAACTGTAAGAGTCAACCAGGACTCATACATAAACATACTGAGGAATTTTCTTATTCATGAAATCAGAAATTATAAAGATTTTCCACTAAGAAAGATAGAAATCCCAAATCATAATTTCCAAGATTTAAAGTTAGATAAGCCTTCTGGAGTAGACCTGTGGCAGATAAGCGTAGTAAGTCAGAAGAAATGCACTCTATATAAGGGTCTAAGAATTTGTTAGAGAGATCTGTTTCAATACATTGCATGGTTCATTGTGTGGAAGCTTTCCTAGGCTACTCCATCTCAGCATAATGATTATTCTGAGCATGGAAATCAAAACTAAAAAGATGAATAGCCATGTAACCCAAACTTGAAGAATCAGTGAGTCCTGGCCAAGGGTGTACCCCAAGAACAGAAGACAAGCAAGCACCTTGTTGACAAGCAAGCATCTCTAACACCAGAACTACACAGAAATGGAAACACTGGCAGTATCGGAGATGTTAGGTAGTTAGAATAGGAAAAAGGAATCCAGAATGGCGGTGGCTAAAAGACAAGAGAAAAGCCTGCAAAAATCAAACAAAGAAAGGTCTGAGGACTGACTTGAGGACCTCAGATAGAACAAACAGCACTCCTGGCTAGCACAATTTACATAGGGCAGGTCCAGGGGGAGGAAAAAACATATAAAAAGAGGAGCCAAAGGGCAGGGGTTCTCTCTCTCTCTCTCTCTCTTCTCTTCAGGTCTTTTGGGTCCACATGCCCTCATGCCTCAAGGATGTATTTTCCTTTACTTTCTAAATAAAACTGAGTTGTAACATGAAGCTGTAACACTGATCTTCTGAGAGCTGAGACACGGTCTGTCTGAGGACTTTAAATGTCCGTCGCTTCAAATTTTTGTTGTGACGAGACAGAACTGAGGAAATTACACACTCCCCTGACAGAGACATCAAATGTTTCTTCCTCTATATTAATTTCTGGGGGTTTTGGATAAGCTTAAAAAATATAGGTCATTCAAGAGGGTGGGAAATGAATCAAGAGAAGGACAAACACAGTAAGGCATGCAGAGTTTGGAGCAACTAATTTGAAAAATTAAAGAGACTTAGCTTTCATTTTACCCTCTTCTGCCCAATATTTCTGGACACTATTTGTCACTCACTTTACCTTAACTACAGAACTCAGAGCACACTATGCATTCAACCACAAGCCCCTTTGCTGTGCTCCTTCTTTTGCCTGAAATGCTCTAGGAAGCCTTTTCTAAGCCATGTGGGTTGGGTTAGATGCCCTTCTTTTATGTCTCTATATTGAGCATGTGTTTACAGGACACAATTGATCCAAGTAGCATCCTCTATATGCTTCCATTTCCTCACCAGTAAAATAAAGATGATAATAACATATACCCCATATGGTTGTTTTGGTGATTAAATAAGGTGGTATATGTAAAACCAATTACAACAATACCTGAAACAAAACTACTAGGGGAAGGGGGCACTTACTTGTGGAACTGTGCCCAATAGAGGGCGAAAGTAAGCTGGAAAGGGATTTAATAGATTTGACGAAAAAATAAAAATAGGGAGGTTAAAAGTTTGAATGACGTTGGAGAGTAAATATAACAGGTAAACCCAAAGGATAAAAGAAGCTATGATTATAAAATGAGATACTGTAGCTTAAGATGTCAGAGACTGAAAATTTTCTGCAAGGATATGATCTAATATATAGCCATATGAAGGGGAGTTGAAATTTGCATTTTTCAGAATCTGTGGGCACTGTGCTTAGAATTTTACATATGTCATTGCACTTAATTATCTGACTATTTTTATAGATGAAGAAATCAAGGATGAATAAAGTTACATGACTTGTCCAACCTTGCACAGCTATTCAGTAACAGAGCTGGAACATAAACTCTGACTTATTTAACTCTGAAGCATACATGCTTTCCAATATAACACACCAAGTACATAATGTAAGAAGATGGGGAAGGAAGGATGGGTCAAAAGGTATTAGATTTGACCAAGTGAAAGAAATATGAGACTAGGTAGTGGATAGGGAACACAAAGAAACACAAATCATTCACCTGACAGCTGAACTTGAGTAGAAAAGGCTCTTAATTCATTCCATAATCACTGAAAAGTATAGAGAAATGATGAGAAAAAATGAGAGAAGTGATAATAAATAGTGACTGGGTAGCCCATGGTGAGTTCTGCTGAAGGTTGGCACCATGATAAGTAAGAAAGTATATTACTGTGATGTATCATGAATTTTCTTATAAAATAATATGGTGGATACTGGAATGCTGAGGTAGCAGACACTCTACCAGTAATTCACATTAGAAACCACAGAGACAAGTTCTGGGCTACTCTGGATCTGTGGCTTATACAGTCCCTACTTGTTATACAGACCACTGAACCTTAGGTCATTAGATGGACTTATGCTGAAGC
This sequence comes from Dama dama, assembly GCF_033118175.1. NCBI lineage: Eukaryota > Metazoa > Chordata > Mammalia > Artiodactyla > Cervidae > Dama > Dama dama. Next base: position 26,827,797 of record NC_083695.1, read on the forward strand.
TGAAACTCCAATACTTTGGCCACCTCATGCAAAGAGTTGACTCACTGGAAAAGACCCTGATGCTGGGAGGGATTGGGGGCAGGAGGAGAAGGGGACGACAGAGGATGATATGGCTGGATGGCATCACCGACTCGATGGACATGAGTTTGAGTAAACCCCGGGAGTTGGTGATGGACAGGGAGGCCTAGCATGCTGTGATTCATGGGGTCATAAAGAGTTAGACATGACTGAGCAACTGAACTGAACTGAACTGAACTGAACCTTCGGTACCCAAAAAGAGGGCAAGGGAGGCACAGGGGACCAGCATCCAGTCAGTTTTATCATCAGTCTTATGAATATCCTGTATACTCTTTGCTTGCCATTTTGGGGGTAGGCCATATTGAAAGCAACCTTAAATTAAGGTCAAGTCATTCTATAGTCTTAAAGTTTGTAACAATGCTGAGGTCCAGAAGCTCAGGATAGAGGACAGAATAGCCAAATGTTATGAGCTTCAGAGAAAGGAATTCTTACATAATAAAACAACAGATTCTGTGGATTTAGTGGTAAAGGGTAAGGTGAATGAATGCCCGTTGACACAACCGAGACTCATAGACTCAGACGGTGGGTACATGAGCAGACTTCATTGCAAATGGTGGCATGAGAGAGCTAGCTTTTGGTTAATGTAAAAGGCTGAGAAGGGTGTCTTTAAGGTGTTCAAGTTTGTTTTCAAGGTGATGTGTATCTAGAGAATAATGGGAAGGGTTTTGAGATGAATAACAAAGGGAGGATAAGTATAGAGGAACAAAGAACAAAGTAGGATAATAATATTGTCAGTGAGCATGGGTGACCCTGGGGGCTGGTATTTGGTAATGTTACCACAGATGGCAGGGAATAAAAAACAGTGGTATTACATTATTTCAGGTATTGCCCTGTATCTCTGATATAATGCAAATATAGCCTTCAGCTGAGTATAATTCCCATCGCACAATGAGAGTAAACCTTTCCCCATCATAACAGACTTGGTCAGGTAAAGTAGAAATAACAGTACATTTTGGAATACTGGGATAATCATTTAACTCCCTAAAATGAAAGCATTGGTTTAAATCTCAAAGATCATGCAATCTCACAAATATATCAATTTTCTTGATAAATAATAATATTTACTGTAACTCATTCAAATTTCTTTTGAATCAATCATATGTTTCCACTCTAACATAAACTGGCATAACAAATTCCATAGGTATCAGAAAACCTTAAAGTAGAGAAGAAATGTACAAAAAAGATGTTCATGATACAGATAATCATGATGGTGTGATCACTTATGCTCACTTAGACCCAGACATCTTGGAATGAGAAGTCAACTGGGCCTTAGGAAGCATCACTACGAACAAAGCTAGTGGAGGTGAGGAAATTCCAGTTGAGCTATTTCAAATCCTAAAAGATGATGCTGTGACAGTGCTACACTCAAAGTGTCAACAAATTTGGAAAATTCAGCAGGGGCCACAGAACTGGAAAAGGTCAGTTTTCATTACAATCCCAAAGAAAGGCAATGACAAAGAATGCTCAAACTACTGCACAATTGTACTCATCTCACATGCTAGTAAAGTAATGCTCAAAATTCTCCAAGCCAGGTTTCAGCAATACGTGAACCGTGAACTTCCAGATGTTGAAGCTGGTCTTAGAAAAGACAGAGGAACCAGAGATCAAATTGCCAACATCCGCTGGATCATCGAAAAAGAGAGTTCCAGAAAAACATCTATTTCTGCTTTATTGACTATGCCAAAGCCTTTGACTACATGGACCACAACAAACTGAGGAAAATTCTGAAAGACATGGGAATACCAGACCACCTGACCTGCCTCTTGGGCAATCTGTATGCAGGTCAGGAAGCAACAGTTAGAACTGGGCATCGAATAACAGACTGGTTCTAAATAGGAAAAGGAGTACGTCAAGGCTGTATATTGTCACCCTGCTTATTTAACTTATATGCAGAGTACATCATGAGAAACACTGGGCTGGAAGAAGGACAAGCTGGAATCAAGATTGCCGGGAGAAATATCAATAAACAGATACACAGATGACACCACCCTTATGGCAGAAAGGGAAGAAGAACTAAAGAGCCTCTTGATGAAAGTGAAAGAGGAGAGTGAAAAAGTTGGCTTAAAGCTCAGCATTCAGAAAACGAAGATCAGGGCATCCAGTCCCATCACTTCATGGCAAATAGATGGGGAAACAGTGGAAACAGTGGCTGACTTTATTTTTTTGGGCTCCAAAATCACTGCAGACGGTGATTGCAGCTATGAAATTAAAAGACTCTTACTCCTTGGAAGGAAAGTTATGACCAACCTAGACAGCATATTAAAAAGGAGAGACATTACTTTGCCAACAAATGTCCATCTAGTCAAGGCTATGGTTTTTCCAGTAGTCATGTATGGATATGAGAGTTGGACTATAAAGAAAGCTGAGTGCCAAATAATTGATGCTTTTGACCTGTGGTGTTGGAGAAGACTCTTGAGAGTCCCTTGGACTGCAAGGAGATCCAACCAGTCCATCCTAAAGGAGATCAGTCCTGGGTGTTCATTGGAAGGACTGATGCTGAAGCTGAAACTCCAATACTTTGGCCACCTCATGCGAAGAGCTGACTCATTTGAAAAGACCCTGATGCTGGGAAAGATTGAGGGCAGGAGGAGAGGGGACAACAGAGGATGAGATGGTTGGATGGCATCACTGACTTGACGGACATGGGTTTGGGTAGACTCCGGCAGTTGGTGATGGACAAGGAGGCCTGGCGTGCTGGGGTTCATGGGCTCGCAGAGTCAGACAGGACTGAGTGACTGAACTGAACCGAACTTATTTATTGACACATTTGTGTCTCTTTTTAGGTTCAAATAGCAGCCCCGGATTGTTCTCCCATCCATGTATCAAGATTTGGGGAATAAGAGCATTTTAATTCTTCCTTTGCTTTTCAGTCATTTAGTCTTCAGTAATATCTGGGAGTTGGTGATGGACAGGGAGGCCTGGCGTGCCGAGATTCATGGGGTTGCAAAGAGTCTGACACGACTGAGTGATTGAACTGAACTGAATATCCTTTTTAAGCTTTCAACTTTCCAGGTTAAACAGCAATATTTTTCTGCTGTAGAAGGACTTTGTTTTGTTGTTTTTGTTTCTCTGTGTTTTTTGGTTTTGTTTGGTCAGTCACTTACTATTTTTAGTATTTGTGAAATAATGATTAATATTTTCCCTATATCACTATTGCTATATTCTCTTATAATTATTTATGTATTTGCATTCAAAAATAGAACTCCTAAAAAGCAGAGACTGTGTCCTTGCCATCTTTATTTATTTGTTTTCAGGAAAGAAGCAATGATTATACTACATGTTTAATTGAATTTCTGTGTGATATGAAGTTTTAAAAAATTTGTTTCTTCCTGTGAAGGAAATTACTAGAAAGAAAAACAAGTTAAAAAAAAAAGGACACTTGAAAAGAAAGATATGGTAATAATATTCTAATTACTAACAATACTACAAAGAGCTTGAATATATATATCATTGTTGTTGTTGTTCAGTTGCTAAGTCATGTCTGATTCTGCAAGCCCATGACTGCAGCACACCAGGCTCCTCTGTCCTCCACTATCTCTGAGGGTTTGCTCAGATTCATGTCCATTGAATCAGTGATGCTGTCTAACCATTTTATCCTCTGTTGTCCTCATCTCCTTTTGCCTTCAATCTTTCCCATCATCAGGGTCTTTTCCAATGAGTCAGCTCTTTGTATTAGGTGGCCGAAGTATTGGCGTTTCAGCATCAGTCCTTCCAATGAATATTCAGGTTTGATTTTCTTTAGGATTGACTGGTTTGATCTTCTTGTGGTCCAAGGGACTCTCAAGAGTCTTCACCAGGACCACAACTCAAAAGTATCAATTCTTCGGTGCTCAGCCTCCTTTATAGTCCACATCCATACATGACTACTGGGAAAACCAAGCTTTGACTGTTTGGACCTTCAACAGCAAAGTGTTATTTCTGCCTTTTAATATGGTGTCTAGGTTTGTCATAGCTTTCCTTCCAAGGAAAAGCATCTTTTAATTTAATGGCTGTAGCCACTGTCCACAGTGATTTTGGAGCCTAAGAAAATAAAGTCTGTCACTGCTTCTACTTTTCCCCTTCTATTTGCCATGAAGTGATGGGACCAGATGCCATGATCTGAGTTTTTATTATGCTGAGTTTCAATCAACATTTTCACTCTCATCTTTCACCCCTTAAAGAGGCTCCTGAATTCTTCACTTCCTGCCATTAAAGTGGTATCATCTGCATATCTGAAATTCTTGATATTTCTCCTGGCAATCTTGATTCCAGCATGGATCCATCCAGTCTGCAATTTCACATGATGTACACTGCATAGAAGTTAAATAAGCAGAGTGACAATATACAGCCTTGTCATACACAATATACAGCCTTGTTATACTCCTTTCCCAATTTGGAACCATTCAGTTGTTCCATGTCTGGTTCTAACATACATATAAGGTTTTTCAGGAGTAAGATGGTCTGGTACTCCTATCTTTGTTAGAATATTCCATAGTTTATTGTGATCCACACAAAGGATTTAGCTTAGTCAATGAAGCAGAAGATGTCTTTCTGGAATTCCCTTGCTGTTTCCATGATTCAACCTATGTTGGTCATTTGACCTTTGGTTCTTCTGTTTTTTCTAAATTTAGCTTGTACATCTGGAACGTCTTGGTACTGCTAAAGCCTAGCTTGAAAGATTTTGAGCATTATACTTTGCTAGCATGTGAAATGAGCACAACTGTATGGTAGTTTGAACATTCTTTGGCATTGCCCTTCTTTGGGATTGGAAGGAAAAACTGACCTTTTCCAGACCTGTGGCCACTGCTGAGTTTTCCAAATTTGCTGACATATTGAGTGAAGCACTTTAACTGCATCATCTTTAGGAGTTTAAATAGCTCAGCTGGAATACTATCACCCCACAACTAGCTTCGTTTGAAGTATCGCTTCCTAAGGACCCCTTGACTTCACACTCCTGGATATCTGGCTCTAGGTGAGTGACCACACCACCATAGTTATTTGGTTCATTAAGACCTTTCCTGTATAGTTTTGCTGTGTATTCTTGCTACCTCTTCTTAATCTCTTCTGCTTCTGTTAGGTTCTTATCATTTCTATCCTTTATCATGCCCATTCTTAGATGAAATATTCCCTTGAAATTTCTAATTTTGTGAAGATATCTCTAGTCTTTCCCAATCTATTGTTTTGTTCTATTTCCTTGTATTGTTCATTTAAGAAGGACTTCTTACCTCACCTTGCTATTCTCTGGAACTCTGCATTCAGCTAGGCATACCCTTCCCTTCTCCCTTACCATTTGCTTTTTTTTTTTTCTTGGCTCTTTGTAAAGCCTCCTCAGACAACCACTTTGCCTTCTTGCATTTCTGTTTCTGGAATGGTTTTGGTCACTGCCTCCTATACATTGTTACAAACCTCCACCCATAATTCTTCAGGAACTCTTTCTACTAGACCTAATCCCTTGAATCTATTTGACACCTCCACTGTGTAATCAAAGGGATTTGAATGGTCTAGTGGTTTTTCCCTATTTTCTTTCATTTAAGTCTGAATTTTGCAGTAAGGAGTTCATAATCTGAGCCACAGTGAGCTCCAGGTCTTGTTTTGCTGACTATATAGAGCTTCTCCATCTTCAGCTGCAAAGAACATAATCAATGTGATTTTGGTATTATCTGGTGATGTCCATGTGTAGAGCCATCTCTAGGGTTGTTGGGAAAGGATGTTTGCTACAACCAGCACACTCTTTTGACTAAACTCTGTTAGCCTTTGCCCTGCTTCAGTTTGTACTCCAAAGCTAAATTTGCCTCTTACTCCCAGTATCTCTTGATTTCCTGCTTTTGCATTCCAACCCCCTATAGAAAAGGATATCTGGTTTTGGTGTTAGTTCTAGAAGGTGTCATAGGTCTTCTTAGAACTAGTCAACTTTGGCTTCTTCAGTGTCAGTGGTTGGGGCCTAGACTGGGATTACTATGATGTTGAATGGTTTGCCTTGGAAACACACTGAGATCATTCTGTCATCTTTGAGATAGCACAGAAGTACTGCATTTCAGATTCTTTTTTTGACTGTGAGAGATACTCCATTTCTTCCAAGAGATTCTTACCCATAGTAGTAAATATGATGGTCATTTGAATTAAAATAGCCCATTTGATTTTAGTTCACTATTTCCTAAGATGTCAATATTCAACCTTGCTATCTCCTGCTTGACCACATCCAATTTACCTTGATTCATGGACCTAACATTCCAGCTTCCTATGCAATATTGGTCTTTATAGTATCAGACTTTACTTTCATTACCATACACATTCACAACTGAGCATCATTTCTGCTTTGGCCCAGTTGCTTCATTCCTTCTGGAGCTACTAGTAATTGCTCTCTACTCTTCCCCAGTAGCAAATCAGACACCTTCCAACCTGGAGGGCTCATCTTCCAGTGTCTTACTTTTTGCCTTGTCATATTGTTCATGAAGTATACTCAGGTTAAGAAGACTGGAGTGGGTTGCCATTTTCCCCTCTAGTGGACCACATTTTTTCAGAGCTCTTCACTTTGACCCATCCATCTTGGGTGGCCCTACACAGTTTCACTGAGTTACAGAAGTCCCTTGACCATGACAAGGCTGTGATCTATAAAAGGGGAATATATATATATATATATATATACACACACACATACATAAACACATATATGTATCAGAAGAGATTTTACTTTCTCTCTCACAGTTTTGACCATATTTTCAATTAATAAATTGAAAAAGAAACAAAGAAAAGCCATTTTATTCTAAAGTGACATCAGTTCAGTTCAGTGATTCAGTTGTGTCCAACTCTTTGTGACCCCATGGACTGCAGCACACCAGGCTTTCCTGTCCTTCACCGACTCCCAGGATTTGCTCAAACTAAGGCCCATCAAGTCAGTGATGCCATCCAAACATTTCATCCACTATCTTCCCCATCTCCTCCTGTCTTCAATCTTTCCCAACATCAGGGTCTTTTCCCATTGAGTCAATCTGTTGCATCACGTGGCCAAAGGATTGGAGCTTCAGCTTCAGCATCAGTCCTTCCAATGAATATTCAGGACTGATTTCCTTTAGGATTCACTGGTTTGATCTCCTTGCTGTCCAAGAGACTCTCAAGAGTCTTCTCCAACACCACAGTTTAAAAGCAAAATTCTTCAGTGCTCAGCTTTCATTATAGTCCAACTCTCACATCCATACATGAAACCTGGAAAAATCATAGCTTTGACTAGACTAAACTCTGTCGCCAAAGTAATGCCCCCACTTTTTAATATGCTGTCTAGCAGCAGCAGCACCTTGGTCATAGCTATTCTTCCAAGGAGTGAGTATCTTTTAATTCATGGCTGCCAACAACATCTGCAGTGATTTTGGAGCCCAAGAAAATAAAGTTTGTCACTGTTTCATTTGTTTCCCCATTTATTTGCCATGAAGTGACAGTACTGGATGCCATGATCTTCATTAATTGAATGTTGAGTTTTAAGCCAGTTTTTTCACTCTCTTCTTTCACTTTCATCAAGAGGCTCTCTAGTTCTTTCTCACTTTCTGCCATAAGGGTGGTTTCATCTGCATATCTGAGATTATTGATACTTCTCCCTGCAATCTTGAGGGAGAAAGATTATGCTTCAGTTTATGCTTCATCCAGTCCAGCATTTTGCATGATGTACTCTACATAAAAGTTAAATAAGCAGGGTGACAATATGTAGCCTTGATGTACTTCTTTTCCAAGTTTGAACCAGTCCATTGTTCCATGTCTGGTTATAACTGTTGATTTTTGGCCTGCATACAAATTTCTAAGTAGGCAGGTAAGGTGGTCTGGTATTCCCATCTCTTTAAGAAATTTTCCACAGTTTGTTATGACCTCACAGTCAAAGGCTTTAGCAAAGATAATGAAGCAGAAGTAGATGCTTTTCTGGAATTCTCTTGCTTTTTCTATGATCCAACAGAATTGGCAATTCGATCTCTGGTTCCTCTGCCTTTTCTAAATGGCTGATTCATGTCAACGTATGACAAAAACCACTACAATATTGTAAAGTGATTAGCTTCCAACTAATAAAAATAAATGGGAAAAAAAATTAATAAATCCAGGTTGAACATCTGGAAGTGCCTTGTTCATGTACTATTGAAGCCTAGCCTGGCGAATTTTGAGCATTACTTTGCTAGTGTGTGAGATGAGTGCAATTGTGCAGTAGTTTGAACATTCTTTGTATTGTCTTTCTTTGGGACTGGAATGAAAACTGACCTTTTCCAGTACTGTGACCACTGATGAGTTTTCCAAATTTGCTGGTATACTGAGTGCAGTCCCTTCACCACATCATCTTTTAGGATTTGAAATAGCTCAACTGGAATTCCATCTCCTCCACTAGCTTTGTTCTTAGTGATGCTTCTTAAGGCCAACATGACTTTGCATTCCAGGATGTCTGGCTCTAGGTGAGTGATCATATACCATTTGGTCTTTCTGTGTCATTAAGATCTTTTTTGTATAGTTCTGTGTATTCTTGACACTTCTTAATATCTTCTGCTTCCATTATGTCCCTACCATTTCTAATCTTTATTGTGCCCATCTTTGCATGAAATGTTCCTTTGGTATCTCTGATTTTCTTAAAGAGATCTCTAGTCTTTCCCATTCTATTGTCTTCCTCTATTTCTTTGCATTGATCTCAGGTAGGCTTTCTTATCTCTCCTTGCTATTCTTTGGAACTCTGCATTCAGATGGGTATATCTTTCCTTTTCTCCTTTGCCTTTTCTTTCTCTTCTTTTGTCAGCTATTTGTAAGGTCTCCTCAGACAACTATTTTGCCTTTTTGCATTTCTTTTTCTTAGGGATGGTTTTGATCACTGCCTCCTGTACAATGTTACAAACCTCTGTCCATAATTCTTCTGGCACTCTATAAAATCTAATCCCTTGAATCTATTTGTCACTTCCCACTGAATAATCATAAGGGATTTAATTTAGGTCATACCTAAATGGTCTAGGGGTTTTCCCTACTTTCTTCCTTTTAATTCTGAATTTTGCAATAAGGAGTTTATGATCTGAACCACAGTCAGCTCCTGGTCTTATATTTGCTGACTATAAAGAGCTTCTCCATCTTTGGCTGCACAGAATATAATCAATCCGATTTTGGTATTGACAATCTAGTGATGTCCTTGTGTAGTCTTCTCTAGTGTTGTTGGAAGAGGGTGTTTGCTATGATCAGTGGGTTCTCTTGGTAAAACTCTGTTAGCCTTTGCCCTGCTTCATTTTGTATTCCAAGGCCAAACTTGCCTGTTACTCCAGATAAAGTGACATAGGATTCCTCTAACCATACTGAAGGTTTTCAAGTAAGAAACTTGAATCTGTAAGCCCAGCAGAGGAAATCTTTCTAGAGAGAGAATATTGAGAGAAATATTATCTTATCAGATATATAATCTTATCAGAGAGAAAGAATAGAAGACAAATTATCTGAATTTGGAACTAAATACCAAATGACTGGAATGACATGTGTTACCCTCCAAGAGAAGAGAGAGCATTTATTGAGTACACATTCAGTTTTGATGAGGTGGTAAGGGGCTAGCATTGGGCAAGGAGTGACATCAAGCAAACCTCCAACATTGTGGTAGAAACATTCTGGCTGCTATTTCTTACTTACTTTACTAGATAGCTGTGGTTGAATATCACGGACTGAATGAGAAGAGGTAGTAGGACAAATCTTAAAGTTCAGGAAGAAAACACCAGGCCAACAGCCTACAGCAGTGACAACAACAGAATGGCATGAATGGTGTTTGGTAAGGATCTCTCTAGGAGGGTCAAGACAGGGTCTAAAGGTAGGTAAAAACGTCTCTTAGCCATTGTGACCAAAGTTTGTACACTGTGCTCAAAGTTGGTATATTGGATTTGACATAAGAAAACAATTTTGTTGCCTTTGCTGTATTTAAATTTTTTTAAAGTATATGGATTGTTCTTACACAGTTTCACAATCAGATTGATCCCCTCTAACATGCTTCACATTTATTAATTTCGTTAATCTCACAAATGTTATTAGTTTTCACACTTTGAGGCATAATTTTTCATCCAACAACTTATTTTCTTATAAGCTTCTAAATTTCTTACTAGGGGCACAAGATAGTGTTGAGAAATTCCTGCTCCTACATGCAAGCAGGTTTTATTTTTATAGCAAATCCTAGCATAAAATCCATCTGACTTTAACCAACCCAAAATTCTGTCTTACTCTCACAATCAGTTTTGAAGTGATATACATTATACATCTTTTCTCTATTTATAATATTTATTTGTTACAACTACTGAACAGAATGAAGCAGCAGAAATCTTGACGTTGTGTAGGCTTGGTTAGAGCAACTGCAGAGGGACAGATGTGTTTAATTAAATTCTTTTTCAGAAAAAAAGTGGAAAAGTTTAAACAGTATTATTCCATGTCCCACCTTAACCCTGCCAATTGACTGGTTAGAGATCTATTAAAGAGAACAATTTATATGAGTAATCATGACACGCATCACTATAATTTATTTATTTATATAAGTAGATATTAATATAACTCCAGAATAGCCGTTCCCTTCTCCAAGGGATCTTACCATCCCAGAGACTGAATCCAGGTCCCCTGCATGGCAGGCAGATTCTTTACCATCTGAGCCACCAGGGAAGCCCTCCTAAGGTTCAAGCTTAGTCATAAAATTACACCATTTCTCTGGATATGTAATAGTCTAGGCATGGTCATTTGCTTAAAAAATAAGCAAATGAACTTTTATAACAGGAAGAAATTTCAAAGCTTTTCACTTTATAACAGGAAGATATTTCAAAATTCAGATTAATTACTTTTCCCCCTTTAGATGCACCTCTGAGAAAAAACACTGACGTATGTGTATATCTGTGTGTGATTGTGTATTTTCAAGTTCGTGAAATCTGTGGTAAAAGAGTTAAAATGCATAAGAAGTCTTAGAATTAATAAGGAGTCATAGCTAGGAAACACAGACCCAAATCGCATTAGCTAGCACACATGCGCACACACACACAGAGGCAGCAGTGGATTTTTCAGCAACAAAGAACAACATAAGTGGGTATTAGAAACAAACTTTCCCAGGATGCAATAGAAATATTTCATATTTGTAAATGTAGTCTTTTTTATCATAACTTGTTATAAACTAAGATGACTCATAGATCCTAGTCTTCTGATAAAGAATTGAAACTTTGCTGTCTGCACCTATAGCTTACATAAACTGGTATATTAGATACTCCTCAATCAGCCTTAACATTTATTTCTTTTCTCCTCTTTAGAAAGAGTGGATATTAAGTGCCCAACACAATGCCTGACATAGTACATAAACATGCTTATTAAATGATAGGTATTCATAGTAGATATTATTTTCTCCCATCCCCCTATTTGAAGAAAATATTCCTTCAAATCAAAGGGTTCAAATATCAACTGCCAACTTCTTAGATGATCTTCCCAGAGTTGAGCATCTAACTCAAATTAGGTCATCATAAATGTATCAAATACAGAAAAAATTTAGGTACCTTATTATTTACTCTGTTGTGTATGTTGTTCTGTCCATTAGTATCCATGTGTTTTCCATTCTGGGATATTCTAGAGATTTTACAGAAATTCAATTTCCTAAGTTATTTATCTGTAGGGATAGAGTGGAAAGCACACCTTTAAATGGCTTTGCTTGGGAGCCAAAGATAGACACTGATCTTTGGTTGCTATGATATATTTAGCTGATATATATGTACTTAATATAAATATGAAATAATAAAATTATGCTGATACAGATTTTTCAGGTACACTAATAAGCTGGAATATGAAAGGAAAGGATACAAATTTATGTGATTTTTAAGTTTGATATTATGGCTCTTCACAACATTTCAAATTCTAATTCAGTTCAAAACTATAATAAATGTAAAAGCCTGCAAAACCCTTACTTTAGTGGATGCTGAAATAAGAGGATAGAGAATGTTGTAATCATTATGTTTATAAAACATTACAGTATAGAACTTTAAAGATCAGGGAAAAAATTCGTTCTTACACTTTTGTCCCAAAAGAAAATTTTTTTAACTCAAAGGGAAATCTCTGAAAATGTATTTATTTTTCCTAATGAATATTATGGGATTTCTAAGCCCACATTAGACACTCAAGACTGATCAGTTTACAGAGTGCTTTAATTCTTTGAACAATTTTTTTTGGAAGCTTCCAAGTGAGAATATATTAGAATAACTCTGACTAACTAGATACAGCAGAAAGGATGGAATGTTTTATTCCTTATCTTTGAAAACCACCCTTATTTCTGGCTTATTATAAAACATGTATCTACACCTGTTCATTCAAACTGCTATTATAAGTAGCCATAAAAAGAGAATGTGTTAAAACTGGTAATCTCCCACTTCTCTCAGTTCAGCTCAGTTCAGTCGCTCAGTCGTGTCCGACTCTTTGCGACCCCATGAATCGCAGCACGCCAGGCCTCCCTGTCCATCACCAGCTCCCAGAGTTTACTCAAACTCATGTCCATCAAGTCGCTACAAGATGGTTAAAATTCTCTTGTTGAGTGCTGCTGCTGCTGCTGCTAAGTCGCTTCAGTCGTGCTCGACTCTGCGACCCCATAGACGGCAGCCCACCAGGCCCCCTGTCCCTGAAATTCTCCAGGCAAGAACACTGGAGTGGGTTGCCATTTCCTTCTCCAATGCATGACGGTGAAAAGTGAAAGTGAAGTCACTCAGTCGTGTCCGATTCTTTGCGACCCCATGGACTGCAGCCTACTAGGCTCCTCCGTCCATGGGATTTTCCAGGCAAGAGTACTGGAGTGGGCTTCCATTGCCTTCTCCACTCTTATTGAGTACTTTGGTTAATAATACAATTTAGGATTTAAACTCATCTAAAAATTTAGACAAATTGTAAATATTTCATATTTATTCTAAGATCAGAATAGGCTACATTAGTAGTCCACTCTAGCATACCAAGAAATTATTCAATTTATATTAGTTATTCTATTAAATTGACATATAATAAATTATTTGAATTTAACCCAGATCTCTATATATAATAGAATTCAAAATAGCGTTTAAAAATAAAAAGAATCCTAAACCCAAATATATTAATTATCTGTGCAAAAAAAAAGATGACCAGTAAAAGGACAAGTACAAATTTTATAAAAGTTGAACTACAAAGTATGAAAAAAAAACACATTTAGTTTCTGATGTCAATGTAGTCCAGTAAAAGCACTGTGATATTTATGAAAATACCATAACAAAGCCCTTTTTGGTAATAAAACACACATCCTCAGAGTGAGTTAAGTCTGATCTGATTTTATATTCCAAGTTAACAGGGAACATCTTGTTTTTTCCTTTATGAAAGGCTACAGGAGTAGCATGCATGAACAAGGTTTTCTATTTCCATGGAAGCATTGTTATATTTCATCTTTAGGCCTATTTAATTGTATGAAGTGTTGACCATATGTCAAGAAACATATAACACAGAAAGAAAAATAAAGTGATATCATTCATGAAAGGAGATCAAGAGTTAAGAAAATGGAAAAGGAATCCTGCTTTCAAGCAGCTTAAAATGTAACATCACTTCAATGCAAGCCATGCTCCCTTGCCATCTCAGAGAGAATATTTGGTGATCAGAGAAAAGAATGCAAACTACTTATTTTTTTGTAGTCAGCTCTGTCATTTAACCATAGTCTAATAAGTCAACTCTCGACATTACTGCAAAAGAATTTCTAAAATGCACATCAGGTACATCATGTGATAACACAGGCTTAAGAGGAATGTTGCTAGGCTTAATTACTGTTTGCAAAATCACCCTAAGGCTTTTACAAACAAATGCAAAATAATGACAAAATATTACTATTCTATCATCTCCCCAGCCAAAGCAAGTTTTGGCCTCCCAGTACTGCAGGCAGCAAAATAAACCTGACATCATGCTTCTAAGTCCAATTGGCAGACCAGCTGTGCTATTATTCCCGGAAAGAGTGGTCATGTACGGTAATACCCACATTATATGTCCACAACCAAGTCAAAATTGCCCCCTTGGAACAGAGTTCAGCCTCTGAGAGAGTAGAGCTGAGAAAACCTGCTGAGTTCAGCTGATCAGTCATGGTGAGGGACATTTTAGTCTGATAATGGCCCTAAATTACAGATACCAACTTGGTGCCTGAGACTCAGGGCAAAAGCAGCTATTTTCTTTCTGTGTGAACATTCACCAAAAATATGAATGCAGCTGCCTTAGTCTTAATTTTTCTTCTCTATTTTTATGGGATATTTGAGGTCATGACTATAAATACAGATAAAATTTATATAAAACATCAAATTAAATGAAAAGCATTTTATATATTCTAAAACACATTTACACATTTCCTTATTTATAGATTTTAGAGACATATGAAACCCAGGCCCCAAGCCAATTGGTGATTTAATGAAGAATTGCATAGCTGTGTATTTTCAAGTATAAAATATACCAAAAATGATAAGAGGCTGGTAACTCAGTGTATTACTTATAGCAATAGCTTGGTACAAATTTTCCATATGCTTGATTTATGAAAAAAGCCTATATTCTGCAAAGGAAAGATTCATCTTCTTATACAAAGTTAATCTTTAAGAAAATTTTAAAAATGTTTCTATACCAGGAGGAAAATATCATTTATTAGGGCTTTGTAAATATATATAGAAAGAGAAAGATTATAAGAGGGAGAAAAAAAGAAACTAATTCCATAATCCCTTTGCTCAGATAATGGCTTGTTTTTAACAATAGAATATGGTCATGGTTAGTAAAACTAAAAGTAGTCTCCTCTCTCCCACAGCTCTCTGTCCTGATAAATAATTAGTTTTTAATAGTTTCCTGAGTTTCTGTCCATAAAGAGAATGTTTTATGCATACATCAGCATATATTTATATATATATATGTGTCAAGTAAGAAAGAAAAATTATATACAGTCACTTTTGGTTTTTTTGTTACAAACTGAAATTCTTGAGTCAAAAGATACACTCACTTTACTTCGCTAGACACACTAAACATATTTTGCAAAGCAAAAATTCATTTCTTATAAAATTAATCTTTATATAAATCAGGGGAAAACAAAACATTTGCTAAACAAAAGGAAAATAATTTAATATTCATTTGATACCACTGTTAAACAGATGAAAAAGGAAAGGGACATTTTACAAGGAAATATACTGAACTTCCTGACTTCCTTCCCCAGATTCCTTTAACTTTGAAAAACTGGGCCTCTAGAGCTCCCCTATACATCATCTCTCCTAATTCTGAAATCAATCTTCTTCCCCTATTTGGGGAAAGCATGGGAAGTCAAACTTATTGAATATCTAACTTTTCATCTTGGTTCCATCCTGAACTTTTACCTTAGCTTTAAAAAAAAAAAAAATGGGGGCAGTGGTGGGGGGAACTTGTGTTTTATCTTTGTAACTAAATCTTTGATCCTAAGTCTTAGTTCATAACTGTCTGGTGTCCCAGTTCCTATAATAGATTAACTTTCCTTAAGAATTTCCAAGAACTGGAGTCTTGATAGTGAATCCCAGAACCCATGGATGGCTCCCTGTCATCTGTCCTCCGTGACATTCCCTGCAAATATATTAAGACCTCTTCCGTCTGTAGTCTACCTCTAGACCTTCTTGACAATAATGTCATGACCTATTGTTATGGCCAGTTGCTTCAGTCTTCCCAGGGACAGACCACCCTTCCCGTGAAAGTGAAGTCGCTCAGTCGTGTCCTACTCTTTGCGATCCCGTGGACTGTAGCCTACCAGGCTCCTCCGTCCATGGGATTCTCCAGGCAAAAATACTGGAGTGGGTTACCATTTCCTTCTCCAGGGGATCTTCCCGACCCAGAGATCGAGTCCGGGTCTCCCACATTGGAGGCAGACGCTTTAACCTTTGAGCCACTAGGGAAGCCCCATGACTGACCTCTAAATTCTTGTTAGTAATAAAATGAGCTTTGGCATGACAGAAATCAATTTGAGACTTCTCCTATAATGTTTTATAAAAATTCATGTTCATCTCTTAGTAATTCAGTTCCTTTTTTGTAACTTGAACACTTCAAAGATATATTTATTCCTTTAGACCACTGGCATACCATTTAGTTAATTACCACTGTGGCAGAATCAACTGTAGCCCATGGCAGCAAATAACAAAAGCACTCATAAAATGCCAAATTGTTCCTTCAGAGAAAATTACCATCAGGAAAACCAGAGTGATCAAATTAAAAAATAAAAATGTTTAATGTGCCTATATTGATGCTGGAGAGCAAGATGAAAGTCTGCATTTCTGAATGAAAATTTAGGTATTGAAATGGCATTTTCTCACCCTAGTCTGAGATTGTCAGCTATTTCATCTGTTATTCATGCCTTCCTCAGACCACTTCCTCCCAAATCTACTTGCCAAGAATTATCCATTGTTCTTCTGCTCCTCCCCATTCCATAGGTCAAACCTTGTGTATCGGAAGGTCAAAACTACCCAGTATTGACAGTGACAGAAAACTTGTGTTTACTGTGTATTGTAATCTCCCTCTGGTGTCTCCAAGATTTCGTGCCAACACCCTGAAATTCTTGGCTCTTAAATACCTGTATCTGGATATTTCTGAATCCACACTTCCAGTTGATGTTC
Organism: Dama dama; assembly: GCF_033118175.1. Taxonomy (NCBI): domain Eukaryota; kingdom Metazoa; phylum Chordata; class Mammalia; order Artiodactyla; family Cervidae; genus Dama; species Dama dama. Next base: position 26,844,449 of record NC_083695.1, read on the forward strand.
AGGTCCCCAGGGAGAAAGGAAGAGAAATTGTACCCTGACTACTTGTCTTCCCTATGTCTCTTTTCTTCCCACAATCCTTCAGGTGTAAAAGAATATGTTTTTCTTGTATGTTTTCCTCTTCAGGTAACTGGAACTTCCTCATGATAAGCCAAACTCAGGTCTAGGGCTTTCCCTTTCCTCTATAACCTCTCCCCCTCTGTCCCAATTCAGTTAACTCAACATAGTTGTTTGTTGGGGTGGAAGGAAAGGGGTAGGGAGGAGGAGGGAGAAAAGCAGCTTAGTAACATGGGAATTAAATTGGGAATATTTTTAATATTATACCAATCATAAGTGGATTTACTATTATTCACCATAAATATACTTACTATTAGGGCTTTCCTCATAGCTCAGTCAGTAAAGAATCTGCCTGCAATGCAGGAGACCCAGGTTCGATTCCTGGGTTGGGAAGATCCTCTAGAGAAAGAAATGGCAACCCACTCCAGTATTCTTGCCTGGAGAATCCCATGGACAGAAGAGCCTGGCAGGCTACAGTCCATGGGATTACAAGAGTCAGACACGACTTAGTGACTAAACCATCACCATCACCACACATACCATTATCCTAAATTAACACTAACATGAAAAAGTCACCAGATGTAAAAAAAAAAAAAAAAAAAGGTAAATGGTTAGTCTGAAAATACCTCATATTTATTTGCAGTTTTTGATTCTTAACATACTGAGGATATATTCTACCTTTAAGGTTTGGAAAATGCCACGTCAAAGATCTTTTTTTTTAGGGGGGGGTGGCCTCTTCCTAATATATATCAAGTGTCATCAGATGTTCCAAATTTGAATTATTGACTATTGTACTGAATCATCTTCTGGATCCATGAGTTGCACCTGTCTCTTACCTTATATACATTAATACGTGCTTGAAAGCTGCACTGAAATAATGTTGAAATAACTTGGATCAAAAGCATTAGATGAAGAACAGGTCTTAATAAAAGCAAACCTTTAATTATTCTCCTCTGTATTAAGTACATGACCCTCTGTGAATTGCAGTTTTTTAAAATACTCACAGTTGATAACCTACAGGCATATAGGAATTGTCTAAGTGATCCAAGGGAATCTAGTTATTATAGTAGTGAAGTAAAGTCTATGGCTACAGTAGCAATGCAGGGTCCCTCTCCTCCAGCCTCCTTTGTCCCCAGACTGTATAACATTAGCATGTCATAAATCATATGAACAATTTAGGAAGCTAATGTAGGTCACTTCAGAGATTTAGCATTAAGACTAGGCTGGAGGGGACTCTAGATTTACTAGAGCTTCCACAATATACCCTATTTCCAGTGAGAGACTTTATTTTTGGGGGCTCCAAAATCACTGCAGTCACTGATGGTGACTGCAAACAAGAAATTAAAAGATGCTTGCTCATTGGAAGAAAAGCTATGACAAACCTAGACAGCATATTAAAAAGCAGAGACACTACTTTGCCAACAAAAGTCCATCTAGTCAAAGCTATGGTTTTTCCAGTAGTCATGTATGGATGTGAGAGTTGGACTATAAAGAAAGCTGAGCGCTGAAGAATTGATGCTTTGGAACTGTGGTGTTGGAGAAGACTCTTGAGAGTCCCTTGGACAGCAAGGAGAGCCAACCAGTCCATCCGAAAGGAAATCAGTCCTGAATATTTTTGGAAGGACTGATGCTGAAACTGAAACTCCAATACTTTGGCCACATGATGCAAAGAACTGACTCCTTGGAAAAGACCCTGAGGCTGGAAAAGATTGAAGGCAGTAGGAGTAGGGGACGACAGAAGATGAGATGTTTAGATGGCATCACTGACTCGATGGACGTGAGTTTGAGCAAGTTCCGGGAGTTGGTGAAGGACAGGGAAGCCTGGCGTGCTGCAGCCCATGGGGTCACAAAGAGTGGGACACGACTGAGTGACTGAACTGAACTGATCAGCGCTGAATGAGAGAAAAAAGAAGGGTTTTAACTCTCTGCTTGACGGCACTAGTGAGTTTTTCCTCTGAATATAATCCTTGGGAGATCAAAAACAAGATTTAAGTGATAATGAAATCTTTGGTGCTAGTTTTCTGATCTAATGAAGAATATCTTGTGTCTATCTACCTATCTCTGAGAGAATAGCAAAGAGATACAACAAAAAACCACACTCACATTCTCTTTGCTTTGACAATATAGATGAACATTCAGACAAAAATATACCGACAACTCTGCCCATGAGTATCATAGCCACATATGCTATAGCATTTACATAAATCCTCTCAGAGAATAAACAAAAGTATTCAAATGGATTAGTTGATAATCATAGGACTCCCAAATTATGTAATTCTTTAGAATGGCAAGCAGAGAATTTGTGGGATTTGAAAGAAATGTGTTTACATGGATCAGACTTTCCTGGGCTTTTGCCAGCTCAATCTAAGCCACGTCCCCAAATTTTAAACAAAATATTTTATATTCAGAAAATTCTAGAAATATGTAAACTATAATTTTTACATGTCTCCATCTCTTATTGCATTAAAATTTTTCTCCTTGCCAAGTTATAAAATCTATATACAAATTGTTACTTGTTCAAATTGCAACTTGCAGTCCATTAAACTAAACTCAAGTAGAGTGAATGCAGCAATGAAAGGCAACAGGGGCAGGGAATCTGAGACCCTGGGTTCTAGAGCAGGTCACTCAGTGACTTGGGTAGTTATTTAACCTCTCTGTGCCTCAGTCTTCTCACCTGAAAACCTGGGGTAATAACAGTACCCAGCTCATAGAATGGATATAAGGATTAAATAACATGTAAAGCTCTCAAAATAGTAACCAGCACTAAGTAAGTACTCTGTAAGTATTTGTCAACCAAACACATATGGCACTAAAGCACAAAATGTATCCTTTGCTTCTAAAGTGAAAGCACAATAATAGCTCTTCAAAGAACCTGCTGGACAGAACAGCAGGAGATGAACAGCTTAAGGATAAATTGAGGTAAATGAGAAATGCAACGTATTTTTGTCCTCATCGTATCCTGGTCTCCAGTATATGTGGGTTTTTGAATCAAAACAGTACATTTTACTCTACAATTGTATTTTTCCTTCATTTGGCTCTTCTTTTCCCTTAATAAGGCTCTCTTTTTCACTGGTTTCCAGGAAATTCCAAGTTTGAGTCAATGCTGACCTCAGCATACAAAAATGAGAAACAAAAATGTAAAAACATTACTAACTCTTCTTTGTAGCTTGCTAACATTGGAGCTGTGTACACTAACCTTTTGGATATCAATAGTACTTCTCTACAGTCTGATATCATATCAACAAGGTAAGCATGAAAAATGTATTTTTAAATTGCCATTGTTTGTTCACTAACCTCTGAACAAAAGCAGAGTGAGTGGGGTACAGATAGTTCACATCATCAAGAAGTTCCTAGGCCCTGACAAAGTATCTGAAACTGGCCTTTCTGATGAGAAGAACATTGGAAAAGACTACCTACCAGACTATCTATCCATTGATCACCTATCCCAAATTCCACTAGTAGAGATACATTTGCTTGGATCATAAAGATACTTTATTCTTTAAGAGTGTCCAATATTTTCTTCAGGTGGTATAAAAATGTGAAGATATCATTAAAACAAACATTCACTATGAAGATGTCTCCAAAGATACCACAATCTGTCACTTCATCATCTACATTTCCACAGTATTCAGCCCATAGCACAGAGAATACACATCACATAATATCATTATTAGATACCAGTGTGTCTTTCTGCTCCACAATGAACTACTTGAGAATCTCTTTTCTGAATATCTTTAAATTCCTTTCACTGAAGGTAGTGACTGTCACACAAACACAACATACAACATCAGTAATTAAGGAACTTAGAAGCATGCTTGAAACAGTAGTTGCAAGGACCACTGTAACTAGGTCAAAATTAAAAATCACAAAAAAGTCTTTGTAATTATGCTGTTTAATGGAATACTAAAATTGCCCTTGTAACAAATATAGCATCAATTACAAAATAGAGGCATCTACTTCCTTTCTCAACTAATATGAAACATTTATTTATATTTCATTCCCAAAACCTTAAAACTTTCATACCTGATTTATTTTATTGTTAGCATACATAAAATCTAATTTAGGAAGACATGTCCTCAGGGAGACAAACTTTTGTCAATCAAAAATAATTAAATTCAATAGGATAATTATTTATATGAAATGGAAATGCAAACTATAACTCAAGCATTAGTTTTAGAATCCTCTATAAAGACATGTCATTGTAACAATATTACAACTTTTCAATATTTTAAATTTAAATATCTCAGGAAGATAATTTATTCAATAATTTAAATCACTTCTTAAAATAAAAAAATTCATTCAATAAATATTTTCTGAATATTTATTTTATGCACTGTTCTAGGTGTTAGGGATGACACATGGGTCCCTGCTCCCTTGGAGATTGTATTTTAATGAAGGAAGGCAGTAGATGAGTGGATGGGAGGATGGAGGAATAGTTCGCTAAATGAATGGACAAATAAGAAAAACATCACAAATGCATAAGTATTATCAGCTCAGTTCAATTCAGTCACTCAGTCATGTCTGATTCTTTGCAACCCCATGGACTGCAGCACACCAGGCCTCCCTGTCCATCCCTAACTCCTGGAATTTACTCAAACTCATGTCCACTGTGTCAGTGATGCAATCCAAACATCTCATCCTCTGTTGTCCACTTCTGCTCTTGCCTTCAATCTTTCCCAGCATCAGGGTCTTTTCAAATGAGTTACTTCTTCACGTCAGGTGATCAAAGTATTGGAGTTTCAGTTTTAGCATCAGTCTTTCCAATGAATATTCCGGACTGATTTCCTTTAGGATGGACTGGTTGGATCTCCTTGCAGTCCAAGGGACTCTCAAAAGTTTTCTCAAAATCATCAATTCTGTGGTGCTCAGCTTTTTTATAGTCTAACTCTCACATCCACACATGACTGCTGGTAAAAAATAGCTTTGACTAGACGGATCTTTGTTGGCAAAGTAATGTCTCTGCTTTTTAATATGCTGTTTAGGTTGGTCATAACTTTTCTTCCAAGGAGCAAGCTTCTTTTAATTTCATGGCTGCAGTCACCATCTGCAGTGATTTTGGAGCCCAAAAATATAAAGTTTCTCACTGTTTCCATTGTTTCCCCATCTATTTGCCATGAAGTGATGGGACTGGATGCCATGATCTTAGTTTTCTGAATGTTGAGCGTTAAGCCAACTTTTTCACTCTCCTCTTTCACTTTCATCAAGAGGCTCTTTAGTTCCTCTTCGCTTTCTGCCATATGTGTGGTGTCATCTGCATATCTGAGGTTATTGATATTTCTCCTGGCAATCTTGATTCCAGCTTGTGCTTCATCCAGCCCAGCGTTTCTCATGATGTACTCTGCATATAAGTTAAATAAGCAGGGTGACAATATACAGCCTTGATGTACTCCTTTCCCGATTTGGAACCAGTCTGTTGTTCCATGTTCATTTCTAACTGTTGCTTCCTGACCTGCATACAGATTTCTCAAGAGGCAGGTTAGGTGGTCTGGTATTCCCATCTCTTTAAGAATTTTTCACAGTTTGTTGTAACCCACAGTCAAATGCAGGTTGACGGAATAGAATGATTAAGTGATTGTTTTGGATTGGGCATTAGAGAAATCCACTCTCTTGATATGGTATTTATGACAAGAGAAAGCCAATGTGAAATGAGAAAATGAGGAAGAAGGAAACTAGGCCAGATCTGAAGGCTGCTTTGTTTGACGACTTGGTAATTATGACTTAGACAGAACTTCAGGCTGCTTTTCTTTCCTTTTACTCCCCAAGAAGCAAACAAGTGGCACAAATATGAAAAAAAAAAAGTATGTTGCAAATAGTTGTGTTTTTTTTTCACTTGGAGGATGCCTATGTGTAATGTTTTAAGTCAACATAAAGCAAAGAATTCATCAAATGTAAGCTTCTTGTCTTTTATACTTTGGGAGCTTTGGGAGAAGGAATGTCAACACTCAAGGGTCCACTTTATTACTTCATAGAGAAGTTCTTGCCACACCACAGTTGCATATTTCTAATGCTATGCATTCCAGAAATGAGATTCAATGTAGAGTCCTTAAGAAGGCAAAGGGCTTAGATGCTCAGGAAACCAAGTCTGCCGGTGGGGTTGGAACAGAGCTGGAAAGGGAACTAGTGCTGGTAGACGTTTCAAAATAGATCAGTGGGGCCAGATTATACAGGGCCTTTTAACCTCAGGAGGGAATTTTGACTTTATTCTACATGCCCTGGGAAATCACTAGAATGTCTTAAACAGGACACAATCTGGTAGACTGAAAATATTAATGGAAAACAAAAACAGAAGCAGAGAGACCAGTTAGAATGCTATTTCAGTAGAATTGTCAAGAGATGATGGTGGCCTAGATTAAGGTGGTAGTGGTACCGAAGGAAGCAAGTAAGCCCTTGAGATATATTCTACTGTTAGAGCCCTCAATATTTAATGATATATCAATGTGGGATAAAGGAAATCGGAGTCTCAAAGGATTAATCCTAGATTTTCATCTGTTTGTTGAATCAGGTGCCATTCCATGGTATGGGAAAGAGTAAGGAAGAACAGTTGTCAAAGGAGGGGATATTCATATCCTATCACAGAACAAAGGGGCTGTTCATTTTCTCCTATTGTTCAGAGGCTCAGGAACAAAAAGGTAGTGCTGCTAAAGCAAAGACAAAAGGAAAAAAAAATCCTCACACAGCCAAGTAGTTTACGGTAGCTGTTAAACCAATCAAAATCCACTAAATTCAAACACTGAATCCAAGAAAATATTACCAGCTGAACATGTGACTTCAACTAACAGTGAAACTAATAATCTGTTGAAAGATTTAAAGATATTTACAATGGAAAAATCCAATATAAGATAGGAACTTATTTTGTTAGCTTGTACTCCATTATTTTTAAAAGGTAATTATTTAACAATGAAAAATGTAATGTAAAGACACAGAATTCTTTAGAATTCCATATATTAATTCTAAGAAGCCAGGGAATTCTGGGGCTCCCTAAAGCCTATATCCCTACAATGCACTTGGGTTGCTACAGGAAAGATTTTGAGTTAAGGAAATCAAAAATCAAGAACAGAAATGGTCACAAAGTTTAGCTACAATCTGATATATTCTAATCTTAGTTTTACCAATGGATTGTTACACTTCATCATTTCAAACTGAATTTTTACTAGTAAATTTAAATATTATTCTACATTAACTCTTGTCACTGGGCAAGGAGATGGAAGACTCCTACTAAGCCATATGTACAAGAAGGTCCCAGAGTGTGGAAGATTCAACCAAAATTTTCTCCAGTATTTTTATGGAAAAAAAAGGAACTTTAAGAGAGCCACACATTTCCCATCATATTCAGCATTCACATTATTGATCTGCAAAGCAGTGAGTATCAGCAAATAGACTTATTTTCCATTCTCTTATTAATACTTTTTGGAAACTTAAGAATACTCGGTAGTGGTTTATTGATTAAAAGAGCCAGGGAGACCAGGAAAAATTTTTCATAGAAATCTGTAAGTATCATAAGTACTACACAAAAACTGAACTCTTCAATATAAAATTACTGACACATGAGCAAACAAAAGAGCAACAGAAAGTCGTACAATTCAGTGACATGACAGTGAGTAGAAAACATAGGATTGAGAAGGCTGTCTATAAACCAGCCAAATGAGAGAAATCCCACTCGGGAAAAATTGGTTTCAGGACATACATAAACACAAAAATTCTCACATACATTGTTTCCAGAACTTCTGAACTAACATTCTCATTCCACTCAGTCATTTGCCTAAAAATAAACCTGACTCTAGGACAGGGGAATATTTTGTTTCCTGAAAAGCCAGAATCCTCTCTAAGGTCCTACATGAACTAATATGTTTCTCCAGTGGGTGTCCAAGCCAGTACAGCAGGAAAAAGTTGGCTCTCTACCGCGAGTGTACATGTATGGGAGTAATATGATCATTTAAAAACCTGGGATAAATTGGAGCAGGTAAAAGCATGCATTTCTTTCTACTAGATAGGGCCTTGATAAAATGATTTGATTTCCCCAGTTTCAATTCTAGCTTGCCTGAAAATGCAGGCTCATCGTCACTATAATTCCTGTTTCAGAAAAAAATCTCTAACATCCAATAAGAATAAAGAAATGATATTCAAATAAGACACATTTACTGACAAACACACCATGTCAAGATTTCCTCATCCAAAGCACTGTACTCTCCTTTGATATGATATCTAATATCACTCTAAGCAAAAATCTCCTGGGTAAAGATTAAAGTGCTCCAACAAAGTAAAAACTTACGGGTAATTTGTAATAAAGCTTGCAGTAAGCGTTATTGCCAAGAAATGGACCAATTCCAGATAGGACTTCTATCAGAAATGTAAGAACTGGGTTTGTGATAAATAGTTTATACTTTTAAGTAAAATTTCCCATGTTTCACATTTTGAATCCTCCAATTTTCAGCATATTGAATACTGAAAAAATGAAGCTTAAATTTATTCTTTAAAGGGTAAATTGTACTTATGGCTAAATCAAATCCTAATCCAGCTCCCCACTATGGCCATATCTAACATCTAGGTAACATGAAAAGCAAGAAAATCAGAATTCTGGCTTAAAACTTGCTTTTTAAGGAAAATACCCAATGCAAAATCCATACAGTATTCCCAGGTTCCTCTCTGGCTATCAGGATGCTTACATGTATTCTCCACATGATTATACTTGGTGAGCTGTCACTGATCTACTACAAGGTACTGGTTTTAGCTTGAAAGTAAAATTCTTTTCTTTCTTAGCCATGAATGAGGGAACAATCTGAACAGAAAGTCAAAAGAAAGACAGTGATATGAAATTTCTAAGTTAGGAACTAATAATCTCCTATTGAAATACAACTGATTTGCATGTGAAGATGGTAAGTAATGTGCCTAACACAGTAATGCTACATCTGAGACTTTTCTGTGAAGATTAAATAAATGAAGGTATGTAAAATGCCCAGCACATTGCGTGGCCCCATAGTTAATATTGAGAGAATGTAGATCCTGCCTATGAAGAAACTTCCTAATTCCTTTTTTGGTGTAATATGCTATCAACACACTATGACATTTTGATAATATTTTTTGAGTTTGAGAATCAGGAAACAACAAATAACAAAGCATTTTCACTTAGAATTTTAATAAATCATTGGGCATTATCCACAAACTGTATATATCTGAATGTTTCATTGCACATTTATTCACAATGGCTTCACTAAACCAAATTATTGGAATGTGCTAAGTCACTTCAGTCGTGTCCAACTCTTTGCGACCTTATAGACTGTAACCCAGTAGGCTCCTCTGTCCATGGGATTCTCTAGGCAAGAATACTGAAGTGGGTTGCAATTTCCTTCTGCAGAGGAGATTTCTGACCAAGGGATTGAACCGGCATCTCTTACATCTCCTACATTGGCAAGCAGGTTCTTTACCACTAGCACCATCTGTGAAGTCCCCATGCTGCTGCTGCTGCTAAGTCTCTTCAGTCGTGTCCGACTCTGTGCGAGCCCCTAGACGGCAGCCCACCAGGCTCCGCTGTCCCTGGGATTCTCCAGGCAAGAACACTGGAGTGGGTTGCCATTTCCTTCTCCAGTGCATGAAAGTGAAGTGAAAGGGAAGTCACTCAGTCGTGTCCGACTCTTAGCGACCCCATGGACTGCAGCCTACCAGGCTCCTCCATCCATGGGATTTTCCAGGCAAGAGTACTGGAGTGGGGTGCCATTGCCTTCTCTGGTGAAGCCCCTATAGCCCTTATCAAAAAACGTTGAGTATAGAAAGGTTAAGAAAGATCAATTTATTCAAGATCAATTATGCATTTGAATAATATATTGCTAGTGTTTAATCTTACTTAATATCAGGACAAAAATTATTTTTAATAACTAAATTTTGAATAGTAAGCAATCTTTTTCCAATGAGCTAATTTTATAATTGTCTAAGAAGTATATTTGGAAGTTCCATGGAGTTTTGATTTGAAAACTTCAAATATAAGGTTCTTGAATGTCTGCATTTAATTTGTCTGAAATAAATTCACTTTAAAACTTCAATGTACTCAAGAGATTAACTGTATTTAGAAAATGAATATAAATGAATCAGAATATACAGCAATGCTAATTTTAATCAGAATATGACTTTATCTTGGCTATTTGCTTAAATACTAAGTGACTTATTTATTTGAGGAAAAAAATGACTTTCATCTCCACTTTAATGAAATTGCCCCTCACACTGCAAAGATCATGTTAGTAACTACCTTGGAGAATCCCTAAAGGAGAACTAATTTAATTACTAAGCAATTACAAATTTGAGATTCTAAGCTAGAAAAGAGTCAAGAAGATTCTCAGCAATGTCAGGATTGAGATCAGTAAGTGTACTCAACAACCATCAGACCATTCTCTTTTAAATGATGCTATGTTATGCAAAACTTGTGAGACTTTACTAGCTTAAAGCCAGTGATAAATAGGTCAATAAGACTATGGACAGATTCCATTATCTGCATGCACTGTGTTACAGGGAGATGTAAAGAGACCAACAACACATCATATTCAGCAGATTTATCAACCTTATTTTAAGCTTTATGTGAAAAAGGGAAAGTGAAAGTTGCTCATCATGTCCGACTGTTTGTGACCCAATGGACTGTACACTCCATGGAATTCTCCAGGCCAGAATACTGTAGTGGGTAGCCTTTCCCTTCTCCAGGGGATCTTCACAACCCAGGGATGGAAGCCAAGTCTCCCACATTGCAGGTGGATCCTTACCAGCTGAGCCACGAGGGAAGCCCAAGATTTTTATGGAGAGAAGAATAAAGAAAAGATTTACTTGAAATTAATTTTTGTTCTACAAGCCTAACCTTATTTCTTCTATTTCATAAAAGGGCGGCGACAAGTATCTCCCCACCCCAGGTTTCAGCTCTACAAACAATTTCAAGAAAATTTTCTTCAATATCTAATGGAATTTTTTTCTATGATATGCAGATGGCTAACTCCCAAATCTGTCTTCAAGACACAAATACTTTTCAAATGACATTTTTCTATCTTTTCAGCACCATATTGCTGATAGGGCTTGCTTTTCTAATATTTCTACTGTCTAGACAAAGCAAGAAAAAAGGTCTTCCTTTGGATATCTTCCCCAAAAAAACTCAACTAGGAATACACAGCAATAGAAAGAATCCTCAAATGTCATTTTGCCTTGTTTAAATTTTTTCTGAGTATGTAGAACCCCACAAAAGAATTATAACATCAAATTTTCCATCACAGTGTGACCTTTTGGTGATCCAAATAAAAATAAGGTAGTAGATTTTATTCCTTTATTATTTCAGAAAGCAAGGGGAAAAGTTATGACCAATCCATGATACCAAATACCACACAGAAAAGTTTAAAAGTGAACACTTTAAGGAGGTTTATAAACAAAAAATGACTTTTTTCAGATTATCAATAATAAAACAAGCTTCATCTTCCTCATGTATCCTGTAGCTCTCCAATCAGAGTTGCCCTTCCCTTTTCAGTCTAGATAATAAGCAGCTGAAACTCTCTTTCCATTACATATAAAGCAGGGGCTCTTCCCAAGGTCTCTACAAATCACTAGAGGCTCATATGCTCAAGCATATATTTTAGTTCCCACTCCTATTAAAACAGGTCAGTTTATGGATTATCACAGCATTCTGCAGAGCAGGACCTATATGTCAAAATCAGCCCTTTTCCATGATTCACACAAAACAAAACTTGATGTTTAGTAAACTTTATTGAAGGCTTGAGGGGAAAAGTTAATCATAGAATGAAAACTTAAGATTATTCATTAAAAATTTTTATTCTTAAAAGGAATTTGAGCCATTCTACCACACGACTGTGCCATCCCCTTCTGTCCCTCCTTTCTTCTTGCAAACCCTTTATCCCCTCCTCTGCTCTCCCACTACCTACAAAGAGACCAGTTTAGCTTTCTCTTTTGTGCTTTATCTCCTGCTCACTGCATTGTCACCCAAATTATTTAAGATATTTTCTTGTCAAAGACAATTTCTTCTCCAAGAGAAAGTCTGAAGCCACTTGTTGACACAATTTTTTTCCTTCTCATTGTGATGTACTCTAGTCTGAATCAGCGTTTACCAAACTTTCCTTTTAGCAAAGGAATCTTCTTTTCAAATGAACCCTACTATATGACACAAACATAGAACACATATACAAAGAACCCTAACGTGACTAAAAGCAGAGCTACTCTTTGAAATGGAGGCAGGGAATGGACCTGAGACTACTTTGGCCTCATTTTCCAACCTCTTAGATCTAATGGCTCCAAGACAAATCTCACTGGAAGACAAGGTCTACACATATTCAAACTCAACAAATACTGGATTTCATCTGTAACAAGAAGAAACTACAGAATTTAATAATCTATTGTATTTAAGAAATATGAGAAAAATAAGTCAAAGTTGACCTGAGGTTTATGAGCATATTATATTGAAAGAAGGATAATATCATTGCTAGAAATAAACTAGGGAAAGTATGTATCACTTTTAACATCATAATTTGTGAACAATAAAGAGGTCCTTTTCATAATGCATTTTGATGAAATGATCATAAAGATGGCCACTTAAGAAATGATAAATTGGGAATTCCCTGGTGGGCCATTGGTTAGGACTCTGTGCTTCCACTATGAGAGGCACAGGTTTAATCCCTGGTAGGGGAACTAAGATCTCACAAGCTGCAGGGTGAAGAAATAACAATTCTAAATGCATTTATCATAAAACTTAAGCATTGTCATATGAATAATTAATGTTCATATTCATCTATGCTTCCCACAATTATAATTACACATTTTTAATTAACTTCCTGTTGATATATGATATGATTGGCTAAATTAAACTTCAACATTTAAGCCTAAAGAGAATAGGCTACTTATAATTTTCTATAAAATATCATTCATTTATTATACTGTGTCAATAGGAATTATTATATCCTTTCCTATCTAAACTTTCTATATATCTTTTCAGGAAGATTAAGTTTTATATAGATTGAAGGCAAATAGGTTATAAAAGGAAGAAAATGGAACTAACATTTATATGTCTACCATAAGCCAGGCACTGTTCTCATATTTTTACATCAGCAGTTTTCATTCTGGCTACACAAGAAAATCTCCCAGGGATCTTTTTAAAAACTTTCTAATGCCTGAGTTCTGCCCCAAGAGATTGTGATTTAATTGGTCACAGGTGGGGCCTTGACTTAAGAATTTTTTAAGGCTCTCTAGGTGATCATAATGGGCAACTAGGATTGAAAATAAGTTTCACATTCTTTAGCTTATATCTTGACCAAAACAATCTGACCAGTTAATTTTCTTATCCCTTATTTAATATTAGAATGTTAAATTTCAGAAAGATTCAGAAATTTTCCCTGGAGCATAAGAAGGTAAATATTAGAGTTGGAATTTAAACCCAAGTTTCTCTGACTACAATGATCTTTTTAACCCCCACTCTGTCAAATTCAAAATTCTAAAATTACTACTATGAATTAATTGTGAATATCTGCATTTCATTTTGCTTCCCAAGTGGCTCAGGGGTACAGAATAGGCTTGCCAATGCAGTCAGTGCTGGTTTGATCCTTGGGTTGAGCAGATTCCCTGGAGGAAAAAATGGCAACTCACTCTGGTATTCTTGCCTGGGAAATCTCATGGTCATAAGAGCCTGGCAGGCTATAGTCCATGGGGTCGCAAAGAGGGAAACATGACTGAGCACACACAGACCACACATATTTCATTTCACTTCTGGCTTGAACAGAAATGAAATAGAATCTCTTTAACCTTTCATGTGCTAACAAGACACCATTTTCTTTCTCAATGAAGTATAATTCATTTATAATACTTGTATTAGTTTCTGGTGTACAACAAAGTGATTCAGCTATACATATACACACATATGCCTTTTCATAGGCCTTTCTATTAAGTTGGTGCAATAGTAATTGTAGTTTTTGCATTGTTGAACTTTGCCATTTGATATTGGAATACATTCTTAAATGTGGTTATGCTATACATCATTTTCATGCTCATTTCTTGTTTTATGGTTTTTTTTTTTGCTAGTGACATTACTTGCTATTTTTATTTTATATTTATTTTAGACTAGGACAATGATGTTAGACAAAAAGCAAATTTGAATGATTTTGTTATTTGAATTCAAAATGAGTTGTAAAGCAGCCCAGAGACAACTCACAACACGAACAACGCATTTGGCCCAGGAACTGCTAATGAACATACAGTGCAGTAGTAGTTCAAGAAGTTTTGCAGAGGAGATGAGAGACTCGAAGACGAAGCACATAGGGGCCAGCCACTGGAAGTTGGCAGTGACCAATTGAGAGCAATCATTGAAGCTGAGCCTTTACAACTACACAAGAAGTTGCCGAAGAACGCAATGTGGACCAGTCTACAGCCATTCAGCCTTTGAAGCAAACTGAAAAGGTGAAAAAGCTCAATAAGTGGGTGCTTCATAAGTTGACTGAAAATTTTTAAGAATTGTCATTTTGAAGTACTGTCTTCTCTTATTCTCCACAATGGACCATCTCCCGATCAGACTGTGACATGAGACCAAAAGTGGATTTTATACGACAACCGGCAATGACAAGCTCAGTGGCTGGACCAAAAAGAAGCTCCAAAACACTTCCCAAAGCCAAACTTACACCAAAAAAATGTCATGGTCACTGTTTGATGGTCTGCTGACCATCTGATCCACTACAGCTTTCTGAATCCTGATGAAACCATTACATCTGAGAAGTATGCTCAGCAAATCAATGAGACACACTGAAAACTGCAATATCTGTAGCCAGCATTGGTCAATAGAAAGGGCCCAATGCTTCTCCACGACAACACCTGACCACATATCACACAACCAACGCTTCAAAAGTTGAACAAATTTGGGCTACAAAGTTTTGCCTACTCTGCATATTCACCTGACCTCTCATCTACCGATTATTACTTCTTCAAGCATCTTGACTATTTTTGCAGGGAAAACGCATCCACAACCAGCAAGAGGCAGAAAATGTTTTCCAAGAGTTCATCAAATTCCGAAGCATGAATGTTTATGCTTCAAGAATAAACAAACTTATTTCTCCTTGGCGAAAATGTGGTTATAATAGTTCCTATTTTGAATAATAAAGATGTGTTTGAGTCTAGTTATAATGATTTAAAATTCACAGTCCTAAACCACAATTACTTTTGTACCAACCTAATATTATGGTTTATTACAGGATATTGAATATCATTCCCTGTGCTATACAGTAGGACCTTCTTGTTTATATGTCCTATATATAGTAGTTTGTATCTGCTAATCAAAAACTCCAGTTTATCCCTCCCCCAATCCTGTTCCCCTTTGGTAACCATAAATTGATTTACCATGTCTATGAGTCTGTTTCTGTTTCATAGATAAGTTCATTTCTGTCATATTTTAGGTTCCACATACAAGTGATATCAGATGATACTTGTCTTTTTCTAACTTACTTCAGAAAGTCAGATAAGTATTAATACGATAATCTCTAGATCTATCCATGCTGCTTCAGATGACATTACTTCATTCATTTTACAGATGAGTCATATTCCACTGCATATATATATATATATACACACACACATATATATATATACACACACACACATATATATATCTCACATCTTTATCCATTCACCTGCCAATGGACATTTAATCTGCCTCCAAGTATTGGCTGTTGTATTGTAACCAGTGCTGCAGTGAACATTAGAACACATATACCTTTCCAAATTAGAGTTTTCTCCAGATACATGCCCAGGTGTGGGCTTTTTGGGTCATATGGGCTTCCCTGGTAGCTCAGCTGGTAAAGAATCCACATGCAATGCAGGAGACCTCAGTTTGATTCCTGGGTCAGGAAGATCCCCTGGAGAAGGGAATTGGCTACCCACTCCAGTATTCAGGCATGGATAATTCCATGGACTATACAGTCCATGGGGTCACAAGGAGTCAGACATGACTGAGCAACTATCACTTCCATTCTAACTCTATTTTTCGTTTTTTTAAGGAACCTCCATACTGTTTTCCATAGTGGCTGTACCAAATCACATTCCCACCAACAGTGTAGCAGGGTTCCCTTTTCTTCACACCCTCCCTAGCATTTGTTATTTGTAGGCTTTTTAGTGATGGCCGTTTTGACCAATGTGGGGTGGTAGCTCATTTGGGTGCTTAGTCACTCAGTTTGTCCTACTCTTTGCAACCCCATGGATTGCAGCCCACCAGGCTCCTCATTCCATGGGGATTCTCCAGGAAGAATACTGGAGTGGGTTGCCATGCCCTCCTCCAGGGGATCTTCTGAACCCAGGGTTCAAACCCAGGTCTCCCACATTGCAGTCAGATTCTTCACCGACTGAGCCACCAGTAAAGGCTTTCTTTAATAATCAGTGATGCTGAGGATCTTCTCATCTGCCTACTGACCATCTGAATGCAAGACACCATTTTCTTAATTGAACTAATTAAACCATCACAAAAGATGAAGTTACTTTGTATTTTATGCCATTAAGGTATCATATATATTCTTATTTTCAAGATGTTTCTGGTTTCTTTCTCACAGATAATCTGTTAAAAATTATGGATTTTAGAATTGTCTATCAGAGATAAGGAAGATGAAATATAAAATTATTTGATAAATATAAAATAGATTACATTTGTCGATTATTTTGTCTATCACCTTTCAGGGAGAAAGGTGGTATTTGATATAAAATATCATGTTTATTTAGGGGCTTGAGGGAGGAGCCTGGTGGGCTACAATCCACAGGCTCACAAACAGTTGGACACAGCACAGAACATCATGGCTATCTAAGCAACAGCCAAACTTGAACAGAATACTTAATAAAAATATATTTTCAAAATGCATAAGATATGTAAGCATGTATAAATACAAATACATATTAATATTTTTTTAAACTTTCAACAAGTTTATACATTTTTAAGCTAATTTATGAATGCTTGATCCTAGAGAACAAAATGGCAACCCTCTCCAGTATTCTTGCCTGGGAAATTCCATGGACAGAGGAGCCTACCAGGCTACAGACAGTCCATGAGGTCACAAAGTGTCGGACATAGCTGATTATGCATACACACACATACACACGTGAATGCTTGATAACTTTATGACAAGAGGAAAAAGTTAGCATGTAATTTCATCTAACTAGTGAAAATATATAAATAGTGTGCATTCTATTGCTTTCCACTTTAAAATATATTATCAATGGGATTTTTTTTTTAAAAAGTCACACCAAATAGTGATATTACCAACTCCCTAAGGGCAATGAATTCCACTAAGCTAGAATTCATATTTCAGAGAGGAGATGGATAACATCTCACAATTCAGCCTCAGCAGGAGTCATTTAGTCAGGCACATACATGAGGACTATATTTCTCATTGGATTACAAATCCAATAAAAGCTTTGCCTTTGAGTTACTAGCCCTATAAAGATTAAATCAAGTATTATAAGAAAAGGAAAAGCCCTTGAATGCTTGGAAATTCCTAGAATAAAACACTATAGATTTTTTTTTTTAGCTCAAATGAACAACCATACGAGTCATTTAGTCCTGATTTTTCACTATACAAACCATCAACAAGGCTTTCGCAGTAGTCCACCCTTCATTCTTGACCCCCCTCCAATCCTGTACCTAATGCATTTTGCTTAATATTTCAGATTGCTGGTATGAGCTTCAGTGCCTAGCATGATCTCTGCCCTGCATCATCCCACACTACAGTTCTCTGATATCTCAAGACTGAATTTACTCTGGCTTTCTTTCAGGTCTTTCTGAAGACTAAGGTCTTTCTCACTGCAGTGTATTTCCATAAACAATTATGTTTTTCTGAAAGGTATTTTCTCATCTTCACCTCTCCCCTCACTTGACTAAAAACTTCCTCTCCTTTAGGCTCCTAAAATAAAGAGGCCTTCCATACCATCTCCTCTCCTTTAGTTTCAAATTTAGTCTTAAGTACCCTGTACATTTCTTTCATTTCTATACCAATTTGTCATTTTATATTAATTTAAGAGACTATTATTTTATTTCTGTATCACCACTAGGCTGTTGGTTTTCTGAAAGCATGGGACACATTTTGCTAATCCATCCTGATATTCTCTTTATCAATACCAGGTACATAACAGATGTTAGTCCAATATTTGAATGTCAATTAATGTAAGCCATCATATTAATAGGTTACAGAAGAAAATCACATGATCATGTCAACTGATGCAGAAAAAGTATATTTCTGACAAAATTCAACACCTTTTAATGACAAAGACTCTCAGAAAAGTAAAACTAGAAGACAACTTCTATATCTTCTTTTATTTAAAAAAATCAAAGCTGTGATCATACTTAATAGTAAAAGACTGAATGCTTTTATCTTAAGAGGATCAAGAAGGCAAGGATATCAGCTCTCACCACCCTTATTCAACATAAGGCTTGAAGTTCTAGGCAGTGCAATGAGGCATAAAAAATAAATAAAAGGCATACAGCTTTAAAAGGAAGAAAAAGAGGACTTTGGCTCAAGATGGCACAGTCAGAGGACATAGAGCTCACCTCCTTCCACAATGACAACCGAAATACATCTACATGGAGAAAAATTCTCAGTGAAAACGAATCTGGCTAAACAACTCCTGTAAAACCAAGACTTTGAGAAAGATACACACATAGGGAGGAAGGGAAGAAAAACATCCAGGTAGGGACCTGAGCCTCTGGGAGGAGACCCAGAGGAAAAGGGATATTATACAAGCAGACACCACCTGGAAGGAGTGAGCAGATGGAGCCACAGATTAGATACCCCAGCCCTGGGGTCCTGTGCAGGGGAGACAAACCCTCTCAGGTGCTTGAAGGACCACTAGAAGGTTAATGGGACTGAAAGGCTGTGGGAAGCCTGGACTCCCTCTTGAGGCACTTGCATGTGCAGGCTTGCTCCAGAGGAAGAGCAGAGAAGTTTGCTCTAGCGACCTGGCCTCACAACATGCACTCCAGCCCAAGAGAAGCAAACACTCCAGCTCTGCTCACTTCATGTCACAGCATGACACTGGATCGAGGGCACCCAAGACTGGGGAAATGACTCAACCATGGGATGCAGAGGCATCCTGGTCCCAGGGTGGAGCTTGGGTGAGGCAGCAGTGGCCACTGTTGCTACTTACTCAAAAAAAGTACGTAAGAAGCAGTCCAGATCTCTGACAGGGCACGCTCGACCACAACTCACATCATGGTACTTGTCAAGAGGCCACACAGGCCCTGCCTGCCCTGCATAGCTGGCTATTCCATTAAACGGCGGAGGCAGCAATGGCTATGAGGGCAAAAGGGAACTTGCAATGAGGGCTGCATCTGAGAGGAACCAGGGACGCCCACACAGACAACACACCAGACCTGTGTCCATGTCCAACACAAGCCAAGAGCCCACATAGGGACACTTGCTTGAGGACCAACCCCACGCCAACTGGAGCAAGGTTCTCAGAACAGTGAGAGGGGAAAACACACCCTTAAAGGGAACAGGGCCAGCTGGGATCCGACTCTCAGGGAGTCTACTCCAGCAACTTGGGATCAGACTCCACCCCCCAATACACAGTTATGGCCACTGAGCAGAAGGGTAGTCCACCTCCCACCCAGCACCAGCTCTAGCCCCTCCATCTCCAGCTCCACCCCCTACCAACATGAGAGCTGCCAGCATACCCTGAAGAAAGACAGGCCTGCATCCACAAGAAATCCAGCTCTCCCAAAGGCAGCAGGTGCTCAGTCTGTAAGGGAAGCTCCCACCTAAGACAACACCTCCCAGACTGCAAAAGGAAACTGTTTCGCCTAAATTCATAGAGACAAATTTAAGCAAAATAAAAAGGCAGAGGAACTACTCTCAGTTGAAAGAGCAAAGAGAAAATCTCTGAAAAAATAGCTAATGAAACAAAAACCAATTTATCAGATAAAGAATTCAAAGCATTAGTAATAAAAGCGTTAAGTGAGTTAGGGGGAAAATTGATGTACACAGTGAAGACTTTAACAAGGAACTAGAAAATACAAAAAAGACAACTGAATGAATAATTCAAAAGCTGGAATAAAATACATACTAGAAGGAATGAATAGCAGACTAAGTAACAGATATGAATGCATAAGTAATCTGGAAAACAATATTGGTAATCACCAGTCAGAGTACTAAAAAGGAAAAAAAAAATTTTTTAATGAAAACAATTTAAGAAATCTCTGAGATAACACTAAGTGTACCAACATTCACATTACAGGAATCCCAGAAGGAGGAGAGAGAGAAGGGGGATGAAAAAAATATACTTGAAATTATCATTGAAGACTCCCCAAACCAAAACAGGGATTCACATATCAAGCTAAAGGAAGCACTATCTTGTGCCGTGTGTTCTCAGTTGTGTCTGACTCTGCAACCCCATGGACTGTAGCCTGCCAGGATCCTCTGTCCATGGAATTTTCAGGCAAGCATGCTGGGGAGTGGCTTGCTATTTCTCACTCCAGGGAATCTTCCAAATCCAGGGACTGAATCCACATCTTGCGTCTCCTGCATTGGCAGGCAGATTCTTTACTACTGCACCACCTGGAAAGCTCAAAGGAATCTCAGAGGATTCCAAACAAGATGAACCCTAACAGATTCACACCAAGATGTGTCATACTTAAAATTGCAAAAATCAAAGAGTGAATTCCAAAAGCAGCAAGGAAAAAACACAAAGAAACCTCCATAAGGCTATTAGCTAATTTCTCTGTGGAAATTTTGCAGGCCAGAAGAGATGGCATGATACACTAGAAATACTTAAAGGGAACAACCTGCAACCTAGGGTACTCTACACAGCAGGATACTCATGTAGAACAGGAGTTAAAAGAACTTCTCAGACACGAAAAACTAAAACTTCACCAATACTAAATCTACCATAAAAGTAATGTTAAAGGGCAGTCTTAAAGTAGAAAAGAAGTAAAAATCCATAGAAAAGGGAAAACCCCACTAGGGAGGACTGAGAACCAACCATAAAACACATGAAAAGATGTGCAACATCACTAATTATTAGAGAAATGCAAATCAAAACCACAATGCGATATCATTATCACTTGTCAGAAAGGTTATCATCGAAAAGTCAACAAATAAAAATTGTTGACAAGGCTGCAGAGTAAGGGGAACACTTGCTCACTGTTGATGAGAAAGTAAACTGGTGTCACTAGCATGGGAAACAGTACAGAGGTCCCTAAAAAGACTAAAAATAGAACTACCAGAAAGCCCAGCAATTCCACGTCTGGGTATATACCTGGACAAAATGAAAACGCCAATTTGGAAAGATGCATGCACTCCAATGTTCACAGCAGCAATAGTTACGACAGTGGAATCAACCCAATTGTCCAACAGACCAATGGATAAAGAAGATATGTTATATACCTAAATGAACATTATTAAGCCATAAAAAAGGAATGAAATTCCGCCATTTGTAGCAATGTGGATGAACCTAGAAAATATTGTGCCAGGTAAAATAAGTCAGATAATGACAAATACTGTATAATATCATTTCTGTATATAATCTAAAAATAAATATATATATAGCAAAATAGACTCACAGATATGGAAAACAAACTAGTGGTTACCTATGAGGTAAGGGAAGGGTGAAGAGTCAAATAGGGATATGCATTATTTGGATACCCTTATTAAGAGGCAGGGGACATTTGTATGTCCCCATTTGATTTATAAAGAAAGCTGAACGCCAAAGAATTGATGCTTTTGAACTGTGGTGTTGGAGAAGACTCTTGAGAGTCCCTTGGACTGCAAGGAGATCCAATGAATTCATCCTAAAGCAAATCAGTTCTGAATATTCATTGGAAGGACTGATGCTGAAGCTGAAACTCCAATATTTGGCCACCTGATGTGAAGAACTGACTCATTGGAAAAGACCCTGATGCTGGGAACAATTGAAGATAGGAGGAGAAGGGAACAACAGAGGATGAGATGGTTGGATGGCACCACTGACTCAATGGACATGAGTCTGAGTAAACTCCAGGAGTTGGTGATGGACAGGGAGGCCTCATGTGCTGCAGTCCATGGGCTCATAGAGTCGGACACGACTGAGCGACTGAACTGAATTGATTGATTTATATTGATATATGGCAGAAACCAACACAATATTGTAAAGCAATTATCCTCCAACTAAAAATGGATTTTAAAATAAATTTTTAAATACAAATTACCATGTATAAAGTAAATAAGCAACAAGGAAATGTAGCCATTATCTTCTAATAACTTTTAACGGAATATAAACTACAAAAGTACTGAATCACAATGCTGTATGCCTGAAACTTATATAAGCTATATAAGGTTATTTGTTAATCAGCCATATTCAATAAAAAATGAAGAAATAAAACTATCCAAATGTGTACAAGACATGAATTTCTATGTTGAAAACAAGGAATCTAAAAACAAGAACAAAAAAGCCCACAAAACCTTGAACTCAAGTGAGTTGAGCAAGGTTATAGGATACAAGACAACAGGATATGAGATTACAGAATATAAGGGTTTTCCTGATAGCTCAGTGGTAAAGAATCCATCTGCCAATACAAGAGATACAGATTTGATCCCTGGGTCGGGAAGATCCCCTAGAGAAGGAAATGGCAACCCACTCCAGTATTCTTGCCTGGGAAATCCCATGGACAGAGGAGCCTGGCAGGCTACAGTCCACAGGGTCACAGAAGAGTTGTACATGACTTAGCAACTGAACAACAACAGGACATAAGATAAATACATATAAATCTATTGTATTTTTACATATTAGTGGTAAATACATGGAAATTGAAATTTAAAATATAGTATCATTAACAGTACCTGAAAAAAATGTAACAACTAGGTATAAATCTAACAAAACATGTTCAGGACTTATATGCTGAAAATTACAAAATGCTGATGAAAGAATTCAAAGAAGATCTAACAAACAGAGACATATCATGTGTTCAAGAATTGTAAGACCCAATATAGTAAACATGCAAAATTTATACATGGTTTAACATAATTCTTATCAAAATCACTGAAATTTTTTGTAGATACAGATTGGATTATCCTAAAATTTATATGAAAAGGCTAAAAAGCTAGAAAAACTAAAGAAACTTTGAAATAGAAGAATACCTGTAAGCAATTTCAAGACTAAGTATAAAACTATAGTAATCAATACACTGTGGTATTGACCAAGGGATAGACAAATAGTTCAACAGCACAGAGAGTCCATCCTAAAGGAGATCAGTCCTGAATATTCATTGGAAGGACTGATGCTGAAGCTGAAGCTCCAATACATTGACCACCCGCTGAGAAAAGCCAACTCATTAGAAAAGAGCCTGATGCTATGAAAGATTGAAGGCAGGAGGAGAAGGGGATGACAGAGAATGAGATTGTTGGATGGCATCACTGACTCAAAGGACATGAATTTGAGCAAGCTCTGGGAGATGGTGAAGGACAGGGAAGCCTTCAGTCCATGGGGTCACAAAGAGTCGGACATGACTGAGCGACTGAAGAATAGAATTGACAAAGAAGCAAAAGTAATTGGGTAGAAAAAAGTGATCCATTTCAACAAATAGTGCCTGAGTACTTGGATATGAATAGGCAAAAAACTAACCTTGAGAAAAATCTCACATCTCATATAAAAGTAACTCAAAATGAATCATAAATGTAAAATGTAATTTTAAAACATGAAACTATAAAATTTTAAAGAAAATCTTTGGGACCTAGAGCTTGGTGAACAGTTCTTAGACACAAAAACTACAATACATAAAAGAAAATAACTGATAAGATTGTCTTTATCAGCTGCAGACTGCAAGAAAACATTTGCAAACCCCATAGCTTAAAATTTTCTCATATCTAGAATATATAAAGAACTCTTAAACAACTGCAAAATACAAACAATCCAATTTAAAAACTGACCCAAAAAAATGATGAACCATTTCACTGAAGAGTATACACAGATAGCAAATAAGCATATGAAAAAGATGTTTGCTATCTCCAGCTATTAGGGAAACATGTTAAAAATATGATGTTCAGTGAGTACACATCTATTAGAAGAACTAACATAAAAATATTAAATATACCAAATGTTGGTCAGGGTGCAGAATAACAGCACCCCTTGTAGGTGGAAATATAAAAAAAAAAAAAAACAAACCAGCCATTCGGGATAATAGTTTGGGAGTTTCTTATAAACTAAACATTCATTTGCCATTTGACCCAGTAATCATACTTCTTGGCACTTATCTCAGAAAAATGAAAACTTATGTCTACACAAAATCCTGTACACAACTTTTCACAGAAGCTCTGTTTGTAATAGCCCCAAACTGGTAAGAACAAAAATGTCCAACAATTGCTGAAGGGCAAAATAACCTGTGGTATATTCATACCATTGGCATATGAAGAATAAATTATCAGTATATGCAACTGGGATGGATTTCTAGGGCAACATGCTGAGTGAAAAAACTTAGTCTCAAAAGATTACATACTGTATGATTCCATTTATGAAACATTTCAGAAAAGATAAAATGATAGAAATGGACAACAGGTTAGCATTTGCCACAGCTTAGGGATGGTGGGATGCCAGGGCAGGGTGGGGGATAACTATATACTATAGTTACATAAGACACAACCAATGCAGGAAATTGGGCAAAAGGTACACAGAAACTCTCTGAACTATCTTCACAACTTCCTCTGAAATTATAATTATTGCCAAACAAAAGTTTTTCTTTGTAGAAAATTTAATTATCATATACAGGAATAACATCAACAAAAAGAAAGTCTACTAGTCTATGCATAAACATTATTAACATTTTGTTATATTGTTAGCTTTATTTTAAAGTCAAATCTAAAATATATGTGTATTTTACTCTGCTATATTTAAAATTGATAACCAACTTTTACTCTGCTATATTTAAAATGGATAACCAACAAGGACCTATTGTGTAGCACATGGAGATCTGTTCAATGTTATGTGGAAGCCTGAACAGGAGGGAAATCTGGGGGAGAATGAATACAACTCTATGTATAGCTGAGTACCTTTGCTGTCCACCTGAAGTATCACAACATTGTTAATCAGTTATACTCCAAAACTAAATAAGAATTTTTTATAAAGTTTTTGTTTAATCTTTGTTTCAAGTCTTTGAGAGGCATTCCTGGAACACTGTGATAACCCCAAATTGAGAGAAGATGGGCAAGTTTCCCCATACTGTCTAAAGAGCTCATTATAAATGCAACCATCAAGAGATTCACTTACTTTTAGTTCACAAACTTCTAGATTTTTACATAAAGGTCAGAAACTAGATAAAATAAGCAGCAAATTCTTGTAAAGGAGTTATAAAATTAGAAAGAACTTCTGTTTTTACAAAAGACAACATGATTATCATAAATAGTGATTATCATCTCTCTGCTATGCATCAAAACAAAAGAATTATTTTTCTCTCCCCAGTTGTAAGCCAAGTGCCATACTTACAGTACTGCCAATTTTGTGGGGGGTTTGCATATTTCTTTCTCTGAGCCCCTGCTACTATGCTTAAAATTGCCAAAAAGGAAAGACTCAGTAACCACGGAGGCTGAATGAACACTTGCTTGTGACAGTTCTCTAGCATAAATTATATAATCACTCAGTATTCAATGATTCTGATTCAATGCCACTGAAAAGAGCAGGTGATCATCATGTACATTTTGGGAATATCAATTGTGGATCACCTGGAAAAGTTTCAAAGTCACTTCTTAAATGTAATTATGGACATCATTACAGCAAAATTACACCCAGTCACAAATAAGCCTTGTTAAAAATGAAATTCTGCAACAGGTCACTTAACCAGGTTTTTTGTTTTGTTTGCTCATTGGGCATAGTCCCTTTCGCATTGCAGGCAGATTCTTTACTGTTTCAGCCACTAGGGAAGCCCTTTCAATAGAATCTTGACTTCTAATCAGCTAAGGTTTACCTACTTCACATCTGTTATGAAGATATCTTTGGTGGTTTTATTTTAAACATAGGACTTATTATGAAAGATTTGTGGAGATTAACTAAATCTATTCTTTGAGCAAACTCCAGGAGATAGTGAGGGACAGGGAAAACTGGCATGCTACAGTCCATGGGGTCGCAAAGAGTTGGACACAACTTAGTGACTGAACAACAACAACAATGCTTTGTACTATATCAGTCTTTGTCTTCTTCCTTACAAAGCTGTTGTTAAAAACCCTTGACCACTATGGCTAAGGGGATAGTCTGACTCATCTTCGGTACCTTCTAGGCAGTTCCTCAGGATTCCCTGGTGGCTCAGATGGTAAAGAGTCTACCTGCAATGTGCGAGACCTGGGTTCAATCCCTGGGTCGGGAAGACCCCCTGGAGAAGGAAATGGCAACCCACTCCACTATTCTTGCCTGGAAAATCCCATGGACAGAGGAGCCTGGCAGGCCACAGTCCATGGGGTCGCAAAGAGTTGGACACAACTGAGTGACTTCACTTTCAGGCAGTTCCTCACATTTGATGTTAGAGTAGTTTTGATTATTTATGCATTTCTCAAAATAAAGTCTTTGCCAATAAAATTCTGTATGATTCAGATTCTCATCTATTTCTGTGCAAGAAGTCAAACCTAGTGCCTATAAGCAACAAGTTTTTACTCTCCTTTGTGGTTCTGAGGTTTGACTGGGTTTGGCCAGGAATTCACATATCAGGTCTCAATGCAGATGCAGCCATAGAAGGTCTGAATGGGCCAGACATCTAAGAAGGCACGTTCACAGAACTGGCAGCTGATTTGAGAACTCAGCAGAGGCTATCACCCAGAACGCCCACCTGGTCGTGGCCTCTCCAGGTGGGTTGGGTTTCCTGTACTATAGCAACTGCATTTTGAGAGGGAGTTTCCAAGATTGAGCATTCCAAGAGACTTAGTTGGAATCTGAAAGGCAAGGCTTTTTATGATATAGTCTCTGAAGTTCCAGAATGCTACTTCTGCTATGTTTAACTGGTCAAGTCATTAAGCTAAACCCAGTTTCAAGAAAAAGGGTATTAAACTCCAACTAATGATGGAGGAAAAATACCACAAAGTAATACCACAAAATATGCAAATTGGAGATTTTTTGTGGCCATTTTGGAAAAATATAATCTACTACATAAGGAAAGTTTTGTTTTTCTCCAATATGCTACTATAAAATGCCCTATTTTACTGGTTAACATCAGAAATGACAGCATGGTGGTCTCCCTAAATGTTTTGCATCTTTTTCCTTTTGTTACCTTTCCTAACAGTGGTAGCATTATTAAAGCTGCAGAAACATGGAGGTGACCAAGCATCAAAAATTGTGTGGTGGAGAAGGCATTTCTGTATAGAGCTGTGCTAACATCACAGTCACATGTGGCTACCAGACACTTAAGGTGTTGCTAATCCAACTATAGTGCAAATGTGAAACACACACCAGATTTCAAGGACTTAGTACTAAAAAGAAATATAAACTATCTCAGTGATAATGTTTATACTGATTATATGTTGAACTGATGTTTTGCATGTACTGAACTAAATAAAATATATTCTTCAAATTAATTTCACCTGCTTCTTTTACTTACATGACTACCAGAAAATTTTAAGTTATATTTGACTCAAATATTATCTAGTTTGCATAATATTTCCATTGGAAAGCGCTGACTCAGATAATAAAACTAAATCATATTTCCATTGTGTAGCACAATGGTAGTTCGTGGTGTTTACATCATTAAACGATTTTCAGGCATTTTAATTACCTCATGCTAAATCTTATGTGAGATATGTAAGCACATTGAAAATCAGTATTTTGGTATTTCTATAAAACTGATTTCCCTTCCTGAGATTTAAATACACAGTTTACATTTAATATACCTATATGTTTAGTATATAACTGCAGCAATTCATTTTATGTAAGATTTCAAAGTTTCTCAGAGTATCTCTATATGACCCCTGATTAAGATTATGTATTAGTTTTCTATTGCTACTGTAACGAGTAACCACAAATGCAGTGATTTGATACTAACTTATTACCTTACGGCTACATAAGGCAGAAGTATAAAACTGGCCTAAAATAAAGATGTCAGGAAGGCCATGTTCCTCGCAGAAGCTCCAGAAGAGAACTGACCATTTGGGTTATTGGAAGATTTTCCAGACATCAGTTGAAGGCAATTTCCAGGATTGAGAAGCTCCTTGGATCATGTCTCTCTTCCTCCAACTTTAAAGCCAATGTTGGGCTGCACTCCACAGACCCACAAGCCCTGTACTGGCCCAGCTTCAAGACTGATGAAAGAATCCAAGGCAGACACAGCAGTAGTTTAAAGCAGCGGTCCCCAGCCCTTTGGGCACCAGGGACTTGTTTCATGGAAGACAATTTTTCCACGGGATGGGCAGGGGGATGGTTTCAAGATGATTCAAGTGCTTTACATTTATTGTGCACTTCATTTCTATTATTATTACATAAGCTCCACCTCAGATCATCAGGCATTAGATCCAAGAAGTTGGGGACCCCTGGGTTTAATGGAAGGGAGAGCTTACCCATCTGAAGCAAGGTCCTGGAGCAATGCCCAAAAATGTGCAGCAGACACTAGCAGAACATGGCAACAGTCTTTGCTCTCAGGAGGAGGATGGAGATTGCCAGTTAATAGGGAAGTGATGTCAGGTGGGTTCTTTAGTTACCAGGGAAACCAGCAGAGGGGCATGCACCTCACTGCCCCTTTGATAAGAACAATTACCAGCTGGGACCTGGAGAAAGTATGTAGGAAGGTCAGCCACGTGGGTAAAACACAGATGAAGCAGGCACTGGTCAGGCAGGAGATGTACAAGAACAAAAGAATGGCTATATTTAGTGGCCTGACCGTATAGCTAGCAATGGCTAATTGACTCTCTCGTGCTTTGAATATCTCCTTCTTCCACCACACCTTTCTCTGAGCCAGTCAAGAAAGGTTCTCCGGTTTCAAGTAACTGTTTAGATTGATCCCACCTATTTAATCAAGCTTAATCACTCCATCACAAAACCCTGTACTGAATCACATCTGCAAAATCCCTTGTACCATGTAAAGTGAAGTGTTCATAATTTTCAGGGATGAGCGTGGACATCTGCTGGGGGTGGGGTGAGGCATTATTCTGCCTACCACCAATAGGAATCAACTTTTTACAGGGAGATAAAACTCCTTATAGATATATCCTTGCCATATATAAATGAAAGAAAAGTATTTTTCAAATAAGGTACCATGCTCTCAGACTGAATCATATTGATAATCTAAATCCACTAGGACATTAGAGATTTACTTCAAGTTTGTAGGAATGTCAAACTAAAATAGTTAAAAGCAGCTCTGGGACATTAAAGCAAACAACTATTGGAGTAATAAAGCTTTGTCAGTCAATAACCTCAGCTGGGCTTTTCAGATACAAGCTGTGATAGTTATGTCTAAGGAAAACATTAAGGCAAGTCTAGTTTCAATTTATCTATCAGAAGAAAACAAGCAAATTAAGTCATGTCAAAATTCAAAAAGCTCTTTTATTATGTTTATAAGACTTTAAAACATATATTAAAATTTCTGATTTTAAAAAAAGGACCCAAATAGGATGAGGCAATATATAGATCACTAATAATCTTCTCCAACTAATTATTAAGTATGATCAATAGCCAGGCAAATCAACTCACAATTGTTTATCTGTGTCTGACTGGCTAAACTTATTTCAGCACAGAAATAGAACTACAAGTTGGCCTTTGATCCTGAACCTGTATTATAATGGTGTGGTAACTTTTTATTCAGAGCCTATCTACCAATTCATTAAGAAATATTGAATATGCTTCAGTGGTAAAAGGTTCTAGTACATATTCGAATGTGGCAGGGTATGAGGGGATCCAAGCAATTCTCAGAACACCAGCTGGGTGTCCTATAATTCAATTCAAGTCTGACACTACCTACCGTTAGATAGCATCAGATTCCACAGGTAAGGCTTCAGTTCTGCAAAACAGCCTCCCTACCCCACCCCACATCAAATGCCAATAATAAGTTCAGATTGCTACCTATGCATCTGACCATCTGGCTATAAACCACAGTTCCCACTAACCCTTCTTCAGTTTCATTTAATTTACTAGAGCAACTCAGAACTCAGAGAAACATTTTACTTAGTGTTAATAGATTATCATATAAGATTGAAACTCAAGAACAGCTAGATGGAAGAGATGCCTAGGACAAGGCGTGTAGAAAGGGGTGCAGAGCTTCCATGCCTCTCCAGATGCACCACTATTCCTGACCCTCCACGTTCTCATCAGGCCAGAAACTCTCTGAACCCTGTCCTTTTTGGGTTTTTATGGAGGCTTCATTACATCACTGCATAAATCATTGGCCATTGGTGATTGAACTCAACCTTCATTGTCTCTCCCTTCACTGGGATTCAGGAGGATAGGACTGAAAGTTCCAATCTTCTAATTACATGGTTGATTCTCCTGGCAACTAGCCTCCATTCCTAGGTCCAAAAGTTACCTCATTAACATAACAATAGACATCTCTCATCACTTAGAAAATTTCAAGGGTTTTAGAAGCTCTGTGCCAGAAGTGGGACAAAGACCAAATAAATATTCCTGATTATAAATCACAGTTTTACAAATGGAAATTGATCTATAAAGAAAAACCTACTAAGATGATATTATCAGAGACTCATAATTCATTAGCATTAAAGAAAGATAGGTTTAAATTGAAATACAGCCTGTTTTGAAAACAAAGAAAAATCAAATATTTGCAAGCAACCTATTTGTAAACTAATGGTCAGTAGTTAATCTCATATCCCCTTTCCTTCTTTCCCCTTCATTTCATCCAGATGGAACTGTTTTTATTCCCCATACCGAATGCACTAGGCTGATTCCTGCTTCTGTGTCTTTGCAAAGGCTGTTACCCCCACTCTTGAATTCCTACCTTCACTTGATAAGAACTTTCTCCTCTGTGATGCCTTCTCTGTTCAGTCCTAAGTTGAGCCACTTCCTAGTTGCTGCTATTACTAGACTTGGCCCTGACCAGCATTTCAGCTCATACTGTGCTCTATTTTACTTACTTGCTTATATGTCTGATTTCCCTCGACAACTAAGACTGAGATTGCGCACACTCTGAAATCACCAGTTGTAAGCACAGTGTCTCTAGTACTATGTGATTATAAATTGCAATAATACTAATAAAATTTAACTCAAACTTTGTATTTTAGCTATATTTAATGGTTAATACAAAATCTATCAATAAAATATGTTAAGTTCCTCTTAAATTCCTTCATAAGTATTATCCTACCTATAATACACAGTCATATAATAGTCTGCTTGGAACAGTCCTGACTTGTGTCTTTTATATATCTGTTAAGGACTGTTAATTGTCTCACCTCCGTTTCTCAAAAGTATCCTGATTTGAATGACAAATTATGTGATTACCTTAAATTTCCTGAACATTATCAATGGCAAATTAAATACTACAGAAGATCAAATATTTCAAAGCCTACAAAAGAAAAACTCTTTATTTTTGCAATTAACTGTTACACTGGATTCTATGGCGCTTCACTTAGATCCCCTTTTCAATTAGAAATACCAGCTTCTGATGGCTTGTAGCTTTGTCCCTGTCCAGGATCTGAGTCTCAGCTACAGGGAACTGCCCCATACAAGATTACACTGTTTCCAAGGTTGGCCCACAGGTAAGGAACAACAGCTGTAAGGACAAAAAGATTCTCTCCTCAGTTTGGGACAACTGTGAGGGGCCAGCCTATCTCCAGGTCTTTCCATAGAATGGCTGAGATTTCTGTTGCAAGTCACCTTCTCCCTCTGCCCAATCCTGCCTTCTTCACTGCCTTCCATGTATAACTCCCAAGAGAGTACTCCAATAAACCTTCATGCTACCCTTAATCTCCAGGTTACCTGACCTAAGATAGCACTCTTTCTCTTCTTTGTAGTATCATCTCCTGGCTATGAAGTATCCTAGGCTCAGAACCCTTATTTTTTGTCCAAGTTTGAACTGACACTGCATGCCAGGACTCTTGCTTCCTATTTATTCCTTTCTTTTCTATCATTTAACCCGTTTTTCTTTTTATGTAACAAAGAAATCTAAATAAAGCCCAGGATTTAAAAAAACACATAGCAAAGACTTCTGAGAACTATATGAGCAGTGCCTGAACATTGGCCGGTAAAGGAATCCATTTCTTGAGAAAGGGACATTTGAAACAATCCACAAGGTGAAAGACTAACCTGCTCCACAAATATTAGAAATCATGACTGTCTCTGCTAGAAGGCAGAAGATGGAAACAAAAGACTCTCACCCTTCAGGCTTTCTGGTCTAGGGCAAATAATCTTTAGGGACATCCATCTGTGTATTTTCCTTTGCACAGAAACTGTCTTGCCACTTTATGATATCCTCTATTACTTTCTAGTTATTTTTATTTTATGCAAATAACCTCTTTCTCTTCCTGTGCTCTGGCTCTATCCAGGTAGATAGAGCTCTTCCCCTTTTTAAAAATAATTATAGCTGCCTACCTTTGTTATTTTAGCTTTTCTTATTAATTTAATAATCATGTAGCCTACATCTCTGCAGGGCTCTCTATATTAATTTTTAAGAAAGACTAAAACATTAGATCACAAATAAAAGACCCATGGGAAGAGTTCATTCCCTCAAAAGAAGAATCTAGAAGCCTCCTTTTCCCTAGTGAGCACTGCATAAATTCCTCTTAAATATCAGAATGATCTTTATTAGCCAGATTTGGATAATTCCAAAATTAGCTTGTTAAGAAAGATTGAGTAATTATTTAAAAATCAGTCCTCCAGTAACTCAGGAAACTTTGGGAAGAGTCAAACTAAATCCCAAAGCAGTTGAAACAACAATACCACGTTATTTGTAAAACAATTCATAGACTAGATACCTCCCACTTCCTTGTCCTTAAAAAAGGCACAGAAAAGAAAGCAAGGAATACAAAATCAAATTTAGCCATTTAATCAGAACTCCACCATTTATTATTTCTCTCAACTCCCTAATTGTTGAATTCTTGGCTTCTACATCACAACTTCAAAATCTGTCTCCAGTCTCCTTGATTTTGACAATTCCTTTCTATGTTCTTGAATTTTGATTTCATGTTATAATCTGAGTTTGGTTCATCTCTCTGATTTTAGAATATCTACTATTGTACAAACCTGTAAGGAAACTATTTGCTTATCTTCCTCCTCTTACTTCTTCATAAGCTGAGGTTGTAAAATTCAGATCTATAAACTAAAACACATGGTTTTCAACATACTCAAAAGCTAGTCACTATGATGGCATAATTGACAAACTTAAGGATGAAAAACATAAAGCTTCCAAAACAGTGAACTGATCCAATAATGATCAACTCTAATATGCAGTCCATGAAGAAAGGAAGAAAGGAAGAAGGGAAGAAAAGAGAAAGGAAGGAAGGAAGGAAGGAAGGAAGGAAGGGAGGGAGGGAGGGAGGGAGGGAGGGCAGGAAGGAGGGAGGAAGGAAAGAAAAGGAAATAGACTTGGAAGCTGCCTACACATTTTTAGAATTTTAATTCTAATTTGTCTCTAGTATTTGAATAGTCATTGCATACAGATCATCCTAAGTGCTTTACCTCTTTAACTTGAGCAATAAGGATGAAGTTACTTTCAAAACGGTTTTTCAAGGGAGAGGTGAAAAATCCCCATAAACTCTGATTTCAGACACACCAAATCTTTGGTGTCTTCACTGAATCTGTATAATTCCCCAAGATTGGGAATGAATTAAACCCAAGATATACAAATGAAATTGGTCTCTAAATAACAAAAGCAATTCATTTGCTTTTTTACTCACTTAACAAATACGTAATAAGAATCAACAATACAATGTGCTTTCACATAAAACACCAAAAAGAAAATATCAGGCTAGTGAGGTCTGCAAATACAAATTGGGCCCTTTATGTAGCCCAAGAGTATTCATGTACGCTAGTGGTGCCATCTCTCATTCAACTCTCTAACATTCTTCTGTAGTAAAGCACCACTCTGTTAACTTCAATAATAATTCTACATCACCTGATGATCTTCTCTTCAACAACACATACAAAGTTAACATCAACAGGATTTCAATCCACCACCAGAAAAATATTCATGTCTGCTAATTCTTAGTGCTAAAGTATGATGACCACCCATCTCCAACTCTATTTTAACCTGCTATAGAGAAATCACCATTTAAAAGTGACTAATTTCCTGCTAAAATCCTTCCTTCTTTAGAGAGCCTCCTTGTTCCACCCCATCTAGGTGACAAATTCTTTAATTATATTATACATCAGAGAAGATGGGCTAGACCTAACCAATCCTGGAGGCATAACAAAATCGGCAGAAATATCTAAGGAAAATAAACTTCTATGTTTTAAAAGACAAAAGCTAAACTTTCTCTAATACTGAATATTCTCTGGAGTACATTTTTTAATGAATAAAAATCCTGTTTTGTAACATAATAAGAGGTGGATCCAAATGTAGAGACTGTGATGAGAAAATTTATTACTGAATATTCATATTGATTTTTAGAAGAGACCTATACTTTGCAAAATAAGAGCTTTTATAACAGGAAGTCTCTATATAAATTTAGTACATGTTTGAAAGTCATTCCATTTATATGCCATTATATGGCGTATACAATATGTAATAATTTTATTCATTCTTTCATTTAAAAATATAATATCTTTTTTGTATTTTGTAAAATAAAAATGCCAAGAATTGTACCTGGGACTTCAGATAAGACAGTAAATAAAACAGACATGTGATCTGCCTGCAGAAAGCACAGTCAAAATGAGCATGGGATACAAACTACAATGGATTTGAAACATAAGGATTGAGAATGATTCTACAGAAGAGACTAGGAAAGACTAGCACTAGGTACATGGCCATGAGCCACCCAAAGACATCCATAGCTACATTCCTAGAACCCGTGACTGTTATGTTTACACGGCAAAGGGAACTTTGCAAAAGAAATTAAGGTCAAGGGTCATAAGATGGGATGATTATCTTGAATAATACCAGTGGGCTGTATCTAATCACATGAGTCCTAAAAAAGTGGAAAACCTTTCCTGGTTATAGTCAGAGAAAGAGATGTGAGGGCAGAAGCAAGGTTAGAGAGATGTGACACTGCTGTCTTTGAAGACAGAGGAAGATGGCATTGAGCAAAGGAATGTGGGTGATCTCGAGAAGCTAGAAAAGGCAAAGAAATGGGTTATTCCCGACGGTCTCCAGAAAAGAATATATATGTATGTTTAAAATGAAAATATTAGAGCAAACATATATTATCATATGTTTAAGTAGTTGTCTATTTTATTTGTTATAGACCCATCTGGACTCACATATTACTAATTTATTACTAAGTTCAGTCCAGTCACTCATTCGTGTCCAAATCTTTGTGACCCCATGGACTGCACCATGCCAGGCTTCCCTGTCCATCACCAACTCCCAGAGTTTATTCAAACTCATGCCCATCGAGTTGGTGATGCCATCCAACTTATTGAACATATAGCTTCAGTCAAAACTGATTGAGACTTGCTGATTTGTTTAAGGAAGTAAAAAGTTATTTAGATTCAAACTGGTCCCATGAATTGAGCTTAAGAAAAACATAAACTATGTTTATTTCACATCGTTGATATGTTCTGGACTCAATAAACTTGCAAAATTTGAAGCCCTGAAGTCACATTCACATAAAAGATCCACAGATCATGATGAGAGTTAACTTTGCTTTTTTTCCTGGTTATTTTCAAGGCATCTGAATTATTATTAAGCATTTACCCTATCAACATAGCTCAATAACAAAAGCTCCAAACTAATCTGAAAAGCAAGTCAGACCCACACAACACTCCTTATGAAACACAACACTCCTTAAACTAATAAGTTGAAGACTTTAGTATGAGAGTTGTCCTAAAATATTTGAGCAAACTCTAAGAAAGGTTTGAGTTCAGCTAGTTTCAGGAAAGTACATTCCCTTTCATTACAGCTACTGAAACAGTTATAGAGAAGCATTCTTTGTGATAGAAATCTAGAATAAAAGTATACCTGGAAATTTGTTCTGATAATATACTCCACAGTGGTTCCTGCTGTTTAATTCCAATATTCATTGGCTTGCTCAAATACTCATATTAGACCCAAAATTCTGCACTTGTATAAAAAAGGGACTATTATACTGACTTTGGATGCTTTTTCATAATGTTATAAGCACAGATTTGCTTATTTATAGGTTGTACTTATCGATAAAATATTAATATATCATGCATATAAGTAGGTTTCTGATCCTGTAGACCACCACTGCGTAACTTTAGCTTCTCGTGCTCTCATCTCTATACCAACATGAGGGCAGCTCATACCAGACGCTATCCACATACACACACCAAGTCTTTCATTCCCTGAGAAAAAACGTGCCTTCCTCAACAAATATTTAACCTTATGCCCTAGGAAAAATGAAGATATAAATATTCTTAGATCACCCAAAGAACAAGCTTTCTCACCTCTGCGTACTTCCTTTCCTGTTCTCTTATTCTCACTATTAAACCTCCCTACATTTTCTCCACAGTTTTCATGTAAATATAATAAATAAATACAAATTAAATGCTTCGGACACATTGTCAATTTAATTGTAAATGTTGAGATGAAGCAAGCACTAATTCAATTTACCTGTCTCCAAATAGTGATTACTGAACACCTGCTACCTGAGAGGCACAGTGGTAGGGCCAGAGATACAGCCCTTGCTCTCCTACAGCTTCTGACAAGTGGAGAAGACAAATAGGTAAACACAGGAACTCCAACAAGAATGAGAGCTATAAAGGGGATAGTGCCATGAAGGAGAGCTACTAAGTAGGGTGTTTGCACTCGTTTACCCGAAGGAGAGAAAAGGAAACATGGGAAAGAGAAGAAGGAAGAAGAAAAGTGTCCATCAATCATGAAGAGTAGTGCAATCTAATCAATTAAATAATGGAAATATTTGAATTCTTACAATTAAGTCTACCTTTAAAAAATGAAAATTAAAATAATATCTGGACAAGTTAAAAAAAAAGCTACTTACCTTTGATCTCAATTATTTGGATGCTATAGATGGAAAAGTCTTTCCACTTCACTCATAATAGAGAACTTACCTTTCTTAAACCAAAATATCTAACAGAAAGATATTAGTAACATAAATAAATTTTGTATATTTGACAAATGGGCCTTGAAATTGAACGTGAGATTAAAACCTCATTTAAAAAAAAAAAGCAGAAGACAAAAATTTTCATATTTTTGCGCCTTACTTAGCATATTTGATACCTAGAATAGACACTTTTTAAAAGACCCCTTCCTCTATATGACAAATTACTTTTCAGTGATAATCATTATTTTCCTGATTGGCTCCTTAACATTAAAGCAATTGACAATTTCAGAAGAGAAACAGATTTCAAAGTTATTATTCAAATTGAATAAAATATTTCATGTATGAAATTTTCACTTACCTAGAAAATTATTACCTCCTGCAATTTATACTGTTTCATTGTTAGAATTTTAAAATTAAAATAAAAATTCCAAGTGATCACATGAAGTAACAGAATTAAAGTAATTCTATTTCTAGCTCTTTGTCTCTACAATCACTGTGTCATCCTTGTCCATACTGAATCTGCTGTTTAAATCTATAAAGAATATAATGTTTATTAAAGGCTAATTATAAAAATGTGCTAATTTGAATTATACATACTTATATATTATTAAAACTCAATAATAACCACTGCAATTATTTAGGATTTAGAGAATTTGTGAAAATTTGTGAAATTTTTTGTGAAAAATATTATCACAGACTTTGAGAATTGTTGGTGCAGAGCAACTTTTAATTGGCTTTATTATTTTTATAAATTTCTAGAGGTGATGCACCTTCTCAATGATTGCACCCAAGGCAGAATGCTCCCGTAACTTCACTCTCTGAAAAGTTTTTAATCCAAAGTTGAAGAAAGCTACAAAATCAACACTATTTTTAAGTGATACATGTTTATTGTATACAGGAACAGTTTCAGTGGCCTGTAACTGGGCAAAGGTCACCATGTTCAGAATGGAGCCCCATGCTTGGATTTTAGTTTTGAAATTCTTAATAATCTTTGAATTTGTGTATTGAAGTGAAGTCTGATGGGGCAATAAAGCATATGTCCTGGACTCACAAGCAGTCCTGACTTCCAGTGCTTCAAGGAACAGATCCTCAGCCAACTGTTCCCCAAACCAGCAATTGCTACCACCCTCCACTCCTGATGGGGGCCTCAGTACAAAGCAGGAAGGGTGGGAGTCAGGGGTAGGGCTACAAAAGTATGTGAGTGTCTATGTGCTCCTGCAAGTATCCCTATGCCCTAGAGAACCACATTAAATAGCAAATAAAAATAACCATTCTTGGGTCAATCAAGACTGTTAAAAAAGGTAAAAGCTTTCATTTTTTCCCCCTGCTTTTGAACAGGCCATACATTTTCACTTTGCACTGGGCTCCACAATTATGTAGCCATCCTTGCCTATGTATGTAGGTGAGTATGTGCATGTGCATGCTGTGTTTGTATTTGAAAGAATAACTTTATCTATATTTAATAAAATTATTTTACCTACAATTTTATAATTCATAGATAAGCTTATATATATGTAACTTTACCATATTTTATCTACAAAATGAAAATAATAATTTTAATTGTTTATTCTTCAAGGGAGAAGAAATTTCAACACAATATTATCTTCTGAGTTTCTTAGAATTGGTGAATTCCTTTTAAAATCTTTCACTAAAAATATATTATATGCTAAAAATGGTGATATTCCAGCTTCAGAAACAGCACATGACATTATTAATATGTTCTTATTAACAAAATCTGCTTTGCAACTTTTGATTTCTTGACAGGCTAGAGATTTTTGGTCAGGAGCCAAAGTCATCAAATATTAAGAGTATGGAGATACATCAAATGTGTTGAAGTATCCTTAAAACTCACTAACTAATTTTAGCACATTTCAATTACTCACATAAATTACTTATACTGAACAATTCTAAATCCTCAACCTCAAATGTAAAAAATGGTATGCTTTGTAACACATCATTTTCAAAATATACCTTCATAACTCTTGAATTATCCCACTTAAAGCAGATGAACAAAATATTTCTATTATACATTTTTTCTTTTCTTTACCTCTATTATTTAAGGAGTAATACCCATGATACTGAAAATATAGCTGACGATGACCTTATGACTTCCTTATTTTAAAAATGAAACTAAGTAGTCATAGATACTCCTTAGGTGGATGTATATAAATATATATATTAGATATAGATATATAGATATATAAAGACTACATCATAAATGATACCAAAAGAACCTTGAAACAAATATTTTTGCATTTGTCTAAATTCAGACATCATTTCTAATATTCCTGAGAGAGAGCTAAAATTGCAAGAAATCTATGACATTATATCATATTTGAAAAAGGTGCACAGCAAGGAAGATCCAGAGCAGCCGAAAATAAATAAAAATTTTTTTAAATGTCCCCTGATCCCTACAGCATTGACTTTACCCAATACCATCTAAATTTTAACTCTTAATCAACAACGTAATTCTGAGCAACCTGCCCTTTTCTTTGTCTTCTTTTCATCCTTTAAACTGATGTGCAACTCCAGTCCTGACTCCCTTCTCCAACTAGAATTTAGATCCTCTATCAAGCAAAACAATCAAGTATAAATAACCTTCTGGTTGAATTCCATCCCTAAAAACTCCTATCTCCTTGCTGTACTCTGGGAGCAGTTCATGCAGAAGCCAACCCAAAAGCTCAATCCATGTAATATCATGTACTCATTCACAATTTATCACGTTTTGTAACACAAAGAGCCTCGGCACATTCCCAGTGTATGGGGTCAGGGAAAACCAGTCACCTACATTGCTCATGCACTCTGAAAGCAGGTCCTGGAGAGCCTGGCGAATAGCGTTGCATTCTGCAATGATCCGCTCCCGATGGAAATCTCTTGTGCAGGAAGAGTCGGCCAACAGAGCAGCCCCACTGATAATGGCTTCGAGGCGTTTCTCTAGGCACGGTCTTATTTCCTCCTCAGTCACTGTGAGTGGATCCAAGACAATTAAACTCTAAAGGAAAAACATATTTTGATGGTTAGAACTCCATGATATTCTATTTTTTTATTATTATTATTTTGTTTTCACATTTAGAATGCATACCTGATGAGAAAGAGAATTGTGTTTTTACTGCCTCACCCAGTTCACGCATCATTCTATAAAGTGATTATTATTCACCTGAGTAACAAAAATCGTGAAATTATGAGCACTGGTTCTAGTGTCAGTCAAATCTGTATTCAAATCTTGTCCTTTCCACTCATCAATGGTGCGAGTTCACTCGGGTGTCTTATGTACTGTAAGCCTCACCTTCCTGATCTGTAAAACTGGAATATTAACATTGTTTATCTCATAAAACTGCTGTAAGAATGATATCAATGCTTAATATAGTGTCTGGCACATATTAACTGTTCTTTACAATAGTCATTTTCATATAGCACTTCATTGTTTACAAAATGTTTTCACCTGTATTATCTCATCTTGACAACACTATAAAGAGGTAGGCAGCAAAGATATTGTTAAACACGCATTTCAATCAATGGTGAAAGAGGCTGAGACTGTCTTACCCAAGGTCATTAAGCTAATAAATGGTGAAGCTCAAGCAAATATTCAGGTCTTATAATACCTAATTCAATAATGTTTTCATTATGCCTCACTATAAATCAAAACTCTAATTAACCTTAACACAAACATATCAGAGAGAATTCTGAATTTTAATTATTAATTTTGAAAGTAAAATTTCATCTTCCCGTTAATTACAACTTCCAGCCATTTCCCACCACTGGAAGCTGACATGGTATTTTTAAGGTTTCCATTAGATATGTCTTCAGGAAATAGAAGTCAAGATAATCTACAGACTTTGAAGAAAGGGTAAAAAATATGAGGCTCTAAGGGTCCTTTATTAAAATACATCAAGAGAGTAAACTTTTCAAGGTTTGGGCATAATGTGATAATTAGAGAAGGAGTAGCAAATATAAGCTCTCTGTAGATGCTTTAACATAAAATGAAATCATATAGTGATCTTCAAAATGTGTGTGTACGTGTGAGTCTTTACACACAAAAACACACTAAAAATCATTGATCTTCAGAGTATGCAGTCTTATATATATATTTATATATATATTTACATATATATATAGAGAGAGAGGTATTTTGTGTGTATATTATGTATAGGTATAATCTCACATTGATGATTGCACTATATCATATTATGAAAAATAATCTGGAGATCAAAATATCCAGGATAAAATTTTAAAAGCTACAGCTCCAGACCAAGATAGGAAGAGAAAATCATTACGGAGAGACAATATAATTTTGAAATAATTACACAAAAAGAAAAAATAGTGCTGTGTAATGTTCATATGTGATATAATTTAAAAAATAAACTAGAAAAAGATCTTATAGAAAATTGGTTAAATATCTTAAATTTATCTCCTCTGTCTTCAAGGAAAATTTCCACTTCTCCCTCTCTCTGTCCCTCTCTCACTTTCTTCCCCTAACCACCATTTATTTCAAGGCTAGTGCTCGCTTCGGCAGCACATATACTATTTTCATGGCTAACTTCTCTGTCTGTGCTCTGATCTCAAGCCCTCTTCAGTTGTTCCTTTCTTATGTTTTGAGTTCATCTGAAGAGCCTAGTATGTACCAGATAGTAGGAACTGGTAACAAAATGGAGAACATCCCTGCCCTCTTCACAGGGCTCACAGCCTAGCCAGCCAGTGAAGTCGCTCAGTCGTGTCCAACCCTTTGCGACCCCATGGACTGTAGCCTACCAGGCTCCTCCATCCATGGGATTTTCCAGGCAAGAGTAATGAGTGGGTTGCCATTTCCTTCTCCAGGGGATCTTCCTGACCCAGGGATTGAACCCAGGCCTAGAGGTACTGACAAATATTAATCAAATAATCACACAAACATAGAACTACAATGTGATGTGTTGTTGTTATTCAGTCACCAAATCATATCCAATTTGAAATGAAAGAATTGAAAGTTAAGAATTAATTGACCAGGCATACCTCTGGACAATTTGGTGTGCAATCAAGATGATTAAAGGCAAAACAGATATGAGTTCCAGAGAACTCACTGGATTCTAAGGGAGGGTTTTGGATTTTGACAGAACAATGGAATTGAAAATTTTGAG
Source organism: Dama dama (assembly GCF_033118175.1). Lineage (NCBI taxonomy): Eukaryota > Metazoa > Chordata > Mammalia > Artiodactyla > Cervidae > Dama > Dama dama. The sequence goes on from NC_083695.1 coordinate 26,886,666, forward strand.
GAAATCTTATACAGATCTTATTTTATCAGATCAACTTAAACAGGTATCTGGGTTATAATTTTGTGAAACTTAAAGCATGAGGCACTCTGAAACCTGAAAACAAACCAAAGTAAAGAGACAGATTCTATCTCTAGAATAATATAGTAAAAGCATCCAATTTGAACTTAAAAGGACACAGAAAACTACCTAAAAGGCTGAGAGTTGTGTAATCAGAAACAGAATATACGCTGCGCTAATCTATATAATAGTACAATAGGAAAATCAGATCCTGTAAAAAAATGATCAAATTGTAAAATCATATGCACATTCACAGGTATTTTAAAATTTAAAAGATGTATATGACCCTGGACTGAGAGTGTGGTAACCTACCCAATTTAGAATGCGACTAAATCTTCTACTGGAGTAGCTGTAGTTTAAATCGTCGTTGCTAATCTTTTTTTTTTTTTTTTTTTTTTCTGTTGTACCCTAAAGCCTATCTTTCAGGAAAGAACAAATAATGTAAGGGCTATTTTATTCAATATGAGTTATGGTGAAAGAAAACCCTGTGGCCTTGAGAAGCACAGAAATGTTAACATTTGAGAAGATCGAGATGATGGCTCTCATGTATTTGGAAGTGAACAATGTGAGGTGAATCTATACAAAATAAGTTGGAAAGATTGCCAGAATATATTGTAGAATAAAAAAAATCTCAGAATAATATGCACAGTGTATATATGTTAGAAAAAAACAAGCACATTATAATACTTGATATTTTCTCTGAGTATATATAAGTATATTGGAGGCTAGGAAAAAGTTTAAGTGCCATGACAATTGCTATCTCTGAAAAGAACTGGATTGGAATGGTGGTCAAATTTTTAATTTTTAAATTATAGCCTAATTGTGTATTACTTCTGAAATTGCAAACTAATTGAAAATAAAAATTCTTAAAAATTTTAAAAGAGGAAATGGCAATTATGAATCAAACATGTATTATTATTTTGGATTCTAGAAATTAATAAACTATTTTGGAATCATAACAGAAAGATATAATGTTCCCAGTATTTACCAGAATGAAGTATATCAAGTTTTTATATCAATTAACTTGAAAGATTTTAATTTTCCTATGTTGTTTCATCATTACAAATACGTTAAGTTAATATATGTCTTTTAAAAAATAAAGACATGTGACCTCAAAGTACCAGGGCACTCTTTTTTCAGTGAGCTTAGAAGTCAGAACACCCTGAGTATGAATCTTGCTCTTTCACCCACATTGAGAAAGTGATTTAAACTGCCTAAGACTGTATTTCATTCATGTAGAGTGGGGAAAATAAAACCTGTGCCTTTCATATAAGATTTTATATAATGTAGCTTTATAACTATTTTAAGAACTGGTGGGATAGGTGCCATCTCCATCTCCTTGTTACTATTATTTTTACCTTTATATGCACTACCGTCTACACCAGATGATCAGCACATCAAATACTACAAAGAAAGCTACACTTGCTACAACAGAAATCTCTGTATGTTACACAGATGTGTATCATATAGTCATTCATTCTACTATAAATATTTATTAATCATCTAATATAGTTCAAATTCTAAGCAAGACTTTGGTCATGCCTTACCAGGACATATAGGAAGTTTAAAAAATCTTAAGCAAGCCAAAGCATAAAACCAATAAGCTTGGAAAAAGTTTTCTCAGTTTTAATAAACATGATGTAATAAACCCTATTCATCATTCAAACACTCTGTATTCTGATGAGATAGATGCGATTTACATTCAAAACACTAAAAGTCTTACACCTATTCTCAAAGTGAAATTGCCTATCAAAAGAGATGTGGCTATGATTATAATCAAGTATTAACATTCTTCACAAAAACACACGCAGTGCTTCAAGTTGAGAACAGCAGAAGTAATAACCACAAAGCATAAATAATGTTTTCCAAGCAACTATATTATCAGTCTTCAGAGTGAGTGATAAAAATGGAACAAAATTTCTCCTTAAGATTATCAACAGAATATGCTACTGAGAGAACTCACAGGCTCTCCTTTGTCTGGTATATCCCTTACTATAATGTGTTTCCACTTAAATAACCTAAAGAATGGAACTTCAGATATTAAAAAATGTAAAAAGGCAAAATGTGAAAAATAAACTATAAATTAGCAAGATTATCAATAAATATTAGTAAATTATTAGTGTAAATTACAAATTTCACTACATATTCATTTATATAAAACCAAAATGTATATAACTCATATTCTATTGTATATTTGTTACAACAGAAGAATATTTTAGAAAGTCATTCAATATGCTTATTAAACAAATTAGATGTATGCATGCTACCTTAAATTTTTTCCTCTAAATTATAGGTGAAAAACACTTAAATAGCCCAATGAGTACTATGATGGTGGCTTTACCAGAACACCAATAAATATTTTCAATTATCTAATTAATTTCACCTGAGGTAGTAACCTCTTCTAGACATATTTCTGTCAAGAGTTCAACCATTCAGTCCATGCACCGCACCACATCATGGATTGTTTGCTTCAGCTTTTATCTGGTTATATCAATAATAAAATAAACCTTCAAAGATTCTTCTGTTTTCAAAATCTCTGTTTAAGAGCATTTTAACATAAGCACTTCCATGTTGTTTTCATTATACTACTGAATATAATATTGAATACATCTTAGTATATATTCTTAACAGAATATGCTAAGGCAACATGTTTCAATGAAGAAACAAGTTAAGTCTGTTATTATCTATTTGGAAATATGTGTTTACATGTTTGTTTTATATCTACCCATAGTCGGTTTTCAAGCCATGTGTAAAGAGAAAGTACTAATAATATATAAGCAATGATGATTACCTTATTCTTCTACACTGAACATACAGATAATACAGATAATTTTTATACACAATAATGTCACCAAGCATATAACATGCTCCAAAATTTTCAAGTAGTGTTAATTCTTAACTGTCTCAGTAATGTCATGTGTGTCCTACCTTCTATGTCCAAACTGATTGAAAACCTAACTGAATACAAGCTTGTAAAATTTAAACAAATATTTGAATAGTTCTTGCTTTGTGTAAGGTTCATGCCAGTTGTTATGTCTGTGGAGTTCTCCCAAAAAGCAATTTCATCAACAAAGGAGAGAAAAAGTACAGAGGGGGCAACTAGAAAAAATAAGTAATCCCATTTGTGCTCTATTTCTATTTGATTCCACCTTCCACTTCTGTCTATAATTGTGTCCTTTGGGAGAAATAACAGGTCAAGTACAAGTTCTGGATTCATGAGTGGACTGTACATAGTAGAACACAGAAGAATGAGCAGCCAGGTGGCACAGTCGTACTGAGTAATTGTAAAATTCTCAAAGTCATGTCTGCCCTAAAATCCCTTTTAAAAAGAGGAATAAGAATGTGGGACTAACTGAGAAAGTAGCATTGACATATATACATTACCAGGTGTAAAACAGACAGCTGGTGAGAAGTTGTTATATATCACAGACAGTTCAGTCTGGTGCTCTGTGATGACCTAGAGGGGTGGGACTGTGGGAGGGGAGGGGGGCTCAAGAGGGAAGAGATATATGTATAATTATGGCTGATTTGTGTGGTTGTATGGCAGAAACCAACACAACATTGTAAAGCAATTTTCCTCCAATTAAAAAATAAATTTAAAAAAGAAAGCGAAGGAAAAGAAGCAGCTTACTATAAGCTCTTGTGTCATGCACATTGGCAGTAATGAAACCAACCAGCTACTGAGTTTAATTATTCAGCATGACATTTAGATGATAAGAGAATCATTACAAAACTCCTTAACAATTCAGCCCCCAAATTCAGCTTTCACTATTATAGAACACTTTCAAAGGCTACTGGTTTTTCTATTATTATAAATGTTAGGTGTCTAATATGTCCCTCTCTGAATATTACAATATTCTCATAGCTTTGGTAAATAGATGAAGAACAACATTAAAAATAAAATTTAATGTTAAAAGAATACATCTACAAAACCAAACTATTTTTCAACTGAGTGAGTAAGTGAAAGTCGCTCAGTTGTGTCCAACTCTTTGCGATCCCATGGACTATACAGTCCATGGAATTCTCCAGGCCAGAATACTGGAGTGGGTAGCCATCCCCTTTCCCAGGGAATTTTCCCAATCCAGGGATTGAAACCAGGTCTCCCATATTGCAGGCGGATTCCTTACCAGATGAGCCACAAGATATTGATTTTATGCAGTGTGATATGCTGTTAAAGAGCATAAAGTTCAGTTCAGTTCAGTAGCTCATTCATGTCCTACTCTTTGCGATCCTATGGACTGCAGCACGCCAGGCTTCCCTGTCCATTGCCAATTCCCAGAGTTTACTCAAACTCATGTCTATTGAGTCGGTGATGCCATCCAGCCACCTCATGCTCTGTCGTCCCCTTCTCCTCCTGACTTCAATCCTCCTGAGAATCAGAGTCTTTTCGAATGAGTTAGTTCTTCACATCAGGTGGCCAAAGTATTGGAGTTTCAGCTTCAGCATCAGTCCTTCCAGTGAATATTCAGGACTGATCTCCTTCAGGATGGACTGGTTGGATCTCCTTGCAGTCCAAGGGACTCTCAAGAGTCTTCTCCAACACCACAGTTCAAAAGCATCAATTCTTTGGTGCTCAGCTTTCTTTATAGTCCTACTTGCACATCCATACATGACCACTGGAAAAACCACAGCCTTGATTAGATGGACCTTTGTTGGCAAAGTAATGTCTCTGCTTTTTAGTATGCTGTCTAGGTTGGTCATAACTTTTCTTCCAAGGAGCAAGTGTCTTTTAATTTCATGGCTGCAATCACCATCCACAGTGATTTTGGAGCCCCAAAAAATAGTCTATCACTATTTGTTTCCCAACCTATTTGCCATGAAGTAATGGGCCCCAATGCCATATTAGTTTTCTGAATGTTGAATTTTAAGCCAACATTTTCACTCTCTTCTTTCACTTTCATCAAGAGGCTCTTTGGTTGTTCTTTGCTTTCTGCCATAAGGGTGGTGTCATCTGCATATCTGAGGTTATTGATATTTCTCCCAGCAATCTTGATTCCAGCTTGTGCTTCAAAGAGCATAAATCTACATACTAAATTTAGCAATGCATAATGCCATGAAGAAAGATTCCATCATCAGGCTCCATTTGAAAGTTTTCTAGTCAGGTTGCCATAAAACACTAGTTTACCTTTATCAATGCTAAGCAAAATTGTGGTAACGTCTCTTTCTCCCTAAAAGTAATTGAATAGAAGGTCAAGGTCAGTGCTTGGAAGGATCACTTTATCTAAAGAGAGACTATCAGGGATATATATCAAGATAGCTAATGGGAAAGAAGTATCAGGTGTCAATGAAAACTAAATAAGTAAGAATGAATAGGAATATTTTTCTGTATGAGAATATTTTTCTGGATGAGAAATTACTAAATTTAAAGGTTTTTCAATTTAACTTAATTGTGACTATGCCTGCTCGTTTCATATTTGAAGATCCGGCAGGGAAAAAAATGTGATGAAGTTTCAAAATTGTCCTCAGTGATTCCATGAGTCAACAGGAAATGTAAACTCTTACAATTGATGAAAAGAGTAGAGCACCCAACAGTTCAAATTAAGGAGACTTTCAAAGTAAGGTAAGGCAATTGCTCCCCGAAAAGAGCACAAAGTTCCTTTAGGGTCAGGATCCTTGGTTGATGTCAGCACTGTGACTTTCCCGCTCTCTGGTAAACCGTAGTCTGTTTGCTAGAGGTAAAGTGACCGCTTCCTCCAAATCCTCTTATACTGAGGATCAGTCAGTGGGGTCTGCAGCAAGTCAGAACATTCATGCCTTCCCCAGCTCAAGCCACTCTTGCTGTTTCATTACCCCAAAATGCCCACTGATCGTGTATCAGATAGAGAATGATTTTCAGTCTACGGCCCCTTCCTCATTAATATCCCCAAGCCCAAAAGAGAGTCATGTATATACTTTTCATTCACCTTTTCAATGATAACTGTAACATAACACCATACACATTGCATCTTATTAATATTACATTTAAGCTCTATACTCAAATTAGAAATATTCAAATTTAGAAATTCTACAGTGTTAGAAAATGTCAAATAAAATAGACTATTCTCACTGCCTTCTGTATGATGTGTTAGTGTGATGTGCCTCATCTGTTTTTCATCAAGATGTCAGTTGCTTTCAACTGACGCATCTTCAATCTCTGGACCAGTTGCCTGATGGCTAAACCTGTTTACCACATCGCTGCATCTATCAACAGAATTCCAACTCTGTCTCTGGCCTCCCTCTGTCTCCATAATGCTGAGTCCATATACCAGGCCAAGAGTCACATGACCAAGTAATGTAAGAAGAAAAATATGGTCAGACTCATTCCAGGCATTGAAGAAGCCGCTATGCCTATCAATAAACAAGAATAATTGGCCTCCCTCAAAGCAACTTCACTTCTTCAAAACTCATGGCCATTGCAGGCTGCTTAACAAATATAACCTCTGGCAGCTGCATGACAGATCCATGCATCTGCACTTGGATACATATACACAGGCTGCTTTTCCATCTGTCGGATATGACATATGCCAGTTGATTTGCTTATAGTAGGCTTGGAGAAGAGTCAAAGAGACTGTTGGCAGGCACTTCATGTCTATTCGTTTCTCATTTTTTCCCTTTGCTCCAGGGCTTTTGGTCTTTCCTCTTTTGGATCCTGCCTACTAAATTATTTATTCAACTTCAAGTGGTCATTTGTCGCTAATAGAGCTAAGGTTTTGTGAACATATATGTTATACTTAATCCAAACTGCTTAGATGTCAGTCATCAACTTAAATTAGCAGACTTCATTTTAGTTGCAACTCTATCTTGAATTTCACATGTTAAAAGTGAGCTGGGATCAGGTAATGGGAACTTAGCAAAGTACAAGTTCATCTGAAAGTAGCCAAAGGATTTAGGCAGAACTATATAGTTGGGTGGCAGTAAGGGATTCAAAACAAAAATTCATAGCCTTTGTTAAAAATGTATTCAGGATTTCAAGATGGCAACTTCAGATGATTAAAATATATATGGTCAAATTTATTTAATTTAATAAATTTAAATAAATTTATTTTATTAAAATAAAACTTCCAAACATGGGGTCCCGTGTCACTGTGAAGGCTGTACACCCATGAAGACAGCCCCAGATCTATGGAAGAAAACATGAGATATTTTGCCATTTCTTTCAACCATTAAGCTACTTATTATAAAAACTAATATGTTGACAGTATTTTCTTCATAATCTATAGTATTTTCAACAAAAGTTTCTATTTAGAGTTTACAAAGTTTTTTTTTTTTTTTTCAACTGTTCTGAGAGAATAAGCTTTGAAATTCTACTCAGAGCATAAAGTTTAATGAGGTTTTGAAGTATAATTGCCTGCCACCTCTCTTGCCTTTCCAAATCCACTATAAATACTAAAATATGCAAACAAAGCTGGTAAATGATAAATCCATAGCTAACCTTGAACTTAGCAGTGAATCTTGAGCTTAGCAGTGAATACCTGCCACTAACAAAAGCTATAGGTGCCAAAGCCTATGAATAGCATGGCCATTGTACAATGTTCTCTGTGATAAAGCAGCAATCAACATCCTAAAGAGGAAAGCATGGCACTCTATTACGACCCACACCACTAACCAAGTTTTATCTAACTGTGTCCTAAAGACAAAAGACTAAAATTTTCCACCTTCCATATTTTTATTCAAGCAAAATCAGATTCCTATAAATTAAAACTGGAACTCACAAGACCAAACACAAATAAAATTATATTTTACTAAATTTTTAAAGATAAGAGCAGATCAGTAACTTCAGTTACTTCACATTTCTTTATCTCAGTTTATTCTCGGGATATCTCTCAAATAAACACCTATCCATTTTGAGCAAAGTGCTTTGTCCAACAGATTGACCATGTTAGATAGAAAAGTTGCTACATTTGGCAGAACTAAAAGTGACCATAATTGATCACTTTACATGGAAAATATAACATTCCAAAGACTTTGGGATAATCTGATTACTAATTGCATCTATAGCTATATGAAGAGGAAATCATGGGCATCTCTGCTAAAATAAAACCAGAGACTAGAGAATCTTCTGGACTTGGAATAATTTTAACTAATATTCTTTTAAAAATGGTTATGGAAATGTTAAATTATTTATTTCAGTTAACATACCATATTTACATGTTTTCAAATGATTCCCCTTCATAAGACTAACTGTAAAAAATATATTTGAATACAAAAGCTTTTAATAATTTATTTCTGGCTGTCTCCTCCACTTCATATCAGATCTTCCTTCTCCCAATTCAGTTCATCCCCCCTACTGAGGATATGATGCCATCATTCTTCCAGTCATAGATCTGTTTAATATCTAAGCCATCTTGGGCCATTTTCCATTCTCATCCTTTGTAGTCACTACAACTGTCAACTCTTCCTTCTTTATATCTATCTCTTCCCTTTCCATTTCAACTGCCCTAGTTTTAATCCTTATTATCTCTTACTCTAAATGTTAAAAAAAATCTTTTGATTCTTTTTGCCTCCAACCATCTAGTCCTACAAATTAATCTACACATGTGTGTTATGTTAGTCACTCAGTTATGTCCAACTCTTTGCGACCCCATTGACTATAGCCTGCCAGGCCCCTCTGTCCATGGAATTCTCCAGGCAAGAATACTGGAGGGGGTTGCCATTCCTGTCTCCAGGGGATCTTCTTGACCCAGGGATCAAACCCAGGTCTTCTGCACTGCAAGCTGATTCTTTACCATCTGAGCCACAGGGACCTACACATGACAACTGATTAACCGTCCCACAACATTTGTTTTATTTTCTCTCTTCAGTAATCAAATAATCATCATTTAATAAATTCCAAGTTTCTTAGCTTGATATTTGGTATGGTTCCTTCAAATTTAGTTTCTAAGCCAGATTGTCTACCAGTCTCCTGCTATAGACACTTTAACATAGTGTTTAAAAGCACAGGCTGGGAATTCCAATTTCATTACTGCAGAAAGGAGCAATATTATCCCTTTTTAAAAGAGGAAAATATGAACTTAAGAATGCAATTTCCCCTAGAAGAAAACAAACTTTTATTAAAAGAAAATTTTAAGGCAAATCTCTTAGAACCAAAAGCACTTTTTCTCCAAGATAAGTACTATGAAATGCCTTAATCACTGCTATTAAGAAAGCTGAATCTATAAGCTCTGAAACTAAAGTACATTGATTTACTGATTAATCAAACTGGCATGACATTTCCAAATAAGACTAACCTCAATTTTGTTCTACTATTCATCCTTAATGGTGTGTTCCTGTGAGGAGTTTTCTGCCACTCCACATAAAGATTCTCTTACTGGAAAACTATCTTTTTAAAGGATCCCTATATACACACCCAAAGTGTAAATCTGTATGTTTATTCAGGCATTGAAGTCTTGTTGTTTATAAACAACCATTGCTTTTACTCTGATACTTTTATAAAATGAATTTCCTCAAGAAGATTCTTAAAAAGGACTTTGTACAAGTATATTTCTGATAATTTTTAGGTTATATCACTAAATTGGCTAAGAAATTATAAAACCCTCATGGAAAACCTAGCAACTTCACCCAGATCAACAGGGATTAATTATGTGAGACTGAATGTATTGATAAATATTATTCATAACTTATGACTTTTTCTGTAATACATTGGTTTCACTCTTCATTTTCTACCAAAAAAAAAAAAAATCTTTCCTTTTACACTACAACCTATAACAAGTTGATAAAGTACACCTTTGTAAAGAAAGATGAAACATTTCATTTCCCTCTCTACCTGATCTTTCTAGAACTTGGCTTCTCCAGCTGGCTCACCTGTGAACTTGATGGTTTATTGCAACCAAATTAAAACTAGTTACACTAATCATTGTTTTACTATGCTTTCTCTTATTATTTTCAAATTATTTGTGCCTGTACCTCTCTCTGTTGGACTAGGACTTCATTAACATTGCTAACTGTATTACTTATATCCTATTTCATAAGATTGGTATCTCTTATGTTACCCAATGTGTAACCAGACCACTGACAAAATTAATGATGTTTAAACATATTAAGAGAGTTGATCATATATTTAACTCTACACAGAATATTGTAATAGTGCCACTCCAGATATGGGAAGAAACAACAAAGGAAAACACTCCCTAGATCATAATAGACTAGTAAGACAGGTGATCCAGAGAATTTTAGATTATCAACAAGGCCTGATCTAAAACTTAACACATTGAGTGGCCCATCAACAGAATCTTTATCTAATCTGGAAATAAGCCTTCCATGGTACAAAATCAGTCATGAAATGCCTCCCAAACATTGGTCAAATTTATGACCAAGAAGAGGCCCTGTGGATGAAGAATGTCACCTACCATATCAGTAAGTAAAGGATGCTGTAGCCATTAAGATATCAGTCACTGAAGCCACCCCCAGCCATGAACCCTGGGGGATTCACAGCAGCAAAAAGCAGGATACTGAGCTTAGGTAGTTATGGTGCATATCAAAGAATTGATTTCAATGAGCCCAAAGGTGCTAGAAAGTGAGGGAATGGAAAATGATATTCTATGCAAAACAAAAACAAAAAGAAAGCTGCATCAGCAATACCTGTATCAGACAAAACAGACTTTAAAAGAAAGACTGTAACGAGAGACAAAAAAGGCCATTACATTGTAATAAAAGAATCAATCTAACCAGAAGATATAACAATTATAAATACATATGCACCCAATATAGGAGCATCTAAACACACAAAGTGAATAACAGTATTAAGAAAGAAACTGATGGTGATAAGATAAAAGCAGAGGACTCTAGTACCCCACTTACATCAATGGACAGATATTCAGACAGAAAGTCAATACGAAAACAAATGTTTTTTATGTATTTATTCAATGATCTGAATACATACATAAAAAACATTTCATCCAAAAATTGCAGAATACACATTCCATCCAAAAATTGAAGAATACACACTCTTTTCAAGTAAATATGGAAGATTCTCCAGGATAGATCACATGCTAGGCCACAAGACATATCTCAGTAAATTAAAGAAGACTGAAATTATATCAAACATTTTTCCAAATGCAACCACATGAGACAAGAAAACTGCAAGAAGAAACTGAGAAAAAAATAAATATGTGAAGCCTAAACAGTATACTACTAAATAATTAATGGCATTGAAGAAAACAATGAGTAAATAAAAAAAAATCTCAAGACAAATTAAAATGGAAATACAATAGGCCAAATCTATGTAAAAGTACTAAGTAAAAGTACTTCTAGAAGAAAGCTTATGACAATAAAGGCCTAATCCACAAATCAACAAAAATCTCAAATAAATGATCTATATTTACACCAAAAAGAAGTAGAAAAAGGAAAACAAATAAGGATATAATAAAGATCAGAGCAGAAGTAAATGAAATAGAGACTAAAAAGAGGGACAATCAGTGAAACTAAAACCTGATTCTTTTAAAAAATAAATAAAATTGATAAATTTTTAGCCAGACTCATCAAGAGAAAAAGAGAGAGGACCCAAATAAATCAAATCAGAAATGAAAGAAGAGAAGTTACAAACAACACTGCAGAAACACAAAGAATCATAGAGGTCACTACAATTATATGCCAACAAATTGTAAAATCCAGAAAAAAACATATAACTTCCTAGAAACATATAATCTCCCAATACTTAATCAGGAAGAAATAAAAATATTAACAGAGCAATTACCAATAACAAACTTAAGTCAGTATCAAAAAACTATCAACAAACAAACCTTTAGAACCACAGGGCTTCATAGGAAAATACTACCAACCATTTAAAGAAGAGTCAACACCTAAGTTTCTCAAACTATTCCCAAAAAATTGCAAAATAATACTTCCAAATTCATGCAATGAGGTCAACATCAACCTGATATCAAGACCAGAAAAAGACACAACAACAACAACACAATTATAGGTGAATATCACTGATAAAGAAAGAAGTATAAATTTTCAATAAAATATTAGCAAATAATACATTAAAAGAATCATACACCATTATCAAGTGGGATTTATTCCAGGAATGAAAGAATCATTCAATATCTATAAATCCCTTGATGTGCTATGCCACACTAAAATACTGAAGAATAAAAATCATACAGTTATCTCAATAGATGCACAAAAAGCATTTTGACATATGTTCTGACATACATTTAGGATAAAAAATTGATGTAGAGTAAACATACATCAACATAATCTACATATGACCAACCCTCAGCCAACAACATACACAAATGTAAAAAGCTGGAAAGTTTTCCTCTAAGGTCAGGAATAAGACAAGGATACCCACTCTCATCACTTTTATAAAACATATGGTTGGAAATCTTAGTCACAGCAATCAGACAAGAAAAATAAATAAATAAAAGGAATCCAAACTGGAAAGAAAGAGGTAAAAATGACTCTACCAAAGGAAAACTATTAGATCTTACTAGATCTAATAGCAGGATACATAATTAATATACATACATCTGTTCCATTTCTATACACTGATGATGAGCTATCAGAAAGAAAAATTAAGAAAACAATCACACTTACAATTGCATTAAAAATAATACAATACCTGTGAAAATAAATTTAATCAAGGAAGTGAAAGATCTGTATCCTGAAAACTATAAAAAATAGATGAAAGAAATTAAATATGACACAAATAAATAGAAAGATATACCATGCTCATAGATTGGAAGAGAAATACTTTTTTTTTTTTTGAGAAATACTTTTTAAATGATAAAATCTACTCAAGGCGTTCCACAAATTAAATACCTTATATATCAAAACATTAACAGCTTCCTTCATAGAACTAGAACAAATAGTTCTAAAATTTGCCTGGAGCACATAAACTTCAAAGAGCCAAAGCAATCTTGTGACACAAGTACAAATCTAGAGAAATCATGCTCCCCAATTTCAAACTACATTGCAAAACTATAGTAATTTAAAAAAATGGCATTGGGATAAAACCAAGCATGTAGATTAATGGAGGACTTCCCTGATGGCTCAGTGGTAAAGAATCTGTCTTCAGTGCAGGAGATTCAGGAGACATGGATTCAATCCCGAGGTCTAGAAGATTCTCTGAAGGACGGCATGACAACCCACTCCAGTATTCTTGCCTGGAGAATCCCATGGACTGAGGAGCCTGGCAGGCTACAGTCCATAAAGTTGCAAAGAGTCAGACATGACTGAAGCAACTGAGTTTGCAGGCACTGATTAATGGAACTGGATAGAAAGCCCCCAAATATAACCATGATTATATTGCCAATTAATCTACAACAAAGGAGGTAAGAATATACAATTGGAAAGTGTCAGCCTCTTTAACAAATGGTGCTCGGAAAACTGCAACATGCAACAGAACCAAACTGGACTAATTTCTCACACCTTACACAGAGATAAACTCAAAATAGATTAGAGACTTAAATCTAAGACCTGAAACCATAAAACTCCTCTTTGATATCAATCTTAGCAAAAATTTTTTGGATCTGTCTCCCTAGGCAAGGAAAAAAGAAGCAAAAATGAACAAAGGCGGCTACATAAAACTAAAGCTTTCTCCATAAAGACAGAAATAGTTAACAAAATTAAAAAGTAGCTTACTAAATGGGAAAAGATATTCTTAAATGACATATCCAATAAGGGATAAGTAATCAAAATATACAAAGAATTCAAACAACTCAACATCAAAATAACAAACCCAATTAAAAACTGGCCAGAGGACCCCAATGTACATTTCTCCAAAGAAATCGTACAAATAACCAACAGACACATGAAAAGATGCTCAATATCACTAATCACCAGGGGAATGCAAATCAAAACCACAATGAGATACCACAGCACACCTCTCAGAATGGTTATAATCAAAAATACAGCAAGCGACAAATGTAGGCAAGGATGTGGAAAAAAGAGAACCCTAGTGCACTGTCAGTGAGGTGGTACATTAGTGTAGTCACCAAGGAAAACAGTATGGAGGTTTTTTAAAAAAATTAAAAGTAGACCTACTATAAATTAGGCAATTTTGCTTCTGGATATTTACCCAAATAAAACAAAATACTAATTCAAAGAGATACATGCACACCAACTTACACTGCAGCATTATTTACAATAGCCAAGATATGGAAATAAGTGTCTATCGACAGACGAATGGATAAAAGAGATGGAAGGGAAGAGATCAAGATGGCAGAGCAAAAGGACAAGGAGTTCACCTCCCCCACAAACACATCAAAAATATATCGACATTGTGTTGGTTCTTTATTGGACCGGAACCTGGTGGTCCGGAGTCAATGACGAGAAAGTGAAAGAAGAAAAGAGGCTAATATTCCCTGGGTTACGCAGCCGGCTTTCGTGCTCTAGGGAATCAGCCAGAAATAGATAAAGAGAAAGAGAGGAAGAGAAAGAAAGACACGGGGACCAAAGCTCTGATGGAGCAAAGGGGTTTTAATCAACATGGCACGGGCAAATATACTGTCTTCAGTTCAGTTCAGTTCAGTCGCTCAGTCCTGTCGGACTCTTTGCGACCCCATGAATCGCAGCACGCCAGGCCTCCCTGTCCATCACCAAATCCCGGAGTTTACTCAAACCCAGGTCCATCGGGTCGGTGATGCCATCCAGCCATCTCATCCTCTGTCATCCCCTTCTCCTCCTGCCCCCAATCCCTCCCAGCATCAGGGTCTTTTCCAATGAGTCAACTCTTTGAGTGAGGTGGCCAAAGTACTGGAGTTGCAGCTTCAGCATCAGTCCTTCCAATGAACACCCAGGACTGATCTCCTTTAGGATGAATTGGTTGGATCTCCTTGCAGTTCAAGGGACTCTCAAGAGTCTTCTCCAACAGCATAGTTCAAAAGCATCAATTTTTCGGTGCTCAGCTGTCTTCACAGTCCAACACTCACATCCATACATGACCACTGGAAAAATCATACCCTTGACCAGACGGACTTTTGTTGGCAAAGTAATGTCTCTGCTTTTTAATATGCTATCTAGGTTGGTCATAACTTTCCTTCCAAGGAGTAAGCGTCTTTTAATTTCATGGCTGCAATCACCATCTGCAGCGATTTTGGAGCCCCCAAAATTAAAGTCTGACACTGTTTCCACTGTCTCCTATCTATTTCCCATGAGGTGATGGGGTCAGATACCATGATCTTAGTTTCCTGAATGTTCAGCTTTAAGCCAACTTTTTCATTCTCCTCTTTCACTTTAATCAAGAGGCTTTTTAGTTCCTCTTCACTCTCTACCATAAGGGTGGTGTCATCTGCATATCTGAGGTTATTGATATTTCTCCTGGCAATCTTGATTCCCGCTTGTGCTTCTTCCAGCCCAGCATTTCTCATGATGTACTCTGCATATAAGTTAAAGAAGCAGAGTGACAATATACAGCCTTGACGTACTCCTTTTCCTATTGGGAACCAGTCTGTTGTTCCATGTTCATTTCTAACTGTTGCTTCCTGACCTGCATACAGGTTTCTCAAGAGGCAGGTCAGGTGGTCTGGTATTCCCATCTCTTTCAGAATTTTCCACAGTTTATTGTGATCAAGGTAGTTATTCTCAGCAAAGATAAAGTTTAAAATTCCAGACTTACAAAACATAAGGTGATCCCTATTAAAGAGAGAAGAGGGTACTTATCACCATAATGAGAAACTAAGAAAGGAAATGCCTGGATTCCTCTTAATTCCTCTCCTCTTAATTCCTGAATATTCAGGAATTGATAAGGGCCAGAGGGTTCCTGACAGATCCAAAACAGCACACAGGAAGCCTCTTGTTAAATGCTTCCTGACACATTTGGAACAATTTCATGGAAAACGAACTGGAAACTACAAAAGAACTCCTATAACCAAGGCTGAAACACACACAGTTACACAGCACTGGAAGAAAAGCATCAGGTCAGGACCTGTACATCTGGGAGGAGATTAAGAGGCAAAGAGACATCACAGGGGCAGATACTCACTTTGTGAAGTCAGCAAGTCAAGTCACAGACTGGGTGTTCTAGTTCTAGGGTCCTGCACATAATAAAAAAACCCATTGGCTGCTAACAGAATGGCTGGGACAGGTAGAAAGACTTATGAAACTAGATTCCACTCAGGAAGAGTGCATGGTCCTGACTTGCCTCCAGGCAGGGCAGGTCTGCCCTAGCAGCTGCCACTTCTCTATACTTCCCAGTTCAAGCCAAGCAAATTCCCTGGCCCAAATCACTCCACATCCTTCACCAGCTTTAGCTCTTCTACCACCAGCCACACCAACTACTAAGATAATAGTGGCCAGAATACCCTGGGGAAAAACAGGACTGGCATACACATCAATTGCAGCAGTCCCACAAAAGGCATTGGGCATACGAAGTCTACCTAAGAATGCTCTCACATAAGAACACCTCTTCAAGATCACAATAGATAAATGCTTCACCTATATTCATAGAGACAGAGAAAGTTAAGTAAAATGAAATGCAGAGGAACTACTCTCAACTGAAAGAGCAAGAGAAAACCCCTGAAAAAATAAATAATGAAACAGAAATAAGCAATTTATCAGACAAAGAGTTCAAAATATTGGTAATAAAAATGCAAACTGAATGAGGGAAGAAGATTAATCTCAACAAAAATGATTTTAACAAGGAACTAGAAAATATAAAGAACACAATATCAAAATAAAAAAGTAGAAGCAATAAGAAACAGACTAAGTGACACAGAATAACATATAAGCAATCTGTTAGGTAGAGTAACGGAAATCATCCAGGGAGAAGAGCAGGTGGAAAGACAAAAATATAGTAAGGATTGAAGGTCACTTAAATAAGCTAGTACATATATTAAAAGAAAAAAATGTAAAATCAACCATAATAAGCAATAAAAGGATAAGCAGGAAGACATAAAATATGACATCAAAGACAGAAAATATAGTTCAGTTTAGTGCAGTCACTCAATTTTGTGTGACTCTTTGCGACCCCGTGGACTGTAGCATGCCAGGCCTCCCTGTCCATCATGAACTCCCAGAGCTTGCTCAAACTCACATCCATCAAGTCGGTGATGCCATTCAACCATCTCATCCTCTGTCATCCCCTTCTCCTCCTGGCTTCAATCTTTCCCATCATCAGGGTCTTTTCCAATGAGTCAGTTCTTTGCATCAAGTGGCTAAAGTATTGGATAAGCTTTGCATCAGCTTCAGCATCAGTACTTCCAATGAATATTCAGGACTGATTTCCTTTAGGATTGACTGGTTGGATCTCCTTGCTGTCCAAGGGACTCTCAAGAGTCTTCTCCAACACCACATTTCAAAAGCACCATTTCTTCAGCACTCAGCTTTCTTTATAGTTCAACTCTCACACCCATACATGACTACTGGAAAAACCATAGCTTTGACTAGACAGACCTTTGTGGCAAAGCAATATCTCTGCTTTTTAACATGCTATCTAGATTGGTCATAGCTTTTTTTCCAAGGAGTAAGTGTCTTTTAATTTCATGGCTTCCAACACCATCTGCAGTGATTTAGGAGCCCAAAAGATAAAGTCTGTCCTTGTTTCAATTGTTCCCCCATCTATTTGCCATGAAGTGATGGGACCAAATGCCACGATCTTAGTTTTCTGAATGTTGAGTTTTAAGTCAACTTTTTCACTCTCATCTTTCACTTTCATCAAGAGGCTCTTTAGTTCTTCTTTACTTTCTTCCATAAGGTTGGTGTCATCTTTGTATCTAGGGTTATTGATATTTCTCTCTGCAATCTTGATTCCAGCTTGTGCTTCATTCAGCCTGGTATTTCCCATGATATACTCTGCACATAAGTTAAATAAGCAGGGTGACAACATATAACCTTGACGTACTCCTTTCCCAATTTGGAACCAGTCTGTTGTTCCATGTCAAATTCTAACTGTTGCTTCTTGACCTGCATACAGATTTCTCAGGAGACAGGTAAGGTGGTCTGGTATTCCCATCTCTTTCAGAATTTTCCACCGTTTGTTGTGATCTACACCATCATAGATGTAGATCAAAAGGCTTTGACATTGTCAATAAAGCAGAAGTAGATGGTTTTTCTGGAACTCTCTTGCTTTTTAGATGATCCAGTGTATGTTGGCAATTTGATCTCTGGTTCCTCTGCCTTTTCTAAATCCAGCTCGAAAATCTGTAAGTTCTCATTTTACATACTGTTGAAGCCTGGCTTGGAAAATTTTGAGCATTCCTTTGCTAGTGTGTGAGATGAGTGCAATTGTGTGGTATTTTGAACATTCTTTGGCATTGTCTTTCTTTGGGATTGGAATGAAAACTGACCTTACCTCTGGGATTGGCTATGGCCCAGTTTCTGCACTCATCTTCTCCTACGAGAACTCCAAAGTTACAACTCGCTGTTGAATAACCATCAGCAGGAGAATGGTGGATCCCACCAGAAAAAGATACCCCACATCCAAGGGCAAAGGAGAAGCCCCAGCAAGATGGTAAGAGGGGCTAAATCTCATTTAGAATCAAACCCCACACCCACGAGAGATGCTCAGAGGGCTCAGACAAAATCTTGTGCACTCCAGGAGACCCCATATAGACTGAGCCAGACCTGCCTTTGAGTGTTTGAGTGTCTCCTGCTATAGGCCAGCAGTGGCCTGCTGCTGGGGCAGAGGCTCTGGGTGTAGCAGTTCTGGGTGGGGCATAAGCCCTCTTGGAGGAGGTCGCCATTAACCCCACCATAGAGCTGCCGAGCAGATGACCCACAAACTGCAGAACAATTATACCAAATACATTCTCGCACTATTAAGAAAGTTCTGGGACCCACAACAGATTTCCCAACCTGGTGGTCTGGCAAAGGGCATGAGAAACCCCAGGGAGCCTGACATTGGAGGACAGCGGGATTTAATTACAGAACTTACACAGGATGGGGAAAAGACTCTTGGAGGGCACAAACAAAACCTGTGTGCACCAGGACCCAGGAGAAAGGAGCAGTGAGCCCACAGGAGACTGAGCCAGACTTGCCTGTGAGTGTGAAAGAGTCTCCAGCGGAGGCGTGGGTTGGCAGTGGCCTGCTGCAGGGTCGGGGGCACTGAGTGCGGTACTGCGTGCATGGGACCTTTTGAAGGAGGTTGCCATTATCTTCATCACCTCCACCATAGTTTGGTCTCAGAAAATGTAGACAGGGTGTAAGAAATGTAGATTTTTTTAGATATGTTGGAATTTAAATGACCATCAGTTTAAATCAAATAGATATAAATATGGGTCAATGTATATGAAGTCCATGATAACCACAAATCAAAAGCCTACAATATGTGCCATGGTATTGTCATGAAAATGGACTCATAGATCAATGGAACAGAATAGAGAGCCCATAAATAAACCCATGCACTTGCTAAGTTGCTTCAGTCATGTCCGATTCTTTGCTACCCTATGGACTGTAGCCCAGGCAGGCTCCTCTGTCCATGGGATTCTCCAGGCAAGAACACTGGAATTGGTTGCCATGCCCTCCACCAGGTGATCTTCCTGACCTGTGTCTCTTACGTTGCATCTCTTTCATCTCCTGCATTGGCAGTCGGGGTCTTTAGCACTAGTGCCACCTGGGAAGCCCAAATAAACCATGTAATTATGGTCAGTTAATACAAACACAGGAGGCAAGAATATAAAATAGAAAAAAGACAGTCTAACAAGAGAACTGGGAAATTTGGACAGCCACATGTAAAACAGAGAGATTAGAATGTTCCATTATGCACCACATACAAAATGCTTTAAAGACCTAAAGGCGAGGGTGGGATGTTTCAAGAGAACAGCATCGAAACATGTATATTATCTAGGGTGAAACAGATCACCAGCCCAGGCTGGATGCATGAGACAAGTGCTCGGGCCTGGTGCACTGGGAAGACCCAGAGGAATCAGGTGGAGAGGGAGATGAGAGGAGGGATCGGGATGGGGAATACATGTAAATCCATGGCTGATTCATGTCAATGTATGACAAAAACCACTACAATATTGTAAAGTAATTAGCCTCCAACTAATAAAAATAAATGTGAAAAAAAAAAAAAGACCTAAAGGAAAGACTGAATTCCATGAATCCCCTAGAAGTGAACACAGGCAAAACACTCTTACATACACCATAGCAATATTTTCTTGAATCAGTTTCTTGAGGCAAAAGAAATAACAGCAAAAATAAACAAATGGAACTACATCAAACTTAAAAGTTTTTGTACAGCAAAATAAACAATAGACAACATGAAAAGACAACACATCAAATGGTAGAAAATATTTGCAAATGATATGACTGGGAAGAGGTTAATACTCAAAACACACAACTAGTTCATAAAACTCAAAAAAGATCCAATCAGAAAAAGGGCAGAATACCCAGAGACCAAACAAGACATACAAATGGCTATAACAGGCACATGATAAGATGCTCAGCACCACAAATTATTAGAGAAATATATATCAAAACCACAAAGAGATATCACCTAACACCTGTCAGAATGGCTAATCAAAAAAGTCTATAAATCTAAAAATGTATAAACAAAAAGTCTCCAATAAAAAAATGTGGAGAAAAGGGATCTCTCATACACTTTAGTGAGAATGTGACTTGGTGCAGCCACTATGGAAAATGGTGTAGAGGTTCCTCAAAAACCTAAAACTAGAGTTGCTATATAATTTGGCAATTCCACTCCTTGTTATGTATATGGAACAAAGAAAACACTAATTCAAAAAGATACATGTGCCTCAATGTCCATAGTAGCACTATTTATAATAGCTAAGATATGAATGTAACCCAATGGCCCATCAACAGACAGCTGGAAGAAGAAGATGTGGTACATATAGATATATAATGGAATGTTACTCTGTCATAAGAAAGAATGAAATGCTGCCATTTGCAGTAGTGTGAACTGACCTAAAGAATATGATGCTTAGTAAAACAGGTTAGAAAAAGACAAATACTACATGATATCACTTATATGTGGGATCTAAAAAATAATACAAATGAATGTATGTATAAAATAGAAACACTCAAAGATATATAAAACAAACTTGTTATCAAGTAGAGAGAGAAGAGGAAGGGACAATTTGGGGCTATGAGATTAACAGATACAAAATGTTAGGTATAAAATAGATACGCAATAAGGTTATAATGTACAAAAAGGGATTAAAATCATTATCTTATATCCATAATGGAGTATATTCTGCAAAAAAGAAAAAATACTGAATCATTATGCTTACACCTGAAGCTAACATAATATTGTAAGTCAATTATACAATAAAAAAGAAAAATGTAAGAAAAAGGAGCTATGATTCATACATAAAATGGAATAGTACTCAAACATTAAAAATCACATCTGCCATTTACACCAACATGAATGGATGCGGAAGATATTATGCTAAGTGAAATAAGTCAGAGAAAAACAAATCCCATATGATCTCAGTTAAATGTGGAATCTAAAAAAAAAAAAAACCAAAACAAAAAGAGATACAATGTAAATCCATGGCTGATTCATGTCAATGTATGACAAAACCCACTACAATATTGTAAAGTAATTAGCCTCCAACTAATAAAAATAAATGAAAAAAAAAAAATAAAGAGATACAAAGAACAAATGAGTGGTTATCAGAAGGGAGAGAGTAGGGGTGAGGGAAACAGATGATGAAGATAAAGAAGTAAAAACCTGCAGGTATAAAATAAGTAAGCCACAGGAACATAATACACAGCGTAAGGAATACAGTAAATAGTATTGTAGTAACTTTGTAATGAGACAATGGTTACTAGAGAAATCATGGTGATCATTTCATAATGCATGCCAGTGTCAAATCACTATGTAGCAAACATAAAACTTACATAACAATGTGCATCAACTATATTTCAATTTAAAATAATAATAAAAATAAACAAGTAAATGTATAGAATAAAATGCCACTAGAAATACAAACAGAAAATGGAAATCCACTTTAATATGGGAGATTTGAACTCTAACCAATGAGGTAGAAATAAGAGTAAACATTAAGATAATTCATTTATTACAATTAAGAAGTTTAAGAAAATAAATTTTTAGAAGTCTCTATGAACAAAAGGAGAATGCACATTTTTTTTCAAATAGATAAACTATTTTTAAAAAACATGAATTAAGCTCCAAAATAATCCCTGAAGTTTTCCCCAAAAATTCCAAAAAGCTTTCCGAAATAAAACCTATATTTTATTACCAAAATTCAGTGAAATTAGATATTATTTTTAAAAGATGACAAAAACAAACCAAGTTTCAAAGCCAAGTTTAAATTTTTAAAATGTTCTTTTAAGACTCTTAGGCAAAAAAACAAAAGAAAAATACTAATTAAAATTTGTGCATATTTAGAAAAAAGTCACTTCAGATGTGTCCGACTTTTTGCAACCCATCAGGCACCTCTGTCCATGGGATTCTCTAGCAAGAATACAGGAGTGGGTTGCCACGCCCTCCTCCAGGGAATCTTCTGGACCAATGGATACAACCCACATCTCTTACATCTCCTGCATTGATAGGTGGGTTCTTTGCCTCTAGTGCCACCTGGGAAGCCCAAAGTAAATAGTACTGCTTCTCAAATATAATGTATCCAGAGAAGAATATGACACCATGAATAAATTTAAGACATTAAGAAAAAAATGGGGAAGACTAAAAATTAAATAAATGCACTCAAGATACAAAAGAACAACAAAATTCGGCTTTCCTAGTGGCTTAGTGGTAAAGAATTCTCTTCCCAATGCAGGAGACATGGGTTCTGTCCCTGGTCTGGGAAGATCCCATATGCTATGGGGCAACTAAGCCCATGTGCCACAATTACTGAGCCTGTGTTCTAGAGTCCAGGAGCCACTACTACTGAGCCTATGTCTGGAACTATTGAAGCTGGCATGCCATAGAGCCCATACTCTACAACAACTGCAACGAGAAGCAACTGCAATGAGAAGCCTGCAACCGCAGCTAGAGAAAAGCCCACACAGCAACAAAGACCCAGCACAGTCAAAAATAAAGTTAAAATAAAAGCAAAATTAACCTTCAAAAATTAAAAAGTAGAAGTTAATAATGATAAAAGCATAAATTAAATTTTAAAATAAACAGAAAACTTAATTAACAAAAGATATCTTTACAAATAATTAAGTAGGAAAAGTCAGAATTGTAATATTTGGACTAAAAAAAGTAGATGAAACATGTTCCTAATGTCATTCATTGTTCACTCTTTTCTACTTTGCACAATTTATTGAAGTTTTCTTTTTTGCCTTTGACCCATTTTTGTGTAGGTTCCATGAATATGTGGGCTTCCCTGGTGGCTCAGATGTAAAGTATCTGTCTGCCAATGCAGATCTGGGTTCAATCCCTGAGTCCTCTGTTCATGGGATTTCCCAGACAAGAAAACTGGAGTGGGTAATTATTTCCTTCTCCAGGTGATCTTCCCAAACCAGGGATTGAAAACACGTCTCCTGATTGGCAGGTGGATTCTTTACCACTGAGCAACTTGGAAAGCCAAATGAATAAACAACAAATAAACATAAAAACTGCTCTATTTGGCCTTCTAATAATATGCCTGAAAAGAACTTTCCTAAGCTAAATTTCAACCAACATTAAGTGTGAATTGTCCACTCCTATTACATAGTCTCTTTATTACTTCCTGTATTTATTCCCCCCCCTTTTTCTTATTATTATTTTCCACTAGGGAAATCCCTAATAACATGAAACTAACACTACATAGTACTAAATTTCATCCCACAGTAGTTTTCCTGGAGAGCACAACTTACGACCCATGAGTGAGGGTTTCAAGGAAGAATGCCGTGTTGAATTCTAATAGCTTGGTTTACATACATCTCCTAAATCAGCATGCAATTCTTAGAATCACAGACAATTTCTTCTACTTCTTTTCTAGTTCCATGAAGGATATGACAATGAGGGACTAGAGAAGAGGTAGCTAATAAAAGAGATTTTAATGACCCAGATAACCATGATACTGTGATCACTCACCTAGAGCCAGACATCCTAGAGTGTGAAGTCAAACCAGATCTGAAAGAGACACGTGCACCCCAATGTTCATTGCAGCACTGTTTATAATAGCCAGGACATGGAAGCAACCTAGATGCCCATCAGCAGATGAATGGATAAGGAAGCTGTGGTACATATACACCATGGAATATTACTCAGCCATTAAAAAGAATTCATTTGAACCAGTCCTAATGAGATGGATGAAGCTGGAGCCCCTTATACAGAGTGAAGTAAGCCAGAAAGATAAAGAACATTACAGCATACTGACACATGTATATGGAATTTAGAAAGGTGATAACGATAACCCTATATGCAGAACAGAAAAAGAGACACAGAAATACAGAACAGACTTTTGAACTTTGTGGGAGAATGTGAGGGTGGGATATTTCAAAAAAACAGCATGTATACTATCTATGGTGAAACAGATCACCAGCCCAGGTGGGATGCACGAGACAAGTGCTCCGGCCTGGTGCACTGGGAAGACCCAGAGGAATCGGGTGGAGAGGGAGGTGGGAGGGGGGATCGGGATTGGGAATACATGTAAATCCATGGCTGATTCATATCAATGTATGACAAAACCCACTGGAAAAAAAAAAAAAAAATGGACCTTTGGAAGGATCACTAAGAACAAAGCTAATGGAGATGATGGAATTCCAGTTGAGCTGTTTCAAATCCTAAAAGATGATGCTGTGAAAGTGCTGCACTCAATATGCCAGCAAATTTGGAAAACTTAGCAATCACCACAGGACTGGAAAAGGTCAGTTTTCATTCCAATCCCAAAGAAAATCAATGCCAAAGAATGTTCAAACTACCACATAATTGCACTCATTTCACATGCTAGCAAAGTAATGCTCAAAATTCTTCAAGCTAAGCTTTAACAGTACATGAACTGAGAAATTCTAAATGTTCAAGCTGGATTTAGAAAAGGCAGAGGAATAAGAAATCAAATTGCCAACATCCATTGCATCATAGAAAAAGCAACAGAGTTGCAGGAAAATATCTATTTCTGCTTTATTGACTATGCCAAAGCCTTTGACTATGTGGATCACAACCAACTGCAGAAAATTCTTCAAGAGATGGGAATACCAGTCACCATACCTGCCACCTGAGACACCTGTATGCAGGTCAAGAAGCAACAGTTCGTACCAGACATGGAACAATAGACTGGTTCAAAATTGGGAAAGGAGTATGTCAAGGCTGTATATTTGTACCCTGCTTATTCAATTTATATGCAGAGTACATCATGCAGAATGTCAGGCTAGATGAAGCACAAGCTAGAATCGAGACTGCCGGGAGAAATATCAATAACCTCAGATACGCAGATGACACCATCTTTATGGCAGAAAGTGAAGAACTAAAGAGCCTCTTGATGAAAGTTAAAGAGGAGAGTGAAAAATTTGGCTTAAAACTCAACATTCAGAAAACTAAGATCACGGCATCCAGTCCCATCACTTCACGGCAAATAGATGGGGAAACAGTTGAAACAGTGACAGACTTTATTTTGGGGGGCTCCAAAATCAATGCCAATGGTGACTGCAGCCATAAAATTAAAAGACACTTGCTCCTGGAAGAAAAGCTATGATCAACATAGTCAGCATATTAAAAAGCAGAGACATTACTTTGCTGACAAAGGTCCGTCTAGTCAAAGCTATGGTTTTTCCAGTAGCCATGTATGGATGTGAGATTTGGACTATAAAGAAGACTGAGTGCCAAAGAATTGAAGCTTTTGAACTGTGGTGTTGGAGAAGACTCTTGAGAGTCCACTGGACTCCAAAGCGATCAAACAAGTCAATCCTAAAGGAAATCAATCCTGAGTATTCATTGGAAGGACTGATTTTAAAGCTGAAGCTCCAATGTTTTGGCCACCTGATGTGAAGAGCTGTCTCGTTAGAACATACCCTGATGCTGGGAAAGACTGAAGGGAGGAGGAGAAGGGGATGACAGAGGATGAGATGGTTGGATGGCATCACTGACTCAATGGACATGAGTTTGATCAAGTTCAGGGACGTGGTACAGGTCAGGGAAGCCTGGCATGCTGCAATTCACAGGGTTGCAAAGAGCAAGGCATGACTGAGCCACTGAGCAACAACAAAGCTAACAAATATTGATGATCAACTGGCTGACATGAAACTCAAGATGCAAATACTTCGTAAGAACTTGTTTTAAAATTGTGCTCTAGATTGCAGGTTTACCTTTTTCAGGTTTTGGAAAATTGAAATAAAATCATAACTGTATCTAGCTCCTAGAAGTCATGTCTAAGTTTGATACCACATTCATGGAGTTATAAGATTGAACATTCTCAGTAATATCATGTACAGCATGTATCTAATAGTTCCAAGAGGCCAAGAGCAAGCAAGGTCTAGCAATCATTATTATCTACATATTTTAATTACAAGGTACTCAATCCCTTCCTTTTTTAATCATCATATATAAGAGATTTTGTTGTCCTATTCTTGGGTAATATTCATTAGATACATTAAAATCTGTCACCAGGTTCAAATGTCAGCTACTCATCTTTACAACAAATATTTATTAAACAATTACTATGTCCCCGGAACTGTGCTAAGAAGTGGGGAATATAAATAATAAGATATGATTCATCTACTCAAGAACTCGACATCTAATAGGGAAAAATAGGATAAACAAATGTATTAAAAACATATGCAAATATATTAAACTAATATATTAAACTCAAGGTCTAATTGAATTTCAACATTGGCCATCATTTGTCACAAGAGCTATTATTTAGAAAGGGCAGTTACTGAAGGGAGGTGGTCATGAGAAACAAGCTTAAGGTATGTCTTCTAATTCTTGTTTCTTTTCAACATAGACAAGTAATGCAACTTGACAGAAGAGTAGTTTGCTTCTTTAAAAAGGACATAAGACAAGTGCTTGGGGCTGGTGCACTGGGAAGACCCAGAGGGATGGGATGGGGAGGGAGGTGGGAGGCGGGATCGGGATGGGGAACACATGTAGATCCATGGCTGATTCATGTCAATGTATGGCAAAAACCACTACAATATTGTAAAGCAATTAGCCTCCAACTAATAAAAATAAATGAAAAAAAAAAGGACATAACAATTTCTAACCTATTTGCTCCACAAGGCAATTTGGTCCTAATATGAAAATATGTAAATAAACATGCTAAATAGTGCAAATGTAAGGTGATAGTATTAAGCCAGTACCTAGAACAATGCCTCATACAGACTAGATTTAACAAATATTTATTAAATTTAATGAGCATCTTGTAACATAACCTATTCGCAAATTTATCATCTTATTGTAATATATTTAATTAAATTTTAAGAACTACTTCATACACAAGAATATGAGTGAATAATAATAATAAAGCATCCATGAAACAATGGAGCTTATGAAAATGAATTGTGCCCAGTAACTTTAAAGCTCCTGATGTGGCTATGCACTCTCTCTCTCTACCCACTCCACTTTTACATTTTGCATTAAATATTCTCTCCTTCTCCTTATAACTTACCATATATGCCCATACCACTATATACATATAGGTAGATAGATATATGGTTTAGTTTTGCATGTCTCAACCTTTATATAAAGGGAAACATTTTGCATGGATTCTTACATGGCTGCTCTTTGTTAGGTAAAGCTTTATGATGTGGTATTCACTCATGTTACTATCTGTAGAGTTTCCCTTGTGACTCAGCTGGTAAAGAATCCACCTGCAATACAGGAGACCTTTGTTCGATCCCTGGGTTGGGAAGATCCCCTGGAGAAGGGAAAGGCTACTGACTCCAGTATTCTGGCCAGAAGAATTCCATGGACTATGGAGTACAATGGGGTCATAAAGAGTCGGACACAACTGAGCGACTTTCACTTTCACTTTCTTTTCATGATAATATGCACTGCTATAACTTATTCATTTTCATTCATTATACTCACATTTCTAATTTTAAGAGGAATAGTTTTAATGACTCAAATGTAAATATAAAGTTCACTATAAAAATTAATAGGAACCCTTTATTAAGTAAAGAAAATTTATTCTCTAACTTGCTAGAAGTTTCAAATAAACTATATTGAATTCTTCAAAAGTTTTCTATATCCTCTGAGATTAAAATATCTTTTTTTTCTCTTGGGTAAATAACATCTGTAGATATTCTAATGTTGAACTAGCATCACATTCCCAGAATAAATCTAACTTTATTATAATGAGTTTTTTATTGCTTAACAGTCTGCTTACAATTTAAGATTTCTGCATCCTTAGATTGGCATGTGAATTTTCTTCCTTGTCTTAACCATGAACTGTTGGTATTGATTTCACCAGCTTCATTTAGTGAATTGAAAAGCTGGTATTTCTTTTGTCGTTCTTAGGAAGTTATATTTACATATACCCAAAAGGATTTTTAGTACTCTTCATAAACATATTTGAGACTAGAGTTTGTTTTGGATAAAAACTGTTAACTACTAATTCAGTTCTTTAATGCACATTATCTATTCTTGAGTCAGTTCTGCTAAATTATGTTTTCCCAGAAATTTTTCTAAATTTCATCCAAATTTTCATTTTTATTAAGATAAAATTCTTCATATACTTATAGTTATGTTATATCCATATATAACATCCATCCAGAATGTTAGGTCCATGAATCAAGGTAAATTAGAAGTGGTCAAACAGGAGATAGCATGAGTGAACATTGACATTTTAGAAATCAGTGAACTAAAATGGGCTGAAATGGGCGAATTTAATTCAGATGACAATTACGTCTACTACAATGGGCAAGGATCCATTAGAAGAAATGGAACAGTCATCTTAGTCAACAAGGAGTGCAAAATGCAGTACTTAGGAGGTACAGTCTCAAAAACTACAGAGTGAGTTTCCAAGGCAAATCATTCAATATCACAATAATCCAAGTCTATGCCCCAACCACTAATGCTGAAGAAACTGAAGTTGAATGGTTCTATGATGACCTACAAGACTTTCTAGAACTAGCAACAAGAAATAAGTCCTTTTCATCACAAGGGACAGAAATGCTAAATTAGGAAGTCAAGAGATACTTGGAGTAACAGGCAAGTTTGGAGTAAAAAATGAAGCAGAGCTAAGGCTAACAATTTTGTGAAGAGAATGCACTGGACATAGCAAACACCCATTTCCAACAACACAAGAGACAACTCTGCACATGGACATAACCAGATGGTCAATACCGAAATCAGATTGATTATATTCCTTGCAGCCGAAGATGGAGAAGCTTTATATGGTCTGAGAAATAAGACCAGGAGCTGACTGTGGTTCAGATCATGAACTCTCATTGTAAAACTGAGACTTAAATTGAAGAAAGGAGGGAGAGCCACTAGACCATTCATGTATGACCTAAATCAAATCCCTTTCAATTATACAGTGGAAATGAAAAATAGATTCAAGGGATTAGATCTGATAGAGTGCCTGAAAAACTATGGACAGAGGTTCATAACATTGTACAGAAGGCAATGATCAAAACCATCCTCAAGAAAAAGAAATGCAAAAAGGCCAAATGGTTGTCTGGGGAGGTCTTACAAATAGCTGAGAAAAGAAGAGAAGTGAAAGCCAAAGGAGAAAAGGAAAGATACACTCATTTGAATGCAGAGTTCCAAAGAATAGCAAGGAGAGATAAGAAAGCCTTCCTAAATAAGCAATGCAAAGAAAGAGAGGAAAACAATAGAATGGAAAAGACTAGAAATCTCTTCAAGAAAATTAGAGATACCAAGGGAACACTTCATGCAAAGATGGGCATAATAAAGTACAGATAGGGTATGGATCTAACAGAAGAAAAAGAGATTAAGAGGTGGCAAGAATACACAGAAGAGCTGTACAAAACAGATCTTAATGACCCAGATAAACGTGATAGTGTGATTACTCACCTAGAGTGGGACATCCTGGAGTGCAAAGTCAAGTAGGCCTTAGTAAGCATCACTATGAACAAAGTTAGTGGAGGTGATCGAATACCAGCTGAGCTATTTCAAATCCTTAAAAATGACGCTGTGAAAGTGTTGCACTCAATATTCCAGCAAATTTGTGTAACTCAGCAGTGGCCACAGGACTGGAAAAGGTTAGTTTTCCTTCCAATCCAAAAGAAAGGCAATGCCAACGAATGTTCCAACTACCACACAATTGCACTCATCTCACACACTAGCAAAGTAATGCTCAAAAATTCTCCAAGCTAGGCTTCAACGACACATGAAACGAGAACTTCCAGATGTTCAAGCTGGATTTAGAAAAGGCAGAAGAATAAAAGATCAAATTGCCAATATCCATGGGATCATGAGAAAAGCAAGAGAATTCCAGAAAAACATCTACTTCTACTTCATTGACTATCCTAAAGCCTTTGAATGTGTGGATCACCACCAAATGGTGGAAAATTCTTCAAGAGATGGGAATACTAGACGACCTGACCGTCTCTTGAGAAATCTGTATGTAAGTTAAGAAACAGATGTTAGTACCAGACATGGAACAATGGACTGGTTTCAGATTGGGAAAGGAGTACATCAAGGATATATATTGTCACCCTGAATCATGTGAAATGCTGGTTTGGATGAAACAGAAGCTGGAATCAAGATTGCAGGAAGAAATATCAATAACTTCAGATATGCAGATGACATCACCCTTATGGCAAAAAGCAAAGAGGAGCTAAAGAGCCTCTTGATGAAAGTGAAAGAGGACAGTGAGAAAGCTGGCTTAAAACTCAACATTCAGAAAACGAAGATCATGACATCGGTACCACCACTTCATGGCAAATAGATGGGGAAACAGTGGAAATAGTGAGAGACTATATTCTTGGGCTCCAAAATCACTGCAGATGGTGACTGCCGCCATGAAATTAAAAGACGCTTGTTCCTTGGAAGAAATGCTATGACCAACCTAGATAGCTCTTAAAAAGCAGAGACATTACTTTGCCAACAAAGATCCATCTAGTCACATCTATGGTTTTTGCAGGTGTCATGTATGGTGAGAGTTGGACCATAAAGAAAGCTGAGCACTGAATAATTGAGGCTTTTGAACTGTGCTGTTGTAGAAGACTCTTGAGAGTCCCTTGGACTTCAAGGAGATCAAACCAGTCCATCCTAAAGGAAATCAGTCCTGAATATTCATTGGAAGGGCTGATGCTGAAGCTGAAGCTCCAATACTTTGGCCCAATGCCAAAGACCCCAATTCTGGAAAAGATCAAAGGCAGGTGGAAAAAGGAATGACAGAGGCTGAGATGGCTCGATAGCATCACCAATCTGATGGGCCTGAGTTTGTGCAAGCTCCGGTAGTTGGTGATGGACAGGGAAGTTTGCCTTGACAGTCCATGGGGTCACTGAGAGTTGGACACGACTGAGCAACTGAACTGAACTGAATCCTTCTTCCTAATATATCTCACCAGCAAGTCATCAATTTTATTAGTCTTTCCAAATAACATGCTTTTGTCTTTGTTGACCCTCACTATAGAATCTTTCTTTTGCTTGTGATGTAATCAAGTTATATTAATATATTCTATTCCTTTTAGGTTTCTTTACTGTTCTCTTGCAAGCTCAAATTGGAAACAGTTCATTAATGACATACTATGCATATAAGTTGAATAAACAGGGAGACAATATACAGTTTTGTCATACTCCTGTTTGATCTAGTCTGTGCTAAACTCCATCTGTTGATTTTTTTCCCATCCAATTGCATTATTCAGCTCTATGATTTGCTTATTTTTTCATCATTTTCTCTTTGTTAAAATTCTTACTTTGTTCATAAGTTGCTCTGCTAACCTCACTGAGCACCTTCCTAATCATTATTTTGGATTATCTGTTTGATATATCACAAATCTTTATTTCACTATAGTCCACTCCTGGAGAGTTTGTTCTTTTGTTTGGAACATAGTTCCTTGGTTTTTTTTCCCCCTTAACTATTTCTGTTGATTTCTATGAATTAGATAAAAGAGCCACCTCTCTAAGCTGAGGGACTGGTCTAAAGTAAGAGATGAACCCCAATAATCAGCCCATCCAGCTAATCTGGATGCTTCTCAAATTTCTGTGCTAGTCTAACTGGAAAAGCTGGGACACTAGATCTGTCATCAAACCCCTAACAGGAAGAAACGAGTAGCTGGGCTTTATCGCTGGCACCAGCCTGGGAAAGGAGTTGTGGAAAGAGGTTCAGGGCTCATTCAAAACTGCCACTTTGTTCTCTGTGGACCCCAAGAAACTAGAGAATATATGGCTGCACTGGCTCCCAGAGGCAGGCAAGTGAGAAACTAGATCTTCAGCCAGTAGTCAGAAGAGTCTACTATACTAGATGTGTAGTCCAGCTCCTTTCAGGAAGAAGATGGTGACTTGGTTTATTTCACTGGAGTAAGCCAGAAGAAAAGCCATGGAAAGTGCCCACACACAGGTTCAAAGTCCTAGGAGACTAGTGATTGCCTGTCTCATCAGTTCCCAAAGACAGCTGAGTTAGAATCCAGAATCTAGTCAGCAACTAGAAGAGTCATGTGCATTCTAATCCCTTCCAAGGAGAACTGGAAGCTGGGCTTTATTGCCTGCTCATTCTAAACTGAGTCAGTGGGAAGAGCTACATGAATCATTTGAGAACTAGCTTTTTGTTCTTTATGGCCCCAAAGGTCTAGCAAACACTGGGCTCCATCAGCTGCCAAACATAGACAAGCTAGTAGACAGTCCCTTGGATAACAGCCAGAAAAGTTGGAGTGCTAGATATGTGGCAAAATCTTTTGTCCTCAAGGAGAAGCTGAGAGATTCCTCTCAACTGTATGAGGTTGTGTTAAGAACGGAGTTTATGATGAGAGTGTGTTTCAGTTTTTCCTGACTCTTTTGAGGTGGGCATTTTCATAGTTGACCAACATGCAGGAATCTCTCAACTATTTTCTGGATTTCTCTCAGAGGCAACTGATAGATATGTAGTTGTTTACTCAGTGTGTTTATGGCTAGAGGGAAAAGTCAGGAGCCTCCTATTCTGCAATCTTGCTGTTGGTGGTGATGGTTTAATCACACAGTCATGTCCTACTCTTTGCAACCCCATGGACTGTAGCCCGCCAGACTCCTCTGTCCATGGGATTGGGTGGAGTGGGTTGCTACTGCAAGAAAGTTGGAATGGGTTGCCATTTCCTGCTCCAGGGCAATTTTGCTGAGAATAAAGCTAACCCTATTTTCTTTTTAAAATATTCTTTTTGCATTTGGTGTTCTTCAGTTTCATTACAATATGTATAAATATGGATTTCTTTCTATATATCTTGCCTGGAAATCATTGGAATTTTTAACTATGGATTTTGTTGTCTTCCATTAGTTCTAGGAAATTCTTAGGATTTGTTTTATACTTTTCTTCTTCTGTATCTCATATCAGATTATTTTAGATCTTGTCACACTATCCTCCATCTTAACTGTTTTCTTTAAATACCTTATTTTGTGTCTCTGTGGTGTATTGCAAATAGCTTCAAATACATCTTTCAGATCATTAATTTGCTATCTAATCTCTTGTTTTGCCTAACTATTGAATTTTCCACAATATGTTTGTCATTTTAGGTAGTTCTGTCTGATCAATTTTGATAGACTTTAGTTTCTTCATTATACTCCTCATACTGTACTGAGTAAATGAGAAAATAATATTTATTAAGCATACTAATTTACATTTATTATCTTACTATTTCAGCATCTGCAGTGTTTTCAGATCTGATTCTGCAGTTTGCTATTTCTACAAAATTTCATTCATGTATCTTGTTTATTTGTGTGTCTTGTGACAATTTATTTTCCTTGAACTTGGATGAGAATATTTTGTGGACTGAGAGTATGGTGCAGAGAGAATTTGAGCTTACTTCTGACAGTTACTTCCATGTATTACCAAAACAGGATCCTTTACATTTTCAGCTGGTTTTAGAGGCTATACGGATAATATAACTTTTGACTCAAAGTCCAGATAAGAATAGACCTAGAAAATTTCCAAGACATTTTGTATTTTTTTTTTTCCTGAACCACCTAGGGCCAAATTAAGCCAGTCAAGCTTTCCTACTACCTACTGCTGTAGAGGCTAGTGTTGTTGTTGTTTATCCAGTGAGGTGGTCAAATAAAAGGATTCTCAGATTCTTGAAAGGGTCTCATGTGCCTTTTCAGCTAACAGGCTTTGTCTTTTGTCCTCAGTTCATGATCTTTCAAAATCCAAGTTACAGGCAATAATGCAAAAGAAATTCCCTGTATTGCATATCACAATGCAGGTGCTGGCTTGCTAGTTTGGATTTCTGCTCTTAGCACCTGGCTGGCCCCAGGAAATTTCCCTAATTCACCCATCAGATTATCCACATAGTTAAGAATGTTTTATCCATTAATTTTAGTTCTTCTAGTTCACCATATCCCTAAAACTCAAATGATGTTTTCATATTAAATTGCTTCTAGATATTACTGATGCCTATTTTTCTTTAGCTCCTAAATACTAATTTGATTAATAGAGGTCCTGTTTTCTCTCTCAGATAAAAATATAAGAATACAAGATCTACATATCTCAGAATTATTACTCTCAGTAAAAGGCAGCATAGCCTGGCAGTTACATGGAACATAAACTAAGGCAAGAAAGCTACTGGGAAAAGATTTTTTTCTCTTTGGGCTCTCTTATGACAGAAAGGAATCTGAGCAGCATATCATCCAGATATTTTTCCCTATGGTTTTCTTCACTATAAATTTTCAGCCCAGTTAAAAGTTAGGCAAAATAAAGTACATACTCCAACAACATACATTACAAGTTGGAGAAAAGTGCAAAAATGGGGATAAGGAGAAAATGCTTCTCATTCCAATATTGCAAAATGACAGGCACTATTTCTATACTCATTATTTCCTTCATTCTTTCATTGATATTTACCTAACATTTACTATGTATACAGCATTGTTCCAGGTGTTGGGGATACAGCACTGAATAAAGGAATATATGAATGATGACACATAAATGAATACAAAGAAAAAAGATAAGAATACAAACGGTGACAGCTCTTTGAAAATGAGACAATACTACAAAACTCCTTTGTTATTATCATCTTTATCACAAGAGAATCTGGATAATTCTGTGGATTATGATTATAAAAGTTGTTTTCCTTACACACAAGAGCAAATACACCTTAGTAGACTTGAAGGTTCAAAGCAATTTCCACTGGCAAAGTTTCTGACTTAAAATATATTCAAAATTCTGTTAATCTACAATTGGACCCTTCTCAATTCTCATTCAGTCATAAATGCAGAAATAACACTCTATAATTCACATTAGCTTTTCCAATAAATTAATCGGTTTAGCTGAGACAGTGTTCTAATTCAGCTTCTACTTTCTCCAACAGTAAATCTCAGGTTTCATTTCCGCAACCAGCTATGGACCAGAATGAAAGATTTAACGAAGCTTCAGCTTGGTAGTTGTTGAGTAAGCACTCTGATACATTTCTACACTATAAACATTAATGAGACTTACTCCCAACAGAGTATTTACTACATCAATTTATTTCATAGTATTATGTTTGCAGAAGCAAGATAGAGCAAAGGTTGTTTTGGATCCTTTACCAATACCGCTTCCTGTAAATAAAGAAAAGTGCAACCATTTAATTTACGAAATCATTTTAAAAGGCTAAATGCTCAATAAATTCTGCTTTATCTAGTTCAGACAGCCTCAGAAGCTATTTATAACTTGGGTATAAAATGTATATAAAATTGAAGCACTTTTATACCAGCTTTCTGTCCCTAACTTTGGCTGGAACTGAATTTCAAAGGTTGTTGAGACAGTATTGGGATTTCTGGGCAATATATTTGAAATTCCATCCTGTCCTGATAAGGGAGTCAGCCACTTATCTTATGAAAAGGAAGTCTCTATTACTATGTGTATGCCCACTCTCATCCAAGCTACACACACACACACACACACACACACACTACTTTTTCCTTTTCTCCAACCACTGCCATTTCTTGCCTATCACTTTCAACTAAAGCGAGAAAAGAGAAGCACCTGAAGGAAGACAACTTCAAAATCTTCTGCCTTCTTCTATAACCCTAATATCGAAAAAAGTATCTGGGATAACCTGAACCTCTTACACAAGCATCCCCTGACACAATTCTGTTTAGTACTATGAAAAATATGATACGCAATCCTATCTGTCCACTCTTGCAAATTTCACCTCACCATTCTAGTCACTCCCCATATACAGACTATTTCTACTTAAGTAACACAAGTACCCAGAAAATAAATTTTCAATAAAAAGTTATGCCATCTTTGGGGCTAAGTTACATTTATAATTTTTCTGATGGCTCCAATAAACTAAGAATTGTAGGATAAATTTTGTTGAATTTCAATTAAGCACATTAATCTCTACCTGTGAGAATTCAGTATAACACAGAAGTTAGAAATATCTTCCAAAGTCAGACAGACTAGATCCTGATTACTACCACTCACTAGCCTTCTGATTTGGAAAAGATTAATATAAATCTGTTTTATTTTCTGTAAAACAACAACAACAACAACAAAAACCCACTTCTATGGTTTGTTGTTATTTAGTGGGTAAGCTGAGTCCAACCCTTTGCAACCCCATAGACTGTAGCCCACCAGCTCCTCTGTTCATGGGATTTTCCAGGCAAGAACACTGAAATGGGTTGCCATATCCTTCCCCAGGAGATCTTCCAGACCTAGAGAGTGAACCCTACATTCTACATGTCTCCTACAATGCAGGCAGATTCTTTACCACTAAGCCACCTGGGAAGCCCCCACTTATATGGACACTTGTAACAAGTGATAAATTTATCTTAGATGTTTAGCTATCAAAAAACGCTACATATTGTTATATGGGGGATCTAACGTTCTGCTAGTATCACTGGTATAAAATTAGTTAAAAACATAACCTTGCCTACAGGGTATTTTTCAATCTTATTGAGAAGAAAAAACACTCATCTAATAGACAAGTTTACCAAGTACTCATTACACAGGGCAAACATTTAGATGATTGGATATTATTAAAGAATCATCATTATTTTTCCACCTTATCTAGACACACAGGTTCTAAAATTTTCACACAAATGCTAATAATTGGGAACTTAATAGATTTTTTTCATTGATGCCAATAATTAGGAATCTAATAATATTAGATTAGAAATGAAAATGTCTGTTTAAGATGTGTGACTAAAGTAAAAGCATATGGAAAGGTTATTTTAAACTTAAATGAATTATATATCTAATAAGTTTATTGTGAAAGTAATAATGTTAAGAGCAACACAAGAATTACAGGCTATGTGCTTTTTTTTAAGTTATCAGTAAAACTTTAGTAATTTTAACTGTGCTTTTTTTTTTCATTATGGAAGTATCTGCTTCCAAATAGTCCCCTCCACCACTAATAATGAAAGCTAAAATCTACTGAGAACTTATTATATGCCAGTCACTGCTGTGATCATTTTTACATGTATTATTATTCACTGAGTCAGACAACACTAAGATATAGGTCCTATTATTATTATTCTCAATTTATAGGTAAGAAAATTAGAAAATTAAGAGTTGAATAAAATAGCTTACTTAAGATTGCATGGGCAGTAACCACCACAGCTGAGATAGGAACCCAGACACTTGGTCTCCTGAACTCTTATCTTTAAGCATTATATAGAATTGTCTCCCATTACACAAGTACATATCTGACTTGGATAACCAATGATCTTTGACATTATACTGGAATGTCTGAGAAATATCTCAGCTCAACATTTTTAAAACTAAGTTGCTGATCTTCCTCTCAAAACTGACTTCACCCATGTCTTCCCCATCATAATCGATAAAAACTCATCCAATTGCTCAAGCCAAAAAACAAACAACAACGAAAACCTCATAATTATCTGTGGGAGGAACAGAGATGTACTGCCCATGTCTCCCTTCCAGGTAGGACTTGCTGCCTAGCTGTGGAGACTGGGACCAGCAAATGTCCCTGGCTGTCAGTTCCTTCAGGATCTGCCTCAGCTATAGAGAGGTGACCCTACTCCCCATGTCTGCAGGTCAAACCCTTTCCAGGGCAGGGTGACCTGCCTCCAGTGACTGAAAGAGGCCTGACTATTTTTGCCCGACAAGATACACTTGAGGTTAAGACTCTCACCAGAGCTCCCTGCTCACTAGTTCAGCTTTGGAGGTCCAGCTCACAGGTAGACTTCATCCTCTACTCAGTCCTGCTCCCTTCCTCTTCCTTCCTAGACGTTAATTCCTAATAACACGTTGTATCCCAAACTCTGTCTAGTGTGTGCTTCTAGAGGATCTAAACTGCAACACCAGCCATGACTCTTCCCTTTCTTTCACACCCTACAACTAACTTGAACTGTCAAATCCAGCTGGCTCTTCTTGCAAAATTTAGCCTCAATATTCACTAGCCACCCTAGCCCAGACTAAAATGTAAAGAGGTCATGAGAGCAGTGCTCAATTATACCCCAAACAGAAAGAACAGTTCAATAATAAGTATTCTTGGAATGAATAAATTCTATATTTCATAAATTGATCTGTGTAAAATAAAGTCATGTCAATCGAATTAACCATCACAATTTAAATTCATTGACGTCCTTGGAAGAGATGTAAAGGAATCAGAAGTCTATGGATAGAATGTGGTTGTTGTTCAGTCACTCAGTCGTGTCACCTCTTTTGCGACCCCGTGGACTGTAATCCTCCAGGCTCTTCTGTCCAGGGAATTTCCCAAGCAAGAATACTGGAATGGGTTGGCATTTCCTACTTCAGAGGATCTTCTCGACCCAGGGATTGAACCCATGTCTCCTGCATTGCAGGCAGATTCTTTCCCACTGAGCCACCCACGAAACCCACTGGTAGAATGCTGCTGCTGCTGCTAAGTCGCTTCAGTCGTGTCCGACTCTGTGTGACCCCATAGAAGGCAGTCCACCAGGCTCCTCTGTCCCTGGGATTCTCCAGGCAAGAACACTGGAGTGGGTTGCCACTTCCTTCTCCAGTGCATGCATGCTTGCTATGTCACTTCAGTCATGTCTGACTCTGTGAGACCCCATAGATGGCAGCCCACCAAGCTCCTCAGTCCACAGGATTCTCTAGGCAAGAATACTGGAGTGGGTTGCCATTTCCTTCTCCTCACTGGTAGAATATCTACCTGCTAATAAGTTCACTGGAAAACACAGACAATGATTGAGACTGAGTAGGATTTTTATTTACTCATGCTCTGAACTCCAACCCAAGCATCTTAAAACACACATATTTAATTATTTTCATACTGGCATATCAAATCACATTTTAATTTTCTCTCAACTTACCTCAAGCTCATCAAGGGCACTTCCCAGTGTTGCTGCCTGAGGCTCTGGTGGGGCTAACATGTTCTGGATGCCCTGTGAAGCATTTGAAATTACTTTGAGGGCATTCTGAATTTCTCCACAAACTGTGTCCTTGCTAGCTTTAAGGGATGCAACGTCAGAATGTTCCAAACAAGCTGAACAAATTGAATGCAGTATGGGGGAGTTCTCCTTCAATGAGGCCCGGGCACCTGCAATTTCATCCCTCTGATTTGGAGATTTTAGGTCCTGAGGAGAGAAATAAAAAGAGAGGTTATGGAAGAAAGATTTATACAAAGAAGCTCCATTTTTCTGCCAATACAAACAAAAAGATAATAGATACTAGGAAGTCATAACTATAAGTTAAACTTAAGGGCATAAATTATTTCTACACTCTTGATTATGTTAAAAGTTCTATAATGCTTACCAATTAGAAAATAAAGAACACAATGGTACAGATGTGCAATAACTTTGTGTCAGCCATATACTTATGTCAGAATACTCTGGCCTTTACATTATTAACTGAATTATAAGAGGGCTTCAATTCCAAGGATGCTGATTACCTATTTGCCTACACATGATACTTCCATTTAATCTTTTTGTTAAAACTAAACCAGTTAAGAATACTAAATTAAACCTCCCATCATTCAGCTATCGTTCATTCTTTTTCAGAAATACTTGCTAATAAATTAATCTTGGATCTTTCTTTCTTCAACATTTATTCAACACATAGTTATTGAGCATTTAGTATATGCTAGCTCTTGGGGCTTCCCTGGTAGCTCAGATGGTAAAGCATCTGCCTACAATGTGGGAGACCCAGGTTCGATCCCTGGGTTGGGAAGATCCCCTGGTGAAGGAAATGGCAACCCACTCCAGTATTCATGCTTGGAAAATCCCATGGACCGAGGAGCCTGGGGAGCTACAGTCCATGGGGTCACAAAGAGTCAGACACGACTGAGCTACTTCAGCTCAGCTCAGCCCTTGTGCTTAGATGTCAAGTGCACAGAAGGGAATAATCCTACAGGGACCTTGTTCTCCTGAGGCTTATATTCTTGTTTGAGGGAAAGGGGACCGAAAGCAAATGGTAAACTATGTAAAGAAATACATAAGACAATCTCAGGTAACGATAAATTCCATCAAGAAAACACAAAAGTGAGTGTCAGCAACTGACAAGAAGAGAAGCTAGTTTAGCTTGGGTGGTCAGAGGAGATAATTCCTCAGAGATGACATTTGCAATAAATATAAATAAAAAGCATTTCAAACAGTGGGAGGATTGGAAAGAGAAAGTCCTATGTAAGTGATAGTGGATCAAAACCAACTCAAACCTACAGGAAAAATCCCTGGCAAGTACTATCTTAGCCAAGAGATGAACGTTGACCTCAAATGATCTCACAAAGATATCGAGTGATTCTTGATATGTTATGACAAGATGACTACTTCACCTGCCCGGAATTCTCTCCAAAGCCCATAGTCTCAATCTAATCATGAAAAAACAACAACAAACAAAACCAGATTGGGGAAAATCCTGCATGATATCTGGACAGTACTCCTGATTAAGGTCCCAGAAAACAAAGAGACTGACTGAGGAACTATCACAGAGCAGAGAAAACTGGAGCGACATGACAAGTAAATGCAACACAGAACCCTGGATCAGATCCCGGAACAGAAGGAAGACATTAAGGGAAAAAGTGATGAATTCCAAATAAAGTCCAGAGTTTAGTTAACAGTAATTCATCAATGTTTGCTCATTGTGGCAAATGTAAGACATTAACAGTGCAGGAAATCAGAAGAGTAGATCAGAAATTTCTGTATTATCTTTGCAACTTTCCCAGAAATCTAAAATTATTAATATAAAATAAAAAGTGTACTTTAAAGAAAACTAACTCAAGTGAACTGAACAATAATTTATGCATTCCACACATAATATCTCATGTAATACTTATAAAAACTCATGGTAGCTATTATTCCTCTTTTTAAGATGAGAAAACTGGCTTCCTGCAAGAGTGACATCTCCAGGATCTTACGCATTAACTTTCCACGATTTGTTGCACAGTGATTTGTATTTATTGCCTGAAATGTAGTAATACCTTTAAAAAGTTTGGAAACTCAGAATTAGGGGTAGAAAAAATCATAAATTATACATTTAATTTTTATCTGACATACCCCCAAATTTTATCTTTCAGAAAGTTAGGTATGGTATGGGTTCCTGCGCCAACTGACTGAGCTAAATGTAGCATTTCTTGCATTGTAACACAAGTCAGTGTGACTGCTAAGACATGATCTTAACAGCTTCTTGCAAGGAAAGGATTTCTCTCATTTGCTATTATACAAGGATGAGGATTGTGTTTTTTTGCTTTTTTTTCCCCCAATTATTTTTATTAGTTGGAGGCTAATTACTTTACAATATTGTAGTGGTTTTTGCCATACATTGACATGAATCAGCCATGGATTTACATGTGTTCCCCATCCTGATCCCCCTCCCACCTCCCTCCCCATCCCACCCCTCTGGGTCATCCCAGTGCACCAGCCCCGAGCACTTGTCTCATGCATCCAACCTGGACTGGCGACCTGTTTCACACTTGATAATATACATGTTTTGATGCTGTTCTCTCAGATCATCCCACCCTCACCTTCTCCCATAGAGTCCAAAAGTCTGTTCTATACATCTGTGTCTCTTTTTCTGTCTAGGATATAGGGTTATCATTACCATCTTTCTAAATTCTATATATATATGCATTAGTATACTGTATTGGTGTTTATCTTTCTGGCTTACTTCACTCTGTATTTTATCTCCAGTTTTATCCGTCTCATTAGAACTGATTCAAATGAATTCTTTTTAATGGCTGAGTAATATTCCATGGTGTATATGTACCACAGCTTCCTTACCCATTCATCTGGTGATGAGCATCTAGGTTGCTTCCATGTCCTGGCTATTATAAACAGTGCTGCGATGAACATTGGGGTGCACATGTCTCTTTCAGATCTGGTTTCCTCAGTGTGTATGCCCAGGAGTGGAATTGCTGGGTCATATGTATTATACAATGACTTATAGTTTATAAAGTGTTTCTGGAGAGTATCTCACTGATCATCACAACACCCCTTGAGGCAGTTAGGCTGGTGTTATCAGCCCCATTTTAACTAAATAGATATTTAGTATTGGGAGATTAAAAAGCTGGCAGAAGAACTGAGATGTAAACTTAAATCTTCTGATTGCAAATCCCATGACTAATTCACAAGACTCCTCTACCTTGGAATAATGCTGCCTGAGGCTAATAAATGGCTGCACTACTATATTTTTAGCTCCTTCTTTTCTCAAAATAAAGGCTGTCTGCTACTTCAGGTGGGCTTTGAGAGAGAGTAAACTTTTTACAAGATGCAGGGAGGACAGTTAGAAGTAGCTGTCAACTCACTGTTCATACTCATTAATTACCCCAGAAAA
Source organism: Dama dama (assembly GCF_033118175.1). NCBI lineage: Eukaryota > Metazoa > Chordata > Mammalia > Artiodactyla > Cervidae > Dama > Dama dama. The sequence continues at coordinate 26,929,289 of NC_083695.1, forward strand.
GACACTGCATGATTTTCTTGACTTGCTATGATTTCCCCTCTAGATTTCTGGTCTGGGTTCTAGTTTCAGCTCTGTCATTAGTACTAAGCTGGGCAAGTCTACTTATCAGTGTCTGTGTTTCCATCTGTAAAAATGAGGATAACTGTACTCCTGCCAACCTGGTAAGGGGATTCAGTAAGTAGCATAATAGAATTGGAATATGCTTGTAAAGTAGTAGAGAATTACAGAAAAAGTTCAGAAATATTTTATTCCTAAAATTTATCAAACTTGGGGCACTGTTTTTGTTCTGTAATAGTCTTAGTGATTTTCATATTCCCAACAGTTTTGTACAACTGTGTGTGTGTGTGTGTGTGTGTGTGTGTGTGTGTGTGCGCGCGCGCACGCGCGCGCGTGCATGCGCTCTGTCATTCAGTCATGTCCAGTTCTTTGCGACTCCAAGAACTGTAGCCTGCCAGGTTCCTCTATCCAAGGAGTTTTCCAGGCAAGAATACTGGAGTGGATTGCCATTTCCTACTCCAGGGACTCTTCCCAGCCCAAGGATCAAATCCACATCTCTTGTTTCTCCTACATTAGCAGGTGGCTTCTTTATCTACATTTATCTCAATGTGACTTAGAGGAAAAATAATTTAATGTTTAAAAAGGATGTACACTCCTCCAAAGAATAATGACACCGTGTATAAATATTCAGAAAGAACTGAAGAAAATTCTCTGCATATTACAGTATAGCTATAACTATATAACTTCTTCTGAAATGAACTGCACATTATACTTCTCTATTTAGAATGACAAGGTCAATGTTTATGTAGTTTCTGGAAGATGAAAGTCGGTGAACATGTATTATTACAAAGAAGGATAAAGTTAAAACATTATTCCTTTTACTCTGTTAGTAGCTATATATATATATATATATATATATATATATATTACTGCTAATTTTGTTAACTTTTATGCTCTAGGAACTTTGAAGTTTTAAAAATTGTAATATATTTTGGCTTTTGAGCCTATGCCTTGTTATCTCTGCCCAAAGCAATTACAGAATTCTTAATGAGCACTGATAGCCTAAATGGCAAGCCAACAAAGCTTGTTAGAAAAGTTCAGTGAATGTAACAAAAATATCATATTATGGCAGCAGGTGGAAAAAGAAGGCAGTTTATAGATTTTAGGAATAAAAAATTGAGAAGACAAGGTTATTTCTCCTAAAAGACACCCCAAAGGATAAATTTAATCTAGTAAATAAGCACACAAATAAAAGGACAGCTAATGAATGTCACACTTCTAAACAAAAGTTGTGGCTCTTTTGTTTTAGCAATCATACCAAAAGTTGTCTATTTATACTTAATTTTTTTTCAGATTTATTTTTTTTCCATTTATTTTTATTGGTTATTATTAAATTTAAAACCAGGTCAAAATAGGAATTAAATGGTACGGTCATTTAGGGATTTCTCTGGATGAAGAATTGTAAAGAATTGCATCTTGAGGACTGGTACTTATTTAATATCTTTCTTAATGCTCCAGAAGAAAAAGCTTACATGAGATTTCCAAGTTAAGAAGACATTAAATGCTTCCAGCTGATGAAGAAATACACAGATGGGACTTAAAAAGAAGACCTTACAAGTCTGTGCAAGTGGGTAGAGAAGCAACATATGAGTTTTAACCCTGGCAAGAGAACAAAATATATTTAGGGATCTTAAAGATCATAAAGTATAAAAAAGGAGGGCTCTAAGCTATCAGTTAATTAATTCAACTGTTCACTCAACAATATTGTTGAGCCCCCCCCCCCTTTATATATCAGGCAGTGTGCTAAATGTTAAGCAAGCAAGATAAAGAGCTTACAGATCAGAAGGGGAAAACAAAACATTTACATGGGAGTTAAAATAGAGTTATTGATAGCATAGAGGAAAGTCCTTCAGCTTGAGGGGAATTGAAGAAAAATTGTCAGAGGAGATGACTCTTAAACAGTGAGTAAAAATTATTCCTGTGAACAGTGTTGCAAAAACAACAAGCAAAGAAAACAGCATGTGCAAAGGCCTGAGGCATAACAGAGCAAGGAGCATGCATGCTACTGCAAGTAGCACTACAAGTATAGGGACGCTGAGTAAGAATGGTGATGAATCCATCTAGAAAGGCAAGCAGATGCCATGCTGAAGAACTGTGAGTGCAGCAAGCTCAGATGTGTGTTCTTCAAAGATTGCTCTAGCAGTGACCATTTAGTGACTAGAGAGAATGAAATTTCAGTAAGGGAGACCAGGCAATAATCTAAGCAAGAGACAATGAGGGCCTAAATGCTGAACACTATTGCTAGCCTGTAGTAGGATGGGTCCAGAAATATTTATGAGGGACAAATGGTAAGACTTTGTGACACTTAGATGGGGAAAAGGAATGGAGGGATCTAGAAGCATCTAGAAAATTGTTTCAACCATTGTGTACCTCGTGATGCATTCACTAAGATGGAGAATATGGAAAGAATAATGCATTTGAAAGAGTAAGATAAAGTACATTTTGTTATCTGCCAAATGTGAGATGGCAGCATAATATCCAAATAAAAATATACTATACATGGATTGAGAATTGAACAAGAAATAGAGATCTGTGAATCAGCAGCTTAGAGTTGGGAGCTAAAGTCATGTGTGTGGAAGTTACAGGGTCTTCACCAGGATAAATGTTACAAAAAGGAGAACCTGCAAGTAATCATAAGTTGTTTCTTGAAGATCTAAAACTGAAAGTTTTCTGCGCTAGCCCAAAAAACTAAATATGTATTGTAAATTAACAAAAAGGACATCAAAAGATATTGAACTCTCAAAAATAACAAAGAAGCAAGCAAAACACATCCATATCTTAGAGTTTAGGGCCCCAAATACTGTGGATAATTATGGTCACTATATTCTTTAAAAAAGAATCAAAAAAATTTTAAAAAAAGAACAACTTCGAAGACTGTATGACTTCTGTATGAGGGAGCTAAAAATATAGGGTCTATTTGCTTCAAAAAAGGGAAATTTATATTGGAGTGCCCATGATTTTTTAACAGTAGAGAAATTATAAATGAACTTTACAAGTTGTTGATGAAGTTTTTTACTAAACAGAGAAACAATAGATCAAGGAAGAAGCATTTTAGATTCTAGTGAAATCAATTAAAAATACATCTATTCATATTGCTGTCTCCCTCACTTCATTACACTTCCCTTGAATGCAAGCACATAGCTTAGTTGCTTTTCAATCCATTATCTAGCAGTACATGGCACATATTAGGATCTTAATCATTTTTTGAAGAAACAAATAGAAAAATGAGTAAGAAATAAGCAAGAGGAAGTTATATTCAGAAAGGGTAAGAAACTTGGGGTATGATTATTCCAAGAAAACAAATATATGGAAAATATATATAATCCAGAGAGTCTAGACAAACTTGCACATGATAATTCTACAAAAAACTAAAGAGTACAATTAAATTATATCTATCTTTACATCAAATTTTAGTGAAATCACTGATACAACTGCTTTGGGAAACTGATAGTGTCTACTAAAGTTTAATACATATGTATATTCCCACAAGCCAACTTTGTTCCACTCCTGGAGAAGATACACATTTATGGAAATATTTTCATGTTCACTAAAAGTCATATAAAATTTCTCACAGAAACACTCTTCATATAGACCCAAATTAGGTCTATATGAGAAGAATAAACAAAATGTAGTTACATGCCACAGTATAAAATATGGAATGAAAATACCAGACATAAAAGAGTACATATTAATATTATATGAGTCTGTCTATATAAAGTTCAAACTCAGCAAAGCTAATCTATAATTTTAGAAATCAGAATAGTGTTTATTCTTTCAGAGTGATTAGAGACTAGAAAGGGGCCTAAGGGATCATTTGAATTCTGGCAATTCTCAGTGTCTTGCTCTGGGTACTTGTTACCTTGGAGGTGTTTAGTTTGCAAAATTCATTGACCTGTATGTATATAAGCTATACATTTGATGAATGCATATTATACTTCAATTTTAAAAATTTATATCAAAAATCAAACAAAACAAAAGTGTTACTAAAGCCAAGCACACATTCACTGGTATAAAAAGCTATATAGACCTGTCATGTTACATTTCCCATGATATTACAGGAAGGATGAAAAAGTTGGCTATGAAATACATTTGTAGATATCATCTACCCATTTAAGGGCTTTTGTTTAAAAAAGAAAAAAAATCTAAATGGTTCAAAAATAAGAAGGGAAAGTTCCTATAACTTGGCCATCAGAAAGGGCAAAGCTAAAGGATTTTCACAGCAATTGATTCCATACACCCTTGAACAAAATCACATTTCAAAAAATCAGAGAAAACTTCCTTACTAAGCTACATCCCTGCCCAAGTGGAATAGCTCAGCAGATATGCTGCTCAACAAAGCAGAACTACATGCAAATTATTGTTTCTCTTCCAGGTGATTAAATGAAATTTCTAGAGCTGACAAAACCACTCTGGTTGTAGAGGGATGGGAACCCATAAAGAGCAGTTTTGTTTTCTTAAGACTAAGAGATATACAGCAGAAAAGTCTAATGGATACTTTGCTATTTGGATTCTATTCTTGGTTGGCTTTTATCCCGTCTTCTTTCTGCCAAGATGCTGCCTGCTAACTGTTTCACTGGACTGGGCAGCTTCATGTTCTATTGGAAATCAAAATAGTGCAAACATCTGCTAATTTAAATGTTTTTCCCCAACACAAATTAGGAAGTGGATACTGAGCCTTAACCGAGCTGAGGGATATAAGATGATGAAACAAGAACAGACTGCAGAGATAAAAAGAAGGTTCTGAAGAATAAATAAAGATTTAAAAAATGGAAGATTTTATAATCAAAACATTATTAAGCAGCAGAGAAAGACCTTCACTGATTTTCTATTCTTATCTCTCATTTTCTATTTCATGTTAATAGAATAAAATCAATAAAGAAGAAAATAAAAGAATTCTTCAAATTCAAATAGAAAACTGAGAAACTATATAATGATCGTATTGAGATATCCCCAAGGTATGTACTCTGAGTCAATAATGCATACCTTGAGTAGGTGAAATACACCAAAGTGAATATTGAAACTCCAAAGAAACCTCCTAGGAAAGCAATATTACTTAATTCTAATGCAGACTATTGTGTCAGTTAAGAAAATGTATAAAGTTCAGAAATATACTGCATTCATTTTCTATCCATCTGAAAGAAATATAGTATGCATTAATCTATTATTTGCCTCAAATTTATATCTAAAAATAAATATTATCTGAAGTCATCTATCATATGATTATAGTAAAAGGAATAAGCAGAAAAGCATTAAAAAATGAGCTACTTCAATAAGATCCACTTACTGTGCTTCATGCTACCCTTCCATTTGTGTCTATACTTTATCACTTGATCTAATAAAAATTCAAATATCCATAAGTCAGAAAACTTTTCCCATATAGATTAATTAGTACCTGTGAGAGTTATCTTGAATTTTAATATCTAGTCAAGGATCAATAATTACCATTATCTTTATAATTCTTTATATAAGTTTCTGTAACTCACTTGAGAGAAATAAATCACGGCTTCCCAAATATTCTGGTGCATCTCAGAAAATGAATAGAGCTACTTAGTATAAATGGGATCCAAGCCCAAGGATATTGATGCAACTTCTTAGTTAATAATACTTTAGAAAGTGTTCTAGTTTCATTCTTTTACAAGTGGTTGACCAGTTTTCCCAGCACCACTTGTTAAGGAGGTTGTCTTTTTTCCATTGTATATCCTTGCCTCCTTTGTCAAAGATAAGGTGTCCATAGGTTCGTGGATTTATCTCTGGGCTTTCTATTCTGTTCCATTGATCTATATTTCTGTCTTTGTGCCAGTACCATACTGTCTTGATGACTGTGGCTTTGTAGTAGAGTCTGAAGTCAGGCAGGTTGATTCCTCCAGTTCCATTCTTCTTTCTCAAGATTACTTTGGCTATTCGAGGTTTTTTGTATTTCCATACAAATTGTGAAATTCTTTGGTCTAGTTCTGTGAAAAATACCGTTGGTAGCTTGATAGGGATTGCATTGAATCTATAGACTGCTTTGGGTAGAATAGCCATTTTGACAATATTAATTCTTCCAATCCATGAACACGGTATGTTTCTCCATCTGTTTGTGTCCTCTTTGATTTCTTTCATCAGTGTTTTATAGTTTTCTATGTATAGGTCCTTTGTTTCTTTAGGTAGATATACTCCTAAGTATTTTATTCTTTTTGTTGCAATGGTGAATGGTATTGTTTCCTTAATTTCTCTGTCTGTTTTTTCATTGTTAGTATATAGGAATGCAAGGGATTTCTGTGTGTTAATTTTATATCCTGCAACTTTACTATATTCATTGATTAGCTCTAGTAATTTTCTGGTAGAATCTTTAGGGTTTTCTATGTAGAGGATCATGTCATCTGCAAACAGTGAGAGTTTTACTTCTTCTTTTCCTATCTGGATTCCTTTTACTTCTTTTTCTGCTCTGATTGCTGTGGCCAAAACTTCCAACACTATGTTGAATAGTAGTGGTGAGAGTGGGCACCCTTGTCTTGTTCCTGATTTCAGGGGAAATGCCTTCAATTTTTCACCATTGAGGGTGATGCTTGCTGTGGGTTTGTCATATATAGCTTTTATTATCACTCTCCGACATAAATCAAAGCAAGATCCTCTATGACCCACCTCCCAGAATATTGGAAATAAAAGCAAAACTAAACAAATGGGACCTAATGAAACTTAAAAGCTTTTGCACTACAAAGGAAACTATAAGTAAGGTGAAAAGACAGCCCTCAGATTGGGAGAAAATAATAGCAAATGAAGAAACAGACAAAGCATTAATCTCAAAAATATACAAGCAACTCCTGAAGCTCAATTCCAGAAAAATAAATGACCCAATCAAAAAATGGGCCAAAGAACTAAACAGACATTTCTCCAAAGAAGACATACAGATGGCTAACAAACACATGAAAAGATGCTCAACATCACTCATTATTAGAGAAATGCAAATCAAAACCACAATGAGGTACCATTACACGCCAGTCAGGATGGCTGCTATCCAAAAGTCTACAAGCAATAAATGCTGGAGAGGGTGTGGAGAAAAGGGAACCCTCTTACACTCTTGGTGGGAATGCAAACTAGTACAGCCGCTATGGAAAACAGTGTGGAGATTTCTTAAAAAACTGGAAATAGAACTGCCATATGACCCAGCAATCCCACTTCTGGGCATACACACTGAGGAAACCAGATCTGAAAGAGACACATGCACCCCAATGTTCATCGCAGCACTGTTTATAATAGCCAGGACATGGAAGCAACCTAGATGCCCAGCAGCAGATGAATGGATAAGGAAGCTGTGGTACATATACACCATGGAATATTACTCAGCCATTAAAAAGAATTCATTTGAACCAGTCCTAATGAGATGGATGAAGCTGGAGCCCCTTATACAGAGTGAAGTAAGCCAGAAAGATAAAGAACATTACAGCATACTGACACATGTATATGGAATTTAGAAAGGTGATAACGATAACCCTATATGCAGAACAGAAAAAGAGACACAGAAATACAGAACAGACTTTTGAACTTTGTGGGAGAATGTGAGGGTGGGATATTTCAAAAGAACAGCATGTATACTATCTATGGTGAAACAGATCACCAGCCCAGGTGGGATGCATGAGACAAGTGCTCCGGCCTGGTGCACTGGGAAGACCCAGAGGAATCGGGTGGAGAGGGAGGTGGGGGGGGGGGGGATCGGGATTGGGAATACATGTAAATCCATGGCTGATTCATATCAATGTATGACAAAACCCACTGGAAAAAAAATAATAATAATAATAAAAATTAAAAAATAAAAAAAAATAATAATAATACTTTATATTCATGGAGTGGTTTATCCTGCTTAATATGTTTCCAGTTATTCTCTCACAAAGAATACCTTGAGAAGATATAAAAAGTGCTATTATTTTTTTAAATTAATAAGATGTGGCATTACTGATTGTTTCTAGTAAAGCCAACGTTTATTAAATAGCTATAATGCTCGCTACAGGGAAACACTATTTTCTCTCATTTAATGGCCCAGTTATGAATAAGACCCAGGATTGGCTCCTATATTAACACTCTTTCTACCCAACACTGTTTCTTTTGTTATTGTCAGTAGCTTCATTATCTCTCACAAAGTCTAAGGACAGACTGTAGGTTCTGTAGTGGCCCAAAAGAAAATACACATTTTAGGCATTCCTTCCTAACAAATAATTGTCACACCTAATACAACTCAGATAACAAACTCATTCCTTAACTCAGTTTTAGAATAAGACTGATAAGAAAACCTCAGGCCAAAATTGTAACACTAGAAATTAAACTGTGATTGATAAGGTTATTTATTTTGCCAAAAAACATATTTGAAGAAAGAGTAAAAGCATCTTCTTGACCTTTTTAATCTATCTTTGATAAAGGAACAACTCTAAACATAGCAACTTAGTAATGATAGCTTAATGGTTGCTTTTCTGAGAGGTTAAAACAAAAAAAGAAACTGGCTTTTTAGTTTAATTCAGCAGGCCTGAAACACCTGCTACAAGGTATGACTGCAAAGCTAAATCTATAAACTCAGGTGCTTATTTTAAGTGTGAAGCATGAATAGCCCAGATGTCAGTCAACAGAAAGTGGTGAAGCTCTCATACACTAGAGTGTGTCTAGCCCATTTAAAAACCATTGAAATTCAATCGGCCAAACAAACAACAACAACAAAAATCCCTGATCTCTACTCTAATATTCTATCACAGACGTTTTTGTAAACCTTATGAATGCACCCTCCATGGTTTATATTTATACCACATGTGTATCTGACCTTGGAAGAGATTGGAAAGATGGATAATACATATCCCTGGGCCTGAGGAGTCTACCAAACATGACGTGAGGCAAATGCTGAGCAACTCCAAGAATGAAGTCTGTCTCATAATGAAAACAGCATGAGTTTTGGGGTTACAAAAACACTCCAATAGCAGGAGATTTTGATTGTCATAACTAACTTTACTTCAGTTACAAAATGGGGATGATAATTCCTACCTTCCAGGGTATTAATGAGGTTACCTAATTTAATGTAAAATATTTTCCAGAATTTTCTTATATGACCTCTCTCTATACAGCAAACTATTGGCCATATTCCCTCCTTAAACCTTCCTCCTCTGTCCTCTTAGATGACAATGAACACTAAATTTAAGTTAATATGCAGTGACCTCTCTATCGAGCTTCAGGAGAATAACTCAAGTTCAATCTCAAAATAAACATGTCTAAAACTGAACCCATTGCTTTTCTTATTGACACTCCCAAATATGTTTCTCCTTAAACATTCTCAGACTGAAAGGCCCCAACTCCCAACTTACTAACAATAAAATTAAGGAGCATCCTTGACTCTTCCATTCCCTCATTCCAATCATTAGGTAAGATCTGTTATTCTCCTTGCCAAATACTTCTCCAGTCAGTACGCTCTGTTCTTATCCTCATTACTAGTAGTAGTCTAGAGAAAAAATGATTAGGGAGAAAAGGGAAGAAGTGTGATACAAGGAGGAGAGAAGAAATCACAGAAATATTAGAGACACCTTTTTGGCTAATACAATATTTCATCTATGATACAATTAGAAGAATCTCTCTAAACTTCAAATATGATCCTCACTCCCCAATTTGAAATTTTCAAATGGCTTTTAAATCAACCACAATAAATTTCATATCATTTACTATAGACAAGCATGATCTAACTCCAGCTGGAGTCAGAACATGTTAAATATGGGACATGTTTTCAGAAAGTTAAGTTAGTTCTCTCTACATTAACCAATAATCAGATCTATCTGACTGAGGAAAACAGAAATAACTTAGGTTAATAATCTTGCTAAGTTTTAAATATTCTTAGATGCTGATTTCAACAAAGTATTTATACAGTAGAACTGAACTAAGGGCTACGAGGAAATACAAATACAAAGTAAAAATAAGCACCCACTCTGAAGTCCTCCACTCTCTGGAAATTGTTAAATAATAATATGTTAAAGTAGTGAAAAAAAATTAGTGGGACAGATCAGAGTTATTACAGGAACTGTAAAGAAAAGCAGGGCTCAGCATTAAAGAATCCAACTGCCAATGCAGGAGACTCGGGTTTGGTCCTTTGGAAGATCCCCTGGATAAAGAAATGGCAACCCACTCCAGTACTATTGCCTGGGAAATCCCATGGACAGAGGAGCCTGGCGGGCTACAGTTCATGTGGTTGCAGAGTCAGACACAACTCAGTGACTAAACAACAAAAAAGAAAAGCATGGGTAGGTTAAGAACTTCTTCACAGAGAGGCAGGTGAGCATTTCAAATTTATCAGGTAAAAGAGAGGAAAAAAAGCCGACATAAAGTCAGTTGGCTCTTTAGACTTCCCTGGTGGTCCAGTGGTTAAGATGCCATACTTCCAATGCAGGAGGCATGGATTTGATCCATGGTTAGGGAACTAAGACCCCAAATGCCAGGTGCCGTGGCCAAAAAATAAAAAACTAATAATAACTAAAAATAAAAGTCAGTTGGTTCTCTAGTATGCTTCTCAAACAAAGCATACCAAAACCTGAGCTCCTGATAATACTCCTCAACCCTCTATTCCCAGTATTCACCAGTTCAGGAAGTGGCAATTCTTTCAGTTGTCCAGGCCAAAAAACTTTTCAGCCTTTACTGCTGTTTCTTTGAAACCTCAAATCTGTCTTGTCAGCAAAATCTATCACTTTTACTTTCATTTATCGAGAATTTGGCATCTTATCACCTCTAGCATGTCATCAGGTCACTACTTTGCTCAAACTATCCTACATATCTTTCTGACCTCATCCTTACTACTCTCCTCGCTCACTATGATCCAGCAATAAGGACCTCCTTGCTGGTTCTCTAAAACTCGATGCACATCCCACCTCTACCTTAGGCCATCCCATCGCTGCTGCCCTCTTCTGGATCTGTGACTGGCTCATTCTCTTACTCTTGAGTCTTTTGAGTCTTTACTCAAAAATCAGCTTTTCAGCAAGACCTCCACACTCTATCAAAAAATTCAACAATTTCACTCTCAATATGTCATACTCCTTCTCTGCTTTATTTTCTTCATATTACTATTTATCATTAATACACTTTATATTATTACTACTTATCATGTTTGCTTTTTGTCTTCTTCAATAGCATGTAAGCTTCATGGGGGCACATGAAAGGTATTTGCCAAATGCTTATTAATGAATGAATGAACATAAACTCAAATTAAAATTTTGCAATTACTTTGAAATAGCTCACACATACAAAAATTATCCTATCACATATGGGAATAAAATACCAGAAAACTGCATAGTTATACCTGGGAAGATAGATAAAGGACACAAAAATAGATAGCACAAAACCTTCCTGCTTCCTTTTCCCTCTTATTCCAGAGACAGATTTCAAAACAAGTTTACCTATATATATATGTATTATGATTTACTTTTGAGTTTTACTTATGTCATATTTCATACTATCCAGAATGCATACAGAAAGCTTCTGAACTTAAAACACAATGGCTATGGCTGTAGTTGAAAGGTCAATTGTATATGCCTGTCTATTAGAAGGTAAGTTGTATTTAAAATCCAGATCCCTAACTAACAAAGATTTTGCCTTACTTAAGAACTAGATAGTGTGAATGTATCTTCTATGCACTGAGTATCCACTGTTTAGTGTTTGCCAATTTAAATACTCACGTCTCTAGGAATGGCTGCAATCCACCCTGGTATATAAAATAAATTAGCATTCTTGCACTCTGGAGAAAAGTGTGTGTTTAGCACCAAATGGAATCAGCAGATGACTAAATACTCTTTTTTGCCTTGTTTCCATAATAAATACAACAGATGTAAAATGCTGGAATGTGGACAACTCCTAGAAGGATGGTGTTTTCCTCTGATGCAGAAATAAGCCATTCAAAAATGCATTCAATATAGCACACAAGAATCAGCAAGAACCACCTGGTTTATTTATTGCCATCAAGGTGATGTTATGACTAACTAAACCACAAATACCTCTGTAGCCCAAATGAAGCATAAGACTGTCTTTGATATTAAGCATCACTAATTATCTTATAAAGTTATAGCAATGGTAATTAAGTCCAAGATAAAGGATTGCCACATAAATGATTTAGAAAAACTATAGTTCACACTAAATACTGAGCATTACCCAAACTCAGGAGACAGTTAAAGACATGAGACATGATCTCTAAAATATGAGGTAGTAGAGGAGGACTCTTTCTATATTAAGTATGAAAAAAGTACCTTACTAGGAAGACCCAATTTCATCATATCATCTCTTTTAAAAGAATATTGCACAAAGAATATGACAGAACATCACCCTTGGTTCCATAAGGTTCTATAGCTCCTACTACCCAAATGTAAGTTGAATTTTCATTCCCGTGTTTATTCACTGTTGGATATGTAAGGAATGAATACTCAGAGACATTCAGTTTCAGTCAAAAAAAGACAAAGATATTCTTTAACCTGACAAAGGGGAAAACCCAGAGTAAGGAAGATCATGTGTGTACAGCCAATTAATTTTACAGCCAATTAATTTTCAACCAAGGTATGTAGACAAACCACTGGAGAAAGAAAAATCTTTTCAATAAATAGTTCTGGGACAACTGTATCAGTTCAGTCACTCAGTCGTGTCTGACTCTTTGCAACCCCATGAACCGCAGCACGCCAGGCCTCCCTGTCTATCACCAACTCCCAGAGTTTACCCAAACACATGTCCATTGAGTCAGTGATGCCATCCAGCCATCTCATCCTCTGTCATCCCCTTCTCCTCCTGCCCTCAATCTTTCCCAGCAACAGGGTCTTTTCCAATGAGTCAGCTATTCGCATCAGGTGGCCAAAGTATTGGAGTTTCAGCTTCAGCATCAGTCCTTCTAATGAACACCCAGGACTGATCTCCTTTAGGATGAATTGGTTGGATCTCCTTGCAGTCCAAGGGACTCTCAAGAGTCTTTTCCAACATCACAGTTCAAAAGCATCAATTCTTCAGCACTCAGCTTTCTTTATAGTCCAACTCTTACATCCATACATGACCACTGAAAAAACCATAGCCTTGACTAGACAGACCTTTGTTGACAAAGTAATGTCTCTGCTTTTTAATATGCTATCTAGGTTGGTCATAACTTTACTTCCAAGGAGTAAGCATCTTCTAATTTCATGGCTGCAATCACCATCTGCAGTGATTTTGGAGCCCAAAAAATTAAAGTCAGCCACTGTTTCCACTGTTTCCCCATCTATTTGCCATGAAGTGATGGGACCGGATGCCATGATCTTAGCTTTCTGAATGTTGAGCTTTAAGGCAACTTTTTCACTCTCCTCTTTCACTTTCATCAAAAGGCTTTTTAGTTCCTCTTCACTCTCTGCCATAAGGATGGTGTCATCTGCATATCTGAGGTTATTGATATTTCTCTCGGCAATCTTGATTCCAGCTTATGCTTCCTCCAGCCCAGCGTTTCTCATGATGTACTCTGCATATAAGTTAAATAAGCAGGGTGACCATATACAGCCTTGATGTACTCCTTTTCCTATTTGGAACCAGCCTGTTGTTCCATGTCCAGTTCTAACTGTTGCTTCCTGACCTGCATACAGGTTTCTCAAGAGGCAGGTCAGGTGGTCTGGTATTCCTATCTCTTTCAGAATTTTCCACAGTTTATTGTGATCCACACAGTCAAAGGCTTTGGCATAATCAATAAAGCAGAAATAGATGTTTTTCTGGAACTCTCTTGCTTTTTCGATCATCCAGCAGATGTTGGCAATTTGATCTCTGCCTTTTCTAAAACGAGCTTGAACATCTGTTAAGTTCATGGTTCATAGACAACTGTATATTTACATGCAAAAGAAGGAAGATGAACCCCTACTTCATACCATAGAAAAAATTAAATCAACATGGATCATGCACATTATAACAGCTAGAACTATAAACTCCACTCATGAGAGGTGTTTCACACTTGCTTGTTCCTGAGGCAGAGTTGAGGGGGCAGGTTTTCCACACCACCACAGCGTGCATCCAAGCATGAACTGCGTGAATACTCCAATCCTGCTTGAGAGCTTGGCTGTACATACAGACATCACTCAGACATGAAGCAGAATCTGAGAAGGATAGGGACAGCCATTTCTAATGCTTACACAGGCAACTCATCAGAAAAAGTCCCATTTCTGCCTACAGCCAAACTGCCACAGCTTGTATCCCAACACACCAATTGCTTTGAGGCACAGCTCCCACTGGGACAAGAGTGGCAGAGGCTAAGGGGAGAGCCCAGCTATAAGAGACAAAGATGACTTAGACCCAAATCAGTATCTGAGTAAAGTAAGGGCAGGCATTACTGGTGCTATATAGGTAGCACATCGGAAGCAGTAAAGATCTCTGACCCTGGCATGTCTACCATAGCCTGCATCCAAATTGAGTGTCTACATCAGCTCCTCTTGCTCCAGCATTGCTCCTTTCTGGGATGAGGAGCACAAACATAAAGGTAATGGAGCCAGCTTGGACCCAGCCCCCAGGGCTTCAGCTCCAACAATCTGAAACCTATCCTTGCCCCTAATAGGGCAGTGATAAGCACCAGAGGGGAAGACCCAAGTCATACCTGAGTCCAGCCATAGCCTCTTCATCTCCTGCCCCAATGCCACCAAGATGATAACTGCCAGCATACCCTGAGTAAATATGCAATTTGTATTCACATCAAATCCATCTCTCTCTCTCCCACCAAAGCCACTGGGCACATACATACTATATAGGGACATTCCCACATAAGGATATTCATTCTATTATTAGCATGCAATATGTATTAAATAATTGTTTCACTTACATTCATAGACAGAGGAAGTTAAGCAAAATGAGAAGACTGAGAAATTGGTCTCATTGAAAGAAAAGAGAAAAGCCTGGAAAAATAAACTAATGAAATAAGCAATTTACCAGGTAAACAATTTAAAGCACTAGTAATAAGAATGTTAATGGAATTAGGGAAAAGAAAAGAATACTGTGAGAATATTGACAAGAAACTAGAAAATATGAAAAAGAACCAGTCAGAAATGAAGACTATGATAACAACAATGAAATACACACTAGAGGGAATTAACAGTAAACTGGTGATACAGAGGAATGCATAAGCAATCAGGAAGACAGAAAAATGAAAATCACCTAATCAAAACAGCAAAATGAGAGCAGTTTAAGGGACTTGTGAGCCAACATTAAGTGTACCAACATTTATATTATAGGGTCCAAAAAGGAGGAGAGAAAGAAAAATGGTTGAAATTGTACTTGATGAAATTATGACTGAAAACTTCTTAAACCTGAAGAAGGAAACAAATATCCAGGTATAAGAAACACAGAGGGTATCAAACAAGGTGAACTCAAACAGACCAAAACCAAGAATATAATAATTTAAGCAGTGAAAGTTAAAGAGGGAATTCTAAACCTAGCAAGAGAAAATCAGTCCTACACAATGGAACCTCCATAAGGCTATCAGGTGATTTCTATGCAGAAACTCTGCAGGTGAGAAGGAAATGGAACCATCTATTCAAAGTGCTGAAAGGGAAAAACCTACAACCTATGATACTCTACCCAGCAAGAGTATCGTATACAATAAAAGGAAAAATAACTTCTCAAACAAGCAAAAACTAAGAGTTTATCAATACTAAACCTGTTAAAGGGTTTAGTATTTTCCCCTAAGTGGAAAATAAAGAAGTAAGTATCTTTAATATCTAAATGGAATATAAAAGTAGAATCCATAGGAAAAGAAAAATCCCATTAGTATAGGCAAATAGACAATAAAGACTGATGACCAACCACCTAAATAAAGTAGTATAAAAATCAAAAAACAAAAATGAAAAATCAACTATCTCTACAGTAATCAACAAGATAACTTGAAGATGTAAATATAAAATGTGGGAAAGGGAGTAGTGAATGTAGATAGTTTTGGATGCATTTGAATTTAAAGGATTAACTATTTAAAGTAAGTAGATATAATTACAGGTCTACATATATGTACCCCATGATAACCACAAATCAAAAGCCTACTGTGTGTATATACATATATATGTATATATACACATACTGTATACACATACACATATATATACAAAAACTAGAGAGAAAAGAGCATAAGCATATTGCTAAAGAAAATCTTCAAAGCACAAAGAAACAAAAAGAAGAAAAGAACACAGAAGAACTACAAAGCAACCAGAAAATAAGTAGTAAAATAGCAGTAAATAGAGCTAATCAAAAATTACTTAAAATATCAATAGATTAAATGTTCCAATCAACACACATAGGGTGGGTTATCAGATAATCAATAAGACCCTTCAATACACTACCTACAAGAGACTCCCTTCCAGGAGAAAAGACACAATCAGGCTGAAAATAAGCAGATGGAAAAGGATATTTCATGAAAATGCAAACAAGAAAGCAAGAGTAACAATACTCATACCAGACAATATACACTTCAACACAAACTCTGTAACAAAAGACAAAGAAGGACATTATGTATGATAAAGCGGAAAACACAAGAAGATAATAAAGAGGACACTTTAACATAAGCACATAACACAAGAACATCTAAACATATAAAGCAAATATTAATAGTCATAAAGGGAGAAAATGACAGGAATAAAATAATAGTAGGGTACTTTAGCACTTTACTTACATAAATGGACAGATCATCCAGACAGAAAATCACAGAGCAACAATGATCTTAAATGACACATAAATGGAAAAATAGACCAATTAGACTTAATAGTTATCTACAAGACATCCCATCCAAAGATAGGAGAATCCACATTCTTTTCAAGTGCACATGGAATGTTCTTCAGGATAGATCATGTATAGAGATACAGGCCAACCCATCAAAACAAGAAAAAACTCAAAAACCTAATATACCACCTAAAGCAATGAGAAAAAGAAAAATAGGCAAAGCCTGGAGTCAGCAAAAGGAAAGAAATAATAAAGATCAGGGAGAAAGTAAATAAGACAAAAAATAGAAAGATCAATGAAACTGAAAGCTCGACTTTTGAAAAGATAAACAAAATTGATAAACTTCAAGCCAGGATCATCAAGGAGAAAGGGAGACTTAAATAAACAAAAGAAGAAATGAAAGATGAGAAATAATAACCAATACCACAGAGATACAAAGAATCATGAGAAGATAATATGAATAACTATATGCCAGCAAATTGGACAACATAGAAGAAATGGAGTAATTTCCAAAAGCATACAATCTTTCAAGCCTAAATTAGGAAGAAATAGACAATCTGGATAGACTGATTACTAGTAATGCAACTGAATTTGTAACTTTAAAAAATTCCCAGCAAATAAACATTTAGGACCAGATGGCTTCACAGGGGAATTTGATCAAATATATAAAAAAGAGATAATATCTATCCTTCTCAAACTATGCCAAAAATCGAAGAAGACACTCCCAAATTCAGTATATGAGGCCACCATTATCCTTATACCAAACCCAGACAAAAACACTACAAAAGAAGAAAAAGAGAGAAAGATTTACATGACAATATCTTTGATAAATCTAGATGTAAAAATCCTCAACAAAATATTGGCAAACCAAATTTGACAATAAATAAAAAAGATCATATACCACAATTAATTGTGATTTATCCCAGTGATGCAAAGACGGTTCCAAATTCACAAATCAACCAATGTGATATGCCTCATCCCAAAAGAAGTATGAAAATCACATGATCATCTCAACAGACGCAGAAATAGCACTTGAAAAAATTCAACATCTACTTATTACAAAAACTCTCATCAAAATTGGTTAGAGGAAACATATCTCAACACAATAAAGACCATTTGTGACAAATGTACAGTTAACATCTTACTGAAGAGATTTGGCTCTTGGGAGTAGAGAATGCAGAGTCATAACAGGTAATAGTGATTGCCAGTACCATAAGAGATCACAGCTGTTCCTTGCAGTATTCTCTCTAACAGAACAATACTAAAGGAAATCACAAATGAAAAACAATGATGATAGTGATGGAGACGGAGACAGACATTGACTGGCAGAACAAAGAAAGACTCCTGGTTCTATTCCCAGACCAACCAGGAGGGATGGAAAATGATGTATTATGAGGGCCACTGACATATCCACAGTTCATTCCTTACTGGCAAGTCAGACAGGGAATCTAGCATGCCAGGACTGAACCATGAGGGACATGTATTTAGTGACTATTGTATAGATGGTAGGGTTTCAGGTACTTAGTCTTCCTTCTATGCTTTGTGATAGAGAGAGCATTTCTTATTTAAGTGGAAATACTGTGTTCTCTCTTACCAATTTATTTCGATTATATTCTCTAAATTATTACAACCTCTTGTATTGTCCTTTTTCAGATTGATCATCTTGCTACTTTTGATATTCAGAATATTGGTAGAAAAAATATCTAAAGCTGATATAATAAAGAAAATGTCCCAAAACAGCCTTCAATATTAAGGTTAGATTTACTGACTATACACGACTTATAAATTAATGAGAAGTACTAATAAGTTGCAGGATCTAAGAAGAGTCACTTAGATGGAAAAGAGGAGGGGACAAGAGGAAGGGATGAATAAAAATTAACATATATTGAGCATCTACTATATAGATGGTAATGTTCCAGGTATAGCATCTACTATATAGATGGTAATGTTACTTCCATATGAAGTAAGAATCCTTACTGTCATCCTTATACATAAGAACAGAAGCACAGAAAGTTTATAATTCATCCAAGCTCATAGAACTACTACTATTGTTGGTACAGGAATCTAGATCTTTCTGACCCACATCCATGTTCTAAGCACCAGGTAATGCTACGCTTATTAACTTCTCTCAAACTCATTTTTCTAATATAATAAATGAGAAGTCTAACTTTTGAGGTGTCATTCTAAAATTAAAAAATTTTATGTGATTGTTCTTATGGTACAAAATTACAATAATTTCTGAAGTCTATTACAACTTTAAAATTCTCTGATTAAGTCTTAAATAGTATTTAGAGGGAAAATTATACAGTCTAACAGTCCAAGAATACTAAGACAGTGTTTCTTCCATGTATTACGTTAACACACAGGTCAATTGACTGTGTATAGTGATTACTAAGTGTCAGCAATGCTATACCCAATCTATATACATTAAATGTTTTAATACTAATAATCCCATGAAACCTAGTATCATCCCCATTTTGCAAATAATGTTAACTGTCTAAAACAAACAATACTGGTAAGTGATGGAGGTGGAGTTTTAAACCAAAATATCTAGCTCCAGAATCCAGAGGCTTAATCACTAGGTTGTTAGACCTTCCAATGAGAACTGAAAACACCCTAGTAGAGGTTCACAATGTTTCAATATTCTATATATTTTCTTACTTGATCCCATTATATTGTGCTTATTATAAAGATAAAGAAAAAAACAGCTTGTTCAATGTCATATAGCAAGTAGCAGAAAACAAATTGAATTTTTGCAATACTGTGTGAAATTTTTCTTAATGAACTCTTACCACGAAAGACAAGCATCAGAGAGATATATAATAATTTAAATGTAAGATACTAAATTTATAGATATTAATAGATACAATAGATGAGAGCATAGGAGCAGTAAAATTGTGATTTCTCTCCTTTGAAATGTTCATACATTGTTAAATTTCATTTATCACTGAACTGGGTTAGATTACACTAAGGCCTTTGAAGCCTAATTTAAGCCACTTAATTAAAACATTAGAAAAATAATTATTTGCCCCCATCTTTCCTATGCTTTGCTCTCTTTCTCTAATTTGATGTAAATTAATTTTTTCTTACTGTATTGACTATTCACTGAACTAGGAAACCTATTCTTCATACTAGGGAAGCAATGCCTTATAATCTTGATTTTTGTTTTTAAAGTGGTGCTTTTTTAAATTAATTTATTTTAATTGGAGGATACTTATTTTACAATGTTGTGGTGGGTTTTGGCATACCATCAATCAGCCACAGGTGCACATGTGTCCCCCCATCCTGAATCCCCCTTCCACCTCCCTCCCCACCCTATCCCTCTGGGTTGTCCCAGAGTGTTGGCTTTGAGTGACCCGCTTCATGCATCCAACTTGCACTGATCATCTATTTTATACATGGTAATATACATGTTTCAATGCTATTCTCTCAAATCATCCCATCCTAGCCTTCTCCCACAGAGTCCAAAAATCTGTTCTTTAGAGCTGTGTCTCTTTTGCTGCCTTGCATATGAGATCATTGTTACCATCTTTCTAAATTCCATATATATGTGTAATATACAGCATTGTTATTTATTTCTCTTTCTGACTTACTTTACTCTGTATAATAGGCTCCAATTTCATCCCCCTCATTATAACTGACATAAATGTGTTCTTTTTTATAGCTGGGTAATATTCCACTGTGTATATGTACCACAACTTCCTTATCCACTCATCTGCCAATGGACATCTAGGTTGCTTCCGTGTCCTAACTATTGTAAACAGTGCCGCAATGAACACTAGGGTACATGTGTCTCTTTCAATTCTGGCTCCCTCAGTTTGTATGCCCAGCAGTGGGATTGCTAGGTCATACAGCCATTCTATTCCCAGTTTTTTAAGGAATCTCCACACTGTTCTCCACAGTGTCTGTACCAGTTTGCATTCCCACCAACAGTGTAAGAGGGTTCCCTTTTCTCCACATCCTCTTCATCAAGGAACAGTGGTGCTTTAAATAGCCCTTATGTATGAATAAGGAGTGGTATGCACCCTTTAAGATGACTTTCAGTGGTTCCTGCTTCCTGAATATATGCCCTTGAGTAATAGAATATTGAAATTGGAGTCAAATTGGCATTGGCATTGCTAGCTCATATCCATAATTCTGAAAATAATCCATTAGACACAGGATGGGATGGGGCAAAGTAAACTGGAATATGAATCAGCATTTTGAAAATATATAGTAATTGACCATGACAAATTTTGTCCATAGAATGGACAGCTAAAAGGATAGAAATAGAGTACTATTGTTATATAATTTGGCAATATTCAGTTTACCTCTTTTATGAAAAGATACCCTAAGTGTTTATGCAATATGAGGCCTACCTGGATAGATATGTCTGCTGAGATAGATTTTTTTAATTAATTTATTTATTTTAATTGGAGGATAATTACAATATTGTGGTGGTTTTTGCCTTACATCAACATAAATCAGCCATGGGTATACATGTTTCCCTCCATCCTGAACCCCGCTTCCAACTCCCTCCCTACCCCATCCCTCTGGGTGTCATCTTGATTTTACACCAGAATTATGCCTCAGTCTGAATTGTTTACTTAATCACCTCATTGCCTTACCAAATGACTTCTTTTGATCCATTTTAACAGCTAAAAATATTAAGATATTGAATTTACTTTTATTATTAAATTAACAACAAATATAAACCATAATCAAACATGTTGCTTTAGATCTCTTTGTGGAGAAAGTAATAGGACACACAAATTTCATTATTACTGGATTGTTTACCTGAATGAAGGATCACCTAATAAAGACGACAGTTCTTTCCCTAAAAAATTTTTTATCCCTACAGTCAATTAAATTATATAAGATGGGATGCTCTAGCAATTTTCTTAGGATTAATTACCTGGGAACTAAACATTGCTTTGAAAAGTTTAAAACTGTTAGGCACTTAATTTCTTCCCCACCAGGTCAAGGATATAGGACACAACATAAAATATTCAATCTCAGCTTTAATTAAGATCATTAAGATAAAATAAAGGAGGGAACGGAGCAATACAGGGAGGAAAACAGCAAAACTTCTGTAACATAGACACTGACAATATCTAACTGTTTTTTGAAACTCAGAACAAATTTACACATTTAAGACTGGAGAGTTTAGTTAAATAGCTAATAATAAAATGTCAAAATACAAATTCTATTTATTAGTATCTTCTTTTAAATTTTTTAAAAAAGCATCCTTGCTAACATTTACTACATATGAGTCATTATGCTTACATATGAGTCATACACTTGACCGGTTTACAGCTATAAACATGTTTATAAAATTTTAGAATTCTGATAGCAAATAATCATTTTATAACCATAAAATAATATCAAACAACAGCTATTTAAATAGTTTTTTGAATCTTCTTGGATGCTTACACAGCTGGGCTTTTTAAGACCACTGTGTACATGATAATTGCATAGCAATAATTCTAAGCATGTTGTTTTAAAAACAAGCAGACTCTTGGGGAGTTAAAGATGGAGTTTGTGCTTTTTTAACTAAAAAAATAATCTAGAGGCTAAAGTGTATAAAGGCTCCCAAAGTGCAATGCTGAAAATACAAATTTCAGTTTAAACTAGAGAAGACAAAAGCTAATGTTCTCATTGGCACGTTAATCTTCTCACATTATACCTGGGCAGTGTTCTTGCTCTAATTATGTTCCTACATGAATGCCTTATTACATATAATGTCAGAATATTACAGGGAGATAAAGTGTGTCTCTTGGCTTCTGTTTGTTTTGTATGTAATCTTAATGTTTTACTCAGTGAAGTTTTGTATTTAATAAGAATGCTCCAGTACACTGACTGATACACGAAACACAAGCACAAAGTCTTTTAAATAGTGTGTAGACTACTGTTTCATACCTTTTCTTCATAACTATGTCATTTAATTGTTCATTCAATCCCTTATTTTTATGCACAATTTTTGCCTTCTTTTTTTTCCCTTGTATTGTTTTGTTTTGTTCTGATTAAACTGTTTTGAGTAAGGAGAATTGAACTTGTTCTTTAAAAGCAATAATGAACAAATAATATTCCAGAGAATATAAAATAGAATGTCGAATTGAGGTTTTATGTAGATTTCCATATATATATGTAAACGCATTTCTGAAAAAGAGAACAAGACTTGAAAAGTAAGAACTCTTACATTCTGCTTATATCATCATCACAAAATTTAACAAAACTGACCCAAGTGCCCAAGAATTCATGAAGTCTTCATTCTCCCAACACTTATTAAGACCCCACTGCATGTCAGACAATTCACCAAGTAAATGAGATGCAGAGATTAACAAGAATATGCCCTTCCTTTGTACTCCTACAAAAGCAATCCCCATTCAAAAATCTGGGTTTCAACACTCATTTTAACAATGATATTTTCTGAAAATATTTTTCAGAATACCCGAAGTGTCTTAAAGTAACCATACATAATTTTCCAAAAGTGAATATCCAGCAATCTTTCATGGCATTTTGTTTACCCTGCAGTTCTTTTTAATCTTAAACAATACCTAGTTTATTGTATCCCTTTCCATGAAACCAGAAGCTCCAAGTTGTTGAATTGATCCTAAAAATCAGTCATTTTCTCAGCAAAAAAAAAAAAAAAATTAATCATTCATCATATCAACATGTAACTTAAACATGCTCTCTTTTAAGATAAGTGTTGGTTTTGGATTAGAAGTTTTCAAATATTCTCTCAAGAATATTCTCCAGACTGGGCAGCTCAAGATGGCAGCATAGGAAGAGCCTGAATCTACCTGTTCACGGGGAAACAAGTATAAAACTATATTTAGACGAATTCCCTCTGGGAAAAAACCTACAAACTATCTGAACACCTGTTCTACAACAAAGGATAAAAAGAACTGCATAAAGACAGCAGGAGAGGCAGAGAAACTTTCTCTGCCCATCCCCAGTGCGACAGAACACAGTAGGGAGGAATCTCACCAGATAGGCACTTCTCCAGGTGGAGAAAGGAGTTGGCATAACATTATGTACCTTAGGTTCTGGCCTCTATAGCAGAGGGCCAGGTTTCCAAAACATCTGACATAGAAAAGCAAGCAACAGGGCTGATGTCCAAGAGTCCCAAAGTGCTACAGGAAGCTCAGACTTTCCTCTGAAAAGGCTCACGTGTGCCCTCACTTGCCTCAGGACCCAGCAAAATAAGAGAAATTCAAAAAGTGCCAAAACTATCTATGAAGTGGAAGTGAAAGTCGCTCAGTCGTGTCCAACTCTTTGCAACCCCACGGACTATACAGTCCGTGGAATTCTCCAGAAGAGAATACTGGAGTGGGTAGCATTTCCCTTCTCCAGGGGATTTTCCCAACCCAGGGATAGAACCGAGGTCTCCTGCACTGCAGGCAGTTTCTTTACCAGCTGAGCCACAAGGAAAGCCCAGGAATACTGGAGTGGGTAGCCTATACCTTCTCCAGCAGATCTTCCTGACCCAGGAATCAAACCCTGGTCTCCTGCATTACAGGTAGATTCTTTACCAACTGAGCCATGAGGGAGGCCTGATTAAAGCCGTGTCCAATTGTTTATGACCTATGGACTATAGAGTCGATGGAATTCTCCAGGCCAGAACACTGTGAGTGGGTAGCCTTTCCCTTCTTCAGGGGATCTTCCAAACCCAGGGATTGAACCCAGGTCTCCTGCACTGTGGTTGGATTCTTCACCAGCTGAGCCACAAGGGAAGGAAGGATATTTCCAAATCTCAAAGCTTTGACTGGAGGAGTAGGAAGAAGTGGAATATGCTCGCCAAGAAAAAGTGCTGGCAGATGCCAAGGCTGCACATTCTACCTAACCTGCTAGCACAAGTTCAGTTCAGTTCAGTCGCTCAGTCATGTACAGCTCTTTGCGACCCCATGGACTGCAGCACGCCAAGCTTCACAAACTCCGGAGCTTGCTCAAATTCATGTTCATTGAGTCGGTGATGGCATGCAACATTCTCATCCTCTGTCATCCCTTCTCCTCTTGCATTCAATCTTTCCCAGCATCAGAGTCTTTTCCAATGAGTCAGTTCTTCACATCAGGTGGCCAAAGCATTGGAGCTTCAGTTTCAGCATCAGTCCTTACAATGAATATTCAGGACTGATTTCCTTTAGGATTGACTGGTTTGATCTCCTTGCAGTCCAAGGGACTATCAAGAGTCTTCTCCAATACCAAAGTTCAAAAGCATCAATTCTTCAATGCTCATATTTCTTTATGGCTCAACTCTCACATCCATATATCACACCTGGAAAAAGCATATCTTTGACTATCCTGAACTTTGTCAGCAAAGTAATGTCTCTGCTTTTAAATTAACTGTCTTGGTTGGTCATAGTTTTTCTTCCAAGGAGCAAGCACGTTTTAATTTCATGGATGCAGTCTCCATCCACAGTGATTTTGGAGCCCAAGAAAATGAAGTCTGTCACTGTTTCCACTGTTTCTCCATCTATTTGTCATGAAGTGATGGGACTGGATGCCATGATCTTAGCTTTTTGAATGCTGAATTTTAAGCCAGCTTTTTCACTGTCCTCTTTCATTTTCATCAAGAGGCTCTTTAGTTCCTCTTTGCCTTCTGCCATAAGGGTGGTATCATCTGCATATCTGAGGTTATTGATATTTCTCCCAGCCATCTTGATTCCAACTTGTGCTTCATTCAGCCAGCATTTTGCATGATGTACTCTGCATATAAGTTAAATAAGCAGAGTGACAATATACAGCCCTGACGTACTCCTTTCCCAACTTGGAACCAGTCCGTTGTTCCACGTCTAGTTCTAACTGTAGCTTCTTAACCTACAAACAGATTTCTTAGGAGGCAGTTAAGGTGGTCTGGTATTCTCATCTCTTCCAGAATTTTCCACAGTTTGTTGTGATCCACACACTCAAAGACTTTGGTATAGTCAATAAAGCAGAAGTACATGTTTTTCTGTTACTCTCTTGCTTTTTGTATGATTCAATAGATGTTGGTAATTTGATCTCTGGTTCCTCTACCTTTTCTAAACCCAGCTTGAACATCTAGAAATTCTCAGTTCACGTACTGTTGAAGCCTCACTGGGAGAATTTTGAGCATTACTTTGCTAGCGTGTGAGAAGAGTGCAATGTGTGGTAGTTTGAACATTCTTTGGCATTGCCTTTCTTTGGGATTGGAATGAAAACTGACCTTTTCGAGTCCTGTGGCCACTGCTGAGTTTTCTACATTTGCTGTTACATTGAGTGCAGTACTTTCACAGCATCAGCTTTTAGGATTTGAAATAGCTCAGCAGGAATTCCATCACCTACACTAGCTTTGTTCATAGTGATGCTCCCTAAGGCCCACTTGGCTTTGCATTCCAGGATGTCTGGCTCTAGGTGAGTGATCACACCATCGCAGTTATCTGGGTCATTAAGATCTTTTTGGCATAGTTCTTCTGTGTATTCTTGCCACCTTTTCTTAATATCTTCTGCTTCTGTTAGGTCCATACTGCCTCTGTCCTTTATTGTGCACATCTTTGCATGAAAATTTTCCTTGATAGCTCTAATTTTTTTGAAGAGATCTCTAGTCTTTCCCATTCTATTGTTTTCCTCTGTTTCTTTGTATTGATCACCGGGTGATCAATACAAGTGCGCAAGCTCAAACATGGGAGTGAGTGATCATGAGTGATCACAGCACTGTCCTGCCACACTGCTGAAGCCAGAGAGCTCTAGTACTCCCCGGTACCCTGGCTGAGGTGAATGGATGCAAATCATCACAGCATTCTCCTGCTCCCTGGCTAAAGTGTGTGAGTGCAGCAGACTGTGACACACCCTCCCCCACCCCCTGGCTGGGGCTAGCAAATGCAAGTGGTCACAGTGTTACTCCTCTCCCAGACTACGGCCCAGCCAACATCCCCCTGCCCTCTGACTGGGGCTGGTGAGCCCAGGCAGTTGTATTCTTTCACTCCCTAGCCTAAACTTGACACACACATACACAGACACGTCATGCTCATGAGGCAATACTAAAGTCCAGGATCATATACTGTCATTTTCCCTCTGACTTCCTGAAGTAAGAGAGCAAGTCCTACCCACTACAGTCTTTAGCTACCCAACTACAGCCAGCGGGCAAGCACAGTCAATACAGGGGACATCCCTTAACTGCCTGGCCCGGGTGGCCTGGGGGACTGACATTCCTGAGCTCCAAATACTGCAACAATTAGAAATACAGTACTTGGGAGGCCACCATCACACAGGGCACTATACAAACAGCAGACTGAAACACACCCCAGTCTACCTATGAAAAAGACCTATTTACTTAGCCTGGAGCCTCACAAAGAGGGGCATGATTCAGGTTTCCCACACATCTAGAAGCTAAGGATGCATGCTCAAGGAACATAAGCAGGGATATACTATCTTTGTACGTACAACTGGCCTCACTACAGCTCAATAAGACTCCTCAGAAAGGAGCATTTACACTTGTCAGAAGCACCAAGTTCTGCAACTGTCACCCAGGGGACATCTTCAGATCTCATGGTTCATGGGCCAGTAGGGATTATAACCACAGTTTCATAGGATTACATTTATCTTCATACTTTAAGAACTCCAATCAGCCTGAAATTAGGTGCTAAGTAAGATTCTTCCCCTTAAAATACTGGCAGGTCTTGGCATATCCTTAAAAGCAGGAGCATATCAAGAATAAACCTGGCAGTATAGACAGCTATAAAGAGCCAAGAAATGACTGAGACTAGGACAGGGCTCAAGGAACAGGCTAATCACCTACACAAGACCACTTCTTCAAGACTAAGACATGTAGACTTCCTGCCTAATGCATAGAAACAAACACAGAGAGCCCAACAAAAGGAGGAAACAGAGAAATATTTTCCAAATGAAAGAAGACAACCCCTTATCAAAAGACCTCATAATAAAGAGAGATAAGTAAATTATCTGATACACGATTTAAAGAAATGATCATAAAGATGATCCCTAAACTTGGGTGAAGAATGGATGAACACAGTGAGAACCTCAACAAAGAATCAGAAACTATAAGAAAAAAAAAAATCAGAGGTGAAGAATACAATAACTGTAATGGAAAATACACTGGAGGGAATCAACTGTAGATTACATGGTACATAAGAACAGATAAACATCTGAGAGACAGAGTAGTAAAATCACCCAATCTGAACAGCAAAAAAAAAAAAAAAAAAAAAAAATTCAACAAATAAGGATGGCTTAACGGCCTCTGAAACAACATCAAGCATACTAACACTCGCACTAAGGTGTCCCAGAGGGAGTAAAAAGAAGAAAGGGGCAGAAAACATATTTGAAGAAATAACAGCTGAAAACTTCCCAAATTTGACAACGGAAACAGACATTCAGGCCCAGAAGAAACAGTCTTAAATAAGATGAACCCAGAGGGTGGCTCAGATGGCAAAGAATATGCCTGTAATGCAGGAGACCTGGGTTCAATCACTAGGTTGGGAAGATCCCATGGAAAAGGAAATGGCTACCCACTCCAGTATTCTTGCCTGAAGAACTCCATAGACAGAAGAGCCTGGCAGGCTGCAGTCCACGGAGTGGCAAAGAATCAGAAATGACTGGGCGACTAACATGCTTTCACCGCAATCCATTTGAAGACACACTGTAATTATCATGTCAAAACTTTAGGGACTTCTCTGGTGGTCCAGTGGTTAAGAATCTGCCTTCCAATGCAGGGAATGCAGGTTTGATCCCTGGTTGGGGAACTAAGATCCAGCATGCCACAGAGAAACTAAGCCTGCACATCACAACTACTGCGCCCCAGTGCCACAACTAGAGAATCTGTGCCCCCACAATAAAAGATCCCATGTGCTGCAACTAAGACCCAATGCAGCCAAATAAATAAATGGGTTTTTTTAATTTTAGATAAAATTTCAAAAGTAAAAAGAAAATTTGAAAAATAGCAATAGAAAAACAACTGGTGGTGGTGGTTTAGACACTAAGTAGTTTCCAACTCTTGCGATCCCATGGACTGCAGCCCACCAGGTTTCTCTGTCCGTGGAAATTTTCAGGCAAAGATACTGGGCTGATTTGTCATTTCCTTCCCCAGGGGATCTTCCTGAACCCAGGTCTCTTGCACTGCAGGCAGATTCTTTACTGACTGAGCTACCAGGGAAGCCCAGAAAAACAACTATTTACATATAAAGGAAGTTTCATAGGATAATTAGCCTATTAGTGTTTCTCTTGATTGTCTCCCCAAGTTTTTATTCACAATTATTGATGATATACCTTTACAACACTTAAATCAGCTTTAGGACTCTGAACATAAATCTAAAGCATCAAATCTCAACCTTGACCCTAAAATTGTATTATGCTAAAATAAACAATCAAAAAAAGCATTTAGAATTAAAAGATCTGGATACAATCTTAGCTCACTTGCTTCCCAGAAAGTCAATAAGTCCTTGAGCAAATCATTTTACTCCAGAGGCTTGGATAACTTAACAAAGTGAAAAATACTTATCATAAGCAATGTTTCAAAAGATGACATAAGATAATACGTAGGCAGAGAGAGAGAGATTAGCCTAAACGTTGCTGCCTGCTCCCCAAATGATTATATTTTTATAGTATTC
Organism: Dama dama; assembly: GCF_033118175.1. Classification (NCBI taxonomy): domain Eukaryota; kingdom Metazoa; phylum Chordata; class Mammalia; order Artiodactyla; family Cervidae; genus Dama; species Dama dama. The sequence goes on from NC_083695.1 coordinate 26,958,586, forward strand.
TATGTTCCACCTTCCTTGCTTCGAACTCCCATGACAGTGTATGTATTTGCCTAATTAGCAAACATACTTTCAGTTTTTCAACTATATGATGCTAAGTGACATTGCTCTGTGGTTTTGCTTCTTTCCTACAATTGCTCAAGTGGAATAGCTTCATCAAAAACACAAGTAATTTCCTACAAAGTATGACTGGAATGGTGTTGGAAAGGTGACCTTTCCAAAAACGCAGTTCCTCTACAGTTCTATCTAATCTATGCAGTGCCAACATTACAAATTCATTACTTTGAATTAAAGCATAATCTCTCCAGCTGTCCTTTATTTTATGCCAGTACCCTAAAGGAGTAATTAATCAGGAAAAGCTATATTCTAACCTTATTTAACACTATACTAAATAATAAATGAATCCAATAACAACTTGTTGTGCTGTTCAGTCACTCAGTTGTGTCCAACCTTTTGCAACCCCAGGACTGCAGCACACCAGGCTTCTCCGTCCTTCACCATCTCCCATAGCTTGCTCCAGCTTGTGTTCATTGTGTCAGTGATGACATCCAACCATCTTGTCTTCTGTCAGCCCCTTCTCCTCCTGCCTTCAGTCTTTCCCATCATCAAGGTCTTTTCCAATGAGTCAATTCTTCACATAAGGTGGTCAAAGTATTGGAGCTTCAGCTTCAGCATCAGTCCTTCCAATGAATATTCAGGGTTGATTTCCCTTAGGATTGACTGGTTTGATCTCCTGGCAGTCCAAAGGACTCTCAAGAGTCTTCTCCAACAGCAAAGTTCAAAAACATCAATTCTTCAGTGCTCAGCCTTCTTTATTGTCCAACTCTCATATCCATACATGACTACTGGAAAAACCATAGCTTTGACTATACGGAACTTTGTTGGCAAAGTGATATCTCTGCTTTTTAATACACTGGCTAGGTTTGGCATAGCTTTTCTTCCAAGGAGCAAGCATCTTTTATATTCATGGCTGCAGTCACCATCTGCAGTGATTTTGAAGCCCAAGAAAATAGTCAGTCACTGTTTCCACTGTTTCCCCATCTGTTTGCCACCTACTTCTGCTTCATTGACTATGCTAAATAAAGCCTTTGACTATGTAGATCACAACAAACTGTGGAAAATTCTTAAAGATCTGGGAATACCAGACTACCTTGCTGCCTCCTAAGAAATCTGTATGCAGGTCAAGAAGCAACAGTTAGAAATGGACATGGAACAACAGACTGGTTCCAAGTTGGGAAAGAAGTACATCAAGACTGTATATTGTCACCCTGCTTATTTAACTTATATGCAGAATACATCATGTGAAATGCCAGGATGGATGAAGCACAAGGTGGAATCAAGATTGCCAGGAGAAATATCCAATAACCTCAGATATGAAGATGACACCATCCTTATGGTAGAAAGCGAAAAAGAACTAAAAAGCCTCTTGATGAAAGTGAAAGAGGACAGTGAAAAATCTGATTTAAAGCTCAACATTCAAAAAAATTAAGATCATGGCATTCAGTCCCATCATTTCCTGCCAAACAGACGGGGAAAGAATGGAAACAGTGACAGACTTTATTTCCTTGGGCTCTAAAATCACTGCAGATGGTAACTGCAGCAATGAAATTAAAAGACGCTTGTTCCTTGGAAGAAAAGCTATGACCAACCCTGACAGCGTATTAAAAAGCAAAAGCAAAGGCAGATCTGAAAGAGACACGTGCACCCCAATGTTCATTACAGCACTATTTATAATAGCCAGGACATGGAAGCAACCTAGATGCCCATCAGCAGACGAATGGATAAGGAAGCTGTGGTACATATACACCATGGAATATTACTCAGCTGTTAAAAAGAATTCATTTGAATCAGTTCTAATGAGATGGATGAAACTGGAGCCCATTATACAGAGTGAAGTAAGCCAGAAAGACAAAGATCAATACAGTATACTAACACATATATATGGAATTTAGAAAGATGGTAACGATAACCCTATATGCAAAACAGAAAAAGAGACACAGATGTACAGAACAGACTTTTGGACTTAGTGGGAGAAGGCGAAGGTGGGATGTTTCGAGAGAACAGCATCGAAACATGTATATTACCTAGGGTGAAACAGATCACCAGCCCAGACTGGATGCATGAGACAAGTGCTTGGGCCTGGTACACTGGGAAGACCCAGAGGAATCGGGTGGAGAGGGAGGTGGGAGAGGGGATCGGGATGGGGAATACATGTAAATCCATGGCTGATTCATGTCAATGTATGACAAAAACCACTACAATATTGTAAAGTAATTAGCCTCCAACTAATAAAAATAAATGAAATATGACTAATAAAATATATATATACTGAAGTGTTTAGGGGTAAAAGAACACAATGTCTGAAATTTATTCACAAATGGTTCAGAAAAAGTATTCGTGCATGTACATGTAAAGAACAAATAACAGAGGAGATAGGCAAAATGTAAACAAAATAGGAATTCTTGGTATTATTCTTGAAATATTTCTGTAAGTTTTAAATTATATCAAAATAAAAAACTACACAAATATAAAAAATAACAAAAAAATAAAAAGCAAAGGCATTATTTTGCTGACAGAGGTCTGTCTAGTCAAAGCTACGTTTTTTCCAGTAGTTATGTATGGATATGAGAGTTAAAGAGCATAAAAGAGCATAAAGAAGGCTGAGTGCCAAAGAATTGATGCTTTTGAACTTTGGTGTTGGAGAAGACTCTTGAGTCTCTTGGATTGCAAGGAGATCAAACCAGTCAATACTAAAGGACTGTCAGTCTTGAATATCCACTGGAAGGACTGATGTTGAAGGTGAAGCTCCAATACTTGGCCACCTGATGCAAAGAACTGACTCACTGCAAAAGACCCTGATGCTGGGAAAGCTTGAAGGCAGGAGAAGAAGAGGATGACAGAGGATGAGATGGTTGAATGGCATCATCAACTCAATGGACATGAGTTTGAGCAGGTTGTGGGAGTTGGTGAAGGACAGGAGAAGCCTGGCGTGCTGCAGTCCATAGGTTCTCAAAGATTAAGACACAACTGAGTGACTGAACTAAACTGAACTGACTGAAGGGACTGGATGCCATGATCTTAGGTGTTTGAATGTTGAGTTTTAAGCCAGCTTTTTCACTCTCCTCTCTCACCTTCATCAAGAGACTCTTTAGTTCCTCTTTGCTTTCTGCCATAAAAGTAGTGCCTTCTGCATATCTGTTATCACCTAAATAAGAGCCATAATCTGGAGGGATGATAGAGGATATGTATGTCTCAGTCAGTTGATGAAGGAGAAGGAAAGGGTGGACCAGAACCTAGATTCTGAGAACTGCAGATTTGTGATGAGAAAGGAATGCCATATTGGAAAAGAACCTAAAGTATGTAAAGGTGCAAAATGGAAGGCTTGAATATGGATTGGCTAAATATGGCATTCACTGCTGCTTTACAATTAGCTTTCCCTTTGTAAGTAGTCCTATTAGACAAATTTGACAACAAATGCAAAATATTTTACCCAGAAAATAATTTTTAGGAATGACCTTAAATACAGAAAATATAGTGGCTGTGATTTGACAAGTCCCAGAAAGTCCTCTAACTCCAAAATATCTCTCACATCCAGTGCCTGCACTTTCATTCTTAATCCATTAGTCAAGAAGTACCTTCTCATAACGTCACCTTTGAAATTCAAACACTACAGGATAACATTGAATCACAACATATTATGTGATTGCCACTGATAAATTCAGTTCTTTATTTGACAAAAGAAATTTAAAACATCAATTGCTCTGAAGAAGAGGAAGGTCAGTGATCACATGTATGATCAGCCTGTCTATAAGTCAGTTTAGGAGATGGTTTTAATAAGCAGTGAGCTGCCTATGCTCCAAAATTTGCCTAAGGTTGACCTTGATAACAGTGTTTATATATACAAACATCGCTTACACTGGAAAGCAGATGCATTGGAATGACAAGATATAAAATGTTCTCAGAAAACGTTCAAAGTCTCCGTAAACTTAAAGCAAGGCCAAGCTTTAAAATCAAGACGGACAGAAACGCTAAGAACACTGCTGCATTTAACTGAGTTCAAGTAGTTAAAAGGTCTAAAAATTAACCATGAAACTTGAAAAATATGTAAATGATCTTCAAAAATAACATTTGGAAAACTGAACGTCAGAAATATCAACACTGTAGGTGCCAAGAGGGAGGCATTTTGCAATGACTAACAAATTAAGGCATCTTAATGTGAAGGCTGATTATATAATGCATAATAAAGCAGAGGAAGGAGGAGACAGAGGTGTGCTTTCTCATTAGTTCTGGCTTAGAACCATATTGCATAACATAACCAGATTTATGAATATAAAGCATCTTAAAAATCTATGGCTGTTCTGTGAATCAGATCATTTCTATAGCACAAAGTGGCTGTCATTCCAAATATCTACATTTATTTAGAATATTTTCATTTTCTCTATTCATGTTAAAATCTCAAAACTATAGTACTCTTAACGGTCAGCAGGGGTAACTGGAATAGAAAAAAATAATTCAGAAAAGAGAAATCAGAGGATATGCCACATTTTCAATAATGCTGCCTCTGTTTCATGATTTTTTTCCTTACCTACCCAGCTACACAGAGTTCTACTTGAACAAAATGTATATGTCTTTCAAAAACTCAACTAATAATCAACACTAATGTAACATTTGCTATGTGTCAGGCACTGTTTTAAGAGTTTTATGTAAATTACCTCACTTATAGTACTCAATGCATTTCAACAGTATAATAGTACAATATTATTTGTATTTAAGAGATAAAGAAACAAGAGTCAGGATGTAATCAATAGTCAAAGGGTCTGAAATTGAGTTGAGGAAAAGGGGTAGAAATCACTAAGCCCCAATCAAAGTGACAATAGTCTCATATTTATTTAGATTAAAAACATATGGAAAAGAAGAAAAAGAGAAAGAAGGAAGAAAATAGACAATGATTATTACTAAAAATCACAAACTTTCACATGTATTAGAAAAATAACACAGAATTGTCACTTAAGAAATTTAATTCCCATAGTAAACAAGAAGAGACTTTACCCAACCTAATACCTACTATTTTATAAAAATTGTTATACCTGAAAGATTAAAAGAGGTGGTATTCTTAACTCTTCCAGGACTACTTTCAAAAGCCATAAAGCAGAACATCCACTCAAAAAGGACATCAACTGGCTCTGGAGATAACCTGAGATAATAATGTAGATTTTGAGATGAGAGGAAAGTTTATTACTACTGACCATGTGATTCTCTAGCTTACATTAAATGGGAAATAGGAACTACCTCAAGATAGAATAAATTATAAGGATATCTTACAAAGGAAATTTAGAATCCAAAATGTTGACAGGATATATGAATGTCAGAAAAGTTTATATGCCCACAAACCACAAAAGGATAACTGTTTTTAAAAATAAAACAAACAACTCACATTCCCACTGTGGTTTCACAAGAGTTCCTGTGGATCTTAAGGAAAGAAATGTCCCTGCCAGAGGCAGAAAGAAACACAAATTAAACAAGATTATAAAGTCTACAGTGATTTAAAATTTGTCAGGAAAAAATTAATTCACAAAAGCAGAGATAATGCTAAAAATGATAATGCAAAATAATAAAAAGAGGAAGTAAAAATAGCGATGATAATCAGCCAAGGCAAATATCACGGTAAACTACTGCACTATCTGAAATGACAGACTCCAGGATTCTTTAAATATGTCTTTGAGGGGAAAACATTTTCAAAGAAAGAACTTTACAAGTTCAAGTAACTAACAAGGAGAACACTTGATGCCACAACATACGAATTTGGATAAAACTAAGTCCATAGAGGTTAGCAATGCCAGATGGCAAGCACCCAACATGACATAATAAGCAGCGGCTAGATTATTTATTCAAACTAGTCAACCATTATTGCCAGTCAGGGCACCCTCCCTCCTCGAATGAGCTCTTATTCCAGTCGTCAGTTTCGTCACCTCCCAGAAGCCCGAAAGAACACTCTAGTTTAAAACCTGATGGAATTGCATTGATTTCAGACCTAGTACTATTGTCATTGGGTATTGTTTTATTATAGCACCATAAACGCCACTTTTAACAACTTTCCTGGATGTCTCAGCACTGTTGTGAGAGATACAAGTCAGAGGTAGAGAAAAGTTACTAATACGCTGATTTGTAGTATGGAGAATTGTGTAGAATCTTTTCCTTCAGTATTAAAGTCCAAAGGGTATATTAACAAGCGCAGATGGTAGTCTTCATTCTTCACAAGCACCTCTTCATTAAAAAAAAAAAAAAAAGGAAAAACATCTCATCCTTCAAGGGAGGATTTAGAGGGCAACTGAAAGACCTGGATCTTCTGCTTTCCAGCCTGCCTGCTTTATGTTGGTAAGAATGTTGTTCATAACCACTTCAGTCTATGCCAGGGAAAGGATATGCAGGTTAAAAAAGAAGAACCAGATGTGAAATTCTATAAAATGCCAGCTGATTCATATCCTAGACTCTGAGGATTTACACATACTTCCACTGTTGGCAGGGCCGAGAGTAGTGACAATTTTGCTGTCACTGATGAAGAACTAGCAAATCAGAGCAGAAAAGGACATCTACCCTAGGGAATGAGAACCTCAACTTCAATAAATGAAGCAACGCTGATGAGATGAAATTTACATTTAAGTCACAAAACTACTGGGACTGGACTGCAATAAAAAAAAATATCAGACAATAAAGCAATATGGTAATGTCAGCTTTTTTTTATTATTGCTGTGTATATCTGCTAGAGTACTTTTTTTAAAAAAACAAACATTTGAACAAGGATTGAATAGAAGCTTTTATATTACAAATTTTATATTCAGGAAATATAAAAAATTAATAATTGACACAGTTTATTAAGGACCTACTATGGGTAAGGAATCTAATACATTTTATTTCATTTAATATACTTGATTCAGATAGATTCATTTTTAAGAGGAGGAAATAAGCTCAGAAAAGGTCAATAATTAGCCCAAAGTCATGCTGCTAATAAGGAAAAGAAGTGGAATTCAAACTTAAGTCACCTGACTGTTAAAACCATACTCTATGTGCCTCGGAATAAAATTCACCATTAATTTTTTAAGCTGTAATGAAAACTGTTAAGGGCTTTCTGTGTTACAGGTTCATTATCTCACTTTATCCTCTAAACTTTAAACCTCTAAATGAGGTAATATTTACCTGTTCTATAGTTAGGAAACTAAGACACAAAGAAATTAAGTAACATGTCCAGTTAGCTAGTGGGAGAATCATGATTCAAATTCCAAGTCACTGCCTCCAAAGGCTCAATGTGTTTCCAAAATCCATAATACTTATGGATTTGAAACATTTGCTTAATGCCAGGTCCTTGGGAACTTCCTCCATTTTGCAACTTTTAGTTTTCACCTGGCTGGCTTTATACTTTATGTGTTTATTCTCTCCTATCTTCTCATTATAGATAACATAACTGTCTAGTTTCATGAAATTTTAGAAATAGAATCCACCCTCTGATAAATTAACCCAGCAAGGACAAAAAGGAAGTTATTAACAAAATACAACCTATGTCCTAAATTTTCTACCACTGAGTTACCCTTACATGATGCTGTAATGCTGCATTTCCAAAATAAGTAAATATAAAAACATCATTTTTAAAAGACTGGAAAATTCAATTCTACTATTTTGAAGGTAATAAACAGATATAACAATTCAAGATAAATTTTTGAAAGCAGCTATGACTCTAATAGAATTTTGTACACTTTAAAAAATAACATCAAAACACTGTAATCTAGCTTTGAAAGCTCTCTACATGTTCTTCCAAACCCCGTTGACCAGCTCTTCTGGTGCATTTGCCATACCATGAACACATCCCTCTCAGTCTTACTTTTAGAACCTGAACAGCTATCTCCATGTTTCCATCTTCTAAAATTAGACTCAACCATTCATCCTCAGTGTTTCTGCCAAAGTCTCAACTATGATCTGTTAATGGCCCATATTCCATTATTTTGAAATCCCACCAACAAATTTGTGGTAATTTGATCATAACATTTTTATCTCCTCTCTCCCTCCAGTTTCACTAAAACAGTAAAGGGAGCACATACAAAGAAAATAAAAGGCATTGTTGAGTGAAATTTTCAACAAATGAGGGGAGAGGAGGTAATGAAAGACAGATAATGTACTTAAAGGGAAAAGGTATAGCTTAAAGAGGAGAATAAAGATCAAAAAAGAGCTGTTCATTTCATAGAACCCTTAGAGAGGCTCAAGATTCAAAATCTCTCATCATGGAACATAGAATATCCACATATACCTCTCTCCCATCCCCTGCATTGGATATTAGCACCAAGGGCATACTACAGTTTTCATGGGAGAAATTTAACTGCAGAAGTCAATACCCAGAGACCTCAGGTACTAAAAAGAGTAACAGTGAGACTGAAGGTAAAAATAGATGGATTAATTAAAAGTCCATGTACTAAGTCACAAGACTCTCCCCCTAGCATTCTCTATCTCGTCAAATGCAAAAAGTTGGGAACCAGCATCTTCCACACACAAGAAATGAAAAATTACTTCCTTGAAAACACTGAACTGCCCTGAGAAAAATATTTTTGTTTTCAAGCTTGAGGTTCTCCAACACCCAAAAGATTCCAAAATGAAGTAGGTCAATCAATAAGACATAGAGAAAAAAAAAAAAAAGACATAGAAACAGATCCTCAAGTCATCTTTTTTAATGCCTCATTCAAATATAGACCCAAGAATCATCAAACACTTGATGAAAGTCTCCAATGTGAGACACAGACCAAAATAAAGAAGAAGAAAAAAAAAAAAAAAAAACCTGGAAAAAAGTGACATATGCTAGAAACATAAAAAAGTCATCAAAAATATTTATCAGTATAATCAGGAAGATATATGAAGAGCTTAATATGACACTCATAATATAGGAATGGGATGCTGTGGAAAAAGAAAAAAGTAGAAAACAATAAGGAGCATGAAAAAATTGAACTTACATTTTACCCAATGCATGTGGTAAACTATATTGTTTAAAAATATTCTCTACTCTTCCCCTAGCATCTGAATTTTTTTCTTCCCAGCCCCATCAATGGCAAGCTATTTGCCATTGATTTCATTTTAGCAAGGAAATAAATGTGTTCCAGTGTAATGTTTCACAGAAACTTTAAAAGCAAGCATGTGGTTTACATTTTTTTCTCCTCTGACATTTGCTCCAGCATTCTGAAACTTCCAAGGAAGATGGTGTGGACAGGTCTAGTGGTGACTACAATGAAAAACTATTGTGATTAAGAACTAAATTTTTGTTGAAAGCCAAAGAGATTTGGAGCATGTTTCTTACTTCAGATAATATAGTCAATTCTGACATTACAATATGGTTGATCACACTGATGGAGCTTCAGACTATTCAAAAAGCCTGAGTCTGAATTAGTAGGTATATGAATAACTAAACAAATAAAAATAATTAACTTTGGGAAAAAAAAACCCAAAACTTTATACAGAAACAAATTGTAAATCTATTACCCTATGTGGCTCAGTAAAAAATATTTATATAGTCATTATAACATAATCACTTGATACTGGTTGAACCAAAAACAAACAACACTGTCAAAATAAGAGGAGGATCTGTATGTGTGTGTTTATAAAACTGTTAAGAAAATCCTAATCTTCACTAAAAGGAAGTCAGTAGAGATGCAATATTGAAAAGCCAACAAAAATAGTATGCTGTGTGATATTTAAAAAATATGTATACAAATACTAGAAGAATTAAAAGATTTAAAGTAGTTGTCTCAGACACATGAGAACCAGAAGATAAAAAGTCTGGGACATTCAACTGCCATTCTTCAATACAGCATTATTTGGCTTATACTGTATTATTTTGATAAAAGATAAATGAAAAAAAAAACAATTTTATCATTTACAAACATAGAGTTCAGTATCCAAGAAACCAACCAAAGAGTTTTAAAAGGGCCAAGAAGAATAATTGGGAAGTAAAGAGGGAATAGGCAAGGGACTGCTATTTTTCACTTTAAACTTCTCAATACTATTTGATTTTCTTGATTTTTTTGCAAGGCAATTTGATAAAATTTTCCAAGGGAAAACAGAAATATCAACTGAAATCTGTAAGTGAAATTTGCTTTTGCTATACTTAGTCAAATCACCAGAAAACAAATTCATGTCAAGAATAAAGTAAAGAACTCAATAATTGTTTATATCCTCGTAAAATCAATAATTTAAAACTGTGACCTCCTCCATATTTTGTTTTGGTTTTTTTATAATGAGAATTTTTAGCACAGTTATCTGGATGCTTTAGGAATCTCAAACATTATTCTAGAGATCTAATGTACAGTACAGATGTAATGTATAGTGACTATGATTATTAATACTATAATACAAACCTGAAAGTTGCTAAGAGAGTAGATTTTAAAGTGGTCTCATCACACATACATACACACATGCGGTAATTATATGATGTAATGCATGGGTTAGCCAATGTTATGGTGATAATAACTTTGCAATATATAAATGTATCAAATCATCACCTTGCAAAACTTAAGCAGTGTTATATGTCAATTATATCTCAACAAAGCTGGAAAAAAGAATCCCAATCATCATCAAAAATAAATTAGACAAATAAATGCAGAAAAAGCCTTTGACAAAATTTAGCACCCATTTATGATTAAAGTTCTTTTTAAAAAAATGGGCATAGAAGGAACCTACCTCAACATAGTAAAGGCCATATATGATAAGCCTACAGCAAATGTTATTCTCAATGGTGAAAAACTGAAAGCATTTGCCCTAAGATCAGGAACAAGACAAGGGTGTTCACTTTCACCACTATTATTCAACATATTTCTGGAAGTCCTAGCTACAGCAATCAGAGAAGAAAAAGAAATAAAAGGAATCCAGATTGGAAAAGAAGAAGTAAAACTCTCACTGTTTGCAGATGACATGATACTGTATATAGAAAACCCTGAAGATAGTATCAGAAAATTACTAGAGCTAATCAGTGAATGTAACAAAGTTGTAGGATACAAAATCAGTACACAGAAATCACTTGCATTTCTGTATAATAACAATGAAAAATCAGACAGAGAAATTAAGGAATCAATCCCATTCACCATTGCAACAAAAGAATTAAATATCTAGGAATAAACTTACCTAAGGATACAAAAGAACTGTACACATAAAATTATAAGACACTAATAAAAGAAATCAAAGATGATATAAACAGATGGAGAGATATTCCATGTTCCTGGGTAGAAAGAATCAATATGGTGAAAATGACCATATTACCAAATGCAATCTACAGATTCAATGCAATCCCTATCAAATTACCAACAGCATTTTTCTCAGAACTAGAACAAAAAATTTCACAATACATATGGCAACACAAAAGACCCTGAATAGCCAAAGCAGTCTTAAGAAAGAAGTATGGAGCTGGAAGAATCAACTTCAGATTATACAAATCTACAGTCATCAAGACAGTATGGTGCTGGCACAGAAAGAGAAATATAGACCAACGAAACAAGATAGAAAGCCCAGAAATAAACCCATGCACCTCTGGGTACCTAATTTTTGACAGGGTGGGCAAGAATATACAATGGGGCAAAGACAATGATAAGCTATAAGCAAGGTGAATGGATAACCCTCAGAAAGGGAAAAACTAATAGCAAATGAAACAACTGACAAAGGATTAATTGTCAAAATATACAAGCAGCTCATATAACTCAATGCCAGAAAAACAAACAACCCAATCAAAAAGTGGGGGGAAGGCCTAACCAGACATTTCTCCAAAGAAGACATACAGATGGCTAATAAACACATGAAAAGATGCTCAACATCACTCATTATCAGAGAATTGCAAATCAAAACCACAATGAGGTATCATCTCATGCTGGTCAGATTGGCCACACTCAAAAAGTCTACAAACAATAAATGCTGGTGAGGGTGTGAAGAAAAGGGAACCCTCTTACACTGTTGATGGAAATGCAAACTGGTAAAGCCACTGTGGAGAACAGTGTGGAGATTCCTTAAAGAACTGGAAATAGAACTGCCAAATGACTCAGCAATCCCACTGCTGTGCATACACACCAGAAACGAGAATTGAAAGAGACACACATACCCCAATGTTCATCACAGCACTGTTTACAATAACAGGGACATAGAAACAATCTATATGTCCATTGGCAGATGAATGGATAAAGAAGATGTGGTATATGTACACAGTGGAATATTACTCAGCCATAAAAAGGAACACATTTGAGTCAGTTCTAATGAGGTGGATGAAACTGGAGCCTATTATACAGAGTGAAGTAAGTCAGAAAGAGAAACACTAATACATTATATTAACGCATATGTATGGAAATCAGAAAGACAGTAATGATGATCCTATATGCAAGGGAGCAAAAGAGACACAGATATAAAGAACAGACCTTTGGACTATGCAGGAGAAGACAAGGGTGGGATGATATGAAAGAATAGCACTGATGCATGTATATTACCAAATGTAAAATAGATGACCAGTGCAACTTTGATGCATGAAGCAAAGCACTCAAAGCCGGGGCTCTGGGACAACCCAGAGGGATAGGGTGGGGAGGGAAGTAGAAGGGGATTCAGGATGGGGGGCCATATGTGCACCCATGGCTGATTCATGTTGATGTATGGCAAAAACCACCACAATATTGTAAAGTAATCATCCTCCAATTAAAACAAATTAATTAATTAAAAAGTAAATTACTTTCAATATGCAATATTATACTTAATATGGCTGGGTAATGCACATCTCAGAATCATTTTTCAAAAACACTGAACAGTTTATACTTAATCTTCATTTAAACCAGTATTTCATTAACTTAACCACAAATTCCAGTTAAACACAATAAATATTAATTAAACAACTATCATATATGTGTGTAAGATTGCCTTAAGTTTTGTAGGAAATAAAAGTTAAACTATTTCAGTCTCCATGATCCAGGAATTTATAATCTTGTAAGGAACATAAGGGCTTCCCTGGTGGCTCAAGTGGTAAAGAATCCACCTGCCAACACATATGCCAGTTCAATCCCTGAGTTGGGAAGATGCCCTGGAGAAGGAAACGGCAATCCACTCCAGTATTCTTGCCTGGAGAATCCCCTAGACAGAGAAGTCTGACAGGCTACAGTCCATGGGGGTCACAAAATGTCAGACATGACTTAGTGACTAAACAAGAACAACAAAAAAGGACATAAGATATGCCTAGCAATTACCATAATAAAGTAAAAAATTATTAGGGCCTAAAAGAGATAGAAAAGGGGAAGAGAAACGAAAATTACTTATAATTCACAGGACCATGGAGCAGATGGTCTTTGAATAAAGGCTCAAATTGAACATACGAAGCCAGAGGAAAGAAAATTATATGGGAGCAAAATAGTAATATCAATAAAGAATGTAAAAAGCAAAGTGTGGCACATGTCAGTCCAGCAAATCATTTTGGTTGGATCATAACTCAGAAGAAAAGAAGCAGTAATAAATAAAGAAAGAAAATATTTTGGGACCAGATCATAGGTTTCTTTGAGGATCAAGTTAACTATTTTAAAATTCATATAACAGAAATTTTGGAGTCCTTAAAGGTTTTTGAGAAACAAGTGACGTATCTAGAATAATATTAAGGAAACTGTACATTTAATCTGAAAATGTACATAGTAAGGATAAAAGAAAGGAAATAAGAGCCATGCTTTATTTAACATTAATAAATAATGAGAAAGTCACATTGTCTGTATAATTATCTTGAAATAAATTTTTGAGAAATATCTTCATTCTCAAGCGCCAAGTACATTTCAAATTTGCATTAGTATTTTGCCAACAACATGAATGTTGTAAAAAAAATAATAAAATAAGCAAGTAACACAGCAAGTAACCGTGCGCTCAGCTGAGTCCAGTTCTTGAAGACTGATGGACTGTAACTTGCCAGACTCCTCTTTCCATGAAATTTTCCAGGCGAGAATACTGGAGTGGGTTGCCATTTCCTACTCCAGGGGCTAGTCCCAACACAGGGCTCTAACCCACATCTCTTGCATCTCCTGCACCGGCAGATGTATTCTTTACCACGGTGCCACCTGGGAAACCCTGAAGTAACACACACAATGATCTATATAAACTCTATAGTTATACTATTGATTAAAATGCTTCCTATTCACCTAAAGGAGGAATAAATGTCTTCAGGTAGAAAAGAAAGAACTAAAGTAAATGCAAAAATTTCCCTTACTTATTTTCAAACAGGTTCTCTTCAAAAAACAAAAAACCTGCAATTAATGAAGTTTCTGAAACATGAATATATCTGAATAGTAGACATATGGTAGGAACAGCAAATGAGCAGACCAAGCTGAAGTCCTAATTTGTCAAAGTAAGCACATTAGTATTACCAATCTGTTAATGTTGACAAGGAGACTCATTTTGACTGTTTCTTTTGTATCAATAAGTGAGTGGATTTCAAATACTCTAAATATAAATACTAAAAGGGGCCCTTCTAAAAGTACATCTCAACCCAATAATTTCTAGAAGCTGTTTCAGTGTAGTCTACAAACATTTGCAGGACAGCAACTCAGGAGGGAAGAAATGTCTTAAGCCCTTGAGTTCTGTACTGAATGCTAATGTATTTGAATATGATGGATTTAATACAGAACTGAAAATAAATGACTTTCAGCAGCTGCACTCTAGACCTATAAATCGCTCTGAGTACTACAAAATCCATACAGAGGAAGAACAGCTGGATAATTTACAACACCAGTATTTGTCAAGAAAAAGCTGAAAATACAGAACCTCCTTTTTTCAGAGTGCACACTTCACAAAAATTAAAAACTATCCTTGAAGAGAATCTATTTGGATAAGTGTTTCTCTTCATATTGGCACATTGTTCCTTTAAAATACAAAATCCTTAATTCCACTCATTTTAAGGAGTACCTTTTTTATTAATCAATTTATTTTAATTGGAGGCTAATTACAGTATTGTAGTGGTTTTTGCCATACATGGACATGAATCGGCCGTAGGTGTACATGTGTCCCCCATCCGCACCCCATCCCCCAGGGCTGTCCCAGTGCACTGGCTCTGAGCGCCCTACTTCATGCATTGAACTTGGACTGGTGATCTAGTTCACATATAGTAATATACATGCTTCAGTGCTATTCTCCCAAATCCTTTAAAAGGATAAAAACAGAAAATGAGAAAAGTTTTCCTTGTGACAAAATGCAAGCACAAGGAAAAGTCTGTTAATGTTTATTTTGTGTTCCAATTGCTATGCTCTGGTAAAATCCTACAAAAGGAAACACATTAACCAGATGACTTGCAGAGCACAGTGATACCAAAAATAGTACTTAAGTTAATACACTAATTGTAAAATTGCTGAGATTAAGTTTATCATTCTAGTTCTTGGACAAGCTTTGGAGATTGAGTAAATGAAGTTTAATATAAGGACAGTCTTAAGCTTCTTAAAAGAATAATACAAGTAGTAAAAATGTGCTCCATATAAGAAGTGAACTCTAGAAATAGAAAGCTGTAGTCACTAAAGGGATATTAGCTCATGTGTCAGCAACTACACAACTTGCTTGCAACTTTCATTAATACAATAGAATGCCTAAGTGCTGGTTTTGGTCACAAATCTACCATTGTTTGAGTTTTCATGTGACTTTGATTCATAAAGAAGCCATTTTGCCTTGATAATAACAACAAAGAAAAAATTTAATGTCCCCAGATGGAACTATGTAGGAATCTGACAATGTGAAAAAATTTGGGCCTATTTTTCAAATGGACCACACTCAGGTTCAGATATATAAGTTCCTTTAAAACAATGATCATAGGAAATTATACCAATTGACTTTATTCTCCAAATAATGTAGTCTAGTGGACTCTAATTGCAGTATTATATAAACATTGGTAGAAATACACACAGAGGGACAGGAGAATGGGCAACTTTTCTGCTTACCCTATACCTCATTTCTCTAATCTCTTTATTTTAAAATTACATAGTTGAGGGCCCAAACAAGGGCCCCTTTCTGTCAATTGTCCTTAAGTTAAACTCAAGTCAGCACACACATAGCCTTTCAGGATATGTACTTGTTGAGCAGAAAGCCAGAGAAAGAATCATAGGCATCTCATAGTAGAAGTAGACAGATTAACAAAAAAATGCAAGCCCTAAAGTTTCACAGAGGGTTGAAGGGCAAAGAAAGAACACATAAATTTATGTGAAATTAGTTTCATTCATATAAACAGAAAGACTCAGCTGCATTTTTCTTAAGGTATACTATTTACTAGCTCAGGGCATGAACCACCAACTAGACAGGTAACTGCGAAGCAGAACTACCAAAGGAGAAATTCTTGCACTGCTTTAAAATGGGAATAGAGGACTATCACTAAATATACCCCTCCAAAAAAGTACCATAGTTTATAGGTCACTAAATCCACAGAACTTTATACATTTATATGATTCTCTTCCCTGCACTTTCGACAGGACTTTGAATCTCTCCCAGAATCTCTCTTAGGAGTTCAGCCACAGAACTGAGCTAACTTAAACGCCCTACCATCCTTGCTGTTCTGTAATCACTGAAGTTGTCCTAAATTGCTCAAGTTAAAATATTCTGTGGTTCTAAACTGGTCCAAACTTATTTCAAGAAAAGTAATACCCAATTTTTTAAAATACCCATTCAGTAAAAGTATTAAGTAAAATCGATACTTTATTAATTCACAGTTGTGAAAGCCAAACCATTTAAGCAATTAAGGATATAGAGTAATATTTAAAGAACAGAGAAGAACATTTTATTTCTTATAAGTTGTAATGCACTGAAGCATCCCAGCAATTACTTGTTAAAGTTTCTGACCTCAAATAACCTTAGAATTTTAAGGTCAATTTCTGGCCTGTCTCTTTATTACTCCAAATATCTATCTTTTTCGTGGAAGTATTTTATAAATCTCTATACCCCACCCCACACCACCACTGCTTAATGGATAGCTATCTGAATTTCAGTCGTTCATCAAAATCATCATTTCCACTTATCTAAGCCATCTCAGCCAGTAGAGATCCCTTTCTCATATGAAGTTTCATACTAGTTGTTATTTGAAGTATAATGTAGTAGTTAAATGCATAAGATTTTACTACTAGACATCCCTATAGCAGAGTCCTATCATTCATTATTTATAAGAGTATGGGTAAGTCACCTAACCAACATAGACTTTAGCTTCCTGTTTGTTAATTGGCCTAATTTCAATATTGTTTTGTCTCAAATAATAGGAAAACCTAAAGAGAGGGAGAGAGACAGGAAATGGCCTGTCAGTGGAGCAATCAGAACAAACACAAGACTTATCAATTAAGTTCATTATAAGACACTCGTGAGGTAATTTTTTCATCTGAATAGATATTATAAAGACTACCTTACATAGTTTCCTGTTTGTTTTTCAAACAAGGTATCAAAAATTAAAGAATGGTCACCAGTCAGAAGTTGTTACACTAGGTTTCAAATACATTCAGTATACTTAAACTTCATTTCTAGAAATTCTAATCAAAGCAAATGATCAGAAATTAAAATAAATATGAACCAATATTCTCAATCCAGTATTGTTTATAACATCAAAAACTGGAAAAAAACTAGAATTCCAGCAGTATTGTTAAATAAATTATACTATATCCATACAATGTAATAATATGTATCAATTGTACTTATGTTTTCAAAAAAAATTAACTCCATCAGGAAATGTTTGATATAGAACATGCAATGAAAAAGTAAACTATAAAATTATATATAGTGAAAATATGTGCATGTTATATGACATTGGGATTTGCTTCAAAATAATATGTGGGGGGATAAAGTACATGTGACACAGATGAAAAAGATGGGCCATGAATTGATAATTATGAAAATGGGTGATGGAAACATAGACGTTCTTTATACTATTATTTTTATTTTTATGTTTGTTTAAAATGTCCTGTATAAAAGATTAAGAAACTTGTAAGTGCATTATGACCTTAATTAAAAGATTCATTACAAATATGTATATATATATATATATATACACACACACACACATGTGCAATATTATATTACTATATATATATATATATACACACACATTGTGTACAATATTATATAACATATATGCTTATCTCGAAAAAGTCACCAAAATATTAACAAAGGCTAATGCTGGGTGGCTGGCCCTTTCATATTCATTAATACTTTTCTAATTAGACTTTCAAATTTATAGGCATCCTGGTTCTTAAAGGATACTAAATTCACTCTGCTTTGTGATGTTAAATTATCTTGAACTCTTAAATTCATAATTCTATATGATGACTATTTCTACCAATTCTATATGATGACTATTCCTACCATAAGAATCCTTTTGGTTGTTTGTTCAATGTCCACTGCCCTCTGAGGAGACTGGCTCCCAGTATACTGAGATGGCCCGTTATTTTCTGAGTATATTGCCGGGTGGTTGTATGTACTGTGAATGAACTTATTATTTATAAAATAAAGGGGAAAGAAGCTTTTATAAAGCTGAATGAAGATAAACTAGAGGAAAGGCAGCCAGGAGTTGGGACACTGAATGCCTCAGTCCCAGGAAGACTAAAGTGAAAGACTATCCTTGGCAGTGTTATGGAAAAGAGATGAGTTTTGAAGTGCAAACGAGTCTAACAAAATTTTGAATGTAGTTTGTTATGAAGTGTACAAGGTAAAATCCTCCTCCTAAATTACTTGCAGTAAAATCAACATTATTTACTGATATTTTGGATGTAAGTTTTTCTGGAGAATGCAAAGAGATATTCAATCTTGAGTTGCTTGTTTCAGGGGGCAGTAATTAGAAAAGGACTGAAATCCATACTAAATGAGTGACATTGATTGTAGTTTTAAATAGCTCATCAAATATGTTAATTCAACCATTAAACCTAGAGTTTAAACAATACCAAGCCTTCCAAAGAGCAGGATTAGTCTATTAGCAGACATAAATAACAATGATCTTTAAACTTGCAAAGAGCTACAAAATCATTAAATCTAACCTCCTAGTTAAAAATCTAAGAACTCTACATGTTTAAATAACTTGTTCAAAGCCACTCTGCTAGTTACAATCACAGCCAAATATAAAACTAAAAATTTTAGGCCTAAGCTCATAAGGTGTATTGGGAGAGATGGAAGGAGAAAAAACAGAACATGAGAAGAGGTGAGAGTGAAAACCAGAGGACAGAGAGAGTTCCACTTGTTGATAATAATAAAGCCTAGCACAACTTTATAAAGTTCCCTGAGCCTTACTATTACACAATTATTATATAAATAATACATTAAATAATATACCCTATTACAAAAGGATACCAATATTACACATTCCCACTTTTCACATTTTCATCAGTATCATCCCTTTGTTGCAGGAAGGGGGACTGCTTCCAGGGCCTGAAACTGGGCTCTTGTCTAACACTCGGAAATGAATTGTCTGAGGAGACACATGTGCTGATGAAGCAAGAGATGTTATTGGGACGGGCCCCCCTGGGTGGAGAGCAGTAGATAAGGGAGCCCAGGAGAAGAGCTCTGCCACGTGGCTGGCAGTCTCGGGTTTCATGGTGATGGGATTAGTTTCCGGGTGGTCTTTAGCCAATCATTCTGACTCAGAGCCCTTCCTGGTGATGCAGCCAAGATGATTGCCAGCAAGGATTCTGGGAGGTGGTTGGACGTGGGTTGTCTCCTTTTGACCTTTCCCGAACTCTTCTGGTTGGTGGTGGCTTATTAGTTCCGTGTGCCTTACCAGGACCTCCTGTCCTAAAACAACTCATACAAATGGTTACCATGGTGCCTGGCCAGGGTGGGCGGTTTCCCTTTTGCTAGTTTTAGAAATCAATCCAATTGTTGAGTTTGTGGCCAATTACCTGTGTCTAGTTCTGGGTTACCTTGGTAAATTTCTCTACTACAAGACTCTAACTGGTTGGCCCTGAGAAAATTTACTTAAAAAAAAATATTACAGTCATATTCAGGTCACTATTGATATTACTAGATGGGATCCCGTCACCTGGCCAATTAATAATGTCTGCTCTGACTCTGGCCACAAATTTGAGTTTTCTTCTATTATTCAAGTTCAATCAGAGCAACAAGCAAAGTTTCAGCCAAGGAAAAAATCTCCCACAGTTATGGGATGGATTTATATAGATAACACCAGGCCATGGTAACAGGTTTAAAGTCTCCTCTATGTTGAAAACAATTAAATCATACTAAGGATAATCAGTCTAGTAACACTAAAAAACTGGGCTATGTGCCCATAGACAGTGCCAATATATAATTTCCCTGGAAGATAAACATTCATACAGAGTAGACTAAATCAGATGACCTGGGATATACTGGGCTACATCAAATGGAAGCTCTTAAGTCTTACTTATGACTTTACTAATACTGCTGGCTATGTTATTTGTATTTCACCTGTTTTACAAAATTGCTGTATCTTACACTGCCAGATGTGTGACTGAGGCCTCTGATAAAATAATATATAGTTCCCTGTGAGATGGATGATGGTAACAGAGTAACTCTAGATATGGGAAGAAGCAACAAGAAGGAATGTTTTTCTGAACCAAGAGGCTAGTAAGACAGGTGATCCAGAGAATTTTGGATACTGTTTTATGGCCTAGCCCAGTAATAACACATTGAGTGACCTGTCAACAAAATCTTTGCCAAACCTGATAATGGACATTCTCAGCACCATGGGATAAAAATGGTCATGAAATGCCCCCCTCAAAACCATAGTCAAGTTTATAAGCAAAAAGGGGCTCTGCCAACTGAAAACTGACACTTACATCTACGTCTACAAAGATTAAATCATGGCCACTGCAACTGCTTACCTTCAACTCCCCTGAAAGTAATTCAGGGTGAAAATCAGGAATGAGGCATTCTGCGCTCTGAGAAAAACTGGCATAACAGGCCTTCAGATAGTTAGATCTTTCCAGGAAAAGATTTTATGAGTCCCAATTCTTGCATCTTTTCATACCTAGAGAAACACTGACATCATTAATGATGACATCTGCTTTGGTTATCAAGGAAAATTTTACAATTAAAAGCCAAAATAGAGTAACTACGGTTCAGACATCCTGGGAAATAACAAGGTGATACTATGGGTGTAATTTCAGACTAGACCTTGCATTGCTAAACACTTGAGTTTTCTGAGTCATGTCAGGTTTGGATGCCACCATTCTCAAAACAATGTCTGTTGGAAGCTAGTAACTGCAACCTTACTCTTTATAAAACTAGGCAACTGGCTACCTGGCTACAAGTATCCCCAACATGCCAGGTCCAAACTGGGTTTCAGGCTTATTCTTATAAAAAGAAATGAGATTTATCTTGTCTATTAAAATTCCAGTTATCACTCCTCCAACTACTTCTAACTGAGTCTGTTACACCAAAATGGCAGGCCAAGGGATTGAGATTTTAATCATACAAGACTCAGATCTAGGACTTGGAACTCAGAAATACTTCCAATTCAGTGTCTATTCCCCAAGCTGAGACAGTCCTATGGCCTATTTTGACAGGAAGTTATCATAGTCATAGTTGCCTAGTTCCCTAAATTAAAACTGAGCAGGACTCTGTGGGACTCTGGAGTACAGATCTGTTCTGTGTTCTACATTTCTCATCTGTAGGATATAGTCTTCATTCAGCCTCCTTGACTTTCCCTGAGATCCAAAGGGTGGATTCAAATAATTGCTAATCAAGGAAGGGATTAGCTTCCTGGCTTCCTAGTGGCTCAGACGGTAAAGCATCTGTCTGCAATGCTGGAGACCCGGGTTCGATCCCTGGTCAGGAAGATCCCCTGGAGATGGAAATGGCAACCCACTCCAATACTCTTGCCTGGAAAATCCCATGGACAGAGGAGCCTGGTAGGCTACAGTCCATGGGGTCGTAAAGAGTCGGACACGACTGAGCAACTTGACTTACTTACAAGGAAGGGAGGGGATATAGAAACAAAGGAGAAACAATCAAATGGTGGTACAGCCTTGAGACAGGGTCCTGGTTCCTACTCAAAAAAACATGCATAACAATGTCCTTGAGTTCTTCTACAGAACTGGGGCCCCACCCAGGTGGAGATGGAGGAACTTCAGGCTGAGCACAAGATTCCTGGAGCACAGCTTTGTTGCCTCACCGCCAATCAATCAAAGTCACAAACCCTGCAGCCCTCACCCCAAATGTTCCCTTCTGTTTCTGGAGACCAGTAATGACCATCCTATTAGATCTCCTGTTTGGCCCCTGTCTATTTCATCTCTGAGAGGAGCCAATAGTTTCCAATTAAATTGCTGTTATTACAAGGGTGAATGCTGGTTTCAGGCAAAAAATACCTTGACTTAGATCAGCTAGAGAGAGACTTCTGCTCTGCTAGGCAGGCCTACACCCATGCACAGCAGGAAGAAGTAACAGAAGAAAGAGACCTCCGCCCCAATTCCCAAGAAGTATTTTGAGTATGAAGTCTCTCAGGGGGGAGTTGTTAGGGGAAGCACACTGATTGAAACCGACCACCCTGGCCAGGCACCATGGAAACCATTTGCATGAGTTGTTTTAGGACAGGAGGTCCTGGTAAGGCACACAGAACTAATAAGCCACCAGCAGCCAGAAAGACTTCAGGAAAGGTCAAAAGGAGACAACACACGTCCAACCACCTCCCAGAATCCTTGCTGGCAACCATCTTGGCTGCATCACCAGGAAGGGCTCTGAGTCAGAATGATTGGCTAAAGACCACCCGGAAACTAATCCCATCACCATGAAACCCGAGACTGCCAGCCACGTGGCAGAGCTCTTCTCCTGGGCTCCCTTATCTACTGCTCTCCACCCAGGGGGGCCCGTCCCAATAACATCTCTTGCTTCATCAGCACATGTGTCTCCTCAGATAATTCATTTTCGAGTGTTAGACAAGAGCCCAGTTTCAGGCCCTGGAAGCAGTCCCCCTTCCTGCAACACCTCCCACTCTCTTTACTTTTTCTTTTATTACCAATTTTAATTCATCTTTATACTTTTGGAAAAAAATGAGAAGCCAGTCAAATATTTCTTATTCCAGAGATGATCTTAACCAAATATGAAGACTGAACTAAATAAACAAACAAACCAATAGCAGCAATTAAGAACTATTTAACATTTTAAAATTTATTCTCTAACAAAAATGTTCACTTAAACATTCTCTCTGCTCAATAGTTTATTAATTGCTTAATCTATGTAATTCATTATATTTAATCACTTTGATTCAGTTGCAAGTCTTTTTGTTTTCCTGGTGTGGCACCCTCACTAAATGTAAAATATATAAGCTCATTGATTGTTCTTTATTTATACTTCTGAGTGACTATGGAAAGTTATTTGATTACAGAGCTTAAGAAGAAACCACTAAGGTGGGGGGGGGGGGGGCGGAGGGGGAGATGCATAGCACTGCTTCTACACTCAGACTACATATTTTCTAATATGTGTAACGCTTTACAATTTGTAAATATTTTAAAATATTTATTATACAGTAGAGACTTCTTAGTAGTAAAGTTTATTTGGAATAAAAATTACTTTCCAAATATATTTTAATCTCATAGATTGTTTCTGTCATTTATGTAATATAGCACAAAAAATTTCTAATGGGACAATCACTCACTATTAAGTGATTAATCATGAACAATTGATATATAATCAAATCACTTTTTCTTTAGTTCTGATATAAATATCCTACAAGCAAAATAAATCAAATTCAATTCATCTTATTTTTTTTAGAGGATACTTGGAATGTAATAAGAAAGATGATCATTTCCAGAAAAAAGATCTTTGGATTATCTTTCACAATATGCATTCATTCACTCAATATGCATTATTTGATCCATCAAATAAATAATGACTACTTACTATATACGAGACCTTATGCTAAGATCACATTATGATACAGAGTGAATAGCCTATGTTTGTAATCAATAGAAAAGTCCTAACTTTTGTTTTAATGGTATTACCAGTGCTCACTATTACACAAATACAGTTTTTACATAATTATCACCTAAAGTAAATTAAAGAAAAATTAAGACTATCATAATAAATATTATTTTGAACTCATAATCTCTATGAGAAATAATTCCACTCTATTCCTTAAGCAAAATTGTCTAAATTTATTTTAAGGAAATTTAATAACTATATGTCATAACCCTACTGCTAGCTTTGGCCACACAAAAATTTTCCTTTTGTATGAGGAAATAAATCTCTAACTGTGGAGAGAGGTACAGAGGTACATAAACAGTGAAATGCCATGGTAGATGCTTTTCTGCAGGTACAGTGCCATGGGAGCACAAACAAGGGCCGAATGCAGGGGAGGCAGACTGCAGGGAAAGCCTCCTCAAAAGAAGTAAACATTTGGTGCAGGCTCTGAATAAGAAAAAAATTTTTTTTATTTTAATAATCAGGGAAAGAGAAAGAGGAAGAATAGGAGAATGAAAGGAAAGGAAAGGGAGGAGAAAATGAACAGCCAACAATTTTACAGGCTCCATAGAGTTTCACCTACATTATCTCATTTAATGCTTAGAACAAGCTATGGGTTAGATGCTATGGGTACTGAAATTTAATAGAGCTGTGTTTCTGGGGGTGCATCCATCGCCATTGACTTTTGAAATTTTTCATCAACCCATAAAGGGACGTGGTTCCCAATAGCAGTCAATTACTCACCACTTGCTCTTCCTCAGAACCTTGATAACCACAAATCTACTTTATGCCCCTATAGATTTGCCTATTCTGGACATTTCATATAAATAAAAATACAATATTTTTGTTTTTTATGACTGACTTCTTTCATTTTGCCTAATATTTCAAGTGTATACAGGTTGTAGTATGTACCAGTACTTTCTTTTACTTCTTTTTATTTCATTTCATGGATGGGCCATATTTTATTTATCCATTATTCAGCTGATGGACGTTGGATTATTTCCACTCTTGACTATTTTGAAGAATGTTGTTATGAATATTTATGTACAAATTTATTCATTGTTTTTGTTCAGTCTCTAAGTCATGTTTGACTCTTTGCGACCACATGAACTGCAGCATGCCAGGCTTCCCTGTCCTTCACTGTCTCCCAGAGTTTGCTCAAAATCATGTCAAATTCATGTGTGGGAATAGTTTTCCATTTGTATTTGGTATATACTAGGGTTGGAATTGCTGGGACACATGGGTCATATGTTTAACATTTTAAGGAACTGGCTGACTAATTTCCAAAGTGGCGATATGATTTTATAATCACACCAACTATGTGTAAATTCTAATTTCTCCACACCCTTGCCAATACTTGTTACATTTCTTAGATTTTAAGACCCCTTCCTAATGGGTATCAAGTAGCAAGTCATTGTAGTTTTGACTTGCATTTCACTAATTGCTAATGATGCTAAGTATCTTTTTATGGGCTTATTGACTATTTCTATATCATCTTTGACGAAATGGCTTCCCTGGTGACTCAGCTGGTAAAGAATCTGCCTGCAATGTGGGAGACCTGGGTTTGATCCCTGGGTTGAGAAGATCCCCTGGAGAAGGGAATGGCTATCCACTCCAGTATTCGGGCCTGGAGAATTCCACTGACTATTTAGTCCATGGGGCCACAAAGAGTCAGACATGACTGAGTGACTTTCACTTTCACTTTGAAGAAATGAGTTTAATTATTATACAGAGTTTTCCCCAGCTTTATTGAGATATAGTTGTTATATAACATTGTGTAACTTTATGATATACAATGTGATGAACAACACATATATATTGTGCCATTCTAATATGTATTAGGAGAAGATATTTCATTGTAGTTTCAACTTGCACTTTCTTGATGATTTGTGATGTTGAGCAACTTTTTACGTACCTGTTGGCCATTGTATGTCTTGCTTGAAAACATGTCTGTTCAGGCCTTCTGATCATTTTTAATAAGATGCTTTGATTTTTTGCTATTGAATTGTATGAGTTCATTATATATTTTGTATGTGAATCACTTACTAGATAATTTTTCTCCCATCCCATAGTGGTATGCAATTTTTCTCCCATCCCATAGTAGTATGCTTTAATTTCCTTTGCTTTATCTTTGGTGTATGCTTTTATCTTTCTACAGTTTGAATATATTACCCACTTCTTTCTAGCCTCCATGATTTCTCATGAGAAGTCAGTTCTTAATATTATTGAGGAGCCACCATACATAATAAGTCCATTTTCGCGTGCTACTTTCAAGTTTTCTTTTAAATTGGCTTTTGACAGATTGAATATGAAATGTCTAGATGAAGATCTCTTTAAGTTTATCATACTTGGAGTTTTTTGCCTGTTAAAATTAATGTTTCCCATCAAATCTGGAAAGTTTTCTTCAAATAAACGCTGCCACTTTCCTTTGTTTCTGGGACTGTCATTATATATATATGTTTGTGTGTGTTCATGCTGTCATTACAGTTGTGTCTGACTCTTTGCAACCACATGGACTATAGCCCACCAGGCTCCTCTGTCCATGGGATTCTCCAGGAAAGAATACTGGAGTGTTTGTGTGCTTGAGAGTATCCCATAGGCTATGTTCATTTTTCTTGATACTTTTATATTCTGCTTTAAGATTTCCTTAAATGCCTTGACTCAGACTGATTAATCTCAGTTGGCATATCTTCAAGTTTGCTGATTCATTCTGTCAGCTCAAATCATCTCCTTTAGTTAATTTTAAAGCCCCTTTAATGAATTTTTCATTTTAGTTATTTGTACTTTTTAATTCCAGAATGTCTATTTCATTCTTTTTTATAATTTTTATTTATTTGTAATCTCTATTTGGCAAGATGTTTTTCTCATACTTTGTTTTAGCTTTCAATTACAGCTTCCTTTAGTTCTTTGAATATTTTTAAATTAGCTAATATAAAATTTTTGTCTAATAAGTCTAGTATCTGAACTTTTCAGGGACTACTCCTATTAATTATTTTCCTTCCAATGTATGGTCCATTGTGTGTCTCATAGGTATTTGTTGAAACTGGCATTTTAAATAATTTATTATAATGTGGCAACTCTGGAGATCAATTCACCCCTTCCCTTTGTGTTTTTGTTTTTTTTGTTGTTGTTGTTGTTTTTCATTGCTGCTGCTGTTACTGTTGCTTTCGTCTTTGTTTTAATGACTATCCTGGACTAATTATGTAAAGCTCGTATCATGTAGACAGTCACTGCCTTGTCTGCTCAGTTAGTGTTCAGCTAATGTTTGTAAGATTTCCTTAAATGCCTTGACTCAGTAGGTATCCCCTTTCTTAACAGTGTGTGTATGTGTATTAAATTATGCCTTTTATGTCTGCATTTTAAAACTCAACCCTAAGTCCCTGTTTGCACACAAAATCAAGGTTGGCCCAAGGTGAGAGATTAGGGCCTTTCATGTCTTTTACTGGGCATGCCCACAGTCCTACACATGTGTTGGACTTCCTGGTCCTCCCAAATAATTATATCTTTTCTAAGCCCCCAAAGAACATCTCATTCTCCATATTTTTCTTTTAAAGTCTTGAGCCATCTTCTTGTTTCTTCAACTAATATCATGGCCTCAAGACTTGTGAAGTTAAATAATTGCTGCTAATCATTTACAACAAACCTCCTGAAGTTGGTTCCTTCCACACTGAGCAGTTCTAAGTTAGGTCAATTAAACACAAGCCCTGAAAAAAAAAAAGACAAGCCCTGTGGGTAAGGCTAAGTAGCAACAAGGTAGATTAAATAGTGACAAGTATCTCAGGGAAGTGAGGCTTTGCGGGGGCTTGGGGGTAGAGCTTCAAATTCATTCTGCCCGCTCTAGTCACTGCTAATCACCTTATTTCACAGCTACTATGGTTGTGTGGCTACTGACTTTCTTTTATTATTATTATTATTATTTTCATTTATTTATATTAGTTGGAGGCTAATTACTTTACAATATTGTAGTGGTTTTTGCCATACACTGACATGAATCAGCCATGGATTTACATGTGTTCCCCATCCTGAACCCCCTCCCACCTCCCTCCTCATCCCATCCCTCTGGGTCATCCCAGTGCACCAGCCCTGAGCACTTGTCTCATGTATCAAACCTGGACTGGCGATCTGTTTCACAATTGATAACATACATGTTTCAATGCTATTCTCTCAGATCATCCCACCCTCACCTTCTCCCACAGAGTCCAAAAGTCTGTTCAATACTTCTGTGTCTCTTTTTCTGTCTTGCATATAGGGTTATTGTTACCATCTTTCTAAATTCCATATATATGCATTAGTATACTGTATTGGTGTTTTTCTTTCTGGCTTACTTCACTCTGTATAATGGGCTCCAGTTTCATCCATCTCATTAGAACTGATTCAAATGAATTCTTTTTAATGGCTGAGTAATATTCCATTGTGTACATGTACCACAGCTTCCTTATCCATTCGTCTGCTGCTGGGCATCTAGGTTGCTTCCATGTCCTGGCTATTATAAACAGTGCTGCGATGAACACTGGGGTGCACATGTCTCTTTCAGATCTGGTTTCCTCGGTGTGTATGCCCAGGAGTGGGATTGCTGGGTCATATGGCAGTTCTATTTCCAGTTCTTTAAGAAATCTCCACACTGTTCTCCATAGTGGCTGTACTAGTTTGCATTCCCACCAACAGTGTAAGAGGGTTCCCTTCTCTCCACACCCTCTCCAGCATTTATTGCTTGTAGACTTTTGGATAGCAGCCATTCTGACTGGAGTGAAATGGTACCTATTGTGGTTTTGATTTGCATTTCTCTAATAATGAGTGATGTTGAGCATCTTTTCATGTGTTTGTTAGCCATCTGTATGTCTTCTTTGGAGAAATGTCTGTTTAGTTCTTTGGCCCATTTTTTGATTGGGTCATTTATCTTTCTGGAATTGAGCTGTAGGTGCTGCTTCTGTATTTTTGAGATTAATTCTTTGTTTGTTGCTTCTTTTGCTATTATTTTCTCCCATTCTGAAGGCTGTCTTTCACCTTGCTTATAGTTTCCTTTGTTGTGCAAAAGCTTTTAAGTTTCATTAGGTCCCATTTGTTTATTTTTGCTTTTATTTCCAATATTCTGGGAGGTGGGTCATAGAGGATCTTGCTGTGGTTTATGTAGGAGAGTGTTTTGCCTATGGACACCTTATCTTCGACAAAGGAGGCAAGAATATACAATGGAGAAAAGACAACCTCTTTAACAAGTGGTGCTGGGAAAACTGGTCTACCACTTGTAAAAGAATGAAACTAGAACACTTTCTAACACCATACACAAAAATAAACTCAAAATGGATTAAAGATCTAAATGTAAGACCAGAAACTGACTTTCAAAGCTACTATGGATCTGGTGTGGGGTTAGGGGAACAGAAAAAGGGCAAAGTAAAATACCACAAAAATCAGTACTCTTAATGAAATCCAGCCATTTCTCTTGTTGCAAGCCTTTGATTAATTTTCAGAGTTCTGATAAAGTTGATTATGAACATTTTGGCCACTGTTCTCATTGCTTTTATGAAGATGTGGATTTTCAGATGTCCCCACACTGCCATGTCAAAACTGCTTCCCTGAGGTTATGCTTTTGAATTATATTTAACAGTGAATTGATTTAGTGGAGAACAAAGAAGTATCTTTAAGGTAATTGACTTTTCAATGAAGATAGCAGAATGCATGCAGCCAATTTAGTATTATTTTATTCAAATCCCCATCTTAGGAATAAGTACCACTTATTCTATAATGGTTCATGCACAAATATATTTTGAATTTTTATATTTTACTTACCATGAGGTAAATAATTATTTTTAATTTAATTTTTATAATAACTATTTAGATCCTTTGAGAGAAATTTAACTGAACAAAGTCTAATTTAAAAAATATTTAATCAAGCTGAAAATATGATCATCTTTATCCAAACCAAGTGGTATGCACAGCATTTACACTCAGTCATGTCTGACTCTTTGCAAACCCATGGACAAAGTCTCCAGGACAGAATATTAGAGTGGGTAGCCTTCCCCTTCTCCAGGGGATCTTCCCAACCTAGGGATCAAACCCAGCTCTCCTACATTGCAGGCAGATTCTTTACCAGCTGGGCCACAAAGGAAGCCCAAAAATACTGGAATGGGCAGACTATCCCTTCTCCAGCAGATCTTCCTGACCCAGGAATTGAACTGGGGTCTCCTGCATTGCAGGTTGATTCCTTACCAACTGAGCTCTCAGGGAAACAAGTGATAGCTATGAAGTAATTAGAATAATATTTGTGTTTGGATTATAATTTAACTATAAAAAGTTCACTTCAAAAAAGTAATTCCTCAAAATATGGTAATGTTGAAATCATTTTATAGCATTCTCATAGGTTACATTTGACTGAAGTTCTAAAATGAGTGCTAAAAATATCAGTCTTGTTATTACTTTATTTTCAAATCTTATGTGTGTTAAGAGCCTTTCTACTAACCATCTCTAGTCACACTAGCCAGGCAAACTAAAAATTAGCAAAACACTTATAATGCCTTCTGAACTCCCTTCTTATATTTCATCTATACCCCTATTGTGCTAGTACAGGACTTTATGGACTCAAACTACCGTGTGATTAGTAAAATGCATGCATTCTTACCTATAAACCCTTAAAAAGAAAAAATTATACCAGATGTTAAGAAAAATAAAGAATTATATATCATGGCATCTCCTCTGGAAGTCTTTACAAACTAGTTGATGATAAGATATAATTTCCTTTTCACAAAACATAGTTACCAAAAATATGATAAATACAACAAATATAGCAAATGAGATGGGATAGAGATCCAAATGGTCTAAAATGTTTAGGAAGGAATTAATATAGGAAGTAAGGCTTGAAAAGACTTTGAAGGATAATTAGAATTTAAAGTTTCACTCTTTTACTCATTCTTTTAACCATAAAAACAATGAATAACATAATAATGAGTACACAGTAGGTGAAGATATTAATGAATAAACATTGACTAGATGATTTTGATGAACAGTAAAGAGAAAAAGCACTATTGATGGGAAAAACAGAATGATCAAAAACATAGAGGTAGGAATAAGCATGATATGTTTAAGGGAATGCAAAAACTCTAGCCTTATTAAATCAAATATTATATGTTTATCTGCAAATTATGGCATTATAGAGCTAGCTAAAGGTCCTTAGAAGGGCTTCCTCAGTCGTGGCTCAGACAGTAAAGAGTCTTCCTGCAATGTGGAAGACCCTGGTTCGATCCCTGGTTTGGAAGATCTCCTGGAGAAGATAATGGCAACCCACTCCAGTATTCTTGCCTGGAGAATTCCATGGACAGAGCAGCCTGCCAAGCTACAGTCCATAGGATCACAAAAGTCAGATATGACTGAGCACTAACAATTTCACTTTCAAAGATCCTTAGAAATCATCTTTAGCTTCTGCAGAGCATAGGATACCACCAACAAAATGAAAAGACAACCCACAGAACTGGGGGAAATATTTGCAAATGATGCAACCCACAAGGGATTTGTCTACAAAATATACAAACAGCACATGCAGCTCTATGTGAAAAAATATAAACAACCTGATCAAAAAAATGGCAGAAGATCTAAATAGACCTAAATTTCTCCAAAGAAGACATACAGATGGCCCAAAAGCACATGAAAATATGCTCAACATCACTAATTATTGGGGAAATGCAAATCAAATCTACCTTGAGTTATCACCTCAACAGGTCAAAGTGGCCATCATCAAGAAGTCTACAAACAATAAATGATGGAAAGGGTGGAGAGAAAAGGGAAACCTTCTACACTGTTGGTGGGAATATAAATCGGTACAACAACTATGGAGAACAGTATGAAGCTTCCTTTAAAACCTTAAAATAGCATTACCATATGACCCAGGAATCCCAGTCCTGGGTATATATACAGAGAAAATCATAATCTGAAAGAATACATGCATTCCAATGTTCATTGCAGCACTATTACAATAGCTAAGACATGGAAGCAACCTAAACGCCCATTGACAGAGGAACACATAAAGAAGAAACAGTACATATATATAATTACTCAGCCCCCCAGAAAAGAATGAAATAATGCCATTTGCAGCAACATGGACAGATCTAGAGATCAACATACTAAGTAAATTAAGTCAAAGACAAATATCACGTAAATCACTCACATGTGGAATCTAATTTTTAAAAGATACCAATAAACTAATTTACAAAATAGAGGCAGACTTATAGATAATGAAAACAAACTTACAGTTACCAAAGGGGAAACATGGGGGGTTGCTGTTGTTTAGTTGCTGAGTCACGGCTGACTCTTAAGACCTCATGGACTGTAGCTCACCAAGCTCCTCTGTCCATAGGATTTTCCAAGCAAGAATACTGGAGTGAGTTGACATTTCCTTCTCCAGGGGCTCTTCCTGACCCAGGGATCACATCTGCATCTCCTGCATTGGCAGGCAGATTCTTTGCCATTGAACCACCAGGGAAGCCAAACATGGATGGTAGGAAATAAATTAGGAGCTTGGGACAAACATACATATGCTACTATATAGAAGATAGATAACCAACAAGGACCTACGATATAGCACAGGGGACTCTATCCAATATTTTGTGATAATCTATATAAGAAAAGAATCTTAAAAAGAATGAATATATGTGTATGTATAACTGAATCACTTTCCTGTACATCTGAAACTAACACAACATTATAAATCAACTATCCTCCAATAAAATCAAAATGTTAATTAAAAAATAAATCATGTTTAAGCCTCACATTTTTAACATGAAGAAAGTAAGGTCTAGGTAATGGCCCAAGGTCATTTGGCTAAAAAAGATGTAAAAAAAAAAAAATCAATAAGCATCTAAGAAGTACTTCTGATATATCAGGCACTGAGCTAGACACTTCATATAAAATAAAACTGTGAGTTGGGAAATATTACAATGATATCCAGTATACTGCACAAATGAATAAATTCTAAAATAAATGAATTCTTAAACAGCTTCAAAAATGAAATATCAAGGGAGGTAGTCTAATTTGAACAATTTTTTAAGTAACACTTGTTTTATAAAGAGAAAAGGGATGAAAAAGGAAAAGAAAACAATTCTATATGAAATATAAAAACATGTTTATATATATATATGCTTTTACTAATTCAACAATTATGTGTGGCCTAAGAATATGTCTTTATGAAATTAAGGGTTTTTGTTTGTTTGTTTGTTTGTTTGTTTGTTTGTTTAACAAGGGTTCCTGCAGGTACCAAATAAATTTGCTTTTCCTGTGACTACTCCAGGAAATACTGTGAATACTCCTGATTTCACCATAACGGCAGCATAATGCAGAACTCAATACAAAATAAAAAAGAACATTTGGCCATCAATTTTAGTTCCTTTTATACTGAGAAAACTTGTTCAGAAAGAGGAACAGTTTTATTTTTTACAAATAGAGAGAGGATTTTAGTGTCTATTTTGGAATAGTAGGTAGCATCCCAGCTGTTTGGGGCCACTCTGGACACTTTAAAATTAATGTGTTGGGCCTAACAAAGGGCATATTTTCCTTCTGCATCAAAAGTGGATGCCGGTTCCCAGCAGATACAACATGTTTCTACAAGTATGGCACGTATCTATTATTCCAACCAGTAAATGGAAACATTTGCCTTCTAGAGAGGCAGCTCTTAAGTCAGTCAAAAGAAACCAGCAAGTAAACCTCAGTGACTCACATACCTACACAGGAACAAGCTGATTTCTCATGAGAGTTGTATTCAACTTATGGCTAAATAATGCTATTTTAAATTCCCATCTGTGGGACATATAATTCTACAAAATGAATATGGACTTAGGAGACAGAGAGCTCTTAGCTAAATCCCAGTTCTACCATTTTACTAGTTGTGTGGCATTTAGAAAATCCATTTGTTGCTCTAGAATTCATTTCCTCTGTAAAATGGGGACAGTATTACATATCTCATAGAGTTAACATGAGGATTATGTTATAAAAACTTAGCAAAAGAGCTGGTATACAGTAGGCATTTAATGAATGGTGACTATCATCTGTCCCCTCTGAAATTCAAAGTTACCTACTATTTAAGCACCTTTCAGTTATGATCAAACTTTACATTAGTATCATAAAATCATCTAATGTTTCTCCCACTATATAGAGTAACAAAAGAAAGACACTCAAGAAATTGGAAGACTTTTAAGATACAATTTTTCACATCTAGAAAATTAACTATGCATTAACTCTTAAAATACTACAACACAGAACTTGTTACAAAATTTTAAAAGAACACAATACTAATCTACAATTAATATAACATATTTCAAAGGCCTGAGAATTGTTCCTGGCTTGATTTTACAGTATTACTTTCCCTA
Source organism: Dama dama (assembly GCF_033118175.1). Lineage (NCBI taxonomy): Eukaryota > Metazoa > Chordata > Mammalia > Artiodactyla > Cervidae > Dama > Dama dama. The sequence goes on from NC_083695.1 coordinate 26,992,836, forward strand.
TTCTTATTAAACCTTAACAGATTCTTAAGTACAATTTCTTGTCACTTCTTTTGAGATCTTCAAAAAATCAAGAGCTCTACTGAGTTATCCCATGATGACTGGCACATGAGACAATTTCTTATACATATTGTCTTTTTGATATTCAAACCCATTTCAAACTAAGTTGACAGATTTGCCATTACTTTTATGCAAATATTTTCTGAATGTCTGAATATAAATATAGCAAAACAATCTTCTGGAATAACTGTGTGTGTTCCCATAAAAGGTTCCCTTATGCACATAAAGCTTAAATTAACAGCATATAATTGACTTGAATTAATTAGATGGTTTTTCTTCTTATAGTCATTTATAACCAGTTCACAGGCCAGGTCAATCTGTATCCTCTACAAGTAATCGAATAATGTGAGCAGCCTTGAAAATCTCATCAGGTATACTTTCTAACATATATTCTTTGTCCAGAGTAATCTTAATAATATTGCAAAATAGAATACTACTCAGAACACTGGTATTTCATACTGTTTCAAGGATTGTAGAGAAACAAATGGTTACAGTGACTTTAGTACTTTACATGATAGTATAACTAAGGTCGAGTTTTAGTCTTAAAGGAGTGCCAAATATGCTTTGAATCACTGAAAAGAACAGCTCTAACTGAAAGTGGTAGAGCATCTTGACCGCCACAGCAATGAGCCTCTGCAGTCAAAGTGAATTTAGCCCATTCTGTAACTGACACTGTTCATAAAACAATTTAAAACTGTTTCATGCTTTGTTAGTATGCACAATTTCCAAACTACTAAAGTAAACCATCAATGTCAAGAACAGTGGTTTATAATCATTGAAATGGACTCTCAAAATAAACAACCTACTATTCTGTAAAACTGTTTTTCCTGATGCTGGAAGCAGCATTGTGAAATGGCTTTGAAATCCAACAGAACTAAAGATTTCTCCTGTGGGTCACAGTTTGGCAAAGGTGTCTTCACCCTAAATGAAGTTAGGCTCATGGACAATCTTTCTAGTATTTGTGTTTGAGTCCCAGTGACTAGAGTACAGACTACTTCTTTGCATGAGCTTTTATTTATGTATTCCAAAATGTAATAAAATCTTCTTAGCATATGGATCCCAACAAGGAGTTTTACAACACTCTTCTGACTACCAAAGCAACCAATTTAACTGAATGTATTCATTTTATATGATGGAGGTCTTTTCCATTGCTTAATAAGGGTGTTTACAGTGAATTTGTACTGTATATTATTAGTGCAATTTTATCTTTTTTTTCCATACAAATAAAATTGCAACCTTATTAATATTGATAGAAAATGTGGAACAAACCAGTTTTCAACAAAGTGGTTCTTTCTTCAATAATGACAACAACAACAAAACTATGCTAAAACTATACTGAAGTTCCCTTACAGAAAGCCAAAAATTCAAAGAACCAAGCTGCCCTCGGACATCCATAACTAGTAACTCCTTGTGACTTCCTTAAACTCTGTACCCCAAGAAAGTTTTCAGAAAGACTTTCCAAGCTCTTATTCCTGTCACCCATAAATCTGCTTTCTGGCACTAAGTTACAGATTAGTGATCTCTAAACTTTTTTGATCAAGCATTCCCATTCAGAAAAAAGAAAAATTCAGCATCCATTCTCAATGTATTTATCTATACATTACATATAAATACTAATCCTAGCCTTTAAATATTATTAAACCTAAGTTTTTATTTTCTTAAAGAAAAATTTAAAATATCAGTAGAAGTTTTAACATTTTTCACAGACCCCTCCAGATCATCATGCATGTCTCCTGGGTACTCCACCTTGGAGTAATAAATCAAGTCTGGATCATTAGTAATGGAAGAGGCAAAACATAATTTTGGTTAAAAACCTTAATTGTTAAAAGGAAAAGACAGAAAGAAAATACCGACAGAAAGAAAATACCAGGTCAAAAATAGTATAAGTGTGTTGAACATCACTATATGCCAGGCACTTCACATAAAGTATCTCACTTAATCTTCAAAAGAACTCCTAAAGGAAGTGTCACTTATTGCTCTTATATAGATGAGGAAATTAGGATCTGGGTAATTACACTTAAGATCTAAGTCTCAAAACCCATGATTGTCAGAAGACTGGAAGTTAGTAAAGAGGAAAAATAAACTATCAAATATCTGTCTCTTGTATATTCCAATCCTAAAAATCTATTCCCACAAAGAAGAGAAGTCTAAGGGTCTTTTCAAATGAGTCAGTTCTTTGCATCAGGTGGCCAAAGTACTGGAGTTTCAGGTTCAACACCAGTCCTTCCAAGGAATGTTCAGGATTTATTTCCTTTAGGATGGACTGGTTGGATCTCCTTGCAGTCCAAGGGACTGTCAAGGGTCTTCTCCAACACCACAGTTCAAAAGCATCAATTCTTCAGCACTCACTTTTCTTTATAGTTCAACTCTCACATCCATATGACTACTGGGAAAAGCATAGCTTTGACTAGATAGACCTTTGTTGGTTAAGTAATGTCTCTGCTTTACTAGACAGTAATATGCTGTCTAGGTTGGTAATAACTTTCCTTCCAAGGAGTGTCTTTTAATTGCATGGCTGCAGTCACCATCCACAGTGATTTTGGAGTCCCCAAAAATAAAATGTGTCACTGTTTCCACTGTTTCCCCATCTATTTGCCATGAAGTGATGGGACCGGATGCCATGATCTTAGTTTTCTGAATGTTGAGCTTTAAGCCAACTTTTTCACTCTCCTCTTTCACTTTCACCAAGAGGCTCTTTAGCTCTTCTTCACTTTCTGCCATAAGGGTGGTGTCATCTGCATATCTGAGGTTATTGATATTTCTCCCAGCAATCTTGATTCCAGCTTGTGCTTCATCCAGCCCAGCGTTTCTCATGATGTACTCTGCGTATAAGTTAAACAAGCAGAGTGACAATATACAGTCTTGATGTACTCCTTTTCCTATTTGGAACCAGTCTGATGGTCCATGTCCAGTTCTAACTGTTGCTTCTTAACTTGCATACAGATTTCTCAAGAGGCAGATCAGGTGATCTGGTATTCCCATCTCTTGAAGAATTTTCCAGAGATTGTTGTGTTCTACACAGTCAAAGGCTTTGGCATAGTCAATAAAGCAGAAGTAGATATTTTTCTGGAACTCTCTTGCTTTTTTGATGATCCAATGGATGCTGGCAATTTGATCTCTGGCTCCTCTGCCTTTTCTAAAACCAGCTTGAACATCCGGAAGTTCGTGGTTCACATACTGTTGAAGCCTGGCTTGCAGAATTTTGAGCATTACTTTACTAGCGTGTGAGATGAGTGCAATCATGCGGTAGTTTGAGCATTCTTTGGCATTGCCTTTCTTTGGGATTGGAATGAAAACTGACCTTTTCCAGCCCTGTGGCCACTGCTGAGTTTTCCAAACTTGCTGGCATATTGAGTGCAGCACTTTCACAGCATCATCTTTTACGGTTTGAAATAGGTCAACTGGCATTCCATCACCTCCACTAGCTTTGTTCGTAGTGATGTGTCCTAAGGCCCACTTGACTTCTCATTCCAGGATGTCTGGCTCTAGGTGAGTGATCGCACCATCGTGCTTATCTGGGTTGTCAAGATCTTTTTTGTAAAGTTCTTCTGTGTGTTCTTGCCACTTCTTCTTAATATCTTCTGCTTCTGTTAGGTCCATACCATTTCTGTCCTTTATTGAGCCCATCTTAGCATGAAATGTTCCCTTGGTATCTCTAATTTTCTTGAAGAGATCTCGTCAATCAATATAGATAATATAGAGACTTCAATCAATATAGATAATAAAAAGAACTAACTCTAATAATCAGAGTAGTAACATATTTTTAAATTTTTTATAGAAATAGCAACTAAGATAATAGCATTTTCAAGAAAATATAATACACAGAATTTTTCCAAAAACTTATTCAACCAAGGAAAATAATTCCCCAAAGCCTATACTATCGTTAAGAATGTAAAAGAAATTTGATTTTCTAAGTATGAATATTTCCCTCATACTTTTAGTTTATTTTATAATGCACATAAAAATATTAACAGTTCTAGTGGCTAATATCCAAACAAATATGTAGGCTAGCTGACTACATATAGAAAATTAATAAATGATGACATACAAGTACAATTAAACAAGGTTATAGAATAGAGAAGTAGAAAATTATTTATTTTAAAAAATTACAGCATCATAAAAACAAACTTCTCTTAAGTCACATTGTTTCAGGAGTAATTTAAACCAGATTTAAATAGGATTCCAAGATTACTCAATTCAAATAAGAAAGTTCTATTGTCTTACAGAAAAAATAAAATCATTACCAAATTACATTGTTTTTATAGGACAATAAAATACAAAGCCTAACAACATCAAGAAGTTAATAAAATATGCAAAATTATAATGTAAAATTTAGAAAACTCTTCATGTGCCAGTATCTGTGCTAAGTATTTCATTATCACTTTGAATCATCACAAGCACCTCAAAAGTTAGATACTATGTGTGTCCCCATTTCTAAGCAGAATAACTGCAGTGATTAAGAAATGTTACCAAGGTCACATCACTAATGAAATAGCCAGACTTTGACTCCAAACTCTCTTACTTTAGACCTTTCTCTATGAACTATTACACATATACAGTGCATGAGGGCTAAGTTGCTTCAGTCTTTACTACTCTTTGCTACACTTTGGACTGTAGCCCACTGGCTCCTCTCTTCATGGATTCTCCAGGCAAGAATACTGCAAACGGTTACCATGCCCTCCTGCAGGGGATCTTTTGACCCAGGGATAGGACTGGAGTTTCCTGCATCTCCTGCATTGGCAGATGGGTTCTTTACCACTAGCACCACTGTAAGACAGTTCAAATACTAACAGTAAATACCCTAGTATCTAGTACTCTAAGACTAGTTTTGCAATTCCTCCCAGGTAGACATTCTAAAAATTTCTTTAATCAACCTAGTATATGCCTCAAAGATGAAAAAAGATGATTCTGCACATCCATTTAATTCTGTAACACAAATTGATGCATGCAATGTTTAATTTGCTTATTTATTCACTCATTCTTAATTAATAAAATACACGATGTGACCAGATGCAGAAAAATACATGATGTGACCAGCTGCAGAAAGTGTAAGATTTAAAAGGATAGACTTTGGAGTCAGATGTATGAGGGTTCACAACACACCTCTGGCTCTTTCTAGCTAATCAACTAGTTGATTAGTTTTTAGCTGATTTCTAGCTGATCAACTATAATCAACTGATCTCTCCAAGTTTTTTCTTTTTCTATAAATGGAGATAATTACACCTGCCTCATAAAACAGCTATAAGAGTTAAAATAATATATGTAAAATGTTCAATACAGAGCTTGGGACATGGCAAGCTTCCAAAATGTGATACTTATGATTATTTGTAGGGGATCTAGAGTTAACAGTGTGTCCTATGGTACAAGAACAAAGAAAAGGTAATTGACCTCTTAAGTAAACAAAACTGGGCCTTGGCATGAAACATGAATGAAATGTTAAACCTAGTCCCCTGAGTTCTGTAAGTCTCTACAGCACTTAATCATGTATCTGTTTACAGAACATTTCTCTTCTCTCTAGTTCATTTCATTGTTATCACTAACAAGTGATTTGTTTTCATTTCTTTCTCATTTCCTGTGCCCTGTTTAAAAGTTCTTGGCATCTACATGGTACCCTTATAACTACCCAAGTAGTTTGTTTTCCCCTAGTTCCCAGGTGGCTCAGTGGTAAAGAATCCACCTGCAATTCAGGAGACACCGGTTCGATCCCTAGGTCAGGAAGATCTGCTGCAGAAGGAAGTGGCAACCCATTCCAGTATTCTTGCCTGGGAAATCCCATGGACCGAGAAGCCTGGCAGGTTACAGTCCATGGGGTCACAAAAGAGTCAGATACAACTTAGCAACTAAACAACAACAAGTACAATACTTAGATTTTGTACTTGATACTCTAGGATTCATTTTACTATGTAACACCTGCATTGAACATCTTTCAGAATAAGCCTAAAGATATTTAAAAGACTACCAGAAAGGAAAAGAAAACTTTGTATATTACCATAACCTCTGCACAAGATTTACCAATGTAAACACAGCCTTTCAATGGAAAATGAAAGTAAAACTAGAACCCAGTTGGTTCCCCGTGATTTAGTTTAAAACAGTAAGCACACTGACTGTAATATACAAGTGACTTGTCAAATTTGAATATAAAATGTCACCACATTGTCTTACCCACTTCAGATTCCATCATCAGTTCCCCTCCCATTTGTACTTCTTTAAACTCCTAATTGGCTCTTTTCATTGTAGCTACAATGAAACCATAACTTAAGAGAAAGAGTTACTTCATCAACATCTGTAATAAAACCTAAAAAGGTTTTAGATTTACTTAACACAGTAAGCAATTAATAGAAAAATGTGAAATTGTTCATATGCTATTTTTAATTAGTTTTTATTGGAGTGTAATTGTTTTACAATGTTGTATGAGTTTCTACAGTACAGCAAAGTGAATCAGCTGTATGTACAATATATCCCCTCTTCTCTGGATTTCCTTCCCATTTAGGTCACCACAAAGAACTGAGTAGGGTTCAGCTATATATAGCTAATGTATAGCTATAACCCTGCGCTATACATTAGGTTCTCATTAGTTATCTATTTTGTACATAGTATCAATAGTGTATATATGTCAATCCAATCTCCCAATCCACCTCACCCACTGTTCATACACTTTAGATTCAAATGAAAATAATAATGGCTTTGAAAGAGGAACATTTTTGGTTAGGAATATGAAATAGGAACAGATCACATGGTTCAAGTTGTGTTTAATCCAGAATGTTCTCTGTGGTTCCCACATATCACAGTTAATGTTATCTGTTATTAAGTTTGAAGCTTTGACTAGCTATTAGCACTTACTGAAATTTTGTCCTCTCTATTCAATAGTAGATAAAATTAACCATTCCACTTTAGGATACTAAATTGTATAAATTCCTGCCAAGACGTGATAGATCAGAAATAGTGACTAGAACCATCAGCAATTCTCTAAATGAAATGGAATTTTTAAATACCTACTTATTTTATAATAGTTATATAAAAGAATTATTTTTGAAAATAAAGTTGCTAAGCTTGATCAAGTAGACCTTCCTTTTTTTTAATGATCAGACTAGGTTTGTCCAGCATAATATTTTGAGAAAAACTCCAGAGATCCTCTTAGAGGTGATTAGGAGGAGTCCCAGTAAAGGTACAATCTATAAAGTCAATAGACAAAAATCAGCTTAAATTGTTCCCATCAGTAAATGCCAGTTTTTATTACAGGGCAGAATTTAATTAATTTCATTTCATTTAATAAATATTTTAATAAAATGTAGTTTCTATACTAGATAATATCCTATATTTCTAAATAGTTCAAAGTGTTAAAGATTATTTATGACAGGAACATGTTGCCAATATATATATTAGGTTTTTTCTTCTTCTAAATTATATCTCTTAAATGCTATAGGTTCAATTGACCCTGAATATTGTGAATCAACTCCAGTCACTAAAGAATCCCATGAAAACTTACATAATATCAGTTAAGGTTATAGATTCTATTAGAAAGATTTTACTGTTATATAACAATGATGGCTAATATATAATTATTCATCCACACACACATCTCCCCCTCCCAGTGTTAGCAAAATGTTTGGCACTGAATGGGCATGTCTGTTTAAAAAATCAGTAAGTGTGTAGAAACTAAAATATATGGAACTAAATTTAACACTCAGAGAAAATATAATGGAGACAAGATAGACAAGTAGAGAAGATTCATTATTGGCACAATTTCAGGGTAAAAACATACATACAATCATCCAATAACTTCAAATTTAAAATTCATTGAACTAAATCAAATTAATTATCTAAATAACATTCCCTTCTGCCCCCCAGTTTTCTCTATATATGTAATCTTCTGCCCAAAATTTCTCTTCTCTTAATTAAGTAAGTTTTTAATTTGCACAAGCAATTCAGGCAATATTTTTACAAATGAAGTGATTTTATTTCATTTTTAAGAAGAACAAATACAAACATATGCACAATGTCAAATCAAATAAACAAATTCATTAACACACGAAGTTTGAATGAAGGAAAAGAGTCATGTGAAAGTTATTCCCAGTTCTGCCACTGAGATGGGAATTTAAAAAGATTTAAAACATTGCTAGTTTAATCAATCTCAGTGACCCTTTTTATTGGAGGGAAGTACTGATTTGATTTATAAAAGTTTAATTCCAAATTAGAACAGCTGTTGATATCCCTTATCAACCATTATTTTGTTATACATGGTAGGAAGATAAGCAGATAAGGTCACCTGCCTAGAATGGGATGCTACACATAATTTACAGCTCTAATTTTTGTTCAGTAATTGGTAGATGCCATTCTCATTCTGCTTGCTAATGACTATGATATACTGCTAAGGCAAATTAGAGTAGAATGTTCTCTTACTTTTAGCAGTATTTCCTAAAAGTGATTCCATGAGTTTTAGTTGAATTAAGTACCATCACCCATATCACTTTGCTGAAAAAGATCTATATAATCAAAGCTATGTTTTCTCCAGTGAAAGAAGAAGTCGCTCAGTCATGTCCCACTGGACTGTATTTGTGACCCCATGGACTGTAGCCTACCAGGCTCCCCTATCCAGGAATTTTCCAGGCAAGAGTACTGGAGTGGGTTGCCATTTCCTTCTCCAGGGGATCTTCCTGACCCAGGGACTGAACCCGGGTCTCCCACATTGCAGGCAGACACTTTTACAGTCTGAGCCACAAGGGAAGCCCCTACTGGTTTTTCCAATAGTCACATACAGATGTGGGAACTGGATCATAAAAAAGGCTGAATGCCGAAGAATTCATGCTTTCAAACTATGGTGCTGGAGAAGACTCTTGAGAGTCCTTTGGTCTGCAAGGAGATCAAACCAAACAGTCCTAAAGGAAATCAACCCTGAATATTCAACAGAAGAACTGATCCTGAAGCTGAAGCTCCAATACTTTGGCCACTTTATGTGAAGAGCCCACTTATTTTAAAAGACTTTGATGCTGGGAAAGATTGAAGGTGAAGGAGAAGAGGTGGCAGAGGATGAGAAGTTAGATAGCACCACCAACTCAATGAACATGAATCTGAGAACTCCAGGAGATGGTGAAGGACAGGAGAGCCTAACGTGCTGCAGTCCACGGGGTTGCAAAGAGGAGGACATGCCTTAGCAACTGAACAACAACAACTAGTATCATAATTTACCCAAGAGATTCTAACACTAAAAACACATCACCCATGAAAAGAACTTGAATAGAATGAAATTTGTGTATTTGTTTGACACCGGTCTCTTTCACTAATTGTTCCTTCTGCAATGCAGTTTTGTTTAGAATGTAGTAAGCATTTCATGATCAGCAACTAAATGCCTATTATCTATGAGAAAACATATATTTAAAGTTGTTCCTTTGAATTCAAAATGAAAGTAAAGTTCTCCAAAGAAAAAGAAGAAAGTTATTTCTCAAAGTTTTGAGGGAGGAAACTGACTATTTAAGATTAACACATAAAAGATCAGAAATTTCAAAATTATAAGGCCTTTTTCACTAGAAGAGAGAAGAAATAGCAACTAAGGAAATCCAATTATTGGCACAGTATGATGTGTATGTACTTTTGAAGTTGGAAACATTTGAGTCACATGGGAATCCAAATTGAATCATGTGGGAAATTAGGACAAGGATTATTATTATTATTTTTTTTACTACAAGAGTTTCTCAGGGACAGTTACTGAGACCTGCATATACATAAAGGCCTTGATACCACTAAGAGTAAATAAAGTCTTCAATTCCAATAGTGGACAATTCCTTGCCAAGTCCTAATGTACACAGTCTCTCACAATAAAATCAAGCTGTCAAGAATTACAGTCGTTTCTCAATGTCTAAAGATTTCAATGTGCTTTTAATTACCCCAGATGGGAATAAATTAATAGTTGACTAAAATCCATTTAAGTTAGAAGGCATTCACCTTTGACTCTAATGTTTTATTCTGTTAAATCTTGTTTATTCTATTAGTTTTATCAGATACTGATAAGCAGTGTTACACAACAGAGCTTTGAAAACCAGAGTGTACTATACACATGAAGAAACACCGTTTACAACTGCAGAGCCACATCTGGGGGAGGATCTCTAGTAAACATTGCGGATTCATGAATTTTTCAGGGAGATAGAAGTTAAATGTCTTATTCTAACAGAAGTTTTCTGCTATGGGTAAGCAATGACTCTGCAAGATATTGTTGTTATCATAGAACTTATCTTAATAAAGAAGTTTCTAGGGAAGGAGTACATAGTCAAAGTTATAGCATAATTTTTTTCGTTTTCCTCTCTAAAACATTACTGGATGCTAGGTGAAGGCACTCACCATGTTGTGGTATAGTATCACAGCCTTGCAGAGTCTTATCTCCTAGCTGGCACTATTGCTGAGCCTCAAGCAGGCCATGTCACCATTCTACAAAGCCAACAGTTACTGAATAATATGTACATGGTAAGATGAATAAATTCTACGAGTTTGAGATCACTGACACTGTCTGAACGCCTATTAATTGCAGGTCATGTTATAGGGATAATATGGAGATGGATTAGACATTTTATAAGTATATAGATGGCAGAAGCAGAAGATATTAAGAAGAGGTGGCAAGAATACACAAAACTATACAAAAAAGATCTTCATGACCCAGATAACCATGATGGTGTGATCACTCACCTAGAGTCAGACATCCTGGAGTATGAAGTCAAGTGGGCCTTAGGAAGCATCACTACGAAAAAAGCTAGTGGAGGTGACAGAATTCCAGTGAACTATTTCAAATACTAAAAGATGATGCTGTGAAAGTGTTGCACTCAATATGCCAGCAAATTTGGAAAACTCAGCAGTGGCCACAAGACTGGAAAAGGTCAGTTTTCATTTCAATCCCGAAGAAGGGTAATGCTAAAGAATGTTCAATACCACACAATTGCACTCATCTCACACGCTAGTAAAGTAATGCTCAAAATTCTACAAACTAGGCTTCAACAGTATGTGAACCATGAACTTCCAGATGTACAAGTTGGATTTAGAAAAGGCAGAAGAAGCAGAGATCAAATTGTTAACATCCACTGGATCATAAAAAAAGCAAGAGAATCCCAGAAAAACACCTACTTCTGCTTTACTGATTACACAAAGCCTTTGTGTAGATCACAACAAACTGTCGAGAATTCTTCAAGAGTTGGGAATACCAGACCACCTTACCTGCCTCCTAAGAAATCTGTATGCAAGTCAAGAAGCAACAGTTAGAACCGGATAGGGAACAACAGACTGGCTCCAAATTGGGAAAGGAGTACATGGAGGCTGTCTATTGTCACCCTGTTTATTTAACTTAAATGCAGAGTACATCATGTAAAATTCCAGGCTGGATGAAGCACATGCTGGAATCAAGACTGCTGGGGAAAATATCAATAACTTCAGATATGCAGATGATACCACCTTTATGGCAGAAAGTGAAGAGGAACTAAAGAGCCTCTTGATGAAGGTGAAAGAGGAGAGTGAAAAAGCTGGCTTAAAACTCAACAGTCAAAAAATGAAGATCATGAGCATTAGCTTTAAAAGAAAAAAAAAATGAAGATCATGGCATCCAGTCCCATCACTTCGTGGCAAACAGATGGGGAAACAATGGAAACAGTGACAGACTTTATTTTCTTGGACTCCAAAACCACTGCAGATGGTGACCAGCCATGAAATTAAAAGATGCTTGCTCCTTGAAAGAAAAGCTATGACCAACCTAGATAGCATTTAAAAAGCACAGATACTTTGCTGACAAAGGCCCATCTAGAAAAAGCTGGTTTTTCTAACAGTCATGTATGGATGTGAGAGTTGAACTATAATAGAACTGCCATATGACCCAGCAATCCCACTTCTGGGCATACACACTGAGGAAACCAGATCTGAAAGAGACACGTGCACCCCAATGTTCATCGCAGCACTGTTTATAATAGCCAGGACATGGAAGCAACCTAGATGCCCAGCAGCAGATGAATGGATAAGGAAGCTGTGGTACATATACACCATGGAATATTACTCAGCCATTAAAAAGAATTCATTTGAACCAGTCCTAATGAGATGGATGAAGCTGGAGCCCCTTATACAGAGTGAAGTAAGCCAGAAAGATAAAGAACATTACAGCCTACTAACACATATATATGGAATTTAGAAAGATGGTAATGATAACCCTATATGCAGAACAGAAAAAGAGACACAGAAATACAGAACAGACTTTTGAACTTTGTGGGAGAATGTGAGGGTGGGATATTTCAAAAGAACAGCATGTATGCTATCTATGGTGAAACAGATCACCAGCCCAGGTGGGATGCACGAGACAAGTGCTCCGGCCTGGTGCACTGGGAAGACCCAGAGGAATCGGGTGGAGAGGGAGGTGGGAGGGGGGATCGGGATTGGGAATACATGTAAATCCATGGCTGATTCATATCAATGTATGACAAAACCCACTGGAAAAAATAAAAATAAAAATAATTAAAAAAAAAAAAACCACACACACACACACAAAAAAGAATATTCAGACCTCCAAGTCATAATGAACATAATTATGCAAGTATGGCTGTGTATAATAATCTGGGCTGATGAAGGAGGATTCAGAAGATAAAAGTCAATAAATAGTGTAATACAAGTAAAAAAAAAAAAAAAAAGCTGAGCGCCAAAGAATTAATGCTTTTGAACTGTGGTGTTGGAGGAGACTCTTGAGAGTCCCTTGGACTGCAAGGAGATCCAACCAGTCCATCCTAAAGAAAATCAATCCTGAATATTCATTGGAAAGACTGATGCTGAAGCTGAAACCCCAATACTTTGGCCATCTGATGGGAAGAACTGTGTCACTGGAAAAGACCCTGATGCTGGGAAAAATTGAAGGCAGGCAGAGAAGGGGACGACAGAGGATGAGATTGTTGGATAGCATCACTGACTCAATGGACATGAGTTTGAGCAAGCTCGGGGAGTTGGTGATGGACAGGGAAGGCTGGCATGCTGCACTCCATGGGATCACAAAGAGCCAGACATAACTGAGCAACTGAACTGAACTGAAATATAGCAGAATCACTGCAAAGAGATAGCAAATCAATATTTGGATTTTGAGTTTTGTGAAGACACAGCACTGCCTACCCCATCCACAAAAAGCTAGGTAGCTATATGGTCCCATCAGAATGATGCTATATCAGGAATTCAATGTTAAAACCTTACCTAGGCAAGTTGGATACTCAGTAACTGGTAGAAGCCACATCAACAACGGGAAGGGAATATTCTTGTTGCTGAGCCCTGCATACTTATATTCACCCACTATGTCCACGTTGTACAGGAATTCCTTGATCAAGACACAGGGTAATTTGTCCACCTATGAAGTTTGTTCCTTATCTACTGTGGATCTCTTTGATATGTATTAATGTTGGACAGGAATAGTTTAACACTCCATGACAACTCCAAGAGCTCTCCTCCAGACCTCCTTGTCACCAACTTCACAAGTTTTTTTTTTTTCTTTCCAAGTTCCAAACAAGCCAGTCAGTGTGTTAGGCACTGACGAAGAATGAATGTATGTGATACCTTAGGACATCTCAACTTCTACTCCAATTTAAAACTATATGCAGGGCTCAGAGTTCAGTCCATTGGAAGAATTTCCCTTCCTGTGGTCTTTCATGGTTATTCCAACTGTGGTACAGCACCTACCCCCTACAATTGATTTCAGTGTACCATGCAAATCCATCCATAAATCAGAACCACCCATTTTCTTTCTCTAATAACATGGAATATATTTCCTTCATATGAAACTCCACATGAAGCTATAAGTATGCATTGAGGAAGAGGCAGAAAAGTAGCAGGACCAGGTACCTTGGAAATACGTCACCTACTTAAACAGTTTACTTGTGCCTTCTGGGCCTTTTCAGGCCCACTCTCAAGACTCACATCTATAGATTTATAATGAGATGCTACTGGGCACATCCAATTTTATGGCTCTCTAAATTAGATAACACCTGGTTCATGATGGGCAGTTCAGGTCACATACTCACTTTGTGCCCATGGTCAGATAGGTGTTCAGTCCCTACAAGGATCCATAAGCAAGCTAGAAAAATGTTTTTTAAGTGGAAATAGTTATTGACAAAAGAAGAGTCTATGCTTTGGGATTTCCAGAAGTTCCAAATAGTATCTCTGGCACATACATATTGAAAACATCAAGCTTTCTTTCTGGGTAGAAATTCATGGGAAGAACAGTTTGCTCTGCAGATAAAACCTCTCTCTTTCACCTGGCTTTATTCAAACTGGCAGCCTTAAAATTTACTGAGCCAATGGGCAGCAGCAGCCCACATAAAGGCAATACATGTTGCACTCAAAATCCAAAGAGGCTCGCCAAGCGTTACACCTCACTTAGTGGCAGACAGGGTTCAAGGTGCGGGTGTAATAATTTGTCTCTTGCTGTGAAAGAAATAGGCTGACTTGGTTTTTCTACCATATTCTGACATGCCTGTATGTTACTAAGGTGACTAGGATACCTGCTACTTCCTGCTCATTAAGTTAAATTAGAATAATATTTTATGTTCTATTGATATAAAGAAAACCCAATCCCTTTGGATTATGTGTGTCAGTGATCAGTTGATTACTACTTATGGTAAAATTGTAAATGCCACATAAATGCAAATGATTTCTAATTTTTCATTACCAGCAGAAATGGAAACTGTAACACTTCCAGAGGGGTTGTGCTAGTTTACTCCTATAAAGATACCATAATTGGAACTATGTGTGCAATTAGCATCACCACCTCAGCAAATGTGCAAAAACATAATCTTGTATTCCATGACATGTATGACTCTTGCATGTGACAAACAGTCACGTTAAACAAGAAGAATCTTACTTTAGTCCTTTATGGTGGTGCTAATCTCTGAAGTTTTCTCAGAAAGGTGGCATTACTTTTGGTTTTCTACCTTAGGTGGGTAGGAGATGCCACTCTGGGAACTTCTATTTGATCTTTTTTAATCATAATAGCCAAGGTGGCACTATTGGTAAAGAACCCGCCTGCCAATGCTGGAGACATAAGAGACGCAGGTTTGATCCCTGGATCAGGAAGATACCCTGGAGAAAGCCATGGCAACCCACTCCAGTATTCTTGCCTGGAGAATCCCATGGACAGACAGAGTCTGGCAGGCTACCATCCATAGGGTCGCAAAGGGTTGGACACGACTGAAGTGACATAGCAATCATAATAGCCTTCATTCTGTGGATCAGGAAGCCAACGTGTCAATCTGCCAGGTACTGATTATATCTACTCCAATTATACATTCAGCAATAGGGAATATCTTGTTGTACTCAGAACATTATCATTTATCTCAAGACCTTCATAAATCTTTACTGATTGTATAGTAGCATGATGGCATTCAAGGTCTCTGGGGATCAGTATACATTTTTATCTAGAATCTAATAACTCAGAGGGTCTGAGTAGTCCCCTGTCTTCAGTGTTACAGTCACCCTGAAAGAAGACTGCAGGGCTCTGTACCCTGTGAATATTTCCTATTCCTGCTGGCTTTCATGGGGTCATCCCTGCATGAGATGGTAGGGCTATTCTTGTTTATCGCTAAGTCATGTCTGACTCTTTCCCAACATCATAGGCTACAGCTCATCATTCTCCTCTGTCCATGGCATTTCCCAGGCAAGAATACTGGAAAGGATTGCCATTTCCTTCTTGAAGGGATCTTCCTGACTGAGGGATTGAATCCACATTTCCTGCACTGGCAGGCAGATTCTTTACCACTGAGCTACCTGGGAAGTCTGGTTGTAGTGCAGTATCTACCTATTTACAAATGGTCTCATTAAACCATAAATATTCATCCATAAATCAGGTCCATAAATCATAAATTAGGTTTTTTGCTCTTTTATTAATATATAATAGGAATATGTTTAGATATATTGTGGGGGAAAATTACAATATACACCCATAGGTACATTGCAAAGTCCTTTTAGAAAGGGGACAGGCCTCTGCCTCATCAGAGAGGCTCTGGGGTGTGAATTGACATATATACATAACACTTGTTGATGTTCGGTTGCTAAGTCATGTTCGACTCTTTGTGACCCCATGGATTGCAGCACACCAGGCTTTTCTGTCCATCACTATCTCCCCGAGTTTCCTCAAACTCACGTCCATTGAGTCAGTGATGCCATTCATCAAATGATCCTCTATCGCCCCCTTCTCCTCCTGCCTTCAATTTTTCCCAGCATCAGGGTCTTTTCCAATGAGTCAGTTCTTCACATCAGGTGGCCAAAGTATCAGAGCTTCAGCTTCAGCATCAGTCCTTTCAATGAATATTCAGGGTCCATTTCCTTTAGGATTGACTGATTCCATCTCCTTGCTGTCCAAGGGACTCTCAAGAGTCTTCTCCAGCACCACATTTTGAAAGCATCTCAATTCTTTGGCGCTCAGCCTTCTTTATGGTCCAATTCTCACATCCATACATGACTACTAGAAAAACTATAGCTTTCACTATACAGACCTTTGTTGGCAAAGTGATGTCTCTGCCTTTTAAAACACTGTCTAGATTTGACATAGTATGTCAAATTTTAATTTTAATTTCACGGTTGCACTCACTGTCCACATTGATTTTGGCGCCCAAGAAAATGAAATCTGACACTGTTTCCATATTTTCCCTATCTGTTTGCCATGAAGTGACAGGACCAGATGCCATGATCTTAGTTTTTTGAATGTTGAGTTTTAAGCAAACTTTTTCACTCTCCTCTTTCACCTTCATCAAGAGCCTCTTTAGTTTCTCTTTGCGTTCTGCCATAAGGGTGGTGTCATCTGCATATCTGAGGTTATTGATATTTCTCCCAACAATCTTGATTACTTCCAGCTTGTGCTTCATCTATCCTGGCATTTTGCATGATATACTCTGCCTGTAAGTTAAATAAGCAGGGTGACAATATACAGCCTTGACATACACCTTTCCCAATTTTGAACCAGTATTTTTCCATGTCTGGTTGCTTCTTGTCCTGCATACAGGTTTCTCAGGAGGCAGATAAGGTGGTCTGGTATCCCATCTCTTTAAGAATCAGTTCAGTTCAGTCACTCAGTCATGTCCAACTCTTTGCAATCCCATGGACTACAACACGCCAGGGTTCCCTGTCCATCACCAACTCCCAGAACTTGCTCAAACTCAAGTCTATTGAGTCGGTGATGCCATCCAACCATCTTATCCTCTGTTGTCCCCTTCTCCTCCTGCTTTCAATCTTTCCCAAGGGTCAAACGGAGAAGGCAATGGCACCCCATTCCAGTAATCTTGCCTGGAAAATCCCATGGATGGAGGAGCCTGGTAGGCTGCAGTCCATGGGGTCACTAAGAGTCAGACACAACTGAGCGACTTCACTTTCACTTTTCACTTTCAAGCATTGGAGAAGGAAATGGCAACCCACTCCAGTGCTCTTGCCTGGAGAGTCCCAGGGACGGGGGAGCCTGGTGGCTGCCGTCTATGGGGTCGCACAGAGTCGGACACGACTGAAGCGACTTAGCAGCAGCAACAGCAGCAGAGGTCAAAGGCTTTAGCATAGTCAATGAAGCAGAAGTAGATTTTTTTCGAATTCCCTTGCTTTTTCTATGATTCAGCATATGCCGGCAATATGATCTCTGGTTCCTCTGCCTTTTCTAAATCCAGCTTGTACATCTTGAAGTTCTTGGTTCACATACAGCTGAAGCCTAGCCTGAAGGATTTTCAGCAAAATATTGCTGGCATGTGAAATGAGTGCAATATACATAACACTAATATTACTCATTTCTTTCCACAGGACTTGTCACAAGGCAGAATTTTTCTACCTATACATGTCAGGTAGTACATTAGAAGGATGCACGTGTATTTTATTCTCATAATTGCATAATCAACTACCTATTTGCTACAGAATAATGGTTCTCAAAGTGTGGTCTCCAAACAACCAACATTACCCAATTAGAATTTCAATTAGAATTAAAAATGTTCAAATCCTACTTTAGACTTCACATAAATTAGAAATTCTGGGATGGTGTCTAGACACCTAGGTTTTAACAAGTCCACTATGAGTCTGGTACATACTAAGGTTTAAGAACCACTCCCAGAGATCACTGTAAGTTGAGTCATCCTTGTGGCTTGCTGTGATAGTTTGAGACATCTGGTTTGTAATGATTAGGGCCACTGCTGATCTATGTCATTCTAAGACCCCTGTCAATCCTATTAGGATCAGAGAACTCATCTCTATTATAGTGTAACCCAATATCATCTCCTTCCTACAGAGGACAGCAAACACAGTTAATTTGAGGATACTGGAATCCCCTTTACCAATGCATTTTAGTGCTTTAACAAACGAGCATCATTTGGCCTTCCTCGGGAGTATGGTTAGAAGTAGGTTTATTGAACTTCCTTGGTGGTACCATGGATAGAAATCCACCTGCCAAGCAGGGGAGATGGTTTTGATCTCTGGTCTGGGGAGATTCCACAGGCCTCGGAGAAACTAGGCCTGTATGCCACAACTTCTGAGCCTGTGCTCTAGGGCCCATGAGCTGCAGCTACCGAGCCTGTGTGCTGCAACTACTGAAGCTCACTCACCTAGAGTCCAGGTTCCTCAACAAGAGCAGCCACCACAATGAAAGGCCCTTACACCACAATGAAGAGCAGCCTCTGCTCACCACAACCAGAGAAAGCCTGTGCACAGCAACAAAGACCCAGTGCAATAAAAAATTAAATAATTTTTTAGAAAAGAAGTTGGCTGACTTCTTCCAGGGTTTTCATTTCCCTAAACCACTGAATTCCTTTTTCTACAGTATGTCAAGTAATTGCAAACATTTCTACTTCATTAGCTATAGGTCATCACTGAGTTCAGGTTTCAATTAATATACTTCAGACTATTAATCCCTATCCCAAATGCCCAAGCCAATGTATTAAATCCCAAATTCCATGTGAGTACATCAATGTCAGTGAATTTATTCTGATAAACCTTAGCATTTATTCCACATATGTGCCAGTACAGGTTGTTGAGTTTTTGAACTCTTTCAGTGTATAAACTATGCCTCTTTTGAGTAGGCATTGTACCTCCCCATCTAGGGTATGTTGAGTCAATAAGAGTTGGCAAAAGGTGGGTTCAAAGGTTAATCAGCATTAGTGTGCTGGGCAAGTAAAAGATTTTTATGTATTGAAGGGCTAGGTCTCTTAGTAGGGAGGTAGGATATGGTTAGGTTTAAGGCTAGAGGTTATTCAGTCATATCTGCCCTAAAACTTCAGGAGACAACAGTATCCTTTATTGCAAGTCTGCAGTGGATAGTTTCTTACTTGTCTACAGAAGTCCTAAATTGTGTGTTCACGATTTTTAATTATTCCTTTTTCCTATTTAGCCTTCTTGGAATCATAAGGAGAAGCCAGAGGATTCCACAGTCTTTAAGTCTATTATCACCGCTTTTAGCTAAGTATGAGTTACTTTCCATCTATACTTCATCCCATATAATAATTTGAGTAATTGTAATGTTACCACATTATATGAATTACCAATGTCCCATTTTCCTCCTCTGCAATATATATAATAAAGCAAATTCCAGAATTCTACTTTGAGTTCTATTTTATGGGACCAGTTTTTGCACAGTAGGAAAGAGTATTAGGATCTCATCAGTGAACAGATGACACACCCAAATTAGAATAATAGAAAATGTATTTAATAAAGCTGTGTTCAAGATGCAAGGAAATAATAAGACACTGGTTCTCTAAGTGTGGTCTCTGGACCAGTAGTATCATCACCTGGACTTGTTAGAAATACAAATTTGGGGCCGTACCCATGACCTACTATGTCAGAAATTCTGGGGATGGGACTCAGCAATTTGTTTTGACAACTCCTCCAGTTAACTATAATGTACACCAAAGTTTGAAAAACATTGACACAAGGTACAATGCATTAACCATTTGCTAATAATAATTGAGGATATCACCCCAAAGACCAAAGAAGCAAGAGAATAGAATAGCAACTGGAAACCAGAGAAAGTCACATAGAGAGAATGACTTTTAAAGGAACAAAAAATGACTTTCAGTAAGGAAATCCATTCTACCCTTCATTGTTGTTCAGTCACTATGCTGTGTCTGACTCTTTGCAACCCCGTGAACTGCAGTACACCATCCTACTCTAGAGACCCCATAAGAAGAATAAGACAATTATAATTCAATTTCACTTATTTACTTCTCCCAGTTTTCAACCTGGGCTCCTAAGTGACTAAATTCAACCAGAAGCTAGAAGGCAAGAGAACCTGATCATTCTGTCCACTCGGACAGCTTCCCAGGGAAGAAAGCAAGTTGGAAAATGAAGATTATATCTGGAAGGGCAAAGCAGGAGATCTTGCATGCATGCCTAACGTACTGCTGTGAGCATATTCCAAATTTGACAAAACTCCAAAGCATTTATTTGAGAAAGTTATAGATTAATAATATTTTACAATTTCCATGATAATAATGGTTTCCTCAGGAATGGTTATTTACTATTTAACCAAATATCTGGATTTCAGTAATAAAGTTCTTTTTTGACTCATAAAGAATTCCTTGCCTTGTACCCTGGGGCTTAACACAATACTAGGTATATTGTAGATATTAAACAAATGTTAGAGATTGCTTCTACTATTCATTTTATGATCACCTACGTTTCCCCTATGTAGACATTTAATTCTCTATCTTGTTTCCATGCTACATTCACTGAACTGAAGACCTAATTTGCCACTAAATCCTCCTAGACTTCTGCTCATATCAGGACCCTGTTCTTAAGTGCCATAATCTAAACTTCATTCACCCACAAGCTACAGCCTACTGATTTATTCAATTCTTTTTCTGCTGTAAACTAGATTTCTTGATTTGTTTAATATCATGTACTGTTGGGGGATTACTCATGCTTTTGATAAGAGAATCAAATAAACTGCTGTAGCTTCATCCTAGTTCTTAGCTCTCTTCTAATCTCTTATCATTGACATTACCTTAATACATGAGATATGAACATATGTACTGCAGAATTAGGTTAAATTAAGTGTCTGTATCCATACTGACTTCCAGATCTCACTAATGTCACTGTGCACTTATCTTGATCTATTTCTATTGCATAATCCTTGCATCCTTCTGATCAGAATCTACTTGAATTTCAAGTCTCAGCCATTCTCATTTGGTCCCATCCCTTCATCTACACCACTCTAGATATTATGAGTACAGGCGTTTTAATTATACCATTTAGCCACACACATTCCCATCAATGCTTCAACTTTCACAACACTAAAAAATTAAATAAGAAAAGATTCCAAACAGCCATCAAAAAATCATTTTAAGTGGAATTTTTCAAGAAAATTGAAACAGCACTGCATTGGATATCATCTAGTTATTATGAATGTTCCTCTCAAATATTTCTTGCAGATTGACCTCTTGACTTTCTCTCAAATGAAGGAAATGTATTTGGAATTACTTTTGTTAATGCTTTGCTAAATAGTAAAAGAATATATCTTTCAAGGCTTTGAAAGGGTCAACAAACTAGTCTCACACAATCTTTATTTAGCATCTGCTATGTTACAGATGGTGATTGCAGCCATGAAACTAAAAGACGCTTACTCCTTGGAAGGAAAGTTATGACTAACCTAGATAGCATATTAAAAAGCAGAGACATTACTTTGCCTACAAAGATCTGTCTAGTTAAGGCTATGGTTTTTCCAGTGGTCATGTATGGATGCGAGAGTTGGACTGTGAAGAAAGCTGAGCACCAAAAAATTGATGTTTTTGAACTGTGGTGTTGGAGAAGACTCTTGAGAGTCCCTTGGACTGCAAGGAGATCCAACCAGTCCATACTAAAAGAGATCAGTCCTGGGTGTTCATTGGAAGGACTGATGCTGAAGCTGAAACTCCAATACTTTGGCCACCTCATGCGAAGAGTTGACTCATTGGAAAAGACCCTGATGCTGCGAGGGACTAGGGGCAGGAGGAGAAGGGGACGACAGAGGATGAGATGGCTGGATGGCATCACCGACTCGATGGGCATGAGTTTGAGTAAACTCCGGGAGTTGGTGATGGACAAGGAGGCCTGGTGTGTTGCGATTCATGGGGTCGCAAAGAGTCGGACACAACTGAGCGACTGAACTGAACTGATGTGTCCAACATTATGCTAGCTGCTAGTGACTAAAAGGTCAAAGGAAAAATGTTCTCTGCTTTCAAATGAAAAAAATAAGCAGGTAATTACAGTGAGTAGTATTTCATAGAAGCACATACTGGGTAGAATACTTTAGACTCTGTGATCAGAGAAAGCTTCCAAGAGGAGATAGAACTAGGTCCTAAAGGAAGAGTAGACTTAGCCAAGCAAAGGAGTAGAGATAAGGGAAGAGAGCAGGGTATAAGAAAGGAGCTGCACACACAGTCATGAAGACAAAAGAGAATGTGAAACCTTAAAGTAAAAGGTGAATACGTATGTAGGGGCAAACAAAAAAGGATTGTGTTCCTTATGCTAAGACTATGCTAAAAGCCATTGAGAATCATTGAAAAATTTAAATCAAGGAGTAGAAGAGTAGTACTTTCCTTTTTAGAATATTATTTTGCTAGTAGATTAAAAAAAAAAAAAACTAGATGGGAGGGAGGAAAGAAATTGGGGTGACCAATTCAGGTACCATTACAGTGAAAAAAAAAAATTGAGGGGGTAGAGAGAAGACTGAATCTACATTAAAGTGGTAATGTTGAGATGGAGGGAAGTAGATTTCTTAATTTGGGAAAGACTAGAGAGTAAACTCAACAGGACCTGATGAATATCTGATTGAGTAGTCAGGATAAATACCAGAGGACACTAATAAATGACTGAGCTCAGGATGAAAAATGGGCACAGAAGATGAAAATAGAATGAAAACTATGTGAAAACAAAAAGCCATGTCGCATCTTACACCCAAGACAAGAGTTTGAGGAGAGAATGGTCTGTTGCATAGGTTGAGTAAATAAGACATAAAAAGATGATTAGAAAGTCTTTGGCCAAACTCATTTTACCAAATGAGTTTCAGATCTAAGGTGGAGGTAAAAATCAGATTATGGAGAAATGAGGAACAAATAGGAGGTGAAGAAACAGAGAAAATATGACTTTCTCTTGCAAAAAGCTTAACAATCAGAAATATATATATACTTAAAGGAGTTTCAGTTCAGTTCACTTCACTTCAGTTGCTCAGTGGTGTCCAACTCTTTGCGACCTCATGAATCGCAGCACACCAGGCCTCCCTGTCCATCACCAACTCCCGGAGTTTACTCAAACTCATATCCATCGAGTCAGTGATGCCATCCAGCCATCTCCTCTGTCGTCCCCTTATCCTCCTGCCCCCAGTCCCTCCCAGCATCAAGGTCTTTTCGAATGAGTCAACTCTTCGCATGAGGCGGCCAAAGTATTGGAGTTTCAGCTTCAGCATCAGTCCTTCCAATGAACACCCAGGACTGATCTCCTTTAGGATGGACTGGTTGGATCTCCTTGCAGTCCAAGGGACTCTCAAGAGTCTTCTCCAACACCACAGTTCAAAAGCATCAATTTTTTGGTGCTCAGCTTTCTTCACAGTCCAACTCTCACATCATTACATGACCACTGGAAGAATCATAGCCTTGACTAGACAGATCTTTGTAGGCAAAGTAATGTCTCTGCTTTTAAATATGCGGTCTAGGTTGCTGATAACTTTTCTTCCAAGAAGCAAGCATATTTTAATTTCATGGCTGCAATCACCATCTGCAGAGATTTGGAGCCCGAGAAAATAAAGTCTCTCACTGCTTCCACTATTTCCCCATCTATTTCCCATGAAGTGATGGGACTGGAAGCAATGATCTTTGTTTTCTGAATGCTGAGCTTTAAGCCAACTTTTCCACTCTCCTCTTTCACTTTCATCAAGAGGCTCTTTAGTTCTTCTTCACTTTCTGCCATAAGGGTGGTGTCATCTGCATATCTGAGGTTATTGATACTTCTCCCAGCAATCTTGATTCCAGTTTGTGCTTCATCTAGCCCAGAGTTTCTCGTGATGTACTCTGCATATAAGTTAAATAAGCAAGGTGACAATATACCGCCTTGATGTACTCCTTTTCCTATTTGGAACCAGTCTGATGGTCCATGTCCAGTTCTAACTGTTGCTTCCTGACCTACATACAGACTTCTGAAGAGGCAGGTCAGGTGGTCTGGTATTCCCATCTCTTCCAGAATTTTCCACAGTTTATTCTGATCCACACAGTCAAAGGCTTTGGCATAGTCAATAAAGCAGAAATAGATGTTTTTCTGGAACTCTCTTGCTTTTTTGATGATCCAGTGGATGTTGGCAATTTGATCTCTGGTTCCTCTGCTTTTTCTAAAACCAGCTTGAACATCTGGAAGTTCACGGTTCATGTATTGTTGAAGCCTGGCTTGGAGAATTTTGAGCATTACTTTACCAGTGTGTGAGATGAGCGCAATTGTGAGGTAGTCTGAGCATGCTTTGGGATTGCCTTTCTTTGGGATTGGAATGAAAACTGACCTTTCCCAGTCCCGTGGCCACTGCTGAGTTTTCCAAATTTTCTGGCATATTGAGTGCAGCACTTTCACAGCATCATCTTTCAGGATTTGAAATAGCTTAAATGAATTCCATCACCTCCACTAGCTTTGTTCATAGTGATGCTTCCTAAGGCCCAACTGACTTCACATTCCAGGATGCCTGGCTCTGGGTGAGTGGATCACACCACTGTGATTATCTCAGTCATAAAGATCTTTTTTGTACAGTTCTTCTGTGTATTCTTGCCACCTCTTCTTAATATCTTCTTAATACTCCCACTGGAGAAGGGAATGGCAAACCAATTCAGTATTCTTGCCTTGAGAACTCCATGCAAAGTATGAAAAGGCAAAAAGACAGGACACTGAAAGATGAATTCCCCAGGTGAGTAGGTGCCCAGTATGCTACTGGAGATCAGTGGAGAAATAAATCCAGAAAGAATGATGAGACAAAGTCATAGAAAAATAACACCCAGTTGTGGATGTGACTGGAGATGGAAGCAAGATGCTATAAAGAGCATTATTGCATAGGAACCTGGAATGTTAGGTCCATGAATCAAGGCAAATTGGAAGTCGTCAAACAGGAGATGGCAAGAGTGAATGTCGACATTTTAGGAATCATTGAACTAAAATGGACTGGTATGGGTGAATTTAACTCAGATGACCATTAAGAAATGGAGTAGCCATCATAGTCAACAAAAGAGTCTGAAATGCAGTACTTGGATGCAGTCTCAAAAATGACAGAATGATCTCTGTTCGTTTCCAAGGCAAACCACTCAATATCACAGTAATCCAAGTCTATGCCCCGAGCAGTAATGCTGAAGAAGCTGAAGTTGAATGGTCCTATGAAGACCTACAAGACCTTCTAGAACTAATACCCAAAAAAGATGTCCTTTTCATCATAGGGGGCTGGAATGCAAAAGTAGGAAGTCAAGAAACACCTGGAGTAACAGGCAAATTTGACCTTGGAGTACAGAATGAAGCAGGGGAAAGGCTAAAAGAGTTTTGCCAAGAGAATGCACTGGTCATAGCAAACACCCTCTTCCAACAACACAAGAGAAGACTCTACACGTGGACATCACCAGATGGTCAACACCAAAATCAGATTGATTATATTCTTTGCAGCCAAGGATGGAGAAGGTCTATACAATCAGCAAACACAATACCGGGAGCTGATATGGCTCAGAACATGAACTCCTTACTGCCAAATTCAGACTTAAATTGAAGAAAGTAAGGAAAACCACCAGACCATTCAGGTATGACCTAAATCAAATCCCTGACGATTATACAGTGGAAGTGAGAAATAGATTTAAGGGACTAGATCTGATAGACAGAGTGCCTGATGAACCATGGATAGAGGTTTGTGACATTGTACAGGAGACAGGGATCAAGACCATCCCCAAGAAAAAGAAACGCAAAAGAGTAAAATGGCTGCCTGAGGAGGCCTTACAAATAGCTGTGAAAAGAAGAGAAGTGAAAAGCAAAGGAGAAAAGGAAAGATATACATCCTGATATCAAACTGTATTACAACAATATAGGAATCAAACAACTTGGTAATGGCATAAAAACAGACACATAGATCAATGGAATAGAAAAAAGAGTTCAGAAATATACCCACATGTATACAGCCAATCAATTTGCCAGAAAGAAACCAAAAATATACAATGGAAAATATTCTATTTAATAAACAGGGCCAGGAAAACTGGACAGCCACATGCAAATGAATGAAACTGTGCCACTATCTTAGATCAAAATGTCAACTCAAAATGGATTACAAAAATGTCAATTCAAAATGAATTAAAAACTTAAACATATGACCTGAAACCATAAAACTCTTAGACAGAAACATGAGGGGTAGCTCCCTGTCAGTAGTACAATTTTTTTTTTTTTTTGCTGGGGGGGGGCGGGGGGATGGAATTGACACCAAAAACAAAGGCAAGAAAAACAAAGATAAACGGGTCAGACAACATTAGTCTAAAAAGCTTCTATATTGCAAAAGAAACCTTACAGAAACTGAAAAGGACACCTATGGGATGGGAAAATACTTTCAAATCTCATATCTGGTAAGGATTAATATCCATAATATACAAAGAACTCATATAACCAATAGCAAAACAACAAACAATCCAATTTAAATATGGGCAGAGAAACTGAATAGACATTTTTCCAAAGAAGACATACAAATGGCCAACAAGCATGCTGAAAAGGTACTCAACATCACTAACCTTCAGGGAAATGCAAACCACAATGAGATATTACCTTACACTGAACAGCTATGATCAAAAACAAAAGAAAAATAACAAGCGTTGGCAAAGATGTAGAGAAACAGAAACCCTTGTGCATTGTCAGTGGGAATGTAAACTGATACAACTACTACGGAAGACAAAATAGAGGTTCCTCAAATAAATTAAAACTAGAACTACCATTATGATACAGCAATCCCAGTTCTGGATATACAGCCAATGGAATTAAGAGTATGATCTCAAAGAAATATTTGTACTCTGTGTTAATTGTAGTGTTATTCACAATAACCATGACATGGAAGCAAACTAAATGAGCATTAAGAGGTGAATGGATAAAAAACATTCATTATATACATACATGGAATATTATTCAACCTTAAAAATGAATTAAATTCTGCTATTTGTGACAATATGGATGACATAGGTGTTTCCCAGGTGGTGCTAATGGTAAAGAACCTGCCTGTCAATGTATGAGACATAAGAGATGTGGGTTCAATTCCTGAGTTGGGACGATTCAGATTCCCTGGAACAGGGCATGTCAACCCACTCCAGTATTCTTGCCTAAAGAATCCCATAGACAGAGAAGCCTGGCAGGCTATAATCCATGGGGTCAGAAAGAATCAGACAGGATTGGAGCAACTTAGCACACTTGCATGCACACGCACCCATAGATGAACCTGGAGAACATTATGCTAAGAGAAATAAGTCAGACACAGAAGGGCAAACACCACATGATACCACTTACACAATGAATTTAAAGTAGTCATATTTAGAAAAGCAAGGGAGTGGAATGGTGGTTCTCAGGGGCTGGGAGGAAGGGGAACAGCAAGACTTTAATCAAAGGGTAGAAAGTTGTAATTCTACATGATAACTAAGTCCTAGATATCTACTTATAACATAGTACCCAAAGTTAACAATATTATATTATACAATTAAAATTTTGCTAACAGGGGAAAACTTATATTAAGTATTCATATCATCAAAAATAATAATAATTAGAATAACAATAAGGAGGGAGGAAATTTTTAGAGGTGATGGATAAGTTTATGGAATAGATAATAGCATAACTTTCACAGATATATACAGGCACACCTCAGAGATATTGTGGGTTTGGTGCTAGACCACTACAATAAGGCAAATATCCCCAAAAGGGAAGTTACACAAATTTGGGGGTTTCCCAGTACATATAAAAGTTATATTTACACTACACTGCACTGTATAAGTATGCAATAGCATTCTGTCTAAAAACACATATAAATATCTTAATTTTATTTTTTGTTTATTTAAATTAAATCTTGTTGGCTTATGGTTGATTTACAATGTTGTACACATACCTTAATTTTAAAATGTTTTATTGCTAAAAATGCAAATCATCATGTGAAAATGCAGGCTTGCCAGGAACCTTCTATTTGTTTTTAAAAAATTATCTGTGAAGTGCAATAAAGAAAAACTCAATAAAACAAGTTATACCTGAACTTATCTCTAAATTCAGGCTGTACACATTAATTATGTACAGCTTCTTATATGTGAAAAAATGTTAAGGGCTAATAAAAATAGAGGTTGAGGAAAGAATGCTGGTATTCCCTTCACACCAGAGATTAGGGTATATATAGTTAGAAACACTGCTGATACAAAATGTCTTTCAAGCAATATGTCACAATAAATTTCTAATCCTGAACATAAACTTCAAAAAGAGTGGTGCAAGATATGAAATAGGTTGTTAAAGAAAAACTCTTTACCAATCTAAAAAAAAAAATCATATGTACTTCCTGTCTAATATCTTTAAATTGTGAAAGGTGATAAAGCATCAAAGGTCATTAATTTAAAAACTTGGATTATAAGCCTCAGAGATAAGACATGGAAAGTTTTACTGAAAAAGCTTACAAAATTGTAATAAGGTGCCAGAAAAAGAGGAAAGATTTTGCATGCCAACACTGATGGCATTTTACAAGCTAACAGGCTATTTCAAATTCTAAAAGTTGATGCTGTGAAAGTGCTGCACTCAATATGGCAGCAAATTTGGAAAACTCAGCAGTGGCCAGAGGACTGGAAAAGGTCAGTTTTCATTCCAATCCCAAAAAAAGGCAATGCCAAAGAATGTTCAAACTACCACACAATTGCACTCATCTCATACACTAGCAAAATAATGCTCAAAATTCTCCAAGCTCGGGTTCAAAAGTACATGAACTAAGAACTTCCAGATGTTCAAGCTGGATTTTGAAAAGGCAGAGGAACCAAGTATCAAGTTGCCAACATATGATGGATCATATAAAAAGCAAAAGAATTCCAGAAAAACTTCTGCTTGACTGACTACACTGAAGCCTTTGACTATATGGATCACACACACACACAAAAAAAAAAAAAAAAAACTGTGGAAAATTCTTAAAGAGATGGGAATACCAGACCACCTTACCAGCCTCCTGAGAAATCTGTATACAGGTCAAGAGCAACAGTTAGAACCAGCCATGGAACAACAGACTGGTCCCAAATTGGGAAAGGAATACATCAAAGTGGTATATTGTCACCTTGCTTACTTAACTTACATGTAGAGTACATCATGCAAAATGCTGAGCTGGATGAAGCCCAAGCTGGGAATCAAGATTACTGGGAGAAATATCAATAATCTCAGATATGCAGATGATACCACCCTTATGGCAGAAAGCAAAGAGAAACTAAAGAGCCTCTTGATGAAAGTGAAAGAGGAGAGTGAAAAGGCTGACAAAAGTCAATATTCAAAAAACTAAGATCATGGCATCTGGGCCCATCACTTCATGGCAAATAGATGGAGAAACAGTGGAAACAGTGACAGACTATTTTCTTGGACTCCAAAATCACCGCAGATGGTGACTGAAGCCATGAAATTAAAAGACGCTTGTTCCTTGGAAGAAAAGCTATGACAAACTTAGACAGCATTTTAAAAAGCGGGGACATTACTTTACCAACAAAGATACATCTAGTCAAAGCTATGGTTTATCCAGTAGTCATGTATGGATGTGAGAGATGAACCATAAAGGAAGTTGAGCACCAAAGAACTGATGCTTTTGAAGACTCTTGAGAGTCCCTCGGACAGCAAGGAGATCAAATCAGTCAATCCTAAAGGAAATCAACCCTGAATAATCATTGGAAGGACTGATGCTTAAGCTGAAGCTCCAGTACTTTGGCCACCTGATGCAAATAATTGACTCATTGGAAAAGACCCTGATGCTGGAAAAGATTGAAGGCAGGAGAAGAAGGGGACAACAGAGGATGAGATGGTTGGATGGCATCACTGACTTGATGGACATGAGTTTGAGCAAGATCCAGGAGTTGGTGATGGACAGAGAAGCCTGGTGTGCTGCAGCCGATGCAGTCACAAAGAATTAGACACAACTGAGCAATTAAACTGAACTGAACAGTTCCCAGAGACTTCTTGCTCCTCCTTTAGTCCTCCCAACCCTACACTATCCATCACACTACCAAGAATCTTGCCTAGACAGTTTGGCTCAGGCCTTCTCTGGAGCCCTCCACAGTTGGAATCCTAAACAACATGCAGGGATCAAGGGAAGCCTGACCTCTAGGTCCTGGTCCTTCCAAGGTAAAACTGAAACCATTCTTATAACTGACTTTCCTGGAAAGAGTATTCCAGAGGGAACAATTATTTATACTTTCATGTAAATGTACATCAGAATGGAAGCAAATGGTCTGTATGCTGAGAGGAAACCTATAGAAGATCCAAGGGAGGGAAAAGAGAGGAGGGAAGAAAAATATATAAAAACTAAGAGAAAGTACAGCATTGTGAGGGCTCTGGACACAAACTACCTGAATTCTAACCCTGGCTTTATTTTTAACTTGTTGTAAGACTTTAAACAAACTAATTGTCTGTGAACCTCATTTTCCTCCTCAGGAAGTACCTCTTAAAGTTATTATGTGATGAAATGATTAACAAATACAAAATGTTTGCTTGATTTCTTCTATCTAGACTTGCTAGCTTCTCAATTCTCTCTTTGGTCTCCCTCATTGACAAGTAAGGGAAAACAACTTGCCAAGTGGCAGAAATTAACATCTACTAATTGATTACATTATACTAGTAATATACACAAATTGATTTAATATTAACTAGAAATCATAACATATCTTCACAGACTGAGTTTAAACAAATTACATGAAAAGCTTTCTAAGTCCTAAACCTCTGACTGGTATATAACATACTACTAATTAATATTTTTGTTTCACTTAAACAACTGAATGTAATGTCTTATTAATAAACCACAGCACTAGTAGCAGAGGTACACTCAGTCATAGTCCAGTCACTTCATGAAGAAAAACATTATGCTTATTTTGAAGAGTATCCTTGAAAAGCTACACTAGTTAAGACTCAGTATCTAAGTAAGTCTGAATTAGATACTGGGTCCTGCTCTACCTACCATCTCTTTCTAAAAGATAGTACACAACCTATAGCTCCAAACTTCAGGCTATTTTCTGAGCGTCTCAAAATGGTTGTCAGGTAAAATACCACATAAAGCTCTGTCCAAGGGATGGAAATAATCTTACTTGTTAAGCAAGTAAGATCCCATCACTCTGGAACTAAAAAGGAAAAAGTATGTACAAAATCAACCAGAGGAATTGGGAATTAACACACAAAAAGAAACAGAGTCATATTAATGGCCTGGTACTACAGTAAAGATCCATGAAACTTGTGTTACTAAGAGGACAATAACAATATCTGGCCCATATTCCCAAGGTCCTGTGAGTCTGATAACCTGCACTCTCATAAGACTCCCATTATTCATGTTTTCCATGACAAGAAATTGATGAACTACCTCATACTGATATTTAATTGTCATTCCTTCCCCTTATATGACTTATATACTTGCTGGATCACCCTTTCCAACAGTCAAGAAGAGACTAAATTATAGAATCACATCTTTAAGACAGGTTTCTTACATTAAAAGTTAAATGGTATTCATAATGAGTACTGAGAGACTTCATTAATTAAACGTGCCAGTAAAGAGGACTAAGCATAATGTTCAGAGGGGAAAAAAAACTATAGAATTAAATCTAACTATTTAAATACTGAAAGTTAACTTAGAGACCAATTAGTGTAATCCCACACTTGAGAGGAAGGAAATTGGGAGTTAGGAAGTAAGTCACCAGGGGCTCAGGGACTTGCCAAAGTTGACACAGCTATTTAGAGGCACAGGCAAAACCAGAACCAGAGTTATGAATTTCTACTTCAAAATTTTGCTTTGCTTATCATAAGAGAATTTCAATTCTCAAAAAATTGACTTCAACTCTTGGTCTGAATTGGCTCCTTTTAACCTCTTTGCTTTAATTCCAACATCTTTGAAAGATGCTAATATAATTGAGACTGTGGAAAGAATGTTATTTCATCTTATGAAGAAGTTTGAAGACAAACAGCACCATTACAATTATGACTCATCTCTAAAAGTTTAATGTTTCAACCTTTGCTTATTATTGTCTTTTTATGCAGCATGATTAATGCAGTCTGTTTCTCATGATTGTCATAAGAGCCATGAAATCTCTCACTTCTTTTGTAATGACTTAGTTTGAAATAAGCATGCACAATAACAACTTTTCCTTGAATGCTTGAGTATATAAATTTACCAAATAAAAAGCTTATACCACTCACTCACCATCATCAAGTAAAGCAATATTTCACTTTATAGCATCTCCTAGCTCAATGTTTGTGGGAAGTCTAAATTGATTCATAAACCTCAGCTACACTACTACTCTGTAGGAAAATGTATGGGAGATGGTAGTATGAGTGTAAGAATAAAAAGAATGAGAAAAGGAAATGAATGTGGATTATAAGCCTGGGAGACAACAAATGAGGCACAAAGAGAGAAATGAAAAAAGACAATTAGAATATGTATGTGTATGTCTGTATACAGATGTAGGCATGTGTGTCTATGTGTGTGTGTTTATTATGTGCAGTTGATCACGGGGTACTGTCAGAAAGAGATCATCATTTCATTGTTCTGACTGACCTGTTGCAGAATAGGAACTGTGATGAAAACAGCAGCAACCAAGGTCAACTTAATTTTGATCAATACTCACTGACAATAGTATTATATGTGTGTGTTAGTCTCTCAGTCGTGTCCAACTCTTTGCTACTCCATGGATTATAGCCCACCAGGCTCCTCTGTCCATGGAATTCTCCAGGCAAGAATATTGGAATGGGTTGTTATTCCCTTCTCCAGGGGATCTTCCTGACCCAGAGACTAAACTCAGGTCTCCATCTGACTCACCAGGGAAGCCCCAAGTAGTCACATGTCATATAACTACATCATAGATTTTTTACCATCTGAGTCACCAGGGAAGCCCCAATTAGTTATATATCAATCCATTAATTGTCCAAAGATCTCAAATAATATGATAACAAACCAAAAATGCTAACATAATTAATCCCACTGTTGCTGGCCAAAGGTAGCAATGTTAAGCTCTCAAGAGTATTCTGAAAATGTCCATGCAGCATTGTTCTATACCAAGATCTCCTGACAGTCTGAAAATGTAGCTTTCCTTTAAAAAATTGCCACCAAGGCATCTAAATTAGAGAGAAAAGTAAAATTATCTGTTTGCAGATGACATTATCTTATATGTAGAAAACCCTAAAGATCCAGAAAAAAAATTGTTAGAATTGATAAATTCACAAAAGTTACAGGATACATAACCAACATACAAAAATCAATTACATTTATATACATAACTGAGCAATCCACTAAGGAAATTAAGAAAACAATTCTATTTACAGTAGCATCAAATGCAGGCCCCCAGCTCACCCCAGGGCCTGCCAGCTCCAATAATCCCCGTTGTGTCCCCAGCACCAGGATCCCAGTGGATTCTTATGAACAGGCCTCCAACTGATTCCAGCACCTCCATATCCAGCAGTCCCAGACAGCTCTTATTACACCTGGTTCTCAGCGGGCTCCTGTAAACCCAGGCTCCCAAAACATTCCAGTGCTGGCCAGCTCTGCAGCCTTCCATTGCTCCTACGGCCCCAGGATCCCAGTCAGGCCCCAAGAACTGAAGCTTCAGGCAAGTGCTGCAAAGCAAGACTTCCATACAGGGTCCACACAGAACCAAGTACTGCAAAACTAGGGTTTCAACCCACCCAAGCACCAGGTCAGTTCTCTTAACCCAGGCCCTCCAGTCAAACTCAGCACCACACTGGGTCCTGAGGACATAGATTTTCAGACCAGCTCCCATGGACCCAGGCTCCAGGTTCATAACAAAGCTAAATTGGCCCATGTTACCAGAGTGATCCTGACACATGTTTGGTGCCTGAGGACCCAGAATCTAGAACTACCCATGCAGACACAAGTATGAAGTCCATCACTGGTGACTCAAATTCCAGGACTGTCCTGGTGAACCCAGGCCCAGGAATGCCAGCAGTAAGCCCACCCAGTTCTCACCATTCCTATTCAACACAGTCCTAGAAGTTCTAGCCAGATTAATTAAGCAAATAAGCAGTTAATTAATCAAAGAAATAAAAGGCATCCAGATTAGAAAGAAAGAAGTAAAAAGTGTTTGCAGCCGATAGGAAGGAGAGCTGGAGGGAGAATAGATACATGTATATGTATGACTGAGTCCCTGTGCCATCCACCTGAAACTATCACAACATTGTTGACTGGTTATGTTCTAATATAAAATAAAAACATTTTTTAAAAACAGTAAAAATTTTTTAAAAAAAAGAAAGGAGGAAGTAAAGCTGTATCTGTTTGAGGATGATATGATCTCATACATAGAAAATCCTACTAATTTGTTAAAGTTGCAGGATACAAAATAAACATATAAAAATCAGTTGCAATTCTATATGTTAACAACAAACTATCTGAAAAAGAAATAAATAAGTCAATACCAATTGCAATAGTATCAAAAAAATAAATAACTTAGGAATAAATGTAACCAAAGATGTGAAATATCTGTACACTGAAAACTATAAAACATAAATGAAAGAAACTGAAAAAGATACAAATAAATGGAAAGATATCCTGTGCTCATGAATTAAAAGAATCAATACTATTAAAATACTCATACCACCCAAAGTCATCTACAGATTCAGTGCAATCCATATCAAAATTCCAATAGCATTTTTCACAGACAGAAAAAACCATCCTAAAATTCATATGGAGCCACATAAGAATTCAAGTAGCCAAAGCCATCTTGAGAAAGAACAAAGCAGGAGGCATTATACTTCCTGATATCAAATTTTATTACAAAGATATGTCTATCAAAGCTATATGGAACTGGCATAAAAACAGACATATAGATCAACAGAGGAAACTTGAGAGCCCACAGATAAACTCACACATTTAAAATCAACTAATTTTTGACAAGGGTTCCAAGAATACTGAATGGGGAAAAGATAGTCTCTTAAATAAATGGTATTAAACTATTCATATTCAAAAGAATGAAACTGGACTCCTATCTTACACTACTCATAAAAAATTAACTTGATATAGATTAGAGTTAAACATAAGATCTAAAACCATTTAACTTCCAAAAGAGAGTAAACAATTTCCTTGATATTGGCCTTGGCAATGAGTTTTTGGAAATAACATGAAAAACACAGGCAACAAAAGCAAATATAAACAAGTAAGACTACATCAGGCTAAAAAGATTCTGCACAGCAAAAGAAACAATCAGCAAAATGAAAAGGCAATCTATGGAATGGAAGAGAAAATTGCAAACCATCTATCTGATAAGGGATTAAATCCAAAACAATAAGATTGTGTCAATACAACTCAATAGAAAAAAATGTAAGAGAACTTAAATACACATGCTTTCAAAGAATACATGCACGTGAATGGCGAATGAGTACATAAAAAGATGATCGACATTACTAGTCATCAGGGAAATGCACGTCAAAACCACAATGAGACATCACTTCACAACTGTTAGAACAGCTACTATCAAAAAGATAATAGCTGTCCATCAACAGATGAATGGATAGAGGTTGTGGTATATGTACACAATGGAATATTACTCACCCATAAAAAAGAATGCATTTGAGTCAGTTCTAACGAGGTGGATGAACCTAAAACCTATTATACAGAGTGAAGTAGTGAGAGTAAGTTAGAAAGAGAAAGAAAAATGTTGTATTCAAACACATATATACAGAATCTAGAAAAATGGTACTAAAGAATTTATTTACAGGGCAACAATAGAGAAACAGACATAGAGAATACATTTATGGACATGGGGAGAAGGGAGAATAGGGTGAAATGTATGGAAAGAATAACATGGAAACTTACATTACCATATGTAAAATAGATAGCCAATGGGAATTTGCTGTATGGCTCAGGAAACTCAAACAGGGGCTCTGTATAAACCTAGAGGGGTGGGGTGGGGAGGGAGATGGGAGGGAGTTCCAAAAGGGAGGGGATACATGTATACCTATGGCTGATTCATGTTGAGGGTTGACAGAAAACAGCAAAATTCTGTAAAGCAATTATCCTTCAATAAAAAATAATTTAAAAAAAACAGCTATTATCAAGTGCTAGCAAGTATATGGAAAAAAAGGAACCTTTGTGTACTGTTGGTGGGAATATAAATTGGTATAGCCACTATGGTAAACAGTACAGAGGTTCCTCCAAAAATTAAAAATTGAACTGCCATATGATCACTCAATCCCAATTCTGAGTATATAGCCAAAAGAATTAAAAGCAGGATTTCAAAAATGTACTCACATACCCTTGTTCACAGCAGCTTTATTCACAATAGGCTAGAGGTGGAAGCAATCCACCTTCATTTACAGGTGAATGAATCAACAAAATGTTGTATATACACACAGCAGAATATTGTTTAGCCTTAAAAGGGAAGAAATCCTGTCACATGCTACAATGAATGGACCTTGATGAAATTACACTAAGTGACTCCATTTACGATCAAATAGGGCTGCCCCAGGTAATGCTAGTGGTAAAGAGCCTGCCTGCCAGTGCAGGAGTCATAGGATACACAGGTTCAACCCCTGGGTCGGGAAGATCCCCTGGAGGAGGGCATGGCCACCCACTCCAGTATTCTTGTCTGGAGAACCCCACGGACAGAGGAGCCTGGCGGGCTGCAGTCCACAGGGCTGCAAAGAGTTGGACATGAATGAAGCAACTTAGCAATAGCACTGTATGACACCACATATATGATGTATCTAAAATAGTCAAATTCACAGAAACAGAAAGTAGAATGATGGTTACCAGGGTATATGTAGGGGTAAAGGGGCACAGGGGAAGGGGGATTGTTGTTTAATGAGTATAGTGTTCCAGATTTATAAGATGAAAAAAAGTGTGGAGATTTGTTTCACATCAGGACAAAAATAGTTCACACTACTGAACTGTACACTTAAAATGGATGCTGTTATTGTTGTTGTTCAGTCACTCAGTTGCGTCAGACTCTTTGTGACCCCATGGACTGCAGCATGCCAGGCTTCCTTGTCCTTCACCATCTCCCAGAGTTCGCTCAAACTCATGTCCACCGAGTCAGTGATGCCATCCAACCATCTCATCCTCTGTCCTCCCCTTCTCCTCCTGCCTTCAATCTTTCCCAGCATCAGGGTCTTTTCTGAGTCAGTCTTTGCATCAGGTGTCCAAAGTATTGGAGTTTCAGCTTCAGCATCAGTTCTTCCAATGAATATTCAGGATTGGTTTCCTTTAGGATAGACTGGTTTGATCTCCTTGCAGACTTTAAATGGATAGGATGGTAAATTTTATCAGGTTTTTTTCCATAGCAAAAAATAAAGAGAGGAAAAAGTTGCCACCAAAAGTAGATATTAAGGAACAAATAGATGTTTTATTTACCTAAATAAAATCCAGAAGAATTTATGTGAAGTGTCTGTGGCAGGATGAAGCTATACTTTACTCAGAATAAATAAATACCCAAGGGTGTGATTTCCCGAGCAATACAGAGAGTGATAGAAGGGTTAAATAAATAGGTTGATAAAATATGAGAAAATTTTTAGAGGCCCATACCTTGGAAGATATTCAAGTAGGAAAACACATTGAAAAGTTCACAAGATTGTTCACATAGTATATTTTACCATTATAAAACCTCTAATTAAATATCAAGCTCTGTGCATCTTTTGACATGTAAACCCAATTAAATACCAACTGAAAAAGAATTAAATTACTACCCCTAAATAATTTCCTCCTACTTCCATAAATAAAGCAAGGAAAGTAAATGGCACTAAAAACAGCTGTGATATCCATCACACATACAGACACACAAAAAAAAAACCTCTTTAAAAACCAAAGTTTTCTGAAATATCAAATTTGTAAGAGGAAAGAACTAACATACTCATTCTGATAACCCCCTAAATGTGCTCACATATACTTTTTAGTTTTTACATTACTTAATTTATTCTTATTCCTAGTTATTACAAATTAGAATGGTTTTGTAAGATAAATAATTATGAAAAATAAGCCTAACTGCTATTTTTTGTTTTACTTTTGCCCTTTATATATGTATCTTACATGGGTGCCATGGAGAAGGTAATTAATATAAAGGAGTTTACAAAATTATAATTTAAGATGTTTCTTCTGTATCAAATGGGCCTTAAAAATGATACAATTGAAATTTGGAGGTGAGAAGATATTGACTCTGGAAGACACTGAAGCCCCTTGGGCAATCACTTGTGGGCAGTCTATAGTAGGTTAATATAATAGAAAATGAATTAATAGTATCTGAAGAGGAAGACTAAGACATGTAGAATTAGTTTCAGAAAACTAGGATAGAAAATCAGATAGATACAAGAAGAATGAGATCAGCTTCCAAGTTCTTTCTATAGAGGATCATGGAAGAAGGGTGACAGGCAAGAGATGATTTGAACAAGAAATATAGTATTAAAATTAAAATCTGATAAAACTAATTAATAGTAACTAAAAGCATACCTATGATTGCCTATGGCCAGGAGTGGAGAGGGTGTTGACTGCAAAGTGGCACAGGAGAACATTCTGGAGTTGGGGAAATATTTTATATTCTGATTGTGGTGGTTACACAAGTGGGTACATGTCTCAAAACTTACTCAACCATTAAAATGGGTACATTTCATTGCATGCACACTGTAACCCAATGAAAGTGATTCTTTAAAAATCAAATGCCTGGAAAAGCACACTTTCAGTCATATATGTGACTAAGTA
The DNA here is from genome assembly GCF_033118175.1 of Dama dama. NCBI lineage: Eukaryota > Metazoa > Chordata > Mammalia > Artiodactyla > Cervidae > Dama > Dama dama. The sequence continues at coordinate 27,031,747 of NC_083695.1, forward strand.
TATAAGAGAAAAAAAAGCAACAAAAGGCTGCTAAAAAGAATTTTATATGAATAAATAAAGCAAGGAAGGCATAAAATTATCCTATAATCTTAAGGAATAATGTGTTCTAAAAGAGTAAATTTCATAGAATATTGAAGTTTATGTTTCTTAAAACCTCCTAGTTTTCAAATTTATTTCCTCTAAAATCCCCATCCCAATATTCTTTCTACTTCACTGGGTCACTGAACCCATCAAACATGTCACACACATAAACACACACACACACCGCCCCACCCCACCACCAATACACTGCATCCCCCTCTCATGTCCTGTCTTAAGTTACATTTTAGAAGCTGATTTTTCTAAGAGTTATGCCTAAAGGCATATGAACAAAAGGTTTAAATTATATTTGAAGTAAATTATTAAAGGTTTCTTGGTATTCATTGGAACTCTCATCCAGAAAAAGGGGAGAGAGAAGAAATAAATGAGCTGAGTATTCACCAGGTTGACAAAAAACGGAAGAGGATTCTAGGCAGTGGGAGGAGAAACATCAACAAAAGAAATAGCTCATTGCTTCAGGGAATTACAAATAGTCAATCTCTCTGGAAATTGTGAGAGGAGAATAGGAGGTTGGACAAGCACACGTCAAAGAAAGGATTTTGAAGTGCTGTGGTCAATGATTCTATAACAGCAAAACCAGAGTTTTGCTTACTGGTGTAGCCTTAGGCCCTAGTAAATAATGAATGCTCATTATTTGACAAATGAAAGAACATATGGATAAACAAATGGATAAATAAATGATTTAACTGTGGATGGCCCAGCATATTATGGTAAATAATCAAGACAGTCTCTTCAATAGGTGGGAAACTGGACAGCTACCTGCAAAAGAATGAAAGTAGAACACTCCCTAACATCATACACAAAAATAAACTCCAAATTAAAGACCTAAATGTAAGGCCAGACACTATAAAACTCTTAGAGGAAAACATAGGCAAAACACCCTTTGCATAAATCGCAGCAGAATCTTTTTTTTTTTTTTTTTTTTTCTGATCCATCTCCTAGAATAATGAAAATTTTAAAAATAAATAAATAAACAAATGGAACCAAACTAAACTTAAAAGCTTTTGCACAGCAAAGGAAACCACAAACAAGATGAGAAGACAGCCCTCAAAATGTGAGAAGATATTTGCAAACAAAGCAACTGACAAAGGATTAACCTCTTAAACACACAAACTGCACGTGCAGTTCAAAATCAAACAAACAAACAAACAAACAAAAAACCCAATCAGAAAGCAGGCAGAAGACCTAAATAGATTGTTCTTCAAAGAAGACATAGAGATGGCCAATGAATACACGAAAAGAAGCCCAGCATCACTAATTATTCAGTTCAGTTCAGTTCAGTCACTCAGTCATGTCTGACTCTTTGTGACCCCATGAATCACAGCACACCAGGCCTCCCTGTCCATCACAAACTCCCGGAGTTTACTCAAACTCATGCCCATCGAGTCGGTGATGCCATCCAGCCATCTCATCCTCTGTCGTCCCCTTCTCCTCCTGCCCCCAGTCCCTCCCACCATCAGGGTCTTTTCCAACGAGTCAACTCTTCGCATCAGGTGGCCAAAGTACTGGAGTTTCAGCTTCAGCATCAGTCCTTCAAATGAACACGCAGGACTAATTTCCTTTAGGATGGGCTGGTTGGATCTCCTTGCAGTCCAAGGGACTCTCAAGAGTCTTCTCCAACACAACAGTTCAAAAGCATCAATTTTTCGGCGCTCAGCTTTCTTCACAGTCCAACTCTCACATCCATATATGACCACTGGAAAAACCATAGCCTTGACTAGACGGACCTTTGTTGGCAAAGTAATGTCTCTGCTTTTTAATATGCTATCTAGGTTGGTCATAACTTTCCTTCCAAGGAGTAAGCGTCTTTTAACTTCATGGCTGCAGTCACCATCTGCAGTGATTTTGGAGCCCGGGAAATGCAAATCAAAACTGCAGTGAGGCATTACCTCATACCTGTCAGAATAGTCATCATCAAAAATATACAATCAACAAATGTTGGAGAGGGTGTAGAGAAAAAGGAAACCTCCCACACTGTTGGCAGAAACCTAAATTGATACAACCACTGTAGAGAACAATATAGAGGCTCCTTTAAAAACTAAAGATGGGGGAGGAGCTAAGATGGTGGAGGAATAGGACGGGAAGACCACTTTCTCCCCCACAAATTCATCGAAAGAACATTTGAATGCTAAGCAAACTACACAAAACAACTTCTGATCACTAGCAGAGGACATCAGACACCCAGAAAAGCAGCCCATTGTCTTCGAAAGGAGGTAGGACAAAATATAAAAGATAAAAAGAGAGACAAAAGAGTAAGGGAAGGAGATCCGTCCCAGAAAGGGAGTCTTAATAGAGGAAGTTTCCAAACACCAGGAAACCCTCTCACTGGCGGGTCTGGGGGAAGTTTTCAAATCTTGGAGGGCAACCTAACCAGGAGGAAAAATAAATAAAACCCACAGATTACAGGCCTAAAAGCAATTCCCAGCAGAAAAGTACCCCAGACGCTTGCATTCGCCACCAGCAAGTGGGGGCTGAATGGAGAGGAGCAGGCAGCATTGCTTAAGGTAAGAACCAGGCCTGAAAGCCCTGATGGCAATCGGAGGGAGCTAACGTGAGATAGCAACTTAAACTGTGGGATAGCAAGAGAGAGAGAGAATTAACCTGCGAAAAGCCCTAACCTAAGGCAGAGCCGACCCATTCACAGAACAAAGAATTGGGCAATACCAGAGAAGAGCAGGCTGCGGACCGGCCCATCCCCCGAGGGAGGCAGGGCGGGGAGGCGGGCGCTAGGCGGAATGGGGCAAACTCAGCCCCAGAGACGGCATCCCCTGCCAAGCTGCAAACAGGCTTCCAGTTTCTAACCAAAGATTTCCTGAGATTCTGGATGGTCAACACCCTCCGGGAGGGTCGCAGCCAGAGATCAGCTCCCCAGAAGAGACACAAGGCCCACCGGACCGGCGCGCCCTGAAACAGGCTGGGCGGGGAGGGGAGAAGTCACACCGCACCCAGGGAGAGTGCACTCGTCAAGCTCCTGGCTGCCTGAGCTGCATGGGCAGGGAAGGCACAAAACGCAGGCCCTACCGTGTTTGCGCCTTTGTGGATAACCAAAAACCTGAACCGGAGCAGCTTGGGCCTGGGAAGTGCACACAACTCAGGGCCTGCTCCCTGTAGAGCAGCCTGGAGCCCGAGCAGTGTAGACGGGGAAAGCACACACGCCCCGAGTGGGAGCAGACCCAGTGTGGCGGGAACACTGCGAGTGCTCCCCACACACGCCAGTGATGTTTGTCTGCAGTGCCCCTCCCTCCCCGCAGCACGACTGAACAAGCGAACCTAAACAAGAGACCACCTCTGCCCCCACTTGTGTCAGGGCGGAAATTAGACACTATAGAGACCTGCAAACAGAAGCCAAATAAACAAAGGGAACCGCTTTAGAAGTGACAAGTGCAACAGATTAAAATCCCTGTAGTTAACACCGACTACACTGGAAGGGGCCTATAGACGTTGAGAAGTATAAGCTGAAAAAAGGAACTATCTGAAACTGAACGGAACCCACACTGCCCACAACAGCTCCAGAGAAGTTCCTAGATATACTTTTACTATTATTATTATTTTTTAATTAAAATTTTTTTCTTTTTTTTAAAGTCTTTTATTGCTCCTCTATTACTCCTTGATTTTCTTTTTTATAACCCACTATAACCTTGCAAAAAAAAAAGGACCCTATTTTTAAAGTGAATGTCATATATATTTCTTAAATTTTTTGTTTTTTTTTTTAATATTGTATTTTTAACAGTCTAACCTCTACTCTAGAGTTTTAATCTTTGTTTCTCAGTATTTGATATCAATTTTGGACATTTAAGAATCCAATCTTCAGTACCCATTTTTAATCAGGAGTCTGATTACTGGTTTGATTACTCTCTCCCCCTTTTTGACTCTCTTTTATCTCCCCCAGATCACCTTTATTTCCTCCCTCCCCCTTCTCTTAATCCAATTCTGTGAATCTCGGTGGGTGTTCTGGGCTGCTGAGAACACTTAGACAACAGAATACTGCCTAGATCTGTCTCTCTGCTCTTGAGTCCCCCTTTTTCTCCTCCTGCTCACCTCTATCTTCTTCCTCCCTCTTCTCTTCTTCATGTAACTCTGTGAATCTCTCTGGGTGTCCCTCACTATGGAGAATCTTTTCATCACTAACCTAGAAGTTTTATTATCAGTGCTGTATGGATGAAGAAGTCTTGAGGCTATTGGAAGAATAAGACTGAAAGCCAGAGGTAGGAGGCTTAAGCCCAAAACCTGAGAACACCAGAGAACTCCTGACTACAGGGAACATTAATTAATTAAAAATCATCCAAAAGCCTCCATACCTACACTGAAACCAACCACCACCCAAGAGCCAATAAGTTCCAGAGCAAGACATACCACGCAAATTCTCCAGCAACACAGGAACATAGCCCTGAGCATCAATGTACAGGCAGCCCAAAGTCACAACAAGCCCATAGACCCATCTCAAAACTCACTACTGGACACTCCATTGCACTCCAGAGAGAAGAAATCCAGCTCCACCCACCAGAACACCGACGCAAGCTTCCCTAACCAGGAAGCCTTGACAAGCCAATCGTCTAACCCCACCCACTGGGAGAAACCTCCACAATGAAAAGGAACCACAGACTAACAGAATACAGAAAGGCCACCCCAAACACAGCAATATAAATAAGAAGAAAAGGCAGAGAAATACCCAGCAGGTAAAGGAACATGAAAAATGCCCACCAAGTCAAACAAAAGAGGAGGAGATAGGGAATCTACCTGAAAACGAATTTAAAATAATGATAATAAAAATGATCCAAAATCTGGAAAACAAAATGGAGTCACAGATAAATAGCCTGGAGTAAAGGATTGAGAAGATGCAAGAAATGTTTAACAAGGACCTAGAAGAAATAAAAAAAGAGTCAATTAAAAATGAATACTACAATAAATGAGATTAAAAACACTCTGGAGGGAACCAACAGTAGAATAACAGAGGCAGAAGATAGGATAAGTGAGGTAGAAGATAAAATGGTGGAAATAAATGAAGCAGAGAGGAAAAAAGAAAAAAAAGAATCAAAAGAAATGAGGACAACCTCAGGGACCTCTGGGACAATGTGAAATGCCCCAACATTCGAATCATAGGAGTTCCAGAAGAAGAAGACAAAAAGAAAGGCCATGAGAAAATACTCGAGGAGATAATAGCTGAAAACTTCCCCAAAATGGGGAACAAAATAGCCACCCAAGTCCAAGAAACCCAGAGAGTCCCAAACAGGATAAACCCAAGGCAAAACACCCCAAGACACATATTAATCAAATTAACAAAGATCAAACACAAAGAACAAATATTAAAAGCAGCAAGGGAGAAACAACAAATAACACACAAGGGGATTCCCATAAGGATAACAGCTGATCTTTCAATAGAAACTCCTCAGGCCAGAAGGGAATGGCAGGACATATGTAAAGTAGTGAAAGAGAATAACCTACAACCCAGATTACTGTACCCAGCTTTACAGACAAGCAAAAGCTGAGATAATTCAACACCACCAAACCAGATCTTCAACAAATGCTAAAGGATCTTCTCTAGACAGGAAACACAGAAAGGTTGTATAAACGTGAACCCAAAACAACAAAGTAAATGGCAACGGGACCTTACTTATCAATAATTACCTTAAATGTAAATGGGTTGAATGCCCCAACCAAAACACAAAGACTGGCTGAATGGATACAAAAACAAGAGGCCTATATATGCTGTCTACATGAGACCCACCTCAAAACAAGGGACACATACAGACTGAAAGTGAAGGGCTGGAAAAAAATATTTCACACAAAGGGAGACCAAAAGAAAGCAGGAGTCGCAATACTTATATCAGATAAAATAGACTTTAAAATAAACGCTGTGAAAAGAGACAAAGGACACTACATAATAATCAAAGGATCAACCCAAGAAGAATATATAACAATTATAAATATATATGCACCCAACACAGGAGCACTGCAATATGTAAGGCAAATGCCAACAAGTATGACAGGGGAAATGAACAATAACACAATAATAGTGGGAGACTTTAATACCCCACTCACACCTATGGACAGAACAACTAAACAGAAAATTAACAAGGAAACACAAACTTTAAATAACACAATGAACCAGCTAGACCTAATCGATATCTATAGGACATTTCACCCCAAAACAACCAATTTCACCTTTTTCTCAAGTGCACATGGAACCTTCTCCAGAATAGATCACATCCTGGGCCATAAATCTAGCCTTGGCAAATTCAAAAAAATTGAAATCATTCCAGTCATCTTTTCTGACCACAAAGCAGTAAGATTAGATCTCAATTACAGGGAAAAAACTATTAAAAATTCCAACATATGGAGGCTAAATAACACGCTTCTGAATAACCAACAAATCATAGAAGAAATCCAAAAAGAAATCAAAATATGCATAGAAACAAATGAAAATGAAAATACAACAACCCAAAACCTATGGGACAGTGTAAAAGCAGTGCTAAGGGAACAGTTCATAGCAATACAGGCTTACTTCAAGAAACAAGAAAAAAGTCAAATAAATAACCTAACTCTACACCTAAAGCAACTAGAAAAGGAAGAAATGAAGAACCCCAGGGTTAGTAGAAGGAAAGAAATCTTAAAAATTAGAGCAGAAATAAATGCAAAAGAAATAAAAGAGACCATAGCAAAAATCAACAAAGCTAAAAGCTGGTTTTTTGAAAAGGTAAATAAAATTGACAAACCATTAGCCAGACTCATCGAAAAACAAGGGAAAAGAACCAAATCAACAAAATTAGAAATGAAAATGGAGAGATAACAACAGACAACACTGAAATACAAAGGATCATAAGAGACTACTACCAGCAGCTATATGCCAACAAAATGGACAACTTGAAAGAAATGAACAAATTCTTAGAAAAGTATAACTTTCCAAAACTGAACCAGGAAGAAATAGAAGATCTTCACAGACCCATCACAAGCACAGAAAACAAAACTGTAATCAGAAATCTTTCAGCAAATAAAAGCCCAGGACCAGAAGGCTTCACGGCTGAATTCTACCAAAAATTCAGAGAAGAGCTAACACCCATCTTACTCAAACTCTTCCAGAAAATTGCAGATGAAGGTAAGCTTCCAAACGCATTCTATGAGGCCACAATCACCCTAATACCAAAACCAGACAAAGATGCCACAAAAAAAAAGAAAACTACAGGCCAATATCACTGATAAACATAGATGCAAATATCCTCAACAAAATTCTAGCAAACAGAATCCAACAACATATTAAAAAGAGAATGCAAGGATTCTTTAATATCTGCAAATCAATAAATGTAATACATCACATTAACAAATTGAAAGATAAAAACCATATGATTATCTCAATAGATGCAAAAAAAGCCTTTGACAAAATTCACCATCCATTTATGATAAAAACTCCTCAGAAAGCAGACATAGAAGGAACATACCTCAACATAATAAAAGCTATATATAACAAACCCACAGCAAACATTATCCTCAATGGTGAAAAATTGAAAGCATTTCCCCTAAAGTCAGGAACAAGACAAGGGTGCCCACTCTCACCACTACTATTCAACATAGTTTTGGAAGTTTTGGCCACAGCAATCAGAGCAGAAAAAGAAATAAAAGGAATCCAGATAGAAAAAGAAGTAAAACTCTCACTGTTTGCAGATGACATGATCCTCCACATAGAAAACCCTAAAGACTCTACCAGAAAATTACTAGAGCTAATCAATGAATATAGTAAAGTTGCAGGATATTAAAATTGACACACAGAAATCCCTTGCATTCCTACATACTAACAATGAAAAAACAGAAAGAGAAATTAAGGAAACAATACCATTCACCACTGCAACAAAAAGAATAAAATACTTAGGAGTATATCTACCTAAAGAAACATAAGACCTATATATAGAAAGCTATAAAACACTGATGAAAGAAATCAAAGAGGACACAAATAGATGGAGAAATATACTGTGTTCATGGATTGGAAGACTCAATATTGTGAAAATGGCTATACTACCCAAAGCAATCTATAGATTCAATGTAATCCCTATCAAGCTACCAACAGTATTTCTCACAGAACTAGAACAAATAATTTCATAATTTGTATGGAAATATGAAAACCCCAAATAGCCAAAGCAATCTTGAGAAAGAAGAATGGAACTGGAGGAATCAACCTGCCTGACTTCAGACTCTACTACAAAGCCACAGTCATCAAGACAGTATGGTACTGGCACAAAGACAGAAATATAGATCAATGGAACAGAATAGAAAGCCCAGAGATAAATCCACGAACCTATGGACACCTTATCTTTGACAAAGGAGGCAAGCATATACAATGGAAAAAAGACAACCTCTTTAACAAGTGGTGCTGGGAAAACTGGTCAACCACTTGTAAAAGAATGAAACTAGAACACTTTCTAACACCATACACAAAAATAAACTCAAAATGGATTAAAGATCTAAATGTAAGACCAGAAACTATAAAACTCCTAGAGGAGAACTTAGGCAAAACACTCTCTGACATAAATCACAGCAAGATCCTCTATGACCCACCTTCCAGAATATTGGAAATAAAAGCAAAAATAAACAAATGGGACCTAATGAAACTTAAAAGCTTTTGCACAACAAAGGAAACTATAAGCAAGGTGAAAAGACAGCCCTCAGATTGGGAGAAAATAATAGAACAAAGGACAAAGGATTAATCTCAAAAATATACAAGCAACTCCTGAAGCTCAATTCCAGAAAAATAAATGACCCAATCAAAAAATGGGCCAAAGAACTAAACAGACATTTCTCCAAAGACATACAGATGGCTAACAAACACATGAAAAGATGCTCAACATCACTCATTATCAGAGAAATGCAAATCAAAACCACAATGAGGTACCATTACACGCCAGTCAGGATGGCTGCTATCCAAAAGTCTACAAGCAATAAATGCTGGAGAGGGTGTGGAGAAAAGGGAACCCTCTTACACTGTTGGTGGGAATGCAAACTAGTACAGCCACTATGGAGAACAGTGTGGAGATTCCTTAAAAAACTGGAAATAGAACTGCCATATGACCCAGCAATCCCACTCCTGGGCATACACTCTGAGGAAACCGGAACTTAAAGAGACACGTGCACCCCAATGTTCATCGCAGCACTGTTTATAATAGCCAGGACATGGAAGCAACCTAGATGCCCATCAGCAGACGAATGGATAAGAAAACTGTGGTACATATACACGATGGAATATTACTCAGCCATTAAAAAGAATTCATTTGAATCAGTTCTAATGAGGTGGATGAAACTGGAGCCCATTATACAGAGTGAAGTAAGCCAGAAAGATAAATACCAACACAGTATACTAATGCATATATATGGAATTTAGAAAGATGGTAACGATAACCCTATCTGTAAGACAGAAAAAGAGACACAGATGTATAGAATAGATTTTGGACTCTATGGGAGAAGGCGAGGGTGGGGTGATCTAAGAGAATAGCATTGAAACATATATATATTATCAAGTGTGAAACAGATTGCCAATCCAGGTTGGATGCTTGTGAGACAAGTGCTCAGGGCTGGTACACTGGGATGACCCAGAGGGATGGGATGAGGAGGGAGGTGGGAGGGGGGTTCAGGATGGGGAACACATGTAAATCCATGGCTGATTCATGTCAATATATGGCAAGAACCACTACAATATTGTAGTTAGCCTCCAACTAATAAAAATAAATGAAAAAAATAAATGAAAGCCCACAAGAGAAAAAAATAAATAAAAAAATTAAAACTAAAGATGGAGCTACCATATGATCCAGCAATTCCACTTCTAGGTATATATGCAGAGAAAATTGTAATTCAAAAAGATACATGTAGCTCAGTGTTCATTGCAGCACTATATACACTAGCCAGAAATGGAAGCAACCTAAATGTTCATAAACAGGGAAAAAAAAAAAATATAAAATGTTGTGTATATGTATATATATATATATATATACACACACACACACATATACAATGGAATATTACTCAGCCATAAAAGTATCAAAATTGCACATTTCCTGAGATGTGGATGGGCCTAGAGAATGCCATACAGAGTCCTGTGCTTAGTGAAATAAGTCAAAAAGAGAGAAACAAATATTGCATATTAACACATATATGTGGAATCTAGAAAAAAATGGTATAGATGATGTTATTTGCAAAGCAAAAATAAAGTCACGGACATAGAGAACAAACGCATGGATATGAAGGGGGAAACGGAAAGGTGGGATGAATTGGAAGAATGGGGTTGACATATATATACCACTATGTATCAAATAGATCACTAGTGAGAACATACTGACCAGCACGGGGAACTCTACTTGGTACTCTGTGGTGACTTACATGGGAAGGAAGTCCCAAAGAGGAGGGGATATACGTATATTTATGGTTGATTCAGATGGTAAAGAATCCACCTGCAATGCGGGAGACCTGGGTTCAAACCCTGGGCTGGGAAGATCCCTGGAGGAGGGCATGGCAACTCACTCCAGTATTCTTACCTGGAGAATCGCCATGGACAGAGGAATCTGGTAGACTAAAGTCCACGGGGTCACAAAGAGTAGGACATGGATGCCTAGTAGGACTAAGCACATACACAGCTGATTCACTTTGCTGTAGCGCAGAAACTGACTTTGCTGTAGCGCAGCAGTATAAAGCAACTATACTTCAATTTTAATATTTTTTTAAAAAGAAGAGACCACAAATAATATCTAAAGTATATTAGAGGAAAAGAATACAAGAATTTTATGTTCAGTCAAGCTATTAATATTCATCAACTATAAATGAAATCAACAATCTTAAACATATAAGAACTTTGCAAACAGAACATTTATGAGTACTTCCTTAAAAAATTCCTGAGCCACAAAATCCAGCCATCCAAGAGCAGATTCAAAACAAAGAACTTATTAAGAGAGAAATAATAGTAAAAGGGCTGGTGCTTGGTCAGGAATAAACTTTAAATGCAACTTTTAAATGGGTGAAATTTTTTAATTGACTCAATAACTGATAATTATGACTACAGAACAACAGGAAAATATAAATTAAGACACATATAGGAAATAATACATCAGAAGTTAGAGGCTGGGAAGATCTAATAGAGAGTGCAGGCATGCCAAGTCACTTCAGTTGTCTCCGACTCTTTGTGACCCTATGGACTGTAGCCTGCTGGGTTCCTCTGCCCATGGGATTCTCCAGACAAGAATACTGGAGTGGATTGCCATGCCTTCCTCCAGGGGATCTTCCTGACCAAGGGATTGAACCCAAGTCTCTTTAAGTCCTGCATTGGCTGGTGCATTCTTTACCATTAGCACCACCTGGGAAGCTCCTGATAGAAAGTATATGTGTATTATTTTTTCATTTTTCTTAGAAAACACTTATGGTTACACTGCATTTTAGATATTTTGTGCTCTACAGCCTCTGCATCACTCCCAACCATGCCTTTGTCCTGTGATTACCACAGCAACAGTGGAGTAGCCAGCAGCTGACATTGACTCTAAATGAGTAACATTTTAGTTGAAAATAAGAAATACAAAGTTTTTAAAAAGTGTTAATTTCAAACACTTAAAATGGTTTATATTTTTCACAATAATGGGATCTTTCATGCTCCATATTATTGTAACAAAGAAATATTTTTCTGAGTGAAGTTAACAGTTCCTCTGATTTTACTTCAATCCCTTTTCTTTCATTTGATTCAAGTAAATTAATTCTTGGTATTTAAAATTGCCATGTATACTGTGATCTCATTTTCCTAAAATTCTATCCAGCTATATTTCACTCAATACAGACACATTGAGAAATGTTCGAAAAGATGTTCAAATGTTGAGAACATTTATTTCTGGAAAGCAGAATTGGGAGTGATTTTCTGCCTTCTTCTTATATATTTCTATGTGGTTTAAATGTTCACAATAAGCATATGTAATATAGATTACATATCATATGTGATATAGAGTACAAAAGGCATAACAAAAGTAATTAAAAATTTTAGCTAGGGTTTTAGTACAAACAAAATCCAAGTTTGTCTCACTACCATTAACAAAAGCAAAGCCTCGCCTGATTACAAATATATGAAAGGAATCAAAACTATGACAGAAAGTCTTCAAAGATCTTACATCTTGTGTGTTACATCAAACTTATCTCTTTAATAGCAATAGACATTTTATGCTAATACTGGTTTAATGCCATACCTGGACAGAGTCACTAGTTGCAGCACTGGTTGAGACAATATAGCATAAAGTATTTAATAGCAACATCCCAAAAGATTGAGATATAGAAATATTGCTTAATGAACAGGAAATTTTTTATCTGTGAAATAACATATGTCACGTCTTACCTCCTCACATTCAGAGGAAGTAGTTAATAATTTCCTCCTTGAAAATAAAAAGTATTCTTTAAATGCCTATACTTCCAAGTACACATAGTAATTAAAGAGCTTTGAACTAAACCTTTAACATTTATTCTAAAGATTTCTTTTCACTTTTTGTTTTGATTATCAAAACAACAAAATGGCATTATTAAATTGCCTTCCACAGCTGTCACCAAAATCATATCTTTAGCAAACATACACCACAGACCTATTTGCATCCAACATTCCTTTCTTTTTTGTTTAAAAGCAATAAATGTTTAAAAAACTGTCTATCTTCTTTTCAGTCTGATTTCATTTTGAAGGAAAGAAATTAGATAGTAATTATCTGTTGACTTCATAAGCAGCTTATACCATCTTGGGTTTTAAGGTCAAACATTCTATTTTCTATATCTATGTTCATTAGATGCTCTTTAGCTGAATTTCATACACCTTTCAACTGTGCCTTCTTGCTGTGACTTTTACAGAGTTGCTAATGAGAGAAGTTTTATTTTATTTCCATAGCCTGTGTGAAAAATTGCAGTTAAACGCTTTTAAAGCAGGGGGGAATTTAATAAGACTTTCCTTAGTAAAATATAGTAATTATGGGGACAAACAGGGAGAACCTAAAAAGTAATAAAAATAAAAATTTTATGGGGGAAGGGATAAGTGCAAGGTGTGAATATATTTAATTGAATTATCATATGCTCTAATAAAAAGGGAAAATACCCATATTAGGTGTTTAATATTTGTCTTACCTTCCACTCATTCAGAGATTGGACCCTCCAATCACTCTCTATTCTAAACAGAAAAAAATAACTGAATACACTCTACCTCAACTACCTGGAAGGAGGTTGGTGTTCATTTACTAATTACATTAATTTTAGTAAAACACAGTTGAATAAGTCACCAGGATTCTATGGAACTTGAAGGAGAGGTTTACATTCTACCTTCTGAACCCTATCTTCCAGTCTCATAATGATGAACATGTGATTTTAAACAAGACACTTGTCATCATTTAGGGCTTAGTTCTCCAACTGTAAAATGAAGAATTTAGCTTAGATACACAGTTATTAAACACTGGGAACTCAGAGAATCTAAATAAATAAAAATAGCTGGGTCTTTCCCTACTGAAGCACACATATACATAAACCCTCCTATGTCAATGCTCTGCAAAGTCCAACACAGACTGGACACCAGTCCTCTCACCCATATTTAACTCTCTGACTTTAACTCCATGTTAACTTTGATCCAAGTACACTGGCTTTCTTGCTTTTTCTCAAATGTGACAAGCAAACTCTCCCCTCAGGATAATTCCATCCACTGTTTTCTCTGCCTAAGAAGCTTTTCTTTTAACCTCCAAGATGTTGTGAAAATGTTTCCAGTAAGCTCACTCTGATCACCTTATTTAAAATTAGAACCCACACCCCCTTCAAACACTACTGGTCCTTGCCTTTTGCTCTAAATTTTATCCCTGGAGCAGTTATCATAATCTAGCTATGTACAAAAGAATTAACATAGCAAGCTTGACTGCTATCCTTGGAAAGCCTTGCTCACAAGGTTAGCCCTTCGCTAGTATTTAGGAACTTGGATTACAGAAGGATTCTCACATTCCCAAAACAGATAATTATGGCTCTCTACAACTAAGCTGTGCAAACAATATGGTTTATACTGAATATCTGTTTTCCTTCAAGGAGTACACAATTTTAATATGTGCCAAGCAGAGAATGCCTATGTAACCAGTCCCCAGTAAAAATATTGGGAACTGAGTGTTTAATGAGCTTCACTTTTATGTTGTCACAATTTGCTGTGAGAATTAAGTGCATCCATGTCATTCCATTAAAAGAATACTCTGGAAGTGTGTGCCTGGTCTCTCTTACACTTACTCTTGTGCCTTTTCCCTCTGCTGATCTTGCTCTGTATGCTGTTACTATAACAATACTTAGCTATGAGTATGATTATCTGTTGAGTGCTGTGAGTCCTCCCTGTATATCACTGAACTCAAGCATGGTCTTGGGGAGACCCCATACTCTAACACAGCATAAGATTTACTTACGAATTATGTTTACCTTCTGTCTTCAACTGTAAAAATGAGAGCTACACATCTTGTTCTACTCACTGGTATATCCCAAGAGTCTAAGAAACAGCCTAGTACATAGTAGGTCCTCAATAAATATTTATTGACTACATGAACACACACAAAATTTTGCAATTAATTTAAGGAAGTTAATGGAGCTCCCTCAGGAAGCCCTACTCATTCATGCTAGTGAGAATTCCTTGCCAAGATGGTGTCTACTCACCTTAACAATGAATATTCAAAATTCTAAGCAAGAAGATCTATGAACTGTTTTCTATTCAGTTCCCTGAAAATAGCCTAAATTTAAGGAGAAGAGGTAGAAGGAAGTATGTATGTTTTAGCAGGGCACACTTGATCAAACATTGTTCTCGAATAAGTGTGATAGCATATTGTAAACTATGCAAAATCCTGGCTATCCACAAGCCCTTGATGGAAATATGAGGTTTTCATTTTTCATGGATACTAAGGTTTCAGAAGGTCTTGTAGGTCTTCATAGAACCATTCAACTTCAGCTTCTTCAGCATTAGTGGTTGGGGCATAGACTTGGATTTCTGTGATATTAAATGGTTTGCCTTGGAAATGAGCAGAGATCATTCTGTGGTTTTTGAGATTGCATCCAAGTACTGCGTTTTGGAATCTTTTGTTGACTATGATGGCTACTCCATTTCTTCTAAGGGATTCTTGCCCATCGTAGTAGATATAAAGGTCATCCGAATTAAATTCACCCATTCCAGACCATTTTAGTTCACTGATTCCTAAAATGTCGACGTTCACTCTTGCCATCTCCTGTTTGACCACCTCCAAACTGCCTTGATTCACGGATCTAACATTCCAGGTTCCTATGCAATATTGCTCTTTATAGCATCGGGCTTTACTTCCATCACCCATCGCATCTGCAACTGGGTGTTGTTTTTCCTTTGGCTCCGTTTCTTCATTCTTTCTGGGGTTATTTCTCCACTCTTCTCCAGTAGCCTATCACTTAACAACCTGGAGAGTTCATCTTTCAGTGTCCTATCTTTTTGCCTTTTCACACTGTTCATAGGGTTCTCAAGGCAAGAATACTGAAGTGGTTTGCCATTCCCTTCTTCAGTGAACCACGTTTTGTCAGAACTCTATGCCATGACCTGTCCATCTTGGGTGGCCCTACATGGCATGGCTCATAGTTTCATAGAGCTGGACAAGGCTGTGGTTGATGTAATCAGTTTGGTTAGTTTTCTGTGATTGTGATTTTCATTCTGTCTGCCCTCTGATGTATAAGGATAAGAGGCTGATGGATAAGAGGCTGATGGGAGAGACTGACTGAGGGGGAAACTGGGTCTTGTTCTGATGGGCAGGGCCATGTTCAGTAAATCTTTAATCCAATTTTCTGTTGATGGGCGGGGCTGTGTTCCCTCCCTGTTCCTTGACCTGAGGCCAGACTATGGTGGAGGTAATGAAGATGATGGCGACCTCTTTCAAAAGGTCCCATGCATGCACTGCTGCACTCAATGCCTCCAACCCTGAAGCATACCCCTCTGCCAGAGACTCCTGGACACTCATGGGCATGTCTGGGTCAGTTTCTTGTGGGGTCACTGCTCCCTTCTCCTGGGTGATGGTGCACACAGGTTTTGTTTGTGCCCTCCAAGAGCTGAAGTTGAACGGTTCTATGAAGTTGAATGGTTCTATGAAGACCTACAAGAACTTCTAGAACTAACACACAAAACAGATGTCCTCTTCATTATAGGGGACTGGAATGCAAAAGTAGGGAGTCAAGAGATATGTGGAGTAACAGGCAAATTTGGCCTTGGAGTACAGAATGAAGCAAGTCAAAGGTTAACAGAGTCTTGCCAAGAGAACACACTGGTCACAGCAAACTCCCCTCTTCCAACAGCACAAGAGAAGCCTCTACACATGGACATCACCAGATGGTCAATATCAAAATCAGATTGATTATATTCTTTGCAGCCAAAGAGGGAGAAGCTCTATACAGTCAGCAAAAACAAAACTGGGAGATGACTGTGGCTCAGATCATGAACTTCTTATTGCCAGATTCAGACTTAAATCAAAGAAAGCATGGAAAACCACTGGACAATTCAAGTATGACCCAAATCAAATCCCTTATGATTATACAGTGGAAGTGACAAATAGATTCAAGGGATTAGATCTGATAGATAGAGTGCATGAAGAACTATGGACAGATGTTTGTGACATTGTACAGAAAGCAGTGATCAAGACCAGACTCAAGAAAAAGAAAAGCAAAAAGGCAAAATGGTTGTCTGACGAGGCTTTACAAATAGCTGTGAAAAGAAGAGAAGTGAAAGGCATAGGAGAAAAGGAAAGATATACCCATCCAAATGAAGAGTTCCAAAGAATAGCAAGGAGAGATAAGAAAGCCTTCATCAGTGATCAATGCAAAGAAATAGAGGAAAACAATAGAATGGGAAAGATTAGAGATATCTTCAAGAAAATTAGAGATACCAAGGAAATATTTAAAGCAAAGATAAGCACAATAAAGGACAAAATGGTATGGACCTAGGAAATGGCAACCCACTCCAGTATTCTTGCCTGGAGAATCCCATGGATGGAAGAGCCTGGTGGGCTACAGTCCACGGGGTCGCAAAAAGTCAGACACAACTGAGCGACTTAACTTAACTTTAACTTTAACAGAAGCAGAAGATATTGAGAAGAGGTGGCAAGTATATGCAGAAGAACTATACAAAAAAGATCTTCATGACCAAGATAACCACAATGGTGTGATCCACTCACCTAGAGCCAGGCATCCTGGAATGTGAAGTCAAGTGGGTCTTAGGAATCATCAATACCAACAAAGCTAATAGAGGAGATGGAATTCCAGGTGAGCTATTTCAAACCCTAAAAGATGATGCTGTGAAAGTGCTGCACTCACTATGCCAGCAAATTTGGAAAACTCAGAGTGGCCACAGGACTGGAAAATGTCAGTTTTCATTCCAATCCCAAAGAAAGGCAATCCCAAAGAATGCTCAAACCACCACACAATTGCACTCATCTCACATGCTAGTAAAGTAATGCTCAAAATTCTCCAAGCCAGGCTTCAACAATATGTGAACTGTGAACTTCCAGATATTCAAGCTGGTTTTAGAAAAGGGAGAGGAACCAGAGATCAAATTGCCAACATCCATTGGATCATCAAAAAAGCAAGAGAGTTCCAGAATAACATTTATTTCTGCTTTATTGACTATGCCAAAGCCTTCAACTGTGTGGATTAGAATAAACTGGAAAATTCTGAAAGAGATGGGAATTCCAAACCACCTGATCTGCCTCTTGAGAAACCTGTATGCAGGTCAAGAAGCAACAGTTAGAACTGGACATGGACCAACAGACTGGTTCCAATTAGGAAAAGGAGTACGTCAAGGCTGTATATTATCACCCTGCTTATTTAACTTATATGCAGAGTACATCATACAAAATGCCAGGCTGGATGAAGCACAAACTGGAATCAAGACTTCCATGAGAAATATCAATAACCTCAGATATGCACTACCCTTATGGCAGAAAGTGAGGAAGAACTAAAGAGCTTCTTGATGAAAGTGAAAGAGGAGAGTGAAAAAGTTACCTTAAAACTCAGTATTCAGAAAACTAAGATCATGGTATCCAGTCCCATCACTTCACAGCAAATAAATAGGGAAACAATGGAAACAGTAAAGATACTTTATTTTTTTTGGACTGCAAAATCACTGCAGATGGTGACTGCAGCCATGAAATTAAAAGACGCTTGCTCCTTGGAAGAAAAGCTATGACCAAACTTGACAACATATTATAAAGCAGAGACATTACTTTACCAACAGAGGTCCATCTAGTCAAAGCTATGGATTTTCCTGTAGTCAGGTATGGATGTGAGAGTTGGACTATAAAGAAAGCTGAGCGCTAAAGAATTAATGCTCTTGAACTGGTGTTGGAGAACACTCATGAGAGTCCCTCGGCCTACAAGGAGAAGTCCATCCTAAAGGAAATCAGTCCTGAATATTCACTGTAAGTACTGATTCTGAAGCTGAAACTCCAATATTTTGGCCATCTAATGTAAAGAACTGACTCATTGGAAAAGACCCTGGTGCTGGGAAAGATCGAAGGCAGGAGGAGAAGGGGTTGACAGAGGATGAGATGGTAGGATGGCATCACCGATTCTATGGACATGAGTTTGAGTGGGCTCCAGGAATTGGTGATGGACAGGGAAGCCTGGCGTGCTGAAGTCCATTGGGTCGCAAAGAGCTGGACATGACTGAGCTACTGAACTGACTGACTGAAGGCTTAAGAATTAGATTCAAGAGATCCTCCTAAAGCCAGACTTTTGAAGCTCAGTAATCTTTTGAGCCAATTTAATCTAGTAGGAGTCTCACAGCCTCTTTTAGGATGAAAAACATGGAAAGTTAAAGAGATTTTGAGGAAGAAATTAGAAGAAGCCAACTCTAAAAACAGAGTCAAGTATTCATTGAATATGTGCAGAAGAGATGGGGGGAAGGGAGAGGAGAATGGAGAGTCATTACTGTTAGCTGAAATCTTCTTGGAAACCAAAAGCAGCATGCAAACCACTCTAATGTCAGCAATACTTAAACAGAGATAACTACTGGCTTGAGGCAAGGCCACATTTCTCAATATTTAATCTTTTTCTGGTAGAAGAAAATATTGCACAACATATTTACTTTAGAGAGTTGCCCATTCACAGACTCACAAAACTAAATTGCATGCTGAGTCCAGAAAGGGAGCATATGAGTAGATTCAGTTACAGGGGACATGGAAGGAGTTCAATAAATGCTGGCTGAAATTAATAAGTGTGCTTGGTAGGTTAAATAAATTTTAGTGAAATGAACAAATATGTGTAAGACACTGAGCTATGCGCTGATTATAGCCTCAGTGCAAGCCATAAAGATCATAGTCACTTTCTACAGTAAATCTGGGCATATTACAGGATTTGAGGGGAATAAAAAGGTAGTCTCGTGGTCAGTGAATTGAAAGATGAGAATTCAGATTGGAAGGAGAAATTCCAGATATTTCTAGTTATTTAAATTCTAAAGTAATTATTTTAAATGTAAAAACAGATGCTAAGTCTTTAATTTTTTAATTTTTGTCATTAACTTACTTAGCAACAGTTTCTTCTCTAAACACTCCTCTTTCCCTCCCGCTCTCTGCTCCCCACAATGCACACACACATACACACACACACAAACACATACCCCTACTTTTGGCCCTGTTAAAACTTTTCATAATCTTGAATTCCCTTATTAGGAAACTTCTTTGTGGCCCAACACTGATGGCACTTCTATATATGAGAATATTGTGAAATTGTGAAAGGTCAAATATAGCCAATTTCAGAGAGGGAACATGAGCACCAATCATTAAATAATCAATCCCCATGTTTATTGTTGCAGAGTATCATTGTTCTAGAACTAATTATTCTTGTCTCAAAGGATCCAAGGGAAGAAAGATTAAAGAGATAGTAAGAATACTGGGCTTCCCTTGTGGCTCAGCTGGTAAAGAATCTGCCTGAAATGCAGAAGACCTGTGTTTGATCCCTGGGTTGGGAAGATACCCTGGAGAAGGGAAAGGCTACCCACTCCAGTATTCTGACCTGGAGAATTCCATGGACTGTACAGTCCAAGGGTCGGACATAACTGAGTGACTTTCACTTTTCACAAGGATATAGAAAGAAATATTCTAAATTCTTTACACATTGAATTCTATGCATTTCTAGAAGGAACCCTTGGAGTTCTTGCATCAACAGTTCTTTAGTGGAAGCTTGTACCTTATTCCATTCTTCATTCCTACAAATGACTGCCCAGCTCCCTAGTCAGGACTCAACATAAGTACCATCTTAGAGCAGATGGCTTGGGTCAAGAGCAACAAGCAGACTAGTGGCACCCAGAAAAAAAGTAATCCACATCAGATGCCAACACATCATAATCTTTTGATCATAACACATAAACTTACTACCATATTCACCAATCAAGTTTCAGAGCCCCCTTCTTACCTTGCTCTATCCTTTCTTCCTAGATGATCTCAAATATTCTCATGACTTTAAATATCATCTATAAGTTGACAACTCCAGATTTTTGTATCTCCAATGCAAACATCTCTGAAATGCAAACTCGTTTATACAATTTGACATCTATTTTGGATGTCTCCTCAAAGACATCTTGAATATATGAAAAATGGAATTTCTGGAACTTTCTTTTCCTCTAATACATGCCTCAGATCTGTTCCTCTTCTAGTCCTCCCATCTCTGTAAGCATCATCTCCCTCTGCTTAGTTGCTCAGGATGAATACATGTGTCATATTTGATTAATCCTTCTGCTTCACCTCCCCACTTCCATATCAAATCCATCAGTCAGGTGTATCTCTGTGACTACACAGATCACAAACCTGCCCAACCCCTTCTATGCTAATGAGGCCCTTGTTCAAGGCACTGTCATTTTTCACTTGGGTTCTGACATGGGGAGAAAATTCCATATTTATAGTTAAACAAAAATGGACCTTTTGTAAAGTTGTAATACTAAAAACTGAAATAGGCGTTTCAGAAAAAAGTCTCAAACATATGTTTAATGGAACATAAATTTTCTTTTTTTCCTTTTTAATGATTAATAAGACATTTTAGGATATTTAATGTTTAGAGCTCATATATGTGTATGCTGACACACTTATTAATACATTTTCACTGCAACAATAACAAATTTACTGTAATGTTAAATATCAGAATTCTGACTAGTAACATTAGATAAGCCTGTTCTTTACAGTAATCATTCTTTCTAATTGATTTAGCCACTGATGCCACCCCAAGACATAACATTTAAAGATAGTAAAAAACAACATACTTAAAGAGCATTTGGCAGAGGACTTTTCCTTTTAAATTTGTACATTGTTTTCTATCTAAAATTTGGCCTTAATTATTACTTTAAAGGAAAAAAATCTCGAGCTCCATTCTTGTCCAATGTTTCATATTTACAGCATGATTTTGTATGTCATACAATCTACAAACTGTGCTGCTCTTACAAAATAACTCAAGTAAATGATTCCGACTATTAAAATAAGAAGAAATTTTAAAAGTAAACTCAAATCATCAAGTATTTCTGGAGAGCCTACTTGCACAAACGGTAACCTACTTACATTGTCAAGAAGGCCTGAAATAAGCAATTAGTTACTTTAACTAAAATAAGCGATTAATTAAAGACACTCAAAATTACAGTGTATTAAATGAGACAGAAGTTTACTTTGTTCTCACATGGGAGATCGAAATAAGTGATCCAGGGCTAGTATGGTGGCTCTGCTCCATAAAGTACTCAGAAAACCAGGCTCTTTCAAGATTTTCATTTCACCACCTTATCCTCATAGCACCATAGTTCAGTTAGAGTTCCAATCATGACATGCATATTCCAAGCAGCAGGATAGAGACAAAGGCTTCACACAGGTTTTTAGGAAAGTCTATGGAAGCTGCCCACTAAATGTTTTACTTACAACTCAATATCCTTAATCATATTTCAAAGCACAATTACAGCTATAAGGGACACTGGGAAACAGTTCCTTTTGGCTACTGGATTTTGTTATTGGAAGACAAAGAAAACTCATATTGGGGGTAACCATTTCACTGCCACATCACTCTCCTTTTCTTTCCCAAAATTCACATTTCTGAATATTTAGCAACTAGTCTTCCAAGTCCTACTACAGAAGAGAGCATGGAGCAGTTGTTAAATGCATGGGGTCTGTAAACAGCTTAGATTTGAATTCAGTCTCCAATGTGTCTGCATCTGTGAAATGGAGATAATGGCAATATTTAATCCTTGGAGTTTTGTGAGAATTAATCAGTTTATTCATTATATTCTCTTGGCACAATGCTTCACACATTGAAAGATAAGCTCAATAAATACTACTATCATA
Source organism: Dama dama (assembly GCF_033118175.1). Classification (NCBI taxonomy): domain Eukaryota; kingdom Metazoa; phylum Chordata; class Mammalia; order Artiodactyla; family Cervidae; genus Dama; species Dama dama. The sequence continues at coordinate 27,054,153 of NC_083695.1, forward strand.
ACAAACTCAGTCAAGAAGAAATGGGAGTAACCTAATTGCAGGTTGAATATTCCCTGTAGTGTCATGAAAGCTCAGTGTCATGGGAGGCCTCCTGAAAAACAAAGCTACCATTACAGATTTCACAACAGTACTGTTGCCATCTCAGTACTATTCTTAATAAAAATAAACAGAAAATGACTAGTATGAAGCTCTATTTTATACAAAAACTGGTCCTAACTCACTGCCACATTAATAAGAAAATCTAAATACACAGATTACTCTTAAAACCTTCCTCAGACAGCATGTGGGATAAATTGATATTTCATTCTGACAGAGAGAAATAGAATGCAGATAAGTAGGAAAAGCAATCAGGGAAAGTGTGTCTGTTAGAATCTTTCAGCACCAAAGCTAAGAACAGAATTCAATATCCCTCTCCACTAATGCTGTGGACAAAATGGTGGAATTCATGCTTGCTAAAACCACCTTCACCTGAAAATACTGTGAGACTATCTCACAAACCAGGCAATAAAAATAATGTGAAAGAAGAATTTATCTGTCTTATTTTTTCCAACAAATACTTAAAAGTACTTTTAAGGCTTTACTGACAAAAGTGACTTTTTTAAAATAAATCAGGAGTGGAAAAGCTATCAGATTACTCTGTTGGAGTGGTGTTGCTCAGATGTCACCTTTTTGTCCATATTTTCCAGGCTTCTAATGTTACATTTAAGCTCCTGTTGGCAAACTGTTTTTCTTCTTTTATTTTTCTCTGGCACAAAATGATTATCTTACTTCAGACGCCATAGTCCAAACTTGTGAAATACAGGATAAGGAAAAATGAATAAACCACCCTGCTCCTTATGTCCCAGCATCACTTATGTGCAGCAGGAAGTCCCAGGCATGAGCCACAGGGAAATATCACAAATATAAAGCAATTCATTTAGGACTTACTTAGAAGCATGTTAATTTTATTTTATCTCCAATGGTTGTCTATCCATGCTATAGTAATAAACTACATAGAATTCTTGTCTGTAGTGGGGGGAAAAATAAGAACACTTTAGAAAGGGCTAGTTCAGAAATAGAGCAGCATGACCCAGAAGGCATTTCTATCACTCAGCTACTCAAATGACATGACCATCTGAACATCTTTTCCTTACTTGGTCACAAAGTAAGATGAATATACATCTGTTAACATCCTTAATATGAGATATGGCATCTTTTCTAGCCAAACATAACCTCACCAAAGCCACATGCTTTAGAATAAAGATAATATTTTTAGAGAAGTTGACTGCTTCTAGAATTTATCATTAAAACTGGGTTTCATGCAGTGAGAAGGATCCCTGAGGAAGTTTCAAACATGAGTTCTTCCCAGTGAATTTCATCTTTACTCCTGAATCTGAGGCAAAAGCAACTGGGATTCCACAAACTAGGACTACAGCATCACTGAATGAACAAGGTGCCAAGATAAAGAGCAAATTAGAGAGAATGAAAAATCTAGCTACTATACTTATAGAAATCTGTGTGATTCAGTCTAGGGGAAAAATGGGAAGAAAAGTGCATATTAGTTTAATGAGATGTAGATAAAACATTTTAAATTGGCCCAAGTGTTCTGGTTGAATTATCTTGAATAATAAAAGATTAAATTTCCCAGAAAATCTTTGTCCCAAAGTTGAATGATTTTCTAGTTCATACATTTGATGCTTCATGAATAAAACCATCAAGGAGGAAGTGGGTGGGGGAGGGATGGATTATGAGTTTGGAATTAGTAGATACAAAATATTACATATAGAATAGATAAACAGCAAGATCCTACTGTATAGTACAGGGAATTATATTCAATGTCATGTGCTAAACCATAATAGGAAAGAATAGGAAAAAGAATATATATAAAATAACAGAATCACTTTCCTGTACAATAGAAATTAATACAGCATTATAAATCAATTTTACTTTAATAAAATAATTAATTAACAAAATAAAACCAAAAGGGCATATATCTACTCTTCTTTTTCCTTAGGATAAAATAGTTTTGTAAAGTAAAACTGAGCCATAATGAGGTTGAGTTTGGAAATGTAAATGGCAAACCCAAGGACTCACTGAAGGAAGGTGAATTAGGAAATCATGTTCTTACAACAGCTTCAGTGCTTAAAAAGAAAAAGATAAAACCACTTTCTACAAACTGCAGGCATATTTTTCTCTAAGATGTCCTACTTCTACACAGTAAGTGTTGATCCACAATTTTAACAGGAACTCAAAGTGTCTCTAATGGTAAAATTTAGGGAGGTTGAACTTCATTTCCACAGAAACAGAATTCATTTTTTGAGAAATGCTGACAAAAAAAAAAACTTTTGTGTTCTATTGATACTGAATAAAATCATATGCAACCATGCTAAACTTCTTGAAATCTACTTAAATCAGTTTATCTTGTTAACTTGGATCTATTTCAATTTCTTTTCAAGTTAAAAAATATATATTTCACCTCATTTCACATTCCATGAGCTAGATTGTCCACTCTCAATGAGGATATTCCTACAGTCTTAACTCTGAAACTCTATTTCAATAGCTTCTAAACACTCAGTAAGCAATATGCTCACACACCTGAAAGCTTTTCCTACCTTTAATTTAATTTAGCTCTAAGCTACAGTACATGAATGTCTCTGCATTCTTTATGTCTTCTTATGTGTTATCCCTACATTCCAGCTTCTCTGAAGACACCGTATGACCTACACAATCAGTATATAAGTTGACAGAAATGAAGGAGGGAAGGGAAAGGTTTAAAGTTTAAATGGTGGACATCAGGAAGAGGAGTCTATGCATACTTAACTTTACCAAAGTGGTACTGCAATGAAAAGTATAAGAAAGACTTACTGCTTTCAAAAGAAAAGATTTCTAGTACATTCAGGTACAAGTGGAATTAAAGAGAAAACAACCAAGCATGTACACTCGTGTCCCCTCTCTGTAAGTTCCAACATTCATGAGCCTCTAATAATAGAGCAGGACTGAACTACAAAAGCTGATGGGAGCTGGGATCAGAAATAACAATGGGCCAGTACAGTTTTTTCCTCCAAGAAATTCTGCTGTATTGCTAGATTTATAGTGCATTGGGATGTTACAGTTACATTGGGATGTTAAGATTTCTCACTGCATTTTTATGATAATTATACTTTCATATACATGGCATTTACCATTGACAGCTTATATATTCTGTGTGCTGGTTTCATGCTAGATGAGGTTTGAATGCTCTTCAGGGATAAGTCTTTTTTTTCTTCCCCATTTTAAGAAACTGTACCCAGGTCAGATGATAATAATGACTCAGAAACAAGGAGATTAGAAAATTGAATAAAGAAGACCCTAAAAAGACAAGGAAGTTTCATACCCATACTATATATTTTGTTTGCTGAGTGAGTAGGATAATGGAGTTAAAGAACACTGAAGTTGAAATATAGGAACAAAGCTCTAATTCCATCTATACCAGAGTCTTTTAAGACCCTCTGTCTCTTTGGGCCTTAGTTGCTTCAGATGGAAAGTGAGAGGTCAGACTAGATCATCAGTTCAGTTCAATTGCTCAGTGGTGTCCGACTCTTTGCGACCCCATAAACTGCAGCACACCAGGCTTCCCTGTGCATCACAAACTCCCAGAGCTTGCGCAAACCGATATCCATTGACTCAGTGATGCCACCCAACAATCTCATCCTCTGCTGCCCCCTTCTCCTTTTGCCTTCAATCTTTCCCAGCATCACAGTCTTTTCTAATGAGTCAGCTCTTTGTATCAGGTGCCCAAAGTATTGGAGCTTCAGCTTCAGCATCAGTCCTTCCAGCGAATATTCAGGACTGATTTCCTTTAGGATTGATTGGTTTGATTTCCTTGCAGTCCAAAGGACTCTCAAAAGTCTTCTCTAACACCACAGTTCAAAAGCATCAGTTCTGGACGAAAGTGCAAAGTATCACAGGTGATATGCTAAGTCATCCATAAACTCAAATGGGAGAGTAGCTATACGTATGCAATATATTTCCCTTATTTGACTAAGGGATCAGCACAGTTTCTCTTAGTTATAGTCTACAAAGAACTTAATATGACAAAATATCATAAGATCTTTGTTTCTTCCCTTGCGTTAATTCCAATTAATCGATAATGACTGATTGAAGCATCGTGTTAAAATTATTCTGAAAGTGATACTGGACAAAAGTGCATAGTATCACAGATGACATGCTAAGTCTTCCATAAACACAATGGGAGAGTAACTATGTATGCAATGTATTTTCCTTGTTTGTCTAAGGGATTAGCAGGGTTTCTCTTAGTTACATTCTATGAAGAAGTTAATATGACAAAATATCATAAGATATTTTATACAAAATCCCTTGTAATATATACTGTCTATAAAGAAACTCCTACATTTAAAGTTACTTACCTACATAACACCATTCCCTTAATAATACCTGAATAGATAGATTGATAGACTTTAAATTTGTTAATTTATTTTATCTTCAGGAATAAGACCAACTCTTCTTTCCATGGCTCAGTGGTAAAGAATCTGCCTGCAATGCAGGAGACCAGGGTTCAGTCCCTGGGTGGGAAAGATTCCCTGGAGAAGGAAATGGCAATCCACTCCAGTATTCTTGCCTGGAGAATTCAATTCCACGGACAGAGGAGCCTGGCAGGCCACAGTCCACAGGGTCTCAAAGAGTTAGACATGACTGAGTGACTAACACTTTCACACTTTCTTTTCATAATACATGACAATGAAGCTCAGGAAAGAAATGAGCCAAATAACAGAAAACATATGTAGTAATGTCATCACTGATCTGGAATCATAAATGAGACTCAGAACCTTAAAACTGTTATGAAACAAGAAAATGAAAACAATTTTCTTCTAATAAATATCTCATGTGTGGGCAAACTGCAGTAGCTTACCTACAATAACCAACAATATCATCCCACTCTGAAGATGGCTGAGGTGAAAAGAAATGTCTGCGATCTTTCTCTGGCCACCAAAAAGCACAAAAAAAGTCTCTTTGATGAAAACATATTACTTCCATGTAACAAGCAACCTTTTCCTCAACTTATAAATGTACCACTGGGTTAAGTCATAAGACTTGAAGTTTAGTTCATCTTTGCCACTAGGTCTTGGTTAATTTACAACTCATTTCAAACATAGTTGACTCATTATAAAATTTAGGGAGGTTGAACTGTATTTTCTTCTAGCTCACAAGAACAAAAGAAAATCTTATGAAATGGAGAAGTGGTCATTTGTATTGCATAAATCCTTGAAGAGACTCTAGACCAGTTATTTGTTGTCTTCTGTAAGTAGCCGTGGTTGGCTTCATGTAATCCTCATTTTGGGGGATACATTCTAGCCCTGGGTAGAGAAGGCAAAATCTTATCCTTATTAAGAATATCCTAGTGTATTGGGCTTGCCAGGTGGCACAGTGGTAAAGAATCTGCCTGCCAATACAGGAGATGCAAGAGACACAGGTTCAATCCCTGGGTCAGGAAGATCCCCTGGAATAGGAAATGGCAACCCTCTCCACTGTTCTTGCCTGGGAAATTCCATGGACAAAGGAACCTGGTGGATGACAGTCCATGGGGTCGCAAAGAGTCAGACCCAGCTGAGTGCAGCAGCACACACACGGTGTATTGGTAGGTTCCAGCATTTTGTTGTTGTTGATGGCTGTTCAGCAGTTAGGTGTAATTCTTGTGTTCTCTTGAAGGGAGTGAAAATTGGTACAGTTACTATGGAAAACAGTATGGAGGTTTCCTATAAAATTAAAACAGAGCTACCATATCATCCTGCAATCCCATTCCTGGGCATATAGTCAGAGAAAAACTTGGCTGAAAATAATAGATGTACCCTGGTGTTCATTACAGCACTGTGTACAATAGCCAAAGAATAGAAGCAACCTAAATGTCCATCAACAGAGAAGTGGATCAAGAAGATGTGGTACATATATGCAATGGAATATTACTCAGCCATTAAGAAGAATGAGATAATGCCATTTACAGCAACATGGATGGACCTAGAAATTGTCACGTTAAGTGAAATAAGTCAGAAAGAGAAAGAGAAATATAGCATGATATCACTTACAGGTAAAATCTAAAAAGAAATGATACAAATGAATTTATTTACAGAATAGTAGCAGATTCACAGACTTAGATAATGAACACATGGTTACCAGGGGGAAGGGGGAGAGGAAGGGATAGTTAGGGAGTTTGGGATTGACATGTACACACTGCTGTATTTAAAATGGATAACCAACAAGGACCTACTGTATAACACAGGGAACTCGTCTCAATATTATGTAACAATCTAAATGGGAAAAGAATTTGAAAAAGAAAAGATACATGTATTACGTATAACTGAGTCATTCTGCTGTATATCTGAAACTAACACAGCATTGTTAATCAATGATACTCCAATATAAAATAAAAAGTTTGTTTGTTTTTTAAGTCTCTACTTTTCATCACCAGATTTTGTCCCAGGTAGACATAAGTCCTAGTTTGACTGTATATTAGTAAAGCATATGTAAAAACAGCAAATTTGTAACTGTTCAAGTTTGTGCAAGGATAACGACTTGTCCAAAATCACACAGTGATTCAGTGAAGAAGTCAAATGCCCCAATTCCCAGATCTTACTTGAACTGAATAATGGCAAGACTGTTACAAGACACAGTTAGGATATACACTGTATATCCTAATTATTATAATAATTAATTATTATATATTAATCCTGAGTATTATAAGGAAACTCAGATGAAAGCATACAATGTTTAGTTTTTAGAGTGACAACCAGAAATGTTAATACTTACTCAACTCCAGTATTCCATAAAAACATCTCAGTTCTATGTCAAGAGTTATACCAAAAATATTTTTTTTCACTATAGAGAACTAGAAAAACCTAACGTAAAAAATTAACTAAATAAAATACTTTTCCGCTATCTTATGTTTTAGTCAGTGATCACATTTCTAAGTTCATGAGAAAAAAACACTTTTACATTGAAATAGCTCTTATTAAAAGTAAGCTCTTTTAGAATGAAAATAGATGAGATGTGACAAATCTCTAAGGAATTACTGTTGTTCAAGCCCTCACTTTGTCATGAATATGTGTTTAGTTCTGATTGATTTAGAAAATTGTAATAAATAAAAACTGTTCAGCTTGAATAAAGTGTTGATTCTCTATGCATGCCAACATATGACAAAAATTTTTTCTCACTTCAGCCTAAAAAATGTAGCCTTTATCCTCAAATAAATGTGTGAATACATGTGTAACATCAGCTTTTCTTCTTTTTTGTGACTAGTGGTTAATTTTTTATTAGAATATAATTGCTTTACATAATAAAAAATATTGCTCTTTAATGTATACCTGGTTTTATTAATATCTCCAGTATTCAACTATTGTCCATTTCAAGTTTAAGAAATGTAAAAGCATACTTTGAATCTTTGCTAAAGTAGGAGTGTCTGTATGTATCCACATGGTTCTCTACAGTAGAAGTGTAATATCTAACAAGGGGTAAAAGATCTATAGGTTTATTGCATTTTAAAAAGTTAATTTTCATTTAAAACTATTTTTAAACAATATAAGAATATTCCAAGATAAAATCAAAGAAAAGAAAAATAGAGCTAAATTTTTATCAAATTTATCTGGCCTTCCTTGTAGTTCTTTGTTATCTTCATAGACTTGATCTAAATTTTTAAATCTGCCCAACAGCAAGCTCCAGGAGATAGTGAAGGACAGGGAAGCCTAGCGCACTGCAGTCCAGGAGCTCACAAAGAGTCGGACAGGATGGAGCTACTGAACAACAGTAACAAAACAGTGTCCATGCTGAGATCTGCTTCTAAATGCTCAGCATACTAACATGTCAGGTTCCAAAAGTGATTGAATAGTCATTTTTTCTCAAGGCTAACTCCAGCAAGGACTGATCCTTGAGTTGCCACCCTGCCTTGTCTTTACAGGACCAGACGCCACTCTGTTTGACCTCTAAGAGGCATGACCTACCCCAGGCAGGTCAGTTAAGAAGCCTTCCTTTTAACTGCAGCACATCCAGTACAATTCATTTGCTACTGGTGTTTCTCCAGAATTTGAACTGGCATAAATGTATCAAATTGTTAAGCAATATTACATAGGCTGTGATTTAAATAGCTTTAGATATAGAACACCATATTATAATCAGTATAATACTTCACTTAGAAAAGGAAGAAAAACATCTAGTGGATATTGTCATGTGTGATGTTCCCTTTTTAGAGTCAACAGAAACTAAATGATGCATAGGTTTTAGCATTATTTTTGTTTATTTTACTGAAGTACAGTTGATGTACAATATATTAATTTCTGCTACACAGCAAAGTGATTCACTGTCAAATACATATGTTCTTTCTCATATTCTTTTCCATTATGGTTTATCATAGGATATTGAATATAATTCCTTGTGCTAAACAGTAGGACCTTGTTGATCCATCATATATATATATATATAAAATTTATATTTGCTAACAATAATAATATTATTTTTAAGTAATCATCATGTTTATTTAGCATCTTATTGCAAAGAGAGAATTTTCAGAAATTAGGACCCCAAATCCTAGAATAAAACTTCAATTCAAATGACATTTTTTCTACTCCTTTGTGTATTCACTATGAAAGGCAGGAAAAGTGTAAACAGAACAAACAGGGACGGCAAGACAAATGAACATAAGGTTTTGTGGTTTTTACAACCTAGTTATTGAGCTGAGACATATATACATTTTAAAAGGATAAACAACTACAAATAAAAGACTGGACTTCATTTGGAAGAGGTAAGGCTCAGAGCTCTTAAAGGGCAGTACCTCGACAGACTGTGTGGAGAAACTTTTCGGTTCGGTCTGAGTTTATTCAGGCCTTGCTAATATACTGTGGACACAGGTGAGAGATTACTAATTGAAATAACCTGAATTTCTTAGCCGTAACAACCTAATGCCAGGCCTCCATCCTTAAGAATGTCTGTACATGCTCAGAGTATCAATATCACTCATCCCTGACTTCCATTTGGGAACGCTTCTCTGGGGCAGAAGAAAGCCAGATCGCTGTCCGTAGTGCTGGTGCCCACAGGACAGACCATAGCCATGTGACCTCCAAGAGATGCCTGCCCCCAAGGGGGAGTCACATTGCCCTGCACTCCCTGGAGTCCTCCTGAGCCGAAATCACACTAATGAGCAAGAGTGTGACAGAGACTTCTTTTCCCTACTCTGTGGCAACTTATTTCAACTAAGCACCAACACTCTGTTCATGAAAACAGCTCCCTCAGCCCTGTCTGGGCCCCTTTTCACCAGGTCAGAAATGCTGACACGAGAGACAAGCAGCAGGCCACAATGGCCGTGCCAGGCCAGCTCCGAGAAGGCTTTGCTAACTGCTCCTCTCCAGCTCAGCTAGAACTCCCAGGCAAAGCAACTCCTTGTGACCCACCCACTTGTAGGTCACCCTTACTCAGACATGGTTTGCACGTGTGCGTGCTAAGTCACTTCAGTCATGACAAACTCTTTGCGACCCTGTGGATCATAGCCTCCCAGGCTTCTCTGTCCATGGGGATTTTCCAGGCAAGAATACTAGAGTGGGTTGCCATGCCCTCCTCCAAACAATCTTCCTGACCTAGGGATCGAACCTGCGTCTCTTGCAACTCCTGCATTGCAGGCAGATTCTTTACCACTGAGCCATGGAGGTAGCCCCAGACATGGTTTAATGGCACCTAAATGGGAACTTCTGAGAACAAGAACCAAGCAAAGATGTCAAGGAACTCAGAAGACTGACTTGCTTCTGTTAGAAGATTTGCAGTGATGATTGTGGCAGACAGGCCAGCTGAATAAAAGTCCTGTAGTAGATGGTGCTCAGTTACTAATTGCTGATGTGGATTGAGCCCTGACCACTTGGTGCAAAATGCTTTATGCAGGTCCTAGCAATACTTATGTTAAAAATGAGAAACCAAAGTTTAGTAATGTTTTAATACTACACTCAGCTAATATATGTCAAATCTGAGTATAAAACTAAGTCCAAGTAATTCCAGAGTCTCTGTACATAAGTGGAGCTTCCCTGGTGGCTCAGTGGTAAAGAATCTGCTTGCCAACGCAGGAGACATGGGTTCAGTCCCTGGGGTGGGAAGATCCCTTGGAGAAGGAAATGGCAACCCACCTCAGTATTCTTGACTAAAAATTCCATGGACAGAGGAGCTTAGCAGGGGTCCATGAGGTTGCAAAAGAGTCAGACATGACTTAGAAACTAAACAACAACAACTGTGCATAAGCATTAGACTATATACTTGTGAGGACATCAGTGAAGGGCTATGAATGAATGATGGCATGAGGAAAGAGGCACTGTAACTGGACATGGGGAAGAATAACCAGGAGAGACCAGAGGGGTGAGAAACTGAATTAAAAATGTAAAAATGTAGTTAAGAGGAAGTCTTGTTGCTTTCATTTAGTGTGAAGTCACAAAAGTTCAGTCCTAGTCAATAGCAATACTTAAAATTTCTCATGGTACTATGAATTTTACTTGATAAATAGACTAAAGCAGTCTCCTAGAATATCAGCATTATGCTTAAGTTTTAAGATTACAGGCACAATGGTCTCTGTGTTAATGATCAACAGAAGAAAGTAAGGGAAAACATTTGCTTATGTTATGAAAACCTTACTACCACCAAAAAAGTTACCCCAGATAATTGGAAAACATCTTTATACCACTATATATACCTATCAGAATGACTAAAATAAAAGAAATAACACCTGGTGCTGGTGAAGATACAGAGCAATGGGAATTCCCATAGTTGCTGCTAAGAGCATAAATGGCACAGCCACTATGAAAAATTTTTTACCATAAAATTTAACATACACTTAGTATACAATCCAGCAATACTACTCCTAGGTGTTTACCTAAGTGAAATGAAAAACTCTGTTTATACCAAAAATGCCCAAATGTAAACATTTATATAATCTTCATTCATAATCACCAAAACCTACAAATAAACCACAGGTCCCTCAAAGAAGAATGGTTATAAACAAACACTGGTACATCCATACTATGAAATATTACTCAGCAATAAAAAGAATCAAACTATCGACTGATACATGAAACAAATGGATGAATCTTAAATGCTTTATGCTAAGTGAAAAAGCCAGAATCCAGAGGCTGAACAGTATATGATTACATTCATTTATATGACATTCTGAAAAAGGCAAAACAAATCAGTGGTTGTCAGGTGATAAGGGTGGGGGAAGATTTGGCTTTAAAGGGAGAGCATAAGGTAATGTTAGAGGAGAGGAAGGTTGTAAAAGTTTTGTATTTTAATTGTGGTGATGGCCATGTAACCCCACGCATTTGCCAAAACTCATGGAACTGTACACTAAAAAAGGGAATCTCACTATATTTAAATTAAAATAAATTTAAAAATGAAATAGGAACATCTCTCGTACAACTAAGCATAAGGCAAAAATTTCACATTTTCTAAATGTTATAAACCACTGAAACATCACTACACAGAGCACCATTTATAAATAAGATAATTTAACTGAGCAATTAAACCACAAACTAGACTGTAATTTTTCAAAAAATTATATACAAGGCATAAAAATATGCTTATTAAAAGCATAAGTGGTTGGCCAGAATGTTGTTTACCACCTCTGAATAGCTATAAAATGTTTACAGATTTTTATATCTTTTAGAAATAAAGTGGAGTAAATTAATGCAAAGTTATCTTCCTGGGAGAAGCTGTCAAACTTTGCACTTTTGGCCAAAAGGGAATTTGTGACTTCCTGTTATGCTAAATTTGGTACTAAAGCCTGAATGAACCACCCCAAATGGGCTATTTACTATGATAAATACTGTTTCTTAACAAGAGGGAAACTGGTGGCCTGGGAAGATAACTGCTGAGATTTTAATGTAGTCTCTGAAACACTCTGACACACTCTGCTAGAGAGAATAATTTATTATCAGCAGAAGTCAGGCTCAAATTCCATTTCCTATAAAAGATCATCAAAAAACAAATGCAATTTAATTGATCAAATATGTATTAAGTATTTACTATATGCCAAGCACTATTATAGCCACTAGGTAAACAGAGTTGAAAAAGAATACAATATTTGCCTTTAAAGAATGCTCAGACTAGCAAGAGAGACAGGCACATAAACAGTTAAACTTGCATACAATAATTTAACTGTAATGATAGAAGTGTGTTGGGGTAAGGGGGTAACAAAAAAGGGTATTATCAACCAGATCCCAGGACTCCCTAACCTGCCTTCAGCAATAACTGGAATTTTAACAGGAATAAATGGAAGACTGCATGGATTGAACAGTTCACTCCTTGATTTTTGCACAAAGGGCTATGAAAAAGAGAAAAATAAAAGTCTTTTCATAGCTCATGCTAAGTCTCTTCAAGCTAACCATCCTTCTAAAAATTAACATAGAATGTCTATTCTATTAACATAGAATTAACACGAATGTCTCATTTCCTCTGTGTGTTAGCTGTGGTCATAGATAACACATAATTCCAACTCACAATTTCTAGTAATGTTGACCTAATCACCCCAAAGCTCTCATCATGGGTTAAACAAGTAAAGTGAGCATTCTAAAATGATAGAATTCCTACCATTTCCTATTTTCAAGTGCTTTCCTAAAATTTCCAGCCCTATTAAGTAAGACTAACCAGAGGACCTTCTTTTCTCCCTTATTTCAGTTCTATTCATCACAAATACTAATTACAGGTGTGTGCACCATGGTCAAGTGTCAGGAAAGAAGTCACCAGAATGTTTTAAAAACAAAATGGTATGGAAAAAACATAAGTGCCATATATTTGAGGAGCAACATCATGTTTTAGAAATGGAAAAAGCTTTATAGCAAGATCTTGATTCAGATCCTGCCTCTTCCATTTAGTAGCTCCTCGCTTTAGACAACTTACCTTACCTGTCTGAATGTCCATGCCATCATCTGAAAAATATTGGCACTATTATTCTTGGGGTAAGTGCCAGACAGGAATGATTCTCAAGCCTGCTGCATGCCAGAGCTCAACGGAGATTCTATTTTCATTGGTCTAGAGCCTGGATCACAAAAAAAGCTCCCCAAGGTGTTCTACTGTGCATCTGGGGACACAACCACTAGATTACAATATTTAAGAGAACTCCCTAAACTTTAATTCAGTGCAAATTTAGCAGTTTGTTAAGTACCATTGAACTCATCCTATTATTCAAGTTTCATGATCTGAGAACACTAGCAATTCAGAAGTTAAATTTGGTGTTTATCTGTAATGCCTCACTTGACAAGCAAATCATCTCTATTAATCAACAACTGAGAATTATTCTAAGGAGCTGAATAAGATGTATACATTAAATGACTAAAGCCAATTAATGTGCCAAATACAAAAGGCCTTAGATGTGAAAGAAAGTTTATACTACTTGAGGTCAGGTACCATGCTTTTAAAAAATATTTCCAGCATCATCTTTAGTTTATGTAACTCAATAAATATTTGTTAAATAAGTGAATGTGAGAATTAATGAATGAATAAGATAAATAATTTCTATAGGAATTTGCCAAGAGTGTCAAAGACCAGAGTATAAGGGAAAGTATTTTTATTGGAAAAATGAGTCTCAGCCAGCTGCCCACCAGTGAGGATACTGTATTCAGTCTATAGTGAAGAAACCTGAACTTAGCTTTGAAAAGTAAATTAAGCAGCTCTTGGTATTTCCAATTAAATCTTTGACCAATAACCTACCCCATCTTTGTTCTTGGCCTGAATCCTGACTACCCTCCAACCTTTACAATAACAATCAGCAAGAGAATAGCCTTCCTAATACACATTTCATCATTATTAGAATCATTATAAAAATCTTGCTTTCTGAGCAAGTATACCTGCTTAAGAGCTAATGAATTGCATAGCATAAACCAAAGAAGGAAAAAGACATGGATCCACTACACTGGTGCAGTCAATAAGCCTGGGAGATAAATGGACCAAATGCATACATATCATTTCACATTCTCCAAAATAACCCTAAATGGTTGCAGCAGAACTTAGATCAATGAATATTTATTACTGAGCTTATTATTCTTTAACATCTTTTTTCTGAGCACCTAGCAACTAAAGTGATAAGTACCTTTAAACTTGCAAAGATAGATGCTGCAAATATCTAGGCTGAATTATCCATTTGTATGTTTGAAGCTTGAATTATTCATTTATACATTTTATTTCTTAAAAAGGAAAATAAACAACATGGTAAAGAAAGGGGACACTAAAAAAAATCTCCTTGCTGTAAATTTAAAGATTTTCAAGCTGGTAGGAAGCCAAAAGGCCCCTTTAGGAATAAATAATAGATTTATTCTACAATCTAATTAATATTCACCAACTATGCTATTTATGAAACAAAATAATATATCTAGGGAATGCAACTGCATATAAGCAAAAATAATCATATTAATGAGTGAAAAAATTTTACAAAATAAGGCTAGGAAAAACATGTACACAAAAAATAGTTTTTCTTTGAAATTGTACTCAAATATTGAGGACAATGGGTAGATCCCATTTAATTGCTGGTTTTATAATAAAGCAAATGCTTAAATTAGAGTGACAGTGTGAGCTGTCCATGAGACCTCTGCCAACAACAACCTATGGCTTCAATCTCTTATTTGAAAAGGAACTGAATGCTTCTTATATCTATGTGCAAATGATTATGCAAGACCATGTAAAATCTAGACCCATAAGCTTACCAATTTAATTAGTGAATTAAGTTCCAAAGTAACATCTAATTATTCTCTAAATATCTTAAGACTAACATTGATCTATTTTTTCCTATTTCCTTATTAATAGCAATAGAAGCTTATCAGTTATCACCAAAATAGAGCATGCTACTAGAATGTGAGAAGAAAATTTCAGAATGTCTATTTTATCCAAAAAAAAAAAGAAAGAAATCAAGCTTTACTGATATTTTACAGAGATTACAATGGCCCCTCCCCTGTCTCTCAACTGCAAACAAGACAGCCACAAGATATGTAGAAGGAAATGAGAGGAGCTGGCTCTACAGCACAGTAGACAGCACCATATAATATACAGTCACAGTTAATTTAAGGGTTATATTATCTAGTTTCAATCTATGCTAACCTTACAAAATAGAAGAATTTTTTAAATATTCTTGCAAAGAGAAACTGGACTGACAATTATACTAAATATAAGCAAAGTATATGAAATTAGGAAAACAATGCATGAACACAAATAAAGTTCAACAAAGAAACATAAACTATTAAAACACACACACGAACAGAAATCCTAAAGTTAAAAAATAGAATGTTGAGTTGAAGAATTAAATAGGGAACTTTCACTGCTGATTTAATTAAGCAGAAGAATTAGTGACCTAGAATAGAGTTCATTTGAAATATCCAGTCAGAGAAGCAAAAATAAATAATTCTAAAATGTTAACAATATCTACATGAATTATGAGATATCATTAAAATAAACAATTTATATACTGTTGGATTCACAGGAGAAAAAAGGAGCAGAAAACTTATTTAAATAAATAATGACTGAGAACTTCCCAAATCTGAGAAGAAACTGGACATCTGAGTTCATGAAACTAACAATCAAACCCAAAATTTTAACCCAAAATCATACTCTTGAAGACATATTATAACAAGACTGTCTAAAATCAAACATAAAGGGAGATTTTTTAAAGCAGCAAGAGAAAAAATAATTACTCACATAAAAAGGAACCCCCAAAAGGCTATCAACAAATTTCTCAGCAGAAACCTTGCAGGCCAGGAAAAGGTGGGATGATATATTCAAAGTGCTAAAAGAAAAAACTGCCAACCATGAATATTTTACCTGGAAAACTACTTTCAGAAATGAAAGATAAAGACTCTAGCAAACAAACAAAAGCTGATTATCCATCAGTTGAACCTTGAAAGGTATGTAAGGTGGCTAACGTCACCTAATGAATAGAGACTAGGGATGCTGCTAAAATCCTACAATGTACAACATGGTCCTCAAAGTAAAAAAATTATGCAACACTAAATGTTGAAGAAAAGCTATAATCAACCTAGGCAGCATATTAAAAAGAAGAGACACTAAATTGCCAACAAAGGTCTGTCTAGTCAAAGATATGGCTTTTCCAGTAGTCATGTATGGATGTGAGAGTTGGACCATAAACAAAGCTGAGCACCAAAGAATTGATACTTTTGAACTGTGGTGTTGGAGAAGACCCTTGGGAGTCCCTTGGACTGCAAGGAGACCCAACCAGTCCATCCTAAAAAGGTCAGTCCTGAACATTCATTGGAAGGACTGGTGTTGAAGCTGAAACTTCAATACTTTGGCCACCTGATGTGAAGAACCAACTCATTGGAAAAGACCCTGATGCTGGAAAAGATTGAAGGCGAGAAGAAAAGGGGACGACAGAGGAGGAGATGGTTGGAGGCATCATCTATGTGATGGACATGAGTTTGAGTAGGCTCTGGGAGTTGGTAATGGACGGGGAAGCCTGGTGTGCTGAAGTCCATGGGGTCACAAAGAGTTGGACACGGCTTAGCGACTGAACTGAACTGAAATGTTGATAGCTCTGAGGTTGAGAAATCCTGTCCTAATGAAAAGGATACTCCTCTATCTTACGAAGAGGGTTAATGAGTCGATCACTTGTTAACTAGAAATGCTTTTGGCTAGCAAAACTTGAAACAAATGATGGTTAATTTTACTGTAATCAAATTTATTTAAAAAAAAAAAAAAAGACTGCCCACAGTTGAACCTCAAAGGATAATAGCCTCAAGGTCACAAAGTGGCTGCTATAGCTACAGGCATCACTATGACATTCAAGGAGAAAGCAGTGAGCACTAGCCACATCTGTGCCTTTTATCAGGAAAGCAAAACCTAGTATCTCATGGGACAGATCTACCTTTTAGAGACTTTGTAGACAATTTAAAAAGCGGCACATGCTTCTTTCATTGGCCCACTGGTCACACATTCTGCTTTACATAGTGCCGTCATTAGATACAAGTTAGGAAGTGAACAAAAGGAACTGGTAAGCCAAATACCTCTTTTTCACTACAGAGTGAGAGAGAAAATGAAAAACTATTGATCAGAGACTAACTGTTAAAAATCTTGGAAACCCTCTTCAGGGAACACTGGGGAAAGCAGTTTAATTACAGACAACCATCTTAGCTGTTGGCAGGAGAAAGCATTCCTGACTAGCCTGCTGGGGTCCTTCAGAGATATTACAGTCTTGATAAGAGAAATTCAATATATGTCAAAGATCAGAGATATATGTTAGAGCCCATAGGTATGATGCCTTTTAAATCTATACAAAGTCAATGATATAAATTCAAGAATTCTGACTTAATTTAAAATGAAAGAGGCATATTTGCAATCCAGTGTGTAGATAAAAGAGCCCTCTTCCTCTGGGGAAGCAGATATCCTAACCAGTCTGACATACTTTAATTTGGACTTCTGTTTGGTACATAAACAATATGCACTCTGCTGAACTTTATATAAGCCCCAGTAGATGTAATACATTCAGATTTTCAAATAGGTCTAAAAAGATTTAACCACTGAGATTGCTGCTAAAAAGAAAACTTATGAACTAGAAAGCAAAATGTGTATACAGCAGCCAGTAGGGGAAAGAAAGAATGTATCTATCAAGAGGGAAATACTGAGAAGTTAGCAAGAGGAAAGTTTGTTTAAACAATAGATTGACTTGGAACTAGTTGAAACCTCCCAGGTCTTTACAGTTTAGCCTGTCAAGAGTGAGATGCTATAGTTAATTTCATATGATAAACTTGAACTTCACATCTTAATACTTTTCTTAAAAAACTTTCTTTGTTTAGATTGACATTTAACAACTGATTAAAGTAAAGGTTCTGGAAATTTTCAGATAAATTATTTTCAAACTCTTGAAGGTTGCTAAAAACTAAGGTTCAAAATTTTTGTTCAATCTATTCTTTTTGTGCAAAAAGGCATTATTTTATAGAATTCTCTGTGCTCTTTAGGGCTTCCCTGGTGGTTCAGTGGTAAAGAATCTGCCTGTCAATGAGGAGACACAGGTTCAGTCCCTGGTCCAGAAAGATGCCCTGTTGAAGGAAATGGCAACCTGCTCCAGTATTCTTACTTGGAAAGCCCCATGGACACAGGACCCTGGTGGTCTACAGTCCATGGGATCTCAAAGAGTCAGACACAACTTAGCAACTAAACAACAACAACTATGCTCTTTAAAATTTATTTAGCTAGTACTGCAATAAGTAGGATACAAGGGCAGCTTCTTACGGGCATTTCAGACTGTGAATGGGTAACTGGGTAACTATGAGAAGCACCAGATGCACTGCCATTAATCAAATTCTATTGTCATTTGCCCACAATGACAAATGCGGAGCTTTTTTTGCGGTATTTATGCAATAACTATGCCTCGACCATTTAAAAGGAACCTAAAAGTACACGTAGGGTGCGCAAATACAAAATTTGACCTTTTGCAAAAAACATTCACTGCATACATAAATATATAAAATATTTTAAATATGTTTAAAACTGCAGTATGAAAAAAAAAATTGCAGTATGAATGAGTGAGGGAGTGAAAGTCGCTCAGTTGTGTCCAACTCTTTGAAACGCCATGGATTATACAGTCCATGGAGTTCTCCAGGCCAGAATACTGAAGTGGGTAGCCTTTCCCTTCTCCAGGGGATGTTCTGAACCCAGGGATTGAACCCAGGTCTCCCACATTGAAGGCAGATTCTTTACTAGCTGAGCCACCAGGTAAGCCCAAAATTGCACTTTATTACTAAATTATTATAAATTCACTACTAGCCTAATTCTGTCCTATTATTTTTTAAAATAATTTAAAGGCCACACTGTATTGCAAAATGAACAAAAAACTAGGAGGCAAAATACCTGTATTTTGGTTCTAGTTTTAATTTTGGTAAGTCACTTACCCAGCACCAAGTCAAATACCAAAGGAACATTTCATGCAGATAGGCACAAGAAAGGACAGAAATGGTACGGATCTAAGAAAAGCAGAAGATATTAAGAAGAGGTGGCAAGAATACACAGAAGAACTATGCAAAAAAGATCTTCATGACCCATGAACCATAATGGTGTGATCACTCACCTAGAGCCAGACACCCTGGAGTGCGATGTCAAGTGGGCCTTAGAAGAATCACTATGAACAAAGCTAGTGGAGTTATGGAATTCCAACTGAGTTATTTCAAATCCTAAAAGATGATGCTGGTAAAGTGCTGAACTCGATGTGCCAGCAAACTTGGAAAACTCATCAGTGACCACACAACTGGAAAAAGTCACTTTTCATTCCAATCCCAAAGAAAGGCAATGCCAAAGAATATTTGAACCACTGCACAATTGCACTCATTTAACACACTAGCAAAGTAATGCTCAAAATCCTTCAAGCTAGGCTTCAACTGTATGTGAACCAAGAACTTTGAGATGTAAAAGCTGGATTTAGAAAAGGCAGAGGAACCAGAGATCAAATTGTCAACATCCATTGCATCATAGAAAAAGCTAGAGGATTCCAGAAAAACATCTACTTCTGCTTCATTGGCAACACTAAAGCATTTGACTGTGTAGATCACAACAAACTGGAAAATTCTTAAAGAGACGGGAATATACCTCAACATAATAAAAGCTATATATGACAAACCCACAGCAAACATTATCCTCAATGGTGAAAAATTGAAAACATTTCCCTTAAAGTCAGGAACAAGACAAGGGTGTCCACTCTCACCACTACTATTCAACATAGTTTTGGAAGTTCTGCCCACAGCAATCAGAGCAGAAAAAGAAGTAAAAGGAATCCAGATAGGAAAAGAAGAAGTAAAACTCTCACTGTTTACAGACAACATGATCCTCTACATAGAAAACCCTAAAGACTCTATCAGAAAATTACTACAGCTAATCAATGAATACAGTAATGTTGCAGGATATAAAATTAACACACAGAAATCCCTTGCATTCCTATACACTAACAATGAGAAAACAGAAAGAGAAATTAAGGAAACAATACCATTCACCATTGCAACAAAAAGAAGAAAATACTTAAGAGTATATCTACCTAAAGAAATGAAAGACCTATATACAGAAAACTATAAAACACTGATGAAAGAAATCAAAGAAGACACAAATAGATGGAGAAATATACTGTGTTCATGGATTGGAAGACTCAATATTGTGAAAATGGCTATACTACCCAAAGCAATCTATAGATTCAATGCAATCCCTATCAAGCTACCAACAGTATTTCTCACAGAACTAGAACAAATAATTTCACAATTTGTATGGAAATACAAAAAACCTCGAATAGCCAAAGTAATCTTGAGAAAGAAGAATGGAACTGGAGGAATCAACCTGCCTGACTTCAGACTCTACTACAAAGCCACAGTCATCAAGACAGTATGGTACTGGCACAAAGACAGAAATATAGATCAATGGAACAGAATAGAAAGCCCAGAGATAAATCCACGGACCTATGGACACCTTATCTTCGACAAAGGAGGCAAGGATATACAATGGAAAAAAGACAACCTCTTTAACAACTGGTGCTGGGAAAGCTGGTCAACCACTTGTAAAAGAATGAAACTAGAACACTTTCTAACACCATACACCAAAATAAACTCAAAATGGATTAAAGATCTAAATCTAAGACCAGAAACTATAAAACTCCTAGAGGAGAACATAGGCAAAACACTCTCCGACATAAATCACAGCAGGATCCTCTATGACCCGCCTCCCAGAATATTGGAAATAAAAGCAAAAATAAACAAACGGGATCTAATGAAACTTAAAAGCTTTTGCACAACAAAGGAAACTATAAGCAAGGTGAAAAGACAGCCCTCAGAATGGGAGAAAATAATAGCAAATGAAGCAACAGACAAAAGATTAATATCAAAAATATACAAGCAACTCCTGAAGCTCAATTCCAGAAAAATAAATGACCCAATCAAAAAAAGGGCCAAAGAACTAAACAGACATTTCTCCAAAGAAGACAAACAGATGGCTAACAAACACATGAAAAGATGCTCAACATCACTCATTATCAGAGAAATGCAAATCAAAACCACAATGAGGTACCATTACACTCCAGTCAGGAGGGCTGCTATCCAAAAGTCTACAAGCAATAAATGCTGGAGAGGGTGTGGAGAGAAGGGAACCCTCTTACACTGTTGGTGGGAATGCAAACTAGTACAGCCACTATGGAGAACAGTGTGGAGATTCCTTAAAAAACTGGAAATAGAACTGCCATATGACCCAGCAATCCCACTCCTGGGCATACACACTGAGGAAACTAGATCTGAAAGAGACACATGTACCCCAATGTTCATCGCAGCACTGTTTATAATAGCCAGGACATGGAAGCAACCTAGATGCCCATCAGCAGACGAATGGATAAGGAAGCTGGGTACATATACACGATGGAATATTACTCAGCCATTAAAAAGAATTCATTTGAATCAGTTCTAATGAGATGGATGAAACTGGAGCCCATTATACAGAGTGAAGTAAGCCAGAAAGATAAAGACCAATACAGTATACTAACGCATATATATGGAATTTAAAAAGATGGTAACGATAACCCAATATGCAAAACAGAAAAAGAGACACAGATGTACAGAACAGACTTTTGGACTCTGTGGGAGAAGGCGAGGGTGGGATGTTCTGAGAGAATAGCATTGAAATAAGTATACTATCAAGGGTGAAACAGACCACCAGCCCAGGTTGGATGCATGAGACAAGTGCTCAGGGCTGGTGCACTGGGAAGACCCAGAGGGATGGGATGGGGAGGGAGGTGGGAGGGGGATAGAGATGGGGAACACATATAAATCCATGGCTGATTCATGTCAATGTATGGCAAAAAAGCCACTACAATAGTGTAAAGTAATTAGCCTCCAACTAATGAAAATAATTGAAAATAAAATAAAATAAAAATCCAAAAAAAAAAAAATAGAGAGACGGGAATACCAGACCACCTTACCTGCTTCCTGAGAAACCTATATGCAGGTCAAGAAGTAACAGTTAGAATTGGACATGGAACAAGGGGCTGGTTCCAAATTGGGAAAGGATTACATCAAGTTGCATATTGTCAACCTGCTTATTTAAGTTATATGCAAAGTACATCATGCAAAATGCTGGGCTGGATGAAGACAAGCTGGAATCAAGATTGCCAGGAGAAATATCAATAACTCAGATATGCAGATGACACCACCCTTATGGCAGAAAGCGAAGAAGAACTAAAGAGCCTCTTGATGAAGGTGAAAGAGAAAATTCAACATTCAGAAAACAAAGATCATGACATCTGGTCCCATCACTTCATGGCAAGTAGATGGGTAAACGATGGAAACAATGACAGACTTTATATTCTTGGGCTCCAAAATCACTGTGGACAGTGACTACAGCCATTAAATTAAAAGACGCTTGCTACTTGGAAGAAAAGCAATGACAAACCTAGACAGCGTATTAAAAAGCAGAGACATTACTTTGCCTGCAAAGGTCCATATAGTCAAAGCTATGGTTTTGCCAGTAATCATGTACGGATGTGAGAGCTGAACAATAAAAAAGGGTAAGCACTGAAGAACTGATGGTTTCAAACTGTAGTGCTGGATAAGACTCTTGAAAGTCCCTTGGACAGCAAGGAGATCAAGCCAGTCAATCCTAAAAGAAATCAATCCTGAATATTCATTGGAAGGACTGATACTGAAGCTGAATGAAGCTCCAGTACTTGGGCCAACTGATGCAAGCAGTCAACACATTGGAAAAGACCCTGACACTAGGAAAGATTGACGGCAGGAGGAGAAGAGGATGAGATCATTGGATGGCATCACTGACACAAAGAACATGAGTTTGAGCAAGCTCTGGGAGATGATGAACGACAGGGAAGCATGGTATGCTGCAGTCCATGGGGTTGCAAAGAGTCAAACATGACTCAGCAACTGAGCAACAACAAAGTCATTTAAAACTTAAGACTCAGTTTCAACCTGTGAACAATGAAGATGATGTAGCCTGCTTGCCTAATTCACAGGGCAGCTGTTGATAATTATATGCTAAACCCTCAGGAAAGTATTTAAAAAATTGTATCCCTTCATACAAAGATATTATTAATAAGAATAAATGCAAATATGAATATAGGATATGGGGAAAAGTGGTGGAAAAAAGGAGTTGAAAATATATTTAGAAATCATCACATGAACATGATGAACAGCAACATGCTTCTTTTCCCAAAGGTAAAGCAGGAACAAGTTCAGATTTTTGAAAGCTCCTTTTCACATTTTCTATTTAAATGGAGTCTGTTTGTGACAGGTCCAAACTTAGTACAAACCACTTGATCAACATAAGAAATCCAAGACTTTAGAGAACAAGATAAAAATCTTAAATCCTAAGTGGAGCATAGAATTAGTTTGCAGAGCAAATAGAACATTATATAAGAGAGGCAATTTGCCTATTATCAAATTAACCTGATTTCCAGACAAGGCAATGTTTTTTTTGAAATATGCTAAAGATGAAATGCTAAGAATCTGAGAGGTCTTAGAAACCAATTTTTGGAATATCATATTTTTATTTAAAATGTACCAGATAAAGTTCTCAAGTCTAAGAAACTCCAAGATACAATATCAGAAGAAAAAAAAAAGAAAAAGAAGGGAACATGCTGTAACCTCTGAAAAAGGGATGAAAAAGAAAGTCAAGTAGAAACTTTTCACAAAATATTACTATTCAATGAATAAAATAATATGCTAGAAACTAACCATAGTCTTCTGAGAGGCAACACTGCAAAGGAATTCTGATGAGCTGCATGTAAAAGTTAACTCAACAGATATATTAAGTTAGTACCTAAAATAATATCTAAAACATTATATGTTTTGGGTGAGGAGTAGTTTTTATGATATATGACATATGATCTATGATCCCTGCCATGCTCATGAAATACTAAGAGACCAATTTTTGTATAACTAAGGAAAAGTTTAATATACTCAAGAATCTAAATGATGGTATATATGCTATACCCACAAATGTTTCAACGTTTGCCAATGAGTGTCAAGGGCAATCAGGAAGATGAAGATAGTTTGGAATACCTAGGAAAGACTGCATGTAAAAGTTGAGGCCAGAAACAGAGGTCTTAGAGGATTGGTATGATCTAGGAAGGTGGGAAAGCAACTACTGTCACAAGAGCCTTACTCATTTGTGGTCTTAGAGAAGGGAAATCCTTAAGGGATTGCTTTCAATGTACACCTTTCTTTTTTCATTTGAACATTTGAAAGGCTCAAGTGGATTAGCAGAGGTCACTATGAATCATCATCAAGAATTAGAATCCTAAAACCTTGGTGTTTTGGAGTACCATTCAGTTCAGTTCAGTTCAGTCACTCAGTCACCTGACCTCAAGCTCCCGGTCTAGGATTCCTGCTAATCTGTGGGGGATACCGAAACTAACATATAGGCTTTTTTTTACTATACATACACACCTAATTTATATATTAGGAACAGGAAGAGATTAATATTAACTAATAATAAAATAAAAAAATTATAACAATATACTTTAATAAAAGTCACAGTGGATCTTAGCAACCTCAGATTTTTTCCTTTCTCTCTCTCACTTTCGTCTTCTCACTTAAAGGAAGCATGTTACAGCTTCCCTTTGGTATATCCAAATTGCCATTATCATTATTCTTGTGTTTTAGGGTCCTTGAAAAGTGAAAAAGTGCAAGTGTTAGTTAATCAGTCATGTCCAACTCTTTGTGACCCCATGGACTCTTTGTGACCCCCGTAGCCAGCCAGGCTCTTCTATCCATGGAATTCTCCAGGCAAGAATACTGGAGTGGGTAGCCATTCTGTTTCCCAGGGGACCTTCCTGATCCAGGGATCAAATCCAGGTCTCCAGGATTGCAGGCAGATTCTTTATTGCCTGAGTTACCAAGGAAGCATGTTTGGAGTCCTTATTAAGCAAAATAAAGGTTACTTGAACACAAGATCTGCAATATTGCAACAGTCAATCTCCTAACCAAGACAGCTACTAAGCAACAAGTGGGCAGGTAGTTTATACAGCATGGATACACTGGACAAAGGGATGATTTACCTCCCAGGTGGGTCAGAGTGGAAGGGTGCACAGATTAATCCCACTACTCAGATCAGCATGCAATTTAAAACTTATGAATCATTTATTTCTGCAGTTTTTCTTTTAATATTTTTAGATCAAAGTTTATCACAGGTAACTGAAATGGCCAAAAACAAAACCATGGGTAAGGGAGACTACTGTACTATGGTTCTGATGAGTGTCTCTCCTCTCCTTGAATATCTCCCAGAACTCACAATTTCATGAAGCAATCAATTCCCCACTTTGTTTCAGAATATTTCACAGATATGAATTGGAAGCCTCATAAGAATTTTAAGTATACAGACAAATATCTCAATTTTCTATCCACAAAAACACTGAAAATTCAAGGAGAAACATCTGAATTATAAAATGAAAGAATTTCACATAATCTTTAGTTTTCAAAGCTAGACAATCTGTAAGGAAACTAAAATCCAGACTTGCCTAGGGTCACAAAGCAATTTAGTGGCAGAACCTGGTCTAGAAATTCAATCTCCTGCTTCTTAAAACCTTCCAATATGTATTAACAGTCCCTTATACTCTAATCCAAAGGAGTCTATTTTGTGTTCCATATCAAGAATTAGACACTTTGTTTCACAGCCCTTCTGGTTAAAAAAAAAAGTATTATAATCTCTTGAGATTTGTTTCCCTTCCTCTATGTATTATAATTCTTTCAAATAAAGCAAGGTGAACAGCTACTTTATGTAGCTCTAAAAATTGTAAGAGGTTAATCGGAAGATCTAACTCAAAGCTGAAGCTAAATATACCACCCCCTCCACAAGCCACCACCCTTGCCCTTGCTATCTTTCATATAAAAAATGATACATTTTAACTTCTGTCATCCATGCACTCTCTGCCCATGGATATCACATGCAGAAATTCTACAGATTCACTATTTCCACATAACACTTTCAAAGGAATTAGTGCAATCATTGGGTGCTTTTTAGAATTGAAAACACTCACTCAGAAATAGCACCTCTAGCACATTGTGACATGTAAAGCTCTATTAATTAACTATTGCCCTACTGCCTTGTTTTCTTTTCCTTTCTGGTGGGATCATTGGAAAAATATTGCTATCTAGCTGTGATATTAGTATCTATCCATTTTACCCATACATTCATTGGAAGCTCTCTGGTTACTACTTTAATACTTAAAATTGTTAAGTTAGTTTACTTAAACCACATCCAATGACAGATGGGTCATTAAAAAGCCTTCGTACACAGAAACCTCTCCACTGACAGTTCATCAAAAGCCAATATTAGTTTCTTTTATACCACCTTTTGAATTAATTAAACAGAGTTAGAAATGGTGGTTTTCATCAACCATCTGAGTTTCTCAAGTTTTTCAGGATGCTTTGTCTAGTTAATTCTTGTAGTGTCTTACAAAGGGAGTGCAATCATTTCCATAATCAAAGGATCCCTGCCAACACAGAACCCAAGGCACTGACTCCTTAGACACAATGCTTACTTGGTGTATTTTAAGAAAAAATTTTAATGAAATTGTGTTTATCAATTTTCCTATCTATTTTTATCAATTTATCTTATTTTTAAAAGATTTAAAGCAATGCATGATAAATGCATACATAAAATAATAATTAAAGCAACAATAAACTGAAATTCAACTAATGAAGTTATGTGATAGAAATTGTATTAGAAAACCTTAGTTTATAAGAGCTTCCCAGGTGGCATTAGTGGTAAAGAAACCACCTACCAATGCAAGAGACCTAAAAGACACAAGTTTAATCCTTGGGTCTGAAATATCCCCTGGAGAAGGACATAGCAACCCACTCCAATATTCTTGCCTGAATAAGCCCATAGAGGAGCCTGGCAGACTACAGTCCATAGGTTGCACAGGTGGATATGACTGAAGCAATTTAGCACAAACTATTAATCTCCAAGGTTTAACCATGAACTCCCTGGTAACAGAGCTCTCATCACCTGTTGAGCATGGACACATTTGTTTTTTACTCTATATACATTTATATGTACATGCCTCTATGAGAAGATAGTTGCAGTGTAATGGCAAAGTATGAATTTTTCACTTAATTCTTGAAACTGTATTCCTTACTTTGCTTAACATTATATTTCTTAGTAAATATATTCTCTTATTAAACATTAATTGTCCTTAATTTTTAATGTACTGGATGATTTGTTTAAAAGATATTTCTAAACAGGAAGTATAATGTTTTAATTTATTCCTTCACCTATTTATTCAACAGGAAGATAAAGACAACCAATACAGTCAGGACCTACCTCAACTTCACAAGCATTACGCTCACAACAGGGCTTCCCTGGTGGCTCAGAAGGTAAAGAATCTGCCTACAATGCAGAAGACCCGGGTTCGATCCCTAGGTCAGGAAGATCCCCTGGGGAAGGGAATGGCAATCCGCTTCAGTATTCTTGCCTGGAGAATTCCATGGACAGAGAAGCCTGGTGGGCGATAGTCCACGGGTTGCAAAGAATTGGACACGATTGAGTGACTAACTGGAGAAGGCAATGGCACCCCACTCCAGTACTCTTGCCTGGAAAATCCCATGGATGGAGGAGCCTGGTAGGCTGCATTCCATGGGGTCGCTAAGAGTCGGACATGACTGAGCAACTTCCCTTTCACTTTTCACTTTCATGCATTGGAGAAGGAAATGACAACCCACTCCAGTGTTCTGGCCTGGTGAATCCCAGGGATGGAGGAGCCTGGTAGGCTGCCATCTATGGGGTCGCACAGAGTCGGACACAACTAAAGCAACTTAGCAGCAGCAGCATGGGAGATTTTGAAAATGATAGATTGAGAAAAAATATTTAAGAAGGCTTTTCTTTGTTATATACAATTATTCCCCTTTGGCTATCTGATAAGACAAAGCAGTAAAGATTTAAATTTACTTTCAATGATTGTGGATGCCACTTTGTTGTTTCTTCGAATGTAAAATGCTACCAAAACAGGGCATGAGATGGCTAACTTTATGCAACTTACATTTTAATGACCTCAGTATAGTATTCTAGCATCCCAGACCTCCTGTGGTTCCAACCATCTGCCCACTGTCTCACAGTGGACAAGAAGGGACTTCTCTCCATCTGTCCAGAATTCACTTATGCAAGAAAAAGATTTTTTAAATTTTTTAGACTCTAGAAGTTTTCTTTCAAAACCAACAAAGAACATAATGGGGAAATTGGACCAAAAAGACCACATGCACCAAATATCATTTTTGAGGTGTCTCAAATCTTTATAGAGACTTTATAGACAACCTCTTGGTAATCAGATATTGGTTATCGTAGTGATTTTAAGTCTTATTCACAAACTTTCATAAGCTTAAGCTTGCAGTATTACCCTTTGTAAAAATTCATATGTGTGAATTCATATTTCTAACATACAGTTAGAAACACTAGTTTAAATGAAAAAGGAATAATTTACCGAACACTTCTCCAACTCTCCACCCATTCTTCCTGCTTCCCCACTCCACTCTTCAAAACCAAGTCTGCAAGTGCAACCTGAGCACCCTGGGCTCCAGGCAGCACCACCACCAGGGCTAACCAGCTCTGCCCAAGAACCACATGCCCACAGAAGGTTTGACAGCAGGTGATATCATAGTGACTGGTTGAAACACACCTGGCACAGTCTCAAAAATAACTTGAGGAGTGCTGGAGGACAGCAGCTGTGCAAATGGAGTCTATAAGCCTTTGCAGCAGAGATTTAATACCCTAGATACACCTAGGGTAGTAAGGGGATATCTAAATCACATACAAAGTGGAAATAATATCACCTGACCTGCTATGTCTCCATATTGCTTTCAAGATTTAAAGATAAAATGCAGACAAAGGCACTCAAAAAATATAACAGACAATATAAGTACAAGGTAATGTTATAACCAACTTCCAAATTTTAAAAAAATTACTTGTTAACAAAGTAACTTACCAACATATTTTAAATAATTACTTGCTGACAAAGGTCCATCAAAGCTATGGTTTTTCCAGTAGTCATGTATGGATATGAGAGTCGGACTATAAAGCAAGCTAAGTGCCAAAGAATTGATGCTTTTGAACTGTGGTGTTGGAGAAGACTCGAGAGTTCCTTGGACTGCAAGGAGATCCAACCAGTCAATCCTAAAGAAAATCAGTTCTGAATATTCATTGGAAGGACTGATGCTGAAGCTGAAGCTCCAGTACTTTGGCCACATGATGCGAAGAACTGATTCATTGGAAAAGACCCTGATGCTGGGAAAGATTGAGGGCAGGAGGAGAAGGGGACAACAGAGGATGAGATGGTTGGATGGCATCACCGACACAATGGACATGAGTTTGAGCAAGCTCGGGAATTGGTGACCAACAGCGAGGCCTGGCGTGCTGTGGTCCATGGGTTCGCAAAGAGTCAGACATGACTGAGTGACTGAACCGAACTGAACTTATTGATTGGTTTCAATGTTAACCCTGATTATGAATGTCTAAATTGCCATGCACGGTAGGGAAGGTACTCCTAAAAATATACAACTTATATGGAGACCCTGAACTAAAGCATGCATTCTTACTTTTCATATCCAGACACTGAATTTCATTTTATTTATTTATGTCTGACCCTGTCCTCAACTATTAGAAATTCTTCTAAGCAGAAATATTTCCCTATACAGCCCTTACATCACACAGAAGTCTCAGGCTCCACAACACCCTATATGTACATCTCTTTCTTCCCTATCAACATGCCATCCTTCCTCCCCTCTCTTCAGATGGCAAAATGACCCTTCCTCATATTCTTTTACTGTGAGATCTAACTTCAATACTTGTTTGAACTGTGTCAAAGGGCTTCATCAGCAAAAGTAAATTGTATGATAAAATATAGCTGAGAAAAGTAAGCATGAGGGAGAGAAACAGCATTGGGAAACATCTTAAGATACAGTAGGAAAAGGAGAGGTAAGAAGACATATTTTAATCTCAGTAGTCTTAATATATGTTTTGAAAACTGTGACAGTAAATGGAATATGAGAGTTTCCATTTACTTATGACTAAAACTCTGACGATGATAAAGGTAGAAAATAATGCCTATTATTTACAAGTCACCTGATACTAAATACCAGGAAATCCAGTCACAGCACTAACATGAGTTCCACATAATGTTAATTTCAAAGCAAACCATAAATTTCTTTTTATTCATTCAACTGTTAAAAACATAAAATTCTCATAAAAGTTAAGCACTTTCTCAGTCCTCATTCCAAATCCTCTACCCTGCCTAACTACACTCCTTTAAGTTGTCTAAAGTTCTGACCTGCAACAGGAAGCCTATTAACTAAATCAGCATGGGAGGTGGGCATTGCTAGAAAGCAGCAGCTCACATCAGTGGTGTAAAATGCAGAAAATCTTTCATAAAATGAAAGAGAGCATAGATATCTGTAAAAGGTATGAGTGCTTTGAAATATGCCTTAGGAATCTTAGCCCTTCACAATACCTACACATAGTTACCTTTTGGCAAGAAAAGAGTAATTCTCCAAGATCTTAAAACATTCCTGCACAATACTGGCTAAGGTCATTTTGATCCACTGACTCTGCCAGCTGTCACATTATAGTATCTATATTAGAATGATGATTCTCACCTCTAGGATATTAGTCAAACAGGATTCTGATTACTAACTCAAATAAAAATAGAGGGAGAGAGTATCAAGTATCCATAAAAAAATTGTTTATAGCAACTGTAGTTATACAAGTAATTTCTAGAGAAAACCTATTCCCTAAGCCAATTTTTTTTGGCATTTTTTATTACTACATAGCTCAAAAGTGCCTTTCATGCTCAGCAGGCACATAATAGGCAAAGAACTGATAAACTGAAAAGCTATCATAAGAATATAAATCAAAAATTCTATAAAAATTGGCTTATGTGTCCTAGCAAGTCAAAAACATGATATACTATGTCAGTTATTCACCACAAATAAAAAGGAAAGTTGGAAGCATTATATTTTAATCCTGGTTTTTACCCATATAAAGCCCCCATATCTATCTTAAATGGTACTTGTGTGCAATATTTTCCCAAATATACATTTTATTAGTAGCTTTCCCTTAAACATGAAACAAAATCATAGCAGTTTCTCTTTGCCTCTAAAAAACTTGTTCAGTAAAAATATAACCAATGAAAAGTTTCTTCTCTAAAAATAAATCTAATTCTTAACCATAGGCTAATGGCACTTAAAGGAATTGTTTTGCAAGTTGACCACCAGATAGGACATCTCTCCCAGACTGCAACACAAGGAGAAAAAAATCTAAAAGACTATTTGTTAGAAGAGGAAGTATAAGGGACACCACAGGAAGGAGCTGTTCATAATCATTTTCTCCTTCGAGTAATTTAAAGCTGTGGATGGCAGCCAGATGATGACAGGGGATATACTCCCCACTAAATAAGAATTAAGATAACCAACTCTAATATAAGCAACACAGAAGTAATTGTTCTCATAAATCCATTCACTATGTTAATACAAAATAGCAACGTTACGGTGCTGACAGCAGCAGGCATGAAAACGGTAAAAAACTTAGATCCAGCACTTACACAGACAGTTAGCTGAACATATCACAATGTTATCTATTTTGGAATAAAGCAAACAGAACTAGACAGAACCATGATGGAACAATTCTGAGAATCTGAACAGCAGAAAATATTTTCAGATTACAACATAGATTCTAAATGATAAAATTACATTAGCAATAATAGCTAAGATTTTTTAACATTTACATTAAATCCATTATCCAACTTAATTCCCCAACATCTATACGTACCATATTATTTCTCTAGTTTGCAAACAAGAAAACACAGGTTTTCAGGCTACGCCTATGGCAGCACCACCCATCTTAGTTTTCATTTCAGAGACCTTTCCATGATCTCAAACTTCATATGTATATATCATGTATAAGTATTCACTTACTTATCTCCCTTTCTCTCTCTGTATGCATATATATATATATGAAAGGGAGATAAGTAAGTGAATTTTTAAGACTATTACTGTGATAAGAAAAAATCAGAAAGTTATCTAAAGGTAAATACCAACATTAACTTGTAAACATCAGTTATTCAGAAAGGAAATAAAATATGTGTCTAAGAAGACACAAAGTTCAAACTCAGTTTGAACCTAGAGAAATAGAGTTACGTGTTTAAATATGTAATTTACTTGATACGAGACTATTCAAGAGAATATCAAAAATAAAATACTAAATATTTCCAGCATTTTACTTAAAATTTTATAGATACTATCATTAGTATAGTATTATAATCACCATCATCTTAGTAAAATTATCCTCCCAGCTATATAATTTTATTGTGTTTTATTACAAGTATGAGAAGTTACTGTTTCTGAACTATTAAAAAGTAAAAAATATCACTTATGGTCAAATTTTAAAACATCATTATTCCTTTCATAGAATCTTATCAGTATTTTTCATTAAACATATCAACACACAATTGTTACACTCAACTGCCTAGACTCTGATTAAAATCTTAAATCATTTTATTGATAATTAAATAAAATTGCAGTTCTTGGCTAAGGCATTAAAGATCCTCCATTCTCTGACTCTTCCTAACTTTTTCAACACCATTTCCTAACCTGTGATCCAAATATGCTTAATACTTTATCTTTTTACACATTCATAGATTCTTCCCTAAGGCTTTGTCCAACTGGAACACCTTCTATCATTTCTTGTTAAAATTGTATGTGATCTTCAAGGCCAGCTAACATATTATGTCCTTTCTGGTGGCTTCCCTGATCCTGTCAACTATAGAGGATCTCTTCCTCCATTAGAGCACCTACCAAAGTTTGTCTTATGTTTCTGAAAACTGTCATACCTCCTAAATAACTATAAGCATTGTGACAACAGAGATTGTTTCAGATGTATCTCACATAACATTTATTATAGTGCCTGTGATCAAATGTACATTCAAGTGGTCTGCATTTACTACAAAGCCAAAAAAGTAGAGCTTACATCCTGACTAAAATCCTCTATGTCAAATAAACTCTGAATACATACACCAAAAATTTCAAGACATCAATAGGAATTTTAACTCTGTTATGAGTACTCATCATTTATAACTAATTTGGTCCCATATCTAAAAATCTATTTCATCACCCACAAATGTTCTGTACCATGACAAGGTATGAAAAATAATTCTCTCATATTTTGAACAGGTTTACTTTGAACAAATTTCACAAATAACTAAAAATCAGATACATTTATTGTGACATCTTGTGTTGATCATGAGAATAATAAAATGAACAATTCACAGGAAAGTGGCCCCAGATATCAAATCCTGTCCCCCTATAAAGAGCAAATCCTAACATCAGTGGAATGAACACTTCAGGGAAAAGATGATATTGAGATCATACCATTTTATTTGGCTATCAAACAAAGGATTGTTTGCAAGAGACAAAAAGGTTTAAGTCCTAATAAATAATATACCACTCAAATTTTTTAAATAACCCCAAAATTATGCATTTAACTACTTATTTAACTTAGTAACAAACAAGTTAAATTCAGTGTATGTGTGCAATTGGTATAAGCATTTATACCACATTGTTACTTACCAAAGTGCTGTCAGTAATATGAAATATAATACTCCAAAGGGTATTATTGGGATTTAATCTTATTGGACTTTTCTTTCACACTAAACAACAGAGGCTAAATTTCAACCACTTAGAAAAGAATTTCAGATTTAAAAAACAGACAAATTTACAAATAAATTAAGAAACGGTCATTTAACTCTTTATTAACATCCTAAACTGTGAGAGTTTAGCTAATAATATGGCTCTGGACTACTAAGTGTCATGTTTGTTTCAGATATAAAATTTTCACATAAATCATTCCTAGGCCAAAACAAAAATTGAAAATATAAAAAAAAAATACAAATTACTAGTGGTCATCACATGGTAAAAACAGTGACATCATAAATATGCCGCGTATAGTACAAAGCCAGGAATTATCAATACTAAAATGTACGAGAGTTCCAGAAAAACATCTACTTCAGCTTTATTGAATACACCAAAGCCTTTAACTGTGTGGATCACAACAAACTGTGGAAAATTTTTACAGAGATGGGACTACCCGACCATATTACCTGCCTCCTGAGAAATGTGTATCGAGGTCAAGAAGCAATAGTTAGAAGTGGACATGGAACAACAGACTGGTTCCAAATCGGGAAAGAAGTATGTCAAGGCTATATACTGTCACCCTGCTTATTTAACTTATATGCAGAGTATATCATTGGAAATTCCAGGCTGAATGAAGCACAAGCTGGAATCCAGATTGCCGGGAGAAATATCAGTAACCTTAGATACAAAGATGGCACCACATTTATGGCAGAAAGTGAAGAAGAACTAAACAGCCTCTTGATGAAAGTGAAAGAGGAGAGTGAAAAAGTTGACTTAAAGTTCAACATTCAGAAAACTAAGATCATGACATCTCTCCCATCACTTCATGGCAAACAGATGGGGAAACAATGGAAACAGTGACACACTTTATTTTGGGGGCTCCAAAATCACTGCAGTTGGTGTTGGCGGCCATGAAATTAAAAGACCTTGCTTCTTGGAAGAAAAGCTCTGACCAACCTAGACAGCATATTATAAAGCAGAGACACCAGTTTGCCAACAAAGGTCCATCTAATCAAAGCTATGGTTTTTCCAGTAGTCATGTATGGATGGAGAAGGCAATGGCACCCCACTCCAGTACTCTTGCCTGGAAAATTCCATGGACGGAGGAGCCTGGTAGGCTGCAGTCCATGGGGTCGCTAAGAGTCGGACACGACTGAGCGACTTCACTTTCACTTTTCACTTTCATGTGTTGGAGAAGGAAATGGCAACCCACTCCAGTGTTCTTGCCTGGAGAATCCCAGGGACGGGGGAGCCTGGTGGGCTGCCATCTCTGAGGTCGCTCAGAGTCGGACACAACTGAAGTGACTTAGCAGCAGCAGCAGCATGTATGGATATGAGAGAGGGACTATAAGGAAAGCTGAGTGCTGAAGAATTGATGCTTTTGAACTGTGGTGTTGGAGAAGACTCTTGAGAGTCC
Source organism: Dama dama (assembly GCF_033118175.1). Classification (NCBI taxonomy): domain Eukaryota; kingdom Metazoa; phylum Chordata; class Mammalia; order Artiodactyla; family Cervidae; genus Dama; species Dama dama. The sequence goes on from NC_083695.1 coordinate 27,089,205, forward strand.
CTTGGACTGCAAGGAGATCCAACCAGTCAATCCTAAAGGAAATCAGTCCTGAATATTCATTGGAAGGACTGATGCTGAAGCTGAAGTTTCAATATTTTGGCAACCTGATGTGAAGAACCGACTCATTGGAAAAGACCCTGATGCTGGGAAAGATTGAAGGCAGGAGTAAAAGGGGAGGACAGAGGATGAGATGGTGAGTGATGCCATCCAACCACCTCATCCTCTGTTGTCCCCTTCTCTTCTTGCCTTCAGTCTTTCCCAGCATCCGGGTCTTTTCCAATGAGTCAGTTCTTCACATCAGGTTGCCAAAATATTGAAGCTTCAGCTTCAGCATCAGTCGTTCCAATGAATATTCAGGGTTGATTTTCTTTATGACTGACTGGTTGGATCTCCTTGCAGTCCAAGGGACTCTCAAGAGTCTTCTCCAACACCACAGTTCAAAAGCATCAATTCCTCAGCGCTCAGACTTCTTTATGGTCCAACTCTCACATCCATTCATGACTACTGGAAAAATCATCAGTTCAGTTCAGTTCAGTATAAGGACCTTTGTTGGCAAAGTGATGTCACTGCTTTTTAATACACTGTCCAGGTTTTCACAGCTATTCTTTCAAGGAGTAAGTGTCTTTTAATTTCATGGCTTCAGTCACCATCTGCAGTGATTTTGGAGCCCAGGAAAATGAAATCTGACACTGTTTCCACTTTTTCCCCATTTATTTGCCATGAAGTAATAGGACTGGATGTCATAATCTTCTTTTTTGGAATGTTGAGTTTTAAGTCAGCGTTTTCACTCTCCTCCTTCACCTTCATCAATAGGCTTTTTAGTTCCTCTTCACTTTCTGCCATTAAAGTGGTATTATCTGCATATCTGAAGCTGCTGATAGTTCTCCTGACAATTTTGAAGTGAGTCATCCAGTCCAGCATTTCACACGATGTACTCTGCATATAAGTTAAATAAGCACAGTGACAATATGCAGCCGTGATGTACTTCTTTCCCGATTTGGAACCAGTCTGTTGCTCCATGTCCATTTCTAACTATTGCTTCTTGACCCACATACACATTTCTCAGGAAGCAGGTAATGTGGTCTGGTAGTCCCATCTTTTTAAGAATATTCCCCAGTTTGCTGTGCTCCACATAGTCAAAGGCTGTAGCACAGTCAATGAAGCAGAAGCAAATTTTTTTTATTTCCTTGCTTTTTCTGTGATCCAGCAGATGTTGGCAATTTGATCTCTGGTTCCTCTGCCTTTTCTAAATCCAGATTGTACATCTCGAAATTCTCAGTTCATATACTGCTGAAGTCCAGCTTGAAGGATTTTGAGAATAATCTTGATAGCATGTAAAATAAGTGCAATTGTGTAGTAATTGGAACTTTCTTTGGCATTGCCTTTCTTTGGGATTGGAATGAAAACTGACCTTTTCCAGTCCTGTGGCCACTGCGAAATTTTCCAAATTTGCTGGCATACTGAGTGCCGCACTTTCACAGCGTCATCTTTTAAAATTTGTAATAGCTCCACTGAAATTCCATCACCTCCACTAGCTTTATTCGTAGCAATGCTTCCTAAGGCCCACTTGACTTCATACACCAGGATGTCTGGCTCTAGGTAAGTTACCACACATCATGGTTATCTGGGTCATTAAGAGCTTTTTTGTATAGTTATTCTGTAAATTATCGCCACCTCTTCTTAATCTCTTCTGCTTCTGTTAGGTCTTTGCTATTTTTGTCATTTCTTGTGCCTATCTTTGGATGAAATGTTCCCTTGGCATCTCCAACATCATACTGTAGCTACAGGGAATAACTACAAATGGGCATAGAAGTTCTTTTCAGGGGTGATGAAAATGTTCTGCAAATTGGATTGTAATAAACGATGATGTTGTTCAAGCGCTGCACTCAATATGTCAGCAAATTTGGAAAACTCAGCAGTGGCCACAGCACTGAAAGAGGTCAATTTTCAATCCAACCCCAAAGAAAGACAATGCTAAATAATATTCAAATTACTGTAAAATTGTGCTCATGTCACATGCTAAAAGTGTTATGCTCAAAATCCTTCAAGCTAGGCTTTAGTAGCATGTGAACCGAGAACTTCCAAATGTACAAGGTGGATTTAGAACAGGCAGAGGAACTAGGGATCAACATCTGTTGGATCACAGAAAAAGCAAGGGAATTCCAGAAAAAAAAAAAATTGCTTCATTGGCTACTAAAGCCTTTGACTGTGTGGATCACAACAAACTGGAAAATTCTTACAAAGATGGGAATACCAGATCACCTTAACTGTCTCCTGAGAAACCCATATGCAGATCAAGAAGCAACAGTTAGAACCGGACATGGAAAACAGACTGATTCAAAATCGGGAAAGGAGCATGTCAAGGCTGTATATTGTCACCCTGCTACCCCTGTTTATTGAAGAATCAACTGTCATGTGTAATAAAGCTAAACTAAATTTTATGGCTTTCTGCCTTCATTAGTGAAGACAATGATTGTACATTTAACAAGTCAGAAAATGCTTAAAAATAATTTTGTGTACAATGTTTCAGTCAGTCCCCACAACTAGATAAGGTAGGAGGAGGGCATTATTAGCCCTGTTTTACAAATGAAGAAACTGAGACTCAGATGTTAAATGACTTTATTTAAAATTCTTGTCTAATGGTTGGGAACTTGGACTAATCTAATACTTGTTCCACTGCACTACACTGTATCTCCATTCACATAAAATGGAACTATGAAGACATTTAACAGCATAAATCTTAAATGAGTTATCTAACTAGATAGGATAGTGCTGAAATATGCATCACCCTTGCCTTCAAACCAAAAGAAGACACCTTTTCATTCTTCTATACAAGCCTCTAGAGTAATTTTGTCATAAATTACAAATAAATTAAAGTACTTTTTCATACTCGGGGAAGAATGTAAATGAATATCAGCAAAATAATTGGTCTTCAGCAATTTAGAAACCAATGTAAGTTTAATCTTTCCTTTGCCAGGGAACATATGTGCCAACTGAGACACTCCAGAGTTATGATTCAAATTTCATTATTTTATAAAAATAACAGTACAGTAGCTATATTCATAAAATTATCTTCCTTTAATTAGGCACAAATCTAATGTATTAGTGTTCCTTCAGGGTTAAACAAGATACATTAAAAGCCAATATCAACTAACAAACTACCATTTTATTCTTAATAGTGAAAAGGCATTTAAATCTATTTGTGTAGTTTGTACTTTCAAACCCCCAAAACAAATTTAAGAAAAATTAACAAATTGTTGTTGTAAAGATTATGCATGATGGTATAAATTTTCAAATTATTATTATTAAAATAGTATCTGAAAACATCTAAATTATACATTATTTAAATTATAGTATAAAATCTTTGCAGGAATAAATTCATCTAATTGGTAACTGAAGAGGTAATTTGTTATGCCAAGTGACCCACAAGGCAGAATCCCTGCATTCAAGTCTCAGCTCTGACTTTTCTAGCTGTGTGACTTTGTAAAGCAGTTAAACAGCTCTGTTTTACATCTGAAAATTATAATATTAGTATCTACCTCACACAGTTGTTTCAGGAGAATTAAATGAGCTAATCTGCATAAAACTAAGAATTTTTTTCTGGTACACAATAGGTACATATTATCTTTATTTTCTCAGAGCACAGAGTGTTGTTATAAGACATTAAACAAGTTAGTAAAATAGTTGACTCTCCCCTTCTTATCATTAATAGGATATAATGTTTATTGTTCAGGGGCTAATAAGTCTAAGTTGAAATAAAGACTGCCTTTTACCAATAGTTAAAAGTTTAGCTTTTGTTGTTTTTAAGAAAAGTAATTCTCACTTACAATAAAATAATGAAGTATGCCACAGATACAGTGTACATGTGAATATCTCTGCTTCATAATGAAATAATATCACCTTTATCTTATAATTTTAGAACACTGCCTGACAGCTTCTCTTCACTAAAGATAGTCTAGGGAGTAGAAAAGGAAGAAGCTGAATTACTCTTAACCATCTGAATCAAAAGTCATCTATAAAATCTATGGAACATGCTATGTGGATTAACACAAAAGACAAGGTTTTTGATTAATATTAAAGTAAAAGAACTAAAAACTTTGAATACCACTGATACTTTACAGGTTGAAGAAAGTTATATTTAATAGTGAGGAACATCAATATAACATGGAAAACATTCTATCATAAATTCGGTCTTAGAGATTTTTCCCTATAATTAAAATTTCATGGCTAGCTCATGAAGTTAATGTCTTCTACAATCTAGTATTTGTATTTTTTTTTAACAGACCAACCTCATCTGTTCTAACATCTTCATAGATCACGTCTGAAGAGTAAACACGCTGCTGCTGCTGCTAAGTCACTTCAGTCGTGTCCGACTCTGTGCGACCCCATAGACGGCAGCCCACCAGGCTCCCCCGTGCCTGGGATTCTCCAGGCAAGAACACTGGAGTGGGTTGCCATTTCCTTCTCCAGTGCATGAAAGTGAAAACATGCCTCTAGTATAACAATATTATCAGCTTCAGAAGCCTAACCACAAGGGCACCTTTCCCATAATCACATGAGGATTAAGAAAACTCATCTATACCCCATGAGTTTTGTTTTTTTAGGAACATTAAGCATTCAGTTTACACAACAAGCCTTCTCTGGGTTTCTTTAATAAACTGAATGTTGATTTTTTTCATAAATCATGTTTTTCACTACCGAATGAAAGAAGTTGATCAGATTAGTAAGACTTTCCCGATACAGATATTTCCTCCTAGTCTTCCTAAATTCTCCAGCGTGACAATAAGGTATTCTGCATATCATATAAACCAAAAAAAAAAAAAAAAAACAGGAAAGGTGTATGCTGAGCAAATGAAAGTATTGGTATTGGTAACAGAATCAACTCAGATTTTTTAATGTAAATAGATAAACACAGATGCAGGTATATGTGTATTTGTGCAATATCATTAATACTGGGACAAAACAACATCATGAACATACTGAGAAGGGAAGAATATCACTTTTGTGCTATTCCTGCCAAAAATGTATAGCTTAAATCTATCTAATCATGAAAACATGAGCCAAACCTGAAATGAAGAATATTCTTTCAAATAACTAGCTTACACTTTTAAAAAAAATAACAAGGTCAATAAAAATAAAGTTTGAGAGATTCTTCTAGATTAAAGGAGACAAAAGAAACAAGAAAACAGTGTATTGCATGTGCCTGCATTGGTCCTGAACTGTGAGAAATAGTCATAATTTGGGGACAATTGACAAAATTTGAACATGTATGAACTCCAAATTAGGTAATAGTATTTTATCAGTGGTAAGTTTCCTGAGTTTTGATGCCTATGTTGAGATTATGTGGAACAATGCCCTTGTTCACAGAAAATAATGAAGTTTTTAAGGGTGAAGTATCATAGTGTCTCCAATTGACTCTCCAAAAGTTCAGAAAAAGGAAGAGAGAGGGAGAATAATAAAGTAAATGATACACAATGTAAACAATTAATGAATCAGGGTAAAATGTACATAGGTAATAGTATAAGAGTTCCTCGTACTACTCTTGCAACATTTTTATAATTTTGAAATTATATCAAAATTTAAAATTAATCAAAAATGCATCTATCAAAGATAAGAAGAGTATCTTTCTAAAAAGCATAGTCATCCAACAAAGAAGAAAAGGGATTTGATCTTTTGAATAGAGATGATTTCTAATATACCTTAGAATTTCCTGATTTTATACTCTTTGGCCAAATTTATTCTACAAAGTGACATAACATTCTAGATCACTTCTAATAGATTTAGAAGGTTTATTTTTTAAAAAGTCACAAAACAACTAAGTTTTATACATATTTGTGGTAGACATCTATTATTTTTTTCTGCCAGGATCTTTTAGTCCTTCTTTTGGAAATAGCATCTTTTTTTCCCACTAGCACACCGATCTTTCCTCACTTCATATGATTCTATGAAAGTTGTTAATATTTTCAGTTTATCTTTCTCTTCCAAGAGGTAGGCACAGGATCTGGGTTGACCTATCAGAACCCATTGGTCCAGGGTTTTATATGGCCCAGACAGAGTCCATCAGTGTGTTTGGGGAAGTGATATGGGGGAAAAGGGTAATCATCAGCTGAAAAACACAAACAAACCATGAACAAATTAAGCCTGGAGTTGCTGAGAGGTCTCTTTGCTACATTATGGAGAAAGTCATTCTAAGAACAGAGCTAACCCAGAAGAAAGCAAAAGCTAGTCTGGGTTGTATTCCAAGATAGAGATTTATCTAATTCAGAAATAATATATATTAAAAGCTTTTTTAGTTTTAAACCAAATCCAGAATAAGAACCTAAATATCCATTTTACTGTCTTATTGCAAACTTCTCCCGAACCGAAGCACATGAAGAAAAGAGCCAGCCAATGTCAGGACATCGGATGTGATGATTAATGACAGTGTGTATTATTTTCTCAGATTCATAGAACAGATATGTACATACAATGCCAAGAACAGAACTTGGCACATAATGGGCGATCAATCAATGTTTGCTGAATGAATGAAGGTTGGTGACAGTCATTTCATACAAACTACGATTGTAATAAACAATGGAAGCAACCAAAAATGCTAACTAATGTAGAATGCACATATCACCTTCCCTTCAAAATATTTTCTAAATTTCAGACATAGATCTTCTTGGGTCTTTTTATTAAGATAGCATAAATGCTGATTCAGTTAGGAAAATTAGAAAGTACTCAAAAAATTAGCAAGTCTATGAAATTTAAGTCAAATGGCTATTAATATAATTGGCCCTAGTGAGTATTCTGTTACTTTCACCCATTTTCTCTTGAGTGTGACTGATGAGAACGTTTACGTGAATAAACAAATGGATACCTACTTCTAGACACTCTGCATTAATGTTAACACATCAACAAGAATTCAGTCCCAATTTTTTCAACAGATTTTAAAACATAATAAAATTATTTTACAGGGTTTCAGTTCAATATTCTTGTCATTACAAGAAAACAACATTAAAAATGAAATGAAAGTCAGACATGACAGGGAAACTGCTGATTTGCTAGGAATGTACAGCTATTCTCTTCTTGATGTTGATGAAAATATGAGTTCCCACATACATTCATACAAATGCTTCTCCTACAAATATCATGAATAAAAATTTCAATAGGAAGTAAGTTAACCCATTCCCATTATTAAAATTATACCATAAAAGTACTTCATTTATTAATATCTTTAAAGATAACCAAAAGATTCTGATCATACAGCATTTGCTAAGATTTCAAAGTACCTGGAATAAATTTCCAAATGCTTTTCTTTATATTTTGAGACAACCAATTTCTAAATATGCTATTTCCAAAGTTGAAAAATATAATTGTTATATTTGACAATTTTCTTCCTAGCACTTGAAAAAACTCTTTAAATGATTGTTTCTGTATTTATTTACTTGCTCTCACACACTAAATTATAATTTGTAATTTCCATGAACAGAGAATGTGTTTGATAGTGTCTTCTTTGTTACCCAACTACCAAGCCTGGCCCATAGTTGGTACTCAACAAATGTTTGTTAAATAGGTAAATGGGATTGCCAACTTGCCCTGTCCTTGAGAAAATATTCAAGAAATATTTCATTCAACTCAAATGTATTTAGTCACTACTACTACTTTTTTTTTTATTTTTTTTTCCAGTGGGTTTTGTCATACATTGATATGAATCAGCCATGGATTTACATGTATTCCCAATCCCGATCCCCCCTCCCACCTCCCTCTCCACCCGATTCCTCTGGGTCTTCCCAGTGCACCAGGCCGGAGCACTTGTCTCATGCATCCCACCTGGGCTGGTGATCTGTTTCACCATAGATAGTATACATGCTGTTCTTTTGAAATATCCCACCCTCACATTCTCCCACAAAGTTCAAAAGTCTGTTCTGTATTTCTGTGTCTCTTTTTCTGTTCTGCATATAGGGTTATCGTTATCAAGATTCAATGCAATCCCTATCAAGCTACCAACGGTATTTTTCACAGAACTAGACCAAATAATTTCACAATTCGTATGGAAATACAAAAAACCTCGAATAGCCAAAGTAATCTTGAGAAAGAAGAATGGAGCTGGAGGAATCAACCTGCCTGACTTCAGACTCTACTACAAAGCCACAGTCATCAAGACAGTATGGTACTGGCACAAAGACAGAAATATAGATCAATGGAACAGAATAGAAAGCCCAGAGATAAATCCACGAACCTATGGACACCTTATCTTTGACAAAGGAGGCAAGGATATACAATGGAAAAAAGACAACCTCTTTAACAAGTGGTGCTGGGAAAACTGGTCAACCATTTGTAAAAGAATGAAACTAGAACACTTTCTAACACCATACACAAAAATAAACTCAAAATGGATTAAAGATCTAAATGTAAGACCAGAAACTATAAAACTCCTAAAGGAGAACATAGGCAAAACACTCTCCGACATAAATCAAAGCAAGATCCTCTAAGACCCACCTCCCAGAATATTGGAAATAAAAGCAAAACTAAACAAATGGGACCTAATGAAACTTAAAAGCTTTTGCACTACTACTTTTAAAAAATATGTTTTAGAAATGCTTCCAGAATTAATTGGGGACTTAAATATCTGTATGTCTCTTAAAACACTTATCATAGTACCATCTAAGGCATTCAATCAGTATAAAATTGAAATAAATTACATAAAGTGAAAATTTCTTTGCTTTACCTGTCAAATGCAATAGGGAAACTTTAACAACACAGCAGAATTCAAAGATAGAGTAACTTATTTCTTTTTTCATTTTAGCCATACCCTTCATTCACTTAATATTTATTACTTACTTACTATAAAAAAAAGAAAGAAAGAAACACCTCATATGGACTTCCCTTGTGATTCAGATGGTAAAGAATCTGCCTCCAATGAGGGAGACCCAGTTTTGATCCCTGGGTTGGGAAGATCCCCTGGAGAAGGAAATGGCAACCCACCCAGTATTCTTGCTAGAGAATTCCATGGACAGAGGAGCCTGGTGGGCTACAGTCCATGGGGTCGCAAAGAGTCGGACATAACTGAGTGACTAACACACTCCCTAACACTTACTATAGGCCAAGCACCATACTAGATAGCAAAGATACCAAGGCAGATAAAACACAGGTTAGTGTGGGAGATACATGAACAAGTAATAATGGCATACCCAATATGAAACCTCTGAAAAAGAATTATACACAAGAGAAATTCCAGAGCATAGTTTAGTAGAGAGGTGTTTTCCCTGAGGATGGGATCAGGGAGGGAGAATCAGAAAACTTCAAAGGGGATGAGTGATCAGGCAGAAAACAGGGACTTATTAATTCTATACAAAGGGAATAGATAGAATGTATGCTTGGTTCTGCAAAACTGAATTGCTTCTTCTCTTTGACCGATGTTGTTCTGTGACTCTTTTGATAAGAAGAAAACTGCAGAGTAGTGTCTAGCTACTAAAGACTTAGACTTCCTTAACTTCCTATCAAATATGGCAGGAAGCACTATCCAGATATTAATCTGCTTCACCTCTGCCCTCCATCCAAAGATGGATTCTTAAGTGCCCAAGTAGTGCAAAGGCCTGGAACTGGTTTCATTCACTCTGTAATGAGCAGAGAGGTCATCTGCTACCCACAGCTGGGCCACTGAGACCATGAGTCACCATTCTGAGATGAAGAGGGACAGACAGAGGTGCTATGACTATTTTTATTGCTTTCAGCAGAGTAAAAATTATCAGCCCAAGGGCTCTCCAATTATAACTCCCTTATCTCATATTCTGTTCTGAGGCTAAAATTGTTACCTATTCATTTATACAAAGCACAGACGACATGATTTTTAAATAAAAATACTTTATTCAGGAGATTTGTACACACTGTATACTATCCCACTCTGTTTCCAGAAAGGCCTGGAAGAACAGAGACCTTGGTTTATTTGAGACATAGGTGATACAGGGTCACCCTGTGTTAACCACAGGCATTATGGGAGTTTTGCAGGCCCTAAGGAAAAGAGTTTACTGGAAGGTCATACAGCAGGAAACAAACTCATGAATGTTTCAGGGCATGGTGTATTCAGAGACCAGCAAGAAGTGCTGGGACATGGAAGTGCATGGAACATGTGGCCAGAACATGGACGAAATGAGTAGAAGTATAAAATGAATGATGTTGGAACATTAGGACTAACGTGAAGAAATGTACATTCTATGATAATAAGATTATTATGATTTTATCCTGCTAGCAATGGAAACCAGAAAAACTTTCAAAACAGAGAAATGGAGCAATATATTTGACTGATAACCACATGGCAACATGAAAAATGGACAGAAAATGAGAAAACCATGGGAGCAAGGGAGTCAATTTAATTAGAGAAGCTTATTCAACCTAAAAGAGTAAGTTAACATGATAGACTCAACTGTGGGATTTCTCTGTTTAAAAAACAGAATGTTCTAGCTTGGCTTGGTCTAGACAAGTTTGTAAAAACATAATATAATAGTACTAAAATTTCTTGGATCTATCTACTCTTTGATTAGCATTATCAATTTTCTTCTATTTATTAATGTTTAAGTACCACATGTATGTTTCATAAAAATCATTTTCTTACTTCATAAGTTGAAAAAAACATATGAGTAATATACTGACTAAGTACATAAATAAAAAATCACTGTGTGTAGGTTTGGCCATTAAAACAAGCAAGAAAAGGAAAATTACTGTTGGTCTAGAGAGAAGAGTTATCAGATATTGTTTTAAAGAAATACCAAGGAATTTTTAACAAGTCCATGAACAGCTGCCAAAGATAACATGATGGGAATTTAATTTAATGTGCTCTAACCATGGAATATATTGGTTACATTATTTTCTAATAGCAGCTAAAGTCTGTCAAACCTCTAGTATTTCATTGAGCTGTCAAGGCCAAAGAGAAAACCACTCAGAAGCTTCTGCTCTAATAACAGCCACTTGCAGCAACTCTAAGTTATCTGAAATCCTCTTTCTTACCTCACTAAGAATGTGTCAAGAAATTGATAACATAGAAGATGGTTGAAACTATTTGGAAATTTATTTAAGTACTTGTTTGTTCCCTTAAATTATAAGTGTTGTCTAAAACTTGTTTTTTCTTAAGAGTAGGTGTGGAAATCTCTGAAGGAAAAAAAAAACATAGTGGGAATTTAGATTATTATAGGTAATAAGATCCTGTATATTGAAACTGTTTGAAATGCAAACAACAGTATGTAATACTTCAATTCATTTAAGAGAGCACTAAATAGCTAGTCTTGGGGGGAGGGAGACTAAAAGAAGAGAGCAAGTCTTTATTATAGCAATTCATCTGACTTACCTCTGGGAATTTAGGGAAGTGAGGAATCTTTTTCAAAGAAGATAACTTTAAAAAAAGAAAAGTAGATTTTAGGAATTAGAAAGAATCTTACTTTGGACTATAACGATAAATTCCTTTGAAACCTAAGGGATGCATAAGGAAATGGCCACTTTGGAGGTAATGAATAGGAAAAAGCAATGCCCAAGTTATAAAACAAAAACTCTGTTATTTATGATTTGGTAATTAAAGATTCAAGAGTGTGTGGACTGCTGTCATTTTGCCATAAAAGAAAAAATACTTTCACCAAATTACTTTCTTTATCATCTTTTCTCCTTCCCTGATTTCCTTCCACCTGAACACCTGAAACAGTGTTCCATTTCTCCAAACAAAATATCTTTGTTGTTCTTATTCTAATGGTTATTGACATTTTCTCCAGGTTTTTTTGTTTCGTTTTGTTTTTTTCAGGATCAAAAGACACCAGTGTGGTATAATCAGTTAAAAGCAATTGTGGCCAGAATCAAAATTTCTCAGAGGAGGAAAACGATGCTCAGAGTAAAACATGAATTACTTCTGGGGAAAAAAGGTCACTGTAATCATCTGGCACATCATAATGCTTTCTCTTATTTTATTTTATTTTCTCATTGCAAGATTCCCAACCTAATGCAAGATTCTGTATTTTATCATTCCAAACCCCCTCAATACTGGTTATCAAGCCCCAAATAAGTTTTATGTTCCAGAATATTCTTAGAGGTAACACTATGCCAGAGGCAGGAAGTACTAAAAAAGGCAAAATTGTAATTAAATATAACATATAGTTTGATATCATAGGATAGCATCCTTGCCTTCTTTTTTAAAATTCATGAAATTTTGACCCCTTTGCTTTGTAAGAATTCAAAAAGCTCTTATTACTGCTAAGAAATCCTATTGCTTTCTCAAGAGTCCTTTTCCCTCAACTTTTACAGTGGTCATAGATATTTTTTCATATGTACATTGTTTTTATATAAAATAAACAAAATAAGTAGAACTCAAAATAACTCAACATTGTCAGGTGTAGTGTCCATTTGTGTCTAAATTAATAAAAGGAACAGAGCAAAATTTGTCAGTGAGTTGGGAGGTGGGGTCTGAGGGATTCAAATCCATCCATTGCTGGCTTCAGTTTGGTGTCACCTGTTAACACTGTTCTTTCCAGGTTTTGATCTAGATGAGGATGATTCTGAGTCCTGGGGCTGGTTAGACTTGCAGAAAAGTAGTGATAATTACAGAAAACCTCCATTAGTTCTCTAGTTCTGTTCCAAGGAGACTGGACTCAGGGTCTACCTTTCGTCTCTCTGTACATACAGAAAGAATCCTCCCACTAAGCCTTCCCCTTCCTTCATGTTTCCCCCAGACACTTAGTCTACCGTTTTGAGAACAAGGACCACTAGGAAAATTGAGCCAATCACTAACACTATTATATCTAAATAAGAATCTGAAATCAATTAGCATAAACATTTACAAACAATAATTATAAGTATAAAGATATCAAATATCACTTGACTCCAGAACACATTGGAGAAGGAAATGGCAACCCACTCCAGTACCCTTGCCTGGAAAATCCCATGGGAAGAGCCTGGTAGGCTACAGTCCATGGGGTCACAAAGAGTCAGACATGACTGACTGACTTTACTCCCAAACCACATAAATGTAATAGTTCAGAAATTAACAATTGGCACCCCAGGTTATTCTGGTAAATTAATGTTCTTACCTAATTCCATAAATTTGGATTTATAATTTTGGGGTACTTTTACAATCTAAAATATTTTTCTATTAAATGATAAATAATAAAAGAGAAATCATTTATATAACATTAATGAGTTGAAAATACACACACAAATAAATCATTTTTTAATGAGTCCTTAGAAATAGAATTATAGACATGCAAATTAATTAAGAACATATTTTAATAGGATTTCCCAGAGCACAACAATAGTAACTGCAGTTGTAAAGAGAAATATTAACACTGTACTATAGCACAATAAATGGGCAAGTATCTGGGGAAATGGATTAATTACCAAAGTAATTTCAGTAAAAACAGAATAATTGGCAATGCTTTCTTCACTTCTGCAAATCTCAAATAACATAGTCCTTCCAAAACTTGATTATGATATCTGTTCTTATCCTTATTGGATTTGGTCATCACACATTAACCCTATAAAGTGGAATTTTCTTTGTAGTTTTCAAATATTTATTAGGTTAATAATTAAAAATTCATCCCCTCCTTACAGATAAAATCCCTCAAAGTGTAAAAATAAGCCCTAAACTTCTCTCATTAACTTTCACTAAAATAGATTAGGAATAAAATGATCTGGTTTTTATGCATCTTTCTTCCATATTTTGATATATATTAAAATGTTTTTTATAAAGGTAAAATAGCTTCAATAGGAATAACTAATGTTACAGAAAAACATCTATTTTTGCTTTATTGACTATGCCAAAGCCTTTGACTGTGTGGATCGCAATAAAATGCGGGAAATTTCTGAAAGAGATGGGAATACCAGACCACCTGACCTGCCTCTTGAGAAACCTGTATGCAGGTCAGGAAGCAACAGTTAGAACTGGACATGGAACAACAGACTAGTTCCAGATAGGAAAAGGAGTACATCAAGTATATTGTCACCCTGCTAATTTAACTTATTTCCAGAGTACATCGTGAGAAATGGTGGGCTGGAGGAAGCACAAGCTGGAATCAAGATTGCCATGAGAAATATCAATAACCTCAGATATGCAGATGACACCACCCTTATGGCAGAAAGTGAAGAAGAACTAAAGAATTAAAGATGAAAGTGAAAGAGGAGAGTGAAAAAGTTGGCTTAAAGCTCATCATTCAGAAAACTAAGATCATGGCATCTGGTCCCATCACTTCATGGCAAATAGATGGGGAAACAGTGGAAACAGTGATAGACTTTATTTTTCTGGGCTCCAAAATCACTGAGGATGGTGATTGCAGCCATGAACTTAGAAGACGCTTACTCCTTGGAAGGAAAGTTATGACCAACCTAGACAGCATACTGAAAAGCAGAGACATTACTTTGCCAACAAAGGTCCATCTAGTCAAGGCTATGGTTTTTCCTGTGGTCATGTATGGATGTGAGAGTTGGACTATAAAGAAAGTTGAGTGCCGAAGAATTGATGCCTTTGAACTGTGGTGTTGGAGAAGACTCTTGAGAGTCCCTTGGACTGCAAGGAGATCCAACCAGTCCATCCTAAAGGAGATCAGTCCTGGGTGTTCATTGGAAGGACTGATGTTGAAGCTGAAACTCCAATACTTTGAAACATCAATACTTTGATGTGAAGAGCTGACTCATTTGATGCTGGGAAAGATTGAAGGCAGGAGTAGAAGGGGACAACAGAGGATGAGATGGTTGGATGGCATCATGGACTCAATGGACATGGGTTTGGGTGGACTCGGGGAGTTGGTAATGGACAGGGAGGCCTGGCGTGCTGCAGTTCGTGGGGTCACAAAGACTCAGGCATGACTGAGTGACTGAACTGAACTGAACGTTACAATTTGACTACAATAGTTGTAATACAATGTTACTAACTAATAAGTGATAGTCCCTGTAAAGACATTTTAATCCACAGAGTTCTATTTTAGTAATAATTTTAAGGAGAAGAATGTGAACAGATTAATGATTCCCAATGTAAGAAATAACAAGCATTTATTTGCGTTGTATATTGTTAGCCAAGTAGAACTTATTATTAGCTAGTAGAACTCAACCTTCCAAAATACTCTGATTATTATTTATTTTTATTATTATTATGCCATTCAGACTTAAATTGAAGAAAGTAGGGAAAACCAGTAGACCATTCAGGTATGACCTAAATCAAGTCCCTTAAGATTATAAGATGGAAGTGACAAATAGATTCAAGGGATTAGATCTGATAGACAGAGTGCCTGAAGAACTATGGATGGAAGTCCATGACATTGTACAGGAAGCAGGGACCAAGACCATCCCCAAGAAAAAGAAATGCAAAATGGCAAAATGGTTGTCTGAGGAGACCTTACCAATAGTTATGAATAGAAGAGAAGCAAAAGGCAAAGGAGAAAACAAAAGATAAACCCATTTGAATGCAGAGTTCCAAAGAATAGCAAGGAGAGATAAGAAAGCCTTCCTCAGTGATCAATGCAAAGAAATAGAGGAAAACAACAGAATGGGAAAGATTAGAGATCTCTCAAAGAAAATTAGAGATACCAAGGGAACATTTCATGCAAAGACGGGCACAAAAAAGGACAGAAATGGTATGGGCCTAACAGAAGCAGAAGATATTAAGAAGAGGTGGCAAGAATACACAGAAGAACTATACAAAAAAGATCTTTATGACACAGATAACCATGATGATGTGATCACTCACCTAGAGTCAGACATCCTGGAGTACAAAGTGAAGTGGGCCTTAGGAAGAATCACTATAAGCAAAGCTAGTGGAGGTGATGGAATTCCAGCTCAGCTATTTCAAATCCTAAAAGATGATGCTGTGAAAGTGCTGTACTCAGTATGCCAGCAAATTTGGAAAACTCAGCTGTGACCACAGGACTGGGAAAGGTCAGTTTTCATTCCATTCCCAAAGAAAGACAATGCCAAAGAATGCTCAAACTACCGCACAATTTCACTCATCTCACATGCTAGTGAAATAATGCTCAAAATTTTCCAAGCCAGGCTTCAGCCGTACATGAAACATGAACTTCCAGATGTTTAAGCTGGATTTAGAAAAGGCACAGGAACCCAAGATCAAATTTCCAACATCCATTGGATCATCAACAAAGCAAGAGAGTTCCAGAAAAACATCTACTTCTGCTTTATTGACTATGCCAAAGCCTTTGACTCTGTGGATCACAGCAAACTGTGGAAAATTCTTAAAGAGATGGGAATACCAGACCACCTGACCTGCCTTTTCAGAAATCTGTATGCAGGTCAGGAATCAACAGTTAGAACTGGACATGGAACAACAGACTAGTTCCAGATAGGAAAAGGAGTACATCAAGTATATTGCCACCCTGCTAATTTAACTTATTTCCAGAGTACATCATGAGAAATGCTGGGCTGGAGGAAGCACAAGCTGGAATCAAGATTGCCATGAGAAATATCAATAACCTCAGATATGCAGATGACACCACCCTTATAGCAGAAAGGAAAGAAGAACTAAAAGGCCTCTTGATGAAAGTGAAAGAGGAGAGTGAAAAAGTTGGCTTAAAGCTCAACATTCAGAAAACTAAGATCATGGCATCTGGTCCCACCATTTCATGACAAATAGATGGGGAAACATTGGAAACAGTGATAGACTATTTTTTGGTTATCCAAAATCACTGCAGGTGGTGACTGCAGCCATGAAATTAAAAGACACTTGCTACTTGGGAGAAAATTTGTGACCAACCTAGACAGCATACTGAAAAGCAGAGACATTACTTTGCCAACAAAGGTCCATCTAGTCAAAGCTATGGTTTTTCCAGTAGTCATGTATGGATGTGAGAGTTGGACTATAAAGAAAGCTGAGTGCCGAAGAATTGATGCTTTTGAACTGTGGTGTTGGCGAAAACTCTTGAGAGTCCCTTGGACTGCAAGGAGATCCAACCAGTCCATCCTAAAGGAAATCAGTCCTGGGTGTTCATTGGAAGGACTGATGTTGAAGCTGAAACTCCAATACTTTGAAACATCAATACTTTGATGTGAAGAGCTGACTCATTTGAAAAGACCCTGATGCTGGGAAAGTTTGAAGGCAGGAGTAGAAGGGGACAACAGAGGATGAGATGGTTGGACGGCATCACCGACTCAATGGACATGGGTTTAGGTGGACTCTGGGAGTTGGTGATGAACAAGGAGGCCTGGTGTGCTGCAGTTCATGGGGTCACAAAGAGTCAGACACGACAGAGCGACTGAACTGAACTGAACTGATTCTCTTGGCTCTACACCTGAAACTAACATAGTATTGTGAATCAACTATATTCCAATAAAAAAATTTTTTTTTAACTTCTCTTTAAAATTTTCAGAATCTGACTCCAACTTCTATGTTACTCAGGAATAATCAGCGCATAAATCACTTCTGGTTGTGGTTCTCAAGCCTTCTAAATGCTTTGTGAGCAATAACTTTAGTTCTAGTAACATCAGGAAGGTACCCATATTATTCTTATTTGACAGATAAACAAACTGAGGTTTCATGACTTGTTTGGCAGAGATGGAATTCAACCCAGCCCATCTGGCTTCAGATTCCATGTTTTTAACCACTTATATATGGACACAACTATGCAGCAAGTGGCAGAAGATACAAAATAATGGACATACTGAGAATTTTACATCACCCAAAACTGGGACCCTCCTGGCTAATATATATTCCTGCCACATTAAACAACCTTCCATTAAGATTAATAAATCTCTTTTTCAAGAGACAAAAGGTTAAGAGTCTTAGTTTGCCTTACAAAAATGATAAGAATAAAAGTAAACTCACATGGTTTGAAAAGAAATTCATCAAATAGGAGCCCTGCCAGAGATAGTAATACCATCTCTTATGCAATTCAATTCGATAATACCAAACTAAATCTTTGCCCCAACCATGTTCCTCCTCCAGTGTTCCCAGGAATGGTAAACACTAGCCACTTAATTCTGAGAAGGCAATGGCAACCCACTCCAGTACTCTTGCCTGGAAAATCCCATAGACGGAGGAGCCTGGTGGGCTGCAGTCCATGGGGTCGCACAGAGTCGGACACGACAGAAGTGACTTGGCAGCAGCAGCAGCAGCCACTCAGTTACAAACCTGGGCACCGTCTGGACTCTACCTTCTTCCCCAGCCCATGCATCCAACCTAAATTCCCTTAGGTTCTACTCCTAAAGAGTGCTATAATCCAGCCATTGTTGCAACCCAGGTCACCACAATCTTTCTCCTGCCCCGGCACTGTGGGCTTCCTAATTAGTCTCTCAACCTTATCCATCCTGCCTTTCCATCCCTGTTTACTCCACACCAAATTTACTCTCCAAAGCCAGAGATGTTCTGAAAATACAAATCTGAATCATATTACTGTCTTGCTTCAAATTTTATAATGCTTTCTGGTTTCCCTTTTTAAAAAAAGTCTAAAATTCTTAGTATTCCCTGAGGCCCTGATAGCTTGATCTATCTGATTCACCCCTTACTTCATTTCCTCTCCCTCTTTCTCTCCTCTTCTTTCTCTTTCCCTTTCTCTCCCCCTGCCTCAACTCTTTTCCTCACTCGTGAAGGCACTGTGTTTGCTTTTCCCTCTGGGGCTTCAGACAAGTTGATTCTCCTCCACTATATGCCCTGCTTTCCTCTCCTCATGCACTTTACTAATTTCTGCTATTAATTTTTTTAAAATCTCATTGTAGAAGTTATATCTTAAGAAAATACCCTGGGCAATCAGAATCTCCCATCAGAGTAGAGCATTCTATGTTTAACCATTGACAGCCCTAATACTAACATTTATTGTTTCATATATGAGTGTGTGTGTGTGTGTGTGTGTGTGCATGTGTGTTTGTGTGTTTGTGTGTGTATATATATGTATATATACACAGTGAGTGTAAGTTTCATGAGAAGAACAACCTTGTATATTTTTATTGTTGTATCCAGAATATAGGAAAGTGCACAGCAAAAGAATGCTCAATAAACATTTGTCCAAAGCACAAAGAAATGACAAATTTCAAGGTGTGGTCCTGGGGGTAAGTGGCTGAAGTGGAGGGAAAGGCATCTGAAGTTAAAGAAGGGAGTGGAGTAATATCTTCAATGTATTAAATAAAAATGCAAAACAAAGATGTTTTCAGACACACAAAAACTGAAAGAATTCATCACCAGGGGACCTTTGTCACCAAAAATGCTTATGGGAGTCCTTCACAAAGAAAGAAAATAATAGAAGATGGAAACCTAGATCTAAACAAAGGTATAAAAAGAACCAAAAATGGTAAATATACAGGTAAATACAAATAATTTTTCTCAATTTTTAAAAGACTACAAAAAATAATTGACTGCTTAAAGCAAAAAAAAAAAAGAAAGAAAGAAAGAAAGCTAATTACAATGCATTGTGAGATTTATAACAAATATATACATATGTTAACAACAATAGCACAAAGACCAGGAGAAATGGAAGTATACAGTTGTTAGATTCCAACATGAGGTAAAGGTAACCTGTAACAAAGATATATACTATCCACCTTAAAGTGATTACTATGATACAAGCAAAAATTCATAACTAATAAGCCAAAAAGGAGATAAAATATATATTGAAAAAAGTCAATTAACTGCAAAGGAAGAGAGAGAGAACAAAAAGGAAATGGGATGAACAGAAAACAAGTAACAAGATGGTACATTTAAATCCAACCCTATAATTACATTAAGAGGAAGAGCTTGTCAGGTTGGATAAAAATCAAAATGAAAATATTTGCTACATATTAGAAACCTACTATTAATATATAAAAGTAAAAGGCTGAGGAAAGATACACCATGCTAACAATAATCAAAATAAAGATGAAGTGACTATATTAATATCAGACAAACTAGATCTCAGAGGGAAAATTACTATAAGAAATAGCCTAACGGACAGATGGCAGTCCAAGACAACTGCCCCTACCCTAGAAGAACTGGTGGCAATCAGGAACCATCATCAAATCCATATCAAGGAAGATTCCACGGTGTTGGGTAATTTGAGGCCTCTCACAACTACCTGCCCTCACATGGTATACAAGGTTCTTCATAAGTAGTTATCCACTTGTCTCTAGGCTCAACTTTTGCCCCTCATTCTCCAGCCACACTGAATCACTTGCATGCAGGTTCTTAAATGAGTTTTTTTTTTTTCCTTCTTCCAAGTCAGCACTGCTCCAATTCCATCTCCCCCTTCCTCTACTATCTTTGCCCCTACCTTCATTTTTTTTTTTTTTTCTCCAGAACAAAGGCTACTGGTCCTCTTTAAGTTGCACAAGAACAGCAATAGCACCAGGAGAACTTCTTGCTAGTTAGGTACTACTCATGTGTGCTTCCACTGAATCCTATTTACATTCAATATTTCTATGACCTTGACCATGTCACTCATCCTCTTCAAGGGCCAGCTTCTGAGTGAGGATAGCAATACCTGCCTTACAGAGCCATTGTCACAATGTAAGTAAACAACTAAACACAATGTTGCGTTCCTTGGATCTGTTCAATCAGTTCAGTTCAGTCTCTCAGTCCAGTACAACTCTTTGCAATCCCATGGACTGCAGCATGCCAAGCCTCCCTGTCCATCGGCAACTCCTGGAGTTTACTCAGACTCATGTCCATTGAGTCAGTGATGCCATCCAACCATCCCATCCTCTATCGTCCCCTTCTCCTCCCGCCTTCAATCTTTCCCGGCATCAGGGTCTTTTCCAATGAATCAGTTCTTCACATCAGGTGGCCAAAGTATAGGAGTTTTAGCCTCAGCATCAGTCCTTCCAAAGAATATTCAGGACTGATTTCCTTTAAGATGGACTGGTTGGATCTCCTTACAGTTCAAGGGACTCTCAAGAATCTTCTCCAACACCACAGTTCAAAAGCATCAATTCTTTAGCACTCAGCTTTCTTTATAGTCCAATTCTCACATCCATACATGACTACTGGAAAAACCATAGCTCTGACTAGATGGACCTTTGTTGGCAAAGTAATGTCTCTGCTTTTTAATATGCTGCCTAGGTTGGTCATAGCTTTTCTTCCAAGGACCAAGTGTCTTTTAATTTCATGACTGTAGTCAACATCTGCAGTGATTTTGGAGCCCCCCAAAATAAAATCTGTCACTGTTTCCATTGTTTCCCCATCTATTTGCCATGAAGTGATGGGACCAGATGCCAGATCTTAGTTTTCTGAATGCTGAATCTTCGTTTTCTGTTCAATAGATGGAAACAAAATTGTTGCTCTTGTTTTAGTTACTCTGCTGTTGTTACAGTTATGACATTGTATACCAGTTGTTCCTTTTTCTGCCTTCCCAATTAAACTATGATGAGGGCAGGAATTAAATCTTATATTTTATTTTATTGTCTATATCAAACACATTAAACACTTGTAGTAAGTATCCTGTGTATTAAATGAATATGCATTGAAATATGTAATTATTGGATGACTATGTAATGAATAGGTATTGAATGAATGAACAAATAAATGAATAGATGAATGAACAGTGGATGTTTCTGTTTGTGTCATCATCATGTACTCCTTAGACATTACTTCCCACAACACCTTAGAGTGGACAGATTTGAAGTATCCTTAGCCATACCACCTTTCTGAAAAATGGAGTTTCAAAAAAATTTCCCCAAAGTTCAGACTTTTAAATCCACTAAGTATTAGCTAGTCAGAATTGCCTGGATTTCTTGTATCTCCCTGTCCAACAGACCCTTTCTCACCTCTGAGTTTTTTGCCTAACCTGAAAACAATCTCCTCAACATGCTTTTATAATTTTGACATTTCAGTGACATTTTGCTATTGAACCATATATTAGTCTCTCTTATATCCCCTATTAATCTGAAACCCTTCTCAAGACAGGCATTTGACTCTATTTTAATATGTCCCTAGAATTTAAAAACATTAAAGAACCGCACTCTGGAATAAGTCAGACCTAAATTTGAATCTTAAGTGTTTGTTACTTGAAAGCTGAGTACCCTTGAGTAAGTTACCTCAATTCTCCGTCTCAATTTCCTTATTTGGAAGTTGGCAATCATAGAATCTAATTTGTAAAGCTGTCATTAATATTTAATAAAATAAGGTCCATACACATATTAAGAACACCATAAATAGTACATCTAGCATAGGTGCTTAATAAATAACAGGGCTATCTTTCCTTCAGGAAAACAGGAAGTTATCACACAATATGGACACATTTTAACCATGTCCAAATTAAATCTATTTTAAGTAAGAAAAGCATTCTCTATTATTTCCTGAGTTTAATATATTAATCATAAAAATAAGAGGGTACCATATGTCTGGTTTCCCAGGTGGCGCTAGTAGTAAAGAATCCACCTGCCAAGGCAGGAGATGTAAGGTCCCTGGGTTGGGACACGACTGATGTGACTTAGCACGCGTGACTTAACACGATTGATGTGACTTAACGCGCACTGTATGTCTATCTGTTTTTGTCTGTGTATGTGTTTGTGTATTGTTTTTGTTTGGTCTCTGAGTCATGTACAACTGTTTGCGACCCCACGGACTGTAGCCTACCAGGCTTCTCTCTCCATGGGATTTCCCAGGCAAGGGATTGAACCTGTGTCTCCTGCATTGAACCTGTGACTCTTTACCACCGAGTCACCAGGGAAGCCCAGGTTTGTGTATAAGTCCATTCTAACAAAGAAACTTTTCCTAATATATGTATCCCTAACAACTCAACTATATTCATACTGAAACCCAAACCAAGTCATGGAATTTTAAAGCTGAAACCGATTATGAATCCTAATAAAGCACCTAATTCACGCCTCCGTTAGAAAACCTGATAAGAAACATAAGGTAGAGAAAGGTCACAACTTACCAAATTCATACAGTTAGTACATGGCAGAGACTTGTAGCTGCCTCTACAAGTATTTTTTTTTTAAGTATTACCATTTTCTGTCTAAAACACATTGCCTGAACCTTCTATCTCCTGAATACCTGTCAAATCAGAAAGCAAACTTAACAACAGTGAAGGAGTTGATGGGTGTACCGATTACTTTCAGAGCAGTGGCACATTTTGCCTGTCATTCTGATGTATTGCTACGTGAATATGCTCTATTGTTCTACAAACTACTAATAAAGTTTCTCTTTGTTACATATTCAATTGTTTGAGCTTTTTGAAGGATTTGTCTCTGTTTCTCTTCTTAGTTAGCTTTTATTTGTAATTACTGTTCAGACATGAGGTCTTTTTTATATTGTTTTAAACTCAATTTCTATTGTAATTTCAGATGTAATTACTGCTCCTTTCTGGCAACAGCTCTGAAGTAAACTCCACATTCATTCTGCTCTACAACACAGACAAACTCAACACATACCTCCATTCATTCTTTCACATTTATTCTTAAGGGCAGATTTTGAAAAGGCAATAAATGATAAACTTGAGGGCCAGTAAGTGAATTAAGAAGAAAGGGGGAACGCTGTGGCTCAAGGTAAAGATGTCATTCCTACTTATTAAGCACTTGACGAGTGATTTATGAGGGAGTCACTTATAACTACCACCCCGCTGCCTTAAGAGAGAAAACCTTGCCTGTGTGTCAGTGTAGATGAGGCAAAGCTGCCAAAACCATCACTAGTGTGTACATTACATGAGGGCAGTAATTACTTTTTTACTTTTATTCACTGCTGAATCTCACAGAGCAGTAGCTGGCAAGCTGCAGGTTCTCTCTAACATTCGCTGAATGGAGGAAGTACACCGCCTCACCTGCCTTAGCATCAGAGACTGGCAATGCAACTCTTTACAACATCACTAAGCATCTAAAAGTAAGTCCAACTCAAAAGATTTTTGTCTATAGTAGAGTCAGACAGTAAGCCTCATACAGGAAAGAAAGGAAGAGAGCGAGAAAAGAAGTCCTTTTAGTTCTTGAAGTATCACTAGTATTCTGAGGAAAAGCCAAAAGTAGCCTGAATATAAGTAGACCTTCTTTGGGTAATAATAGCATCACCAATAGAACTTTTACATTTGAGATACAACTCTGGAATTGTGTGTAAATTTTATCTGAGCAAGTTACTGCATATAGCTATCACAGAATTTAGCACCTTGCACTGAAACTGCCCATAATTCATCCATTTTCCCAAGTGGACAGTGGGCTTCCTGAGGGTGGAAGAGAGTCTCATTCATTTTATCCCAGTATCTGAAACATGGCAGATGCTCAGTAAATATCAGAGAGAAAAGGAAAAGAGGACAAACCAGTTCACACACTGATCTGCTTATTCCTTCAGACGATAATGAAGTGTAGTTTTCAGCTTAATCTTTCATTTAGCGAAAATTTGATACAGCCTCTGTCTTCAAGCACCTCATAATACAGAGTAATAGACAAGGCACATGTGAAGAAAGATGCCTGGATTTAAAGTGGTTTCAGTCATTTGTGAACTCTATACATTTGTTGGTTCAACTGAAGCTCCATCCTTCCTAACTAAACTCTTCCAGTGCACCCTCTAAAATCCACAAACAAGCAAAGTGCTCTCTGCATCGCCTGCCTATCCATCTCCCAAAGTCCCCTTGGAGCATTCTCAAGGACAAAGACCTCCACCAAAACTCTCCTAGGTCAGCCTCTTCAATCCTCTATGAAGCAGACAGGGTTTCCTTCTAAAATCCTGAAGGAACATCTCATTCCTTTGCTTAGAACTCCCCAAGTACCCCTCAATCAAAGGAAAATCTAAAGTTCTAACCATTTTCATATCATCTGATTCCCTCTCTGACACACTGTGCCAGGACAAACAAAATCAAGAGACATGATTCTCCCTGTTGAAAACAAGGAGCGGGAACCCACCCTATCCCATTGGACTTAGAGCATGTAACTTTTGAAAACATGTAATATAAGACCTCTTTTGAGCTTTATGTCCCAGGAACATCTTTCTTAAGGACCTGGGAGTCATCTCCTTGAAAGGGAAATATCAAAAGAGATAGCACCATATCCATGAGTGTGTTTCTGTAGCCAATATTTTATAACTTTAAATGGAGTATACAAAAATTATGAATCATTATGTTGTATGCTTGAAATTAAAACAATAACGTAACTCAACTATACTTTAGTTTTAAAAAAAAGGAGCCAAGCACCCCAATCTCCCAGTTTCTGCAGGAGGACTGGAGCCTAACTTTAGGTGGGTACCTTGCTCTAAGTTGCAAATCTACCTTCTATCATTAAGATATGAGAAGTCTGTTTTCCATCTGCATAAAGCCAATTAGCTAACACAGATGGTCAACCCAATTACCAGGTGAATCTAGGATGAACTATATGTGACAAATGATGCTGTTAAGTTTTTTCCTTCAGGAGCAGGTGTTTTATCTTAAAAACATATATGCAATGGGTTGCATCTGCTTTATCTATAAACAGATAGGATTTCTTTCTGTCATTGCAATCCCTTAGCACAGCAGTCCCCAATCTTTTCAGCACGAGGGACCAGTTTTATGGAAGATAATTTTTCTACAGACCAAGCTGGGGTTGGGGAGGTGGTTTCGGGATAACTCAAGCACATAACATTTATTGTGCACTTTATTTCTATTATTACATCAGATCCATCTCAGATTATGTCTTAGATCCTGAACGTTGGGGACCCTTGCAAACAAATTGTCTATGATGCATACCACACTTTATTTTAAAGCATAATCAATTAAGAAAAAAAAAAAACAGCTTTTCTCTTTACTGTCTTTGTGGAGAGAGTCTCTGAGTTGGGAGACTATTTTGTTTTGGGGGGTTTTTTTCTTTTTTTCTTTTTTTTTTTTTAGTTTTATTACTCTGACAATAAAGTCAGAGTATTTTGTTTTTAATTGTATTTTTCCAATGTCTACCACTTTTTCTTTGCTCCTTTCTCCTTCAAGAATAGCCTAGACCTTTGCATGGCCCATCTGATCTGTTCAGAATATTCCATACCACTACCCCCCGCCCCCCCATAGGCATGGCCCATTCCCTCTCCACTAATCTCTGCTCAAAGGTCACCTTTTCAGAAAGGCACTCTCTTTCCAATCTGCATTGAATAATACCCCTCAGTCATTATCGCCTCTTCTTTCTTGGCTTTGTTTATACTCATGGCACTTATCACTGCATACTATATAAGTATCTGCTTATTCTATATATGAGAACTAACAATAAAAAAAGATGTCCTTTTCATCATAGGGGACTGAAATGCAAAAGTAGGAAATCAAAACATATCTGGAGTAACAAACAACTTTGGCCTTAGAGTACAGAAGGAAGCAAGGCAAAGACTAAAAGAGTTTTGCCGAAAGAAAGTGCTGATGATAGCAAACACACTCTTCTAACAATACATGAGTTGACTCTACACATGAACATCACCAGATGATCAATACCAAAATCAGATGATTATATCTTTGTAACCGAAGATGGAGTAAGTCAGCAAAAACAAGACTGAGACCTGACTGTGGCTGAGATGATGATTGCTTATTGTAAAAGTCTGACTCAAATTGAAGAATGTGGTGAAAGATACTAGGTCATTCAATTTAGTTCAGTTCAGTCACTCAATCGTGTCTGATGCTGAGAACCCACGGACTGCAGCACACCAGGCTTCCCTGTCCACCAAATCCTGGAGCTTGTTCAAACTCATGTCCATTGAGTTGGGGACGCCATCCAACCGTCTCATCTTTTGTCGTCTCCATCTCCTCCTGCTTTCAACCTTTCCCAGCATCAAGATCTTTTCCAATGAGTCAGTTCCTCACATCAGGTAGCCAAAGTATTGAAGCTTTTGCCTCAGCATCAGTCCTTCCAATGAATACTCAGGACTGATTTCCTTTAGAATTGACTGGTTTGATCTCCTTGCAGTCCAAGGGACTCTAAAGAATCTTCTCCAACACCACAGTTCAAAAGCATCAATTCTTCAGTGCTCAGCTTTCTTTATGCTCCAACACTCACATCCATATATGACTATTGGAAAAACCATAGCTTTGACGAGATGGAAGTTGGCCAGCAAAGTAATGCTCTTCTTTTTAATATGCTGTCTAGGTTGGTCATAGCTTTTCTTCCAAGGAACAAGTGTCTTTTAATTTCATGACTGCAGTCACCATCTGCAGTGATTTTGGAGCCCAAGAAAATAAAATCTCTTACTGCTTCCACTGTTTCCCCATCTATGTGCCACCAAGTGATGGGACCAGATGCCATGATCTTAGCTTTTTGAATGTCGAGGTTTAAGCCAACTTTTTCACTCTCCTCTTTCACTTTCATCAAGAGGCTGTTTAGTTTCTATTCACTTTCTGCCATAAAGGTGATGTCATCTGCGTATCTGAGGTTATTGATATTTCTCCTGGCAATCTCAAATTAAGCTTGTGCTTCATCCAGCCTGGCATTTCACATAATGTTCTCTGCATATAAGTTAAATAAGCAGGGTGACAATATACAGCCTGACTACTCCATTCCCAATCTGGAACCAGTCCATTGTTCCATGTCCAAATATAGCTGTTGTTTCTTGACCTGCATACAGATTTCTCAGGAAGCAGGTAAGATGGTCTGGTATTTCTATCTCTTTAAGAATTTTCAACAGTTTGTTGTGATCAACACTGTCAAAGGATTTACTGTAGTCAATAAAGCAGAAACAAATGTTTTTATGGAACCCTCTTTCTTTTTTCTACGTCCCAACAGATGTTGGCAATTTGATTTCTGGTTCCTCTGCCTGTTCTAAATCCAGCTTGAACATCTGGAAGTACTTGGTCATATACTGTTGAAGCCAGGCTTGGAGAATTTTGAGCATTACTTTTCTAGCGTGTGAGATGAGTGCAATTGTGTGGTAGTATGAATACTCCTTGGCATTGCCCTTCTTTGGGATTGGAATGAAAACTGACCTTTTCCAGTCCTGTGGCCACTGCTGAGTTTTCCAAATTTGCTGGCATACTGAGTGCACCACTTTCACAGCATCATCTTTCAGGATTTGAAATAGCTGAGCTGGAATTCCATCCCCTCCACTTGCTTTCTTTGTATTGATTCTTCCTAAGAAGAATCAATGATCATATCAATGATCACAATCAATGATCACACCATTGGTTATCTGAGTCATTAAGATCCTTTTTTGTACAGTTCTTCTGTGTATTCTTGCCACCTCTTCTTACTATATTCTGTTTCTGTTAGGTCCATACCATTTTTGTCCTTTACTGTCCCCATCTTTGCATGAAATGTTCCCTTTCTATCTCTAATTTTCTTGAAGTGATCTCTAGTCTTTCCCATTCTATTGTTTTCCTCTAATTCTTTGCACTGATCACTGAGGAAGACTTCCTTATCTCTCCTTGCTATTCTTTGGAACTCTGCATCAGCCCTGCCTGTAAACAGAAAATTGGATTAAAGATTTACTGAGCATGGCCCTGCCCATCAGAACAAGACTCAGATTTCCCCACAGTCAATCCCTCCCATCAGGAAGTTTCCACAAGCCTCTTAACCTTATCCATCAGAGGGCAGACAGAATGAAAACCACAGTCACAGAAAACTAACAATATTGATCACATGGATCACAGCCTTGTCTGACTCTATTAAACTATGAGCCATGCTGTGTAGGGCCACCCAAGATGGATGGGTCATGGTGGAGTGTTCTGACAAAATATGGTCAAAGGGAAAAGGGAATGGCAAACCACTTCAGTGTTCTTCCCTTGAGAACATATGAACGGTATAAAAAGACAAAAAGATATGACACTGAAAGATGAAATCCCCAGGTCAGTAGGTACCCAATATGCTACTGGAGAAGAATGGAGAAATAACTCCAGAAATAATGAAGAAATAGAGCAAAGCAAAAACAACACCCAGTTGTGGATGTACTAGTAATGGAAGTAAAGTTCAACGCTGTAAAGAACAATATTTCATAGGAACCTGGAATGTTAGGTCCATGAATCAAGGTAAATTGGAAGTGGTTAAACAGGAGATGGCAAGAGTGAACATCATTATTTTAGGAATCAGTGAACTAAAATGGACTGGAATGGCTGATTTTAACTCAGATGACCATTATATCTACTACGGTGGGCAAGAATCCCTTAGAAGAAATGGAGTAGCCCAAAGAGTCAACAAAAGAATCCAAAATGTAGTACTTGGGTGCATCTTCAAAAATGTTAGAATGATCTCTATTCATTTCCAAGGCAAGCCATTCACTATCACCATAATCCAAGTCTATGCCCCAATTAGTAATCTGAAGAAGCTGAAGTTGAACGATTCTATGAAGACCTATATGACCTTCTAGAACCAACACCAAAAAAAGATGACCTCTTTCCATCATAGGGGACTGGAATGCAAAAGTATGTAGTCAAGTGATACCTAAAGTAACAGGAAATGTTGGCCTTGGAGTACAAAATGAAGCAGGGCTAAGGCTAACAGAGTTTTGCCAAGAGAATGCACTGGTCATAGCAGTCACCCTCTTCCAACAACACAAGAGAAGACTCTACACATGGACATCATCAGATGGTCAATATCAAAATCAGATTGATTATATTCTTTGCAGCCAAAGATGGAGAAGCTCTATACAGTCAGCAAAAACAAGACTGGGAGCTGACTGTGGCTCAGATCATGAACTCCTTATTGCAAAATTCAGACTTAAATTGAAGAAACTAAGAAAAACCACTAGACCATTTAGGTATGACCTAAATCAAACCCCTTATGTTTATACAGTGGAAGTGACAAATATTCAAGGGATTAGATATGCTAGGCCGAGCACCTGAAGAACTATGGATGGAGGTTCATGACATCATACAGGAAGAGGTGATCAAACCATTCCCAAGAAAAAGAAATGCAAAAAGGCAAAATGGTTGCCTGAGACCTTACAAATAGCTGAGAAAAGAAGAGAAGTTAAAGGCAAAGGAGAACAGTAAAGATATACCCATCTGAATACAGGACATTCAGGCATGACCTAAATCAAATCCCTTATGATTATACACTGGAAGTGACAGATGGATTCAAGGGATTAGATTTGATAGACAGAGGGCCTAAAGAACTATTGACAGAGGTTCAAAACATTTTATAGGAGGCAGTTATCAAAAGCATCCCCAAGTAAAAGAAATGCAGAAAGGCAAAGTGGTTGTCTGAGGAGGGCTTACAAATAGCTGA
The DNA here is from genome assembly GCF_033118175.1 of Dama dama. Lineage (NCBI taxonomy): Eukaryota > Metazoa > Chordata > Mammalia > Artiodactyla > Cervidae > Dama > Dama dama. The sequence continues at coordinate 27,119,208 of NC_083695.1, forward strand.
GAAAAGAAGAGAAGTGAAAGGCAAAGGAGAAAAGGAAAGATATATCCATCTGAATGCAGAGTTCCAGAGAACAGTCAGAAGAGATGAGAGCCTATTTAAGTGAACAATGCAAAGAAATAGAGGAAAACAATAGAATGGAAAAGACTAAAGATCTCTTCAAAGAAAATTAGAGATACCAAGTGAATATTTCATTCATTTCAGTCCAGTTCAGTCACTCAGTTGTATCCGACTCTTTGCAACCCCATGAACCGCAGCACACCAGGCCTCCCTGTCCATCACAAACTCCCAGAGTCCACCCAAACCCATGTCCATTGTGTCAGTGATGCCATCCAACCATCTCATCCTCTGTCATCCCCTTCTACTCCTGCCTTCAGTCTTTCCCAGCATCAGGGTCTTTTCCAATGAGTCAGCTCTCCACATCAGGTGGCCAAAGTATTGGAGTTTCAGCTTCAGCATCAGTCCTTCCAATGAACACCCAGGACTGATCTCCTTTAGGATGGACTGGTTGGATCTCCTTGCAGTCCAAGGGACTCTCAAGAGTCTTCTACAACACCACAGTTCAAAAGCATCAATTCTTCGACGCTCAACTTTCGTTATAGTCCAACTCTCACATCCATACATGATGCCTGGAAAAACCATAGCCTTGACTACACAGACCTTTGTTGGCAAAGTAATGTCTCTGCTTTTTAATATGCTGTCTAGGTTGGTCATAACTTTCCTTCCAAGGAGCAAGCGTCTTTTAATTTCATGGCTGCAATCACCATCTGCAGAGATTTGGAGCCCAGAAAAATAAAGTCAGCCACTGTTTCCCTGTCTATTTGCCATGAATTGATGGGACTGGATGCCATGATCTCAGTTTTCTGAATGTTGAGCTTTAAGCCAAATTTTTCACTCTCCTCTTTCACTTTCATCAAGAGGCTCTTTAGTTCTTCTTCACTTTCTGCCATAAGGGTGGTGTCATCTGCATATCTGAGGTTATTGATATTTCTCCCAGCAATCTTGATTGCAGCTTGTGCTTCCTCCAGCCCACTGTTTCTCATGATGTACTCTGCATATAAGTTAAGCAGGGTGACAATATACAGCCTTGACATACTCCATTTCCTATTTGGAACCAGTCTGTTGTTCCACGTCCAGTTCTAACTGTTATTTCCTGACCTGCATACAGGTTTCTCAAGAGGCAGGTCAGGTGGTCTGGTATTCCCATCTCTTTCAGAATTTTCCACAGTTTATTGTGATCAACACAGTCAAAGGCTTTGCCATAGTCAATAAAGCAGGAATGTTTCATTCAAGACAGCACAATAAAAACAGAACACGTATGAACTTAACAGAAGCAGAAAATATTAAGAAGAGGTGACAAGAATACACAGAAGAACTGTACAAAAAAGATCTTCATGATCCAGGTAACCACAATGGTATAATCACTCCCTCAGACCAGACATTCTGGATTATGAAGTCAAGTGGGCCATAGGAAGCATCATTTCAAACAAAGCTAGTGGAGGTCATGAAATTCCAGTTGAGCTATTTCAAATCCTAAAAGATGATGCTATTAAAGTGCTACACTCAATATGTCAGCAAATTTGGAAAATTCAGCAGTGACCACAGGACTGGAAAAGGTCAGCTTTCATTTCAATCCCCAAGCTAATGTTCAAGCTAATGGACAAGTGAGCTCATTACACATGCTAGCAAAGTATTGCTCAAAATTCTCCAACCTAAGCTCCAACAGTACGTGAGCTGATAAATTCCAGATGTATAAGCTGAATTCAGAAAAGGCAGATGAACCAGAGATCAAATTACCAACATCCATTGAAACTAGAAAAAGCTAGAAAATTCCAGAAAAACATCTATTTGTGCTTCTTGACTACACTAAACCCTTTAACTGTGTAGATCACAATAAATTGTGAAAAATTCTTAAAGAGCTGGAAATACCAGGCTATCTTACCTGCTTCCTGGGAAACCTGTATGCAGGTCAAGAGGCAAAAGCTAGATTTGGACATGGAACAATGAACTGGTTCCAAATTGGGAAAGGAGTACATCAAGGCTGTATATTGTCACCCTGCTTATTTAACTTATATGCAGAGTTCAGTTCAGTTCAGTCGCTCAGTTCAGTCCGACCCTTTGCGACCCCATGAATCGCAGCACGCCAGGCCTCCCTGTCCATCACCAGCTCCCAGAGTTTACTCAAACTCATGCCCATCAAGTCGGTGATGCCATCCAGCCAACTCATCCTCTGTCATCCCCTTCTCTCCTGCCCCCAATCCCTCCCAGCATCAGGGTCTTTTCCAATAAGTCAACTCTTCACAGAGTACATCATGCCAAATACCTGGCTGCATGAATCACAAGCTGGAATTAAGATTGTCAGGAGAAATATCAATAACCTCAGATATGCAAATGACCACTACACTTAAGGCAGAAATTGAAGACTAACTCAAGAGCCTCTTGATGAAAGTGAAAGAGAAGAGTGGGAAAGCTGGCTTAAAACTCAACATTCAAAAAACAAAGATCATGGCATCCAGTCCCATCACTTTATGGCAAATAGGGAAACAATGCAAACAGTGACAGATTTTATTTTCTTGGGCTCCACACTCACTGAAGAAGGTGACTGCAGCCATGAAATTAAAAGACGCTTGCTCCTTGGAAGAAAAGTAATGACAAACCCAATCAACATGTTAAAAAGCAGAGACATTACTTTGCCTACAAAGGTCCGTCTAGTCAAAGCTGTGGTTTTTCCAGTAGTCATGTACAGATGTGAGAGCTGGACAATAAAAAAGGCTGAGCACCAAAGAATTGATGCGTTAGAACTGTGGTGCTGGATAAGACTCTTGAGAGTCCCTTGGACATCAAGGAGATCAAACCAGTCAATCCTGAAGGAAATCAATCCTGAATATTCATAGGAAGGACTGATGCTAAAGTTTAAGCTCCAATACTTTGGCCATCTGATGCAAAGAGCCAACTCATTAGAAAAGTCCCTGATGCTGGGAAAGACTGAAGGTAGGAGGAGAAGGGGATGACAGAGTATGAGATGGTTGGACTGCATTACCAACTCGATGTACATGAGTTTGAGCAAGCTCCAGGAGATGGTGAAGGACAGGGAAGCCTGGCATGCTGCAGTCCATGGGGTGACAAAAAATCAGACATGACTGAGTGACTGAACAACAAACAACAACAGTTGTTTACAATATTACTTAAGTTTCGGGTGATTCATAACTTTTGTAATTCACAGTTTTTGAAGGGATACTCCATTTATAGTTATAAAATATTGGTTATTTTTTTGTTGTATAATATATCCTTGAAGCTTATTTTAAAAAAATACTGTGTTTTGAAGTTCCTTGAAATTATTTTTCTATGGGTATGAAGCTAATGTGAAATACAGTTAAGGCTTATTTTCTTTTGGACACGAGTTTGAGCAAGATGAGTGACTAAACAACAATATTTGTTTATCACCCATTACCTACCTCCTTGACTCTGATAAAATCTCCATAAGAGCAGAAGCTCTTCCTATTTCATTCACTTCTTGTATCCCCAGAGCCTAGAACACTGCAGTACAGATGACATTAATTCAGTGAATAAATGATAGAGTATTATTAATTGTACAAACTAAAAGAGATTAACCTAAAATGCTATTAGAATGAACCACTTAATTTTGCAGAATGTGCAATTCTGTATAGTTAGAACTATAAGAAAGCTTAGCATTTAGCTATAGGAATACTTGAGTAAGAATTTATTATAGCTACTTACCTCTTGTTACCTCTGATTTTAAAAAATTTACAAATTTGTAATTGGTGGCAGAGAGTTATTATCCTCATGCGCTGACATTTGTACACATGGTCCTATCTCACTAATCAAACAATTGGAGGTGGAAGGAAAGGAAACAATCTTTAATGACGAAAAGTGGAATGCTAGAATATGTGAATAGTGGGAATGTAAATTGATACAACCATTATGGAGAACAGTATGGAGGTTCCTTAAAAAACTAAAAATAGAGCTACCATATAATCCAGCAATCCCACTCCTGGGGATATATCCAGAGAAAAACCATAATTCAAAAAGATATGTGCACCCCACTTTTCATTACAGCACTATTTACAATAGCCAGGACATGTAAGCAAACTAAATGTCCATCAACAGAGAAATGGATAAAGAAGATATGATACATATATACAATGGAATACTATTCAGCCATAAAAAGGAATGAAATAAATGCTATTTTCAAAGCAACATGGATGGACCTAGGGATAATCATACTGAGTGAAGTAAGTCAGAAAGAGAAAGACAAATATTATATGACGTTGCTTATATGTGAAATCTAAAAAAAAAACAAAGTGGTACAAATAAACTCATTTACAAAATAGTTACAGAGTCACAGATATAGAAAACAAATTTAATGCTACTAGGGGGTAGTGGGGGGCAGGCAGCAGGGATACACTGGAATATTAGGATTGATATATACATACTACTATATATAAAATAGATAACTAATAAGGACCTACTGCATAGCACAGGGAACTCTATTCAATACTGTGTAATGGCCTATATGGGGAAAGGATCTAAAAAATACTGGATATATGTATAATTGATCCACTTTCCTGTACAGCAGAAACTAACACAATATTATAAATCAACTACACTCCAATTTAAAAAAAAATTTAAGTATATGTGAATAAAATCCTTACATGGAAAAAATGATCCTGGGTGTGAACATAAAGCAAAGATGAAGAATGTTATCATTTATTGGTCTATGCAATTCCAATCAGAATACAAACATAAATTTGTTCAGAACTTGGCAAAATAATTCATCTGAAAAATTAAGTAGATAAGTCTATTAAAAAAAAAAAGACATTAAACATCCTAAAACCATGATAATAAAACAAAGAAAAACTGATTTAAAGGTAGATTAATAAAACATGATAGCTACTCTAAAATTAGAGAGAGTATCTAACTCATAATTTCAAAAACATCCCAACTCAGTGAAGAATGAATGAGAAAAGTGATTATTTAGTAAGTGGTTTTCTAATAGCAAATTACACATTTAAAAAAAAATAACTTGAACACTTGATTTACATTACATAGTAAGAGAAATTCTATATCAGTTACAGGGTTAAAGGTTGAATCCTATAAAACTTGGAAAAAATGGCTATTTATTACAGATATAAAGGGAATGGTCTTTCTAGGCTTCAAAACTATAGAAATGAATTTAAAAGAATAAAATTATGTGACATTATATATCTTAAGTAGAAAGTAATTTTGAGAGAAAAATTTTGCAGTAAATATGACAGACCTGGTTTAATACACTGACTACACAAAGAAATCAAACAAGCAGATAAGAAATAGACTAAAATCTCAAAAGACAAATGAGCAAAGGTCAAAAACAGACAATTCATAAGAAAGAAAATACATCTAGCAAAGAGACATGTGAAACAAGCTGTGGCTCTTATCCTAGATTCTGCTTTTGGTATCCAATCCATTGAGCTCTTGGTTTCACATTTTCTGATTGCCAATAATTGGCCTTCATACTGCTCTTCAATTCTGCCCTTGCTTTTCAAATGGAATTTGATGTTTTATTGCTGCTTCTTCTGTTCTGATCCCTACATAATCTCAGACCTCACATTCGCAAAGCAATGCCTTACAGGAGTAAGAAAAGTACAGGAAATCTCTACTTTTCCCTGCTTTACATTTTACTAATTCAGTGCTGCTATATAAAAGTCTAAACGCTTCATCACTTTTACATTACAGTCCACATCCAAATGAGTGAACAATCCTTAATGATCCATGTTATGATATTGCAAACACACAGTTAGAGCTCATTAAGTATTTAGAATGCAAGAAAGAGAGGGAAGGGAAGACTCTGTATGCAACACTCAAAGTATCCCAAGCAGCTATGAATTACACGGTGTTGTTAATCTACCAGGCACTGTGGGTAGAGTTTTGGCAAACATCTACAATAAACTTTTATTGATATCAAAATATAAAAAGAAAAATTGCCCTCAATTATATTATGGTCACTTGATTATCTTCAAATTATAGTATTATAAATATATTCAAAAAGTTTGTATATTAGGTGATCTTATAACAAAAAAATTTCAAAAGGTACCTTATGATGGCAAAGAAATCATGGCCACACATAAATTAGTTATTAATAAAAATGCAATTTCAAAGTATATTTAGAAGGGAATTTTCCTACAGCAACACAAATGGACCTAGAGATTGACATACTGAGTGAAGTAAGTCAGACAGAGAAAGACAATTATCATATGATATTGCTTGTACATGGCATCTAAAAAAAATGGTGCAAATGAACTTATTTACAAAACAGAAATAGAGTCACAGATGTAGAAAACAAACCTATGGTTGCCAGAGGTTAAGTGCGGGGGGGAGTAAATTATGAACAGGAGATTGGAATTGACACATACACACTGCCACATATCAAATCAATAACTAAGAATCTGCTGACTAAGACCACGACATCCGGCCCCATCCCCTCATGGGAAATAGATGGGGAGACAGTGGAAACAGTCACAGACTTTATTTTCTGGGCTCCAAAATCATTGCAGATGGGGACTGCAGCCATGAAATTAAAAGACGCGTGCTTCTTGGAAGAAAAGCAATGACAAACCTAGACCGCATATTAAAAAGCAGAGACATTACTTTGCCAACAAAGGTGTATCTAGTCAAAGCTATGGTTTTTCCAGTAGTCTGTACAGATGTGAGAGTTGGACCATAAAGAAAGTTGAGTGCCGAAGAATTAATGCTTTTGAACTGTGGTGTTGGAGAAGACTCTTGAGAGTTACTTGGACTGCAAGGAGATCCAAGCAGTCCATCCTAAAGGAAATCAGTCCTGAATGTTCATTGGAGGGACTGATGCTGAAGCTGAAACTCCACTACTTTGGCCATCTGATGAGAACAACTGACTCATTTGAAAAGAACCTGATGCTGGGAAAGACTGAAAGCAGGAGTAGAAGGGGATGACAGGATGATATGGCTGACTGGCATCACTGGCGCGATGGACATGAGTTTGAGCAAGCTCCAAGTGTTGGTGTGCTGCAGTCCATAAGGTTGCAAAGAGTCAGAGACGACTGAGCGACTGAACTAAACTGAAAGGATAGCAGAGGAAACTCTACTCTATATGGCCTATATGGGAAAGGAATATAAAAGAGAGTGGATATATGTATATGTGTATATCTAATGTACTTTACTATACAGCAGAAAGTAATAAAACAGCACTTTGCGGTGCTTAAGGCTGAAATGGTCTTCAGTGGTCCTGATGCAGGCTTCGGAAATTCAGACATGTCCAGGAGGGGAGGATTTAATTTGTTTAATTTGTTTTAATTTCTTCATCTTGAAGAAAAGAATAGTCAGGTACACAAGTGTGATCCACAAATAATCCATTACAATTAAAGAGTGATTCTGAAATAGCACAGTAACGTAATGTTAAGATTGCCCTCAGCCTCAGCTAAAGCCTGGAAGTAGGAAAGAAAAACTGCAACAAAATAGCAAATAAAAAAAAAAAAATAATATAACCACATCAGTGAAATCTCTACAAGGAACTGTGAACACAACTCAGTTCACAGGCAGCGGCGAAGAGCGTTGAACATGTGGCTGTCCCAGTGTTACTCTGACACTTCTTCAGTAGAGAACCAGTACCTCTACTGTGTTACCCTGTCAATAGGGATGCAGCCAGTGACATAGGAGCACTGCAGTCTGGGCATTAGGCCAGCTACTTCCACTGCTAACCAGTCTGGAAACTGGGGCCGTGTAGCCAGTTACCAGGAAAGAGAATAGTGGCTGCTTGGTGAGTGTTAAATTCACAAACACATGTGAAAGACATATGAAAATCCCACAATGCTGGAATAGTCATACAAAGACATTTTGATGATGAAGATGACTCTAATATACCCTTTGGTGAGGCCTAAAGAAACAAAGGTTGTATAAGGAATTCAGTTCATTAGACAAATAAAAATTCTTGTTATGCATTAGAAAGTAAACGCTGAGAGTCAAATGATCAACTTCACCATGTTATTTCTGAAAGATTACTGCACACAGTTTGTGGGAAACTTGCCAAGGTTTACCTTCTGCTTTTGTCCTTGCAAGGACTGTTGTTGCAAACTAACGGTAAAATACTAGTGGATCTACATTGACAAGGACACTGCAATGTGTATTTCCAGCATGGAAAACAAACTTCACTTTCCAGATTCCAATTTCATCAAACCTAGTGATGATCCATTAGGAAAAGAAAAGAAAACAAGACTTAAATTCTTCAAGTCTTCAGAGGGAAACTTAAAGGATTCAGAACAGTTTTCTGTGAGCAAAAATGTGCAAAAAGGAGTGGAAGGAAAAAATCTGCAGGAGTCCAAGGCCTTGTTGTGATGAATGTACCATGACAAAACGAGCTTCTAAACAGTACTGTGTGAAGTTCCCTTTTGTTAATTTGGAATTTGAACATTTTAGATCCAGTTTCCTAAGTGCAAAAGTGATCTGTCCTAGAACAACATGACCCTGTTTCATGGACCAAGGATAGAAACCATTATAGCCAAATGTGTGCTCTGAAACAATAAACACTGTTTTTTTCATCTATTTCATTTTTTATTCTCAGAAAACACATTCATACAGAATAAGAATTTCCTATGCATGTGAACAATATACATAAAATATACATTGCATATGTGATAACATCATATGAAATCTATAGAGAAAGACATGTTTCTATATATCAGGCAAAATCACGGTGCTAAAGATGAGTGAATTCTCTCGAGACTCTTTCAAACACTTTCAGGCTGCCTCTCCTTTAATTTTAAGGTACATTAATAATGCAATATTTTTTAGACTTGATTCAAGAGATTAAAAAATGTGCTAAAGCCTTTAACAGACAAAAGATGGATCAGAATTCTCTTGACTATTTAAGAAATACATATACAAGTGAATTCAATCCACAATGGAGCTTATGTTTCCTCTATGATGATAAAAATGCTGAAAACAAGTTACAGAGGGTAAATGTCCCTGGCTCTATTGGAAAGCTCAGGCCAAAGTCAAAGAGAAAGGAAGAACTAAAGCAACCCAGTGAAAAAACTCTATTTCAAAGCAATGAAATATTGATTCACAGTGAAAATTTGAGGTCAAATAAAAATGAAGTATTGTTGTATAGTGGGAAGAATATTGACCTCACAATCAAAAGTCTTGCATTCCAATCTCACTCTGTTCTTGCTAGCTGATAACCTGTGCCAAGTCTCTTATAGGTCATATTAAGTAAACAGTGAATCAGATCATTTCTAAAGATGTTCAACTCTAATATTTTATGGTTCTATGAATCTCTACAAATGGAATCAATGTAGAAGAAAAGGAGTCAAATGAAAGTAGGAAGGTACTAAGGAAAATGGGATAACAGAAAGCCATGCACAATTTGCATTGAAAAGGCAAAACCTTTTGTACCACTGTAATCTCATAAATAAAATATAACCAATCTACTATGTATAAAATACAATTTATAGAGTTACAAAATAAGAATAACCCCCAAATCTAAAAACTTTACTCTACTATACAATAAGGAATTTCAAAGTGATTTAACTTCAGGTGATGTTTCCAGTTGTGCAAAATAGGATGAAATTATCCTAAATTACTGTATGCAATAATTAAGAAAGTATTTCTTCACTGTACAGTTAGTAACAAGTATTTCTGAATAAATTTGTGAAACTGTCCTTTGAACAATCAGATTATACTTCATATTATATTGTATGACATCAATTGTATGAAATCAAGATTTCTTTTTCATGTTTACATTTCTCAAATTAGGATACGTCTTCAAAGTGATGATATCTTAAATATCAATACAATGAAATATGGCAGTTTTTTATATGCATGTCTGATCTTCTCTATCATATTGTATTTGACAAGGAAGAAAGATCAGAACTATGAAAGAAATCAGATCAAGCCATGATAAACAAATGAGATCATCTTCCTTAAAGAATTTCAACCAATTTACCTCTTTACTTCTGTGGTCTTCCTCTCCAAAACCCATAACCTCAGTCTAACCATGAGAAAAACATCAGACAAATCCCAATTAAGAGACATTCTACAGAATTTCTGACTGGTACTCCTGCAAACTGTCAAGGTCATGAAAAAGAAGAAAAGTCTAAAAGACTGTCATACCACAAAGGAGACTAAGGAGACTAATGACTAAATATAATGTAGTACCTGGATTGGATCCTAGAACAGAAAAGGGACAGTAAAGGAAAAGTTAAGGAAATATGAATGAATATGGTATGAATGAATAATGTATGAATGCTGGCTTCTCAGTTGCGACAAATATCTGATAAAATGTTACAATGGGAGTCACTGGAAGAAAGGCATAGGAGAACTCTCTGTACTATCTTTTGCAACTTTTCTGCAAACCTAAAGAGTCAGACACAACTTAGTAACTAAACAACAACAAAAACTGTTCTAAAATTATATTAAAAAGTAAGTCATGCATAATTTCATTCATGTACTCCATAATAAATTGGCCCTATGAATTAAAAACAGAAACTCGGGGTTCAATTATAAACAATTCAGATTTTTTAAAAATAATGAAAGTAATAGTGTAATAATACAGAAAAATAAAATGCACCAAGAATTAAGAGGGTCTTATCTCAAGATTGTCATAGTGAGTGAAGTCAGTCAGAGAAACAAATAGCATATGATATCACTTATATATGGAAACTTTAAAAAATGGTACAAATGAATTTACTTACAAAACGGAAATAGAGTCACAGATTTAGAAAGTGAACTTAGGGTTACCAAAGGGGAAATCGAGTGTTAGGGGGAGGAGATAAACTGGGAGATTGGGATTGACATATATACACTATTATATAACTAAGCTTATATGTGGAATAAAAAAAAAAATAGTACAAATGGACTTATTTACAAAACAGAAGTAGAGTCACAGATATAGAAAACAAACTTACCATATGAGGGGATAAGGTGGGGGAGGGATAAATTGGGAGGCTGGGACTGACACTGACATATAAAATAGATAATTAGAACCTCCTCTACAGCACAGGAAACTCTACTCAACACTCTGTAATGGTTTATATGGCTTACATGGGGAAAGAATCTATTTTTGAAAAATAGTGGATATATGCATATGTATAACCAATTTACTTTGCTAAATGGTAGAAACTAACACAACATTGTATACTCCAATAAAAATTTTTTTAAAAAAGTTCCAAGACGGAATAAAAAAAAAAAAAAAAGAGCACCTTATCTCAAATCTCACTAAGGATACAATTTTTCATCTGGAACAAGACCTAAAGCATATGTTAACTCATTTAATACAAAGTAACACTTTGCAACAAGACCTAAAGCATATGTTAACTCATTTAATACACAAATAGTTAAAGCCTCAACTGTTGTGCACGCCTGTGGGTAGTAATATTTCTGAAATAATGAACCTTGTCCTCCCTTTTTCTGATAACCCATCATAACTCTGGATGTCTTGAGTTTCTGGGAAAGACTTATGGGAAAACGTGTGAAATAAGTCATTAAACTTGGACTTCAACTGCTGCACAGCTCATAAAACAAATAGAACTAAACTGATTTATTGGAGCCATCCCATTTTTGCTCGAGAGACAAGGCCAAAACCACTCTTTAGGGTTAAAATGGAATATGTTTTCTGTGTATGAAAGTCAACAGTGTAGTCAGCAATCACTATGCAGTTTAATTCACTAATCTCCAATTTATGATCAAATTGTGTTTTAAACTCCTGCCCCCTCTCTTAAGTATAATGACAACAATCTTATAAAGAATTGCTAAATTCATAGTCTAGCTCAGAAAAACGTTTCTAACCCATAAACTAAATTTTAAAAGTTAAGATGAATGTAACCAGAGTGACTACTGGACTGGGGATTCTGTTTTTCATGCCATGAAAATACATAGTGAGCCAAATGTAACCTTCAAAAAAAGAAAATGAAGAAAGAAAGAAAGAAAGAAATGAATATATCCTGGGTTATTTTCTACTCAAACTCCACCTCATGTTTTCTAAGGAGAACAAAAAGTAAGTATGTAGGGTAAGACAGTTTGAGAGAATGAAAGCAGGTGGGAAAAATGGGATTTGCAATGGATAGAAAGGAAAGGCCACCAATGTAAGAAACGCCTGAGAACATTATTCCTATTTCCTGACTTTCTGCAGCACTAGAGTTTCAAGAACTCCATAGCTAGAGATATTTTCAAAGCTCTGAATAGAAAACTGTGGAAATTACTCCCCTGCTAGAGCCAAGGTATGGTCAGTAAGATGTGAAGATGTTCTGAGCAACCAATAAAGGTACCTAGACAGGAAAAGATACTAACCTGACCCATTCAGACATGAAAGAAAGTCCTGAGCCAGCAACCTGCCAAGGATATCTGAGGGATTCCAGGTAACAATTTAAGGCCACATACCAAATAGAGTGTAGGCTTTGGAAATAAACATCTGGATTTGAAATCTCTGCCTTTTGCCCTGTGATGATGAGAATCTTACATAACTGCTCTAAATTTCAGTTCTCTTATTTATAAAATTAGAATAAAAGCACTTATCTCTATTAGTTTTATATTGCTGCTATAACAAATTACCACAAACTTGGTAGCTTTAAACAGTACAATCTCTGCTTCTCTCTCTTCTGCCACTCTTTTCCATTTTTAAAGATTTTTGTGATTACCTTGGGTCCATCCAGATAATCCAGAATAATCTCCATATCTTAATATTAATTGACTAGCAACCTTAATTGTAACTGTAACCTTAATTTCTCCTTTCAGTTCAGTTCAGTTCAGTCACTCAGTCGTGTCCGACTCTTTGCGACCCCATGAATCGCAGCACGCCAGGCCTCCCTGTCCATCACCAACTCCCAGAGTTTACTCAAACTCATGCCCATCAAGTCGGTGATGCCATCCAGCCATCTCATCCTCTGTTGTCCCCTTCTCCTCCTACCCCCAATCCCTCCCAGCATCAGGGTCTTTTCCAACGAGTCAACTCTTCGCATGAGGTGGCCAAAGTATTAGAGTTTCAACTTCATTGTCAGTCCTTCCAATGAACACCCAGGACTGATCTGCTTTAGGATGGACTGGTTGGATCTCCTTGCAGTCCAAGGGACTCTCAAGAGTCTTCTCCAACACCACAGTTCAGAAGCATCAATTTTTCGGCACTCAGCTTTCTTCACAGTCCAACTCTCACATCCACACATGACCACTGGAAAAACCATAGCCTTGACCAGACGGACCTTTGTTGGCAAAGCAATGTCTCTGCTTTTTAATATGCTATCTAGGTTGGTCATAACTTTACTTCCAAGGAGTAAGCGTCTTTTAATTTCATGGCTGCCGTCACCATCTGCAGTGATTTTCGAGCGCAAAAAAATAAAGTCTATCACTGTTTCCACTGTTTCCCCATCTATTTGCCATGAAGTGATGGGACCAGATGCCATGATCTTAGTTTTCTGAATGTTGAGCTTTAAGTCAACTTTTTCACTCTCCTCTTTCACGTTCATCAAGAGGCTGTTCAGTTCCTCTTCACTCTCTGCCATAAGGGTGGTGTCATCCACATATCTGAGGTTATTGATATTTCTCCCGGCAATCTTGATTCCAGTGTGTGCTTCATCCAGTCCAGCATTTCTCATGATGTACTCTGCATATAAGTTAAATAAGCAGGGTGACAATATACAGCCTTGACGTACTCCTTTTCCTGTTTGGAACCAGTCTGTTGTTCCATGTCCACTTCTAACTGTTGCTTCCTGACCTGCATACAGGTTTCTCAAGAGGCAGGTCAGGTGGTCTGGTATTCCCATCTCTTTCAGAATTTTCCACAGTTTATTGTGATCCACAAGTCAAAGGCTTTGGCATAGTCAATAAAGCAGAAATAGATGTTTTTCTGGAACTCTCTTGCTTTTTCGATGATCCAGCAGATGTAGGCAATTTGATCTCTGGTTCCTCTGCCTTTTCTAAAACCAGATTGAACATCTGGAAGTTCTTGGTTCACGTATTGCTGAAGCCTGGCTTGGAGAATTTTGAGCATTACTTTACTAGCATGTGAGATGAGTGCAATTGTGCGGTAGTTTGAGCATTCTTTGGCATTGCCTTTCTTTGGGATTGGAATGAAAATGGACCTTTTCCAGTCCTGTGGCCACTGCTGAGTTTTCCAAATTTTCTGGCATATTGAGTGCAGCACTTTCACAGCATCATCTTTCAGGATTTGAAATAGCTCAACTGGAATTCCATCACATCTACTAGCTTTGTTCGTAGTGATGCTTTCTAAGGCTCACTTGACTTTACATTCCAGGATGTCTGGCTCTAGGTGAGTGATCACACCATTGTGATTATCTGGGTCATGAAGATCTTTTTTGCCTAGTTCTTCGGTGTATTCTTGCCAGCTCTTCTTAATATCTTCTGCTTCTGATTGATTATATTCTTTGCAGCCAAAGATAGAGAAGCTCTATACAGTCAGCAGAAAGAAGACCAGGAGCTTACTGTGGCTCAGATCATGAACTCCTTATTGCCAAATTCAGACTTAAACTGAAGAAAGTAGGGATAACCATTAGACCATCAGGTAAGACCTAAATTAAATCCCTTATGACTATACAGTGGAAGTGAGAAATAGATTTCAGGGACTAGATCTGATAGACAGAGAGCCTGATGAACTATGGACGGAGGTTCATGACATTGTACAGGAGACAGGGATCAAGACCATCCCCATGGAAAAGAAATGCAAAAAGGCAAAATGGTTGTCTGAGGAGGCCTTACAAATAGCTGTGAAACAAAGAGAAGCGAAAAGCAAAGGAGAAAAGGAAAGATGTTCCTATTTGAATTCAGAGTTCCAAAGAATAGCAAAGAGAGATAAGAAAGCCTTCCTCAGAGGTTGTCTTTTTTCCATTGTATATCCTTGCCTCCTTTGTCAAAGATAAGGTGTCCATAGGTTCGTGGATTTATCTCTGGGCTTTCTATTCTGTTCCATTGATCTATATTTCTGTCTTTGTGCCAGTACCATACTGTCTTGATGACTGTGGCTTTGTAGTAGAGTCTGAAGTCAGGCAGGTTGATTCCTCCAGTTCCATTCTTCTTTCTCAAGATTACTTTGGCTATTCGAGGTTTTTTGTATTTCCATACAAATTGTGACAACCTCTTTAACAAGTGGTGCTGGGAAAACTGGTCAACCACTTGTAAAAGAATGAAACTAGAACACTTTCTAACACCATACACAAAAATAAACTCAAAATGGATTAAAGATCTAAATGTAAGACCAGAAACTATAAAACTCCTAGAGGAGAACATAGGCAAAACACTCTCCGACATAAATCAAAGCAAGATCCTCTATGACCCACCTCCCAGAATATTGGAAATAAAAGCAAAACTAAACAAATGGGACCTAATGAAACTTAAAAGCTTTTGCACTACAAAGGAAACTATAAGTAAGGTGAAAAGACAGCCCTCAGATTGGGAGAAAATAATAGCAAATGAAGAAACAGACAAAGGATTAATCTCAAAAATATACAAGCAACTCCTGCAGCTCAATTCAAGAAAAATAAATGACCCAATCAAAAAATGGGCCAAAGAACTAAACAGACATTTCTCCAAAGAAGACATACAGATGGCTAACAAACACATGAAAAGATGCTCAACATCACTCATTATTAGAGAAATGCAAATCAAAACCACAATGAGGTACCATTACACGCCAGTCAGGATGGCTGCTATCCAAAAGTCTACAAGCAATAAATGCTGGAGAGGGTGTGGAGAAAAGGGAACCCTCTTACACTCTTGGTGGGAATGCAAACTAGTACAGCCGCTATGGAAAACAGTGTGGAGATTTCTTAAAAAACTGGAAATAGAACTGCCATGTGACCCAGCAATCCCACTTCTGGGCATACACACTGAGGAAACCAGATCTGAAAGAGACACGTGCACCCCAATGTTCATCGCAGCACTGTTTATAATAGCCAGGACATGGAAGCAACCTAGATGCCCATCAGCAGACGAATGGATAAGGAAGCTGTGGTACATATATACCATGGAATATTACTCAGCCATGAAAAAGAATTCATTTGAACCAGTCCTAATGAGATGGATGAAGCTGGAGCCCATTATACAGAGTGAAGTAAGCCAGAAAGATAAAGAACATTACAGCATACTGACACATGTATATGGAATTTAGAAAGGTGATAACGATAACCCTATATGCAGAACAGAAAAAGAGACACAGAAATACAGAACAGACTTTTGAACTTTGTGGGAGAATGTGAGGGTGGGATATTTCAAAAGAACAGCATGTATACTATCTATGGTGAAACAGATCACCAGTCCAGGTGGGATGCACGAGACAAGTGCTCCGGCCTGGTGCACTGGGAAGACCCAGAGGAATCGGGTGGAGAGGGAGGTGGGAGGGGGGATCGGGATTGGGAATACATGTAAATCCATGGCTGATTCATATCAATGTATGACAAAACCCACTGGAAAAAAAATAATAATAATAAAAATTAAAAAAAAAAAAAAAAAAAAAAGAAAGCCTTCCTCAGAAATCAATGCAAAGAAATAGAGGAAAACAACAGAATGGGAAAGACTAGAGATCTCTTCAAGAAAAAAATCGGCTCAATTTCTCCTTTACCATATAACAAAATATTCATAGGTTACAGTGATTAGGACATGAATAAAGGTTGGGAGACCATTATTCTGCTATTGCACCATTACATAGGGTAACTGTAACAATTACTTGTGATCACATAGATATATATGGTGGCTATTATTCAAATTAATATTGAATAATTATTATTATTCAAAAAATTTTAAAAATTAATAGCTCTCCGAGCCTCTCTATGCCCCTTCCCCATTTACCATCAAAGCTCTTCCTCTAATAAATCTCTTGCATCCATTTGGCACCTGCTTCTTAGAAGCCCTGGTTAACCAGCTGCATCAGTTTCAGCAGATCATCCATACTGTCAAGAATCATAATGTTAGAACTGAGAAAGATGTAAGAAATCCTCTACTCCAGCCACTTCATATTACACAACCAAAATGAAGGAAGCCTGCCCAAGTTCTGTGACTGGCAGGAAACATGCATGCGTGCTAAGCAGCTTTAGTTGTGTCCAGCTCTTTGTGACCCTATGGACTGTAGCCCGCCAGGCTCCCTGTCCACGGGATTCTCCAGGCAAGAATACTGGAGTGGATTGCCATGCCCTCCTCCAGGGGATCTTCCTGACCCAAGGATCGAACCCACGTCTCTTAGGTCTCCTGCATAGCAAATGGGCTCTTTACCACTAGCAGCACCTAGGATGCCCAGTGGGCAACACAGCTTGTGCAAAATGCCTGTAGTGCTTTCAGGGTAATTTCATGCCACATAAGGAATCCTAGCGAAGGAGCTAGCTCTTTTCTTGCTTGGAATTAGCGTTCCAACGTGCAATTTCTAGAAGTCAAAAGGAATGTTCTAATAGTAGTGACTCTTAACAGAGTAGAGGAAAGGGGTCACTGATGAAAGATGGTTAGATGGTTATGTCTTCTCAGTAGTAAAAGTTCCCACACAAGTTCCAGTAGGAACTGCAGAAGCAGCATCAGTCATCGTGCTCATCTGTTCACAAGTGTGAGGCTGCTGACGCTATATCCTAAGGTATAATGGAAAATGTTTCCAGGAAACATTTCTAAGGGAAATGTAAGGGGAAATTGTGTCCAAAGTTCTATCTAAAAGTTCAGGTTTCTGGGAACAAGCAGCACTACTTACACTTACAGACCAGGGTCTTGTTCCATCCCCGAGAACACAGACTGTCTAATTTACTTCCCCTAACAAAACTGTTCTTCAACTCCCTAGAAGTTGGTGGTATAAGAAAGTACATACACCATGGTAATAGTATCAAACAACAGTTTTAAGAAGTGATGCTTAAAACAAAGCAAATTAGTGAAAGGGGGATACTACTGTTAAATATGCTAATATTGAATACCGTGTCTATTTTAACCACATATTCAATGTTCTATGTGTCTACAACAGTGCTACTACTAAAAACTCACTATCTTTGCTGTAGTACACTCATTAATTTCACCCAAATAATAGAGTCCTTTCCCTAGTGGCTTCAGACAGTAAAGAACCTGCCTAAAAACGCAGGAGACCCAGGTTTGACCCCTGGGTCAGGAAGATCCCTGGAGATGGGAATGGCTACCAACTCAAGTTTTTTTGCCTAGAGAATCCCATGGACAGGGAGCCTGGCAGACTACAGTCCATGAGGTCACAAAGAGTTAGACATGACTGAGCAACTAACACTTTCACCCAATTAGTTTGAGTCTGGAGGAAATTATAATGGTCACAATGAAACATTCCATGCAACAAGGAATTGGCAAGAGAATGCAGATCCAAGACTGATTCATTCACATTGTGTTTTAATATCAGGCTTTGCATGGTGGAGGGGTAAAGGATAGGAAAATATCAGTGTCTCATTTCTGCCCATGAGGTCAGCCACCATTCGTAGTTTTTGCAAAAAAGTGAATACACAAAAATCAATTCGTGCATCTCTTTCAAATAAGCTGTTTTCATCTTTTTAAGCTAAGATCTGCATTTTTTCTTTGATAAATGTTTTATAAGCCTTCTCTATTTTCTCCCCTGCATAGTAACACTTCTGTTAGAAATGAATATGATTTAGAATTCATGACTGGGTATGACATGTCCTGAAAACTAGTTTCAGTACCTCAGATCATAAACTGTATATGTCTCATGTTCATAGAGCAAAAGCAAAATGTCTTCATCACTTTTTAAAATTACTATGTAAGTAAATTACTCCTTTGACATATGCCTTAAGATTATCTTTTCATTTGTTGGCAAAGATAAAATACCTTAACTTTTCCTTTGCTTTATGAAGATTTAACCCTAATTCATGTACCCCCATCTTTGAATCTAATAAATACATTCCAACCAAGCATGTTCCAAAGTCAGAGTCTCACATATTCCTTTTCTTTCCAGGAATACTGTATATCAACTTTCATTTTTATGATTCTCTTTACCTATCATCACATTCTTACTATCCCTCATATATTCTTTCTTTTTTGCAAGCATTTTCATAATTCCTCATTTTGCCCTAACAACAAGATTAAGGCATATGAGTACCCCTTCTTTCATACTAATATTCTTTAAATAGGTATTCAGTATTTGTTTATATATTTAACACTGCCCAAGAGAAGACAAAGAATGAAGGCAGTACTTCCCAATAGTTTTGCTTTCATTCTGACTAATGAATTAGAGGTAAATTTAATCTTTAACTTCTGGACATAGGGGCATGGACCGAACCTGAACTCAAATAAGCTGATGTTATTCCTAGGACATAGTCTGTGGAAGAAAAAAAAAGTGCTGCAATTGATTAACACTAGTAGTATGTCAACTGTGTAATGACATCACACTGCTTAAATTTGCCCAAGAGATTTTTTGTAGTTGATAACCTCTATTTCTATCTACCTCAAAAAAAGAAAAAAAAAGGATTCACTGCAATTAGTAGAATTTACTCGAGAGGTTTTCAATACATATGGATTATTGTTGCAAAGGGGAAAAACATAAACAGGATAGATGACTTACTTTTTCACTTTTAGTACTCTTCTTTCTAGGATGGTAATGTGTTTTAATATTTTTTTCAATTATTTATTTTTGCTGCTGAGGGTCTTGAGACTTCTTTTGGCATCCTTTTTGATTACATGGAGTACAAAAAAAGCTTTTTAAAAAAAATAAAAGGCCATTGATTTTTTCCAATACAAATTTCATTATAGAGGTGCTATTAATCATAGTAGAAGATACTAACAAAAAAATAGAACAAAAAGAAATGAAAATATATTATGTCCAGGTTAGAGAATCTCTGAGAAAAGACAACTCAAAATCTCCCAATACTACACAGTAAATTACAAAGGTAATAATGTTCTGTCGTGTGAATATCCAGTCCTATATCCAGTCCTATTGTACTTCACATGATTTGTGAGTTGGTAGTGTGTGAAGCTGGCATTGAAAGCAAGATCAGTGAGTAATTTAGATTAAACGTGCTGAATTTACAGAATTTACACTACGTAGATACTAGAAATTGTCAGGTATTCTGTCTCACTAAAAGTTGCTGGGGAAAAAGGCAAGTTCTTCTTAGAACTGCAATTCTCAAGCTATGGTCTAGGAACAAGCACTTTTCTGAACATTTGGCTTGGTAAGATAGAATGAACATACTATGGAGGGAAATATCCCAAGAGGCTATTGCAAGAACATTGATATATTAGGTTATTTTTCTTTTTCAGCGAGTCTTCAGAGCAGGACATTTGGAGAACCACTGACCATAAAAACTGTATTCTAAGATATTAGAAGGAGAATCCCTAGTATCTGCCTCATGTACTATCAATGGTGCTCCCCAAGCCCACAATTTCTGACCTACCTATCACATGGTTTGTGGAAAAAAAAACAAAAAAAGAACAATAAGGTAAATAAAAATGGAAAGTTGTTCAATGTGGTATACAATTTACATTTTCCAATATGACATTCATTCATGGTCATAATTAGGACAGCTACATTATTTACAGTTTTCTAAATCACCTAAAAGGAATAAATAGAGAAGCAAAAAAAGTTACACAAAGTGACTGCAAAAGAGGCACTGAAGGTTACTGCAAAATTTCAACAGAGTAAGAAATACAATTTGTTTCCCATTCTCTTCCTCCTTGGGCTCTATTTGGTGCAAGCCTTGCCTAGTTGGGCTCTAGTCCATGGGGTTGCAAAGGGCTGAACACGACTGAGTGACTAACACTCACTTTTAGTTTTGCCTAGTGAGTAAACCTCAGCAACATATCATTAATCTAATACTCATATCATTGAATATTCTGTTTTAAAACACCACACATACTCCTTTAAACATCCAGCAACACAAGCAACATGATGAGTTAGGATATGGCTAGTCCTAGAAAGAGAAGCTTTGGCTAGACTTTCTTTATTTTCTCACATAAGAAATATGAGTTCACAGAAGGAGCCTGGATGGCCACATTGAGGCAAACTACGCCACTGATCAGCCTCAAGGAGAAAAAAAGAGTTGCCTTGTTTTCAATCCAAACTTTCCAAAGAATAGTATAATAATTGCATGACTTCCTTGATAAATCAAAAGAAGCTCAGATTCAATTCAGGATCAACGTACTACATCCTTAGAGGAAAAAGAGCAGACAGCAGTGATGTTAGCACTAGCTCTGTTAAAGATTTGCGGATTGCTCCAAACAGACTCAGGCTATTCTGACCACTGTAACTGCTTCACCCTGCAACAGATGTGTTCCTTTGGGGGTGGCATCCATTGCCACCCTCTTCCATCCCTATCACAAGAGCTGAAAAGCTCTTTACCCTCTCATCACAGGAGCAGCAAAGCCAAAAACCACACCAGTGGTCCTCAATACCAGTCAACTACAATGTCCTGTATGCAAACAGGTTTTGCCAGTGAGGTGCATTCTTGAGTGATTCAGAAAGCAAGAAGAGAGACAGAGGCCATCTTCTCACTGTGTTGGTATCATCAAGGAAAGTTAATCAGTCATGTTTGCAGCAGCCAAGTGCCTCATCATATTTCTGGTCACCAATTTTGTGGGTGTGAAAGGAAGCTGCTGTAACATAGTGGTTGGTGGTAATAGCTTCATGACCTCTGGAGCTCAGCTCTGAATCTCAGTTTCTGAAGCAGCCCCTCTGACTTCCACTGTCCCAGTCATTTCAGAAAATGTTATAACCACCTGCACCACTCTGTTCCCTGGATTCCTACTGCAAATACCTATAATGGTTACTATTTCCTGCAATGAACTCTGATTGACAGATATCTTCTCCTGCTCTACTTTTTAGTGGGAGATGCTATAAATCAGTGTTACCATTCAATATTCAGGCAATTAATAACCTTGGTCAACTAACACACACTTCTAAATGCTTGCTTACATTAAATACACTCACAGTGATCTGAATTCATAAGTGTTTTTCTTATACTTAAGGGCACATCTTTAAACAAGGAATGGAAGAAGAATGGCAAGAGAAGCTAAAATGAAGCAGAAATTTTAGTCTCATACAAAATCTCAGGGCAGGACTCTGACTGGTTCAACTGGGATCTGGCATCTGATTTGACCCCTGGACCAATTTACTGTGGCTAGAATGAAACTTATACAGCAAAAATACAGCATTTAGAAACCAGCTCTATAGCACTGAGTGGAAGGAAGGGGTGGTACCCTGAGAAGGAAAGATAAGCAGATATTCTAGTAGATTTTTTAGAATATCTAGTAGATATTCTAATAGAATAATTATATTGTATTCAAATTCTAGCTCTCCTAATTACCAGCTATTGGACTAGAGTTTGTTATGTAATATCTCTCACACACAGTTTACTTTTCTATCAAAAGAATTTTAAAACTTACTTGGATAATAGAATTTTGTGAAGCTAACAATAATACAAGCAAAGCAATCAGAATAGCATCCAATATACCATTAGTGTTTAGTAAACCTTCATTTTTCATCTTTATCATTATCCTAATACTTCAGCTAACTGGGGGCATTAACTATCAATTTTCTTGGCAAAAGAAACCAAAATTCACCCTTAATTGCATTTTCTTGATTTCTAGATCCTACACCTGGAAGCCAACTAAGAAAACTGACCACACAAACTTACATCAGGTTATTAGCTCAAAGAAGACATTACCTTTCTAGCTCAACTTAAATGATACAAAAGTAAGACAAAAGAAATTCATGTTTATAGTCACGTCCTCCAAGGAAGAGAACAATGCACATCTATTTCAAGATGTGTGTTCAATTTAATTCAATATATTTTTTAAAATCTGGTTTTCCTGGAAGTAAAGTGAAGTGAAGTGAAATTCACTCAGTCATGTCCTACTCTTTATGACCCCATGGACTACACAGTCCATGAAGTTCTCCAGGCCAGAATATTGGAGTGGGGAGCTGTTCCCCTCTCCAGGGGACCTTCCCAACCAAGGGATAGAACCCAGGTCTCCCAAATATGCAGGCATATTCTTTACCAGCTAAGTCACCAGTGTTTCCTGGAACTTGCTGCAAACCAACATGTGCAACCAGAAATGAGGTTTACTTAGTTGACTTATCAGAAGCCACTCAATAATACTAGACCAAGGGTCAGGAAACTTTGTAAAAAATGAGAGTAAATATTTCAGACATTTGTGAACAATGTCTTTTTTTTAAATACTCAACTCTGCATTGAAACATAAAGCAGCCATACACAATATTTTTAAATGAACATGGCTGTGTTCCAATAAAACTGTGTTTACAAGAACATGCAACAGTCTAGGCAACAGTTTCTGGTCCAAAAGCTATAGATTGCCAATCCCTGGTATATATTTGAAAGTACATGCAGCTTGTGTGTGTGCGTGTGTGTGTGTGTGTGTGTGTGGTCTGCAGTAAAGAGTAATGTTTCAAGTTTCAAGGGAGTCACATTCCTAAAAAATTATTCATGTCATCTAAATATTTATATTTATTCTCAAAAGTCTGCTTATAATATTTCTTAAACTTTAATGTCTTAAGGATCCATAGCAACATAGCATTAATTACTGATATTATAAATTTTTCTAATATAAGCATTTAAAGCAATATATCTTTCTCTAATAAAGCTGTTTTAAAATACAAACAGATAAAAATAAGAGTACATGTGGCATATAAATCTTGAAAACATCTCAAACTTGGTTATTCATACTTCAACTCAGTGCAACTGTGAGAATGTTAGGTAGTTAGAATAGGAAAAAGGAGTCCAGAATGGCAGTGGCTAAAAGACAAGGGAAAAGTCCACAAAAATAGAACAAAGGAAGGTCCGACCAGAGTGAGGACCTCAAGTACAACAAACAGTACTCCTGGCTAGCCTAATTTTACAAGGGCAGGCCTGGGGGAGGAAAAAACATAAAGAGGAGCCAAAGAACTGGAGGGTTTCTCTCTCCCGCGTGCATGCCTTTTGGGTGCCTATGTGTCTTTTGGGTCGGCATGCCCCCACGCCTCGAGGATGTATTTTTCTTTATTTTCTAAATAAAACTAATCTGTCTGAGAGCTGTAACACAGACTATGTGAGAGCTGTGATGTGCTGAGGGCTTTATTGGCCGTCGCTTCAAATTTTTGTCGTCACGAGACAGAACCGAGCAAATTACACTCCCCTGACGAGAGCATCTCCAACATGAAGCTTTCCCCAATCCTACCTTACCTTTCTACATCGTTCTACCCCTTGCTCATGCTTCTCACTCAAGCTTCTATGATTCCATAGGTCTGTCCCTGCAACAAGCTTCCTCTGACCACCTCTACTTCAGTTGTTCCTGCATGAGTAAGTTCAGTTGCTCAGTCGTGTCTGACTCTTTGCAACCCCATGAACCACAGCATGCCAAGCCTCCCTATCCATCACCAACTCCCGGAGTTTACCCAAACCCATGTCCACTGAGTTGGTGATGCCATCCAACCATCTCATCCTCTGTCTTCCCCTTCTCCTCCTGCCCTCATTCTTTCCCAGCATCAGGGTCTTTTCAAATGAGTCAGCTCTCTGCATCAGGTGGCCAAAGTATTGGAGTTTCAGCTTCAACATCAGTCCTTCCAATGAACACCCAGGATTGATCTCCTTTAGGATGGACTGGTTGGATCTCCTTGCAGTCCAAGGGACTCTCAAGAGTCTTCTCCAACAGCACAGTTCAAAAACATCCATTCTTCGGCACTCAGCTTTCTTTATAGCCCAACTCTCACATCTATAAATGATCACTGGAAAAACCATAGCCTTGACTAGACGGACCTTTGTTGGCAGAGTAATGTCTCTGCTTTTTAATATGTTGTCTAGGTTGGTCATAACTTTGATTCCAAGGAGTAAGCGTCTTTTAATTTCATGGCTGCAATCACCATCTGCAGTGATTTTGGAGCCCAAAAAAATAAAGTCAGCCACTGTTTCCACTGTTTCCCCATCTATTTGCCATGAAGTGATGGGACTGGATGCCATTTGTTTTCTGAATGTTGAGCTTTAAACCAACTTTTTCACTCTCCTCTTTCACTTTCATCAAGAGGCTCTTTAGTTCAAATGCATCTTTCTGTAACATTGTGTTATATATACCACTTTCCCACTCAAAATCCCTCCAGTGCTTTCTATTATCTAAAAATGAAACTTTATCTTGTCATTTAAAACAGTCTATAATCTGGTTCCCACTGATTTTATCATTTTTATATCTCTCTTATCTTCTCTCTATATATATCATTGCATAAAGTGACAGATTCATTCTAAGAAGACGTCTTTCTGTACTCACATCCGTATCTTTTCCTCACTAGAGTAGCCCTTCCTTCCCCAATTTCTTTACTAATTTAAATTCTTCATGTTCTAGATCCAGAGAACAAAAAAGAAGTTAACTTCTAAATAAAAAATTCTTTGATCCCCCTAGTCTCCATTAATTATTTCTCCTGCGACTCTGAAAATAAAATGACTGTTTATATCACTCCTAAGTCCTTGTCACATACTGTTTACTCATGTAATTTTTACTGTTGTTGCTGCTGCTTCTGCTTCTGCTATCATTTTATAGGAGCAGCAGACAGACTGTACGTTTCTTGAAAGTAGGACTGAATCTAAGACCTCTTTGAACTGCTTAGCTGATCTTTCAGTGTACTTTGTATATACAATGACTGTAAAGTTCATTAAGGCTAAGACATCTATGCAGCCCTATTTGTAGGAAGGGCCTTTCAGCAATTTGCAGCCCTTTTAACAGAAAACAGTTTGAAATGATCCTATGAAAAAAAAGAAGGACAGTCTGTCCCCAAGACAGACCTCCAGGGAATGATTACTCAGGATGTGTGAATCTCTGGGCTTTTGTTTCCCTTTTACCTAGAGCCCTCTACAGAAACCATTTCCATAATACCTATCAAAAGTGTAGGTAAGAAATTTTTTAAAGTACAGATCATTCAGAACCGTTCCTTTTTAGAAGCTTTAGAGCAGGAAAATGTTTGATGGGGAAGAAACTGCAATAAATGCTTTAAAGAATTCTAACATTTTGTGAATGCAATTGCCTGTGTTTCTGCTGTCTCTCATAACCATAGGTGGGTAATTGAGAGTTAGCATTGCTTCTGTCAGGTGCTATGGAAGCAGTTAGTTTCAGGGTAGAAAGATCCAAAGATATTTTGCACCATTTTAAATAATAATGCCTTATGTATGTGGTATCGTTATAAACATTACAAACTTTTGATATTTTAAAAAGATTGCCTTTCATTTAGAAAGGGATTCTTTATTACATAGAATTTTTTAAGTAGTTATATTATTCTCCAGTCTAAAAACATAACTACTTTTCAGCTTTAATTACTCAACATAAGTGCCAGCTCTATTACTCTCTACAATAGAATGATGGTTTCAAAGTTATCCTCCTCAAGTATTTAACAGTTTATATTTTAGAGTACAGATGGGAAAAGAAAAGTAAAATGGGGGAAAGAATGAGACTATAACCAGTTTTCTCAGTAAACATTCTTTCCTAAAACATAACTATCTGTAAGACCAGGATCTACTTAGCTTATACATCAATTTATGATACCTGTTGTTAAAATGTGAAAATACAAAACAAACAAATAAATAACAGAGGTTTAAGTAAATGGCACATTTCAGAAAGGCTTCATAGCCTCCAGGGAAAGATCTACCATAAAACAATTATCTTTGATACTATTGTATGCCCTGTTCCCAGCTTTGGTTATAATTCACTATGGAGGTCAACTCAGCACCCTGGGAAGAAAACTACGGCCTATCAGGAAAAAAAAAAAAAACCACAAAGGAGACTGTGGAATGTTCTTTTTTATTTGAAAGTAAAAAACAGCCTCTCTACTGCACATACACAGAAATTAATAATAACCACATGAATATGAAGTATTTAGTTATTTTTTTCCTACATCAGAAGACTGCCATTTACTCTGTCAACTGATAACAATTCCTCTCCTTCCAAAGTCATATTTTTGTTTCAATTTAGATATTATTTTCACCTGTATGGTTTCATCTCTATAGAATTTCTGCAGGTTTGTTGTCTACCTGTCAGGTTACTTCTCACATTATCGTTTTAGTTTGCATCTAAAATTTTGTATATGCATCCAAAGAAGAGTCAAGACATTTTGAAGTTAATTGCACTCAATTATCAAATGTTCCTTGGATCTAAAGACATACTAATATGCATCACAATTTGTTTCTGCCAAAACACATTTTCTCCTCTCATCTGTACAATGCTGCTTTTTATAATTGTATGTGAAGCCTTATTAATGGTATCTCTTAGGGGAAATATGCCCAGATTCCTTTTTAAAATCTCAGTAATCTAAATATGTTCAAAGTTGTGCCACAGATTAATGAACTAGAGTTAGAAAACAACACAACAAAAGTTTTGGGATGTGATAGCTTAAGCTTTATAGTTTTATAAAGACTATAAATAGCAATAGCTTTATAGTCTTAGTCAACTCATCAAATATAATGGTGTAAAATAAATATTATAGCATAACCAATTGTTTTCTCCTCTTACTACTTAATTATAATTGTTCTGGAAAAGTTCTGTGTTGCCATTGCTTTTAATATAATCAAATATGCAAAGTCAAAAACTAGGATATATTTTTCTCACTAGGAGGAATTTCAAATTTGGCAGTAGAGTCGTGTGTGAACAAAGCCAAAGAAAATGCCAAGAGTAAAATATGAGTCTGTCTGTCTCTAAAGAGGAACAAAATTAGCTCAAGGGGAAAGGGAGGTAGAGAAATATCACATACTTAGAGATGTAAACCAGTGTTTGAAAATCTAGATATTGTCTGTCAGTAGCCAAAATATACACATAAAATTGTTTCTGAAGTATCACAAATAGTTTCTTGTCTTCCCAGATTTTTGTCACTTTCCTACTGCTTTTTTAGAATAACTGAAAGATCTGACTTTAATCTACACGTGCTTCAAATGATCTTAGCCATATTATAGTGAAAATCCACAATAAAAATGTAATGAGTGGGTGCTTCCTAATTTAAATGAAGGACCAGATCAGAAAACAAAAGACATACTAAACAAAAAGAAAGATGTCGAACTGAAGCCAAATCTCATAATAATATTTCACATTTAAAATTTTCAGAGGGAAAGCTACCTTAATCGCTAAAAGTCTACAGTCTGACCATGCTTCAGTTTTTAACTATACATTTCTATCTTAGTAAACCAAGCATTGCAGAATCTCCCATCCTCTTCCCATGCCCAACAACCATAATGTATATGCAATATCATTATATTAGTCCTGTTCAAGTTTAGATAATCTTAGACCTTCACAAGTTTCTCTACTTTTAGACTTTATTTTCTCTTAGACTTTCATACCATTTAAATATTGCTTTTTAAAATTCCTTTATTGTTTATTCCCTGTATATCATTTCATATAGTCTTTACAACTAAAATAGTCATCTGATTCCCTTTTATTGAATATTCTAAATAAACTTTTTACTTAACATTTTATAGAAATATCTTTATTTTTTTTCATTTATTTTTATTAGTTGGAGGCTAATTACTTTACAATATTATAGTGGTTTTTGTCATACATTGACATGAATTAGCCATGGATTTACATGTATTCCCTATCCTGATTCCCCCTCCCACCTCCCTCTCTACCCGATCCCTCTGGGTCTTCCCAGTGCACCAGGCCCGAGCACTTGTCTCATGCATCTAGAAATATCTTTAAAAACATGAGCTCTATGGATGCTTCTCTGGGTTGTAACATGCCTGACTCTGTGACATTAAGCTTCTTAAATTTTGGGGGCCATGATTTGTTCTAAAACTACATAATATTTATATCTGTCTCATTAAAATATTTTGAAAATCAAATGAGTTAATATATGTAGAACTCATGTTAGTACATGCAAAAAATACATGTAAAACTGACAGAGATTATGAACTTAGTAAATTTTATAGCTATAAAAGCCGACTTTTCTTAACAGAATAGGAAATATAATTTTTTAATTAAAAAATTGTTTTAAAAGTGTACCACCATCACATATATATGACAATATATATTGAGCCAAAGAGAATTAAAAAATAAGTCTAAGAGAAACTGAACAATTTTTACATGGCTCATTCTGTCCCACCAAACTCAGATTTGTGGCTCAGTTGCAACTCAGGTCCTCTTGCTTTCCACTTCTACTGTTTAGAAGCAGATAGTACAGAGGCTACATCCTGGAATAAACTGAATTTATTCCTGGATCCCTGAATCACCAGGAGAGGAAAGTTGTCCAGCAAGTAGGAACATATATTGGACTGTTCAATAAGCCAGAAAACATCTATTGTGAGCCTCCTGATGAAATCAGAGAGATTCTTTTTCACAAAAGTAATTGATAGCTTAATTAAAACAACCCATTTTTCTTATTTCTTTTCATTTGCTATGATGACAACTTGTGTTGATATTGTTGTTTAGTCATTCAAACATGTCCGACTCTTTGTAACCCTATGGACTGCAGCATGCCAGGGTTCCCTGTCCTTTACCGTCTCCCAGAGGGTGCTCAAACTCATGTCCAGTGAGTCAGTGATGTCATCCAACTATCTCATCCTCTGCCCTCCCCTTCTCCTCTGGCCTTCAAGCTTTCCCAGCATCAGGGTCTTTTCTAATGAGTCAGTTCTTCACAGCAGGTGGCCAAAATATTGGAGCTTCAGTTTCAGCATCACACCTTCCAATGAAGATATCCTTTCGGATTGACTGGTTTGATCTCCTTGCAATCCAAAGGACTCTCAAGACTCTTCTCCAATACCACAGTTTCAAAGCATCAGTTCTTCAGCACTCAGCCTTCTTTATGGTCCAACTCTCACATCCATACATGACTACTGGAAAAATCATAGCTTTGATTACGTGGACCTTTGTCAGCAAAGCAATGTCTCTGCTTTTGAATACACTAAGTTTGTCATAGATTTTCTTCCAAGGAACAAGTATCTTTTAATTTCATGGCTGTAGTCACCATCTGCACTGACTTTGGAGACCAAGAAAAGAAAGACTGTGACTGTTTCCATAGTTTCCCCATCTATTTGCCATGAAGTGATGGGACAGAAGCCATGATCTTCATTTTTTGAATGTTGAGTTTTAAGCCAGCTTTTTCACTCTCCTCTTTCACCTTTATCAAGAGGCTCTTGAGTTCCTCTTCACCTTTTGCCATAAGGGTGCTGTCATCTGCATATCTGAGGTGATTGATATTTCTCCCAGCAATCTTGATTCCAGCTTGTGATTCATCCAGTCCAGCATTTTGCATGATGTACTCTGCATATAAGTTAAATAAGCAGGGTCAGTATGCAGCCTTGATGCACCCCTTTCCCAATTTGGAACTAGTCCATTTTTCCATTTTTGGTTCTAACTGTTGCTTCTTGACCTACATAGAGGTTTTACAGGAGGCAGGTAAGATGGTCTGGTATTCCCATGTAAATTTTCCAGTTTGTTGTGATCCACACAGTCTAAGGCTTTAGCATAGTCAATGAAGAAGAGATAGATGCTTTTCTGGAATTCTCTTGCTTTTTCCTAGGATCCAGTGAATGTTGGCAATTTGATCTCTGGTTCCTCCACCTTTTCTACAACCAGCTTAAACATCTGGAAGTTCTCAGTTCACATACTGCTGAAGCCTGTACATGTACTGTTAAAGTCTGTGTTGGTATAAGGAAGCTTAATCACACTACTCTGAGGCTGATGCTTGTATTTTCCATCTACTGCCAGAAGTAACTGAGGAAAAAAAGAGGGTTGGAAAAGTGTACCTGGGACCAGTACTAATTTTCTGATCATTTCATGAGCTGAAAATTCTTTCTAAGAAATCTTTTCTGGTTACTTCATTTAAACCTTTAAAAAGAACTGCATTAAAAAGTTATGAGAATAAAAGTTATTAAAAGAAGATATATGGTGCTATTCATTATAACCTAAAACCATTCTGAATTCCTGATTTTTTTTCTCCTTACTTTTAAGGCTCTTTCTACATCCTAACATCCCTCAAACATATGTGAAATAAAGAAATTCAAGGATTTCTCATGAAGGACATTTTAGTCCCCCTAAACAGCAACCCACTCCAGTATTCTTGCCTGGAGAATCCCAGGGACAGGGGAGCCTGGTGGACTGTCATCTACAGGGTCGCACAGGGTCGGACACAACTGAAGCGACTTAGCAGCAGTAGCAGCAAAGTTCCAATCAATTTAATCCTTTATGAAGTTCCTGCATTCACTCTCCAAGAAACATACATATGTTTGAGAACCTTTTTAAAATCAATTTTTCAAAGTCACTCCAAGTCTTTCAGGTAAATATATAGTTTTTTTGATATTTTTGAAGGCACAAGGCATAATATGTACCTGACTCTTCACTTGGAGTTTGTCTAGGTACATATACTGCTTTCAATAAATGATGCTTTCTTACCCAGCATACTACAACTGTATTATCTAGCAAGCTTGCTACACACACACACACACACACACACACACAGAGCAATGAGACTATAGCTGTTACCTAATTGGCCTCATCATCTGGTCCTTCCTGGATATAATAGAAGTACCATTCAATAGGCTGGTAATAGACCAAACCAAATATCTGTTACTTTAAAGAAGGATTTCTCAACTCCAGCACTATTGACATTTTGGGCCAGATAATTCTGCGTTGGGACGGTGGGGGTGGGTGTATCCTTACACTGCATAATGTTTTCAGCATCCTCTAGCCACTGGATGCCAGTCACACCCCTCCCTCTCCTCCCACCACAGTGAAACAACCAAAAATGTGTCTAAACATTACTAAGTGTCCACTGAGGACAAAAACTGCTCCCTGGTTGAAAGCCACTGCATAAGCAAAAAGTTTTTATTCCTCTTAGAATATAGAACATAGTAAGAGTGTACTGAGCTCACAGAGCAAGCATCCTTTATGAAGCTAACTAACTCTGCATTTCAGTGGCTTAAACTTCTGCTGGAGCAATGGTGCTAGACAGTAGTCTATAGCTTTAACTCTATGGTTTTAGTAATTCCTTCCCAACTACAAATTCCCCATTTGAAAATTCTATTACATGAAATTTTAATTCTATTTAACTCTTCAGCAACTGGGGAAAAAAAATTGGATTCCCCTAATCAGAGCAGCAAATTTCTCTTGTTGAGAATAATAAGAAAAAGAGGGAACTGGAGCTTAAAACAAGGAGAGGCTAAGGAAAAGGAAAAACTTGGCTGATTCCCTTCACTGTTCATCTGAAACTATCACAATATTTTTCACTGGCTATCCTCCAATAGAAAATTAAAAGTTTAAATTGAAAAAAGGAAAAGGAAAAACAAATAGATTTTGCAGCCATGGCTTCATCTTCCTGTAGGAAGATCTTGGCCTTAATTATGTATGCTTTTGTCCCTGTCAGGAGGAAGATATATTATTTAGTCAAAATATTTATTGTGTGCTGATCAAGGGCTAGGCACTATTCTAGAGTCTTTCTACAAACAGAATAAGATTGTTTGCTACAAGTATAAAATTGACAGTCAATGGTCAGATACAGGGACCAACTATGGAAACCACTGTTCTTTTTCTCTCTGGCAAACTCTTTGTCAAGATAAAGTAGCAAATCTGTGTCCCTCTTGAGTCAAATTCCACCACAAAAACTATATCCTTATAATTAGGATATCTTTCCAAAATCACCATTTAATGATTCAATGATTGGTTATTTACTAATTGTTAGGCATCTAGGAAGATGTGTGAAAGGTACACTGCATGGATTTGTTAGGGAACTGTTGACTGAAACCACCTGCTTTGGCCAGGCTGGATTGCTTGAGTTGTCTCACAATAGGAGGTCCCAATAAGGAACATGTTGTTGCCACCGAAAACTAACCAGGAGAATTTGGGAGAAGACAACCAACCTCCCCTTGTCCTTCTTGCTGGAATCCTTCTTGGCTGAGAGATGCACATGCCACCAGGAAGGACCCTGAATCAGACTATGGGCCAAGCAAGACGATTGGCCAGAGACAACCCAGAAATCAACCCATTACCATAAAACCTGAGATCACAAGCCACGTGGCCCAGCAGTTCTCCTGTGTTCCGTTACCCTACTGTTCTCCGCCCTGGTGCCCTTTCTCAATAAAGTCTCTTGCTTTATGTGTCTCCACAGAAAACCCATTTTTAAGTGCTAGACAAGAGCCCACTCTCGGGCTCTGGAAGGGGTCCCCCTCCCTGCAACAGCTTCACTCATCAGGAAACTCGCACACTTTTGAAGGAGGTTTGATTTACAGCCTACATTCCAGTCATACTAAACTACTTATAGCTCCTTGACCTGCCCTTCTATTTCATATCTATGTGGTTTTGCACATAGATTAATCAGTTTATGATAGAATTATGTTTTCCCCTTCTCTGCCTGTTCTATCCATCCTTCAAAATGTGACTTAAGAGCTGCCCTCTGTAAAATCCTTCAGGATCCTTTCCAAAAATGGGATTAATCAGATCTCCCTTTGTTCCACTTTCATACATATATATGTGTTTGCTCAATTATCACAATATATTACAGTCACTTGCTGCATGCTTCTCTCTCCTCCAAAACTATGAGTTCCTTGAAGACTAAACACTATTTTTCAATGTTGCTTCTCCATAATATAGTTAAAGCTAAAAAATGTTGGCTGAATGACAAACTGAATACATAAAATTGTGGTAAAGATTGTTACAATATGACAAAATGCTTAACTAATATAATCTGGATACGTTTAAATCTATAAGCCACCTGAAATCACCCTTCCCTCTAATGTCGAGGAAAAAAAAAGAACTCAAGCCCTTATCTCACATGCTTTCGAAATTTTCAAGGATTTTCAGGAAATTTTATACTCACTGGACACTTCTGAGGGAATTCTTGATCCTTCTCACTGCTTCACCTTCTATAGATGCTTTGCTTTTCATACATGCTTACCCTAAGTGTAGACACCATCCCTTCTCCACTATCCTTTAAACCTCACTAACAAAAATCTATAAGAAGCTTTTACTGAATATTGGTGATAATAGACATAAGTATAGCATAACACAGAACATGAAACTTCCTAATATTTAAAATTAAATATTCATGTTCTACCTATTATTTTATCATGCAAGCCAATTAGCTGTTTCTCACTTCACTTCCATCCAAAACTAGGGTTTGGGTGTACCTTTGCATAACATAAGAGACTCATAAAATTATACTGCTAATTATTCCTCTCTTATGGAATGAATTGCCCCCCCGCCCCCGCCCTGCTAAAATCACATACTAAAGCGCTCACTTAGTGATAGGACCTTACAGAGCTAATAAGGTTAAATGAGGCCATAAGGGTGGGATGCTAAACTTATAGGACTAGTGTCCTTATAAGAGGATGAGACATCATGGCATGTCTTTCTTTCCCCCTCCTCTTCTCTCCCTCTCTCTCTTCCCTTCCCTCCCGCCCACTCTCTTGCTCTGTTTCTCTCTGTGTCTCTCTTTCAGCATGCACAGAGAAATGGCCATGTGAGGACGCTGACAAGGCACCCTCACCAGAAACAAACCCTACAGATCAAGACAACGTGTTATGGAAGCCCTAGGTGTCTCAGACACCTTCCCTCCCACCTAACAATGAAAGAAAAGAGAGAGGAGATAAAGAAAGAGACTACTGAAATTATAAATTTTGCTTTAACACAGCAGAGATCAAATTCATATCTAGGAGTAGAACTATATAGGGATATATGCCAAGTTTATAGGCTTCAAGGTCAATATATAAAAATCAATTGTATTTCTATATATTAGCAATGGACAATGAGAAAGTGAATTTTGCACAGATAGTATAATTTACAATAGCACCAAAAGAATGAAGTACTTATGTAAATCCAACAAAATACAATAAAATCTGTATACTAAACACTAAAATGCACTAAGAAAAGTCAAAGAAGACCTAAATAAATGCAGATATACTGTGCTAATAGATTAAAAGACTAAATATTGTTAAAATGTCAACTCTCCCTAAAAGGAACTATAGATGAACACAATCCCAATTAAAATCCCATCATAATAGTTTATAGAAATCCACAAGATGACTGCAAATTTTGTGTGGAAACACCAAATCAATTTTGAAAAAGACTTACTTGTTAGCCACAGTAATCAAGACAATATGGTATTGGCTTCAGAGCAGAAATTCAGATCCATGGAACAGAAGAGAGAATCTATAAAAAGGCTTAAACAGGTATGACAGATTAGTCTTTTATTGACGTATAGTTAACACTTTGGTCACCGGATGCGAAGAGCTGACTCATTTGAAAAGACCCTGATGCTGGGAAAGATTGATGGCAGGAGGAGAAGGGGACGACAGAGGATGAGATGGTTGGATGGCATCACCAACTCAATGGACATGGGTTTGGGTGGACTCCAGGAGTTGGTGATGGACAGGGAGGTCTGGCGTGCTGCGGTTCATGGGGTCGCAAAGAGTCGGACATGACTGAGCGACTTAACTGAACTGAATAGTTAATATACAATGCTGTATTAGTTCCAGGTGTATGGAAAATGAGTCATATAGACATGGATTTTTTCAGATTTATTTCCATTATTATAGATTATTTTGAGATATTGAATATAGTTCCCTGTGCTATACAATATATTGTTGTTTATAGTAATGTGTGTTTGTTAATCTCAGTCTTCTAATTTGTTCCCCTTCCTCTCCCAGAATCCCCTTGGTAACCATAAATTTGTTTTTTATGTCTGTGAGTTTGTTTCTGTTTTATAAATAAGTTCATTTGTATCATTTTTTTAGATTCCACATACAAATGAATATCATATTTGTCTTTCTCCGACTTACTTCACTTAATGAAAGAATTTGCCACAAATGACATTATTTTATTCTTTCTATGGCTGAGTAATATTCCATTGTGTGTGTGTGTGTGTGTGTGTGTGTGTGTGTGTGTGTATATATATATGTATGTATGTATGTATGTATGTATGTATAATATATATACACCAAACCTTCTCTATCCATTCATCTGTTGATGGACATTAGGTTGCTTCCATGCCCTGGCTATATAAGTGATTGTTTTAAGTTGCTGATTTCTTAATTTCAAATGTATTTTAAATACCCTGCAATTGTGCCCTCATCCCTTCATGATTACTGTTTTTTTATATCATATTTTATATCTAATTGTTTTGCATATTCTTTAACTGCTTATTGTGGATACAGATAATTTTAATATTTTTGTCTTTCAAACTCCCTACTAGTTTGTGTGGGGATGAGTTCTTTACTGTATGTGTGCCTTTACCAGTAAGCGTTGCCATTTTGTAACTGTCCTGTTTCTAGTTGTATCCTTTTCTTTTCCCCCAGAGAAGTTTCTTTAGCATTTGTTATAAACCTGGTTTAGTGGTACTGAATTATTTTAGCTTTTGCTTGTCTGTGAAGCTTTGATTTCTCCATCAAATATGAACAGGAGCCATGCTGCATAGAGTATTCTTGGTTATAGATTTTTCCCTTTCATCACTTTAAATATATCATGCCACTCCCTTCTGGCCTGCAGAGTTTCTGCTGAAAAAGCAGTTGATAGCCTCATGGGAGCTCCCTTGTATGTTATTTGTTGCTTTTAATATTCTCTCTTGATCTTTATTTTTTGTCTTTTTAATTACCATGTAGCTTGGTTGTTCCTCTTTGGGTTAATTTTGTACGGAACTCTTTGAGCTTCTTGGACTTGAGTGACTGTTTCCTTTCTCAAATTAGAGAATTTTTCAGCTATTATCTTTTCAAATACTTTCTCAGGCCCTTTCTCTCTCCCTTCTGGAACCCATATAATATGAAAACTAGTATGCTTATCCCATAGTATTGTCCCATAGGTCTCTTAAACCATCCTCATCCC
This sequence comes from Dama dama, assembly GCF_033118175.1. NCBI lineage: Eukaryota > Metazoa > Chordata > Mammalia > Artiodactyla > Cervidae > Dama > Dama dama. The sequence goes on from NC_083695.1 coordinate 27,155,937, forward strand.
TTTTCATTCTTTTTTCTGTTCTGTAATAGTGATTTCCACCACTATGTCTTTCAGTTCACTTCCAGTTCTGTCTCTGTTATTGATTCCTTCTAGTGTATTTTTCATTTCAGTTATTGTATTCTTCAACTCCATTTAATTGTTCTTTACATTTTCCAACTCTATGCTAAAAACTTAAAACTTCTCACTCTGTGCAGCCATTCTTTTCCCGAGTTTTTGGATCATCTTTACAATCATTACTTTGAACTCTTTCAGCTAGATTTCCTACTCCCATGTCACTTAGCTCTTCTTCTGGGATTTTATCTTGTTCCTTCACATGGAATATATTCCTCTGCTGGTTCATCATGTCTAAATTGCTATTTGTATTTTTATGTGTGTGGTGGTTAGTTATGTGTCTTGACCTGGAGAAGTGACCTCTGTAGCAGACATCCTATGCTTCCTAGCAATGCAGTTTCCCTTCATCAGCCAAGGGCCAGAGGAGAGCTGGTTCCTATGGTAGAATCTGGCTAGTATTTGCCAGCTGGTTCCACAGGCTACAGGATCGTAGTTTATTGCTTCTGGTGTCTGCTCCCTGGTGAGTGAGGCTGGTCTAGGGGCTTGTGCAGGCTTATTGGTAGGAGGAGCCGGTGCTTGCTCACTGGTGGGTGGAGCTGGGTCTTGGCTGTCTGATAGGCACGTCCATGTCTAGGGCCTGTCTAGACGTGGCTGTGGGCACAAGAGGTCTTTAGGCAACCTGTCTGCTAATAGGTGAGACTTGCCCCTGCCCAGTTATTTGTTTAGCCTGACACATCGCAGTGCTGGAGCTTACATGTTGCTGTGGGTGGTCAGGTCTTGGGGCTAACGACCCAAGATATCAGCCATCATGAGGGTTCACACAGATGAATCCTCCCTGACATGTCTGCCACCAGTGTCTCTGTCCCCAGGGTGAGCCACTCCCCACCTCCCCAGGAGACGCGCTAGGATCAACAGGTAGGTCTGGCCCAGGCTCCTATGAAATTATTGCTTTTGGCCTTAGGCCTCATGCACATGAGATCTTGTGTGCGGCCCTTAAGACTGATATCTCAAAAAAAAAAAAAAAGAAGACTGATGTCTCTATTTCTCCCAGTCCTGTGGGCTCCTGCAATCAAGCCCTACTAGCCTTCAAAGCCAATTATTCTGGGGGCAGCTCCTCTTTTTGATGCCAGACCACCCAGGCTGGGGAGACTGATGTGGGACTCAGAATTCTCGCTCCTGTGGGAGAATCTCTGCAACATTCTGGGGGTATGGGATTTGATTATATCACAAGTCCATCCCCCCTACCCCCTCTCACTGTGGTTCCTTCTTTAGGTCTATAGTTGTAGCAGATACATTATGGTAGGTTTCAGTCTTTTTCATCAATGGTTATTCGGCAGTTAGATGTGATTTTGGTATACTCATGAGAGGAGGTGAGTTCAGGGCATTTTTACCATGCCATCTTGGCTGCTCTCAACAGATTAATTCTTTTCAAAGGCACAAAGGTAATTCAGTGAAGAAAACAAAGTCTTTTCAAGAGGTGCTGGAACAATTGTACATTATATACCAAAACATAATGAACCTCAACATACATCATATACAAAAGTAATTTGAAATGGGTCATAAATCTAAAGTCTTAGTACAGTTAAAACTCAAACAATGCAAATAAGAGTAATTAGGTAAAACTTTTTAAAGAAAACATAAGAGAAAATCTCCGTGCCCTTGGATGAGGCAGTGACTTCTTCAATATGACACAAAAGTACAATCCACAAAAGAAAATTTGATAAATTGGACTTAATCAAAATTAGAACTTCTAGTCTTCAAAAGACATGTTAAGACAGTAAAAAGACATGCATAAAAAATATTTGCAAAGCACATACCTGATGAAGGATTTATATCTAGAATATAAAACAAATTCTCAAATAATAAGAAAGCAAACAACCTTCCTGTTATGGGCTGAATTGTGTTTCCTCAAAATTCATCTGCTAAAGCTCTAACCCCCAGTTCCTCAAATTGTGGCTATTATTTAGAGATAGAGCCTCTAAAAGGGTGATGAAGGTAAAATGAGACCATTAAAGTGGACCCTATTTCATTCTTAGCAGTGTCCTTGTAAGAAAGGAAAATTTGGACATCAAGGGTAACTAGGAGTATGCACACACAGAACAGACTGAAAGACCATATGAGGACACAGAAAGGAAGCAGTCATCTCCAACTCAGAAAGAGAAGCCTCAGAAGAAATCAAGCCTGCGCTGACTTCTTGATCTTGTACTCCTAGCTTCCAGAACACTGATATAATAAATTTCTGTTGTTTAAGCCACCCAGTTTGGGGATATTTTGCTGTGGCAACCTAGCAATTTTGTACAATTCCATGAAAAAAAAAAAAAAAGGTAAGAGATTTTAACAGTCACTTCACCAATAAAAGATACATGGATGGCAAAGAAGCACATGAAAAGATGTCAATATAATTAGCCATTAGAGAAAATACAAATTAAAACCACAACAAGGTACATTAAATTCCTATTAGAATAGCTAAAACTGAAAACGTTTTTTTAAACTCCTGCTACAGAATGACAGAATGCTCATAAGAATACAAAGAAACTGAAGCTCTTATCAGTTGCTGCTAGAAATGCAAAGAGTTACAGCCACTTCGGAAACCAGTTTGGCAGTTTCTTACTAAGTTAGCCATATGCTATCATCTAACCCATCAATCCTACTCCTGAATCTTTACCTAAGCAAAACAAAAATTTATAGTCACAAAAACTTTCACACAAATATTTTTAGCAGCTTTTCTCATCATAGCCAAAAGTGGGAAATAACTCAAATATCCTCCAACTGGTGAATGGATAAACAAACTCTGATACAAAAATAAACTATTGATACATACAATTGGGCACATCCCAAATGTGTCGGCTAAGTGAAAGAAATCACAGTCAAATAGCTACATATTGTATGATCCCATTTATGTGAAATTCTAAAAAAGGGCAATACTACAGAGACAACAAAGCAATGCTTGCCAGGGACCAAGGGTCAGGAAAGTGATTAGCTGCAAGGAGCATGGGGGACTGTGGGGGATGGTAGAACTATTCTACATTTTTATTGTGGTGGTAGATATACAATTGCATGCATTTTCAAAGTTGATAGAACTATACACTCTAAAGAGTGAACTTGCTGCATGCAAATTATAGCAACAAACTTGACTTAAAAAAAATTCCTGGCTAAGGCAGACTTCCTCCCTCAAAATCCACAGCATACCTAGAAAGAAAGTAGCAAAGGTGGTGAATTTAAAATAGTTACAATATGGCTATATCCCTGCATTATTTTAGTGATGAAAAATAAGTTGGAAACAGTCAGGAATATACAGAGGAATGTGTCTGCATGCTAGGTCAATTCAGTCGTGTCCAACTCAGTGTGATTCCATAGACTGCAGCCCGCCAGGCTCCTATATCCATGAGATTCTCCAGGCAAGAATACTAACTAGTGTGGGTTGCCATGCCCTCCTCCAGGGGATCTCCCTAACCCAGGGATCAAACCGGAGTCTCTAATGTACCCTGCACTGGCAGCTACGTGGGTTCTTTACTGCTAATGCCACCTGGGAAACCCATATAGAGGGAGACATCACTTTTAATATTCTCGTCAAAAGTAACAAAAAATTTTAAGTAACCCCCAATGTTGGGAACATTTATCTGAAACCCTTAGTTTCAAAGATTTCTGTAGTTTGTTATGGGTTTAATACAGTGAAATTTCAATAAATACAAATAAAGGTAATAGGCAAAGGAGATCTAGCTTTTATCAGGTTTCAGTCAGTAATTTGAATTCTGTTTGACTGAAGGTGAGAAATCACTGTGCTTTCTTTAGCAAGGGGGACTAGGACGAAAGGATGAAAATTGTGTTAGGAAAATTATTCTAGCAACCATGGACGGAATGAGTTTGAAGGAAAAACCTGAAACAAAGAAACAAAAGAAGAGCCTTGGGCTAGGGTACTGATAACACTGACCATAGGATTGTATTCAATACATCCAAAATGTATATATTTCCCATGTTTTTCAAAATACTGAGAAACAATGTCAGATTTGTTATATGAAGGTTATTTGAAGTTGAGACTCAGATGGCAACTTGGCCTACAAAATTAAAACTCTCAAGTGACTGTATTAACTCACGTAAGGTCATGGCAAGAGCACCCAAGTCAAGTACAGGGGAAGCTAGATCTGGTTAAGGTAGAAATTAATCCTGATTTAATTTTCTTCTCATTGACTTTTTATTTTCTCCTAGTTATCACTGTTAATATCCCCTTGGACAGTAATATGAGGCTTCACCGCAGCATTTCCAACCAGAGGCTGAAGCTAAAGGCAGACCCAGACAAGCCCAGTCTACAGAAAAGGCCCAGCTTTCATCTGAATCTACTTAGTACAAACTTTCTTTCAAATAAAGCAACTAAAGGTCTCTCCCTTTTAAAGCCACCTGTCATCATTTGATAATAAACACTTCTCTGTTGGTTTTCTTTTGTTTCACACCAAGATTAGTATTTTCCCATACAGGGATATCAATGATGTCATACCTTCTGTATTTTAAAAGTTCCAAATTAGAAGCCTGATACCTAACAAATCTCCTAAAAAGCAACTTAAACCAAAGGAAATTTTAAAAGGCAACATCAGTGTGACAACGTAAGCTGTGAAGTCAAAGGTGTCAACTTACGTGGCACCTACATAACTGAACGGGCTATCAGAAGCAGTCTACTCCAAATTCACTCACTTTTTCTATTTCCAGGACTGCCCAAGCCCTGGGAACAAGGGTCTCCTTTAACCAGAAATACACATGGGCTCTCTAGATAAAGCTGAAGTTTGCCTCCATAAGCAGAGTCTTTTTTCAGATGTCTCCTCATATCTGAGGGATGTCACACTGCTTGTCTGGACTCTAATCTTCACTCCCTTCCTTTACAACATGGTTCATGAGCCCTCATCCTTCCCTGAGCCCTAATTCCAGTGGACCTTCTGATTCCTGGTAGTCAAATACTTAACAACTACTCTTGCTTTGCTGCTGCTGCTGCTGCTGCTAAGTGACTTCAGTCGTGTCCGACTCTGTGCGACCCCATAGACGGCAGCCCACCAGGCTCCCCCATCCCTGGGATTCCTGAATTCTTGCTTGATTTCTTATCTGTGACTTATTTTAACAGCTAGTATTCATATATATTTTGTTTCCACTTCCTTCACATATTTTGTAGGTCCTTGTATGCCCCAAGTTTAATTTCCATCAGCTTCAGTTTTCTCATTTGTAAGGTGAGGAAAATAATAATATTAATGTAGTTAGCACAAGGATTAAATGAAGTAATAAATAAAGTGATTTGCACAACTTGAGATAGTGAAAGCGGCTAGATAATTGCTAACTGCATCCAAGCATATTATACCTGGATAACAGGACTTTATCTTCTGATTTTATTCTATATTCATTGTTGTTGTTGCTGATGTTGTTCAGTCACTCCATACATGTCCAACTCTTTACGACCCCATGGACTACAGCAATCCAGGCTTCCCTGTCCTTCACCATCTCCCAGAGCTTGCTCAAACTCATGTCCATTGAGTCGGTGATGCCATCCAATCATCTCATCCTCTGTGCTCCCCTTCTCCTCCTGCCTTCAGTCTTTCCCAGCATCAGGGTCTTTTCTAATGAGTCAGCTCTTCGCATCAAGTGGCTACTTGAGCTTCAGCTTCAGCATCAGTCCTTCTAATGAATATTCAGGATTGATTTCCTTTAGGATTGGCTGGTTTGATCTCCTTGCAGTCCAAGGGACTCTCAAGAGTCTTCTCCAAGTAGATAATAGCCATTTTCCACCACACGAAGGAAAAATTTCTTTCTTAAGAATGAAGAATTACGGAGTCCCTTCTCACCCTTCCCTTCTGAAGGTTAAGTAAATTCACTTTCTTTCCAATGACTCTTGCTTTCTCATCCTTAATCATTTTTACTACCATCTTCCATTTAAGTTCTCCAAAGTTAGTTTGGAAAAAAGAATACAGATTTCCAATAACACTGATACATACAAGTTGATAACAAATTCAAAAAATACTTACTAAAAGTTATCCTCCAAATGATTACCTGGAGCCCTCAGTCCTGATACAGGCCTCTACCAATGTCCCAGGCAGCACACCTCACTCTGGGTAAGGCTTCAGAGGACTCAAGATGCTACTGACTGCACCAAGCTCTGAATTGCTGCTCTAACACGAGGATAGTAGGAAAAAGAGCAGCAACAAGGGAGCCTGCAGGAGGTATCAGTTTCCTGTGTGTAGTTCAGCTAAGAGCCAGATAAAACGGACCATCCTAAGCATGACCATTGTGGTCAAACAGTAAGACATCCTCCTCAGCAAAACTGCCTCCTCCACTGGCTGCAGAGTTTCCTGACCATCCCAACACCACCTGCTGTGCTTTTAGTAAGCTTTTGCTAGCTGAGAGGCAGCAACTCTAGACTAAGAAACCTATGGAAGAGTGTATATTTGCATGTCTTCTCTTGGCTTCTGGCCAAGTTGCCCAAGTCAAATAGTCACTGAAACACAAAGGTGGCTACCTCCACCAAAGTTGGGTGATGAAGAGAGAAAGGAATGTAAAGTCATCCAGTCAATCAAGGACAATGTTCAGGAAAACTGGGACATCTGTGTTTAAGGTCTAAAAATAAGCCACCTCATACACTGCATGGTTCCCCATGGACGAAAAGAGGATGCACTCGGAAGAGCTGTAGTTGTAACCCAGATCTCTGGGAACATGACTAGAGCTAATGGGAAGAGCTGTTGTACACATAACTGATAAACAGTCCAGCAGCCTACCTTATTTCTACAGGAGAAGCAGTAAGGTGAGCCCCATTCCTGAGGGTTGCAGAGACTAGCAACCTCACACGCCTGTCAAGGTCGTGATGACCCCCAGCTTCAGTCCTGGCCATCCAAGCTATCACAGGATGTCTTCTGGGCAGATACAAGAGTGTTCAGATTTGCTGCTACTAGAGTTTTGTGGATGAGAGGGCTCTACACTCAGAAGACAGACATGAGGGTACCCCTAGGAATCCCAAGCTTATGACAGACAGAGGAGGGCCTCCTGCCCACATTAATAATTAAGCAGGAATTAGTGCATCTGGGAATGTTTGTGAGGGAGGTGGAGGTCGGGAAATTAGAAATGCAGATCTCTGTCAAGTTTCTAAATTGGTAGTTCCCAGGCAACAAGAGACAGTATGGGGTCATAGAGTGTGCTGGAAGGAGAGAAAGAGAAAGACAAGAAATAAGTAAGTGAAAATGTGGTGAAAATAGTATAGGGGTACAAGAATGGTATTCAGGAAATAGAGAATATTAACTGTTAATAACAAATGGTATTCAGGAAATAGGGAATATTGACTTTTAATAACAAAAATAAAGACATTGAAAAGAAATAAATAGCTCTTTAAAAGGGTGTATAGATCAAACATTGCTTGAATCAGCTGATTTCTTATTGTATTTGATTATTTTTCCCTAACATGTATAAGTACAGCAAGTATTACATAGGCAGCAAACTAAACTAAATTCACTTTCTAAAATAATTATCTCCATATCTCTGTTACTATATCTGTTAAAGATTGCCCTGGAAGTCTTTTTTATATACCTAAGATTTAGCTTTCACTTACAGTAAATTATTCAAAAGCAATTCAAAGTAAAATCTGTTTTTGTTTCATTACTAAAATATATTTTTAAGGTCCAATGCTGATTACAAGTGAATAATTTCCCCCACTCCTCAATAGCTGCCTCTGCAATTCCCAAACATATAGGCAAATTAGTCTTTTTGGTTGAGAAAAATGAACCATTACTTCACAACCTAAGTTGCAACTTGTCATTTTGCATTTGAGCATTCATTCACTGGAAGCTCACGTGGCAGCTGATTTTTGCTCTTTTGACAAGAACTAACCATTTAAGCACGGAAAGAAGCCAAGAAGAGCACCTTGGCCCACCTTCTCAGAGCCTCAGATAAGTAACCAGACAAAATCAATATCATGAAAATGAAATGCCAAATTGTTTTAAAACTGCTTAGCTCTCACTATTACACCTAATACTTAGCTACTCTTCTTGAAGAAAAAACTCACCACAGATGCCTTTAGCATAAAAGCACCAATCTTGATGCAATTTTATTCTCATGTGTTTTTCCACTAGTCATAAATTTTGAACACTCTAATTTGCTTTCTATCACCTATGCCCTAATCTGAATTTGTCCAAGAACGAAACTGATGCTAATTCTCACTGGTGCTAATTTCTCCACCTTTCTTAATGGTAAGCACACCATTTGCTTTATAAATTGATGTAGTTGGATAATTTATGTATTCAAACTGAAATTTCACAACACATTGAAAACTATCTCAAATTATTTTTTCAAAGAAAAAAAATAAATTATACTACTATGAGATTAATGGGAATATTGTCTTTTAGTCCTTTTAAATATTTATGATCAAAATCTGAATAGCCAGGGCAATGGCAGCCACATTAAGCCCAAATCCCCCAAAAAAATTAAAAAGCAATAAAACTACAGGAATATCTCACAGGGATTGCAGGTTCATTTCAAGACCACTGCAATAAAATGTGTCACAAGATTTTGGTTTCCCAGTTCATGTAAAAGTTATATTTACATTCTGTTGTACTCTATTAAGTGTGCAATAGCATTATGCCTAAAATAAAATGTATATATCTTAATTTTAAAATACCTAATTGCTAAAAAAAACAAAAAAAAACTCTAAGCATCATCTGAATTTTGAATCCTAGTAGTAACATCAAAGATCACTAATCACAGATCATCATAACAAATATAAAAATGATGAAATGGTTTGAAGCATTGTGAAAATTACCAAACTGTGATACAAAACATGAAGTGAGCAAATGCTATTGGAAAAATAGCACGGATAGACTTGCTTGATGCAAGGCTGCCACAAAACCTTCAATCTGTTAAAAAAAAAAAAAAAAGTATATGCACCGAGCAATAAAGCAGAGCATAATAAAATAAAGTATACCTAAACGCAAAACCTATGCCTTCAACATAACTAATGATGAGAGAAAAAATAAATTTCAAATTACATTTAAATAGAAAGTTCACACCAACTCCTATCATGCTATCCCTCATGACCCCAATGTAAGCCTTCCTGAAAAGCAAAGACAGTCTGGGGAAGAAAACTGCACTGAAAATAGAAGCTAGAACTCAGCAGCAATATTTACAATTGATTTAAAATACAGTTAGAGAGAAATTCCACTCTAATTGCAAAAGTACTAAAAAAAGTCCTGGTAGATGAGAGCTAACTAGAGAGAAGGAGCATTGTCCAGGACTTGAGGAAGCAGTCTTAGAAAGGCTTTGAGGGAGAAGAGGGTAAAAAGGAATGGAGAGGCACTCTCCGAAAACTGAACATAAAAAATTAAAAATGGAAATTCAGGATCCTGCAAGAAAAAAGAATATTTTTAAACTAAAAGATTAATAACTTTTCCATTACCACTCCTTCTGAAACAGTCATCCAGGAAATAAACTTTACAACCTTGACAGAAGAGCTTGAACTAGGAATCTTGTAAACCATCCAAACTATCACAGAAACTATCACAAACTATCAAGCAATCTACAGGTAGAAAAGACTAATATGACAAGAAAATGGAAATAAGAAGCAAAACAATTCAGTTGATGAAAATGTCCCCCAAAAATGATAGTGAAGAAAAAGAAAACTGAATTAAATAGCCTCAGAAGATTATGAATGCTCCCCACCAGAAAAAGAGAGAGAGACAGAGAGAAACACACACAGAACTAGGAAATTACTTACACACTTGACAACTAGACATTAAAATACTAAAATCAACTTTGTCCCTGGCACTGTTCTAGGTGTTGGGGAATAGAGAAAAAAGAGTTTTCTCTATGATTTCAAGGAGCTAATTATATAGTAAAAGAAGACAGAAAAATAAACAAAGTAGAGTATGACAAGTGATGTGATAAAAGTATGCATGGAATGCTTTCAAAACACATAAACGTGCATCTACTCCAAATTAGGAGCAGTCAAATCTGCAACTTGAAGTATAAGAGCCAGGCGAGGAGCCTCTGGGAAGAAAATAATCAGATGGACATAATGAAATAAGCAAAGGCATGAAGCCAAAGGAAATGTGATGTAGTCAAAGAAAAATAAATATCTTGATATGGCTGAAAACAAGGCTTTTATTAGAAGATGAAGGGTCTTATATGTCTTATAAAACCTCGATTTTATTCTAAAGGCAATGGAAAACCACAGAAGGATTTTACACGAGGACATGCTCAGGTTTGCATTTTTAAATAAGTTTTCTAGCAACAATATATAGGCTGAATTAGAAAGAGGTGAAACTAAATGCAAGAAAATCGATTAGCAGGTATTTACTAAGGTAAGAAATACAAGTGGAAAGAAGGCATAAGGATGGAGGGCAAGATGATATAATAGTTTTTGATTTGAATTGGAAAAGTTAAGTAACCAGATAAAGCCTGGATTGTAGAGAAGCATTTGGGATGGAAATGAAGATATGAAAATCATCTAATCATCAGGTTAGGGGCAATTATTGAGTCCATATGTATACATGAAATGACTTTATAGGTTATACAGCGAATACAGAAAATGAAAATGAGGAGGAAGGAAAAGGAAAAGGAATCACATCTGGGAAACATCAACATTTACCCAGAAAGAATATGAGACATGTCCAGACAAATAGTAAGAAATTTTGAAGAAAAGCAAGAAAGCAAGAAAATTAAGATTCACAGAAAGGAAGACCAGTTTGTGTTGAGCCCCTTATAGAAGTTTAAAGGTCTGAAAACTGTCAGTTGGATATGTGATCATAATAAGAACAGTGCTGGTGCAATTAGAGGGCAGAAACCAGATTACCGAGATGTAAAAGATAAATTGGATGTTAAAAAAGGTATTATATTCCTTGTCCAGGGAATGCACAAAAATGTTAATGACAGATTGCTCTAAGTCTGTTGTAGTAAGAAGATCTTTGAAAAATAAAAATGCCTGTGCTTTCTGAAGGTAGCTTTATTGAGATAGGAAGGGCCTTCCAGGCCACACTTCTTTGGTCTTCTATTTTCTTAAGCCTCACCTAGCCCAACATGTGGGGACAAAAAAATCATGAAGGGAATACATAGCTTTCTTTATATTAAGAGTTTGGTTTTATAGACAACATCTATTTGAAAATAACTATATTTATATTACCTGTTCTCATTTATTTTCATGATCTATTTTGGAATTTTTAGGGTACCTGATACTTGGTGAGAACAGAACACAAGTTAATAATAATTAGCTACAGGAAATATTCAATTCCCTCACTTCTTTCCAAGAACAGATGTAGTTAGTAACCAGGTTAGCTCACCTAAAATCTTCCAGAAACTTTGCTCTGAGGAATAGAGGAGAGATGGGACTGTTACTGGAGAGGATACCATTTTGAATGAAGGTTGTTTGGACCAAACTGTAACAGTTTAAAATGCTAGGAAGGAAAAATGAGTAAGAAAGTTGAAACCAAAGAGAAAACAGGCATTCTTAGTGTAGCAAGGAACAGAAGGAAATGGAATCCAGAACACTGGATTATTCTGGGACAAAAGAGGAAAAGAGTAAGGAAAGGAGACTGGTTGTGACATTGGGCCATGAAATTAAAAGACGCTTGCTCCTTGGAAGAAAAGCTATGGCAACCTAGACAGCACATTAAAAAGCAAAGACATTATTTTACCAAGAAAGGTCTGTCTAATCAAAGCTGTGGTTTTTCCAGGAGTCACGTATGGATATGAGAGTGGGACTATAAAGAAAGTTGAGCGCCAAAGAATTCATGCTTTTGAACTGTGGTGCTGGAGAAGACTCTTGAGAGTCCCTTGGACTGCAAGGATATCCAACCAGTCCATCCTAAAGGAAATCAGTCCTGAATATTCATTGGAAGAACTAATGCTGAAGCTGAAACTCCAATACTCTTGCCACCTGTTGTGAAGAAGTGACTCATTGGAAAAGACCCTGATGCTGGGAAAGATTGAAGGCAGGAGTAGAAGGGGAGGACAGAGGATGAGATGGTTTGATGGCATCACCGACACGCTGGACATGAATTTGAGCAAGCTCCAGGAGTTGGTGCTTGACAGGAAGGCCTGGTGTGCGGCAGTCCATGGGGTCGCAAAGAGTTGGACACGACTGAACAACTGAACAGATACTGACTGTGACACTGGGATCTCAAAACAGTTACTGAAAACCAACTATCCAAATTAGGTGAAAGACTTCACATAATCAAACTGTATTTCACTGGAGTAGAGGAATGAGTTTGTTTTTTTTTTTTTTTAATTGCTTTATAATTTTAAAGTTGCTAATAATTAGAGCTATTTAACTCAGTACAATATTCATCTAGATGACATCCCTGTGTCAGTGCGCTATTCTGGCTAAAATCCCATTGTTTTAATTTCAGAAAAAAAATAAGTAGCATCTCCTGATTTCTTTAAAATAATCCAACTAATTTCAAAAGGCATGATTCCTGAAAAAATTCCTAAGGTTCCTTTTATAGTGTTGACCATAAAGGAAGAGTACATTAGAAAAGATAGCAACAGCTATCAAACCACCCAGATTTTAAGAGTATTTTTCTTTATACTATATATGCTTCTATATAATATATATGCTATATATTTATATACTATAAACATGTTTCTAAGAAGTTCTTTGAAAGTTGAATTTGTATTGTGAAGACCATTTGGACCTGGCAAAACCTGATTCTGCAACTTACTATTTGTGTTCTCTAGAAAAAGTTACTAAACAGGTGATTTTCTTGCAAGTTTCTTAAACTTTTCCATTCTATTTGGCCTGATTTGTGTGACAGAGGGCCAGCCCAACCCATCAAGATGAGCCAAGAATTGCCTCTTCTATGAAATGCAATGTTAACACCCATTGCAAAGCACCCACATATTGTCAAACTTCACAGACTGATGGAGTAAAGTGCAGGCCAACTTTATTCCTTCACTGGCTAAGTGTGCCAAAGAGCAGGGCTGCAAGATTCAGCAACTAAAAACTCAAACATTCCCAGTCAAATTTCAATGTCCAACAAATAATGAATATATTTTTTAGGATAAGGAGGTACCGTGCAATATTCAGGACATACTTATACTAGAAAACTATTTGTCATTTATATGAAATTAAAATGTAACTGTGCATACTGTATTTTATCTGGAAACCCTAAGTGAACTGATTATCCCAGCTGGCTACGGGCAAAGTGGAATACAAAACCAAAGTAAATGATAAAGCCTCTGGTGCTACACACACACACACACACACACACACACAGACTTATCCCCATCTAAATCTCTGCTGTATTTCCAAACATCACAACGTTGCCTCATTCAGTTCTGGATTTGGAACTTTATAGCAAATACAAACTTCACAAACATGAACACAAAGGTGCAAAAATATAACTTTGGGTTTTTTCAGCTTTATTAGAGTATAATGGACAAATTTTTCTATAATAAAATTAATTTCTTTATTCCAAGCCCTACTTTGCTCAGAGCAGAAATTTCATTTAATCCCATTCAAGTAAACTCAGTCCATTTCAGTGATTTCTCAGTCACACTCAATTCAATCACATTCAAGTTAAATCACTCTCTCAGATTTTTCTCCTGACTCCTCCTCCCTGGGGATGAGTCTAAGACAGAAGGGTTCATTCAGCTGCCAACACAGGACAGTTGGGAATACAGCCATCTACACACCCACCTGGATCTGCCTTGGTCCGTTACGGGCCTCCCGTTCCTGAAGCAAGTCCACCCACCTGGTCTTCAGCACTGGCGAGCACTCGCCCGTGTGACAACCGGACAGTCTGCGGCTATCTCAGTTCCCACCACATCCTGTGGCACAGGTGATACCCGTGGTCAGCTACAACCCCCCTCACCCATCCTTTCATCTGCTGCCCTGCCGCCTCCACGCAACAAGGCTCCCTGACTCCCTCTCTTAGATGAATCCTGCTCTACCCTCAGGTCCCGAGGAAATTATCTGATGTCCTCCCAAACTAATTCAGAATTGGAAAAATATTCTGGCTGACAGCATGGCAGAAAAACTCACTCTGACTTAAGATCTTCAGAAACCTTTCTACTCTCAGATTAGATCTAGGATTCATTGGTCATCTCAGATAAGTTATATCAAATCTCCCACCCTATCAAAATGCGAGAGTAGTGGAGACAGTAGTACAGACAGTTCCAAAACACAAGAGACAACTCCACACATGCACATCACCAGATGACCAATATCAATATCAGATTGATTATATTCTCCGCAGCCGAAGATGGAGAAGCTCTATAAAGTCAGCAAAAACAAGACCAGGAGCTGACTGTGGTTCAGATCATGAACTCCTTATTAAAAATTCAGACTTAAATTGAAGAAAGGATAGAAAACCACTAGACCATTCAGGTATGACCTAAATCAAATCCCTTAAGATTATACAGTAGAAGTGACAAATAGATTCATGGGGATTAGACCTGACAGAGTGCCTGAAGAACTATGGACAGAGGTTCGTAACACTGTACAGGAGGCTGTGATCAAAACCATCCCCAAGAAAAAGAAATGCAAAATGGTTGTCTGAAAAGTCTTACAAATAGCTGAGAAAAGAGGAAAAGCTAAAGGCAAAGGAGAAAAAGAATGATGTTTCCATCTGAATGCAGACTTCCAAAGAATAGCCAGGAGAGATAAGAAAGCCTTTCTCGGATATCAATGTAAAGAAATAGCAGAACACATTAGAATAGGAAAGACTAAAGATCTCTTCAAGAAAATTAGAGATATCAAGGGAACATTTCATGCAAAGATGGGCACAATAAAGGACAAAATGATATGGACCTAACAGAAGCAGAAAATATCAAGAAGAGGTGGCAAGAATAAACAGAAGAACTATACAAAAAAGATCTTCATGACCCAGATAACCACGATGCTAGAGCCAGATATCCTGGAGTGCAAGGTCAAGTGGGCCTTAGAAAGTGTCACTACAAACAAAGCTAGTGGAGGTGATGAAATCACAGTTGAGCTATTTCAAATCCTAAAAGATGATGCTGTGAAAGTGCTGCACTCAATATGCCAGAAAATTTGGAAAACTCAGCAGTGGCCACAGGACTGGAAAAGGTCAGTTTTCATTCTGATCCCAAAGAAAGGCAATGCCAAAGAATGTTCAAACTACTGCACAATTACAATATAGCAAAGTAATGCTCAAAATTCTCCATGCTAGCAAAGTAATGTTCAAAATTCTCCAAACTTGGCTTAACAGTATGTGAACCAAGAACTTTCAGATGTTCAAGCTGGATTTAGAAAATGCAGAGGAACCAGAGATCAAACTGCCAACATCCCTTGGATCATAGAAAAAGCAAGAGAGCTCCAGAAAAACAAATATTTCTGCTTTATTGAATATGCCAAAGCCTTTGACTGTATGGATCACAACAAACTGTGGAAAACTCTTAAAGAGATAGGAGTACCAGAGCACCTTACCTGCCTCCTGAGAAATCTGTATGCAGGTCAAAAAGCAACAGTTAGAACTGGACATGGAACAATGGACTGGTTCCAAATAAGGAAAGAGTAGGTCAAGGCTGTATATTTAACAGCTTTAAAGAGTTACATACAGAGTATATCATGAGAAATGCCAGGCTGGATGAAGCAAGCTGGAATCAAGATTGTTGGGAGAAATATCAATAACCTCAGGTATGCAGATGACACCACCCTTATGGCAGAAGGCAAAGAGAAACTAAAGAGCCTCTTGATGAAAGTGAAAGAGGAGAGTGAAAAGCTGGCTTAAGGCTCAACATTCAGAAAACTAAGATCATGGCATCTGGTCCCATCACTTTATGGTAAATAGATGGGGAAACAATGGAAACAGTGACAGACTTTATTTTGGGGCTCCAAAATCACTGCAGATGGTGACTGCAGCCATGAAATTAAAAGACACTTGCTCTTTGGAAGAAAAGCTATGGCCAACCCAGACAGCATGTCAAAAAGCAAAGACATTACTTTGCTGACAAAGGTCCATCTAGTCAAAGCTATGGCTTTTCCAGTAATCACATATGAATGTGAAAGTTGGACTATAAAGAAAGCTGACTGCCAAACAATTGATGCTTTTGAACTGTGGTGTGGGAGAAGACTCTTGACAGTCCCTTGGACGGCAAGGAGATCCAAACAGTCTATCCTAAAGGAGATAGTCCTGAAAATTCATTGGAAGGACTGATGCTGAAGCTGAAACTCCAATACTTTGACCACCTGATGCAAAAAACTAACTCATTGGAAAAGACCCTGATGCTGGGAAAGATTGAAGGTAGGAGGAGCAGGGGACAACAGAGAATGAGATGGTTGGATGGCATCACCGACTTGATGGACATGAGTTTGAGTAAGCTCTGGGACTTCCCAGACAGGGAAGTCTGGCATGCTGCAGTCCATGGGGTCACAAAGAGTTGGATACAACTGAGCAAGTGAACTGAACTGAGTACAGACAGTGGTAGGAAACAGAAACAAAAACAATATTTAAGTTTGGTCTATTGTCATCAAATTCTCCTCCATCTCCCCAGTGTGGGGGGTGTTTCCTAGGGTGGCAGGAAACAGAGGATGAGACAATCCAGTTATGCCTACTTGCCTCTCCTTATACGATATTAAGTATTTGCAAAATCTGTTTAAGTACACCTGATTTGAAACTTCTCTGAAACTTCTTTAAAACTTCTTTGAAACTTCAGTGTGAGCAGTCCAGGGGAGAAAACAGAAAAAGTATATAATTAATGTCTCAAAGTAAAATTACACCACACGATCTTGCATTTTGCTTCCAGGAAAGTAACCCCAATTCCATATTACCCTGAACTCTAACTTTTCCATATCAATCTCCCATCTTAATCTTCCTTTAGCAGTTACCATGTGCCTTCCAGACCATTAGTTCCCCCACCAACAACTCATTTTTCCCTTATGTCTACAATGTGCTCATCCACACCCCTTCTTATACTGTGTCTTTGGCAATCCCTTCAGACAATCCCACTGTATTAATGGGTATTAAGCATTAGGAATTCCATATCAGTCTTTTTCATAATGAACTGGGAAAGAATGGAGGGAGTAGGGACTAGAAACAACAGGCTTGTTCTTATAGGACATTATCAAAATATAACCTGTTTTCAACCATTACTGCAAGACTCAGGTCGTAACCCTATAATAACATTCCCAACACATAGTAACTGTAAGAATTAGGTAACCTAAAGAACTAGCCTGTGTAGTAGGCATTCCTACAGCTTCAGAGATGGGAAATCTTTATTACTATAGAGTATCAAATAGGCAGTGTCTTCCTAGCATTCCAACCTCTCTGTCAATAATCTGTAAATGAACAGTTATGTACACTAAAAAGTCATCCTGCTGTTTTGTGAACAATTATCAACTATTTTTTATTAAAGTGAATTGCTACATAGTATGTTTCTTACATCAGATAGCCCTAGTAGAAAATATTTACATAATGCTGGGAAGAGTCTATCCTCTTTCCATAAACTCACTTTACAATTCTATTATTTTTTTTCTTTCTAGTAGAAAATGGTTTCCATGCACAGAGAACACAGCTTTTATCTTGCTAGGTGACAGACTTACACATGCCTTTTTAATTTCAATAAACTAACCTCACATGCTGGTGGGGATTTTATTCATGAATACATGGCTCGTGCTACTGCTTAGGAGAAAGATAAATTTTAAAAAATAACAATGTATTTTCTGCCTTTACTGAAGCCAAGTTTCAGGTTTTTATAAGATTTAATACATTATCTCATTATTTTTAATGCATTTTCTTTAAAAAAAAAATCCAAACTTCCCAAATCACTCCATAATAATTTTGAGTTTCCTTTTCAGCAGAATACTCTCATCCCCTGTTGTTTATTCCAGTCCTAGCCCAAGAGAACCTTTTGCAAAGCCAGTTTTAGAATATGGTTGAGTTAAGGAGAATATTCATGTAAGTGGATAGATATGGTATGAGTCATTGTTTGAGAACATGGTTATCTGTTATGAAGAAATTTTTAATTGTTTATAACATGATGCAATGAAATAAATCCTTGTCACTGTCCTAATTCCATCAATTTTGGAATAAAGTTCACCATCAAAACTATAAATAAGAAATGTGGATCATAATTTTCATTAATAATAATGTTATATATTATTCCTGGTGTCTATAATTCCTCTGATACACATATTTTTTTCAAGCACTCATAGAGACTATCTCACCTTCAACATGCTATATGTTAATCTTAACTAATTTTTTTTATTATTCTGGAGTGTTAATGCTCTGTTTAGCTTATTAGTCTTCAAAATAAATGTTTTAATGCCAAATTTCATAAAAATAATGTTATCACTCTATCTAGCCTAAAAATACTCATAATTAACCATGCTCTTTAGTATCATCAATAGTTTTTTTAGTCTACTCCAAGATCTTAGATTGTGTTCACTGATCTCAGGTCTTATACAGAACCAATGCAGAAATATCTTTAAAATGCAGGATGATAACATCTATTCCACTTATACAAACATTCTGTAAAATTCTCATCTTTGACTTTTTTCATATTTATATCCCAGTGACATTAAGAAATCACTAATTTTCTATAGCAGCAATGTGTGCAACTGGTTCTTAAATTAAGGGTAAGAAATAAACCATTCCAAACCCTTTTTAACTACAGAGTAACAAATTTATGAAAATATTCTATCTATTTGCACAAACATGTATGGAACACAAGAAAATGTACAGCCTTTGATACAAGTCTCTCGTGAGCACCACATGTTCACAAGGTCTAACTTACTTATCATACATTACTTAATACAGAATCTAATTGAAGTTTCCTTTCCTTCATAAACACCCCACTGCTAGTATACTTTGATTTTCTCTTTCAGGGATCTAATTGTAGCCCAATATTTAAGCATTTAAAAAAAGGTCAAATATCTTAAACATCTTAAGCCAGGAGTTATGTACTCCCTGTTTTACCTGGTAGATTTCAAAGATATTCCAAAAGATAGTTTCTTCTAAGTTCAAAACAAACTCCAGGTATACTTAGTTCATTTACTTCAGCTTAGTCTTTAGATTTAATGTTTCCCATGTCCTGAGTAAAATAAACATCATTCCCCAGTTGGTATTTTGACCTTAAATGTGTCTACTGTTACTGTATAACACAGACATGTTTTTATTAGAGTGAGCAAGAGGCAAGCTGAAAGTTTCTATCCATTTTTTCTCAAAAATGCACACTGATGCTTGCCTAAAATTTTCTTTATTCACGTGATACCCCCAGGATATGCTGCTCTGATCCAAAGTGGAAAATCCTGAGGAAACAAGCTTTGAACTCAGTTTTTTACTCAAAAACTGATAAAGAAGCTCTAAAACTTGCGTAATTTACCACACTTCATTTCTCGAAATTCACAGGTGATGATTAACAAAATTGTCAAAAGTATCCTAACTATTCTTAATGACTTTAACTTTAAAGCTCTGGAAATGACCTAAACACAATTACCTTTAATTTTACAAATATAAATTTAAGATGAAGACATAAATATATAACTATCTGTGATGAAACATCTGGTGTACCATTCATTCTGCACAACTGAAAGTACCAAGAAAGATTTCAGTAATTTCCAAGGTTTGGGTAGAGAGATTAGCACAATAGACATAAATATCAATATCTAAATCAGAATGGGGAAATAATATAATTTCTTCATGAAGCAAAAAGTGAGGTTACAAAATATGCAACTTAAAATCAGAGCACAAAAAAGGCCCTCAAGATAATCAAAACAGCTTAATCCCCTAATCTAAGGAACTCCTATCAGCAACCAGCACTACGTTTGGAAAATCAACCACAGGTCAGCCGTTGATGCTGAATGGATGCAGCAACAGATCATTACCTACTTAATTGTGTATATACCTAATAGGCTCATACAGCTCCTTGGGAACAAAGATTTTGTAATGGAGTACATGATAAATACTTAACTATGGTGCAACCAGATGCTATAAGAACATGAGCAGCGTTTATACAGAGAATATTAGCATGTATTAATGCTGTGTGATACAATAGAGAAAAAATCAGATTCATAAAAATACAGTTAAGAGAAGACTACAATGTAAATTATAGGTTGGTTGTGGCATCTTGCTAAAAGCCCCTAGGTGATATTAAAAATATTAAGCAAAATATGATTAACTTGGTCAATGAATACAATTATCAGCTGCTCATAGAAGAAAAGCTATTTACATTGCAAAAATTCAAAGATATCTCACTTCAAATGTAATATGACTGAAGAATATTAACTAGATTAATTTTTTGTCATTTGAAACCAGATTGCATGGAAGAAAACCTATTGATATACATAGGTTTGTAAATCATTGAACAAAATGCAGAGCAAGCCGCGATCCTGCTTCATCTTCTGGTGCTATTTGCCCTCACCTAGATGTATTTCAGCATGTGTTTCTATTCCTGTCACATTTGGAGCATGAGAAATAATATAAAAGCTGATTAGCTTCCTCCTAAATGGAAAACTTGAAACTAACCAAATATGGTATTTTAGAGAGCAAAAATTGAGTATGCTTTTAAAAAATAAAGGAAAAACTGAAATCTCTCATTACATATTAAATTAGCCTTCTGGCAATCAGCCCCTTACAAACAAACAGCTTTACATCTTCAAAAGGCAGCGTGATTGGTGTGTGCATAAGTTTAAAGTTCTGCTGTCAGCAGAACCATTGCCCTCATCTAAGCAGCATCAACACTTCCTTTGAATTTTAGCCAGTGGCGCTCTAGGCATGCTCCAGGCCCTACTATCAACACAGAGAGCCAGGACAATAGCAGTCATCTTTTTGCCTGACAAGGACACAGTGACAGTCATTGTGGTGTTTTCTGATTGTACACTCAGGTAGAGACACACAACTTGGATACACCAATTTAACAAGAATGTGTTTGAGACTTTAATTTTCATCAGTTGTATAGTAAGTACGTGACGAAGCTTACTTTTCTGGAGCGAATTCTGCTGAATCAATACCAACTTTTCCCATGGTCAGTCTGGCCAGATCACAATGAACACTGCAAGGTTAAAATACTACATTCTCACTTCTTCAGCAACTTGTACCTTACACTCAGCTGTCCTCATATGCAATCTTTCACTTGCAGCAAAAATATACAAAGGACAACTTCTACAACTACTGAAATATGTAATCCATAAAAATATAATACTAATGTGTATAAATGTGTCCTTTCACATGACAGTAAAACATCAAAATGAACTATAAAATTTGTGAGAAGGGAAATTATAGTAGGAGAGCAATATCTTCTATGTCCAAACATAGACATGAATCTTACTACTGGACCATAACTCAAATCCAAGATATTTATTAAGTACTTACTATGTTCCAGGGACTGTACTAGGCTTTTGAGACACAACTAGAAATAATGCTCTCCTGCAACTTAGTACTGAAACTCCACTGATACTTGAACAGTGGACCGTGGACGGGTAGCATAAGCATCACTGGGGAGCTTAACTTTCCAGTCTCACTCTAAACCTACTGAATCAAAATCTGTACTTCAACAAAATTCCCCTTGCTATTTGTATACATATTAAAGTTTAGGAAGTACTGATTTAGAGGGCACAGGATCTAGGTATTATCAAAGAAATAAAAATTCCTATGCAATAGAAAAGAACAAAATTACCTTTTCTGAATTATTTGCATATCCATGTACAGAAGTGGTTGAACTGGGTGATGCATATAATAATCCCTGTGCCCTGTGTGCTAAGTGACTTCAGCTGAGTCCAGTTCTTCGTGACACCATGGACTGTCGCCCGCCAGGCTCCTCTGTCCGTGGGATTCTCCAGGCAAGAATACTGGAGTGTGTTGCCCTGCCCTCCTCCAGGGGATCTTCCCAAACCAGGGATCCA
The DNA here is from genome assembly GCF_033118175.1 of Dama dama. NCBI lineage: Eukaryota > Metazoa > Chordata > Mammalia > Artiodactyla > Cervidae > Dama > Dama dama. Next base: position 27,177,799 of record NC_083695.1, read on the forward strand.
ATCCACATCTCCTGCGGATACCACATTGTAGGTGGATTGTTTACCCCTGAGCCATGGGAAAGCCCCATATGATCCCTACCTCTTCTAAAATGTTGTAATATTATTGCATTGTCTTTCCATTTCAAAAAATGGCACTACTGAATGATTTCCATTTATATGCAACTCAATGTCAAATACAGTTTGTATAGTACACACACACACACACACACACACACACATATGTTAAAAGTACCTATAATTACATTCAGAATACAAACCAGAGATACCAAAGGATCAATATACAACTGACTGATGTATGCTAAAAGACTCAGAAAGAAAAGAAAGTGTAGCTGCTCAATCCTGTTTGATTCTTTGTGACCCTATGTATGGGACCCTGGTTCCTCAGAACAGAACCAAAGAAAATATCGCTTCCTGCTATTGTCCCAGCTCTGCATTAACAAAGTATATAACCTTGTACAAGACATCTAATCCCCTTGTGCCTCATTTTTTTTCACATCTAAAATATAACAGTCGAGTTCGATGAATTCTCCCCTGGTGGGTCAGACAGTAAAGAATCTGCCTTCAATGCAGGAGACCCAGGTTCAATCCTTGGGTCCAGAAGATCCCCTGGAGAAGGGAATGGCTACCTACTCCAGCATTCTTGCCTGGAGAATTCCATGGACAGAGAAGTCTGTTGAGGCTACAGTCTATGGGGTCACAAAGAGTGGGATATGACTGAGCGAATAACACACAAAGACTCTTTAGTTTGAAGTTCACTGACTGATTCTTCTACATCCTCTTTGGTTTTCATCTTAAGCCACCAGAGGTCACAATCCTAGCAGTGAAAAGTTATCTCATTTGTATACAAAGGTCACTTTCAAACTACAAAACAAACTAGAGAAGATATCATTTTCAGAGTTTACTCTTTTAGAATTTTTATTTCTCATCAATACCAACTTTTATTGACAATCTTACAGACTTAGGTATGTCAATATAAGACATGAACAAATAAGTGCCACTTTAATGCAGTTACTAAAGTTTTTTTTTACCACCTCTAAAATTCCTATCCGCATTGTAAATTTTGAAAACAACCCATAACAAAGAAGTAACTATTTCAATAAGCATTCCTCACTATAAAGTAGCTATAAGCTTCCCATAAGGCAAACTGTCATATAGCAAACAACCTTGTAAAAAAAATTAATAAATCTTTTCTGGTGCATGAAAGTCAGTTAGTGCATTTTTGATTCAACAGCTCTCTACTTAATTGCCACCAATAAACTAAACTCTGGAGAAAACAGATGGAAACAGAATAGCAAACCTTAGAACTGAAAAGATTTCTCTATAATGTTTTACTTTACTAATTTAATAGAATAAACTTATTTTGTCATGACTATTAACTGTATACAATGTGGAAATCACAGTTTAGAAGGAGAACAAGTATATAATATGCATAATTTTGATCATTTTTTTAATAAAGAATAGGGTTCTTCTATAAAACTCCATAAGGTGTTTTAAATTCATACTATAGCTATAGAAAATGAAATCACATTATAAAGATCTGCAGTTTATGAAAGAGTGAAAATGGTTGAATGGCTATTGCAATAAGCTAGAAGTTAGGAAATGTGAATATTAATTTTGAATCTGCTACTGATTCAGTACAACCTTGAATGATGCACCCAAACTTCTCTCTGTATCAGAAAACTGAAGAATAAATTTAATGCCATCTTTTTTTCCCTGTGAGACAAACAGCTATGTGCAATTGAATAAAAAGAGAATTGCATATGCAGTGGACAGAGTAAAGCATATTTGGACTGTTTGGACTTTTTTGTAGCACACTGTATTATAATCCAACATTTTCAATATCTATTCAGTTTTTAAATGATGTCTGAAATGCTTTGGAATCTTCAGAAACAGTTTTATACATGGCATAAAAAACCATTTTACTTGATTTGGCAAATAAGAAACAGAATATCATCTAAGATAGACATAAATATTTTAATGCAGCAGTTTTTGGTTCACTTACTCTTAAAAGCAATAATTCAATCAGAACTCTTTCAAGATATTTGGATTAATTACAGAATAAGTAAGAGAAGGATCTTCTCCCAATTGAGCTGTTAACATATTTCACCCAATAAAGGCCAATGAAGTGAAACTATTGCTTATACAGAACTCTCTTTCTAGAAGTTTAGCACCTCCTCATAACATTCATTCAGCTTCCATTACACTCTTTCTTAGACTGCATCTAAGTAATCCCATAAGCATGTGTACTTTATTTTTAAAGTTCTTAAGTAAAATACATTTACAACTTCCATTTTAGTGTTAACCAAAATGGGAAGTTAGTTTTCCCTTACACTGTACTTACAGATAAACAAACTCTCAGTACAACATCATTGAATAACCCCTTATCCAAGATGATCCATAATATTTTTATTTCTATAAGCCTTTACATGGCTAAAAACTAATACTTAAAATTTCTTCTTCTACTCTATGTGCTATAGCACAAAAACAACCAGCCTAAAAACTATCTGTTTTGTTTTGCTATAAGCATTGATTTCACAAGAACACTACATTGCTGTCTTGTGTCCCGCAGAAGTCTTGAGTTCCAGGGTAAGCCTGGGATTCTTTTCTATGTGGTCAGTCATTATCCATCTAGGATTTTATTTCTTAATGCAAGGTGTTAACTTGCAGTCATTTTTACTAAATAAAATTCATCTGATTTATTTCTCTCTTTCTTCATTGTTAAGGGGTCTTTTTAAATTCAACCCCTATTCTATAATGTATTATATACGCTTCAGGTTTTGGAGTTATCTAAAGGAATTAACTCACTCAGCTCAGAAAAAGAAAAAGGCAGTGTTCACTCCCAAACATCATCACTAAAGAGAAAACAGTATTTTACTGAATGATACCACTTGGAACCACAGGGGAAATTTAGGTACATGTGTTGTAATTATCACACGAGTTCGAGCTTAGTCAGGACATTAGGTCTAATACACTACTTCTGTCACAGGTAATCATGACACAGTACTCAGTACCTTAATTTTACTACCCATCAAAAGACACTACCTCAAGAACACATGAGGGTTTCCAGTTCAAGATAGTGGAGTAGAAGGACATGCACTCATATCCTCCTGCAAGAGCACCAAAACTGTAGCTAGCTGTTGAACAACCATCGACAGGACTCTGGAACCCACTAAAAAGAGATACTCCATGTCCAAAGACAAAGAAGAAGCCACAGCAAGACAGCAGGAGGGGCACAGTCATGACAAAATAAAATCCCATACCCACTGGGTGGGTGACCCACAGACTGGAGAACAACAATACCAAAGGAGTTCTCACACTATTATGAAGGTTCTGAACCCCACATCAGGCTTCCCAGCCTGGGGATCTGACAAAGGGACTGGGAATCCCGAGGGAATCTGGCCTGAGGGCCAGCAGGCTGTGATTACAGGACTTCCAGAGGACTAGGAGAGACAGAGACTCTAGACTTGGACAGCACAAACAAAACTTTGGGTGTACCAAGACCCAGAGGACAGAAGCAGTGACCCCACAGGAGACTGACCCAAAACTATTTGCTAGTGTTGGAGGGCAACCTGTGGAGGCATGGGTCAGCAGAGGCTCCGCACAGGGATGGGGGCACTGGAAGGTCCCCCTTGCTGTAAACCCTATTGGAGTTCACTATCAACCATACCATAGAGCCTGCAGACCCCAGGGCTGGGTTACCACCTTAGGCCAAACAACTACCAGAGAGGGAGTGCAGCTCCACCCATCATCAGATAATTGGATTAAAGCTTTACTGAGCAAGGCCCTGCCTACCAGAGCAAGACCCAGTTTTTCCCATAAAGAAGCTTACGCAAGCCTCTTAACCTCATCCATTAGACAGCAGACAGAAAAAGCACAGTCTCACAGCAGCTAAAACAAAAACCATATTACAGAAAGTTAACGATGATAAAAAAGCAGAAAGTTATGTCCCAGGTGAAGGGACAAGATAAAATCCCAGAAAAACAACTAAATGAAATTGAGATAGACAACCTTCCAGATAAAGAATTCATAATAATGATAGTGAAGATGATCCAGGATCCTGGAAAAAGAATGAAGGCAAAGGTTGAGAAGATGCAAGAAATGTTCACCAAAGACCCAGGAAAACTAAAGAACAAATAAACAGAGGTGAATAATACACTGGAAGGAATCAATCACAGAATAACTGAGGCAGGAGTACAGATAAATGACCTGGAGGGCAGAATGGTGGAAATCACTGCCACAAAATAGAATATAGAAAAAAGCGTGAAAAGAAAGGAAGACTTAGAGACCTCTGGAGCAACATTACATGCACCAACATTGGCATTACAGGGGTCCCAGGAGCAGAAGAGAGAGAGAGAGAGAGAAAGGACTTAAGAAAATATTTGAAGACATAATTGCTGAAAATTTCCCAAACATAGGAAAGGAAATTGTCAGCCAAGTCCAGGAAGCACAGAGAGTCCCAGGCAGGATAAATCCAAAGGGGAACACACTGAGACAAAATGACAAAAATTAAAGACAGAGATATTAAAAGCAACAGAGAAAAATGACAAGCAACATACAAAGGAACTCCCATCAGGCCATCAGCTGATTTCTCTACAGAAACTCTGCAAACCAGAAGGGAATGGCATGACATATTTAAAGCAATGAAAGGGAAGAACCTACAATCACGAACTCTACCCAGTGAGACTCTCCTTTGATTTGACGGAGAAATCAAAAGCTTTCCAGACAAGCAAAAGTTAAGAGAATTCAGTACCACCAAACCAGCTTTACAATCAATGCTGAAGGAACTTCTCTAGGCAGGAAACACAAGAGAAGGAAAGAAGACAGAAAATAAACCCAAAACAATTAAGAAAACGGTAACTGGATCATACATATCAGTAATTACCTTAAATTAAACTGGATTAAATGCACCAACCAAAAGACATAGACTGGCTGGGTGGACGCAAACATGCACATGTATGCACTTCCGCTTACCACATCACTCTCCCTGACTCCAAATTGTATGTAATTGTTTTATATTGTTAAGTTAATCAAGTTCCCATTATGACTTGCAATTGTAATTATCTTTTATTTTTTGTCTGGCTATTGACTGTGAAAACTGATAAACATCTTTTACTATTGTGATTACATAACTATTACTCACTTAATACCACTGTATCATGATTGGTCAACAGAAAAATAAGAACTCTATGCCACCAAAACTAGTATCTACCATAAAAACCTGTAATCAGTTTTTAAAATCCAGAAACATATCAGAATTATCTTGAAAATTTTTGAAAAATACAAATGCTCAAGTATTGCTTTTTTTCTCCAGAGTTCCAGATATGTTTCTAATAAGCAGTCATGTTTAAAAACAACTGGACTATATGAGGATCTTCTACTTTTATCTAGTTTGTTTCACATTTTCTATTTCATATTCAGTGCTCCCATTTCATTTAGTTTGAAGTAAAGTGGATCCGTCATGTCTGACTCTTTGTGACCCCATGGACTGTAGCCTACTAGGCTCCTCTATCCATGGGATTTTCCAGGCAAGAGTCCTGGAGTGGTTGCCATTTCCTTCTCCAGGGGATCTTCCCGACCCAGGGATTGAACCCGGGTCTCCCATATTGTAGGCAGACGCTTTATCCTCTGAGCCACAAGGGAAGTCCCTTCATTTAGTTTATATTCTCCAATTTCTCCATCTCTTCTCTTTTTTTTTAATGTTCTTTCTCAAGTGTAGTAGAAAAGTTGTTTATACATATATATATATATATATATATTATATATACTATAGAAAACCTATGAATTTTTGCCTAAATAAAAAAATTATGACATTTGATTCAATTGGTTTGACTTAGTATGAATAGAATGCTAGATTTCGAATTAAAAAATAGATATACAACAAGCAACAAAGGTTTGCTGTATAGCATAGGGAACTATAGTCAATATCTTGTAATAACTTATGATGGAAAAAATTTTCAAAAATAACATATGTGCTTTTATATAACTGAATCACCTTGCTGTGCCCCTGAAACATTGTAAGTCAACTATACTTCAATAAAATATACATATTTAAAACACACACACACCCATTAGAACCAAATACTGCAATTCCCTTTTCAAAAGGTATCAACATTTTTATGACAGAGATCACTAACCACTGCTACATATGTCCAAACCATTATATTCCATATGTTCCTAACAGTGCTGAATCCTATGTGAAGTACAAAAGCATATGAAAGAGAGCATATCCTTATGGAACTTACCAAACATCTAGGATGAAAACTGATGAGAATTATACAAAAACAACACTATAATAACTACAAGTTATACTAACCACAAACCAGGCACAATGCTAAGTCCCTTGTATATTGATTACTTTATGTATTTTAAAGGATTTAAAGCTTATATGTACTTTACACTTTATATATTGCTTTCTCAAAACAGGTTATAAGTTAGGTATTACTTTCCTAACATTTTAAAAGAAGAAACTATAGTGCCTAAAGCAGTATAAATAATCTAACAAGATTTGGTTGACACAGGCCCACACTTTAACCTGTACTACAAGGATCTTCAATGAGTCTGTAATCATTCAGATGTTAAATTGAATGACACTGATAAAAGCTAAGAATGACAAAGAAGGAAGTTTACATACTGACTGAAAGCCATAGGATAAAGAGTCATAAGGAAGACTAGACTTCAGTTTGGCTTTAAAGGAAGATCAGTAATTAATTAAATAAATATAAAAGGGCTAGATATTATAAACATCAAGTTTATGAACCCTGTGAAAAATTCAGAAGGCAAGAATAGCATGCCATGATCAGGGAGACAAGAGGGAATTCAGAGATCCTGATGTGCTCCAACATGGATATGTATCTGAAGTACATTTTAATTTTACATATTTTCTCATCGGTGTATAAATGTGCTTTAGTCTACATAAAGTTCAACTTAATAATGTCAACTTTATACCAAAGGACCTCAGAAGCCTCTGAAAACAGGATGTGTCTTATAATGTTATTTTTAATATTGTAAGTATTAAGAGGACTTCCTTGGTGACTCAGTTAGTAAAGAATCTGCCTGCAATACAGGAGACCACCTATAGTGCAGGAGACCCAGGTTTGATCCCTGGGTTGTGAAGATCCCCTGGAAAAGGAAATGGCAACCCACTCCAGTATTCTTGCTTGTGAAATATGGACAGAGGAGCCTGGCTGGCTACAGTTCACAGGGTCGCACGAGTTAGACATAACAGCAACTAAATCACCACCAGAATATCAAACTTTATTTTATTCCAAAAAGCAAAGCCCCAAGAAAATCTCTTTATTTATAAGCTTTCAAATTAATACATAAACCTGGGTTCTACATAATAGCTAAATCTTGATAGTACCACTTTTATATATCATCAACCAGGAGGATAAAAACCAAGCAGTCTAAGTAGGTAAACTCAAACATTGCATGTCCAGATATACTACAAACTCAAAGTCTTCAGATTCTTCGGTTAATAAGGCTTTGGCACCCATTTACTTCAGACAGATTCATCCTGGAAAAACCACCAGGAGAGGAGAGGAGAGGGAAAGGAAAGGAAACAAAAGGAAAGGAAAGGCAAAGCTAGTCTACACCTAGGAGACAAACCACTATAACCATCACCCCCAATCCACATTTTAAAAAATGGTAAAAGAATAGAATGAAGTATTCCCAGGTCGTATCTGGCCCAGGGAAAGAAATCTCTCAAAATGATCTTTAAAATATCATAGAAAGGGACATAAAATAAAATCTAATGAAAGAGTCCAAGAAAATAATTATAGTTCATTGGGAATTCTTAATACATAGATAAGGTAGCCTTGATGTCCTGTGTTTGTTTAAAGAAACAGATGGAAAATGGAATATATTAGGAGAAAACCTAAATAATACATACGGCAAGAAGCAATATGTCAGCGTTTGGCATCCAGGAAGCCTAAGGGTTAATATCCTTCTGTATTTTAAAAGTGCAGTAAAACATATCAATTTTAGTTGCCTCTAATCTGAGGCCAAAACTTTTGGCATACTTCCCTCCTCACAGTGATAAAAGTACCAACAAGTATTTATTGAGTATTTGTCATGGGTCAGATACTATTGTGAGCACTGCAGAAGATACAGCATTGAAGGTGACAGACAAGGTCCTGCCCTTATGGAGCTTACGTTCTGTCACAAAAAGAAATGATAAATGTGGTTGGACCAGGGAACAAAGCATGACTAATTCTCTGGTACAAAGCTTCTGTCCTACAAGGCAGAAGCTTTCTTGCTGAACGACAGTTTTACAGAGACCTGAATCTTTTCCAGGAGGAGAAACTTATAGTGTGTGTTTATAGGTTTGGGGGACTTTACAGGGAGTAGGGGTGTAGGATAGGGCTTCACTGGTGGCACTAGTGGTAAAGAATCGGCCTGCCAATGCAGGAGACACAAGAGACATGCGTGCGATCCCTGGGTCAGGAAGATCCCCTGGAGGAGGGCATGACAACCCACACCTGTATGACTGCTGAAAAATCCACTGGCAGAAGAGCCTGGCGGGCTACAGACCATAGGGTCACAAAGTGTTGGACATGACTAAGCAAGGAAACAAGGATAGGACATGAAAGCAAATCCCACTAAGTCAGAAAAAGCTAATATTCTGACTCTTTAAACCCTGCCCATCCAGTAAGCACAATACCCCTGTGGCTTTGGTACAGAAGAACTTGGTTAATATTACAAATTTCTAGGAAGCTTTGATACATTTGGAAGCTAATGGGAAATAAAGTTTGTCTTTTCTCTGCCACCTCACTTGTTCAGTATGTCTTCTTGCAATCCTCTTTTCCCTTTTTCTATTTTGAGACTTTTTTGTTTTTTATTCTTCAGAAATCAATGCTTTAACCTACTAGAACTTATAATATAACACCAAGTATAGTTTCATTTCCAACATTTTATCCCTCTCCTCCTATCCCTTTCCCTCTTTTTTTATTACTCTTTGATCCCTGACTTTCTACTCTACCATCCTTTTTCTAACCACTTCACTCCAATTCCCCTTCTATCTTCTCCAGACAGAAAAAAAAAAAAAAAAAATGATTACTAGATACAGGGAAAGACAGAACCAAGTAAAACAAAGGGTTGACAATACGCTATGCATGCAGGTAAGTTCATTTTGTAAGAATTTGACATTTCAAGTTTAAAAAACTGCCTTATGTGAATAAATTTTCTTGGACTAGAATTACTAGATATAACACTCAAAGACTACAAAAGTAAAGTTTTAGGGGCTTCTCTAGTTGTCCAGTGGTTAACAATCCACCCTGCAATGCAGGTGATGTGGGTTCAATCCCTGGGCAGGGAGCTATTAATAAGATCCCACATGCCGCAAAGAAACTAAGCTCTCACACCAAACTAGAGAGACGTGGGCCACAACAAAAGTTTCACATGACGCAATGAAGATCCCATGTGCCGCAACTAAGACCCAATGCAGCCATATAAAATAATAAACATTAAAAAAATAAAGTTTTACATATTTTCTTAGCTCTGAAGATATTCTTTCAAAAGTCCTTTTGTGTTTTTGTATATATTGAACAATTTGCATGAGAGAGAGGAGGAAAGAACTGCCCCTGTTTTCTGCCTCTCATCAGAAGTCCCTTTTCAAATGTCTCTTTAAGTCCCAGATCTGGCCTCTCCTGAAACTGCCTTCATACCACATACCTAGAATGCCTCACTTTATTATCCCTCCAGTTTGTCTCCCTGCAGGGATATTGGGGACAGCCCAGGTTTGGAGTCAGACTGATTTCTACTGGAAGCTCAGCTTTACTTTACTTCTCCAGTGACCTTAGGCAAGTTACTTAACTCTCTAAACAATTTTCTCAACTGTAAAATGGTGAAGCCAATCTCATTACATTGTTATAAGCATTTAATGATCTAATGCATAAATGTTCTAATCACAATATGTGTCATACAGTTGTCATTTAATAAATAGCATATATGATTTATATACACATACACATATGTATACATATATAAACACCCAAGTGCCCGTCTTTTCCTCACATACACATGCACTCTACCTGTCTGTTTTCAATGCCATTCTCCCAGAGCTCTGCCTTTCTGCTGTTGAAGCATTCACAATTTTCCAGATTCACAATTAGCTAATGTAGGAATCTAATCACTGAAAATGTGCTAATGAGAAAGGATAAGAGAAGAGGACAGTGACTAATGCCTGCCAACTCCAATACCCCCCAGTGGTAAAATATGGCTCTTGGAAACAAAACTGTACTAAAAACTACATAGGCTGGAGCAGTGATTCACAGTATGAATTTTAAGCAGTATCATTTGGGAGCTTACTGGAGTAGTTCTCAGTAACTGTGACTGCTTCTTTTACATGTGTTAATACATAGGCCATCACTAATACGAGAATAAAGAAATAAATGGATATTGTGTCCTTTTTCATTTGAATTAAAGTATGTGCAGAGATACTGCATTTGCCCCCAAACACTCTACAAAACAAATGTAACTCCTAGGAAAATAAGACCATGAGAAGGTTAAATATCCATGTAATGTCTGTGATAAAGCAAACCCTAGAACACAAGTCTCTTTTCAAGTCAAGTCACTCTTTCTAGGCCATACTATGTTGACTTCATAAAGTTTATATTGGACATACTGATTTGAAATCCCCCTTTCAAAAGATGCAAAATTTGTAAATTAGGCAATGTCAAGAAAGCCACACCATCTGCCAGACTAACAGGCAAGTCTCTTAAGTAATGGACTCAATGCCTGGCCATGCAAGTCAGCCACTTAGTCATTTTTCTAGACGCTATCCATCATTGAGCACATTCCCAAATTTCATGCAACATAATTTAAACATTTAACTGGTTGTTCTGATTGGAATAAACAGTCAGCCCAAGTAAAAGCTTGACAATCCTGACACCTAGTGGCTGTGAAAAACTGGGTGAGATCCAGTTTGGGAAAAAGTAGCTATCTACCATGGCAATATCTTACAAACTACAGAGAATTTAATGATTATTAATACTACAAAATACCAATTCTAAAACCAACACTACAAAATTCCATTTTGGCTCTGATTTGTCTAGTGGTCTATACAAAGAGGCTGAAACTCTTGCATTTGTAAAGCATCTTTTCCTTTAACCTTACACATTTGGCAAACTCACTAAGCTTCAGAGATCAAACAAGAAAACTAAAGCTAAACGAAGCAAAAAAAAAAAAAATTTATTTGGCATGTTTATGATTCCCTTCTTTAATTTTGTATGTACATTCACATCCTTTCTTGATCTTGAGGTGGTTTTTCTCCTCACGTATCCCCCTGTCAAATATAAAAGCCATCTATTCAAGCCACAGAGGTTCCCTTTATGTCACTAAAGCATCCTTTGTCAAAGGATAGCTGAACCCTCACAAACCAGCAGGAGTTTTCTTTAAAAAAGGTATAAGGACACACGTGGAAACCCCCAAAGTGCACATCTAAAAGCAAGGACAATGCTGAATGCCGCAAAAAAAAAAAAAAAAAAAAATGCATGAACACAGCAGGTCAGCACCACACAGCACAACTTATTTCTGCCTCAGACATTAGAATATAAGTCTCCCCAGACCCACCTAAACCTCTGACAGGCAGAAAGGTGAGAAGACTTAAAGGAGAGCTCTGAGTCCTACCTGCTGACGTTTGAAGGCTAAATAGTCCAGATTTTCAAGCTCCTTCCCAAGCTTCTGGTAGGTTTTCTGGAGATCAGATTTGCTGGCAACATTTTTAAGAGACTCAAAGGTCCTCTGAAACTGAAATTGAAAACAAAGTAAATCATTAGGATAGCAGCAGATTTTTCTCAAATTCCTAACCAGCTAACAAAGACAAATGGTCAATAGTGAGCCTCAGTTTCTCCCATTCATAATACAGAGATAACAAATGCCCTTAAATTAAATAATGAGACAAAATTATAAAGAATTAGAAACTATATGCTAAGTACAAGCAACATTGCTGCATGAATGATTAACTTGTTTAGTCCTCATTGTAACAAAAGAACATACAGAATTTAAAAAAATTTTAACTTTTCATGGTTTAGGATACAATGCTACCCTTAAAGAAAAAATTACAGTGAATGTATAATTTCCAATAATAATGGCAAAGTATTAATATTAAAAGATCTCTCACATCCCAATCATGGAAACAAATTTATGTAAAAGTACCCACTTGTCTCTATAGAAACACTTATGCAGAATAGGTACCCAACAAACTTCAGCCAGGAAGATCTGTCAGATCTTATATTTTGAGAAGAAAGGAAAATGAATGTTTTGATGATCGAAGCATATGTAGCATGTTCAGCAAACATTTATTCATTTCTGCTCTATAACAGACATGTTATTAAATTGATTCTGCTGAATCAGAATGCTTTCATTCATTTTTAAGTCAGAGACTACATAAACACAAAGGAGACAAATTGCAGTGTATCACAGAATATTGTTCTGCTACTAATAATTAATTAAGCAAAAAGATCTCACAAGAAATTGAATTCTTGGTTTATCTTAGTAAATTAGAACATACTTTAAAAGATTAGTGATTGAAAATGTCAAAGTAATACCATTTGCAAGATATTTGCATTTACTCTCTCTTTATGTCATTTATTTCCCATATTCTCAGTGTGTGCCATTAGATAAAGATCTCTAAATAGAGACTTCACCATCTTAAACACACCAGAATTCCACTGTGACTATAATGCTATGAGACAGGCTAATAAAATTTTATAGAATATAATTAAGTTTCCAGGGAAATGATTTGACCCTTACTATTTCAAACTCTGTGGAATAAGTCACAATATAATGGCATTCTACTGAATTAAATCCTTAATTTCATGAAAGCAACATATTTATCTCAATCCAGGGTGACAGAGGAAAAAGAAATAGAAAATAATGCTAAACTTTCACATCAGGGCAATAAACTAAATTCAACAAACAATCTTTTAGAGCCTACTACGCACAAGGCACTTTGAGTATAAAACATATTTCTAAAATAACTTACAGACTACCAGGGAAATTAGACATAAAGCTCAAAAATGGGAAAGATACTGACATTTACTGCACGCCTACTCAGTGTCAGTTACTTCATCCTTTTCAATTTAAGCTTCACAAGAACCGCAGGAGTTCCTATTTCTCTTCCATTCTAAAAGCAAGTAAACTGAGACTCAGAAAGTTTAAGCTGTTTTATTTTTCAATAATACATAATTTTAATTCATAAAACAATAATTCCTTAATTTTTCTTTCTCTTGGCCTTTTCTTCTAATCTGGCTTTTCTTTCTATATGCCTTTCTCCTAAGAATCACCAAAGCTTTTATTAAGCCAAATGATATTTTTTTCCCAGTTTTACTGAGATATAACTGACATAGAGCACTGTATAAGCTAAGGGGTATGGCATAATGATTTGACTTACATACATCACAAAATGATTATCGTAATAAGTTTAGTGAACATCCATCATCTCATAGAGTTACAAAATAAATGAAATGTAAAAAAATATCATTTCCTTGTGATGAGATCTCTTCAGATTTACTGTCTTAACTTTCATATATAACATATATCGTCAAACATATTTATGTTGTACATCACATTTCTAGTGCTTATTTACCTTATAACTTATCTTATAACTGGAGTTTGGACTACCTTTGTCCAATTCCCCCTCCCACCACACCTCACCTCTGGTAATAACAAATCTTATCTCCCTATACATATAAATTTGGGGGGTTTTTTGTTTGTTTGCTTTTGAAGTATAATTGGCCTACAATACTATGTCAGTTCCTAGTATACAATATAGTGATTTGATATCTCTATACATTTCAAAATAGAACTAGGTTTTTATCCTAATATTTACACTCTTTCTACTCTACCATTAACTTTAACACTAGGCAAAGTAGTAAAAAGAGTGCAAGAAAGGAGATAAAAGTAATGTGGTGAAATAGAAAAAAACTCTCTGATACTATTGGAGAGACTCAGGCCATATAGAAGACATGAAGGAATTTGAGTTGGGTCTTGAAGGAGTTTTCAGAGACTTAAATGGGAACTGACTCTACCCATCAGTTTAAACATAGCCAAAGTCTGTTCATTCTCCCCTTCTGCAGCAGAGTAAACAAATTTCTTTTAGCATAATTTTAATAACCTGTATATTAGCTATTTATCATATTGTATGATCATTTCTGTACCTTGCCCATTTCTTGGTTTCTTCTCACTATGTTCAAATGAAACTAATACCAGATCTGAGAATCTAAACAATTTAGAAATTTTACCTATGAATTAATATAAGCTTTTACCAATCAACCTGTTCAGTTCTAAAGCATTCCTTATCCTCTGCATTTTCTCTTTCCTAAGATATTAGCTTTATTTCTTAACTATCTCTTCTTCACATTGTTCTTTGTGAATTTTATGCAACTCCAAATAGCAACTTTAGGGTAAACACATTTGTAAAGCTTCAAAATAAGAAACATGAAAACCAATACTTCCAGGTAATATGTCCATGACCAAAGAAAAAAGGGAAATCCAGTAATGATACCTCCCCACAAGATGTTTTCATTAACAGTGGGAGCTTGCATAACGTGGAGATTTTAGCTTGAACTTTCATTATCAGGACTTATATCCTTCATTTATTAACACTAACTACTTCCAAGTGCTCAGACTATGATGATTCGTTCATTAAGCAGCTTTTTTCACTTACAACAACAAATAATTATCAAGGAGAGGTCATATAAAATCTATAATGTAACTTGAAGTTAGATCTCTATTAAACATATCCCATTCCCATCTGCTCACATATACACTTAAACATACTAGAGAGTAAAGTAGTAATTCTGCCTTAGAGGTGAAGCTGAAGTACAAGAGATAAAAATAAGACAAAAGCTAAGGTTCAGATTTTACTTTAAGAGATTTGAGGTTACCTTGATTTGAAAATTTTTTATTCCAATAGGCCACTGTGCTTGATCACTGAAACAGACCTCTTGAGGTATTCTACATTAGTTTAGTACACTGTAATTTCATTATATTTACTGCTTCTCAATAAAGATCTCTCAATTGAAGTTGAGAAAGGAAGCATGATTAATTTAAGAGATTTTAATATTTCTGGATTTTTCCTGTTCAAAGTTTTGAGTGAAAACTTTGAAGAATCCCCAAATGCTTTGTTGAACACCGAGTTTATCCTATGTTAATATTTTTAACTCATTGCAAACTAAATTCAAACTTAAAAAAAAAAATCCCAATGAATAAATTTGATCCAAAACAAACTTAAACTTTAGGTATTTTATAAAACTGTCAAAACTGAACATTAAAATTGCCTCTTGTACTGAGACAGAAATTCAAGTTCTGTCCAATCTGACTGCCACTGCTGCTGCTGAGTCGCTTCAGTTGTGTTCAACTCTGTGCGACCCCATAGCCACCAGGCTCCCCCGTCCCTGGGATTCTCCAGGCAAGAACACTGGAGTGGGTTGCCATTTCCTTCTCCAATGCATGAAAGTGAAAAGTGAAAGTGAAGTCGCTCAGTCCTGGACCCCATGGACTGCAGCCTACCAGGCTCCCCCGTCCATGGGACTTTCCAGGCAAGAGTACTGGAGTGGGGTGCCATTGCCTTCTCCATCCAATCTGACCACTTTAGCCAAATTTCACACAACAGACAAGAATAAGATGCAAACAGCATCTCCAAAACCAAAAAGTAAGTATTGCGCACCACAAAAGTAAGCATTGTAAACACACACCCAGAGTGTTTTCTTATCAAATTCCTTTTTGGTCAGAAATTATAATAATAAGAATCCATAAAATAAAACAACAGAGGCCATGATTGCTCCTATCCCATTAAAATAACTGAAAATCTGTTTTGCAGAAAAGAGAAGCATGAGTGCGGCAGAAAAGAAAATATCTAGATTGACTCAGCATTCCCTCTTCCCAAATACATTTTCCTCCTTTTCCTGACAACATACTTTTAAATAAATCTAAGCTAATGTTCTGTACAAACTACCCATTCAATGAGTTCACGAAAATTATGTAGATTCATGGAGTAATTTGAGAAAGAGGACAAGAAGAAACCAGCTGAAACAGCAGGAAAAAAATGCATCCAGGGCAAGTAAAGCTTCCCTGGACCTCACTGCCAATGTCCTGGCTTCCTCTTGTAGTCAGATCAATAGAATCAAATAATTCCACAGCTCCAGCAGCCTACTAATTCCTATAATGAAAAAATATTGAGTAGCACTGCTCCAAAAGAACAGCCAGCTCATCAGTTGTCATTTTCCTTTATTTAATATTTTGTGCATTTGTATGATGTTAAGTGTTACTTGTAACATAAAAAGGAATTCCATACTCACAGCATTATGTATACAAAAGAGTATCCAATAAGTACCTGACTGAAAGCAATGAATCACTAAGTATGATCTTAGTGTCCCTAAAATGTCACTGTGAAATAGTACCAAAAGATTCTGGAAACTAAAGCAGAAGGAAGGAATGTTCAAAGAATAAATATTAATGCTCTATAAATATTAATGTTTAGAGCAAAAATGTTTTGAGCATAAGAAAGGCTAATCCACTCTATTTCAATGTGGCAACAACAGAGCAACCAAAGTGAAGTATTATTAAGAAAAAAAAGTATTTCATTTTCTGAACTTAATCCACTGACTCTCACATTTTCCAAATGAATTTACAGGATAATACGACTCATGAAAGGAAAGCTTACAGCTAAAGCTGAAAATTAAAGGACACATATATCTCAAATGATGTTTTAATGTAAAGAATGATAACCAAAACTAAATTAAGAACATAGAACAAAAAAATTGAGCTTGAAATCTGAATTAGAAATAATCCTGTAGTGTTGACAGCAATTGCTCTTGAAGTCTGGGTTCGAGTCCTTGCTGTGCCATTTAATAATTTCATACCTCCGGACAAGTCATATTGCTTCAGTTCTTGATTGTGTTATCTGTAAAATGGGAGAGATTGTCCCTGCCTGCTTACTTCATAAAATTGTTGTGAAATCAGTTGAGGAAAAAAAAGACATTCATTCAACAAATATTTAATATTGGCCTGGCAACATGCAAGCCATGCATGAAATGGAGGGGAAAAAAATAGCTCTTGCTCTAAAAAAGCATATAATTCAGCTTTACAGATTACTGATTTATAAATTCTAAAGTTCCATAAAAGTATGAAATCACTGTCATTAAACTCATGACCATTCAATAGTGAATGAGGATTGAACAAAAGAGCAACCCAGTAATTCCTTATTGAGAATCTCTCAGCAAGGGATTTTTGAAGGAAATAGAAAGAAAAGATACATTATTTAGATTTTTCTTCAATATTGCTACAAAACTTTATTTAATTAATTTTAATATGGCAGAACACTTAACATAAGATATATGCCCCCCAAAAATTAAGTATACAATATGTTGTTGCTGTCTACAGGTACAACGTTCTGAGATTTCTAGTTTATTCACTTCACTTAACTGAAACTTTATGCACACTAATTCCCCATTCTCTCTCCCCCTTACTCTCTGTAAATCACCATTCCACTCTTTGATTCTATGATTTTTCTATTTTAGATATCTCATATAAGTGCAATCATGCAGCATTTATCTCTCTGTGACTGGTTGAGGTTATTTGGCATAATGTCTTCATCTATGTTGTTACATATTATAGAATTTCCTTCCTTCCTTTTTAATACTGAACAGTATTTCACCATGCATTTATATTACATTTTCTTGATCCATTTATTTGTAAACATATAGGTTGTTCCCACATCTTTAGTGAATGGTGTTGCAATGAACATGGGAGTGCTAATATCTCTTTGGGATCCTGATCTCAATTCTTTTGAATAAATACTTAGAAGATGAATTGCTGGAACAAATGATATTTGTATTTTTAATTTTTTTAGAAACCTCCATACTGTTTTCCATGATATGGAAAATACTACAGTATTAGTGCTTCCCTGATAGCTCAGTTGGTAAGGAATCCACCTGCAATGCAGGAAACCCACTTCAATTCCTGGGTCGGGAAGATCCACTGGAGAAGGGATAGGCTACCCACTCCAGTATTCTGGCCTGAAGAATTTCATGGACTGTATAGTTCATGGGGTCGCAAAGAGTCTGATGTGACTGAACGACTTTCACTTCACTTAACGTCACCATATTTTGTATTTCCACTGATGGGGTACAAGGGTTCCAATTTCTCCACATCCTTACTAATGCTTGTCTTTTTTTAATATTATTAACAGTAATTCTGACAGGTATGAGGTGATATCTCATTGTGGCTTTGATTTGCATTTCTCTGATGATCACTGTCACTAAGCATTTTTTGCATGTATTTGTTGGGTGTTTATATGCCCTCTTTGGAGAAATATAAATACCCATTCAAGTTCTTGGACCATTTCTTTTTTATAATTTTATTTATTTATTGACTATGCTGGGTCTCTGTTGCTGTGCAGGCTTTTCTCCAGTTGTGGCAAAGAGGGGCCACTCTCTAGTCTCAGTGCACAGGCTTCCCATGCGGCGCTTCTCGCACATGCTGTGCTGCAGCATGGACTCCAAAGTACGCAGGCTTCAGTGGTTGCAGCTCCTGGGTTCTGGACCTCGGGTTCAACAATTGTGGTGCACGGCCTTTTGTTGCTCTGTGGTTAGCCCATTTCTTAACTGAGCTGTTGGTTTCTGAGCTGCAAAACTCCTTATATATTTTGGATATTGACCCTTTATCAGATATATGATTTGCAAATATTTTCTCCTATTCCATAGCTTGCCTTTTCTGTGTTGATTGTGTCCTTTCAATGCAAAAGCTTTTTAAAAAGTTTGATGTAGCTCCACTTGATTATTTTTGGTTTTGTTACCTGTGCTTCTAATGTCATATCCATAAAATCATTGCCAAGACCAGAGTCATGAAGATTTTCCCTGATGTTTTCTTCTAGAAATTTTAGTTTTAAGTCTTACAATGAAGTCCTTAATCCATTTTTGGTTAATTTTTGTGTGTAGTATAAAATAAGGGTCTAATTCCATTAGTTTGTATCTGAACATCCAGTTTCCCACACCATATGTTGAAGAGATTATCATTTCTCAGTTGTATATTCTTGGCACCTTTATTGAGAATTAGTTGATTATACATGTGTGGATTTATTTCTGGGCTCCCATTCTATTCCATTGGTCTACAGGTCTGTCTTTATGTCAGTACTGTGCTGTTTCAATTACTGTAGCTTTGTAATATTTTTTAAATAGAGTAATGTGATGCATCCAGCTTTGTTCTTCTTCCTCAGAACTGATTTGGCTATTTCGGGTTTTCATGTGTTTCCATATGAACTGTAGAACTGTTTTTAAATTTCTGTTTTAAAAACGCCATTGGGACTTTAATAGGAATTGCTTTCAATCTGTAGATTACTTTGGATATGGAGTGTTTAACAATACTAATTCTATCAATCCATGTACACAGGATGTCTTTCTGTTTCTGTCTTCTGTAATTTGTTTCATCAAAGTTTCATAGTTTTTTCAGTAGTACAAGTCTTTCACTCCCTTCATTACACTTATTCCTAGGTATATTATTCTTTTTGGTGGTATTGTAGAAGGACATTGTTTTTCTAATATCCTTTGCAGATAGTTCATCATAAGTGTACAGAAATGCAATTGAAGTTGCTGTGATTATGATTTTCAATACAATGTTTAATAAAACTGGTGACAGGTCACATCGTTCTCTTTTTCTTGATCCTAGATGAAAAGCTCTCAGTTTATCAACATTAAGTATGGTTTAACCTATGAGATTGTCATATATGGGCATTACTATGTTGAGGGAATTTTCTATCCCTAGTTTCAGGAGAGTTTTCTTCATAAAATGATGTAAAATCTTTTCCTGAATCTATTGAAATGATAACATTATCAGGTCACTTCAGTCGCTCAGTCATGTCCAACTTTTTGTGACCCCATGGACCACAGCAAGCCAGGCTTCCCTGTCCATCACCAACTCCCAGAGTTTACTTAAACTCATGTCCATCAAGTCAGTGATGCCATCCAACCATTTCATCCTATGTCCTCCCTCTCTCCTCCTGCATTCAATCTTTCCCAGCATCAGGGTCTTTTCCAATGAGTCAGTTCTTCACATCAGGTGGCCAAAGAATTGGAGTTTCAGCTTCAGCATCAGTCCTTCCAATGAATATTCAGGACTGATCTCCTTTAGGATGGACTGGCTGGATCTCATTGCAGTCCAAGGGACTCTCAAGAGTCTTCTCCAACACCACAGTTCAAAAGCATCAATACTTCAGCACTCACCTTTCTTTATGGTCCAACTCTCACATCCATACATGACTACTGGAAAAACCATAGCTTTGAGTAGATGGACCTTTGCTGGTAAAGTCATGTCTCTACTTTTTAATAAGCTGTCTAGGTTGGTCATAGCTTTTCTCCCAAGGAGCAAGTGTCTTGTAATTTCATGGCTGCAGTCACCATCTGCAGTGATTTTGGACCTCAAAAAAATAAAGTCTTTCACTGTTTCCATTTTTTCCCCATCTATTTGCCATGAAGTGATAAGACCAGATGCCATGATCTTAGTTTTCTGAATGTTAAGTTTTTTTTTGTTTTTTTTTTTTTTATGTAATTATACCTTTTTTTTTTTTTTTTATTAGTTGGAGGCCAAACACTTCACAACATTTCAGTGGGTTTTGTCATACATTGATATGAATGAGCCATGGATTTACACGTATTCCCCATCCCAATCCCCGCTCCCACCTCCCTCTCCACCCGATTCCTCTGGGTCTTCCCAGTGCACCAGGCCGGAGCACTTGTCTCATGCATCCCTCCTGGGCTGGTGATCTGTTTCACCATAGATAGTATACATGCTGTTCCTTTGAGATATCCCACCCTCACATTCTACCACAGAGTTCAAAAGTCTGTTCTGTACATCTGTGTCTCTTTTTCTGTTTTGCATATAGGGTTATCATTACCATCTTTCTAAATTCCATATATATGTGTTAGTATGCTGTAATGTTCTTTATCTTTCTGGCTTACTTCACTCTGTATAAGGGGCTCCAGCTTCATCCATCTCATTAGAACTGATTCAAATGAATTCTTTTTAAAGGCTGAGTAATATTCCATGGTGTATATGTACCACAGCTTCCTTATCCATTTGTCTGCTGATGGGCATCTAGGTTGCTTCCATGTCCTGGCTATTATAAACAGCGCTGCGATGAACATTGGGGTGCACGTGTCTCTTTCAGATCTGGTTTCCTCAGTGTGTATGCCCAGAAGTGGGATTGCTGGGTCATATGGCAGTTCTATTTCCAGTTTTTTAAGAAATCTCCACACTGTTTTCCATAGCGGCTGTACTAGTTTGCATTCCCACCAAGAGTGTAAGAGGGTTCCCTTTTCTCCACACCCTCTCCAGCACTTATTGCTTGTAGACTTTTGGATAGCAGCCATCCTGACTGGCGTGTAATGGTACCTCCTTGTGGTTTTGATTTGCATTTCTCTAATAATGAGTGATGTTGAGCATCTTTTCATGTGTTTGTTAGCCATCTGTATGTCTTCTTTGGAGAAATGTCTGTTTAGTTCTTTGGCCCATTTTTTGATTGGGTCATTTATTGTTCTGGAATTGAGCTGCAGGAGTTGCTTATATATTTTTGAGATTAATCCTTTGTCTGTTTCTTCATTTGCTATTATTTTCTCCCAATCTGAGGGCTGTCTTTTCACCTTACTTATAGTTTCCTTTGTAGTGCAAAATCTTTTAAGTTTCATTAGGTCCATTTGTTTAGTTTTGCTTTTATTTCCAATATTCTGGGAGGTGGGTCATAGAGAATCCTGCTGTGATTCATGTCAGAGAGTGTTTTGCCTATGTTCTCCTCTAGGAGTTTTATAGTTTCTGGTCTTACATTTAGATCTTTAATCCATTTTGAGTTTATTTTGGTGTATGGTGTTAGAAAGTGTTCTAGTTTCATTCTTTTACAAGTGGTTGACCAGTTTTCACAGCACCACTTGTTAAAGAGGTTGTCTTTTTTCCATTGTATATCCTTGCCTCCTTTGTCGAAGATAAGGTGTCCATAGGTTCGTGGATTTATCTCTGGGCTTTCTATTCTGTTCCATTGATCTATATTTCTGTCTTTGTGCCAGTACCATACTGTCTTGATGACTGTGGCTTTGTAGTAGAGTCTGAAGTCAGGCAGGTTGATTCCTCCAGCTCCATTCTTCTTTCTCAAGATTACTTTGGCTGTTCGAGGTTTTTTGTATTTCCATACGAATTGTGAAATTCTTTGGTCTAGTTCTGTGAAAAATACCGTTGGTAGCTTGATAGGGATTGCATTGAATCTATAGACTGCTTTGGGTAGAATAGCCATTTTGACAATATTGATTCTTCCAATCCATGAACACGGTATGTTTCTCCATCTGTTTGTGTCCTCTTTGATTTCTTTCATCAGTGTTTTATAGTTTTCTATGTATAGGTCTTTTGTTTCTTTAGGTAGATATACTCCTAAGTATTTTATTCTTTTTGTTGCAATGGTGAATGGTATTGTTTCCTTAATTTCTCTTTCTGTTTTTTCATTGTTAGTATATAGGAATACAAGGGATTTCTGTGTGTTAATTTTATATCCTGCAACTTTACTATATTCATTGATTAGCTCTAGTAATTTTCTGGTAGAGTCTTTAGGGTTTTCTATGTAGAGGATCATGTCATCTGCAAACAGTGAGAGTTTCACTTCTTCTTTTCCTATCTGGATTCCTTTTACTTCTTTTTCTGCTCTGATTGCTGTGGCCAGAACTTCCAACACTATGTTGAATAGTAGTGGGGAAAGTGGGCACCCTTGTCTTGTTCCTGATTTCAGGGGAAATGCTTTCAATTTTTCACCATTGAGGGTGATGCTTGCTGTGGGTTTGTCATATATAGCTTTTATTATGTTGAGGTATGTTCCTTCTATTCCTGCTTTTTGGAGAGTTTTAATCATAAATGAGTGTTGAATTTTGTCAAAGGCTTTCTCTGCATCTATTGAGATAATCATATGGCTTTTATCTTTCAATTTGTTAATGTGGTGTATTACATTGATTGATTTGCAGATATTAAAGAATCCTTGCATTCCTGGGATAAAGCCCACTTGGTCATGGTACATGATTTTTTTAATACGTTGTTGGATTCTGTTTGCTAGAATTTTGTTAAGGATTTTTGCATCTATGTTCATCAGTGATATTGGCCTGTAGTTTTCTTTTTTTGTGGCATCTTTGTCTGGTTTTGGAATTAGGGTGATGGTGGCCTCATAGAATGAGTTTGGAAGCTTACCTTCATCTGCAATTTTCTGGAAGAGTTTGAGTAAGATAGGTGTTAGCTCTTCTCTAAATTTTTGGTAGAATTCAGCTGTGAAGCCATCTGGTCCTGGGCTTTTGTTTGCTGGAAGATTTTTGATGACAGTTTCGATTTCCTTGCTTGTGATGGGTCTGTTAAGATCTTCTATTTCTTCCTGGTTCAGTTTTGGAAAGTTATACTTTTCTAAGAATTTGTCCATTTCATCCAAGTTGTCCATTTTATTGGCATAGAGCTGCTGGTAGTAGTCTCTTATGATCCTTTGTATTTCAGTGTTGTCTGTTGTGATCTCTCCATTTTCATTTCTAATTTTGTTAATTTGGTTCTTCTCTCTTTGTTTCTTAATGAGTCTTGCTAATGGTTTGTCAATTTTGTTTATTTTTTCAAAAAACCAGCTTTTAGCTTTGTTGATTTTTGCTATGGTCTCTTTAGTTTCTTTTGCATTTATTTCTGCCTTGATTTTTAAGATTTCTTTCCTTCTGCTAACCCTGGGGTTCTTCATTTCTTCCTTCTCTAGTTGCTTTAGGTGTAGAGTTAGGTTATTTATTTGGTTTTTTTCTTGTTTCTTCATGTAAGCCTGTAATGCTATGAACCTTCCCCTTAGCACTGCTTTTACAGTGTCCCATAGGTTTTGGGTTGTTGTGTTTTCATTTTCATTCATTTCTATACATATTTTGATTTCTTTTTTGATTTCTTCTATGATTTGTTGGTTATTCAGAAGCGTGTTATTTAGCCTCCATATGTTTGAAGTTTTAACAATTTTTTTCCTGTAACTGAGATCTAATCTTACTGCACTGTGGTCAGAAAAGATGACTGGAATGATTTCAATTTTTTTGAATTTTCCAAGACCAGATTTATGGCCCAGGATGTGATCTATTCTGGAGAAGGTTCCGTGTGCACTTGAGAAAAAGGTGAAGTTGATTGTTCTGGGGTGAAATGTCCTATAGATATCAATTAGGTCTAGCTGGTCCATTGTGTCATTTAAGGTTTGTGTTTCCTTGTTAATTTTCTGTTTAGTTGATCTATCCATAGTTGTGAGTGGGGTATTAAAGTCTCCCACTATTATTGTGTTACTATTAATTTCCTCTTTCATACTCGTTAGTGTTTGCTGCACATATTGCGGTGCTCCTATGTTGGGTGCATATAAATTTATAATTGTTATATCTTCTTCTTGGATTGATCCTTTGATCATTATGTAGTGTCCTTCTTTGTCTCTTTTCACTTCCTTTATTTGAAAGTCTATTTTATCTGATATGAGTATTGCGACTCCTGCTTTCTTTTGGTCTCCGTTTGCATGAAATATTTTTTTCCAGCCCTTCACTTTTAGTCTGTATGTGTCTCTTGCTTTGAGGTGGGTCTCTTGTAGACAGCATATATAGGGGTCTTGTTTTTGTATCCATTCAGCCAATCTTTGTCTTTTGGTTGGGGCATTCAACCCATTTACATTTAAGGTAATTATTGATAGGTGTGGTCCCGTTGCCATTTACTTTGTTGTTTTGGGTTCACGTTTATACAACCTTTCTGCATTTCCTGTCTAGAGAAGATCCTTTAGCATTTGTTGAAGAGCTGGTTTGGTGGTGCTGAATTCTCTCAGCTTTTACTTATCTGTAAAGCTTTTGAATTCTCCTTCATATCTGAATGAGATCCTTGCTGGATACACTAATCTAGGTTGTAGGTTATTCTCTTTCATTACTTTCAGTACGTCCTGCCATTCCCTTCTGGCCTGGAGGGTTTCTATTGATAGATCAGCTGTTATCCTTATGGGAATCCCTTTGTGTGTTATTTGTTGTTTCTCCCTTGCTGCTTTTAATATTTGTTCTTTGTGTTTGATCTTTGTTAATTTGATTAATATGTGTCTTGGGGTGTTTCGCCTTGGGTTTATCCTGTTTGGGACTCTCTGGGTTTCTTGGACTTGGGTGGCTATTTCCTTCCCCATTTTAGGGAAGTTTTCAGCTATTATCTCCTCGAGTATTTTCTCATGGCCTTTCTTTTGGTCTTCTTCTTCTGGAACTCCTATGATTCGAATGTTGGGGCGTTTCACAGTGTCCCAGAGGTCCCTGAGGTTGTCCTCATTTCTTTTGATCCTTTTTTCTTTTTTTCCTCTCTGCTTCATTTATTTCCACCATTTTATCTTCTACCTCACTTATCCTATCTTCTGCCTCCGTTATTCTACTCTTGGTTCCCTCCAAAGTGTTTTTTATCTCATTCATTGCATTATTCATTTTTAATTGACTCTTTTTTATTTCTTCTAGGTCTTTATTAAACATTTCTTGTATCTTTTCAATCTTTGTTTCCAGGCTATTTATCTGTAACTCCATTTTGTTTTCAAGATTTTGGATCATTTTTATTATCATTATTCTAAATTCTTTTTCAGGTAGATTCCCTATCTCCTCCTCTTTTGTTTGACTTGGTGGGCATTTTTCATGTTCCTTTACCTGTTGGGTATTTCTTTGCCTTTTCATCTTGTTTAGATTGCTGTATCTGGAGTGGGCTTTCTGTATTCTGGAGGTCTGTGGTTCCTTTTTATTGTGGAGGATTAACCCAGTGGTTGGGGTTAGACGATTGGCTTGTCAAGGTTTCCTGGTTAGGGAAGCTTGCGTCAGTGTTCTGGTGCGTGGAACTTAATTTCTTCTCTTTGGAGAGCAATGGAGTGCCCAGTAATGAGTTTTGAGATGGGTCTATGTGTTAGGTGTGACCTTGGGCAGCCTGTATGTTGATGTTCAGGGCTATGTTCCTGTGTTGCTGGAGAATTTGCGTGGTATGTCTTGCTCTAAAACTTATTGGCTCTTGGGAGGTGGTTGGTTTCAGTGTTTCAGTGTAGGTATGAAGGCTTTTGGGCAGTCACTTATTACTTAAAGTTCCATGTAGTCAGGAGTTTTCTGGTGTTCTCAGGTTTTGGGCTTAAGTCTCCTGCCTCTGGATTTCAGTTTTATTCTTCCTGTAGTCTCAGGACTTCTCCAACTATACAGCCCTGATAAGAAAACTTCTAGGTTAATGGCTAAAAGATTCTCCCCCATTAGGGACACCCAGAGAGGTTCACAGAGTTACATGAAGAAGAGGAGAGGGAGGAGGGAGATAGAGATGAGCAGGAGGAGAAAAAGGGGGACTCAAGAGTAGAGAGACAGATCTACGCAGCTGTCTGTTCCCAGAGTGTTCTCCGTAGCCCAGTCACCTACAAAGATTCACAGAATTGGATTAGGAAGAGAAGGGGAAAGGAGGAAATAGAGGTGTTCTGAGGTAGAAAACAGAGAGTCAAGATTGGGAGAGAATAATCTTTGGTTTAAAAATAGGGCTTCTCTTCTTTTTTTTTTTTTTTTTTTTGTAAGGTTATAGTGTATTGAAAATGAAAATTAAGGAGTAGTAGAGGAGTACTAGAGGACTTTAAAAGAAATAAGAGAAAAAGAAAAATAGAAAAGAAAAAGGAAAGAAAAAAAAAAGAAGAAAAAAGAAAAAAAACAAGAAAGAAAAAAAATTTTTTTTCCCTAATTAAAAAAATGGTAAAAAAATCTATGGAAATGAAAGTTAAGGAGTAATGGGGGAGTAATAGGGGATTTTAAAGGAAAATAAAAGAGAAAAAATAAAAAAGAAAAAAAGAAAAAAAGTAAAATTATATCTAGGAGTTTCTCTGGAGCTGTTGCGGTCAGTGTGGGTTCGGCTCAGTTTCAGATAGCTCCTCGTTCCAGCTTACACTTCTCGATCTCTACAGGCTCCTTCCAGTGTAGTCGTTGTTTTCTAGAGGGATTTTAATCTGTTGCACCAGTCCCTTCTGAAGCGGGTCCCTTTGTTTATTTGGCTTCTGTTTGCCGGTCCCTTCAGAGCCTCATTTCCGCCCTGACACAGGCGGGCGGAGGTGGACTCTTATTCAGGTAGCTAGTTCCGTCGCTCTGCGGGGAGGGGCTGGCGCTGCCGGGAGGGGCTGGCGCTGCCGGGAGGGGCTGGTGCTGCCGGGAGGGGCTGGCGCTGCTTTCTCCGTCTGCGCTGCTCAGGCTCCCGGCTGTTCCATATGGAGCGCGCCCTGCGCTGCGCGAGGTTCCAGCCCTCGGATGTTCCACAAAAGCGCGGAAGGAAAAGCTGCGCCTGCTCTCTGTGCCTTCCCCGTCAGAGCGGTCCAGGCAGCCAGGGGCTTGGTGGGTGCATTCTCCCCAGGTGTGGCGCACCCCCTCCCTTCCGCGGACCCAGTCTCAGTTTCCGCTGGCGCCGGTCGGGTGCCTGCGCCTTCCGCCCTCCGCGTCCCCAGGCCCAGTCCCCGCCCGCGCCGGTCGGGTGCCTGCGCCCTGTGTCTCGCCGCGACCTTCCCCTCCCCCCTGCCTCCTGCCTCCGGCGGGGCTGGGCTGGTCCACAGCCTGTGAGCTCTTCTCTGGACTTTCTCGGTCTCTTTGTTCTGCGAACGGCCGGCAGTGTGTTCGGGCCGGTTAATTTACTCTCCCTCTTTTGGTCTCCCACAGTTCAAGTTGGCAACTCACAGAAGCTCCCTCCGATTGTCCTCAGGGCACTCAGGCCCGGACCCTACCCCAAGCATTGCCGCCTAAGACTCCCTTCCCGGGATGGATCTCCGTCCTTAGCTCTTTTGTCTCACTTTTTATCTTTTATATTTTGTCCTACCTCCTTTCGAAGACAATGGGCTGCTTTTCTGGGCGCCTGATGACCTCAGCTAGCGATCAGAAGTTGTTTTGCGAAGTTTGCTCTGTGTTCAGTTATTCTTTTGATGAATTTGTAGGAGAGAAAGTGGTCTCCCCGTCCTACTCCTCCGCCATCTTGGCTCCTCCCTTGAATGTTAAGTTTTAAGCCAACTTTTTCACTCTCAATCTTTCACTTTCATCTAGAGGTTCTTTAGTTCTTCCCTTTCTGCCATAAGGATGGTGTCATCTGCATATCTGAGGTTATTGATATTTCCCCTGGCAATCTTGATTCCAGTTTGTGCTTCATCCAACCCAGCATTTCACAGGATGTACTCTGCATGTAAGTTAAAAAAGCAGGGTAACAATATACAGCCTTGACGTACTCCTTTCCCGATTTGGAACCAGTCTGTTGTTCCATGTTCAGTTCTAACTGTTGCTTCTTGACCTGCATACAGGTTTCTCAGGTGGTCTGGAATTCCCATCTCTTTAAGAATTTTCCACAGCTTGTTGTGATCCACACAGTCAAAGGCTTTTTGGCATTTATTCTGTTCGTGTGCTGGTTTTACATTAATTGATTTTCATATGCTAAACTATTCTTGTATACCACATAAAACCCACTTGATCATAGTGCATCATCCTTTAATTAAACTATTGAATTCAGTGTGTCCATATTTTTGAATATTTTTGCATCTATACTCATTAGGGATATTGGCCTATAATTTCTTTTCTTATGGTATTCTTATCTGGCTTCATAAGTAAATTTGAGATTATTCCCTCTACTTCAGCAGTTTGGAAGAGATTGAGAAGGATTGACATTAATTCTTCTTTAAATATTAAGTAGAATTCACTAGTGAAGCCATCTCATCCTGAACTTTTCTTTTTTAGGAGGTTTTAGTTATTGATTCAATCTTTATTCTTGTCATAGGTCTGTTTAGGCTTTCTGTTCCTTCATGATTTAGTCTTGGTGGTAAGTTGTATGTTTCTAGGAATTTATACATTTCTTCCAGGTATTGTTTGTTGGTATGTAATTATTCATAGTAGTCTTTTATTATCATTCTTTATTCCTGTGGCCTTAGTTGTAATGTATTCTTTCTTACTTATAATCTTATTTATTTGAATATTCTCTCTTCTATTTAGTCAGTCTAGCTAAAGTTTGTCAATTTTGCTTATCTTTCTAAAAAAAAAATACCAACTGTTAGTTTGATTGGTTTCTTCTCTTGTTTTCCTATTTTGTATTTCATTTATTTCTGCTATAATGTTTGTAATTTCCTTCCGTCTTCATTCTTGTAACTTCAGGCTTAGTTCTTCTTTTTTAGCTCTTCTAGTTATGAAGTTAAGTTCTTTACTTGAGAACTTCCTTCTTTTTTAATGTAGGGATTTATCTGTCTAACTTCCCTCTTAGTACTACTTTTGCTATATCCTGTAAGTTTTGGCATGTTTTCATTTTCATTTGTTTCAAGGAATTGTCTAATCTCCTTTTTTATTTCAGCTTTGACCTAATGGTTCAAAAATATGTCATATAATTTCACATATTTGTAAATTTTCCAGTTTTCCTTCTGTTGTCAATTTCTAGTTTCATTTCATTATGGTCAGAAAAGATCTTTGGTATTTATTATTGCCATTTAATCAGTTGCTTTTGTCAGTCTCTTAGTTCTTTTTTTTTTTTTTTTTTTTTTTTTGTCTTTTCCTCTCTTGCTGTCTTCCTTTATGTTTTGTTGGGTTTTTTTTTGTATTGATATGCTTTGACTTCTTTTTTTTTTCTCTTTTGTGTAACTTCTTTAGTATTTTTTGTGGCTACCTTGGAATCTACCTAAAATAATCTTGTAAAAATCTGTTTTGAGTTGGTAACAACTTAAGTTCAATTAAAAACTCTACACTTTTACTTCTCACACACACACACACACACACACACACACACACTTTATGTTATTGTTATCACAGTTTACATTTATTTATATTGTATATTTTTACCATGTTTTTAGTCATAGCTATTTTAAATATTCTTGTCTTTTAACTTTTATGCTAGAATTAAAAGTGATTTACCTACCACCATTACAGTAATATAGTATTTTGCATTTATTTCTATAATTACCATTATCATAATTTCATAATTCTTATGCTGTAGTATTACTGTTTCATATCTTTTCAACTTGAAGTATACCTTTTAGCTATTGTTGTAAGCCAGGTCTAGTGGTGATGGACTCCCTCAGCTTTTGCTTAGGAAAATTTTTTAGGGAAAAAACCCACTGTCTTCCTAAAGCTTTGAGTAGTACCATTTTACTATGATGCTCTCGAGCTGCACAGGCTGCAGCACCAACCAGGATTGCACAAGGGAGCTGAGGCCAGATGGCAGCTGGCACAACTCTGCTTGGCTCACAGTGACACAGCTCAGCCAGCCAGGCCTCCGAGGCCAATGCTGCCCATCACACACTTTCCACCCCCCCTGGGTATTATCCCAATACCCTGGGAAATTCTTTATCTCTCCATTTTTTGAAGATCAGTTTTGCTGGGTATAGTGTTCTTAGATATGTCTCTTTTTTTTCCCAACATTCCTTCTGGCCTGCAAGTTTCTGCTGAAAAATCCTCTGATAGCCTTATAGGGGTTCCCTTGTATGTGACTTTTCTCTTGTTTGTTGTTTTTCACTTTGGACAATTTGCTTACAATAATCCACCCTCCCCCCCTTATTTGCAGAGATACATTCTAAGACTCACAAGAGATACCTGAAACTATGGATAGTACCAAACCACATATATACTATTTTTTACTTATACTGACAGATATGTCAGTATACTAACATAAAACAGTATACTAACATAAAAAGTATGGATATACAGGACAAAGAGATGTCCTGTCCTAGACAGAATAGAGCAGGATGGCATGAGATTTCATCACACTACACACAACAGCATGCAGTTTAAAATTTATGAATTGTTTATTTCTGAAATTTATCATTTAATATTTTGGGGCCATATTTGACCATGGGTAACTGAAACCAAGAAAAGCAAAACTACCCATAAGGGATACTACTGTATAATATGTCTCAGTATAGATTTCTTTGGGTTCATCTTTTCAGTATCATTGAGGATTTTTAAAGCTGGATGTCCATTTCTTTCCCCTGATTTGGTGGGTTTCCAGCCATTATTTCTTTGAATAAGCTTCCAGGTTCTTTTTCTATTTCTTTTTTCTCCTTTGAGGACTTCCATAATGCATACATTATTCTGTTTAATGGTATTTCATAAATCCTTAATCTATCTTCATGCTTTGTTAAAATTCTCTCTCTGTTCATGCATTTTCCTCCTGGTTTCAGTGAGCATCTTTATGATTGTCATTTTGAATTCTCTGTCAGTATCACATATTGACAGAATTCTCTGTCAAAATCATATGACTCTGTTTCATTAGGGTCAATTTCTAGACATTTATCTTATTCCTTTGTTTGGAACATCTTTGCCTGATTCTTAATTTTCCTTAGCTCTCTTTGTTGGTATCTACATATCTAACAAAGCAGGCACCTTTCTGCATCTTTGTGGACTGGCTTTGTGCAAGAGAAAACTTCCCACCAATCAGTGAGGCTTCTACCAATGCCCCTTCCTAAGGAAAAACAGACAACTGCAGTTTTTGTCTACTTACTCTATACTGAGCCAGAGAGGGCAAGAAGTTGTGGTGTATACCAACCTAAGCCACCCCCTTCATTTTCTCCCACCAGGTAGGTAAACTTTGATGGATCCTCTGGAGCTCCAAGACTGGCAAGACAGAGCCCATTTTGGGGGGATACCCCTCAGAAAAGCTGGAGTACTGAACTGTGAACCAATTCCCAGGGTTAGAGACTCCAGTGAGAAGATGTCTCAAATATCCCTATTGAGGCCAGACTGAACACAAACCTATTGATTCATCATTCAGTGAGCTTTCCACTAAACCACAAGGTCTCAAAGATTTGAGACCAAAGGTTTACGTTCATTGTATAAACCTTCCCCAGGTGATCTCATACAAACCTATTGCTTATCCTAATACTTACTTCTTGAGGCTTTCTAATCTACCTCTTGTTTATTTGTTCCAGATAAATATTTCAATATCTAGTATATCTCATGTGCATATGCCTAGTCACTTCAGTCAGTCCGACTCTTTGCAATCCTAAGGACTGTAGCCCACCAGGATCCTCTGTCCACGGGATTCCCCAGGCAAGAATGCTGGAGTGGGTTGTCATGCCCTCCTCCAGGGGATCTTCCCAACCCAGGGATTGAACCCACATCTCCTGCATCTGCTGCATTGCAGGTAGATTCTTTACCACTGAGCCACCAGAGAAGCCTAGTATCTCTCATATGGATCTCAAATCTAACATGTATAAAATCCATAGACTGCTTCTCCTCTTTGTAAACAGCAAGCCAATATCCTCAATGCCTCATCAGATGCCTGAAAGGTTGCTTAATGTTTCCCTTTCCCTCTAAATAGATTCCAATCACTTTCCAAATTGCAGGCTGTTCCTCTTTCATTTTTATCATTAATTCCCCACCCCACATAATCATTTCACAACCAGAAAACTATATCAGTCTCACCACTGACCTCTCTGCCTCCACTGTGCCCCCTGGCTCACTGCTACCAGAATAATAGTCCTAAAATTCAAATCTGTCTATATCACTTCCATGCTTAAAATCTTCAATAGTTCTCCCTTCATTTTCAGACTAAAGTTCAAACTTTTTAACTTAGCATAATGGCCTTTCACAAGTAGGTTGATGTCTGATTCTGCAGTTCAACTCTTGTTCCTCCCAAACAATATGCCTTCATCTGAGCCATTCAGAACTATTACTGGTCTTTGAGCACATACTGTTCCCTCCAGCTAAAATGCTCTCAGCCCCCACCACTTTCTTTGTCTAGTTAAATCATTCTCCAAACTTGTCTCTGCATTATTATCAAAACACTTCCTTGATACAATTGCCATCATGCCTCCACAATACCTTATACCAACTTTGATCATATTAACTTATATTGGGACTTCCCTCGTGGCCCAGTGGCTAAGGCTCCATGCTCCCAATGCAGGGGGCCTGGGTTCAACCATTGGTCAGGGAACTAGATCTCACATGCTGCAACTAAGAGTTCACATGCCACAACGAAGATTGAAGATCCCACACACCAAAACTAAGACCCGGTGCAGCCAAGTAAATAAATATCTTAGTAACATTATAAATTTATGTCTTTAGTCTGTATATTCCAGGAGAACAGGACCATGGTAGTATATTTTCTAAATTTGACTCTCTAGCACATATTATGGTGACTGGCACTCAGTAAGCACACAAAAAAATAACCATCTGCTGAATGGACTGATTAACTAATGAAACTCAGGCTACCTGAAATGACACAGGTCCTTTTTAATGTTAAACATTTCTTTAACATGGCTTAAATTTTCTTTGTCCCTAGCATTTTTAGTATAAAATTTTTGTGTCCTATTTGTCTCTATTTCTTTTTTCTCTTAATCCATCTTATACCAGTCTTGTGACTGGCTTTTTTCTTTAAACCTTGAAATGTCCCTGTTATTTTGCCTCGAATCTTCTGCAGAATATACTTGGTTTCTAATAACATTTAAATGTACAACAATTTCTCTTGTTATAGACTGCTGACATTCTTAGTAATAAGATTTAGGAAACCTTTTGCTGATACATATCTGCATTTTAACAATAGAGGGTGGCATCAAAAATTCTGAGTGTTATCATCATTATATGTGACTCTATATCAACATTATGAATATTCTTCATATTCACAATTACTGGTCTGTATACAAATGCTTTATAGCAATGTTTGTAGCAAATATTAAGTATGTATTTGATATAAGTTACTAAATAGAGGTGCCATTTCTTATAATAACACCTATTTCTAATCCAAAGGGACAAATATTCCCATTTTAAGAAAAATAAAACTGGCTATGGTATGATAAATGGAAAAAGCTAGAAAAGTTATTTCAACTCAGGAGTCAAATTTATTTCCCTTCATTTTTAGGAATAAGGATAATATCGCACCTCAAGAGATGAAAAACGGAAGTAAGATACCACAGTGGGAGAAGGTAGGACAGGAAAGGAAGGAAGGTAAAAGAAAATTTGTGCCAGTTCTTACCACGTATTTTATATACTCTATTATTTAATCTTCACAAGGCCCTTAAATTATTCAGGCTTTATCATACCAACATCTCAGAAGAAATTAAGGCTCACAGATTTTTAACTTTCCCAAATCACCCAGCTAATCAACAATATAACCAGGATTCAAGCAAGGTCTCTCTCTCTGCTGCCAAATGCCATAGTTTCTCTCCATATTGTTCTGACTCCCAAAGAAAAAATGAGCTATGCAAGCCAACATTCTATCAAAGAAAACTGACCCTTATAAAATTCATATGCCAATAAAATAGGATGTGGAATCTTGAGATGTATAAATAGTATAAAAATATTCAAAAACCTTGAAAGGTTCCAGAGAGAAATTTTTAAACTTAAACTCGCATAGAAAATTATGAGTAATGGTGGTAATAAAGCCAAACTGCCTTTTCAAGTTTCTATAATCAATTATATACTGAAACAGCATCACTTTTTTCTCTGTCCTCTCTTACTTTTGATTTGGACCTATTCCACCCCACCCCACTCCTTGGAAGAAAACACATACTTCCCTAAGGAACTAGATATATTTAAAACTGCAAAGTCAAGAATCCCTGATATATTTAATTATATATTAACTCTGTGTTGGTTGAAAGTACTTATCCCATGGAGAGTTACTCAGTGAACCATCTTTGCACAAGTTGGTGGTCTCAGTCTATGTCTTTATAAATGTTTGATCATAATTACATCACTGGGACAGTCTCAGTGGAAAGAGGATAATTTAATAAAGATAAGGAATCAGGAAATATAGAGGTACATGCTATCAATCAAAAATAGAGTAATATTTCATTTACTTGACTTCTAAAAGGAAATAGGGATCCCCAATAGGGATGAAAATTCTGTTATTTAGAAAAATTATAAGAAGGAAGAAAAGGGTAAGGCCACTTAAGAAAACATTGTGACAGCAAAGGAATTCTCTGATCCTGTGCAATAAAGAATAAACAAAAAAAAAATTACAGCAGGGATTTTTGTGGGCATTATGGGGTGGGGAGCCAAAATGACCAGAAACTTGCATAAAATAGCAAGATAAGACTGGAAGAGAAGCAGGTATTTGTCCATCATATCCAAAACTAGGAAAAGAAATAAAAAGGTAATCCACTGCTTTTGGAAGAAGAATATGTGCCCAGAAGAACTCTATATCTTCATAGCTGATGCCCTCCCCAGAAAGAACATTTATAATATATTATTTTATATTAGGATGTTTAGTGTGTGTGAGAGAAAAGGGGGTGGAGGGAGGAAGAAAGAGAGAAAGAGCTGACTACAGAATTCTTGGGAAAGGAACTATTTATACTGAGGAAAATACCTTCAGGTGTAATTTAAGATGGAGATAGTGATATCTGAGGATACAAATTAGCAGAGGTCAAGTCAAAAGTGGCTTGATAGAATATCTTACTGCTTAGGCATATGAGAGAAAACAAAGGGCAGGCAGTGAGAAGAGGTGGAAGGACAACGAGATGAAGTTGCTAAAGGATTCTAAGTGGCAAGAATATACCACTTAGAATATACTGTTATACTACAGAATCCCCTCCTTTTCATCTTCCCAAGTTTCTAATAGGTTTGCAGTACATACATGCATTGTAAGGGAGTATGTGTGTGTGTGTGTGTTAAAGAGGGAAAGGGTCTACTTCCAAGTATGAATTAACATACCATAGAATACAAGTAGAAAGATCATCCATAAGCTAAAGTAATTCTGTGGAAGCAAAAACTTGGAGCCAGAGGTGACCCTGAGAATATGAGCCTAACAGAATTTGCAGAAATCTTGGGGATAACATTATACTAACAGAATGAGGGTTCAAGCCAATTATATCTAAATCTTGAAAGTGAAAGTAGCTCAGTTGTGTCCGACTCTTTGCGACCCCATGGACTACGGTCCATGGAATTCTCAAGGCCAGAATACTGTAGTAGATAGCCTTTCCCTTCTCCAGGGGATCTTCCCAACCCAGAGATTGAACCCAGGTCTCCCACATTGCAGGTGGATTCTTTACCAGCTGAGCCACAAGGGAAGCCCAGAAGGAAGCAGAGAAGTGGTTTGCAATAAGCAGAATGTGAGTAATTGAAAACTGAAGGTCAAAAAAATAGAAAGAAAAGAAATAAAAGCAAGCAAGCAATGATCACTTAGAGCTCTTACGGGGTTATTAAAAGTAAGTCAATCTATTTCTTCTATGTCAAACTAACCTCATTTCTATACAACTGGGGTTACTAGACTGATAAATCCGTGATGCCACAGAGAATACATCTTAATTTCAGAAAGGTTTTTGAGAAAGTGCTTGAGAATAAAATAAAGAAACATAAACATAGTTTACACAGCAACCCAATGAAGTGAATTTGAAGCTCATTTCAACAACTTTTATTCAAAGTGTGTGAATATTTGATCTTAACTAAAACAAAGCTATATCACTATTTTCCATTTCATTAGATGTTTTCTCAGGAATAACTAGGTGAAGAAATCTGAAAATGATACCCAGGTTAGGAGGGGAAGACAAATCAAAAGTCAAGAAATTCTGGAAGGATATTAGAAAAGAAAGAATTAACAAGACAAAATTCAATGACTATAAAGATAACATCAATCTTTATATATTATTAATAAAAAGATAAACTGTATCAGAGGAAGAGGGCTTCAGGTGGCACTAGTGATAAAGAACCTGACTGCCTTTGCAGGAGGTATAATAGACACAGGTTCGATCCCTGGGCTTGAAAGATTCCCTGGAAGAGGGCACAGCAACCCCACTCCAGTATTCTTATCTGGAGAATTCCATGGACAGAGGAGCCTGGTGGGCTACAGTCCACAGGGTTGCAGAGAGTTGGACACAACCAAAGTGACTTAGCGTACATCAAAGAAGGAAGACCTAGATTAAGAGTAGTCCAAGTTCAGACACTGTTCACAAAAACAGTGTGAACCAACAACATGACAAGGGTATCATAATAGGTAAGATAAAGTTAGACATTAAATCAGAGAGGGAATTATCTGAGTAAATTATGGAGTGTTCTTATCAGAATATTTGTTTTTATTTCAAGGCGTTTGACTTCAACATTTTATGGCTGTTACCTATAATCTAGAATATGCATCAGTTCAGTTCAGTCACTCAGTCGTGTCCAACTCTTTGCAACCCCCATGAACCGCGGCACTCCAGGCCTTCCTGTCTATCACCAACTCCCGGAGTCCACCCAAACCCATGTCCATCGAGTCGGTGATGCCATCCAACCATCTCATCCTCTGTTGTCCCTTTCTCCTCCTGCCCTCAATCTTTCCCAACATCAGGGTCTTTTCAAATGAGTCAGCTCTTCGCATTAGGTGGCCAAAGGATTGGAGTTTCAGCTTCAACATCAGTCCTTCCAATGAACACCCAGGACTGAAGAAAAGGATTTATAGAGATGATTCTTGGGATTTCTGTTTCTTATATTGGCAGATTAGTAATTCAATCCAGCCCTTCTGCCTAAGAAAACTAACAATATTTGACGAAATATAAAATACTTCATGTTAAAAACATTAAAGATCTAACAAAACAGTGAGGAAATTCCTGAGATAAATTCCAGATGAGGTAATGTTTCATATACAAAGATAGGCATTCACATGAGAAGACAAGACACTATCAGCATAAGAAAAACTGACATACTGACAGTACCACAAGCAAACACCCAAGGAGTCCAGATGCTGAAGTTTTCCAACTTTAACCATAAAACAAATCTGCTTATAATGTTCAAGTACATCAAAATCAAGACTGAAACAAAATCATACAAGATATGGAAATTCCAGAGTATCCTGAGTTGTCTGAAACTGGTCAAAAGTCAAGAATTTTTTAGCTTAAATAAGAGAAGACATATGTAAGTCCTAAGAGTAATCATCAGTTATTTGAAAATGCACTTCCTATTGCCTTGATTCTGTGTTGCTCCAGAAGATAAACTAGAAGCAGTGAAAGAAAATAGCAGGGATGCAGCTTTAAGCTCAGCTTGAGAAAAATGTCTTCAATGACTAGAATTATCCAAAATATGCTTTACTGTCTAATAGAATTGAGACTGCTATCACTGTACATGATCATCTATATTGTTAGACAGTTGTGTCTATTTCATACTGAAGGATAGTCTACCTGCTTCAGCAACATACTAGACTAGAAGGGCACTGAAGTTTCTCCACTATGATGTTTTCATTCTAAGTACAAATTTAATAGAATCATAAACTAAAAATATTCTAAACCACTATATCCCAACATACAGTCTGAGAAAACACCAAGATTAATATATTATAGAAGAGTTTTAGAGTCACGAAATTTGGGAAACTCTGGGTTAAGCAAAGTTAAACAAGTTTCTTTGCTTTGACATTTCTCACGAACTTTAATGTGCTAATGTGCATCAAACATTAAGAGAAGGACTTCCCTCACAGTCCAGTGGTTAAGACTCCACATTTCTAATGCAGAGGACATGGGTTCCATCCCTGGTTGGTGAACTAAGATCCTACATGCTGTGCAGCCAATAAATAAATAAAGCATTCAAAAGAAATTTCTATGTGCAGCACAGACCATTGAAAAGCTTTTTTTCATGCTGCATATTTAGAAGACAGGTTCTGCAGAATACTTCTAAGGGACTGTTGGACTATATAATTCTAATCTTTATCTCCAAAAGATTTTTTTCAACTAGCCTTCATTCTGTGTGAAACATTAAAAGAATTGAGTTGAATAATACAACTCAAATTATACAAATAATTTATATAATATTATATATTATGTAATATTATATAATGCAAATTATACAAACAATACAAATGCAACTTATAAATTTTATTAAGATGTAACAATTAAAAAAACTGTCACAATAAGGTCTTCCCTTTTTCATAGATAAAGTATCATTGTTTGATTAGACATCTTACAAGTGATTTAAATGATCTAGCCCAAGTTCAGGCTCTAATGAGGAATCAGTAAATGTGGGAAAGAGTGGCTAGAGTTAAGAATGCCTCCTCCTAGTGACTTACCTAAATTCCCTTAACAATTTGCTACAGGCCCATGAATTTGTCTAAACATTTCTGAAAGCTATTTATAGTGAAAGCTGTTGTAACACTTGGAGAACTAAGTTCCCAAAGTTGCTTTTTATCTATTGCCTTGAGCAAGCTTCTTAAATTCAATATGCCTCAGGTTTTTTTTCATCTATAAAATAGGAATCATAATCACTAAGGTGCTGTGAGGTTGAATTAAAGGAGATAATCCCCCACATTTCTTGACCCATTATAAAAACTCATAACTATTAAGTATAATTTTATTACAAAAATAGCACTTTGTTTTTCTTTGATCTACAGTTATCTCCTGCTTCATTTGAATGATACGATATGTGTGAATTACCTAGCACAGTACTAGTAGTTAGTAGCAATCAATTAAAATGTTAATGAAGGGACTCATGGTCTTATATATAAAGCTACTCCTTAATCGATTATAAGGGAAGTAATTTTCACCTAACAAAAGCCTTTCATTCTGCCCTATCTCAACAAATCCTGAGTTAAAACATAGGAAATACTGGGTCATGGGACTAGGAATTATCTGGCATTTAATCTTTCATAACCACTTATGGCTATAATATTTATCAGCATCTGTATTCACATATGGTTGTTGTTGTTGCTCAGTCACTAAGTCATGTCCGACTCTTTTGCAACACCATAGACTGTAGCCCGCCAGATTCCTCTGTCCATGGGATTTCCCAGGCAAGAATACTGGAGTGAGTTGCCATTTCCTTCTCCAGGTGATCTTCCCGACTCACACATTGCTTGCACTGGCAGGCGGATTCTTTACCACTGGGCCATCAGGGAAGCCCTCCTTCATGGATCACAGCATTGTCATAGTGAAGGGGCTTGCATAACTCAAGAATCTATGAACCAAGCAATGCAAGGCCACCAAGACAAGCAGGTCATAGTGAAGAGTTCTGACAAAATGTGGTCCATTGGAGAAGGAAATGGCAACCCACTCTTGTATTCTTGCCTGGAGAACCACATGGACAGCATGAAAAGTCAAAAAGATATGATGCAGGAAGAAGTGACCCCTAGGTCCAAAGGTGATTAATATGCTACTGGAGAGGAGCAGAGGGCAATTACTAATAGCTCCAGTAAGAATGAAGAAGCTAGGCCAAAACGGGAACAATACTCAGCTGTGGATGTGTTTGGTAGTGAAAGTAAAGTTTGAGGCTCTAAAGAACAATACTGCACAGGAACCTGGAATGTTAGTTCCATGGAACAAGATAATTTGGATGTAGTCAAGCGGGAGATGGCAAGATTGAACACTGACATCTTAAGAATCAGGGAACTAAAATGGACAAAAATGGGAGAATTTAATTCACATGACCATTCTATCTACTACTGTGGGCAAGAATCCCTTAGAAGAATTGAAGCAGCCCTCACAGTCAACAAAAGAGTCCAAAATACAGTACTTGAGTGCAATCTCAAAAACAACAGAATAATGTCAGTTTGTTTTCAAGGCAAACAATTCAACATCACAGTAATCCAAGTCTATACTACAATCACTGATGCCAAAGAAGCTAAAGTTGACCTGTTCTCAGAAGACCTTTAGCACCTTCTAGAACTAAAACCAAAAAAAGTTGTCTTTTTCATCATAGGGGATTGGAATGCAAAAGTAGGAAGTCAAGAGATACCCAGAAA
Organism: Dama dama; assembly: GCF_033118175.1. Taxonomy (NCBI): domain Eukaryota; kingdom Metazoa; phylum Chordata; class Mammalia; order Artiodactyla; family Cervidae; genus Dama; species Dama dama. The sequence goes on from NC_083695.1 coordinate 27,218,410, forward strand.
AAACAGGCAAGTTTGGCCTTGGAGTACAAAATGAGGCAGGGCAAAGGCTAACAGAGTTTAGACAAGAGAACACACTGGTGACAGCAATCACCCTTCTTCCAAAAACACAAGAGATGACTATAGACATGGACATCAACAAATGGTCAATACCAAAATAACATTAATTATGTTTTTTCTAGCCAAAGATGGAGAAGCTCTATACAGTCAGTAAAAACAAGAACTGGAGCTGACTGTGGCTCTGATTACAAGCTCCTTATTGCAAATTTCAGGCTTAAATTGAAGAAAGTAGGGGAAAAAATTAGGGCATTCAGGTATGACCAAAATAAAATTCTTTATGATTATATTAATATAGTGGAGGTGATGAATAGATTCAAGGCATTAGATCTGGTAGGCAGAGTGCCTGAAGAACTATGGACTGAGATATATAACATAGTACAGGAGGCAGTGACTGAAACCATCTCCAAAAAAGAAGTCCAAGAAGAAGAAAAAGTGGTTGTCTGAGGAGGCTTTACAAATATCTGGGGAAAGAAGAGAAGTGAAAGGCACGGAGAATAGGAAAGATATATCATGCTGAATGCAGAGTTACACAGAATAGCAAAGAGAGATAAGAAGGCCTTCCTTCAATGTAATACATCACATTAACAAATTGAAAGATAAAAACCATATGATTCTCTCAATAGATGCAGAGAAAGCCTTTGACAAAATTCAACACTCATTTATGATTATGCAAAACAGAAAAAGAGACACAGAAGTACAGAACAGACTTTTGAACTCTGTGGGAGAAGGTGAGGGTGGAATGTTTCGAAAGAACAGCATGTATATTATCTATGGTAAAACAGATCACCAGCCCAGGTGGGATGCATGAGACAAGTGCTCGGGCCTGGTGCACTGGGAAGACCCAGAGGTATCGGGTGGAGAGGGAGGTGGGAGGGGGGATCGGGATGGGGAATACATGTAACTCTATGGCTGATTCATATCAATGTATGACAAAACCCACTGAAATGTTGTGAAGTAATTAGCCTCCAACTAATAAAAAAAACAAAAGAAGGCCTTCCTAAATGAACAATGCAAAGAAATAGAGGAAAACAATAGAATGGGAAAGACTAGAGGTCTCTTCAAGAAAATAGGAGATATCAAAGGAACATTTCATGCAAGGATGGGCCCAATAAAGAATAGAAATTGTAAGGATCTAACAGAAGCAGAAGATATTAAGAAGAGGTGGCAAGAATACACAGAAGAACCATACAAAAAAGTTCTTAATAACCACAATGATGTGGTCACTCACCTAGAGCCAGGCATCCTGGAATGTGAAGTTAGGTGGGCCTTAGGAAGCATTACTATGAACAAAGCTCATGAGGTGATGGAATTCCAGCTGAGCTATTTCAAATCCTAAAAGATGATGCTATGAAAGTGCTGCACTCAATATGTCAGCAAATTTGGAAAACTCAGCAGTGGCCACAGGACTGGAAAAGGTCAGTTTTCATTTCAATCCCAAATAAGGGCAATGCCAAAGTACATTCTCACTACTGTACAATTGTGTTCATGTCACATGCTAGCAAAGTTATACTCAAAATCTTTCAAGTTAGACTTCAACAGTATGTGAACCAAGAACTTCCAGATGTATAAGCAGGGTTTAGAAGAGGCAGAGGAACCAGAGATCAAATGGCAAACATCTGCTGGATCATGGAGAAAGCAAGGCACTTCCAGAAAAACATCAGCTTTTGCTTCATTGACTATGCTAAAGCCTTTGACTGTGTGGATCACAACAAGCTGTGGAAAATTCTTAAAGACATAGAAGTACCAGACCACCTTACCTGCCTACCCTTATGCAGGTCAAGAAGTAACAATTAGAACCAAACATGGAACAATGGACTGATTCAAAATTGGGAAAGGAGTAGTCAAGGCTATATATGGTCACTTTGCTTGTTTAAATTACATGCAGAGTACATCTTGGAAAATGCCAGGTTCAATTAATCACAATATGGAATCAAGGTTGCTGGGAGAAATATCAACAACCTCAGATATTCAGATGATACCAACTCTAATGGCAGAAAGTGAAGAGGAACTAAAGAGCCTCTTAATGAGGGTGAAAGAGAAGAATGAAAAAAGCTAGCTTGAAACACCATTCAAAAAACTAAGATCATGGCATCTGGTCCCATCACTTCATGGCAAATAAAAGGGGGGAAAGTGGAAGCAGTGACATATTTTACCTTCTTAGACTTCAAAATCACTGCAGACAGCGACTGCAGCCATGGAATTAAAAGACTTGCTCCTTGGGAAAAAAAGTGATGACAAACCTAGACAGCATATTAAAAAGCAGAGACATCACTTTGCTGACAAATGTTCATATAGTCCAAGCTATGGTTTTTCCAGTAGCCGTGTATGGATGTGAAAGTTGGACAATTAAGAAAGCTGATCACCAAAGAATTGATGCTTTCAAATTATGGCCCTGGAGAAGACTCCTGAGAGTCCATTGGATTGCAAAGAGATGAAACCAGTCAGTCCTAAAGGACATCAATCGTGAATATTCATTGGAAGGACTGATGCTGAAGCTGAAGCTCCAAAACTTTGGCCACCTGATGCAAAGAACTGACTCACTGGGAAAGACTCTGATGCTGGGATGACTGAAGGCAAAAGGAGAAGTGGTCAGCAGAGGATGAGATGGTTAGATAGTATCACAGACTCAATGAACATGAATTTGAGCAAGCTCCAGGAAACAGTAGAAGACAGAGGAGCCTCACGTGATGCAGTCCATGGGGTCACAAAGCATTAAACCCGACTTAGCAACTGAACAACAGCAAATATTCACATATTAAAAACTGAATCTCAAGAATGTCCAGAGATTTGTTTAAGGTGTCCAGGAAACCATCAGTCAAGTAACAGAAAATATTGTTAAAATATCTCCCCTACAAATCTGGTAGACAGTGGCTGGGGATGAGAACTAATCCCTTTCCTGAAAAGCTACTTAACAACAAAAAAAAGGTGCCAAATTGACTTTTTGCACTAATAAACTATCAAAAGAAAATAAATATGAAAATATAAATGAAAGGGTTAAGACGAACCCTTTCCTTTTAACCCTACTTTAGGGTTAAAATAAACATTAGTAAGTATAATAGTGTTAGTCATTCAGTCATGTCCGATTCTTTGCTATCCCATGGACTGTAGCCCTGCAGGCTCCTCTGTTCATGGGATTCTCCAGGCAAGAATACTGGAGTGGGTTGCCATTCCCTTCTCGAGAGAGTAAGTAAGAAAATAATGCAAAAAAAAAAAAAAGATTTAGCTTAGCAATTAGAGAAAATTATTTTGACAAGAAGGTCACTCAGCAAGGCATTTGCTTAATAGTTACAATAGTCACCAAGCACCTTTATGAAAATGCAAATATATTTATGAACAGAAGAGCCAGGGTCCTATTTAAAGTGAGAGAAAAAGAAGAGACTCCAAAGTTCTTTGCAACCTTTTCATCTCGATACTATTAATGACGGTCAAACTAAATAAATTAAGAAAGTGATAAAGGCTAAAAAAAATTGTCCTTCTACTAAACCAGTGCTAAATGGTTTTATCTAGCAAAATAAAGCAAATGAGATATCCTTCTGCCTTTGTAATCTCCTAGTTTAAATATATTCTTTACTCTTCTTAAATAAATACATTTATACATTTTCATAATGCATTACTACAGACAACACAGACTAGCTGGAAACAGGTACTGTTTAACTTGGATCAAGAGGAGCTGGCAAAAGGAGTTTTCATTTACAATTAGGACAAACTTCCACATACCTTAAGCTTCAAGGTTTTTCTTTCTCAAATAATTTATTTTCACAGATTTATTTTCTATATTATATTTATAATTATGTTATTATGTATTTATTTACATACTTATATAGGGCATAATAACTTAAATGGTCAAAAGCTTATAAATTTTCTAGCCATTTCCTTATCAATAAGCCTTCTTCTGTTTTTCAGTCTCCCACTGGCTTTAAAACTAACTTCTGGCTTCATTCTTGTGAAGTATGCATTAGTTTCACAACCCAATCAAGTCAACTTCTGAATGGTGACATTAAGAAATGAGAGGACAGATGTGCTCGGATTGATGCTGGGTTCAGAAAATGGGATTATAAGTGAGAACAATGCCAAGGTAAACTAAGTCATCTTTTACTTACAGCTGACACGTGCTGCAAGAGACACATGACATCAATCATATCTGCGAGGACAAGGAGTCTGGTTACTGCAGCCAGCAAGGCACGGGCAGCCTGAACCACAGCTTCCCTTTTCGGGAGATAACAGGGGTCATCTGCAAATCTCTCAGCTGATACTTTCAGAGCTTCACCTGAAAGACACAACCCCAAATATGTTATATTTTAAGCTTCACTTATGCCTGTTGCAGCATTTATCATCCAACCTAATTCCAAGTACATTCCATGACTAAGCATAATATTAAAATACTGTCTCTTGACACTAGAACATCGTCTCTTAATAAAGAATGCACTTTCACATTGATATTTGTTTTTGATAAATGTTCTGGAGTTTAAGAAGCATGGTACCATTTTCCTGCATGAAAATTGTGTTCAATTGACTAGCAACATCTAATAAAATTGCTGTCAACTTCTGCATTTGCTGAATGTCATTTGCTGTGAAAGGTTTCATTACTAAGACTTCAATCAGAAACAATTTTGTTTATAAAGATAAGATAAATCTTCACTGAGTTACTTTCCAACTCAATGGATGTTAGAAAAGAACTAGCCTTTAAGATAGTAAGACAGCAGTTCTCTGATAAAAGTTTAACATAGGTAGATTTATTCTTAACTGTCAACATACTAAATAAACTATATCCTAAACTTAGTCATGGAAATAATATTCCACAGTTAAAGAAATATATTTCACTTGTTAGATAAATATACTCACTATTTTTCAGGTTTCTTTATTTAAAATATGTTCTTTATAAAAGTAACATGCACCAATTTATTCTAAAAACTTCACAGTTCAGAAAGGTGCAAAATGAAAAATCCCTCTTTACTCCACTCCATTAACATAATTGCTAAAGACACCATATCCACTATTTTTTAAATTTTTTAAAGTTAAACATTTTTATTATGAAAGCAATATGTGACTTGCTACTTTTAAATAATTCACCATACTAAAGAATATAGAGTGAATTTTTTGTTTGTTTCCATAAAAATCCCCAAAACAACCATTAAGTTCTTATACCTATCCAGAAATTTTTCTATGAATGTATGTTTTATGTGTGGCATATACATATATATGTACACTTATAAATACACAATTTATTTTATTAGTATATTCAGTCATATACATTCATATTATTTAAAAGATTTATATCATAAGAAAACATAGATATTATATGTTATAAAGGAAACATATAGAAGATATAGATTCAGATTCTTTTCATAAATAGTTTTATACTATAGGCTTCCCTTGTAGCTCAGTCAGTAGAAAATCTGCCTGCAATGCAGGAGACCCAGGTTCAGTCCCTGGGTCAGGAAGGTCCCCTGAAGAAGGAAATAGCAACTCATTCCAGTATTCTTGCCTGGAGAATTCCCATGGACAGAGGAGCCTGGCAGGCTACCATGGCGTCGTGAGTTGGACACAACTTAGTGACTAAACCACCACCAGCATTATACTATAAAAACCTTCTACATTCTTTTCACTTATCAATTTATTTTCTTCACATATTGGGATACAGATGATCAGGAGGCAACAGAGCACAAAACTTAACAATGTGGGCACAAGTAACTTAGCCTCTTTAGGTTTCATTTTTTTCCACTATAAGTGGTTTGTGTTCAGTCACGCAGACGTGTCCAACTCTTTGCAACCCCATGGACAGTAGCAAGTCAGGCTTCCCTGTCTTTCACTATTTCCCAGAGTTTGCTCAAACTCACATACATTGAATCAGTGATGTCATCCAACAATCTCATCCTCTGTTGCCCCTTTCTCCTCCTGCCCTCAATTTTCCCAGCATCAGGGTCTTTTCCAATGAATCAGCTCTTCATATCAGGTGGCCAAATTATTGGAGTTTCAGCTTCAGCATCAGTCCTTCCAATGAATATTCAGGACTGATTTCCTTTAGGATTGAATAGTTTGATCTCCTTGCAGTCCAAGGGACTCTCAAGAATCTTCCCCAACAACACACTTCAAAAACCTCAATTCTTAGGCACTCAGCCTCCTTAATGATCCAACTCTCACATCCATACATGACACCTGGAAAACCATAGCTCTGACTAGATGGACTTCTATCACCAAAGTGATGTCTCTGCTTTTTAATATGCTGTCTAGCTTTCGTTCCGGGGAGCAAGCATATTTTATTTTCATGGCTGCAGCCACTGTCCACACGGATTTCGGAGGCCAAGAAAACAGAATCTGTCACTGTTTCCATTTTTCCCCATCTATTTGCCATGAAGTGATGGGGCTGGATGCCATGATCTTAGCTTTTTAATGTTTAGTTTTAAGCCAGGTTTTTCACCCTCCTCTTTCACCTTCATCAAGAGGCTCTTTAGTTCCTCTTCCCTTTCGGACATTAGGGTGGTGTAATCTGAGTATCTGAAGTTATTGATATATCTCCCAGAGATCTTGATTCCAGCTTGTGCTTCATCCAGTCTGGCATTTCACATAATGTACTCTGCATATAAGTTAAATAAGCAAGGTGACAATATACAGTCTTTACATACTCTTTTCCCAATTTTGAACCAGTCTGCTGTTCCATGTCCAGTTCTAACTGTTGCTTCTTGACCTGCATACAGGTTTCTCAGGAGGCAGGTAAGGTGATCTGGAATTCCCATCTCTTGAAAAACTTATCACAGTTTGCTGTGATCCACATAGTCAAAGACTTTAACATAATCAATGAAGCAGTAGATGTTTTTCTGGAATTCTGTTGTTTTTTTTCTATGATCCAACAGATTTTGGCAATTACATCTCTGGTTCCTCTGCCTTTTCTCAATCCAGCTGGTACATCTGGTTCACCTACTGTTGAAGCCTAGCTTGAAGGATTTTGACCATTCCCTTGCTAGCATGTGAAATGGGCACAATTATGAGGCAATTTGAACATTGTTGGGCACTGCCTTTCTTAGGGATTATAATTAAAACTGACCTTTTCTAGTTCTATGGCTACTGCTGAGTTTTCCAAATTTGCTGGCAGAAAATCAGAGGTACCAAGAGAACATTTCATGCAAAGATGGGCACAATGAAGGACAGAAATGGTAAGGACCTAACAGAAGCAGAAGAGATTAAGAAGAGGTGGCAAGAATACACAGAAGAATTGTATAAAAATGTCTTATGACCTGGATAACCATGATGGTCTGGTCACTCACTGTAAATGTAGCTGATAATAGTAAGTATAATTTTTATGAAGGTTAAATAAGAGCAGTGTTTGGAACTAATAAGACTTGATTAGCTGTTTTGTCATTCTTTTTAATGCTTGAGTAAAGTTACATTTAATTGATATATTATAACTTACTTTTCAAGGCCTCCCTTTTTGTTAGTAAGGCTTTTTCCAGTTTTGTTGAGAAATAATTGGCATGTATCACTGTATAAGTTTAAGGCATAGAACATGATGGTTTGATTTACACATATTGTAAAAAATACTATCAGATTAAGTTCATCTGATAGTAACATTCATCATCTCATGTAAATAAAGGAAAAGAAGGAAGAAAAGGGGGAAAAATGTTCTTTTTGATGAGAACTCGGGATTTACTCTCTTATCAATTCTCCTTCATATAATACAGCAGTATTAATAATGTCATCATGCTGTACATTACATCTCTCATACTCACTTATAATGGTAAATGTGTACCTTTTGACCATATTTATCTAACTCCCCCTCCCACCACACTCAACCTCTGGTAACTGCAAGTCTGATCCCTTTTGTTATGAGTTTGGTCTTATTTTTGCTTTTTAGATTTCACAAGTAAGTGAAATCATAGAGCATTTGTCTGCCTTTGTCTGACTTATTTCACTTAGGATAATGCCTTCAAGGTCCACCAACATTGTTTTATATGGTAGGATTTCCTCATTTTTTGTGGATGAATAATAGTACACTGTGTATATGCCACATCTTCCTCATCCTTTCATTTATCAGTGGACATTTAGCTTGTTTCCGTGTCTTGACTATTGTAAATAATGTCCCTATGACCATGGGGATACAGATAACTTTTTGATTTAGTGTTTTGTTTGCTTTACATATATTAACAGAAGTGGAATTGCTGAATCACAGCATAGTTCTATTTTTAAATTTTTGAGAGTCCTTCACAGTTTTCCATAGTGGCTGTACCAATTTAAAATCCCACCAATAGTACACAAGGATTCCCTTTTCTCCACACTCACACCATTAAGCTCTTATCAGATATATGGTTTGCAAATATTTTTCTCCATTCCATAAATTGCCTTTTTACTTTATTGATGATTTCTTTTACTGTAAGAAATTTTTTACTTTGATCTAGTCCCACTTGTTTATTTTTCATTTTGTTTCTTATGCTTCAGGTGTCATATCCAAAAAAATCATTACCAAGGTCCATCACAAGATTTATTCTTATGTTATTTTCCTAGGAATTTAATGGTTTCAGATCTTACATTTAAATGTTTAATCCATTTTGAGTTAATTTTTCTGATTGATGTAAGATAGGAGCCCAATTTCATTCTTTCATATATGAAATTCAATTATCCCAGCACTATTTATTGAAGAGAGACATCACTTTGCTGACAAAGGTCTGTATAGTCAAAGCTATGATTTTTCCAGTAGTTATGTAGAATGCGAGAGTTGGGCCATGAAGAAGGCTGAGCATGGAAGAATTGATGCTTTCGAAATGTGGTGCTGGAGAAGACTCTTGAGAGTCCCTTGGACTGCAAGGAGATCAAACCAGTCAATCCTAAAAGAAGTCAACCCTGAATATTCATTGGAAGGACTGGTGCTCAAACTGAAGCTCCAAACTTTGGCCACCTGATGCAAACAGCCAACTCACTGGAAAAGATCCTGACCTGGGGAAAGATTGAGAACAAGAAGAGAAGGGGACGACAGAAGATGAGATGGTTGTATGGAATCACTGACTCAATGGACATGAGTTTGGGCAGACTCAGGGAGATAATGAAGGACAGGAAAGCCTGGCAAGCTGTAGTTCATGGGGTTGCAAAGAGTTGGACATGACTTAGCAACTGAACAACAACAACAACAATTTATTGAAGAGACTTGAGTATTCTCATCTCTCTTCATTAATATTAGTTGACTATAAATGCTTGGGCTATTTCTGGGCTCTTGATTCTCCTCTATGGATCTGTTTGTCTGTCTTTATGTATGAGGCCCCTATTGAACACACAAATTATTTCCAACTTTTTTCTATTTCAAACAATACTACAAAGAATGCCCATAACATGTATCTTTGTATGTATGGGCAAATTTAGCTGTAGCATAAATTCTTAAAATCAGAATTGCTGAGTCAAGAGGTAAATGAATTTTAAGTATTGATATACATGCCAAAAAATTCTCTAAACACAGCAATCTCACCAACATATGAAAGGGCCTGTTGCATCTACTTTACTCCATGACTCTTTTGTTCCTATTTATTCACAATCTTAAGCATAAAGAAAATGCAATAAATTACTAATAAAAACAATAAGGAATAATATTTCTTAATATGGACAAAGCCTGTGAAAGGTCTGAGACTGTCTTAATATGTTAATACATTCCATTTAGCTCTCCTAAGCAATACCATGAGCAGTAAAAAGATGGCAGAGTAGAAGAGTGTGTGCTCATCTTCTCCTGCAAGAACCCCAAAATATGACCATTATATCTACTACTGTGGGCAAGAATCCCTTAGAAGAATTGGAGTAGCCATTATAGTCAAAAAAAGAGTCCAAAATGCAGTACTTGGATGCAATCTCAAAAATGACACAATGATCTCTGTTCATTTCCAAGGCAAATCATTCAATGTCACAGTTATACAATTTTATGCCCCAACCAGTAATGCTGAAGAAGCTGAAGCTGAACAGTTCTATGAAGACCTACAAGACCTTCTAGCAGTAACACCCAAAAAAGATGTCCTTTTCCTTATAGGGGACTGGAATGCAAAAGTAGGATGTCAAGAGCTACCTGGAGTAACAGGCAAACTTGGCCTTGGAGTACAAACTGAAGAAGGGCTAGGGCTAACAGAGATTTGCCAAGAGAACACACTGGTCAGAGAAAACACCCTCTTCCAAAAACACAAGAGAAGACTCTACACATGGACATCACTAGATGGTCATACTAAAATCAGATTGATTATATTCTTTGCAGCCAAAGATGGAGAAGCTCTATACAGTCAGCAAAAGTAAGACTGGGAGCTGACTGTGGCTCAGATCACGAACTCCTTATTGCCAAATTCAGACTTAAACTGAAGAAAGAAGGGATAACCACTAGACCATTCAGGTATGACCTAAATCAAATCCCTTATGATTATATGGTGGAAGTGACATATAGATTCAAGGGATTAGATCTGATAGACAGAGTGCCTGAAGAACTATGGATGGAGGTTCGTGACATTGTACAGGAGGCAATGATCAAGACCAGCCTCAAGAAAAAGAAATGCAAAAAAGCAAAATGGTTATCTGAGGTGGCCTAAGAAATAGCTGAGAAAAGAAGAGAAGCAAAAGGCAAAGGAGAAAAGGAAAGATATACCCATTTGAAAGCAGAGTTCCAAAGAATATCAAGGAGAAATAAGAAAGCCTTCCTCAGTGATCAATGCAAAGAAATAGCAGAAAACAGCAGAATGGGGAAGACTAGAGATCTCTTCAAGAAAATCAGAGATATCAAGGGAACATTTCATGTAAAGATGGTCTCAATAAAAGACAGAAATGATATGGACCTAACAGAAGCAGAAGATATTAAGAAGAGGTGGAAAGAATACACAGAAGAACTATATAAAAAAGATCTTCATGACCCAGATAATCAAGATAGTGTGATCACTCACCTAGAGCCAGACATCCTGGAATATAGAGTCAAGTGGGCCTTAGGAAGCATCACTATGAACAAAGCTAGTGGAGGTGATGGAATTCTAGTTGAGCTATTTCAAATCCTAAAAGAAGATGCTATGAAAGTGTTTCACTCAATATGTCAGCAAATTTGGAAACTCAGCAGTGGCTACAGGACTGGAAAAGCTCAGTTTTTATTCCAATCTCAAAGAAAGGCAATGCCAAAACATGTTCAAACTACTGCACAATTGCACTCATCTCACACTCTAGCAAACTAATGCTCAAAATTCTCCAAGCTAGGCTTCAACAGTACATGAACCGTGAACTTCCAGATGTTCAAGCTGGATTTAGAAAAGGCAGAGGAACCAGAGATCAAATTGTCAACATCTATTGGGTCATTGAAAAAGCAAGAGAGTTCCACAAAAACATCTACTTCTGCTTTATTGACTACACCAAAGCCTTTGACTGTGTGATTCACAACAAACTGTGGAAAATTCTTCAAGAGATGGGAATACCAGACCACCTGACCTGCCTCCTGAGAAATCTGTACGCAGGTCAAGGAGCAACAGTTAGAACTGGACATGGAAAAACAGACTGGCTCCAGATCAGGAAAGGAGTATGTCAAGGCTGTATATAGTCACCCTGCTAATTAAACTTAAATGCAGTTACATCATGCAAACTGTTGGGCTAGATGAAGCACAAGCTGGGAATCTACATTGCCCAGGGAAATATCAATAACCTCAGACATGCAGGTGACACCACTCTCAGGGCAGAAAGCGAAGAAAAAATAAAGAGCCTCTTGATGAAAGTGAAAGAGGAGAGTGAAAAAGTTGGCTTAAAGCTCAACATTCAGAAAACTAAGATCATGGCATCTGGTCTCATTACTTCATGGCAAATAGATGGGGAAACAATGGAAACAGTGACAGACTTTAATTTGGGGGCTCCAAAATCACTACAAATGGTGACCACAGCCATGAAATTAAAAGACGCTTGTTTCTTGGAAGAACAGTTATGACCAACCTAGACAGTTTATAAAAAGCAGAGACATTACTTTGCCAAAAAAGGTCTGTCTAGTCAAAGCTATGCTTTTTCCAGTAGTCATGTATGGATGTGAGAGGTGGACTATAAAGAAAGCTGAGCACCAAAGAACTGATGCTTTTGAACTGTGGTGTTGGAGGATTCTTGAGAGTCCCTTGGACTGCAAGGAGATCCAACCAGTCCATCCTAAAGGAAATCAGTCCTGAATATTCATTGGAAGAACTGATGCTTTGGAAAGACTGATGCTGAAGCTGAAGCTCCGATACTTTGATCACATGATTCGAAGAACTGACTCATTGGAAAAGACCCTGATGCTGGGAAAGATTGAAGGAAGGAGGAGAAGGAGACGACAGAGGATGAGATGGTTGGATGGCATCACCAACTTGATCGACATGAGTTTGAGCAAGCTTCAGGAATTGGTGATGGACAAGGAAGCCTAGTGTGCTTCAGTCCATGGGCTTGCAAAGAGCTGGACACGACTGAGTGACTGAACTGAATCGAAATGAAGCAACACCAAGTTAGGAACTCAGGCTGTGAAGTCAGACACTTCTGAGATCAAATTCTTATCTGCCACTTCTAGTTCCGAGACTGTGGACAGCTAAATATTTTCAGTGTCTTTATCAATAGGAAATGGATTAAATATTAATTGTCTCACAGTGTTTCTAGGATGTTTAAATGAAATATATTTTATAATATACATTTAACACAGTATCTGAACATGAAAAGCGCTCAACAAATGTTAGCTGTTATTTTCTCAGGAAATTTCTAGTAGAGACAGTACATTTTTAAACCAGTAAATGCTTTTTTTTTTTTTTTATGTGTTTCTCTGCAAGTCAGAATTGCAACTAGGAGACTGGGAAATTAAAGTGACCTCTGAAATTAAGAGAGCAAATGAATTCCCACAAAAGAAGATTATCTTTTCTTGTCATGTGTCTGAATTGTCAAGTTATGATAGCCTTTATAGAATCTTGTCTTTGACTTCACATACGAAAACTAAATATATATTCAAAAAGAATTATATGTTCTTGACTCTAAAGATTTTTAAGATGTTGAACAACTGGCTGAAGAGACATACTCAGAAAAAGGCCATTTAAACATTAAACAATTACAGTCTTTGTTAAGGCAATATGAAGACACAGCCAAGTAGCATTGTTGGGTTATTCCTGAAAAAAAAGAAAAGTTACTCCTGAAATACCTTAATAAAGATGTAGTAAGTAAGCTTTCTTACTACTGGACTTACTTCCCTCACTCCTCTGTAATACTTCCAACCTTTTCCAGCTGTTTTCAGTCCATACTTCTGCTTTCAACATAAACGTTACTTTCTGTAGGAAGCCTTAGCCCCCTATTACTAAGGCAGGTCTTATGGTAGGGTTCTATGCTTCCTATCATAAACCCTATCATCACTTATTGTGTGAGTGTATGCTAAGTCATTTCAGTCATGTCCAACTCTTTGCAACCCTATGGACTGTAGCCCACCAGGCTTCTCTGTCCATGGGATTCTCCAGGCAAGAATACTGAAGTGGATTGCTGTGCCCTCCTCCAGGGTATCTTCCTGATCCAGGGATCGAACCTGCATCTCTCATATCTTCTGCATTGGTAGGTGGGTTCTCATCACTAGCACCACCTGGGAAGCCTTCACTTATTGCAATAACCTGTATCAAAACCTGTGTTTTCTTCTGAATCAAAAGACTGTGATGTAAGAGCTGTCCTGGTGCTGTCATCACAATATTCAGTGTGTAGTAGAGCATGTGTGTTTGTGGGCTTCCCAGATGGCTCAGTGGTAAATAATCTCCTTGCCCAATGCAGGAGACGTGGGGTTCAGTCCCTGGGTCGGAATCCCCTGGAGAAGGAAATGGCAACCCACTCCAGTATTCTTGCCTGGGAAATCACAAAACAACAACAATAAGGACTCTTGTGAGAGTAAGAGAACTACTGGTCCTGGTCACTATAATATTCACAGGGTCTAGAATAGCACTTACTCTCTTGCATAATTCTATACATTGAATGTGTATTGTTGAATGAGTACATGAATAAACATTATTCAACTTTCGTTTGACAAGTTTTTGTTGTTATCTATATAACACAGATCCATCATAGGCATCTGAGATCTAGAGCATTTTGCAGCGCAAGTTCATCACCGAGAGTCAACAAATACTGATACAACCTAAGCTGAGCTCAGGTAGAGACCTGTACAAAGTACTAAGAGGCACAGAGAAAAAGGACTACCTCTGTGAGGTGTCAGAGGGCACGTAACTAAACACTCTAGGTAAGAGCAGTGTGTTCCAGCTTATTGACAAAGATAGACAATTTATAGAATTTAGCTAATTCCCAGTCAAATTTACTTGTATGCAGAGAAAATAGATATTTTCCTAATTAAACATTTTAAAAGTACAACAAATTTCCCTTCTATCTAGAATATTATCATCTGTGCTTTATAAAGTCTACATGTGAGGAGTCTATTCTGAAATAATTCCCAATCTTTCTTATAACACTTTTACCTTGAAGTTAACTGGAAATTTTACTTTCAAAATACATGCAAATAAAAAACTACATTTTCCTTCAAGAAATTCCACTTTATATATAAAAACAATTTATTAAATGTCATAAAAATATCACAAGAACTAGATTCAGAAAGTTTCCTTTCTACTGGGGTCATTTGTTTCTTTCCTATCAAATATGCTCTTTTTAATCTTAAAAAAAATCCATTATGAAATGCCTGCTTGAATATAATACTAAGGTATAAATTTTATTTTTTTTTCCATTTATTTTTATTAGTTGGAGGCTTATTACTTTACAATATTGTAGTGGTTTTTGTCATACATTGACATGAATCAGCCATGGATTTACATGTATTCCCCATCCCGATCCCCCCTCCCACCTCTCTCTCCACCCTATTCCCCTGGGTCTTCCCAGTGCACCAGGCCCGAGCACTTGTCTCATGCATCCCACCTGGGCTGGTGATCTGTTTCACTATAGATAATATACATGTTTCGATGCTGTTCCCTCGAAACATCCCACCCTCGCCTTCTCCCACAGAGTTCAAAAGTCTGTTCTGTACATCTGTGTCTCTTTTTCTGTTTTGCATATAGGGTTATCATTACCATCTTTCTAAATTCCATATATATGCGTTAGTATACTGTATTGGTCTTTATCTTTCTGGCTTACTTCACTCTGTATAAGGGGCTCCAGTTTCATCCATCTCATTAGAACTGATTCAAATGAATTCTTTTTAATGGCTGAGTAATATTCCACAGCGTATATGTACCACAGCTTCCTTATCCATTTGTCTGCTGATGGGCATCTAGGTTGCTTCCATGTCCTGACTATTATAAACAGTGCTGTGATGAACATTGGGGTGCAAGTATCTCTTTCAGATCTGGTTCCCTCGGTGTGTATGCCCAGAAGTGGGATTGCTGGGTCATATGGCAGTTCTATTTCCAGTTTTTAAAGGAATCTCCACACTGTTTTCCATAGCGGCTGTACTAGTTTGCATTCCCACCAACAGTGTAAGAGGGTTCCCTTTTCTCCACACCCTCTCCAGCATTTATTGCTTGTAGACTTTTGGATAGCAGCCATCCTGACTGGCATGTAATGGTACCTCATTGTGGTTTTGATTTGCATTTCTCTGATAATGAGTGATGTTGAGCATCTTTTCATGTGTTTGTTAGCCATCTGTATGTCTTCTTTGGAGAAATGTCCGTTTAGTTCTTTGGCCCATTTTTTGATTGGGTCATTTATTTTTCAGGAATTGAGCTTCAGGAGTTGCTTGTATATTTTTGAGATTAATCCTTTGTCTGTTTCTTCATTTGCTATTATTTTCTCCCAGTCTGAGGGCTGTCTTTTCACCTTGCTTATAGTTTCCTTTGTTGTGCAAAAGCTTTTAAGTTTCATTAGGTCCCATTTGTTTATTTTTTGCTTTTATTTCCAATATTCTGGGAGGTGGGTCATAGAGGATCCTGCTGTGATTTATGTCAGAGAGTGTTTTGCCTATGTTCTCCTTAAGGTATAAATTTTAGAAAGATTATATAGGCACATGTTATACCTATACAAATGTAATATAGGAAAACTTCTACATATACAAAAATTTAATAGGAAAGGTTTTCTATGATCCTATGAGTAAACTCCAAAAGGTAAAAAAGAACACTTCTGGGCCAAATAGACACATTACAAATTATTCTTCACTTTATAAAAGATATGTACATGTTTCTTTTAAATATCAAGTTCCTTTAGTACATTCAAAAGTTTAACTTCGCTTTCTAAAAATGATCATATTGATTATAAATGTGAAAATCAAAGAAAACAATGTATAAGCAAAATATCCACAGGAGAAAGGGGAACCACTAAAATGAAAATAGGCAAGTACTAAAGATCAAATTTCCTCCAACTTTTATAATTAACATTATTTATGATTCAATTAAGGTTTCTAGTTATGCCTTTGGCCACCCTTCCATTTGTGTTTTATTATACCATACACATATAACATGCACTAGTACATATTAATTGATTCAATATATAATAACATACTCTGGTACAATGGAGTTCACAGGCTCAAAGTGGGCACTAGGGGTTTGGTTTTATTTGTTTTTAATTGGGAAACAGTCACTTTGCATGTTAAAGCTCCTAAGAGGTAGAAGCTTAAATTTAACTTTGAAGCAGATCAATTTGGGGGTAGAAAGGGGAAGAGAAGAGGGGAAAATTACTTCAACAAGGTACTAAACTTACACAGATATTTAAAAATAAGCAAAGATCCTCCTTTAAAATGTTTTAGTCAGTTTGACTGCAAGGAGCAAAGATGTTTTGTTTAATAAAGAAAACTTTATCATAGCAGGGGCTTCCCTGATGGCTTAGACAGTAAAGAAACTACCTGAAATGCAGGAGACCGGTTCAGTTCCTGGGTTGGGAAGATTCCCTGGAGGAGGGAATGGCTTCCCACTCCAGTATTCTTACCTGGAGAATTCCGTGGACAGAGGAGCCTGGCAGGCTATATATAGTCCATGGGATCACAAAGAGTTGGACACTTTCACTTTAACTATCATAGCAGAGGAAAGAGCTGAAAAGCTAGCGTTGTGTGGTCTTGGGCTTGGGAGCTACAAGGACATCAGCAGGACCTATGGAATCAGAATATAGCTGCCTATGGTTGCCTTTGTAAGTATATGCATTTTATTTCCCTCGCATTCTTTTAAAATTTATATTTTAGTTCCAATCAAGGCAGAGAAACAAAGACCAGATTTCTTTCTCACTTAAAAAAAAAAAAACCAAAAAATAGACAAAATATATGAAAAATAGTTGTGAAGAGCATTAGAGAGTAATCCCTAAGAAACGGTAAACAAAATAGGATGAACCCTTTGCTAGCCCTAGCTTAGTGCCTTGAGAGACTTCCCAGGCCACAGATAGGAAAGGGAAACTAAGAGACTGGCGAATACTCTGAGCTGAAAAGACAAAGCTGAATCTCCAGGGAGATTGTGACCCCTAATGTATGTTTATACAGGAAAGAAGAGAGCTACAAACAGAGAGAACTCAGAGGATCTGAATTCTTGAACACTCAGCTGGATACTGATTAACACACACATTGGAGGAAACTACCCAAAGCTAGGCAGGTGTCAGTTGCCGTCATGTCCAACTCTTTGCAACCCTATGGACTGTAGCCCGCCAGGCTCCTTTATCCATAGGATTCTCCAGGCAAGAATAGTGGCGTTGGTTGCCGTTTCCTTCTCCAAGGGATTTTCCTGACCCAGGGATCAAGCCCAGGCCTCCCTCACGGCAGGCAGAAAGAACCATCCAAAAGGATTTTAAGTAATAGTACTTAGCACCTACACGGAGCCGGAAACACTGCTTGTTCTATCAGAATGAAGAATTTCATCACTCACAGAATTTTGAATAGAGTACATAGAAGGGTCTTACCTCAATAGCGGGGAAAAATTAGTCCTGGATTGAGCATTGTCACAGTCCCTCCAACAAGGAAATTCAAAGAGAGTAGAATTTCCACCTTAAAGGCCAACAGCAGCCACGCATTAGGGAATAGCAGTGGCCACATAAAGGCAACAGCAGGACAGCATATTGAATTAACTAAAATGGAAAGACACAGGCAATCTGCCACCAAGCCCTGCACCACTGAGAATAATCAAACTGAATTGGGAAATATGTTGACAGATTCCATAAAATTATAAATTTGTCTAAAATATAAAATTTGATGGCAGCTAATTTCTATAAAACTGATGGAAATATCTCTGAACATCATAGTTGAGATATAGCAGAAGCTCTCTTAACAGCCCTTCTCTTAACCATCTCTTTAGAAGAATCAACTCTTTATTTCCTCTCAGCAACATTAATGATCCCCCTCTTTCCTGCTAAATACCAAAGGAATATCTCAAGTATATTGAAGACTTCCTGATCCTACTAAATTAAGGCATGCCAAGAGTCTATTAGTTTGTTCCCCAATCTTTTCATGTGAGTTGTAATTATAACTGTAACTTTATTAAGTATATAAACTTATCCAGTAATAGTACAAAAGGCTTGTCATTTCTTTGAAAATTAATTTGAATCCTTGGAGATAATAAAGGTGGGTTCCTAAAATTGTTATCAAATTGAATGTGGGAAAAAAAATGGTAAAAGTTGGGGCAAAGGAAGGGAGAATATTATAAAACATCAAGGCTTTGGCAGTCAGGTAGCTTCTCAAACGTCACTGAGTTCTCTTCCATAAAGACATCAAAATAGGAAGTCATAGTCAATGTAGTATTGGTGTGATTTAGGCAAAAGCAACTGTGTGAGACTTAATCAACAGACCTATACTAAAAATGAGCCTGGGCCAAACATCAAAATATTGGCTAATGTTCACGTTATATTCATTAAGGTAAAATATTTAAGGTGTAGGGGTGTGTGTGTGTGCGTAAAAAACAAACTTTTCACTTTCAATAAAAAGAACAATATATTTGAAACAAAAATTGTCTGTAGCTAACTTCTCTATTGGTACAGTGGATAGGAATCTGTCTGCCAAAGCAGGAAACATGGGTTCAATCCCTGATCCAGTAAGATTCCAAGCGCCACAAAGCAACTAAACCCGTCTGCCACAACTACTGACCCCGTGCTCTATAGCCCAGGAGCCACGACATTGAGCCCATGTGCCTAAGTACTGAAGCCTATGTGCTTAGAGGCCATGCTCCACAACAAGAGGAGCCATCTCAATAAGACGCCCATGCACCACAGGGAAGAATAGATCCCACTCACCACAACTAGCGAAAGCCCACAAGCAACAACAAAGAACCAGCATAACCAAAAATAAATAAACTATTTTTAAAAATTATCTGTTGTATCTTTAAACATTGGAAATAATCTTTACATTTCAATTATATCTAGGCAAATTTTAATTATATATTTATATGTAAAAATGCATAGTTCCATGCTTTAAAAAACCTTTATTAATGTCTTTTATGTGTAAAATATTTTATACAATATACGAACTATTCTTCTAAACAAACTGTAATATAGAACTTTTAAAATAGAGCTATATGATGACACTTCAGAATTTCAAAGACAATAAACTATTTTTTAAATTGCCAAAGAACTGACAAAGTAATTTCATGTCATATTTTAAGTTGAAAATAATTTTAGGGTAATAAAATACATTAAATATATTTGAGTATTATATTTAATATTGTACTTCCTACAATATTATCTCCTAATATTTGGAGTGTCATATATTTAAAGCTACTTATAGTAAAAGAAAAAAGTGACAAGTGAACATAGCAATCCATATAGTAAAATAAACAATAAAAAGAAATAATAGCATGGATTTACAACTCAATTAAATGTTCAAACTTAGAGCTGAAATAGCTGCCAACAATTGCTATCTATTGAATCTTTCTCCAAATAACCTATTGACTAATATGCCACCAATAAACATTTTCAATATTATTCCTGATGTCAACTTGATTCTTTGAGGGGAAAAAACTAAACCTTACAACTAAGATGCTAGACTAAAGTTAACAATCCATTATTTTTCCCTTTACTTGATAAATCTGAGCAAAAATAGCTTCTATTATATTATGCTGAATTAACAACACCTTGCACCCTTGATTTTTTTATATCTCCTAAAAGAATCTCACATTAGTGCTTTGAAGTTGAAGTGGCAATGCTATCAATTTTTTCTAAGACATACCTAACCCTTGCAAAGAGTTCATTCACTCATATAACAAGTATCTGTTGAGCAATGCAGTATGCAAAGTACCATGCAGTATATGATGTTGACCAAAACGTGGACACAAGGGATCCTCAAATAGGAAAACAAAGCACTTCAATAGGAAGATTCTTCTGTTTTGGATTTGAATTTCAACCTATTCAGATGTATTCCATTGAAGTATTATAAAACAGAACTCCATAGCACAGAAAAACATACACATCATCATAATAATCCTTTATGAGCAAAGATCCTAAAGTCTTTCTATTTTTAAAATAGTTCTAAAGTCCAGACTCCACTTCAAGATGACAATAAAGGAGGATCTTGAATTCACCTCCTCCCGTGAATATATCACATCTGTAACTATATATGGAACAACTTCCTTTGGGGAAAAACCTAAAAACTGTCTGAGTGATTCCTACTCATCAAGTGAATAAGGGAAAGCTCACATCAAACTGGGTAGGAGAGGATAAGATACAGTCTCACCATGAACCCCATCCTGAGCACATCAATCCACAGTCAGGAGGGAACTGAACACCCAGAGCTTCTCCCTAAAAAGTAGAGCTTGAATGCCATATCAAGCAACCCAACTTTTAAGATCTGTACCAGAGAAACAATCCCCTAACATATCTAGCTTTGAAAACCAATGGGGATCACATTCAGGAGACCCACAAACTTATAACAAACTGAGAAATGGCTCTTTAAAGGTTCATATGTGGACTCACCGGCCTCAGAGCCCCAAGCAGAGGCACCTAGACTTTAGGTATATGAGGCTTGTTTGTTATTCTGAAAGCATCAATCTGAGGGCAGGCAACTAATTTTTCTAATTTAGCACAAATCTAGGAGCCTTCTGG
Source organism: Dama dama (assembly GCF_033118175.1). NCBI lineage: Eukaryota > Metazoa > Chordata > Mammalia > Artiodactyla > Cervidae > Dama > Dama dama. The sequence continues at coordinate 27,239,422 of NC_083695.1, forward strand.
CTGGCAGGCACCATCTTCACTCCCTCCTTCTGCCTTATTCTAGTCAGCAGGCCCCATCTTTTTCTTTTTCACATTTTTATTATCCCCACCATCTTTTTTTTCTTTTCTTTTTTTCCTGCAGATCCAATCTATATGCTCTTCCTCTATTATTCCAGCCAGAAGGTACAATATTCACACTCTCCATCTGTTGTGCTCCAGAGTGCCAATATCTTCCAGAGGGAGTTTAATACAATGTGGTGCCCTGGTTTTTAAATGTGGTGATCCGGTTTTTGTGGCCATCACCTAGGGTATGCCCTTTGATGACCCAGCTCTGAAGGCCAGGGGGCTTCCAATCCTGGTGTCCCACAGGACTATAACAATCAGAGAGACAGTCTTAGCATACTACCTCTCCCAGGACACAACATGGAAAGCAGACTGAAACACACTCCGTTTTTTCTGTGAAAGGCCTATTAGGTTGTCCAAGAGGTTCAAAGGCAGGGAAGGCTTCTGGTTTGGCACACAACTAGGGCCTACACAGGTGCTTTCAAGGAAAGGAGAACAGCAGATGCTATCTTCGTGCTCTCCTTCTGCATTGCTCCAGCTCACACGTATCTCCTAGGAAGGAATTTATCCCTTGTCTGGCACATTGATTTTCTTGGCTACCCCAAGGGACACCTTTACATTGCCTGGTTTTAGTGGCCAGTGGGACTTATGTTCATGGGTTCCACAGAACTGCACCAGCAAAGAAAGATTTATTAAAGGGCTACCATGCCCAGGATATAGCAAGAGCCCAGGAACTCAGTCTTTCTGTGAAAGTGACCCATTAACTTATCATCATAGCTGCAGTCTGAGGGGCAAACTACTAACTAAACATATATGTAAGGACTAACTATTCCTTTCAAGAGACCTCAGAGGGCAAGTGCTATCTTTGCACTGTCCCCCAGCTATGCTCCAGAGCACTAGTACTTCACAGAAGGGAGCTTTTACATGCATATATTGTCCCAGTTTTTGTAACCGGTATCAGGGAATGCCTCTTGATCACCTGACTCTATGACCCAGAAGACTGTAAAAATCAGAGAGGAAATTCTTGACAGGTCCTTCCATCTTGTTACAATTGGTAAACATTTTTATTCTTTTTTATGGCTGAGTAGAATTCCACTTCTAGGTATTCATTCAAAGGAAATTAAAAACACTAACTCAAAAAGATATCTACACCCCATGTTCACTGGGGGGCTTCCCTAGTGGCTCAGTGGTAAAGAATCCACCACCTGCCAATGCAGGAGATGCAGCTTCCATGCCTGGGTCAGGACGATCCCCTGCAGAAGGAAATGGCAATTCACTCCAATATTCTTGCCTGGGAAAGCCCATAAACAGAGGAGACCGGCAGGCTACAGTCCATGAGTTCACAAAAGAGCTGAACACAACTTAGTGACTAAACAACAACAACAATGTCCACTGAAGCATTGTTTACAAAGCCAATACAAAACAACCTCAGTTCCCACTGATGGAGAAATGAATAAAGAAAAAGTGGTGTGTATATACATTAAATGGGATATTATTCAGCCTCAAAAAAGAAATTCTGCCATTTGCAACAAGATGAATGGATCTTGAAGGTATGTTTGCTAAGCGAAATAAGTCAGAGAGAAAAAAACAATGTTCTGATATCCCCTATACGTGTAATCTAAAAAACAAATTGAACTCATAAATAGAACAGATTGGCAGTTACGAGAGGTAGAGGGTAGGAGGAGGTGAAATGGGTAAAGGTGATCAAATAGTACAAACGTCCACCTATAAGATAAATAATATCTTGGGAAGTAATGTACAGTACAGTGACTAAAGTTAATAATACTTTATTATATATTTGAAGGTTGCATGAAAGTAAATCTTAAAAGTTCTTATCACAAGAAAAAAAATTGCAATTTTGTGAGGTTATAGATGCTAACCAAACTTACTGTGGTAATCATTTCATAACAAATACATATATCAAATTGTCACACAAACATAAAATAATATAATTTTATATATTAATTAGATCTCAGTGTATATCCTTTTCTTGAAATTGCAATGAAGAAATAAACCTTTAAATTCAAAAAAAAAAAGTTATATGAGGAAGAAATGAAAAATAAGAGTGACTACATTCAGGTACTGCTTGGTCGTTTTAAAATAAGATCACCAGTCAGACTTAGGGAATGAGCTTATAGTTGCTAAGGGGAAGGATGGGGGGGAAGGGATGGTTAGGGAGTGTGGATGGACAGGCAACACACTGCTTATTTAAACTGGATAACCAACAAGGACCTATTGTATAGCAAGGAAACTTTGTTCAATGATATGTGGTAGCCTGGATGGGAGGGGAGTTTGAGAGAGAAAGGATACCTAAATATATATGGCTGAGTCCCTTTGCTGTCCACCTGAAACTATCACATTGTTACTGGCTCTACTCCAATACAAAACAAAGTTTGAAAAAAATAAGAACACCAATTCTCACTTATAACCAATCTTAAAAATCACCATTATGTTTAGGTAACATTATGTTTAGGTAACATTATGTTAGGTAACAAACAGACGTCATCCTTTTCTGTACTAAAAATTCAAGCTCCACACCTATAATCAAAGCAATAAATGTCTAGCAAATGTATCCTTTCAAACACCAATTTATTCAGAGCAGTAGTGCTAAAAATTAACAAGTAGGATTTTTCCCAATTGCAAATAAAGTGTTCATTAGGTAGAAATGAGAGAAATTATTTCAGGGCTCAACTGTATAGCCTTCAGTTCAATTAAGTTCAGTCATTCAGTCATGTCCAACTCTTTGCGACCCCATAGACTGCAGCATGCCAGGCTTCCCTGTCCGTCACAAACTCCCGGAGTTTACTCAAAAACATGTCCATTGAATCGGTGATGCCATCCAAACCTCTCATCCTCTCCCTTCTCCTCCCACCTTCAATCTTTCCCAGCATCAGGGACTTTTCCAATGAGTTAGTTCTTCACATCATGTGGCCAAAGTATTGGAGCTTCAGCTTCAACATCAGTCCTTCCAATGAATATTCAGGACTAATTTTCTTTAGGATGGACTGGGTGAATCTCCTTGCAGTCCAAGGGACTCTCAAGAGTCTTCTCCAACACCATAGTTCAAAAGCATCAATTCTTCGGCGCTCAGCTTTCTTTATAGTCCAACTCTCACATCCATACATGACCACAGGAAAAACCATAGCCTTGACTAGACGGACCTTTGTTGACAAAGTAATGTCTCTGCTTTTTAATATGCTGTTTAGGTTGGTCATAACTTTCCTTCCAAGGAATAAGTGTCTTTTAATTTCATGTATGTTACTGGTATAAAAACAGACTAAACCAAAGGAACAGAATACAGAGCCCAGAAATAAACCCACACATATGCAGTCCATTGATCTTCAATAAATGTTCCAGGAATACACAATGCAGAAAAGATATTCTCTTCAATACATGGTTTGGCAAAATTAGATATCCACATGCAAATTTGCAATGGACTCTTCCCTTACTCCACATGCAAAAATCAAAATGGATTAAAGACTTAAATGAAAAACCTGAAGCAATAAATCTCTTAGATAAAAACAGAAAAAGTTTCTAGACATTGGACTGGGCAATGATTTCTTGGATATGAAACCAAAAGCACAGACAACAAAAGCAAAAATACACAAGTGGAATTACAACAAACTAAAAAGTTTCTGCAAAGGAAAGAAATAGTTAAAAAAATGAAAAGGCAACCTACAGGAGAGATTTTTAACAAACCATATATCTGATGAGAGGCTAATAGTCAAAAAATAAGAAATTCCTACAATTCAACAGCAAAAAACAAACAACCCAGTTTAAAAATGGGCAAAGGGCTGTCTTTTCACCTTGCTTATAGTTTCCTTTGTTGTGCAAAAGCTTTTAAGTTTCATTAGGTCCCATTTGTTTATTTATGCTTTTATTTCCAATATTCTGGGAGGTGGGTCATAGAGGATCCTGCTGTGATTTATGTCGGAGGGTGTTTTGCCTATGTTCTCCTCTAGGAGTTTTATAGTTTCTGGTCTTACATTTAGAACTTTAATCCATTTTGAGTTTATTTTTGTGTATGGTGTTAGAAAGTGTTCTAGTTTCATTCTTTTACAAGTGGTTGACCAGTTTTCCCAGCACCACTTATTAAAGAGGTTGTCTTTTTTCCATTGTATATTCTTGCCTCCTTTGTCGAAGATAAGGTGTCCATAGGTTTGTGGATTTATCTCTGGGCTTTCTATTCTGTTCCATTGATCTATATTTCTGTCTTTGTGCCAGTACCATACTGTCTTGACACCATGGAATATTACTCAGCCATTAAAAAGAATTCATTTGAATCAGTTCTAATGAGATGGATGAAACTGGAGCCCATTATACAGAGTGAAGTAAGCCAGAAAGATAAAGACCAATACAGTATACTAACACATATATATGGAATTTAGAAAGATGGTAACGATAACCCTATATGCAAAACAGAAAAAGAGACACAGATGTACAGAACAGACTTTTGGACTCTGTGGGAGAAGGCGAGGGTGGGATGTTTTGAGAGAACAGCATCGAAACATGTATATTATCTAGGGTGAAACAGATCACCAGCCCAGGTTGGATGCATGAGACGAGTGCTCGGGGCTGGTGCGCTGGGAAGACCCAGAGGGATGGGATGGGGAGGGAGGTGGGAGGGGGGATCGGGATGGGGAATACACGTAAATCCATGGCTGATTCATGTCAATGTATGACAAAAACCACTACAATCTTGTAAAGTAATAAGCCTCCAACTAATAAAAATAAATGGAAAAAAAAATAAAAAATTTAAAAAAATGGGCAAAGGACCTCAATAGACATTTCTCCAAAGAAGACATACAAATGACAAACAGGTATAAGAAAATATACTCAACATCACTAATCATCAGGAAAATGCAATTCGAAACCACATTGTAATATCACTTCACAACTGTCAGGACAGCTATTATCAAAAAAAATCAAAGGACAGCAAGTGATCAGTATATGGAGAAAAGGAAACCCTTGCACGTTGTTGATGGGGATCTAAATTGGTACAGCCACTATTGGAAACAATATGGAGGTTCCTCAAAAAATTATAACTTCATCATTTGATCCAGCAATCCCACTTCTGAGTATATATCCAAAGAAATAAGTATGAATCTCATAGAGATACTTGCACTCCCATGCTCAGTGCAACATTATTCAAAATAGCAAACGTAAAGCAACCTAAATATCCATTGATGAATAAATAGATAAGGAAACTGTGGTATATACATATAATAAAATAGTATTTAGCCTTAAAAAAAAGAAGGAAATTCTATTTGCAACAACTTGGATGGACCTGGAAGGTATTTCCCTGTGTGAAATAAGCCAGACACAGAAAGAAAAATTCTGTGTAATCTCCAGAATCTAAAATAGTTAAGGCATAGAAGTAACTAATTGTTTCCAGAAGCCTGAGGGAGGGGTTAAGGGGTGATATTGGTCAAAGGGTAAAAAGTTTCAGTTGTGAAAGATAAAAAATTCTGGATGTCTACTGTACAAAATAGGCCTATGATTAGCAATACTGTATTGTATACTTAAATTTTGCTGAGGGTAGATTTTATGTTAAGTGCTCTGCCAACAAAAGGAAAAAACAAAAGCAAATAAAGGGAGGAGGAACAGTTTTTGTAGGTGATGGGTAAGTTTATGACATTGATTGACGATCAATGTCATTGATGATAGTTTCACAGCAGTATCAACTGTCTTTGATGATAGTTTCACAGGTGTATATTTGTTTTCAAACACATCATGTTGTATATATTAAATATTATAGTCTTTTATGTATTGATAACACCTCAGTAAAGCAGTTTTTTTAAATTTGGACTTCAAAAACATCACGAAAGGGAAAAGAGAAGCCATAGAATGATCAAAAAAAAAAAAATTTGTATATCATATATCCAACAAGAAACTTATATCCAGAATCTATTTTAAAAATCTTACAACTCAATAACAAAAAGACAATCCAGTTTTTAAATGAAAAAATGATCTAAATAGATATTTTTCCAGAGAAATATAAATGGCAAATAAGCACATAAAAAGATTTTCTATCAAAAATATAATCCAAATTATTAAAATGTCAAATGTACAAGGATTTTAGTAAGGTCATGTGTATAGTTTATTTTTTCCCTGTATAGGTACTTTTTTAGTAGTCAAAAGAAAAGAACTAAAACTTACCTATACAAGAGATAAAAGAGAATGAATATATATGTGTGTGTATCAGAAAGTGTCACTATAATAACTGTTATGTACAGTGAATAATTGTTATAATGAAGTAATAGAAAAGTAGTATTTAAAGTACAACTAACTTCTTTCTGGGCTTCCCTGGTAGCTGAGCTGGTAAAGAAGTTGCCTGCAATGCAGGAGACCCCAGTTCTGTTTCTGGGTTGGGAAGATCCTCTGGAGAAGAGATAAGTTACCCACTCCACTATTCTTGGGCTTCCCTGGTGGTTCAGCTGGCAAAGAATCCGCCTGCAATGTGGGAGACCTGGGCTCGATCCCTGGGTTGGGAAGAGCCCCTGGAGAAGTGAAAGACTACCCACTCCAGTATTCTGACCTGGAGAATTCCATGGACTCTATAGTCATGGGGTCACAAATGAAAAGAATATCAAGATCATTAAAAGAGTGGGAGGAAAGGATGCTGAAAACTCCTGTTTACAATGCTGTAGCTAAACCCTGAGCAGAATGCACCTTCCTTAGAAGTCCCTGGAAAACTTGTAGAGCCTACTATGTAGCTAAACACAAATTTGAGCTATAAAAATTAGTTCTTTTTTGCACAAAATGAACAGCAATAAAAATCAGTCTTTATTTTATTTTTCTCACCAATGATAAATTTAGTCTGAGAAACTTATGATTTTTAACCAAAAACAGGTGAAATATCTTTGTAACTCCTTAAATTCCCAGTTCTTTTATCTAAGACAAGATTGGAAAACAGACTAACTCCAGCCTTCCCTGTTTATGTATAACCTACAAGCTAAGAATGGTTTTTACATTTTTTTAATGGTTAGACAGAAAAATCAAAAGATGAATAATATTTTGACATGTGAAATAACATGAAATTGAAATTTCATTTTACATAGATAATTCTTTTTTTGTTTTGTTTTGTTTCTTTTTTTTTTTAATTTATTTATTTATTTTTATTATTATTTTTTTTTTTCCAGTGGGTTTTGTCATACATTGATATGAATCAGCCATGGATTTACATGTATTCCCAATCCTGATCCCCCCTCCCACCTCCCTCTCCACCCGATTCCTCTGGGTCTTCCCAGTGCACCAGGCCGGAGCACTTGTCTCGTGCATCCCACCTGGGCTGGTGATCTGTTTCACCATAGATAGTATACATGCTGTTCTTTACATAGATAATTCTTTATTAGAATATAGTCACACTTTTTACTTTATTGCCTATGTTTATCTATGGCTGCTTTCTCACTTCAAAGACAATATTGAGAAGTTGTAACATACTGCATACAACCCACAGTGCCTAAAATACTTACTAAGCCTTTGGGGCTTTTACAGAAAATGTTTGCTAACTCCTTATCTGAGATAAATGAACATTCTTAATCTTAAAAATAAAAAACTCAAGTGCTCCATCAAAAAAAGAGAAAAGAAAGTTCATATAACTCTCAAGTGTCTCCATTTTGATGTACATGAATGTGGCTCTAAAAAATCAATTCTTTTTCATAAAATCTTCAGTTAGCTTTCATATCTTAGGCTAAGTGTATGGACCTAGCCTGCAAATCCAGGCAACATAAAGTCTGGTTTATCCCTTAGAAGTATAAAATTTGACCCAGCACTCCTTTGGCCACAGTATTTATACATCTAATAATTTTAGCATCTCAGGAAATTTCCATATGCCTCTGTAAAATGGTTCCCTGAAGAAAGCTTAGCCAACTTCAAATAATGCTCCCAGTGTGATGCCACAAGGAATTATGAATTTTCTTCTCAGCTCCAAAGTATAACAGTGAATAACTGTACTGCAGGGTCAACAACCAACTCACCCACCTTCTTCACTAACTTTTGATGACTTTTGAGCAAGTCACATAATTTTTTGGTATCAATCTCTATATTATGAAAACACAAAGATTCTGGAAACATAAGAACGAAAACAGGTAGAAAGCCTTTACTCCCCAGAGAAAAGTACTAGATAAACACCCACAGAATTCTTAAAAGGCAAAATTGTTCTGACTGCTGTTTTATTATTTTATATCTTTTTATGTGAAGATTTATCATATCAAATCTGTTCCCATGGAACTTCCAGAACAATTTCTTCAGCAAACGATCACATTTCAGTCCATCATGAACCCCTTGCTACCAGCCACACAACTGTAAAGGTTTAAGTGTTCATAGCCAGTGAATTCTCAATAGTGACTTAATTCCAAATGCCTCCCTCCAGGGATGGTTTGAAACCAACATTTACTTACTTGGCAATGTCACAGACTGAGGAAGAAAAGAGAAGTCAAAAATATTGGGTAAAAAGAGGAGCAATGAAAACTTTTGGAATATAGGGGCGATAGGGTGAAGAAACCAAGGAGGAAAAGAGTTGTTAATTCCTTCTTTTGGATTGTTACTCTAGATTGTGACTATTTGGTGAGAAAGATAAAACAGTAAACCTCATTGAGAGCCTCTATTATCAAAAAGATAAGAAATACAAGAACTAAACACCATCTTTTATTAGTATAGAGGAAAGGGTAAAAATAAACATTCAAGAATACAATCTAACAACTCAATGATTAATTTGATGCTAATATGTCTGTACATATTTAAGTATAGCCATTCCACATTTCATAGCCTCTTACAGTTTTCTCTAGTTGTTAGTAGTTAGACCCAGACTGGCCATATGATAAGCCAATTTAGAATAGTAGTTGCAATTTTCATGCAATACTACTTTTAAATAGGTTCTTCATTAAAACTCTTTTCTCTAGCCCTTTTTAACCCCCTTTTTCTTCAGCACTCATTCCTTCATATTGCCAGGAACTTCTCTTGTTCTGTGATACTAAATTTTCACTGATTTGGGGACACTACTATGCCTCATGGTTTTGTCCTAAAACCACAATTACAATTTGAGCATGATATTAATATGTTGTATGGTGGGTAGGGTGTGTGTATGTGATAAAAACAGTTTTACTATAAAGATCATGCTCTGTTTTAATTCATTTTGTTGAAGTGTAGTTGATTTACAACACTGTATTAGTTTCTGCTATACTGCAAAGTGATTCAGTTATATATATAAATATATATATTCTTTTTCATATTATTTTCCATTATGGCTTATTATAGGATATTGAATATGGCTCCCTGTGCTACGCAGTAGGACCTTGTTGCTTATCCACAAATATAATAGTTTGCATCTGCTAATCCCAAACTCCCAATTCATCTTTCCCCACCTCACTTCTCCTTAGCAACCACAAATCTGTAAAGAGCATGCTCTTCAAGTAACTTCGGTAATTCCCTTCTCTCCACAATGACCCCTCAGGCACTAAAACACACTAGCTCCTAAAATCCTTCATAACTAAACCTCTTAGACTTATATTTCACAATATTTTATTATGTGGCAAGTTTAATTCATTTTACATAGGTTTATTCATATTCACTGATATAATATCACTGATATTTTGAAGTCAATCTAGCCTCTCTTAACACTTCTTTTGTTAGAAATTAGTTAATAATAAGCTCTGATCCTGGAGGAACACCTTGGGTAACCAGCTAAACCTGAACATTTTACAATCCTCTTAAAATATTACTATTAATTAACTGAGGAAGTCTCCAGCACAAAGTATGTCACATTGGTGTAGGAGAAATAATAACAGTCTGAATGCTGAGACCTACTTTCTACTCATCAGCAGTATTCAAGGAATGGCATTTGAAAATATGGAAAAGAAAATTACCTTTTAGGAATTTGTATTCATCCACATACACATGGATTAGAAGAGAGATAAACCCAAAAGAGAAAGAAATTTTCTTCTCACATTCAAGAACATTATAGTGATGAACCAACATTGCTAGAGTCAAATGAGCAGTCACCTTAAGAAACATAATGGATCCCAAGAAGCAGATAGTGACTAATCTTGACTACTAATTGATTACAAGTATTAGCATGTCTATTATAAACAGCACTATAATGAACATTGAGATGCATGTATCCTTTGGAGAACATTTTTCTCCAGATATATAGTCATCAGTGAGATTGTAGGGTCATATGGTAGCTCTACTTTTAGTTTCTTAAGGAACCTCCATATTGTTTTCCATAGTGGTTACACCAATTTACAGTCCCACCAACAGTATAGGAGGGTTTCCTTATTGTTGTAGATTTTTTTGATGATAGCCATTCTGACTGGTATGAGGTAATATCTCATTGTAGTTTTGACCTGTATTTCTCTAATAATTAGCAATGTTGAACATCTTTTCATATGCCTTTTGGCCACCTGTATGTCTTCTTTGGAGAATACATGTACCCCCGTGTTCACTGCAGCACTGTTTACAACAGCCAAAACATGGAAGCAACCTAAATGTCCATCAGCAGAGGATGAATAAAGAAGATGCAGTACTGTATACAATGGAATATTATTCAGTCATTAAAAAGAATGAAATAATGTCACCTGCAGCAACATGGGTGGACGTAGAAATTGTCATTCTGAGTGAAATAAGTCAGACGGAGAAAGGGAAATATCATATGATATCACTTATACAGGGAATCTTTTTAAAATGTTACAAATTAACTTATTTACAAAACAGAGACAGACTCACAGACTTAGAGAACAAATTTATGGTTACTGGGTGGAAGAGTGGTGGGGAGGGGTAGTTAGGGAGTTTAGGATTGACTTGTACACACTACTATATTTAAAATGGATAAACAAAGACCTACTGTATACCAAAGAGAACTCTACTCAGTATTATACAACAAACTAACTGGCAAATGAATTTGAAAAAGAATACTCATATGCACATGTATAACTGAATTACCTTGTTGTACCACTGAAACTAACACATCATTAATCAACTATACTCCAGTATAAAATAAGAAGTTTCTTTTTAAAAAGTATTAGTATATCTTTTCATGCTAATCAAAAAATGGTTTATGTCAACCTCGGAAAAAAGAAAACCACAGGAGTTAGTTATATCCACCCAAATACCTTCCACCAGAATAAGAGGTTTATATAATAAACTTTAAATACTATAACCCTATTGGTAAGGTTATCTCTATAGAAAATATAGATTAATCTGATGATTTTTAACTTTATACCATTAGCCATTCCATTTATCCCACTTCCTTTGTTCTATTTCCATACTCACGAAGCAATCTTCCAGTTATTATTTATGTTCCAGTTATTATTTATGTTCCCAATATTGGCCTGTTTACAATGAGAAAATATATGGTTGTATGAGTGTACTTTGTTCTGCATAATAACTTTACTTTTCATTACAAGTTTAAAGATGATTCTGATTTTATATTTTAGGGTCATAATGTGAGAATGAGCCTAAGAAGTAAATCTGGTCTTGGCATGTGTATCTGTCAGGAATCATAGATGCAAATAACAAAATCCACTCTAGCTAACTTAAAGAGAAAGCAGTTTGTTCCAGGTTGTTAGATTATTTACAGAATTTCACAAGGCCTAGAAAAGCCAGGTTTGAATACTACTCAGGCAGGGACACCACCAACGAAGAAAAATTTTCAGAATACCATAGTTATGCTTTAGTGGAAATCTCGCCACCATCACTCAATACCTAGGATACTAGGAACCAGACTTGAGAACCTATATCGGGACTACCTCAAAAGAACAAAATGCTTCAGCCACCAGTCTGCAAGAAGATCCTATTTCTCTGGATACCCTCATGCCGCATCCCTCCAAGTCTCGCTCCCTGGCATTTAGATTTTTGGCAGAGCTTGGGACACATTCCCAGCTGCAAGACAGCCTAGGAAATGTAGCTTTTATTTTTCTAAGCAATTCAGTACTGGAGAGCATACCATAAATGAGCTTAAATAGGTCAGGTAAACCAATCCCCAATATCTATCAAAAACTTCTTAAAACACTTAAACTAAAGAATCGTATGATACCTGATATATTTCTCTTTCTCAACTATATGACTTATAAAATTAGGGTATTAATATCTATATTATTTTATCATAGAGGTTGTTATACAGATCATGCCACTGATATATGTCAAAGTGTTTTGAAAAGTAAGGATGATTAGATGACCATTACAAAAATTACCAATTGTTGAGAGCTTTCCATGTGTCATTCATGGAACTAAAAACTTTAGATTTAATATAATAACTATGGTAGAAGAGTTAGGGGAAGATCTTAACCACTACACAATTTTGCCTCCTCTCATTATTTGGTATGTGACTATTAAAACACATAAATTCCTAGATACTTTAAATTATTCATCTATCTACTTAGATCAAATAACTCTCAAGCTCAATGCTTAAAATTAAACCAAAAATGTAAAAGTAAAGAACTGCTTATTTTTCATAGAAACCTGCCCAGAAAATGACTTTCAGAAGTTTCACACTTTTTAGTAATTAAACCTAGCCTGCTAATCTTGATCCATAACAATACTCAACTGTTTAAAAATGTATAATTGTTTCCTGATCACTAAGATATTAAAGCAATCTTTTCTGTCTTAAGGTGAGTTCAGCTCTGAATCAGCTAACCCTAAATTATTTAGTTTCACTTAATTAATTCTCTGTTTCAGGTAAACTATTTACCATATTCCTGTTAACTCTATTAACTTACCTTGGCTCAGACCATTATCTCACCTGGGAGGTCTATTGGGACCATTAGCCCTTTCAAGTTAGTGCCGTAAGCACTCTTAAATAACCAGGTCTTTTTCCTGGTTTCAACAAGATGGAAACTTAAAAGTACAAAAAGGAAGGAAAACATAAGACTGTTAAGAATAGTCAACAACAGTTGGGTGGCTTCTGGCAGTTGGAGAGATGATAGAAGGACTTGACAGATGAAACAAGAAGGGAAACCTACAGTCTAGAATATACCATGATGGATCTTCAGAGAATATGGGAGTCATCTGCCTGTTAGGATCCAAAGAGGCTCTAGCTTAGAGGTTTGATATAGGGCAGAAATAAGCAGTGGTCTGAAAACTGGGGTGATTAACTGAATTCCTGATATATGACATATATGCTGTGCTCACTTCCTTTTCTCTATTGCTGTTTGCAAAACAACATGCACCTCAACAGTTATACCTAAATAATAAAAAGGGAGCTTTTTTATCTGAAGAAATTGAGGAAAGTCATCTGGGGAGAACTGAACCATCTAGTGTGTTATTGAATTCCAGAGTAAAGCCCCACTTATTCTGACATGCAGAGAGAGGTTCACAGCTGTTTTGTAGCAAGAAGAGAGAGAATGCCAGAAAGAGAAGCACGTGGGATAAAAGACATGGTGCGCCTAGCCCAGAAGGGTCTGGAGATGATAATCATGTAGATATATTACTGGAAAAAAAAAAAAAAACAATGTTTCAGAAGAGATGTCTCTGTGGGAAAAAAACAGAAGGAGGATTCCATGAAACAACTACTAGGATTGAAAGAGACACTAAACTTTTAAATGTGTAGAGATTCAAAATCTCCTTAGAAAACCATATATACACATAATGGAAATGAGAACTAGAACAAATGGTAGCATAATTTTAAGGCATTGAAAATAAAATCCATTTGACCTTGATCCTGGAATGATTCCTCTTTTGATTGGCCCAGGGGTTGTGATATTTGACCCTTAGAGAAGGAGAAATAATTTTAGCATACCGTTCAATACTTCATCATGCAGTAAATAAAATGTACACTGGTTTTCAACTTTTACTATCATCCAATGGACAAATGCAGATGTTTCATTATGGCTGAATATCAGAATTAAAACCTTAACTTCTTAACAATGTAAGAGTAAAATGAGAAGTGGCAAAGAAAGTGAAAGGTGGAATGTAAAAGTAAAGAGAGACAGAATGGAATGGATGCTGTCATCCATATCATACACAAAAGAAAATCAGGATAAAGATGAAAGAGGAGAACAGCAGTACAACTAAATCAAGCAGTCCTAAGAAAGTGAAGTTAAAGAGGTAGTATAGATTATCAGAATTTTTATATTTCATAAAAGGAAGTGAATGGATAATGACTTAAGTTGATAAGTAAAGGAAAAAAAGTTGTAAGCACACAACTTAGTTATGTAGTAGCCACCAGAAGATCTATAATCTAAAAGCCTTCCCCCAGCATATGGGACTAGAGGTAGAGATTTTCTCTAGGGTGTGGAACTGAAAGTAGCAAGGGGTAGGACAGGAGATTGCTGCTTTTCACCATAAATTTTTCTGCATTATTTGATGCTTCATAATGTGCATATTTTTCTCCAAAAATTTTTTATATCTGAATCAAAGTTCAACTTCTGAAACAATTATCAATTATGTGTCTCCACTAACGATCATTCTACTGCCACTATAATGTGCTCTCTTAACCCTTTCATATTTAGAGGTACTGCAACATCTTGAACTTGTTCATCTCTACAATTACTCTCATTTTATTTCCTAAAATTTTCCTTTAAAATGTGGTTACCAAAATATTTTAAAGTGTGTATAGTGGTTCACATTAGTTTTCTATTGGACTGTTCTGAGCTAAAGTTTTTCTCTGCCTAATCCCACAAGGAACTCTGGAGAATGAGTGGCACCAGAATGGTCACCCCTTGAGGCAAGGAAGTTAATCTTCTGTGTCCCTGGATCAGTTACTCAAGGTTCCACTACATTAAGTTCTTTGAAATCAGAGATCAGAACTTTTTAAAATTAAAATACTAAGTTTTTTATACAAAGTGCAATGTATATTTAGTTCGGCTAATATATTAAGAGGGTTGAATAGCAACTCTGACTCAATGGACATGAGTTTGAGCAAACTCCAGGAGACAGAAAGGATAGAGAACCCTGGCATGCTGCAGTCCATGGGGTTGCAGAGTTGGACACAACTTAGCAACTGAATAACAATAGCAACAGATAGATTAAGTAGCCAGCAAAAAAAAAAAAAAACTGCCATTAGAATTTACCTAACACTTGACTTTCTTTACTCCATAAACTAACATTCTCTCTTCATTTCACATGCCAATGTTTTATTCTTCTTGCAATTTTTAACAAATGTTTCTGAAATGATTTTTAAGAATCCTGAAGTATTCCAGAGAGTATTTATCCAATTCTGTCACTTTATGTGAGATACAGAGGATTGCACCTGTTCTCCATCTCATAGTCTGATCTCAAGAGGATGAAGAGAAAGGACAGAAACTATGGAATGCTGTCTCTTTCATGTGCTCCAAGCCTTATCAGCTGACCTTCTCCAGGCATTGCTTAAACTTGCTTCCTTTTCTGTCCAGATTGTATTCTTACAAACTGGGATAAGAGACAAAGAACTATTATCTCTGGCTCTGAGAATTTTTTTTTCTGGGCTTTGTCTTTTTTCTTGAACATCAATGAACTGATTATATCCCAATCCCATCACTGTCTGTACACCAGCTCTAAATGACTTTATGATAAATACATTGATCCAAAAGGCATGAGAGAGTAGTATAGCTTTTCATTATAACATTCTCCTTGGGACATATAAACCAGAAGTCTCTTTAAATAGAAATCAAAACTACTGATAATTGTCTAGCACTTAGGTAACTCAGAAACAAGCATCAATACAGCTCTGCAAAATATTGCCATTCCTGTGTAATGAGTTTCATGTTTAAATGCCCAAGAAAGACAGACACCTAAGTAACAATATTACACAGGAAAACCACTGGAGTTTGATGATTTCCATCCTTTAAGACTTATTAACTATATAGTGGTCTTTAATCAAATCCAGTATGGCACATAGCAGATCTGTGGTCAAGTTTGTGAAAGAGTCTCCCAAATATTCAAAACTATATTATGCCTGCAAGTTATGCCTTGAGATGGGTAAGAAACATAAGAGTGGCCACTAGCCAGTGACTGACTGAGTCTGTGACATAAAAGTTTGGCTCCCTAAAAAAAAAAAAAAAAAAAGTTTGGCTCCCTGACTCCAGGGATACAGCCCCAGGGTCATTCACTCTCCAGAGTTCCCAGTGGCATCAGGCAGAGACAGACTTGAGCTCTGTCCAATAGAAAACTAATGTGAGCCACATATACAATTTAAAACATTTTGGTAGCTACATTTTAAAAATATTAACATTAAGAAACATTTTTTAAGTGTATAGGTAAATATTTTTCATTTTTTAAGATTTTTTAATGTAGATCATTTTTACAGTTTTTATTGAATTTGCTACAATAGCGCTTCTGTTTTATGTATTGGTTTGTTGGCCACTAGGTATGTGGGATCTCAGCTTCCCAACCAGGGATTGAACCTGCACCCGCTGCACTGGAAAGCGAAGTCTTAACCACTGGACCACCAGGCAAGTCCAGGTAAAAAAATTTTTTTTAATTTCATGTAAAAATACATACAGTGAGTTTCTAAATGATATATTATTTACCAATATATTCAAAGTATATCATCTCAACATCCAATAAATACAAAAATTATTTGTTGTTATTCAGTCACTCAGTCAACTTTGCAACCCCGTGGACTACAGCACACCAGGTTTCCCTGTCCTTTACTATCTCCCGGAATCCGCTCAAATTCATGTCCACTGAGTTGATGATGCCACCCAACCATCTCATCCTCTGTTGCCCCTTTTGCCTCCTGCCCTCAATCTTTTCCAACACCAGGCTCTTTTCCAATAATAAAAATTATTAATGAAATATTTTACAGTTTTTCATTATGTATTTTACACTTACAAATATCTCAATTCAGATGTTAGATTTTCATCAAAAATAGTTGATCTTCTTTTAAATTTTTTGCAGTATAGTTGATTTACAATGTTGTGTTAATTTCAGCTGTACAGAAAGCAGCTCAATTATAGATACATACATTCTATTTCAGATTCTTCTCCATTATGGTTTGTCACAGGATATTAAATATAGTTCCCTTGCTATGCAGTAGGGCCTTGTTGTTTATCTATCCTATATCTATTAATTTGGATTTGCTAATCCCAAACTTCCAGTCCTCCCCGCCCCAACCCACCCTTGGCAACTACAAGTCTGTTCTCTATGTCTGCAAGTCTGTTTCTGTTTCGTAGATATGTTCATTGATGTCATATTTTAGATTCCACATATAAGTGATATCATATGGTATTTGTCTTTCTCTTTCTGACTCACTTCACTTATGATAACCTCCAAGTCCACCCATGTTGCTGAAAATGTCACTATTTCATTCTTTTAAAGACTGAGGAACATTTGATTGTGTGTATATACCACATCTTCTTTATCCATTCATCTGTTGAGGGATGGTTAGGTTGCTTCTGTGTCTTGGCTATTGAAAATAGTGCTGCTATGAACATTGAGGTGTATGTATCTGGATGTATTCTCTGGAGTGGGATTGCTGGATCACATAGCAACTTTATTTTTAGTTTTTTTAAGAACCTCCATACTCCTTTTCCATGATGGCTCCACCAACAGTGTAAGAGGGTTCTCTTTTCTCTATACCCTCTCGAACATTTATTATTTGTAGACTTTTTAATGATGGCCTTTCTGACTGGTGTGAGGTGGTACCTCATTGTTATTTTGATTTACAAGAAATAGCTGATCTTTAATCACTCAATCCAATGAATTATTCTTTTCTTCAGACATTTTTGAATCCTAGATCAAAGTTAGTGCAATAATTCTGGATTGTGCTTTGTTTTTTATATAACATCAGGTAATTATGAAAATAAAAGTTTTAAAAGATAAAAAAAGAAATGGTTGATCCATATTTAGATTTCATAAAGCTGTTTTTAAAAAGTATCAGCATCAAGTATCAGTTTTTAAAGTTTAAATTATAATTAAATAAAATTAAAAACTCATATCCTGTCTCACACTACCTGCATTTCAAGTGGTCAGTAGCCACATGTTGCTAGTATTTGTCAAACTATACGGCACAGTTTTAGCTCAGCTTGGCTCAGCTTCTTCCTTCCCCCTTCTGCCCTCTTCACCCTCTCATAGGCTGAACTCGAGACAACTCCTTCAGTAAATCACCTGCACAAGGACTCCCATATCAGATTCTGTTTCTAGGGAATCCAACTAATCTATAGAGACTAAATCTCTTTCTCTCTTGAAGATTTGTGATACAACTTAGCATTTTTTAAAGCACTGACTGAGACATCGCCTGGTAAAGAATTCTGCCTTAAAATTTTAATCCAAAGTTCTATAACTTTATAAAACTATTTTTCTCACAGAAGCACTCTTAATATCCCCATGAACACTAGTTTTACAAGGAGCAGTTTGAGGCTGTATTAGAGCATTATTGTCAAGCAATTTCAAAGATACTTGGAGAAATAAGACTAAAATATATTAAACAACTGCAAAATAAAGGGAAATACATATGTACAGCTACAAAACTGTCAGCAAATATTTCTTTAGTATAGCGTGATGAAATGTAGTCCAAACTCTGACAACTAGCTGGGTGACCCTAGGCAAGTCATTTTTTGTTTCTAAAGTCTCCTCAACTATACATAGAGATAACAGTATTAGCTACTTCACAGGGTTATAGTCAGGATTAATATCAATGTCCAGTAATGTGATCAACACTTTACATGTGCTATCTCACCAGGTCATATAAATATTGATATTATTACAGTTATTTTTAGGTACTAGGGAGATGTAACCTATTTTCTATATATTAATGCCAAATAAATCTCTCTAAAGCACACACAGAGTCCTGTCACTGTCTAACTCAAAAATTTCCTTTGATACCTCTGCACCCTTACTTTGCTTCAAGGAGCTCCAAAATCTATTCCAAATCTATCATCACAAGTTGATTTCCCATTTTATTTTCTATGCATCCTATACAATGATCAGGCTTTGAGGAGTTCCAGCATTTGATGACCATTTTAGAAAAGATGAACCAAAACGGAAATTGAGAGGAAGTAGTCAAAGAGATAAAAAGGGAGAATCAGGACTGTGGGGTGCTCCATTATTCAAGGAAACAGGGTGTTTAAGAAAGAAGCAAATAATTAGTTGTGCCAAAGGCGCTGAGAATTCAAGTCAGATGGTGTTAGAGAAATAAAAGTTTGTAAAGGACTTATACAGAATAAGTGTTCAGTTCAGTTCAGTTCAGTTCAGCCGCTCAGTCGTGTCCGACTCTTTGCGACCCCATGAATTGCAGCACGCCAGGCCTGTAAGGTACCGTATAAAAAAAAAAAAAAAAAAAAAGCCAGAAAGTAAATGGTTAGAGCAGCGGTGTTGACCACATTGTGTATCATTTCTCACTGAAGGAGAAGGGAATAGTTTCAACTAGTGCGTGGAGCATCACACATTCCCAAGAACGACCGTTAATTTGTGGGAATAAGTTGAGTAAGACTATCGATGTGTTAACACAGAAACATAATTGAAAAACACTCCGAATTTGGTAGTGAAGTTTTATATGATAACTGAAATTCATCAGAAAAGCAGTTATAATTAAGTCATGAGAATGAAAACACTTCCCAAAAAAAGGAGAGAAGAGAGAACAAAGAGGACCAAGACTAAGGCTTAAGAAAAATCATAGTAGACAAGAGGAAGGCATTCACAAGTAAAGATAAGAAGGTTATGGAGAAGTATTATGACAATTTAGTGTATAATGTCCTAAAAGAGAAGAGAATAAAGTTTCAAGGTGAAAAAACTAAATGCCAAATGCAGCAGAGCAGTTGAAGAGAATTAAAAAATTGTGCAAAGTAATTGGATTAAACAATAATTAGGTCAGAGCAGAAAAAATAGATAAGCTAAATTAGCCTATGGAGTTAAGAAGAAATTAGATAAAGAGATATGTAATTTTTATTGAATATTTGCCAATCATCAGGCAGGGGCAAACTAATATGTGTGAAGAAAGAACAAATGAAAAGAAATAAGAATGTATAGCCTAGAGGGAAAAAAAG
The DNA here is from genome assembly GCF_033118175.1 of Dama dama. NCBI lineage: Eukaryota > Metazoa > Chordata > Mammalia > Artiodactyla > Cervidae > Dama > Dama dama. The sequence continues at coordinate 27,259,365 of NC_083695.1, forward strand.
ATAATTGTAGAATTAAAGTGTCTCAAGAGAAGAGAAGAGATGAGATGAGCTATGAATCAAGTAATGATTGGAAAGATTAGTTTTAATGTCTAAAAAGGGATACCACTTCCTTTGAAACTGAAGTAAGAGATGAGAAGAGTCAAAAACTCTTAGATTCATATTTCTAACCCTGAGAAACTTCTGACAGTTTAATGCACACTTAAACACTAGAATATGCAACAAAACAATAATGTTCAGACCTGTCTTCCAAGAGTATAAACTTTAGATCATTTGTCAGCATTACATACTCTGTTACCTTTACACACATTTATGAAATAACTACAGCGTGGTACCATCCCTCTAGCAAAGTGCCACACTAGCAAAGCCATGCTAATATACGTATCATGCCTTTAAATTCAGACTCTATCAACTGAAGTTTCAGACCACATTTTAGTTTCTAGGACTCCTTAATTACAAATCACTGTTAATGTGCATTAAGTCTTTGTTCCTGTCTTTGAATTATATATCAAAGTAAAGGGTATATGTTATATAGAAATAGAAACATCTATTTCTGCTTTATTGACTATGCCAAAGCCTTTGTGTGGATCACAATAAACTGGAAAATTCTGAAAGAGATGGGAATACCAGACCACCTGACCTGCCTCTTGAGAGACCTGTATGCAGGTCAGGAAGCAACAGTTAGAACTGGACATGGAACAACAGACTGGTTCCAAATAGGAAAAGGGGTATGTCAAGGCTGTATATTGTCACCTGCTTATTTAACTTAAACGCAGAGTACATTATGAGAAATGCTGGGCTGGAAGAAGCACAAGCTGGAGTCAAGATTGCCGGGAGAAATGTCAATAACCTCAGAATGCAGATGACACCACCCTTATGGCAGAAAGTGAAGAAGAGCTAAAGAGCCTATTAATGAAAGTGAAAGAGGAGAGTGAAAAAGTTGGCTTAAAGCTCAACATTCAGAAAACTAAGATCATGGCATCCAGTCCCATCATTTCATGGCAAATAGATGGGGAAACAGTGGCTGACTTTATTTTTCTGGGCTCCAAAATCACTGCAGATGGTGATTGCAGCCATGAAATTAAAGGACACACTCCTTGGAAGGAAAGTTATGACCAACCTAGATAGCATATTAAAAAGCAGAGACATGACTTTGCCAACAAACGTCCATCTAGTCAAGGCTATGGTTTTTCCAGTGGACATGTATGGATGTGAGAGTTGGACTGTAAAGAAAGCTGAGCACCAAAGAATTGATGCTTTTGAACTGTGGTGTTGGAGAAGACTCTTGAGAGTCCCTTGGACTGCAAGGAGATCCAACCAGTCCATCCTAAAGGAAATCAGTCCTGGGTGTTCATTGAAAGGGCTGATGTTGAAGCTGAAACTCCAATATTTTGGCCACCTGATGCAAAGGGCTGACTCATTTGAAAAGACCCTGACATTGGGAAAGACTGAAGGCAGGAGGAGAAGGGGATGACAGAGGATGAGATGGTTGGATGGCATCACTGACTCAATGGACATGAGTTTGGGTAAACTCTGGGAGTTGGTGATGGACAGGGAGGCCTGGCATGCTGCAGTTCATGGGGTCACAAAGAGTCAGACACGTCTGAGCAACTAAACTGAACTGAAAGGGTATATGAGTTACAGAATTTCTCTTACTTTCAAAACTGACATGGCTGTTACTTCTCATAGCAGTCCGTGTACATGCCATAGATCCAGCATATCGATTGATTGAAATTGAGATGCTGCACACACACATAAAGTACTCCCCAACTACCTGCACAGTCTTCCCTGGTGGCTCAGTGGTAAAGAACCCACCTGCCAATGCAGGAGACATGGGTTCCATCCCTGGATTGGGTTGGGAATATTCCCTGGAGAAGGAAATGACAATCCACCACAGTATTCTTGCTGGGAAAATTCCATGGGCAGAGGAACCTGGCAGGCTACAGTCCATGTGGTTGCAAGGAGTTGGATGTGATTTAACAACTGAGCATGCATACACAACTCCCTACAGAGCAGTTCAAGATGGGCAACACTGACGAGTTTGCTGAGAATATCAAATGCACTATAAGAAAAGCCTGCTGCTGGGATTAACAGATACAAACTACGATACATAAAACAGATAAACAAAAAAGATTTACTGTATAGACATGGGATTATATTCAATTTTTTATAATAACCTATAATGGAATATAATCTGAAAAAATATATATAACTGAATTGCTTTGCTATATACCTGAAACTAACAGAGTATTGTAAATCAACTATACTTCCATTAAAAAAAGTCTGCTGCAGATTTTTCAAGTGAACACTAAGGGATTCCATGTTGAGTGTTTTCCAGCAATTAGTAGTTTACAAGCAATGTGGCTAATTAGCTCATCAGTCTTCAATGGAAGTGTTTCCATAAACATTCTGCCAATTACAAGACACCATGCATGCATGCTAAAATGTGTTTGAACAAGAGTTCATCATCCCCTTTCTAATGAAGAATAAACAGCAACTTCTAAAACACACTATACTTGGCTGAAAAGATTATTGTATTTGTGACTATATGCTCATCTAAGAATACTCTTGAGATATAATAACAGTTAAATACACACAACATAAACATAGCAATAGATGGAAATAACAAGGCAGCAGCTGTTGCCTTTGAAACCATATATAGGCTGTGAGTAAGTGGTGGTAAACATCACACATTTTATCTAAGTCCTAACTGCAATGCTGTTGAGCAGAGTGAATGGAGCTAACCTATTACTTAGGGATGGTTAACTAAAAATGAACTGCTATTTTCTTTTGTTTAAAAATGTCCCATACATATGAGTTTCAAGAGTTAAGATTTTTCAACTCAGGTGACCCAAAATGGACACTAATAAATTTCTTAAATCTCTACTTTCCCTGGGAAATAATTTATTTTCTTATACCAAAAAAAAAAAGCACTGAATGACCAGGAAGGCAATAGGTAACATTTTAACGGTTCAATATTGGAAATTCTATAATGGCATTTGTTGTTTGAGTAAGTACTCAAGTATTCTGATAGGAAGACCAATTACACTTCTAAGATACCATCTTCCAGGAATAATCATTTCCAGGAGTAATTGTCTTCTCTGACGAATATGTATGATAGTAAGTTTCATTCCTAATTCCTGCTTGGGGAAAAAAATGTAAACCTAGGGTCTTGCAAATCATGATGATAAAGAACTATGGAAATGTAGAAAGAGGAAGAGTTTTTTAAATACCCTGAAAACATATATTATGCACAAGAAGAATGTATACATTTTACCTGTTTGCTTCTCACTGGGGAGGGTGAGAGTCCCCTAGGTACAAGTCACATCATATATCCCGCTAGAACTACTCACGAGCCAGCAAAGTGGGGCAAGCTGTCAGCTGCTGCGGGCCTAAGCTTTACAAACATGCCATTAGTTGGGAGGCTCCTGCATTGGTAGACTAGACAGCGTAGCATTTCTTTTAGTATAAAATACCATAGCCCAATATTTGAGAAGAAGAGCTATATATTAATGAGAGGGCCCCTGATGGATTAAAAAGCTCCTCATTTATTGGCTCATGGTGGCCTTGGTGGAGGCCCACAATTAAAAATAGATGGGAAAATATTTTAGCAGTGGCAGGATTCCAACATATTTACAAGTCCTCTCCCATTTGACATATGTGAATATGAAGGCCATGATACATGTTTCCAACTGCAGGCTTTGGTAGGCTTAACTGCCAAGACTACTGGTGTTAAACAACAACTTTCAGCTCCAGATAAGTCAAACCAAATTATATGGAGATTTGATAGGTGTTGTACACCACTTCTGTAGGCACCTTGGTTTGTCTGGCAATATACAAAACAGTTAAATCTTAAAGTTTCTCTGAACACTCTTGAGATCTCAAATTATCCCTTTACACATTAAGGAGGCACCTCTTTTATACTTAAAAATGTGTAATTATTAAGATAAAGTAGTTAATGCTTCCATGAGAACACTAAACATTATTTTTAAATATTCTAAGGGAAAAGCCTCTGATTTGACTGACAGATCTTTAAGACTTTTGTTAAACCCAGATCATTAGTTATCTTCTTGTCCAAACAGCACAATCAATATCTTTATTGTTTATCTCAAGAACTTATTATGATATTTCATGACATTAACAAAACTTCAAAGTATAATTATCCCAGTCACTACAATAGACCATGTATCACCATGCATACCTTTCTTCATATTAGAAAAAGCAGCATGTTTAGAATTAGATATCTGAGAACAGCTTGTGTGCATGCACGCTCAGTCACCAGTCATGTCCAACTCTGTGCAACCCTATGAACTGTAGCACACCAGGCTACTCTGCCCATGGGATTCTCCAGGCAAGAATAATGGAGTGGGTTGCCATGTTCTCCTCAGGGGATCTTCCTGACCCAGGGATCGAACCCGCATGTGCCTGTGGCACCTGCATTGCAGGTGGACTCTTTACCCACTGAGCCACCAGGGACGCCCCCTGAGAAGAGCTATTTTCCTAAATGTTTATTAATATAAAGTATGTATTTCTCTATCAAAACAGTTCTTTGTTCTTTACAATTTTATGTATGAATAGCACGCCATATACTGGGTCACTTTTGTAAAATTTGCTTCTAACATAAGCCAAATAAAGTACCATAATGTTACCATCACAAGGATACCAAAGAAACAGACCACATGTGTTTGCATGGCTCAAATGTTTCCCTCTTTTTAAAATTACTGTCCAAATATTTCATTTCAAAGATAATATCTCAAGAAGTACCAATCTTTAAAAGACAACTTCATTTTTACACACCAACAACACCAGAAATATAATTGAGTCCATAAACACATGTATATGGAACTTTGGCATTTGACAAAAGTGACATACCAAAACTGTGTTTTGAAATAGTTGCATCAATTTTACATTCCCACAGGCAACATATAAAATCCTATTGCTTCAATGTCTAGCATATTAGACTTTTAAATTTTTACCAATTGAATTTCTTTTTTTTTTTTTTAGTTTTCTGAATGTTGAGCTTTTTTTTTTTTTTTTTTTTTTTTTAATTAGTTGGAGGCCAATCACTTCACAACATTTCAGTGGGTTTTGTCATACACTGATATGAATCAGCCATGGATTTACACATATTCCCCATCCCAATCCCCGCTCCCACCTCCCTCTCCACCCGATTCCCCCCGGTCCTCCCAGTGCACCAGGCTGGAGCACTTGTCTCATGCATCCCACCTGGGCTGGTGATCTGTTTCACCATAGATAGTATACATGCTGTTCTTTTGAAATATCTTACCAATTGAATTTCATAAAATGGAATATTATTTGCATCTCCCTATCATCGGTGTGATTGAACATCTCTTTGATTTTTGTTGGTGTTTATTCTTTTGTAAAAATCTTTCATGCTCATTTTTCCTTTGCTTATTGATTTATGAGTTCCTTATGTGTTCTTGTAGCTCAATTGGTAAAAAATCTGCCTGTATTCAGGAGACCTGGGTTCAGTTCCTCGGTTGAGAAGATCCCCTGGAGAAGGAAAAGGCAACCCACTCCAGTATTCTTGCCTGGAGAATCCCATGGACAGACAAGCATGGCAGGCTACAGTCCATGGGGTCGCAAGAGTCGGACACAACTTAGCAACTAAACCTATAACCTATACCTATGTGTTCTTGTTATTAACGCCTAGTGTTTATGCCAATATCATTCCTAGATTGCTTTCTCATTTTCCTTAAAAATTTTATGATGTAAGAAAGTTCTCAGAGACTTCCCTGGTGGTCTAGTGGTTAAGTATCCACCTTCCAATGCAGGGCACCTGGGTTTGGTCCCTGGTGGGGGAACTAAGATTCCCACATTCTTCAGGGCAACTAAGCCCAGGCACTGCAAGGAGAAATCCAGCATGCAGCAACTAAGACCTATGTTGTTCAATCACTCAGTTGAGTCTGATTCTTTGCCACCCATGGACTGCAACACACCAGTCTTCCTTGTCCTTCACCATCTCCTGGAGCTTGCTCAAACTCATGTCCATTGAGTCAGTGATGCCATCCAACCAACTCTTCCTCTGTCATCCCCATCTCTTCCTTGCCTTCAATCTTTCCCAACATCAGGATCTTTTCCAATCAGTCAGCTCTTCACATCAGGGTCAGCGCTTTGCATCAGGGGCCAAAGTACTGGAGCTTCAGCTTCAGCATCAGTCCTTCCAATGAATATTCAGGACTGATTTCCTTTAGGATTGACTGGCTTGATCTCCTTGCAGTCCACGGGAGTCTCAAGAGTCATCTCCAACATCACAGTTCAGAAGCATCAATTCTTCAGTGTTCAGCCTTCTTTATGATCCAACTCTCATATCCATACATGACTTCTGGAAAAACCATAGCTTTGACTAGACGGACCTTTGTTGGCAAAGTCATATCTCTGCTTTTTAATATGCTATCTAGGTTGATCATAGCTTTTCTTCCAAAAAACAAGTGTCTTTTAATTTCCTGGCTGCAGTCACCATCTGCAGTGATCTTGGAGCCCAGAAAACTGAGTCCGTCACTGTTTCCTTTGCTTCCCCATCGATTTGTCATGAAGTGATGGGACCGGATGCCATAATCGTGGTTTTTTGAATGTTGAGTTTTAAAGCAGCTTTTTCACTCTCTTCTTTCACCTTCATCAAGAGGTTCTTTAGTTCCTCTTCACTTTCTGCCATAATGGTGGTATCATCTGCGTATCTGAGGTTATTGATATTTCCCCTGCAATCTTGATTCTGGCTTGTGCTTCATCCATCGCATGATGTACTCTGACTATAAGTTAAATAAGCAGGGTAATAATTTGCAGCCTTGACGTCCTCCTTTCCCAATTTGGAACCAGTCCATTGTCACATGTGCGGTTCTAACTGTTGCTTCTTGACCTGCATACAGGTTTCACAGGAGACAGGTCAGGTGGTCTGGTATTCCTATCTCTTGAAGAATTTTTCACAGTTCGTTGTGATCCACACAGTCAAAGGCTTTAGCATAGTCAATGAAACAGAAGTAGATGTTTTTCAGGAATTCTCTTGCTTTTTCTATGATCCAAAGGATGTTGGCAATTTGACCTCTGGTTCCTCTGCCTTTTCTAAATCCAGATTGAACATCTGGAAGTTCATGGTTCACGTACTGTTGAAGCTTGGGGAATTTTGAGCATTACTTTACTAGCATGTGAGATGAGTGCAACTGTGTGGTAGTTTGAACATTCTTTGGCTGAGACCCATGCAGATAAATAAATAAATAAATTTTTTAAAAAAATAAAGCTTTAATTTTGATACAATAAAATGTATCAGTCTTTTCTTTAAAATCGTTTCATGATTACTAAATCCTGTTGAACATCCAAAGCCTTTCAAATATACACCCTTAATTTTCAGTGAGTTTTTAATTTTTGTCTTAATATTTAGATCTTAAACCCACTTGAAGCTAACTTTTTGTATATGATTATAGGAAACCAAACAGCAGAGTGACTCAATAAGAGAGAAGCCAAAAAAAAAAAAAAAAAAAATGGCAGCTGAAAGAATGAGATATAAAGCAAACAATTTTGTCCTCCTTGAGGAAGTGAAAGGGAAAGGGAAAGTTGCTCAGTCATGTAGAACTCTTTACGAACCCATGGACTATACATCCATGGAATTCTCCAGGCCAGAACAGTGAAGTGGGTAGCCTGTTCCTTCTCCAGTGGATCTTCCTGACCAAGGAATCAAACCTGGGTCTCCTGCACTGCAGGCGGATTCTTTACCAACTGAGAATTGAGGAAGTGAGGGAGAAAAAAATTGGAGCTCTGAGACTGCCTAAGATGAAATGTCCTGTTAAATATCCTATAGTTTCAATTGAGAACTCAGTTGCTACATCCAAGAGGAACAGCTAGCTGTGTGTGCTCAGTCACTCAGCTGTGTCTGACTCTTTGTGTACCGTAGACCGCCAGGACCCTTGGCCTGTAGACCACCAGGTTCTTCTGTCCATGGAAATTTTCCAGACAAGCATATAGGAGTGGGTTGCCATTTCCTTCTCCAGGAGATCCTCCAAACCCAGGGATCAAACTCACATCTCTTGTGTCTCCTGCATTGGCTGGCAGATTCTTTACCACTACGGGAAGCCCAAGGACTAGCTAGAGATAGAATAATCTTTAAAAATTAAATTTTAAATTTTTCATTTATGATGCCAAGCATTTGATCAAAAACTATCCAAGACATCAGTAGACAAAATCAGTTACTTTAAAAATCAAAAGGAAAAAACAGACAATAGAAACAAACCTATAGGAGACCCACATATTGAAAATGTTAGGTACAGAAATTAACTTTAAAGGAAACGTTCAAGAAAAGTAATGGCAAGACAAAATTTCAGCAGGGAACTAGAATTTGGAAAGAAATTAAATAAAATTGTTTCTATTTCTATTTTCACAGAAATGAAAACTATTTAAAAAAAACAAATAAAAATTGAAGAAATAAAAATGTATAATATCTAAAGTGAAAATTTCACTGGATGGACTTAAAAATATACTGAAGATGGCAGGGGGAAAAGTGTGATGAATTTGAAGATAGATTTAAAATTAAAATGTTTTAAAGTACCACTTAAATATCATTTTCAAAAATGAGTTACATGTTTTGAATCAGAAGACTCTTAAATACTGAAGTATCAAGTCAGCACAAACTAATCAATAGATCCAACTTACTCCCAATCAAAATTTCAGCAGGCTTGTTTTATAAAAATTTCCATGATTTTTATGGATATGCATGGGACCTAGTATAACCAAATGAAGATAATTTTTATTTCAATACTTACTCTGGTATACAGTAACCAAAACAATGTATTATTGCCATAAGGATTGATATGTGAATCAATGGAACAGAAGAGAATTCCAAAGTAGACTCACACAGAGATGGTCAACTAGTTTTCAACAAAGGTGCAAAAATGACTCAGTTGAGAAAGATTAGGATTGTGAGGGTTTTTTTCAATAAATGGTATGGGAACCATTAAACTTCTATATGCATCTATATGATATTGGATTAATTGTATTCTCATATTAAAAAGTGAATTGTGACCCCTAAATCACACCATTTACAAAATGTATATCCAAGTAGATTGTACAAGTAAAACAATAAAGCCTCTAGATGACGACACAAGAGGATATCCTCCTGACTTTGTAATAGGCAAATTTTTTAAACACAACAAAAGTCTCTACCCATAAAGGAATAAAATGATTAACCTGAATTTATCAAAACTACTTATAAACAACAAAAATGCTTAAATAAAGGGAGAAGACTTTTTAATATCACAACTAAAATCTCATTTCAAGAACAAATGTAAACTACAATGAGTCTTTCAAGGCAATAGAAATAAAAGCAAAAATAAACAAATGGGACATAATCAAACATAAGCTTTTGCACAACAAAGGAAATCATCAACAAAAAGAAAAGAGAACCTACAGACTGGGGAAAAATATTTGCAAACAATGCAATCAACAAGGAATTAATTTCCAAATGATACAAACAACTTACATAACACAATAGCAACAGCAACAACAAAAATACCATCCAATCAAAAAAATGGCAGAAGACCTAAACAGACATTCTTCAGAGAAGATATACAGCTGGCCAATAAGCACATGAAAAGACACTCAACATCACTAAATATTACAGAAATGCAAATCAAAACTAGAATAAGTTATCACATCACACAGGTCAGAATGGCCACCATTAGAAAGTCAACAGATGCTAGAGAGGGTGTGGAGAAAAAGGAACCCTCCTATACTGCTGCTGGGGATGTAAATTGATACAGTCACTATGGAAAACAGTATAGAGATTTCTTTAAAAACTAAAAATAGAATTGCATTTGTTGTTGTTGTTGTTGTTATTCAGTCACTAAATCATGTTCGACTCTTTGTGACCCCATGGACTGCAGCACACCAGGCTCCCCTGTCCTTCACTATCTCACAGAGCTTGCTCAAACTCATGTCCATTGAGTCAGTGATACCATTCAACCATCTCATCCTCTGTCACCCCCTTTTCCTCCTGCCCTCAATTTTTCCCAACATCGGGGTCTTTTCCAGTGAGTCGGCTCTTCACATCAGGTGGCCAAAGTATTAGAGCTTCAACTTCAGCATCAGTTCTTCCAATGAATACTCAGCGTTGATTTTCTTGAGGATTTACTGGTTTTATCTCCTTGCCATCCAAGGGACTCTCAAGAGTCTTCTCCAGCACCAGAGTTCACAGCACCAATTCTTCAGTATTCCACCTTCTTTATGGTCCAACTTTCACATTCATACACAACACCTGGAAAAGCCATAGATTTGACTATCCAGACCTTTGTTGACAAAGTGATGTCTCTGCTTTTTAATATGCTGTCTAGGTTTGTCATAGCTTTCCTTCTGAGAAGCAAGCATCTTTTAATTTCACGGCTGCAGTCACCATCCACAGTGATTTCGGAGCCCAAGAAAATAAAAGCTGTCACTGTTTCCACTTTCTCTCCTTCTATTTGCCATGAAGTGATGGGACTGGAAGCTATGACCTTTGTTTTTTGAATGTTGAGTTTTAAGCCAGTTTTTTCACTCTCCTTTTTCACCCTCATCAAGAGGCTCTTTAGTTCCTCTTCAATTTCTGACATTAGAGTGGTATCATCTGCATGTCTGAAGTTATTGATATTTCTCCCAGCAATCTTGATTCCAGCTTGTGATTCATCCAGCCCAGCATTTTGCATGATGTACTCTGCATATAAGTTAAATGAGAAGGGTGACAATACACAGCCTTGACATACTCCTTTCTCAATTTTGAACCAGTGCATTGTTCAATTATACTCATATATTTTTAATTAAAAAGTAAAAAAAAGAAAAAATTGACAATGGGATACCACTATATATATTTGAATTTAAAGCACTGACACTTGTTAACACCAAGTTAGTAAAACTGTAAAACTACTAGAATTCTTATACATTACTGATGAGTATGTCAATTGGAAAATCCAGCCTGGAAAATTGTTTGGTAATATCTATTAAAGCTCAATGTTTACCTTATGACCCAGCAATTTCCTTCCTAGGTATAAACCCAACAGGATGTCTACATTCATGCACCATAAGTAATACACAGATATGTACATAAGAGGAATGTACATTAAAGCCAAAAACTGGAAACAACTCAAACATTCATCAACAATAGAGTGGATAAATAATTATGGACTGTTAAACAATGAAGGGGCTTCCCAGGTGGCACCAGTGGTAAAGAAACCACCTGCCAATGCAGGAGACACAGGAGATCTGGGTACAATCCCTGAGTCAGGAAGATTCTCCCAGAAGAGAGCATGGCAACCCCCTCAAGTATTGACACCTGGAGAATCTCATGAACAGAGGAGCCTGGCAGGCTACAGTCCACAGCATCACAAAGAGTCGGACACAACTGAAGTGACTTCGGATGCACACATTCATCAACAGAAACAAATGAACTACTATACGGCAAGGCCTCACAAAGATAACATTGAGCAAAAGGAGCCATACTCAAGAGGCTACATACTGTGTGATCCTACTCATACAAAGTTCAAAAAGATGGGGGGAAAAAACTACTCTATGTAATAAGCAGGATAATGGTAACCTGTGTGGTGAGAGTGGTAACTGACACAGGGTATGCTTCCAGGGTTCTAGTATTGTTCTATTTTTGACTCTACTATTCTATTATTGTTATTCTATATATTCTATTGTTATTTATTTATTTTTATATATTTCTATTGTTATTTATTGTTATTCTACATATTCTATATATTCTATTCTGTAATTCTATATATTCTATTGTTCTATTGTTGATCTAGGTGGAGGTTACATTCATATATTCACAATGAAAATATATTGTTGTTTGACAACGTGGTTTTTTTTGTACATATGTCATTATTAATAAACCACTAAAAATCCTTAAATATTATACAACCAATTGTATGACTTACAAACAATGTCTGCTGTAGAAGAGCAAAGGGTACACAAAAGTAGCAAATAGGCTACAGGCAAAAAATGTAATCCGGACATTATAAATAACTCCTAGCTAATTCCTAGGTAACTGTTATGTGAATATTCTAAAAGTATTTAATACCAGATTTAATACTTTACCATTGTAAAAGATCTATTAGGTTATGAGTGACCATATATAATTAGTACATGGACCACAGTTTCTGGATCTTGACAGTTTCACCTTTCCTTTCACCATTCTCCCCCAATACTATCCATATACCATCTTCTAGAAGCAGCTTCTTTAGGTAACCAAATGCCCGTTTTATTTAACACCTCAACTGTCTAGCTAAAGCCACAGAAGGCAGTAAAACAGAATAAAAGAGACTCCTATAACAAGGTTATGTAAATTATACTATGTTTTTATTAGAAAAAAATTTTTAATTAGTGCCAGAATTCTTCTTGAAGTAAAGATAAAAATATCCTCTACTTGCAATATTCTTCACCCTTTCAAAAGCATTAAACTTATCATTTGCTCTTCAGAACTACTTCACATTATGTCACTAGACAAAGCCCTCAAAAAAAAAAAAAGAAAAAAGAATGAAAGCAGGAAATTTTTAAAATATGTTTCTAGTATTATACAGAGTTACTTGGATCAAAACTCATTCTCTTGATACTTCAACTCCACCACTGGGCTAAAATTCCTTCCAAGTTTTAGAGAACAGCGCTCTCACTGTCACTATCTCTGCTATCCACAAGATAAGCATTGGCCATTCCCCAAATTCCAGAACCATTTGCCATTTCACTGCCTTCCTCCTACACACTAGTGGCAGTAAATTCAATTTGGCAGTTGGTCAAAAAGATTAGGAGTATAAAGCACTTGGTGATCTTTAACCAAATGTATTTGTTGTGTATATAGCATATGCCATGTATATGTATTTCACACATTATAACAGAACACAGTGAGGGATACATTGCATAATTCTAGAATCCAAAGAGACTTCTCTTTGAGAACTTTTCCTTAAGATAATTTACTTTTGTTGAGCTAAAAGTGTTGATTACTGTTTCTTTAAAAAGCAAATACCATTTCTTGACAATTATTACAATTATTATTCTCTTCTAAGAAAGACCAATGTCTTACATATTTACTGCCAGGTGATTTATGGAAACTATGTTGGCAAATATATCACATTTTCTGAGAGAAAGAGTACCAAATAGGGTTCATATTCTTTCCAAACACTTAGCAAAGAAACCATAACTATGAAAGAAATTTTTCATAAAAACAGGCAAAAATAATTATAAATTTTTATAACATAAAATGATGCTTAGGTTTTTTTTTTTATTTAACAAACATTTATCAGGTGTCTGTTATGTGTCAAATAAACGTGGTGCTTGACACCTTTAAGAAGTTGAGTCTAAAGATTTCTCTGGTGGTCCAGTGGTTAAAATTCTGTGCTTCCACTGCAGGGGGCACAGGTTCGATCCCTAACCAAGGAACTAAGATCCCACATGCCATGCTACTGTACAGCCAAAAAATAAAAAGAGAAAGGAGAGAGTGGTAGAAGCCAAACATGGAACGTTGTAGGAGCTGAGTTTAAAAGTTTGAACTTTATCCAGAGAGATAATCCCTAATCCTTCAAAAGTTACTAAAAGGATTTTAAGCAGGGAGGTAAAATAAGTATATTTTCTTTTTTTAATTTATTATTTTTAATTGAAGGATAATTGCTTTACAATATTGTGTTGGTTTCTGCCATACATCAACATGAATCAGCTATAGGCATACATATGTCCTCTCCCTCCTGAATCTCCCTCCCACCTCCCATACCATCCCACCATTCTAGATAGTCACAAAGCACCAGATTTGAGCACATGAAAAGATGCTCAACATCACTCATTATTAGAGAAATGCAAAACAAATCTACAATGAAGTATATTTTAATTTTTAAAAAACACATTTGGCTTTGGTATTGGGCGAAGCTAAGGCAGTAATCCAAAATTCAGAAGGCAATACTAACAATGGAGAAGAAAGAACAGATCTGAGAAACAAAAGAATTTGTTAAACTTGGAGACTAATTGGAAGAGAGGGGTAGAATAAAAACAAAAAGTCTAACTGATTTGTTAACTAAGTGGATGACGATACCATGGCAGAGAAGACAGGAGAAAAAATGGGTCTGAGGTGGCAGGGAGCAAGGAGGAATGATGAATTTATTTAAAATTATCTTAGGCATTATGTTTTTTATATATTTTCCAAAGAATCCCTTTAATATATAAATCATATATATGGGCTTCTCAGGTGGCACTAGAGGTAAAAAAAAAAAAAACCTGCATACCAATGCAGGAGATATATGAGATACAGGTTAGATCCCAGGGTAGGGAAGATCTCCTGGAGGAGGGCATGGCAACCCACTCCACTATTCTTGCCTGGAGAAACCCATGAACAGAGGAGCCTGGCAGGCTATGGTCCATAGAGTTGTAAAGAGTTGAATACAATTGAAGCAACAGCATGCACACATATAACATATATAACCAAAAAAATTGTATTTGACCTAAAGTTTATTGTGGTTAATTATTCATTTTAAGTATTTAATTAGTAAGAATTCCCTGATCTTCTTAAAATTATGTTTGGGATGGGGAGAGGGAAATATATGAATACCCCCTGGTCTCTTTTAAGAAGCTGAACAGGAAAATTTGCTTCTTTGTGATCTAAAAATAGCTCCTAACAGCAAGTTGATATATAAAATCAATCCACTAACTAAAAGAGTATTGTTCAGTTCTTTATAAAATAGCCTGCTAATGATACATTCATTATAAAAGTATTCAAGGAAATATATACACTACCATACATAAAATAGATAGCCAGTGGGAATTTGCTATATGACTCAGAGCACTCAAATGAGTGCTCTGTGACAACCTAGCGGGGTGGGATGGGGTGGGAGGTGGGAGGGAGTTCCAAGAGGGAGATGTATGTATACCTTTGGCTGATTCATGTTGATGTATGGCAGAAACTGACAATATTGTAAAGCAATTATCCTTCAATTAAAAATAAATAAAAATGTTTAAAAAAAACTATTCAAAATATCAAAAGGTGAAATACATGTTTTTAGTATGTAATTCTGTGTGTGTGGTTTTGTAACTGGAGGATAGTTGATTTACAATGTTGTGTTTATGTGTACAGCAAGGTGATTCAGTTATACATACACATATATTCATTCTTCTCTAGATTCTTTCTTCATACACGTTATCATAGAATATTGAGTAGAGTTCCCTGTGCTATGCAGTAGGTCCTTGTTGGTTATCTGTCTTATATACAGTAGTGTGCCTATGTTCATGTCAAGCTCCTGATTTATCATTCCCACTACACTTCCCCTTATTGTGTACTAGTAACACAGCAACAATGTGAGTTATACACAGTTTATGCAAAACAATTTTTTATGTTTAGGAAATATAAACCTCCAGAAAAATGAAAAATATACCTCTAAGGTGGCCAGGTCTGAAACTTCTATCTCCAATTGTTTACAAGGAAACTGACAATTTTTTTATGTACGGGAAAAGATGTCTTCAGCTTCATTAGTCATTTCTCATTTCATGACAAAACGTGTACATTTCTCTGTTTATTATGGCTAAGCTATGGTGTGAGGAGAACAAATAAAGGAAGAATCAGGAGGGGGCTCTGAGCCTTGGAGCTGCCTAATGAGCCACTCTGTCTCCCAAGGTAGCTCCTCAGAGCTCACCAAAAGACTAACTAAACTCAAATCAACTGAAACACAACACTCAAATCTAATTCAGTACCTAATCCCGTAAGGATATGCAGTTGCTTCCAACCAGGACTAGAGTACTCACTTTCTTTGCGAACTTCCTCAAGTGCCCCAGTAAGTTCTTCCTTTAAAACTGTGGCTTCCTGAGCAATCTTCTCTCCCTTGTCTAATAAATTCCAAGTTGCTTCCTCCACAGAAGCTAGAAGGACGCTGGCTCTTTTTGAACGTCCTTTTTTCCTGTTGGAAGGATTCTGGGGACAATTTACAAGTGTAGTAACCTAAAATTGGAAAAACACAAGTCACTCGTCAGACAAATTGCAAGAGGAACAGTCTCGGGATATCATAGACCAGAACAGAAGTATTTCATAATAACATGATTCATTCCCAATACTACTAGTACATTCCCAAAAGTCAAGTCAAGTCACCAATAGCAATATTATCAGCTACTACGGACTTCCCAACTAAAGGTAGGAAGAAAGAAAAGAAGGAAGGAAGGAATCTCATCAAGTTTTACCATTGGAACAATGTAAAATATGCTATATATAATATACACATATATATTATTTGCTAAATACATATATATATCAAATGATTATTTATATCACTTTGTAGCCAGCAATCTATATTAAGAAGGAGGAAAAATAATTACAGTTAAGTCAGTAGGTAGTAATCTATTTAGATTAAGAAGAGATTACTAATGTGTGTGGGGGTGTGGTGCAGAATCACTCTGAAACATGTAAAACAGTGGCTATCTAATGAGGACAAAACCCAAGTTCTCACTATGACCTACATTCTGGCCCTTTGTAAGCTCTTAACTCTCTCCTACACTATCCCCTAACTCAGTTGGCCTGCCCAACACTCAGATCCCCCTCAACGTGTCCTATCAAGAAGTCTTTCCTGACCACCCCAGTCCTCATCCTCTTCCACTCTGTTCCCTCACTACCCTTTATACTTCTTCAGCACATTTCAGAGCCTGGTATTTTTTGTTCATATATGTTTATTGCACCCTTCCCACACAAAATGTAAACTCCATGAAAACAGGAAATGTGGTTTCTTCCTCCATCACTCAGAACAATGCATGAAGTTGTTGAGGTGGTGGTTGTTGTTCAGTCACTAAGGCATGTCAGACTCTTTGTGACCCCATGAACTGCAGCACACCAGGCTTCCCTGTCCTTCACTATCTCCCAGAGCTCGCTCAAACTCACATCCATTGAGTCAGTGATGTCATCCAACCATCTCAACTTCTGTCATTCCCTTCTCCTCTTGCCCTCAGTCTTTCCCAGCATCAAGGTCTTTTCCAATGAATCGGCTCTTCTCATTGGGTGGCCAAAGTATTGAAGCTTCGGTTTCAGCATCAGTCCTTCCAATGAATATTCAGGGTGTATTTCCTTTAGGAATGACTGGTTTGATCTCCTAGCTGTCCAAAAGTCTCTCAATAGTCTTCTCCAGCACCGCAATTTGAAAACATCAATTCTTTGGTGCTCGGCCTTCTTTATGGTCCAACTCTCACATCCGTACATGACTACTGGAAAAACCAAAGTTTTGACTATATGGACCTTTGTCAGCAAAGTGATGTCTCTGCTTTGTGATACACTCTCTAGGTTTGTCATAGCTTTTCTTCCAAGGAGCAAGTGTCAATTTCAACATAAAGTAGTTGTTCAATAAGTGTTTCTTATATAAATGGCTTAATGAATGGAGTAGCTGAACAGATGAACTTTTTTTGTTAATTAACTTATTTTTTAATTGAAGGATAATTGCTTTACAGAATTTTGTTGTTTTCTGTCAAACATCAAAATGAATCAGCCATAGGTATACATATGTCCCCTCCCCCTTTAACCTCCCGCCCATCTCCCTCCCCACCCCACACCTCTAGATTGATACAGAGTCCCTGTTTGGGTTCCCCAGTCATAGAGCAAATTCCCACTGGCGATTTATTTTATATATGGTAATTTAGGTTTCCATGTTACTCTCTCCATACATTACATCCTTTCCTTCCCTCTCCCTGATGTCCACAAGTCTGTTCTCTATGTCTGTTTTCCCATTGCTTCCCTGCAAATAAATTCATCAGTGCCATCTTTCTAGATTCCATATGTATGCATTAGTATATGATATTTATCTTTCTCTTTTGAACAGAGAAACTCTTTAATGTCTATATTTTAAATTGCCTGAATATGTTAATAATGAGCATGTATTACTTTTGTAGATTTGCTAAAATAAAAATAGACTCAAACTTCCCTAGTGGTACAGTGGATAGAAATCTGCCTGCCAATGCAGGGGACACAAGTTCAATCCCTGGTCCAGGAAGATTCTACATGCTGCAGGGCAACTGAGCTCATACACCACTACTGAGCCTACTTGGCACAACTACCAAAGCCTGCACATTCTAGGGCCCCACGAGCCACACTTATGGAGCCCAAGTGCTACAACTACTGAAGCCCACATGCCTAGAGCCCATGCTCCACAACAAGAAGGCCACTGCAACGAGAAGCCTGCACACCACAACTAGAGAGTAGCCCCTGCTCTTTGCAGCTAACAAAGCCCACATGCAGCAACAAAGACCCAGTGCAACCAAAATAAAAATAAGCAATTTAGGAAAAGAATAAACTTAAGATAAGAGCATTGTTTGGAGACAGAAATTAAGTATCTGTATTTGGAAACAAAACGTTATACAAAATTACATTGTGAAAAATATCCATTTCTTAATTAAACCTTGAATCCCAATAACTAAATATGGTTAACATTTTCATAAGCAAAACTTGAAGATCCCCATTGTAGAGAAGAAAAAGATACTTTTATCCAGTATTTTAAAAGACCTGAAACTCTTGAAAGCTAGGCTCTTGTGCGTCATCAAAGAGCCAAGGCTTTTAACAATCATGTACCACATCTTTTTCAACAGACTATACATAATCTTTCCTGTTCTGTAGCCCCTGGAAATTTTTGCTTGTTTATTATTAATGGAGCATTAAATATTTGTTTATTTGACTAACTCGACCCAGTTCTTAGCCAAGAACTGAGAAGGGAGTTGGTGATGGACAGGGAAGCCGGGTGTGTTGCAGTCCATAGGGTCGCAAAGAGCTGGACATGACTGAGTGACTGAACTGAACTGAACTGAGAAAGAACTCACAAGCTACGGGGGAAATATGTAGATGAAAATAATTTTCATCTGCCCTTTTATTCCCCTCCTCTGTCCAACAAACCCTCTTCTTGATCCTAGTTTGCTTTATTTCCATGTTCACAACCCAGAGTGGATTTCCTTATAGCAAGCATTTATTTCCTTTCTTGGAAAATGATAATAATCATATTATTCTATAAGATTATATGAAGTTTAAATAATGTAAAGTGTTTTTTAAGACATAAAACATGACACAAGTGTTGGATGGTATTTAACGTGTGTTTTCTAGTCCAGCCCCATGAGATCCTTGTCAAAGATGTTCTCTCTGGGTCTATCTATATCTTGCTCATAGGGTCCTCCAAGCTAAATGTGGAGTCAATTAGCAAAGCACATTCTGTGTGCTCTACAAGCAGTCAAATAGGGCCATGTTTCTTTATCATGCATTATGTAAAGATGATAATAAGTCTGGCTTATTACATGGGTTTTCACATATTCCAAAAGATAGGTATCTCGCTATTATCAGTGTAATTTATATATCGAGTTAAAAGATACTTGTCCAGATTAAGACAAATTACAGCACCTTGCTTAAAACCTTTGTTTAAAATGAACAATAAGTATCACTGTCTAAAATGTTCCTTCAGAATTTATTTTAAGTCCCACAGTTCATGACACTTCCCACTGAACATTCCTCTATTATTGTTCAGATCCTCCAAGCGCCAAATGTTTTCCATAGAATAGCCTGAGCTTTCAAATTAAAATGAGCATTCCAGAAATGCTTTGTTCCTTATAATGAATGCCAGAGATGTAGGAAATGTGAAAAGAACATTGTGCTTCTATCAAAAAAAAAAAAAAAACTGCAATTGCACCTTGCAAGTTGTTCAAGTTTAACCTAAATCTTCTTTTTAAATACCCCAATATAGTTATTTAATACTGACTAAACTAAAGTTGTGATGCTTTCAATGATTCATTTTATTTCATAAAGTAAATATGATGTAGTAAGCCTTGGGAAATAAAAGAAAAAATAGAAAGCTAAAACTTTTTTTTACCCCAAATCACCTATGGGGATCTAATCAACTATCATAGGTGACCGTGGGGCTTCCCTTGTGGCTCAGCTGGTAAAGAATTCACCTGCAATGCAGCAGACCTGGGTTCCTGCAGGTTCAATGCAGTTTCAATGCAGGTTCAATCCCTGGGTTGGGAAAATCCCCTGGAGAAGGGAAAGGCTACCCACTCCAGTATTCTGGCCTGGAGAATTCCATGGACTGTATAATCCATCGGGTCACAAGAATTGGACACAACTGAGCAACTTTCACTTTCACATAGGTGACCATGACCCCTGAAAGTAGATGATTCTCACCAAGGACTGGAGGGTGCATACGTTTTCTGAAAACATCTCCCATCTCTTCTATCAGTAAACAGTAAAATTTAGCCTGAAGCTATTTTGTAAAATAATTCTTGTTTCTTTCGAGCACAAAATCAGTTATATACCAGGAACACAAAAACTTTATTGGAATTTATAGCAAAGATTATTCTAATGTAGGATCCAAGTTCAGATCTTGCTAATCTTTCTTTTTACCACTGTGCAAAACTGACCCCTTTCCTTCTTTATCAGACTTACATAGTCCTTCTCAAATGGAAAGTCTTTGACCTCAATGTGCAGCTCTTAAAGAACTTGGGTTTTATTCACTTTTCTTTAGTCTATAAATCTGTTCTAGGCTACAGACACACCTTCATCATAGCTACAGAATCAGCTCCCCACTGATGTGGTCCTAAATTAGAGATATCTAGTAATATAAAAAGGAGAAATTTCTTACTTTATGCATTCTGCTCATGCATAATTCCATAATACCAGGTGTATTTTAATGGTGTGTAACACTTATATATTAAAATTTAGAGCACAAAAAATTAAAGGGTTTTCTAATCTTTCCTAATTCATGTATGCTTTTCTAGGTGCCCCAAAGATACTGAAAATTAAATTGATATGCTAGGGAACTACCCCTTCATGGAACACAGCCTTGTGAAGGGGCTTGCATAACTCGGTGAAGCTATTAGCCATGTTGTGCAGGGCTACCCAAGATGGACAGGTAATAATGAAGAGTTCTGACAAAATATGGTCAACTGGAGAGGGAAACGGCAGACCAGTCCAGTTACTCTTGCCACAGAACCCCATTAACACTATCAAAGGGTAAAAATATATATGACATCAGAAGATGAACTCCCCCTCCCAAGTGGGAGGGTGTCCAATATGCTACAGGGAAAGAGCAGAGGACAATTACTAATAGCTCCAGAAAGAATGGAGCAGCTGGGCCAAAGCAGAAACAGCACTCAGTTGTGGATATGTCTGATGGTGAAAATAAAGTCCAGAGCTGCAAAAAAAACAATATTGTATAGGAATCTGGAATGTTAGGTCAAGTAGGAGATGGCAAGAGTGAACATCAACATCTTAGGAATCAGGACAGGAATGGGTGAATTTAATTCAGATGACCATTATATTTACTACTGTGGGCAAGAATCCCTCAGAAGAAATTGAGTAGTCCTCATAGTTTACAAAAGAGTTTGAAATGTAGTGCTTGAGCACAGTCTCAGAAATGACAGACTGATCTCTGTTCATTTCCGAGGCAAATCATTCAATATCATAGTAATCCAAGTCCATGCCCCAACCACTGATCCCAAAGAAGTTGACTAGTTCTATAAAGACCTACAAGACCTTCTAGAACTAATATCAAAAAGGATGTTCTTTTCACCATAGGGGATTGGAATGCAAAAGTAGGAAGTCAAGAGATGCCTGGAGTGATAGGCAAGCTTGGCTTTGGAGTACAGAATGAAGCAAGGTAAAGGCTAACAGAGTTTTGTAAAGAGAACACACTGGCTAGCAAACACCCTTTTCCAACAATACGATAGATGACTCTACGCATGGATGTCAGAAAATTGTCAACACTAAAATCAGATTGATTATATTCTTTACAACCAAAGATGGAGAAGCTCTATACAGTCAGTAAAAACAAGACCTGGAGCTGACTGTGGCTCAGATCATCAGCTTCTTAATACAAGATTCAGGCTTAAATTGAAGAAAGTAGGGAAAGCCACTAAACCAATCAGGTATGACCTAAATTAAGTCCAAGTCCTTATGATTATACAGTGGAGGTGATGAATAGATTCAAGGGATTAGCTCTGGTAGACAAGAGTGCCTGAAGATCTATGGACAGAGGTTCATAACATTGTACAGGAGGTAATGTTCAAAACTATCCCAAAGTAAAAAAAAAAAAATTTGCAAGAAAGCAAAGTCATTGTCTGAGGTGGCCTTACAGATAGTTGAGGAAAGAAGAGAAGTGAAAGGCAAGGGAGAAAGGGAAAGATATACCCAACTGAGGGCTTCCCTGGAGGTTCAGCAATAAAGAATTGGCCTGCAATGCAGGAGACACAGGAGACATGGGTTCAATCCCTGGGTCAGAAAGATCCCCTGGAAGAGGACATGGCAACCCACTCCAATATTCTTGTTGGGAAAATCCAATGGACAGCAGAGCCTGGTAGACTCCAGTTCACAGTGTTGCAAAGAGTCAGACATGACTGAAGTGATTGGGCACGCACGCACACCCAACTGAATACTGAGTTCCAGTGAATAGCTAGGAGAGATAAGAAGGTCTTCTTAAATGAATAATGAAAAGAAATAGAGGAAAACAATAGAATGGAAAAGACTAGAGATCTCTCCAAGAAAATCAGAGAAGCCAAGGGAACATCTCATACAAAGATGGACACAGTAAAGAATAGAAACAGCAAGGACCTAACCAAATGAAGCAAAAGACATTAACAAGAGATGGCAAGAATACACAGAAGAACTGTACAAAGAGATCTTAATGACCTGGATAACCACAATGGTGTGATCACTCACCTAGAACCAGATATCCTGGAATGTGACTTCAAGTGGGCCTTAGGAAGCATTACAATGAACAAAGCTAATAGAGATGATAGAATTCCAGCTGAGCTATTTCAAATCCTAAAAGATGATGCTGTTAAAGTGCTATACTCAATATGTCTGCAAATTTGGAAAATTCAGCAGCGGCCACGGGACTGGAAAATGTCAGTTTCCATTCCAATCCCAAAGAAGGGGGATGCTAAAGAATATTTGAACTACTGTACAACTGTTCTTAGGGAAGAAAGCTGAGCACTGAAAAATTGATGCTTTTGAACTGTGGTGTTGGAGAAGACTCTTGAGAGTCCCTTGGACTGCAAGGACATCCAGTCAGTCCATCATAAAGAAGATCAGTCCTGGGTGTTCATTGGAAGGACTGATGTCGAAGCTGAAACTCCAATACTTTGACCACCTCATGCGAAGAGGTGACTCATTGGAAAAGACCCTG
The DNA here is from genome assembly GCF_033118175.1 of Dama dama. Taxonomy (NCBI): domain Eukaryota; kingdom Metazoa; phylum Chordata; class Mammalia; order Artiodactyla; family Cervidae; genus Dama; species Dama dama. Next base: position 27,282,500 of record NC_083695.1, read on the forward strand.
ATGCTTGGAGGGATTGGGGGCAGGAGTTGAAGGGGATGACAGAGGATGAGATGGCTGGATGGCATCACCGACTCGATGGGCATGAGTTTGAGTAAACTCTGGGAGTCGGTGATGGACAGGGAGGCCTGGCATGCTGCAATTCATGGGGTTGCAAAGAGTCAGACAGGACTGAATGACTGAACTGAACTGAACTGAACTACTTCTAGTTTTACATGCTAATAAAGTTATGGTCAAAATCCTACAAGCTAGCCTCCAGCAGTACATGAACTAAAAACTTCCAAACATACAAATTACATTTTGAAGAGGCAGAGGAACCAGAGATCAGATTCCCAACATCCATTGGATCATCAAAAAAGCAAGAGAGTTCTAGAAAAAACATCTACTTCTGCTTTATTGACTACACCAAAGCCTTTAACTGTGTGGATCACAACAAACTGTGGAAAATTCTTCAAGAGATGGGAATACCAGACCACCTTACCTTCCTCTTAAGAAACCTGTATGCAGGTCAAGAAGCAACAGTTAGAACTGGACATGGAACAATGGACTGGTTCCAAATTTGGAAAGGAGTACAACAAGGCTGTATATTGTCACGCTGCTTATTTAACTTATACACAGAGTACATCATGCAAAATACTAGGCTAGATGAATCACAAGCTGGAATCAAGATTGCTGGGAGAAATAGCAACAACCTCAGATACGCAGATGATACCACTCTAATGGCAGAAAGTGAAGAACTGAAGAGCCTCTTGATGAAGGTGAAAGAGGAGCGTGAAAAAGCTGGCTTAAAACTCAACATTGAAAAAAACTAAGATCATGGCTTCCAGTCCCATCACTTCATGGCAAATAGAAGGGGCAAAGTGGAAGCAGTGACAGATTTTATTTTCTTGGGCTCCAAAATCACTGTGGACAGTGACTGCAGCCATGAAAATAAAATATGTGTGCTCCCTGGAAGGAAAGCTATGACAAACCTAGACAGCATTTTACAAAACAGAGACATCACTTTGCCAATAAAGGTCCATCTAGTCAAAGCTACGGTTTTTCCAGTAGTCATGTACATGACAGTTGGACCATAAAGAAGGCTGAGCACCAAAGAATTGATGCTTTTGAACTGTGGTACTAGAGAATACTCTTGAGAGTCCCTTGGACTGCAAACCAGTCAATCCTAATGAAATCAACCCTGAATATTCATTGGAAGGACTGACGCTGAAGCTGAAACTCCAATACTTTGGCCACCTGATACAAAGAGCCGATTCATTGGAAAAGACCCTGATGCTGGGAAAGATTGAAGGCAAAAGGAGAAGGGGGCAGCAGAGGATGAGATGGCGAGATAGAATCACCAATTCAATGGACATGAGTTTGAACAAACTCTGGGAGATCATGAAGGACAGGGGAGCCTGGCGTGCTGCAGTCCTTGGGGTCACAAAAGGTAGGACACAACTTAGTGAGTGAACAACAGCTAAGTGAATTAAATCATCAACTGCCACTGTAGAGACTTAACACTAGTGTGCAATAGGAGCATTACAGAATATGGCATGGGTTTGTGATCTATTTTCATTTGTCACATTAGTGCAATGCCTTAGTATCTCAGATGGTACTGGAGAAAGTGTTCTCTAGTGCCAACTTGGGTAACACATTCATATTCTATAACCATATTCTTTCCTAATCTAACTTTTTTTAACTTTACTATCACTGTAATATAAAAATCCATGTCAACAGCTATCTCTTTTCTTATTAGATAAAATATTTTGAATTTTAACCCTTATCTAATAGCTCACAGGAACCTTCTTTGCTACTTTGCTTCCTTAAAATTAAGTTAATTTTAATGGGTGAAGTAAAAAATAAGACTTTTAAGCCATGTTAATTAGCTTAAAAGTCTTATCTTCAAACAGGATTATGAAAGAAATTAGAAGGGTTGGGGAAATTTGTAGAAATATAAAGCAAGTGACATTTTAAAGTAAAAGGTATCATCCAGTCTTAAGGAGAATGGTCCTTTCTACAAGTCATTAATAATTTCAACTGTTCTTTATTTCCTACAAAAGCAACCTTTACTATGCTAACAAAAGTACTAGGAAAGATTGAATTGTTGAGAACCTAGAAAATATATATCCTTTGATCAACATTCAGTGCTCTCCCCAAACCAAATACTATCATCTTTTTGGCCAATAAACATTTATTAAGCACATATTATGTCCAAAACAATATCCTAGCCATTTAGAAAATAAATATAAGTAAGAAAGACACATAACTAGCTGCAATATAAAAGGCAGAATGGCTGCTTAAACTTATAAGTAAAAGGAAAGTGCTGAAGAGACTACAAACATTCATAAGGATTAAGAAGTGTTTCCAAAAAGAGCCTTTAAAGACAGATCATCTTCTGGCATGAGAGACAGAAGGGAAGTCAAGCCAGGTAAAGGGATCATGTACAAAGTAACAGAGATGGAAATTATTTTTGTCTGAGAGTAGCAGATAGTCAAGTTTGGCAGACTAAGGGGTAAAAACAGGAATTTGGGCCAGAAATAAGGTCAGGAAGTAGGCTGAAGCTTGAGTACAGAACGTGTTGAAAGTCAAGGAAAGAGTTAATATTCAATTTAATAGGTAATAGATGCTTCACACAGCATGTCCAAAGTGGAAGCCTTCTTCCCACAACCTGCTTTTCCTCCATCTGTATTTCTTCCCTCAGGTCATCTGGGCTACCCCCTCTCTCTCATCCTCCTCTCCAAGGTCTTTATAGTATGTCCTCAAAAGCTTTCATTTCTGTCACTCTCCCCCCTCCAGCCCAGGGCCATTGTCTCCCACAGCTGCTCTCTGGATTACTGCCCTCACCTACTCTTTCTCCAAGCCTTCCCCATGGCACATAAACAGGGCCTCCGTCCCAGTCCTATCCTCACGCTATCATTATGAAAAGTATATGAGTTAATTCTGGCCCTCAACATGTCTTTACACCCAACCCACACTTCCATTAGGGCCACTTCTGTATAAGGTAAAATGACACATTTGCAGCTGCTTCAGTTCAGTTCAGTTCAGTTTAGTCACTCAGTCATGTCCAACACTTTGCGACCCCATGAATCGCAGCACACCAGGCCTCCCTGTCCATCACAAACTCCCGGAGTCTACCCAAACCCATGTCCATCAGTTCGGTGATGGCATCCAGCCATCTCATCCTCTATCGTCCCCTTCTCCGCCTGCCCCCAATCCCTCCAAGCATCAGGGTTTTTTCCAAAGACTCAACTCTTTGCATGAGGTGGCCAAAGTATTGAAGTTTCAGCTTCAGCATCAGTCCTTCCAATGAACACCCAGGACTGATCTCCTTTATGATGGACTGGCTGGATGTCCTTGCAGTCCAAGGGACTCTCAAGAGTCTTCTCCAACACCACAATTCAAAAGCATCAATTTTTCGGCGCTCAGCTTTCTTCACAGCCCAACTCTCACATGCTTAAAACCCCCTAATAGCTCCCTGATCCCTATAAGATAAAGTCCAAAGCATGATTTGGATAAAGTTTACAGTATGGTTTATGAGGTAATTTATACCTTACTTTTGACTAAATTTTCACTCTCATCTTCCATTCATGAAGTTTGACAACAAACTTCTTGTTACGCCCAGAATGGGAATGGCATCCTTGACCTAAAACAACTCTCCCTTCACACAGCCACCTGTATGTACCACTCATACCACTCATCATAGTGTTTTGTAATTAACTATTAACATACTGCCTCCCCAGCTTTACCAGGAACTCAACAAAGGAAAATGCCATGCTTGACTCATCCTGAAAATCCAGAGTTAGGGTACTGTACGTAATAAATAAAAGGTGGTTGACTTAATAAAAAAATGAATGAAATTCTAGATGTTCAAAACCTTAAATTAAGAGCCACAATGCTGAGTGATATGTACTATGTTACCAAGAAAGCTGGTAGCTAAAGCAAAGGTAAAATTTAAGTTTTGTGATAGGACATGATAGTTTTTAAGTCAAAGGCAATCACTTATGCAGGATACTCTGTCATTTCCCATGTCTAGTATCATGAAAAAGCAAGATTTTGCAAATTCTGAATAAGCAGATCTCCATTTGTATAGTTTATTTGTGATCTGATTAGTTCAATGTGATCTGGAAACAAGTATATACTTATATTCAGTCTTTTCTGGCAAAAAAAAAAAAAAAGAGAGAGAGAGAGAGAGAGAGAGAAAGGCTACATAGCCTGTTTTCAAATTCTAAATAAAAAGACCAGGCACAGAGAGAAGAAGATGATGGAGGAGTAGATGGACGTGGAGTACATCTCTCTCCACAGATACATCAGGAATATGTCTTCAGACACAGAAGTGCATGCAGAATACCAGTTGAGAGTGGACAGGAGTACCTGACCAGCAGAAAAGAACATATCGACCCACACAAAACTCAAGATCAAGCCCTGAGCCTTTGGAGTGGGAGCACTGAATCCAAGATGCTAGACTTCCAGAGAACTAACCCTAGGAGGTATTAAATACTGAGAACTCACACAAAGGAAACCACTGTAATACAAGACCCAGCATCACTCAACCACCAATAGCACCCTGTGGAGGATACCTCAATTAAACAACAAACAAAACAAAAATACAAACCAAATCATCAGCAGACAGGATTACCACCTCACTCAGCCTTGCCCATCAGAGGAAAAACAAACAAAAATTAAGCACAAATATCACCCTATGAGAACCTTACACAAACCACTGAACCAAACTCAGAGGTCAGAAACCAAACGGAAGAAAGAATTCAACCTTGAAGCCTTCAAACACAATAAGTTTAAAAAAATAATAATGATTTTGTTAATTTGGTTCTTCTCTCTTTGTTTCTTAATGAGTCTTGCTAATGGTTTGTCAATTTTGTTTATTTTTTTCAAAAAAACAGCTTTTAGCTTTGTTGATTTTTGCTATGGTCTCTTTAGTTTCTTTTGCATTTACTTCTGCCCTGATTTTTAAGATTTCTTTCCTTCTGCTAACCCTGGGGTTCTTCATTTCTTCCTTCTCTAATTGCTTTAGGTGTAGAGTTAGGTTATTTATTTGGTTTTTTTCTTGTTTCTTCATGTAAGCCTGTAATGCTATGAACCTTCCCCTTAGCACTGCTTTTACAGTGTCCCATAGGTTTTGGGTTGTTGTGTTTTCATTTTCATTCATTTCTATACATATTTTGATTTCTTTTTTGATTTCTTCTATGATTTGTTGGTTATTCAGAAGCGTGTTATTTAGCCTCCATATGTTTGAAGTTTTAACAATTTTTTTCCTGTAATTGAGATCTAATCTTACTGCACTGTGGTCAGAAAAGATGACTGGAATGATTTCAATTTTTTTGAATTTTCCAAGACCAGATTTATGGCCCAGGATGTGATCTATTCTGAAGAAGGTTCCGTGTGCACTTGAGAAAAAGGTGAAGTTGATTGTTTTGGGGTGAAATGTCCTATAGATATCAATTAGGTCTAGCTGGTCCATTGTGTCATTCAAGGTTTGTGTTTCCTTGTTAATTTTCTGTTTAGTTGATCTACCCATAGTTGTGAGTGGGGTATTAAAGTCTCCCACTATTATTGTGTTACTATTAATTTCCTCTTTCATACTCGTTAGTGTTTGCCGCACATATCGCGGTGCTCCTATGCTGGGTGCATATATATTTATAATTGTTATATCTTCTTCTTGGATTGATCCTTTGATCATTATGTAGTGTCCTTCTTTGTCTCTTTTCACATCCTTTATTTGAAAGTCTATTTTATCTGATATGAGTATTGCGACTCCTGCTTTCTTTTGGTCTCCGTTTGCATGAAATATTTTCTCCAGAGAAGACATACAGATGGCTAACAAACACATGAAAAGATGCTCAACATCACTCATTATCAGAGAAATGCAAATCAAAACCACAATGAGGTACCATTACACGCCAGTCAGGATGGCTGCTATCCAAAAGTCTACAAGCAATAAATGCTGGAGAGGGTGTGGAGAAAAGGGAACCCTCTTACACTCTTGGTGGGAATGCAAACTAGTACAGCCGCTATGGAAAACAGTGTGGAGATTTCTTAAAAAACTGGAAATAGAACTGCCATATGACCCAGCAATCCCACTTCTGGGCATACACACTGAGGAAACCAGATCTGAAAGAGACACATGCACCCCAATGTTCATCGCAGCACTGTTTATAATAGCCAGGACATGGAAGCAACCTAGATGCCCATCAGCAGATGAATGGATAAGGAAGCTGTGGTACATATACACCATGGAATATTACTCAGCCATTAAAAAGAATTCATTTGAACCAGTCCTAATGAGATGGATGAAACTGGAGCCCCTTATACAGAGTGAAGTAAGCCAGAAAGATAAAGAACATTACAGCATACTAACACATATATATGGAATTTAGAAAGATGGTAATGATAACCCTATATGCAAAACAGAAAAAGAGACACAGAAGTACAGAACAGACTTTTGAACTCTGTGGGAGAATGTGAGGGTGGGATATTTCAAAAGAACAGCATGTATACTATCTATGGTGAAACAGATCACCAGCCCAGGTGGGATGCATGAGACAAGTGCTCTGACCTGGTGCACTGGGAAGACCCAGAGGAATCGGGTGGAGAGGGAGGTGGGAGGGGGGATCGGGATGGGGAATACGTGTAAATCTATGGCTGATTCATATCAATGTACGACAAAAAATAATAATAATAATAATAATAAAATATATTTAAAAAATAATAATAATAATGAAAAGGCAGAGAAATACTACAGAAATGAAAGAGCAAACTAGAAACACATAAGTCCAAATAAATGAAGAGGAAATAGGCAAACTACCTGAAAAAGAATTCAGAATGATGATAGTAAAGATGACCAAAAATCTTGAAAGCAAAATGGAGAAAATGCAAGAATCAATTAACAAAGACCTAGAAGAATTAAAGAATAAACATGCAGAAACAAACAACACAGTTACTGAAATTAAAAATACTCTAGAAGGAATCAATAGCAGAATATCTGAAGCAGAAGAACAAATCAGTGAGCTAGAAGATAAACTGGTGGGAATAACTTCTGAAGAGCATAATAAAGTAAAAAGAATGAAAAGAACTGAGGATCGTCTCAGAGACTGCTGGGACAATATCAAATACACCAACTTACAAATAATAGGGGTCCCAGAGATGAAGATAAAAAGAAAGGGTATGAGAAAATTTTTGAATAGATTATAGTTGAAAATTTCCCCAACATGGAAAAGAAAATAGTCAACCAAATCCAAGAGGCACAAAGAGATCCATACAGGATAAACCCAAGGAGAAACACACCAAGACACACACTAATCTAACTAACAAACACTAAACACAAAGAAAGAATATTAAAAGCAGCAAGGGAGAAGCAACAAGTAACATACAAGGGAAACCCCATATGCTTAACAGCTGATCTTTCTGCAGAAACTCTGCAGGCCAGAAGGGAATAGTAGGATATATTTAAAGTACTGAAAGGGAAAAATCTACAACCAAGATTACTGTACCTGGCAAGGATCTCATTCAAAATTGACGGAGAAATCAAAAGCTTTTCAGACAAGCAAAATTAACAGAATTCAGTACCACCAAACCAGCTTTACAACAAATGTTTAAAGTAAACTGAAGTGAAAGTGAAAGTCACTCAGTCATGTTCAACTCTTTGTGACCCCATGGACTGTACAGACCATGGAATTCTCTAGGCCAGAATCCTGGAGTTGGTTGCCTTTCCCTTCTCCAGGGGATCTTCCCAACCCAAGGATCGAACACATGTCTCCCACATTGCAGGCAGATTCTTTACCAGCTGAGCCACAAGGGAAGCCAAATGTTAAATGGACTTATATAGTTAAGAAATACAAGAGAGGAAAAAAGATTTACAAAATCAACCCCAAACAATGAAGAAAATGGCAACAGGAACATATATATCAATAATTACTTTAAATGTAAATGGATTAAATGCTCTAAACAAAAAACACAGACTGGCTGAATGGGTACAAAAACAAGACCCATATTATGCTGTCTACATGAAACCCACTTCAGACCTCAACACACATATGACTGAAAGAGGGAGGATGGAAAAATACATTCCATGCAAATAGGAAGCAAAAGAAAGCGGGAGTAGCAATCCTCATATCAGATAAAATAGACCTTAAAATAAAGATTATAAGATTATAAGAGATAAGGAAGGACATACGTAATGATCAAGGGATCAATCCAAGAGGAAGACATAACAATTGTAAATATCTATGCACCCAACATAGGAGCACCTCAATACATAAGACAAACACTAACAGACATAAAAGGAGAAATTGACAGTAATACAATAATATTAGGAGACTTTAACACCCCACTCATACCAATGGACAGGTCATCAAAACAGAAAATTCATAAGGAAACACAAGTCTTAAATGATACATTATATGAGATGGATCTCATTGATATCTTTAGGACACCCCACTCAAATGCAGAACACACCTTCTTCTCAAGTGTACATGGAACATTCTCCAGGATAGACCACATCTTGGGTCACAAATCAAACCTCAGTAAATTGAAGAAAACTGAAATCATATCAAGCATCTTCTCTGACCACAATGCTATGAGACTAGATATGAACTACAAGAAAAAAACTGTAAGAAACATAAACACATGGAGATTAAACAACACACTTCTAAATAAGCAACAGGTTCCTGAAGAAATCAAAAAGGAAATCAAAAAATTTCTAGAAACAAATGGCAATGAAAACACGGCAACTCACAACCTATGGGATGCAGCAAAAGCATTCTCAGAGGGACATTTATAGCAATACATTCCTACCTCAAGAAACAAGAAAAACATCTAACAGACAGCCTAACTTTACACCTAAAACAGAGAAAGAAGAACTAAAAAAAAAAAACAAAATTAGAAGAAGGAAAGAAATCATAAAGATCTGAGCAGAAATAAGTGAAAAAGAAATGAAAGAAATAATAGTAAAGATTAATCAAACTAAAAGCTGGTTCTTTGAGAAAATAAACAAAATTGACAAGCCTTTAGCCAGACTCATCAAGAAAAAAAGAGAGAAGAATCAAATCAACAACATTAGAAATGAAAAAGAAGAGGTTACAACAGACAATGCAGAAATATAAAAGATTATAAGAGACTATTATGAACAATTATATGGCAATAAAATGGATAACCTGGAAGAAATGGACAGATGCTTAGAAAAGTTCAATCTTCCAAGACTGAACCAGGAAAAAACAGAAATTGTGAATAACCTAATTACAAGCACTGAAATTGAAGCTGTGATCGAAAAACTCCCAAAAAACAAAAGTCCAGGACCAGATGGCTTCACAGGAGAATTCTGTCAAACATTTAGAGAAGAACTAATGCCGATCTTTCTGAAACTCTTTCAAAAAATTGCAGAGGAAGGAACACTTCCAAATTCATTCTGTGAGGCCAGCATTGCCCTGATACCAAAACCAGACAAAGACAACACAAAAAAAGAAAACTATAGGCCAATATCACTGATGAACATAGATGCAAAAATTCTCAACAAAATTTTAGCAAACAGAATTCAGCAACACATCAAAAAACTTATACACCATGATCAAGTTGTGTTTCTTCCAGGAATGCAAGGATTCTTCAATATATGCAAATCAATCAATCTGATACACCATGTTAACAAATTGAAAGATAAAAACCATACGATCATCTCAATAGATGCAGGGAAAGCCTTTGGCAAAATTCAGCACCCATTTGTGAATAAAATTCTTCAAAAAATGGGCATAGAAGAAATCTACCTCAACATAGTAAAGCCCGTATATGATAAGCCTATAGCAAACATTATTCTCAATGGTGAGAAACTGAAAGCATTCCCCCTAAGATCAGTAAGAAGACAAGGGGTGTCCACTTTCACTACTATTATTCAACATAGTTCTGGAAGTCCTAGCTAGGGTAATCAGAGAAGAAAAAGAAATAAAAGGAATCCAAATTGGAAAAGAAGCAGTAAAGCTTCTTGTGCATTACTTCTACCATGTACATGATACTGTACATAGAAAACCCTAAAGATAGTACCAGAAAATTACTAGAGCTAATCAGTGAATTTAGCTAAGTTGCAGGATACAAAATTAATACACAGAAATCACTTGCATTTCTATATAATAACAATGAAAAATCAGAAAGAGAAAGTAAGGAATCAATCCTATTCTCCATTGCAACAAAAAGAATTAAATATCTAGGAATAAACTTACCTAAGGAGACAAAAGAACCGTACACAGAAAGTTATAAGACACTGAGGAAAGAAATCAAAGATGACATAAACAGATAGAGAGATATTCCATGTTCCTGGGTAGGAAGAATCAATATTGTGAAAATGACTATACTACCAATCACAATCTACAGATTCAATGTGATCCCTATCAAATTACCAATAGCATTTTTCACAGAACTAGAGCGAAAAAATTCACAATTCATATGGAAACACAAAAAACCCTGAATAGCCAAACCACACTTGAGAAAGAAGGATGAAGCTGGAGGAATCAACCTTCCTGACTTCCAATTGTACTACAAAGCTACAGTTATCAAGACAGTATGGTACTGGCACAAAAACAGAAATATAGACCAATGGAACGAGATAGAAAGCCCAGAAATAAACCCATGCACCTATGGGTACCTTATTTTTAACAAAGGAGGCAAGTATATACAATGGGGCAAAGACAACCTCTTCAATAAATGGTGCTGGAAAAACTGGACAGCTGGATGTAAAAGAACGAAATTAGAACACTTCCTAACACCATACACAAAGATAAACTCAAAGTGGATTAAAGATCTAAATGTGAGACCAAAAACCACAAAACTCTTAGAGGAAAACATAGGCAGAACACTCAATGACATAAATCAAAGCAAGATCCTTTATGGTCCACCTCCTAACGTAATGGAAATAAAAACAAAAATAAACAAGTGGGACCTGATTAAACTTAAAAGCTTTTGCACAGCAAAAGAAACTATAAGCAAGGTGAAAAGACAACCCTTGGAATGGGAGAAAATAATAGCAAGTGAAACAACTGACAAAGGATTAATTTCCAAAATATACAAGCAACTCATACAACTCAATACCAGGAAAACAAACAACCCAATCAAAAAGTGGGGAAAAGACCTAAACAGACATTTCTCCAAAGACCTACAGAAGGCTAACAAACACATGAAAATATGCTCAACATCACTCATTATTAGAGAAATGCAAATCAAAATCACAATGAGATATCACCTCACACCGGTCAGAATGGCCACCATCAAAATGTCGACAAACAGTAAATGCTGGAGAGGGTGTGGAGAAAAGGGAATGCTCTTATGCTATTGGTGAGAACATAAATTGATACAGCCACTATGGAAGACGATATGGAGATTCCTTTAAAAAAAAAAAAAGGAATAAAACCACCATATGACCCAGCAATCTCACTCCTAGGCATATACCCTGAGGAAACCAGGGTTGAAAAAGATACACGCATCCCCTTGTTCATTGCAGCACTATTTACAATAGCTAGAACATGGAAGCAACCTAGATGCCTATTGACAGATGAATGGATAAAGAAGTTGTGGTACACATACACAATAGAATATTACTCAGCCATAAAAAGGAATGCATTTGAGTCAGTTCTGATGAGGTGGATGAACCTAGAACTTATTATACAGAGTGAAGTGAGTCAGAAAGAGAAAGGTTAAGTATCATATTCTAATGCACATATACAAAATCTAGAAAAATGGTTCTGAAGAATTTATTTACAGGGCAGCAATGGAGAAACAGACATAGAGAATAGACTGATGGACATGAGGAGAGGGGAGGACAGGGTGAGATGTATGGAAAGAGTAACATGGAAACTTACATGACCATATATAAAATAGATAGCCAACGGGAATTTGCTGTATGGCTCAGGAAACTCAAACAGAGCACTGTATCAACCTGGAGGGGTGAGATGGGGAGGGAGATTGGAGGGAAGTTCCAAAGGGAGTGGATATATGTATACCTATAGCTGATTCATGTTGAGGCTTGATAGAAAACAACAAAGTTTTGTAAAGCAATCATCCTTCAGCAAAAAAAAAAATAAATTAAAAAACAAAAAGAAATATAAGCGGTAAAACAAACAAACAAAAAAAACTCATAAAAAGAAAAAAGAGCAGGCACACATTTTTATTACCAAATTTCATTTCAAATGAAAGGATTAAAAATCATTTTATTAGGGCTGCCACAATAAAGTACAACAAAGTGAGTAGCTTAAAAAAGAGAACTTTCTCACAGTTATGGAGGCTAACAGTTCAAGGTCAAAGTGTCAACAGGGCTGATTTCTTAAACCTCCCTCACTGGCTTACAGGTGGTTATGTCTCACTGTGACATGTTCTTTTCTCTGTCCACACATCCCCTCTGTGTCTCTGTGTCTCTCTGGGTGTGTTCTAATCTACTCTTATAAGATTGGATTAGAGCCCACCATCAAGATCCCATTTTTAACTCAATACCTCTCTGAAGACCCTACTTCAAAATACAGTCACATTCCAAGGTACTGAGGGCTTGCGCTTAACACATGAATTTAGAAGGAACATAGTGTAATCTTCAACAGCCCTCAGTTACAAATGATACAGAAAACATAAAACAACCATCAGCTTTTAAAATATACTTTAGGATTTTGTTTGTTTGTTATATTAACAATCAAAACTAACTAGAGCTTATAAGTAATCTTGGAGCTATTAAGGAATGATAACAAAGCACATGTAGATCCCACTCCAATTCCACTAGCTCTCTAGACCAAACAGATGGCATAACAGAGCAGATATTTACATGACAAACATATAAACAGCTGTAGCTAAATGTCCTAATCCAGAAAGCACACTTATCCCCAGGGGGGGAAAAAAAAAAAAAAAATATATATATATATATATATATATATATAAACTTAAACACATCTAGGAGAAGATCACACACTGAGAATAGTATCAAATATTAGTTTTTTCCATTTTTACTTAGCTTCTTAAAACTTAAAACCAAACAAACAGAAAAAAGCAAGTTTGGACTCTACCATTCATTTATTCAACAGATATTTATGGTGCACCTGCACTGCCATGAAAACATGGCAGTGAGCTTCATTCTACTGAGGGGAGAGAGAGTAAACAAACACAAAAATAAATTGTATAGCATAGTGGTGGTTATTGGCATGTGCTGTGAAGAAAGTAAACAAGGCTATGGAAACAGATGAGAGATAGGAAATATAGATTTGATATCAGAGAAGGCCTATATGATTAGAGAATAAGGACCCAAGGAAGTAGAGAAGACTTTTGAATATCTGGGGGGAAATATTCCAAACAGAAGAAACAGAAAGTTCAAGGTCTCCCAAATCAGTTTTTGGTGGTATGTTCCAGGAGCAGCAGGAAGGCGAGTGTACCTCCCACAGAATGAGAGGAGAACGTAAAAGATGAGTCAGGCTGGCAGGCAGGCACTGAAAGTGCGGGTCCTGTAAATCACCTCCAATATTCTCAATTCCATTCTTGTGACTGGGGGCTACTGAAGATTTTAGGACAGAGAAGTAGCATAATCTGACCTAAAATGCAAATAGATCATTCTGGCTACTTTGAGAGAATAGACAAGACTGGGCAGGGATTTGGGAGAGGGGTGAAAAGTACTTAGGAGGTTGATGCACTAACCTCAGTGGAGACCACCTTGGCTTGTTCCAGGGAGCAGGGGTGGAGCTGTTGAGAAGTGGCAGAATTCTGGTAAATCTGAAGTGAGTCAACAGGGTTTGCTCATAGATTGTATATGGATTATGAAAGAAACAGGTCAAGAATTACTCTATGGCACATGACATGAGCAACCAGGTATAGAGATAATATTACTTCGAAAGAAATGAGTAGGGAGGAGGAATCAAGAGTTGATCTTAGACATTTTAGGTTTGCCTATTAGAGTTGCTAAGCTGGAGACTAGTATACAATTCGAGTTGAGAGAAGTTATGAGCCAGAGATATGTTTATTGTGACTTACATTTCCATTTTAACTACTCATGTATCAATAGTTTTGCTAGTCTTAATAAAAAGTTCAAAGATATTTGAGAACACTATTTGTTTTCCAAAGTCATGAAACAATGAGATCTCTGAAAACAAAGTTATAGGACTTAGCTTTGGGTACTCCCAACATTTACAGGTAATTATCCCACAGGAAGCCTAACCATGAACTCTATTAATCCTAGGATATATGGCTTTTGCCATTTTAAATGTTACTGTTTGGAAAAACACTTCTTTTATACAGAGCAATGATTCAGAGGCAAATGCAGCCTTCAGTAAAAAATGTAAAGTTAATGTTAATTATAGTCTCCTTCTCTCCAAATGTTTTCAAAAATGAGGAGAAAAATTATCAAGATGCTGAATTAAGAAAACCAAGGAGAAGTTAAATTCATGCTGCAATGTACATCTAAATCAAGCATTAATCATTCTGGTGAATCAATAACCAATAGTTTTAGCAGAACTGATTTAAAGAAATGCTGAGCAAGAAAAAGCAAAAGGATAATTCTTTCCATCAGTAACCACTGACTGCTTGAAGGAAACAAAATAATAAGCAAAAAATCCAATTAGCCCAAAGCTGGCCCTAAAATTGAAAATGGGTTGATCTCATATGTTGTAGTTCAAGCATGTCCACAGGGTCCCTTGGTCAATCCAGCCCATCATTCCACTTCCAGCAGTGATTGATGTGGGATATGGTTATGACCCCTAATTCTCTGTTCCAGCTTTTTAAAATAATCATTTATAACCTTTTAACCATAATATTGAATAAACTATGCCAATATGCTTTGCTAACACAAAATTATGAGGTTTTCTTTGAATTTAGATGCTACTATCTCTCACCAAATTCATTTTTATCCATGTACTCTAGGCCATCAAATTTACTCCTGTTCTATTCTAACATAAAACTCTTTTTTATTAAAGATGTCTAGGGAAAAATATACAAAAATCACCTGCTTCAAACATGAATAAGAAATAACAAACAAAAAGCCAGAATGACCAAATGAGATAGTGATTAGATTTGTAGGACTCCACAGTCAAGATTTTATAACAACACAATACGGTTTGAATATAACCAATCAGCGATTTAAATGATGATGTTCAGTTTAAAATTGATTAGGTCATGTCCATCTCATTTCTCATGATTGTCTCTAAGTTGAGAAAGCCATTTTTGCCTCATTTTTTTAAGTTAAATATTTAGTCACCAATCTTGAACCCTTTTGGCCAATGCTTGATTTATACATTTTAAGGCTCCTTCTTCAAAGCATCAGGATATTTCCATAGTCCTTTAATTTTAAAACACCATCAATTATAATATATACCATCAATTTAACCACTTCTTTTCAGAATGCAAGTATAGATAATATTTTGTCAGTAATGAACCTGTCAAATCCAAGGCTGAGCCATGAGTCATATTATACAAGGAAAGGAGAGAGCAGAGAGAAAAAAATACTGTCTTTGAGTTTCAAAGCTCACTTTCTTGCAGTCCTAAGCAAGAACAGTTGTGAAAGTCATTAGAGAAACAGAAAACTATTTTCTAAATTTATTAACTCCCATTAGCAGAAGCTGGATTTGATAGGTTAGAAAAACACACAGTCATACGAAAAAGATCTGGTGAGACAGGAAAAAGAAGTAGGGGCACTCTCCTTAACTAACCCCAAAAGACTATGGAAAGAAGGAGCTCAGAGATAAGAAAGACAAGCAAAATACCCTTCCTTATTTCCCCTCTCTGAAATCACCCATACTGGGTTGGGGTCGGGGTGGGGTGTGGTGCTCTTTTAGCATGATTGCGGGAAAACACTGAAAGCAGAGAGATTTGGCTCCATTTAGCTTTGGGACTTTGGAAGAAAACTGCCTCAGAAGCTGCAGTGAACAAACCCTGGGGTGGCCATAGTGTAATCTGGGCATCACTGTGTAAATAGATAAAAGGAAGGCCAGTTTAGCTTTCCTAAGCCACTCTTGATTCCCATGAAGTATGGATAAGACCCAGACCATCCTAGATATCCTGAAGGACAATCAAAGTGTGACTGAATTGAAGATTGGTGGGCTTGCCCTGAGCCCACCATGGTGAGAACCAAGGTAATCCTACAGCAAAGGCTGAGAGGTAGAGAGATAATGCCAGACACTTGATGAAGGATGTAGCTAGGACTTGGCATGAAGTACCATCAAGGGCCAAGGTGAGGTTAAGGCATCTGTGGAGAACCATGGACCTTAAGCAGGCTAAAAAGAGCACTCTACAAATTTTATCAGCTATAGACCATATCAGAAAATGCACAGTGTTGCCCAGAGGACTCATGCATGGTAGTGGTCACCCCTCAAAGGTCACCATTCAGGAGAGCATTCCAGACCAGCCGTCCAAGCAGTAATAGACACTAAGTGTCCAAAGGTTACCACATGGATCCAAAGGCCCCATCTCCCATCTCCATGAGCTTACATAAACAACACTCTTCACCCCAACCACACATTTCTGATCCAAAGAACCTGAGTAGTTACCAGAAAGAAGGATTTATATTGCTGAATCATACCAGTTTGCTAATCTTATTGGCTCAGTCCAATTTAGACTGAGAGATTTATCCCAATCTCCAGGGAATGGGAGCTTATGAGGAATATCAAATCACTTATGAAAGATACAGCTTAAGTGTACTGTGGATAAGTTTGTGATCCCCTACATGTATGGAAGTGAGAGTTGGACTGTGAAGAAAGCTGAGTGCCGAAAAATTGATGCTTTTGAACTGTGGTGTTGGAGAAAAATCTTGAGAGTCCCTTGGACTGCAAGGAGGTCCAACCAGTCCATCCTAAAGGAGATGAGTCTTGGGTGTTCATTAGAAGGACTGATGCTGAAGCTGAAACTCCAATACTTTGGCCACCTCATGCGAAGAGTTGACTCATTGGAAAAGACCCTGATGCTGGGAGGGATTGGGGGCAGGAGGAGAAGGGGATGACAGAGGATGAGATGGCTGGATGGCATCACCGACTCGATGGACATGAGTTTGAGTAGACTCCAGGAGTTGGTGATGGACAGGGAGGCCTGGCGTGCTGCGATTCATGGGGTCACAAAGAGTCGGACATGACTGAGCAACTAAACGTACTGACTGACTGACAAGTATCAAAAAGGAAAACTACATTAAAATGTTCATATCCATTCTATGATGCGTTCTACTTTCAGAAATGTTAAAAATATGAGGGGGAGAATGTAGAAAAAATGTGTCTAAACTGAAGAACTGCAGTATCTTGCAAGCCAGGGTTGAGAATGCAAATTGTTTCCTAAAAGAAAAAACTCATGAAAATCACAAACCACATTTGTTAAGCCTTAATTTACAGAGCATTCAGTACTGTGAATATATATATATATATATATATATATATATAGTTGACCCTTAAACAATATGGGTTTGAACTATAAGTGTCCACTCAAATGTGGATTTATTTCAGTAGTAAATACTACATCTGAGGCTGGCTGAATCCACAGCTGCGGAACCATGAATACCTAGGAATCTTGGATGCAGAGAACCAGCTGTAAGTTATATGCAGATTTTCAATTGCACAGAAGGTAGGTACTCCTAACCCCTGCATTGTCCAAAGGTCACCTGTATATACGAACTTGGTTATAACAAAGTTAAGCAACTTTCCCAGAGATTATATGTATGTATACATACACACACACACACATATATATACATATATATATATATACATGCCGAGACAAACTGTGTCATGGTTCCAAACATCCTAAAGGAGAAGCACTAGCTCTTGAAAATCTCATTTCTCAGGCCATGCTTCCTAGTGTCCAAAAGCCAATTTCTTGGTAGAACATTATCACTTGACATGAGACTAACCTCAGGCTTGGAGAGAGAAGGGAGTGAGGGTGGCTAAGTCTAAGTCAAAGTGTGGGAAAGGTAACTCTTAAGAAGAAATGCACTGGTCACACAAGACCATCACTAAGGAATCCCCTTCAAAGACTCAACTGCAGAGCAAGTTAGAACTCTCCTGGTGACTTCACCACGTACACACCATCAGGTAGCTATAGGGCAGTGGTTTTCAACTCTGGCTACACAGGTTGCTATTTAAATTTGAAATATACAGTCTCCTACACTAGCTTCTCAAACTTTAAAGTGATACAAATAACATGGGATCTTATTATACCATATATATATATATATATATATATATATATATATATATATATATAAAATAGTAGAACAAAGAATATATTTCTAGTTGGTGATTTAATATACCTTTTCTTTTTGTAGTCTATGGTTTTTCTTTTTATATTTTTTAACACCAAAAACATCTTGTATGGGGCATAGCTGATTAATGATGTTGTGGTAGTTTTAGGTGAACAGCAAAGAGACTCAGCCATATATATGCATGTATCCATTCTCCCCCAAACCCACTTCCCATCCAGGCTGGCACATAACATTGAGCAGAATTCCAAGTGCTATACAATAGGTCTTTATTGGTTATCCATTTTAAATATAGTAGTGTGTACATATTTGATTCAGTGGATCTAGGACAGGGTTCTGCATTTTATAAGAGTTTCAAAATAAGCCTGATACTGGCAGTCCACGGACAACACTCTGGCAGCAGCAAGGTCTACTTTAGTGACTGTACAATAGAATCACCTGGGAGGCTTTCAAAAATATTGTTAATGGGATCCTACTCCAGATATTCTGATTTGATTGGCCTTAACTGTAGGCTGGGGCTATCAGGATGTTTATAAGTTCCCCAAGTGATGCCCTTTGGCAGCTAAGGTTGAGAATAACTGGTTACAGGTAATCGTAAAGGTAAACTTTGTGTGGTGTAATACCACACTGTAATTTCAGACTTGTGCATTATGAATCTCTTCCCTCATTTGCACTTCCTCCACCTAATGCTGGCAAACAAAACATGCCTTGGATACTCAGAATCCTAGAGTCCACCATAATCTAATCCATACATAAATTTATAACACCATAATCTAATACCATAACACTATAATCTAATCCACGCGTAGATCCATAACAGTGGCTTGCTGGATAAAAGATAGCTGCAGAACATGGATCCCACCTCTCAGCTGCAGTAATTTTCCTAGAGCTGCTACTAATAGCCCCACCGGGATCTAGGAGAACTAAGCATATCACAAACAGAGCTGATAAAGGAGCTCCAGGAATTCCTTATAAATTTGTTCAAAACGGACACTACCCAACCCCATTAGAAAGGCAAAGAAGAGGCACCATTCTGGGGCAAGCTTTGCTCCAGGAAGCAGAACCATGCTCACCACTGGCTGATGTAATTGCCAGGCCAGCAATTTTCACACTGTAATCACCTTGGAGCTTTTAAAATTACTACCTGGTCCTATTCCCAAAGATTCTGATTTAATTAGTTTCCCATGTGGCCTGACTGCTGGGAGGTTTATAAGCTACCCCAGGTGAATTTAATGTGCAGTCAGGGTTAAAAACCACTAGGCTAACAGGATCCCAACACTAAGAGGAATTTTCTGAATTGCCTAGTTAGTACTCTTGCCCCAATGAGGCTTTTGTGTCTCTCACAGGGCTTAGCCACAAACCACTCCATCGTAATTTATCTCACAAGGGCTCTCAACTGTGTGTGATATTGCACATTTCTTATCCTTCCTTAACCAGTGTGAGTGCAGAGTATCTTCATGAGAAAATGGTCAGTCTAGAGCAGGGGTCTGCAAATTAAGTACCAACAGCCAAGTCTTGCCACTTACCTGTTTCTGCAAATAATATTTTATTGGAACACAGTTACATCCACTTGTTTATATATTGTCTGTGGCTAAAACTAAAACAGAAGAGTATTTATAACAGAGAATCTATGGCTGTTGTTGGGCTGCATGCCACAGGCCTGCAAGCCTTGTAGTTACCCATCCTCCAGACTGAAGAAAAAGTCAATAGACAGCGACAAAGACATCAATGGTTTATTGGTCAGAGAGATCTTACACAAAAGTTCCTGGAGAAACACCCCACCCTTTACAGCAGACAGTGGGCAGGACATGGCAGCAGTCTTTGATACTAGGGGGAGAAAGAGGCCACTGTTTACAGGGGGAATGATGTCAGGTGGGATTCTCAGTTAACAAGGACAAATTAAGCCCTATAATTAAAAGGTTTGGCTCTAATGTGAGTGAATCAAGGACTGGTCAAGAAGGAGAGTCTACAGAAAGCAGAGAACACCCATCATGAATGGCCTAACCACACAGTTATCAAAGCTGAAACTACTATCTGGACCCAAGCACAGAAGAAGTTTGCCAACCACTGGTCTAGCAACATGGAGGTGTCAAGCTGCAGCAGTATCTTCTGGGACAAGCTGAGTGTTCTAAAATAGACCAGCGGATTCTATGAAGGGCAGAATCATACCATAAACAGTGCAAATGTCCACATCTGGGGGTATATGGACAGCTGAACCACAATTGCTCCCAACAATCTAGCCATTTCCACTAAAACTGCAAGTGGACCTGGACTTATCAGTCTATACCACCTGGTTGCCTACAGAACCAGTTTATAAGAAAAAGATCTTATTTCACAGCTAAACTGGAAGTGGATATCTGTGAGATCAATCAGAATTTGTGGAGAAAAAGATTGAAAGAAAAAATATTAACAGTAGTGAAGTGGATCAGAGGTAGTCAGAGAACCCAGAACAACAAGGCAACAACATTGGTGTATTTTAAAAAATCAGAGTCTGATAGAATAAAAGGTCTAGGAAGCAAGCCGAGAGGAAGTGAAGCATATTCAGAGACAGACATCGGCCCACAGCTAAGTTCAAAGCTAAAAGGTTCTAACGGTGGGGGCTTCCTTTGCATGTTCACCGTGCACATTCCCATGGACTTGTGCTATTTTAATCAACTACTAGTTTTTCTTATCCTTATTTTAAGAAGTGGCTTCCTTTTTCTCAACTATTTTGTTCCTCAAGGAATACTGTAGCCTAACAACTTTCCCATGGGAGCAGTTTTCCAGCAGTAAGAGAATGCAGAAATTGAAGAATTCACTTTATAAGAAACAACTCAACTATACTGATCATCTTAAAATTTAAAAACATTAAAGAGGCAGAATTAAGTTTATTTCTTCATCCCATCATACAAATAACATCTTTATACTTACTATGCTTTGTACATATAAGTACTTGAAAGATATTTAATTTACTAACTTTCAAGGTTCCTTGTTAAGATTATAGTCAAGACTCCAATATTTGCTTTTAAAGTAATCTACAAAAAGACTATATGTGCTCAGCCCTGTCTGAGATTTTCTTAGAACCTTCAAGATTAATTTTGACATGAATTCATTTGATAGGATAATCAGCAAGGATGCAAAAAAAAGAAGCTTGGAGATAAAAGCAAAGAAATATAAGTAAAAGGCATCATGCTCTTCAAAATGACCCCTAAAATGATAGAAAACAACCACAAACAAATGAAAACTTTTCTGAAAGAAACAAAGGAAATTATATTCTAGGAAGCTAAGAAGCCAAAGCAGGTTTTCTCCCTGCTACCTGGAAGTCAGTCAAATCTCTCTTAGAAAAACGGAAATAAACACTTTGGGCATCAACATCTGGAGTGGGGTATATCAGAGAAGTCCTCCATAGGAGTCAAAGAGGAAAGAAAAACATGGTGCTTAGAAGAAGAATTAAGTTTGTCATCCAGACACTTAAGACAAGGAGAAGAAAGAAATTAGGGGAAAAGCTGAAAGGGGCTGTTCTCATAGGAATTTCATGTGATTCTAGGTACAAATAATTCATTGGGGCATATGTAACAGAGTGAAGCACAGTTTGGAAGAAAGGTATTCTCTCCTCTTCTGAAAAAGCCCCTTGTCATTCTGCTACTTTGAAAATTTAGAGGCATTGGGACCTTGGCATGTCCATCTCCAGTCTTAAAAATGGGCATCTTTGGCAGTTACCTTCTACATATCAACTAGATGAAACCAGGCAAAGTGGAAAAACATGGCAGATAGACTAGTTTGGGAGAGTTGATGAGTCAAACATCAGAAACTTCAAAAACTGGAGATGAAGGGAAGAGCAGAAGAGAAGCTTTACAGGAAAATCTTCATTCTATAAAAAGTAAGTGAGGGCCATTACAAGAACCCTTGATTACTGCTACTAATGGAACTTCTTCTGAAGTTTCAGCCACTGATGAAGAGGTAGGAGGCCAGGGAATCAGATGACATAGTAAGACAAGCATCAGGGCTATATGGTCGATGCTCAAGGAAACTGGAAACTGTGAGGGCCCACAGAGGCTAGAGTATTATTTTGCGACTAGTTTGTGGTTTGGAAATTGGAAGGATCCCTTAAAACCATGGTAACTAGGAAACCTTATTGTCCCTCAACAGCATGAGTTTGTAGATCCAAACTTGAAAATTGCTCCAACAGAACTCTCCTCTATATCTCTACTTCTTTCTGTGTATTGCTTGGTTTTGCACATGATATAACTGTGTAATGCTAGGTAACTGCTTAACTACACCCAAAGTCAATTCCCAAAGGAGAGGATGGCAATAGGACCAATTTACCATCACACCCGAGAGGCAGAGCTCTCATGCCAGACTGCCTCACAGGCTTCTTGTCAACCTCTAATTGTCAATAAGTCAGTTGCCCACCCTGATAAGGTCAGATGTGATCAGAGTGGAAAGGTGACAAATCAGATGGAGACTTAACAAAAAAAGAACCCCTGAAAAGGAAGCAATGGAAAGATAATGGTTTTCAGGGTTGTTCACAAATATTCCCATCCTCCTGGGCACAGAACAAGATCACACATCTATCATCCCCATTGACCACATGACTTGCTTTGACAAAAGCAATGTGAGTGGAACTGACATATGTCACATCCAGGTGGACAACTTAGGAGCCTTTGCATGATTCATAGTGTTCCCTTTTCCTGTGGTGACCATAGTGGAAATAAATATTGAGATGGAATATACATTAACCTGGGTCCCTGAGTGCCTGAATTTAGCAGGGACCTCCCAGCCAACTCACTTTAAACATGTAGTTTGAGCAGGAAATGAACCTTTGTTAAGCCAAAATCACTGTGGATGGTGATTGCAGCCATGAAATTAGAAGACGCTTACTCCTTGGAAGGAAAGTTATGACCAACCTAGACAGCATATTAAAAAGCAGAGACATTACTTTGCCAACAAAGGTCCATCTAGTCAAGGCTATGGTTTTTCCAGTGGTCATGTATGGATGTGAGAGTTGGACTATAAAGAAAGCTGAGCACCAAAGAATTGATGCTTTTGAACTGTGGTGTTGAAGAAGACTCTTGAGAGTCCCTTGGACTGCAAGGAGATCCAACCAGTCCATCCTAAAGGAGATCAGTCCTGGGTGTTCATTGGAAGGACTGATGTTGAAGCTGAAACTGCAATATTGTGGCCACCTGATGCAAAGAGCTGACTCATTTGAAAAGACCCTACTGCTGGGAAAGATTGAGGGCGGGAGGAGAAGGGGACGACAGAGGACGAGATGGTTGGATGGCATCACTGACTCAATGGACATGAGTTTGGGTAGGCTCCGGGAGTTGTTGATGGACAGGGAAGCCTGGCGTGCTGCGGTTCATGGGGTCACAAAGAGTAGGACACGACTGAGCGACTGAACTGAACTGAACTGAAGCCTCAAGAGATTTGGAGGTTGCTTTATCACAGCATAACCTAGCTTATGCTGACTGATAAAAAATTAAGCAGATATTCTTAAACTTGACCCAATGCATATTATAGAGTATATAAAAGCCATCCCTAAGGGACTCCCAGAAATAGATGTGAAACACTATCAAAGTGGAAACCGCGAAAAGGCTAAGAGGTCCTACAAGAGATAGAGGTAAGAGACAGAGTAATAATGTTTATTACTGTTGATCTAACTCTATATTTACCACTTGAAAACATGAAATATATTTATGTCAGAAAATTTATTTGAACCTTTACCCCCTCAAAAGATCTTCTGTCTTCATTGGAGATAACATTATGAGGAGCTTGTTATTGTTCCTATCTTAAGGGGTTTTAAATTAACTCTTTAGCTCACATTCTACATGAATCTGACACATACCAAATTATGTTTTGTGGCAAATAAGATTATAGACAGGTCCATTATGTAACAACTGTAGCATGCTTTAGCAGTTTATATCTCCTTCAGAGAGTAAACAACACAGAAATATAAATTCTTTTCATCGTAATTCTGCATAAATAGACTTTCTGCACTGCATTGTCAAACTTGGATCTTGAAAGTGATAAAGTACAGATGCCTACAGTTGCAATCATAAAAATGTAATTGCTGAGAAAAAAATTATTTCTGATCCATTGGAGGAATTTATTACAGAAGGATGCAACTGTGTAAGTTATCACACATAGAAAATGAAAGTGAATGACTGAAATATATCCCAGCCTGAATATCCCTGCAAAATGACCTAGTGATTTACCTGTGCCCAAAAGAAAAAAAATAGATTAAAGATAAATCAAGTTTAGTCGGAAAGATTGGTAACTATAAAAAGAGCAGAATAAAGATTTATGAATCAATGAATTTAGAAGTCAGAGTGACATAATAGTATCTATGACCAATTACTCCAAAAATTAAAATGTAATTTTGACTTTGAGTTATATACAGAGATGGTAAGTAATTTCTGTGGAACCTTGAAAGCAAAGGAATATAACATGAAGATAAATAATGATGAAATGTGAGACTTTTTTAATGGGATTACTAAATGATAACTTTATCTGCTGGCATTATGAACTTAAAGATCACTAACTTCTTTTGGAATGTTTTCCACTATAATCAGAGACTACATTACATGCTTAAAATAAACAATGTAACTATTTCAAATTAAACACTTTGAAAAAAAAGAATGTGATGAGATATTTAGTATGATGCTATTCTAGTAAAAAATCTTTAATTTAATGGAATTTTTATTGTATTGATAGGTAATACATGATCAAAGTGACAAGAAGGTTGTTCATCAAATCCAAATTAATGACGCTGACTTTGAAATATACTGGTTTTTTGTAAGGAAAATCCCATTATAATGAAAATCAAGAGCTTGGGCAAATAATTTTGTTGTACAAAAATTCTCTTTTTAACATGAGACCATTCTGTGGGTTGCAAAGACAGGGACTTCAGTGAAGTTTCAGAGTCATCTAATATCAATTTCATACAAGATATCAGTGTCTTATAGACTGCCAAAGTTCATGATTAAGCTATCATCAGTGAGGCACATGTTTTAAATTGTCTTTCCAGTAGGAGATATGCTAAGTAAAAATATGTACAAAGCTTATTCTTAGAGCTACTCTCCTCCCCACCATCCATCTCACAAAGAAGACAAACAGAAAGTGTTTAAATTATCAGAGGTAAGGTCAGTATCATTTCTCACTTAAGAAACCCTAGAGTACTTCAAGGCCTTAGAAAAAGGGACAATCTGTCTTAGGGGGTATGATGGAAGGTAAGCCTAAAGAGGAGTTTTCTCACAAATTTGGGGTTAAAAACAAAAAATCTAAATCTATACTATAGTGTAAGTTTCTCCAAGCGCTGCTCTAAGAAAAGCCAATAAATAAAACCTGGGCTTACATAATAAAGTCAGAGAATCATTATGCCTATTACCAAGGAATTATTCACTTTATGAAAGATTTTATCATAGAATAACTTAAATATCTGCTTTTCTCATACATTTTGGTATTTTTAAAATAATTTCCTATTTGACAGATGAGCCACCATGTGCTCTGAGGCAAGTCATTGAAATTCTCTAGGCTGTTTCTAGCTGTTTCTGCTTCTGTATAATAAGAATGGTTTTAACCATGCTGCCTGCCTCACTCAGTTTCATGACAATTGAACAAGATAATTTGCATAAAGGTACTTTCAAAACTGCATACGCATATTATTACTTTTTTGATTTTTAAAGAGAACCTGCAGAGGAACTTTCAGAATGTGTTCATTATTATTACTAAATAGATACTTTGGTACATTTTAAAATATTTTAAAGGACAATTTTGGATAACATATTCATTCTATAAAAATCAAATCTTTCCATTATTTATTTTTCCTATGTTTCTTAGTACTTTTGCAGTTACTATTATTCATTGTAATTTCCATATTATCAATACCTGGATTATGAGAGGCTCCAGTAGCTTCTCTACAGTGAATGTCTGGACCCGCAGATCCTGAGGATTGATACTCAGTGTGATTGGTGTTTCAGCTGACATGCTTCCTGTGCACAAAAACAAAAAGACATTTACTAATAAAGAAAAAATACTTTCTAGAGGAAAGCACTAATGAAAATCATAGCATATGTGCAATTAGTATTCAAGCACCTCCTCCTGCTATCAGCTGTAGCCCTCAAAGGACAAAGGTGCCAAGTCCACCAACAGAGAAACAAGATATTCCCTGACTGTTTTCTCAGGTCATGTTTCTGGGCTTGGGTCCTCTAACAAATTAATTTATGCTGGTTTGTTCATGACTAAAATTATAACCCAGCCAAGGCGAGTTTGCATTTGATCAGGAGTCTTAAGTGAAAAATGAATGGCTGAGTTAGTGAGAGATATCTTGCAGCAAACACATGCTTTGACTTCCATGAAATCATAAGCATTAACGCAGCCAGAGCCCATATGTTGTCTGTTGTTAATGATCATTCAGATGAGGAATCAGGTAGGACTTTGGAAGACATGATACATCTCTCTATTTGGGGAATCATTTGAGGGTTTTGGAGAAGGAAATGGCAACCCACTCCAGTATTCTTGCCTGGAAAATCCCATGGACGTAGGAGCCTGGTAGGCTACAGCCCATGGGGTCACAAAGAGTCAGACATGACTAAGCGACTTTCTGTCTCTCTCTCTCTCTCTCTCTCTCTCTCTCTCTCGGGTTTTGATTTGGAGAAGAAAGTTTTGGGCAATTGACTTTCCTTCACAGAAAAGAAACTAACATAAATTGGCATAGTTATTATAAAAAGAAAGGCAAATCTTCATATTTGGGCAAGACAAAATAAGAAAAACATTACAAACCATTCTTTCAGATCTTAATATAAACCTTAAATGTCAGTCCAGTGAGATTTTTTAATAAGAATACATATATAGCAAGTGACCATGTATAGAATTTCATAACATATTCAAAGTAACACATCAGCCATGAAGACTATTACCCAAATTTCTAAGCCCACAAATCTATATTAACTTATTCACAGTCAATAATCACCCAGAAAGTATTTACTGGAGGTTCACAGGATAACAGTAAGAAACACATCTGTCCTATATATAACTTGGCCTATTATTAGCCTATAAACTATTATAGTCTATAGAAGTGTGTGTTACTATCAATGCACAAATCTTTCCATTTAGTTGTTACATATTTTCTTTCAAAGTTTCTTCCAAACTTTCTTCCAAGTTTCTTATTTTCTTACAAAGTCCATTTGTAAAACCAAGGTTGGTTCTGGTTTTATGAATGGACTATGGATAGATAGATAAATGAGTGAAAGAAAGAATGACACATTTTCATGAAATCATGTTTTATCCCAGAATCAATCCTTTCAACACTCCTCTCAATCTCAGGGATTCTAGGAAAGAACAGTGTTCTTTTTTCTATACCTCTGCCTCCAACCCCTAAGGGAAGTCAGAATCATAGGGTAGGGCCCATATTCCCTCCAACTCCTTGCCCTGAGAGTCTACCCCTCTTCTCCTCCTACTTTTCTCAGCTCCCACTGTTTTAGTTCCACAAAATCAGCATCTCTCTGCCCTTCAGCCTCTCACGCTGTCTCAAATCCTTCCCCTGGATCCATAAATGTTTTAGTGTATATATCCAAAGATAATCATGATCTCTTCATGTACATGTAACTGAAAAGATCAGTGCTTCACTAAGCCTACACTATATGCCTGATACATGTGCAGACAGAGAGATGCACAAACAAAACCACCCTGTACAAAAAAGAATCTTGCTTATTGGCTCTTTTCTTGATGTAATTTAATTCTTAGATAATAATTTGTTAAATAGAGGCAAATACTATAGAGCCTAGAAACCTTATGACTCTCCAAATATATGCCACATGACTACATTCATTCCATGACTCTCTCACTATATCCATGGCTGATTCATATCAATGTATGACAAAACCCACTGGAAAAAAAATAATAATAATAATAAAAATAAATAAAAAAATAAAAAAAAATTAAAAAAATAAATGGATATGTGAAGTATTCTTGAGAAAAATAAGAATCTGCCAAAGACTGTCTCCAGTAACTCAACAGAGAATTTTGTACATATAGTCAAAATTATGATTTCAAATAAGCTTATAATCAAACATACTCATAATTAATATTTATAATTCTTTCATATATCTTATTAAAAACAAAGATAATTATACTGAAAATTTCAAATGAAACCATTATGACAAATCTAATAATTTAAGAAAGCATTTAAGTACAATTACATCTCCAAAATTGAGTATACTATTAAAAATACTAACACTGTACATACTAATCACTTTGTATATATTATCAAAACATTTTCTAGTTAACTGAGGAAACTGTTTGGAGATCAAGGCAATAATAGGCATCAAACTGCAGAATTTTGCAGATGAAGTCAAAGCAAGGTCAAAGTCTGACGAGATTTTACCAACCTTTTGTAGCCATAATGCAATGTGAATCCAAAACAAAAATCCTGCTAGGGTATGGGTATTATAACCTAAGGCATTTGCATTTTATAATTCACAAAATTTTAAGAGTTAGAAAGTACCTCCGAAATAATTCAAGGACACCGCCTACAGCATCCTTCATTTCAACAATGTACTGGGAAATGAGATGCTCACTATACCATTAGATGCGAGTGATTACTTTTATAAAGTTCTTCCTCATGTTGAGTTGAAATCTGAAACTTTTTAACTTCTAACCACTACAGATAGTTTTATAAAGTGGGAAAGGTTCAGGTTTAGAAACAAGCAGACTAGATTAAACCCCAACTTTCAGAATTTAAGGGAGGAAAACAAATCTCTTGACAGCAGTAATTGATGTCTCCAGGGATAGTCTGTAAGGCAGAGCAAAGTATCATGTTGATACTTCCTTTCTCCCCAGATTGCCTTTGCCCATATGCCTAACTTTTCTTTACTCCACTTTATTCCCTGCTTTAAATTGAGCTTATAGCAATTTAAAACTCATTCAGTTTAACAAGTATTTCACTTTTAAGTGAAGTTAACTCTGAGAGGCCATGAGGGATACACATTCTATTATGCTTCAGAAGAGTCCATGAGACCAAGGTGATGTGTCCTCCCAGAGCTCATATATACCCTTTCTGACACACTCAGTACCCCCAACTCTCTACTTAGTCCAAGTCCGCTTCCAATGCCTATGCCAGCCTCTTTCTGCAACCCAAACTTCTAAGTGCAAATGACAACATGCCCACCCCTATACCTGAGAGGCAGCCAAGAGGCAGCTGTTTACTGATGAGTATTATGGAGCTCAGACATGCAAGTTGTCCATTTGCATGTACCCAAGGCCTCTCAAGTACAAGGTAGAGCCAGAAGTAGAAAGGAAAGGAAGCTGACCATCAGGGGCAAGGGTGAGCTCCCTGTCTATCACCTCATTCTAACAGGAAACGTCAAGGAATACCAGAATTCTAAATCCAGATCTATATCTTTCAGGTCAGTTTGAAGGTATATTTCTCAAGGTAGAAAGATAAGAGGATAAAACCTATTTTAGCAACTTGTTAGCTTGATTTGTAGCTTTCACATATGTAAGTATGATATGCAGGCCTCCATGTATATTTTCATTCTGCTCGCTACAAATGTTAAGGATAGAACTACCCAAACTTTCTAGCACTCCATATCACCAAGTTCTTCCCTTTTAGTCAGATTTAGTCAGCTCTTTCATTCTATCCTCAATCTTCTAAAACATGCAGTTAACACAGAGGTACGGTAAAAAGTCATCAGTTCTTTCACGTTTAGGAAAAGACTTTCAAGCTTCGGCAACAAAATTATTTCTCTTTTCCTCTCTGTTTCCCCCTCATTCAAATGCTCTGTTATTATTTTTTCCTTAAGTTTACTTGTTTCCATGCAAGAGTTATTCGCTGCATATATTTCTTTACTCCTCTTATTAAAATTATTTCTGTGAACATTCAGCATTACATTCATGAGAAAATAAACAATTTAAATACTCAAAAACACACAAAAAATTCATAATTTATTGATATCTATGAAGATTACTTAAACTGCTTTTCCATGTGCCTGTTTATTATTACTTATTTATTATTGACCCTCTCTCATGTGATTTTCTCTAGATAATCATTATGCATCATCTCTATTAACATGGTTCTTTCTATGCCCTAATTATTGTCATAACATTAACACACATACACATACATACGTGTGTGTACACATTCACATGACTTCGATGGCTTTATCTGAGAATAGATTTCTTTCCTTCAAGTTTAAAGCGCTTTGATGGTGTCAACAATTCTTCTACCAAAAGTATCTTTGGGCTTCATGAGATCCATTCGGGATCTCATTTAGTGAAATAGAAAAGGGAAATACTTTTAGTAGGTCACAATCCCCACCATCTTCAGTGGTAAAGAATCTGCCTGCCAATGCAAGAGATGTGGATTTGATCCCTGGATCAGGAAGATCCCCTGGTGAAGGAAGTAACAACCCACTCCAGTATTCTTGCCTGGGAAATCCCATGGACAGAGGAGCTAGGCAGGCTACAGTCCATGGGGTCACAAAAGAATTGGACATGACTTAGTGACTAAACAACAAAAAAAATCCCACGATCACCTCAAATGTTTATATTAGCTGACACTGTACTTCCAAAATATCAGAAGAAAGGGTGAGCAACTAATTAAGGATTTCCAAGTACTGAGATAGTTTCATGAAAGAGAACATTTAGGTCCCATTTGTTTATTTTTGCTTTTATTTCCAATATTGTGGGAGGTGGCTTCATAGAGGATCCTGCTGTGATTTATGTCAGAGAGTGTTTTGCCTATCTTCTCCTCTAGGTGTTTTATAGCTTCTGGTGTTACATTTAGATCTTTAATCCATTTTGAGTTTATTTTTGTGTATGGTGTTAGAAAGTGTTCTAGTTTCATTCTTTTACAAGTGGTTGACCAGTTTTCCCAGCACCACTTGTTAAAGAGGTTGTCTTTTTCCCATTGTATATTCTTGCCTCCTTTGTCGAAGATAAGGTGTCCATAGGTTCATGGATTTATCTCTGGGCTTTCTATTCTGTTCCGTTGATCTATATTTCTGTCTTTGTGCCAGTACCATACTGTCTTGATGACTGTGGCTTTTGAAACAGATCACCAGCCCAGGCTGGATGCATGAGACAAATGCTCGGGCCTGGTGCACTGGGAAGACCCAGAGGAATCGGGTGGAGAGGGAGGTGGGAGGGGGGATCGGGATGGGGAATACATGTAAATCCATGGCTAATTCATGTCAATGTATGACAAAACCCACTACAATATTGTAAAGTAATTAGCCTCCAACAAATAAAAATAAATGAAAAAAAATAAATAAATAAATAAAAGTGGGGAAAAAAGAGAACATTTATTTTAATTATCATTAAAAATTTATATTGAGTACATAACAAAAGTAGGCTTCACTCTCCCCCATCGGCATCCCATAGAAGGGTTAGCTGAATGTGGTTAGGAGTAATGTGAAGGAGTGGAACCAAATGTTAATTGACCAAAAAATCATCTAAATTATAATAAACAGGTTTAAGTAAAGAAAAGGAAAATGGGGCATGGGGGACTTACTGCATAATATTATCACAGTTGATTTTGTATGATTAAGTCTTAGCTAGAGTGAAACCAAATGGAAAGGGGACAACTATAATTTTTAAAATTTCCACTATAATGTCTATACATAGCTATTTTCCAAGTGCACCTCCATCCCCACCCCAAACCCCCATTTCCGTGCTTCCAATGCAATCATCTACTGGATTGTTTGTCCTGTCAAGAAAGAAACACACACATCTTTTACTCATTTGGTGAACAAAAGGATCTTAGGTTTGTCAGAGTCAATAAAATCAAGCAATTGTCTAATAATTGAATTTCTCTCTTTTCAAATGTTCTTCTTACATTTTACAAATACTTTGCATGTATTTGTTTAAGATCAATAATCAGTGTAAGCTCTTCTACCTTGCCTTTTGGTCAGTTATAAGACTTAAGTGATTTGAGATCAGAGGTACCCCTAGACTATAGCACACCATTCATTTATTCACTATCAACTTATATTTATTGTTTCTACTTTGTGCTAGTCATGGGAAAGGAGAGAGCATAAACAATAAACCTAATAACAGTGACATCATTTAGTACCTTAGAAAAAGACATGCTAGCAAAAAAGAAAAAGTAAAAACGGAGTAAGTGATAAGAGAGTTGGGAGCAGACTGCAATATTAAATAAGATCAATATTAACCTCAATGAGAAGAGTACAGTTGAGCAAAGACTTCAAGAGGCTAGGAAATTAGCCAAGCAGAGGTCTGAGAGAAGAGCATTCTAGGCAGAGAATGGTGAAAAACTGCAGAAATGGAAGAACTGGAGAAAAAACCTAATGACAGGAGAGTATTGTCATGTTTGCAGATGAGCCAGGAGGCCAGTGTAAGTGGGTTGGAGTGAACTACAAAAAGTATAATAAAAGAGAAGGTCAGAATTGTACTGGAGTTAGTTAAGGGGGTGCAGGGGGGACTGCAGATCATATCAAACCACGAGACACAGTGCAGGGGTTTGAACACTAGAGAAACATAATTTGTTCTATATTTTGAAAGGATCACTCTGGTGAATAAAATGAAGTATTGAGGGCAAGAGCCAAATTAGGGACACTATTGGGAAACTTCTGGTAGTGACTCCAGTGAGAGAGAATAATGGCCTAAACCTGACTGGTGGCAGCAGAAGTGAACAGAAGTGGTCAGATTGTGGACAACTGTGAACCAATAGGAATTCCAGACAGACTGAACAGAGGATAAAAAGAACTCTAGATATCTTTAAGTTTTTTGTCTGTCACAACTGGAAGGATGGTATTGCCATTAACTGAGGTAGGGAGGCTGCAGGAGGAACAGAAAGATGAAGAGCCCAGTTTGGGACATGAGTTGAGATACATACAAATTTAAGATATATAATAGACATCCAAGTAAAGATGTTATTAGTGAGTAGGCAGTTAGATATATGAAAGTAGAGTTTGGGAGAGAAGTCTGGGATCAAAATACAGATTTCAGAGCTGACAACATAAAGGCAGATGAAATGAGACAACCAAGGAGGATGTGGACCAGAAAGAGACAGGTTGGAGTCAAAGGCTTATTGTGAATGAATGGAAATATAGGCAGCAGTACTCAGAGGTTTAGAGAATTAAGATTTGCTTTGAGTGAACTAGTAAAATCTGAGTCTTTCAGGCAGACCAATTAGAAAAAGCCCTGTAGGTGTTAGCAGGAAGGCCCCCAGTTTGTCCAACAGACGGAGGACAAGATTTCAGCCCCACTCAGCCCCTCAGCAAGGGCAACAGTGCAGCAGCCAGTGTGAGAACCATGCAGCTTCTCCACTCCCACTGTCTGCGAAAGGATCCTTAAATTCTCCTACATTTCATAACCATCTCCTATATTTCCTCACCCAGTAATTAAGAGGACTGGCTTTGAAGCTGGTCTGGGTGAGAATCTAGGCTCTGCTCACTGGTGACTTTAGGCAAGTTAGTGAACCTTGCTAAACATCAGCTTTTTCATAAAAAGCGTACGTCAAGGCTGTATATTGTCACCCTGCTTATTTAACTTATATGCAGAGTACATCATGAGAAACGCTGGAGCAAGCACAAGCTGGAATCAAGATTTCGGGGAGAAATATCAATAACCTCAGATATGTAGATGACATCACCCTTATGGCAGAAAGTGAAGAAGAACTAAAAAGCCTCTTGATGAAAGTGAAAGAGGAGAGTGAAAAAGTTGACTTAAAGCTCAACATTCAGAAAACTAAGATCATGGCATCCGGCCCCATCACTTCATGGCAAATAGATGGGGAAACAGTGGAAACAGTGGATGACTTTATTTTTCTGGGCTCCAAAATCACTGCAGATGGTGATTGTAGCCATGAAATTAAAAGACGCTTACTCCTTGGAAGGAAAGTTATGACCAACCTAGATAGCATATTAAAAAGCAGAGACATTACTTTGTCAACAAAGGTCCATCTATTCAGGGCTATGATTTTTCCAGTGGTCATGTATGGATG
This sequence comes from Dama dama, assembly GCF_033118175.1. NCBI lineage: Eukaryota > Metazoa > Chordata > Mammalia > Artiodactyla > Cervidae > Dama > Dama dama. Next base: position 27,316,615 of record NC_083695.1, read on the forward strand.
TGAGAGTTGGACTATAAAGAAAGCTGAGCACCAAAGAATTGATGCTTTTGAACTGTGGTGTTGGAGAAGACTCTTGAGAGTCCCTTGGACTGCAAGGAGATCCAACCAGTCCATCCTAAAGGAGATCAGTCCTGGGTGTTCATTGGAAGAACTGATGCTGAAGCTGAAACTCTAGTACTTTGGACACCTGATACAAAGAGCTGACTCATTTGAAAAGACCCTGATGCTGGGGAAGACTGAGGGCAGGAGGAGAAGGGGACGACAGAGGATGAGATGGTTGGGAGGGCATCACCGACTCGATGGACATGAGTTTGAGTAAACTCCGGGAGTTGGTAATGGACAGGGAGGCCTGGCGTGCTGCCATTCATGGGGTAACAAAGAGTCGGACATGACTGAGCGACTGAACTGAACTGAAATGAAGAATACCTTCTTCAAAATGATCTTGAAGATTAAAATTAAAAATCCATATAGAAGTCATAACTTAGCCCATGCCTCAGACACCTATTAAGAGCTCAACAAATATTAGTTGATATTATTATCCCCTTTTCAGTAGCAAAGTAGAATCTACTTGTCTACTTTTAGGTTAAACATACCTCGTTCATCTATAGAGCCTGTAATTATTATTCAAAAATGCTTTCGCTCTTTGTTCCCATAATGAAAGGGCTTAACACAAAGCTTCCCTCTGGTGACTCATTTCATTGGATCTCTTGACTTCAAAATCTAAGGCATATTGCCTACATGTGCATTAATTAGAAATGCAGCATGCCTACATACTCTAAAAAAGTCCTAAGGCAAAACAGCCTCATAAAGAGTCTTGAGCCCCTTGAAATCAATTCTAGAGTGAGACATAAGAGGTACGTTCCAGAGATAGGGCTACAATTGTTTGGTTGGTTGGTTGATGTTTTTAGGATTTTTGTTTTCTTTTGTTTTAAGAATAAAACAGAGCAAAGGAAATACAATAGAATGTATATATTCCAACAACGTGGTAGGGCTACGACTATTAAATGTACTACATGTCTGGATCCCTAAGACTCTGAATTTTTTATTTCCTTAACTTTTAAGAATTCTGGATTTCAATATAGCAAAAAAACAAAATCACATTTTATAATAAAATGTAAATATCTTTAGCAGGTTATAATTAAAACTTTCAAAGGCTTCTTGGAAGCATTTGAAGTTCTTTCTAACAACCTTTGGATAGTAATCTTGCTGGTGTTTTTTGAAAAATAATCAAATTGAGCTCCTCCCCCCCAATATTATGTTTTATGGATTCTTTACGAGAAAATACAAATTCAATTCAATTCAAACATTTGTTTCTTCTATTCATAGTAACCAAAATAAAACTTGTTTCCCCACATACAACCTTAATGAGAGCTGCAAAAAAAGATAAAAAACAAAAAATCCAAATGACTGACTTAATTAATATGAAATAAAACAACGGAAAACATCAGATTCTATTTATATTTAGGTCTTATGTCCTTCTTGTTATGAATGGCTGGCTAGTCTAATGGCCCTCCAAAATAAAGAAAAAGGTTGTAATTCAATTTCCCATTTAACTGAAAAGTAAGACTATATATAAGAATTTTATAAGATGACCTAATTACCCCTCTACTGATAGCACACATTTTAAGTTATTTTACAAAATGACAGTTCACACTAAAAGCTCATTCTTTTTTCACAATGGCACACATTTTCAAAATTGCAGGTAGGAAGAAAGGACAAAAATGCCCATGGTTATTCTGTGTAGCAATGCCTTTCAACTTAAGGACATTTCGTATAAAATTATACCAGAAGTGAGATCCTATCTCATATAAGCCCAGCTTGAAGTTTACCTGCCTGTTATTTAGAAAGTCAAAAGGTCTAAACCGGTCCAATTGAAATCTAAGAAGAAAATAATCTAGTATGTGAAACCTCAGAGGAGCTTTCACTGATTCACCCAGGACAAGAATAACTTGCACTATAAGCATCAAGTTTAAACAACCAGGGCAGAAGTAACATGCCCTTCATATACACCTTGAAAGTGACAGTAGCTTTAGTTGCTGCAAGTCCAGTGGGCCTATGGGTCAGTTCTACTCCATAATATTATAAGACAGCTCAAATGTATGTGAAGTCTCCTAAGGTCTGGTATTTTTGAAAAGCAGAGAACAAAAAAGAGAATCGCAAAAAAAAGAAAAAAGCAGAATTCATATCAACCTCAATTTGAAGCCAAAAAAAGTCCCATTTCTTCATTTTCTGATTACTCACAAATAAATAAGACCCTGCTTATCAAAATAGATAAAACAAAACCAAAGTCTGAAAACACTACATTCATTTTTCCATAAATCTATTAATATATTTGCAAAAAACAGTGATTTGCAACTGTTTTGAGAATTCCAGCTTTCTTCTCTACTTCCAGGATTTCCATTCTTACATACTCTCTTAAAAGAAGTTTTAATGTTCATCGCAGCACTGTTTATAATAGCCAGGACATGGAAGCAACCTAGATGCCCATCAGCAGATGAATGGATAAGGAAGCTGTGGTACATATACACCATGGAATATTACTCAGCCGTTAAAAAGAATTCATTTGAATCAGTCCTAATGAGATGGATGAAACTGGAGCCCATTATACAGAGTGAAGTAAGCCAGAAAGATAAAGAACATTACAGCATACTAACACATATATATGGAATTTAGAAAGATGGTAACGATAACCCTATATGCAAAACAGAAAAAGAGACACAAAAGTACAGAACAGACTTTTGAACTCTGTGGGAGAAGGTGAGGGTGGGATGTTTTGAAAGAACAGCATGTATATTATCTATGGTGAAACAGATCACCAGCCCAGGTGGGATGCATGAGACAAGTGCTCGGGCCTGGTGCACTGGGAAGACCCAGAGGAATCGGGTGGAGAGGGAGGTGGGAGGGGGGATCGGGATGGGGAATATGTGTAACTCTATGGCTGATTCATATCAATGTATGACAAAACCCACTGAAATGTTGTGAAGTAATTAGCCTCCAACTAATAAAAAATAAACAAATAAATAAATAAAAAATAAATAAATAAATAAAAGTCTGTGCCACTATTTGCAATAGCCAGGACATGGAAGTAACCCAAATGTTCAACAACAGAGGAATGGATATGAAGATGTGGTACATATACAATGGAATGTTACTGAGCCATAAAAAGTAACAAAATTGTGCACTTTGCAGAGACTTGGATAGACCTAGAGACTGTCATACAGAGTGAAGAAAGTCAGATAGAGAAAAACAAATATATAATATTTCTTATATGTAGAATCTAGAAAATGATACAGATGAACTTATTTGTAAAGCAGAAATACAGACATTGACATAGAGAATGGACGCATGGATACTAAGGTGGGAAGAGGGGTGGAATGGTGTGAGAACAGGATTGACATATATATACTACTGTGTGTAAAATATTAGGTAACTAATGATAGCCTACTGTATAGCACAGGGAACTCAGCTCTGTGGTGACCTAAATGGGAAAGAAATTTTTAAAAAGGGCGGGGGGGGGGGGAGACATATGTATATGTATAGTTGATTCAGTTTGCTATATATGGCAGAAACTAACACATATATAGTGGTAAAGCAACTATACTCCAATAAAAATTAATTTAAAAAAAAAAAGTCTGATCCAAGGTTATTCCCTCTTCCTACTAGTGCCCCTCTTTAGGAAAGTAGCAACTTGGAATAAAATCTGGCAAACCTCGGGTTTCTGAGGGAAGGGGATGTTTATTTCCTTTGCTTTCCTTTGCCTGTGAACATGTATGCTTAATTCTGGATAGCCTTGTGCTTTCTCATTCACACACTGAAGCTCCTTTCTTTCTTGACATAGGCCAGAGGCATCGATGTACAGCAAGTTTCCTTAGTCATCAACTATGACTTCCCCACCAATAGAAAAAACTACATCCACAGAATTCCTCATGGTGGATATTTCGGCCATAACATTATGGCTATTAATATGGTGAGAGAAGAAGACAAGAGGACTCTTTGAGACACTGAGCCCTTCTACAGCACCTCCACTGAGAAAATGCCCCTTAATGTTGCTGACCTCACATGAGGGGAGTTGTGCTACCTAGCACCAGCCAGGGATCAAACCTTGGAGCGGGCCACGGAGCAGCAGAAGGGAAGGGAAGAGAACCAAGGGATGGACATCTTGCCATTTTTCTTTTTTTAATCTTTGACTCTTGGAACAAATGTCACTTTTCGAGGCAAAAAAAAAGGAAAGCCTGTGCCAGAATTGTCAGTCTAACCATCCAAGCCCACCATTTTACCATGACTTTTTAAAATTTTCTCCAAGAACTCTGACTATATACCTGTTAGCCATATTTAACTACTTCTAATCCCACATAGTATTTTTTTCTATAGTAAATAAAAGACTTCCTCCTCTGAATTCCTTCTGACCATTCCTCCCCAGTGTCTTTTGCTAGCTCTTCCTTATCTACATGTGTGTGTGTGCATTCTAAGTCGCTTCAGTCATGCCTGGCTCCGTGTGACCCCATAGACCGTAGCCCGCCAGGTTCTTCTGTCCATGGGATTCTCCAGGCAAGAATACTGGAGTGGGTAGTCATGCCCTCCTCCAGGTAATCTTCCTGACCCAGGGATCGAACCTGTGTCTTACATCTCCTGCATTGGCAGGAGTGTCACCTGGGAAGCCCTCCTTATCTGCTAACTCCTGTTAACTACAGGTCTTACCGCAGGTTCCACCCCTTACATCCTATTCATTGCTCACATTACATTGTTCTTTCAGAACAATATCATCCTGGAGTTTCAATTCAACTTAGAACCTCTGATTCAACAGTCCAGACCTCTCACCTAAGCTTTAGAGCCCCTAATCCACTAACCACTGAGCTGTCTCACAGGCACCTCAAAACTGAATTCCATGATCTTGTCCTCAAAACTGTTACCACCATCTTCAGTTCTGATCTGGATTAATTACATCATCACATAATGGGAACTTGCATTCAACCCAGTAATTTGAAGGTCATCTCCAAATATTTTCTTTCACTTTGCCTCTCTCTTCACATCAGATTAGCGGAAAAATTACATAACTTCTATTCCCTTAACTCTTCTTATATTGGCCATTTCTTCTCTATTTGTATTGGTATTTCCTTAGTTCAAACCATGGTTAGGCTTACTTAGACTTTCCAATGATACCCTAACTGATCTCCCTTCTAGTTTTTCACAACCTCCAATTCACCCTCCAAACTATTCCCAAAGTGATCTCTTCAATATAAAATAAGATAACATTACACTAATCCCCTGATTAAAACTGTCAACTGTCACACATTCTTCTTCTGAACACAACAGAGTTTCAGTTCAGTTCAATTCAGTTCAGTCACTCAGTCATGTCCGACTCTTTGCGACCCCATGAACCGCAGCACGCCAGGCCTCCCTGTCCATCACCAACTCCTGGAGTCCATCCAAACTCATGTCCATTGAGTCGGTGATGCCATCCAACCACCTCATCCTCTGTTGTCCCCTTCTCCTACTGCCCCCAATCTTTCCCAGCATCAGGGCCTTTTCCAATGAGTCAGTTCTTTGTATCAGGTGGCCAAAGTATTGGAGTTTCAGCTTCAACATCAGTCCTTCTAATGAACACCCAGGACTGATCTCCTTTAGGATGGACTGGTTGGATCTCCTTGCAGTCCAAGGGACTCTCAAGAGTCTTCTCCAACAACACAGTTCAAAAGCATCAATTCTTCGGTGCTCAGCTTTCTTTATAGTCCAACTCTCACATCCATACACGACTACTAGAAAAACCATAGCCAATATACAGCCCTTTAGGCTCTACTGAAAGACTCGAGGCAATTTGGTCTTCCCTATCTCTCCAGCTTTTTCTTTTTCTTTGACCCACTGCCTCCCTGTACTCCATCCACGCTAAAGAACTTGAAGTTCTCTAAATGGACCATATTCTTTCATGGCCCTAAATTTCTACTCATTCTGTATTCTTGGTCTGAAATAATCTTCCTAATATCCACTCAGTAAATGCTTGCTCATTTTCCCAACCTCAGCTCAAACAATCTCCTTTACATCTTAATAAACACACACACACATAAGAGCATACACGCTCATAGAGGAAGTAAGCAATGCTTTACTCTGCACCCTATGCATATCTCTACAAGAATCATCATCATCCTACCATCTCCTAGAATTTATTATAATATATGGTAGAACAGAGACATGTTTATGTCACTTCCTCCCATCAAAACTGATGGAAGACAGGAAAACAAAAAATTAAACCTGTATCTTCAAGGAAACTTGTCATTATCCCAACTTACAAATAAATGAAAGAAAGAACGAGAGAGAGAAAGAAAAGAGGAGAGAACCCAAAAAATGCATATAAATAAGGATTAATAAAGGAAACAGAGGAAGAACTCGGTGAAATAGTTATTTGTTGCTGTTTTTCAGTTGCTAAGTCATGTCCAACTCTTTGCAACCTCATGGACTGCAGCACACCAGGCTCCTCTGCCCTCCACTGTCTCCTGGAATCTGCACAAATTCTTGTCTATTGATGCTATCTAATCATCTCATCCTCCATTGCCCCCTTCTCTGTTTGCCTTCAATCTTTTCCAGAATTAGAGTCTTTTCCAGTGAGTTGGCTCTTTATATCAGGTGGCCAAAGTATTGGAGCTTCAGTTGAGCAACAGACCTTCCAATGAATATTCAGGGTTGATTTCCTTTAGGATTGACTGATGTGATCTCCTTGCAGTCCAAGGGACTCTCAAGAGTCTTCTCCAACACCACAATTTGAAAGCCATCAGTTCTTCAGCACTCAGTCTTCTTTATGGTCCAACTCTCACATCTGTAAATGACTACAAGAAAAACTATAGCTTTGACTATACAGACCTTTGTCAGCAAAGTGATGCCTCTGCTTTTTAGTATACTGTCTAGGTTTGTCATAGCTTTCCTTCCAAGGAGCAAGCATGTTCTATTTTCATGGCTGTAGTCACTGTCTGCAGTGGTTTTGGGGCCCAAAAACATAAAATCTGTCATTTCTTCCACTTTTTCCCATTCTATTTGCTGTGAAGTGATGGAACCAAATGCCATGATCTTAGCTTTTTTAATATTGAGTTTCAAACCAGTTTTATCACTCTCCTCTTTCACCCTCATCAAGAGGCTTTTTAGTTCCTCTTCACTTTCTGTCATTAGAGTGGTATCATCTGCATATCTGAGATTATTGATATTTCTCATGGAAATCTTGATTCCAGCTTGTGATTTAACCAGTCCAGCATTTCACATAATGTACTCTGTATATTAGTTAAATAAGCAGGTGACAACATACAGGCTTGATGTATTCCTTTCCCAATTTGGAACCAGTCAGCTTTTTCATGCCCAGTTCTAACTGTTGCTTCTTGACCCACACATATGTTTCTCAGGAGATAGGCAAGGTGGTCTGGTACTCCCCTCTCTTTAAGAACTTTCCACAGTTTGTGATCCGCACAAAGACTTTAGCATAGTCGATGAAGCAGAAGTAGATGTTTTTCTGGAATTCCCTTGCTTTTTCCATGTTGTTATTTTGATCTCTGGTTCCTCTGCCTCTTCGAAACTCAGCTTGTACACCTGTAAGTTCTCAGTTCAGGTACTGCTGAAGCCTAGCTTGAAGGATTTTGAACATAACCTTGTTCACATGTGAAAGTTATATGTGGACTCAAATACACAAACACACAAAGATACACACGTGTATACAAAATGTCCTCACTTTTAAAAAAAACTCAAAGAAGAGTTGCAAAATTCAAAAAAGAGGCAAAAGATCATAGGGAATAAAAACAAGATAGAAGAACTCAAAACACAAATAGAAGCAAAAAACAAAACACTACAGGATCTTCCCTAGTAGTTCAGTGGTTAAGAATCTGGCTTGCAATGCAGGGGACATGGGTTCAATCCCTGCTTGGGGAATGAAGATCCCACATGCCACAGGACAACTAAACCCGGGCACCTCAACTACTGAGCCCTCACCACAATGTAAGGATCTATGCAGCACAACAAAGATCCCACATGCTGCAACTAAAATCCAAGGTAGCCAAATAAATAAATAAACATAAAAAAATAAAACAAAAAGTGAAACACTATAAGGATAAAAGTAACATTTTCAGTTCAGTTCAGTTGCTCAGTCATGTCCGCTTCTTTACCACCCCATGGACCGCAGCACACCAGGCTTCCCTATCCATAACCAACTCCCGTAGATTGCTCAAACTCATGTGCATCGAGTTGGTGATGCCATTCAACCATCTCATCCTCTGTCATCCCCTACACCTTCTCCCTTCAATCTTTCCCAGCATCAGGGTCTTTTCTAATGAGTCAGTTCTTCACATCAGGTGACCAGAGTACTGGAGCTTCAGCTTCAACATCAGTCCTTCCAACAAATATTCAGCACTGATTTCCTTTAGGATTGACTGGTTAAATCTCCTTGCAGTCCAAGGGACTCTCAAGAGTCATCTCCAACACCACAGTTCATAAGCACCAATTCTTTGGTGCTCAGCTTTCTTTATGGTCCAACTCTCACATCCGTACATGACTACTGGAAAAACCACACCATTGACTAGACAGATCTTTGTCGGCAAAGTAATGCCTCTGCTTTTTAATATGCTGTCTAAGTAGGTCATAACTTTCCTTCCAAGGAGCAAGCGTCTTTTAATTTCATGGCTGCAGTCATCATCTGCAGTGATTTTGGAGCCCAGGAAAATAAAGTCTCTCACTGGTTCCATTGTTTCCCCATCTATTTGCCTTGAAATGATGGGACCAGATGCCATGATCTTTGTTTTTTGAATGTTGAGCTTTAAGCCAGCATTTTCACGCTCCTCTTTCATTTTCATCAAGAATCTCTTCAGTTCCTCTTCACTCTCTGCCATACGGGTGGTGTCATCTGCATATCTGAGGTTATTGATATTTCTCCCAGCAATCTTATTTACAGCTTGTGCTTCATCCAGTCCGGCGTTTCGCATGATATACTCTGTATATAAGTTAAATAAGTAGGGTGCCAATATACAGCCTTGATGTACTCTTTTCCCAATTTGGAACCAGTCAATTGTGCCATGTCCTGTACTAACTTTTGCTTCTTGACCTGCATATAGATTTCTCAGGAGGCAGGTAAGGTGGTCTGAGAGTTCCATCTCTTTAAGAATTTTCCACAGTTTGTTGTGATCCACACAGTCAAAGGCTTTGGCATAGTCAATAAAGCAGATGTTTTTCTGGAACTCTCTTGCTTTTTCTAGGATCCAACAGATGCTGGCAATTTGATCCCTTGTTCCTCTGCCTTTTCTAAATCCAGCTTGAACATCTGGAAGTTCACAGTTCAGGTACTGTTGAAGCCTGGCTTGGAGAATTTTGAGCATTACTTTGCTAGCATGTGAGATGAGTGCAATTGTGTGGTAGTTTGAACATTGCTTGGCATTGCCTTTCTTTGGGATTTGAATGAAAATGAAAAGGCAAAAAGTAACATTAGAAGCATCCAATATACATGGACAGAGAGTGCATTAGGAAAGATAGAGGACAGACTAGTAAAATCACTATCAAAATAGATGGAAAAACTCAAATACTCATCTTTCCTCATCTTTCATAGCAAGGAATCAATAGATATTGTTTAAAGTTGAGTGTAATTTAAAACAATTTCTCATTCAAGGAAAAATAGGCAAATATCCCTTAAGTATATAAAAAGCTGCCCAACTTTGTTCATAATCAAAGAAATACACATTAAATCTACCCTGAGATACAATTTCTCACCTTGCAGATTGGCAAATATTCAAAATTTAGATAACAACCTCTGTTAGTAAAGCTATAGTGTATCAGACACCCTCATAAATTGTGTGTGGTTATGCAAAATGTTGTTCCTACAGATGGCAAATTTGCAATATACATATACCTTTTGACCCAGTGATCTCACTTCTGGAAATCTATCCCCAAAATGAAAACTATAACTTAACATTTGTAAATCAACTATACTTCAATTTTTTTAAATATTGATTATATCTTTCAGAAAATCTGTGAGAGCAACTATTAAAATTTTTAAAATCTAATATATGCCCAAGACAATTCTTTGCAGCAATACTTTTAAAAGGAGAGGAAACAAACGAAGGAAGGAAGGGGACACTATGTATGGTATATCCACACAAACAAATACAACCTAGCTGTAAAAAAGAGTGAGGAAGTTTTCTCTATATGCTACTGTGGAGTGATTTTTCATAGTGAAAAAAGAAAGCAAGGTTCAAAACCATGTTTATAGCACAGTACCTTTACATAAGAAAATTGTAAAAAAGTTAGACTTTTGTTGGCAAACTAATGTCTCTGCTTTTTAATATGTGATCTAGGTTGGTCATAGCTTGTTCTTCCAAGGAGCAAGTATCTTTTAATTTCATAGCTACAGTCATCATCTGCAGTGATTTTGGAGCCCAGGAAAATAAAGTCTCTCACTGTTTCCATTGTTTCCCCATCTATTTGCCATGAAGTGATGGGACCAGATACCATGATTTTCTTTTTTTGAATGTTGAGTTTTAAGCCAGCTTTTTCACTATCCTCTTTCACTTTCATCAACAGGCTCTTTAGTTCTCTTTGCTTTCTGCCATAAGGGTGGTGTCATCTGCATAACTGAGGTTATTGATATTTCTCCCTGCAATTTTGATTCCAGCTTGTGCTTCATCCAGCCCAACATTTCACATGATGAACTCTGCATATAAGGGTGACAATATACAGCTTTGCCATTCTCCTCTCCCAATCTGAAACCAGTCCATTGTTCCATGGCTGGTTGTAACCATTGCTTCTTGACCTGCAAAAGATTTCTCAGGAGGCAGGTAAGGTGGTCTGATATTCCCATCTCTTGAAGAATTTTATGCAGTTTGTTGTGATCCACACAGTCAAAGGCCTTGGTATAGTCAATAAAACTGAAGTAGATGTTTTTCTGGAACTCTCTTGCTTTTTCTAGGATCCAGCAGATGCTGGCAATTTGATCTCTGGTTCCTCTGCCTTTTCTAAATCCAACTTGAACATCTGGAAGTTCTCAGTTCACGTACTGTTGAATCTCCTAGCTTGGAAAAACTTGACCATTGCTTTGCTAGCGTGTGAGATGAGTGCAATTGTGTGGTAGTTTAAACATTGTTTGGCATTGCCTTTCTTTGGAATGGAATGAAAACTGACATTTTCCAGTCCTGTGTCCACTGCTGAGTTTTCCAAATTTGCTGGCATACTGAGTGCAGACTTTGACAGCATCATCTTTTAGGATTTGAAATAGCTCACCTGGAATTCCATCACATCCATTAGCTTTGTTCATAGTGATGCTTCCTAAGGCCCACTTGACTTTGCACTCCAGGATGTCTGGCTCTAGGTGAGTGATCACACCATCATGGTTATCTGGGTCATTAATATCTCTTTTGTACAATTCTTTTGTGTATTCTTGCCACCTCATTTTAATACCTTTTGCTTCTGTTAGGTTCATACCGTTTCTGTCCTTTATTGTGCCCGTCTTCACATGAAATGTTCCCTTGGTGTCTCTAACTTTCTTGAAGAAATCTCTAGTCTTTCCCATTCTACTGTTTTCCTCTATTTCTTTACATTGATCACTTAGGAAGGCTTTCCTATCTCTCCTTGCTATTCTTTGGAACTCTCCATTCAGATGGGTATATCTTTCCTTTTCTCCTTGCCTTTTGCTTCTCTTCTCTTCTCAGCTATTTGTAAGGCCTCCTCAGGCAACCATTTTGTCTTTTTGCATTTCTTTTTCTTAAGGATGGTTTTGATCACCACCTCCTATACAATGTCTCAAACCTTTATCCATAGTTCTTCAGGCACTCTATCAGATCTAATCCCTTGAATTTATTTGCCATTTCCACTGTATAGTTGTAAGGGATTTGATTTAGGTCATACTTGAATAGTATAGTGGTTTTCCCTACTTTCTTCAATTTAACTCTGAATTTGGCAATAAGGAGTTCATTATCTGAGCCACAGTCAGCTCCTGATCTTGTTTTTGATGGCTTTTAAAGAGCTTCTCCATCTTCAGCTGCAAAGAATAAAATCTATCTGACTTCTGTATTGACCATCTGGTGATGTCCATGTTTACAGTCGTCTCTTGTGTTGTTGGAAGAGGGTGTTTGCTATGATCAGTGCATTATCTTGGCAAAACTCTGTTAGCCTTTGCCCTGCTTCATTCTGTATTCCAAGGCCAAACTTGACTATTATTCCAGGTATCTCTTGACTTGCTACTGTTGCATACCAGTCCCCTATGATGAAAAGGACATCTTTTCTGGTCTTAATTCTAGATCATTTGGGTCTTCATAGAACTGCTCAAGTTCAATTTTTTGGCATTGGTGGTTGGGGCATAAGCTTGGATTACTAAGATATTGAATGGTTTGCCTTGGAAACAGAGATCATTCTGTTGTTTTTGAGACTGCACCCAAGTACTGCATTTCAGACTCTTTTTTTGACTATCAGCATTATTCCATTTCTTCTAAGGGATTCTTGCCTACAGTAGTAGATATAATGGTCATCTGAATTAAATTCACCCATTCCAGTCCATTTTAGTTCACTTATTCCTAAAATGTTGATGTTTACTCTTTTCATCTCCTGTTTGACCACTTCCAATTTACCTTGATTCATGGACCTAACATTGCAGGTTCCTATGTAGTATTGTTCTTTACAGCATCGGACTTTACTTTCAGCACCAGACACATCCACACCTGGACATTGTTTCCACTTTGTCTCAGTCTCTTCATTCCTTCTGTAGCTATTTCTCCACTCTTCTCCAGTAGCATATTGGGCACCTACCAATCTGGGGAGCTCATCTTTCAGTGTCATATCATTTTGCTTTTTCATACTATTCATGAGGTTCTCAAGGCAAGAATGCTAAAATGGTTTGCCATTCCCTTCTCCAGTGGACTATGTTTTGTCAGAACTCTTCCTGAATTCTAGATCATTATCTGTCATCTGATTGGATATCCCACAAATAAATCCAAATCCCAAACTAAAAAAAAAATAAAATAAGGACCATATTTTTACTCTAATCCTAGAGAGATAGCCTCTAGGACAAAAAGAATGGCAAAGTAATTCTAAACTACATTTAGTATTCTTATATATATGTGTGGTGTAATGGGCTTCCCAGGTGGTGCTAGTGTTAAGAAACTTCCGACGCAGGAGATGTAAGAGGCATAACTTCGATCCCTTGGTTGGGAAGATCCCTTGGAGAAGGGAATCTCAGCCCACTCCAGTTTTCTTGCCTGGAGAATGCCATGTACAGAGGAGCCTGGAGAGCTACAGTCCATAGGGATGCAAAGAGTCAGACATGACTGAAGAGACTTAGCATGCATGCACGTGTGTAACATATACATATTCTTATTATATGTATATACACATGTTGCTGCTCAGTCACCAAGTTGTGTCCATCTCTTCATGACACCATGGACTGCAGCGCACCAGGCTTCCCTGTCCCTCACCATCTCCTGGAGTTTGCCCAAGTTTGTGTCCATTGCATCAGTGATGCCATCCAGCCATCTCATCTGTCACCCTATTCTCCTTCTCCTTTCCAACGAGTCAGCTGTTCACATCAAGTGGCCAACATATGTATACACATACATAAGGATAAAGCAAACAAATAATTATATTCACACTATTAGGAAATAAGATTCCAGAATAAAAAAAAGAGAGAGAGAGATACAGATGGCCATACAGTCTCATGAAAAATGCTTAATATCTCTAATCATCAGAGAAATGCAAATTAAAATGACAGTGAGACACCACCCAACACCTGTCAGAATGGCTATCATCAAAAAGAACATAAATAACAAATGCTGGCAAGGATGTAGAGAAATGCAACCTTTGTACACTGTTGGTGGGAAGGTAAACTGATAAAATCACTGTGGGAAACAGTATGGAGTTTTCTCAGAAACTAAAAATGAAACTACCATATGATTCAGCAATTCTACATGTAGGTATATATCTGAAGAAAATGAAAACATTAATTTGAAAGGATTCATGTACAAAAAAGAACTTAACGACCCAAATAAGCACAATGGTGTGATCACTCACCAAGAGCCAGACATCCTACAGTGTGAAGTCAAGTCGGCCTTAGGAAGCATCACTATGAACAAAGCTAATGGAGGTAATGGAATTCCAGGTGAGCTATTTCAAAACCTAAAAGATAATAATGTCAAAGTCTGCACTCAATATGCCAGCAAATTTGGAAAACTCAGCAGTGGACACAGGACTGGAAAACGTCAGTTTTCATTCCATTCCAAAGAAAGGCAATGCCAAAGAATGTTCAAACTACCGCACAATTGCACTCATCTCACACACTAGCAAAGTAATGCTCAAAATTTTTCCAAGCTAGGCTTCAACAGTACGTGAACTGAGAACTCCCAGATGTTCAAGTTGCATTCAGAAAAGGCAGAGGAACCAGAGATCAAATTGCCAGCATCTGCTGGATCATAGAAAAATCAAGAGAGCTCCAGAAAAATACCTACTTCTGCTTTAGTGACTACGCCAAAGCCTTTGACTGTATGGATCACAACAAACTGTGGAAAATTCTTCAAGAGATGGGAATATCAGATCACCTTACCTGCTTCCTGAGAAATCTGTAAGCAGGTCAAGAAACAAAAGTTAGAACAGGACATGGAACAATGGACTGGTTCCAAATCGGGAAAGGAGTACATCAAGGCTGTATATTGTCACCTTGTTTATTTAACTTAAATGCAGAGTACATCATGCAAAATGCCAGGTTGGATGAAGCACAAGCAAGCTGAAATCAAGCTTGCCAGGAAAAATATCAATAACCTCAGATATGCAGATAACACCACCCTTATAGCAGAAAGAGAAGAGGAACTGAAGAGATTCTTGATGAAAGTGAAAGAGGAGGGTGAAAACGCTGGCTTAAAACTCAACATTCAAAAAAAGAAGACCATGGCAACCAGTCCCATCACTTCATGGCAAATAGATGGGGAAACAATGGAAACAGTGAGAGACTTTACTTTCTTGGGCTCCAAAAACACCGCAGATGGTGACTGCAGCCATGAAATTAAAAGACGTTTGCTCCTTGGAAGAAAAGCTATGACCAACGTAGACAGCATATTAAAAAGCAGAGACATTACCAACAAAGGTCTGTCTAGTCAAAGCTATGATTTTTCCAGAAGTCATGTACGGATGTGAGAGTTGGACCGTAAAGAAAGCTGAGCACCGAAGAATTGATGCTTTGGAACTATGGTGTTGGAGAAGACTCTTGAGAGTACCTTGGACTGCAAAGAGTCAAACCAGCCAATCCTAAAGGAAATCAGTCCTGAATATTCATTGGAAGGACTGATGCTGAAGCTGGAAGCTCCAAACCTTTGGCCACCTGATGCGAAGAACTGACTCATTAGAAAAGACCCTGATTCTGGGAAAGATTGAGGGCAGGAGGAGAAGGGGACAACGGAGGATGAGATGGTTGTATGGCATCACTGACTAGATGGTCATGAGTTTGATCAAGTTCTGGGAATTGGTGATGGACAGGGAAGCCTGGTGTGCGGCAGTCCATGGGGTCTCAAAGAGTCGGACATGACTAAGTGACTGCACTGAATGTACTTCAAAGTTCATAGCAGAATTATTTACAATTGCCAAGATACAGAAGCAGCCTACGTGTCCATCAACAGATGAACGGATAAAGATGTGCTACAGATATTCAAAAGAATACTATTTAGCCATAAAAAATGAAATTGTGTTAATTGCAACAACGTGGACGGACTTAGAGAGTACTGTGCATAGTGAAATAAGTCATACAGAGAAAGACAAATACTGTATGTTATCATTTGTATGTGTAATCTAAAAAATAAAACAAACTAGTGACTAAAAAGAAACAGTCACAGATATAGAGAACAAACTAGTGGTTACCAGTGCTAACAGGGGAGGGCTCCTGCCTGGTAAATGGGCTACAAGGATACATTTTACAGTGTAGGAAATACAGCAATATTTCATAATAACTATAAATGGAGTATAATCCATAAAAAATTTTGAGTCACTATGCTGTACACCTGAAATTAATATAACATTGTAAATCAACTATACCTCAGTATAAAGAAAAAAGATGCAAATGTAAAATCAAAAAACTTTAACTTTATTTTAAATGGGAGCCATCAGTATGATCTCATTATATATGTTTCCTTTCCTAAAAAATATCTACTTCTTTTTCTATGTGTTCACACACATCCAAAGGAAAAAGAAAATTGGGCAGCAATGGCAATCTGGTGCAGAGTTTGTGTTTCCTAAATACTATTTTCCACTAAAAGGACCTAGGTTCCTTGGTGAAAAGGCTGATCAAAGATCTGGTGCAGGAAATGTACAAAATGAGCCTAGAACATCTTCTTGAACTCGGAATCAAGGTTCACTTGGATTTTGTCCAAAGCTTCTTGTTGTTTTGTCACTAAATTGTGTCTATTTTACAACTCTATGGACTATCGCCCATCAGGCTCCTCTGTCCATGGGATTTTCCAGACAAGAATACTGGAGTGGGTTGTCATTTCCTTCTCCCAGGGATCTTCCCAACCCTGGGATCAAACCCACGTCTCCTGTTTTGGGAGGTGGATTTTTTATCACTGACCAACCAGGAAAGCCAATCAAAAGGCTAAGTAAAATTTAAAGGGGTTCTCAGTGGCCAAAAATCAGAAAATTTGAGCATCAAAAGAATAAAAATTATAATACACTGAAACATATCCCAACATATAAAAATTCAAAAACAGAAACTCATTGGTCACCTTTCAAAGTTGCTAGAACATCTTATTTTTTTGAAAATGGGTAAATAATAGGAAATAATCAAGTACTTTCCTGATTTCCTGGTATGAACTATACTTCTGACTAATGAAATAGTAAGGGAAGAGTTCTTTATAAATGATCCCAACTGATAAAACTAATAAACAGGGTACTTCCCTGGCAATCCAGTGGTTAGGAGTCTGCCTTCCAATGCAGGGGACATGGGTTTGATCCCTGGTCATGGAACTAAGATCCAACATACCACCGAGCAACTAGGCCCACACACCACAACTACTGAACACACATACTCTAAAGTCTGTGCTTTGCAACAAGAGAGGTCAATTCGCAGCAACTAGAGAGAAAAGCCCATGTGCCACAATGAAGACTTGACACAGCCAAAATTTAAAAAAATAAAATAATTAAAAATAAAAACAAAAAAAATTAAAAAAACAAAAATGTAAGCATTTAAAAAAGAATTATAGAATGATAAAGTCACCATTTACAAACCCTTAAAAAATAGTAGACTATACAGGAATTACCAGTATGAAGGCTAAAATCATTAGGTGACTAATTAACAGGGAACTATGAGAATCAGGCTCATAGTGCGTTTGATCATAGCACTGATCAATCTTAACATTACCAAAAGTGAGACAACCCGGGCTCACGTATTAGACATAATATTAAATGAACACTTGACTTGCAATGAAGATGTCACAGTAACTCAATGGAAAAAAGATAGTCTTTTCAACAAATGGTGCTGAAATCACTGAACAACCATGCATAAAACAGGTAACTTTTTGGATTGATTCAAATAGAAATGTTCTATTTGATAATGGTGGTGATTATATGATTGTGTATAATTGTCAGAATTCATCAAACTGTAAACTTAAAAAGAGTGAATTTAATGTATGTAAATTTTTCCTTAATAAATCTAACTTTTAAAAAATCTTTTCTGTTGATCTCTTACCTCACTGACACTGAAAATATTTCCAAGTTACTTCAGTTACTATATAATTACAGATTTCTATTGATAACCATTGACTGTACAAGCAGTTAGCAGATTTCTCACTAGGATCTCTGAATTAATATTTTCAAAAGCTAATTTGTTTTCCTTAAGCATCCTTGACCACTCTGGTAATCACTCAGTTTATTTGATGCCAAAACCTGCAACCCACTCCAGTATTCTTGTCTGGAAAATCCCATGGACAGAGGAGCCTGGCAGGTTATAGTCCATGGGGTCACAAAGAGTTGGACAGGACTGAAACAACTTAGCACAAATCTGCTTTGGGCTTCCCAGGTGGAGCTAGTGGTAAAGAATTCATCTGCCAAGCAGGAACTGCAGGTGACACCGGTTCGATCCCTGGATCGGGAAGATCCCCTGGGAAAAGAAATGGCAACCCACTCCAGTATTCTTGTCTGGAGAATCTCCATGGACAGAGGAGACTGGCGGGCTACAGTCCATGGGGTTGCAAAGAATCAAATACGACTTAGCAACTAAACAACAACAAAATCCTACTTAGTATCTTAAGAATATTTGCTTCCCAGGTTTCCTGTGTGTCCAGGTTATCCACAAGGTCATGTCATGCAGCTGATGTGTTACAGAACTCTAAGTCAACCTGAATATGTGTTTACAAAAGTACAAAAAAAAAAAAAGCTTTTAGTATTTTGTTTCTGTAGTGCTTTTTGTAAAAGACAACCATTTCTTACTTATTTTTAACAGTGGAATAAAAAAGGGAGCCAAATGATTGTCTCTGACTCATCATATTAATTGAATATCTGAAGATATCACTGAAAGATCCTTAGCAAAATGTTACTGCTACACTTTTGTCCTTTTTCAATACTATTGGGTGAAAGCAGTGAACTTCTAACCTTATTCACTTTTACAGGTTGGGTTTAGCATGGTGTGCAGCACAGAGGCCAGAGTCTTCAATACAGTAGTTGGCTTTTGAGTATTTGAAGATCAAAGTACATTAAAAAGTCCTACCTCTGAATTCTTTCCTCCTACCCAACAACTTTTTTCCAAGTTAAATGTATCTAGTTAATTTTGACCTAACAGAAGTTGAAATTCAAGTTAAATTTATAACCAAATTGAGTGAAGGAAGGAAAGTAACTAATCTTATTTATAAAAACCTATTCAGAAAAAATTTTAAATACCAGGACTAGATTCATACAAAATTGCCAAATATATTTTATCTTAACATTAGCTTGATTGTATCTGTTCTAATATGTAGATATATGACCTTATTTAAACAACTTCTTGTTGTTTCCAAACAACTAAGCCTCTTTAATCTTTCTTCTGAATTAAGTAACAGACCAAATTCCTTTCTGCTCCTAGAAAACTTAGAGCCACACTTATGCCTACACAAATCAGTGTGTGGGCTAAAAGGGTAGCAGTTCTCTACTTTTTTTTCCACCAAAACACAAAGTGATATTTAAAGCATATTTAATATTCACCATCCAGCTTACTTTCCCCACTCTGCACTGTCACCTTTGGTAAGGAAGACAGCTAGTTTGCATGAAAGTCCCCCGTAAGACTTCTGTATATAAGCCTATATTTTCTCTCCCATCAATCCACCATACACCAGTGTCATAAAACCATAATCAAGAACTGTGGCAGCTCAGCCTTATTCCTGGCTCTGTTTTATATCTCACACTTATTTTTCTTTCTACTTTCACCCCACTTTTAATTTTTCCTTTCTTGAATTTCACATAGCCTTATAAGTCACCTTGAATCCTTTCCGGAACAAGGTAAGGAATAAATAATCATTCTATGTATCAGTAAAAGCAATCTCTTCTTGTTTACCCTAGATAAAGCCTTAAAACTTCAAGTCCTTGCAGCCTCTTAACTATTCTCTACCATATTAAACACACAAGTATCAAAATCCACAAGTTCCTATATTTTTACTTTTATTAATTCTCTTTTTAAAATATTAAGGCTACATACAGAAAATACTGGAAAAGTATCCATGTACAACTTAGGTTTAGAGCTTCATATAGAAATTAAATTGTCTGCACAAAGAGCCTGCTTGCTGAATAACTTTTATGTCTAAAGAATATAAAGCTTCCAGTGTCTTGTATATAGTTACTCAAACAGTAATAGCTCAGTTAATAGGAATTTTTTAGTGCTTTGATATAAGACTACTATAGCTTGGTCATTGGCACATGAGAATTTGTTTTAGCACTATTTTTAATGCCATTAATAAATACTTCAAATAACAGAACTGAGCCTCTGCTCAACTGAGTCTGTCTCAATTGATGTGAAAGAAAAAGTATGTAAGAGAATCATATTTCTATTGAAAACGGAAATGACTGCTAATCTCCTTGAAAAGTAGATATTTATAAAGCTGGAGTTTTCATAAAGTAGTTTAGAGTTTAGTGCTACTAAAAGGAAATTAGTTATAAAAGTAATAAATACACAATACAGTAGTTTCTATTCATCCCATTTTATAGAAATAATATCCTTTAATTTCCCCCAAAGTTATCTAACCAAGTTAACATATAACCTATAATTAGGATTTGCCTTAGAGCAAAGTTTGATTTTAAAAAGTTTGACACTTCACTCACCTACTGCAAGACAGAGTATTGCCCATACACAGATACTAAACCAACTGTCTAAGCAATTTCTTGTGTTTAGAAATTCAGTGCCACTATCATGGCTCACAATTTGGCTTATGATGCATTTGTAAGCAAACAGCCTGACAAGTACCCTAGTGTATTTCAGGATGACTGACAGGACACAGTGGCTCAAACAGGAAAGGGGGATGGGTGCTCTTAAAGCAACATACCAGTGAAAGGCAATATTAAACAGTAGAATCAGATTAAAATTATATTTTTCAAGTTTGCAATGAAATAATGACATACTGTGTAATACAAGCTTTTAAATATAATTTCATGCCATCATGTGCCCCAAACACTGTAAATTCCAAAGTGACTTTTAGAATTTAAAATATATTTTAAATAGACACCCAAAAGGACCTACACAAGAGCCAGGGAATTTTGTTCAGTATTATGTAACAACTTAAATGGGAAAAGAATTTGCAAAAGAATAGATATATGTACATGTATAACTGAATCACTGCTATACACCTGAAACTATCACAACGTTCTTCATCAACTGTACTCCAATATAAAATTAAAAGTTAAAAAAATAAAATATAGAAAAAAATTTTAAAACAAACATGCTATATGATACTTCCATGTATCGAACTTATAGAACTTCCAGATTATTTAAGAATATTTCAATTATTTTTAACAGAAATTAGGTCAGGGTAGCCAAAGAAAAGCAGTTCTCAAGGTAGGATTTTTTTTTTGGCCGCACAGTGAGGAATCTTAGTTCCGGACCAGAGATGGAACCCATTCCCCCTGCAGTGGAAGCATGAAATCCTAGCTATTGGACCACCAGGGAAGTCCTGAGAAAAGCAGTTCTTATCTCACCTCGAGCTATTTGCCAGTCACTGTTACAACAGTAAGTAATAAAAGTAATTTAAATAGCTTGGATTATTCAAAATTGTTATTGAAGATGGAGGTAAGGAGATCTATATATTCTGCCCCTGCTGTTTCTTTCCTACTTCCTACTTCCATGGTTAAAAAATAAATCATCAGGTTAGGAAATTCCAATTATGGGTATTTCCATATTAGTTTCATTTGGAAAAATATTTCTTTAAGCAATACACTGACTTCATTATTCACATTTATAATTTTTCTATCTTACAATATTCTGCACTGCTCAATCCTTTTATACAACAATCACCCCTATTTTTAAAACCACAAAAAAAAAAAAAAGCCATTCATTTTTAAATGCAATCCCACATTTAGCCAGCAGAGGGTATCATCTGATCCTGAAAGGCCACAGTATCGAGCGCAATGACATTTAATACTTGAACTAGGAACTGAAGCACATCATCTCAACTTTCCCTATTAATAATATTGTGTCTAGCAATATTCCATTGTATTTGCCCATATTAGTGTTTATTACTTCTCCTCTGTGACAAATTATTTTGTTACATTATTTCCTCCTCTATCAATTCAATCAGATGCATCAGAATTGGGTTCAATCATCAGGATGACTTTCTACAACTCTAGATTTTCTGGGACAAAAAAGCAAACAAAAACTCTATGTAAAGTTTCCAAGCTCCATTAGAAAATCCAAAACTAAATTCCAAAATATAAAAATAAACTGCACTATAAAGCAAAATAATTTTTCTTCAAAATTACATATATTTGTAAACCATTTAGTATTTTCTAATTGCCCTGTTTAATATTTGCTAACTGTCCATTTTATAGAAGCTATTATAATAGAAGTAATTTTAGAAGATACACTTCCTGTTATCACTTCATTATTTCTCATGAGCATGCAATGTTATGACTGTAACAAAGTCCTCATACAAGCTACAAATTATTTCATAATTTAATACCCACTTCAGTTTGGAAAAGCATGGACACTGATTTGCCTGATTTATTCTAAAAATAAAGATTTTACTATATAATTAATTAAAATCCAGCTTCCCAGGTAGCTCAGTGGTAAAGAATCCACCTGCCAATGCAGGAGCCACAGGAGACGTGGTTCAATCCCTGGGTGGAGAAGATCCCCTAGAGAAGGAAATGGCAATCCCCTCCCTATCTTGCCAGGATAATCCCATGGACAGAGGAGCCTGGCGGGATACAGTCCATGGGGTCTCAAAGAGTCAGACACAACTGAACATGAATGCAGACCCAACTAAAATCCTTAACTACCACAAATTTATCTTAACCAAAGATATAGATTTTCCATGCTTCTCTAAAACTATTGTCACAAACATCAAGTCTACCATTAACGATGGCAAAAATAAGACAGATCTAGAGGCTCAGAATGATCTCTCTTCTTATGCTTGCAGGCTTGCCACTAGTGACATATCCTTTATACTAAAGAATTAAATTTTCCAAAAAGAAAAGAAATAATCACTCAGTTGCAATACAAAATAGGAAATTGTAATTTCTTGAAAAGAGAATTCTATTCCTTATAATGACAGCAACTTTGGGGTTCTTCACTCTATAAAATCACTTTTAACAACTGAATATGGCTGTTTCTTTCCTCATATAATTATCATGGTGGCCATGTAAAAATTATCTTCACATTTGGAAATAATAATATCCTGTTATTGATTTTTTCATAAAATTTTGTAACTTTAATTTTCTAAACTGATATATTCTCTATAATACAAAATCAACACTTACAATTATTTCTCAAATTAACTTAGAAGAAAGCATCCAGAAGGAAACTGAAAAGTCTGTTTTGCCAGTAATTTGCTTATCCTTTTCACCTATCACCCACACATTTTAGAATATACAGATAACTAATTTTTTCTTTCTGTTCTCAACTTCCAACCCTGAGTTTCGTTCCCTGACACAGGCACTCCTGAACTCCCTGACACAGGCACTCCTGAACTATGTCTCATTTAATGATTTCTGGTTTTTCCAGGTGCCTTAAGCACCTACATGTAAAGTCCTTGTTAGATTCTACTTGTAGCTAAAAAAAAAAAAATTTTAAACAATAATGCTTTGGTAGGGAGGGGAGACTGAATGACTAGTCAATAGATACTACTTATTTAAAATAATCCTTTTTACTTTTAACAAAAATGCCTCCATATAGTTTATGCCCTATTTTAATTTTTTATACACTCTTTATACAGTTTATCTTGAAAACAACATATTACCTCCCTATTGCAGTAACATATTACTCATAACATATGGCTCATAACATAATATTCACACCAATGAGCAAATCTAGAGCAAGCTCTACTCTGACTACAGTAGACATGATGAGTTTGGGGTATGAGTAGCATGTGCAAATGGGTATTCCCATCGGCAGCTGGAAATTCAGAATCCTGCAACTCAGGAGAAAAATCAAGATATGATAACTATGCATTTGTGTTATGCCTTAAACTATGAGACAAGAAGAGCTCTCTCATGGCTGAGTAGAGAGAGATAAGGAATCAAGAACTCACTAAGGGTAGGAAAAGAAGAGAAGTAATGAAAAACATAAGCAGAAAGGCAAGACAAAGTTCAGATTCAAGCTCTGCTTTACTCTGCTTGGTCTTGTTCACACTGACTCCCCTTTACCCTGGGTTCTTCATGTGAGATGAGACCTATAAAGTTGCTATAAAAGGCAATTATTTATAAAATTACTCATAGAATCCATGACGTACTCATTACAGTATTAAATAATTCATTAGTCAATTATTGTTATTTTGTGGAAGATAAATTTCTCATTGAGGAATTCTACTTTTCCAAATCCAAATACCATTGACTCTTAGAAAACTACTGTGAGAGATAAGAAGTAGATTCCCATCTGATTTAAAAGTTGGTGAGGAGTCATTAAATTCACACATTTTTATTTACAAATTAAATCTATTTCACCATTTCTACCCCATCCATGTTAATAATTTATAATTAAGTAATAAGGAATCTTGGTCCTAAATCAGAAGTGCTTAAGAGCTGCTTCCAAAGTTGTAACAACTGCTTAATAAAAGCAAAACATATTAACACATATTAATTAATTATGTATATTATCTAGAGGATTGAGTATGAGATGTTTTAAGGATAGAATACAAAACTAAAAGCAAAAGAATGACAATAAATTTTAAAAAATAAAATATATAAACTTCTGTGTCTTGTTCCCACATAAGACATGGAATTGTGCCAATTTGCTTCATTCCAGAAAAGGGAGCCAGTCACTGAGGGCTATATTAGAGAAGAAGGAAATCCTTTCTCCCACTCTCTGTTTCCAAAGATAATAACAGAAGACTAGAGCATGATGGATTTCACTACCAAGTAGCCATATTTATTTCACTCATGCTCTCACCGACCCTCTAAAAGTCAACTCTTACTAATTTTGTATTATGGAACACAAGAAAAAATTTGTACAAAATTCATTTTTCAAAACTAACAATATCCCTAAATTATCTAAAAAAGAATTGCTATCATCCCTAAACTTAAACTGTAACACCATTCCTATCAGTCCTTCAACTATAGTGAAAAGAATGGTGCTTATCACAGAGTAAAGAAAATTAAACTCAGCATTAACATAGCGAGTCACATTTTTTGGCTCTAAATAACCCTGCCCACACCTGCACAGGTATGTAAGAGACATGGATCTGATCCCTGGGTCGGGTAGATCCCCTGGAGAAGGGCACGACAACCCACTCCAGTGTTCTTGCCTGGAGAATTTCATGGAATAGGAGCCTGGTGGGCTACAGTCCATAGAGTCTCAAAGAGTCTGACATGAATGAAGCGACTTAGCACACACACACAATTAACCCTCCCCAATGATCTGAATAACCATACATGTGACCTGACTCATCCCAGCTTTATTCCTCCCAGGTCTTAAATACAAAGAATTAGGTGGACCCAATCAACCATGCTCCTCTGTTACAGTTCAACTCATGAAACTGGTGTGAAAAGCCTGGGGTTGTTTTTGTTGTTGTTGTTACTGCTGCTGTCATATTCTATATCCTGCATTCTCAGTTCCATTCCACCCCCTCCTTCTGATAGGCATCCAATCTGTAGTAGTTAGTGTTGGCAATTTTCCAATCAACTTTCTGTGGAAAGTTTTTACATATGATATTTATCTTTACAATGATACATATCTTTACAACGGTATATCACCTTATATGTGTGTAGATTTTTTAATTTACACAAACAGTATTGTAATTCCCATCTCTTTCTACTTCTCAATCTCTCTCTCTCTCAATTTCTCCTCTTAACATGACATTTTCACAGCCTACTGACGTCGAACTATAGTTGCAGTTTAGCTCATTCGACACACAGTCTCATCTCCCCCTTGCCTTTCACTGCTATGGAAACAAACAAGACTAGAGTTCCCAGCATTCTTTGCAACTCAATGGCATATGATGGAATGAGATGACAGAATGAGATGTCAACTTTTGCTTTACCTATAAAACAGTAAAGCAATGTTGCCATGGCCCTTCACCCTTCCTTCTGTTATCTGTGGTATAAAGCCCAGACACCAAGCAGTCTTACTGCAAACCTGAGGAGGAAAGATGACGGAGCAGAACTACAAAAAGAGCTTGGGTCGTTGATGTTATTAGCTTTGAACTTCTCATCTATAGATTTCTTATTATTTGAGAAAAAGAGGAGTTCTCAATTAATATAATCGATTTAGTTTATACTTTCATTTTGCATTTGTAGCATTCTATTTTGTATTTTATTTTGCATCAGATGCATTTATAATATATTTTATCTGACCATATGCCTATTCAAGTATGTTTAGGTAGTTTCCAACTGTTTACTATAGGAAACAATGTTAAAATATAATAAACATTCTCATACAAGTCTCTGTGTACCTCTGCAAGAGTCCCTCTATATAATTTATATATATATATATATACATACATATATTTCATCTATGTGTGTGCGTGTGTGTGTGTGTGTATACACACATATATGTATGTGTTCTGCTGTGGGTTGAATTGTGTCCTTACCCATATTCATGTTTATATTTCAATCCCCTATACCTCAGAATATGGCTTTATAGGAAACAGGGTCTTTAGTGATGTGATTAAGTTAAAATGAGGCCATTATGATGGACCTTAATTCAATATAAAAATTTAGTCACTCAGCCATGTCTGAGTCTTTGCAACTCCATGGAGTGCAGTCTGCTAGCTCCTCTGTCCATGGAATTCTCCAGGCTAAAATACTGGAGTAGGTAGCCATTCCCGTCTCCAGGGGATCTTCCCAACCCAGAGATTGAACCCAGGTCTCCTGCATTGCAGGCAGATTCTTTACCATCTGAACAACCAGGGAAGCCCAATTCAATATAAGTGGTGTCCTTTTAAGAAGAGAGGTGCGGACACAGATACCCACAGAGGAATGACCATATAAGGACATGCAAAAAAACATGGCTATTTGCAAGTCAAGGAGAGAAGCCTTAGGAAAACACACACACACATCTACTGACACCTTGATCTTAGATTTCTAGCCTTCAAACTATGGGAAAATAAACTTCTGTTGTTTAAGCCTCCCATCACGTTGTAATTTGTTATGGCAGCAGTAGCAAGTAATACAATTCAGAAGTAGAATTTCTGGGTCAGAATGCATGTGAGTACTCAATTTCAACAAATATTACCAAATCGGTGTCCAAAATAATATTAGCAGCAGACCACATGGATTCACATGTGTCCCCCACCTCCTTAACCAGAACAAGAGACTGCATGACATTTCAACTTCTGCCACCATGGGAGGTACAAGGCTGATCTCACTGTCATTTTAATTTTCATTTCTGTTTACCAATGTAATTGGTGATCTGTTTTAGGTTGATTAGCCATTCAATACTCCTTTTTGTGAATTGCTTATCTATATTTTTTACCAATTTTTCTCCTAGGTTGCCTATTTTTCCTTAATAATTTCCAAAACTTCTCTATAAATTCTATATATAATCCTTTGTCAATTATATTCCTCGAAAATATCCTCTCCCTGCTTAATACAGCAATATAGAAAAATAGCAACACATATATATGGAATTTAGAAAGATGGTAATGATAACTCTATATGCAAGACAGAAAAAGAGACACAGAAATACAGAACAGACTTTTGAACTCTGTGGGAGAATGTGAGGGTGGGATATTTCAAAAGAACAGCATGTATACTATCTATGGTGAAACAGATCACCAGCCCAGGAGGGATGCATGAGACAAGTGCTCGGGCCTGGTGCACTGGGAGGACCCGGGGGAATCGGGTGGAGAGGGAGGTGGGAGGGGGGATCGGGATGGGGAAGACGTGTAAATCCATGGCTGATTCATATCAATGTATGACAAAACCCACTGAAATGTTGTGAAGTGATTGGCCTCCAACTAATAAAAAATAAATTAATTAATTAATTAATTTTAAAAAAAAGAAAAATAGCAAAGACCCTTTCTTTGTGTTTTTTTCTTTTGGCCATGCTACATGCATGAAGGATCTTAGTTTCCCAACCAGGGATTGAACCCATGTCCCCTGCAGTGGAAGCCTGTAGTCTAAACAACTGCACCACCAGGGAAGCCCCTCTCTTTGTATTTTTAAGCATTCCACCATCTATATATATATATATATATATATATAAGTCCTGTTTTCTTCACATCCTTACAGATACTACTCTATTGTCAGACATTAATTTTTGCCAATCTAATAGGTATGATAAACTGGCTCATCATTGATTAAAACTATATTTACCTAATAACCAGTGAAACAAGCTAAACATCTTTTCACCTATGTATTGGTCATTCCAATTTTCTCATCTGTGAATTATTTTTTCACTTATCATGGACCCATTTCCCTGTTAAGATTATTCTTTTCCTCATTAATTTTTTAGGAGTTCTTTGGATAACTTCAGTTGAGTAAGTCTATAAGTCAGTATTTCCACAATAATTCTACATGAGAAACTATCCTAAAATTCAGTGGCATAAAAACAAAATTATGTCTTGCACATTTTCAGGTTGGCTGGGAGTTGGCCAGGATGGGCCTCGCTGGCTTACTCCAAGCTGTACTCCAGATCTACTCCACGGGTTTCTCATCTTCCTTGGATGAGGAGGCGACCAGAACCATGTTTTTCCCATGCCAACAACAAAAAGAACAGTTGGAAACACAGTGCATCTTAACATATAAGCTTCAAACGAAGACTCTGCCTCTTCTGCCCACATTTCAACGGGCAAAGCAAATCACACAACCAAGTCTAATACTAACCAAGTTTTGAAATACAGGGAAATATACTCTGTCTCTAGCAGGAAGAACCACAATGTCACATGGGAAAGGATGTGGATACATGGGAAGGAAAAGGGGAACAACAATGCCATCCACTTTATAGGCCAATTTGTAAATATTAATATCTCTTTTCAGTTGGTATCTTTCATTTATCTTCTTTTATGTGATTTTTTCACAAAGAAAGTTTTTATATTAATATAATTAAATATTTTACCTTATTGCTTATGTTTTGGGGGTCCTACTTAAGAAATTATTTCCTACCCTAAGATCATAATAATCATGCTCCTATATTTCCCACTAGAAGAATGCAATTAAGAGGATCAACAATCAATATATTATTTTAGATTAGTATGTGCATAAATACAAGATTATATGATATAAACTAAGGCAACAAAGTAAAACAAGTATTTAAAGTTAAAGATAATTACCAAGGATGACTAACTATTATAGGTAAAAATTTTAGCTTGGTCTTTTAAAAATATTAATGGATATAGGCTGACAAAGATGAAAAATATGCAAGAACGAAAAGGAATCACAAAACTTTATATTTTTTCATTAACATATGTTTATTGATCTAAGCTACATCTTTAAAACTGCTAAGCACAAGACCACAGGAAAATATACATAGCCTTCTCAGGTCATGACATAGAAAAAGAAAAAAGAAACTTTTATAGAACTTAGCTATTTACAAAACAATATATGTTATGATATCAAATATATAAAATACATGTATAGATGTGCTAATAGTAGCAACTACTTCGGTAGTTTGGGGTGAAAAAGAGGTCCTATGTATTAATTTTCAAACTAAAAATACTTCCCTACTACCACACTGGCAGGGAGTCCAGTATCTCTCCTGTTCCTTAAACTGTTCAGGAACTCTGGGAGCCTCTGGATCCACATAGCTCAGAAAGAGGAGACCAGAGAACTGTATTAGATACAAGAGGGCCCTGTTGCGGCCGCTGGTGTTCTGCTCCTGGCACAGTTTCCTGATGAAAACAGATCCCCTGCGGCTCCATGTGACCTTTCCGCCTGGTGTGCTCTTGCCTTTGCTGCTGCAAATACAGTGGTCACAGTGATTCTTAAAGAGAGAAGAGCCCGCTCCCTTAGAGGTAGAGCGTGCAGCCACGCCCAGAACGTTTCGGTTCACCACGCACCAAGTGGCTGCATCAGGAGGGCCTTCTGCGTCCAGACACAAGTGCCCAAACAGCATCTCCCACTGGGCAATGCAGACCACAACAGGAGTCCTAGTCTAAGATCTTTGATGTTCTTTCTTACTCAGTCCTTTTTTAATCATGACCAGTTCAATGCACAAAACACTTTCTAATAGCAACTACAGGGAAGGAGTCCAGGTCTTGGCTCTGTTCCTCTCTAAAGGCTCCCAGACTCTTTATAAATTTCCTCCAGTCCTCTCGGTACTGACCAGCCCTGCAGGTGAAGGACGACTGGGAAGGGCAACCTCTACAAAACCAGAAAAAAACCCTGTTACACCAGTACCTCAGGCACAAAAGACCTCACTGTTTCAAACACTGGGGGGAAATTTCTCTGACCTTATAGCTGCCAGATAAAATATAGAATGCCCAGCTAAGTTTGAATTTCAGATAAACAATGAATAATTTTCTGGCATGAGTCCTATGCAGTGTTTGAAACGTACTGAAAAGATTATTGGTTGTTTTCCTAAAATTCAAACCTGTGTGTCTTATATTTTTATTTGCTCAATCTGGCCACTCTACCTTATCTACTTCATGAATGGAACAAATTAGGAGGGAGGAGACCTAGAACTCCCCGGTGCCTAAATTTAAAGCAGCCATAGGGCCAGACCCTCAAATCCATGTATCTTGACTTCCTATCAGAGACTTGAGGCTGAGGCAGCCAACAAAAAGCCAGCTTTCACACTGGTACTGCTCAGGAGCTGCTCTTTAGATAGCCAGAGAGGTTTCCTGGCCGCCTTCCAGCAATATATTTCTAACTACACTCAGCTGGAAGATTTCTAGTTCCCAAAAATGCAACACAGGATAAATGAGGACAAGGGAAGAATGACATATGTGCCCTGGGATATTGCAGCCCCAACAGCAGGAGTAGACATACAAAAAAAAAAAAACACTGGCAGAGGCTATGCTAGAGATTAGGTTTTATGCATCTCTGTTAGAAAAGGGAATCGGAATTGCTCCAAATTATCTAAGATAAAATTCACCTCCAATAGAGGACCAAATAATAGGAATAGGAGAATGGTTGTCCCAGATGAATATGTAGCTCCTGTAGCCCAGGAATTTAACAAGATACTTGCCCTGCACTTTAAGATTTGAGAGAGAAATAATGTAGCTCCAAAATTGATAGTGACAGAGCTCAAAAGGGATATAGATATGTATATATCTCACTTATGATAAACGCCAGGACCGAATAAATCTCCTGTCTTTAAAAAAAATAAGTAAACAGAAAAAAATCCAAAATTAAAAGACTGCATAACGATAAAAGAGGGAGACAGGGGAAATTATCCTCAAGACAAAAGAGAATTTATAATACATCAACTCTTGTTCTCTCAGTGAAATACTGAAAGTTAAAAATTCTAGGTAAGAAGTGATGGAAATTCTAAGTAAAATGAAAAGAAAGTTGACTGAGGTGAAATGTCAGGATAAAAAAGAGACCTGGTTAAAAACTAAAGTAAAAGAATTCAGTAAACCCAAAGAGACAATAAAGTAATTAAAATTTGCACTGAGGAATCACTCCTCTCCTTTATCATCTGCCTTTCTATCAGCAACTTCATCATCCAGAGAGCAAAAGAAACTAAGAATGGAAGGGCTACCATGGGCTTAATCCTTACCAACAAAGAGGAATGCATTAGTGAAGTGAAAGTGACAGGAACCTTGGGAAAAATTGAATATATCACCTTAGAGTTCATTACAGCCAAGGAAGAAAATAAAAAGCAAAGTAAGACAAGTATCTTAGATTGCTTAGCAGTTCAGAGAAAATATAAGGATTTCCCAGAGCCAGAGATTCTAAAATGAGAGACAGGTCAAAAAATAAAACTCACCACTGCAATCGCAAGTGAGGGAAAAAATGGGAGAGAACGTAAATATAACTCAATGTGCTATCTAAGGAATTTTCTAAAGACTCAGATTTTTAAAGGACATACAAAAGAAGGGAAAGGTGATATTGGCCTAATAGAAGAATGGACTACTACAATGAGCAGAGACTTGTGAAAAACACACAAAAAAACACAAAAACATTTAGGTTGTATTTAAGGGTGGAAGGACAAGAAAAGTACAACCTAGCTCCTCTACTCCCAGGTAGATTCCATGTTAACAAGTTACAGAGAGGAAGTTTGCTTTCATGTTATATACCAAGGAACAAGGTCTTCCCTGGTGGTCCAGTGGTTAAGAATCTGCCTGCCAATTCGGGGGATGCTGGTTTGATCCCTGGTCTGGGAAGATTCCACTAATGCTGTGGGGCAACTAAGCCCATGTTCCGCAACTATTGAAGCCCCACACCCTAGAGTCTGCACACCACAGCTAGAGAGCAGCCCCAGTTCACTGCAACTAGAGAAAGCCCTTGCAGAGCAATCAAGACCCAGCATAGCCAAAAATTCATTACTTTTTTTAAAATAACGAAAGACTGCGCCAACAATCTTAAGAAATTGATAAACCAGCCAGAAAAGACAGTGGGAGAATGTTTGTTTAAAAAAATGCCCATTTCCAGGTGTATTTTATGATAGCAGGCCTTCTCATTCTCAGCACTACTGACATTTTAGGCTGGATAATTTGTTGTGGAGTCGGGGGATGGGAAGGGAAGGGCTGTCTTGAGTTGTAGGATATATAGCAGCATCTTTGGCCTCTAGCCACTAGATGCCAGTATCATCAGCCTCCTAGTTGTAGTAATCACAAATAACTCTAGACATTGTCAAATGTCTCCTGGGAAGCAAAAGTATTCTGGGGTGAGAACCACTATACTGCAGAACACTGAAAAATATAATAAAAAATATATTAACACAAAATTATGGTTAGCATCTTTGAGTAATCATGGCACAGGGAAATAACAAGTGTTCTCCCATATATCAAAAAGGCAGATTCTGAAAATCTAATGTTAATCCACGGAAAATTATAATATAGTATCAAAATATTATTTATTGGAAAAGAGAGTAATGATCTCATTTTGGTATAGTTGTATTAAGAGCCCCTCAAACTAAACTAATATAATTTTTTCTTTAGCTTTTTTTCAATATCATAACTAAAGAAGGTATATTGGTTTCACTAAAACAACTTTAGTTTAGGAATCTGAACATGTGTACAAAGATGCAAGGCAAGGACTGCAGTGTGTAGTGTTTTTGTGATAATAAAAAGCTAGAAACAACCTAAACGTGCATCAAGAGAGACTAGTTACATAAATTGTCATATATTTTCTCATCTGTATGATTTGAACTGCAACCAGAGAAAAAAGCTTAGGAAATACACAGAATCCAATTGGATTTCATTTGCCTATAATTAGGGGAGATATTAAAAGTATTTAACAACCAGCATAGATTAGGCCCCAACTAATCAGAGTCTAGCCTGGAGCTGGGTCTTGGAAAGCTCCCTGTATGTGAGGGTTCATCCTTTAGTTGCTGGGTCTAAGGAAAATCTAGAGGGTCCCAGGCAGAGGCCAAGTGAAGGAAGGCTACTGGAGAAGGAATACAAAAGCACTTCATATTTTAACAATTTGTATGCCCTTACAAAAAAAGAAAAAGCAAAAGAGTTCCAGAAAAACATCTATTTCTGCTTTATTGACTATGCCAAGGTCTTTGACTGTGTGATTCACAATAAACTGTGGAAAATTCTGAAAGAGATGGGAATACCAGACCACCTGACCTGCCTCTTGAGAAATCTATATGAGGGTCAGGAAGCCACAGTTAGAACTGGACATGAAACAACAGACTGGTTCCAAATCAGGAAAAGAGTATGTCAAGGCTGTATATTATCACCCTGCTTATTTAATTTATATGCAGAGAAATGCTGGGCTGGATGGATAAAGCACAAACTGGAATCAAGATTGCCGGGAGAAATACCAATAACTTCAGATATGCAGATGACACCACTCTTATGGCAGAAAGTGAAGAACTAAAGAGCCTCTTGATGGAAGTGAAAGAGGAGAGTGAAAAAGTTGGCTTAAAGCTCAACATTCAGAAAACTAAGATCACGGCATCCGGTCCCATCACTTCACAGCAAATAGATGGGGAAACAGTGGAAACAGTGGCTGACTTTATTTTGGGGGGGCTCCAAAATCACTGCAGATGGTGATTGTAGCCATGAAATTAAAAGACGCTTACTCCTTGAAGGAAAGTTATGACCAACCTAGATAGCATATTAAAAAGCAGAGACATTACTTTGCCAACAAAGGTCCATCTAGTCAAGGCTATGGTTTTTCCAGTGGTCATGTATGGATGTAAGAGTTGGACTATAAAGAAAGCTGAGCACCAAAGAATTGATGCTTTTGAACTGTGGTGTTGGAGAAGACTCTTGAGAGTCCCTTGGACTGCAAGGAGATCCAACCAGTCCATCCTAAAGGAGATCAGTCCTGGGTGTTCATTGGAAGGACTGATGTTGAAGCTGAAACTCCCATACTTTGGACACTTGATGCGAAGAGCTCATTCATTTGAAAAGACCCTGATGCTGGGAAAGATTGAGGGCAGGAGGAGAAGGGGACGACAGAGGATGAGATGGTTGGATGGCATCACTGACTCAACGGACATGAGATTGGGTAAACTCCGGGAGTTGGTGATAGACAGGGAGGCCTGGCGTGCTGTGGTCCATGGGGTCACAAAGAGTCAGACCCGACTGAGTGACTGAACTGAACTGACTGATGTCCTTACTAGAGAATATCAGTCCTCACCAATAGATAGAAACAACATTAAAACAATCTAGAATAGCATAGAAAAATAAGTTAAATTCAACCAAGTGGTAGCTATGATGAAAAGTAAATTTGTAAATATTGACATGGAATAATTCTTCTTTAATTTTCACCAGAAACTGGTAGCAGTTTCCTTGGAAAAAGAGAATCAGAGAACTGAGGACCTAAGGTCAAGGCCAAAGGAAGATGTATTCTCACTGAAAGCCCTCTGTGGCAAATGTTGTTTGTTAACACCATTTCCATCTCTGGCCCAGCTTTCCCCCTCTAATAGAGAGACTGGAAAGTTAAGAAACGTGCTCTTCTCAGACTCCCTTGAAGTAGTGGGACCCAGATTTCACCACCAAAGACAGCTTGGATGAGATTTTTAAAGGTTACAGACATCAGATCCTTCTGGGATAGTTGTAGAAGGACTCTACAGCCCAGTGCAAGAGCAAGGAATAATGGAATCTAGTACACCCATAGGACCATTCCTCAGGTACAGTTGGACATTCTTCCTACAGCTGCATTGTCTTTGGCTGTTTAGTGGCTCTCCAAGAGAATCTATGAGTTGTCTAGTATCATTTGTGAAAAACTCAGCTGGAGCTATCCAGAGCAGACTCTTGGTTGAAATCAAGAATTCTAGCTAAAGCACCCTTTACTAAAATAAAAATAAACATGCAAATAGAAGTTTTTCAGTTTAAAAAGTTAAGTTTTATAAAAATGCTTTAAAAATAAAGTATATGTGGGCTGGGGGTTTCTCTGGGGTCCAGTGGCTAAGACTCCGTGTTTCCAATGAAGGGGCATGGGTTTAATCTCTTGTCAGGGAATTAGATCCCATACACCACAACTAAGAGTTCACATGCAACAATTAAAGATCCCACATGACGCAATGAAGATCAAAGATCCCTCGTGCCACAGCTAAGACCTGATGCAGGCAAATAAATCAATATATGTTTTTAACATATACACATGTGGGCTGGATGGTGGTACAGTTCAGGGAGGACATACCTAGTTGAAGAAGCACACTCAGAGATCTGGGTCCCCAAGTCCCATTTGTATATCAGCTGTGCCTCAACCACCAGAGGCAATCTTAGAAATACAAATGTGGACTCAAATCCTTCTTACAAATAAATAGCCAGTGTTAAAAATGTTATGGAAGGAAAGATGCCAGGCTATGAATAAAACCAAAGATAGCAACCAAAATGTACAAAATACTTGTGTAAAGACAACTCTACTGAAGGACAAAAAAGAAGTGAATAAATAAAAAGATGATGTGTTGGTGTGTCTGTGTTAGTTGCTCAGTCGTGTCCTACTCTTTACAACCCCATGGACTGCAGCCCGCCTGGATCTCTGTCCATGGAATTCTCAGGCAAGAATTACTGGAGTGGGTAGCCATTCCCTTCTTCAGTGGACCTTCCCAACCCAGAGATCAAACCCGAGTCTCCTGCATTGCAGGCAGATTCTTTACTGTCTGAGCCACGAGGGAAGCCCTGATGTATAAGGAGATTAAACATTAAAAGGGCATTATTTTCTCCCTGAATTAAAATATTCAAAGGCTATTATAATAATTTTCTAAAATGTTACACTAAAATTCATCTGGAAATAAATAGTATGTGATTAGATATCAGAAAACCCTGAAGGAGCAGAAAAGAATAAGGAGAAAGATTAATCCTTCCAGATATTAAAACATGTTAAAAAATAGCTTTAAAAGTAGGGGTTGCATCAGCAAGGTAGCAGGATACAAGCTTAATATACTAAACTCGGTTGCATTTTTTACACTAATAATGTAAAAATAATCCCTTTAATATCACATCAAAAAAATAAAATACCCTGGAATAAACTTAAAAGAAGTGAAAGACCATAAGCTGAAAACTGTAAAACGTTGATAAGGGAAATTTAAGAAAATTCAACAACATGGAAAGATATTCCATGCTCCTGTATTGGAAGAATTGATATTGCTAAATTGGTCATACTACCCAAAACAATCTACACATTTAATGCAATTCCTATGAAATTACCAATGACATTTTTCACAGAGCTAGAACAAATAATCCTACAATATAGGGCTTCCCTAGTGGCTGTGTAGTAAAGAATCCACCTGCCAGTGCAAGAGACATACGTTCAATCCCTGATCCAGGAAGATCCTACAGGCCACAGAACAACTAAGCCAGGGTGTCACAACAGAACCTACAATGCCTGTGTTCTAGAGCTCAGGAGCTGCAACTACTGAGCCCATGTGCCACAAATACTGAAGCCTGTGTGCCCTAGAGCCCATGCTCTGCAACAAGAGAAGCCACTGCAATGAGAAGTCTATATACCACAACTAGAGAAAGCCCATGCCCAGCAATAAAGACCCAGCATAGCCATAAATAAAAATAAAAAAATAAAATGGTTTAAAAAATCAAAATTATTCCCCCCCAACAAAGTTCTACAATATATATAGAATCACAAAAGACCCAAAATTGCCAAAGCAATCCTGAGGAAAAAGAACAAAGCTGGAGGTATAACCAGACTTCAGACTATACTACAAAGCTACAGTAATCAAAACAGTGTGGTACTGGCACAAAAACAGACTTGCAAATCAATGAACTAGAATAGAGAGCCCAGAAATAAACCCATGCACCTACAGTCAATTACTATACTACAAAGGAGGCAAGAATATACAATGGAAAAAAGAAAGTCTCTTCAACAAGTGTTTGGTGTAAGGAAAGCTGGACAGCTATATATAATCAATGAAATTAGAAAACTCACACCACATACAAAAACAAACTCAAAATGGTTTAAAGACCTAAATATAGGAAATGACACCATAAAACTCCTAAACAAGAACATAGGGAAAAACATTCTCAGACATAAATTATAGCAATATTTTCTTAGATTCATCTCCCAAAGCAAAGAGAAATAAAAGCAAAAACAAACAAATGGCACCTAATCAAACTTCAAAGTTTTTGCACAGCAAAGAAAATCATCAATAAAACAAAAAGACAATGTATGAAATGGGAGGAAATACTTGCAAACAATATGACCAACAAGGAGTTAATATCCAAAATACACAAAGAGCTCATACAACTCAAAATTGAAAAAAAAATAAATAAATGCCTCAATCAACAAATGGGCAGAAGACCTAAGTAGATGCTTTTCCAAATACACAGATAGCCAACAGGCACATGGAAAGATGCTTAACATTGTTAATTATTAAAGAAATGTAAATCAAAAACACAATGATGTATCACCTCACACCAGTCAGAATGGCCACCATTGAAAAATCTACAAGTAAATGCTGGTGTGAAGAAAAGAGAACCCTCCCACACTGTTGGTGGGAATGTTAAATCAGTGCAGCCACTATGGAAAACAGTAGAGAAGTTCCTCAAAAAAATGAAACTAGAGCTATTATATGATCCAATGATCACACTTCTGGATATATATTAAGAAAAAATTGAAAACTCTAATTTGAAAACACACATGCACCCCAATGTTCATGGCAGCATTATAATAACCAAGACATGGAAATAATCCAAGTGGCCACCAACAAATGATTGCCACATCTAGAGAAATTTCACATGCAGCAATGAAGACCCAGTGCAACCAAAAATAAATTAATTTTAAAAAATAATAATAATACATATGAATTCATATATAAAGACAGAAACAAGTTCATAGACATAGAAAACATAGATACCAAAAGGAAGAGGGAGGGAGAGAGGATCAAATAAGGAGAATGTGATTAACAGATACAAACTCCAATAAATAAATAAGCAACAAGGATTTACTATTTTGCACAGTAAATTATATTCAATATCTTATAATAATCTATAATGGAATATATACTGAAAAAGAACTGAATCATCTTGCTACACACCTGAAACTAACACAATATTGTAAGTCAATGAAAAAAAAATTTTTTTTTAGAATAAATAAGAAAAGAAAAGGCAGGGAAAGTAGAGATTACAGAAAAATTAGATAAAAACATTACCAGAAAAACTTATGGTTACCAAGGGGAAAGGGAAGGTGGGATAAATCAAGAGCTTTGGATTAACATATACACACTACTATATATAAAACAGAAAACCAACAAGAACCTACTGTATAGCATAGGGAACTCTACTCAATATTCTGTGATAACCTATATGAGAAAAGAATCTGAAAAAGAATGAATATATATATAAACATATACATATATATATATAAACTTTGCTATACACCTGAAACTAACACAACATTGTAAATCAACTATAATCAATGTAAAATAAAAAAATTTTTAAAAAGAATATTGCCACAACAGGAGAAAGAGTGAAACACAGACTCTAATATAAATTTATCTTATGATAAAGATTTTAAATTAGCAGGAAAGAGTGACCCTTACATAAATCATATTAGATCAACTAAATAAACATTTAGAAGAAAAATTAAGATTCAGCTGACTCCAAGACTCATGACTCATTTCTTTGCTTAAAATCAATTCCAGATATAGCAAAAGTTATAAATTCTGAAAGACAGTATGAGTGAATTTACATATAATACAGTTATGTATAATAATTGAAGTAGAAAGTCCTTTCTAACCAAACACAAAATTCAGAAACCATAAAGGAAGAGGTTTTAAAAACTGAACACAAAAATATTTTATTTTTTTTAAATAAAATCATACATATATATGATTTTAAAATAAAACATAAAAGTAAAATAAACAAAAAATTGGAGGGAAATACTTGCAACACATTAAGCAAACAAAAAAAAATTAATTTGCTTAATTTACTATGGGGCAATTAAAAAAAATAAGTACTGGATCTCCTTGCCAGAGCAATCACACACAAAAAAGGAATAAAGGGCATCAGATTTGGAAAGGAAGAAGTAAAACTGTCACTATTTGCAAATGACATAATTTTACATACAGAAAATATTAAAGACTCTACTGAAAAGCTGAGAAAACTCATTCTAATCAATGAATTTCATAAAGTTGCAGGATACAAAATTAACATATAGAAATCAGTAGCATTCCTATACACTAACAAAGAATTATCTGAAAAAGAAAGAAAGAAAACAATTCCATTTTTAATAAAATGAAAAACATTAAATAAAATACTTGGGAATAAACTTAACCAAGAAGGTGAAAGATCTTTACTCTGAAAACACTGATGAAAAAAATTTAAGAACAGAAAATAGATGGAAATGTATCCAATGTTCATGGATTACAAGAATTATTATTGTCAAAATGTCAGTCTCTAGACTGACCAAAAACCACCCATAGATTCAATGCAATTTCTATCAGGATTTCAATGGCATTTTTTCAGAAGTAGAAAAAAATTCTGAAGTTTATATAGGACCACAGAAGACCCAGAATAGCCAAAGTCATCCTGAGAAAAAAACAACAAAGTGAGAGGCATCATACTTCCTGATTTCAAGTTTTTGACTTCAAGCAGTCAAAAAGTATGATACTGGCACAAAAATGACAAATAGACCAGTGAAACAGAATAGAGAGCCCAGAAGTAAACCTAAGTATAAATTCAACTAATATTTGACAACGGAGCCAAGAATACTCAATGGATAAGACTCTCTTCAATAAATGGTTAGAAAAATTGGATATTCACATGTAAAAGAATAAAACTAGACCTCTACCTTACACCACTCACAAAAATTAACCTGAAATAGATTAAAGACTTAAATGTAAGGACTAACACCATAAAACTTCTAGAAAAAATCATATGCAGTAAGCATGGAATACTTTTGACATAGGTCTTAGTAGTATTTTTGTTTGTTAGTTTCCTCAGGCAATAGAAACAAAAGCAAAAATAAACAATTGGGAATACATCAAACTAAAAAGCTTCTGCACAGTGAAATAAACAATCAACAAAGTGAAAAGGAAACCTACACAATAGGGAAAAATACTTGCAAATCATATATTCAATAAGGGATTAATATCCAAAATAAAGAAAGAACTTATTCAACTCAATAGCAAAAAAAAAAAAAAAAAATTGCCCACAACTAAAAGTGGGCAAAAGATTGGAAACACACATTTTTCTAAAGACTATATACAAATGGTCCACAGGTACACCGAAAGATGCTCAACATCACTAGTCTTTAGGGAAATGCAAATCAAAACTGCAATGAGATATCACCTCATACCATAGAATGGCCATAATCAAAAAGACAACAGATAATATGTGTTGGCAAGGATGTGAAGAAAAGGGAACCCTTGTGCACTACCTTGGTGAGACTGTAAACTGGTGTAGCCACTGTGGAAAACAGTGTGGTGGTTCCTCAAAAATTATAAATAGAACTACTATACAACCCAGTAATTCTACTTCTGGGAATATACTCAAAAGAAACAAAACACTAACTCAAAAAGATATCTGCACCCCCATATTCATAGCAGTATTATTTACAATAGCTTAGCTTAGACATGGAAACAACTTTAGTGTCCACTGATTGACACACAGATAAAGAAGTTGTGGCATATACACACTGTATAATGAAATATTATTCTGCCATTAAAAATGAGGAAATCCTGCCATTTATGCCAACATGAATGGAACTTGAGGGCATTATGCTTGGTGAAATAAGACAGACAGTGGGAAAGAAAAATATTGTATAATCTCATTCGTATGTGGAATCTTTAAAAAAAAAAAAAGTCACACAAAAGGAGATCATATTTGTGCTTACCAGAGATGGGGCATTGCGGTTGGAGGAAGGAGAATTGAAGGAAAGTAACAAACTTTGGTGAAAAAGGAACAAATTTCCAGTTTTAAAATAAATAAGTCCTTGGGATGTAATGTACAACATGATTATAGTTATCACTGCTGTATGACATTCATTAAAGTTACTAAGAGAGTAAACCCTAAGAGTTTACTAAAAAAACTAAAAAAAATTTAGTTTCTTTTCTTCCTTTTCTTTTTATTGTGTCTATATGAAACAATGGATGCAAACTAAACTTATCACAGTAATCATTTTACTATACAGGTGATCCTTGAACAGCATAGGAATTAGGAACACCAAGTCTCCTAACAGTCAAAACTCCACATATAGTTTAGAGTTACTGTTCATATCCACAGTTCTTCCATATCTTCAGTTCTACATCTGAAGATTCAACCAACCACAGATCATGTAATACAATACTATTTACTATTGAAAAAAATATTTGCTTATAAGTGGATCTGTGTCATTCAATTCATGTTGTTCAAGGGTCAACTATACATGTAAATCAAACCATTATGCTGGACCTTTTAAACATACAGTGAGGTATAACAATTACATCTCAATAAAACTGGAAAAGAAAAGAAAAGCAAAAAATATGGAAAGGCAATTTGTATAAAAAAGAAGTACAGTGGGCTAATATTTAGAAATTGCTCAACCTTACTTACTATTAATCAAATGCAAATGAAAAGAACAAGATATAATTTTCACCTATCACTAAAAGATCATTATAACAGTGGTAGGAGTTAGGGACACAAGCTTTCAACATATGCTGTTTGTGGGGGTAAAAATTGATATGAACTTCTTGAACAAAAATATGATAACAGCTCTCAAATTTTAAATTACACATACTCTATACTCTTTAACCTTCAGTTGATATTTCCAATTAAAGTTAATACTTATTAAATTGTAAAATGAACATTCCTTTTGACTAGCAATTCTATGTAATGAATTTATCCTAAAGATATATTCATAAAATTACATCAAGATATGTGAACAGGGATATTCATTATGGCACAGCAACATAAAAAAATATATACTGAAAACAACAAACATATTCATCAATATAGAATGAGCTAAATATATTATGCTACATCCATATGAAACTGTGCAACTCAGGTGGAACTTGAACCATGTGCCAGGACTCTGCTACTGCTAAGCTGCTAAGTCACATCAGTCATGTCCGACTCTGTGCGACCCCATAGACGGCAGCTCACCAGGCTCCTCTCCCTGGGATTCTCCAGGCAAGAATACTGGAGTGGGTTGCCATTTCCTTCTCCAGTGCATGAAAGTGAAAAGTGAAAGTGAAGTCGCTCAGTCGTGTCCAACTCTTCACGACCCCATGGACTGTAGCCTACCAGGCTCCTCCGTCTATGGGATTTCCCAGGCAAGAGTACTGGAGTAGGTTGCCACTGCCTTCTCTAACCCAACCTAAATCCAAATAAGGACTTGAACTCACAGTCTTTAACTGAAATCATATACCTGGTCTCAGTACATAAGGAAGCTCAGGTTTGGGACTTCCCTGATGGCCCAGTGGTTAAGGATCCTCCTTCTAGTGAAATAAAGATTAGTCTGTGCACCCAACAAGAAGCCCTTGTGAGGCAACAAAGACTCAGTTCAGCCACAAATTTTTTAAATAAACTAAATTTAAAAATGAAGCTCAGGCTCTTTATGCCTCATTGCAGAAAGAATTCAGTAAGAGACAAAGTGATAAGTAAGAAGTGAATTTATTTAGAGATGCATGTTCCATAGACAGAATGCAGTCCATCTCAAAAGGCAAGAATGGCTTTGGGAGAAATAACTCCACAGACAGTGTGGGCCATCTCAGAAGGCGAGAGGCCCCAAAATATGGGGTAGTTAGCTTTTATGGGTTGGGTAATCTCATAGACTAATGAGTCGGTGAATTATTTCAACTATAATATTCAGGGTAAGAGTGGGGATTTCCAGGAACTGGGCCATCACCCACTTTTTGACTTTTATGGTGAGTCTCAGAACTGTCATGGCGTTTGTGGGTGTGTCATTTAGCATGCGTATGACAATAAGCATATAATGAAGTTCAAGGTCCACTGGAAGCCAAATCTTCCACTATCTTGGACTAGTTGGTTTTAACCAGTGCATGTCATGTCCCATGGCTATGTCATTCTTTTTAAAGGTTGTATCTTGCCCCCTTCTCTCCTGTTTCACATATAGTATGAAGAAATTGAAAAAAAATGAGGTGGGTCTACATGAATTGCTATGCATCTATCTTAACTAAATGTAACTATCCTAATTCAGGGAAAGCAGGGGGGACACAAGATGCAGATAACTACGTATAGCATAAACCCTTTTTTTCCTGACCTAAGTCAGGGTTCTGTAAGTTAGCAAGAGCAGAATACATGGATATTGCATAGGCAACCAGCAATGCATATCATTGATTATTTGATTCTTAAAACTTTTGTTAACCCATATTGGAAAGAGAACTGCTGATTCTAACAGAAAAGCTAATGAATCCTGCA
Source organism: Dama dama (assembly GCF_033118175.1). Lineage (NCBI taxonomy): Eukaryota > Metazoa > Chordata > Mammalia > Artiodactyla > Cervidae > Dama > Dama dama. The sequence goes on from NC_083695.1 coordinate 27,360,084, forward strand.
AATTTCCCTGGAAACATAATCAATGAGCTCCAGCCCTGGACTAAGAAAGACCCTGGTACTTCTGGAGAACCACAGAGAGGTAGGTTTTATTTCTCACTCTCCCTTCATCTTCATCCCTACCCACTAAAAACACAAACACTAGAAAGGAAGCACCACAAGGGCAGGGCTTTAATTTGGTTCACTAGTATCTATCCCCAGCACTAAGAGTAATATCTGGTACTCAAGTCATCTAGAAAGAACAAATAATTCCAAGGCCAATGTTGGCGTAGAGCCAAAGTAGCCCTTTGAGGAATCCTGCTTCTCTGTCATTCTGAGCTAACCCAGGGCCTCTTTGCATTGATACTACCTCCAGAAGACTCATCAGCTGAGACCTGGTAATTCATTTATTATCTAGTTAATTGTACTAGCTATTATTCATTCTAGTTATTCAATTATAATCTAGTTATTCATGTATTATCTAGTACACCTCCACCCCAATTCTCTATTCCATATGCATATAAACAAAGAAGATAAATGCTTGTATAGTCTCCTTTCATGAACCAGTAATAGACTGAGAACTGCTGATCACATTTTGAATGGTGCTAATATAAAACAGGGGCTAAAGTCTTCAAGTTCTAATACCTAAAGGTTTCTGTACTAAACATTGCCTTCCCATCAAATGTTTTTCGCCATTAACGGAGGGACCCAAAGCAGCACAGGCATACCAGCTAGGATAATGAGAAGCAAGAAAAAGGCAAGGGAGTGGGGGTCCCAGGTAAACTCGACCTAATTTACTATTTTGCACATAGGAATTTAGTCACTTCTCAGATCCTGGAAGTTAGTGATTAAATTGGTAGCAGATTACTGGCTGTGTACCAGACTGCAATAATATAGCTAAAAATAGTAAATAAGCATGTGAAAATCAGGTGCAACAGCTAACAGTCATGTTCATTTTCAAAAATTCTATAGTCTCAATTATCTGTCACTTTCCATTAGGTTTGCAATTGGGCAAAACTCTGGAGTTCCACCCCACAATATCATGTCACTTAAAATCCAGTATCGAAACAAGATTTAGAAAATCATTCTTTTTGAGTCTCTAGAGTAACATTCCCATGAGCCAATGATCCATAAATAAACACTATTTTTAAGTCTTCATTACGAGGCACATAGTTTCTCTCCAGGCAAGATTGGGCTGCCAACTTCTCTACTTAAGTCTTAATCCCTCCTATTCCAAAGAAAAAATAGAAACATGCTAGCATAAGTTCAGAGTGAATAAAGAATGGAACTCCCATCCCTCCATAGCTATGATTTTTCTCTAACTACCACTGAAAAAATAAAACTCTACAATTAAAACAAGATGATCCAGGCAAAACATATTCTTTAAAAATTCACAACCCCATACCTCACCTCCCACCAAATACTGATACCTCTACTCTTTCCATTTTGACTTCTCTGTACCGGCCACTACCTCTGAAAATCAAATCGTTTTATTTATTACCAATTCCTTGGCTTTTTACTTCAATATATTCTATTTCTATAACCATAATTCCCAAATTCAATACCAATAACAGAATTAAAATTTCATATCTTGCCTAATTCCCACCCTACCCATGTCTTACTCCACTCTCATGGTTCCATAAGCAGAAAATTCAAAAACTGAAACTGTTTTAACATGCGCCTTCTATACTTTTTCTTTACACCTTGCTCCCTAGATTTTCTCCAAATAATTCTAATTTCCACAGACTTCTATTATAAAATATTTGTTCTTTCTAATTCTATTTCTTTGCCACAGATCATAACATTCATAAAATATGGACAACATATATATAATCCTCTACAAAAGTTATTTATAAATTCTGTTGTTTTAAAGTCCAAAATAACATAAGCAGTCAATAATACTGTCTATTGGTTTCAGGCAGAGATGAAGAATTTTCAACATGTAGCTTTGTTGATACCTGTGAAAGTTCATAAGGAGAAATTTTGTAACTAGAGAAGATCCTTCCAAATACTAAATATATTGCTATCTCTGTGCCTGATAACTATGTTTTGCATCTCACAGACACTCAATGAACATTTCAGTTGGTAGATAAAGAATTATACAAAACCTTAAAAGAAAACCAGTAAAAGCCATCTTCTTAAAAATCACAATCTTTACCTTCAACTCTAATTTTCTCTAATTAGTTCACACTTAAAAATAGAGCTTAGGGAAAGGACCTTTAAAATAAATAAATACACAAACACACACACCATAGCACCTAGATGTTCAACAATGATTAATAAAATTATATCTATTCACTTGGAAGAATGTTATCAATCTAAAATAACATCTATTTAGGTAATATTATATGGAAAATGTTTTGGTAAAGGTTAAATGAAAAGCAAGGTACCAAATTTTATCCACAATTTTCCTGCAATTCATTTTAAAGTTGTACAGAGAACAAAGACTAAAAGAAAATGTATCAATTAGATTACAGATAATTTTGTCTGTGCTTTTAAAATCCCTACAATGAACTCATATCATTTTTATAATGAAAATAAACATAAATTTTACTATAAAAATCCCAATATTTCACTCAATTAAGAGAGACACAGACTGTGTATAGGACGCAACAAATGGAAATAGTTGTATATATGCTGTTGGTATTTTGGGTTTCTCCTTTTAACAAATTGTCCTATGCCACTACTAAGGTAATTTTTTTATAGTGGATAACAAAATTTTAATAGTTCATCCAAATATGCCATTTGAATTTGACTACTGATAATCTATATCTCCAAACCACAATTGTTCTCAGTATGTTGACATTTTAGTCTGTCTAAAAAAACCTAGCCATAAACCCATGACCAAGGCTAATTTGAAATCCTATTTTTCCCACCTGTGTGTTTTAAGCAAATCATTGGATCTCTTACATCATCAGATATGTTGCATGTCTTAGTGGTGCATATCCATGACTCAAAACATGTACAGTTATCGAACTTCCTGAGGCCTAACCTAAATTTCTTCTTGTTTCCATTTGTACTTCTCTCCAGTTCTGTTTTCAGTGCAACTGAGAGCAATTGCTTGCAGTCACCCCAGCCACTGTCAGATAGTGACCTTCTCTTTACATGACTGATGACTATTTCCCATATTCATCTCAACTAGTGTGATTTTCATTTGATTATAAATGGCAGTAAAAATAGCTCTGAGAGATTCCTCAATTTCCCAATATTATTGACAAGTATAAAACAAGTATATAAAGCAAATATTAAATTCAAAAATTAAGGCTTTTGCCACTATCTCATTTTAAAAATCTCCCATTACTATGAACAAGTTTTGGGTTGAAAGTAAAATCCCTTCAAATATTTTGCCCCAGCCCCATGCCAAGGCACATGTATCCAGGCCATATCTTATCTTTTCCTGCACTGGATCCCAATCGGCTTTTTATAGCCAGAAACTCTCTGAATGCAAAGCACGACCTTGGCTACTAGCTTCCCCTGGCACTAGTTTGAAAGTTATTTATAACTTTAAACAGCGTGAAAGCCTATATTTCTCAACATAACTAGTCAAAACATTCCCGTTTTATATAATAATGTGATGTTCCTTAATTCAGAAAGAAACCCCACACTTTAAACCTACAATATGTAACTAAGGCAGAGCAATTTCATCGCAGAAACAAGAATGCACTGAAGTCCAGCTCCTCTTTTTACGACTTGACTCTTACCTTTCTGTTGCTTCCTATAGAGTAAATGTGTTTAAAATTCGGCTCTTGTAGGAAATTTTCCAAAAAGAGTTTGGGTGAGGAAAAAAAATAAGACTTCTTGGTTAGTCACAGAGCTGCAGAGCACCAAACTGAGGGTCAGTGACAGTGGGGCAGTCACTTCAGCAGAGCGGCATTCACCCAGGATGAGAGAGAAGGGGGAGGTTACAAACCAGGGTGGGTGGTATCTAATCCTGAACTGCTAGTCACTGACCTCACTGACAACTTGTTACTGAAAATACTTTGTTGAAAAAGGCCAGACACATACTTTACCCAGAGATCTACAAACATAGCTGTCAGGAAGCTCTAAATACGTAGGATCTGCATTTCTCTAGTACCTTTCTGAAACAAGGACCTCTTACATCTAATTAAAGCTGAATGCTGGAATCATCGAGAGTGAAAAATGATAAAGCAGGGATAATAGGAAAGTCCAGGAAATTCACACATCAAAAGATCAATTATGTAAAATTCAGTGTCTTCAGTACCGTAGAATTCTGTGTCATATCTGAGATAGTTTTTTCCTCTGAAATCTTACCAAGCATCATGCTCTGTGCCTCTAGGGTTTATTTAGACCCATGTAATTATTAGTAAAGAATGTAAGTGAAGACTTACCAAAAGCTCCACAGGTGAAAGAAACCATTATTAAAGTCACTACAAAAAAAACTCTTTCCAACAAAATTTCTTTTTCCTATGGCTATTCTTTTATACATTTCCTCTTTCCCTTTTTAATCTCCTCACCATCAACATCTTAACATTCATTGGAACAATCTTCCATACCCCTGCTTTATGCTTTATCACTGCATCTATTCCTTGACACCCCACCTGAACTTGTACCATATTATTTTAGGCATTAACACTTTTGTGACTTTCTGCCAAAGTCATAAAAGTAGTGACTGTAGTAGTAGGTGGTAACTACCCCTAAAATAAAACTGTTCATTTGAGTTTTGGCATTTCTGTTCTTAAAAGGCTGAATTCAAAAATTTTTAAAGGCATTTATTTATTAGCTCTATAGGCACTCTTAGAACAAATATTAGGGAGCCAAGAGGAAAAGGCAAGGTTTGCAAATTGTCAGAGAGAATCAATTATGAAAGAGGTCTCATTTTATATGATTTCTAGGGAAATCTGTGAAATAACTTTTTATGTAGCTTCCTTTAAAATGTGTATGCACTTGACATTACATTTCTCTAACGATTCTTAGTTGCTAATATACTGTCTTCCCCAGATTTTTTTTAAAGCAGCTTTTTCCCCCTGGAGAATCTAGGAACAGCCTCTTTTCACAGTGAAAACAAAGAGTAAGTTTTATGTCTCTCAATCCATCTTTTCTTGAATAAAGAAATCACTTTTCACTTGCAAAATAGAAGTTTTTGTTTTAGAGCTTTAATAATGAATGTTTTCTAAACAGAGAATGTTGAATTGAGCCCAAGATTAGATACCCAAATTCTATTATGGGCCAGCCTGCTCCTATTTTAAAGCCACAGATAAGTTACTTACCTGCTCTGTACCTCTCGTTTCCATCTGCAAAATGGAGATGAAAACCACTATTCTTTCTATATACTTTTCAGGGGATATGTGATTTTACATGGATCAAATCTGAAGTGCTTCAAATTACATTGAACTCCTCAGAGATGCAATACAGATGCAATTATATTACTTGGTATAATCAAATCAATTAAATATTACAAATAATGGAATATAATTTTAAAGAGCTCTATAAAGTTGTATTTAAAAAAAAAAAAAATTCCCTCTTAAAAATGTCTGCAGCCTCCAAGATAGGTTTTAGCTGAAGTATTTCCCACTATAGCCACAAGAGGTCCTCCTCCTAGCAATTCAAATCACGTCTGATTTGATGAGCAGAGGCCCCACGGTTCTCTATATTTATATCGGTTGGGTGACAGAAAACACAGATCACCTATGTCAGATTTCCATAGCAAACTATAGGGTAGCAAACAAAACCGGAAAAATCTGGCTTTCTCTGGGTGATCACTGAAGCATGCTGAACACTAAATAGTTCCTGTAAACTACACAGCCACTGCATTTTGTGCCCTGGCCCGCGTCCAGATTTTCACAGTAATTCCATCTTGTCACCTTGCCCAGTCTTGTTCAGTATTTATTATCCTTCCCTATTTACTTGTTTTCTTTCTTTATACTTTTAAAACTTTACAATATTGGCTCACATTCTTCCTGCAAGCAAACAAAGGTTAGGGATCGAGGAGCTAGATAAAAAGAGAAAAAAGAATAAATCAGAGCCATCATAGAAATCCTTCTGAGGTAATCAAGGGTGTCTCTGGCTCTAGGTATCAGGGCTGGCCCCAGACAAACTTACTCAACCACATGTACTGAGGAGTGCCTTGATGCAGAGCCCTGTGTTAGGGGCCAGTTAGATTAGAGGAACAGAAGAGAGGCCTCCAAAAAGAAAACAACTCAATCCCTATCAGCAGACCCTTCTGGGAAATAAGCCTTTCAGGGTACAATCAGTATTTTAATCAGAATGGAATAGGTTCTCCTTTACATTAAAATCCCTTAAAAAATGAAACTAGCTTTTGCATGAACCATGAGTCCATTTTGTTCTATACATGACACCTTAAAATATTGGCTTTCAGATTGAGACTTAAAAACATGTAATTTTCTGAACAGCTATAACACTTTTTTTTTCTAATTTCTGTTTTATTAACTAAGGAGAGGCACCTAGATGGAGTTTAAACACAAGATGGAAGTTAGAATGTCCCACCCAAAATCCTTTTTCTCATTCCAGCATTCCAAATAGCTTCTGTGCTGTTCACCTCACCTCACCTCTGTCACACCTTTTTAAGATGATATTTGAAGTAAAGAATACTTTCAGTGTGTGATAAGTAAAGGTATTTTATTCCAAAAAATATGTGATAAATAGTTCTGGCACTTTGTTGGGTATTTTAGATGAATCTGCTCCTATTTCAACATTTGTATACTGTAGCAAAAAGATGTTTCCCCCAATCTCCGTTTCTACCCACCTTGTTATTAGCTATTAACCAACTCTCCTGCCTCATTCACAAAAACAAGCCATCTTGGAAGACAGCCCCTACCTTCTCATCATCAAATCTACAAAACCACCCACTCGAGTCCTGCCTTCTCTCTTATTACAATTCAAGCTGTACTCTTGCTCCTACCAAAGGTTAATCTCTCCTCTTCTGCTCTGGATCCCTTCTTCTCCTACCTTCTCTAGGACTCTGCTCCTTCATTGTTATCTCATGTACTTCATTATAACCCCTTCTCTACTTTTCTCAGCAGAAAAGCAGGCCACTATCTCTAATTTTCAAACATCGAACAAACATCAGCTTCACCTTACAGATCTCTCCAGCTGCTCCTCCCAAGTTATCTGCCGCCTTCATCTCAACACTTCCCTGGGCTGCTTGCCATACCTACGTTTTCACGTCTCATTTATTCTACAAACCCATTCCATGTGACCTCTGTCACCTTCACTGCCATAAGGACCATTTTAAAGTCTATCCACAACTTTCATGTGGCCAAATCCATAAGTCACTTCAGGGATTACATCATCCAAACCGACAGTTTTAAAAATGAGATCTGTAATAGGATGCTGAGTGGAATTTTTCTTATTGCTCAGAATTGGCAACTAAGGCTCAAAATGAAAGAAAAAGAAGCCTTCTGCGTACACCACATGCTAAGGGATTTTTCAGTGTCTTAGGACAGACATCTCACTCTGGGGCTTACTGAAAATCAGTTCAGAAAAGTGCTTTATGCTTCCCTCTCAGCCCTAACAATAGAGGAAAAGTTAGGGGACTTGAAAAATTAGAGGAATTAGGCCAACTACTCATCTCCTCTAGAAGATATCAGAGCAGGAGAAATGGTGGAAAAGTCAATCTTGGCCCTTCCTCCTTTCAGGTCTCTCAAGAGTGATGGAGGAAAGAGAGGAGATGAGATTTAAATTGGAATGAGATGAAAGTTTCAAACCGGACTAAGCAGGCCTTAAAGCACTGAAAATGGCAGGAAAATTAAGGAACCCACCAATGTGTCATTAAGGAATGAGAAAGGGAGGTGTGACAGAGCAAAGGGAAATGCAAGAATTGAGCTAACTGATTCACTCAACTGTCACACCTTCACAGGCTAACAATTCTCAAACTTGTATTCCCAACCCAGACCCCTCTCATGAGCCCAGAGGCATATATCCAACTGCTATTTCCTTTGGATAGCAAACATACATTTCAAACTTACGCTGTACCCAAAAAAGAGTTCTTGATTTTTCCTTTCAAACCTCTCTCATTCATGGTGATTATAACAGAAATATCAAATCAATATGTTGTGCACCTGGAACTAACATAGCATTGTAGGTCAATTATATCTCAATTTTAAAATTATAATTTAAAAAAATTAAGGGATGGAAGGGTGGAAAAACCCTATTTCTATCACTCTAGTAATCGTCACCATCACCTAATTGCTTAAGCCGAAATCCTGCAGTCATCTTTCACTCATTCTTTTCCTTTACAACCATCAAGAATTTCCATAAATCCTATTTCCAAAAGTTTTCTTGAATACAACCTGTCTCTATCTCCCCTACCCCAAGTTTTCTGAGGCATTTGCAATCCATTTTCTACATAGCATCTAAATGATATTTCATAAGACAGTTTAATTCATGTTATTCTCCTGCTTAAAATTACCCAATGGCTTCCTATTATCCATAGCACAAAAGGAAAATTATTTACCAAATCTACAAGGCCCTTCATGATCTGGCTCCTGTCGACCTCTCCCACTGGACTCACAATACTGTTCTCCCTAGTTCACTGACTTCAATTACACTTTCTGTTCAGAAAACATCCAAGCTTATTCCCTTAGGGCCATTGTACTTTCTGTTCTTTTGCCTGAAATCATTTTGTCCCAGCTGTTTACATGCCTGGCTCATTCTCATCTTTGATATAATCCCTCAGAGAGGTATTACCTGAGTACCTTCTCTCACTGCCCCTAGTCACTTATCACAACCTTGCATATTTATTTATATGTTTGCTTTTTCTGTTTTCACCACTGGAATAAAAGCCAGGGGCAATGGCAATGTCCTTAACAGCATGGCATGTGAAAATTAACTATACAAGATAAAGTATCAATAGCTATTGGCTTTCAAACGAAGAAAAGATAGCTCTAGAAGGAGGAGGTAACCAAGAAAATTTCCTGGAGGGAGTTATATTTGCCTTGATACAGAAATAAAAGATGTCAGCATCATGATAGAATGATATGCTATTAATTTTATTTCTCAAATATCCTTCAAACCCATTGCCTCTCCATGTTTATAGCTATTACCCTGATACAAACTACAGTTGTCTTGCTTGCTGTCTTTATATACTTACCACTTAATTTCTCCCTCTCCCTCTGTTTCACTTTGTGTAAACCCAAATGTGGTATTTAAATGCTAATCAGAATATGTGGATGCTAAAATTTTAAATCTTGATTTAACTATTTCTGAACTACTAAAACTGACACATTAACTTTGCTGCCTTGGTGAAAACAGAAGGGCTAAAATGAATGTTCTTCTGATTAATTTTCTCAAGAGTGCCATGCCTCAACTCTGACAGCTCATCTTGCTGTTAGTCAATAACCTTAACGAGCACAGTAATTACAGTCAATCATGTCTGCTTTAGTTCATTGATTACTTTGTTATTTCTTTTACAACTTGTTAATGAAAATTCCCAGCACAGACATCCTGGGTGACACTTCTTTTATTAATTAACTACCCTATCAGTCCCTTCACTATATTAAAACACCAAAGCATCTTGTATTGATAGTTCTAGAAACAAATTGGTCTTGCAGCTTTAAAAAAAATCAAAATCATTTTCAGGGCCATGGGATTTTGAGCATAGCCACAGTTACTGTCATAATTATGATGTGCTGTCTTTTCTTTTTCCTGCCTTTTTCTATAAACTTTAGTTAAAATGCTATCCTACAGAAAATTAAGGAAAGGGTCTATTTCTTGAATTAGATGGAATATCAACCTAGAGAACAAGAACAAAAGCAGCAGCGCAACAGCATAGCAAGGCATCCGAAACAGGAAAACATGATGGACCTCTTCCTAAACACAGCTGAGACAGCTCTGGGCATGACTCAAAAATAACCCAGAAACACATCAGGAGCTGATTTCTGGCACTAAGGCAGTAGGAATTTAAGCTACTGGAATCTAGGTATCTAAAATAATATGAGACCTCATTTTATAATACAAGTGTTGAAATAAAAATTTTAACAACATAAAGTTTTCAAGTAAATAGTAACAGTTTTTAATCATTTTAACTGTGTAGTAAATGGTATACAGTGCATATTGCATTTTAGGTAGGCTCTATTTCAATTTTAGCAGTGAGCAAGTTAAAAGAAAAAGAACCAAGCAACAATAAGAGCTGAGCCCAATCGAAATAGCTTGGTGGCTAATGAAATACAGTTAACTTGTATTTAATTAGAACCAGTTACAATATCTAAGAACCAACAATCTAGAGAGTGGGGCACTGCAGCAGGAGCCTCCACCCAGCAATGTCACTCTGTGTTAGGTGGCGGTAATGCCCTGTTTCAGGTGGTTCAACTAAAAACACCCAACCGGAGGCATAAGTTAGAGCCACAGTCCAGCACACTGGGCAGAAAGCCAGTCACCTAGACTAAACGAACCTGGTGGAAAGTTAGATGGAAGGCTATGATTCAATGGACACAAAATTGCTCAGGCTTCAGCCAGGCACACCAGATATGGGACTAAAATTCTGGCTTCCAGCTACAAGGTAGATTCATTTGGAAATAGGATCTGACTACAGCTATAGATTGCAAACATTACAATCTACACAGGTGAAAAAGTTTGGGGTAGGCATTCTTCATATAATAAGGTTTAGTTCTTCTCAAGTATTCAGTGTATTTACATAATACATGTTTAGTTCTTCTCAAGTGATCAGTGCAAATACTTATCCTGTCCTGAGCTGTAAGAACCCTTTTCATACAAATATTCTTAGGAATAGGTATCTTAACTGACTGCCAATCGTCAGCTGAATAAGCAGAACCTTTACTATATGGCACCTAGATATGAATAATCCTTGTTTGGGTGGGCTACTCCTTTCAGTAATACAAACATGAGTTTAATGTTTTATTTTCAGAATCAGATTTAATTTCAGATTGTCAAATACAGGAATATTAACACTTACCATGTGCAAACTAGGAACTTATGTGTCAGAAATTATGCACAAAAAAAAACTAACTTTAAGTTTTCATTAAATGAATGAATGTATTTGCTCATGTATATTCAGTGTTTATGAACTTGATTAAAATCCTTCCTATGGGTTTATTATGACACAGAAACACTGCATAACCCAGAGTTTTACTTGAGGAAAAGGAAAGAGAAGGGAGAAAAAAGCTACATTTTCCCCCAAAATTTTTTCAGTTTTCTGATAAGCAATTTAATCTCATGACCCTAAATAGTAGCTTCACTGTGAATAAATGTTTTGTCCACCTTTTAAAACATTATAAACCAAGTATCAGCTATGTCAGAAACTTCTGGTTAGCCTTGCCCCTGATTCCCATCACACCTGTGGAAGATAGTTCCTGGCAGGCCATAACAGCCTCACATTGTCAGCGTCACACCACACATCCTTCACGGTTTGGGCTTCTCCAATACCGCAGAGGAGAGGGGGAACCCACTCAGGATGTGCATATCCATAGACGTTCCCAGGATTGAGTGTCCAGGATTAAGACACAACCAGTGAGGGTGAACTGCTCCCTCCAGTTGACCCCCACGTAGAGAATTCTAAGGGGCATTTTACACAATCCTCAGAAGGTTCTGGGTCGTATTAAGTCACAGTTGGACTCAATAGTGACTCTGACAATGCAAGTTTATAAGATGATTTTCTCTTTTCCTCATCCTGCCCAGTCTCTCTTCCCTGCTCCCTGGTGCTACCACCTAAATAAACTACCTAGACACAAGTCCCTATCTCAGGCTTTTGCTTTCAGGAAGAATCCAAGTCAAGGCTTGGAATGGGTTCCCCCTCTCCTCTGCGGTATTGGAGAACCCCACTGTAAACAGTGAAAGATGTGTGGTGTGACGCTGACAATGTGAGGGTGTTAATGGCCTGCCAGGAACTATCTTCCACAGGTGTGATGGGAATCAGGAGCGAGGCTAACCAGAAGTTTCTGCTATAGCTGATACTTGGTTTATAATGTTTTAAGCCACTTGGAGTCAAATGGGCCTAGAAAGCAGGTCCTTGGGATGATACTCTTGAATCAGATCACTGATCCAAATGGAAGTAAGAGCCTACTGCTGGTGAGTTGCATGTGGCATCTCACCTCTTATGGGGTAAGATGAAGTTACAGGTGAGAGAACTGACTGCCAGCATCTAATCCCAATTCTGCATTTACTGACTTCATGCAGGTAATTTTCAAATGGCCATGGTTAGGAGTATTCACAGCACAAAAATTGTCAAACACTACAAATCAGGGCTACCCCTTTCCCAGCATTCTCTTGAAAGGACTAGATGTTTGGGAAGCAGCTACAGAAGTTTGGCCAATACTCCAGTTTTTAGCTCTTTTCTTTCCATACCCCATTTAAAGAGGTAACCTGATAACTTTTCCAGGATTTATGCTATAAATCACCAATTCCAAGGCTGCTCCTGTTCTAGCATATAAATCAGCTGCTTCCACTATGGTCAACCTTGTATCCAAATGCAATAAATCTCTTTTTAGCAATTAAAAATTCTTCTATAGTGTAGTTTGGGAAAGTTTCTAAATATCCAGTACATTGTGGTCTGCTAGTGCTCAAGTGAGGTTTCCACAAACATAAACAGGTAATACATATTAGTCACATTCTATTTTTATAAAATTATATCATTTGTACTCTGACTACAATTTATTTTCAAACTTTTTATCTCTCAGGGCACATAATACTTGATAAGACAATGGGTCTACAGTCTCTATGTGAGTCATTTAACTATGTACCCACCTAGTAAAAATATTAATTTATTATGTTGCTTTTAAATAGTAATATCTGCCTGTCTATTATACTCTAAGGGCAAGAGACTTTTCTTTCTCCCAATTTCCCTATCTTTCCAAATACCAATTCCAAAATAAAAGCATATAAATATACTAAGGAGAATAAATTTTTCTTTTCTGATTGGTTATCTTTCCGTGGGGTGTGGAGAAAAGGGAACCCTCTTACACTGTTGGTGGGAATGCAAACTAGTACAGCCGCTATGGAAAACAGTGTGGAGATTTCTTAAAAAACTGGAAATAGAACTGCCATATGACCCAGCAATCCCACTTCTGGGCATACACACTGAGGAAACCAGATCTGAAAGAGACACGTGCACCCCAATGTTCATCGCAGCACTGTTTATAATAGCCAGGACATGGAAGCAACCTAGATGCCCATCAGCAGATGAATGGATAAGGAAGCTGTGGTACATATACACCATGGAATATTACTCAGCCATTAAAAAGAATTCATTTGAACCAGTCCTAATGAGATGGATGAAGCTGGAGCCCCTTATACAGAGTGAAGTAAGCCAGAAAGATAAAGAACATTACAGCATACTGACACATGTATATGGAATTTAGAAAGGTGATAACGATAACCCTATATGCAGAACAGAAAAAGAGACACAGAAATACAGAACAGACTTTTGAACTTTGTGGGAGAATGTGAGGGTGGGATATCTCAAAAGAACAGCATGTATACTATCTATGGTGAAACAGATCACCAGCCCAGGTGGGATGCATGAGACAAGTGCTCCGGCCTGGTGCACTGGGAAGACCCAGAGGAATCGGGTGGAGAGGGAGGTGGGAGGGGGGATCGGGATTGGGAATACATGTAAATCCATGGCTGATTCATATCAATGTATGACAAAACCCACTGGAAAAAAAAAATAATAATAAAAAAAAAAAAAGATAACAAGATCTAAAAAATAAATAAATAAATAAAAGCATACAGATACCCAGAATACTTGCCAGTCTCTAGAGCAAGAACAAACCATGCTCTTCTTTCTCCAGCAAGCTTCCTTTACACCCTCCAACCACTCCTTAAGATTGTCCATTTTCCCACACCCTATGGTGAAGAACAGGGAAGCCTGACCTGCTGCAGTCCATGGGGTTGCAAAGAGTCAGACAGATTGAGCAACTGAACAACAACACTTTCATAGTGATAGACGCTCTGCTTGTTTTCAGTTCCCCTACAATAAAAAAAACTGCAACAGGAGACTTCCTTGTCAGTCCAGCGGCTGAGACTCCATGCTTTCAATACAGGGGGCACAGGTTTGATTGCTGGTCATGGAACTGAGATCCCACATACTGGTTGATGGGTCCAAAAATAAATTAATTAATTAAAAAGAAAAACACTGCAACAAGAACTCTTGTAGTAATACTCAGGATAGTGTTACTTACTGTAACCAACAAACCCAAAATTTTAGTACTCTCAGCTCCAAATCTACTATTGTCTTGTGATACTGGAGCTGGAACTCAGCACGCCCTCCTTCACCAGCTGGTTTTCTGTTAGCTTCTTCCAAGGACACTCGAAGGCAAGAGAGTAGGTGGAATTTGCTTTTTCCTATTTCCTTGCTGTTCATACAGCTCAGCCCAACAACGGTTCTTCATTCCTTGAATCAGCAATAGCTGTTCCAGGTTCAGCTCCTTCACAGTCCCAGAAATGTCCGGTCTGCATCCTTCATCCCAACAGAACTCTCTCCTCAGACAACTGAGTCCTGGCTCCACTGGACCAGCTTGAAGGTTTTAAGAATGCCTCTTCTTGCCTTTGTTCCCCCAAGGGTGATAGCTGTGCCTGTATTCCCTCTGGTTTCCTTATTTTCAGCCCTCCAATGCCAATTTAGCCATTTCCTAATAGTGAATTATTTTTACTAAACCTCCCTGTATTTTTTTTATTTTTTGACTAGATGCTGGACATACATATACAGTTGATTGGCATTAATTATGCTATAAAGTCACCGTGAACACTGAACTAGTGAACCATTGCTCCTGGGAGAAATACAGTTGCTGTGAGTCTGTGGTCACAATATTTCCACTACGATCAATATTTACTTCTTGTTTTATGTGTGCTTCTGTTAAAAGCATCTTACTTAATATATTCTTTTTTTTTAGCAACTGTTTATCTTCTATCAACCCAATTTCCATTTTAAGTGTTTGAGGAAGAACAGTTTAAGAGGACTCCGTGGCTGTTTCCACCCTTTCCGCGGCCTGAGCAGTGTGAGCTGCAGACCTGTGTGAAGCGGCAGGCTGAGCGCTCCATCCTTCAGGGGGAACCACTGAACAGGCAGAGAAGGCACCCGCACACCTTGCGACCAGTCCAATACCTCAGGCTGAGGAGAAGTGAACTCTGGAGCTGAAGTAGTCCATTTACCCTGAAATTCCTCCTCAGTCACACCTTCTCAGCTGCTGCCTGCTCTTCCTTTTCAGGATACCTGTAGAAGCAGAGATGAGGCATGACTTCCCGGGGGTGTTCCACGCACGTGCAGAACTTCCCAGGTGAGCATCCACTGCATTCGGCCCACTAGGTGAGTTCTGTGTTACACAGAGCAATGGTAGGCAGGTTAACATAGGCTTCTGTGAGAGGCTGGTAGTCAGCCCTGGGATCAGTAAACGCCAGAAATCATGGCTCCTAGAACACTGCATGTATCTGGTTAGTGAAGGCTCCAGGAGTGAAGCAGCCGACAATAGAAGTGGCAGCAGTAGCAGCGTCAAACTTCAACAAAGCTCGCTGGCCAGTGTTCCTAGAGGATATAACACCGACATCATCTGGGTTTTCAATGGCAACAACGCACAAGCTGCCAACGGAATCTTCTCCCAGGCTCTCTTCAGATCTATGATTTAGATGCCATCATTTTTGTAGATGTACTGTTCCATGTGGAAGTCAAGGTTGGTGCCACCTAAGTGGGTTCCTACTGCAAGGAATTTGAGGACATTCTCCTCCTTCATTTGCAGAATGAAATTCATTTGAATTCTTGACCAGTAGCCCTATAACTCATATCTGAAAAAGCTTATGTAACACAAATATCTTCCCCATAAAACACATCACAGATTCCTTGCACTTAAGAGCACTAGAGAGCACTTGAACACTATACATATGTGGGAGTCATTTTAGATAGTGAAATCACTATCAAAAGGCACAAAATTGGGATTTCCCTGGTAGTCGGGGGATTAAGAGTCTGCCTTCCAAAGAAGAGTACACAGGTCAAATACCGGGTCAAGGAACTAAGATCCCACAAGGTGCAAAGCAAATAAGCCAGCATACCACAACTAGAGAACCCAAAGGCCACAAGAAACATCCCCTGTGGTGCAACTAAGATGTGACACACACAAATAAATAGGTAAATATTTTTTAAAGCTGTGGAAATGTGTAATATTAAGGCTTTTGAATATGTATTAATATGTTTTCCAGTAGTCATGTATGGATGTGAGAATTGGACTGTAAGAAAGACTGAGCACCAAAGAATTGATGCTTTTGAACTGTGGTACTGGAGAAGACTCTTGAGAGTCCCTCGGACTACAAGGAAATGAAACCAGTCAATCCTAAAAAATTAATCCTGAATATTCATTGGAAGGGTTGATGCTGAAGCTGAAGCTCCAGTACTTTGGCCTCCTGATGCCAAGGACTGACTCATTAGAAAAGACCTTGATGCTGGAAAAGATTGAAGGTAGAAGGAGAGGGGGACAACAGAGGATGAGATGGTTGGATGACATCACTCATTCAATGGACATGAGTTTGAGCAAGCTCCGGGAGTTGGTGATGGACAAGGAAGCCTGGCATACTGCAGTCCATGGGGTCACAAAGAGTCGGACATGACTGAGTGACTAAATTGAATATCTAGTATGATAAATACCCCCTCTTTGCTCTTCTTTTTTAAGGCTAACTTAGCTATTCTTATACCTTTATTATTCCATGTAAATTTTATAGTAGGTGTATCAAGTTCTTTAAAAAAAAAGCCAACTATTATTTTAACTGGCATTGCAATTAGCTTACACATTAATTAAGGGAGAATTGACATATTTATTAACATGTTCCATCCAACATGGGGGGGCATGCATGCTAAGTCGCTTTAGTCGTGTCCAACTCTGTGCAACTCTATGGACTGCAGCCTGCCAGGCTCCTCCGTCCATGGGATTCTCCAGGCAAGAATACTGGAGTGGTTTGCTGTGCCCTCCTCCAGGGGATCTTTCCAACCCAAGGATCCAACCTGTGTCTCTTAAGTAGACCTGCACTGGCAGGCGGGTTCTTTACCACTAGCACCACCTGGGAAGCCCCCAACATGGGATATTACTCTATTTATTCAGCTTAAATAATTCAGCTTAAATATTCAGCTTAAATGTCTTGGGGTTTCAAAGTTTTTGCCACAGAGATTTTGTGTATTCCTTGATGCATTAGAAATATTGTCACATTGTGAATGGATCTTTTTATTATATTTTCTAATTGGCTGTGATGGGTACAGTGAAGCACTATTAATTTTGCAAGCAGATCTCATATCTCTCTAGTCAAAGCTATGGTTTTTCCAGTAGTCATGTATGATGTGAGAGTTGGATCATAAGGAAAGCTGAGCGCCGACAAATTGATGCTTTTAAATTGTTGTGTTGGAGGAGACTCTTGAGAGTCCCTTGGACTGCAAGGAGATCAAACCAGTCAATCCTAAAGGAAATTAATCCTGAATATTCATTAGAAAGATTGATGTTGAAGCTGAAGCTCCAATACTTTGGCCACCTGATACGAAGAACTGACTCCCTGGAAAAGACCCTGATGCTGGAAAGGATCAAAGGCAGGAGGAGAAGGGGACAACAGAGGATGAGACGGTTGGATGGCATCACCGACTTGATGGATATGAGTTTGAGAAAGCTCTGGGAGTTGGTGATGGATAGGCAAATCTGGCGTGCTGCAGTCCAAAGGGTCGCAAAGAGTTGGACTCGACTGAGCTACTTAACTGACTGACTGACCGATTTCATATCTGGCAATCTCACAGAACTTTCCTTAGTTTTACATTTCTTGGTTGATTCCTATGTCATCTACAAACGATAACAGTGCTCCTTTTATACTCTGCCCTCTGTTCCCTCAGATATACCAGCCTGGGCCACTCTGAACTTGGCTCAGTTCAGACAAACATTTTCTCTGACAAGTCTTACCTAATTGCCTGGCCTCATATACAACCATCAGTCCTTGTTCCCCAACTAAGTTAAATGCCAAGTTAAATGTACCAACCACATGCTTCTTTCTGTATACCTCTATTATAGAACTTAACATATTGCATTAAAATTATGCATTCACATATTTCTCCACAAAAGAAATGAACTCTATCATATCTTACCCATGCTTATCCACCTAGGACCAAGCATGGTATCTAACACATAATATTCACTCAATAAAAGGTTGATAAGTAAATGAATAAATGTAATAGGCCAAAGTATTGCACACTGCTCACTCAGCACATGGAGAGAACAGATAAATATAAATATAATCACTTAAGTGAGTAACTCATGCTAAACAGCTTTCTTGGAGTTAATAAACATATGTCCAAAATCCCCAAAATTATACAATGTAAGAATAAAGCCTAATTGTGCTTCCTTTATTTTTCAGTTAGTATTTTAAGTTATGATGCCTAAGAACTAAGCACATTCACAGATTACAAAAAAATATTAAATAAGCTTATAATTAATAGTACACTAATATATGTTTTTCCCTGAAAATTTCTAGGAAAGTTGTAATATTATAATGACAATAAAAATAAACTTACTTTACCAAAGATAACTTCCTCTGAGAGAGATTTTTATAAGTTTGAGTTTTAAAAAAGAAGAAAATAGGAATCTGAGATAATGCCTTCTTAAAACACCTTTTCCATAAAAATTTAAATTTTAAAGGTTAAATATAATTGTAGGAAAAAGTAGAGCCAGTTTGCCATTAACATAAAATGTAAATAACTTAAGCATTATTAGTCACAAAAATGCAAAGCTAAAACCAAGAATCTCAGCAACTGTACAAAGATGGCTCTAGAGTTAAATAAACACTAATAGTGCTTCTAATAGCAATATCTAATAGTTATTGACAATTTATGTCAGACATTATTCTAGCACTTTATATATAATGTAATGCTCATATCTATAAATTATAATTTAAGTATAATGTAATGTTCACATTTAATTAGATATTGTTAGATTATTAGTTTGTTAGATGAGCTAGTCTAAGCTCAAAGGTATTTATTTTCCAAAGACAGAAAGCTAATAAATGCTGAGGTGGTTTGTCTGGTTCCACAGGTCCTCCATCAACCCCTATGTTTAAGTAAGCAAGCACCTCTGTGCTGAGATCCAAGGCAAGGAGTAGGTCAAGTACCTGTTCAATTACTTATGATAGTCTCCAAATTCCTGCCTTTAAGGGTTTTAAGATAGAAGCTGAAGAAGACTGTGAAAATATTTAATGGAAGAAACAAATCCAAAAGACACTGAACAGCAAAAGGGTCAGTAAGCTGAGGAGACAGGAAGTATGCAAGCCTGAAAAGGAGGCCTCAGAAGGAGAAGACATGAAATGGAAAACACAAAATTGTAACAAATTAACATTTTTAGGCACCAGCAGTTGTCTGCTTTACAGTTTCACCAAATTTGTCTATGCCTCTTTGACAATATGAAAAGATATTGTCAAAGACAATATAATAAGACAATACAATATTGCAAGCAAGGAACTGCTCTCTCATCTCAACTTCTAAAAAGATAACCTTCCATAGTACAAATGTGGAAAATAAAGAGAATGAAATTATGAACTTCTAAGCTATTAAGCAGTCTTTAAATAGTATGTTTACAACATACTTTTAATGACTTTTACAAAGTACTTTTATTCCATAATGGTAAGTCCAAAAAGACCAAAGTTTCAAATTGTATAGATCATATTTTCTAAAATTTGTAAAAGTGTATATAGGAAAAAATCCTTACAGAAATATTGAGGGAGGACAATTTTAGAAAACAAAAAAAAAAAATTCTTTTATTTTCATCTTTACATCTGGATTTCTAGGTCAAGCCCAGTAATTTGTCAATGTAGTTTTGGCAAAAACACTGGAGGGTACTCTATTAGTGAACAATAGGGTGAAAGTGAAAGTCGCTCAGTCCTGTCTGACAATTTGGGATTCCAAGGACTATACAGTCCATAGAATTCTCCAGGCCTGAATACTGGAGTGGGAAGCCTTTCCCTTCTCCAGGGTATCTTTCCAACCCAGGGATCGAATCCAAGTCTCCTGCATTGCATGGCCTAGTAGGGTAGTTCTCCACTCTCCAAATTTTAATGTGAGTCCTGTATTAGAACCACCTGGTGGTCCAGTAGTTAAGACTTTATACTCCCACTGCATGGAGCCCAGGTTCAATTCTTGATCAGGGAGCTAGATCCCACATGCCACAGCTAAGAATTGGCATGCCACAGCTAAAGATCTTGCATGCTGCAACTATGACCTGGCACAGCCAAATAAATAATGTTTTTAAAACACAATTTAAAAATAAATAAAATAAAGAACCACCATGAGGGCTTATTAAAAAAGGGCTTACTGTATCCCACTCCTAGAGTTTCTGAATCAATAGATTCTGTAGTTCTGACAAGTTCCTAGGTGATGCCAATGCTGCTGGTCTGGGACTCACACTTAAAGAAACACTGTTTTAAATAATTACATATAATTGTTACATATACATATATATTTATATACATAATTTAATTAAAATGTAATTTATTTTACTTATTTTATTATACTACTTTGGTTATTGTTTTCTATTTAATTTACTATCCATAATTAGTATAATTAAACTTTGTGCTTTTTTATAAATCTCCACAGTTACATAGATTTATTAGGTATACCTGTTGTTGTGTGGTATTTTATTCCACACTAAAACAGGAAAAAGAGAGTAGCTGTTTATTTGATTGGTAGATAAAACAACAAATTTGGCTTAACTGTTACCCATGACTAACCAAAGCTGATGAGAGTCTGCCTTCCAGAGAGAACATTTCTTCCCTTGAAGCTTCCTTATTCATTTCTAAATCTCATTTACAAAATAAACAGCTAGATAATAAGAAAAGCAGAAATTTGAAGGCAGGATATCTAATTTTTAAAAATAGAGTTTTAGGAGAAAATGAAAAGCTAAAAGCATTCTCTGACCCTTTCCCTATTCCCTTCTCTTCCACCCCCGACAATGGTACCAGAAATCATTCTCCATAAAATTCTACCCACTTTAAGCCCTGTTCAAAGGAGAATCTCCATCACAGAATGACAGTGATGATCATCCTACAGCATATGACAAATGAGAGCATATGTGCTGGTAAAAAAAAAAGAAAAGCAAAACATTTACAGATCTATTAACTTATTTGCTAAATGAACCATTCTTTATGAGATTTGCTTACTCAGCAGCCTGCATTTTCAAAGTCCTATAGCAGTACACTTCTAAATGTCCTAAAACAAAAATAATAAATAAAATGTTATTCTAAGTTTTTGAACACTCTGTTCTGATTTAATTTCTACATAACTAGATTCAAAGAACATGATAGGAAGGAAGGACATTAATATCCTTTTGAGATTTTCTGATAAGAAAACTATAAACTGTATAAAGTGAAGCTCTAAAGGAATTGCATGGTCAGAAAAGAATAATCTGGCTTATTTCCATGGTGGCTAATATATTAAGAACAAATTTTGAAGCCAGTGTACCAGTTTATGTTCTAGAAAAAGTACCCATATCAAGATTGGGCAACCTTTGGGGATGATAAAAATGCTTTGGAACTAGAAAGTGGTGATGGTTGCCCAACACTATGAGAGTACTAAATGCTACTGAATTGTTCACTTTAAAATGGCTAATTCGGGGGCTTTCTTGGTGGCTCAGTGGTAAAGAATCTGACTGCCAATGCAGGAGACACAGGTTTGATCCCTGATCCAGGAAGATCCCACATGCTGTGGAGCAGCTGAGCCCATGCACCACAACTACTGAGCCTATGCTCTTAGAGCCCACGCTCACATCAAGAGAAGTGAGAAGCCCGCGCACCACAACCAAGAGTGGCCCTCGCTCACCACAACTAGAGTCTGCCCAGCAATGAAGACCCAACACAGCAAAAAATAAACAAATAAAATGAGTAATTTTTGTTTTGTCTTTTTCACCTCAGTTAAAAAAAAAAAAAATACACAAAAGCAAAAACAAAAATCAGCAAGACAACTTTCACAATGTCCACGTCCTTTTAAGATTCTTGCTCCTGACATTTTACAAAAGAAAGAAAACTTTCAAAAGGAAAATATTACATTTCTTATATATAAATCCAATGGCCAAACAATCTTCAATGCTAAACTCTCAAAAGTATTGAGAGAGTCAATTCCTAGGCAGGTTGATAAGAAGTCTGAGGGTCCCCAAAGAGAGAGGGGTCTGGAATTCTCAAGGAGGAGGAAAGGACAAACTTTTTTTCCTCTACATTCCTTAGGATTATATAACAATAATGTATCCTGCTTGAGGACAGTTTCTGGGAAAAAAACACCTTCTGGTTAATCTTGTTATCTTAAAATCTAAATTGTGGGAGTGGGTCTAGTAAGATCTTTACAACCTCCGGACATTCTTTGATTCACTGTAATAACTATTTTTCTGGGCTCCAAAATCACTGCAGATGGTGATTGCAGCCATGAAATTAAAAGACGCTTATTCCTTGGAAGGAAAGTTATGACCAACCTAGACAGCATATTAAAAAGCAGAGACATTACTTTGTAAACAAAGGTCCGTCTAGTCAAGACTATGGTTTTTCCAGTGGTTATGTATGGATGTGAGAGTTGGACTATAAAGAAAGCTGAGTGCCAAAGAATTGATGCTTTTGAACTGTGGTGTTGGAGAAAACTCTTGAGAGTCCCTTGGACTGCACAGAGATCCAACTAGTCCATCCTAAAGGAGATCAGTCCTGGGTGTTCATTGGAAGGGCTGATGCTGAAGCTGAAACTCCAATACTTTGGCCACCTGATGCGAAGAGCTGACTCATTTGAAAAGACCCTGATGCTAGGAAAGATTGAGGGCAGGAGGAGAAGGGGACGACAGAGGATGAGGTGGTTGGATGGCATCACCGACACAATGGACACGGGTTTGGGTGGACTCCGGGAGTTGGTGATGGGCAGGGAGGCCTGGAGTGCTGCAGTTCATGAGGTCGCAAAGAGTCAGACACAACTGAGTGACTGAACTGAACTGAATAACTAATTAAGAGTATATAACTTCATTGCTAACACTAGTGAGGGGGTACTCTTTCTGCCCCTTTCTGATGTCTATGTCAGAAGCTTTCTCTATCCTTTTCACACATTAATAAAACTCTATTACATAAAAGATCTGAGTGATGAAGCCTCATCTCTGGCCCTGGATTGAATTCTTCTCTGGAGGCCAAGAATCCCGGCATCTTCTTGGTTCAGCAAAAACCTTTCAGGATTTAATTAGATTGCTTTCCCCAACCCACCTGTTTCTTCATCTACTCTCCCCTCTCTCTTGGAGTGACAGTCCCACTCTGACTTCACACATGTTATTAGTACTTCTAGAGAAATTCTCAAAAATTTCTAAGTAAAACTTTACACATACATCTGAATGGTACACAGTTTTCAAAAAGAAAATGTCATAAAATCTCAAAAATCATAATTTTTACAACCATTGTTGACTTTATCTTCTTGATGAGTAAAAACCTTGCGTTACTAATTTCACCCAAACTAAGAAGTCATTTTGTGTTCTGAGCACTTACTAATGATATAACTTCTAATTAAAAATGCACTGTGCTTTAGGGTTTAAAAAAAGATATAACCTTTCATTTCAGAGCCCATCAGTGATAGAATGGCCTTATTTCTTACTACATTATTTACAAATAATGAGCCAACAATACAAAAATGGGCAGTGGTTTTATAACCGAGATATTCTAATAGAGTATGAACTTAGATAAAATATCCTCTAATTTACAATCTCTCACACAACATATTAGTTTCTCATTATCTTTTTATTTGTCCATATAACTCTATAAAACCTGACTATTAAAACTGTGCACTATAACTTATCAAGAAAAGATTAAGAAATAGGTTAAAGATGGCAAATTGAGCACACCCTTATCTTCTCTTCCTCTCAAGACTCCAATAAAATTGTGCAGTTAAGCACACAAGTCCAGCTCCTAAATGATCAGAGAGCAAACATATCAAACTTGGAACAGTGTTATGGGAGAAATGCACAGAGATAGGAACAATAGCAGGTTCACAGTCTCGTGATGCCAATTACGTAGTCAAAAAATGTAAATGGCTAGTTACGTGATATAGGTATTTGCTCAAAATGAAAATATAATAATTCAGCAGGAATTGTAATGAATTACCAGTGTACTTGTATTACATACATTTATTTAAATTTTTAATTTAGGGACTTCCCTAGTGGTCCAGTGGCTAACCTCCATTCTCTCAATGCAGGAACCGGGGTTCAATCCCTGGTGGGGGAACTAGATCTCACATGATGCAACTAAGAGTTCGCATGCCAAAACTAAAAGGATCCTGCAAGCTGTAAATAAATTAAAAAAACAAAAACCCCGGACGCTGCAATGAAGATAGAAGATCCTACATGTTGCAAATAAGACCTAGTGCAGCCAAACAGATAAATAAACAAATAGAGCAAAAATTAATAAAATTTTAATTTAAAAATCAGTGAACCAGAGATCAAATTGCCAACATCCACTGGATCATCAAAAAAGCAAGAGAGTTCCAGAAAAATACCTATTTCTGCTTTATGACTATGCCAAAGCCTTTGACTGTGTGGATCACAATAAACTGTGGAAAATTCTGAAAGCGATGGGAATACCAGACCACCTGACCTGCCTCTTGAGAACCCTACATGCAGGTCAGGAAGCAACAGTTAGAACTGGACATGGAACAACAGACTGGTTCCAAATAGGAAAAGGAGTACATCAAGGCTGTATATTGTCACCCTGCTTATATAACTTATATGCAGAGTACATCATGAGAAATGCTGGGCTGGAAGAAGCACAAGTTGGAATCAAGATTGCCGGGAGAAATATCAATAACCTCAGATATGCAGATGACACCACCCTTACGGCAGAAAGTGAAGAGGAACTAAAAAGTCTCTTGATGAAAGTGAAAGAGAGTGAAAAAGTTGGCTTAAAGCTCTACATTCAAAAAACTAAGATCATGGCATTTCGTCCCATCACTTCATGGCAAATAGTTGGGAAAACAGTGGAAACAGGGTCAGACTTTATTTTTCTGGGCTCCAAAATCACTGCAGTTGGTGATTGCAGCCATGAAATTAAAAGACGCTTGCTCCTTGGAATGAAAGTTATGACCAACCTAGATAGCATATTAAAAAGCAGAGACATTACTTTGCCAACAAAGGTCCATCTAGTCAAGGCTATGGTTTTTCCAGTGGTCATGTATGGATGTGAGAGTTGGACTGTAAATAAAGCTGAGTGCCAACGAATTGATGCTTTTGAACTGTGGTGTTGGAGAAAACTCTTGAGAGTCCCTTGGACTGCACAGAGATCCAACTAGTCCATCCTAAAGGAGATCAGTCCTGAGTGTTCATTGGAAGGGCTGATGCTGAAGCTGAAACTCCAATACTTTGGCCACCTGATGCAAAGAGTTGACTCATTGCAAAAGACCCTGATGCTGGGAGGGATTGGTGGCAGGAGGAAAAGGGGACGACAGAGGATGAGATGGCTGGATGGCATCATCGACTCGATGGACATGAGTTTGGGTAAACTCCAGGAGTTGGTGATGGACAGGGAGGCCTGGCGTGCTGCAATTCATGAGGTCGCAAAGAGTCGGACATGACTGACTGACTGAACTGAACTGAACTGAACTGAAAGTTCCATTTTGGAGAAGTTCAGATTAAAAAATAAAATGGCCCATAAAAATTTTCTTTGAAAAATTGCTACTATACTTTGAGTTCAAAAGATTTTATTTTTCCTGAAAGAGTACCAGTTCAAATCACGAAAATCTATTTGAATGTGTCAAAGGCATTTCAAATACAATATACATCTACAGTGGAATTCTGTATCACTCACTCACTTGCAACTTACTCTCCATTCCTAGATCAAACCCACATCCCACCTCAGTGCATTGATCCAACATTTAGGGAAGAAGCTGTCTTTGGCTTGGAGAAGGGCCACAAGGAGGAATTCTGATGGTATATATTCTCTTCTATTGCTCAAAACAATTCAGTTCTTGCCCTAAACTTGTGCTTCCTACTCAGTTTCTCCAAGCTAGGCTTCAACATTATGTGAACTGTGAACTTCCAGATGTTCCAGCTGGATTTAGAAAAGGCAGAGAAATCAGAGATCAAATTGCCAACATCCATTGGATCATAGAAAAAGCAAGAGAGTTCCAGAAAAATATCTACTTCTGCTTCATTGACTATGCTAAAGCCTTTGACTGTGTGGATCACAACACTGTGGAAAATTCTTAAAGAGATAGGAATATCAGACCACCTTACCTGCCCCCTGAGAAATCTGTATGCAGGTTAAGAAGCACAGTTAGAAAAAAAAAAAAAAGAAGAAGAAGAAGCAGCACAGTTAGAACCAGACAAGGAACAACAATATGGTTCCAAATTGGAAAAAGAGTATGTCAAATTGGAAAAGGTGAGTATGTCACCTTGCTTATTTAACTTACGTGCAGAGTGCATCATGAAAAATGCCAGGCTTGGTAAAGCACAAGCTGGAATCAAGATTGCTGGAAGAAATATCAATAACCTCAGATATGCAAATAACACCACCTTATGGAGGAAAGTGAAGAGGAACCAAAAAGTTTCTTGATGAAGGTGAAAGAGGAGAGTCAAAAACCTGGCTTAAAACTCAACATTCACAAAAACGAAGATCATGGCATCTGGTCACTTCATGGCAAATAGATGGGGAAACAGTGGAGACAGTGACCAAATTTATTTTCTTGGGCTCCAAAATCACTGCAGATGGTGACTGCAGCCATGAAATTAAAAGACACTTACTCCTTGTAAGAAAAGCTATGACTAACCTAGGCAGCAAATTAAGAAGCAGAGATATTACTTTACTGACAAAGGTCCATCTAGTCAAAGCTATGGTTTTTCCAGTGGTCATGTATGGATGTGAGAGTTGGACTAAAAAGAAAATTGAGTGCTGAAGAATTGATGCTTTTGAACAGTGGTGTGGCAGAAGACTCTTGAGAGTCCCTTGGACAGCAAGGAAATCAAACCAGTCCATCCTAAAGGAAATCGGTCCTGAATATTCATTGCAAGGGCTGATGCTGAAGCTGAAGCTCCAATACTTTGGCCACATGATGCAAAGAACTAATTCACTGGAAAAGACCCTGATGCTGGGAAAGACTGAAGGCAGGAGGAGAAGGGGATAACAGAGGATGAGATGGTTGGATGGCATCACCGACTCAATGGACATGAGTTTGAGCAAGCTCCGGGAGTTGGTGATGGGCAGGCATGTCTGGCTTGCTACAGTCCATGGGTTCGCAGAGAGTTGGACACAACTGAGTGACTGAACTGAAGTGACTCAGCACTCAGCAAAGGAAGATTGGACCCACCTTCCTTGGAAAGTATCTAACTGAACACATCTTCCTGAGATAATAGTTTAGCAACATCTTTCATTGTTGGAGCATGTTGCCCACAAATATCCCATTATTAGTGCCTCCCATCATTTCAAGTGTTTTAGTGTTTCCTGTCATATTTACTTTTCTTCCTGAGAGACATTCAGGAAAACACCATTTTATCCATCCCATTACATTGCCACTGATGTTTTAGTAACACTTATAAGTGAACATTTTGGGGAGCTTCCTGGTGGCCAGAACCTAAATTTGATGCTGCCCTTTAAACAATACAAAAGAAGAAGTCACAGTCCTTATTCTTCAGAGTTTCCCTTTCCATTAAAAGGCCTCAACTGGACCATTAAGGAGGAGACAGATTTTCAGAAAACACTTACCCTCCACCAGGGAATTTATTTTGTCTCATAACAAAATAAAAACACACTGGGATTGTGTTTATTATGTCCAGCTCAAACTCTTCCAGAAGCAGCGTCAGTTCCTTCTATCAACTATGTAAAACCCACTTATAGACTTGAGCCTTATTAAATAACTCTTTCCCTTTCTCTTTTTCTGGCCAATAAAATTCCCTTAATCTGCATTCAAATATTAATTCTATATTTTAGTTAATTCAAATTAATTGTCTTTTTTTTAAAAAAAAAAGAACCTAAGAACTGTGTGAAGATGGGCTATGACTGTGGTCAAAATCAGTGGGTCATTGGGACTGAAACATTAACAATCATATAATACGTTCTGAATCTGGAAGTGAAAGCTGAAAAATCTTCTGTTTCTGGGAACTCAAATCAAACAGATAAAAACTTATTGAGTGCTTATCCAAGACAAGTATCCAGAAAGGACAAATATGAAGAAATAAAAGATTCAAAAACACATCTGATTCTGAAAAAGTGAATAATGTAACAGAAGAAAATAATATGGTTTTACCTATCACAAAAGGGATAATTCACATAACAGTCAGTTAATCAAAACAAGGAGAAACTATTTATTGATTATTATCAAAATGTAAGAGAATAATAAGACCGGGCATAAGAAAGTCAGGAGTGCAGAGAAACAGATACCAAGACACTTCCAGGGTGTATGCAAATTGGGAAAACACCTCTAAAGGACAATCTGGCAACAAGTACCAACCTCTTTTTTAAAATACATACTTTTAATCAGAAATTGCATTTCTAGGGATTTTTCCCAAAGAAATAACCTGTAAAGTATTTAAAGACACATGTACTACAAGGAAGCAAGCAACATGGTTTGTAACCATGAATAATTACAAATAATCTAAATGTCTTACAATATGGACATGAAAGTGATGACATAGCTGGCTAACCATCAGCATGGAAATATCTTTAAGATAGGAATGAATGGGAAAAAGAAGCTTTATTAAAAATACATAGTATTTTTCCAAATAATATATACCATTGTTCTTAAAGACAAGTAATGGCCCCACAAAAAAATAAAAATAAAGACAAGCTATGTCCCCACACATTCTAGTATAAAAAGCTTAGAGCAAGGCCCAGAAATGTGAATTTTCAATATTCCCCCTCCCTGCATACGCACACACACACACACACACACACACACACACACACACACACACTGACTTGGGTAATCCTGGCGCAAGTATTCTATAGAGGACCCTTTGAAACACAGTGTATGAACATATCTCAAATTTGAGAGTGAGTATATGTGCAAAATAGAAACAGGATAAAATAAGAAAGTACAGCCTGGAAGTGATATTTAATTAGAAGACTGAGAGATGAAAGAATAAGAAAATGAAATATAATACATCTACTCAGACTATCAAGTAACCATTAAAATAATAACCACAGTGACAGAAACAGACAATATGATACAGTTTTAAGTTATGTCAATCAACAGCAAAAAAAAAAACAACCCACAAAAATCTAGACCAAAAAAAGGCAAAGGAATTTGTGACAACACAGATGGACCTTGAGGGCATTATGTTAAGCAATATCTTTCTTGACAAAGAAAAACAAGTACTGTATGATGTCACCAATATGTGGAATATTTTTAAAGCTGTACTCATAAAAATAGAGAGTAGAATGGTGGTTACCAGGGGCTAAGGGGTAGGGAAACTGGGGAGATGTTATTTAAGGGAACAAACTTGCCACTGGACAATAAATAAGTCCTAAAGATCTGCTGTACAACAGTGATTATAGGAAACACACTGTGTTATAGATTTCAAAGGGACTAGATCTTAATTATTCTTCCCATAAAAAATGAAATAATAATTATGTGACATGATACAGGTGTTACCTAATGCTATAATGGTAATCATATTGCAATATACACATGTATCAAATCAAAACACTGTGTATTTAAACCTACACAATATTATACATCAATTAAATCTTGATTTTAAAAACTAGGCAAAGGATTTACAAAGACTTTTTTTCAAAGGAGATATACTAATGGCCTATAAACACATGGAAAGAGTTCAACATCATTAGTCATTAGGGAAATATAAATCTAACTTATAGTGAGGTACCACTTTACATATATTAAGATACAATAGTTTTTTAAATGGAAAATAAGTGTTGGCTAGTATGTAGAAAAATTGGAACCCCCATACATGACTGATGACAGTAATGTGTAAAAGTGTAAAATGATGCAGCCACTGCAAAACAGTTTGGCAGTTCCTCAAAGTTAAACATAACATTACCCTATGACCCCACAATTCCACTCCCAGGTACCTACTCAAGAGCACTGCAAACAGATGTTCAAATTCTTGTACACAAATGTCATAGCAGAATTATTCATAAATACAGCCAAAAAGTAGAAACAACCCAATGGTGATTAGATAAACAAAATGCAGTATACCTATACAACGCCATTATCATTCAACCTGAAAAAGAAATGAAGTGATACTTGTACACCACTGTTGACAGCAGCATTATTCACAATAACCAAAAGTTAGAAACAACCCAATATCCATCATTAGACAAATGGATAAACAAAATACAGTGTACTAGATACACACAATGGAATATTATTCTGCCAAAAACGAAAGGAAATTATGATACATGATACAACATGGATAAACCTTGGAAATATTAAGTTAAGTGAAATATGTCAGACACAAAAAGATAAATATTGCCTGATTCTACCTATACAAGGTACCTGTAGAGACAGAAAGAAGAGAGGTTACCAAGAACTGAGGAGGAGAGGGAAGAATGAGGAGTTATTGTTTAATAAGCACAGAATTTCCATTCAGGATGATGAGAAAGTTCTGGAAATGGATAGTGGTTGGTTGTACAACACTGTAATTGCCTTCAGTGTCCCTGAATCCTGAATTGTACACTTAAAAATAGTTAAAATGGCATATTTTGTGTTATGCATATTTTGTCACAATCTTTTAAAGGCAACACAGAAAATTACTGTCAAAACACACACAAAAATTAAAAAATAAAGTAGTGATGTATGGTATAGTCACATACAACCTTGAAAATGGTATGCTAAGTGAAAAAAGCTAGACACAAAAATCCGCATATCATATAATTCCATTTATATGCAATGTACAGAATAGGCAAACCTATAGGGACAGATCTAAGATCATGGCATCTGGTCCCATCACTTCATGGCAAATAGATGGGGAAACAGTGGAAACAGTGACATAATTTATTTTGGGGGGCTCCAAAATCACTGCAGACAGTGACTGCAGCCATGAAATTAAAAGACGCTTGCTCCTTGGAAGAGAAGCTATGACCAACCTCAACAGCATATTAAAAAGCAAAGACATTACTTTGCCAACAAAGGTCCGTCTAGTCAAAGCTATGATTTTTCCAGTGGTCATGTATGGATGTGAGAGTTGGACCATAAAGAAAGCTGAGCGCGAAAGAATTGATGCTTTTGAACGGTGGTGTTGGAAAAGACTCTTGAGAGTCCCTTGAACGGCAAGGGGATCCAACCAGTCAATCCTAAAGGAAATCAGTCCTGAATGTTCACTGGAAGGACTGATGCTGAGACTGAAACTCCAATACTTTGGCCACCTGATGTGAAGAACTGACTCATTGGAAAAGACCCTGATGCTGAGAAAGATTGAAGGCAGGAGGAGAAGGGGATGATAGAGGATGAGATGGTTGGATGGCATCACCGACTCTACAGACATGAGTTTAAGTAAGCTCCTGGAGTTGGTGGTGGACAGGGAAGCCTGGTGTGCTGCAGTCCACGGGGTCGCAAAGAGTTGGACACGACTGAGCGACTGAACTGAACTGAACTGATAGGGACAGAAACAGATTAATGATTGCCAGGAAAGAGTAGGGAGTGATTGTTTAATGGGTATAGGGTTTCCTCCTAGGATGATGAAAATGTTCTGTAGTAAGATATTGCGGAAAAACCCAAGTGAACTTTTTGGCTAGCCCAATAGATAGATAATGGTGATGATTTCACATAAGGAATGTACTGGAAGCCCCTGATATGTACTGTAATGGTTAAAATAGGGAATTTTATGTTATATGAGTTTATCTCAACAAAACAAAAGCAGAAAAATTGTCACATACACAATTAAAACTATGCAAAAACCTATGTAAGTGTAAGGGGAAAAATAAAACAGAGATACACAAAAAGGCTTAAACGGGTCAGGGTTTTTTCTATTTCTTAAAACTTTTTATAACATTGTTACATTGTTTTCATAATAAAAAGATAACTATCATGTATCAAGTACCTACTAAAAAATTAAGCACTCTGTTAGGCATTTTCATGAATCATAAGTACTTTCCAACATACTAGGTGAACAGGAAACATTTGACAGAAACATGGAAAGGAGAGCAAAGGAATCTAGTTATGGGCATGGGGGACTGAATTCTTAGTTATGTATTTCTGTTAAACAACCCCAAAACATGGCTTTAGAAGAAAGATTTGTATATTTAATGCATAAGCTTATATAAGCTGCCTAAGGTCAACACTTGATTTTCCCTTATAATTGAATAGCCCCAAAGAGAAATTAGAATTAGTAAGAGACAGCATTCTTTTACAAAGAACCAGGACAGTGTTAAAGTTATAGTTCCTTAAAGTTAAAAGAAAACTGGTCTGTAAGTTGTTTCCCAGTCAATTTTAACTATAATGCAGTGATCATAGCTGTATTTTTATATAATTCATAAAATTACTTTTATGACCTCTGTTCATAAAATCAATTGCCTTTATAAAAACCACTTGGAGTAACAACCTGGAGGGTGGGACTGGGTAAAGGGCGGAGGGAGAGACTCAAGAGGGGAGGGAGATGTGGATACTTATGGCTGATTCACACTGTTGTATGGCAGAAGCCAACACAAAATTGTAAAGCAACTATTCTCCAATTAAAAATAAATTTTAAAAAATAATTTTTTAAAAAAATCCCACTTGGAAACCCCAGTACCATCAATTCTATAGAGAGAGCCAGTCCAGAGAGTTTTATAAGGCAACTCAATTCTTATAAATAAGCTGGGTGAAGATTTCATCCTTAATAAATTTATTCTGCCCTTTTGATATTTAATTGGACTTTAAAAGTACACTAAGATGTCTTTGGTAGATCTAGGTCTCTGCTGTTTCAAAATCAGTAGGTGCTACTATTGAGAACTCAAGACTGAATATCATACTAGCATCATACCCTTCAAGAAAAGAGGATTCCATCATTCTTGACTTTATTTCTTAGTTGACATGGCATTAGAGGACTGATTAGGTAGGAAAATCCTACCAATAAATTGTTCTAGTCCTTACTAGGATATATCTCCAGTCTTCTTCAAAATATATACATATAAGCAATATAATAATCAAAAAGCAATTCATAACTAATTGCTTAGACTTCAAAAGTACAATTGGTGGCTTCCCAAGTGGTTCAGTGGTAAAGAATCTGCCTGCCAACGCAGGAGATGCAAGAGACACAGGTTCCATCCCTGGGAAGATCCCCTGAAGGAGGAAATGGCAACCCACTCCAGTATTCTTTAGCCTGGGAAATCCCATGAACAGGGGAGCCTAGTAAGCTACAGTCCATGGAGACTCAGTCAGACACAACTGAGCACACATACATGCGAAAATACAGTCATCTGCAAAGGAATAATTTTCATGAGAATTATTTACATCACTTTTCAAGATGCCTGTAATTTAACAACTAAATTTTCATCAGGGTTTTGCTGCCAATAAATCAGTAAATTTTTTGGCCATTCTGAACTAAGCCCCTTACACATGTTATCACAAATGTACAGCTAGGGTTATTCTCCAATCAGTATAGAATTAAATTCAAGAATCTTGAATGGTGGCTAAGCTTCTCGAACTCTGTAGTTGCTACCAATTCTATTCCTTTTAAATGAAGTACAAAAGCACACAAAGCAGCTAAGTTAAAATTTCCACACTCTGATTACCTATCATTGGTTACCATATGAGCGTGCTGTGTTCAATTCAGTTCAGTCGCTCAGTCGTGTCTGACTCTTCGCAACCCCATGGACTGCAGCACGCCAGGCTTCCCTGTCCATCACCAACTCCCAGAGCTTACTCAAACTCATGTCCATAGAGTCAGTGATGCCACCCAAACATCTCTTCCTCTGTCATCCCCTTCTCCTCCCGCCTTCAATCTTTCTCAGCATCAGGGTTTTTTCCAATGAGTCAGTTCTTCGCATCAGAAGGCCGAAATTTTGGCATTTCAGTTTCAGCATCAGTCCTT
The DNA here is from genome assembly GCF_033118175.1 of Dama dama. Classification (NCBI taxonomy): domain Eukaryota; kingdom Metazoa; phylum Chordata; class Mammalia; order Artiodactyla; family Cervidae; genus Dama; species Dama dama. The sequence goes on from NC_083695.1 coordinate 27,393,959, forward strand.
CCAGTGAATATTCAGCACTGATCTCCTTTAGGATGGACTGGTTGGATCTCCTTGCAGTCCAAGGGACTCTCAAGAGTCTTTTCCAACACCACAGTTCAAAAGCATCAATTCTTTGGCACTCAGCTTTCTTTATGGTCCTACTCTCACATCCATACACGACTACCGGAAAAACTGTAGCTTTGACTAGATGGACCTTTGCTGGCTGTGTGCTATGTAGGATGCTCATAAAAATACAATTGTATAATGGAAAGAACAGGGATTCTGAGAGAGTCTGACTGGCCCAGCTTGAGCTGTCTGGTGGACAGAATTCAAAGATAGTTCCCCAGATCCCTGTCCCCACTGTACACAGATCCTGCCCCCACTTGAGCAGGATTTGTGATATGATGCAATAGTCACTGCAGTGATTACATTATATCATATAAAACTTTACTGTAGTAAACTAGAGAGCAGTTTTCTCCTGCTGGCCTTGAAAACCCCAACTACCATATTGTAGAGAGGGCCACATGGCAAGGTAAGTGGGCAGCCTCTGGGAACTGAGAAAGGTCCTCCACTGACAGCCAACAGGCCTGAAACCACAGGAGCTGAATTCTGGTAACAATCAGTGATCCTAGCAGAGGATCCCAAGCCTTAGATGAGAGCAAAGTCGCAGTCGGCACCTTGAAAACTGGTGAGACCCCAAGCAGAGGACACAGTCAATCCGTGACTATACACCTGACCCACAGAAACATAAGATAACAAATTCATGTTGTTTATGTCACTAAGTTTGTGATAACCTATTATTCAGCAACAGAAAACCAAGTCCCACACCTACCCCTTAACTAGAGCAGGATGGAATACCTTGACTAACAGGTGAAGTAAGTTCACATCCAATGGGGGAGGATTCATCCTCCTTAAGTGCAATTGAAGTGTCATCATCAGTTTGGAGGATGCATACTGGAAAAAAGAAGAGCAAAAATTACCCACCACAATATATTCAGTATCTGACATTTCATAGGCTTTCAAGGTTCAACTCACAACTCTTCCCTACTGTTGGCTCCCTAATCCCCCTCCCAATGCAAGAGACACAGATTCGATCCCTGGGTTGGGAAGATCCTCTGGAGAAGGAAATGGCAACCCACCCCAGTATTCTTGCCTGGAAAATCCCATGAATAGAGGAGACTGGCAGGCTACAGCCCATGGGGTCAAAAAGAGTCAACACGACTGAGCATGCATGCACACTTCCATATACACACTTCTAGAAATACATGTCACTGAGCCAGATACTAACAAAGAAAACATGAGGGTAACAAAATCTAGTCAACAAAGTAGGCTAATGTAACAAATTACAATCTTGAATCTGCCACTAATTAGACGTGTGACCTTGGGCAACCACTCATGGGCCACAGTTCCTATCTGAAAATAAAAGGATTGGACTAGCTCTAATGTTATTCCAACATTTAAATTCTGATTTATTAAAATTGGGAAGGGGGATCATCAAAATAATTCAAATTAAGTGTTGCTTTGTTATAAAAGGACAAAGAAATGTCACACTGCTCCCAAACATATGCCCCATCCCTCTCAGTATTCTGCTTCTGAAAGTGGCATCAAGAAAGTTTCACATGCAAATTAGCTTAATAAAAACTACCACATAAAGGAACAAAATCTGGGAGTGATATGGAGTAGGAGGCAACCAGAATCACAGGAGACTTTTATAAACTAAAATGTCCACAGTTGAAAATCAAATTTTTATGATGTTATTGTCATGAATGATAACATGCTTATATCATGATTGGGTTGAAAGATATGTATTTTACTTTTTTTCTGTTACTTGCCACTCACTGCATTAAATGGCATTGCTAAAGAGCTAATGCTGAAAAAGAACTAATTTAGAAATTCACACTTTTAAAAAATAAAACCTGTAATAAATTTGACCTCCTGGCTCATTTTAGCAATATGACAAATCATTTTAAAAGGCAATTTAAGCTTTTTAAAAGCCTGCTGCTGCTGCTGCTGCTGCTAAGTCACTTCAGTCGTGTCCGACTCTGTGTGATCCCACAGATGGCAGCCCACCAGGCTCCCCCGTACCTGGGATTCTCCAGGCAAGAACACTGGAGAGGGTTGCCATTTCCTTCTCCAACGTGCGAAAGTGAAAAGTAAAAGCCTACAGTAACTCAAAGAAGTTGAAAATGCAAAGCAAAAATCATAATCATCAAAATAACATTAAATCTAGGTATTTCATTTTTTAAATGATGCAAAGAAAAATTAATCACAATTGTTCTTACCAAATGCATGTTAATTTTGTAATATTCTTTCCCTTTGCAGCATTCCTTTCTCCCACACAAACACACAAAAACCCTCAGTAGAATTTCTGATTGAACTATTTTAACCATAATCAACTCCCATTACTGTCGAGTGTTTGCAAGTGAAGAAAACTCTTAAAAGGGGAAGTTAGGAAAGAGTAAGAACTTTCCATAAATATTATCATTCAACAACACAGAAGAAAGGAGTTTTAAAAAGACTTCAAGATAGAACCAATAAATAGTAAGATAAAATTATAGGTTATCTCAGCATACATAGAATATAAGAGATAAAAAGACAAAGTTTTATTTCTTCTAGGATAATGTCTACTAGAAAAGCAAACGTTAATATAAATGTTAATATACATGATAAAAGTACATGTGCATACATGATACAAAAGTAAATGTTAATATACATGATAAAAGTTATGCCTGGAAATGTCAGGAATAACTTTGCTCTTATATAGTATTCATAAAGAAACTGAGAGCACACATGTAGCTCTGCCAAATTAAAATCAAAAAGATAACTTTTTTTTAAAAAGAAAAATGTTTTAAAAGCAAAATCTCAAATTACATAAAACTTATTCTTACAATTCTCAAGTATTTTGCTTCTCATCCACAATTAATAGATTTAGACACTTATTTTAGTTAAGTTGTTGTTCAGTCACTCAAGTTGTGTCCGACTCTACAACCCCATGGACTGCAGCACACCAGGCTTCCCTGTCCTTCACCACCTGCCAGAGTTTGCTCAAACTCATATGCATTGACTCAGTAATGCCATCCAATGATCTCATCCACTGTTGTCTCCTTTACCTCCTGCCTTCAATCCTTCCCAGTATCAGGGTCTTTTCCAATAAGTCAGCTCTTCACATCAAGTGGTCAAACTATTGGCGCTTCAGCTTCAGCATCAGTCCTTTCAATGAATATTCAGGACTGATTTCCTTTAGGATTGACAGGTTTGATCTCCTTGCTGCCCAAGGGACTCTCAAGAGTCTTCTCCAGCACCACAGTTTGAAAGCATCAATTCTTTGGTGTTCAGCCTTAATGGTCCAACTTCCACATCTGTACACAACTACTGGAAAAACCATAGCTTTGACTAGACAGACCTTTGTCGGCAAAGTGAAGTCTCTGCTTTTTAATATGCTGTCTAGGTTTGTAATAGCTTTTCTTCCAAGGAGCAAGCATCATTGGACTTCATGGCTGCAGTCACCGTCCACAGAGATTTCGGAGCCCAAGAAAATAAAGTCTGTCACTGTTTCCATTGTTTCCCCATCTATTTGACATGAGGTGATGGGACTGGATGCTGCAGTCACCGTCCACAGAGATTTCGGAGCCCAAGAAAATAAAGTCTGTCACTGTTTCCATTGTTTCCCCATCTATTTGACATGAGGTGATGGGACTGGATGCCATGATGTTAGTTTTTTGAATGTTGAGTTTTAAGTCAACTTTTTGACTCTCCTCTTTCACTTTCATCAAGAGGCTTTTTAGTTCCTCTTTGCTTTCTGCCATAGCGGTGGTGTCACAGGTCATTGATATTTCTCCCAGCAGTCTTGATTCCAGCTTGTGATTCATACAGCCTGGCATTTCGCATGATATACTCTGCATATAACTTAAATAAGCAGGATGACAATATACAGCCTTGATGTACTCCTTTCCCAATTTGAAACCAGTTCCATGTTCAGCTCTGTTGCTTCTTGACCTACCTACAGGTTTCTCAGGAAGCAGGTAAGGTGGTCTGGTATTCCCATACCCTTAAGAATTTTCCACAGCTTGTTGTAATCCACACAGTCAAAGGCTTTAGCATAGTCAATGAAGCAGAAGTAGATGTTTTTCTGGAATTCCCTTGCGTTTTTTAGATCCAACGGATGTTGGCAGTTGATCACTGGTTGATGATCACTGGTTCCTCTGCCTTTTCTAAGTCCAGCTTGTATATCTGGAAGTTCTCAGTTCACGGACCATTGAAGCCTAGCTTTAAGGATTTTGAGTATTCCCTTTCTAGCGTGTGAAATGAGCACAATTGTGCAGTAGTTTGAACATTTTTTGGCACTGCCCTACTTTGGGATTGGAATAAAAATTGACCTTTTCCTGTCCTGTGGCAACTGCTGAATTTTCCAAATTTGCTGGCATACTGAGTGCAGCGCTTAGTTAAGGGAGATGGCCACCAAACACATGAAGAGATGTTCAACATCACTAATTATTAGAGAAATGCAAATCTAAACTACTATGAGATGCCACTTCATACCTGTCAGAATGGCCATCATATTAAAAATCTACACACAATGCTGGAGAGGTTGTGGAGAAAAGGGAACCTTCTTGCACTGTTGGTGGGAATGTAAACTGATACAACCACTATATGGAAGTTCCTTAAAAAACTAAAAATAAAACTACCATATGACCCAGCAATCCCTCTACTTGGCACATACCCAGAGAAAATCATAATTCAAAAAGGCACATGCATCCAAAGGTTCATTGAAGCACTATTTACAAGAGCCAGATTATGGAAGCAACCTAAATGTTCATCAGCAGAAGAATGGATAAAGATGTGGTACCTATATACAGTGGAAACTAATTACTCAGTCATAAAAATGAGTGAAATTGGATCCTTTGTAGACACGTGGATGGACCTACAGATTGTCATACAAAGTGAAGTAAGTCAGAAAGAGAAAAACAAATATTGTATATTAATGCACAGGGCTTCCCAGGTGGCACTAGAGGTAAAGAACCCACATTCCAATCAGGAGACATAAGAGAGGCAGATTCAATCCCTGCATGGGGAAGATCCATATGTATGGAATGTAGAAAAATAGTACTAATGAACCTATTTGCAGGCCAGGAATAGAGACACAGAGGTTAAGAATAGACAAGTGGGCATGAAGAGGGTGGGGAAGAAGACAGTGTGACAAATCGAGACAGTAGCGCGCGCGCACGCGCGCGCGCGTGTGTGTGTGTGTGTGTGTGTGTGTAATCACACTATATATTCACACTAGGGAACTCTACTCAGTGCTCTACAGTGACCTAAATGGGAAGGAAAGCCAAAGAGTGGATATTAGTATATGTATGGCTGATTCACTTTCCTATGCAGCAGAAACTAACACAACATTGTAAAGCAACTATACTTCAATAAAAATTAATTTTTTTTAAAGTTTAGATGAGAAAGGTACTGAAAAAATCTCAAGAAAATTCACACAACTTTCAAGTGAGGTCACTTAACAACTGGTCTTCCAAAGAGCAAGGATTCGTTCTCCTGCCTTAGTATGAAATCCCTGCCCGCACCCAGGAAGATTTCTGGATCTGTGAAAATTTCTGTGAGAAATTACCATGAGAAAGATGGTTACGTTTCCCTGAACAGGTTCAGAAATTTAAAGTAATAAAAGGCCTCCTATGGTTTTCTGAAAATCTTCCAACAGACAGAACTTTCTGGTAGTAGGACGCCACAGTGTGCGAGCAGGAGGTGCTTGCACGCCCCCTGGGATTCCCAGCGCCAACCCTTCGGCCACATTCCCCCTTCAGTTCTCTGAGGTAAAAACCAGGGTACAGACCGACCGGATTCCAAGAACTTTCACGAAATAACGCAGTTAAAGTACCCAGTGCAGAAGCTACACTTAACAACTGTGTGGTTGGGGGGGGGGGGGGGGGGGCTGGAATTAATGGCATTTAAAGGTAAAATGCAGACCTAATCCGCAGAACTTTGTTCTCAAAGCACCTTCAAGTCACCCCGTCAACTGAGAAAACTGAGGCCAGCAACGAAGGGGTCAATCGGCAGAGAATGCAAGATGACTGCCTGGGCAAGAGCCTGGGAGAGGCGAGCCCGGGGGCAGCTGCGGAGGGCTCGTGCCTCCCCTCACTCCTCCCAGTCATTCCGCACATTGAGGAGCCTCAACGCGGTCAGAGCAGTCCAAGATGCAGAACTTTTCCAGGGCGCGGGCCCGCAACACTGAAGGAGCGAGTTTTTTTGTTTCAAATCTCTCTCTGTGACCTAATGAGGAAGCGGGAGGGCAAACAGCAGGTCTGAGACCAGAAGCTAAGCAGGGTGGCGATTTTCAATTTTCCAAGCGCATGGAAGGGAAGGATTTCTAAGATCCTCTCTTAAAGGCGTTTACTTAAACTACTTAAGGGAGATTTTATTATTTCTTCGCGTTAACGAGGTAGCTCCTGCAACTTGAGCAGTAAGCCCCGGCCGCCTCTCACAGCGGACCTCAGGAAGACTGTAGGCCCCGCCCACTAGCGTGTCTGCTGCGCATGTGCTCAGTTTTAACACTAAAGTGTCTCCGCCTTCCTTTTCTCGCCGTGGCAGCGATGGCCGAGTGGTTAAGGCGTTGGACTTGAAATCCAATGGGGTCTCCCCGCGCAGGTTCGAACCCTGCTCGCTGCGGAAGCGGTTGCCTTTACCCTTTTTTTCCACAGAGTTCTAATAAATACCATCAAATGATAATCCGCATTCTTCAGCTACATTTCCGATATCTGCCGGCTAAATGGTCTGACTACAGAGAAATTAAACGTGTCAAAGAAAAGCCAGTGTCAGTGCTGTGAACATGCCACTAATGAAAATAGTCTTCTTTTATCCTAAACAGCAAGCTAATCTTTCAGAATCTTGTTCCTCGTTCACAGAATAAAAATAAAATGAAGATAAATATTGGTGAGAATCTTCAGGCTATCATAGCCTGAGCAAGCTATCATCTCATTAAAACTGATGGTAAACCTAATACTATCTCTCCTTCCATCCCAGAATCACCTTCACCTTCACCTCACAACATCAAAAAGTGGTGTGAAATACAAACTTCTAAAAGTTCAACTTCTAAAGTAGAATAAGTAGATCCGCACGATGGAACCCTGCATGTAGCCACTAAAATGATATTACAGACATGGGAAGACTTTCCCAATATATTTCCAAATGCAAAACGTTGGACAGGTGGAAAGACAGTATATATTATTGTCACATTTTTGTTAAACAATTCACTTATATAATCATTTATGTGGCAAAAATGGCAGGAAAAAAGAATGAATGGGGGGCTGGAAAGAAAGAACCAAAATGTTAGCAGTAATTATTATCTCTGGATGGTGGAATTTGGGGGGATTTTAATTTTAATTTTCCTAACAGTTTTTTGTTTAACTTAGTTTTCTAAAATGTGTGTATTCATCCAGTATTTTTTTTTAATAATAAAAGGACCAACTCTAGCAGCTTAAACACATAAGTGGTTTGTCTCAAGAAATCTGGGAACAGTTAACTCTCCAATGGAACAATGGAACAGTGCTCTTTCCAGCTTTCTTTTCTGCCATTTTTATTTTATTTTATTTTATTTTTTGTTCACATGGCACATGTGGGATCTTAGCTCTCTAGCCGGGGGAACCATGCCCCCCGCCTTGGAAGGACCAGTGTTAACTAGTGGACTGCCAGGAAAGTCCCTCTGCTCTGCCATTCTCAATGCGCAGGCCACATTCCAAGCATGTTGTCTCATCGTCCTAAGATGATTGCCAGACCTCCAGACCTCACATCTGTATTCAGCTAGAAAGTGAAGAGACAAAAACCCTGTTTATATCTCATTTCCTTGAACTGTGTAACATGACTACCACTCAGTTCAGTTCAGTTCAGTTGCTCAGTCATGTCCAACTCCCACCAGCTACAGGAATTCTAATGAAATAAGTGTTTTAAGCTGAGTGTATTGCTACCCAATTCAAAATTAGAATTTCATTGATAAGGAAGAAAAATGGATGGATAGGGAGTGGACAATCAACTGTTTCTGCCACACTCTTCTAACAGGAAAGTCAAATTTTCTAGGCATAAGACCTTCAATTTAAGTCCCCTATCTGCCTCCCCAGCCTTCCCACCCTTCTCTTCCATCTCCTTTTGAGTTATTAGAAGGCTTCCCAGCCCTGTTTGATGGCTCTTGTCTTTGAACCTTTTCACTTGTTCACACACAGTTGCCTTCCTAGTGAGAGGACTTGCTCTCTTTTTTAATCTAGATGGAAGACTACAATTTATCCTCACTCCCCCCTCCCTCTATCACAGAAGCTGAAAGAGCCACTCATTTGCTTCCAAGTACCTCTTGCAGGTAAGGAGGTAGCATGTGACCTAGGCCCAACCAATCAGATGTGCCCACTGCCCCCAACTTTCAATCAGAACTGCTAATGCAAAGAAGCAGGGAGGGCAAGGATCCACCCTGTTGATAAGCAGAGGCCACAGCGGCAGCTGCGGAGATTGCTAAGGGTAGCAGCACCAACGTCACAAGTGAAGTTTACAGTCAGTCCTTCAGCAGCAGCAACAATAGTGTCGTCATTCCACATTGATCTTGGACTTTGCCTAGCCTAACTTACTCCTGTCCCATTTTCCAAAAGTGGTTTTGCAGCCCTCCTGGAGATTTTATGAACTATTTGATTTCCTTCCAGTAAGTATTCTGCTTAAATCAGGCCCAGTCAATTTCTTTTCTTCCTAACACCAGATATAGCTTCCCTCTTCACCTCACCATTACCTGCTGGGAAAACTCATGTTCTTTCCTCAGGTGTCACCTTCTGGGTAAAGCATTCCTGCAATTTCCAGGTTTGACCCCAGAGGCCCCATTTTTATTCTTTTATTCTCACTACTTATTATAGTAAATCTCACATTGAACTATTTCTGTCCTTTTGCCTCTCTCCCCACTAAACGGTAAATTTCCTGCGAATGTAAAAAAGGATCATGTCTCATCTTTGTATCCCTGACTAACACAAAAAAGGCACTCTATGAATCTTTAATAAAGGAATGAATAAATACATGAATCAACACACAAGTCCACAGTCCACCCCTAGAATAGCCTGGAAAAAATGGCAGGGGAGAAGCAAACTTGTTATCTTCCTTTTGAAGACCACTTACCTTTCCCTCAGGCTTCCCAGGTGGTACAGTGGTAAAGAATCCGCCTCCCAGTGCAGGTTCCTGAGTTGGGAAGATCCCCTGGAGGAGGGAATGGCAACCCACTCCAGTATTCTTGCCTGGAAAATCCTATGGACAGAGGAGCCTGGTGTGCTACAGTCCACAGGGTCACAAAGAGTCAGACACAACTGAAGCGACTTACACATGCAACCTTTGTCTTAGCATGAACGTGAGTTAATTTAATATATAATATTCTTCTCCCTTCCTTAGCTTTCCATTTCCTTCCCTTTCCTTATTTTTTCCCTGCCATCTTTTTATTTTTCTTCTGTTCGCTTGTCTTGTAGCACTGAAAGAACCGACTAAACCAGGAGGCAAGTGCATACAGACCTCCATCTCTCTGGGCAACCTCCATGCCCATCTCCCTAAGAGTGGTTCACTTTCACCCTGGCCTCCATGTAACGTGAATATCATCTCTTTCTGTGGGGAGCTGGGGAAAATCCACAGACGATTTTAGAGATGTGGAAGTGGTTCTGTAGCACACTCCTCAGAGGACACCACCTCAACTTCTCCTTCTCCTTCCACCTTTCTCTTCATCCAAGTCCCCCAGCGCCTTCACTCTCCTGTGCAACCCTGAAGCCTACAATTTCCAACCTAACTTCATATGGTGAATGACCTTGAGGATTTTCCCTCAAGATCCCAGCTCTTTCACTCTTTTATAATACAGAGTAATTAAGTCTCATCCCTATGCATTGGCATCAGTGTGCCCAACAATCAAAGAGCCCCCCTCAGAAGGCAGAGGAAGATATAAATATGATACCAAAGTCTCCTTACCCTACCTCAGATATTTCTCTATTCACTTCTATTAATACAAAATAAATCCTTAAAAAAAAAAAAAATAAATAAATCCTGCAACTTCCCAGAGTTCAAAAAGTTTTTCAATGTAGATAAACTGAAGAGAATTTTTTTGTAAATTGTAATCAGTTGATCTGCAAGCAAATACTGAACTCTTAACCATCCCTCGCCTTCCAAATCCAGGTCATTCTCCATCTGTGCTTCCAGTTTGCGGCATCTCGACCCCCTGAGCAGGACATACCCACTTGGAATTATCCTGATACTTCCTATTCCCCACCTCATCTATCCACCCCAAGTGCCACTGAGGTTACTAACCCCTAAATATGCTCAGAATCCACTCTGTTCCAAATCTACCACCATCACCCAATCTAAATCAACATCACCTCTCAGGCTGATTACTTCTCAGCTTCCTGTCTCCCCCATCTACTCTTCCTCCCCTTTAATCTACTGTCCATAAAATAAAATTCAAAAATTTAATATACTGGGAATTACCGGGTGGTTATGACTCTGCTTTCACTGCTGTGGGCCGAGGTTCAATCCCTGGTAGGGGAACTAAGATCCAGTAAGCCATGTGGCACAGCCAAAAAAAAATTTAGTACACATTTGGTCTAATAACTCTCCTCTGAAGACCTTTCTTGAGATTCCCAAGTGCTCTTACAATAAAGACTAAACTCCCTACAATGACCCCTTAGCTCCCCATGATGCTGCCAGCATACCAACTAGGCTTCTCCCATTCATTCCCTGGCAAGATATACTGTCCTTTCCTTTAGTTTCTTGAAGAGATTACACTCTTTCCCACCTTAGGAATTTTATGTATGTTCCAATGTAATCCTCCCCATCAAATTAGGTCACCTTCTTATGTGATTTCATACCATTTTATTCTTTTTCTTCACAACACTTACTGTACTATGTGATACATTAGTGTGAATATTTGCTTCATTTCTCCCTGCATGTGAGCATATAGTGTGGGATATGTATGTGTGTTTAACCACTGAAACTCCTTATCTGGTCCTTAGTGGGCCCTCAATAAATAATTTTGCTGAATGACTTTTGGGGTTGAGATCAGGGAGCACAAGGTCTCGAAATGGGACTTCTCTGGTGGCCCAGGGGTTGGGAATCCACCTTGGAATATGGGGGACAAGGGTTTGATCCTGGGCAAGGAACTAAGTTCCCACGTGCCTCAAAGCAACTGAGTCCTCAGCAGAAGGATCCTGCACGAGGCAACAGAGATCCCCCTATGCGACAACTAAGAACTGATGCAACCAAATAGATTTTTTTTAAAAAGTCTCAGAATACCTGAAACAGTGGGAGATAGAGTCTCTAATGAGGGTGGGTATACCCTGCTTTCCTTCAACTTTCAGGGATGAATCAAAACTGTACCTGAGGGACTTCCCTGGTGGCTCAGTGGTAAAGAATCTGCCTGCCAATGCACAGAACACAGCTTTGATCCCTGGTTCAGGAAGATCCCACATGCCGTGGAGCAACTAAACCCATACACCACAACTATTGAGCCTGTGCTCTAGAAGCCCCAAGCCACAACTACTGAAGCCCTCAAGCTCTAGAGCTTCTGCTCTTCTATAAGAGAAGCCACTGCAATGAGAAGCCCACACACCACAATGGAGACCCAGCCCAGCCAAAAATAAATATAAATAAATGAAAACTTTTAGATCATATATTAGTTTTATTTTAAATATTTTTGAGGAACAGCATTGAAACAAGTATACTATCAAGGGTGAAACAGATCACCAGCCCAGGTTGGATGCATGAGACAAGTGCTCAGGGCTGGTGCACTGGGAAAACTTTTTTTTAAATTACACCTGAATAGATTTGTGTCCTGACTGCATAGATCGGCAGGAGCATTGCAGCTGAACCACCTGATGTATTGCAGCACTCTTTAGTATGATTTATGAAGCTGTTATTTTGTTTTAACACATCATGTTTATTGTAAAGGAGTTTCCTCCCCAGTGGTTTCATTAATGGAGGCATTGTTGTGCAGTGTGGCTGGGGAAAAGTGATTCAGAGATAGGGCTGGCCTAGAACACGTATAAAACTTATATTCCAAGTCCCCTCTGGCCCTGACAAATCCCCCATGCCCACCTTTGAAGGCATCGCTCCCCAGTGTGCCCACATCCTCAAGAACATCTGGTCTTATGCCTTCTCTAAATGCAAGAGTGCAAACAACTAACAATGATGCCTAAGTCATAGCCCCTGCAGGGGCTAGAGAGATAGGACCTCTGACACTGGAATTTTTAGATAAAACAGATGACTTGTTCTATCTGAAGCAATGATGGGGAAAACTTAGAGCTTTCAGCTCTTGTTTTAATCACTAGTTTCTTTCCCAACATACATGAAGTTAATCAGACAAGCTCACTCAGGCTGGTAGACTGGATGCCACAGGAAACTGTTTATTTCTTTTTCCTTCCCATTTTCCCTCACTTCTACTCATCAGTCCTACACCTGGGGGACACTCATTCATGAGTTGAATTCCGAGGCCTAAAGAGTGGATAGAAGGGACTTAGATTTACCTTAGCTTAGTCCTAGACCTGGGGACACTCTTTCATGGGTTGGATTCCAAGGCATAAAGAGTGGATGCGAGGGACTTATGTTTACCTTAGCTGCTTTGTCTGGTACTAGGTTGCCACGGAAGAAATGAGTGAACAAGGCCAAGTATCCATTGGTATCTCTAGGCCAATCAGAAAACATGAGTGACAGAGAGCATGGCCCTTGGGCTTCATGCTCTTGATGCTCTTTGATGCTTGAGGTCAGGGATAGAAAAGAGTCAGGAATTGCTCTGCTCCTCACTGAGGTGCTGAGGTAGGGCACAGTCCTAGCCTGGTCAGCTCATCAATACCGGGTCCCACTCCAGAGATCTCAGAACCCTTTGTTCTTTCATATCACATTCATTTCCAAACACTTTAGGGGGATGTGTTTCCCTCCCAAACATAGTCATTTGGGACAAATTCAAAGTATTTGTCTATAGAGGCAATTTTTTACATATTTCACCTGAGACCATATTTCATTCTAAGAGATAAGTATATACAGTGTCCATATAAAAGATATTTATCTTCCAGATGTTAAGACACATGCATCAGTGGAGAAAGACTGTTAGTGTTCTGACATCATATATTTCGGGACGTTGGAGCACAGAAATGCCATACTTGCTTTTGGCACACATTTGTAGTACAGAGATCTGCAAAGTTTTACTGTAAAAGATCAGTTAGTAGATATTTCCAGCTTTAGAGGTCATGTGGTTTCTATTGCAACTACTCAGCTCTGTCTTTGTAACGTGAAAGAAGACATAAACAAATGAGTTCCAACAAAACTTTATTTACACAAGCAGGCAGCAGTGAGAGGGTAACAGGTAGGAAGGCCAGAGGTCCCCAAGCAGCAAGAAGAAATAAACTGCAAGTGGCAGACATTTTTCCCTCCCCTACACAAAATTAAAGAGTGCCCAACTCTTTGGGACCCCATGGACTGTAGCCCACCAGGCTCCTCTGTCCATGGGACTTTCTAGGCAAGGATACTGGAGTGGTTTGCCATTTCCTTCTCCAGGGGATCTTCCCAACCGAAGGATCAAGCCTGGGTCTCCTGTACTGCAGGTAGATTCTTTACCAACTGAGCTACCAGAAAGCTACCAGAAAGCCCTAATGGCTTTCTAACAGACATAAAACACCTTGCTAAAAACTAGCAAGGGGACACTCTTTCTGTCCCTTTCTGATGTCTATGTCAGAAGCTTTCCCTGTCTCTATTATACTTCAGTAAAACTTTGCTACACAAAAAGTTCCAAGTAGTCAAGGCTCATCTCTGACCCCAGATCGAAATCCTCTCCTCTGGAGGTCACCAATCCCAGCATAACACACGGCTTGCAGCAGCAACCTTTCAACAGGCTGGATTGGCCCACAGGCTGGAGTTCACAATCCCCGCTCTGGAGGACTCTCCCCAGTATAATAAAAAAAAAAAAAAAAAGGTCTTTCCAAGTTATAATTGTTAAAATGCAATTAATTGGGACATTGTTAAGAGGCTATTAACATTTCACTTATGGTTTCACATTTATATTAATACATACCTATGAAATCTTACAATTTCCATTAATATAAACATATCTGGCTCAGTGATTAAGAATCCACCTGCCAATGCAGGACACCCAGGTTCGATCCCTGGGTTCAGAAGATCCCCTGGAGAAGGAAATGGCAACCTGCTCCAGTATTCTTGCCTGGGAAATCCCATGGACAGAGGAACCTGGCAGGCTATAGTCCAAGGGGTCGCAAGAGTCAGAGATGACTTAGCAACTAAACAACAGCAAGAAAAGAATATCAAGAAAAGACATCAGTAATACATACATGAGACAAAATTGGGAGTAAATGTTTTCTAAGATCATTCCATCTCAATACATCAATATGAATACATCTCAATACATCTGGAGTTCTTTCCTGTACATCATACTTGTCAGCTCCACTTAGCAGGAGACTGATGGGGTGCAGACTGTGGAAATACCTGCTTATTTTCTTCTCTTTCTCTATTTTGCCATGTAGGCCTCTGCTCTGAAATAAGAAGGTATTGGGTCTGCTGTTGTAAACAAAGCCATTCAGCCTTTGAGCATCTTAAGGTGCGGTTTAAATTCATGTTTGCAAGTTTATTTGCGAAGTGCCCTGAGCAAGCAGGAAGAAGAGGGACTTTGAAGTCAGAGCAACCAGGCTCCAAATCCAGGCTCCTTTCCTTTCTTGCTGTGTAACTTTGGGCAGCTTACCTAACCTTTCTCAGCCTTAGTTTCCTTATCTACTAAGAGGCAATAATTATTATTTCTACTTTGTGGTCAGAGCCATTTTCTGAACTCCAACCATAGGCCTGGCACTGTGATAAGTGCTTTATATACATTGTCTCATTTAACTCTCCAAACAGGTCACAGCTAGTTTACCACTGAGGAACTGAGGGTGGGATCACATGCTGTCATCTCCTTCCCCTTTTCCCAGAGCTGGTCCCTCATAACAGTGTCTAGGACCAACTCGAAGGAGCCACTGGATAGGGATGAAAGAGGTCTTTCGATTTATGTTGCTGGGGTGAAATTTTCTTTTTTCTGCTGTCTCTCTCAGCTTGATATATTAGGGAACAAGTTCCCAGGGAGTTGATAAGTAAAGCTGCCCAGGCTCTGGCGAGGATGTGTTTGAGACTAGGTGAGGCCTTCTCTAACAAGCTAGCAGCTCCTTTGAGATTCTCTTATGTGGGCTTTTTTTCCCCTGATGCCATTAATAGTTCATTAATGGTTTCAAAAATATAACTTCCCAGCCTGTGTTACATTCTTCCTTCCAACTCCAGTCCACTCCAATTGTTTTTTTGTTTTTTAATTTATTTGACTGCAGTGGGTCTTAGTTGCAGCACGCAAACTCTTAGCTGCAGCATGTGAGATCTAGTTCCCTGACTGGGGTTGAACCCAGGCCTCCTGCATTGGGAATGCAGAATCTTAGCCACGGGACCACCAGAGAAGTCCCTGCCCCAACTTTTTAAATGTATGTGTCAACTACATGATATGTGTCTTGACCCCTGGATGTGAGATGACCTATCTCTGGGAAGGAAAAATCTGTTTTGGAGGACCCTCTCTCCTGCATCCTCTGGACCTGGTAAGTCTGTCTGGCCACCATCATTGCCTCTTCTTAGACAATCATCTGAACCACCAATCTTCCCAACGGATCCCCTTGGCAGGCAGAGTAAAGGCAAACTCCCTAGCTTAGGAATCCTAGCATTGGCACTCTTGGCTCTCCTTAATGGCTGATTTGGAATATACACACCCAGCAACATGCACATACACATACATACACACACACTACCCCATACACATAGATTTGAGGATATACACATAAGTAAGTTTTAAAAATGTCATGTAAGCAAAATTCAATTCATATTCTTCTTTATCTGTCCCATGTTCAAGAAATACTCCAGAAAAGCCAATATCAGGTATTACATATCAGGGACAGCCAAGAATTGAAACGCCAGGAATCCTATTATACAGCAAGACAAAGTGAAGATTTTTTTTAATTAAATTATGTTGACTCGCTTATCAAATAGGCAATATATTCTTATAGATCAAAATCATAGTGGTTCCCTCCCACCCTTGGCGTCCTGCCACCAACATCGCCCTCCTGGACCACCAGTTATCAGCTTCTCATTTTTTCTTTCGGCACCTTCTTTCTGCACACACAAGAATATGCATATTTTTAAAATAAATGTTAGCATCCTATACAAATTGTTCTGAACCTTTTTTTGCTATTGAAAAGAACATTGTGAACATCTTTCTATATAAAGAGCTTTCTCATTAAAAATGGCCTCTGCTAACTCAAATACAATCTGCAGGTAGAGCTCAATGCCTCAGAATGAATGGACCCAAATTTATTTAACCAAATCATTGTTGACTATCATTCAAGTTTTCCAGTCTTTTGACTTTACAAAAAACAAAGTGCTTAAAGGAATATCTTGTGTGTGTGTGTGTGTGTGTGTGTGTGTGTGTATATATATATATATATATATATATATGACATTTTCTAAAACAAGAAGCTTAATCTCAGTTACCCATTTTCATGTACAATTGGGAGAAAGGGGTCGGCCCTTTGAGCACCTAACAAGAATTTGCTATAAGAAATCAAACAGTTCTAAAAGCATAATCAAACCTCAATAAAGCTGAAAAATAAATAAAATAAAAAGGTATAGTCTACACAAATAACCTAGAAAGAAAAGGGAAGCCTCCACTCTGGTAATCTATTTCATTTCCAGGGGAAAGGGAGGGTCAGAAGTAAAAGTACTCATTTACCTTTTGACACCTCAAGTGAGTTAATTTCTATTTCCCTTCTCTTCCTCCTGTTTCCCCTCCCTGCTGCTTAGCTCCATATTCTACCCAGTAGCTACTGGGCTTCCTGGAATTTTTATTAACAATTGAAGATGCTCCAGGAATCATTTCTGTGACCACAGCCAATGCCCTCTGGGTATAGCGCTCACTGCCTCTGGCTCATAAAAAAGACAGCAAAGGCTGATGTTACAAATAATGCAGGTCTGGAACTTTCCCTGAAGAATGACAATGGTTATTTGTAAGGCAAGGGAGTGATGGGAGTCCATAAGACCCACTCTCAATTCCTGCTTCTATTTTCAGGGGTGAGATGTATGACGATTAATTTTTTCAGTACCTATATTAATATCATGCCACAGTCCCAACTCCTTTGCAAGACTGACTTGAGGGTGCATTCATTGCAGAAACAAATTTATTTCTTAAATGCAGGCAAAGAGGCACAGAGACACTCTTATCTATTGCTTTTCCTGTTCCTGTTTTTGTCATGAAAATTAGCTAATTATGGTTCAAATCTACTTGTAACAATTTGATTTTGCCTTACATTCATTCAGGCTTGAAAAATGACCAGAGCTCAGGCAGATTGATGCTTCCTGGCCACTCATTTCTAACATGTATTAATACACCAGCACCACCAGCACCAACTTGGAGTAAATTATTCTTTGTTTTTACCCCCAACACTTTTTAAACTTCATTAAAATAGAAACCCCTAAACATTTTTCTTGATTGTCTCTATGAAACACCCAGACTGCTGACAACTAGGCTGTATCTTCATATTTTCAATTTTTTAATTTTTTGGCCACACCACACATCACGTGGGGTCCTAGTTCCCCAACCAGGGATCCAACCTGTGCCCCCTTCTTTGGAAGCACAGAGTATTAATCACCGGACCATCGGGGAAGTCCCCATATTTCAATATCTTAGCTGCTCCTTTTTATTATCTATTTCTATTACGACAGCATTCCCATTGAGGGGAATGTTCGGCTATTGAGGGAACAGGAGAAATTTTCATTGGTCAAAAACCAAAATTCAATCGAGTAAACTTGAAAATCTAATTGGCTTTCTTCAATAATTCTTGAATCAGGCAGCGACCCAATCAGTAAATAGAGAAGCTCTGAAGGGCTGTACAAAACGGAAGGTTTTTATAGGCAGAATGACGGTGGGGCAAGAAGGTATTAGCAAAAGAAAGGATTATTTTAGGCCAGGCTGACGTCTTTGGGAAAGGGAACAGTAGGGGTCTTTGTCACACAGGATTCCTCAATAGGGCCGATGAGGAAATTTCAGATTGACTGTTTAAACAGTCACTTTTCTAGTAGGTGTTGAAACTGCAACTAAATCTTGCTATTTGGGGGACAAATGATTTCATTTGGGGCCTCTTTTTTTAAACATATTTTTTTAAGGTACTAGTCTCTTTCCCTTTTTAAAAATATGTATTTGTTTATTTATTTGGTTTCACAAGGTTTTATATGCAGCACATGGGCTCTTTGACCTTTGCAGCATGCAGGATCTTTAGCTGAGACACGTGGAATCTAGTTCCCTGAGGAGGGATTGAACCTGGACCCCCAGCATTGCGGGGGCAGAGTCTTAGCCACTGGGCCACCAGGGAAGTCCCTTGACATATCTTTCTGCTAAAGCCCACCACACAGCTATACCATTTCCAGTTATGACTCTTCTGCAATGTCACAAGTTCTGGTGGGCATTATATTTGAAAAAAATAAAAGTATCAAAATGTTTATATCTGTTCTAAAATGTAGGTTTTATTATTCAGGTATGGTAAGAACAACAGAGATTCTCATTGAAAAGATAATTTGTTATTCACAATATTGACTGGAAAAAAATGCACAGGGTGAGAGTTGTGAGTTAAGTTTTACTGGGGGCAATAGCCCAGGAGAGAGTTCTCAGGAATTGCTCCAAAGTGGCTGGGGGAAGGTCAGTACTCTATTTGATTTTAGTGAAGAGAGATAAGTACAGACAAACACACATATAAACAGAAGGTTGCTGCTAGTCATAAGGAGGGGCTGTCTCTGTTCATTATTTTAGTGCTTTTCTAAATATGAGAAGATTCAAAAAATTGGACTCATAAAATCCAAAACCTGTTCTGCCAGTTTATCCCAGAGCACAGAGTGCCGCATTCCTGATCTCCACCCTGAACTTCTTTCAGGGTGTGTTAAAGATCAGTGACTGAAGTAGCCCAACCTAATCCTTATAGAGGCAGATGTTGTTATTGTTGTTAAGTCACTAAGTCGTGTCCAACTCTTTGTGACCCTATGGACTGTAGCCCAACATGCTCCTCTGTCCATGGAATTCTCTAGGCAAGAATACTGGAGTGGGTTGCCATTTCCTCTGTCAGGGGATCTTCCCAACCCAGGGATCAAACCTGTGTGTCCTGCGTTTTATATATTGGCAGGTGGCTTCTTTACCACTGAGCTACCAGGGAAGCCCACAGAGGCAGATGGCAAGTGACAATTTTTAGCTGGCAACAGTTTCCAAAGGGAAGGGTCATGCCAAGCTATGTGGGTTGGGGGTGGGGCAATGCTGGAAAGCCATGGGTCTGTCCAGAAGCAGAGGAAGCAAGGGGGGAAGGTGGGAGAGAGGCTTTATTTTGGTTTCTGTGAGGAGCTGGGAAGACAGGGCAAATAGGTTTAGGATTGGCTAGTTTGAATGATTTCAGCAGGCTGTTGGGTATTTAAGGTTTGTTCCTAGTTGTCTGGTATCTGGCCCGGGAGTGATCAAGATAGAGGAATAGCGGCCCACAGGTGGTGGAGTTATAGACTCAGGATTGGTTCAGTTGTATATAAAAGGTATGCTTGCAGCTGAGATGTTCACTGTCTCCAGGAACTGGTTGCCCTGGGAGGGACAGTCTCTCCAGGGTTAGTAAGGCCCCAGATGTCAAAGCACCAAAAATACAGAAAATGAAAGGGCATGATTAATAGAGTAGCAGTAAGTATTTCAGCAAGAAACTTAAAGCACATTCAATTTAGGGCAATTCTATATGGGCTGGGTAAGGAAAGACTATTTTCAAAGGTTATAGAGAGGGTACAGAAAACTCACAAGGGATAGGAAAATGGTGCAAACAAGGAATGTCCCATGCCGTCTAGTTCTCAAGGATTACTGTCACTGACCTACATTACACCCTAAAAGGAATTCAGAACTAAGAACAAGATGAGGCATTCTGTGCTTTAGGGAAACAGTCCCTGAGATAGTAATATGAACTCAGATTCTCACATCTTCCCACACTTCAGTTCAGTTCAGTTCAGTCGCTCAGTCGTGTCCAACACTTTGTGACCCCATGAAGCGCAACACATCAGACCTCCCTGTCCATCACCAACTCCCGGAGTCCACCCAAACCCATGTCCATCGAGTTGGTGATGCCATCCAGCCATCTCATCCTGTCATCCCCTTCTCCTTCTGCCCCCAGTCCCTCCCAGCATTAGGGTCTTTTCCAGTGAGTCAACTCTTAGCATCAGGTGGCCAAAGTATTGCAGTTTCAGTTTCAACATCAGTCCTTCCAATGAACACCCAGGACTGATCTCCTTTAGGATGGACTGGTTGGATCTCCTTGCAGTCCAAGGGACTCTCAAGAGTCTTCTCCAACACCACAGTTGAAAAACATCAATTCTTCTGTGCTCAGCTTTCTTCACCATCCAACTCTCACATCCATACGTGACCACTGGAAAAACCATAGCCTTGACTAGATGGACGTTTGTTGGCAAAGTCATGTCTCTGCTTTTAAATATGCTATCTAGGTTGGTCATAACTTTCCTTCCAAGGAGTAAGCTCCTTTTAATTTCATGGCTGCAATCACCATCTGCAGTGATTTTGGAGCCCAAAAAAATAAAGTCTGACACTGTTTCCACTGTCTCCCCATCTATTTCCCATGAAGTGATGGGACCAGAAGTCATGATCTTAGTTTTCTGAATGTTGAGCTTTAAGCCAACTTTTTCACTCTCCTCCTTCACTTTCACCAAGAGGCTTTTTAGTTCCTCTTCACTTTCTGTCATAAGGATGGTGTCATTTGCATATCTGAAGTTATTAGAACAGCACAAAAATAATTAACTGAGATACCCGCTCCCTGTGACCAGCAGCAACTGTCTATTGAGATGTGTGCTGGGCTGCACCTACTCCTTAGTCAAAATCATGTATATACTCACCTCTGCCCTTACATCCTCAGAGCAGTTCCTCAGAGCTCTCTGAAAGGCGGTCTCCCGGGTTGTAGTCCTTACTGAGTCCCCAGATAAAACTGAAACTTACAGTTTTCTCATTGTGCCTTTTATGAGGAGAGGGAACGGCCACCAGAACTCAGAAGGGAGTTCTGAGGAGAGGACTGTCCCTAAGGGGTCCAC
The DNA here is from genome assembly GCF_033118175.1 of Dama dama. NCBI lineage: Eukaryota > Metazoa > Chordata > Mammalia > Artiodactyla > Cervidae > Dama > Dama dama. Next base: position 27,415,100 of record NC_083695.1, read on the forward strand.
AGCGATCCTGAAGGCAGAGAGCTGAACCTGCTCACTCTCCTGCCTCCCTCCACACCCTGAGTGGGCCTCCCCGTGGTCCAAACGCCTCTAGTCAGGCTGTGTAGCTAGAAACGGAGCAGAGAGTGGGCCCAAAGGGGCAAAAGGAGATAGCAGGACTCTGCTTTACGTAAAACTTGGAAAACAGAGAAAAGAAAAGTAATTATTCCTAACCAAGCACCTTAACACACCAACTTGATCACAATGGTCTATTCCCTTCCTGTTCTATTTGTACATAGTTTAATACATAACTGTATTTAAAATTAAATCATTGGACTTCCTAATGGTCCAGTGGCAAGAATCTACTTGCTAGTGCAGGAGAACACAGGTTCAACGTGTGCCACAACTACTAAAGCCTGCACACCCTGGAACCTGTGCCCCGCAACACGAGAAGCCATGGCAATGTGAAGTCCGCACACTGCACCTAGAGGGTAGCCTCTACTCTCGGCAACTAGAGAAAGCTCATGTGCAGCAACAAAGATCCAGCGCAGTCAAAAATATAACTAAATTAAAAGAAATAAATTTTTAAATTAGATCATTGACTATTTCAAACATATAGAGATACACAGGAAATAATACAGCATTCAGTTAAGTTCAGTCGCTCAATCGTGTCTGACTCTGCGACCCCATGGACTGCAACATGCCAGGCTTCCCTGTCCATCACCAACTCCAGGAGCTTGCTCAAACTCATGTCCATCAAGTCGGTGATGCCATCCAAACATCTCATCCTCTGTCATCCTCTTTTCCTCCTGTCTTCAATCTTTCCCAGCATCAGGGTCTTTTCCAATGAGCCAGTTCTTCTCATCAGGTGGCCAAAGTATTGGAGCTTCAGCTTCAGCATCAGTCCTTCTGATGAATATTCAGGACTAATTTCCTTTAGGATGGACTAATGTGACCTCCTTGCCATCCAAGAGAGTCTCAAGAGTCTTCTCCAACACCACAGTTCAAAAGCATCAATTCTTCAGCATTCAGTCTTCTTTATGACCCAAATCTCACATCCATACATGACTACTGGAAAAATCATAGCTTTGACTAGACAGACCTTTGTTGGCAAAGCAATGTCTCTGCTTTTTAATATGCTGCTTAGGTTAGTCATAGCTTTTCTTCCAAGGAGGAAGCATCTTTTAATTTCATGGCTGCAGTCACCATCTGTAGTGATTTTGGAGCCCAAGAAAATTAAGTCTCTCACTGTTTCCATTGTTTCCCCATCTATTTGCCATAAAGTGATGGGATTGGATGCCATGAACTTTGTTTTTTTGAATGTTGAATTTTAAGCCAGCTTTTTCACTCTCCTCTTTCACCTTCATCAAGAGGCTCTTTAGCTCTTTACTTTCTGCCATGAGGGTGGTGTCATCTGCGTATCTGAGGTTATTGATATTTCTCCTGGCAATCTTGATTCCATCTTGTGCTTCATCCAGCCCAGCATTTCACATGATGTACTCTGCATATAACTTAAATAAACAGGGTGACAATATACAGCCTTGACGTACTCCTTTCCCAATTTGGAACCAGTCCATTGTTCCATGTCCGGTTCTAACTGTTGCTTCTAGACCTGCATACAGATTTCTCAGGAGGCAGGTCAAGTGGTCTGGTATTCGCGTCTCTAAGAATTTTCCACAGCTTGTTGTGATCTACACAGTCAAAGGCTTTGGCATAATCGATAAAGCAGAAGTAGATGTTTTTCTGGAACTCTCTTGCTTTTTTGATGATCCAGCAAATGTTGGCAATTTGATCTCTGGTTCCTCTGACTTTTCTAAACCCAGCTTGAACATTTGGAAGTTCTCAGTTCACGTACTGTTGAAGCCTGGCTTGGAGAATTTTGAGCATTACTTTACTAGCATGTGAGATCAATGCAACTGTGCAGTAATTTAAACATTCTTTGGCATTTCCTTTCTTTGGGATGGAATGAAAACCGACCTTTTCCAGTCCTGGAAAGGAGGTCACTGCTGGGTTTTCCAAATTTGCTGATATATTGAGTGCAGCACTGTAACAGCATCATCTTTTAGGATTTGAAATAGTTCAACTGGGATTCCATCACCTCCACTAGCTTTGTTCATAGAGATGCTTCCTAAGGCTCACTTGATTTTGCATTTTAGGATGTCTGGCTCTAGGTGAGTGATCACACCATCATGGTTATCTGGGTCATGAAAATCTTTTTTGTATAGTTCATCTGTGTATACTTGCCACCTCTTCTTAATATCTTCTGTTTCTGTCCTTTATTGTGCCTATCTTTGCATAAAGTGTTCCCTTGGTATCTCTAATTTTCTTGAAAAGATCTCTAGTCTTTCCCATTCCATTGTTTTCCTCTATTTCTTTAAATTGATTGCTTAGGAAGGCTTTCTTATCTCTCCTTGCTATTCTTTGGAACTCTGCATTTGGATGAGTATATCCTTCCTTTGCTCCTTTGCCTTCAGCTTCTCTTCTTTTCTCAGTTATTTGTAAGACCTCCTCAGACAACCCTATTGCCTTTTTGCATTTCTTTTCTCAGGGATGGTCTTGATCACTGCCTCCAGTACATTGTCACGAACCTCCATCCATAGTTCTTCAGGCACTCTGTCTATCAAATCTAATCCTTTGAATCTGTTTGTCATTTCCACTGTATAATCGTAAGGGTTTTGATTTAGGTCATACTTGAATGGTCTAGTGGTTTTCCCTACTTTCTTCAATTTAAGTCTGAATTTGGCAAAAAGGAGTTCATAATTTGAGCCACAGTCAGCTCCCAGTCTCGTTTTTGCTGACTGTATAGAGCTTCTCCATCTTTGGCTGCAAAGAATGTTATCAATCTGATTTCAGTATTGACCATATGGTGATGTCCACATGTAGAGTTGTCTTTTGTGTTGTTGGAAGAGGGTGTTTGCTATGACCAGTGTGTTCTCTTGACAAAACTCTATTAGCCTTTGCCCTTCTTCATTTTGTACTCCAAGGCCAAACTTGCCTGTTTCTCCAGGTAACTCTTGACTTTCTACTTTTGCATTCAAGTCCCCTATGATTAAACGGACATCTTTTTTGGTTGTTAATTCTAGAAGGTCTTGTAGGTCTTCATAGAACCATTCAGCTTCAGCTCTTCAGCATTAGTGGGTTGGGGCATAGACTTATATTACTGGGATATTGAGTGGTTTACCTTGAAAACAAACAGAGATCATTCTGCATTTTTGAGATTGCACCCAAGTACTGCATTGTAGACTCTTCTGTTGACTATGAGGGCTACTACTTTTCTTCTAAGGGATTCTGGCCCACAGTAGTAGATAGAAAGGTCATCTGAATTAAATTTGCCCGTCCCAGTCCATTTTAGTTCACTGATTCCTAAAGTATCGATGTTCACTCTTGCCATCTCCTGTTTGACCACTTCTAATATACTTTGATTCATGGAACATTCCAGGTTCCTATGCAGTATTGCTCTTCACAGCATCAAACTTTATTTCCATCACCAGTCACATCCACAACTGGGTGTTGTTTTCACTTTGGCTCCATCTCTTCATTCTTTCTGGAGTTATTTCTCCACTCTTCTCGAGTAACATATTGGGCACCTACCAACCTGGGGAGTTCATCTTTCAGTGTCATACCTTTTTGCCTTTTTATACTGTTTACGGGGTTCTCAAGGCTAGAATACTGAAGTGGTTTGCCTTGCCCTTCTCTGTGGACCACGTTTTGTCAAAACTCTCCACCATGACCCATCCATCATGGGTGGCCCTACATGGCATGACTCATAGACAAGGCTGTGGTCCATGAGATCAACTGGATTAGTTTTCTGTGATTGTGGTTTTCACTGTGTCTGCCCCCTGGTGGATAAGGATAAAAGGCTTATGGAAGCTTCCTGATGGGAGAGACTACAGTAATTTAATATAATATTAAAAAACAAAATTCAACCAAGTACATTTTAAAGACCTAATTGACTTTGTTGAACAATTCATGAATTGGCCAGCAACCTATCTAGCAAAGAGAAAGGTGCTCTGAGAAGCTATATAAGATGGAACATTTTTATAGGCAAAAGGGGGAAGAGATAAGGAAAGACTGGGTAACCTCATCTTCCTTTGGAGGATGGAAAAGTCTCCTGTGGCAGATGACCTCACTGCTGCTGACCAGAAAATTCCAAACTGAGCAGTTAAAACTACATTCCTGGGAGAGACTGAAACTACAACTAGGTTAGGTTCTAAGTGTCAGTTTGGTGATGTGGGCTTAGCACACACAACTTCATTTGAGGCCTGTTGCTTCTTTCATAAGAATAGTATATTTTATATTTTTCATTAAATTATTTCATAAGGATTTTGCTCTCCTTTGTCTTCATAATCATGATTTTTAATGTCTCTGTAATAAACTAAACAGTAGCTGCATCAAATTTAATGAAGCAATGATACACTGTGGCTGCTTCCCTTTTTAATTTTTGCTAAACAGCAATGTTAAATAATGTAATGTACATCTCTGTGATAGAAGTTTTTTTCCATATTTTATTTTATTTCTTTAGGATCTACGTCTCCAAGAACTGAGAATATTGAAGCTAAGGATATGAACACTTTTATGGCTGCAAATACATATTTCTAAATTATATTGCTAAAGAATTGTGCCAATTTCTAGTGCTACAGTGATGCATAAGAAAGCTGAAATCATAAAATCCTTATCTACATTGAATGTTATCACTTGCAACTTGGTTTTGCTAATTCGGGTAGCATGCTATTCATTTTTATTAATCTGCTTTTCTTTGATTACTATTACAGTCTCTATATTTTACTGTATATTTATTTACTAGTTATACTTGCTGCTCAGTTTCTGACTTTATACTGAATCAGCTACCAGTCCCTAAAACTGCTGCTGAAATTGACTCTTGGAGGAATCCTCACTGAAAACAATTGAGTGTCATGGTGATAAGACAGTAATTTCAAAGGAAAGAGGCTAATGAATTTCAAGTTGAGTGTTTATGGTCTTAACATCTACTTTTCTGGGAAGTTTATCATTAATTCTACTGGATTACAAGATATATCCACCTCTCCCCTAGTACCCTTCTTGCCCCTTGTTTCACCGCTTGAAAGAACTTTTGCAAAACTAAATTCAGTCTGAATGACTGCAGTAGCCAACCGTGTTACTTTCTAGAACAGAAATATGATGATCCAGCATCCATCCCCGGAGATACTGGCCTTGACTGACTGATTCTGAGATATATATGGGTCTATTATGGCATAGATGATATTATTATCATCATCATCAATCATCTTCTCTCTTTCCTTACTTCACGGTTATTTGAAGAAATATCTTCCTTGACCCACCAGAATCCAGGGCAGTGAAGGGTTTCTTATTATATCAGAGATTCTCAAAAAGTAGACGAATCACCTATGACGGATTACTAAATTCACGACCCTTGCACCTCATTGTTGGAGATTCAGATTTAGTAGATATGAGGTGACCCCAGGAATCTACACTGTTTTTAAGTGATTGAGAAGGAGAGGAGTCTAATGACCAAAAAACAGTGGCATAGATCCTTGAGACAGGAAGTAAATTTGTATTGAAAATACTCACTATAGATGCAGAAAAGAGGCTAGAAGTGGGGAGATTGGGGAGTATAGTCCATTAAGAGCTCCCTCTGGGCCCATTCTCCAAAAGTGTCAATGTGGAGGAAACTGCAAATAAGGCCAGACTTGAGTGGAGAAGGTGGTCAAAGTACAGCCAGAGCAACTTTCAAAATTGCAGGATTGTTTAAGATTTCTTTTAGGTTTTATTCATGAAATGTCAGTGGTGGACAAGGATACCAGCTAACCACACTGCAGAGGTGCAGAAGCAAAGAAACAACCAAATCTGGCGTCTTTTCCAACAGCGCTGCTGCTGCTGCTAAGTCGCTGCAGTCGTGTCCGACTCTGTGCGACCGCATAGACTGCAACCCACCAGGCTCCTCCGTCCCCAGGATTCTCCAGGCAAGAACACTGGTATGGGTTGCCATTTCCTTCTCCGATGCTTGAAAGTGACTAGCAAAAACATTTGGGGCGGGGGGCGCGCGGACCTGTCTCTTACTCCTGGCCCAAGGCTGCCATCTTGTGGCCATCTAAGGAATGGCAATGCAAGCTTATAGATCTTAAGCTTTTGTTTTAGGGGAGGATGTGAATATATTGGTCCCCGGGAAGAAGTCTTTACATTTTCTTCTCACATCTTTACCAGCTGAGCTACCAGGAAAGCCCATCATTTTCTTCTCACATCTTCTATAAAATTTTAGCTTGGATAAAACCTACTTTGAATAATTCTGAAAGTAGGAAAAAAACCTACTCAGATCTAAGCATAGAAATTTAGAACAGAAAAGATTTTAGAAATCACCTTGTGAAGAAACAGCCATGCTTTTTGTAAAACTAGTTCACCAAAATGCCAACACCTTGATGTGTCTATCACTCTGCAAAAATTGCTGAAGACCACATTATACATTTTTCACACAGTAACTGTGCATCGTGAAATTCCTCTTTATCCTGAAAACAAATCACTCCGAAGGAAAGATTTCATTTGATACTCATTGCAGAAACCAACCTCCTGTGTTTGAAGTGCTCTCCTTGGCTCGTTTTTCTTTAGGGCTTCAGGTATACATGCATATCTACAGTTCTGGTGTCTTCCCTTGAGCAAAGGAAAAATCCTTGTTTCCAAACCCTTGTTAAACACCTCCAGTACTGTGTCACTTGTTTCCTCTCTGACACTAGTCGTAAGGCTTTACTCTCATCATTGAAAAGCACAAAACATCAAGCACACATACACATATATACAAAAATCTACCCTGGGCAAGCACTTTAGTTGTCCTCAGCACAGCTTTGGGCACCGTACCAAATGCACAAATAAGTCAGAGCTCAGTGAGGTGGAAGCCACCGCGGGGAGGGGGGCTCTCAGAGACTGATTGCCAAATAGAAAATGGAAGAGCAGTCCCTGGCAGCACTCACAGTAAAGAGTTAAACAGTTACATGCACACAGATTTTTTTTCCCTCTAGCGCTCTAAAAGAAATTTTTTACCATAGGTTTGTACAGGATTATCATAAATACGGTGTTGTTGTAACAGATTACTTATTGTTGATCTGCTGTGTGTGAGGTCAGGGGCTCAACGAGATCTGGTGGTGAACAAGATAGTCCCTGCTTCAAGGAGCTCACAGTCTTGTGGCAGAGATAGGCAATAACCAAGAACGAGCAAGGATACACGCTATAGCAGGTGCAGACTGGTTCAGAGGCTGTTCAGTGCAGGGCAAGCAAGGGAGGCTTCCTGGTGTAACCCAGCTCCCTCACTTTACTGAGGAGAAAAATATTCGGTTGGCCAAAAAGTTCGTTCAGATTTTTTCCATAACATTTTCTAAAAAACCCAAACAAATTATTTGGCCAACTCACTAAATTATCTGTATATAATGGTTTGCCCAATGTTTCTGAGTTAGTAAATGGCAGCTCCAAGACCAAAAGCCACATCTGTGATTCCCACGAAGGAACTAACAATGGCCCAGAGGAGCATGGCTTGTTGAGGAAATTCAACGCTGTCTCATGGGGCTGTGTTGATTGGTAAGACAGTGTATGCATTTGTCTAGATTTCTAACACCGCCCTCCTTACCTCCACCTCAAGCTCTCCCTCTTTTTTAGATTTTCAGTTCTCCGTCATTCTCCTTATTCAAAGCAACAGAAGATCGTACCCAAGATGAACATATACCGAAGATGTTTAGATTATGTTGTGGTAGAAAAAAGCAGCAAAGACAGGAAGAGTTTAATTTATAGATTTACTCTTTTGACTTTTTAGTATGGAATGCATTCGCTTCCTAGGGATGCGAAAACAAAGAACCAGAGAGTAGGTAACTTGAGCCAACAAAAACATTTATTGTCCCGTGGTCCCGGAGGCCAGAAATCAAGGTGTTATTAGGATCATGCTCCCTCTGAAGCGACGTCAGATGAGAATCCTTCCTTGCCTCTGTCTAGTCTGGGGATAGCCATCAATCCTTGGTGTTTCTTGGTTTGCAGTTGTACCACTCTAGTCTCTGCCTTTGCCAATCACATGGCATTTCCCCTGCGTGTCTCCATCCAAATTCCCCTTTCCCTTTTTTTTTCCAGCTTTACTGAATATAACTGATGTATAACATTGTGAAAGTTTAAGGTGTACAAAGAGTTGACTGGATACATTTACACACTGCAAAATGATTACATCATGCCATTAGCTTATACCTCCATCAATTCACACAACTGCCAGTTCCTTTTTGTGGTGAGAACATGTAAGATCTACTCTCATATACTTTCAAGTATATAAAACAGTATTATCAACTATAATCACCATGCTGTACTTGGATCCTCAGAACTGAATTCATCTTTTTTTAATATTAATTTTTATTTATTTGGCTGCACCAGGTCTTAGTCGAGGTACACGCAGGACCTACGATCTTTGTTGTGGCATGTGGGATCTTTTAGCTGCAGCATATGGGATTGAACCCAGGCCTTCAGCATAGGGAGTGCAGAGTCTTAGCCACAGGACCACCACGGAAGCCACTAAACCACCAGGCAAGCACAACATTTTTTAAATTTTGACTTAAAGTTAATTAAAGTGAAATAATATTAGAAATGCAGTTCCTCAGTCACACTAGCTATATTTCAAGTGCATAAGAGCCATGTGTGGCTAGTAATCAAAATTTATGAATCACGTAAAATCCAGATGCCTAGCTTTTTAAACAAAAATGAAACAATTATCCTAGCCTAGGCTTAGCCTCTTCCATGGCAACATTGGCTGAATCCAAATATGCTTTTCTCAAGTTACCACAGTCTCCAGCACTCCCAATTGGAGTCCCGCCACGGACCTGGAGTATCACTGGCCATTTACCATTGCACTTGTGCTCTTGATTCTCTTATAATTGGTCTGCTTCATCCATTTACGTCACTTACTTGAGTTTTAGAGTCTGTCACCCTTGTCCCAGGTAATCTGCTTCATCTAGATGCTCTGTGGCTACAAAAAATAATAATAATTACATAACAATAATTATTCTAGAGCATCACTGTCCAATAGAACATTCTGAGATGATGGAAATGTTCTATAATCTGCAGTGTCCAATACTGTAATACTGTAATTACTAGCCACATGTGGCCCTTATGCACTTGAAATATGGCTAGTGTGACTGAAGAATTGCATTTCTAATGTTATTCATTTTAATTAATTTAATTTTAATGGCCAGTGACTACTGTATTAGAGATGCAGTTCTAGGGCAGAGCTTCTTGAGATTTAACTTGCATAGAAATACCCTAGGGAGGGAGGGGGCATTGGGGAGCAAGAAAACTCCGGCAGTGCAGTGGTTAGGACTCTGAGCTCTCACTGCTGAGGGCATGGGTTCAATTTCTGGTCAGGAAACGAACATCCCACGAGTTGCTTGGTGTGGCCAAAAAAAAAAAAAAAAAAAACTGCTGATCTTATTAAAACACAGATTATAATTTAGCAGCTCCAGAGTGAAGCCCAAGATTCTGACTGTCTATCTAATAAGTTCACAGATGATGCCAGTGATTCTGGGGTTTGGTCCACACTTTGGGAAGGAAGATTTTAGAATGGTGATGCTCAAACTTTAGCATGTACCTGAAGATTCCAGAAAGATTCCAAAACATATTCCTAGGCCTTGCCCCTCATAGTTTCTGACTGAGTAGGTTTGGGGTGAGGTCCAATAGTTTGCATTTGTAACAAGCAGCTGGGTGATGCTGGACTACCAAAGGAATGGGATGGTGTTGGAAAAATATCTTTTTAGTCACTCTCTGATTTTCTTCCCCAGTCATTACTATTAATAGTTAATATTTGTGTTTGATATTAGTTATTATCCCATTTTACTGATGAGGAAACTCAGGCACAGGGAGGGTAATGAACTTACCTAAGCTTACTGTGAAGGTAACTTCTGTCTCCAGAGCGACCTTCTTAACCACGCATTTCTCACCATGGATGATGTCACCATGGATGTTGCCCAGTATTCTGTCCCTGCCTTGATGTAAAGACTTCGTAATTCCTTGAATTTAAACTGGAAGATAAGAATCAAAAGCAGAACAGTTTACTTTGGATTCCCAATTTTCCTGCTTTCCTTCCACATCTCATTTTAAGAGAGGAAATGGGTTCAGAGAAGTAAAGGACTTGCCTGAGGCCACACAGCTAATCATTTCTCTTTAAGTATGATCTGGTAAATAACCTTCATGCAGGCTTTTTTTCTTTCCTTTCCTTCTGTTTTTTCTGCAAAAAGCTTTACCATTTCCCTATGGTCCAAGGCTTGGGACAGAGCTCCAGAGTGCTTAAAAGCTGCTTAGTGGCTGCAGAGAGGGGCTTCAGGCAGAAGCCCCTTCACCAGAGGGGCTCCCCAAAGGCCGCTGGGCTTCGGGGGCTACCAGTCATGCTGGGGGTGAGCCTTTGGAAGAGATACTCGCCCTGCCCCGCCTGGGAACCAGCCAGCCTGTGGAGGTTGGTCAGGTAGCTCCCCATTTTCTTGATGAGTTTCACCTGCTTGTCTAGGAAGCCGCTCGCGGAGAAGTCACAGAGGTGGGAGTCCCCGCGGGCAGACCATCGGAATGGCGGCTTCCACACAGTCCTGGGTTTACCCGACTCCTGCGAGTGGCTACTGCCGCTGGTTTTGCATTTTTAAGAGAGGCTCACCCTCGTGCTTCTCCTCAGCCAACTGCCGGAAAATAGTGTCCCAAGTTCTCCAGAGCCATATCCTTCGTGGTGGAAATACGGGCCCAGAGAGACAGAGGTGAAGGAGGCCCGCAGATCCCTGTTGGCCAGGCGGCTGGAGACAACCTCCATCTCAGTGGGAAAATTCTGAGGTATCCGGGAGCTCACGGTTGATCGGTAATAAGGAGTTAAGCTCAAAAACATGGTGTTAGCATGTCCTGGCGGCTGAGGATAGCCGAATAACTGATCCCAGAGCTTGAGACTGGAAAAAAGGTTGGAGGAGGTCGAGGCTTGAAGGGGTGTCCCTCGGTCTGTTCTGTCCAAACACTCTTGAAGCAAGAGCCGTAGACCTCCGAGCCCACGGCTCCCCTGCCCGTCCCTCGCCCACCCCTCTCCAGCTGGCAGAGGAAAGGCACGGGGGTGAGGCCACGGTGAGGAGGGGAAGGACGGTCTGGGGGAGCCGGTTCTGTGCCCCCAGTCAGGCAAGGGCGAGTCGCAGCCGCTGAGGAATTGTTTAAAACGAGCCTAGTTCTAATGAGATGGATAAAACTGGAGCCCATTATACAGAGTGAAGTAAGCCAGGAAGATAAAGACCATTACAGTACACTAACGCATATATATGGGATTTAGAAAGATGGTAACGATAACCCTATATGCAAGACAGGAAAAGAGACACAGATGTGCAGAACAGACTTTTGGACTCTATGGGGGAAGGCGAGGGTGGGATGATCTGAGAGAACACCGTCGAAACATGTATATTATCAAGTGTGAAACAGATCGCCAGCCCAGGTTGGATGCATGAGACAAGTGCTCGGGGCTGGTGCACTGGGATGACCCAGAGGGATGGGATGAGGAGGGAGGCGGGAGGGGGGATCGGGATGGGGAACACATGGAGATCCATGGCTGATTCATGTCAATGTATGGCAAAAACCACTGCAATATTGTAGAGTAATTAGCCTCCAACTAATAAAAATAAATGGAAAAAAGAAGAATAATAATAAAACGAGCCTAGAGAGAACGAGCTTCCGGAACAGGCCCCCCAGGAGGCCCTTCTTCCCGCCAGCAGGTACTCACCGCGCGGCAGCGGCCGCAGGGGGCGCTCCAAGCGGCCTCCTCGGCTGGGGTGAAAACCAGAGAGAACCGCGGAAGGCAACGGCTTCGAAGGTGACTGCCTCTCACAGACCTGTTGGGAGCCCAAATGAAGTGCTTCTGGGGCCAGGGGAGCCCAAAAAAATGACCAGTGGCAGGAAGGGAGAACGCTAATCTCCTGTAGGCAGGTAGAGCCATCAAGATGTTAACCATTTCATCTGTAACCTATTGAAGCTACGTGGCCCTTAACACGTGGCACTTCAGTATTACCTGGAGCTGTGAAAACCCAGCACCCTTGGCATAGACATAGAGGCCAATTAAAAAAGAACCTCTGAGTTTGAGACCCAGACATCGGCGGGTGCACATTCCCAAGGCAGATTGCAAGACTGAGAAAAATGATTTCACACACACACACAAAATTAAATAAATTTTAAAATCTGTTTTCCATTCTATTGTGGGTTTTAGGATATAAAAAAAAAAGTTACAAATTCCTCCAGGAAATGGAGTTAGTTGTGAGATTTAAACACGATACATGAGAAAATGCCTTGGAAACTGGTAAAGGTAAGAGTTATTATTATTGTTGTTATTATTTTAGCTGTTTTAGAACCTCTCCTGATAGTCTAGCGAGCTGGAAAGTATTTAAATACTTTAATATACTCTGAAAACAAGTCACCATTGTCCTCAGAGATGGGATGCTATCAAGAATGGCATTGAACTCAAATGAATGTAAAAAAAATAAATGAGGTGTTTGAGGCTGTGTGTATAGACATATTAATAGATACTTAATTGTAGTCTCTCCTTTTCTATCTCTGCCCTTTTACTTAAATGAACAGTAAGAAAGGAAGAGTTATTAGAAAAAATGACAGAGAAGGAACATTCTCCTCTGCCTTTCCTGTCCTCACTAATCTTTGACTTCCTCTTCTGGACTACACACTCCCTGGGTTTCCACACCCTCCTGGCCCCTACCAGAGCCCTGGACAGGCCAACTCTGAACCTGGTCCTGAGCCAAGAGTCTATGTGCAATAAAGGGGAGATTCTTAATTCCAGCCTCAGGGAGAAAAAAACAGATCAGAGAATTCAAGTCATTTGCCCTAAATCTCACAATAAGTTAGAACCAGAGAAGGATCTAATTCTCCTTCAACCCAACCTAGATTCCACTGTGAAAACATTTACTCTTGGCTGCTAATTAATACAAAAGTCATCAAACAAAACATTGGAAGACATGAGAGCCGAGGTGGGAGGAGAAAGGGTGAGAATGACCTGCCTGATACAAAATGTTCTCCACCATGAGGGTAAGACTTCACAGGGAGCTGAGAATAATACTAAACACACAGCCACACTGAGGCATATCACAAAACCTGAAATTGAAGGGAATTGAAGCCTTTCTTGTGAGACATTTCATCATTTTCTCAGTAATTGCATCAGTTTTATAATTTCTTCCATCACTGAGTCCCCAGTAGCCCTGGCATCTCCTCGTCTGTGATATGGAGGTGGTAGGTAATGGTGTTTGCCTTCAGGAAATTAAAGACCCCTCTCAATAACTGCATTAGTCATCCACACTTGCTGCTATGATTGATCTTGTAACCACAATCAGATCTGGGCACAGAAAGGATATGAAAATTCATAAGCGGGAAAGCAACCTTATCTTCCCCTGATCCAGCTCTCTCTTTACGAGAAATATCTGCAAAGTCTTTTTTTGCGTTTCTAATTTGCTCATCAAAGGGCATGTTTTTGACAGGCTGGTATATGTCCATGGGAGACTAGGAACTATTGAGGATCATAGGAAATTGTGAATTCTGCCTAAGTTTTCAAGATTTGCTCTATTGAGTTGCCCTTTACTTAAAAGAGCAAAAATGTTTTAGAATTGTATTTCAACATTTCAGGACACCCAGAAGCCATAACACTGAAAAGAATACCCTGAGTTCATCCTGTCTCTGTGGAAGATACTAGAAGAAAAGTATACTCTGATTTTATTTTTGCTTTATATCTTGGGCAATCCCTGGTATGGCAGGGGGTCAGAGATGACTGGTAAATTGTTCCATAAGCTTCAAACTGAGGTACTCAATAAAGTCTATCCTAGAATGGAAAAGACTAAACGCAAGAATCCCAATGAACATGAACTATTTTCTGGGTTTTACAATTCAGTGGCCCTAAGATCTGCAACTTACCAAATTGCATCTGTTGTTTGCTGAACTATATGGTAATCTAATTATGTGTGTGTGAAAATCACTAAGTCATGTCTTTGCAACCCCATGGTCTGTAGCCTACCAGGCTCCTCTGTCCATGGAATTCTCCAGGCCAGAATACCAGAGTGGGTAGCTGTTCCGTTCTCCAGGGGACCTTCCCAGCCCAGGGTCTCCCACATTGCAGGTGGATTCTTTACCATCTGAGCCACCAGGGAAGCCCAATCTAATTCTAAATGTACATATACACTCTTTGGTCCATTCCAATAAGAAGTATTTATCTTACAGTATATTTCACATACAAGAAACTGTATGTAAAGCTATTCACTACATTGCTGTTTGTGTTTCAGGGGAAAATTGAAATAACCTGAAAGGCTCAAGTAGAGCAAATTAAATAAATTATGGTTCACACAATGGAAACCATGTAGCAGATTAAGGGAGGAAAAAAGGGTAGAACTTACATACTAAACATGGAAAAATCTCCAAGACATAGAAACTGAATAAATGAAAGGTATGCCACAGGATAGTGTTTCCATTTGAGTAGACAAAAGAACAGAAACACATGTATGTGTGTAATGCACAGGATATTTGGAAGTGCTTCTGAGATGGAGAATTGGAGGAAAGGTAATGAGGAGGGAGAGAGGCCACAATTCTGTTAACTGAGTATCACAAGGTTTAATATGTAAGAATAGTAATATTACACTTGGTGCTTACTATGTGCCAGGCATGTACTAATCACATGACATACCTAAACTAATACAGCATGCCCCTTTTAAACTCCAAGATATTCAGACATCTGTCTTACTTCACTAAATTATCAACTGTGCTAAGTGTGCTAAGTTGTTTCAGTCATGTCTGACTCTGCAAACTCATGGACTGCAGCCTTCCAGGCAACTCTGTCCGTGGGATTCTCTAGACAAGAATACTGGAGTGGGTTGCCATTTCCTTTTCCAGGGGATTTTCCTGACCCAAGGATCAAACCTATGTCTCTTATATCTCCTGCATTGGCAGGCAGTTTCTTTATCACGCGCACCACCTTAAACATTTTTATATCCTACACAAAGTGAAAGTTGCTCAGTCACATCTGACTCTTTGTGACTCCTCTCCAGGCCAGAATACTGGAATGGGTAGCCTATCCCTTCTCCAGTGGATCTTCCCAACCCAGGAATTGAACCACGGTCTCCTGCATTGCAGGTGGATTCTTTACCAACTAAGCCATCAGGGAAGCCCCAGTTGCTAGTACAATATTTATCACATAATTTGCTCAAGAAATATGTGCCTCATTCATTCACTCATTCAATATCAAATATAAGAGAAACTATCTTTACCATTTGGAGCTGACTTAAGAGCTTAATCACTTTTATGTAAAATTATCTTTTCATAATCATTTTGCTATGCCATGAATTCAAGCCATAATCCAGTAATAAGTGGCTTTGAGAATGTGCTGTTACACATACATACAATTGTGATTGTGCTGGAAACACTGGGGAATTCAAACAAATTACTGAGGAAAGTTGTCCAGTTTTCTTCTTACTTTTTATTCAAAGAGAAACACTCTCTTTTGACTGTATTATCAAAGTATAGTCACCTTCCTTTTTAAGTCTTGAGCTGAATCACTCATTATCAGAGAAATGCAAATCAAAAACACAATGAGGTACCATTACACGCCAGTCAGGATGGCTGCTATCCAAAAGTCTACAAGCAATAAATACTGGAGAGGGTGTGGAGAAAAGGGAACCCTCTTACACTGTTGGTGGGAAAGCAAACTAGTACAGCCACTATGCAGAACAAGTGTGGAGATTTCTTAAAAAACTGGAAATAGAACTGCCATGTGACCCAGCAATACCACTTCTGGGCATACACACTGAGGAAACCAGATCTGAAAGAGACACGTGCACCCCAATGTTCATCGCAGCACTGTTTATAATAGCCAGGACATGGAAGCAACCTAGATGCCCATCAGCAGATGAATGGATAAGGAAGCTGTGGTACATATACACCATGGAATATTACTCAGCTGTTAAAAAGAATTCATTTGAATCAGTTCTAATGAGACGGATGAAACTGGAGCCCATTATACAGAGTGAAGTAAGCCAGAAAGATAAAGAACATTACAGCATACTAACACATATATATGGAATTTAGAAAGATGGTAATGATAACCCTATATGCAAAACAGAAAAAGAGACACAGAAGTACAGAACAGATCTTTGGACTCTGTGGGAGAAGGTGAGGGTGGGATGTTTCGAAAGAACAGCATGTATATTATCTATGGTGAAACAGATCACCAGCCCAGGTGGGATGCATGAGACAAGTGCTCGGGCCTGGTGCACTGGGAAGACCCAGAGGAATCAGGTGGAGAGGGAGGTGGGAGGGGGGATTGGGATGGGGAATACATGTAACTCCATGGCTGATTCATGTCAATGTATGACAAAACCCACTGCAATGTTGTGAAGTAATTAGCCTCCAACTAATAAAAATAAATGAAAAAAAAAATTAAAAATTAAAAAAAAAATTAAGTCTTGAGTTGAGGAGAGTTCTTAACTGTTTTAATGTGAAAGATCTACTAAGTTAGATGGAATCAAGTAAATAAAGTGCTTAGCACAAGGCTGACCTATCTGAAATCCCTATTCAAGTGGCACTATTTCTTTAGAGGCTATTTCTTATTTAGAGGCTTCAAACATCATAGGAGAGGAAAGTAAACAAGAGCTAATGCTCAGTCTTATTAACAGTTGGGAAATATGTTTGTGACAAAAGCAGAGCAGACTGGGGGAGTGAGAATGTTTTTCCCCTCCACAAGTCATTAAAAGTCATCAGTGCTGTGAATCAGACAGTCTAGGTGAAAAAAGAGGAAAAAATTAAAACCCTGATTCTTTAGATTCAAAAATTCAGTTATTCCATCTGGTATTTATTCGAGTGCCTACTTGGGCCAGGCAGGCATTATGACAGGCAACTATAGTCCAAAAGCTCATTTTATTAATTTAATACACAACCTATTTTGAATTTACTTTCTGT
Source organism: Dama dama (assembly GCF_033118175.1). Classification (NCBI taxonomy): domain Eukaryota; kingdom Metazoa; phylum Chordata; class Mammalia; order Artiodactyla; family Cervidae; genus Dama; species Dama dama. The sequence continues at coordinate 27,432,032 of NC_083695.1, forward strand.
TTTTGAGATAAACCTTGTAGATATGATAACAATGCCAAATCACATTTTACTGAAGTGGTAAAATGTTGATAGAAATAATTATTTAAATGGCTGGCCCTGATTTTTGGATTTGACAAAACAACAAAACTTCAAATAATATTAAGGGAACCAATACAGGGTTGCATTTGTTTAAAAAAAAGTTTTCATCTATGTTAGGTACTGAATTATGTTCCCTTAAAATTCATTTATTGAAGTCCCAACTCCCAGTAGCTCAGAATGTAACCTTATTTGGAGATGAGCTCTTTAAAGGGATAAGTTAAAAGATGCTTTTAGGCATCCTTTCAAATATGGGGTCCTAATCAAATATGACTGATGCTTATAAGAAGAAAGGCTTTTGTGAGGATAAAGCAGCCATCTGCTAGGCAAGGAGAGAGGCCTCAAAAGAAACCAAATATGCATACACCTTGATCTTGGACTTCTATCCTCCAGAACCCTGAGAAATATTGTTTAAGTCACCCAGTCTGTGGTATTTTGTTATGGCATCCCAACAAACCAATACAATCTATTATGACACTATTTCATAAAAGGAAAGCACATTTTAAATCACAAAGGTAGGAAAGACATAATTTCTGAATTATTTTGCTTTAAAAAAATCCTTCCTACATTTTTATTTTTTTCACTTTGCTATAGAACAGTGAAAATTCTGCTTTGAACAAAGAACTCCTGCTCTAAAATCATTTTTCTTCTTAATTTTTCACTCACTTATTTCCACACTAAAAAGTGACCATCAACTACACTCATGATAAACCTAGTAATTCCAACCTAAAAAGGACATATTACCTCATAGGTCCATTTTCATAGTTAGAATATAGCTTATAAATGCATCACCTGCTGTATAATAAAAGAAATCTTGTAAAAACATTTTCTCAAATGAATAATGTTTTAAATTTATAATTATTAAAATTGAAGTAGAAATACTTATTCAAATTATTTTCAAAATACAACTGAATTATAAATTCATTATGGGGACTTGCCTGGTGGTTTAGTGATTAAGGATCAGCCTTACAATGCAGGGGAGGCAGGTTCGATCTCTGGTCAGGGAACTAAGATCCCATATGCCTTAGAGCAACTAAGCCCAAGCACCACAACTAGAAAGCCCGTCTGCCGCAACTAGAGAATCTGAGTGCTGCAACAAAAGATCTCTCATGATGCAACTAAGGCCCAAGGTATGTGCGTGATCAGTCACTTCAGTCATGTCCAACTCTGCAACCCCATGGACTGTAGCCTGCCAGGTTCCTCTGCCCATGGAATTCTCCAGCCAAAAATATTGGAGTGAGTTGCCATTCCTTCTCCAAGGGATAAGGCCTGATCCAGCCAAATAAATAAATTTTTTAAATATAAAATTCATTATGAACTTTGGAAAGATTATTTATTTCATTCAATTTACACAAGTAATTTCACATTTCACTTTAAGTTCAGAGTCACAAAACATTTCTTGTATATCCAGCACTAATAAAGATCATGGTACATCAATGAAATATTTAACTACAGGGATTGATTTTTAATAGATCTCTATAAATAACATTAACAGGAAAATACACATAATACAATCTACTCTGGATCTAAGGGCCTTAATTTACTTCAATATTGAAAGAAACTAGTCTGAAAATTTTCTCATTTAAAAAACACATTGAGAGAATGGGTTCAAGGATGGAGGAATGATTTGGTACTCAGCAATTCACAAATATGACATTTTTAAGATCTGAAGAAAGACTGCAAGTTGGCAGCACAAGAAATGATCTCTCTCTTCTCTCTCTCTCTCTCTTTCTCTCTTTCTTTCTTTTTCTCTCTCCTCTATGAACAGGGATATTTCATATTTCATAGTTTCTGAATTTCCTCAGGAGTTCTGAAGGAGCATCCCCAGACCAGCGGAAACGAAGGTGCCAACAGTTCACATCTGCAAAACCTGTAGAAGAGAGAAGGGGATATTTTTAAATCAAAGGTAGGAAAAGTCAAGCTTATCATAGTAAAACAGCTTGTTCATAAGATTTCATAGCAATAAATGAAATATAAGGGTAAGTCATTGGTGTCAGTTTTTAGTATCTTACATAAATGGATAAGCAGACTTTTGAATCCTTATGAACAGGAATTGGTTTATATCGGTGAGAGGACTTCACATGTTTAAATGCTTAAGAATAAAAGGATATTTATAGATGCTTCCAGTGGTAGGAATTTTGACAATTCATCTGCAAAGAAATTGGAAACTACTTTTAAACAGCTGCCAAAAGTAAAAGGTCAATGGAAAGAATCCCTGGAAATACAAATAATTTATTCTATAATAGTAAGATTTTTTTATTCGAATAAACAACTTTGTTGAAAACTAGAAAAAAGGTCATGTTCATTCTCTACTAGAGGAAGGGTAAATTGGCAAAATTCTTCTAGCAGGTAATTTGGCAATATTTATCAAACTCATTAAAATGTATAAACCTTTAAACCAATCATTCTACTTCTAGAAATTTATCTTAGTGAAATAATCATGATGTGCCCAAGGGTTTAACTATAAGGGTGTTTATTGTGATACCATTTATAAATGTTTCAAAGAAACAATCTAAATCTTCAATAACAGGAAAATGGTTAAAAGGCTTTGATATAGTCATTAACAATTTTTTAATATTTATCATCATAGAAAAATGTTCCTAATATATTACTAAGTAACTAGTAGTTAGGAAATAATTTAGACAGCATGATCTCATTCATAAATTCATTATTTACATGGGTATTTATATAAAAGTTTTTTTAAGTCTACAATGAATTACTCCTAAATGTTGATAGTAGCTATTACTGAAGAGTTGGAATATATAAGATTTTCATTCTTTATACTCTTTTTCTGTTCATCTGTATTTTCTTATTTTTCTACAATGAACAAGTACGCTTTGTATTATTTTCTATGTTTAAAATATTGCCAATAAGAAACAGGTTACAGAAAAATACTTAAAATACAGAATAATAAATAATACATAGTTCCACTAATATTTAAAATATTATCTAAATATCTAGCAGGAAAAATATACACAGAATATTGACAGTGATTATCCCAGGAAAATAGGATCTGCACTTTCTTTAGAATTATCAGAGAAAAAATCTGAAGAATTTCCATTTGGGGAAAAAGGCAAAAAGAAAATTGTTTCCAACAACCTGTAATTGAAACACACACACAAAATATGTTCAGTGATAGCCTTTTCATTTTAGGCATACTAACATATCTTAAAAATATACCAAAATAGCAATAATGAATATTTCCCTAAGTGTAAGACTACAAGTTATTGTATTTTGTTCCTTTTGCTTGACCATATTTTCCTCACATTTCTACATTAAATATGTGTTATTTTTGGAGTTTAAAAAATATGTTTTCACACTTGGGTTAACCCAGAAATAGACCCCAGACAAGAATGCAAGTGGCTAATTTGAGAGGTGATCCCAAGAGACCCTGGTAGGGAAGTAGGGAAAGGAGCCAAGTCTATAAAAGGTACATTTTCAGGAAATTACTACTCTGGACAACTAGGGTTTGATCCCCTGGGGAGCCCTGGGAGACAATATTAAAAGAAATAAAATAAAACTCAGGAGTTGTTCCACTTGAGGGATGAAGGTGTTGGAGAACGTATCCTCCCACTCACATTCATTATGTGATGGCTACATCCACAGGGTATTTACTCCCTGGCACTTAACTGTCTGCTCACTTGCTGCCAAACCAGATTCACTGCCAGTGAAAGCCCTCTGGTGGGAGCCGTATGGTTGGCAATGCCTGGGAAGGCAGATGCCCAGAGGATATGTTGGCACATCAACAGCATCTGCTATGTTTGATTTTTTTTTTTTTTTTGACTCCAGGATGTTATGCAATACTACTTGATTCTAGAACTGTATTTATCAGAAGGCACATTTATTGCATATTTAAATGAAAATAAAGTAAAAGTTAGACTGTCTCGCGTGTGGGTTTTCAGGTGCTGTGCTCCTTTTTTTCCTGGTTGCAATGAAGAGTCGGAAATGATGGGGGATATCTGATGGATGTTTATCACAGAAGAGGCATCAAAAGGCAAACTTCAAAGTAAATACCATGCACTGCTTGAGGAAATCAACAAAAATGCTGAAAAGTTATGTGGGAAGCCACTTGGGGCTTAGTAAAGCTGACATGAATAATATTTCTTAAATGCTGACATTATAAAAATTTTCATTGCAGTCAAATGAAACTATAAATAAGCATGCAACTTTACTTTGGCATATGAAAACGCAACTTTAAGGCACTACTGAGAACAGCCAATAATCTCTTAAATAACGTTAAGAAAATACTGGTATATGCAGCCTTCAGCAAAAGTTCCTAATTCTTCTTCTTCAGGAGTAGCTTTCAGAACAGTGACCCTCTCCCCCTGTCACCCCCTTCACTTCCTTCCTCAACCACAGCATAATATACTTCATGACGTGAGGGTATCAAAACTGGCATCACAACTTGTTCAGAGTCAATTACAATATATCTACACTATGGAATATGTATCAGTTTTTAAAACCAATGAGTTCATTCTAAATATAAGGGTCTAAGGAGAAACCCCATAGTAATAAAAGCTAACACTAAAAAAGCACTGGCCATGTACCAGGTCTAAATAGTTTACATATGTTATTTACTTCTCAAAAAGACCTTATAAGGTAGACACTGATATTTTAACCATTATAGAGAGATAAGAAGACATAAATACAGAGAGGTTAATTTGTTTGCCCAAGGTCACACAACTCAGCAGTGGAAAAAGCCAGACTCTGGTTACAGAGTCTGTACCCTTAGTTACTGTGTAACAGAGGGGAATGTGACAGTATAACCCTCACAAACAAACATATGCTTATGCATGCCTTTGTTAACATAGAGAACCAGTGTAGAAGGAGACACACCTGGGCATCTGCACTGTTGACTTCAGGAAGTAGAAGCAGAGAACAATGACACTAGTGTAGACACTAAGTTATTGTCTATGTATGATTCTTTGAATTTTTAAAACAATTTTTATTTTTTGGCTGCACTGCTCGAGATGTGGGACCTTAATTCCCAGACCAGGGATCAGACCTGAGCCCCCTGCCCCCTGGAAGTGGGGAGTCTTAACCATTGGACCACCAGGGATGTCCTGATTCTTTGAATTTTCAATGATAAGCTCATATTACTTTGAGGCTTTTAAATATCTAAATAACTTTTTTTAAAAGAAAGAGAAAATTTTATATAATCTTATGAAAGGGATTTAAGTGTGACCTCAGTGTGAGGCTCTGACATGATCAACCCCCTCAATTCTGGTGAACTCAGAACAGCCTGAATCTGAAACAAAAAGTCACAGGGAGGGCCTAGAGATTCAGGAAGCACAGATCTGAACATTCCAAGGATAAATGGGGAAGCAGTCACGTGTCTGCCTGTATATGCAAACTGTGGTGGGTGGGTGGGTGTTTATATGTGTATGTTTCCCTGAAACACTTCTTGGGACATCTGGCCTTCTGCTTTGATCCATTTGTTATATTATAACCATTGCCAGTTATGAGGCTGATGCAATCGACTGCTGGCTCTATGAAAGGATCTCTTGGAAAACCAGCAGACGCACCTGAACGAAGCACCAAGAATCTTCATTCCCAACCAGAAATTAGCATGTAAAAATTCTCACCAAAGAGTTTAGAAGTGACTATTTCTAGAAAGACTATAGTTCACCACAACCTATCTAATTACCTTCTTTTTTATAAGTGTTTGAGAACATTCAGGAAACTTCTACTTATAGGCTAGTGACTTCCCTGGCAGTCCAGTGACTAAGACTTTGCCTTCTGATGCAGAGTGTGTGGGTTCGATCCTTGGTGGGAGAGCTAAGATCCCACATGGCCAAAAATCCAAAGCATAAAACAGAAGCAATATTGTACTTAAAGGCTAAATTCTACTGGGGTGTTGTGGATAGTTAGAGTGTGGTATCTTGTAACATACCTGTACAAGATAAATACAATGGGATGGCCAGATAGACAAAGAATTGATAAGCATAGCTAACAATTGCCCAGAGCCTGCTATAGGCAAATCACTGCCCTAAGCATTTTCCATGAATCACCTCATTTGATCCTCTTGGTTACTCTATAAGAAGGTACCACTTAGATCTCTGTTTTGTAGATGAGGAAACTAAAGTGTGAAGGAGTTACATAACTTTCATTTCACTTCACTACAGTCGCTCAGTCATGTCCGACTCTTTGTGACCCTATGAACCGCAGCATGCCAGGCCTCTCTGTCCATCACCAACTCCCAGAGTCCATCCAGACCCATGTCCATTGAGTCTGTGATGCCATCCAACCTTCTCATCTTCTGTCGTCCCCTTCTCCTCCTGCCTTCAATCCTTCCCAGCATCAGGGTCTTTTCAAATGAGTCAGCTTTTTGCATCAGGTGGCCAAAGTACTGGAGTTTCAGCCTCAACATCAGTCCTTCCAATGAACACCCAGGACTCATCTCCTTTAGGATGGACTGGTTGGATCTCCTTACAGTCCAAGGGACTCTCAAGAGTCTTCTCCAACACCACAATTCAAAAGTATCGATTCTTTGGTGCTCAGCTTTCTTTATAGTCCAACTCTCATATTCATACGTGACCACTGGAAAAACCATAGCCTTGACTAGACGGACCTTTGTTGGCAAAGTAATGTCTCTGCTTTTTAATATGCTCTCCAGGTTGGTCATAACTTTCCTTCCAAGAAGTAAGCATCTTTTAATCTCATGGCTGCAATCACCATCTGCAGTGATTTTGGAGCCCCCAAAAATAAAATCAGCCACTGTCTCCACTGTTTCCCCATCTATTTGCCATGAAGTGATGGGACTGGATGCCATGATCTTGGTTTTCTGAATGTTGAGCTTTAAGCCAGCTTTTTCACTTTCCTCTTTCACTTTCATCAAGAGGGTCTTTAGTTCTTCTTCACTTTCTGCCATAAGAGTGGTGTCATCTGCATATCTGAGGTTATTGATATTTCTCCCAGCAATCTTGATTCCAAGTAATATAAATAGTAAATGGTAGAGCTAGAAAGTGAGCTGACATGGTCTCCTTCAGTGTCTATTGCCAAGGACTTTGGGCCTCTGGGTGCATGCATGGCTCTGGGCCTTTGGACCACCACCTGGCACCCAACTTCGCCCTTGCTGCTTGAGCTCTTTCATGTGCATCTGGATTGTTAGGGGCTTCCCTCATGGCTCAGACAGTAAAGAATCTGCCTGCAATGCAGGAGACCTGGGTTTGACCCCTGGGTTGGGAAGATCCCCTGGAGGGGGGCATGGCAACCCACCCCAGTATTCTTGCCTGGAGAATCCCCTGGACAGAGGAGGCTACAGGGCTACAGTCCGTAGGGTCACAAAAAGTTGGACAACAACTGAAGCAACTTAACACAGAATGTCAACCCAGGTGGGTTAGCTTAGGAGCCAAGAGTTTAACCTCTGTAATACCCTGCTTCAGTGGATCTATACGTGGGTCAGATGTCTACAGAGCTACCTACAGATAATGTATCTTCTGAGGATAGTACAGTGCCTTAGAATGCAGACTCTGCAGTCAAACTGTCTCATCTCAGACCCCTTCCCTGCCACATACAAGCTGGATAACCTTGAGAAAATTATTCAGCCTCCAGAGGGTTCAGTTTTCTCATCTGTAAAATGAGAATACTACTTGTAGTGAGGATTAAATAAATTAATTCATGTAAAATTAATATTAAATAATATAACAGATTTTAAGTAATATATGTAAATAACTGCACACAGTAAATACCCAACACAGGGACTTCCCTGGTGGTCCAGTGGTTAAGACTTTGCCTTCCAATGCAGGGGGTGTGGGTTCAGTCCCTGGTTGGGGAGCTAAGATCCCACATGCCTCAAGGCCACAAAACCAAAACATAAAACAGAAGCAATATTGTAACAAATTCAATTAAGACTTCAAAAATGGTCCCACATCAAAAAATCCAAAAACAAGTTTAAAAATAAGTAAATATATACATATATACCCAACACATGCTAGCTAGAGTTGTTTCAGTAAAGCAGAAGATGATCCCAGAAATGTCTCAAGTTTTCGCTTGCAAGGAATGTGTTAAGGAATATATCTAGTTTCTGTGTCAATGGTAAGTATCTTTCAAGGTGCCAAAACAACCTTAATAGTTGGTACTATTATGTAACTGGAAAAGTTGAGAATACATACGATATAAAATGGTCTTTTAATTTGAGACCTCCTCTGTTCTACAAACTACATGACATGACTTACCTGGAGAATCTGGATTTTGTGGAGAGAATGACTTCTCCACAGATTTGGGTTCTTTCTGCTCCATTTTCTCTGTGGTTGAACCAAACTCCTCTTTCTTTATCTCTTTTTGCTCATCCTGTTCCTCATTTTCAATTTTGTCAGTATTAGTCTGGTCAGATTCTTCCAACATCAGATCCTTTTTTCCTCTGACAGCCCAGTGCATTGACTACATTAATTGAAAGCAGATATATAATATAAAATCCATATTATATAGTTTCTATATTTAAAGTTCAATATGTGGTAACAATTATTGTGTTCAATGTGTTCAAAAATATATGTTCAATATTGTGGTAACCTACTATTATAGTACTGATTAACAAAATGTTAGACTTGACTATTAGCCAGATATTAATCAACTAATTCAGATATTAATCAATTAATCCTCACTGATTTGGAAAACTAAGAATATGAGGAGAAATTTGTATCCTAGTTTAAAGGAGAGGGACCAGCATCAGAGAAATTAAAAGAATGATGTTTTCCCAGAAAATTAGCCATAAAATTACCATATGTCCCAGCAATTCAGTTCCTAGATACAAAGAATTGAAAATAGGTGTTCAAAGAAAAACTTACACACAAATATTCATAGTAGTCATGAAAATAATCCAAATGTCCATCAATTCATTAGATAAACAAAAATGTGGCACATCCATGCAATGAAATACTCTTTGACCATAAGAAAGGAAGAAAGTACTACAATGTGGATAAATCTTATAAATATTATGCTTAGTAAAAGAAGTCAAACATAAAAAGCCACATTTTGTATAATTCCAGAATAGACAAATTCATACAGATAGAAAGCAGATTAGTGGTTACCAGAAGCTGGCTGAGAGGGGAATAGGAAGTGACTGCTAACAAGGACAGGGGTTTCCCTTTGGGGTGATGAAAAAGTTCTCAAACTAGATAGTGATGATGGGTGAACAACACTGGGAATGCACTTAGTGCCACTGAGGCGGACACTTTAAAATGGTTAAATGGTAGGTTTTATGTGTATTTTACTATCAAAAAACAAACAGCTGCACTGTGTACCTTGAGCCATGCCAGAGATTAAACCTACTACTATTGTGACCTTCCTTCCAGCCATGATCAATGCAGAGCTGGCAAATATTAGAATTCTGGATTATACATCTTCTCTTTAAGAAAACTCACAGCACAAGCAGTTGTTGTTCAGTCATTCAGCCGTGTCCAACTTTTTGTGACCCCATGGACTGTAGCACGCCAGGTTTCTCTGTCCTTCTTCATCTCCTGGAGGTTGCTCGAACTCATTTCCATTGAATCAGTGATGCCATCCAACCACCTCATCCTCTGTTGTCCCCTCCTCCTCCTGCCTTCAATCTTTCCCAGCAGCAGGGTCTTTTCTAATGAGTCAGGTCTTCGCATCAGTGACCAAAATATTGAATCTTCAGTATCAGTCCTTCCAATGAATATTGGAAAGGGTTGATTTTCTTTAGGATTGACTGGTTTGATCTCCTTGCAGTCCAAGGTACTCTCAAGAGTCCTCTCCAACACCACAGTTCAAAAGCATCAATTCTTCAGTGCTCAACTTTCTTTATAGTCCAACTCTCACATCCATACATGACTACTGGAAAAACCATTGGTTTGACCCTATGGACCTTTGTTGGCAAAGTACTGTCTCTGCTTTTTAATATGCTGTCTAGGTTTGTCATAGCTTTTCTTCCAAGAAGCAAGCATCTTTTAATTTCATGGCTGCAGTTACCATCTGCAGTGATTTTGGAGCCCAAGAAAATTAAGTCTGTCACTGTTTCCATTGTTTCACCATCTATTTGCCATAAGGTGATGGGACTGGATGCCATGATCTTAGTGTTTTGAATGTTGAGTTTTAAGTCAGCTTTTTGACTCTCCTCTTTCTCCTTCATCAAGAAGCTCTAGAGTTCCTCTTCACTTTCTGCCATAAGGGTGGTATCATCTGCATATCTGAGGTTATTGACATTTCTCCCTGCAATCTTGATTCCAGTTTGTGCTTCATCCAGCAGGCATTTCACAATATGTACTCTGCATATAAGTTAAATAAGCTGGGTGGCAAATACAGCTTTGACGTCCTCCTTTCCCAATTTTGAACTGTTCTGTTGTGCTAGGTCTGGTTCTAACTGTTGCTTCTTGACCTGCATACATGTTTTGCAGAAGTTGTCTTTAAGAAAACTCATGGCACAAAGCAGAAACTTAGTCAATATTTATTGTGAAATATCTGTCCTAATTTTAAGTGAATTCACTTCAAGTCCAGTTACCATCAAATAATGAGAACTTTTAAAATATCTTTCCATTTGGTTTTTCTTAATGATACTATGGACTTCTCTGGTGGCTCAGACGGTAAAGCGTCTGCCTACAATGAGGGAGACCCAGGTTCAATCCCTGGGTTGGGAAGATCTCCTGGAGAAGGAAATGGCAACCTACTCTAGTACTCTTGCCTGGAAAATCCCATGGACGGAGGAGCCTGGTAGGGCTACAGTCCATGGGGTCACAAAGAGTTGAACATGACTAAGTGACTTCACTTTCCTCCCATTCATTAACAGAATTATTCTGGAGACTTTTTATGAATATGCCTGTATATCTTATGGAAGGTTTCTGAAAGAAAACACAAGAAACTACAATGGTGGCTTTCTGCGAAAAGGAAGTAAAACTGAGGTATGAAATAAAGATGGACTCACTTTTTATTACATATCCTATTGTACTAGTTTGTTTTTTAAAAAACAAAAGTGTTTTATTATTTTTTAAGTTACAGTTTTAAAAAATCAGGGACCATAAATCAAGTATTGGGCATTCCCCAACTGACTTCTGGTAAAACTTTTATATTTTTAGACAAACACAAGATTCAAAACACTTGAAAACTCTCCCCAGAAACCTGATATCCTAGAATGGTGTCCAATATACTTGGTAGTGGTCCTTTGCCAAATAATTTAACTGTGTAATTTTTCCAACCTAGCTCTGGCTACTGATGGTGATGTCAGGAGTAGGAAAAAGTGAAAAATGGATCTTCAAAATGGGGCAAAGGTAAGAGACAATTACTTTTACCCATGCATGCTTTTGGACCCTTTTCACATATGTCCTATATATGTATTTCCTTCTTTTTTTTTTTTTTTTTTTTTTTGGCCGAGCTTCATGGCTTGCGAGATCTTATTTCCTTGGCCAGGGATTGAACCTGGACTGTGGCAGTGAAAGTGCCCAGTCCTAACCTTGGGACTTCCAGGGAACTCTCTGTATTTCCTACTAAGATGTTTAAAACTGGATGGATGAGTAGATTAAAAAAGGAAGAATAGATGAATACAGAGTAAGAAAGAGAGAGAGTTTGCTGTATCAAGAATATTCAAGTAGAATAATTAGCTGTGGCATAAGCCAAAATAATAAACATAACTGTTTCTTGAAATCTCATCTGATACTGTGGGATGCTTTTCCTAAAGCACTACTGAACAGTAACCTCTGTTACTCAGAAACCCAAGAAAAACCCATAAGCCATGTATTGGGGCAAATTAAAACTGCAGAATAAATTATTTTCCTAATAATGAGGATATTGTTTTCCTGTGCTAAAAAAAGAATAAAAGCAAAGCAAGAGCACAAAGCAAAAACAAAAACATTGATTTTCCGAAGTCCAAGGCTTAGTGAATAAACTCAGAAGTTGTGACATTTAAAAATTGTGCCAAAAATCACAGAAGGGGCCACTGCCTCTGCTACACACACACCCCATGATGCAAGGGACATCAGGCTTTTCATCTGCAGTGCCCTGAAGTCTGAACTCTCTCAAAATACTGCAGTTGCCAACGCCTTCCCAGAGCACCACTTTATTTGCCAGTTTGAACAAAGCAACACAGGGAGGCGGTGGCCCATTACACGTGGACTTGGCCATGTTTGCTCGCCCAAGCAACGTGAGGGGGATGGGGTGGGGAAGGAGCAGGGATCATCAGCATCTTACAGAGCTGAGAGTGATACCATAATTTCTGACCCCTTGTCTCAGGAGCACTAACGCTGACCACATAGACAGGAACCAGGAGAAGCACTTCATCAGAAAAAAGGGAAAATACAAAGTGGTAAAATGCTTCCTTGGAATCTTAAATAAACCTGTTCCTCATCATTTTTTAAGAGAATTTAGAAATGTTAATAACATGGTGTTTATGAATAGCAGCCAACATGATCACAAATGGGCTTCCTAGGTGACACTAGTGGCAAAGAACCCGCCTGCCAATGCAGGAGTCTTAGGAGGCACAGGTTCAATCCTTGGGTCAGGAAGATCCTGGGAGGAGGCCATGGCAACACACTCCAGTATTCTTGCTGGAGAATCTCATGGACAGAGGAGCCTGGCGGGCTACAGTCCATGGGGCCACAAAGAGTCAGACACGACTGAAGTGACTGAGCACGCACATGATGTCAAATAGATGATCTCAACTAAATTAAAAGATACAAAGATACATTCAAACATAGATAAGTAAATATATATGTAGATACACATACATAAAATATACATACTAGAGGGCAATATGGCCTTGTGCACACCCTAAAACCATAAGGATATTCAAGCCTTCTGCCTTGATCCAACCAGAGACCTCACTTCTTCCCACAGTCAACCTGTCTCTCCTCAATTGCAAAGGAGCATCATCCTAATTCCTCTTCCCCAAAGAAAGACCCCGTAAAGCAATGTCATCATTCAGTGTAACCAGCTCTCATACTAACAAATGATGGGCAGAAAACACTGGAGGGAAATGTATCAGAATACTAATGGGGTTATCTTTGCATGGCAGCATTATAACGTCTTTTTTTTTTCTTTTTATATTTTGGTGTCTTCTAAATTTTCTCTGACAAGTCTATACATATGTACAACTAAGTTTTAAAAATTTAATGAAGGACTTCCCCAGTGGAGCAGTGGTTAAGACTTTACACTTCCATTGCAGGAGACACAAATTTGATCCCAGATCGGGGAATTAAGATATGGCATGCCAAAGGGTGTGGCCAAAAATAAAAAAATTAACAAAATAAAAATTAGATGGAGTTATGATTGCCAAAATATATTAAGGATGAAGCTTCTGGGTACCAGTAATATGTGTGTTGGGGAGAGGAGTGGTTATGAATATACACTTCACAACTGTTTGCTAAATTATAAATGCAGGTGTTGAGCATTTTTCTGTAGGTTTTATTTCAAAATAAAAGTGTTAATTTTAAAAAGAGGCAGTGGCTTTAGCTGGTGTAAAATATAATCTAGTTTTAGTTTGGTTGGTTTGGGTCTGTTGTTATTGTTTTGTTTGCCTAGTTTCTTGAGTTTTTTGCATGTGCAAGGGATTAGAGGAGGCTGGCCAGTGGCTTTGTCTGTGGAGGGCAAAGGATATTGAGAAACTTAGTGAAAAACTGAGAGTAAGAAATGCAAGCTTTCAGTGCCCAGAGAACTCAAAACGTGAGCTGTTTGTGTCACAGGTCAGCTAGGTGGCCTGTAGACAGTATCTTGACTCTCTGTCTCAGTACTTCTCTCTCAGAATAAAATCGCCTACAGTCTGCCTCAGATGAGGGGGTGAGGATTAATGAGTGACCTATAGTAAATACTCTGAAAGCATTTGTAGTAACTGATACAGCATGGGACATTTTAAACAGCTTGTGAGAATGTTTTTCTCAGAATTTTATTTTGACTGTGGCTTTGCTGTAACCCTTTCCCCAGAACCATCCTCAAGCCATTTTGGAGGAAGAACTATTCACATCGGGGATCCCTTGGGGTAAACCCATTTAACAAGACAGTAATGATTTCCCTAAGATTCTTTAAGCTGGAAAGGTGTCTGTTTTCAAGTTATTCCAAGATCTGAAGGCCACAGTTACTGAAGTCTCTACTTCATATTCCCTTTTTTAAACCAACATTACATATCTAGACTTAAATTTCCCTTTTTTAAACCAATATTACATATCTAGACTTAAATTTCCAACGTACTCATTGACCTGATGGAATTTTTTTTAGTTAATTTATATTGGAGTAGAGTTACTTTACAATGTTGTTAGTTTCTACTGTACAGAAAAATGAAAGAGCCATTCATACACATATATCCCCTCCCTTTTGGTGACTGATTTATCAAAAGTTTTACAAAGTAAACTATCAGGAGGAGCTTCTAAAAAGGAAAAAGTAAAATCAATAGCTGGCTAAGTGACAAGGACTTGCTGTGGGGAAAAAAAATACAAATTAGAGTTTCATCACCATTGAATGATAGAAATGTATCATCCCTGAAGCTGTGTAAGGAATTCCCTCTAGGAGATTCTCATGATAAGAACCTGCTTGATGCTGCAAAAGTGCATTGTGATTTGTCCTTAGGGCAAGCAAACATGCAGATGTGTTTTAGATAAATGTCACCTAAAATTTCAAGTCCTGAATTATAACCATTTTATTGTCAGAATGGCATATGTAGTATATCTAGTCCAAATACCCTAATGATGATATTTATCTACACAATGGTAGTGATCTAATAGATGATGAACAATACTAGGTATGACAATTGTTATTAATTTCTCTAGAGTAGTGAGTGTGAAAGGATGCACAGAAAAATGCACACACACAAAAAAAACGACAACTAAAATGTTATAGAGAACCTTACCTCTGCATGTCATGCAGAAGCCACTATGAGAATTAGAACGGAAAGGAATGAAAGGAAGTTACAAAAAGTCTGTCTGGGACTTCCCTAGTGGTGCAGTGGTCAAGAATCCGCCTGCCAGGAGGCCCAGGCTGGCCCTGCTGGCTGCCCCCAGTGGCCGGTTATGGATCCAGATGCACAAACTCCATTTCATTTGTCACCTTGGAAGTGAGGATGCTCTGGGAAACCGACAGCATACAAATGTACCAGGGACTGACTTGCACGTGAGGAGCACAGCCTGTCGATGTCCAGGAGCCTCCAGGATGTGGAGGATGGCTGCTGGGTTAGGGTGAGAGATGGAGGACGCGTGCTCGAGTCTTGCCTTTGACAAGTCACCGAGCCTTGAGAGTGGGAAGAAGCAGTGTGCTTCTTGGGAGTGGGAAGCTGGTAAAAAAGAAAAAAAAAAAAAGAATCCGCCTGCCAAAGCAGAGGACACGAGTTCAATTTCTGGTCCAGAAAGATCGCAGGTGCTACATGGCAACTAAACCTGAGTGCCGCAGTTACTGAGCCCATGTGCCTCAACTACCGAAGCCCGTGTGCCCCAAAGCCCGTGCTCCACAACCAGAGAACACACAGCAACAAAGACCCAGCGAGGCCAAAAATAAATTAATTAATTAAATTTTTTTAAAAAAGAAAGTCTATCCAATGAGGTACAAAACACATGAAACTTGGTATAGGGGTTTCAAAGTTCACTGATGAAGAAATACAGAAACAGCATGGTTGAGCCCACACAAAGAAGACTGTGCAAGGAAAAATATCACAGCTGATTTAAAATGGAAAGATATGCATTTCATCATTTTTGTACCACTAATAAAAATAAATCCCGAACCAAACGCTAGCCCAGCATAGTATTTCAACATTGCTGACAAGACCAATAATGCAGCCAGTAAGATCTGAAATGTAATTATTGTAAGCCCTCAAACAGTTCATAATTAAACTAAATTCTAAGCAGAAATAATGTGTTTGGAGATAGGACATTAGTATTTAATGGAAAGACATCTACAATATAAATTAGAACAGGGACTTGGAGAAGAGTTTCTGAAAAATCCACAGCTAACTTGATATTAGCAGTTAAAATTAAGTAATACAGTTCAGTGGATCATCAAGAAAAATGAACTATAAATCAAAAGGCATTAAAATAGCAAGGGTCACTAATTCAGTAGCAGTTACAGTGTGTAATACTCAAGAGAATAGAAATATGGTTATATAGAGGTGGCAGAACAATGTTTAGTCAGAGTTAATAAGGAATTTTGGATATACACAATGTAGAAGAAAAATCTTATTTTTGAGTATGTGAAGCTAAGTCACTATCGTTTTAAAGATTCTCTCTAGTTATTTTGTATGTATATTCAACAGTCTTATGGTTAGTCCTTCATAAATAATTAACCAACTGTAAACAAATCACATGAATATACACTGCATTCTAAAATGAAATGAAGAAAACCATTTACATGTTATGTAGAGTGGCTTTAACTATATACTTTGAGAGTTTTGCATTGTTCTTCCCCATTACTTCAAAGACCCTCCCTTGCTGGTACAGGTCATTTATCAGTGAAAAAACAATTTGCTCAAGTCTCATTTAAATAAAAACTATTAAGAAGGAATCTGAACATAACCCTGAAGAACTGGAATTTAAGAGATGTGAATCACTTTATACACTTATTCTAACATGTCCCTGAACACTTCCTTATAAGGTAACTTCCCCATTTTTAAGTCTCATGTTATAGAAAAGTATCCCTGTAGGGGGAAAAAAAGCAGATTAAAAAAATCATGTAAATCATGCCTAAGAATGTAGAAACCTTTAAAATTACATTCTCTCTGCAATCTATAATGATCCATGGAAGGACAAAATAAATATATAACATGAAAATTATAGAGATTACTTTGTATTTGTTTTTTTTTAATGGCGTGGAAGAAAATAACAGAATGGTTTTAAAAGTCTCTCTGCATCTATCCAATAATTCTTTTACCAAAATTAATAACAGGAATAATTTACAGATTTCTTTGATTAATCAGGTCCTGTTTTTATTGACTTTACTAAGCTTTGAGAAGAGCACAGGCTCATATGAACCAAAAAGATGGAGCATATGAATTGCATTGGTTCAAAATTCAGAAGTGTTATATGAGCAACTTGAGAAGCACAGTTATCAGAAAGTATTAAACAGTAGATGGTAACAGGAAGCATACATATATACATATACATGTATACGTATCTACATATACATATACAAACAGCCAAAGAGACTGAAAAGCATAGTCAGAGATTCTTCTGACCCTGATATATTGAATTTCCTTCCACAAGACTTTGTGGGTACTGCATAGTATCCAGATTCTACCAGCTTCTTGGTCTTCTCTCTCCTCTTGTCCATTGACACTTTGAGCTACTGTGCTGTGTATGTGCTTATTTGCTCAGCTGTGTCCAACTCTTTGCGACCCCATGGCCTGTAGCCTGCCAGGCTCCTCTGTCCATGGGATTCTCCAGGCAAGAATACTGGAGTGGGTTGCCATGCCCTCCTCCAGGGGATCTTCCCAACCCAGGGATCGAAACCAGGTGTCCCACATTGCAGGCGGATTCTTTACCATCTGAGCCACAAGGGAAGCCCCTTTAAGCTACTATGTGAGTCTAATCCAGGGCAGCCCAAGCTTCATAAATTCCCTTCATCCCAGAGAGAAACCTACCATTTTCACCGAGTCACTCAAAGCTTCCCACTGCTGGAATGACATTGACATCTGGCTCCTTCGCCAGTGGTCATAGCGGGCTCGACTTGCTTCATTAGTCAAAATGTCCTTTGCCTTCTGCAGTTTCTGAAAAGCCTCCACTGGAAAACAAATCAAAAAATGAGCACACCCCAGAGGAGTTATTTTAAATGCCCAGTCAAACTGATCTCACTGAAATATGCGTCTATTATTTACCAGCTATGTAACCTTGGGCCAATTCACTTCATCAAGCTTTCTTTTCCTCATTTATAAAGTGCATCGTAAGGACAAGTGAGATAATGTATGCAAAGTACCTGGCTCACAGTTTATCCACTCCCTTTACTGAGTTCCAGTGATGTGACAGGTGCTATCCCAGGTGCTGATGATGTAGATGTGAGCAACAGACATATTTATCTCATGGGATAGACATTTACAAACATTGGATAAGTTACAATCTTTTCTGTGTGTGTGTGTGTGTGTGTGTGTGTGTGTGTGTGTGTGTGTTCAGTCACTCAGTCATCTCTGACTCTTTGCGACCCCCTAGACTGTAGCCTGCCAGGCTTCTCTGTCCATGGAATTTTCCAGGCAAGAATACTGGAAAGCGGTAAATAATCTGCCTGCAATGCAGGAGACCCAGGTCCAATCCCTGTATCAGGAACAATTCCCTGGAGGAGGGCATGGCAACCCACTCCAGTACTCTTGCCTAGAGAATCCCATGGACAGAGGAACCCGGCAGGCTGCAGTCCATGAGGTCACACAGAGTCGGACATGACTGAGTAGCAGCAGCATGTAATCTGGAAAGATGGTACTGATGAGCCTATCTGCAAAGCAGCAATGGAGATGCAGACATAGAGAACAGACTTATGGACACCGACAGGGGAACGGGGAAGGAGAGGGTGGGATGAATGGAGTGAGTAGCGTGGAAACATACACACTACCAGATGTAAAATCAATAGCCAGTGTGAATTTGCTATGTGACTTGGAACTCAAAGCAGACTCGGTGACTACCTAGAGGGGTGACTACCTAGAGGGGTGGGATGAGTACAGTTTCTAGTTCACAACAACCTTATCAAGTGGATAGTATTAATATTAGTATTACTCACATTTTACATGATCTAAAGCTAAAGCAGGTTAATGTAACTTGTCCTAAGCTACAAGTGATGGAGCCATGATTCAAACCCAAGCCTGCCAGGCTCCCCAGCTGGTGCTCACCAGTCTACACTTGACTGCCTCCTGCCCCTTCCCTTTTCCTGCAGTACATCTTACCCTCTAATCCCCACTTTCTCCTTCATCTCTGAGGATAATGAAAATGTCATCATTCATCACTAAGATCCAGGTTGTGCCCTTGAGAAACTTAGAGTCTAGTAAGGAAGCAGACGTATAAATAAATCATTTCAATACAGTGTGCTAAAGAGAAATACAGAAATAAGATTGATTCTGCTTGAGGAATCAAGAAATACTTCACTGGTTTCCACTACACTTGGGGTCATCCTTGACTCTTCTCTTTCTTCCACATCTCATTTCTAATTCGTCAACAAGCCCTGTTGACTCCATCTGTAGAGTCAGTGTATCTTTAAACTATACTCAGCTTTGACCTCTTGCCCCCACCTCCACTGCCATCACTCTAGTCCAGGCCACCATCCTCTCTTGGCCGGATGATTATATTAGCTGCTCAACTCATCTCCCTGCCTTTGCCTTGCTCTATCTTCTACACAGCGGTCAGAGTGGTCTTTTCAAAAATAAGTTACATAGGGAATTCCCTGGTAGTCTGGTGATTGGGACTCCATGCTTTCAAAGCTGAGGGCCTCGGTTCAACTAAGACTCTGCAAAGCCACACAGCATGGCCAAAAAAGGGAGAAAAAAAAATGAAAGAGGGACTTCACTGGTGGTCTGTGGCTAAGACTCCACACTCCCAATGGAGGAGGCTGGGATCATTCTCTGACCAGGGAACTAGATCCCACACGCCACAACTAAGAGTTCACAAGCTGCAACTAAAGGTCCTGTGTGCCGCACTTAAGACCCAGCACAGCCAAATAAATAAATTAAATTTAAAAAAAATTTTTTAATGATCTTAAAGAAAAAAGAAAGCAAGTAAAAGAAGTCACATAATATCTTTCCTCTGCTCAAAATCACTTCCATTTTTACTTTTCATTTTTGTTGGAATTAAACTGAAAATTCTCACCATGGCTGTTAGGTCTGACATGCTCTGCTCTGCCTGCTCTCTACCCTCTCTTCCTTCTCCAACTTCATTTCCTCCTACTTTTCCCACCTCCTTCGATACAGCCACAGTAGCCGCCCTGATGTTCCTTGAGTACACCAAGCATGCTGCAGCCCCAGGACTTGGAACTCGCTGTCCTTTCTGCCAAGAACACTTTACCCTAAGCACTCACACAGCTTACTTCTTCCAGATGTCAGCTTGGGTATTGTCTTGTTGCTGGAGTTTTCTCCAACCTTCTACATAAAATAGCTGCCCACCCCATCAGCCCATTCCTTTATCTCCCTCACTCTGCTTTCCTTTTCTTCATAGTACCTGAGTGTGTGCTAAGTCACTTCACTCATGTCTGACTTTGTGCGACGTTATGGACTATAGCCTGCCAGGCTCCTTTGTCCATGGGATTCTCCAGGCAGGAATACTGGAGTGGGTTGCCATTTCCTCCTCCAAGGGATCTTCCCAACCCAGGGATCAAACCGGCATCTTTTATGTATAACCTGCAATGGCAGGGGGGTCCTTTACCTCTAGTGCCACCTGGGAAGCCCCCATGGTACCTACCCCCTGACATTATGTATAGTTATTTGTTTATAATCCTCCATGAGAACACAAACTCCATGAGGGCAGAGACTTGGTTTTGTTTTCTGCTGCATCCCTTGTACTAAAGCAGTGTAGCAGGTGCTCAAGAAGTATTTGTTCAATGAATGAATGAGCAAATGCTTCCAATCTGAATGTGAATATAAAGATGTTCATAGAATGCCATTACCTAAGCTCCAAGCACCAAACAAGTGACATACCCTTAAAACATTTTGTGAATTAGGCACCTTTTAATACTGTTAGTGGGAAAAATAATTAAAATTGTCCTGACAGTGCTTAAAAATACCTCATGGGAAGTCATCAATATCCTCTGAAACAAAAGATGTTAAGACAAATGTACAGTCAGTCCTGATGGTACCACCATACCAACTGTGAAACTACTGAAATACTTCTGTACCCCAGCTGGTAAAGGGCTACTGTTCCTGAACTCTCATCCCCCAAAACCACTACTTCATCTGTTCCTTCAGCAACCAGAGATACTGCCCAACATGGGGCAGGGTTCCTCCTGGACCCTGACCAAAGCTGGGCAGCACAGGTGCTTAATATATCATTAAATATTTAATATCACTACTGGAGGTAGTAGCAATTGACGGGTTAAAAGGAAGATCCTAAAGGTGGGGCTATTGAAAGTGAAGGAAAACAAACACATAAAAAACATCTTGCAATAGCTGCCAGCTCGAGTGAGTAATCCTTCCTGTTGCTGACGACAATGTAAATGTACCAGTGTATAAATGAGATGTCACTTTTTCCAACAGAAATAAAAAGCTCATTAAATTATTACCATGGATGCACACACCAAAGACTACTAGAGCAGAGGTTGTAAAAATTTACATTTTTATCTACGATTCACCTTCTCTTTGCACATTATTGTTGGCCTCACTTTTCAGAGTTTCCGGAATGAAAGAAATTATTCTTATGTCAATCCCTCAACAGTAGATGATAAGCAGAAAGCAAAAGAGACCTTACCTTTCCTGTTAGGTGGCCTTTTCTTTGTTCCACACCTTCACCACATTTAATAAAAATGAGCTTGGATTTATATTTGTCCTTTAATATACCAGCTAATCAAATGAATCATACAAGATAAACATGTACCAATTCTGGGAAGAGAGATTTCATTTTATAAGCTTATACGAGTAAATGATGATGGAACACTTAATAAACATTCCAATTTAACTCCAGGTTTGCTTTGAAAATACAGAGGTTCTCTTAATTTGTATTTCACAACAAAAATTATATTATTATAATAGCCACATTTTAAATGTAGCCCACTTAAAATTACTTGAGAAATAATAATGAGAAGGACATGCTTTGAACACAATCTGGAGGAAAATATATCCAGTGTTAACAGTGGTTCTCTGGCAAAGAGAGATAAGAGCAGACCTTCACTTTCAACATTATTTAATACTGTATGTTATTTTTATTCTAAGGGGAAAAAAGCAATAAAGAGTTTTTTAAGCAGGACAACATTGAGACATTGAAAGATTTCAGTTAGTAAAAGACAAAGAGTTCCCCTTCTTTAAATATTCAGAAGTCTTTGAAGCCTGTAAATCAATAACAAAAATACCATTTCACAGGTCCTTAAGTTAGTCTGAAATCTCTTCAGGGTCAAAGGGAAGTTAATAAAGGGTTGACTTGAAACCATTACTGTCACACACACACACACACACACACACACACACACAGGACTGGCATGAGCACCAACCAGCGGCTTTTGATCTCAGTGACTCAATTTCTATAGCACGACCAGTCCTGCCTGCATCACCCACTGCAAAACAAGGATCTCAAAAAGCCTTAGATTTAGATTTTTTTTAAATGAGAGAAATAGCTAATGTTTACTTACAAAAAACTGTCCCATTTTGTTAAATTTTTATTTTGCAGTGCTTCATAGAACAAGAAAAGTACACTGAACTATAACTGCCAACCAACATCCACTGAGTTCTTCCCACGTGCAAAATACCTCATTTAATCCTCACAGCAGATACATGGGCTTCCCAGGTGGCACAATGGTAAAGAATCTGCCTGTCAAGGCAGGAGATGCAGGAGACTCAGGTTTGATCCCTGGGTCAGGAAGATCCCTTGGAGGAGGGCATGGCAACCCACTCCAGTATTCTTGCCTGAAGAATCCCATGGACACAGGAGCCTGGCAGGCTACAGGCAATGGGGTCACAAAAAGCTGGACACGACTCAGCAACTGAGCACACACAGAGACACAAGAGGTGATAATATGCTATAAGTCTCCCATTCTGCC
This sequence comes from Dama dama, assembly GCF_033118175.1. Classification (NCBI taxonomy): domain Eukaryota; kingdom Metazoa; phylum Chordata; class Mammalia; order Artiodactyla; family Cervidae; genus Dama; species Dama dama. Next base: position 27,454,679 of record NC_083695.1, read on the forward strand.
AAGGAGAATGCTGAGGCTCAAAGAGGTTGCCCAAAATCAACTAGCTCATAAGTAGGAGCTAGAAGCAATGCAGACAGACAGACCTGTGTTCTTATCTACTACTCCATCATACTACCAAATCAGTCACTTCAATGGCAATGGTTGAGACTACATCTAGCAAGCCAAAAAGGCATATTACACAAGTTTAATTTCTTCTACCTGCAGTTGCTCTACAGGCTTAGCTTTTTACCTTAATGAAATGTGTTTCAAAATCTGTCCAATATATTCTGGATTTCAGTCAAGCTAAAACCAGCATCAGGGTGAATTTTTGTTTCACATTTTAAAGTATTTTTATCAGTAACCTTAACCCTTCTGCAAGTATGTAAAGAACTACTTAAATTTTCAGGAAGTCATGTTCATCCAAATTAAGTAAATAGATGCTTGAACATGTTTGAAAATAATTTCTATCCAAAGGTTGAATCATCTATCTATTGCAAGCCTGACAAAGGAAGATATTAATGTCTGTGTATCTTTTCATTTTAAAAAATATTTACACAGTGCAGTGTTTCTCTGAACAAGAAACCTTCAGGTACCGGTACACGAAACTCCCATCACTATGGCAACCAGAATGGCAATGATTGCACAATGATTCATCATGTATCCTTAATGGAAGTCATTTGCCGTGACAGAAAAACAACTCAATGCCATGCTTCACTGGAAGAGAACCCAGTTAAAGAATAATCTGTGGTGGTGATTTTTTCAAGTGTTTATCAAATTTTTACAGTTTTATGCTAGGATATCTATCTTAGTATTAATTCTAGAAGGGTAACTAATATATGTCTCCTACGGAAATGTTCATGAATTCATTCTTTCACTGATTCAAGAAAGTTTGTGCACAAAGTAGCTGTCCTCCACGGCAGGTGCTGTGCATACTATTTTGGGCGCAAGGCATACCATTTTGAATGAGATAAGCAAGACCAGCTCCGCAGAGCCTCCAGTATAACTAATAAGCAAACAGTTAACAAGCTAACAATATAATATTGTTATATAACAATATAAGTTGGCCACCTGACATATGTATAAGGGGCTCTGGGTAGCTGGGACACACATGAATCCCAGAGGAAGTGATGGCCAAGCTGAGACCTGACTCGGGAGCACGACCCAGCCAATCAAAAGCAGGGCAGGGAGGCAGGCAGGCCTCAGGAATGTTCCAGACAGAAAAGGCAGTAAGTATAAAGGTCTAGAGTAGACAGCAGGACACATTAAAGAGCCAAGGTAGTTCTTTTTCTTTTTTTTCTTTTAAATAATCCGTTAAATGCTGGGATTTTTTAAATATTTATTTTTGGCTGAGTCGAGTCTTAGTTACAGTACCCAGGCTCTTCACTGTGACACATGGGCTTCCCTTTAGTTGTGGTGCACAGGCTCCAGGGCGTGTGGGCTCTTTGGTTTGCAGCACACAGACTCTCGAGGTGAGGCACTCGGGCTTAGTTGTTCTGTGGCATGTGGAATCTTAGCTCCCCGACCAGGGATTGAGCCCATGTCCCCTGCACTGGAAGTCAGATTCTTAACCACCGGATCACCAGGAATGTCCCTAGGAGCCAAAGTAGTTCTGAGTGGCTGAAACATAGGGTTGTAAGTGTGGTGGTGGAGAGACAGTGAGACTGGAGGGATGTGGGGAGGGCACAACATGAAGGGGCTTATGCCTCAAGGCCCAGCAATGACAGAGAATGAACCCCTGTTACATGTACAGTCAAGGTGTAAATATTACAGACACAAGGTAAAGCAAAAGAAGCTTCACAAAAGAGTACATACCATATGATTCCATGTATATAAAATTTAAAACTAGGCAAAACTAACCAATGATGATAAAGATCCAACAATGGGAAAGGGTGCTGACACTGAATGGGACATGAAAAGGGACTTTTCCTCACGTGGTAGAAATGTCCTACCTCTTCATCTGGGCAGTGGTTAAATTGGTTATATGCAGACAAAAATTTATCAAGTTTATACTTACGATTTTTTCACATTTGCTTTAAGTAAGTTGTGTCTTAATAAAAAGGGGGAAAATCAAATGTGCAATGGTAAAGTTAAGTATCTAACAAAAGATGACTCTCTACACTGGAAAACAACCCATTTATACAGTCAAAGGGATCACAGAAGATTAATTAAGAGCTTTAAGATAAGGGAAATTTTTTTTAATGAAAAAGAGTTGAGTTTTACCATTTGTGAAATGTGGAGTTAAAGACAAGTCTTAATGGGCTTTCCTGGTGGCCCCAGGGGTAAAGAATCCACCTGCTAATGCAGGAGATGCGGGTTCAATCCCTGGGTCAGGAAGATCCTCCAGAGAAGGAAATGGCAATCCACACCAGTATTCTTGCCTGGGACATCCCATGGGCAGAGGAGTCTGGCAGGCTACACTCCATGGGGTTGCAAAGAGTTGGACACAACTTAGCGACTAAACAGCAGCAGCAGACAGGTCTTAATCATAATATTTTTCTTATAGAAAATATAGTACTTCCCTGATGGTCCAGTGGTTAAGACTCCACCCTTCCACTACAGGGGGGTGAGGGTTCAATCCCTGGCCAGGGAAGATCCCATATGTTCCAAGACATGGCCAAAAAAAAAAAAAATCATAGGTATACACATACTAGACATACACCAATAGTATACACATATATTATAGTAACCATAGTCATCAAATTTTAGATAGTATTACCTACTCTGAGAATAAAATCAGGGTAGGAATATACAAAAGACTTCAGCTGCATTGGTGAAGTTTTAAGCTGGGTGGTACATACACGGACACGACTGAGCAATTGAGCATGCACATGAGAGGTGAGAGGAGGATGAATAATGAGGCCAGTTTTTGACAGAGTGGCATTGAAATGTCCTCAAAAGGATATTTTCAAGAAGCAGTCAAAGCCACAGTCTGAAACTGAGGAATGAGAACTGAGTTAAGGATTAAATGGGAAGCCATCAACAAATAATTGATGATTGAAAACCACAGACTTCAACAAAATTCTAGAGAAAAAGTCGGGTGGAAGCTCAGAAGAGAGTTTAAAACTTTTTTTAAGATTTTTTTTACATGTTCCGTTTTTAAAGTCTGTATTAAATTTGTACAATATTGTTTCTGTTTTATGTTTTGCTTTTTTTGGCTGCAAGGGATATGGGATCTTAGTTCCCCAATCAGGCCTCAAACCTGTACCCCATGCATTGGAAAGCAAAGTCTTAACCCATGGACCACCAGGGAAGTCCTCAGAAGAGATTTTAGAAGGGAACCTTAGGACAGAAGGGAAGAAGTCACAAAGGAGACAGAAAGAGCAGCCCAAGAAGTAGGAGGAAAAGCATAACGGCATATCCTGGTAGCTAAGAAAAAGGAATGTCAAGAAGATGAGCATGCTCAACAGTTCCAAATTCTGATGCAAGCTCAGGGAAGATAAAGACTAAAAGGAGTTGGCAGCCAAGAAGTTCTTGGTGACTATTACAAGCGCCATTTCCCAGAAAGGTGAGGAGGAAGTCAAACTGGGATAAATTGAAAACTGGCTGAAAGGGAAGTAGCGATACCAACTGTGAACTTCTTTTTCAGGAAAATTGGCTCTAAAGGGAAGTACAGAGATAGAGAAGAAGCAGGTGGGAGATATGTTAAGAAAGGATTATTGTTTTGTCTGTATTTTTTCAAGCTGAGATACACAAAAGCATTTATGCATAAATTTATGATCATGAAATTTAAAATATAAAGAAAAAACAAGTGTATGAATATATTATTATACAACATATACAGACCTATTCAGAAGAAAACACAGCAAGGTTCTCATTAAGATAACCACCTAGTTACAAACGGAAGTCACTGTTAACCTTCAGAAACTGGTGAAATGAAGCATAAAACTGGACACATTTTTTTATTCTTATTATTTTATTTACTTATCTATTTATTTATTTTGGCATGTGGGATCTTAGTTCCCTAACCAGGGATCAAACCCACACCCTCTGCATTGGAAGCATGGAGTCTTAACCACTGGACCACTAGGGAAGCCCCAACTGGACAAATTGTAAACCATGAAGCAGCACATTATAGCAGAAAGATAAATGAATGTTAAATGACTGCTATTAGAAAAAAGACCCTACCCAGTTTCCTCTTCAGCCTCCATCCAATAGTGCAAAAGCACTCTTTGGCATTAAATGAAAGAATAATTTTGAGTGTGAATAGATAAAAGAAAATGAAGCTATTATTCACTGGCTTTTTAGGTCTATATGCTATACATTTTCATGAAAAGCAACCATTATTAAATACTTACCAGCTTTGGAATTTTCAGGATGCTTGTCAGGGTGACATTCCAGGGCCCTGACCTTAAATTCTGCGAGGATTTGTTCAACCTAAAACAGAAATTAATGTTTAAAATGAGGAATCCAACTTGAACGGCATAAAGGGAAAACCAGGGTGTCAAGTCCTTCCCAAAAAAGCCACCATGAACACCCACCTTTTTATTTTGATTCCTATTTGCATTTTGACTTTTTACTCTAAGAAATTATTTTCTCAATCACAAAATTCAGAAATTATCCAATAAACATTCCTATTCAAATAGTAGTATGTAAGGACAGTTGAACTTGCTACTGTATTTAGATGATGGCCCAAGACACCTATGAGCTCAGTATATTTAAACATTAAAAGTGGTCATATAGGTTTATCCTAACAATATATAAAAGGTGTGTTTACAAATATGAGTTCTTCAAAGGCTGTTTAGCCACCTCTGTTATTCAAGATGATTGTCCAGTTTATAAATAACCCATTATAAAGTTCTTTCTTCTTTTTTTGTCCTTTTCTTTTTTATTAAGAATTTCACACACACACACAAAAAGAATTTCACAATTGGGGATGGAGGGGTTAAATAAATGTAGTCAAAAGATACAAATTTCCAGTTAAATAAGTATTAGTGATATAATGTAAAAAATGTTACCAGTAAACAGTTTAGTTAGAAATTTTGATTGAAAAAACAGACTTCTGCCCAAACTAAAATGAGGTTTGAGGGCCATCTATGATTTCATTGGGTTTCACTCACCCATCTAATCCTTATTATCATGAATTATCAAGACTTGGCTTTATTAATTATAATTGTAATGTCAACAGCATAATGTAAAAGTGGTTATGTGGCCCTTAGTATCTGACTTTTTGTTGTTGTTTAGTCGCTCAGTCATGTCCGACTATCTGATTGCTTTGTTTTAAATCCCAGTTCTGCCCTGTCAGTGTAGGCAAGTTATATAATTTCTGTGTGCCTAGATTTCCTCATCTTTACATTTCATGAATAATGTAACTCCAGCACTTAACACAAAGCCTGATCAGAGTAAGAACTTAATAGCTATTAATTAAACATTAGTGGTTAAGTTCCTTGAACTCATTTAACTTGTTACTGGAAAAAAAGCTGAGTTTTTTGTTAACTAAGCAGTTGGAATTCAAATCCAATCATTCTTTTTGTGTTTTGGCTGGCTGCACAGCTTGTGGGATCTTAGTTCCTCAACCAAGGATCAAACCATGGCCCTCAGCAGTGAAAGTGAGGAGTCCTAACCATTGAACTGCCAGGGAAATCCCCAAATCCCATCATCTTAACCACTCTTTTACATGGGCCAGCTCTTCAGGCTTAGGACCTATTAGCAAGTTCCACATTTACTATGCACGAATTCATGAAAGCAAATTACCTCGTTTGAGAATTAAATTCTCAAGCAGTTCAGTTCAATATTGTCGTAAGAATCATGGGAGAAATATTTTTATCAGCTCCATGGCATCCTTAATCAACTCTCATAAAAAAAAAAAAAATCTTCACTTTTACAATCAAAGACAGTGTTAGATATGAGTATGTTTAAAGCCCAGATTGATATCTCTATTCTCTTCCATGTTAAGTATGTCCTGGGAGACCCTTGGAGTAACAGGAAGAGATAGATTTCCTAGTAAGAACTATAGTTATGTTTCCTCTGGAGCTGGGTGCTCCCTACACCTGTCACCATAACCTGCTAATAGACAAAGAAAATTGAGATTGGGACTTGTTTTTAAATTTTTAAATATTAAATATTTTAAAGAATCTAATAGTAAGCATTTTTTAATTAACAAGTAATTTACAAGTACTCACAAACTCTCTTTGAAAAGATTTCCATCAATACAGAATATTTTTTAAAAAACCTTTACTCCTGGACTTTCCTGGTGGTGCAATGGATAAGAATCTGCCTGCCAATTCTATATCTGATCGGAGAAGATTCCACATGCCTCAGACCAACCAAGCCGGTGTACCACAGCTACTGAACCCATGCCTGAGGGCCTGCGAGCCACAGCTACTGAGCCTGTGTGCCACACACACTGAGGCCCACACGCCGGGAGCCTGTGCTCCTCGACAGGAGCAGCCGCAGTGATGGGAAGTCCTTGAACCACAGCAAAGAGCAGACCCCGCTCACCGCAGCTGGAGAAAGACCCCAACAAGCAACGAAGATCCAGTGCAGCCAAACATAACGTAATACAATTTTTAAAAAACTTTTACTCCTTTTTCCCTAAGATGACAGAATCCTTCAAGACACACTTTTATACACATTACATACTTATGTATATGTCTTGGGGAAATTAATAGCACAAATAGATAAAAACTATACCTATATATCAAAAGTAGAGAGTTTGGAGGTTTTGTTGTTGTTGTTTATTTCATTCCTATCCAGTTTTTAAAAATTAAGAATTGTGCATATCAGTCTAGCATTACTTTTCATATTTTACTACCACAAAATTTATCACAGATCTCCTGTGTAGGGCTGGTTCTGGGAAAACTAACCAATAAAGTGGCTTAGTTTGTCTTGGGCACATTCTATTTATCTCCTGGCATCACCACCTCATGTTCCTGGTGCCAAGTGCAGCTCATAGACAACTGAGGCCCTTCATGTCAAAGTCCACCAAATTTTGCGTTTCTGACACAATGTCCAATGGTCTGGAAAGCTATTCCAGACCATTCTACTATTCTGTCTACTAGCCAATAAATCTACAATAAATATCAACTTTACTCATAATCAAAAAGTCAGAACATCCATGGATTATTATAACCAATGTCACTGAGGGTACAAGGAAATGAACTCACCTGTGCTTTCCTGGTAAGAATTTAAACGTTCTTTTCACATTTTTAGCAAATTTTAGCAAATTTTCTGTAAATCAATTAAGCTATACATATATAAAGCTATGATAAACCTAGACAGGATATTAAAAAGCAGAGACATCACTTTGCTGATAAAGGTCCATATACTCAAAGCTATGATTTTTCCAGCAGTCATGTACAGATGTGACAGTTGGACCATAAAGAAAGCTGAGCACCAAAGAATGGATGCTTTCAAATTATGGTCCTAGAGAAGATTCTTGAGAGTCCCTTGGACAGCAAGGAGATCAAACCAGTCAATCCTAAAGGAAACCAACCCTGAATATTCATTGGAAGACTGATGCTAAAGCTGCAATACTTTGGCCTCCTGATGCGAAGAGCCAACTCACTGGAAAAGACCCTGATGCTGGGAAAGACTGAAGGCAAAAGGAGAAGGAGGCAGCAAAGGATGAGATGGTTAGTTAGCATCATTTGCTCAACAGACATGAGTTTGAGCAAATTCCAGGAAATAGTGAAGGACAGAGGAGCTTGGCGTGCTATAGCCCATGGGGGTCACAGAGAGTCAGACATGACTTAGTGACTGAACAACAACAACAAAATATATAAATCCTTTAATTTTTTTCATACTTTTCAATCCAACCATTTCAATTCTAGGAATTTGGCTAAGAGGATAATTGAAGGTAGGGAATGGATTTAGTTATAGGAAGATTCAATGAATAAAAAGTTATACATCTTAAACAAAAACTTGCGTGCCTAGTAATAGGATATTTGTTGAAGTTAATTGTAATAGGGCTATAGGATGGCATATTTTGCAGTCATTAAAAAAAATCTTCTTGTAGCAGACTTTTAATAATCTGAGAAATTTTATATAAAACATTCTATGAGAAAAAGGTAAGCTACAAAGCATTGTGTGAGGTATAAAATCTTAATGTTTTACTCAAAAGGAATTATGTAACATATATGTATATGTGTGTATATATAAAATAATGAGCAAATTCTCTAGCAGTCCAGTGATTAGGCCTCCATACTTTCACTGCCATGGGCCTGGGTTCAGTCCCTGCTTGGGGAACTAGGATTCTGTAAGCTACACCAAATAAATAAAATAATTATAAATAATAGCCAAGATTTATTGAGACCTGTTGTGTGCCAGGCACTGTTCTAAGTACTTTAAATATAGCATGTCTTTCAATTCCCACAGCAACTCTATGAGGTGGGTACTATTATCATTCCCATTTTGCAGATTAGGGAAACAAAACATAGGAAAGTAATTTTCCCAGTCGCAGAGCTAGGAAGTTGCAGAGCCAGGATTTCACCTCAGGCAGTCTGACTCCAGACACACATAAAGATAAACATATAAATATGCGTACATACATACATGTACTTATTTATACAAAATCATACATATATACATGCATAAGATGGCATGCATATATCATAGTCCCAAACATTAAGTGTTTGGGCTGGCATTTTTCCCTGTGCTCCCTTTATACTCCTCATTTCCTGATTGAACATTTATAATTTTAGAAATTAAATTTTAAAACTTAAAAGCTCCTCTTTTACATATCCTAATAGCACAGTATTTTGCTCTGTGCCAGGAAATACTCATGTGCAATAGGGACTAATTTGATTCCCACTCGAAGGGATCTTCTCCAGCTTTCCCCTGGCCATGCAAATGCCCACTGTGTCTCCCTCCATGCATCTAAATTTTGATGCAGAATCATTTCACACCCCATCTATTCTCCGAAGTCTTTTCAGACATTCTTTCCTTAAACTTTGGTAAATGTTTCTGAACAGGGAGTATTTGTTTTCTACTCAACAGCATGGAAATCCTTCCATGGCCTTATATGTGTCATTTATTAATTTCCAACACAAGCTTTCAAGTGTAAGAACTGTATACTAAGCAAAAGAATTATGTGTGTGTCTCAGTTGTTTTAAGTAGTGTCAAAATATCAAGTTGCTTTGAAATTATAACTGTTAAATTGCTTTTGGATAGAAACAGTTCTGGTTAATTTTTTAGAGTATCAAATCAAGGAATATTTGAAGTAAAGAAAATCCAGGCAACGCAAATCAAGTAAAGAAAATGTCACAATAATAGTTTAAAAAAGCATTAAGATGTTTGTAAACGAGAAGGATGCATATAAAAAGAGGAGAAAGATAATGTATAAAAGGAATTGATAAAATTGTGACAGGTCATTTTATTTTAGATAAGTGCCTGTTATCTACACATGCTATGCCAATGAGAGAATTAGTAAACTATATCCAGAAGAAGAAATGTCAAGACCATGCTCTTACTCACCTATTTTTTACATACTCTCCTTTTAATATATGCCACAGTATACACAGAGAAGTATGATTATAACTGGTCATGACAAAATGAAACTGTTATAAACATTATGAATAAACAATGGGATCATTTTTTTAGTCTATTCAAAACTAATCTTTCTTTGTAAACTGAAAAGACAATAACATAACCACAAAAGCCTGACTAAAGAGATTTACTTAGGGGATATTACAACCTTTACTTTATAACCTAGCATGACAATATTTTTAAAAAAATCCAAATTGTGAAACTTTTCAAATTAAAGTATGTTCCTTTGATTTAAACAGTTCCTTCAAAAATTATTCGTCAAGAGTATAATTCAAAGCATGAATAACACATGATAAGCTTTCTCAATTAATATAAGTACACCACCCCTAAAGAAAACAAAAGTAACATATTACCCTAAAGAAGACATATGTAATTAAGAGAATATTATAACCTCTTTTGTGTGTGGGTGTTTAACTACAAGATACCTAAACTAACTTCCTCAGGGTGATGAAGATAGAGATTTTAATCTTTGTGTCCAATACTGCATTCTATTTGCCAAACAAAACTAAGTACATTTTATTACTTAACTCCAGCCTTATAAAACAAAGATAAGTAGAAAACTAATTTGCTTTAAAGCATTTAATATTAATAGCTACATTTTAGTAATAAAATAAATATTTTAATACTTATATAAATATAAAACAATGTGAATATATTTAATAATGTAATAAAATATATTTCATACTCATCTAAACAACATTTAAAATGCTAAAAAAACTGTAAATGAAATGTTTAACAATAAGAATAATCAGTTTTGGTACAATAGTAAAATAAAATACTATGCAATCATTAACCCATGTATGAAGAACCTTTAGTAGCATGGAGAAATCCTTATTATAATATTAATGGGTAAAAAGTAAACATGTTCTTCAAAAATACATACATAGGAAAGAGTCTGGAGACTAATTTGCCAAACATTAAGAATGTTACCTTTGGGAGGTAAAAGTATAAATGAACTTTCCATAATGTGAAAAACTTTTACAACCTTATAATTATCCATAGGGACCTTTAAAACATTGTTCCATTTTAGATCAAATGAACAATTACAGAGTTGTCACGTATTTTGTTTCAGAAGCCACAGTTTAAAGAAGTAATTCCTCTTACACAATTTGAATTATTAACACAAAAGGATGTTTCTTGGTTTAAATAATTTAACTGCTCATGTAAGACTACATATTTTAATGAAACATTTAAAAATCATTACTAGAAAATTAAATTTCATCTCAATTACAGTGTAAATTACCATAATAAAGATATAGCTTATGTATATACTGTGAAACACTGCCAATAGCAATTACAATAAAATTTCAAATATATATTTTTAGTATATTTGAAAAAGAGTCTATGACCATGTGTCAGAATACACATATTCAATCAGAAAAGTCCAGAAAATTGAAAGAGGACACTATTCAAGTAAAGACCCAACACTCTATTTTAAGTCCTTAACTTTCTCTGAGCCAAAAAGAGCTTTAAAATAATACATGATTAGATTTTTAGGCAACGTGACTAAAAGTTCAAAATTTTAAAACCTTAAATAAAACTTGAAATACTGTTGTGAAAAAGAACAGCATTATTCATTGCTTACCGAAGACAGTTCATCACATCCCAGTAACGTGTAGTAATCTTCAGTATCTTCCGACTTGTAATTCAGTATCGCATCCATTGAGATGACTAAACCAGTTTTTCTTCCCTTTGAAACAAGAGGCACAATGAACTGAGAATTAACAGGAAACGCCTTTTGAGATCTGGTTTACAGCAGTTAACTAGATTTAAGGCTGGCCACAGTCAGCACGGCTGTCATCCGAGACCTTTGTAAACTCTGGCTTTCATTGGCTGTTTATACAAGAGAAAAGAATAGCCCACGTGCGGAACTGTTGCAGTGCTGGCTGGGATCTGTAGTTTGAGTTTATGTAAGTGATGCAAACGAACCATTCTTTTTAGAAGTTGATAAACACTATCCATTTTTACATACTCCTCAAATTGGCCATTTTTTCACCTCTGATATATTTTCACCTTTTTCTTCTTAAGGGATAGAAAAAAATTTGAAGCATTATGGTAAAATCTTAGCGTTTGTTAAATAGGAGTAGTGAACACTTTTCTGAGTGTTAAGAATATTTCATAATTTTTAAAACAGTTTAAGAGTAGACAGGCTTCCATGGTGGCTCAGACAGTAAAGAATCTGCCTGCAATGCAGGAGACTAGGGTTCGATTCCTGGGCCAGGAAGATCCCCTGGAAAAGGAAATGGCAATCCATTCCAGTATTCTTGCCTGGAAAATCCCAAGGACAGAGGAGCCTGGAGGGCTACAGTCCATGGGGTCACAAAGAATCAGACATGACTGAGCAACTAACACACACAAGAGTAGAAAGAAATAGACTAAGAGATCATTTGATAATTCATTTGATCATCTATTCATTCAACAAATATTTACTGAGGACCTATTTTGTGTTTAGCACGATTGTAGAAAAAGATGTGGTAAACAGTTCTTAGGGAGCTTACAGTGTAACAGAGGGAGGCAGACAAGACACATGCTAACAAAGAGGATTATTTAAAACAGTGACTTGTGGGACTTCCCTGGCAGTCCAGTGGTTAAGACTGCACTTCCAATGCAGAGGAAGAGTTTGATCCCTGCTCCAGAAACTAAGATCCCACATACTGCATGGTGGAGCCAAAAAAAAAAGAATGTGTACAAAGATACAGCAATAATTATAGTTCTCATTACCAATTAACAATAATGAAAGTTTTGTAGAAAAATTAACTGTCCAACTGTCATTTAAATAACGATCCACATACAGTAGTATATCATGTAGTCATTTTAAAGATGTAGAAACATATTTAATACCTGAGAAATGTTCACACATAGGTGAAAAAAAGGTAACAAGCAATACATATTATGTAAACATTCACTGAGCATTGAGACTCGTACACATTACTGGGCATAAGTTATATCTCAATTTAAAAAGGAAGAAATACAAAATTTAAGTTTTAGAAGTATGGTATGATTCCTGTTTTATAAATATACAGCTCTTCCTCAATTTAGCATGGGGTTTTGACACCATAGACTCATCCTAAATCAAAAATGCATTTAACCCAACTATCCTACTGAATATCATAACTGAGCCTAGCCTACCTTAAATGTGCTCAAAACACTTACATTAGCCTACAAGTGGGAAATAGCATCTAAAACAAGCCTATTTAATAATGAAGTGTTGAATATTTCATATAACTTATTAAATACCTGAGTATCATACCACAAGTCCCTGGCCCAGGAAAAGATCCAAATTCAGAATTCAGAGTACCATTTTTACTGTACTCATATTTCTTTTGCACTATCATAAAATTGAAAAATCCTAAATTGAACTATTGTATGTTAGGGACTATCTGTATATGGTATGTATATTTATGAAACTTGCAAAACCATATACACCAGGTATTGGAGTCACAGGTGATTTATATTTTATTCTTTTTCCTCATCTACGGTTTCTAAGATAAACATATATTATTCTAGTAATAAGAACATAGCAACAAAAAATAAGTAAGTAAAAACTGCAAAATGCCAACTATCACATAGCTATTATTTACTGACTTAGAAAGGGTGACAATTCAGAGGGCCTTATTCAAGAATCTGTTTTTCAGTTGGTTCGGTTTGTCTACTGCATGTTGTAAGCCAATTTATTCACTCTCCAAGAGGGCCTCCCTGGTGGCTCAATGGCAATGAATCTGCCTGCCAATGCAGGAGACCCAGGTTTGATCCCTGGGTCAGGAAGTTTCCCTGGAGAAAGAAATGGCAACTCACTCTAGTATTCTTGCCTGGAAACCCCATGGACAGAGGAGCCTGGCAGTCTACAGTCCATGGGGTGGCAAAAGAGTCAGACATGACTAGCAACTAAAACAACAGGAACAACTCACCCTCCGAAGCACCCTACGCTGTGCTGCAGTGGGACAAAGAAGGAAATTAATCCGGCCATCGAAGAACTCCCCCATCACGTGTGTCTTGCTCACTGTAGGCCAACTGTTGTCTTAAGTGATCCTTTCCTTACAGGAGTCACAGTGCAATGAAGACATTGCTGAACCCTGCTCCTTACTCCTTGAATAGAACTATGCTCTAATTACAGCACCTTTCATATCAGAAAATTAATTTGGTTGAGAATGCAAGATTAACTCAAACTAAGCTTTAGCAGTTACCTGTGATGTAAAAGTCGCTCAGTCATGTCTGACTCTTTGCGACCCCATGGACTATACAGTAGCCTTTCCCTTCTCCAGGGGATCTTCCCAACCCAGGGATCGAACCCAGGTCTCCCACATTGCAGGTGGATTCTTTACCAGCTGAGCCACAAGGGAAGCCCAGCATATTACATAATCAAATGCTAAACTGTGCGGTTTAGAGGGAAAATTTAAAAGAAATCCATAGAAGCATTTACAGAATAAATGAAGAGGAGGAGGAAGGGACAAAATGCATAAGCTGTTGTAGGAAAAATATTCAGAGAAAAGTGAAGAAAACAACTTTACAGTGGAGTGTGTTAAAGAGAATAACATTTGAGACCAGTACTGAAGATGAGGGCCAGAACATGGAGAGCCCTGAGGATCAGGCAGAGGACACCGAACAAGTGTGGAGGCAACAGCGAACTGCTATAGCTTCTTAAGCATGTGCCATGTTAAAAGTGAAGGTTTAAGATTAATCTCCAGGGGATCTTTTCGACCCAGGGACTGAACCCACGTCTTCTGCTTGGCAGGCATATTTTTTACCACTGAGCCACTTGGGAAGCCCTTAATGGGCACTACATGCACATACAACAAAACTTTAAAGCTATAAAAGGGTAGGCATGAAAGGTACGGGTCCCTCCCTCCTTGGGTCTTCCAGCCACCAGTTTTATTCCCTGGAGGTGACCAAGATAACCACTGCCAACTGTCTCTTTTTTGCATTCATTATATGCAGTTACATATGTGTGTGTGTGTGTGTGTGTGTGTGTGTGTGTGTGTGTGTATGTATGTGTGTGTTTATTTTTTTAATCTCAATTCCTTGGTGTCAGACACTTCAAATCTTCAGCTCTAATAAAAAAATACTGCACTGAATACTTTTGTTCTTAGGTTCTTTCACTCATGTTGGCACATCTTTTAGAAAAGAAAGCTAACATATGTAAGTCAGTAGGGATTTACTGAGAGCCTATTGGCTATATACTTACATAGTACCTGTAGTTTTTGCTTTTTTTTTTTTTTTAAAGACTTCTGATAATTTCTTTTACTCTCCCTACATCCTATAACTGAGTTTTACCAAAATTTTTATTTCATGTAAACATAATGTATGTGGCAGAATAAAATCAACTAAAGGTTTTCATTCCTTTCTTTAATAACCTAAAATTAAGCAGTTCTACAAATAGAATACACCTGCATCATATTGTGTTATTTATCATGTTATTTGCTAAACTGCGGCCTACATGTTTGACACCTTGGCTCTGAATGGTTCCCTCCTTAGTGCTCTCAACTCACAGCACCCCTTAGGATAAAGGTAAGGATTAAAAAGAAAGAGCTCATAATTCAATAAGTACCCAGCTGAAGGTGTTCTTTATGTTGTGAGGTTACAGTTTTACATGGCTTTACTGGTTATTTTCCTCATTTGGATATTTCCACATTTATTTTCACTGTCAGAATTCAGTAAAAAGCTCCTTCCCATCTTGTTTTAAGCCTCTGAGGTTTGTTATTTTTATTAATAATAGTACTGAATGACTTGGTTACAAGATCATATCTCAAAAATAAAAATATTGATTGTAACAACTTTGCATGGCAATAGATGGTAACTAGACTTACTGGCAGAGAAGGCAATGGCAACAGACTCCAGTCCTCTCGCCTGGAAAATCCCATGGACGGAGGAGCCTGGTGGGCTGCAGTCCATGGGGTCGCGAAGAGTCGGGCACAACTGAGCGACTTCACTTTCACTTTTCACGTTCATGCACTGGAGAAGGAAATGGCAACCCACTGCAGTGTTCTTGCCTGGAGAATCCCAGGGACGGGGGAGCCTGGTGGGCTGCCGTCTATGGGGTCGCACAGAGTCGGACACGACTGAAGTGACTTAGCAGCAGCAGCAGACTTACTGTAGTGATTATATAAAAATATCAAATCTTGGGAGTTCCCTGGTGGCCTAGCGGTTAGAATTCGGTGCTCTCACTGCCTTGGCTCAGGTTCAGTCCTGACTGGGGAACTGAGATGCCACAAACCACACAGTATGGTAAAGAAAAAAAAATCAAATCACTGTGTTGTACACTTGAAACTAATATCTTACTGCATGTCACAAATAACTTAGTTGTATATATATAAATATATATTAGTGTATTTATATGTGTTCTTAGTTGCTTCAGCCGTGTCCAACTCTTGGCGACCCTGTGGACTGTAGCCCACCAGGCTCCTTTGTCCATGAGCTTCCCCAGGCAAGAATACTGGAGTGGGTTGCTATAGCCTCCTCCAGAGAATCTTCCTGACCAAGGGATCAAACCCTCGTCTCCTATGTCTCCTGCATTGGCAGACAGGTTCTTTACCACTAGCGCCACTTATATATTTTTACATAAAATGTCGAGTTTGATTAAGTCTTGATGAAAATGAATACAGTGTGATTTTATAATCAGAGAAAAAGAAAATCTTAAAAGGAAGTGCCCAACCATACATCCTCATGTTTTTCTTGTTATAAAAACGGGCTTCCCTGGTGGCTCAGTGGGCCAATGCAGGAGACACCGGTTTGACCTGTGGTCTGGGAAGTTCCCACGTGCCACGGATCACTAAGCCCATGTACCGCAACAATTGAGTCTGTGCTCTAGAGCCCGAGAATCACAACTACTGAGCCCACATGCCTCAGGACATAGTATTCTAAGGTTTTAACAGAAAAGTAGAAAACTTGCCTCCTATCTCCCTCTGCCTAGAGGCAAATATAGTAAAACATTTAGCTATTTCTTCTTGTATTTTTCACCATGTTTTTTTTTTTTAAATTGTAATTTTTTTATTGGAAAACAAATATACAACTTGGAATGGATTTGAGGCAAATTGTGCCATAAGCAGATTTCCTTTAAGTGGCTAAAACAAAGTTTAAAAAGCAAGTTAACAATAAAAGAAAATGTTTCTGGTATAGGACCAGCAGTACAAAAAAATAGTGTACGAGTACCTGGATAAAACACCCGTTTTGCAATAGTGCAACTTTTAAGTACATATTGTTGACTGTCCGTAGTCCACGCAGAGTTACAACTCCACACTTCAACAACAACATGCTGACAATTCCTAAAGAAAACTACTCAAAAAAAAAAAAAAAAAGGCATAACCCAGATGTTCCCTCATTTGACCAACTCCATCTAAGTTTAGATGTGCAGAAGGGCTTAGATATATCCAGAGTAAGCCACATGCAACATGTTACTTGATCAATTTTCTAAAATAAGGTTTCAGGACAATGACAGTAAGATAAGGGAAGAAAACATGGAGGAATGAAGTCCTAATTACTATACATGCATATTTTTTTTGACAGTAGGGGGAAACCTTTTACAGATAAGTTACAAACAAAGAAAAGGCAAATAAACAATTTTGTACAAGAAATTTAACACATTCTGTACAATGTCTTCACTTTGCTGTCATCATTTGTACAAACTCTTCATAGTTTACTTGACCATCACCATCAATATCTGCTTCCCTGATCATTTCATCAACCTCTTCATCTGTTAACTTCTCTCCAAGGTTTGTCATCACATGGCGGAGCTCTGCTGCACTAATCTAGCCATTACCGTCCTTATCAAACACACGGAATGCTTCTCTAATTTCTTCTTCACTGTCTGTGTCTTTCATTTTTCTTGCCATCATTGTCAGAAATTCCGGGAAGTCAATTGTGCCATTACCATCAGCATCTACTTCATTAATCATGTCCTGTAACTCTGCTTCTGTGGGATTCTGCCCAAGAGACCCCATTACAGTTCCCAATTCCTTTGTTGTTATAGTTCCATCACCATCCTTGTCAAATAGTGAAAAAGCTTCTTTGAATTCTGCAATCTGCTCTTCAGTCAGTTGGTCAGCCATGCTGCAAGCGCTACCGGTCTCCGGGACGCAACCACACAACCACTCAGCTCGCTCGCTCCACTCGGACTCTGTATTTTTCACCATGTTTTTAAATGATGTTTATACTTCAGCATTTCTTTTAAGTTCAACATATTGCACCACTGTATCCACACTAAGATCAAACAATAGCAAAATGACAAGAATACATTATCCAGGCCTAAATAAAAGCCTAAGTCTAAGTTTCACCAGTGAGACAATCCGCCCCCCGCCAAAAGATGACTTTGGGGTCATACTTGTATATATTACATGTGAATGTAGTATATATGGTGGTGGCGGCGGCTTAGTCACCCAGTTGTGTCCGAGTCTTTAGACCCCATGAACTGTAGCCCCCCAGGCTCCTCTGTCCATGGGATTTCCCAGGCAAGAGTACTATAGTGGGTTGCCATTTCCTTCTCCAATATAGTGTATATATTATATATAAAATAGACAAATGCTTACATGTAATACTTAACTTTCATTATTTAGCTATACATAAAATGATCCAATGATCTATAATATTCAGCTTTTTAAATTTACTTAAACCTATATATTTAAAATACTATATTTTGAAAAACTGTATTAATTTAAGAAGAGTGCTGTTCTTCCACTGTATGAGAAACTCTGTAAGGTTACAAGTATAAGGTATCTACATTTTCTTCTAAAGGATGATTTGGGGGAAAAGTCTATATTTGAACATACACAACCCTCTCTCAATTAGGGAATTCTACTTCAATCATTCATAATTTAAAAAATCATTTTCATACTTTTTTATTTTTTAAGTTGTATAATGATTAGAAGTCTTCATTATTTTAATAAATATTAAATAAATAATACTTTATATAAATATAGTATAAACACATAAATAATAACAACCTTTTGGGGGTATTGTTTGAAAAAGCAATAATATAAGGTAAGCATGTATTTGGAGAAAAGCAGAGTACCACTTATTTATTTCTACTCTTTTCCCCAAAACTAACCTTTAAACTTGCTGCAGCATCTTATGGTAGGGTATATTTTTAATGGTCACTGGGTTTTTCTCTCTAATGATAAAAGTAATAAAAATCACGTTGGGGCCATTGGCTAGTATTTTGAAAAAATGATGAAGCTAGAGCCGTTCCTCCTTAAACGAAAGTAAGTTACAGATAACCAAATAACCCAGAAGCTATAGGATAAAATTAATAAACATGACTGTACAAAATTTACGCAGATGTGTAGTGACAAAAAAAAAAATACAAAAGCAAAATCAGAAAGTAGGTAAATAATGTACAAGGAAAAAAATTTCATAATTCCCATAACAGACAAAAGGCTGAGTTCCCCAGTTTACAAAAAGTACAAAAAAAATCAGTAAGAAAAAGATTAACAACCTGATACAAAACTGGATTAAGGATATGATTACTTTCAGAAATATAAATAGCCATTAAATGTATCAAGAAAAGTGCAGCCTCATTCATAATTATGAAACTGCTAATCACTCAAAGGAAGATATATTGTTTACTTCTCAGAGAGGCAAAATTTCTAAAGTTGATGATAACCAAAGCTAGAATAGAAGGGAGGAAGCAAACACCTTCATACATCGCTGGGTACTACTATAAATTGGTGTATGTGTGCTCAGTTGTGTCTGACTTTGCAACCCTATGGACTGTAGCCCACCAGGCATCTCTGTCCCTGGGATTCTCCAGGCAAGAATACTGCAGTGGCTTACCATGCCCTCCTCCAAGGAATCTTCCTGACCCAGAGATCGAACTTGTGTCTACTGCATTGTCAGGTGAATTCTTTACCACCTAGCCACTGGGAATTCCAGTGTAAACTGGTACAGTTTAGCAATTTGTTGATATTTGTCAACTTTTATAAAGCATATATCTCCTTGGCTGGATAATTTTTCTCTACAAATTTACCCTGTGGATTTACACCAAAATATGCTCCAGGCAGTCATTGCAAAATTGTTTGCAACAGAAAAAAGCTGGAAACAATCAAAATGTCCCTCAATGGGATGGTGAAGGAGAGATCAATGAATGAATAAATTATGGTATTTCTGTTATGAAATACCATACAACCATCAAAAAAAGAGTAACATAGCTCTTTTTGTGCAGTATGGAAAGATCTCTAAGATGAATTATCAAATGAAAAAGAAAGTTTAAGAAGAGTATGATGGCATTACCTCTTTTGCATACTCTTTCATAATTCATATATTTGTTGACCAAAAAAAAAAAAAAATCCCTGTATAAGTGGACCCCTGCATTTCAAAGCCCATTTTGTTCAAGGGTCAACTACATGTACATTTGCACCTGATTTTTTTCTTTAAAAATCAAATATACGGATTCCTTTTAAGGGAGGTAGCTGAGCAGGTACAGCAAGCCTTTAATTTCAGTTTATATCTTTCTGAACTGTTAGTGTGAAGTTAATATAGACATCCTACCACTTTTGTTTTCTGTATGCTTTTTATTCTATTTAATAACTTGTATCTATTTACTTACTGGCCCGGCTTTCGAGATGTTAGTCCCCACACCAGGAATGGAACCCAGGCCGCCTACAGTGGAAGCAGGGAGCCCCACCCACTGCATCCGCAGGGAATTCCCTTGGGATGCTTTTTAAAAGAACAAATATAATTTAATTTACACATGCTGGTTAAAAAGAAAGAAAAAAAATTTAACTTAAAAAAAATACATATACCAAAGATAGAAATCACACAGAGCTTTTCAACTTAGCGAAAGCTCTTTGCATGTGGCTCGTCAGAGGCCCAGCCTCGGAACCAGAAAAACCTCCAGGCGGCAATTGTCGTCCCAGGACTACAGCTCCCACAAGACATCGCGGAAATTGGCGTGTAAAAGGAGCGACAAAGGAAAGCCCAGTTACTTCCGGTCTCGCGGACATATCCCTCCGGAATAGTTTTTCTTTCTTTAACAGAGATTTCAAAGGCTTCTAGGTTGGGGGGGCCGAGCTATAAGAGCTCAAAAAGGAGCGACAAAAGGAAAGCCCAGTTACTTCCGGTCTCCCGGAAATATCCCTCCGGAATATATATATATATATATATATATATATATATATATATATATATATATATATATATATATATATATTTTTTTTTAAGCAGATTTCAAAGGCTTTTAAGTGAGGAAAAAAAAAAAAAAAAAAAAAAAGCTATAAGAGCTCAAACGGAAAGTCTAGAAAAGTTTCCAAGCTCCAGGAGCTCCGAGCGAGAACAGAAATTAGGCAGCCCATAGAAATTAGATGGGCTCCACGCGGACAGTTCTCAGAGTCGTTCTTAGACTAGCAGCTCTCTTAGCAGCTACTCCCTTTTCCTTCCAGTCTCGCGCCAAGTTCTGCTATGCAGAACGAAATCGGTACCTTCCCCTTGCGGTCCTTCGGAACCCGAATTTCCAAGACGCCAAAGCCCAAGTTCCAGAAAGTGCCTGCAATCATTCGTTCTGATTTCCCACAACACCGGCCCCCGCTCCCTGCTCAAGCTGGGGTTTGGACATCAGCTGAGAGCTGTGATTAAAAACGGAATCTAATTTCTGATTTAGCTCGTACCTCTCAATGTCTTGTCTTCAGAATCTGCTGCTCCGTTCCAGCGTAATATCCAGTGGAAAGAAAACGGAACCTGCCAAGACCTTAACCTCACTGTTTCAGGCCTGGCTGCCAGGGCAAAAGAACATTCTGAGACAGGATATGTTTTTTTAAAAAAGAGAAAAGAAAAAGTCTTTCTGTTAAAGCAGACATAAAATAGAATCTGTAAATGATTCGTTAAAGGCTGTTGAAACATTGCTTTGAAGCTTCAGTCAAGTGCAAAGTGCAGTGACAAATGCTAGTAATCCCCTTGTTAATGTGTGCAGATATTGATAGTGGGGGACAGAGGATAAAAGGGAACTCTGCTTAATTTGGCTGTGAACCTAAATCTACTCTTCAAAGTTATTTATTAATTTTAAAAATAAAATAACAGTAACAACAGAAAGAATAATCACCATTATTGAGCTCCTACTGTATGCCATGGATAAAGCTAGCATTTGAACTATGCTATGTCTGACTCCAAAGCTCTTAGTGAACATAATGCATAAAAGTACTGCATCACATTATTTGGCCAGAATTTCGGCATTTCAGAAAACGCACTTGACAAGGCTGTTAGGAAACCTGGTTTCTAGTAGTTGAGCCACACTGCCTCGATTTGTGAAGGAGAATTCAAGACCAGAGCAATGATTCTCAAACTTAAAAGTGCACATGAATCACGTGGATTTGGTGAAGATGCGACTTCTGCTTCAGGATGTCTGGGAGAGGTCTGAGATTCTGCATTTCTGACACGCCCCCAGCTGAAGTCCCTGTTAATCCAGGAATAGCAAAGGACGGGATGACCTCTGAGATCCTTTTAAGTTCTAACACTCAGCATGGATCATTCTTCCCCCCACTAATCTTAGCACCTTTGCTCTTAAGGAAATATGGAAGGATATGTCAAAAAGGAGAATGACTGAAGTACAGATTCCTATCTGAAGCCAAAATATGAAAATTAAAAATAACGGTAGACTCTAGTGTCTCTGGAAAGACACACAAGAAACCCTTAAGAGTAGTTATCTTCAGGGGAGCAGACTTGATGATCCAAACACAGGAATGGAAGGTAAAGGTTATACTTTTCTAACTTTCATAATTTCACTGTGTGTGTGCTTTCTCTTTTTAAAAAATAATTAATTCATTTTTAATGTTAATAATTCATTCATTTTTAATTATCATTGAAAAATGGTTAATATGTCGCTTGTTAGTAAGGCAGAAATCACCAGGTTTTTAGTTTAGGCCTCCTGTTATTATCACAGATTTCTTTTAAACAGAAATTCCTTGACAGTCACTCAATTATGTTTGGGAAACAAGCACTTAAATATCTCCCTGACATTTCAGCCTTCCCCCCCTCTTCTCAAATAGAACTACAGACAAGTATATTGGTAAAGTGAAAGTGTTAGTCTCTCACTTGTGTCCAACTCTTTGCGACCCCATGGACTATAGCCTGCCAGTCTCTATGTCCATGGAATTCTCCAGGCAAGAATACTGGAGTGGTTAACCATTCCCTTCTCCGGGGGATCTTCCTGACCCAGGTCTCGCACATTGCAGGCAGATTCTTTACCATCTGAGCCACAAGGGAAGCCATATTACCAGTATAATAGTCAAATAAGATATAATGGCAATTTTAGGAAAATAGTGACTTAAGGGCGTGAAACTGGGCCTGATAACTCATGGGATAACTTCTGGCAGTAAGATCAAGATTATCTGGTCTTATGAGTTCTGATTCCCAGAAACCAGACCAGTGACCCTCTCTGCACATTAAAATCACTTGGTGGGGAAGTTCCTGGTGGCCCAGTGGTTAAGATTCTGGGCTTCCACTGCAGGGGGCCTGGGTTCAATCCCACAAGCCATGTGACCTGGCCAAAAATAATCATTTGGTGAATATACATATATAACACACACATATTTATACACATATGTGTATATACATTTACATACACAACAGTGCCAAGACCCTCCTTTAGAGGAATTAAAATGGACTTCCTGGTGTTGAGGCATAGGTATTTTTTTTAAGGCTATCACCAGAGATTAAAATGTGCATCAAGGTATGACCTAGACAAAGGATATCAATCTGATAGCAGGATTATTCCAAGTACAAATGGAATAAAAACAAGAAACTTCTAATGAATACTTTCTGTATCCTAGGCCCCATCATCCTCTTTAGTAAATTCAAAGAATCCATTGGCTCTGATAAATTCTCAGTACAGTGTATGTTTGCCAAAAGTAACTGAAATCTAAATATAGAATAATACTGGTGAACAGTTTCAAAGCTCAGCAAAAATCTTTTGAGTACTTGGCTGGTGCCTACCACTGTAAGAGATAGAAAAGAAATCTGCTTTTGCAGTTTCTCACAAGGAACTTGCATTGCAATTAAGGAGACAAGATTGGACTTGTGACCCACTGATCAAATCAGTCCTGCCAAACCATGTTCTTAAAATGTTGTGAATTCATTGCCAACATTTTTAAATTGGGAGATTTTGCATAAAACTCCAGGATCCTATCTTCTCTTAAAAAATTGGAAGATCTGATGATTTGGGATTTACTTGCTTCCCTGATAGCTCGACTAGTGAAGAACCCACCTGCAATGCAGAAGACCCCAGTTCGATTCCTGGATCAGGAGATCTGCTGGAGAAGGGATAGGCTACCCACTCCAGTATTCTTGGGCTTCCTTCATGGCTCAGACGGTAAAGAATCCACCTGCAATGCAGGAGACCTGGGTTCGATCTCTGGTTTAGGAAGATCCCCTGGAGAAGGGAAAAGCTACCCACTCCAGTATTCTAGCCTGGAGAATTCTGTGGACTGTATAGTCTCTGTGGTCACAAAGAGTCAGACACAACTGAGAGACTTTCACTTCACTTACCATTCCTAATGGCAGCATTTTTCTGAAGCTGAGCTGGGAATAAATACGTCCTTTATGTGAGGCCCATGTTGCTGAGTTTGCCAGTCTCCAAACTCTCTGTTGCTTTCTGATATTAAAGCTAATAATCAGTTCCCAGGTGTTATCACATATTTTTATGATAAAGTTAAGAGGAAAGTGAAATATTTTTGATCCCCATTTTATCAAATGTAGAGCAACAAAAAAATAGAGCAAGAAGGCCCCATATTTCACATCCTAGTCACTATACACATCTGAGTTTATGCCCCATGAGCTACACTGATTATATGTTCAGTATCCAAATAAAAAACTATATTTAAGTATATTCAAGTACTGGCTAAATGCTTGTGGTCTCGAGTCAGACAGGGATTCAGTTCCAAGCTACCACTTAAGCAGCCATATGTAGGCGTATGGCCCAATACCTCAGGTCTACCTTCTCCATCTGTACAAGGGAAGCAATCATAGCACCACCTCCCAGGGTTGATTTGAGGGTTGAACAGGGTAACATTAATTAACATGGTATCTGGTACCCAGCGACAACTCCCTAAACATCAGTTATTTTTATCCTGGTTACGAAATGCCAAGGGATGAGTTAAGGATGGGGCACAGAAGGGAATGGCAACTCACTCTAGTACCCGTGCCTGGAAAATCCCGTGGACAGACAAGTTTGGCAGGCTATAGTCCATGGGGTCACAAAGTCAGATACGACTAAGCAACTAACACACACACAAAGTGAGTTGTTGGGGAAGTTTTGTAGAAGGATGAGCTGGCCAAGTTGGGTGGAAGATATAGATTGTTCACATGGAGAAAAGACAGAGCAGGATAGGCCTGAGCAGAGACTCAGAAGAAATGGTGATCAGGGCCTGATTATTTAAGCCACACCATTGTAAGACTGCCGCACTTGAGTGTTTTCCTCATGGTTTACTTTTGAACTCTAAAGACTACTGGTCCCTTGCTTTATGATATACAGTAGGTGACTGTAACAATCACTGTAGAGATTTTGGGGTCTTTCCCACTCACCCTTTGGCAAGGATTTCAAGAATTCAAACGTCTGAGTGTTTCAGAGTTCCGTTAAAGATGTTAGCTGGGAATGGAATGTTTGTGCTTGTACTCAGTCACCAGGACTGCCCCATGCCTACCACTAGAGGGACTAGAACCAAAGGAATCATCAAGCTTCTGGGTACAATTTTCACCTTTCTAGATTCTTAATGCTCTATTATTAACTTTTTTTTCCCTTGAAACATATTTTTTTTTGCACGTTAAAATACTTTTAACAATGCAAATTCTCCTGTATTATTTCTTCTACTTTGTTCTGTGTAAAGGGGGGAAAATTAAAAAGCTGGAATACCACCTCCCCCTAAAAAAATCCAGATCCTGCTGGGGTATAGAAAATTAAAGAGTCCTACTAACCATCATCCCCGCAAAATAGCCACTTAATAATGTTAATAAGATTTTGTGTCTCTTTCCAGATGTTTTCAATTTGTATACAAACATATGTATTATTCTTTTATTTAAACCCATGATTTTTCCCCTGACTTGCACTTTGATTTCACCCCCTACCATGCTCTGCCTGCTGTACAGACAATATTCTAGATCTTCAAACTTGCCAACCTGCTCCAGCCTCAGGACATTTGCACTCACTACATTATCTTCTTAAACCACTTACTTCTCCCAGGTTATCCTCACTCAGGGCTCAGTTCATATGTCATTTCCTCAGAGAGGTCTTTGTGATACCCATCAAGTAACTATTACCCAGCCCACGTCACTTTCCATCAACATTAGGTTTACTCTCTGCTTCTATCACTGTTTGAAATTAACCTTGTTTATTTAGATGTTTGCCTACTGTATTGTTGTTTAGTTACTGAAGGAGTCTTTTGGGCCTAGAAAAGAGAACAACAGTCTCAAAGGCCCCTTGCTGAATCATCTAAGAGATGATTCAGAAAACAAAGCATAACTTTAGTTCCATCCTGATGCTCCAGGCCAGTTGCATCTATCTGGGACTTATCACCCCCTGTCCAGAAACCTACCACCCCCTACACCCGCCCAGAAGACTTATCACCCCCTGCCCAACTACAAGTGTCATCTCAACAAAAGAATACTCAAAATATCCCGCCTGATTGACGTTTCCCTTATCACTTCCACAAACCTCCCTATAAGTATGAAGCCTCCCTGATCCCTTTCAGCGCTCAGCCTGGTCGTTAGGCCGACTGTCGCCCCTCCTTGCCTGAATAAAGGTAACCTACTTCTGTTGAGGTCGTCTTTCCTTTTCTGCCTCGCCAGAACTATGCCTTACATTTTTGGTGCCGAAACCGGGAGGGGGCGAGGCAGTCGTCTCACTCTCCCTCCCTCTCACTGTTTTCCCCTTTTCCTGGAGTCTGGGAGCGCAAACATCCTCCGAGCTCACTTCTCTGCCAGGGCTCTTAAGTTCCCCTCGCGGACGCCTAGTGCCTTCGTGAGCGGAGCAAGCCTTGTGCTAAGGCTTTATTGATGCTTTGCGTACCCCCAGGCCTCGGCTTTACCCCCTTTTCTCTCTCTCTCTCTGACGACCTCCAGAATAGGGACCTCTTGCCATTCGACCACTCTACGTGCAACACTCCACTCCAGCCGGCCCCTAGATTAAGGTAAGATCCGATCCGGACGGAGTTCTAGAGGCGCCCTAGAATTCAGTCCTCTCCGGGTCCCAGGGACCCCCGGTCCAGGGCCACTCTGTAGGCGATGGTGGGGGAGGCTCCACCTCGACACAGAGCTCTCTTCTCATAACTCCTATTGCGACTGCGGGTGACGACTCGAGTTCCCAATAGGAGCCTCTGCTTGCCTTTCAATTATGGGGTCTGGCCAATCTGTCCCAAAAGATTCCCCTCTGGCCTGTGTTCTCAAAAATCTCAAACCACTCTCACTCACTGAACTCAAAGCTAACCGCTTAAAGCAACTCTGTACACAGATTTGGCCTCAATATCAATTAGACAATCAAGACCGCTGGCCTGAGGTCGGCACATTTGACTTTAACATTCTCCAAAATCTCACTGACTTCCTTAAACGGAATGGCAAGTGGTCGGAGATCCCCTATGCCCAAGCCTTTTGGGCCCTTCAGAGCAGGCCCTCCCTATGCCAGGCCTGCTCCACCCACGAAGTCCTTCTATGCACCTTGCCTCCCAAGCAAAAGGGCTCTTCTTCCTCAATTAACCGCAGACCGCAACCTTCTGCACCCCCAGAGTTCGACCCCGCGGACGAGCCCCCTCCTTACCTGCCACCCCGCCGCCCCTCTCCTTCCCCTTCATCCAACTCACCTACTGACACTGAAACCTCTCCTGACTCCCCCTCAGCCCCGCTACCCCATCTCCCCGACTCCCCCTGCCCCCTTCCTTCCCCCACTGCCACACGGTCACGTACCCAGCACATGTTTCCCCTGAGAGAGGTCGCAGGACCAGAGGGCCCCACCCGAGTCCATTTGCCATTTTCATTGTCAGATATGAGCCAGATAGAAGAAAAGTTAGGATCATTTTCTGAAAATCCTACCAGATACAGAAAAGAATTCCTGAGACTCTCCCAGGCCTATAACCTCACATGGAGTGACGTATATTATATCCTAAATGCCACTCTCACCCCAGATGAAAAAGACCATATCTGGCAAGCGGCAAAAGCCCATGCTGATTGTTTACTTAACCAAAACCGGGACAGCCCAGTTGCTGATGAGGCGGTGCCTCAGTTAGAGCCCCACTGGACTTACCAGCCCGGTGACCCAGGTATCAGGAGACTCAATCATATGGTCACCTGCATTCTAGAAGGAATGCAAAAAAATACTCATATCCATGTCAATTATGATAGAGTCAGGGAAGTCACCCAAGGGGCAGATGAAAATCCAGCCTTATTCTTGGCACGCCTCACAGAGGCAGTCCAAAAGTATACCAACCTAGATATCACTACCCCTGCTGGGTTACTGTACCTTCATGTTCAGTTCATCAGCCAATCTGCCCCTGACATCAGACGCAAGCTTCGCCAACTAGAAAAGGGCCCTGAGACCCCCCAGAGAGACCTTCTAGAAGTAGCCTTCAAGATGTTCAATAATAGAGAAGAGGAGGCTAAGAGAGAAAAAGAACGTGAGAAAAAAGCTAAATATGCTCTTTTGGCAGCAGCAATTAAAGAAAGAGATCAGCCTGGCCCAAGTCATCCCAAAACGTGTCTTAAGACTCCCCCCGGACCCTGCTTCCGATGCAACCAGTCAGGACACTGGGCAAAGGCATGCCCAAACCCGCAGCCCCCCACAAAAGCATGCCCAACCTGTGGCCAATGGGGACACTGGAAGATGGACTGTCCCCGGAGATGCCCTGGCACCCCTAGGGAGGTCCCCACCTCCCAGACCTGGAGAGTAGAATGTCCACAGGGATGCCCTGGCGCATCTGAGGAGATCCCCACTTCTCCCCGGAACCCCAGCCCAACTCTACAAAAATTGTTCCAATGACGGGGCCCGGGTTCCAGCCCCCCAGCCCATGTCCTGAACACGAGCTCGGAACTTAGGGTAGACGGGGTAGTGGCCGGAAAAAAGACCTCTTTTATAATAGACACTGGAGCCACTTTCTCTCTCTTAACTTCCTACTCTGGTCCAACTTAAGACTCAGAAATCACAATCAAGGGGGTCTCTGGAGTTCCCCTAAGGCCAAAAATCAGCCCTCCATTACTCTGTCAATTTGGAAAATCAACCCTTATACACTCATTCCTCATAATGCCTCAGTGCCCAATGGCACTTCTAGGGAGAGATTTGTTATCCAAATTGGGGGTCTTTATTACCATACCCCGCCTTGATACAGTCTCTATATTCTGCATACAAATAGCACCTGGACAGTCCCTATCCCTCACCCCTAACCTTCCCTTAGATCTACCTGCCTTAGACCCCCAAGTCTGGGGCACTGATCACCCATCAATAGCCAAACATCATCCCCCAGTCCACATTATCCTAAAAGACCCCTCGACTATAATCACCCAACCACAGTATTCTCTCACCCCAGAGGCCCACAAGGGACTTAAGCCTATCGTAGACCGTCTTCTTCAAGCCTCTATCCTAATTCCTACCCATTCACCACACAACACCCCTATTCTGGCAGTAAGAAAGGGACCAAACTCTTGGAGACTGGTCCAGGACCTGAGAAAAATCAATGAGGCTATTATGCCGACATTCCCAGTAGTCCCTAACCCTTACACCCTTCTGTCTACCATACCCCCAACTGCAACCCACTTCACAATATTAGATCTCAAAGACGCTTTTTTCACCATCCCCCTCCACTCCCTCTCCCAACCTCTTTTCGCCTTCACCTGGCAAGACCCCGAGACTCACATTTCCCAACAGCTAACATGGACAGTTCTCCCCCAGGGGTTTAGAGACAGTCCCCACTTTTTTGGACAGGCTTTACAAAAGGACCTACAGACTCTCAACCTAGCCCCAAGTCATCTCCTCCAATACGTAGATGACCTCCTCCTTTGTAGCTCAACCCGAAAACTCTGCCTCCAACATACTGCCAAACTCCTTGGGGCCCTGGGATCCTGGGGTTTTCTGGTATCCCAATCTAAGGCCCAAATAGTCCAGACAAAAGTCACCTACCTGGGACTTTCCATATCCCATCAACAAAGAACTATTCCCCCAGATAGAATCCAGGCCTTAATTAACTGTCCACTTCCAAAAACAAAAAGGGAACTCCTGTCTATCCTCGGCCTCCTAAATTTTTTCCGTATCTGGATCCCCAACTTCTCCCTCATTGCAAAGCCGCTCTATGAGGCAACTAAAGGATGTCTAGATGAGCCCCTCTTTAATCGTTCCTCGCTGGCCAATCCCCTTCGCCAACTCACCCAGAGCCTCCTCCGAGTGCCAACTCTCCACCTGCCAGATCACACCAGATCATTCTTTCTCTTTGCACATTCCAACCAAGGACAGGCCCTGGGGCTTCTATGTCAGCGGGCTGGAGACACCTGGGCTCCCATAGCCTATCTATCCAAATAGCTGGACATGGTGACCAAGGGGTGGCCTCCCTGCATACAGGCCATGGCTGCTATCACAGCCTTCGTACCTGAAGCAAATAAACTCTCTAGACATGCCCCTTTAACAGTCTGTTCTCCATACACCTTCTGAGACTTGCTGTCACATCGGGCTTTCCTCTCCCTTCCCCCTTCCAGGGTGCAGGTCCTACATGCCTTTCTCCTCGACCCTTAGCTCTCATTCTCCCCCTGCTCTCCCCTTAACCCTGCCAGCTTATTACCCGTGTCCTCTACAACGGACTCCCTCTTACATAGCTGCAGCCTAACAGTAGATCTTACCCCAAACCCCTTCCAACATGTAACAGATCAGCCCATCCTAGACCCAGACACCCCACACTGGTTCGTTGATGGCAGCTCTCAAAAATCCCCACTGTTTGCAGCAGGATATGCCATCATCCAGGGAGACCTTCGTCACAATCATAAAACCCAGACAATTGAAGCTTCACCGCTGCCACCTCACACCACCTCCCAACAGGCAGAACTGATAGCTCTCACTAGAGCTTTAACTCTGGCTAAAAATCTAAGGGTTAACATCCACACAGACTGCAAATATGCCTATAACATACTTCACTCAAACATCCTAATATGGAGAGAAAGAGGTTTCCTAACCCAAAAGGGATCCCCTATTATTAATTCAGACCTGATTCACAAACTTCTAGAGGCAGCACTCTTACTAAACAAAGTCACAGTCCTCCACTGTAGGGGACATCAAAAGGGAAGTCTCATATCAGCATACAACAATGCTGCAGACCAGAAGGCAAAAGAGATAGCACTGTCCCATCCTTCCCTCCATTCCCCTGTCATCTTAGCTCTGACTCCACCCGACCCTCCCACCACCAGAGAAATCCTCTCTTATCTACACTCACTTTTTCATCCCTCATCCAAGACACTCCAGCAGTTCCTCCGTAACCACTTCCCCATATCCACTGCTGACCAACAATATTTAGATAACCTTACCTGCTCCTGTCAAACATGTCAACGTACTAACCCCAATTCCAACCTTAAACCGACATCCTTTCTGACCCATCAAATGCGAGGCAGCCTCCCAGCACAGGATTGGCAGATAGACTTTACTCATATGCCCCGGGTCTGGAGAGTCAGATACCTACTAGTCCTTGTAGACACCTTTTCGGGATGGGTAGAAGCATTTCCCACTACAAACAAAAGAGCCCACACAGTGGCCCAAATCCTCCTCACAGAAATTATCCCCAGGTTTGGGCTGCCTTCATCCCTACAGTCTGATAATGGCCCAGAATTTACATCCAAGGTCACCCAACAACTTGTCCAATTCTTACAGATACCCTGGAAATTTCACATTCCATACCGTCCCCAGTCCTCAGGAAAGGTAGAAAGGATGAATAGAATAATCAAAGAAACCCTTACCAAATTAACCCTCGAGGTACATCTGGATTGGACTAAACTTTTACCAATTGTTCTCCTCAGAATACGGGCTTTGCCCAGAAAGCCCCTGGGGCTGAGCCCCTTTAAAGTGATGTATGGAAGGCCCGTGCTCCCTCCTGGACTTCCCCCTGAACCTCCTCCCATACCAAGCTTCCTACACTCCCCTCTGCTGGCGCAACTCCGCAATGCCCTCTGGAGATACGTCAACCACAATCTGCCTGCCCCTGACCCCCAAGCCTCCCTGCCCCCTTTACAAATTGGGGACATGGTCTATCTGTCTGATAATCCCCAGGGTGACTTAACCCCAAAGTGACAGGGACCATTCAAAGTCACCCTCCTTACCCCAACTGCAGCTAAACTCGAAAAGGTCACCTCCTGGGTACACCTCTCTCGTCTAAAACGGGTCACCTCCAATCCTGCGCTGCCCTCCTTAAATGACACCTATCAGGTCTCCCTCACAGGACCCACCTCCTTAAAATTCACCCGGCGACAACCCCTGTCAACCATCGGAGAGGACACTGAATGACCTGGACTCTCTTCAACCTACAACTGTTCCTGACCCAACTACTACAAGACCTCTGGATCAGCGCCCCAACAGGAACCTCCTTCAAAGACCTGACTACACTGGTGTCTCAACTGTGGCTCCAGGGAACCTTCTACAACCTGACTCCAGACGAAATTGATTTCTTTACTCTCATTCTCTACATCATTCTACATCCTAATGAGCACTGTTCCTCCTCAGATTCAAACAACCACCAACCTGGGGCCTTTCGCCCCTCGCCCTGACTGGCCTCTCCCTGTCTCTCTAACTATAACTGCACTCTTAATCTTAATCCTTGCTATAGGCCTAGTAACTGTCTCCCCTCAGGACTGGCCGCCTATCCTTCGTCGTTCCGTGGGCATCGCCTACGTTGCTGGCTGTGTTCTGCTCCTAGGGCGCTATTTCCTCTGCACTGCCTAAATCACAGCCCATGGCTCCTCTGTTCCTCATCCTTGCTGCGCTCCCCAGCCTTCTGGCCACTCCCTGCCCCTGCTCAGACATTTATTCCTACGTGCATTCCTCATGTTATATAATACAGCTCCAAAACCATGCACCGTGAACCTCGGGGGCGGGAAGTCCAAATCCCTACTCACTGTCAAAGTACAAAAGAGAAGGAGTTTCCTGAGTACCTGCCATAAGCCAAATGGAAAAAACATATGTTTTTATCCCGTTACCCACTGGGGGTACTCAGATGGGGGTGGGGTACTAGATCAAAATCGGGAAAAGAAACAAGAACAAGTTATAAAGAACATAATTTCCCGGTTACAGGCGACCCCTGAGCCTTACAAACGCCTAGACCTCCTTTCCCAATTACAGCCTCTCCTAAAACCTCCCTCTGGCAACCAACACCTTACCCGCCTTCTCAACTCTTCCTTCCAATTCTTCCAGTACACACAACACACATCCCAGTGCTGGATATGCATGTCACTGTCTCCCTCACCACACATAGCAATTCCCTTACCCTCAACCTGGCTGTCACAGGGCAACTATACCTCCCCTTCCCAACAGAAAACTACACCACTCATTGGGCCAGTCTCTGACAATGTCCTAGTCTCAGCCTCTTCAAACCTAACCTGTATTAACTACTCTAGTCCCAACTACACTGGTCTTACAAATTCCCCTCCCTCCTTCTGTTTCACTTGGGTTCTCTGGAACAGCACAAATAATTGCACCAATCCAGGAATCTTCATTCTCTGTGGGACCTATGCATATGCATGCCTCCCCTTAGACCCCCCTAGACCCTGCATCTTGGTCTTCCTGACCCCAGGCCTAACATTCCTCAAAGAGGAAGAGATAGAACAAATAGTTTACCCCCAAGGGGAACTTTCCCACAGAAAAAGACGAGCTGCCATAGCCCCCCTCCTGATTGGGACTGGCATAGCAGCAGCCCTAGGCACCGGGATTGGAGACATCTCGACCTCTGCCCATTTCTATTACAAGCTGTCCCAAGAACTTAATGAAGACATGGAGCAGGTGGTAGAGTCCTTCGTTTCAATCCAAAAACAAATTAACTCATTAGCTTCTGTGGCCCTACAAAACAGGCGAGCCCTGGACCTTCTCACCGCAGAAAAGGGAGGGACCTGCCTTTTCCTAGGAGAGGACTGCTGCTATTTTGTTAATGAAACAGGCATAGTCCAGGGCCGAGTCAAAGAACTTAGAGACAGAATTGAACGCCACAGAAAAGAGTTACAAAACCTTTACATTCCCCAAAACCTGTTCCAACAGATACTCCCTTGGTTGCTCCCTTTCCTGGGACCATTGGTACTTATCATTCTGTTCCTCTTATTTGGACCCTGTCTCTTTAATCTCTTTCAAGGGTTTCTCCAAGAACGGATTCGGGCCATCTCTCGAGATCAGGTCAAGACCATTCTTCTTCTCGAGAGCCTCACCTCAGGCTCAGAAAAAGGAGACTGTCGGCCCTAGGACGATCCTCCATTCCAGACCCAAAACCGTCGCCCCTATCCAGCAGGAAGTAGCCAGAGAGATACGGCGCCCTTTTTCCCTTTTTTTTTTTTTTTTTTTTTTTTTTTATGATTTCAGGGTCTGGAATGAAGGAGTCTTTGGGGCCTAGAAAAGAGAACAACAGTCTCAAAGGCCTCTTGCTGAATCATCTAACTTCGGAGAAAACAAAGCATAACTTTAGTTCCATCCTGATGCTCCAGGCCAGTTGCATCTATCTGGGACTTATCACCCCCTGTCCGGAAACCTACCACACCCTACACCCGCCCAGAAGACTTATCACCCCCTGCCCAACTACAAGTGTCATCTCAACAAAAGAATACTCAAAATATCCCGCCTGATTGACGTTTCCCTTATCACTTCCACAAACCTCCCTATAAGTATGAAGCCTCGTTGATCCCTTTCAGCGCTCAGCCTGGTCGTTAGGCCTACTGTCGCCCCTCCTTGCCTGAATAAAGGTAACCTACTTCTGTTGAGGTCGTCTTTCCTTTTCTGCCTCGCTGGAACTATGCCTTACAATTACTCAGTCATGTCTGACTGTTTGTGACCCCGTAGACTGTAGCCCACCAGCCTTCTCAGTCCATAGGATTTCCCAGGTAAGAATACTGGAGTGGATTGCCATTTCCTTCTCCAGGGGATCTTCCTGACCCAGGGATCAAACCCGTCTCCTGCATTGGCAGGCGGATTCTTCAGATTTGAACCATCTGTGAGACTCTATGCACTACTAAAATGTAACCTCCATGATAACCGGAACTTTGGCTGCCTGATGTACTTCCATATCCTAGTATCTAGGACATAAATTAGGGACCTAAACGTATTTGTTAGTTAAATAAATAAATGAAAAGAGTGTTGTACATATTATTCTGTGACTTTTTTGTCACTTAACGTATCTTGTACAAGTTGTAATTTACTTATTGTAGATAAGCCTTATTATTTTATTTCAGTCATAGTCTTAATTTTTAATTCAATTTCTTTTAAGTTAGATATTCAAAAACCTCAAAAGTAGAACAATGTAAAAAGGTATTCAGTGAAAAGTCTCACATCCACTTCTATCTACCATATACTTAGTCCCCAGTCAACCAGGTAAACATTTATGTTAGTTTATTGTGTATCCTTCCTTATGTCAAACACACATATGTATATTTTTTATTCTTATTTTCTTCCCTTTTTTGCATAAAACAGAAGCATAATATATATGTATAAGGTTCTATACTTTTATTCTTCTTATGCTTCATGGTATTCATAATTTATATGGATCTATAATTTATTTTGCTCAGTTCTCAATTAATTGACTTTTGGTTGTTTCTGATTTTCATTATTGTAATTGATGGTTCAGTAATCATTTTTATACTTGAGAACTGTACAGAGGAATAAATTTCTGGGAGTGGAATGACTCAATCAAAAGATCTGTATATATATTAAATCATGAAAGATCTTACCAGATTTCCTTCCAAGAAGGTTGCCTCAATTTCTGCTCCCGCCACAGTGTACAAGACCACAGCTTCCCCACACCCTCACCAAGTCCTAAAGATTATAGACTTGAAAATATCTGCAACTCTGGTGGATGAAAAATTGTGGCTCACTGTTGTTTTGAACTTTCTTTTCTCTAAGTATGAGTGAAGTTGAATATCTTTTCATATTTTTAAAATAGATTTATTGATATATACTTCACATTCTGTATAATTTACTCATTCAAAGTGTACAGCTGAATGTTTTTTAGTATACTCACAAGTATTGATGCAGTTGCATAGAGGTGCAACCATCATCAAGGTCAATTTTAGCACATTTGCATCACTTCAAAAAGAAGCCCATATTCTATCATTGAAAAAGCAAGAGAGTTCCAGAAAAAACAAAACATATACTTCAGCTTTATTGACTGTGCCAAAGCCTTTGACTATGTGGATCACAGAAACTGTGGAAAATTCTTCAAGAGATGGGAATACCAGACTACCTGACCTGCCTCCTGAGAAATCTGTATGCACGTCAAGAAGCAACAGTTAGAACTAGACATGGAACAACAGACTGGTTCCAAATCGGGAAAGGAGTTCATCAAGGCTGTATACTGTCACCCTATTTATTTAACTTACATGCAGAGTATATCATGCAAAATGCCAGGCTGGATAAAGCACAAGCTGGAATCAAGATTGCCAGGAGAAAAAAAAAAAAAAAAAGATTGCCAGGAGAAATATCAATAACCTCAGATATGCAGATGACACCACCCTTATAGCAGAAAGCGAAGGAGAACTAAAGAGCCTCTTGATGAAAGTGAAAGAGGAGAGTGAAAAAGTTGGCTTAAAACTCAACATTCAGTAAACTAAGATCATGGCATCCAGTCCCATCACTTCATGGCAAATAGATGGGGAAACAGTGGAAACAGTGCGAGACTTTATTTTTCAGTTCAGTCAGTTCAGTTGAGGCCAGTCGGTCAGTCATGTCCGACTCTTTGCAACACCATGGACTGCAGCATGCCAGGCTTCCCTGTCCATCACCCATGCCCAGAGCCTACTCAAACTCATGTCCTTCGCATCAGTGATGCCATCCAACCACCTCATTCTCTGTCGTCCCCTCTCCTCCCGTCTTTAATCTTTCCCAGCATCAGGGTCTTTTCCATTGAGTCAGTTCTTCACATCAGGTGGCCAAAGTACTGGAGTTTCAGCTTTAGCATCAGTCCTTCCAATGAATATTTAGGACTGATTTCCTTTAGGATGAACAGGTTGGATCTCCTTGCAGTCCAAGGGACTCTCAAGGGTCTTCTCCAACACCACAGTTCAAAACCATCAATTTTTCGGCACTCAGCTTTCTTTATGGTCCAACTCTCACATCCATACATGACTACTGGAAAAACCATAGCTTTGACTAGATGGACTTTTGTTGGCAAAGTAATGTCTCTGCTTTTTAATATGCTGTCTAGGTTGGTCATAGCTTTTCTTCCAAGGAGCAAGCGTCTTTTAATTTTCTTTTTTTTTTTTTTTTCATTTATGTTTATTAGTTGGAGGCTAATTATTTTACAGTATTGTAGTGGTTTTTGCCATACATTGACATGAATAAGCCATGAATTTACATGTGTTCCCCATCCTGAACCCTCCTCCCGTCTCCCTCCCCATGCCCTCCCTCTGGGTCATCCCAGTGCACCAGCCCCAAGCACTTGTCTCATGCATCCAACCTGGACTGGCGATCTGTTTCACACTTGATAATATACATGTTTCAATGCTGTTCTCTCAGATCATCCCACCCTCGCCTTCTCCATAGAGTCCAAAAGTCTGTTCTATACATATGTGTCTCTTTTTCTGTCTTGCATATACGGTTATCGTTACCATCTTTCTAAATTCCATATATATGCATTAGTATACTGTATTGGTGTTTATCTTTCTGGCTTACTTCACTCTGTATAATGGGCTCCAGTTTCATCCGTAATTTCTTTTAATTTTCTTTGCACAGCCCCAGTTCTTTGTAATCTAACAAAATAACAGCTTGCTTTGACAAACAATATTTCTTGTGATGATGAGCTTATTGTCAGGAAAAATAATTTGCCTCACAAAATAATTTGAATCACAAGCAAGTCTCCCATTCAACTAATGAGAAAAGTCTACATGTAAGTAATGCTTCAACAACATTCTTTTCAGTTATGGCTACACTCTATTTTTATGGATAAAAATAAACCACCTCTTAATTGTCTGTAGTCAGTAGATAAACTGAAAGGAAAGTGATTATCTTTAAACGGATACTAAATCAAGTTAGTTTGAAAGGCAACTCTAATGCAAAACTTGTGTAAGAAATGAAAATAAATTGGTTTTTGCATTAAAATCGAAGTCCCCAGGACTTCCCTGGTGGTCCAGTGGCTAAGACTCCATGCTCCAATGGGGGACAAGGTTTGATCCCTGGTCAGGGAACTAGATCCCACATGGCACAACTAAGACCCAGTGCAGCCAAACATATAATTAAAAATAAATAAATACTGAAAAAATTGAAGCCACCTTCCCCCACTCCCTCCCTCAATCAGAATGGGAGAAAGTACAAGCCATGTATCTACTCAGGGAATTATATCCAGAATATGTAAACCCTTATGGCTAAATAGTACATAGGCAAATAACCTAACTAAAACACTGGCAACTAGTTTGAATACACATTTCTCCGAAGACATAAAAATGACCAAAAAGGAAATAAATGATGTTCAATGAAAAGATGTTCATTGAAAAAATGTTCAACATCATTTATCATTAGGGAAACACAAATCAAAACCACTTCACACCCTCTAGAGTGGCTCAGACCATAGTGACAAGAAGACAAGTGGAGGCAAAGATGTGTAGGAATTGGAACACTCATACTGTGTTGATGGGGAAGTGATGATGTTAGGGCTGCTGTGGGAAATAGCCTGGCAGTCGTTCATCAGGTAATTGAAACGGGTTACCACAAGGTTCAGAAATTCCACTCCAAGACATTGGGCAACAGAACTAAAAAACATAGGTTCACACATAAATCTGTACATGAATGTTTATACTAGCATTATTCCCAGTTGTCCAAATGTGGAGACAACCCTAATGTCCATCAACTAGTGAAGAGATCAACAAAGTGTGGTGCATCCATACAATAAAATATTATCTTGAAAACATTATGCTAAATATAAGAAGCTATTCACTGAAAAACACATATTGAATAATTGTATTTATAGGGAATATCCAGAGAAGCCAAATCTGTACAAGTAGAGAAAAGACATTTGCTTCTTGGAAGAAAAGTTATGATCAACCTAGGTATCATATTAAAAAGCAGAGATATTACTTTGCTGACAAAGGTCCATATAGCCAAAGCTATGGTTTTTCAAATAGTCACATATGGATGTGAGAGTTGGACCATAAAGAAAGCTGAGCACTGAAGAACTGATGCTTTGGAATTGTGGTGTTGGAGAAGACTCTTGAGAGTCCCTTGGACTGCAAGGAGATCCAACCTGTCCATCCTAAAGGAAATCAGTCCTAAATATTCATTGGAAGGACTGATGCTGATGCAGAAGCTCCAATACTTCAGCCACCTGATGAAAAGAACTGACTCATTGGAAAAGACCCCGATGCTGGGAAAGATTGAAGGCCGGAGGAGAGGGGACGACAGAGGATGAGATGGTTGGATGGCATCACCAACTCTATGGACATGAGATTGAGCAAGCTCTGGGAGTTAGTGATGGACAGGGAAGCTGGCATGCTGCAGTCCATGGGATCACAAAGGGTTGGACACAACTGAGCGACTGAACTGAACTGAAGCTGGAGGCTGGGGTGAGGAGAAGGAGTGACTACTGAGGGGCCCGGTTCACTTTTAGGGACAACTGCAGTGTTCTAAAATAGACTGTGGTGATCACTTCAGCATCAAACCCCCACATTTTTTAATAGTAAAAAAGAAAACCCTTGACTTATATGTATGCATTAAAAGGATGAATTCTATCTCACCTTCATTCTTAAGAAGCATAACTGAGAAAATAACTGCACACTGCATCTGGTTTCCTAGGGCAGCAGCAGTGATAATAATGTTTAGAAGATGGGCAGTGAGAGGCAAGGATAGAGGTCGGGGGTTGCAGGGGCGGGAGACAGGACACAGCTGAGGTCTCTCTGGAGATGGGTTGGGAGGAAATTGGGAGGCCACTTCAGAGAGCGATTAGGTAAGACTTATCAATGCTACAAGGTACATGTTCTGTTAGGCAGTGCTTCTACTTCTTAAAATTAATCCTGTATATTCAGACTCTGGCTGATGCATCACTGTAGAAAGAGGATTTCATGGTGGCATCATAGAGGAAGACTAGAAATGGCCCAAACCTTCTTCAACAGCAGACTGGCTAAATAAATTCTGGCTTAGCCAATTAATAGAATACTGCACACCTAAGAACAATTACATTCACATGTGCAGATGGAAGAAACTCACAAATATATGGTTAAGTTTAAAAAGACAAATATAAAAAATGTAACTAGTATCCCCATATTTTAGGAAAGTAAAAACAGAGAAACAACCATGTGTGTTAATAGTACAGTGGGGATTTTCCTGGTGGTCCACTGGCTAAGACTCCACACTCCCAATGCTGGGGGCCTAGTTCCATTTCTCATCAGGGAACTAGATCCCACATGCTGCAACTAAGACCCGGTGCAGCCAAATAAATAAAAACAAATGTATATAAGTATGGCGGAGCAAGATGGCAGAGTAGAAGAACATTCGCTCATCTTCTCCTGTGAGAACGCCAAAATTACAACTCACTGCTGAACAACTGTCGACAGGAAAATGTTGGATCCCACCAAAAAAGATATGCCACATCCAAGGATAAAGGAGAAGCCCCAGCAAGATGGTAGGAGGGGCAAAATCACGTTTAGAATCAAACCCCATACCCGCCAGAGACACTTGGAGGGCCCAAACAAACCTTCCATGCACCAGGACCCAGAGACCCCACAGACTGAGGAGAACTGTGTTTGAGAGTCTCCTGCGGAGGTACGGGTCAGTAGCGGCCTGCTGCAGGGGCAAGAGCTCTGGGTGCAGCAGACCTGGGTATGGCATAAGCCCTCTTGGAGGAAGTCACCATTAACCCCACCGTAGAACTGCCACAACTTACACAGGACTGGGGAAACAGACTCTTGGAGGGCACAAATAAAACTTTGTGCACACCAGGACCCAGGAGAAAGGAGCAGTGGCCCCAAAAGAGGCTGACGTGGACTTGCCCGTGAGTGTCCATGAGTCTGTGGCAGAGGTGTGGGTCAGCGGTGGCCGGCTGCATGGTGGGGCACTCAATGCAGCAGTGCATGCATGGGACCCTTTGAAGGAGATTGCCTTTATCTTCATTACCTCCACCATAGTTTGGCCTCAGGTCAAACAACAGGGAGGGAACACAGACCCACCCATCAACAGAAAATTGGATTAAAGATTTACTGAGCATGGCCCCACTCATCAGAATGAGACCCAGTTTCCCCCTCAGTCAGTCTCTCCCATCCATAAGAAGCTTCCATAAGCTTGTTAACCTTATCTGTCAAACAGCATGAAAACCACAATAACAGAAAACTAATCAAACTGATCACATGGACCACAGCCTTGTCTAACTCAAAGAAAAAAATGATCATGATGTGTGGAGCCACCCAAGACAGATGGGTCATGGTGGAAAGTTCTGGCAAAATGTGCTCCACTGGAGAAGGGGGTGGCACACCACTTGAGTATTCTTGCCTTGAGAACCCCAAGAACAGTATGAAAAGGCAAAAAGATAGGACACTGAAAGATGAACTCCCCAGATCGGTAGGTGCCCAATATGCTACTGGAGATCAGTGGAGAAATAATTCCAGAAAGAATGAAGAGATGGAGCCAAAGCAAAACAACACCCAGTTGTGGATGTGCCAGGTGATGGAAAAAGTCCGATGCTGTAAAGAAAAATATTGCATAGGAACCTGGAATGTTAGGTTCATGAATCAAAGTAAACTCTTAAGTGGTCAAACAGGAGATGGCAAGAGTGAACATTGACGTTTTAGCAATCAGTGAACTAAAATGGACTGGAATTGGCGAATTTAACTCAGATGACCATTATATCTACTATTGTGGGCAAGAATCC
The DNA here is from genome assembly GCF_033118175.1 of Dama dama. NCBI lineage: Eukaryota > Metazoa > Chordata > Mammalia > Artiodactyla > Cervidae > Dama > Dama dama. The sequence continues at coordinate 27,496,102 of NC_083695.1, forward strand.
CTTAGAAGAAATGGAGTAGCCATCATAGTCAACAAAAGAGTTTGAAATGCAGTACTTGGATGCTGTCTCAAAAATGACCAAATGGTCTCTGTTCGTTTCCAAGGCAAACCATTCAATATCACAATAATCCAAGTCTATGCCCCAATCACTAATGCTGAAGAAGCTGAAGTTAAACGGTTCAATGAAGACCTACAAGACCTTCTAGAACTAACACCCGAAAAAGATATCCTTTTCATCATCATAGGGGACTGGAATGAAAAAATGGGAAGTCAAGAGATACCTGGAGTAACAGGCAAATTTGGTCTTGGAGTTCAAAATGAAGGAGGGCAAAGGCTAACAGAGTTTTGCCAAGAGAATGCACTGATCATAGCAAACACCCTCTTCCAAAACCACAAGAGAAGACTCTACACATGGACATCACCAGATGGTCAATACTGAAATCAGATTGATTGTATTCTTTGCAGCCGAAGATGGAAAAACTCTATACAGTCAGTAAAAACAAGACCGGGAGCTGACTGTGTCTCAGATCATGAACTGATCTTATTGCCAAATACAGACTTAAAGAAAGTAGGGGAAACCACTAGACCATTCAGGTATGACCTAAGTCAAATCCCTTACGATTATACAGTGGAAGTGAATCTATATTCAAGGGATTAGATCTGATAGATAGTGCTTGAAGAGACAGTGCCTGATAGAGAGTGCCTAAAGAAATACCAACAGATGTTTGTGACATTGTACAGAAGGCAGTGATCAAGATCATCCCCAAGAAAAAGAAATGCAAAAGTTCCAAAGAAAAGCACGAAGAGATAAGAAAGCCTTCCTCAGTGATCAGTGCAAAGAAATAGAGGAAAACAATAGAGTGGGAAAGACTGGAGATCTCTTCAAGAAAATTAGAGATATCAAGGGAACATTGGCATGCCAAGATGGGCACAATAAAGGACAGAAATGATATGGACCTTACAGAAGCTAGAAGATACTAAGAAGAGGTGGCAAGAATACACAGAAGAACTATACAAGAAAGATCTCCATGACCCAGATAACCACAGTGATATGATACTGTGATACTCATCTAGAGCCAGACATCCTGGAATGCAAAGTCAAGTGAGCCTTAGGAAGCATCACTATGAACAAAGCTAGTGGAGGTGATGGAATTCCAGTTGAGCTATTTTAAATCCTAAAAGATAATATTGTGGAAGTGCTGCCCTCCATATGCCAGCAAACTTGGAAAACTCAGCAGTGACCACAGGACTGGAAAAGGTCAGTTTTCATTCCAATTCCAAAGAAAGGCAATGCCAAAGAATGTTCAAACTACCACACAATTGCACTCATCTCACACACTAGCAAGGTAATGCTCAAAATTCTCCAAACCAGGCTTCAATAGTACATGAATCAGGAACTTCAAGATGTTCAACTGGATTTAGAAAAGGCAGAGAAACAAGAGTTCAAATTGCCAACATCCGTTGGATCATCAAAAAAAGCAAGAGATTCCAGAAAAACATCTCCTTCTGCTTTATTAACTATGCCAAAGGCTTTGACTGTGTGGAACACAATGAACTGTAGAAAATTCTGAAAGTGATGGGAATACCAGAAAAATCTGTATGCAGGTCAAGAAGCAACAGTTAGAACTGGACATGGAACAAAGGACTGGTTCCAAATCTGGAAAGGAGTAGGTCAAGGCTGTGTATTGTCACCCTGCTTATTTAACTTATATGCAGAGTACATCATGAGAAATGCTGGTCTGGATGAAGCACAAGCTGGAATCAAGATTGCTGGAAGAAATATCAATACCCTCACATATGCAGATGACACCACACATATGGCAGAAAGTAAAGAACTAAAGAGCCTCTTGATAAAGTGAAAGAGGAGGGTGAAAAAAATTGGAGTAAAACTCAGCATTCAGAAAACCAAGATCATGGTATCTGGTCCCATCACTCATGGCAAATAGATGGGGAAACAATGGATACAGTGACAAACTTTATTTTCGTGGGCTCCAAAATCACTGCAGATGGTGACTAAAGTCATGAAATTAAAAGACACTTACTCCTTGGAAGAAAATTTATGACCAACCTAGACAGCATATTAAAAAGCAGAGACATTACTTTACCAACAAAGGTCCGTTTAGTCAGAGCTATGGTTTTTCCAGTAGTCATGTATGGATGTGAGATTTGGACTATAAAGAAAGCTGAACCCCAAAGAATTGATGCTTTTCAACTGTGGTGTTGGAGAAGACTCTTGAGAATCCCTTGGACAGCAAGGAGGTCCAACCTGTCAACCCTAAAGGAAATAAGTCCTGAATATTCATTGGAAGGACTGATGCTGAAGCTGAAACTCCAATACTTTGGCCACCTGATGCGAAGAACTGACTCATTGGAAAAGACCCTGATGCTGGGAAAGATTGAAGGCGGGAGAAGAAGGGACGACAGAGGATGGGATGGTTAGATTGCACACTGACTCAATGGACATGAGTTTCAGTAAACTCTGGGAGTTGGTAATGGACAGGGAGGCCTTGCATGCTGCAGTCCATGGGGTCAAAAAAGTCGGACACAACTGAGCGACTGAACTGAACTGAATTGAATATTGTTTCCTGTGCTATAGAGTAGGACCTTGCTGTTTATCCATCCTATATATTAAAACTTGCATCTGCTAATCCCAAACTCCCAATCCTTCCCTCCCCCACCTCCTAAACAATGATATATTTTTGACAAACAATTATTGTATGAGGAAAAGTTGTTTTCCCCTCAGATTTTTAGAACTTACAGTTTGTACCAATTATATTTTAATTTTCTTTCTAAATGCCTTAATGGATAAAACATGGAAATCATCAACAACTATGAAACAGTAGGCCTGTATACATAACTTGGGGAATTAATTTTATTATAGGTGAATTATAAAAATAAATATGTTTTGGTAGGTATCTCATTTGAAGCTCTCAGTGGCAAATGGGCAAACTCTTTCTTTTTTTAGAAAAAAATATTATTTTGAAAAAATTATTATTTAGAAGAGACTTTTAATAAGACTTTTTCTTAAATGTTTTCTTACTGACATTTCACTCTGAATTTATATTAAAACTGCACATTTAAAAATTCATACTAAGTGAATAATTATTGCTTTCTATCTCCTTTAAAAATAAATTACCTCATGACACGCATGCTATGCAAGGTTTGCCAGCCTTCTGACATCTGCTCTCCCCACCAATTGAGGTCATTTTTTAATTCTTTTAATAATTATTTCTGGTTATTCCTAACAAACCTGTAGTAAACCAATCAAGAGGCACAGTAAAGCCATACTGCTGAGTCTTGGTCACTGCATTTTAGGATGAATGTATCCACTCAGTACTGTAGTCAAGCTATGTACTGCAAAATATATGTACTGCATTTTTTAAATTTATTTTTATTGAAGGATAATTTCTTTATGGAATTTTGTTGTTTTCTGTCAAACCTCAACATGAATCAGCCATAGGGATACATATATCCCTTCCCTTTAGAACCTCCCTCCCATCTCCCTCCCCACCCCACCCCTCTAGGTTGATACAGAGCCCCTGTTTGAGTTTCCTGAGCCATACAGCAAATTCCCGTTGGCTCTCTATTTTACATAACGTAATGTCAGTTTCCATGTTACTCTTTCCATACATCTCACCCTCTCCTCCCCTCTTCCCATGTCCATAAGTCTATTCTCTATGTCTGTTTCTCCATTGCTGCCCTGTAAATAAATTCTTCAGAGCCATTTTTCTAGATTCTGTATATGTGTATTAGAATACAGTATTTATCTTTCTCTTTCTGACTCACTTCACTCTGTATAATAGGTTCTAGGTTCACCCACCTCATCAGAACTGACTGAAATGTGTTCCGTTTTATGTCTGAGTAATATTCCATTGTGTATATGTACCACAACTTCTTTATCCATTCATCTGTTGATGGGCATCTAGATTGCTTCCATGTTCTAGCTATTGTAAATAGTGCTCCAATGAACAATGGGATACATATGTCTTTTTCAATCCTGGTATCCACAGAGTATATGCCTAGGAATGGGATTGCTGGGTCATATGGTGGTTTTATTCCTAGATTTTTAAGGAACCTCCATAACATCTTCCATAGTGGCTGTATCAATTTACATTCCCACCAACAATGCAAGAGTGTTCCCTTTTCTCCACACCCTCTCCAACATCTATTGTTTGTAGACTTTTTGATGATGGCCATTCTGACCAGTGTGAGGTGATATCTCATTGTGGTTTTGATTTGCATTTCTCTAACAATGAGTGATGTTGAGCATCTTTTCATGTGTTTCTTAGCCATCTATATGTCTTCTTTGGAGAAATGTCTGTTTAAGTCTTTTCCCACTTTTGGATTGGGTTGTTTGTTTTCCTAGTATTGCATGAGCTGCTTGTATATTTTGGAGATTAATCATTTGTCAGTTGTTTCATTTGCTATTATTTTCTCCCATTCCAAGGGTTGTCTTTTCACCTTGCTTATAGTTTCCTTTCCTGTGCAAAAGCTATTAAGTTTAATCAGGTCCCACTTGTTTACTTTTGTTTTTATTTCCATTACTTTAGGAGGTGGGTCATAGAGGATCTTGCTTTGATTTATGTTATCAAGTGTTCTGTCTATGTTTTCCTCTAAGAGTTTTATAGTTTCTGATCTTTCATTTAGGTCTTTAATCCATTTTGAATTTATCTTTGTGTATGGTGTTAGGAAGTGTTCTAATTTCATTCTTTTACATGTAGCTGTCCAGTTTTCCCAGCATCATTTATTGAAGAGGCTGTCTTTGCCCCATTGTATATTCTTGCCTCCTTTGTCAAAAATAAGGTACCCCTAGGTGTGTGGGTTTATTTCTGGGCTTTCTATCTTGTTCCATTGGTCTATATTTCTCTTTTTGTGCCAGTACCATAATGTCTTGATGTATGTCTTGATCTAGCATATTGTAGCTTTGTAGTATAATCTGAAGTCAGGAAGGTTGACTCCTCCAGCTTCATTCTTCTTTCTCAAGACTGTTTTGGCTATTCGGGGTCTTTTGGGTTTCCATATGAATTGTGAAATTTTTTGTTCTAGTTCTGTGCAAAATGCCATTGGTAATTTGATAGGGATCACATTGAATCTGTAGATTGTGTTTGGTAGTATATTCATTTTCACAATATTGATTCTTCCTACCCAGGAACATGGAATATCTCTCCATCTGTTTATGTCATCTTTGATTTCTTTCATCAATGTCTTATAATTTTCTGTGTACAGTTCTTTTGTCTCCTTAGGTAAGTTTATTCCTAGATATTTCATTCTTTTTGTTTCAATGGTGAATGGGGTTGATTCCTTAATTTCTCTGATTTTTCATTGTTAGTATATAGAAGTGCAAGTGATTTCTGTGTATTGATTTTGTATCCTGCAACTTTGCTAAATTCACTGGTTAGCTCTAGTAGTTTTCTGACAGTATCTTTAGGGTTTTCTATGTACAGTATCATATCATCTGCAAGCAGTGAGAACTTTACTTCTTCCTTTCCAATCTGGATTCCTTTTATTTCTTTTCTCTGCTGTAGCTAGGAATTCCAGAACTATGTTGAATAATAGTGATGAAAGTGGACACCATTGTCTTGTTCCTGATCTTAGGGGGAATGCTTTCAGTTTCTCACCGTTGAGAATAATGTTTGCTGTGGGCTTATCATATATGCCCTTTACTATGTTGAGGTACAGAGAAGGCAATGGCACCCCACTCCAGTACTCTTGCCTGGAAAATCCCATGGACGGAGGAGCCTGGTAGGCTGCAGTCCATGGGGTCGCGAAGAGTCGGGCACAACTGAGCGACTTCACTTTCATTTTTCACTTTCATGCATTGGAGAAGGAAATGGCAACCCACTCCAGTATTCTTGCCTGGAGAATCCCAGGGACAGAGGAGCCTAGTGGGCTGCCGTCTATGGGGTCGCACAGAGTCGGACACGACTGAAGCAACTTGGCAGCAGCTGCAACATGTTGAGGTAGGTTCCTTCTATGCCCATTTTTTGAAGAGTTTTAATCATAAATGGGTGCTGAATTTTGCCAAAGGCTTTTTCTGCATCTATTGAAATTATCATTTAGTTTTATCTTTCAGTTTGTTAATATGGTGTATCACATTGATTGATTTGCATATATTGAAGAATCCTTGCATTCCTGGAATAAACCCAACTTGATCATGGTGTATGAGCTTTTGATGTGTTGCTGAATTCTGTTTGCTAAAATTTTGTTGACGATTTTTGCATCTATGTTCATCAGTGATGTTGGCCTGTAGTTTTCTTTTTTTTGTGTTGTCTTTGTCTGGTTTTGGTATCAGGGTGATGGTGGCCTTGTAGAGTGAGTTTGGAAGTGTTCCTTCCTCTGTAATTTTCTGAAAGAGTTTTAGAAGGACAGGCATTAGCTCTTCTCTAAATGTTTGATAGAATTCTCCTGTGAAGCCATCTGGTCCTGGGCTTTTGTTTTGGGGGAGATTTTGGATCACAAAATTTTCAGTTTCAGTGCTTGTGATTGGGTTGTTCATAATTTCTGTTTTTTCCTGGTTCAGTCTTGGAAGATTGAACTTTTCTAAGAATCTTTCCATTTCTTCCAGGTTATCCATTTTATTGCCATATAGTTGTTCATAACAGTCTGTCATAATCCTTTGTATTTCTGCATTGTCTATTGTAACCTCTCCTTTTTCATCTCTAATTTTGTTGATTTGATTCTTCTCTCTTTTTTCCTTGATGAATCTGGCTAAAGATTTGTCAATTTTATCTTCTCAGAGAACCAGCTTTGAGTTTGATTAATCTTTACTATTGTTTCTTTCATTTCTTTTTCATTTATTTCTGCTCAGAACTTTATGATTTATTCACTTCTACCAATTTTGGGGGTTTTTTTTTCTTCTTTTTCCATTTGTTTTAGGTGTAAAGTTAGACTGTCTATTTGATGTTTTTCTTGTTTCTTGAGGTAGGATTGTATTGCTATAAACTTCCCTCTTAGAACTGCTGTTGCTGCATCCCATAAGTTTTGAGTTGTCGTGTTTTCATTGTCATTTGTTTCTGGAAAGTTTTTTATTTCCCTTTTGATTTCTTCAGTAACCTGTTGGTTATTTAGAAGTATGTTGTTTAATCTCCATGTGTTTGTGTTTCTTACAGTTTTTTTCTTGTAATTGATATCTAGTTTCTTACGGTTGTTGTGGGAAAAGATGCTTGATATGATTTAAATTTTCTTAAATTTACTGAGGTTTAATTTGTGACCCAAGATGTGGTCTATCCTGGAGAATGTTCCATATGCACTTGAGAAGAAAGTGTATTCTTCTGCATTTGGATGGAATGTCCTGAAGATATCATTGAGATCCATCTCATCTAAAGCATCATTTAAGACTTACTTTTCCTTATTAATTTTCTGTTTTGATGACCTGTCCATTGGTGTGAGTGGGATGTTAAAGTTTCCTACTATTATTGTGTTACTGTCAATTTCCCCTTTTATATCTGTTAGTGTTTGTCTTATGTATTGAGGTGTTCCTATGTTGGGTGCATAGATATTTACAATGTTATGTCTTCCTCTTGGATTGCCTTGATCGTTAGGTAGTATCTTTCCTTATCTCCTGTAATCTTCTTTATTTTAATGTCTATTTTGTCTGATATGAGGATTGCTACTCCAGCTTTCTTTTGCTTCCCATTTGCATGGAATATATTTTTCCATCCTCTCACTTTCAGTCTATATTATCTTGAGGTCTAAAGTGGGTTTCTTGGATACAGTATAATATGGGTCTTGTTTTTGTACCCATTCAGCCAGTTTGTGTCTTTTGGTTGGAGCATTTAATCCAGTTACATTTAAAGTAATTATTGATATATATGTTCCTATTGCCATTTTCTTAATTGGGGTTGATTTTGTAGATCTTTTTTCTTTTCTTGTATTTCTTGAGTCCGTTTAACATTTGTTGTAAAGCTGGTTTGGTTGTACTGAATTCTCTTAACTTTTGCTTATCTGAAAAGCTTTTGATTTCTCCATCAATTTTGAATGAGATCCTTGCCAGATACAGTAATCTAAGTTGTAGATTTTTCCATTTCAGTACTTTAAATATATCCTGCCATTCTCTTCTGGCCTGTAAAGTTTCTGCTGAAAGATCAGTTGTTAAGTTCAGGGGGTTTCCCTTGCATGTTACATGTTCCTTCTCCCTTGCTGCTTTTAATTTTATTTCTTTGGGTTTAGTCTATGTTAGTTTAATTAGTATGTGTCTTGACATGTTTCTCCTTGGGTTTATCCTGTATAGGACTCTTTGTGCCTCTTGGACTTGATTGACTATCTCCTTTTCCATGTTGAGGAAATTTTCAACTATAATCTCTTCAAAAATGTTCTCATACCCTTTCTTTTTCTCTTCTTCTTCTTGGACCCCTATTATTTGAATGTTGTTGCATTTGATATTGTCCCAGAGGTCTTCAAGACTATCCTCAGTTCTTTTCATTATTTTTATTTTATTGTGCTCTTCAGAAGTTATTTCCACCATTTTATCTTCCAGCTCACTGATTCATTCTTCTGCTTCAGATATTCTGCTATTGATTCCTCCTAGAGTATTTTTAATTTCAGTTACTGTGTTGTTTGTCTCTGTATGTTTATTCTTTATTTCTTCTAGGTCTTTGTTAATTGATTCTTGCATTTTCTCCATTTTGCTTTCAAGGCTTTTGATCATCTTTACTATCATTATTCTGAATTCTTTCTCAGGTAGTTTGCCTCTTTCCTCTTCATTTATTTGGACTTCTGTGTTTCTAGTTTGTTCCTTCATTTGTGTTGTATTTCTCTGCCTTTTCTTTTTTTTTTTTTTTTTTTTAGCTTACAATGTTTAAAGTCTCCTTTTCCCAGGCTTCAAGGTTGAATTCTTTCTTCCTTTTGGTTTCTGCCCTCTAAGTTTGGTCCAGTGGTTTGTGTAAGCTTCTTATAGGGTGAGATTTATGCTGAGTTTTTGTTTGTTTGTTTTTCCTCTGTTGGACAAGGCTGAGTGAGGTGGTAATCCTGTCTGCTGATGGTTGGGTTTGTATTTGTTTGTTTGTTTGTTTAGATGAGGCATCCTGCACAGGGTGCTGCTGGTGGTTGGGTGATGCCGGGTCTTGTATTACAGTGGTTTCCTTTGAGTTCTCACTATTTGATACCCCCTAGCATTAGTTCTCTGGTGGTCTAGGGTCTTGGAGTCAGTGCTTCCACTCCAAAGGCTCAGGGCTTGATCTCTGGTCAGGAACAAAAAGTCCACAAGTGGTTTGTTATGGCATTAGTGAAAGTGAAAGTGAAGTCGCTCAGTCGTGTCCAACTCTTTGCGACCCCATGGACTGTAGCCCACCAAGCTCCTCCATCCATGGGATTCTCCAACCAAGAATACTGGAGTGGGTTGCCATTTCCTTCTCCAGGGGATCAAACCCAGGTCTCCCGCATTGTGGGCAGACACTTTAACCTCTGAGCCACCAGGGAAGCCCTTGTTATGGCATTAAGTGAGATTAAAACAAATATCCAAAAGTGAGAAACCAAAGATGAACCCCAGGCAAATGACAGTTACAAAATCAGGCAAATAATAATTTTAAAATGGAATATACACATATAATACATATACACCCATGAGCCAAGTCAAAACAGTCCAACAAAAATAAAGTACAGTAGACTGACCCAGCAAACAAAGGAAATCAAAAATTATATTTGCCAGTTAAGAACAAAACTAACTAAAGCACAAACTGGAAGACAAAACTAAAGAAGGTGCCAACCTGGGAATAAAGCAATGAAAACAAAACTAACAAATATGTTGAGAGGAAAGGAAAAAAAGAAAAAGAAAAAATAGATATGCAAAGTTAAATAGAGGTAGACGAAGATTTATATATATATTAAAGATTAACTGCAAGGGGAAAAGCAAAGTAGGAAAGGAAAACAGAGGAATCAATGTAGAAAAAATGTAGTAGGTTTAAAAAATTAAAAGTTAAAATTATAAAAAAGAGAAAAAGATTTTTTTAAATGAAAGGAAAAAAAGGAGAAAAAAAAAGAAAACTCCACAGAACTACAAAAGCCCAATATAGATACAGAGGTTTATAACAACACAAAAAGTGTGACTGTATACACACACACACACACCCATAAGCAAAATCAAAACAGTCCAACAAAAATAAAGTACAATAGCTTGACCTGGCAAACAAAGGAAACCTAAAATTATATCTACCAGAACAAAACTAACTAAAGCACAAACTGGAAAACAAAACTAAAGCAATGTGCCAATTGGGGTATAAGGCAATGAAAATAGAGCTAACATATGTTGAGAGGAAAGGAAAGAAGAAAAGAAAGAATAGCTATGCAAAGTTAAAGAGAGGTAGATGAAGAAGATTTATGTATATTGAAGATTAACTGCAAGGGGGAAAGAACAATAGGAAAAGCAAACAAAGGAATAAATGTAGAAAAATATAATAGGTTTTTAAAAATAAAAAAATTAAAATTATAAAATAGAGAAAAGGAAAAAAATGGAAGAAGAAAGAGAAAAGGAAAAAAAGAAAAACTCCACAGAACTGCAAAGGCCCAACATAGAGGCAGAGGTTTACAACAACAATTAAAAATGTGACTGATAAACACATGTACATATACACCCGTAAGCAAAATCAAAACAGTCCAACAATAATAAAGTACAATACATTGACCTGGTGAACAAAGGGAACCAAAAATTATGTCTACCAGAACAAAACGAACTAAAACACAAAGTGGAAAACAAGACTAAAGCAAGGTGCCAACTGGGGTATAAAGTAATGAAAATAAAACTAACAAATATGTTGAGACTAAGGGAAAGAAAGAAAGAAAAGAAAGAATAGATATGCAAAGTTAAATAGAAGTAGATAAAGATTATATATTAAAGATTAACTGCAAGGGGAAAAGCAAACAAAGGAAAAAATGTAGAAAAAATAATAATAGATTTTAAAAATGGAAGATTAAAATTTTAAAAAGAAAAAAAAATTCCCCAGAACTGCAAAAGCCTGATATAGAGGCAGAGGTTTATAACAACAATAAAAAAATATGACTGAGAAAAAAAAAAAAAAGCTCAAAAGCTTAGTTAAGAGTTCATAGTGCCAATAAAATTGACAACTACAACAGAGGCAGGGGAAAGGAAAAAAACGAAAAAAAAATCCAAATCTACAGAACACATCAAAATATAAGAATAATAAATGTTTTTCTTGGGTCACTGCTGTCAGAGTCCTTTCCCTTGCTGGGAGTCACAGTTCGCTTCACCTCCCTAGGATGCCCTCTAACGCTGTGCTGATCTCTGGACCTGCTGTGAGGGCAGCTCAGAGTCTAATCTGTGTGTTCTACAGATTCTAATCTGTCCTACTCCTGTGCATTCTTGCCTCCAATGTCCACAGCTATCAGAACTAGTGTGTTTTCTTTTGTGGGAGCTCTCAATGACCTTTTATATATTCCACAGACACAAAGTCTGCCTAGTTGATTGTGTGGGTTTAATCTGCAGCTGTACAGCTGGTGGGCGGGTTTTGGGCCTTCTTCCTCAGTCACACTGCCTCTGGGTTTCAATTGTGATCTTATTTCCACCTTTGGATATGGGCCATCCACTGGGGTTTGCTCCTGAGGCTGCCCTGGAGGACTTGGGTCTGCCCCTGTGAGGGCCAGGTGTGGAGGTGGTGCAGCTGCTTGGGTTGCAGGGGTTCTGGCAGCACCGGGTACTCAGGGGATTTGGAGGCTAGGTCAGCAGGAAATATAGTGCTCTAGAAGGGTATGGCCACCAGTATTGGCCAATACGCTCCAGTATTCTTGCCTGTAGAACCCCCCTCAATGACAGAGAAGCCTGGCGGGCCACAGTCCACAGGGTCACAGTGAGTCGGACACTACAGAAGCGACCCTGTGTGCATGGGCACAAGACTTCTTTTGCCTGTGGCAGCTCTGCCCCAGTGAGAGTTGAGCGTGAAGGTAGCGCAGCTGCTTGGCTTGTGGGGACCCTGGCAGCACCAAGTTCGCAGGGACACAGTCTGCCTCCACCGCAGGAGTTATAGCCCTATCAGAACCTTTTTTCAAGCTTCTTGTAGCTGCCGATCAGAAGGCCTCTTTGGCCAGTCTTTCTCCATAGCTCCGCCCCTTCAGGCACTTAGAGGGCTCCCTTGCCTGGGGTCCTTCTCTGTAGATCGGTGAGTCAGGCACTTACAGGGGCACCCTGGGTGGGGTCCTCCTCCAGTTCAGTGCGTCCGGCGTTTGATGGGACAGCCTCTCTATTGTTCAGCTGCCAATGCTGTCCTGTGGGGGAAGAGAGGCTATGGTGATGGCTCCAACCCCTACGGTGTGACTTGCTTCCATGGCTGCCTGGCTTTCCTCCAGAGGCATTTCCCACCACAATCTCCTCCCTCACATCCCCTCAATCCATCTCTCCGCAGTCAATAGCAGCTCTCGCCCTGGGATTGCTCCACAATCCCTAAACTCCAGCTCCCAGCCATTGAGCCACCTAGGGTATCTATGGCTGTGGTAAGGGTTGTCTGATTCTCGTTCCATTTAGGCTGCCACAGATCAGCTGCTTCCCTCAGCCTTAAATGTTTCTCCTCTGACTCAGACAATTGCCCTGGTGTGGGGATCGGACCCCTGCTTCAGTTCCCCCACCCGCTGAGGGCAGGTCCAGTCCTCCTAACACTCCCTTTTTTCCCCCTAGTTCCTTTATCCTACTGAGATTTGCATGGGTCTATATATTCTTTTCTGCTGGTCAGGTACTCCTGTCCACACTCAGCTGGTGCTCTGCATGCACTTCTGTGTCCTGATGTATCCGTGGAGAGAGATGTATTCCATGTCCACCTACTCCTCCACCATCTTGCTTCTCCTATGTATTGCACTTTATATCACTAATATCAGGGAAGGACTTCCCTGGTGGCTCAGGCAGTAAAGTGTCTGCCTACAATGTGGAAGACCTGGGTTTGATCCCTGGGTTGGGAAGATCCTCTGGAGAAGGAAAGGGCAACCCACTCCAGTATTCTTGCCTGGAAAATCCCATGAACGGAGGAGCCTGGTAGGCTACAGTCCATGGGGCTGCAGAGTCGGACACGACTGAGCGACTAAACTTTCAATATTAGGGAAAAGGAACTCTGTAGTTAAAATTATTAGAAAATTGGTCCTTTGAGGACCAACCTCTATTGCCAGTGTCACCTTTTCTCCTAAGCATTTAAATACTTCTGAGTTGAAATCCAGTTGTAATTTAATAGCTGTGTGTCTTTTAGGGTTTACATTCACTCTGTTCATCCTAGCGTCCTATACAACTGTGTTGCTACACCCGCTCCCCCGCCAGGGCTTCAATACAGGAGACAGGTGAAGTGAAAAGACCAGCCATTGGCTGTCCACTCAGCCTCCTCAAGTCTGGTGTCACTCTGCTTTTTCACTCTTAATACACACTGTCACTACAAAAATTAAACAGGCAGGCTTAGTACTTACTACGGGTGGGTGTGTGTGTTTTAGTCGCTCAGTCGTGTCCAACTCTTTGTGATCCCATAGACTGTATCCCACCAGGCTCCTCTGTTCATGGGATTTTTTCAAGCAAGAATACTAGAGTGGGTTGCCACACCCTTCTCCAGGGAATCTTCCCGACCCAGGGATCAAACCTGGGTCACCTGCATTGCAGGTAGATTCTTTACCGTTTGAGCCACAATCTACACTTTATTGAAGAGCTTGAAAAAGAGTGATGGAGTCCAGGTGGGTGAACCTATAATGGTGGAAAGACAAAAGGGAAACACACCTGAAAATGGGGCACTTGTGCCATGACCTGAGCCATCTCCACTCTGATCACCCCGTTCTGCATGGTCAGGAGATAAACAGGCATTGCTTGTATTTGTAACACAGCTTTCAAATGTAATTTTATCCTAAAGGTAAGATCCATGGATGTAACAAAACAGCAATAAGCTGAAACTATATTTAAACTATATTCCCGCAGGAAATTACGAAAGTTCAGACTTAAAAAGCTTACCTTGCTTGCATAGCAACTAAGGACCTTCAGATGCACTGAGTTTTACTCTTAAAGATGGTAACAGGGGTTTCACTCCTGGCTGGTTTGGGACAATGCTCACCAGGGCTCAGAGGGGAGTTTGAAACACTTTAAATGGCAGATCATTTTCTCAAGCAGTTTTCTGCCTGTAAGCAGTTCCGGCCATTCTGTAACCCACAACAGGATGGGGAGTCAGGCACCTACTGGGGGCTACAGAGTTCCACAGAGACCCCATAGATGATGGAAACCAGGCTGTGACCCAACAGCCAGGAGGGCGCAATCATTCCTGTAAATGTGCCCCCACAGTCTTCTGTTATGAGGATAAAGTCAAACATGAATTGTCTTCCTAGGGTCCTGTGCTGACAATCTGGTCCACTCTCCACAACTCACCACCTGCCATCTCCTCCTCAATTGTTCATCAGGGAAGTGAGGAAACACAGCCCTTCTATGGAGCACAGGGTTGTGGAATCCACAGAAATATCCCAGAATGAAAATCATATCTTCCATGTGCTACTTTGTAAGTTGGAATCAATTTTGGTTTCCAACTGAATGTGAGAACTGCAAAACACAAAATCTTTTAAAAATCCAGTTGAATTCTGCCTAATTTACTCATTACGTGGTAGTGGAATCTCTCATTTTAGGACAAAGGAGGGAGCAAATTTCCTTTCCATAACTGTATGTGGTGAAACACTTAAATCAGGCAAAACAAGTGGATATAAAAACCCAACTCAACCTAATCCAACACAGCAAAAAAGCCATTTGTGCTACCTCTAAACTTAGAAATTGACCTCTATATATTTGAAATCATCATGTGAAAAATGTAAGCTATGGAGCCAAATGTCAAAGTGGTGTCTTGGTCTCCCTGGTGTTTTCAGAATGCTGAAACCAAAACTGTGGTGCTGGAGAAGACACTTGAGAGTCCCTTGGAAAACAAGGAGATCAAACCAGACAACCCTAAAGGAAATCACCCCTGAATATTCATTGGAAGGACTGATGCTGAAACTGAAGCTTTGGCCACCTGATGCAAAGAGCTGACTCATTGGGAAAGACTCTGATGCTGGAAAGATCGAAGGCAGGAAGAGAAGGGCATGACAGAGAATGAGATGGCTGGATGGCATCACCGACTCAATGGACATGAGTTTGAGCAAATTCTGGGAGATGGTGAAGGACAGGGAAGCCTGGCATGCTACAGTTCATGAGGTTGCAAAGAGTTGGACATGACTAAGTGACTATACAATAACGTGTGTGTGTGTGTGTGTGTGTGTGTGTGTGTGTGTGTGTGTGTGTTGGTGGTTTAGTCACCAAGTTGTGTCTGACTCCTTGTGACCCTATAGACTGCAGCCCGCCAGGCTCCTCTGTCCATGGGGATTCTCCAGGCAAGAATACTGGAGTGGGTTGCCATTTCCTTCTCCAGGGGATCTTCCCAACCCAGGGATCGAGCCGGGGTCTCCTGAATTGCAGGCAGATTCTTTACAGACTGAGCTATGAGGGTAGCCCATAGATATAGACATATGTATATATAGATAGGTATATATAGATAGATATCTATATATATACAGATGTTGTCACTTATATTACTCCATCCAAAAACATAACACTCTTTTCAAGTATACATGGAACATTCTCTATGATACATTATATGCTAGGCCTCAATACAAGCCTTGATAAGTAGGAAAAGAGAAATAATATCAATCATCTCTTCTGACCACAACACTATGAGACTAGAAATCAACAAGAAAACTGAAAAAAGCCCAAACCTTTGGAGGCTAAGCAATATGCGACTAAACAGCCAATGGATCACTGAGAAGTTTTAAAAAAGTAATAAAATTAATAAAAATACCTGGAGACAAATGAAAATGAAATGATCCACAAGTCTATGGGATGCAACAAAGGAAGTTCTAAGAGGGAAGTTGTAGTGCTACAAGTTTGCCTCAAGAAACAAGAAAAACCTCTAACAATCTAACCTTATGTCCAAAGGAATGGAAAAAGAATAAAGCAAACCCACACTGAGAAGAAAAGAAATCTTAAATATCAGAGGAGATAAGTGAATAAAAAATTGAAAAACAAATAAGATCCAGGAAGCAAACAGCTGGTTTTTTGAAGTGAAACAAAACTGATAAACCTTTAAACAGACTCAATCAAGAAAAAAAGGGAGAGGGCCCTAATCAATAAAAACCAAATATGAAAAATAAGTTACAATTGGTACCACAGAAATACAGAGGTTCATGAGAGACTACTATGAGTAACTATACATCAGTAAAATAGACAAGCTAATAGAAATGGACAAATTCTCTGAAATGTACAATCTCCCAAGACTAAACCAGGAAGAAATAGAAAACACCAACAGACCAATTACAAGTACTGGAATTTAACCAGTAATTTAAAACTTCCAACAAACAGAAATCCAGGACCAGATGGCATCACAGGTGAATTCTACTAGACATTCAGAGAAGAGTTAATACAGACCCTCCTGAAACCATTCCACAAAAACTGCAAAGGAACACTTCTGAACTCATTCTGAGGCCAGCGTCACCCTGTGGCCAAAACCAGAAAAATAAATCACAGAAACAAGAAAGTTTCAGGCCAGTAACATGGATAAACATAGATGCAAAACTCTCAATGAATTAACAAGGAAATCCAGGAATTCATTAAAAGGACCACACATTATGATCAAGGGAGATTTATCCCAGGGAAGGAAGGGTGACTCAGTATCCACCCATCTGTGTGATACAACACAGTAACAAATCAAATAAAAGCCATATTACCATCTCAGTAGATGGATGTTGCAGCCTGGTGGAGCAGAGACCACAACCTGCCCCATGACTTGAGGGTACAGCAGACTGCGCCCTCATGATTGTCCTAGTAAGCATGCCAAACGGACATTCTTGGGGCAGGATGTGCTCTCTGCTTCGCTTCGCTGCCTACCACTGTGTCCGTCCCCATGGAAACAAAACAAGATATTCCTGATCAACAGCAGAGCCTGCGCTAATCAAACTCCCCTGTATAGCTAGTCCCTAATGATGTCATGTGACTTCTGCCAATAAAAGTGTGGGCTGAAAGGAACCATTTTGTCTTCCTGCCATGGAGAGCAGGAGGGCCCTCTGACTCCCTGCTTGCCAAATTATATGTCTGTCTTTTCATTACACGCTCGCCCTCATTTCAGGTCTCTCTCACCCGCTGTGCTGGAAGTGTTGCAGGAAGAGGGACCCCTTCCAGGGCCTGAAACTGGGCTGTTGTCTAACACTCGGAAATGAATTGTCCAAGGAGACACATGTGCTGACAAAGCAAGAGATTTTATTGGGAAAGGGCACCCAGGCGGAGAGCAGGAGGGTAAGGGAACCCAGGAGAACAGCTCTGCCACATGGCTGGCAGTCTCAGGTCTTATGGCGATGGGATTAGTTTCCAGGTTGTCTTTAGCCAATCACTTTGACTCAGAGTCCTTCCTGGTGGTGCAAGCCTTGTTCAGCCAAGATGGATGCCAGAGAGAAGGATTCTGGGAGGTGGTCAGACAGGTGGTGTCTCATTTTGACCTTTCCCAAACTCTTCCGGTTGATGGAGGCTTATTAGTTCCGTGATCCTTACCAGGACCTCCTGTCATAAAACAACTCATGCAAATGGCTACTATGGTGCCTGGCCAGGGTGGGCGGTTTCAGTCAATGTGCTTCCCCTAACAGAAGCGGCAGGTGGCACCAGAACAGGGACCTGAAGTCGGGAAGGAGTCCCCCAAGCGAAAAAACTGATGAAAACAGAGAGCAGTAAGTGAGACCCCTGAATCGAGACCAGGCCCTCAGACTCTAAGGGTGGGAAGTCCCTTGTTGTCTTAGGAAGTCAGGGTGACAATGAGGAATGATTTGAGTAAAGGTGAGGAACATTATCTCCATCTTTTGAAGCACCGCCTCCATACTGCTGGCACGCAGGTGAAAGAGGAGCAAATGCCACAATTGCTAAATGAGGTGGTTAAATATAATCCTTGGCTTCAGAAGGCACTCTAGATATTGAAAATTGGGACCAAGTGGGAGAAAATTTTAAAACAGCCCACAGGAGAGGGGATCACATACCCTGATGGTATTTGCAACCTGGGGGCTAGTGCGATCGGTCCTATACCCTCTACAGACTGAGAACCCATGTGAAAAGGCCATGTCCTCAGAGGTGGCTCCTGTTAACCGTTCTGCCCCTTTGCCATCCAAGCTTGAGGACGATTTTCCACCACAACCCCTCCATCGGGTCCAGAAATGTCGTGTGAGGATAAGCCGCTAACTCAGTTTCAGCAGGCCATGATCTCTGCCCTTCATTCGGGTGCTTTGTACATTGAGAACCATCTTGCTTTCTCTCTTGATTACAGGCCTAACCCCAATGATCCCACTCAGGTTGTTGCAACCCATGAAACTTTTGAAATCAAGGTTTTGAAGGAATTAAAATCTAGTATTAGGTTGAACAGAGCCAATTCCTCATATACACAGGGACTGTTGGAAATTTGTTTGCATGGAAGAGGCTCTTCTTACTATGTTAAAATGTAAGCCAAAGCTGCTTTAAGTGGTCCCCAACATTTACAGTTTTTTTGCCTTATACTGAGTTGTGCCAAAAGCAAGCCCATATTAATTTGGCTAATGGACATAGTCTTACTTTTGAAATGTTCACAGGCACAGGGCAATATACCAGCCCAACAGCTCAACTGACTTACGAAGGTGTATTAATGCTGCTGAAGGGCATGGCAGACAGATTCAGACCCTGGCAAGCATACTGGTTCATTTGTTAAAATAATAGACCCAGAGAAGACTTCGCTGAATTTGTAGGCCACCTCACATCTGCTCTCCGCTGTCAAATTAATAGTCCTACAGCAAAGGACATTTTGTTTAAACAGTTAGCCTATGAAAATGCCAATAAAGATTGCAAGGCCACCCTTAACCCTATTCGTCAAAATGGCAGCCTTGCAGATTTTGTCCAAGCATGTCAAAATATTGGTACACAGGCTCACAAACAAACCCTGCTAGCCCAAGCAATTTGTGCTGCCTTTAAAAATAATTTTAACTCTTTCCCTGCCAAATGCTTTCAAAGTGAAAAGCCTGGACATATAAAAAAGGATTGCCATTCCCGGCGCAAAGCAGATATTATAACCTCTGCCTACTGGTGACGTGAGAACACCAGGGCTGTGTCCTCAGTGCCAAAAAGGCCATCACTGGGCTAATCAATGCAGGTTAAAATTTTATAAAAAAGGTTCCCCTTTACAGCCGGGAAATGGCCAATGGGGCCAGCATCAGGCCCCACAGTCAATGGGGGCATACCCTGAGAGGGCCTCCAGAACACCTTTCAGGCTGTCCTCAGCCTCTCAGCTGCTACCAGCAGAAGTGCTGGGTTGGACCTCCCAGCCAGAGTAACTGTTCAGATTAGTGAATCGGATCCTCATTTAGCAATCCCTACTGGGATCCGAGGCCCCATTCCACCAGGGACCATAGGACTCATTCTAGGCAAAAGTGGCCTTAATCTTAAGGGCCTCCAAATTCTTCCTGGTCTTATTGACCCAGACTATTCAGGAAAAATTTAAGTAATGGCTCTCTCTCTCTCATTCATTCCATGTCTTTCCTCAAGGTCAGCGAATTGCTCAGCTCTTTCTCTTGCCTTATCACATCCCTAACAATTCTAATTGTTATCCTGTCACCAGAGGAGAACAAGGATTTAGGAGCACAGGTGATCAAGTAGTGTGCTTTACTCAACAAATACTCTCGGATTGTCCCACTTGTAAGGTTAAAATTCAAGGAAAAATCTTCTCTGGTCTCTTAAATACTGGGGCTGATGGTTCCATCATTACTTCTCATCAATGGCCAGATGACAGGCCCTTGACTGAACCCCAGGGAAAAATATCAGGCTTGGGAGAACCCCAACAATGTACTCAAATTGCCGCAATTCTTCCTTGCCTAGGACCCGATAAACAGCTCACCCATTTCTTTTATTTTTTTTCTTTTTTTCATTTATTTATATTAGTTAGAGGCTAATTACTTTAAAATATTGTAGTGGTTTAGACTGTGTGGATCCCAATAAACTGTGGGAAATTCTGAAAGAGATGGGTATACCAGACCACCTGACCTGCCTCTTGAGAAACCTGTATGCAGGTCAGGAAGCAACAGCTAGAACTGGACATGGAACAACAGACCTGTTCCCAATAGGAAAAGGAGTACGTCAAGGCTGTATATTGTCACCCTGCTTATTTAACTTATATGCAGAGTGCATCATGAGAAACGCTGGGCTGGAAGAAGCACAAGCTGGAATCAAGATTGCCAGGAGAAATATCAATAACCACAGATATGCAGATGACACCACCCTTAGGCAGAAAGTGAAGAGAAACTAAAAAGCCTCTTGATGAAAGTGAAAGGGGAGAGTGAAAAAGTTGGCTTAAAGCTTAACATTCATAACACTAAGATCATGGCATCTGGTCCCATCACCTCATAGGAAATAGATGGGGAGACAGTGGAAACAGTGTCAGACTTTAATTTTTGGGGCTCCAAAATCGCTGCAGATGGTGATTGCAGCCATGAAATCAAAAGACGCTTACTCCTTGGAAGGAAAGTTAGGACCAACCTAGATAGCATATTGAAAAGCAGAGACATTACTTTGCCAACCAAGGTCCATCTGGTCAAGGCTATGGTTTTTCCAGTGGCCATGTATGGATGTGAGAGCTGGACTGTGAAGAAAGCTGAGCGCCGAAAAATTGGTGCTTTTGAACTGTGGTGTTGGAGAAGACTCTTGAGAGTCCCTTGGACTGCGAGGAGATCCAACCAGGCCATCCTAAAGGAGATCAGTCCTGGGTGTCCATTGGAAGGACTGATGCTGAAGCTGAAACTCCAATACTTTGGCCACCTCATGCAAAGGTTTGACTCATTGGAAAAGACCCGGAAGCTGGGAGGGATTGGGGGCAGGAGGAGAAGGGGACAACAGAGGATGAGATGGTTGGATGGCATCACCGACTCGACGGACATGAGTTTGAGTAAACTCCGGGAGTTGGTGATGGATAGGGAGGCCTGGCATGCTGCAATTCCTGGGGTCGCAGAGAGTTGGACATGACTGAGCGACTGAACTGAACTTAACTGAGTGGTTTCTGCCATACACTGACATGAATCAGCCGTGGATTTACATGTGTTCCCCATCCTGAACCTCCCTCCCACCTCCCTCCCATCCCATCCCTCTGGGTCATCCTAGTGCACCAGCCCTGAGCACTTGTCTCATGCATCAAACCTGGACTGGCGATCTGTTTCACAATTGATAATATACATGTTTCTATGCTATTCTCTCGGATCATCCCATCCTCGCCTACCCATTTCTCACCTTTAATTACAGACATTCCCTGTAATTTATGGGGCAGAGATCTGCTTGCCCAATGGCACCTAGTTCTCACCAACGAGGAAAAGACAAATCATATGATGGCAAGAATGGGGTACCAACCAGGAAAAGGGCTAGGAAAAAACTTACAGGGAGATACTTCTCCTTTACCTATTCAGCCCAAATTAAACAGAAAAGGGCGAGGATATAAAAATTTTTAATTAGGGCCATTGACATTTCTCTGCCACCACACGCCACACTTCTAACATGGCTTATATCTAAACCTGTTTGGGTGGATCAGTGGCCTCTAGCAAAGGAGAAACTTACACCTTTACAAGCCTTAGTAGAAGAACAAGTTCAAGCAGGACACATAGAAGAGAGTACTAGTCCTTGGAATACTCCAGTTTTACAATCCCTAAAAAGTCAGGCAAATGGAGGCTGCTTCATGATCTTTGAGCTATTAATGCAGTTATGCAACCCATGGGGACCTTGCAGCCTGGACTCCCATCCCCTTCAGCCATACCTCAAAATTGGCCAACTGTAGTTCTGGATCTTAAAGATTGTTTTTATATAATCCCCTTAGCCCCACAAGACAAAAAGAAATTTGCATTTTTGGTGCCCAGTATTAACCAACAAACTCCGATGAAATGGTACCAATAAAAAAATGTTGCCTCAGGAAATGATGAATAGTCCTATGCTATGCGTGGCTAGCACTCTGGAGGGAGCTCAGTCCCTCTGTCCTCAAGCCTATATCTTTTACTATATGGATGACATACTCTTAGATGCCCAGGAGTAGTCGCTCCTAAACCCACTTTTTCACCAAGTCCAACATGACCTCGGAGAAGGCTATGGCACCCCTCTCCAGTGCTCTTGCCTGGAAAATCCCATGGACGGCGGAGCCTGGTAGGCTCCATGGGGTCGCTAAGAGTCGGACACGGCTGAGCAACGTCACTTTCACTTTTCACTTTCATGCATTGGAGGATAAATGGCAACCCACTCCAGTGTTCTTGCCTGGAGAACCCCAGAGATGGGGGAGCCTGGCTGGCTTCCATCTGTGGGGTCTCACAGAGTCGGAGACGACTGAAGCGACTTAGCAGCAGCAGCAGCAACATGACCTTATATGATGGGGACTACATGTAGCCCCTGAAAAAATTCAAAGAACAGTTCCCTTTTTCTATTTAGGTTATCGGGTTTCAGAATGCACCATTACACCCCCAAAAGTATCCATTAGTTAAAATAATCTCAAAACATTAAATGATTTTCAAAAGCTTTTCAGTTCAGTTCAGTTCAGTTGCTCAGTCGTGTCTGACTCTCTGGGACCCCATGAATTGCAGCACGCCAGGCCTCCCTGTCCATCACAAACTCCCGGAGTTTACTCAAACTCATGCCATCGAGTCGGTGATGCCATCCAGCCATCTCATCCTCTGTCGTCCCCTTCTCCTCCTGCCCCCAACCCCTCCCAGCATCAGGGTCTTTTCCAACGAGTCAACTCCAGATAGAAACCTATGTAGTTACAATCAACAAAGGATGCAAGAATATACAATGGGGAAAGACCATCTCTTCAATAACTGGAGGGAAAACTGAATAGACATGTAAAAGAATGAAATTAAAATATTCTATAACAACATGTACAAAAATAAAATCAAAAGGGATTAAAGACCTAAGCTTAGGATCAGAAATCACAAAATTCCTAAATGAAAACATAGGCAGAACATTTGATATAAATCATAGCAATATTTTTTGTATCTACTAAGGGAAACAAAAGCAAAAAGTAAATATATGGGACCTAATTTAACATAAAAACTTTTGCACGGCAGAGGGTAACATGACAAAATGAAGTAAAAACATGCTGAAAGGGAGAAAATATTTGTTAATTATATGACAAATAAGGGTTTAATATCCAAATTACATTAAACAGCTCATACAATTCAGTATCAAACTAACAACCTGATTAAGAAATCGACAGAGCACCTGTTGTTCAGTAGCTCAGTCATGTCTGATTCTTTGCAATCCCATGAACTGCAGCATCCAGCATGCCAGGCTTTCCTGTCCTTCACTATCTCCCTGAGTTTGTTCAAACGTATATCCATTGAGTCAGTGATGCCATCGAGCCAACTCATTCTCCGCCGTGCCCCTTCTCCTCTTGCCCTCAATGCTTCCCCGCATCGGGGTCTTTTCAGATGAGTGAACTCTTTGCATAATGTGGCCGAGGTACTGGGGTTTCAGCTTCAGCATCAGTCTTTCCGATGAATATTCAGGGTTGATTTCCTTCAGGATTGACTGGTTTGATCTCCTTGCTGCCCAAGGGATCTCAAGTCTTCTCCAGCACCATAGTTGGAAAGCATCAGCTCTTCAGCACTCAGCTTTCTTTATGGTCCAATTCTCACATCTGCAGGTGACCACTGGAAAAAGCATAGATTTGACTATTCAGACCCTTGTCAGCAAAGTGATGTGTCTGCTTTTAAATACACTGTCTAGATTTGTCATAGCTTTTATTCCAAAGAGCAAGTGTCCTTTTTTAATTAATGTATTTATTTTAATCGGAGGCTAATTACTTTCCAATACTGTGGTGGTTTGGCCACACATGGACATGAATCAGCCACAGGGGTACATGTGTCCCCCGTCCGGAGCCCACCTTCCACCTCCCTCCCCATCCCATCCTTCTGGGTTCCCAGTGTGCCAGCTTTGAGAGCCCTGTTTCATGCATCGAACTTGGACTGGTCACCTGTTTCACGTATGGTAATATACATGTTTCAGTGCTATTCTCTCATATCATCCCACCCTCGCCTTCTCCCACAGAGTCCAAAAGTCTGCTCTTTATATCTGTGTCTCTTTTGCTGTCTTACAGATAGGGTTGTCATTGCCATCTTTCTAAATTCCATATATATGCATTAATATACTGTATTGGTGTTTTTCTTTCTGACTTACTTCACTCTGTATAATAGGCTCCAGTTTCATCCACCCCATTAGAACTGACTCAAATGGGTTTTTTCTAATAGCTGAGTAATGATATTCCATTGTGTATATTACCACAACTTTCTTATCCATTCATCAGCCAATGGACATCTAGGTTGCTTGCATGTCCTAGCTATTATAAACAGTGCTTCAGTGAATGTTGGGGTACACATGTCTCTTTCAATTCTGGTTTCTTTGGTGTGTATGCCCAGCACTGGGATTGCTGGGTCATATGGCAGTTCTATTTCCAGTTTTTTAAAGAATCTCCACACTGTTCTCCATAGTGGCTGTACTAGTTTGCATTCCCACCAACAGTGTAAGAGGGTTCCCTTTTCTCCACACGCTCTCCAGCATTCAGTCTTTGTAGACTTTCTGATAGCAGGCATTCTGACCGGCATGAGATAGAACCTCATTATGGTTCTGATTTGCATTTCTCTGATAATGAGTGATGTTGAGCATCTTTTCATGTGTTTGTTAGCCATCTGTATGTCTTCTCTGGAGAAATGTCTGTTTAGTTCTTTGGCCCATTTTTTGATTGGGTCATTTATTTTTCTGGTATTGAGCTGCATGAGCTGCTTTTGTATTTTGGAGATTAATTCTTTGTCAGTTGCTTCCTTTGCTATTATTTTCTCCCATTCTGAAGGCTTTCTTTTCACCTTGCTTATAGTTTCCTTCATTGTGCAAAAGCTTTTAAATTTAATTAGGTCCCATTTGTTTATTTCCATTACTCTGGGAGGTGGGTCATAGAGATCTTATTGTGATTTATGCCTATGTTTTCCTCTAGGAGTTTTATAGTTTCTGGTCTTACATTTAGATCTTTAATCCATTTTAAGTTTATTTTTGTGTACAGTGTTAAAAAGCATTCTAGTTTCATTCTTTTATAGGTGGTTAACCAGTTTTCCCAGCATCACTTGTTGAAGAGATTGTCTTTTCTCCATTGTATATTCTTGCCTCCTTTGTCAAAGATAAGGTGTCCAGGTCATCTCTGGACTTTCTAGTTTGTTCCTTTGATCTATATTTCTATCTTTGTGCCAGTACGATACTGTCTTAATGAATGTAGCTTTGTAGTATAGTCTGAAGTCAGGCAGGTTGATTCCTCCAGTTCCATTCTTCTTTCTCAAGATAAGAAAGTGTCTTTTAATTTCATGACTGTAGTCACTGTCCACAGTGATTTTGGAGCCGAAGAAAATTAAGTCTATCACTGTTTCCATTTTTCCCCATCTATTTGCCATTGGAACCTGAATTCTCAAGGCCTGGGGTTTTGTTAATGACAGCAACACAGATGAAATGTCCTGTGGCCAGCACAGGAGAAATTAATTCCAAAAACAGTCAAAGTTCAGGAAGTCAATGGCCAAAGGTAAATTGTCCTTACACTCTTTAAGGAAAAAAAGAAAGACAGAATAATCAGACTCAAATCTCCCTGACCAAACATGATGCTCAGCATCCCTCATTGCTGCATGAAATGCCAATCAAAAGATAATGGGAAATAAAATGGCAAAATTCACAAAGGCCAATGGCACACATCTGTAGGCAATAAATGCAGGAGTGAGTCTAGAGGAACAAGAATCCCCCTAGGCTGTTGGTGGGAATAGACATTGGCAGCAGCCAGTAAAATGGACAGTCTCTGAATGCCTGAAAACAATATCAAGTCTGGCTAAGCCTGGAATCTGACATCCCCACACCTTAGCCTAATATCCTGAGAACACCATTGATTAAAAGGCACATTCCGTTCAGTTCAGTGTGTCTGAGGTGGATAATGCTCAAGGATCTGGTGCTCACCACTCTGATCAAGCTTTCTAAGGTAAAAGCCCCCCTCCCAATCATAGAGACACCCCAGAGATTACTTAATACCTGAGTCAGGCGACTGTATACTGACAACAATCACAGTGTGGCAGATCGACTCTGCTGCAGCGGTGTGGTGGCAAGATGTTAAAAAAAAAAAAAAAACTGGAAAGATAGCAGTGCCTACTGTATTATGTCTGACCTCCCTGACCTGGGATGCTGTCCCATCCCTGGAGAATGAGCAAGCCTGGACCCCACTGCTAAACGGGGGTGAGGTCAACACAGCCTGGAAGGGTGCCCTTCACTGAACACGTTTTATAGGTCTAATGTGTCTTATGTCTGGCTGAGACAACAGTTCTGCATGGCATCCAGGCCCCAAGGAATTTCAGGGAAAATTCAGCCAGTCTCAACCTCTCCTGGTGCTGGGGATCCCAGCCTCCTCCCTGAGAATGCAGCTTCCTAGCACCTAAACACCCTCAGCAGTGTACTGTGGACCCTGAAGGGATTAGTCTGCACTGGGTGTTTGTGAGATGCTTTCAGTTCAATTCAGTCACTCAATCATGTCTGACTCTTTGCGACCCCATGGACTGCAGCATGTTAGGCTTCCCTGTCCATCACCAACTCCTGGAACTTGCTCAAACTCATGTCCATCGAGTCAGTGATGCAATTCAACCATCTCATCCTCTGACATCCCCTTCTCTTCCTCCCTTCAATCTTTCTCAGCATCAGGGTCTTTTCCAGTGAGTCAGTTCTTCACATCAGGTGGCCAAAGAACTGGAGCTTCAGCCTCAGCATCATTCATCCTTCCAATGAATATTCAGGACTGATTTCCTTTAGAATTGACTGGTTTGATCTCCTTGCAGTCCAAGGAACCCTCAAGAGTCTTCTCTAGTACCACAGTTCAAAAGCATCAATTCTTCGGTGCTCAGCTTTCTTTAAGGTCCAACTCTCACATCCATACATGACTACTGGAAATTCCATAGCTTTGACTAAACGGACCTTTGTTGACAAAGTAATGTCTCTGCTTTTTAATATGCTGTCTAGGTTGGTCATAGATTTTCTTCCAAGGAACAAACATCTTTTAATTTCATGGCTGCAAGCACCATCTGCAGTGATTTTGGAGCCCAAGAAAATAAACTCTGTCACTGTCTCCATTGTTTCCCCATCTATTTGCCATGAAGTGATGGGACCAGATGCCATAATCTTCGCTTTTTGAATGTTGAGCTTTAAGCCAACTTTTTCACTCTCCTGTTTCACTTTCATCAAGAGGCTCTTTAGTTCTTCACTTTCTGTCATAAGGGTGGTGTCATCTGCATACCTGAGGTTATTGATATTTCTCCTGGCAATCTTGATTCCAGCTTGTGCTTCCTCCAGTCCAGCTTTAAGGGGGGAAAAGTAGTGAGACTGAAGCCGTTTCCTGTTTGCTCAGGCAAATTCCACTCTATTTCACAGGCCAGGAAGCCAACTTGCCCCAAGACTCTGCTTGCCCCCGGGGAATCAAAGGTGGGTATGGAAAAGTGCTGCCATCTTGTGGAGGTTTTCTGTAACTACAACCTGGTCACTCTAGCTCACAGGCACCTCAATTCACAAGGCCTAGGATTCCATTAATGACAACTGCCCTCAGGAAATGTGCTGTGGCTGGCACTGGAGAAATAAATTCCAAACACAGCCGACTTTTAGGAAGCCAACTACCAAAGGTAAACTGTCCTGACACCGTTTAAGACAATGAAAAGAAAAAAGAAATGAAAAAACACACCCAAACCTCTGCCACAAAACAATATTCTCACCATCCCTAATTGTTCTTGGAATGCCAGTAAAAAGGACAAAGGGAAATCAATTCAAAACATTCACAATGGCCAATTTCAGAAGTCTCCAGGCAATATATGCAGGAAAGAGTCTGGAGGAAAAAGAATCCCCCTAAACTGTTGGTGGGAATAGCCAGTATAATGGACCATCTCCAAATGCCTAGAAAAAATCTATCAAGAGAGGCTAAATCTAGGATCCAACATTCCCACAGCTGCGTCTATATTTTGAGAAAATTAGCAATTAAAAGGTACATGAACCCCAACGGGCACTGTAGCACTAACTCACAATAGCTTTGACAAAGAACCAGCATAAACTCCACCGACAGATTAAAGCTGAAACAAGATGTGGCACATGTATACAATGGAGAGTCACACAGCCATGAAAAATCAAAACTGAAATTAGGAAATTATGCCACTGGTAGCCACAGGGATGGACCTTAGAGAATCATACACTAAGGAAAATCAGTCAGAGGAAGGCAATAGCATATGATGTCCTTTCTAGGAAATACTGAGAAAAAAAAAAAAGATGCAAAAGAATGAATTTGCAACTCAGCAAGAGACTTTGAGAATTCATAGTCAAACAAAGGGATCCATAGTGAAGGGCAGGGAATAAATTAGAAGGTCAGGACTAACATAGACACAGAAATCTTTATCTTTAATAGATCATCAACAAGGATTACCGGCTTGGGTCCCTCCTGCAAGCCTGCCTGTCTCCCTGCCTGCCAGTCTTCCACATGTACACAGACATCTTTCTCTCAGAGATCATGCACAAGGATTATCTCCTTCCTTCCTACCTAACTTCCTCACATACACAGAAAACTGGATCTGAGATTAGATAATCCACAAGGGCCTGATGCTCAGCACTAGGCTACACCTTCTATGGGAAAAAAAATAAAAAAAAAAAAAAACCATAGAGATACCTCATACATATGTAACACATGAGTTGGGCGGTTGTACACGGGACAGCAAGGAGATGCAACCAGTCCATCCAAAAGGAAATCAGTGTTGAATATTCACTGGAAGGACTGATGCTGAAACTGAAACTCCATTACTCTGGCCACCTGATGCGAAAAACTGACTCATTTGAAAAGACCCTGATGCTGGGAAAGATTGAAGGCAGGAGGAGGAGATGACAGAGGATGAGATGTTGGATGGCATCACCGACTCAATGGACATGAGTTTGAGTAAACTCTGGGAGTTGGTGATGGACAGGGAAGCCTGACGTGCTGCAGTCCGTGGGGTCACAAAGAGTAGGACACGACTGAGCTACTGAAAGGAACTGAACACTGAGGACAAGAAGAGCAGCACTCCACAGCGTTGGCATGATGTTAAAGGAAAGAAAAGAAAAGCAACGCCTACTTGATTCCCTCCAGCCTCCCTGACTGGAGCTACTATCCCATCCCTGGGAGCCTGAACAGGCTTGGTTTCCACTGCTGGACTGGGGTGGGATGGAGACAGCCTGATAGGGTGCGCTTCATTGAGCCCCTTTTAAACCTCTTACTGTCTGCGTGGCTCTGGCTGGGATCAGAGTTCAGAGCTGGATCAAGTCCTCAAGGATCTTGGAGGCGATAGTCACCTAGCTTCCATTTTTTCCGGTGCTGGGGTTCCCGGCTCGTCTCCTTACTAACAGTGTAGCCTCCTAGGCACCTTAGCCCCCTCTGCTGGGTGCTGTGGCCCCCACTGGGATTCATCTAGGGGTTAAGGGTGCGAAGTTTTAGAGAGAAGAAGTGCTGAGACACAAGCGCTTTTGTGTTTGCGCAGGCACATTCCACTCCACTTCATAGCCCAGGAAGTCAGCTTTCCCCTAAGGCTGCGTTTGCCGCGGCAGGAACCAAAGTGGGCTTGAAAAAGTGCTGCCGCCTTGTGGACATTTTCTGTAAGTGCAACGTGACCACTGGTGCTTCCTGGCACCTCTAACTTACAAGGTCTGGTGGTGGTGGTTTAGTCGCTAAGTCATGTCCGGCTCTTGCGACCCCATGGACTGTAGCCTGCCAGGCTCCTCTGTCCATGGGATTCTCCAGGCAAGAATACTGGAGTGGATTGCCATTTCCTTCTCCTGGGGATCTTCCCGACCCAGGAATCGAACCCTGGTCTCCTGCATTGCAGGCAGATTCTTTACCGACTGAACTATGAGGGAAGCTCTGGGGCATTGTTAATGACAGCTTCCCTCAGGAAATGTTCTGGGGCTAAGATTTCCAAACACTATGGACTACCTAAAAGCCACTTGCTACTGGTAAATTTTTCTCACATTCTTTAAAAAGAAATTTAAATAAAATATCTCACTGCCTCATGGGACAAGATGCTCAGCATTCCTAATTACTGCAGGAATGCCAAACAAAAAGACAACTAGAAATCCAATCCCACCATTCACAATGGGCATCCTCACAAGCTCACAAACAATAAGGGCAGGAGAGACCCTGGAGGAAAGGGAACACCCCACACTGCACTGGAAATGTACATTGGCAATATCTTCTGTAAGGGACAGTCTCCACACGCCGGAAAAATCCTATCAAGAGAGCTAAACCTAGAATCTGAACTCATATTTTCATAAAGAAAGTATAGAAAATAAGATTCTCGCATACGGAAATACGCACCCATATTTCAAACAGAAAATACAAAAATTTGATTTTCTTATATGGAAATACATACCCAAATTTTCATACAGGAAACACAGAAAATTCAATTTTCTTATATGGAAATAGTCACCCATAATTTCATATAGGAAATATAGAAAATTCTATTTTATTTTATGGAAATATGCACCCACATTTCCATATATGACATATAGAAATTTTTATTTTCATATATGGATATATGCACCCATGTGTTCTTGCATGATATGTAGGAAATTCTATTTCCATATGTGGAAATGCCCACCCACGTTTCGTATATGAAATATAGAAAAGATTGAAATAATGCCAGTTTCACCAACATAACCCTGGAGGTTATCAAAGTGAAGTAAGTCAGAAACACGAATACCATATGATGTCACCTGTATGTGGGAACTAAAATACGACACAAGTGACTTTATCTATGAAAGAGAAACAGATTCACAGATATAGAGAACTAATAGGGAAAGTAGAAGCGGGAGAGGCAAGATCGGGGTAGGGGATTAAGAGATACAAACCACTCTGTAGAAAATAAATAAGCTACAAGGACATAGAATACAGCAGAGGGAAATATGCCCATTTTTTTGTAATAACTTTCAATGGACTAGGGTTCCTAAAAACATGGAATCACTAGGTTGTACACTCAAGGCAAATACAGTAATGTAAAGTAACTGTACTTCATTTTTTTTTAAGTTGATGGCTAGCTACAAACAGAAAAAACAATCAATAGGAAAAAATAAGCAAAATAAAAATGGGAAATTTTTAAAAATAGAAGATTTAATCAAGAAACTAATCATTACCTGATTTTTTAAAATCACATAAAGTAGATTTAATCTTTATTTTCACTTCACAAAGAACTAATTAGTCAAATCAAGCCAATTAGTCTAACTACAGGGTACATACAGGTTTTTTAGCTTGTTTTTGTCTATGTTCTCTGAAAAAAACTTTACTTAATGATATTTTTGATGCTTACATTTTTATTTCAGCTCAGAATGCCCTAATAAAGAAGTCACTTAGAAATCTTCTTTCAAATGCAAGACTTTTGTGCCTATTAAGATGTAAGAGAGTATACTTTGTTTAGAAGACTTTATCTTATGTAAAACAGCGCAATGATTTTCATTGTGGTCCCTGGACTGGTATGTGCAAATCTACTAAATCAGAACTGTGGTGACCCAAGGACGGAAGAGCAGAGAAAACCAAGGAGGATCTGGGAATGCAGGAACAGAAAACCCAGACCCTTACTGTCCTTCCCTCCCGCGTGTTATAACTATTCATGGATTTCTGCTCCTCCTGAGCAGTGTAACCTGTCTCCCCTCCTACCCCAAAGTCAGAAGGTATTTGCCTTACTCTTCCCCCCACCCAGTATACGTGCCTCATCCAACCTGCAAGTGACCCGCAAGACCCCATCCCACTCCTTGTACCCTGGCTATAAAAGTGGACTGAGGACCCCTGTTCAGTGTCGGTTCTTGAGCTGGCCGGCTGTTCTAACAGCGTCTCCCACTAATTTTCCTCATTCTGTCTCATGTCTGGAAATTCTTTTCTAACCTGCACCCGGACCACAAGAAGAACCTCTGGTCCTACAGTCAGACAATGTGAGTTAATAAGCTGTCGACTAGAAAATATAGTCACAATCTGAAAGTACAGAGTTATTTTATTTGGTTGGAATGTTTAGGACTCCGAGTGCGGGAGCTTGGAGCTCCCATGCTCTGAGAAAACTGCTCCAAGGAGGCAGGGGAAGTCAGGCTATATACAAGTTTGCAACAAAGGGAGCAGGCAGTCTGAACCGCAAAGATCAGGTATCAGGCTAAGGTGCATGGGAAGATGCAATCCTCATTCCTTTCATATGCAGCCCAATTCTGTCTCGTTCATCCTGCTTCTTGCATTCCCCCAGCTCTTCAGGAAAACGGTGTTGGAATCCAACACACACTGCGGGATCAATTTGGGGAGCTCTCATTCACATTTGGAGGCCAGAAATCACTGATGGCTGTGATATTTCTTGCTTATTAATATGGCAGGAGATGTTTTCACTCCACAAAGCCGTCCAGGTGATTCTGAAGCACATTGAAGTTTGAGAGCTATTGCCCTACAAGTTCAGGCGAAACTCATGATTTACCAATAGAAAGTTGTAAGAGTAGTGTCATTATAAGTTATAGTAAAATGTGGATTCTCTTCTCTAAAGAACAATAGCAAAGGCGTCCACTCTACAAATGTATATACCCATATTTTCATACATGAATTATAGGAAATTCTACTTTCATATATGAAATATACCCCAATATTTTCATACATGATATATAAAAAATTCTACTTTCATGTATAAAATATGCCCCCATATTTTCATACATAAAAAATAGGAAATTCTACTTTCACTATGAAATATGTCCCCATATTGCCATACATAAAACATAGAAAATTCTTCTTTCATGTATGAAATGTGCCCCCATATTTTCATACATGAAATATAAGAAATTTGACATTCATGTATGGAAATATGCCCCATATTTTCATACATGAAATATAGAAAATTCTATTACCATAGTTGGAAATCTGCCCCCATATTTTCATATATGAAATACAAAAAAATCCATATTTCATATATGAAATATGCACCTATACTATCATACATGAAATATAGAAAATTCTATTTTCATATATGAAACATGTACCTGACTTGGGCCTCTGTTCCATCCCTGGAACCTGGGCAGTCGTGGTTTTAATGACTGGACTGTGATGGGGTTGAAATGACCAGACAGAGTGCCCTTAATTAAGTGACCTGTTACCTCTACTGTCTGGTTTGATCTGGCTGGGACCACAGTTCCTAATGCACCCAGAGGGTGGTATCCTGACCCTCTGGCTTTGAGGACCTCGGAAAAGTCACCAAGCCTCCAGGCCTCCTGGTGTCGGGGTCCCCAGCTCAAGCCTTGAGAGTGCAGCCTCCTTGCTGAGAGGGCAGTCTCCTAGACACCTTAGCACCCTCAGCTGGGTGCTGTGGCCCCAGTTGGGATTGGTCTGGGGTTGGGGGTGTGAAGCTTTAGGGGAAGAAGCAGTGAGACACAAGGCCATTTAAGTGTTGCTCAGGCACTTTCCACTTGAATTCACATCCTGGGAGGCCCACTTTCCCTGATGCTCTGGTTGCCCCAGGAACCAGAGTTGGGCAAGAAAAAGTGTTGCCACCTTGTGGACATTTTCTGTAACTACAACTTGACCACCAGGGCTTACCGGCACCTCTAATTCACAAGGCCTGCTGCTGCTGCTGCTGCTGCTAAGTCGCCTCAGTCGTGTCTGACTCTGTGCGACCCCATAGTCGGCAGCCCACCAGGCTCCCCAACCCATGGGATTCTCCAGGCAAGAACACTGGAGTGGGTTGCCATTTCCTTCTCCAATGCATGAAAGTGAAAAGTGAAAGTGAAGTCGCTCAGTCATGTCCGACTCTTCGCGACCCCATGGACTGCAGCCCACCAGGCCCCTCCATCCATGGGATTTTCCAGGCAAGAGTACTAGAGTGGGTTGCCATTGCCTTCTCTGTCACAAGGCCTGAGGTTCTGTTAATGACAGCTGCCCTCAGGAAAGGGCATTGCAGAAACCAATTCCAAACACAACCAACATTCAAGTCAGTTTCAAGTATATTTCGACATATATACAGAAATCTGTAACTGTAGTAGATAATCCAGAAGGATTACCTCCTACCTTCCTTCCATATATATATACAGAAATCTGTATCTCTAATAGATGCTCACGAAGGACTTGATGATCAGAACGTGGGATTTGCTCAACCTTCTGCAATAACCTCTATGGCAAACGAATGCAAAAAAGAACAGATGTGCTGTACGTGAGGGTCAAAACTGAGTCAGGCAATTGTACACTAATGGCAGACACAAAACTGCAAATCGACTGTACTCCAACATAGCACTGGCATGAGATTAAAGACAAGGGGAAAAAGCAATGCCTAGTTTATTCCCTGAAACCCCCCTGATTTGGCTGCTATCCCATTTCTGGAGCCTGAGCAGGCCTGTGCCTCATGTCTGGACTGGGGTGGGGTTAAGACAACCAAAATTTTAAAAGAAATGGGTAACCCTGCAATTCGGCCCCACTACATACAATGGCCAATAGGTAATCAAGCTAATTATAGAAGCACAGATGAATGTATACCAACGACAGGGTGCATTTACACCATGCGATATTTCTCAACCATAAACAAGCAGGAAATAATGCCAAGTCTGGCCACAGGAAAGAAAGTAGATGATCATTCTGAGTGAAGTAAGGGAGACAGGGAGAGACAAGTATCATATGATAATCACTTCTAGGTGTAACCTAAAGATGGATTAAAATGAACTTCTCGCCTGGAGACACAGCCTCACAGGCTTAGAAAATAAGCTTTCAGTGACTAAGATATAAAGATGTGTGGTGTGAAGAAATGAGCTGCTGCTTCAGGGTAATATATGCACACAACTATTTATAAAATAAATAAATGACCAGGACCCTCTGTGTGACAGGGAAACATACTCCACACTCTGTAATAACCTATATGAGAAAAAACAAAACAAATATATATATATACATATACATACATCTATGTATTAAGAAACGTGAAACAAGTTGTGGTATAAGGAACAAGAAAAAAAGCCCACAAGATTATAATTCACTGATATGCGTGCTAAGTCGCTCAATCGTGTCTGACTCTTTGTGATCCTATGGACTGTAGCCCTCCAGCCTCCTCAGTCCATGGAATTCTCCAGGCAAGAATACTGGAGTGGGATTCCCTTCTCCTGGGTATCTTCCTAACCCAGTGCTGAAACCCCCATCTCTTTACATCTCCTGCATTGCCAGACGGATTCTTTACCACCAGGACCACCTGACTTCAATACAATTAATGCGATAAAAACAGAAACAACGAAAAAGAAATGCTGACGCACATCCCTCAGGAAATAGTGACCTAGGCTGGTGTCACATACCTGCAGCCTGATCGGCTTGGGTCCCAAGTCTGGAGAGTCCTGGGCTGAGGGAGCTGGGAGAACGGGGCAGGCAGTGTGCCTCCGAAATGCACCTGGAGTGCCTGTCGCCCTCAGCAGAGTGCCAAACCTCCAAATACAGGTGGAATAAATCAAGAGATTGGAATTAACATATGTGCATTACTATATATCAAACAGATGATCAAAAAGTACCTACTGAATAGCATGGGGAAGTTTATTAACATATTGTAATCACCTGTATGCAAAAAAGAACCCAAAAGAGAATAGATAAACATCTATGTATTAATATAACTGAATTGGGTTCCTATAAACCTGAAACAAACACATCAGAAATCAGCTATGTTCCAATAGAAAAGAACAAGGAAATTGCAGGGAGAAAAAAGGCAGTGTGGGCTGAAGAAGTGCTGCCGCCTTGTGGCGGTTTCTGTAACAGCACCATGAAGAGCTGAGCTGCTGGGCATTTCACATTCAGGAGGATCCAGCTTTTTGTAGTCGTTCAGTGGCTAAGTCCTGTCTGACTCTTTGCAACCCCACGGAATGCAGTACCCCAGGCATCCCTTTCCTTCACTATCTCCCGGAGTTTGCTCGAATTCACGTCCATTGGGTGGAGGATGCCACCCAGTGGGTCATAACCGCTGCATCCTCTTCCGCCCACTTCTCCTCCTGCCTACAATCTTTCCCAGAATCAGGGTCTTTTGCAATTAGTCAGTGCTTCACATCAGGTGGCCAAATTATTGGAGCTTCGGCTTCAGCATCAGTCCTTCCCATGAATATTCAGGACTGATTCCACAAGGAATTTGGCTCCAACACATACAAACCACTTCAGTTCAATTTAGTTCAGTTGCTCAGTCATGTCCAACTCTTTGTGACCGCATGGACTGCAGCATGCCAGGCTTCCTTGTCCATCACCAACTCCCGGAGCTTACTCAACCTCATGTCTATTGAGTCAGTGATGCCATCGAATCATCTTATCCTCTGTCGTCCCCTTCTCCTCCTGCCTTCAATCTTTCCCAGCATCAGGGTCTTTTCCATTGAGTCAGTTCTTCGCATCAGGTGGCCAAAATATTGAAGTTTCAGCTTCAGCATCAGTCCTTCCAATGAATATTCAGGACTGATTTTCTTTAGGATGGACAGGTTGGATCTCCTTGCAGTCCAAGGGACTCAAGAGTCTTCTCCAACACCACAGTTCAGAAGCATCCATTCTTCGGCGCTCAGTTTTCTTTATAGTCCACCTCTCACATCCATACATGATTACTGGAAAAACCATAGCTTTGACTAGATGGACCTTTGATGTCAAAGTAATATCTCTGCTTTTTAGTATGTTGTCTAGGTTGGTTATAACTTTCTTCCAAGGAGCAAGCGTCTTTTAATTTCATGGCTTCAGTCACCATCTGCGGTGATTTTGGAGCCAACAAACCACTACTACAGCTCAACTGAAAAAAAAAACTCAATAAAAATCAGCCAAAGATCTAAATGCATATTTCTCTAAAGACGTCATAGAGATGGTCATAAAGCACATGAAAAGATGCTCAACATCACCAGTTCTTTGAAAAAGGCAAATCAAATGTACAATGCAGTACCACCTCACACTGATCAGCATGGCCACAGCAAAAACTCACAACAACAAATTCTGCAGAGGCTGTGAAGAGAAAGGAACCCTCCTACACTGTCGGTGAGAATGTAAATCAGTACACTCACTAGGGAGAACATTACAGAGGTTCTTTTAAAAACTAAACATAGAAGAAGCCAGTGACACAGCAATCCCATACCTAGGCATGGTGGTGGCTGTATAGTCGCTAAGTCGTGTCTGACTCTTGCGACCCCATGGACTGTAGCCTGCCAGGCTTCTCTGTCCATGGGATTCTCCAGACAAGAATACTGGACTGGGTTGCCATTTCCTTCTTCAATACCTAGGAGTAGATACAGAAAAAACAAAATTTTAAAAGATACCTGCACCCCCAAAGATCATGCAGCACTAGGTACAATAGCCAAGACAGGGAAGCAACTTAAGGGTACAAGGACAGATGAATGGATCTAGAACATGGGGTACGTAAACACAATGTACAGACATAACGCACAGTACACAATATTGCTCAGACATAAAGGAGGATGAAATAATGCCATTTCCAGTTAGAAGGAAGAAACTAGAAGTGATCATGCTAAGTGAAGTGAGACAGGGACAGGCAGATAATACAGAATATCACTTCTGGTGGAATCTAAAAAAATGGGTACAAACAAACTCCGTTACAAAAGACAAATTCACAGACTTAGAAACTTATGGTTACCAAAATGGACAGGTGCAGAGAGAGGGGCAGCGAGTGATTAGATGGCACAGATCAATATTTACACCTTAAAATAAGTGCTGTTGTTTAGTCGCTCAGCTGTGTCTGACTCTTTGTGACCCCATGGACTGTAGCCTGCCAGGCTTCTCTGTCCATGGGATTCTCCAGGCAAGAGTACTGGAGTGGGTTGCCATTTCCTCTGCCAAGGGATCTTCCCAACCCAGGGATAGAGCCCGTATCTTCTGAAAGTCTCCTGCATTGCAGGTGGGTTCTTTACCACTGAGCCCAGCAGGGAAGCCACAAAACAGGTGCTGAAGGGCCTCTTAATAGTCGCAAGTTTGACAGAGCTTTAAATAACACCTGCCCTCAAGAAACATCCTGGGGAAATTATCAGAAAAGAATACCAAACAGGGCCAAGTTTCAAGAAGCCAGTTTCAAGAGGTAACTTATACTGACAAGGTATAAAATGATAAAAGCACATGTAAAGAAACTCCACATCAGCAAGGATTAAATCAATGCCAATCAAAACTACAACAAGGTATCACTTCACACTGGTCACAACAGCCATCATCGAAAGATCAACAAAGAATGAAGATAAAATAAAAAGATCTGCAAAGAATGTACAGAAAATGAAATCCTCCTACAATCTTGGTGGGAATGTAAATGGTGAAGCCACGGTGGAAACCAGCATGGAGTTTCCAAGAAACACAAGTTGCAGAGGTAACATATGATCCTGCAATCCCACTCATGGACTCAGGTCCAGAGAAAATCACCATTCGAAATGACACCTACACCTTGATTTTCAGGGCAGCACTATTTATAATGAGACATAGAATCCACCGAAATGTCCACTGACAGAAAAATGAGGACTAGACGGCACATCCATATTTTGGAATACTACTCAGCCATAAAACAGAACGAAATAAGGATACTGTCAGCAGCATGGATGGACTAAGAAATTATCATACTAAGTGAGGTAAGTCAGAGAGGAAAAACAAGTATCGTGAGTTATCCCATACAGGTGGAATCTATAAATTCATTCCAAAGACCTAATGTACAAAACAGACTCATAGTCTGAGAAAATCAAATTATGATTATCAAAAGAAAGTTAGAAAGGAGGGAAAAATTAAGAGTTTAGGATTTCAATATACACCCTAGTAACTTCCAAATTGATAATCAAATAGAACAGCAAACTCTACTGAACAAACTGTAATAATCTATATGAGCAAAAAAAAAATGGAAAAAGAATAGATATAGCTCTATATAAAATCAAACCAAGTTCTGTACAACTAAAACTAACAAAACAATGGAAATAAACTTGACTCCAATATAAAAGAAAAATCAAACTACAAATTAAAGTACCTGAGGTCCATCTAGGGGACACCAAACAGTGGTGACCCTGTGGACTAGAGAAGGGATGTGCTTTGACATTAATACGACACCACCAAAGGTTTTCACTCACCAGAGCACAGAGCAGCAACCCCCTCAAATATACCTGAGCTCACGTGAATGTGACAAGATGAAGAGAAGAAAAAGGACCAAAGGTTAGCCAGGGCAGCACCCTCAATTCAGATGTTGGAAATCTCGGAGGGGACAAGCCACACTGAGGTAGAGACTAGATACGGGGTTTCTGGGTACAGATTCCTGACCCTTGCAGATGGGGTGAGACCCACATAATCCCCAGACCATGTCCTGGGGACACATGTCCGCAGTCTCCAACATGACTCCACCTGCAGTTACAAGACCCTTGGTTAGGACACCAGTTTCTGCTGGTTGGGCCCCTAAGGTGGAAACAAGTGGGTTCCTGTAGCCTCCTGAAATGGTAGAAAGAAGTGTAGAGTCGGTCTCCTCTCCCCACTCTTGCCCCAGAGAAGTCCTCCTGTTTTCGCTTCGGTCCTACGTGATATGAGCTGTTTTTACCGCTGTCGTGATAATGTCGAACACCCTACCCTGGTTCTGGC
Source organism: Dama dama (assembly GCF_033118175.1). Taxonomy (NCBI): domain Eukaryota; kingdom Metazoa; phylum Chordata; class Mammalia; order Artiodactyla; family Cervidae; genus Dama; species Dama dama. The sequence continues at coordinate 27,535,712 of NC_083695.1, forward strand.
AGGCGTGGTCCCTTGTCGTCTCACTGAAGTGCCGAGAAAACACCCCAGGCACAAGCTGGACGCCGAGGGCCAGGCCTGTCTCCGCAGTCGGGCCGGTCACCCGCAAGGAGGCCACAGCAGCCTGCCTGGCGCGCACTGCCTCTCGGCCTGACCCGTCGCCCTGCAATCAGCCACCCGGGCACACCTGCCCCCCTCTCACCATGCTCGTGCTGAAGTGGGATAATTCCCAGGCAGCCCACCTGAGGCGTCTCCAGGAGCCCCAGGGAGGATGAACCCTGAAAGGGTGAAGAGGCAAACAGGCACAGGCCTGTGTAAAGTGAGTACCATAAAGTATTCATTCCTAAACACAAGTGAAACTCACATGCGTTCATCCCTTCCTCTCACCTTTGTGTGTGTGTGTGTGTGTGTGTGTGGCGGGGGGGGGGTCTCCCAGTACACACGATCGGGACCCACGCAGATGGAGTGAGGCTCACACGGCTCCCAGACCTCCCCACCTGAGGTCACACGTCCCCTCGGTCAGGACACCACGGCTGTGGTCGGCAGGCCCCCGGTGCGTAAAGAAACCAGGTCCCTGGGACCTCCTGGGACCCTGGAAAGAAGCGTCGGGTCCATCTCCTCTCCCTACAATTGTCCCTGAGAAGTCAGGCCCCTTCTGTTTTCACTTGGGTTCCGTGTGATTTTTTTGCTGGTTTGAGAGTTCACGCTAGAATTGAACACGCTACCTTGGTTGTGGCAGTCTCTTTCTTGTCCCACCAAGATGTTGAGAAAACTTGGGAGAGCTGGGCTGAGCGGAAGGGGCGGCTCGGTTGTTTTCAGAGGAGACAGTCGGCCGGAAGGAGGTCACAGCAGCAAACTCACCAGCTGCCCGTGACTGCGTGCCCGACCCCTGTATCCTGGAACAAGTTCACCAGGTATACCAGTCTCCCTCCTCAAACGAAGGTGCTGGTAAACTGGAATAATTACCGGGTAGCCCACCTGAGGAGTCTCCATGAGCCCCAGGGAAGGTGAACCTGACGTGGGGGGAGACTACGAAGCCCACCGCAGTTCTCACCCCTGGAGGACCATGGAACCCCACTCAGCGGAGAACACAGTTACCCAGAGAAACCCACCTCAGCTCCAGACCCCAGACATCTGAGCGCTGACATTCAGACGCAGGCACGGAGTTTTCCAGGACAGAGGCCAGGCCAGGCCTCTACCCAGGTCTCCATGTCCCAGTGCACACAGAACGCGGTCAGGAGTGAATGTTCTCACCTCAGAAGCCGTGCAGTCTCATCTAAACATAATCAGTGTAGACAGGACTTGAAAAGTGAAAGTGTTAGTTGGTCAGTCATGTCCAACTGTTTGTGACCCCACGGACCGTAGCCTTCTAGGCTCCTCTGTCCACGGGATTCCCCAGGCAAGAACACTGGGGTGGTTTGCCATTCCCTTCTCCAGGGGATCTTCCCGACCCAGGGATTGAACCCAGGTCTCCTGCACTGCAGGCAGATTCTTTACCATCTGAGCCACAAGGGAAGCCTGTAGACAGGACTTAGAGTGGTCTGAATCCACCATGTATGAGAGACAGAAGTTGGTCAGGTTTAGACTAGCTTAAAGCTGCTCTCCCAGGAGGCGCAGGTCACACATGCAGTGTCTTGCATCGTTGCACAGCGGGTTCACCTGTGTGTGGGAACTAGGACGTCCAGTTCTTAAAGAAGTCATCACTGGGCTCCACACTTCACCCACGTCAGGAAACTGAAAGAACCTTGGTCGTTAAACATTTCAACAGGCAAAACAAAACTGTTACCAACATCTGGCCACGCAGTTGTCAGGATCCAGGGGAAAGCCAGGGATTTCTTACAGTTCAGCCCAGTGTCCTGTAAAGACAGAGGAAGTGCCCTGATTCCATCACCCCAGGGTTCCTGCAGGAGACAGCCTTGTAGAAAAGGATATTCATTGTCAGAGTAAAAATGTATTGTTGAAATTGCAAGCACACTGCTTATTATTTGTCAACCTAAAATATTCTTAAAAGCTGGCCCCCTTATCTTTGCAGTTCCATTGGTTCCTTTGTGCTCAGGTTTTCAGGGTAGAAATGTCATCATTTCAAGTTAGTTTCTTCTATTTCTGTTATTTGCTATTATATTAATGAAAGGTCACACTTGAAAAAATATGTAAGAAAATTCCTGCAAAAATTAGTGAGTCAAAGAGCCCATAAGCTGCCTGGATTTTGCCTTCTAACAGCTTCAATTTTCTCCCTGAAGAAACCTGATAAAATCGGCACCATGATTTTTTTCACTTCTCTGTTCAAACTGTGCTAAAATGAAATTGATATTCATATCAACAGGTAAGAATTTCTGAGTTTTGAGATGTCACACCAGGGCAACAGGTGCTAAAACAGAATGCTCCTACACTACTAACAGGCAAATCACATCCTTAAAATAAGTTTAGTTTCAAATTGGATTTAACTATAACACTACATAGTTATATGAAGTATGAACCAAGAGTCTAAATATAGCAGGCAATATGTAAAGACAAATTTGATACTCCATATGTGAGGTTTTTCCTGTAGTCATGTACAGATGTGAGAGTTGGACCAGAAAGAAGGCTGAGCACTGAAGAATTGATGCTTTTGAACTGTGGTGCTAAAGAAGACTCTTGAGAGTCCCTTGGACTGCAAGGAGATCAAACCAGTCATTCCTAAAGGAGATCAACCCTGAATATTTATTGGAAAGACTGATGCTGAACTTGAAGCTCCAATGCTTTGGCCACCTGATGCAAAGAGCCAACTCATTGGAAAAGACCCTGATGCTGGGAAAGACTGAAGGCAAATGGAAAAGGGGGCAAGGGAGGAAGAGATGGTTAGATGGCATCACCAAATCAATGGACAAGAGTTTGAGCAAACTCCAGGAGATAGTAAAGGACAGGGAATCCTGGAACACTGCAGATCATGGGGTCACAAATAGTTGGACACAACTTGGCAACTGAACAACAACAGAGTAAATGTTTCTTGTCAGATCTGCAGCAGATATGCACAAATTGGTTTAGAATGCTCTCCAACATGGAGTATCTCTGAGTCTGGTTAACTGTGTCACAAGTGCACAAATCAGAAGGTGGTGTATTCATTCCAGGAATGAATAGAATGTTACTTTGAACAGTCTGTTAAACTTACATATAATCCACTTAAGATTTCAAATAATAAAACATGTATCTGAAGTTTACAGCCTCTTGGAAAGTTGTGTTCTATATATGAAACATTTCCTCTGTCCTTTCTGTTAATTGAGGCTTCCCGGGTGGCTCAGATGGTAAAGAATCTTCCTGCAAAGCAAGAGACCGAGTTCAATCCCTGGGTCAAGAAGGTCCTCTGGAGAAGGGAATGGCAACCCACTCCAGTGTTCTTGCCTGGAAAACTCCATGGACAGAGGCGCATGGCAGGCTACAGTCCATGGGGTCACAAAGAGTTGGACATGACTGAGTGACTTTCACTTTCTGTTAATAATTTTTCACGGTAATAACACTTTAACTCCTCAGTTGATGATATTATTACCAAGATAAACTTGTCCTCATGGGTGAAGGAGGTGGAGTTGACCCATCGTGATTGCTCTCTGGTCAAATGACTCTCAGTTTCTAATCATGTTCCTACATTCAAAATATTTCTTTTTATATCCATTAAAGTCTACTTCTCAGATCTTAATGTACACAAAATAATAAATACCTGGTGAGTTCAGATTATATTAAATACTCTCTCCATAGTTTTTGCCATGTCAAATGAATCAGAACACGGTGAAGCAGGGAAATTTTAAATGATTTATAAGGCCCCTAGAAAAAATAATTAGACAGAAATCCTAGCCTTTATTGGTCTGTGCAAATGAATTACAATGTGTCTTTTTTATGAAATTGCAAGACATGACTAACTAGAGCTGCAACAAGTTGGAGTTATGCTTGGAATGATTTGAGTTGAATCAGGTTGGATGCAGGCATATGAAGATATGGGATGATACACACTTAAGGAGGTATCAACAAGTATGTAACCATAAGTTGATAAGGTATACTTTATAAACAAAGATGAAGCATTTAGCCTTTTTTCATTACCTGACCCTTCAGAATTTGCCATCACCACCTGAATCCCCTGTGACCTTGATGGTTTATTGCCACCAGGTTAAAAGTAGTTACAGGAAAGGCAAAAGAGAAAAGGAAAGATATTCCCATTTGAATGCAGAGTTCCAAAGGATAGCAAGGAGAGATAAGAAAGCCTTCCTCAGCGATCAATGCAAAGAAATAGAGGAAAACAACAGAATGGGAAAGACTAGAGATCTCTTCAAGAAAATTAGAGATACCAAGGGAACATTTCATGCAAAGATGGGTACAAATAAGGAATCCTATGCACCTAACAGAAGCAGAAGATATTAAGGAGAGGTGGCAAGAATACACAGAAGAACTATACAAAAAAGATCTTAATGACCCAGATAACCACGATGGTATGATCATTCACCTAGAGCCAGACATCCTGGAATGCGAAGTCAAGTGGGCCTTAGGAAGCATCACTATGAACAAAGCTAGTGGAGGTGATGGAATTCCAGTTGAGCTATTTCAAATCCTAAAAGATGATGCTGTGAAAGTGCTGCACTCAATATGCCAACAAATCTGGAAAACTCAGCAGTGGCCACAGGACTGGAAAAGGTCAGTTTTGATTCCAATCCCAAAGAAGGGCAATGACAATTGCACTCATTTCACAAGCTAGCAAAGTAATGCTCAAAATTCTCCAACCTAGGCATCAACAGGACGTGAACCGAGAACTTCCAGATCTCAAGCCGGATTTAGAAAAGGCAGAAGAACCAGAGATCAAATGGCCAACATTTGTTGGATCATAAGAAAAGCAAGAGAGTTCCAGAAAAACATCTACTTCTGCTTCATTGACTATACTAAATTAAAGTCTTTGACTGTGTGGATCACAACAAACTGTGGAAAATACTTAAAGAGATGGGATTACTAGGCCACCTGACCGGCCTCCTGAGAAACCTGTATGCAGGTCAAGAAACAACAGTTAGAATCAGACATGGAACAACAGACTGGTTCCAAATCAGGAAAGGAGTACATCAAGGCTGAATATTGTCACCCTGCTTATTTAATGTATATGCAAAGAACATCATGTGAAATGCTGGGCTGGCTGAAGCACAAGCTGGAATCAAGATTTCAGGGAGAATTATCAATAACCTCAGATTTGCAGATGACACCACACAGAAAGTGAAGAGGAACAAAAAGAGCCTCTTGATGAAGGTGAAAGAGGAGAGTGAAAAAGCTAGTTTAAAACTCAACATTCAAAAAATGGAAATCATTGCATCCAGTGCCATCACTTCATGGCAAGTAAATGGGGGAAACAATGGAAATAATGACAGACTTTATTTTCTTGAGCTCCAAAACCAGTGCAGATGGCATCTACAACCTTGAAATCAAAAGACACTTGCTCCTTAGAAGAAAAGCTATGACCAACCTAGGTAGCATATTAAAATGCAGAGGCATTACTTTACCAAGAAAGGTTCCTATAGTTAAAGCTATGGTTTTTGCAGTAGCAATGTATGGATGTGAGAGGTGGACTGTAAAGAAGGCTGAATGCCAAAGAATTGGTGCTTTTGAAATTTATGGTGTTGAGGAAGACTCTTGAGAGTCCCCTGGACTGCAAGGAGATCCAGCCAGTCAGTCCTAAAGGAAATCAGTCCTGAATATTCATTGGAAGGACTGATGCTGAAGCTGGAGCTCCAATACTTTCGCCACTGATGCAAAGAATTGACTCATTAGAAAGGTCCCTGATGCTGGGAAAAATTGAAGGCAGGAGGTAAGGGGACAACTGAGGACAAGATGGTTGGATGGCATCACCGACTCGATGGACATGGGTTTGAGCAAGCTCCAGGAGACTGTTAAGGACAGGCAAGCCTGGCGTGCTGCAGTCCATGGGGCCACAAAGTGTCAGACACGACTGAGTGACTGAGCACCACCAATAGCAACAACACCACCAATACAAATCCTGGTTAGGTTTGTTCTTTTTACTTTGAAATTGTTTATGTTTCTCTCTTGTAGTGTGATCTTCTAAGTGCCACCATCTGTATCACTTATTTTGTCTACTTTATAAGATTGTCTCTTGCATTGTCCACTGTGTAACCATCTTCATGTACATAAATATTTATATATGTAGATAGATATCTGTGTCTATGTGTATCTATAATAGATATTTACATCTGTATGTACTAGATATTTATGTCTCTATGTACATAGATACTTACATTTCTCTTTATATAGATATTTATGTCTCTGTGTAACCAGGCATTTATATCTCTATGTATCTAGACATTCATATATCTATATATCTACCTAGAATTTAGATTTTTCTGTACCTAAACATTTATATCTCTATGTACCTAGGCATTTATATCCATGTACACTTACTATAAACAAATAAATTTGTTTATAAATGTGTAAACAAATAAAATAAATAAAATAAACAAAGAAAATGTGTTACGAGTTTAACAGGGCCTGGAGAAATGGGAACGCTCCTACAAAGAGAATCAGACCTGATGTGACGACTGAACAGCAACAAAGTAGGAATACATTCGGTTCAACAGGCACCAATAAAACACTGTCCGTGTTACTACAATACGAAATAAAGGTTAATTTAAACAAGAATGCTCAGGGGGACTTCCCTGCAGTCCAGTGGTTAAGATTCTGTGCCTTCCTGGATGAAATATGGAAAAACTTCCAATTGAAATTACACTATTCCTGAAAATTATACTCTTTTCAGGAAAATGTACTTACATATTCCTATCTAAGGCAAGGTTGTGAGAAACACAGAGAAAACTGCCTTAGGAAATCACATTTGTTTCATCTAAAATAAGACACAAATGGACTTATCTATGAAGCAGAAAGAGACTCACAATTCCAGAAACTAATGGATGCGTATGGGGATTTGGTTGTAGGTGTTGCCAGATTGGGGAAGAAATTAAGAGATAAAAATCACTATGTATAATGTAAGAAAAATAATAGGATACAGTATTCAGCAGAGAGGAATATAGCCATGATTTTGTAATATCTTTAAATGGCACATATTCCATTAAAACATTGAATCACTATGTTGTATCTCAAAGCAAATATAATAATGTGAAGCAACTGTACCTCAATTGAAAAAGAGTGAATGGATGGCTACAAGCACAAGCAGTAATCAAGAATGAAGGTTAGCAAAATAAGAATGGGAAAATTTTAGGAATAGAAACTGCCATCAAGAAATTAATTTGGATGGAATTACTAAAAATGTCCATTGGTTCATCCACTAGAAAGAACAATATGAAGGATCTTTAAAAACCAAATATGGAAGTGCCCTAGGAAACAGCAATCATATGCCTGAACATACAGTCAGGGAAAAGCAATGTTTTTGAAAACAAGGGTACCCATGCCATCCCTACTAGACTGGTTTCCATAGCAGGGACACTGTGACAACCTAAGTGTACAACACAAGAATGAATAAAGAAAATAGGCTATATACACACAGTGGTATATTAATTAGCCATAAGGAAGAATGAAGCAATGCCATGCTCAGACTCAGGCAAGAAGGCAGAGATGATCATTTCAAGTGAAGTAAGAGAGCTACAGTCCATGGGGTGGCTAAGAGTCGGACACGACTGAATGACTTCACTTTCACTTTTCACTTTCATGCACTGGAGAAGGAAATGGCAGCCCACTCCAGTGTTCTTGCCTGGAGAATCCCGGGGACGGGAGCCTGGTAGGCTGCTGTCTATGGGGTCGCACAGAGTTGGACACGACTGAGTGACTTAGCAGCAGCAGCAGCAAGAGAGACAGGGAGCGACAGATAGAATCTGATGACACTTCTAGGTGGAATCCAAAAATGGACACATATGAGCTCTTTGAGCCAAGATAAACAGTTCACAGACTTAGAAAAACCTCTTCTCACTTACTGCTAGTAGAGAAGAAAGGTGTTGGGCACATAGAAGTGAGCTACTTGACTAACAGGTGCACATGTTAGAAAATAAGCCTCCAGGACCCCCTGGGTAACACCGGGAATGATCCTCCACTTTCTGTAATAATCTATAAAGGAGCAGCCCCAGAAAGACAACATATACACAGCTGTGTCTGAGCGAATTAAGTGGCTATGAATTAAAAAAAAAAAAAAAAAAAAAACCACTGCCTTGTAATTCACCTATATACTCAAGTTCAACTAACTGGATAAACACACTAAATAAAGAAACATATGCTGACTCTATTCCCCTCATCCCACGGTTACCTCGTCTGGGGTCACATCTCTGGAGGCTGTGCAGGTCCCAAGACTGGATTATTGTGGGGCTCAGGGTCCACGATGTTCCTGCAGTGCCTCTTGCCCTCCGCAGGAGCCCTCAATCTCTGGATACAGGCGAAGTAAATTAAAAGATTTGAATTAATGTAGACACCCATATATGTATCCAATAGATGATCAAAAACTATCTACTGAATTTTACTGAACACACTGTACTGAACACGCTGTAATCACCTAGATGGGAACAAGGACTTGAAAGAGAACAGACAAATGCTCACACATTAATGAATCAAGTTCCCGCACACCTGAAGCACATAAAATCAGAAATCACCTCTACTCCAAGAAAAAAATCACACGAAAATGGGGGGCGCACGGCACGGGGGAGGGCGGGGAATGTGAGGCTGAATAATGCTGCCGCCTTGTGACCATTTTCTGTAACAATAGCTTGAAAAGGTGTGCTAATGGGCATTGAGTATCCTCAAGGCCAAAGGGTCTGTATGTCAAAAACAGCTGATCTCAACAAACGTCCTAGGGGTGGTCTTCAGAAAAGAATTTAAAACAGGGCCGAGTTACAAGAAGCTTAATCAAGAGGGAACCTGAACTCACCCTTGAAAAGAAATCACATGAAAAGAGGTCAGTCTCCCTAAATAATAGAAATGCAAATCGAAACCACAGGAAGGAATCACCTCACAAGTACTCAGAACGGCCATTGTCCAAAACTTAACAAACACTAACTGATAGAGAAGGTGTGGAGAAAAGGGAATATTCCGCCCCTGATGCTGGAGATATACACTGGTAAGAGACACTATGAAGGAGCATGTGAGGGCTGTTAAAACAAAGAAAATGAGAGTGAGGTTAGAACACTAACGCCATACATGAAATTAACACCAGATGATAAATATCTAAAGGTGAGGAGGGATTGTATGAAAGTCTTAAGGAAAATGTAAGCAGGAAATGTGATGAAATAAACTACAAGGTCTATTTGGGTTTGCATGACATCACTGCAAGGTCTTTTGGAATCCATCCCCTAGAGCAATGAGAAATAAACCAAAACTAAGAAAACGTGATCTACTTCAATTTCAAAGCAGGTGCCCAGCAAAGGAAACCTTAAGGAATGAAGAAGTCAGCCCAAAATACAAAGAAATATTTGCAAACCAAGATATCCACAAGCAATTCATCTCTGAAACCAACAAACAGCTCACAATTTGGTAATATTTAAATAAAGTTTATTCCGTGAAAATATTGAATCAGTATGTTGTATCGCAACACAAATATAGTTATGTTAATCAACTGTACTTCAATTACAGAAAAATATTTGATGTATAGCTACAAACACAAAAGAAAACAAGAAGAAAACAGATCAAAATGAAAATGGGAAATTTTATGCAATAGAAAAACCAATTGAGAGGTTACTTTGGACGAGATTATTAAAAATCACATAAACTAGATTTACCAGTTTAATCTTTGCTGCAAAAAGAACTAAGTAGTTCAAACAGGCCAGCGAATCTACCAACAAGTAAATATGGACAAGAAAGCCATGCAAAAGTCACATTTTACCAGGCTCATGTTCTGATAATGAGTACCATTATAAGATACACAAAAATTTGGATGATTTTTTCAAAAACAATTCAAAAGGTGTTATCTCTGAAGATGTATTTCCCATATTTTTATCTGCACCCCAAATTTCCAGCTTGAAATATGGAGAATTTCACGTTTTGGGCCGGAAACTCTGTGCCCCAACTTTCTGAGCTGAAATATGGAAAAGTTCATCTTTCAGGCAAGAAACTCTGTGCCCCAAGTTTGTAGGCTGAAATATGGAAAATTTCATACTTCCATATCCTCCAGCCAAAATTTAAAAATAGGGACTTCCCTGGTGGTCCAGTGCTTAAGAATTCTCCTTCCAATGCAGGGGATGAGGGTTCAATCCCAGGTTGGGGAACTAAGATATCACATGTGCAGAGCAACCAAGCCTGCTCACCACAAAAAAAAAAAAAAAAAAAAGAGCCTGTGCAGTCAAAATGGAGAATGGGAAAGCAAGAATCTGACCGTGGTTATCCTGCCTTGTCCAGGGAGGTCAGAAGTTTGTCTTAGACACATTGGGAGATCATTGTCTAAGTTTCTACTACCTGCCTAGCCCAGTAAGTGTTAAAGGAGGGGAGGACTGGAAGAAATAAAGGAAGGAGCCCATATTTAGGGTCAAGGTCTTCAAACTGTAGTACTGAAAGAATTTCCAGGGGTACGTAGCTATGCAGAATTTTTAAGAATTTCTATTTCCAGACCTTCAACTGTACCCTTTCCAGGGCATGACTTAGGCTACCCTTTCCCATTCCCCTTCACAACAGCATTTCTCTTAAATTAAAGAGAAAAGCCTCCTCACATCCATCCTGAATATTACTATAGTGTAACAGTATCCCAAATGTGAGAACTTCTAAGATGCCATACACATAGACAATTGGAAATGGCCTCACTGATGTTTAATCAAGATGCCATATATCCTCCTTAGCTTTCAGCCTTTCTCAGATTAAACATATCTCTATTAATGTACATCACTGGTTTATAAATGAGGTGTTCCAACCTTGGAATGCTCTAAAATAAGCGTGGGCAATGGGAGTGGTGATGATTCTTGTTTAACAACCTCTTTTTTTAACCCCCCAACTATTGTCCAAGAATGCACTGCTCATAACGGAAAGTCTGGCAAAACAAAGAAAGCTTCAGTAAGAAATAGTGAAAGGCTTAAAATAGCTTTTCTTATTAATTTAAGCTTAAAAATTCTCATCTATTTAACAGCACTAATCCTAAGGATATGTCATTATCTAGAAAGAAAACTAAATTGAGTAACTGAAGCAGTACTGGTTAATAAGTTAAGTAAGTTCAGCCACTCGATCGTGTCCAACTCTTTGCAACCCCATGGACTTCAGCACACCAGGCCTCCCTGTCCATCACCAACTCCCGGAGCCTACTCAAACTCATGTCCATTGTGTCAGTGATGCCATCCAACCATCTCATCCTCTGTCATCCCCTTCTCCTCCTGCCTTCAATCTTTCCCAGCATCAGGGTCTTTTCCAATCAGTCGGTTCTTCGCATCAGGTAGCCAAAGTATTGGAGTTTCAGCTTCAGCATCAGTCCTTCTAATGAATATTCAGGACTGATTTCCTTTTGGATGGACTGGTTGGATCCCCTTGCAGTCCAAGGGACTCTCAAGAGTCTTCTCCAACACCACAGTTCAAAACCATCAATTCTTCGGTGCTCAGCTTTCTTTATAGTCCAACTGTCACATCCATACATGACCACTGGGAAAACCATAGCTTTGACTAGACGGACCTTTTTTGGTAAAGTAATGTCTCTACTTTTTAATTTTCTGTCTAGGTTGCCATAGCTTTTCTTCCAAGGAGCAAGCGCCTTTTAATTTCATGGCTTCAGTCACTATCTGCAGTGATTTTGGAGCCCAAAAAAATAGTCTCTCACTGTTTCCATTGTTTCCCCATCTATTTGCCATGAAGTGATGGGACCGGATGCCATGAACTTAGTCTTCTGAATGTTGAGTTTTAAGCCAGCTTTTTCAATCTCCTCTTTCACTTTCATCAAGAGGCTCTTTAATTCTTCACTTTCTGTCGTAAGGGTGGTGTCATCTGCATATCTGAGGTTATTGATATTTCTCCCGGCAATCTTGATTCCAGCCTGTGCTTCATCCAGCCTGGCATTTCACATGATATACTCTGCATATAAGTTAAATAAGCAGGGTGACAGTATACAGCCTAGACCTACTCCTTTCCCAATTGGGAATCAGTCTGTTGTTTCACGTCCAGTTCTAACTGTTGCTTCTTGACCTGCATACAGATTTCTCAGAAGGCAGGTCAGGTGGTCTGGTATTCCCATCTCTTTCAGAATTTTCCACAGTTTATTGTGACCCACACAATCAAAAGCTTTGGCAGAGTCAATAAAACAGAAGTAGATGTTTTTCTGGAACTCTCTTGCTTTTTCGATGATCCAGCAGATGTTGGCAATTTGATCTTTGGTTCCTCTGCCTTTTCTAAATCCAGCTTGAACATATGGAATTTCACGGTTCATGTACTTACTGTTGAAGCCTGAATTGGAGAATTTTGAGCATTACTTTACTAGCGTGTGAGATGAGTGCAATCGTGCAGTAGTTTGAGCATTCTTTGCATTGCCTTTCTTTAGGATTCGAATGAAAACTGACCTTTTCCAGTCCCATGGCCACTGCTGAGTTTTCCAGATTTGCTGGCATATTGAGTGCAGCACTTTCACAGCATCATCTTTTAGGATTTGAGATAGCTCAACTGGAATTCCACTACCTCCACTAACTTTGTTCATAGTGATGCTTCCTAAGGCCCACTTGACTTCGCATTCCAGGATGTCTGACTCTAGGTGAGTGATCACACCATTATGGTTATCCGGGTCATGAAGATCTTTTTTCTTCAGTTCTTCTGTATATTCTTGCCACCTCTTCTTAATATCTTTTGCTTCTGTTAGGTCCATACCATTTCTGTCCTTTATTGTGCCCATCTTTGCATGAAATGTTCCCTTGGTATCTCTAATTTTCTTGAAGTGATATCTAGTCTTTCCCATTCTATTGTTTTCCTCTATTTCTTTGCACTGATGGCTGAGGAAGACTTTCTTATCTCTCCTTGCCATTCTTTGGAATTCTGCATTCAAATGGGTATATCTAAATATAACCAGAAAGTTTCCTAAGAGTACCAAATTTTTCAAAAGTTTTGACACCAGATTAAAACCCATAGGTAAATATCATTAGTAATTTCTTTTAGATTCTGTGTGGATTATTAAATACCACAATTATAGCATCTTAATAAATTACACCCCAAATATTTATTATCTTAGTACAGGTTATCTCTTTGTTTTCTTTGTTGCATAAAAAGTTACCATTATTACCTAAAAACTGTGTTAGCCTCTTGGTGAGTGTTGAGTCAAAAAGACACATCAAGACAAAGAGCAGAAGGAAGGATTTCTTACTTGCAGCAAGCAAGAACATCCAGGGTCTTTCCCAAAGCAGCATTTCCCTGAACAGCAAAATTGGAGAATTTTTAAGCTAAGGGTATATGCATATTCATGAAGTGGTTTGGGCTGGTGTGTGCATATACATGAAAGGGCTTGAGCAGAATTCAGCATAGAATTGAGGCAAGAGTTGCTAGAGTCCAAGCTTTAGTTGATTGAAATCACAAGGGTCAGAAAATGTCAACATCATCACTCCTTATATTTAGACCAGTTTGGGGTCTCAGCATCCTCTGGCTGGATGGGGACCAAAGTTCCTGCAGAACCTGAAGTTCTGAATGGTCGCTCTAGTGGTAAAGAACCTGCCTGCTAACACAGGAGATGTAAGAGACGCAGGTTCGATCCCTGAGTCAGGAAGATCCCCTGGAGGAGGGCATGGCCACCCACTCCAGTGTTCTTGCCTGGAGAATCCCATGAACAGAGGAGCCTGGCAGGCGGCATCCCATAGGGTCACATGGAGTCGGACACGGCTGAAGTGACTTAGCACGTATGCAGGCTTGAAGAGGAAGCACTGCATTTTATTGCTCACATGTTGTTTCTTGACTGCTTGTCCTTTGTTCTTTCATTCCTTCACTTCTCTTTAGATTACTAATTACTGAGACCTGTAAAAGGGCAAGCAATGTGGCCAAGCTTGGATCACAAAATGGCTTAGGCAAAAAATGGCTTCTCATGTCAAGAAAGCCGTGCCTAGTTCTTTTTCTTAGGGAACCTCCTATCCTATCTGCTTACACCAGATAGGTGTAAGCTTAGAAGGTCAAAGAACATACATTTATTATTGCAGTTTCCACGGAGTCCTGGCAGGGTTTAACTGACTATTACTCAGGTACTCAAAGGCTGCAATCAAGGTGTAATCTGGGGGTCTGATCTCATCTGAGGCTAGGAAATCCTCTTCCAAATTGCTAGTGGTTGCCAGAATTTAGCTTGTTGTAATGCAACTATTTACCTCAGACTGGTACTTGAACCCATGTGCTGGGACTCGAACCTGGCCAAAACCCACAGTCTTCCAACTGAGATCACAGACCTGTTTTCAGGACCTAATGAAGCTTAAGTTCTTGATGTCTCATTGGAGAAAGAATTCAGTGAGAGACAAAGTAACAGGTAAGAAATGGATTTATTCAGAGAGAAATACACTCCACAGACAGAGTGTGGACCATTGCAGAGGGTGAGTGCAGCAGCCTCAAAATGTAGCCTGGTTAGCTTTTATGGGCTGGGGAATTTCATAGACTTATGAGTGGAAGGGTTATTGGGCTTCCCTGATAGCTTAGTTGGTAAAGAATCCACCTGCAATGCGGGAGACCCCAGTTCGATTCCTGAGTTGGGAAGATCCACTAGAGAAGGGATAGGCTGCCCACTCCAGTATTCTTGGGCTTCCCTTGTGGCTCAGCCGGTAAAGAATCTGTCCACAATGTGGGAGAATTGGATTCGATCCCTGGGTTGGGAAGATCCCCTGGAGAAGGGAAAGAAGATCCCCATTCCAGTAGTCTGGCCTAGAGAATCCCGTGGACTCACAAAGAGTTGGACACAACTGAGCAACTTTCACTTTTATGAGTGGGAGTATTATTCCAACTATTTTGGGGAAGGGGTAAAGATTTCCAGGAACTGGGCCACCACTCACTTTTTGGTCTTTTGATGGTAACTTGAAACTGTCTTGGTGCCTCTGGGTGTGTCATTTAGCTTGCTGATTGAGGATCAAGGTCTATTTGAAGGTCTTGTCTGCCATCCTGGACTCATTAGATTGTAATTGGTTTATGTTGTGTCCTCAGCCTATGTCATTCTTTCAAAAGTTGTGCCCTGCCCACTTCCCTCTTGTTTCAGTAGGACTGAGGTCCCAGCTCTCTTGCTGGCTGTCAGCTGGGGTCCACTCTCTGTCTCTAAGGGCCCCTGCAGCTCCATGCCAGGTGGTCCCCTCATAAGCACTCCCACAAACATTCGGACTTACTTCTTCAAAGCCAGAAAGTGAATCCTACTAGTCAGCAAAAACAGACTTATAGTATGTAACCTCAAGAGGTAGGTCAGGTGGTCTGGTATTCCCATCTCATTAAGAATTTTCCACAGTTTATTGTGATCCACACAGTCAAAGGCTTTGGCATAGTCAATAAAGCAGAAATAGATGATTTTCTGGAACTCTCTTGCTTTTTTGATGATCCAGCGGACGTTGGCAATTTGATCTTTTGTTCCTCTGCCTTTTCCAAAACCAGCTTGAACATCTGGAAGTTCACGGTTCACGTATTGCTGAAGCCTGGCTTGGAGAATTTTGAGCATTACTTTACCAGCGTCTGAGATGAGTACAATTGTGCAGTAGTTTGAGCATTCTTTGGCATTGCCTTTCTTTGGGATTGGAAAGAAAACTGACCTTTTCCAGTCCTGTGGCCACTGCTGAGTTTTCCAAATTTGCTGGCAGATTGAGTGCAGCACTTTCACGGCATCATCTTTCAGGATTTGAAATAGCTCAACTGGAATTCATTCACCTCCACTAGCTTTGTTCATAATGATGCTTTCTAAGGCCCACCTGACTTCACATCACAGATTGTCTGGCTCTAGGTGAGTAATCACACCATCATATTTATCTGGGTCATGAAGATCTTTTTTGTACAGTTCTTCTGTATATTCTTGCCACCTCTTCTTAATATCTTCTGCTTCTGTTAGGTCCATACCATTTCTGTCCTTTATTGAGCCCATCTTTGCATGAAATGTTCCCTTGGTATCTCTAATTTTCTTGAAGAGATCTCCAGTATTTCCTATTCTGTTGTTTTCCTCTATTTCTTTGCATTGATACTGAGGAAGGCTTTCTTATCTCTCCTTGCTATTCTTTGGAACTCTGCACTCAAATGGGAATATCTTTCCTTTTCTCCTTTGCTTTTCGCTTCTCTTCTTTTCACAGCTATTTGTAAGGCCTCCTCAGACAACCATTTTGCCTTTTTGCATTTCTTTTCCTTGGGGATGGTCTTGATCCCTGTCTCCTGTACAATGTCATGAATCTCCGTCCATAGTTCATCAGGCGTTCATCTGATCTGTCTATCAAATCTAGTCCGTTAAATCTATTTCTCACTTCCACTGTATAATCATAAGGGATTTGATTTAGGTCATATGTGAATGGTCTAGTGGTTTTCCCTACTTTCTTCAATTTAAGTCTGAATTTGGCAATAAGGAGTTCATGATCCGAGCCACAGTCAGCTCCCAGTCTTGTTTTTGCTGACTGTATAGAGCTTCTCCATCTTTGGGTGCAAAGAATATAATCAACCTGATGTTGGTGTTGGCCATCTGGTGATGTCCATGTGTAGAGTCTTCTCTTGTGTTGTTGGAAGAGGGTGTTTGCTATGACCAGTGCGTTCTCTTGGCAAAACTCTGTGAGCCTTTGCCTGCTTCATTCTGTACTACAAGGCCAAATTTGCCTGTTACTCCAGGTGTTTCTTGACTTCCTACTTTTGCATTCCAGTCCCCTATAATGAAAAGGACATCTTTTTTGGGTGTTAGTTCTAAAAGGTCTTGTAGGTCTTCATAGAATTGTTCAACTTCAGCGTCTTCAGCATTGCTGGTTGGGGCATAGGCTTGGATTACCATGATATTGAATGACCCACCTCTTGAGAAACCTCCCGAGAAACCTATATGCAGGTCAGGAAGCAACAGTTAGAACAGGACATGGACCAACAGACTGGTTCTAAATAGGAAAAGGAGTATGTCAAGGCTGTATATTGTCACCTTGCTTATTTAACTTATATGCAGAGTACATCATGAGAAATTGTGGGCTGGAAGAAGCACAAGCTGGAATCAAGATTGCCAGGAGAAATATCAATAACCTCAGATATGCAGATGACACCACCCTTAACGGCAGAAAGTGAAGAGGAACTAAAAAGCCTCTTGATGAAAGTGAAATAGGAGAGTGAAAAAGTTGGCTTAAAGCTCAACATTCAGAAAACTAAGATCATGGCATCTGGTCCCATCACCTCATGGGAAATAGATGGGGAGACAGTGGAAGCAGTGTCAGACTTTATTTTGGGGGGCTCCAAAATCACTGCAGATGGTGACTGCAGCCATGAAATTAAAAGACGCTTACTCCTTGGAAGGAAAGTTACGACCAACTTAGATAGCATATTGAAAAGCAGAGACATTACTTTGCCAACCAAGGTCCGTCTAGTCAAAGCTATGGTTTTTCCAGTGGTCATGTAAGGACGTGAGAGTTGGACTGTGAAGAAAGCTGAGTGCCGAAAAATTGATGCTTTTGAACTATGGTGTTGGAAAAGACTCTTGAGAGTCCCTTGGACTGCAAGGAGATCCAACCAGTCCATCCTAAAGGTGATGAGTCTTGGGTGTTCATTGGAAGGACTGATGCTGAAGCTGAAACTCCAATATTTTGGCCACCTCATGCGAAGAGTTGACTTATTGGAAAAGACCCTGATGCTGGGAGGGATTGGGGGCAGGAGGAGAAGGGGACGACAGAGGATGAGATGGCTGGATGGCATCAGCAACTCTATGGACAAGGGTTTGAGTAAACTCCAGGAGTTGGTGATGGACAGGGAGGCCTGGCATGCTGTGACTCATGGGGTCACAAAAAGTCGACACGACTGAGCGACTGAACTGAACTGAACTGAGAATGTAACCTAATCAATGGAGTAGCTACCCTACCATATTCCCAGGCCCCATGCAAACGTCAGAGGAGGGGATGATAGATGTGTACACCAAGACTGGAATCATAGGGGATATTCTCTTCTATTTTATTTTTTTAATTTCTTTTTTTAAGGCAAGAATTCTGGAGTGGGTTGCCATTTCCTTCTTCAGTCTCTTTTATTTTTAAAACAGTTTATTTATTTAATTGACTATGCTTGGTCTTAGTTGTGGCATGAGGGATCTAGTTCCCTGACCAGGAATCGAGCACAAGTCCCCTGCACTGGGAGTATGGCGTCTTTGCCGCTGGACCAGCAGGAAAGTCCCTTAGGGGACATTTTAGAATTATAGCACACTCTGGTTACATTAGAGGACTTTACTGTGTCTTTGGAGATGAGCCAGTGCCCTCTTTGGTAACCCACAAGAGAAGTGCAAATCTCCTGTATCAGTATTTCCTCAGAAGTGTGTGTGTGTGTGTGTGTCCCTACTCAGTTGTGCCCAACTCTTTGCTACACCATAGGTTGTAGCCCACCAGGCTCCTCTGTTCATGGAATTTTCCAGACAAGAACACTGGAGTGTGTTGCCTTTTCCTTCTCCAGGGGATCTTCCCAACCCAGGGATGAACCCCACATCTTTTGTGTCTCCTTCATTGACAGGCTTCATTGCAGCATGCAGGATCTTCAGTTGTGGCTTGTGGGATCTAGTTCCCTGACTAGGAATTAAACATGGGCCCCCTTCATTGGGAGCAAGGAGATTTAGTGTCTGGACCACCAGAGAGTTTTAGTAGTATGTGAGTTGCTCTTATAAAAATGTGACTAAATATTTGTTTATTCATTTATTTCTATTGAGATTTAGTTGACACATAAAATTATATTAATTTTGAGTATGCAATGTAATGATTTGATATATGTATATACAGTTGACCTTTGAACAACATAGGTTTGAACTGTGTGGATCCACTTCTGCATGGATCTTTTTCAGTAAATATGTACTACAATATTGTATAATCTGAGGTTGGTTTAATCTGCAGCTGTTGAATTATAGAAATGGAGGGCCAACTATAAAGTGGATTTTCAATGGTAGGGATCAGTACCCCAACCCTCAAGTTGTTCAAGAGCTGACTGTATTGTAAAATCATCACCACAATAAGTCTAGTTAACCTCCATTACCACACATAGTTACAACTTTTTTTTTCTTGTGATGAGAATTTTTAAATTCTACTCTCTTGCTGCTGCTAAGTAGCTTCAGATGTGTCCGACTCCGTGCGATCCCATAGACGGCAGCCCACCAGGCTCCTCCATCCTCGGGATTCTCCAGGCAAGAACGCTGGAGTGGGCTGCTATTTCCTTCTCCAATGCATGAAAGTGAAAAGTGAAAGTGAAGTCGCTCAGTTGTGTCTGACTCTTCACGACCCCATGGACTGCAGCCCACCAGGCTCCTCCGTCCTTGGGATTCTCCAGGCAAGAACAATGAGTGGGTTGCCAATGCCTTCTCTGTTTACTCTCTTAGCAACCTTTAAATAAAGACACACTGTCAGGAAGTTCTGGTTCAAGATTGCGGAATAAAAGGATATGTGCTCATCTCTTCTGCAAGAGCACCAAAGTCACAACTAGCTGTTGAACAACCATCGACAGGAGGATGCTGGAACCTACAAAAAAAAAAGATATTCCACATCCAAAGACAAAGGAGAAGTCCCAATGAGATGTTAGGAGGGGCACAAATATGATAAAATCAAATCCCATACCCACTGGGTGGACAACCCATAATCTGGATAACAATAGAAGGTTCTAGGCAGCACATCAGACCTCCCAACCTGGGGATCTGGAAAAGGGACTGGGAATCCCCAGGAAACATGACTTTGAAGGCCAGTGGGATTTGATTACAGGGCTTCCACAGGACTGGGGGAAACAGAGTCTCCACTCTTGGAGGGCACAAACAAAATCTTGTGTGCACCAACAGCCAGGGGAAAGGAGCAGTGACCCCACACGAAACTGAACAGGCCTAACTTCTAGGATTGGGGGGTTTTCTGGGGAGATGTAGGTCACTCTCCTGTGGAGATGTGGGTCAGTAGTGGCTTTCCATAAGGATGGGGATGTTGGTAGTAGCAGTCCTAGAAGATGCCTGTAAGTCCTCTTGGAGGTGCCATTAACCTTACTAGTTTTCATTCCAATTCCAAAGAAAGGCAATACCAAAGAATGTTCAAACTACTGCACAACTTCACTCATTTCACATGCTAGCAAAGTAATGCTCAAAATTCTCCAACCTAGGCTTCAACAGTACGTGAACCGAGAACATCCAGATGTTCAAGCTGGATTTAGAAAAGGCAGAGGAACCAGAGATTAAATTGCCAGCATCTGTTGGATAATAGGAAAAGCAAAAGAATTTCAGAAAAATATCTGCTTCATTGACTATGCTAAAACCTTTGACTGTGTGAATCACAACAAACTGTGGAAAATTCTTAAAGAGATGGGAATACCAGACAACCTTACCTGCCTTCTGTGAAACCAGTATGCAGGTCAAGAAGAAACAGTTAGAACCAGACATGGAACAATGGACTGGTTCCAAATCAGGAAAGGAGTATATTGTCAAGACTATATATTGTCACCCTGCTTATTTAATTTATATACAGAGTACATCATACAAAATGCCCGGCTGGATGAAGCACAAGCTGGAATCAAGATTGTAGGGAGAAGTATCAATAACCTCAGATTTGCAGATGACACTACCCTTATCGCAGAAAGTGAAGAGGAACTAAAAGAGCCTCTTGATGAAGGTAAAAGAGGAGAGTGAAAAAGCTGGTTTAAAACTCAGCATTCAAAAAATGAAGATCATTGCCTCCAGTCCCATCACTTCATGGCAAATATATGGCTAAACAATGGAAACAGTGACAGACTTTATTTTCTTGGGCTCCAAAATCACTGCAGATGGCATCTGCAACCATGAAATCAAAGGACACTTGCTCCTTGGAAGAAAAGCTATGACAACCTAGACAGCATATTAAAATTCAGAGACGTTACTTTGCTGACAAAGGTCTATGTAATCAAAGCTATGGTTTTTCCAGTAGTCATGGATTGATATGAGAGTTGGACCATAAAGAAGGCTGAACACTGAAGAATTGATGCTTTTAAACTGTGGTGTTGGAGAAGACTCTTGAGAGTCCCTTGGACGACAAGGAAATCAAACCAGTCAATCTTAAAGGAAATCAATCCTGAATATTCATTAGAAGGACTGACGCTAAGGCTGAAGTACCAATACTTTAGCCACCTGATTGGAAGACTCATTAGAGAAGACCCTGATGCTGGGAAAGATTGAAGTTAGGAGGAGAAGGGGACTACAGAGGACAAGATGGTTGGATGGCATCACTGACACAATTGACATGAGCCTGAGCAAGCTCCAGGAGATGATGAAGGACAGGGAAGCCTGATGTGCTGCAGTCCATGGGGTGAAAGACAGGGAATCCTGGTGTGCTGCTGTCCATAGGGTGGCAAAGAGTCAGACAGACTGAGCCACTGAACAACCAGAACAACAGGGTTGAGTTGCTTCAGGCCAAACGACTAACTAGGGCTTCCCTAGTAGCTCAGATGGTAAAGCATCCGCCTGTAATGCAGGAGACCCAGGTTCAATCCCTGGGTTGGGAAGATCCCCTGGAGAAGGAAGTGGCAACCCACTCCAGTATCCTTGCCTGGAAAATCCCATGGACAGAAGAGTCTGGCGGGCTGTACAGTTCATGGGGTCACAAAGAGTTGGACATGACGGACATGACTGAGCAACTAACACACAGAACACACAAACAGCTAACAGGGAGGGAGGGAATGCAACCCCACCCATGAGCATATAATTGGATTAAAGTCTTATTGAGACCTGCCTACCAGAACAAGACCCAGATGTTCCCACCATCGTAATCCCTCCCATCAGAAAACTTATACAAGCCACTTAGCCTCATCCATCAGAAGGCAGACAGAAGAAGCAAAAAGAACCACAGTCCTCCGTGGCTAGAACCAAAACCACATCACAGAAAGCTATCCAGGGTGAAAAAGCAGGTTTTGTCCCAGATGAATGGGCAAGATAAAACCCCAAAAAAACAACCCAAAGAAGTGGAGGTACGCTCTCTTCCAGAAAAAGAGTTCAGAATAATGATAGAGATGATCCAGGATCTCAGAAACAGAATGGAGATGATGCAAGAAATGTTTACCAAAACCCTAGAAGAACTAAAGAACAAATATAGATGAAAAATACACTAGAAGGAATCAATAGCAGAATAACTAATGCAGAATAATGGATAAGTGACCTGGAGAACAGAACGGTGGAAATCTTTGCCGCAGAACAGAATATTAAGAAAAGAATGAAAAAAAAAGAAAATGAAGACTCCCTAAGAGATCTGTGGGACAACATTAAACACAGCTTTACAACAAGTACTAAATGAACTTTTCTAGTCAGGAAACACAAAAAGAAAGAAAAGACCTATAGAAAATAAACCCAAAACAACTATGAAAATGGTAATAGAATCATGTACTGTACTTTACTTAGCTGCTCAATCATGTCCAACTCTTGGTGACCCCATGGACTGTAGCCCACAAGGCTCCTCTGTCCATGGGGATTCTCCAGGCAAGAATACTGGAGTAGATTGCCATGCCCTCCTCCAGGGGATCTTCCCAACCCAGGGATCAAATCCAGGTCTCCCACATTGCAAGCAGATTCTTTATCATCTGAACTACCAGGAAAGCCCTCATACATACATGTCGATAATTACCTTAACTCTAAATGGATTAAACACACCAACCAAAAGACTGGCTGGCTGGATGAGACATAGACTGACTGAGTGAATGAGAACATGTGCATATTTGCACTTTCATTTACCACATCACTCTACTTAACCCCCCAAATTGTATGTAATTATTTTATATTGTTAGGTTAATCATGTTTACATTATGACTTGCAATTGCAATTAATTTTAATTTTTAGTCTGGCAATTGATTGTAAAAACTGATAAACATCTTTTACTGTTGTGATTATGTAATTGTTATTCCATTAATGCCCTAGTTTCATGATTGGTCAACAGAAAATAATAGAATTCTGTATCACCAAAACTACCATTTAATATAAAAACCTGTAATCCGTTTTTAAATTCCAGATGCATATCAGAGTTATTGCAGAATTTTTTGAAAAATACAAATGCCTAGATATTGCTATTCTTCTCTAAAGCTCCAGATGTATTTTATTTTATTTTATTTTTTAATTCCAGATGTATTTTAATGAGCAGCCATGTTAAAAACAACTGGACTATATGATGATCTTTTAATTTTATCTAGTTTGTTTCATTTTTTCTATTTCATATTCAGTGCTCCCATTTCATTTAATTTATGTTTTTCAATTTCTGTCTTTTTTTGTTGCTGTTACTGTTCTTTCTCTAGCTTTTATCAAGAGTTGTAGAAAAGTTTTTGTATTCATATATATAGTGTGTATAATATTTATTTTAGAAAATTTATCGATTTTTGCCTAGCTAAAAAAATTTATGACATTTTGATTCTGCTTGTTTGACTTAGTTTGAATAGTATGCTAGATTTCTAATTTATAGTCACTCAAAAGTTTGATACAGTTCCATGTATTTTGGCATTACTACTAAAAGTCTAGAAGATTTGTTATTTTAGTGATTAAAAAAAAATTTTTTTTTATGAGGCCTGAAACTTCTAACCCAATTATGATAATATAAAGAAATACTATGGTGGGGGGGGGGGAAATACAGGAAATTAACAAGCGGTACAATATTGGTTAAAGTACAAATTTTGTTCAAATTTCACAAAATTTTACACTAATGCCCATTATTTGTTTTCATACCTTATTTGAGACTCCACATTGTATTTAATTGCATTGAGCAGCTTCAGTTGTATGCAACAAATTCTGATAAATTCTCTTTTCATTTTTACTTTATTACAAATATTTTCTAATTTTCCTTGTTCTGGCTTCTTAGGTACACCTATCATTTAAAACTGAACATTTTATTTCCAAATACATGGGATTTTGTTTAAACTATCTTCAATATTGATTTCTCATATTGATACTAATTTCTCACTTAAATGCTTTCTTCTCTGCAATCACCCTCTATGTTTTTTTCAGTCTAACTTAACTGAGACTTTTGATGGCTAAGTTGAAGATCTCTCTTGGTAAATGCCACATTGCACTTGAAAATATGTGGGTTATTTTCACATATCTTTTGATATTGATTTCTAACATAATTCCACAGTGATAAGAGAACAGACTCTGTGTAATCTCAATACCTTTAGACCAGGAAATTTTTGCACTTTGCTTTATGTCCCTGGATATGTTCCAGTTTCCGCTAGTTTACAGTGTATGGGAATTTGAATTTGTATAGTACTCTTGTGTGAAAATTGTAAAAATCTTAATTATGCTGAATTGGTTCACAGTGCTTTTCAGGTCCACCATATTCTTCTACTTCTCTGTATATTTGTTCTATTAATTTTTGAGAGTTTGATACTGAATCTCTATGTTATTAAACTTTTAATTTTTCTCCTGTTAATCTGTCTCATGTCAATTTAATTGTTAGACCAGCCTGAAGAACATAGAAGGGTAGAGGAAAGTTCTTCCTCCCAATACTAACTATAGTCACCATTGCTATATATTACATCCCCAGAATTTATTTATTTTAAAACTGAAAGTTTGCAAATTTTGACCACTTTTAAAAGATTAAAAAGATTGAAGGCAGGAGGAGAAGGGGATGACAGAGGATGAGATGGTTGGATGGCATCACTGACTCAATGGATATGAGTTTGAGCAAGCTCCAGGAGTTGGTGATGGACAGGGAGGCCTGGCGTGCTGCAGTCCATGGGGTCGGAAAGAGTCAGACACTGAGCAACTGAACTGAACTGAGAAGATTATGTGGCTGCTTTTAGCAATCTATTTTATATGTTTTTATAGTAGTTTATAAAGTGTTACATAGTTTATATAGCTTATAAAATGTTACGATAATAGTTGTCACATTACACATTAACATAATTTTTACTTGAGAAATGAAGACTTTTTCTAACAGAAAGTAAATCTAATTTTGCTGATTAGGTTGATGATGAACACTAGCTTAGATTTGCACTTCCCAGGTGGTGCTAGTGACAAAGAACCCACCTGCCACTGCAGAAGATGTAAGAGATGCAGGTTCCATCCCTGGGTCAGGAAAGACCCTGGAGGAGGGCACCGCAACCCACTCCAGTCTTCTTGCCTGGAGAATCCACGGACAGAGGAGCCTCGTGAGCTATTGTCCATAGGGTCACAGAGTCAGACATGACTGAGCAAGCACGCACACTTCCCAGTACTGTAGCCACTATCCACATGTGGCTATTGAGCTGTTTCCATGTGACTAAGGTAACTGAGGAATTAAATTTTTAATTTTTAATGTGTAATCTAAAGCAATGTAAATTTTATGATAAAAAATGTTGTTTTGAACTTAATAATATTTAATATTCTAGCTTTTATTAGATTAAACAAGGCACCTCTAATAGAACAAAACTGGGTACAGTTGGTCCCAGACATGGATAAGTCTTGCTAACCTGCTCATAAAATGAGATGAATGAATGATCACTAAGTAACAAACCCTTTAGAAAGTCAGTGAAAGTGAAAGTCGCTCAGTCATGTCCGACTCTTTGTGACCCCAAGGACTATACAGTCCATGGAATTTTCTAGGCCAGAATACTGCAGTGGGTAGCTTATCTCTTCTCCAGGGGATCTTCCAGGCCCAGGAATCAAACCGGAATCTCCTGCATTGCAGGCAGATTCTTTACCAGCTGAGCTACCAGGGAAACCTTTAGAAAGTCAGGTAGTTTCTGATTCTTTCCTTCCGAAAACCCAAGAAATTAATGCTGCAGGGCTCTTGGGCATAGAGGCCTTTTTTGTCTTCCTTTCCTTGTGGGCTAGACTCCAGCCTCCAGGACTTTCTCTGAGTTTCAAAGAGCAGAATAGCTGTTAATCAAAGGAAGCAGGCCAGGAAACCACCTGAGACAAGATTAAAAGGGACAGAGAGGCTCATCAACATTAGAAAGTGGACCACCTAAGACCCTGCACACACCCTAATCTTGTCAGCAACCTCACCCTCTTGAAACTTTGCAGAAGGAATGAAGACTGTTACTGCCTTGATCCTTATCAGTTCCCCTGCCTGACTATGTAACCTCTCCCTACTCACCTAGACAGTGTTGAAAAGCAGGGATATTATTCTGCTGACAGCAGTCTGTATGGTCAAGGCTATGGTCTTCCCAGTGGTCACATACTATTGTGAGAGCTGGACTGTAAAGAAGGCAGAACGCCAAAGAATTGATGCCTTTGAACTGTGGTGCTGGAGAAGACTCCTGAAAGACCCTTGGTCAGCAAGGAGATCAAACTAGTCAATCCTAAAGGAAATCAACCCTGAATATTCATTGGAAGGACTGATGCTGAAGCTGAAGCTCCAGTATTTTGGTCATCTGATGCAAATGGCTGATTCATCGGAAAAGTCCCTGATTCTGGGAAAGATTGAAGGCAGAAGGAGAAGAGGGCATCAGAGGATGAGATGTCTGGATAGCATTACCTATGCAATGGACGTGAACTTGGGTAAACTTTGGGAGATGGTGAGGGACAGGGAGGGCTGGCGTGCTGCAATCCATGGGGTCACAAAGAGTCGGACATGACTGGGTGACTGAACAACACAACTCATCAGGGACCGGGATACAGTTCTTGAGGCAGTAGACTAAGTGTTCCTCCTTAGACTGGCAAGGTAATAAAGCCACTCTTTTCTTCTCCTCCATAACTCTGTCTCCATATTTCTGTTTGGCCTTGGTGCACAGAGAGCCCAGATTTTGGCACAGAACTATTCAAATTGACAGCTCTTAAATCATTAAAAATAATTTTTGAAAATAGAAAATTATGTGATTTTTGGCATATAACTAGAAAAAAGTTCAAAGAATGGGTTACATAGCAATAACACAATTCCTTACATTTACACCTACTTATATAGATGGAGAAGGTGTTTCAGGGATGATTGAAACTGAACTTGTCCCATTCTAGTAATAACTGATATTCAATCACAGATATTAAAATAACTTTCTTAATTTAAATCTCCCATTCATGTCATTAAGATATACTCTTGATTTTTTTCTTAATAATTATGTATCAGAATAACATTACTGTTATTTTGACAAGTTATATAATATTAATAATGGTATCGGCAATTCAATCCAGAAGAAAGGTTTTTAACAATCAGAGGAATTTTTTAAAATAAATTTCAATGTAGATATGTATTTTTATAATACAGAAGTATGATATGTGATCCATAAAAGACTTTTCAAGACTTCTGGTACTGACTCAGATGGAGTAAGCTCTCTCCACCCTAACTTTCCCAGTGATTACAACTAAAAACTCTGGACGAAAATACAGAAAGCAACTACTTGAGTACTCTTTTTTTATTTAATATGTGTCTATTTGGCTGCATCAGGTTTTAGTTACAGCATGAAAACTGTTGGTTGTGGAATATGGAATCTAGTTCCCTGACCAGGGATTGAACCCAGGCCCCCTGCATTGGGAGCACAGAGTCTTAGCCACTGTACCACCAGGCAAGACTCTTGAGGACTCTTTAAAAAGTAAATAGTAGCAGGCAGATTGGAGAGAGAACCGAAAGGTGAAGAAGAACACATAAAGGAGGGAGTTTCTCATGTTTTTAATGTTTCTTCTCCTGGCTTTGACTCAAGACAGCCACAGCACTTAACTAACTTCTAGAGAAATCCTATATTTCTGGTTAGAAGGCCATGAAAGGGTATTTCTAAAAGCAGGAGAATGTGGAGGAAGTAGAGGAGTTATCATCCTTTCTCCTCTTCTTCTGGCCCTACCACAAGCACAGTCCCAGTCACAGAGCTACACTATGGTGGCAAGAGCACAGAAATCTAAAATCCCAATAAGAAACTTATCCTTTAAGTCAGAAAAACTGAGATAAAGGAATCTAAAAAGTGCTAGGGAAATGCCTTTTCTTTTTTTCCCCCGCTCTTTTATTTCACTGCTTTACCCCCGAAGTTAGCCCTAATCATGTAGAACTATGTGGCAGCCTGGTGCTCCAAGAAAAAAACAATTTTAAAAACTCATCTTTCTAGCCAGAAAACAGAAGAGGTGGACTTGCTTAGTGGTCCAGCGGTTAAGACTCTGCGTTTCCACTATAGGGGGCACACATTCAATTCCTAGTTGATCCTAGGTTGGGAAACTAAGATCCCTCAAGCTACATGGTGGGGCCAAAAGGAAAAAAAAAAAAACAAACCAGAAAATGTGACCCTGCTTGCTGAAGAGGGTGGGGAAAATCTGGAGAGGAGAGAGCTGGAGAAGGAAATCCTCTATTCTGATCAGTAAAAGTAATAAACTTCTGGCCAGAATGACCAAAAAAAAAAAGAAAAGAAAAGAAACAGAGAAGACACAAATTACCAACAGCAGAAATGAAAGAGGATAAATTACTGTAGACCCTACAGACAACTAAAAGACAACACAGTTGTATCTCATTTTATTGCACTTCACAGATTTTGTGTTTTTTACACATTGAAGATTGTGGTTAGCATTTTTTGGCAGTAAATATTTTTAAAGTAAGATCTGTACTTATTTTTTCTTTTGGCTGCATTACAAAGCATGCAGGATCTTGGTTCCCCGACCTGAGATTGAACCCATACTCCCTGCAGTGGAAGCATAGAGTCTTAACTACTGGACTGCCAGGGAATTCCCAGTTATCTGTTTTAAACATAGCAGTGTATATGTGTCAGTCCCAAACTCCCAATCTCTTCCTTCCGGCCACCACCCTGGTAACCGTAAGTTTGTTCTCTGTTAGCCTGTTTCTGTTTTGTACATAAGTTCATTTGTAAGCTTTATTTTTTAAGATTCCACCTGTAAGTGATATCATATGATATTTGTCTTTCTCTTTCTGACTTGTTTCAACTTAGTATGATAATTTCCAGGTCCATCCATATTGCTGCAAATGGCATTATTTCATTCTTCTAATGGCTGAGAAATATTCCATTGTATGTATGTACCATATCTTCTTTATCCATCTCTCCATGGACGTTTAGGTTGCATCCAAGTCTTGGTTACTGAAAACTGTACTGCAGTAAACATTGGGGTGCATGCATCCTTTCGAGCCATATTTTCTCCAGATATATGCTCAGGAATAGGATTACTAGATCATATGATAGCTCTATTTTTAGTTTTTTAAGGAACCTCCATACTGTTCTCCATTGTGGTTGTACAAAATTTATATTCCCACCAACAGTGTCGGAGGCTTCCCTTTTCTCCACACTGTTTCCAGCATTTATGGTTTGCATAGACTTCTTCTTCTTTTTTTTTTTTAATAATAACTTTTTTCCTTCTAACTTTAGTCTTTTTATTATTTGCCAATTCAAGTTGTTGTTTAGTCACTAAGTTGTGTCTGACTCTTTCGTAACCCTATAGAGTGTAGTCTGTCGGGCTCCTCTGTCCATGGGATTTCCCAGGCAAGAATATTGGAGTGGGTTGCCATTCCCTTCTCCATGTATAGACTCCTTGATGATGGCCATTTTGACCAGTGTAAGGTGATACTTCACTACACTTTTGATTCTTTTCTGATAATTAGTGACTGTTAGAAAACGCCGCGGGAAGAAAAAGCCACCTCTAAGGACCGTTGATGAAGGCCTTTATTGGGCGGTCGCTCTTGGGCAGAACTCCCGGGGGCGGGTGAGCGAGGAGACAAAGGGAGTCTGCGAGGTATGAGGGGTGGGGAGAGGTTTTATAGCCAGGGCCGGCGTCCAAGCCAGGTCTTCCCATATAAGGAAGAAAGCACGGGCTACAGCGGCGGTTGGTGTCCGAGGGCTCCGTGTCGGCACCTGATTGGACCAGGCTGCAGGGGGTCGGCCCCTGGAAGTTTAGCCAGCCTCCGGAACTTGCCTGTGGCACTTTTCCAGGGCATGCCTCAACATGCCCAACCTTTCATCCCGGCCTTTTTGCTATAGGACAAGGGGCACCGGTTCTCTCTGGCTACTTCCTGCTGAACGGGGGCGGTGAGGGGTAGGGTGTGGCCGGGATGACAGGGAGCATCTGCCGTTAATTTTGTCACAGAGTGTTTGTTGGAAGCCCTTGGTACTGCTGTCGCAACACCATCAGCTGGACCGTGTTGAGCCGCTGTTTGACAAAGGCCAAGAGCTTATTTAAGAGACAGGGCCTGAAAGTATGGCCAGAGCTGTGATTGTTAGCAGCCACAGCGGGTGATGCCAGGTCAGCATCGGATATCGGGATGTGGTCCCTCAATTATTTTGGGATCGACAACAGAGGGGTTCGGGTGATGGTCAGTTTGGTCGGCCCCGTGAGGGTGGAGCGGTAGGAGTAATTGGGAGGAGGGGCCTGGGCCGGGGCCACCCCGTCTCTGGGAGACCCGGGGGAGCTTGTTTGAGCCGGGTCAGGTGATACCAGGGCTCGTGTCCCAGAAGTTTGGCCGCCGTGGGAGTGGTGAGGATTACAGTATGGGGCCCCGTCCAGCGAGGTTGTAGCGGGCGAGGACTCAAGGCTCTTAGCAGTACCTGATCTCTCGGGGCCAGAGGCTGAGTTGGCCCCTCGTCGTCTGTCGGTTGTGGCAGGACCCGGTCTGCGTGTTCTCTCAGCAAGGATCGTAGGAGGGAGAAGAGGGGGAGGTACCCTGCGAGTAGGGGAGCCTCTCCCTCTGGGAGGTGAGTCAGGAGATACGGCCTGCCGTAGAGCAGTTCAAAAGGGGTCAAACCTGTTTTGGAGTGTGGTGTGGTGCGAATGCGAGTGAGCGCCAGAGGAAGGAGGTCGACCCAAGACAGCCGCAGTTCTGAGGCAAGCTTGGTCAGGTGTGTCTTGATGATGCCGTTCACCTGTTCTACTTTGCCTGACGATTGGGGCCGATAGGGGATGTGGAGATGCCAGTCGATGCCCAGGGCGGTAGCCACCTGCTGGGAGATGGAAACTTGCGGATTGTCCAAAAATACCAGGTGAAACTGCTGGAGCCTGGATTCACTGAGGTCAGAGAGAAATCTAGAGGCCGCTACCTGGAGCATTACCCTGGGCTCGGCTTGGGTTATCGGGGTTCCCGAGTCTGGGCGGCGTCAGTCATCGTCGAGGCTCAGCAGCTCCAAGGCCGGAGGAGGGCAGGAGGTCTCGCTGGGGGGCTCTGGTCTCCGGCCCCTAGAGGTTGGGGCCCAAGAGGCCTGGGGACAGTCACTAGCCCAGTGTCCTCGTTGTTTGCACAACGGGCACGGCTTGGAGGGAGGCCGCGGATTGGGGCACATCTTGGCCCAGTGTCCTTCTTGGCCGCACTTGAAGCAGGCCCCCGGAGGGGGGTTTTGGGGCCCCGAGCCCACCACTGGCTGCAGGGCTGCTACCAAGGCCTGGGTTTGCTGGTTTAGGAGGCTTGCCTGAAATTCGGCCTTTTGCTTGAGCCTTGTCTTTCGGCTGGCCTCAGCAGTTTCTTCACGGGCGTTGTAAACTTTAAAGGCCATTTTTACCAGGTCTCGAATAGGGGTCTGAGGGCCGTCCTCGGCCTTGGCCAGTTTTTTTCGGATGTCAGGTGCAGATTGGGAGATAAAACGATTGGCCAAGGTAGCTGCCCCAATGGGGGACTCAGGGGACAGTCTGGTGTATTGAACAAGGGCCTCAGTCAGCCGATTAAGAAACATGGCTGGGTTTTCGTCAGGCCCCTGAGTCACCTCATCTAGTTTGAGGAGGTTTACTACCTTATGAGAGGACATTTCCATCCCATCGAGGATACACACTATCATATAGCATACCCGCAGCTGGCCGCCACCCCCTTCTTAGTAGTTCCAATCAGGGTTGGTGTCAGGAACTGCCTGAGCTCCCGGGGGCCGCTCGGGGGAGGGGTTGGCACAGTGCCGCTGGTCGGCCTGAGCCCTGGCTGCCGTCTAAATGGCCTGCCTCTCTTCGGGGGTGGTGGTAGACCCCAGGATGACATATATGTCTTGCCATGTTAGGGCGTAGGCGCGGGTCAGACTCGTAAACTGTTTAATATATTGAGTGGGGTTGGAAGAAAAGGATCCCAGTTTGGCCTCAATCTGTGCTAAGTCTTGGAAAGGGAAGGGGACGTGGACCTGGGCTAGACCCTCAGCTCCGGCTACTTGCCGCAGGGGGAGTAGCGGGGCTGGGGGAGGGGGAGGGGAGGCCCCTGGAGGGTTGCTGTGGGAGCGAGTGTGGGAGCTAATCGGAGATGAGAAGGGAGTGACGGGGGGAAGGGGAGGATACAAGATAGGGTTAAGGGCTGGAGGATCTGGGGCCGGCGGTGAAGCCTCAGGGGCGGGAGCAGAGGCAAAAGGGGCCGGAGTGGAGGGGGAGGGGCAGGAACTGAAGAGGAAAGGGTGGGGGCCGTGGGAGATGCATAGGGAGGGGGGGCCACCAGATCTTCCGGGGGAACAGAGAAAGCAGAGGACTCAGAGACGGGAGGAGTTGGCTTGGTCTGGGAGGGTGGAGTCGGGGGGCCCATGGTGAGTAGGATTTGGCTAGGAGCGCATGTGGTGCACAGGGTGGGGTGAGAGCGCAACGCCCAAAAGGCCTGAACATAGGGGACCTCAGACCATTTTCCCGTTCTCCGGCAGTAATTATCTAAATCACGGAGGACGTCAAAGTCTAGTGTCCCTGTGGCTGGCCATTGTGAGCCATTATCTAGGGAATACTGAGGCCAGGCCCGTGAACACAGAAAAGTGAGCTGCTTGGGGCGGATATATCCCTTTAGTCTTAGGGTCCGCAGGTTAGCCAGCAGGCACTCTAAGGGGGTGGAGTATTGGGGATCGGGTTTGGAGGCTGTTGATCCCATGGCGACCACGGGGCGTGGAGGCAACCCTCGCTGCCCGAACTTCTTCAGATGTGTCAAGGGAAGCCAGAGGTCCATGCAGCCGTTTGGAACGTCTTCCTCACCAGCTGGGGACCGGGAAAGGCCGAAGCCGGAGGTCTACTCAGCTGCTTGGGACGTCTCCCTCACGGGCTGGTGACCAGAAAAGGCCGAAGCCGGAGGCCGAAGCTGGAGGTCTACTCAGCCACTGGGGACGTCTCCCCACCAGCTGGTGACCGGGAGGGCCCAGTAAGTGCACACCCGTTACTGGGCCCTAGGAGGTGGTCGCCAGGGAGGCGACCCCAAAGCTGAAGGGACTTACCCCGTATCCTGCCGTTGGGGGGGTTGGTCAGCCACCTGGGTCCGGGGCTACCGCGGCGGTGGAGCTCTAGGGGGCCTCAACGGCGAGTGCCGGGGGCCCTCACCTCGAGCCCCACGCTGGGTGCCAGATGTTAGAAAACGCCGCGGGAAGAAAAAGCCACCTCTAAGGACCATTGATGAAGGCCTTTATTGGGCGGTCGCTCTTGGGCAGAACTCCCGGGGGCGGGTGAGCGAGGAGACAAAGGGAGTCTGCGAGGAATGAGGGGTGGGGAGAGGTTTTATAGCCAGGGCCGGCGTCCAAGCCAGGTCTTCCCATATAAGGAAGAAAGCACGGGCTACAGCGGCGGTTGGTGTCCGAGGGCTCCGTGTCGGCACCTGATTGGACCAGGCTGCAGGGGGTCGGCCCCTGGAAGTTTAGCCAGCCTCCGGAACTTGCCTGTGGCACTTTTCCAGGGCATGCCTCAACATGCCTGACCTTTCAGTGACGTTGAGCCTCTTTTCATATGCGTTTTGACCATCTGTATGTCTTCTTTGGAGAAATGCCTATTTAGATCTTCTGCCCATTATTGATTGGGTTATTTGTTTCATTGCTATTGAGCTGCACGAGCTGTTGGTAAATTTTGGAGATTTTTTTCCATTTCAGTTATTTCATTGTTCCTTTCTCTTTGGTCATTTTTCAGTTCTAGTTCTTTCTTAAACAGTTCTTTTATTTCTTGATCTGTACCTCTATTCTTTCCCCCAGAACTTAGATCATTTTTACTATCATTACTCTGAATTCTTTTTCCAGTAGCTTGCCTATCTTCACCTTTGTTAGCTGTTCTTCTGGACTTTTAACTTGTTCCTTCAACTAGGACATATTCTTCTGCCATCTCATTTTTTCTAATTTTCTGTGATTGTAGTTTCTGTTCCATAGCCTGCAGGGTTGCATAGGCTGCAGTTCTTGCTCCTGCTGTCTTCCCCCTGGTGGATGAGGCTGACAATGAGGCTTGTGCAGGCTTCCTGGTGGGAGGGACTTCTCCCTGACCTCTGATGGGTAGAGCTAGCTCTTGTCCCTCTAGTGGGTGGAGCCATGTCAAGGGTGTGTTTAGCGGACAACTGTGTGCCCAGGAAGGCGCTAAGCAGTCCATCTGCTGATGGGTAGGCCTGTCTTTCACCTGAGGAATCCCAGCACTGGAGCCCATATAGTGTTGAGTGGGGCCAGATCCTTTCAAGAAAATGGCATCATGGCAGCGTCCAGATCTCACACCAATGAGTGCTCCCCAGAACTGCCACCACCAGTGCCTTTGTCCCCACAGTGATCCACAGCTGACCCCAACTTCACCTCCAACAGAGACTCTCCACTACTAGCAAGTAGGTCTGACTCAGTTCTTACAAGGTCACTGCTTTTTTCCCTGGGTTCTGGTGTACACAAGACCTTGCATGTACCCTCCAAGAGTGGAAATTCTGTTTCCCCCAGTCCTGTGGAATTCTTGTCATCAAACCCCATTGGACTTCAAAACCAGATTCTCTGGGGGCTCCTCTTCCCTTTGTCAGATCCTTAGACTGGGGAGCCCGACATGGGCTTGAAATTTGACTTCTATGGGAAAACGTCTGTGGTATAATTATTTTCCAGTTTGTAGGTTACCCCACCCAGCAGGTATGAGATTTGACTTTATTGTGATTGCACCCCTCCTACCATCGTGTTGTGGCTTCTTCTTTGTCCTTGGATGTAGGGTATCTTTTTGGTAGATTTCAGACTTTTTTTTTTTTTTTTGTCAATGGTTGTTAAGCAGTTAGTTGTGATTTTGGTGTTTTCATGAAAGGAAGTGAGCTCATACTCTGCCATCTTGTCTCCATTTCCCTTGCAGCCTTTAAAAATCGGCTGCACTGAGTCTTAGTTGTGGAATGTGGGATCTAGTTCCCTGACCAGGTATTGAACCTGTGCCCTTTGTATTGGGAGTATGGAGTCTTAACCACTGGATTACCAGGGAAATCCCTCCTTCATAGCCTTTTTTTTTTTCCTTCATAGTCTTTTAAAGTTTACCTGTAATAGGTTTTCAGTTGGTAGATGATGATTCAGTTTCCCACATGTTGCTTTGACACAATTCTGTGATTCAGTATATATCAGATACACAGATACATATATGTAGTGTTCCAAATGGACCACTGAGGGATTTTTTTTACTTATTAGCATATTCCAGATGGTAATTGAAGCTACTGAGATGGATTTTAAAGTAACTATTGACAGCTATATATTCATTGTCATTTTGTTACTTGTTTTTGGTTGTTTTTATAGTTCTCTGTTCTTTTCTTATTCTCTCGGTTTCATTTCTTAGGGTTTGAAGATTTTCTTTAGTAGTATGCTTGTTCCTTTCATTCTAATTTTTGTGTATCTATTGTAGGCCTTTTTTTTTTTTTTTTTTTAACAACACCATGTGGCTTGTGGCTTAGTTAGTTCCCCAACCAGGGATTGAACATGGGCCCTTGACAGTGAAAGCATGGAGTCCTTACCAGTGAACCACTAGGGAATTTCCTCTATTGTCAGATTTTCCTTTGTGGTTACCATGAGGTTCATGTATATTATCCTGTAACCATATATGTACTTGTTTTAAACTCGTAGTCACTTAATTTCACACACTTAATTTTACACACTGTAAAAGATCTATATTTTTTTTACTCCCCTCCTCTGTGTTTTGTTTTTGATGTCATATTTTACATCTTCATGTCTGTCCCTTAACTATTATAGTTACAGTTGATTAAAGTTTTTTTTCTGTTTTAATATTGGTACTAGCTTAAGTGGTTGATCCTCAGCCTTTACTATATATTTGCCTTTAGTAAAGGTATTAGGATTCTTCCTTTCCAATAGATTATTAACCCTTGTAGCCTTTTCTTTTCCACTTTTAAACATTTCTTTTTGAGTTCATTTAGTATTGGTGAACTCTTTTAGTTTTTGCTTTTCAGAGAAGTTCTTTATCTCTCCTTCAGTTGTAACTTATACTGTTGCATGGTAGAGTTGTAGCTTTTTCCCTTTCAGCACTTTAAATAAAATCATGCCACTCATTTCTGGCCTCCAAAGTTTCTGCAGAGGAATCAGCTGATAATCTAATGGGGTTCTGTTATACATGATTCTTTGTTCTTTTCTTTCTGTGTTTACAATTCTTTCTTTCTCTTTAACTTCTGCATTTTAAATTATGATATGCCTTGGTATGGGTCTGTTTGGGTTCATCTTGTTTGAGAGCCCCTCTGCCTCCTGTATCTGGATATCTGTTTCTTTCTTTAAGTTCTGGAAGTTTTTAACTATAATTTCATCAAATACATCATCTGGGACCCCTATAATGTGAATATTGATATGTTCAATGTTGGTGTTTTTTTTTTTTTTTTTACCACACAGCACATGGCATGTGGGATCTTTTTTCCCAGACCAGGGATCCAACCCATGTCCCTGAATTGGAAGTGAAGGGTCTTAATCAATGGACCACCATGGAAGTCCCTGTTTGATGTTGTTCTGGAGGTCCCTCTAGCTGGTCTCATTTTAAAAATTCATTTTTCGTGTTGCTGTTCTGATTGGGTGAGTTCCTTCATAAGTGGGCTTCCAGATCACTAGTGCATTCTTCTATATCACCTACTTTGCTCTTAATTCCTTTTTATTTATTGTGTTCTTCAGTTGTGATTGGTTCTTTTTTATATTTTCTAGTTCCTTGTCAAAATTCTCAGTGTGTTCATCCACTCTTCCCTATTGAGTTAGCTTTATTATTGCTAATGCTTTGAACTCCCTCTCTGGTAAACTACTTTTCTCTCTTTCATTAGTTGTTTTTTCAGGGTTTTTCTCTCATTTTTCATTTGAACGAAATTCCCCTGCCTCCTCATTTCTCTTAACTTTTTCTGCACCTGTGACATTAAGTGAAACAGTTACTTATCCTGATCTCGAAAGAGTGTCCTTGTGTGAGAGCATACCTCCACAATGTGCCTATGCCCAGTAGCTTTGTTGGGAGAGTATATCTGACATGAACACGAGTCATGTCTTCCTCCACCGTGTCCTAGCAGCTATCATCTTGGTGGTAGGTAGGACTAGAGATGGAGGGGCCAGAGCAAGGGCAAGGTGTTTTTCGGGGTTCCTCCTCTGCTTAGCGGCCAGCACCAGCCTCCTGGGGAATGGGAGTAAGGCTCAAGTTGCTGCAGTAACAGCCCGGAGGCTTGGATACATGTTTGTTTTTTCCCCTCTAAATGTGTGCTCTCCCAACTCCCAACACTGATACTCTTAGCCCAGAAGGAAGCAGTGCTGGAGCAAGAGGGACTGAGCAGGTGCTTGGCTTGGGCTGGAACCAAGCTAGGGTGGTCCCGGCACCAGTCGGAGTTCTAGACCATTCCTGAACTGCTGCCACCACAAGTGCCAGCGCTGTCTGCCCTCACCTGGCTCAGGTCCTTCGCAGGCCTGAGCCAGCTGTCCCCTACAGCTGCATGCTCTTCTTATCTGCGGCAGCCTTTGTCCTGGAGTAGAGCGGTATTGTGGAACCAATGCGGCTGGAGCTGGCACTCGACTCAGCCCAGGTCAAGTGCTACCAGTTGCAGGAAACAGGCCAGAGTCCCAGGCAGTTTCAATCTGTTTGCTCTGTCTTATTTCAGGAGTAAACAAGTGTGTGCACACTCTTCACGAGCAGAGTCTAGGTTTCTTACAGCACTGTTGTAGTCCCACTTGTTTTTTAACCAGCTAAGGAGACTCAGTCCACCCAGTGTCATACCCCAGGGTAGGGTGCCCAGTATTTGGTTCAAACTTCTTATTCCCCAGGGAGGAACTCTGAGTAGATATAATTCCCCTCCTCTTCCGTGTCCGCTCCAAGGGTGCAGGTCCCAATCCGATTGCTTTTTCTCCCACTCATCCAATTCTGCATGGATCTTTCTTACAGCTTTGGTTTTACAGGGGTCTTTCTACTGCCTCCGGTTTGCTTTTAGTGAGAATTGCTCCATATACAGATATATTTTTTATGTATTCGTGGAGGGAGGTAAACTCCACGTCCTCCTACTCTTATGTTTGTCTCCTCCGACTTCACATTTCAGCAAACTAAAATGGACTGGAATGGTGTGAATTTAACTCAGATGAACATTATATCTACTACTGTGGGCAGGAATCCCGTAGAAGAAATGGAGTAGCCATCATAGTCAACAAGAGAGTCCAAAATGCAGTACTTGGATGCAGTCTCAAAAAGGACAGAATGATCTTTGTTCGTTTCCAAGGCAAACCATTCAATATCATGGTAATCCAAGTCTATGCCCCAACCAGTAACACTGAAGAAGCTGAAGTTGAATGGTTCTATGAAGACCTACAAGACCTTTTAGAACCAACACCCCAAAAAGATGTCCTTTTCATTATAGGGGATTGGAATGCAAAACTAGGAAAGTCAAGAAACACCTGGAGTAACAGGCAAATTTGGCCTTGGAGTACAGAATGAAGCAGGGCAAAGGCTCACAGAGTTTTGCCAAGAGAACGCACTGGTCATAGCAAACACCCTCTTCCAACAACACAAGAGAAGACTCTACACATGGACATCACCAGATGGCCAACACTGAAATCAGATTGATTATATTCTTTGCAGCCAAAGATAGAGAAGCTCTAAACAGTCAGCAAAAGCAAGACCAGGAGCTGACTGTGGCTCGGATCATGAACTCCTTATTGCCAAATTCAGACTTAAATTGAAGAAAGTAGGGAAAACCACTAGACCATTCATGTATGACCTAAAACAAATCCCTTATGATTATACAGTGGAAGTGAGAAATAGATTTAAGGGACTAGATCTTATAGACAGAATGCCTGATGAACCATGGATGAAGGTTCGTGACATTGTACAGGAGACAGGGATCAAGACCATCCCCAAGAAAAAGAAACGCAAAAGAGTAAAATGGCTGTCTGAGGAGGCCTTACAAATAGCTGTGAAAAGAAGAGAAGTGAAAAGCAAAGGAGAAAAGAGAAGACATACCCATTTGAATGTAGAGTTCCAAAGAATGGCAAGGAGAGATAAGAAAGCCTTCCTCAGTGATCAGTGCAAAGAAATAGAAGAAAATAATAGAATGGGAAATACTGGAGATCTCTTCAAGAAAATTAGAGATACCAAGGGAATATTTCAGGCAAAGATGGGCTCAATAAAGGACAGAAATGGTATGGACCTAACAGAAGCAGAAGATATTAAGAAGAGGTGGCAAGAATATACAGAAGAACTGTACAAAAAAGATCTTCAAGACCCAGATAACCACAATGGTGTGATCACTCACCTAGAGCCAGACATCCTGGAGTGTGAAGTCAAGTGGGCCTTAGGAAGCATCACTATGAACAAAGTTAGTGGAGGTGATGGAATTCCAGTTGAGCTATTTCAAATCCTAAAAGATGATGCTGTGAAAGTGCTGCACTCAATATGCCAACAAATCTGGAAAACTCAGCAGTGGCCACAGGACTGGAAAAGGTCAGTTTTCATTCCAATCCCAAAGAAAGGCAATGCCAAAGAATGCTCAAACTACTGCACAGTTGGACACATCTCACACGTTAGCAAAGTAATGCTCAAAATTCTCCAAGCCAGGCTTCAGCAATACGTGAACCATGACCTTCCAGATGTTCAAGCTGGATTTCGAAAAGGCAGAGGAACCAGAGATTAAATTGCCAACATCTGCTGGATCATCGAAAAAGCAAGAGAGTTCCAGAAAAATATCTACGTCTGCTTTAATGACTATATCAAAGCCTTTGACTGTGTGAATTACAATAAACTGTGGGAAATGCTTAAAGAGACGGGACTATCAGACCACCTGACCTGCCTCTTGAGAAATCTGTATACAGGTCAGGAAGCAACAGAACTGGACGTAGAACAACAGACTGGTTCCAAATAGGAAGAGGCTATATATTGTAACTCTGCTTATTTAACTTATATGCAGAGTACATCATGAGAAACTCGGCTGGATGAAGCACAAGCTGGAATCAAGATTGCTGGGGGAAATATTAATTACCTCAGACATGCAGATGACACCACCCTTATGGCAGAAAGTGAAGAAGAACTAAAGAGCCTCTTGATGGAAGTGAAAAAGTTGGCTTAAAGCTCAACATTCAGAAAACTAAGATCATGGCATCCAGTCCCATCACTTCATGGCAAATAGGTGGGGAAACAGTGGAAACAGTGTCTGACTTTATTTTTGGGGGCTCCAAAATCACTGCAGATGGTGACTGAAGCCATGAAATTAAAAGACGCTTACTCCTTGGAAGGAAAGTTATAACCAACCTAGACAGCATTTTATTTTATTTTATTTTATTATTTTTTTTTTTAGACAGCATTTTAAAAAGCAGACATTACTTTGCCAACAAAGGTCTGTCTAGTTAAGTCTATGGTTTTTCCAGTGGTCATGTATGGATGTGAGAGTTGGACTATAAGGAAAGGTGAGCGCTGAGGAATTGATGCTTCTGAACTATGGTGTTGGAGACTCTTGAGAGTCCCCTGGATTGCAAGGAGATCCAACCAGCCCATCCTAAAGGAGATTAGTCCTGGGTGTTCACTGGAAGGACTGATGTTGAAGCTGAAACTCCAAAACTTTGGCCACCTGATGTGAAGAGCTGAAAAGACTCTGATGTTGGGAAAGATTGAGGGCAGGAGGAGAATGCAATGACAGAATGAGATGGTTGGATGGTATAACCAACTCAATGGACATGAGTTTGGATAAACTCCGGGAGTTGGTGATGGCCAGGGAGGCCTGGTGTGCTGAAGTCCATGGGGTTGCAAAGAGTTGGACATGACAGAGTGACTGAACTGAACTTTACATTTCAATGCTGACCATTGCCTTTTTGCCCTCAATTCCATTCTGTCACCCCAAATGATACAGCTTCTCAGGCTTCCTTGTGTGTAGGCACGTGACAATAGGCCAGAACTGTGCACTAGTGACATTTTGGCTGGATAATTCTTTGTTGTGAGGGATTGTCCTCTGCTGTGTAGACTGTTGAACAGTATCACTGGCGTCTAGCTGCTGAATGTCATTAGTACATTCTCCCTCCGAGTTGTGACAACCAAAAATGTCTCCAGTTGTCAAATATCCCCTGGAGGAAAGGGGGTCAAAATCATTTCAGAACCTTTATGCTAAATCATCATATTGTTGTTGGAAGCCAGGTTACATTACCAAACTGTTTATTTGATTTGGTTTGGAAGTCCAACACAGCTTCCCAAGTGGTGTTTGATAAGCTGCAGAATGCTAAATTCTTTAGGGAAGTATAATACTTAGGTTATAACTCAATCAAAAGACAAAAGAAGATGCTGTGAAAGAATAACATCTGCTAAACTTGTGGTTATACGTAGGAAATTTAAAAAGAAGTCATGTAAGACAAGAAAGTCAGCCAACTGTAAGTCAGGTCTTACAGAGTGGGATGGGCTTTTTGTGGCCACCAGAACCCAGAGTCTAGCCCTCAGGCTGTAGTTTCAAAAAATGGTTACTCTTTTGCTTTTACATTTTTTAAAAATGTTCATTCTAATACATAATATTTTGGCAAGAAATATTTACTGAGGTGTCCTCAACCCTGCCAATAATTTCCACCCCCAATTCATCAAGGATGTTAAAATGTTGGCATTGTGATATGTACGTTTCCATACTTTTTCCAAACCTCTACAGTGATACTTGTATACAGCTTTCTATAGTGGTGTTATATTTGTTGTTATTATTTGCTAAGTCACGTCCAACTCTTTTGCAACCACATGGACTGTAGCCTGCCAGGATCCTCCATCTGTGGGATTTTCAGGCAAGAATACTAGAGTGAGTTGCCATTTCCTTGTCCATGGGAACTTCCTGACCCAAGGATCAAACCCATGTCTCCTTCTTGGCAGGCAAATTCTTCACCATTAAGCCATCAGGGAAGCCCAGGTATTATATAGAGGTTTTTAAATAATAAAAGGTATACTTATTAAATAATAAAAGTGGATCATAACATGCACATTTTTGTGCAACTTACTTTTGTTATTCCCAGTGTATCAGATAAACATTCCTCAAGAACAACCATTACAGATCTTTTTAAGGGTTGCATAATATGCCACAGTATGTATACATCATAATTTGATCAACAGGTTTTCTATTGAAGACATCTGGATGTGTTTCTGGACTTTTTTCCCAACAACATGAATGCCATAATAAGTATTCTTGTATTCATAGCCTTAGATGTTCACACCAAAAATAAATAAATAAATAAAAGCTAAGGACTACTAGGACGAGAAAACAAGTTTAAAATCTTCAAAATCTTCTTAGTAATTAGTGTCTTAAGTCTATGACAGCCTTAGTATTATATATTCTGTTTTTCTCTCCTGTTCTAAACACAGAAATCCTAACACACTTGTAGTTTCCTGAGTGATAGGAGCATCTTTTTTTATTTATAAGAAGGCCCTTCCACCACTCCTGAGTTTATGCTAATGAGGTAGCATAAAGTAGGTTTTAGGGTGGGACACCCAAGATAGCTTTGAGATGGGGCTGGTCACCAGAAGGACCAAGTGACTAGAGAGTGGGAACTTTTCAGCTCTACTCCTGACCTCCAGAGTGAGGGGCAGGATGTGCTGGAGACTTTAAGTTCTATAAAAACTCTTGAACAAGAAGCTTCAGATGGCTTCCAAGTTGGTGAACACAGTGAAGCGCAGGGAGGGTGGTGCACCCCAACTCCACATGGACTTTTGCTCAGCATCTTTGTGGCCTTTGCCCTGTGTATCTCTTTATCTGGCTGTTCATACGTCTCCTTTGTAAGGATA
This sequence comes from Dama dama, assembly GCF_033118175.1. Classification (NCBI taxonomy): domain Eukaryota; kingdom Metazoa; phylum Chordata; class Mammalia; order Artiodactyla; family Cervidae; genus Dama; species Dama dama. The sequence continues at coordinate 27,578,487 of NC_083695.1, forward strand.
CAAATTTTAATGCTTTCTTTGTAGATATAAGTAATGTGTCTTATTGAGTTCTGTGAGCCACCGGAGGAAATTATTGAACTTTAGGAGAGTTTCACGGGAACTCCAAATTCAAACCCTGTTAGTCAGAAATCTATGCGATCTGGGACTTGTGACTGGCATCTGAACTGGGGACAGTCCTGTGAGACTGAGACCTTCACCAGCTCCCAGTATTTAATGTCAAAAATGATTTGAATTGCTGAATATCCAGTTATTGTTTAAAGAATCAGAGATTCAGTTGTTGGTGTTGGAAAACACCACATAGGCCAGTACACCATGCTCATCCTCTTGAACAAGATACCAGAAATCTCGTATGTTTTACTAACTTTCTCATGTGAACTGTGCTGGCCCCAAACTGAATTTCCTTGCCTTTTTTTTTTTTTTTTTAAAGCACCCTTGTTGCCTATCACCATTTTTTCCCTTCTATTTTTTTTTTTTTTTTTAAATACTTATTTATTTGACTGCACCAGGTCTTAGCTGCACATGTGGAATCTGGTTCCCAGACCAGGGATCAAACCTGGGCCCCCTACATTGGGAGCTTGGAGTCTTAGCCACTGGACCACCAGGGAAGTCCCTGCCCAACACCTTTCATTCAACAATTCTTTTCCTATGTGGCAGGTTTCCTTTATATTCTTCATTTAGTCTGTTGTTCAATAAATATATGTGCTAGCTCTCTACTAGATAGCTGATGATACAGAGGTGGGCCAGATAAACAAAGTCGCTGCTGTAGTCGGGGGAGACAGTCAATAAAACACATAGAGAAAAATAAGTTAACAAATAAAATAGGGGAATGTGCTCTCTACCGTACTGAATAAGGAGAGGACTTGTTCTAGGAAAGGAGGCACAGGCAAAAAGTATGACAAATACGCGGCAGGCATGTGTGTACTTATTTCAAGTGATTCCAGTGTTATTTTATACATATCTATAAGCTAATACATGCATCTGGTCTCACTTCCACACACTTTTTTTTTTTTTTTAAACAAACAGCACTATCCTGCACATACTGTTTTACATCTTGCCCAATGCAGCTTGGAGATCATTCCATATGAGAATGTAAAGAGCTTTCCTCATTCTAACAAAAGTAGCTTTGTAATATGAAAAGTACTATTTAGAGAATAGTAATGCCAAAAACACTAATAAGAAGGTCAATGCTAGATTCATAGGAAATCTGAAAAACTGAATGTGAATTTCCAGCTTTAGGAACAGAGAATGAGCTGAATTTCATGCAAGTAATTTTCAACTACTGGTAAGGCCAGATGAGGTGAGAGTTTGTTTTGTTTTGTAATGCAACTTCTGTCTCTCACTTATCCTACTGGCCATGTCTGTGCCATCTGACCTTTCAGTACACATGTAATCACAGTGATCACACAGTATTTCATGAACACCATCAAGTGTCTTTGAGGTACAACATATACAAATGAATGAAGTAATAAGATGTTCATAAGCTTACAAATGTCTTGTTTTAAAAATCTGGAAGTTCTGTTTCTATTTTCATAAAACATTGACTTCAACATTTTATATATTATATCCTACCAATGTAGTTGAGAAGCAATTTGAAATATTTTGTGAGATAAGACGGATAAAGTGGAGAGAGAATAGGATCAAGTATGAAAGCCAGGAAGGGTGAGGTGTCTACCTAATTAAGCACTAAAAGGAGTGTAGGAGGGAAGGAAAGACCACAGGATTTGTTCACAGACTGATTACAGGGCATCACTCTGAAGGAACACTTCAGTGATTCCAAGCCTTTTAGCATGAAAGAGATCATCACTTTCAGAAATGAAACCACCAGCTGTAAGGAGAGATTGTCAGTTTAACTCGAGGTACAAAGACTTTTGGCTTTAGATGGGACCTTCCAGTTACATTTTCAAAATTAGAACTGTTTTTAAAGGATGAAACACCTTAAGTTGCTTTCTTAAGTTCAAACAGTAATTGTCACTGTATAGACGGGACCCACTTAAAGCTTACGGACTGATAAACTATAAACTCACTACCCCTTAAGGGGGTAGAAGTGCTATGTTTCAGAGACAGATGGCTACGAAGTTCTTAGTTAAGGCTAGATGTGGCGTCAGAGTCCTAAAATTTCAGGAAAAGTGAACAGCAGAGGGACTTCAAGTTGGAAAGGAATTAATATTTTTAGCTACTATGTACACCCTTCACTTTACATCTGGCTATCTTTAATTCTCATCACAACCCTACAAAGTAGTTATTAACCATTTTACAGATGAAGATCTTGGGTTCAAAAAAGCTAAACTTCTCATGCTAGAAGGATCTCAAATTCTTACCCAAATCTACATGTTGGTAGCGGCCAAGTCATGCTCAGTCCAGGTATCTTCATACCACTCACTCCACTTGATCCGATATACTCATTTTATGAAACCTATACGAGGGAAATCACACATTTGGGGCCTAGCTGGGGCCACAAAGCAGGTAGGCTGATCATACCTCCGCCTCAAAGGTCTTTGCAGGGCGCACACATGCCTTTAAGGGACAATCTACACCGCCCTACAAGGGATGGAGAGAGAAAGAGCAATAGTCTAAAGACAAAAGCAAAGAGAAAAGGAGCCAAAGAGAAGCTCTGCGAATGGGGTGTGGAGGCTGACAAGTGAACCGTGCTTTCACCTCTATTTCTCGTGTGGCTCAGCTGGTAAAGAATCCGCCTGCAGTGCGGAAGACCTGGGTTCGATCCCTGGGTTGGGACGATCACCCGGAGAAGGGAAAGGCTACTCACTCCAGTATTCTGGCCTAGAGAATGCCATGAACCTTATAGTCCTTGGAGGTCACAGAGAGGCGGACACGACTGAGCGAATTTCACTTCACTAGTCCGTTAACAAACTGACCGATTACACATTTCGGGAAGTTTAGCCTTGGCCAGCTTCATTCCTTAACGCCTTTCAGGAACTTAGTATTAACCCTTAGCGTAAGTCCAGAAAAGACAAAGGCAGTCGAGCAAAGTGTGCTCTTCAGGCAGAAGTGGAAACTGGCGCTGCGAACCAAAACTTGAACCACCCCGCGGGCACTGATTTGAAGACTCTGAAAGACAAGTTTGGCTGCGAGACGCGCCTGCCTCCAAGGGGTGGGGCCGCAGCACCCAGGGCGGGGTTTCCTCCAGGCCCACGCCGCCTCCGCCGGCCACGTGACCCGCGGTGTTGTGGTCCGGCCCGCGTGGGTGGCGGGAGCGGCGGGAGGGCGGGGGCGAGGAGGGGCGCGTCACGTGACGGGGTTTAAATCTCCCGCAGCCCGAGCCGCGGGGGCGCCAGTGCCGCGAGTCGAGCGGGAGCAGAAGAGGCGAGGGAGGAGGGCCAGAGAGGCGGTTGAAAGATGGCGGACGAGGCGGCGCTCGCCCTTCAGCCCGGCGGCTCCCCCTCGGTAGTGGCGGCTGAGAGGGAGGCCCCGTCGCCGCCTGCTGGGGAGCCGCTCCGCAAGAGGCCGCGAAGAGACGGCCCCGGCGTCGGGCGGGGCCCGGGCGAGCCCGCTGGGACGGCCCCCGAGCGGGAACTGCCGGCGGCGGCCGGCGGCTGCCCGGTGGCGGCAGCGGCGCTGTGGCGGGAGGCCCAGGTGGCGGCGGCGGCGGCCGGAGAAGGAGACAATGGGCCGGGCTTACAGGGCCTATCCCGGGAGGCGCCACCGGCCGACGACTTCTACGACGACGACGACGACGAGGGCGAGGAGGAGGAAGAGGCGGCGGCGGCTATTGGGTACCGAGGTGCGCAGGGCGCGGGCGGCCGGGACTGCGCATCCCCCCTCCTCCTCCCGGGGCCCCTCCTGGTGTCGGGTGGTGGAGTCTCGGGCGGCTTGGGGGTTCGGGCCTGGCTCTGCGGCGTCCCCCTGCCGACCTGGGCCTTCTTCAGCCGCGCGCCTGCGGGGCTGAGGGCCGGGCTGCCGGAGCGGCCCGCGGACTCGCTCCCTCCCCTGCTCTCTACCTCCCCCCCCTTCCTCCCTGCGGCCCGCCCCAGCGGCCTCGCGTTTTGCGCAGCCGCGGGGCGGGCTACCCTGGATGTCGGTTTTAAAATAAGTTTCTCTCCCCTCCTACTCCTTTAGCCTATTGCTTTTGTTAAATGCCCTTCGCTTCTCCGCCCCTCCCTGTCCCGCACACTTCAACCTGCAACTTTTTGACTGTCCCTTGCGCCAGCCTTTTGTCGTTGCTGTGGCAAACTGACACCTGCGAAATTTGTTGGGGTTTTTTGGACGGACTTTATTTTTAAACTTGTTTTAAATTTTAAAGAGCATAGTTGTTTATAAAGACATTACCCTTCTGTGGTGCAATTAATAGTGGGCGTAGGAGAGTAATAGTTTTTTAGACTACTTTGCAGTGAATAGTGTTTTTCCTCTGTGTTCTTACAGTGGTTTTTACATTAACTGTCTTCGTGTGTGTATATGTAACCCTGAAACACGAATTGACATTTTTCTGACATGCTAAAGTAGGTGTGATATTTGTGTGTCTTGTCATTCTTAAGTGTTTTCAGTTTTTATCTAGACAGATGTGACTCTCTATTATTTGTACCAATAAATCCAATCAGTGGACCATTTGACCATATGTAAAGATAACGTGTGCCTTAGGACTGGATTAGAAAAATGACACTGTTTTCAAGAAACATAGTTTAATAAGGGAAACAAATAATGCAAAGGTACCTTTGCAGATTTAGCGTTATGTAAGAGAAGTGCAAGTTGCCATAGCTGTATTTGCATGACTTTTTGGGTAAATTTTTATTTGGTAAGTTTTATGAATCATTATTTGTGATCGATAAATTCAGTTAAGGTTGCTACTTTTTGTGTTTTGATTAAGAATTAATTTATTTCTAGATTTTGATGAAACTTAAGCTTCTGAGCAGAATCCCCAAAGAGGATATACTGTTCCTGTGAACGGTGTGAGTTGATCCAGTAGACATTTTTTACCTGGGCAGTATGAGTGAATGTTAAGTGCTCTATTCACTGGAAATTGTTGCATCACGATAATTATAGAGCTTCATAATTTTAGATGCAGATTGTTTCCGCAACCTTGAGTTACGTTTGGTTTCTTTTGCAGATAACCTTCTGTTTGGTGATGAAATCATCACCAACGGTTTTCATTCCTGTGAAAGTGACGAAGATGATAGAGCCTCGCATGCGAGTTCTAGTGACTGGACTCCAAGACCTCGGATAGGTATGGTTTCACAGTTTAAGAGCTGTCTTTTCTCTGGTATTGTCTTTTTATGTCGACGAAAAATATATTTCTTTCTTCTCTTATTGTCTTGTGATGAGGTTCTTAGGTGTTTGCTGAGATTTAATGTCAGCTTGGTTTTAGGGAAAGTTTAGTACTTTGTTCTGTCCTGTTTTTGTTCAACAGCATGGGCCCATGGAAGCTGGCTTGTGTTATTTCTCAAAAACCGGGTCCTTTCCGCTTGTACCCTCCATGTGGAATGGTCATCCTCCAAAGTATCTTGCTTCCTTCTTCATATCCTATAATTTTTCTTCTTAACTCTTACCACTTGACAATTTCTGTATATAACTTTTATTGCTGCATTAGAATATAAAGTCCCTGGGGGCCAGCGATTTCTGACTGATTTGTATACTGTCAGTGCCTGGAAAAGTTAGCCCTCAGTAAATATTAAGTATTTTGATGAAATGGAAAAGTATTTTGAAGTAGAGAACACTATGAGGTTTTTATATCAAAGTAGTAACATGACTATCTCAAAATATTCTTTTTCTTAATATGCTCTTTTTCCAGAAATGCCTTGACTATTTAAAGATAGTGATGATTAGTTTCTCTTTAGTGTTTATATTGACTGTATTTTTGGTTTTCTTAAGCTAGGACCTGATTAAGAATTTAGGGCAAAGAATTATTAAAGCTCAGAACATTAGCATTGTACATATCATTGCAGAGATTGGTTAAGATTAAATTGAAGATTGTTACTGGGAAAATTTTAAAGACAGTAGTTAAGTATAGATTTCATTTTCTTTGTGTTTTTAATGATAAATAGTCTGGGCTTTCGTGATGGGTAAGATCTTTATTGATTTGCAGAACCCTTTTGTACATCTGTTGTATTTAAGTTATATATTTTTTAGGTTTTAACCAGAGAAATCTAGTTCTAGTAGTAAATTCACTTGACTCTTGCATATGTTGTTGTTTAGTCAGTAAGTTGCATCTGATTCCACCTCATGAACTGTAGCTGACCAGGTTCCTCTGTCCCTGGGATTTCCCAGGCAATAATGCTGGATTGGGTTGCCATTTCATTTTCCAGGGGATCCTCTCTACCCAGGGATGGAACTAGGGCCTCATGCATTGAAGGTCGATGGATTCTTTACCACTGAGCCACCGGGGAATCCCTTTAAAATACATACCTGGCATCTTATAGCTCAGGGGACAGGATATATAGCATTGGCTCTGAGTCTCAGCTCCTGATTTCATTGGGATATATAACATTAGCTTTGAAGATGTTCTGAATGAAACACCTTTGCAGTGCTTTTTTTTTACTTTACAAAACAGCCTTAAGGATTGCTAATTAACTACTTCAGAAAATAAATGAGATTTTGAACGACTTGGAGTGGATTGATCTAGTTCTTTTCCCTTTTAATATAGGTCCATATACTTTTGTTCAGCAACATCTCATGATTGGCACAGATCCTCGAACAATTCTTAAAGATTTACTACCAGAAACAATTCCTCCACCTGAATTGGATGATATGACGCTGTGGCAGATTGTTATTAATATCCTTTCAGAACCACCAAAAAGGAAAAAAAGGAAAGATATTAATACAATTGAAGATGCTGTGAAATTACTGCAAGAGTGCAAAAAAATTATAGTTCTAACTGGAGCTGGGGTATGTAAGATGGATGAGAATACTAGTAAAAGGGGGAAGGTGTGTATTTTCTCTTCAGCCTTGTCCTAGTCAGAAACACATTTCTGGTATAGAATTTATCCTTATATGATAATGGGCATTTGTGTTTGGAAACTGCTAAAAAGTGAGTGCAGCAGCAGTTACTAAATTGGTTCAGGATTTTTTAAACTTCTTAGTAACCTTAAAAAAGATGCCCTTCTGTTGATTGACACAGTAGGTAAGTGGGATTAAGGTAAGATTTTTACCTGCTTTATTATACCACAACTCCTAAAGAAGATGCAGGGAATTCTGCGTGCGTTACAGTGTCAGGGCCTAATGATAAAAATTGGTTATTTGCTCAGCCTTCATGGAGAAACTAGGAACCTCATATGTATGTATTGGTAAGTGGAGAACTTAGTGTAGGAAAGGTAACAGATTCCTACCTCTCCTCCATTTTTTTTTCCCCAATTACATAGAAGTTTTTTTTAACGTGAGATAGGGCACCATAAACAGAAGTGGAATACAGACAGCAGATTGAAAAAAAAAAGCACGATGTTTGACTTACAAAGGATTATTTCTCTAATGTACAGCTAGCTTCAATTGATTGAAAATAACAATAATACAATGGAAAAAAGGCAAAGACCATAGACAAACAAGATGGTTTGCAAATGATTATAAAAGAGGCTCAAAATCAGTACTCAGTGAATGCAAATTAAGTATTAGTGAGTTTTCACTTTTTCACCCATCAGCTTACTAAATTTTAAATGTTGATAACACACACTGTTACAATGTGGAGCATTGTAAGCATTCTTATACATCGTCTCTCCTCCATTTTAAATTAAGATGATGTGATTGTGGTGGCTTGACATTTTCCATTTGCCCCACTTTCCATCTCAATTAACTAGTTACTTAGGCTATTTCATATTGTGTGTTGAATACAGAATATGTTACATGGAAGTGACAGAACAGTTTTTGGAGTAAAGTTGAGTCCTGCTTTCTGACCTGTTGAGTTCAGGGAGAGTGTTATTTAACATTAGATGATCGTGACGAATAGGTATGTTTTGCTTCCCCAATGTGACTTAGACGTTTGTTTTTGCCCTGAGACCAAAATGGGGTAAACGAAGACAAAATTGTGAAATAGATAATTTCTGAAATTCCAACTTGAAATTGTCAAGGTTTATTTGTGGAAAAAGCACAGAATCTAAATTTGTTCTTCAAAATTAAAAATTGCAATATTGTACAGCATAGTTTTTTAAGGGAAATTAAGAAATTTAGTGTTTTTGAAGTAATAGAACCCTGATTTAGATGAGGGATTTTTTTTTGGAAATACTTGACTGACTGAAACTCTTTCCCGCTTTCTAGTTAAAATAATTTGAAATGGTTTACGTCCTTCCCAATCAAGTTGGAATTGCTTTAATTTGTTGGTTAAATGCTTATAAAGGTTTAAAGTTAGCCTTACCCCCTTATGAATTACCCACTTACGAATTCCTTACCCCCTTATGAAGGGAATATTGGTGGACTTAATTACACTGGTTTTCTGAGTAGTTTATTTCTATTAGAAATTAAACTAAGGCAGTATCTGTATTCCCCAAAAGTTTCAAACTAAAGATATTTTTCAACTCTTCCCTAATTGTGTGATAAGAGGACTAGTAATTATTAAGGTAGCAGTAGAAGATTTAATTGTGCAAATTATGCCATGCGTATTTCAGGTTTCTGTTTCTTGTGGAATACCTGACTTCAGGTCAAGAGACGGTATTTATGCTCGCCTTGCAATAGACTTTCCAGACCTTCCAGATCCTCAAGCAATGTTTGATATTGAATATTTCAGAAAAGATCCAAGACCATTCTTCAAGTTTGCAAAGGTACTACGAACTTTTCTAGCTGTTTCTTTGTCCTCCTGTCATGAAAAATTATTTTGAATGGCTGTCTAGTAAATTGAATACTAGTACTGTGGTGGAGTGAAATCACTGAAGTCAAAATCATTTTAGTCAGAAATCCCTTCTTCCCCATAGGGACTATCATTTGCCTTTCTTTATTTTATGATTGTGCTTATTATCAAAGAAGAGCCTATTTCATATTTCTCCGGTTTGCACTTCACTTTACATTGTCCTTTACATTGTCCAGGCTTTTTTTAGAGGTTAGTAGGTCATAAATGGAGAAGGCAGTGGCAGCCCACTCCAGTACTCTTGCCTGGAAAATCCCATGGACGGAGGAGCCAGGTGGGCTGCAGTCCCTGGGGTCGCTAAGAGTCGGACACGACTGAGCAACTTCACTTTCACTTTTTACTTTCATGCATTGGAGAAGGAAATGGCAACCCACTCCAGTGTTGTTGCCTGGAGAATCCCAGGGATGGGGGAGCCTGGTGGGCTGCCGTCTGTGGGGTCACACAGAGTCGGACACGACTGAAGCGACTTAGCAGCAGCAGCTGCTGATCACGTAAAAGTAACACCGCTGTTTTGATATTGAATTTTTTTTTTTAATATTTACTTGGCTCTGCAGGGTCTTAGTTGTGGCACGAAGGATCTTCCTTCGATCTTTAGTTGCAGCACACAAACTCTTAGTTGTGGCATGTGGGATCTAGTTCCCTGATCAGGGATCGAACACTGGCCCCCTGCATTGGGAACGCAGTCTTAGCCACTGAACCACCAGGGAGATTCCCTGTTTTGATACTGAATATTTTTTATGGATCACAAAGATTATAACATCTGCTCAGTATGTTTTATAGTATGAGGAGATATGCCTGTGATTGGGGTGGAGAAGGTTCTTAGATTGCGTTTTAGTCAGGGTTGATGCTGCTCTAGAGTATGTAGACCTGCTCTGTCCAGTTCAGAAGCCATTTGCCATGTGGGGCTATTGAGTACCTAAGTGTTCTCTACTGAGATGATATGTTAACAAGTGTGGAAGACATACCAGGTTTTGGAAACCTAGTATGAAAAACATACAAAATATTTTATTATATATAATGATTATATGTGTAAATAGCAATACTTTGGTATTGGGTTATAAATTGTGGAAATTTCACATTGTTAATGTGGTTACTAGAAAATATGAATCGTGTATATGATTCAGATGTTTTTATTTGGCAACTGTGGAGTTTAAAGTTTGACATCACAGTCATCCCTTGGTATCTGAGGTGGGGATTGGTTTAAGATTCCCTCAGATACCAAAATCTGAGGATGCTTAAGTTCTTTATATACAATGGTATTTGCATACAGTCTATGCACATCCTCACTGTATGCTTTATTTAAGCGTTTCACCTCTCAATTTTGGGGGGGTGGGGCTACGCTGGGTCTTCATTGCTGCTCAAGGGCTTTCTGTAGTTGTGCCGAGCAGGGACTGCTCCATGATGCACAGGCTTCTCATTGCTGCTCTTGTTGCAGAGCACAGGCTCTAGGGTGTTTTAGCTTCAGTAGTTGCACCTCATGGGTTTAGTTGCCCCAGCAGCATGTGGGATCTTCCTGGACCAGGGATCGAGTCCATGTCCCCTGTATTGGCAGGTGGACTCTTAGCCACTGGACCCCACCAGGGAAGCCCCTGCTTCTGTATCCTTAACCTTCACAGATACTGTGAGCCTTTTTGTTTTTACAAATTTGAGGCATAATGGTAACCCTACATCAAGCAAATCTGTAGGTGTCATTTTTCCAACTGCACTTGCTTACATATGTCTCTGTGTCACACACTGTAATTCACAGTATTTGACTTTTTCATTATTTGTTACAGTGGCCTGAGATCAGTGATCTTTGTTATTACCAAGGATGTAGTGATGGTTAGCATTCTTTTTAGCAATAAAATGTTTTTATTTAAGGAATGTACATTTTTTTGAGATATAATACTATTGCACACTTAATGAATTATAGTATAAACATAACTTTCTATGAATGGGGAAACCAAAAAAATTCATTTAACTGACTTGATTGGGTTACTTGCATTTTTGCTGTGGTCTGGAACCAAACTCATGGTGTCTCTGAGGTATGCTTGTATGATGTTAATAGTTACTGGTGCAGTAAATTCAAAATTTGGTAAATTGTTATTGCTAAACTTCAGTATACTTGAGAGGGTCTTTTGTATTACTGATTATTCTTTAATGGGCATAGAAATGAAATGGAATTGAACTTTAATTAAAGGATGACCTCAACTACTTTCAAATCATGTGGTGTGTTTATATAACTATAGGAAAACCTCCTCCAATTTAGAATACATGTGTTAGCTTAAATTGATGGACTATCTTAAATAATTTTGTTTTGTGCAACTGTGCTTATAAACAGGAATTAGAATAAAATGGGGATATTACATTGGAATTTCTTAGAAAACTATTTACTTGCTAAAACTGAAAACTGAATTTGAAAACTTTCTGCAGGCTGCCAAGAGAAATGAATCTTGCCAATAATCAACTTGAAACTTAGAAAACTTTTGAACTTCATATATCAGCAGTGATGATGGTCTGTCCTTGAGAATAGACTGCTGGTTCACAGTGAACTGAGCAAATAATGTAAAGTTAGTTTCTATTTATTTTTCTTTGTTACAAGAATGTGAATTTGTGAAGATTTACTGTTTTTTATCTACTGGTGCTAGGGGTACTGCTGCAAGACTTTGAAGACCAGTTACTTGGTTTCTTGAATTGGACTTAGAACACTGGCTCTAGTTATCGGAAATTAACACTTTTTTTTCTGGCCTCACTGTGTGGCCTTTGGGATCTTAGTTCGCTGACCAGGGGTGGAACTCATGCCTCCTGCAGTCTGCTGTGGGAGTGCAGAGTCCTAACCACCAGTTCGCCAAGGGGACTGCACAGGAATGAACTCTTTAAGAAAGCCATCAAGTAACTAGAAATTACTTTGATCTTGTATCTGAGTATAGGAGCTTGATTTACTGGTGCATTGATTTATTTAATGCTCACAAGATTTTTGCTGTAAGTTCTGTGTTCTGAGAGGAAACAAAAAACATGCCCAAACTAACTTCCCAGGTTTTTCAAAACCCTGTCACTTAAGTGTATATTAAATTGCCTAGTGAAGGTAGTAATCTCACACTTGGGGAAAATATGGTAACTGAGAATACAAATAGCAAGGTGAGAAAGATTGTAACCTTTGTTGTCTAATGTACATAATGAGTATTCAGTTTTAGCTTAAACTGGTTTTAGTAGAATATTCTTGTTCATTTATTTTTGGTGCTTCGACAGGGACTTGAACCTCAGATTAAAAATCTGATGCTCTACCAGCTGATCTCTCCAGGCAATTTAAACTGGCTTTGATGTATAAGAATCTACAGGAGCAATTAAGTATTACTCTTACAAAGACAGGTTATAAAAATGCACAGGATAGAAACCTAGACAGGGCAAAAGAGAAAATAAGGTCTGAATTGGAGCAAAAATGTTGCTGTGCTGTGCTCCGTCGCTGAGTGATCCAACTCTCTGTGACCCTGTGGACTGTAGCCCACCAGGCTCCTCTGTCCATGAGATTTCTCAGGCAAGAATACTGGACTGGGTTGCCATTTCCTGCTATAGGGGATCTTCCCCATCCAGGAATCAAACCTGTGTCTCCTGCATTGGCAGATTCTTTGCCACTGAGCCACCTGGGAAGCCCAGAGTAAAAATGGCAGTGTTAATTTGTGACCGTGTACAGAATTTATGGTGCCTGGGAGAAGAAAAAGTTGGGAGAGGCAGCATGTGTCACTTCTCTATGAAAGTTGGAGCTAAACAAATGAATTAATCTTTATAACTGCTACATATATAAGATTGTTGTTCAGTTCTCACATTAAAAACTACCAAAAGAAAAGCATCTAGTTGCTGAAGTACTGCTTAAAACGAACGGTAATAGGTAAGAGAGATTGAGTTAGAGTCTAAAAATGAATAAATAGGAAAAAGCTGAAGGACAAATAAGAAAGGACAAAGAATGAAGGACAGTGTTCAGAAATTAAGAATGGGGAGGATATGTAAATCTTGTAATATTTTAGTAGATTCCAAAAAGAATACATGAGTAAAATACTCAGAATCTAAAATTTTCTACCAGTTTCTATACTAGGCAGAAAGTTAAAAAAGATGGTTACTTTCTAGTTGTGAGAGAAAATGAATTGAAGTTGATGTGTAGTTGATTTAAAATGGGTTTCAGGTGTATAGCACAGTGATTCAGTTGTGTAACTTTTTTTTTTCCAGATTATTTACGTTATAGGTTGTTATAAAATATTGAGTATAGTTCCCTGTGCTATACAGTAGGTCTTCATAGGCTACCTGTTTCTATTTATTTATTTGTGGCTGTCCTGGGTTTTGTTGCAGCAGGCAGGGGCTACTCTTCCATTGTGGCACAAGGGCTGCTCGTGGCTTCCCCTGTCGCAGAGCACAGCGCTGAAGCGCGTGCAGGCTCGGGAGCACTGGTTCAGTAGCTGCGGTGCACGGGCTTAGTTGTCCCACAACATGTGGGCTCTTCCCAGACCAGGAATCAAACCCATGTCCTCTGCATTGGCAGGCAGATTGTGAACAGTGGACTGCCAGGGAAGCCCCAGTTGTCTGTTTTATATGTAGGAGCGAGTATGTGTTAATCCCAGACTCCTCGTTTATAACCCCCTTTCCCCTTTGGTAACCACAAGTTTGTTTCTGTGTCTTTGGATCTATTTCTGTTTAGTAAGTAAGTTAGTTATTCTTATTTTTTAAAAGAAGTGATGTTTGATATTTGTCTCTCTCTGTCTGGCTTCACTTTAGTATGATAATCTCTGGGTCCATCCATTTTGGTGCAAATGACATTATTTCATTCTTTTTATGGCTAAATAATATTCCACTGTATATATTTACCACATCTTTATCAGTCATCTGTTGATGGACTTTGTCTCCACGTCTTGGCTGTTGTAAATAGTACTACAGAACATTGGGGTTTCATGTATCTGTTTGAATTATAGTTTTCTCTGGATTTATGTCCAGGAGTGGGTTGTAGGATCGTATGTCAGCTCTCTTAGGTTTTTAAGGAAACGCCATAGTGCTTGTACCAATTTACACCAACAATGTAGGGGGGTTCATTTTGAAAGAAAATGAATTTAATAATAAAGCCATGAAAAAAGGAAATATTGTGAATTTAGACCTTTTTGGAAGGAAAGTTTCTCTAGATATATCAAGCCATTAATTGTATATAATGGAGAAGAAACAGATTTCTTCTAGATTGGGACCTCCAAGTAATGGGAGAGGTGTGTGAAAGAGGTTATTGGTTCATTAGAGCAGTTTCTCAACCTGTTGACAATTTGGGATGGATAATTCTTTGCAGTGAGTACTGTGCACTGTAGGATATTTAGCAGCAACCAATGGCCTCTTCCTATTAAATACCATTAGCACCCTCTCGTCAGTGTTGACGATCAAAAATGTGTCCAGATGTTGCCAGACGTCTCCTGCAAAATTGCTCCCCGTTTGAGCCACTAGTGTAGCAACAGTGTGCCTAGCTATGGCACCACTTTGAGTTCTTCTATCGGAGAACAATTAAGGCCAACATTAAAGCTATATATTCTTGTTTTGAACCATCGTCTTCTTGCATAAGGCTTAAATTGATAATGAATTGTGGCCATGGTTCTCGGGAGTCCATGAAAACCAATCCTCCTATATGAGTGGCAGTTATAAAGATTAATTCATTTATCAGGGGCTAATAAATATGAGTGATTTTTATTAAGAGTCAGTGAAGGTGAAACTGAGGTTGTATAGAATAACTTTTTGTTTTTTAAAGGACTGTTTTCAAAGATATAGTTGCTATCCGATATTGAATACGGTGAATGTCCTTTCCCCTCAAGGGATAAAATTCAAGGAAAGGAGAGGGATAAATAACGAACTTCCAAAAATGTATATTTATTCAGTAAATTGTCACTTTATTGATAGGTACAAACATACCAGATTATGTAGTTACAAGGTTAAGGAATCTTAAAACCAGCTCATTTGTAGTGTTTTTCCATTCAATAAACTTTCTGTCAGATACTTGAATACTTGATAACAATCAGTGTTAGTCAGGTGGTTCATCATAGGTTCCATCTATTGTAACTCATCTGGCAAGTGTTCATTTTGGATGTTTCCTGCTTTCTGGTACTAAAAATGTACTGCTGATTGTCCTTTTGGATATGTTTCTAATGTTCTAAATTTCCTGAAAGCAAAATTGCTAATAGTTCTGGGTGAATAAAATGTACTCCCATCAGAAGTGTATTGGAAAGCTAAATTAGCATGCCCATGCCCTTTGCCCCACAGAAAAAGCCTCCCATGATACATTAGTATTGTTGGTTGTTTTTTTTTTTTTTTAAAGAATGTCTGTGTGTTGTGTGTATGGTTTGAAAAGATTGAAACCGTAGAAAACATCTTAGTTGGCCTCTCCCTTCAGTTTTCCTATCTTTAATCTTTCTTAAAGGTTACCATGGTAAAATGTTTCACTGGGTTTCCTTCTAGGGAAAAAAAGAGTAAACCTGTTTGTGTGTGTGTAGGGGGGAGAAATATTATTGTAAGTTGCTAATAGTACTTTAAAAATGACTACTAATAAAATCACACTCTTTTCTCTATTTTGCTTTTTTCCCCACTTAATATTCTTGGAAATAGTTTCATAATGGCTCTTAAATATACCTCATTTTAAAGAAAAGTCTGCATAGTATTGTTTGGTAGTTGAACCACAGTATATCTAACCATCTGTTAATGGCTATCTAGAGTTTTTAAGGCAGTTAAAACTAACTGTAGTTTTTTTGTTATTAATACTAGCGTAGATGACTGCTCCTTACTACTTGCCATGTGTATATCTTTGAATCGCCTGTTGTTCTTAGTAATTTTTTTTTCCACTGAGATTGTCTTCTTCATACTGATTTGTGAGAACTTTTTTTTTTTTTGCAATGCAGAACTTGTGGGATCTTGGTTCCCTGACCAGGGATTGAACCTGGGCCATAGCAGTAAAAGTTGTGTGGAGTCCTAAACACTGGACTGCCAGGAACTTCCCAAGAACATGTATTTTTTTTAAATTATTTATTTTTGCTTGCACTGGGTCTTTGTTGCTTTCCTCAGACTTTCTGTAGTTGCAGCAAGTAGGGGCTGCTCTTCATCCCAGTGCTCTGGCTTCTCACACAATGGCTTCTCTTGTTGGCAGAGCACACGCTGTAGGTGCCTCGGCCTCAGTGCTTATGAGCACAGGCTCAGTAGCTGTGCACGGGCTTCGTTGCTCTGCCATTTGAAATCTCCCTGGTGTAGGGCTTGAACCCATGTGCCTTGTATTGGCAAGTGGATTCTTATCCACTGTGCCATCAAGAAAGTTGTGAGAACATGTTCTTGAAGAGTGTTGGTGGGTGATTAGAATTTGTCTCCAGTAATCCCATGCAGGATGTGCAATATGAAATATACTTAACTAGATTAGTCTCAGTAGACTCATCTGCAGTACCTAATAGAAATGGTACTTCACCTGAAGAAAAAACAGGGAACATGAAGTTGAGGGGTCAGAAATTGCATAGTGGCTAAGAGCTGCACTTTGGCATCAAAACTGGGTTTGAATGATAGTTCTGCTACTTACTGGCTTTTGTGACTTTTGGTGTTATTTCTGTGCTTTGGTTTTCTCACTTGCAAGATAGGGATATGTATGTCTAGAAAGGAGAATCAACAGATCTTTTTTGTACAGGTCCTGGTAGTAAATGTAACCTGCTTTGTGGGCCACATGGGAACTCTGTCATACTGTGTTCTTTTCCTTTGCAGTCCTTGAAAATGTAAAAACCCAGTCCTCAGCCTAGTCTGCAGCATTATTATAAAGTGCTCCTGTTATACCTGGGACATACATTACGTATTAATGAATAGCTTCACTAATTGAAATTCTCTTAATGTTATGTTAGTACAGGGGCCAGCAAAGTACAGCCTTAGTTCAGATGTGGCCCACTGCCTGTTTGTTTACAACTGTGAGCTAAAACTTTTAAATGGATATGAAAAAAAAATAAAAAGAATAATACTTTACGTCATGTGAACATTATATGAAATTCTAGTGTCAGTGACTTATAAATAAAGTTTCACTGGAACACAGCCACGCTCATTCATGGACATGTTGCCTGTGGCTGCTTAACTTTGGTGAGTACTTCTAGTTTCAAGGGGCTTCAGTTAACACCCCTGCCTTTGACTGGATTCTCATTCATGTTGGTAGAAATTGTGAGAAACAAACAAGCAGAGAGCATCTGGAGAAAAACCATTATTCCTACATGAAAACTCACTATGGCAAAAAATAAGCTTTAATTTTGGTCACGTTGGTTGCTTGTGGCCAATTACTGGATTGTTTGCACATTTCTGGACATAGCTTATAAAAGCAGCTTGTCATTTTAATAGGATTTCAAGCGTTTGGTCCCAGCTCTGCTTCCAATCTATTGTAAATGGATTCCTATGGCAATAACAGTGGTCCAACCGACATGACTGGTTCCTTAATAGGACTTAAGGATGTTCAGATTTAGGATGGCCTGTCTTAGAACATATCCGGGATGTCACAATTCCAACAGGAAGAATTAATGTGTATTTTATCTGAAAGTTGTATTTCCTGCCAGCCAATTAGGTTTTTTTTTATTTGTTTTTTTGGTCTGTGCTGGATCTACATTGCTGCATGCAGGCTTTCTCTAGTTGTGGCAAGTGGAGGCTACTCTTTATGGTGCCTCTCACTGGTGGCTTCTCTTGTTTGGGAGCACAAACTCTTGGGTGCTCAGGCCTCAGTAAGTTGTGGCATGTGAGCTCAGTAGTTGCGGCTGTCAGACTTCTGGAGCACCGGCTCAGTAGTTGCGGTGCATGGGCCTAGTTGCCACACGGCATCTGGGATCTTCCTGGACCAGGGATTGAACCCATGTCTTCTACATTGGCAGGTGGATTCTTTATCACTGAGCCACCATTTCTCCCTCGATTGGATTTTTAACAAATTTTCCTTGTTAAGGGGTTGGTTGGGAGCTTAGAACATTTACATTGTAATTTCTTAACAACTTTTCGTACTGTCTGTTGAAATAGTGGCATCTCAAACTTTGGTGAGTCCTTATTTAGGGGTAGTTCTGTTAAAACAGTCCTTTTAGAGTAAATTTTTCTCATTATTTCAGATTATATCCCTTAGTTGGAATGCAGTACTTAAATCTAGTGATTCAGACATGGTCCACTGCATATTTGGAAGAAAATAGACAAAGTTTCAAATAACCATTAAATGTAAGCTTACAAAATAAAACAGACCTTTCATAAATTAATCCAAACTACAGGAATTGATTTGTAAATCTAAGTACTGAATTACCCTGAATTGTTAGTGGGTTGGACATGAAGGGAAACTGGAGTACAGAGCTGAATCTAGTATCCCACAAATTTTTGTTATTTTTTTTTTTTAACAGTTCTAGTTTATTAAATTCTTTCATGAAAAGTCTCCACAGTCACCACAGATAAGTCACTGCAGAAGCTTTACTCCTTTTTGCCAGCGCCAGCATTGGCCTCTGCAGTCTCCCTGACTTTCTTCATTCTGTCCTAGCCTTCCTTTTGCTGTCTTCTTGAGATGTTTTTCTCCTCCTCCAGGCCATGTCTTGCAAGCCTGTGTTTGGGCTCATTCTTATTCCCATAATCCCAGGAATTGAAAATCATGCCAAAGCCATTTGTCTTGCCATCACCAAAATGGGTTCTGAATCCAAATACAAGGGTGACATCTGGTATGGTCTTGTACATTTTGGCTAGTTTTTTTTTTTTTTTTTTTTTTCTCTGAATTTCTGTCTTGGGTACTATTTCCTACCCATGGTGAAGATCATCGATGACCATTTGTTTCTACTGAAGTAATCAGTTGGTCATAAACTTTCTACTCAGGATAGTTACTGTGTTGTTCATCATCTTCAAGCAGTCAGAGAGGAGAAGAGCTAGTGTCTCACAGGATTTTGTTCTTCTTAATCCTTACCTTTTAAAAAGGGTGGGCAATAACGCACATGCAACTTCATTCTGTGGGGTGGAGTCCTGGTACTCTTGCTGCTGCTCAGCCTTGCTCTGAAGGTAGGCAGCCGTTTGTTCTTGTAGTGCTGGCATGCTATTAGCACTTCCCTGACTACTGTTCTATCCGTTGCCTAGAATATTGTATTTGTTAAAAAAAATCCTAACAGCTATTTCTAGAGGGGAGATTTATAAGGTGCTGGTATTAGAACAAAGTAATCTGATGAGAAAATAGTGGTTAATAGAGCATAACCTAGTTGTCCAAACATAATGTGACATAATGTTTTTTATAAACATTAGCTTTAATAAACTCTTCACTTGTTACTTCTTTCCATATGCATTTTTTTTTTTTGAATTGCAGAGTTCATGAACTTTATGATAAAAATTTGGGAGGCAGAATTCTTGGGTTTTGTGTATGTAACATTTTCAGCAGCATATGGTCATGTATGTGATAGACCTTATTATGAGATTTATAATGAGACATGCCTATTATTCTCACCTAAAGGGTATCTTGGTAGACTGTTTTTTAAACTTGAAATATTAAGTAGGTTAAAAGTTAAAGTCATGTAGAATCTTTACTATTAAACTTTTTGTATAATATCAGAATTGAAGACTCCAACCCCCTTCCCAGTTTTATAGCTTGTTTCTATCCTTCCTGACTTGTTTAAATGAAAGTATCTATGCTTTGCATATAATTCCCATTTTTGCTTCTTTACAAAACAACAAAAACAAAACTATACACATTGGTGACTAACTTGACTTTTTTCACATGTCATGGGCCATCTTGCAGGTCACTCCCTTATTCATCTCAATGGCTGCACAGTCCACTCTTCTGGATGTACCATAGTTCTACAGCCAGTCCTCTGTTGGTGGACATATGGTTGTATCTAGTTTTTTGCTAGCACTTTAATAGGTTAGAGGCGGTAATGAATGGTAAGGAAGTAGGTAGAAGTACTACTTCGATTAAAAAGTAGAGAAGAAACTTCCTTTGCCATAGTCACTTACTAAATGAAATTTAATAAAAACACTGTCAAAAGTTGAGAGGACCAAAATTGATACTTTTTTTCTGATCTTTTTGCCATGTGTATATCTGAATTCTTTGTTTTTAAAGAAGAAACAGCATTGAAGCATTATTTGGGGGGAAAAACACACACACAAAATCCAGCAACTCAGCATTCATGAGCAGCCCTAGACTATGCCAGTATGTGCCTGTGCAGTGGAAGGAAAGCAAGTTTGGTAAGGAATTAAAACTTTAGCTTTAAACTTCCAACAGGTTGATATTTATAATGAATGATGAATCAAAAATTTTAAATATTATGTTGACAGTGCCTTTTTTAGTTTTAAAAAAGTCACCATATCTTTGGTATTTTTTATTTCAATATAAACTTTTCCCCTTTTCCTTTACAAAAAAAAAAAATCTGAATTTGCAGCCAACAAAAATTAGATATATATTAAGGTATGTATTTGTTCTGACTTTTATTAAAATATTAACATTTATAAGAGATGTTTGCAGGTCGATTTTTATCCTTTTCGAGAGGCCATGTTCACTAATTGCTGAGTTTTATTTGAATTATAGCAACAATCCTTTTGTGTGTGTTGCATCCATCTAGATGCTTTGAGATTGTCATGTATTGTTTTCTAATTACCATTGGTAGTTTTTTGTTGTTGTTAAACCTAAACCTGTGACATGGTTAACACTTAATGTTTTTTCTGCTTTTTGCATTATCTAGGAAATATATCCTGGACAGTTCCAACCGTCTCTTTGTCACAAATTCATAGCCTTGTCTGATAAGGAAGGAAAACTACTTCGCAACTATACTCAGAACATAGATACACTGGAGCAGGTTGCAGGAATCCAAAGGATAATTCAGTGTCATGGTTAGTAAACTTCAGAATTGCTTTTCCCGTTACTAGTTTTGTAGGAAAAAGTAGGATTAGTAAGTAGGCTGTCATTTAGGAATGGCGATTAAGCCTTATCATTTAATCATGTTACCTGATCAGGTGCAGATAAGGAAAGTAGACTGCAAAAATACGAAACCTGAAATACTGGCCTCAACTCTTTTTTTTTTTTTTTGGCCTCAACTCTTAATTGTATCAAGTGTCAGATATTAATTTGGATTTCAAAAGATGTAGCAGTTGTGTACATTCAAGTTTCAAGTAGTGTGCTTAGTCATGTGCGACCCTTTGCAACTCTGGACTGTAGCCCACCAGGCTCCTCTGTCCATGGGATTTTTCAGGCAAGAATACTGGAGTGGGTTGTCATCTCCTTCTCCAGAGGATTTTCATGACCTAGAGATCGAACCCACATTTCCTGCATTGCAGGTGGATTCTTTACCCACTGAGTCATCAGGGAAGCCTATTACATTCTTTTAAATAACCTTTTTTATTACAAAAGTGATATTAGTTATGGATGAAAAAAACATGGCATCTTGAGGAAATCAAGGGAACTGCTGATTCGGTCAGATATACAGGATTCAGAAATTTGAAGACTTTAAAACAAGTTTGAATAGACTTTTATTGTATCTAAACTGTTCCTGAAACAAAACTGTTAAGCTAATACAATGGTAACCTACATATGCAGTTTTAGTTCTGGAGGAATTGGTTATTTTATTAAAAGAGTAGCTTTAGGGGAAGGGTCATTATATCAAGATCTCTTTTGTGGAACCTCTTAAAATTTCTAAAGTCTCCAGCTTTTCTAGTTTCAGATTTAATTATAACTTATTTAAGAAATGGAAAAACTTAATAAAACGTGTATTTGTTGGTTGTTTTTAGGTTCCTTTGCAACAGCATCTTGCCTGATTTGTAAATATAAAGTTGACTGTGAAGCTGTACGAGGAGATATTTTCAATCAGGTAATTTGTCACCCATATCTTAGGATTTGTGCTTGTCTCTGATCTGTTTCTTTTGCCTGAAACCTTTTTCCCCCCTGAAAGTATTTATGTGGTACAGAAACATCCATGACTATGGGGGATTACAGAGAAGTACCTAAAAACCTTTCATTACCTTAAGTTGAAAACATCGCTTCATAATCTTTTTTAAAAAGTATTTATTTGACTGCGACAGGTCTTAGTTGTGGATCTTTGTGCAGGATATTTGTTGCAGCATGTGGGATTTTCCCTGGACAGAGGTGGAACCTGGGCCCCTGCGGTGGGAGGGCAGAGTCTTAGCCACTGGACCATCAAGGTCGTCCTCATAATCAGTTTTGAATGATGAAATTGACTTCTTAAACATTACAAAATATTTCATGTATGCTCATTACCAAAAAAATTTTAAGAAGATAATAGTAGAGAATAAAAAGCATCCAGAAATAAAACTCAGTGTGCTTAGCTGTATATAAAATCATAAAATTATGAGAAGATAACATATTAGAATGGAATTGTATTTTACAAACTCACTACTTTTTAAAATTTTACTTTGGCTGCGCGCAGACCGTCTCTAGTTGCAGTGAGCGGGGCTCCTGTTTGTGGAGTGCGGGCTCCTCACTGGAGACTCCTCTTCCTGCATGGCTGTGTGTGCCTAGGTGCCCCTCGGCCTGTGATCTTCCTGGACCGGGAGTCAAACCCATGTCCTCTGCGCTGACAGGTGGATCCTTAACCACCTTACTACCAGGAAGTCCCAAACTTCTATTTTTTTAAAGGTTAAGACTCATGTACATGTATACACATGTTGCTTTTTCCTCTTAATTTTCTTTAATGTCAAATGTGAATCTATACAGATATTAGCAGCAGATAATAGCACAACTGTATTTCATTGTATGTTAGTGAAATAAGTGGGGGGGTCATTTATAGTTGGGTGTTTAGGTTTTATCCAGTTTTTCTGTTTTGATAAATTTGAAATGATTTCTTGCTAAGTGTGGAAATGTTCACTATTCTAACTTGGACTTGGCGTTCTCTTTCCCTCCTCAACCAAAACCTGGAACACATAGGTAGTTCCTCGATGTCCTAGATGCCCAGCTGATGAACCGCTTGCTATCATGAAACCAGAGATTGTCTTTTTTGGTGAAAATTTACCAGAACAGTTTCATAGAGCCATGAAGTATGACAAAGATGAAGTTGATCTTCTCATTGTTATTGGATCTTCCCTGAAAGTAAGACCAGTAGCACTAATTCCAAGTAAGTTGGTAATGATTTCTAGAGAACCATTTCTGTATATTTTGCCATGTGTTGTGGGTATGTAGAGTGTACCCCAGTGATCTGTTTTTCATTAAGAGTGGTAAAGAGCCAAACTTTAGTTTTTAAAGGTGACATATTCTTGTTCATGAAGATTGATTAATCTGAAATTTCAATGGGAATAGAGGGTTTTCAAAACAGAAGTAATAACAAAGGGAAATAGTTCAAAGTAACTTTTCAATGGGATGTGTTTTTAATGTGGTGGGAGTTCACATCAACTAATTTACATATACATGGGAAACATGAAAAATAATTATTTTAATCTTAATTTGAGCCTGTTGCTAATGTTTCACATTCTAGTAAGTTCAGATGTATAGCTTGATATTGTGTAAGTACTCATGTAAGATAGAATTTTGGGACTCAAAATGATTGTTTTTGTAAGAACAGTCATAAGCATTATATGTAGATCAGCTCTAACCAAAAGGGTGTTCATGTGTATAAAAATGCTCAAATACAACTGAATTCCCTGTTGAATATTTCAGGAAATTTCAGGGTTAAAGAAATATCTCAGGAATATTTCTTTAACCCATGCTCCTATGCTACATTTTTTCTCCCTCTAGTGAGCAAGCAAGGGGGAGGAAGATAGAGGGGCTAATTCACTTGTGCCATAAAAGTGAGGGAAGGGGCAGAGGAGAAAATATCGAACCCTTAACGAGAGAATTAGACCCTCACACCAGCAAATAGGCAGCTACTGGAAACTGCTGCTTTAATAGAAACTATTCATGTAGATTATAGGACAATTTGTAACTAAAAAGAAAATTTAATGTCTAAGCTTAGTTTTGAGTTATTTTTTTTCTATTTAAACATAGAGCAGAGAACTTCTGACAAACTTTCTGTGGGGTAGTATAAGGTGTTGGTGATATTAGGCAAAAGTGGAGAGTAGACTGGTATAAACTTCTACTCTTTATATCAGAAGCCATTTAAGTAGAGAAAACTCTCACCTACTAAGAGCCAAGAACTTTGCATATTATGTCACTTACTCCTCACTGCAATCTTGTGGAGCAGTAGTTACCCTATTATATAGACAGGGGAACTGAACACAGAATGTAAAAGTTTGAGGCAGTTGCCCAGAGGTAATCAAGTGATAGAAGAAATTTTGCTGCTCATTTGTTGACTTAATAGTGTGATGGTATATAATAGCTTGATTAGAGTTGCGTGTCTTTTTTTGGTATTGGGGAGCATTAGATTTTCTTCTGGCTTGCAGGAACTTATTTCCCTGAGCAGGAATAGGAGGACCCTGGCCATGGCAGTGAAAGCAGAGTCCTAACCACTGAACTTGCCAGGAAATTCCCTGTTAAGATTTTACATATTGGGTTTGTTTTGGTTTTATAAGTGCACCTCCCTTCTTTTCTCTAATTCTTTATTTTTTCACCCTAATCTTAGGTTCCATACCCCATGAAGTGCCTCAGATATTAATTAATAGGGAACCTTTGCCTCATCTGCATTTTGATGTAGAGCTTCTTGGAGACTGTGACGTAATTATTAATGAACTGTGTCATAGGTTAGGTGGTGAATATGCCAAACTTTGCTGTAACCCTGTGAAGCTTTCAGAAATTACCGAGAAACCTCCTCGAATACAAAAAGAGTTGGCACATTTGTCAGAATTGCCACCCACACCCCTCAATATTTCAGAAGGCTCAAGTTCACCTGAAAGAACTTCACCACCAGATTCTTCAGTGATTGTCACTCTTTTAGACCAAGAAACAAAGAGTAATGTTGATGATCCAGATGTGTCTGAATCAAAAGACTGTGTCACAGAAAAATCACAGGAAGTACAGACTTCTACTAGGAGCACTGAAAGTGTTAATGACCAGTTGGAGAGTCCAGATTTGAAGAATGCTGTCTTCAATACTGGTGAGAAAAATGAAAGAACTTCAGGTGCTGAAACAGTGAGAAAATGCTGGCCGGCTAGACTTGCAAAGGAGCAGATTAGTAAACGCCTTGATGGTAAGAAAGGCTGTTGGGCCGTTTTGAGGGTATAATTATTATTTTTTTTTGTAAATTTATTTTCATTGGAGGCTAATTACTTTCCAGTATTGTGGTGGTTTTTGCCATACATGCACGTGAATCGGCCATGGGTGTACTCGTGTCCCACATCCTGACCCCCCCTCCCTCCTCCCTCCCCATCCCACCCCTCAGGGTCATCCCAGTGCACCAGCCCCGTGTACCCTGCCTCATGCATCGGACCTGGACTGTTTCACATATGGCAATATACATGTTTCAGTGCTATTCTCTCACATCATCCAACCCTTGCTTTCTCCCACGGAGTCCAAAAATCAGTTCTTTACATGAATCTCTTTTTGTGGTCTCGTGTGTAGGGTCATCATTACCATCTTTCTAAATTCCATATATATGTGTTATTATACTGTATTGGTGTTTTTCTTTCTGACTGACTTCACTCTGTATAATAGGCTCCAGTTTCAATGGAATATTTGCAGGAAGTGAGCAATTTTGGCAACCTAGTTAGTGTGAACTTCATGCAGCTAAATTTTAATAGTTGATTGTGTTTAGAGAAACTGAAGTTGAGATTTTAAGCTAGAAAAAGATAAACAGTATCTTCAATAATATGGGGAAGAAATGGTATCCAACAGTGTCCTCTGTACCTTGAGTTTCTCTAGGAGTGAGAAGCATTTAATTGGGGACTACTGAGTGCTCCGCTGTTTTCTGCTAAGAGCTTTAGATGGTGAAAATGATCAAGATTTGGGTGCTTACTGAGGGTCAGTGACTCGACATATTTTCTGATTTCAGTATCTGATTTCAGTTAGGCAGGAAACTATTACTTCTCAGGTACAGGTGGGAAAATGAGGACCACCGAGGTTAAATCCCCTAAGGACACAACTCCAGTGTAGGAGAGCCAGGTAGATTCCAGCTTCTGTTACCCTGTTGTTTCAGATCTAGGAGAACAGCTGGTTCTTCTCCACTGACTATCAGAAATAGCATCTGCTCTGTTTAGACTCATGGAAAGTCCTTACCAATTTGTATCAACATAGGTGAAATCACTTTCTACCTTTTAAAACCACTTACGCACAAGTATTAACCTATGGTGAAAAACCCTAATTAAGACAGAAAATTGTGCTCTTAGATGCAACAATTTTGTACTGCTTAAAACACTCTCACTCACCATACATTGTGAAAACTGGCAAGAAATTTTAGACAAATGTATTACATGTTCATTTGCCATAAATAAATTTTAGTTCAGTTGAATAAGCCTTTGGGTATTTTCTAAACTAGGACTGCAGCAAGTTCTGGAAACACCCATCCAAGCAACTGATATTTGTGTATAATTACAAAAATGGGTGAATGGGAAAAAAGTAGGTGAGAATTTTAAAAGGTAGATGCTGCTTAGTGGGCACTAGGTTATAGAAGGCTTAACTGTAAGTTGGTGAAGTCTTCCATGGGGAAAATTAGAAAAAGTATAGAAGAATACTTGTCAATGTGGCAAAAGTCAGAAGTAGAAAAATTGCTGTTGATTGAGTCAGCTAAGTCTGTCGTATACACAGTCTGCTTGTGTGTTGGTCCTTTGTGTCTTGACTTGTTTTTGATCCCATGGACCTGTAGCCCGCCAGGCCCCTCTGCCCATTGCATTCTCCAGGCAGGAACACTAGAGTGAGTTGTCATTTCCTTCTCCAAAGTCTGCTTAGGCACTCACAATATTCTTTGGCTCTTTTTTGACAGATGGGTCAAACGTATAAAACTCTGCCCCAGAAAATAGGTATACCTTGGTTTTATTCGGCTAATTTAGACCTTTAAAGATACAGCCTTCAGAATTTGATCTACCTGTCATAGTATTTGTGAGCATTTGAAAAGATAACTGATGTAAAGAATATGAAAGTTAACATTTTTAACTGTTTAAACCAAACAACTGGAGTTTACTCATTTTAGTTTGTTGTGAGGTCAGGGCTGAAAAGGAGGAAGTTGGAGCATATAAGAAATAAAATGTGAATAGAGGACAAAAACAGGTACAGGGTACTTGGACTGAGAAATAGATTGTTCAGTTCTTCAGGGGGCCAGAGCAGAATGAACTGGTTTTTAATAAACCTGTAAAAGGGCAGGACAGCCATGTGCTGGGACCCCTTAGAAGACTGGCTCCTAGGATGTGATTCAGAGGAGATGGTCCTGTTAGAATCACTGGATGTGGTCTGTCAGCAGCTAGAATGCAGGTACTCAACTCCCTTCACCAATCACTGACACATAATGTGGTTTTCACGCTGCAAAACATGCGGAGTGAGAACTGGGTCAGGACAGGTTCTTAGAAACGCTTGGGGAGGGGGGCGGGAGGGGGCATCGGGACGGGGAACACATGTAAATCCATGGCTGATTCATGTCAACGTATGGCAAAGACCACTACAATATTGTAAAGTAATTAGCTTTCAACTAATAAAAATAAATGAAAATTTAAACCAAAAAAAAAAAACCTTGCAAGTCATTTTGAAGAGAAACTTAAGTATATATTACTCCAGATGAACTATGTAGTAGTCAGCTTTTGTGAATCAGTCTGGGCTCTTATAAGGAACACCCTTGACCTGGGAGAGAGTCACTCTCTGGCTTAGAAGAGAGAGGGGAAGGCTCCTCACCATGAGAGGTCAAATCTTATACTGCGAATGCTAATTTGGGAGGGCTTTGCAAAAGAAAGCTTAATAGTACTTCTCACACTTTAACATGATAGGACTCAGAAAAATAGCTTCTGATTCAGAGGGTGGGTGGTGGCTGGATACTTCATCTCACCAAATCTCAAAGGAGTTGGTTAAGTAAGCTTCATTGAACATGGCTGTCTACAATTTTTTTTTTCATACTTAGCTCATAGGGTCTGAAGATGACTTCATACCCAGATGAGGAGATTGAGGCACAGAGATAACACTTCCAATTTGCGAAGTTTATGAGTGGCAGAACTAAGATTTCTACCCAGGACTGAGTGCCTTTATAGCTTGGTTTTGAGAAACTGTATATAACAATAGCCTCTAGTAGTGATACCCAGGTAAAAGGTTAGAACCTACACTTACCCAATCAGACTAAGTGTTAGAAGACTGGAAATAACCCATTTCTCTCCTATTACTGTATTTCAGATAATCAGTATCTGTTTATACCACCAAACCGTTACATTTTCCATGGCGCTGAGGTATATTCAGACTCTGAAGATGATGTCTTATCCTCTAGTTCTTGCGGCAGTAACAGTGATAGTGGAACATGCCAGAGTCCAAGTTTAGAAGAACCCATGGAGGATGAAAGTGAGAATGAAGAATTTTACAATGGTTTGGAAGATGACGCTGATGTTGATGAGAGAGCCGGAGGAACTGTATTTGAAGCTGATGGAGGTGATCAAGAGGCAGTTAATGAAGCTATATCCATGAAACAGGAAGCAACATGCATTAACTATCCATCAAACAAATCATAATGTAGTAATTGTCCAGGTACAGAAATTGTTCCACCAGCATTAGGATCTTTAGCATGTCAAATTGAATGTTTACTTGTGAACTCAATAGAGCAAAGAAACCAGAAAGGTATAATATTTATAGACTGGTAAAACAGATTTCCCCCCAATGGGTAATTTTTAACTCCTTATTTCTGTGCATATACACTCAAACACTAACTTTTTTTTTTTTAAAAACAAAGGTACGCAAGTATCTTTAGTCAGCTGTTGGACTAGACTTTCTGTTAAAGGTTCATTTGTATGATACATCGACGTGTATATATAATTTTGTTTTTGCCTAGTGAGTTTCAACATTTCAGAGTTTCCAAAAAGCCATTGGAATGTTAAAGGGAACAGCTTATCTAGACCAAAGAATGGTATTTTCACACTTTTCTTTGTAACATTGAATGGTTTGAAATCCTCAAATCTCTGTTCTGCTAAACATTTGATTCTTTATTAGCACAATTACCTATTTTTAAACACTGGCATTTTCCAAAACTTGTGGCAGCTAACTTTTTAAAAATCTCATGACATGCAATGTGAGAAGGAAGTCAACAATATGTGGGAGAGCACTCAGTTGTCTTTGCTTTCTTAAAATGAGACTTGGTGCTAACAGTTTCAGAAATGTATCGTTCAAATGAAGATGGCTTTTGTA
The DNA here is from genome assembly GCF_033118175.1 of Dama dama. Lineage (NCBI taxonomy): Eukaryota > Metazoa > Chordata > Mammalia > Artiodactyla > Cervidae > Dama > Dama dama. The sequence goes on from NC_083695.1 coordinate 27,607,439, forward strand.
CTTCCTGTAGTAATGTCTATATTGGCTCATAAAACTAACTTAAAAAATAAATGCTTTGGAAATGTTTCAGTTGCTTTAGAAACAATAGTACCTGCCTGGGTCCCCTTAGTTTTGAGAATATTTGCCATTGTTGTTTAAATACCTATCACTGTGGTAGAGCTTGCATTGATCCTTTCCACAAGTATTAAACTGCCAATGTCAATCTGCAAAGCCTTTATGAATCAATATAAATGGTACTTCAACTGGGGAGAGTGTAATATTTTGGACTGTTGCCTTTTTTCCCCATTAATGAGAGCAACAGACCCCGATTACGGTTCCAAAGCCAGTGAGTACATGTTTCCTGTTGGGAGGACTTGGTGTAAGAAACACCAAACATACTAGCCTAGTATTATGGAGATGAACGTGATGTAACTTGTAATAGCAGAATAGTTAATGAAACTAGTTCTTATAATATATTTAAAAGCTTAGCCTGCCTTAAAACTAGAGAACAACTTTTTCAGCTGCAGAAGCTTCTAGCCTTTCAACAAAAGTTCATACTTTATAAAATTGCACAGTAACGATTAATTTTCCAGACCTTTCCCCAACATTGCTTTCAAATAAGGAATTTTTATGTTGCTTTAGTATTTATTACAGTTTAACAAGAAGGGTTTGAAATACAGCTGTTCTTGAAGCTTAAAATACCCAGCTAGGACCATTACTGCCAGAGAAAAAAAATTTTATTGAATGACCATTTCCCTAGTAAAAGATGTTTCAATCTGAATTTTTTTGACTACACTAAAGAATGCAGTATAATATTTAGTTTTCCATTTGCATGATCTGTGTTTGTGCTATAGATGATATTTTAAATTGAAAAATTTGTTTTAAATTATTTTTACAGTGAAGACTGTTTTCAGCTCTTTTTATATTGTACATAGTCTTTTATGTAATCTACTGGCATATGTTTTGTAGACTGTTTAATGACTGGATATCTTCCTCAAACTTTTGAAATACAAAACCAGTGTTTTATACTTGTACACTGTTTTAAAAGTCTATTAAAATTGTCATTTGACTTTTTTCTGTTAGCTTACATTGTTTAAGGTAAAAACTTTAAAAATTGTGCAGCTTTTGTACAGCTTTGAGAGCTATTAGATGCTACATTTTTTTTCAGTTTATATGCAACAATTAATACTAAAATAGTACTAAAAGTGCTGGTTGTAGTAACTGGTACATCACCAAAACGTTTCAACTGTTCTAGACCAGAAGCCTTCCCCACTTACTAACCCTGCCCAAGAATAACTGGGAAAGGTTGAAGGCAAGAGGAGGAGGAGGCAGAGGATGAGATCTGAGCAAGCAGCAGACTGCGCACGCTCCGGGAGATACTAGAGGACAAGAGAGGAGCCTGGCGTGCTGAAGTCCGTGGGGTTGCAGAGTTGGATATGAGTCAGCAACTAAAAGAATAGCTAATTGTTGACATGAAACCCTTGACAAAGGACCAGGACTTTGGGATTAGGGGGATGAGGGAATGGTGGAACTGTAATGAACTCAAGACCCAAAGGAGTAGACAAAAAATGACTTGATCACATTTGGTGTGAACTTTCTTAAGGTGACCCAGAAATCTAAAATTCAGGAGGGCAGAAACATGCCCCTTACAAAGACGTAATGAACAAATGTGGCAGTTTGCTGCCTTCAGGTCTCTTTTTGAAGTGAACTAAACAATTCAAAAAACTCTCTTCCCCTGTATATCTTGTTTGCATTAGAAAAAGTACCTGTGAAATTCTATATATGCAGAAAATAGAAAAGCAGTTCTTAATAAGGAGGGTATGTGGTCATTTCAAGTAATTGAAGACCTAGCAAAACCTGACTATACACATTGTTAATCAGCATCTTCCTCACTGGCACAGAAGAATTACCTGCCTTCACCTACCTGCTAAGCATTATCTGATAAGTTTTACAAGTTTCAGCTCCTAGACTAATCAAAAGCTCTCCCACTCCTTAAAAATGAAGTCACCCTTAGGATGCTAGGAGAAATGGTCTCTTGACACCCCTCCCTCCCACCCCCCAACTGGGATTAAAAATAACCTGGGGAATTTTGGAAAGTAATCTCTTAAGAGATGACATCTAACTGGTCAAAGGTGGAGCTGACATAATAGTAAAAAGTAGCCCCAGGTGACTTAAAAGTATAGTAAGAGTTGAGAAGTGAAAGGAATAGGGTGAGTTCCTTCTGCATTTAACCCTCCATTCAGTGTGGCTGGCCCAACAGGGAAAGTAAGGTACATAAAAGTACATAAAACAGACTAATCGCCAGTTTATCCCTAGTAATGTTACCAATGTGGGAGCAGGGAGCTACTGAATTACTGAGAAAGGAGGACAAAACTAACCTAAGGAGTTTGGATGGCCAACGGCCCAGAGGCTGGGGATAGGAAGAGGTTGAGAGCAAGACCATTTTGCCTTTGCTTTCAGAGAGTTCACCGTATGCAGAGGAAGACTGCCTTAGGCATATTACACATCATCATAAGACCTTGTTCAACTAAATGCAGTGAGAATCTTAGACAACGCAGGCAGAAACACGTTAGAAGTCAATCCCTGTGCAAAGGCTGGGGTTCTCAGTTTTGAAAATTACATTTTGGTTTTATTTCATGCCAGTTTAAAGGTGGTTGTATTGGGTCTACTGCCTTCTCTGAACAATGGCTATCAGTTAAAATTACTACTGACTTAAGGCATTAAAGACACAATTACTCTTACAAATGTGGATGCCAAATTTCAAAGGTTAAGCCAGTCATGGTCCTTAAAATTTAATGAACTCAGTATTTGCCTACTTTCTATCAATATCAAGTCAGTCATGTCCAACACTGCGACCCCATGGACCAGCACACCAGGCTTCCCTGACCATCACCAACTCCCAGAGCTTGCTCAAACTCATGTCCATCGAGTCAGTGACGCCATCCAACCATCTCATCCTCTGTCGTCCCCTTCTCCAGCCTTCAATCTTTCCCAGCATCAGGGTTGTTTCAAATGAATCAGTTCTTCACATCAGGTGGCCAAAGTATTGGAGCTTCAGCATCAGTCCTTCCAATGAATATTCAGGACTGATTTCCTTTTGGACTGACTGGCTGGATCTCCTTGCAGTCCAAGGAACTCTGAAGAGTCTTCCCCAACGCCACAGTTCAAAAGCATCAATTCTTTGGCGCTCAGCCTTCTGTATGGTCCAACTCTCACAGCCATACATGACTACTGGAAAAACCATAGCTTTGACTGGATGGACCTTTCTTGGCAAAGTAATGTCTCTGCTTTTTAATATGCTAAGTTGGTCATAGCTTTTCTTCCAAGGAGCAAGCGTCTTTTAATTTCATGGCTGCAGTTACCATCTGCAGTGATTTGAAAAGTGAAAGTGAAGTCACTCAGTCGTGTCTGACTCTTTGCAACCCCATGGACTGTAGCCCACCAGGCTCCCCCGTCCATGGTATTCTCCAGGCAGGAATACTGGAGTGGGTTGCCATTTCCTTCTCCAGGGGATCTTCCCGACCCAGGGACTGAACCCAGGTCTCCTGCATTGCAGGCAGACGCTTTAACCTGAGCCATCAGGGAAGCCCATTTAGAAGCCCCCCAAAATGAAGTCTCTGTGTTTCCACAGTTTGCCCATCTATTTGCCATGAAGTGATGGGACTGGATGCGATGATCTTCATTTTTTGAATGTTAAGCTTTAAACCAGCTTTTTCACTCTCCTCTTTCACCTTCATCAAGAGGCTCTTTTAGTTCCTCTTCACTTTCTGCCATAAGGGTGGTGTCATCTGTGTATCTGAGGTTATTGATAATTCTCCCTGAAACCTTGATTCCAGCTTGTGCTTCAACCAGCCCAACATTTCACATGATGTTCTCTGCATATAAATTAAATAAGCAGAGTGACAGTATACAGCCCTGACGTACTTCTTTCCTGATTCGGAACCAGTCTTGTTTCAGGTCCAGTTCTGTTGCTTTCTTGACCTGCATACAGATTTCTCAGGAGGCAGGTCAGGTGGTCTGGTATTCCCATCTCTTTATAAACATTTCCCACAGTTTATTGTAATCCACACAGTCAAAGGCTTTGGTATAGTCAATAAAGCAGATGTTTTTCTGGAACTCTCTTGCTTTTTTGATGACCCAACAGATGTTGGCAATTTGATCTCTGGTTCCTCTGCCTTTTCTAAATCCAGCTTGAACATCTGAAGTTCACGGTTCATGTTCTGTTGACGCCTGGCTTGGAGAATTTTGAGCATTACTTTGCTAGCATGTGAGAGGAGTGCAATTGTGTGGTAGTTGGAACGTTCTTTGGCATTGCCTTTCTTTGGGATTGAAATGAAAAACTGACCTTTTCCAGTCCTGTGGCCACGGCTGAGTTTTCCAAATTTGCTGGCATATGGAGTGCAGCACTTTCACAGCATCATCGTTTAGGGTTTAAAATAGCTCGACTGGAATTCATTCACCTCCACTAGGCTTTGTTCATAGTGATGTGTCCTAAGGCCCACTTCACTTCACATTCCAGAATGTGTGGTTCTAGGTGAGTGATCACACCATTGTGGTTATCTGGGTCATTAAGATCTTTTTTTGTATAGTTCTGTGTATTCTTGCTATATCTTCTTAGTATCTTCTGCTTCTGTTAAGTCCAAACCATTTCTAATCTGTAAAGCTTCGTATTTTTGTTACTTTTAAAAAGCAGCAAACAGCAATTTGAAAATTTTTCAGTGGTATTTTTTCCCATGAATCTCCCTGCTGTTAATTCTACTGTAGGTCTGCAGTAACAGGGAGGAAAAGAATACCAGAGTTACCCAAATTACGCCTTGCACTGTTGTGTTCCCAGATAACAAGTCAGGCCTTGTTAAGACACCTGTTCAATGAACTCTACCTGTATTAATCCAAAGTGGCTGCTATTTTACAGATAAGCTTCATAGGAAATAGAGGTTACTAAGAAACCTGACACACACATCTGCCGGGGTCCAGCCTCGGCAGGATCCAGGGGGTACCCTCAGGATGAACGGCGTCGGCGAGAGAGAGAAGACACGTGAGACTAGCCTTGATAGGGCCAAGTCTCAGGATGATGAGACAGAGAAAAAGAGAGACAGACAGAGTGACCAGACGGGGTGTTTGCAGCAGGGTCTGGCAGAGTCTGGCAATCCTTTATTTTTTACCATAGCTTTTATACCCTAAGTTAGTACATTTCTAAGGGCAAGATAGTTTAACATTACGTCAGCTTGTCCTTCACAAAACCAGGGTGTTTTCTGCAAACTTCTTTATGAGGGTCTTGTTATCTTCTGACCTTGGGGCCTATTAACATTTTATGCAGGTCAGGTGAGTGTAAACCTATTTTCTGTTTCTATGGTGACCTTAACTGAAAGGTAGCGGTCTCACAGGGCAACAGTACAGAGTAGAAGTATAACCTTGTTAACACAAAAATTAATCCTTCTGCAGAAGTTGTCAGTTGCGTTTAAGAAGTTTACCCCACACAGACTCTGACTGGTGAGGCAGCTTCTGTCTAGCACTCCTGGCTGACAAATAACAACCACATTGTTACCACACTAGGGCTAAGCTCTTATTTCTCTAGATCTTTAACTGTATTAACAATGGTTTCTATAACACAACCTTAGCACATTAAAAGCAAAAACACAGCAAGCAAAACACAGCAAGCAAACGTCAACCCAATAACCACCTTTAGAATAATTTTTCTTATGTTTTCTAATAGGACTTCGTCACTCCCCGAATGGCTCTATGTCTACTAGGGCCTTTATATGATCAGGTCTTTATGCTATTCTATGATTAGGGTATTATGAGCAATCATGCATATTAGTACCAAGGGCATAAACGCATTTGCCAAACAAACTAAAATACCAGCAAAGGACTTTAAATTAACACACTCCTTTCACCCTGGATAATCTCATAAAATACCAACCACCCAGGAAACTTATTAAAGTTCTAAACTGATTCTTACTTGGGAAGAGATCAGGGAAGGCCTTCTGCCTGTGTCACAGAACTTAAGGAGTACTCTATTGAAGCAAGCATCAGAAAGACAGAGATCATCTTCAAGGTGAGCACTGGGGCGGGGGGGGGGGGGGGGGGGGGGGGGCAGCTTTTCGGAATCCCTGAAAACCTGATCCGCCTTGCCTGTCAGGTTTTCTCCCTCATGACCTTGTCATGGGTGGGATCTCGTGTGTGGCTCCCGGCACACATCTAAGTTTTCAATGTGAACAATCAATAGCCTCAAGGAATGGATGTGCACGGAAACAGTATACCTGGAAGTATATATACAGTATACCAGATACCTGGAAGAATTTTACTGGGAAAAATGTCACTTTAAGGACAATTATTAAGGCTTTTATTAAAAGCCTATTAAAAAACACGAGAAGTTTAACTTAAACTAGTGAAAAGTACATGTCCACAATCCCTTTTCCAAAACCCCTGGACTCATTTGCGTTTTGGAATTATGAATGTTAAAAGAATTTTTAAAGCACACAAAGTGTAGCACCCCACACAGATCCGGCAGCACCCAGATCAAACACAAAACAAACACACTAACACTGCCACAGTCAAATGTGCAAACAGTCCCATCTAGTCCTATTTAATATCATAAACAGCCTCAACAATTGAGGTCAGGTTTTGCTGCAAAGTGATGTAGCGCCCCCACCCCCTCCCCAAGTTGTTCTGGATTTTAGAATTACAGGTAAGGAGACTTGGGAGCTTCTATAAAACAGATAAATTTGTATGGGAATGGGAACTATCTGTCCAAAATTTAAGAGACCTTCCCTTAGATATTACTGTTTTTGAAGAATTTTGACTCTTATATGAGAACCAGTGAAAGTTTAAATATTAGGCCAATAAACCTTTATTATTTAAACAGTTTTCATGGCATTTAAAAAATAAATTTAAAAAATAAATATTTGCATTATAGCAGAAAGTCACATGTGTTGCATCACTCACTGTTACAATTTAATGACGAGATAACTAAGCATCAGCACCGTAAAACTTAAAGATCTGTCTGTTAAGATTTGTCTCTTAAAATTCAAGTAAATGGTTCTGAAGCACTGAAAATTCTCTGTAAATACCAACCTACAGCATCAATAGTTTTTAAAAGCTTTAACCCAATGATTGGTTCTCATAGTCAACGACTGTATTTCCAGCAACTGGACAGAGTTCTTCCATTACTAAATATTAAGCTTTCTGACAACTTCCCATTTATCAATTATATCTCAAGACTCATAAAAAGAAAGAACTATATGTTAATCAGGTAAATCCTATTCGTAATGTAGATTTGCACAATAACATTATTCTAGCAAAAAAGCAAAGACTATATTTTCCACCATGCTAATTTTTTGCCTTCATTGATTGTCAGAATAAGATTTGTAATCTCAGTTCAAGTACAACCAGAGAAACTGCACTGGTATCAGAACATAACTATTTTATTACAAAACTTTAACATTATTTACAAAATGAAAAAATAATCGAATGACTATTGCAGGCCAAAGTTAAAGGCTTCTCATCCGTGATTGAAGAAAAATTAAGCAATATTTTCATGCACTCACACACCAGATCATTTGTGAAATATGCAAACTCTTAAAATTTATGTTAGTAAAACCTCAATGTAGTCACAATACTTGTATGTTTATTAGAAGATGGCAAAAAAAAAAAAAAAAAACCATGGTTCTGTACAGTGTTTAATATTAACACAGTTTGTTCATTTCTTTTAATATTTTTTGGCTTTCATGAATACTCACTGCATCAAACATTTTGCAAGTAAGAATTATAATAGTACCTCTATCACCTTGCTGAATTCATCACCACAACAAAAACACAAATAATTAGTTTAATGCTTTTGCAGTAAACTGAATAGTTGTAACTCCAAAGTTATATTAAACTGAAGCCTTCATTGTGATCAATAGCTTGAATCAGTTTAGAGCGTAGAGTTTCTTTGTCTGTGTATTTTGGAAGATCCAGAAGATTAAAACAGGTATGGGAAACTGGGAGATATTCCTCACCACCTCCTGTTGACTGGATGACTAGTATTAGACTCTTCATACCAAGAATGGGAATGCGATCACTACCTGTCAAAAATACTGCCAAGGAAAGAATCGCTGAGTGAACCAACTACTTTTATCAACAACAAAAGTTTTAAACAACAGTATGGAGTATCAAGTTCCTTAAACAATCACTTACAGCAAAGCTTTACAGTAACATTCGCTCTAAGGTAACAATTTGTGGAAGCATGATTCTGAGATACATCCAGTCTTTTTTTCTCATTATTTTTTCTTTAAAAGTGTCATCTTAACATCAACACACAGAAAGGCTTAATATATGTTTTATACGTGAATGACTGCTGTCCTTAATAAAAACATTTTGGGAGCCCCTCTTTTTTGAAAAGAGTAATCATTTAAAGCTATTTATTAAAAAAAAAAAATGCAGTTTTGATTATAATTCCTTTCCTATTTGTCTTGCCATCTTTAAACTAATTCATACTTGGAAGCCAAAATTAAAATTGCTTTAAGAATGACCTGTCATCCTATGATATGCAAAACAGACACAGATTAGGCATTAAGTTCAGGAACAGGAAAGTTCTATTTTCTACACCAACTACCAAAGTTTTCATACTGAAGCAAAGAAAGGAAACTGAAGACTAAAAACAGTTATAATGCAGAGATCTTTTTAAAATCTAAAGAATGTAGATTTTAAAAAATTACTCTGAAAATTAAAAACAGGACTTTGAATAATACAGAAAAACCCAACAAAGTGAATCAATTAGTCTAAGTTCAATAATTAGACTCCATTCTCATAAAACACAGAATTAGAAATACTTACACAAAAATTGTTTTTTCTTTTCCAATGGTAATTCGTGAAATACTTCCCAGAACATTTTTATTGTAGGATGTTCTGCCCAATATTCTCCTTTGTATTCTGTATTCTAAAAACAGCATAAACTTCTATTAATATTAAGGGATATTAGTTTTATCTTGAATCTGACAACTGGCTTCCTTAGCACAGAAAATTAACACTATCCAAGAGTCTGAAATTCATGTAATTCAGTTAATTATTACTTCCAGGTATTTTGCAACTTGGAACTATTAGTTCCAGAGGAAAGGGAAGAAAATATGTATGAATCTGCAGAAATGTCTCCCATGCTGCCAATTCAAAGAATATTGATGTGATGGTAATATCATTTTCCAAAGTAAATATCTAAAGGATAAACCAAAATTAATGAAAGGCTAGTGGACTATTCAAGTTTAACACGGAATTAATTATCTGTAATAATCATGAAATTTTCTTTCCCTATATCGAACACAAGTCATACAAATTATTTTGTATTATCCCATCTTCTCTTTAAAACATAAATGGTTCTAAGAGCAACACTAACAATTTTCTGTGGTAGTTTCCAAGAGGCCCTCAAAGATCTCTGCCTCCTGCTATTCATGGCCATGTTTGTCTCCCCCGCCCCCCCCCCCCCCCCCAACACTGAATAGGCTTGACCTCATTAGGATAGTGCAGATGTGAGAATACATGACTTCTGAGGCTAGATCTTAAAAACTTGTATGGCTTTAGCTTTTTGATCACTCACCCCAGGGGGAGCTAGCTGCCATTTCATGGAGACATTCAAACCACCCTACTCTCCTCCTCAAGCTGAGATTCTGAGGCCTTTGGTCCACAGCCGTGTGAGTGCGCCATCTTGGAAGGGGAATACTATCGTTCAGCCATCTTTGGATGACTAAAAGCACCAGCTGGTACTTCGACTGCAAGCTCATGAAAGATCTCCGAGTTTAAAATCACTGGACTAAACCACTTCTAAATTCCTGACCCACAGAAACTATGTGAGACAACAAATGTTCATCTTTAAGCCACTATGTTTTGGTGTAATTTGCAACCGAACAGCAAATATATTTCCCAAATACTCCTCCTTTCTTTGTTCATCGGATTGATTTTTACTTATCCTTTAGGTTCAGATTAAATGTCACCTAATTCATTCATTGGCTCATTAGACAAATATATAATGAGATTCAGTCAAAGTCGGGAGTCCTGGAGAAATTGCAGTGAACAAAGTTCTTACCTGGGTAGAGATTCCCATTGAGTGAGAGGCTTTCCCTGTTTGTGTAGGTTTCGCCTTATGAATCATTCACTAAACTCTCTTCCTTTATATTCATCGCAGTTCAATTATTTAATGTCCAGCCTCCTTACCAGAGGAGAAAGACCATGTCTCAAGCTTATTTACTGCTGTCTTCCTAATCTCTTGCATCTAGTAGAGGCTCAGTAAAGATGTATTTTCAGGTTCTTGAATTTGGAGCTCTATTTGTAGCCATGATTATCTCAATGACTGAACTCAAGAAATCGACAACATATCTGCTATTAATTTACAAACAGATTTGGAGATAATGGCTTGAATTCTAGCAATCAGCTAAAGTATTAACTTGTTTGAATTGAAGATTATGAGTATCTTAGTGGGGAAATGAAAGGTGGTTGGCTAATTTTTTTTTACTTCCTTTTTTTAAACCACAAGATGGTACCGGGGAAATGTGCACAGTCCTGATGAAGAACATTTAAAGTCACAAATCATAATTAGTGAAATTATAATGAATCAGATCAGTGGGAGAAACTAAGTATACTAAGTACACTAAAATATACTTTAAAAAAGTGTCCTGTCTTACTGAATGAATGCTTCTATAACTTCAGACAAGGTTTTCAGTACTTGCTGAATGCCCTTCTAGGCTCTGGGAACACAGCAGTGAACAGAGAGACAAAAACCCTGCCATTACAGTGCTTACACTGGAGTGGGGAGGAAGGAGCAGCAGACAGTAAAGACAAGTAAGTAAAATTTTATTTAGTCAAATTTAGAGAAGAAAAAAGAGAAGGCAGATAGGGGGTATGTATGTGTGTGTACATTTTAATGGGTTATCCAATGAAGATCTCTGAAAAGATATAAAGACATAAAGGAAGTGACAACAAGAAACATTTGAAATTATCAAGGTGAAGAGAATTCTAGGCACAGAAAACAGAAAGGCCACAGGACTAGAGTGTTCCTGGAAGGTTGTAGGCCCAGCAAAGAAGCCAATAAGGCTGAAGCAGAGTGAGAGGAGGAATGAAAGATGAGGCAAGAAGGATAAACTGTGTAGGATCTGAGGTGTGACAATTCTTAAAGTCATCTTTCTTCTCTTTAGCAAATTAATTTGCCTCCCAAAAGAAATCTTCAATCTCTTTCCTGGAGGATTCAAGCCTGCCTACCAGCCTTCTGAGTACCAGCCTCAGTTCTACATGCTTTCTCAGATTCTAGAGCCTCTTTCCAGAGTTCTATTTTGCCAGACAGGCAAGGGGATGTGAGAGGTCTAGTAATTCCTTAAATTAGTTTTGAAGCAATTGTATTGCTTTCAGCCCAACCCTGTACCTCTGGTAACACGACGTGCTAATTCCCGTGCCTTTCACAAATTCTACAATGTGACAGGCTGCCTCTTGACAATCTAGTCCTCTGGGGGCTCAGAATTCAATTTTCTTTGTTCTAAGTCACTTATCCACCTATTTTCCATCTTCCAAAACTGTCTTTTCTCTTGCTCACTGTATTTTGGGGGAGGGGGTTAGTCCTATGTTTAGTCCTTTACTGTAATTCTAATGAGATTCTGGGAGGGAGCAGAGAAAAATGTTTATTCCACTATTCTTAATCAGAAGTCCTATTTTTTTTTAATTAAAAAAATTTTCCCTTACATTGTTACACAGTAAAATTGACATTTTTTTACGTGTGTACAGTTCTACAAGTTTTAAACAACACATACAGATAAACCACTACAGGCAGGACACTCAGAAACTCTGTCACCCTGAAGAACTCTCTCACATTGCTCTCCGCAGTCACAGTCCTGCCTCCTCCCTAGCCCCTGTCCAACACAGTGCCTGGCTTTTCAACACTGTCATATAAATGGAATCATACAGTATATAATTTTCTGAGACTGACTTCTTTCACCCAGCATAAGGACTCAGAGACCTCTCAGGTGCTGAACGTATCAACAGTGCATCCAGTTTTAATGCACAATAGCATTATTTTTAAAAACTTATAGTCAAATACACATAACATGAACATGAATACCATCAATAGCAGAGACACAACCATCAACAAATTGTTTTCCTTTTGCTTTTCCATCTAAACAATATCATAGATTTGTCTTCCCCTACCTTTTCCAACTCCTTCCAATCATAATTTGTGTTTCCAATAACCATTGCTTGTAGTTCATTAGGCTGAAAGAGCTGAAGGACTTTTCCTCCACAGACCTTATGAAAGCCCGCATGAAAAGCATCAAATAAGGAAGCCACTGATTTATTGAATATGTAATCCACATAAGCATCAACAAACTCTTGTCTAGAAATGAAAAAGCACACAGGCACAAAATATAAAAAAATTTTTTATAGAGAAAACACTCAGAGGTTTAATAAGACTGTAATATGTAAACTGTACTTTTTGCCATTTAAGTACAAAACCGAGAAAGTATGAGTAGGATTCAAGGGACAAAATCTTAATGAAGAAGTCTATTATTCTTTCTATATAAAAATCTGGTACATCTAGGAGGCATGTAGACAACCTCTCATTCACAGCCATTCTTAGCTTACTTCTAAGTGAAAGATGTCCTAATGGGAAGAATGATGATGCAAACGGCTATCAAAAATATTTTTAAATTATTCACAAATTATTGAGAATGTGTATGTATCACTCTGATCCATCCCTAAAAAGTATAAAGTTAAAAAATAATAGGGGATTTTTTAAAAAGAGAGAGAGAGAGCACTTTGGGATTCGGACCGTTTCACAGATTGTACTTGTACAGTCTGCTTTTCCTTGGGTTTCAAAGGAATCTGATGAAGCAATTTATTTAAAAACCCAAGAGGGGCATTTAGTATTCTTTCAGGATAACCATTAAAGACTACAAGTGAAGTTTCTTTTCAAGTGTATGTGTACATACATATAAATACACATACAGATGAACACTTCTGATGCTTTCCTCCCTGTTATGATACAAAAGGAAACAGTCATGAAAAAAGAAAACCCTTTACTCAGTAATTAGAATACAGTTTTACTCCCATTTGTTCTGCTGGCCACAAACACTTTATCCAGCTATCTGGTTAAACCAATCAACAGAATGGGTGCTAAAGGATTTCAATATTTTACACTTTTGTTATCCAAATTAAAAAGGATGATTCTATAAATGCGAATACTGGTAAATTTAGTCACCTACAGATAATCACTTTAGGAAATTTTAAAATAATTCCAAATTCACTTTACAAAGAGAAAAAAAAAAAAGGTTAAAGGGGGCCATTATAAAATAAAATTGGTGGCCCTAAGGAAAAATCAATAGCATATGCTTATCAGCATAAGGTTCTTATAAGAAGAAACAGGTAATTTCATAAGGCATAATTTTATAACTCAACTATTAGTCAAATTTATACTACTAATAGTTAAGTCTCCTAAGTACAAAAGGCTAAATTGTTTTTATGTGCTAACATTTTTGCATTCCACACTTTCATTATGCAACTAGAACTGGTGGTAAAAGATCAAAATTCTTTAAATTACTTCTAAACTAAATATCTATGTGAAATAATATTTGTTAGAAACTTAAAGAATTACTGCAACAATAGGAACTTGAAAAGCTGAAAAAAATCTTTCTATATCATAGTCAAAGCTTTTCAAAACCAAGATATTTTTTAAAAAGTAGAAAGACCTAAAATTTTTCCACATTATTTTAAAAAGTTTTATTTTTACCAAAGAAATAACATACATTTTAAAATGGCAAATAGTAATAGTCCTAACAGCCAACATTTACTGAGCACATACATGTGCTAGGTACTATTCTAAGCATTTTTAAATTATGGCCACATTTAATCCTCAAAATAACCCCATGAAGTAGGTATATCATCTCACCTTACAGAAAAAGAGACTGAGGCATGTAGACACCAACATATTAACCTAAAGTTACACAGCTTCTAAATAACAGAATCAGGATTATAATCATCTGGATCAAGTCTCTGGCAATTTGAAGAAAACTATTTGTTAACTCTGTCTGTCACTCCTTCTGGTATTTACCTTCAAACTTCAACAACAGAGTTCTGTTATTCCTTGATCTACCTTGATCTACAATTATAAAAATTATCTGATGAACTGAATACTGAATATTGGGTTAAATATTCATTGTTAATATTTTTAAATACTAAGTTAGGGAGTGTTTTACAATTACTTTTCTAAAGAAGAATTTTTGTGTCCCTCAGGTTGCTATCTCAACTCCAACTTCAACAGAAATGTCAATCTGCTTTAGATTCATTCAAATATACTAGGTTGCATTTTTTCCCTGAAGACATTCCTCCTGGAGCCCTCCATCTTCCTTATCTAACACAGATTGATAGTTATTTCTAAATCTTGTTACACAACACTGTTTCTCTTTGCCTCTCATTTTTTTTTGATCCCTTTTCCCTCATTCGTGGTTCAATTCCTTGTTTTGGTAGGACATATCCTCTAGTAACTTCTTGAGAAAACTGCATTGGAAGTAAATTCTCTGAGACTCTGCATATATAAAAATATTTTTACATACCACATACTTGTATGTATGAATGTGAGAGTTGGACTATAAAGAAAGCTGAGCGCCAAAGAATTGATGCTTTTGAAGTGTGGTGTTGGAGAAAACTCTTGAGAGTCCCTTCGACTGCAAGGAGATCCAACCAGTCCATCCTAAAGGAAATCAGTCCTGAATGTTCACTGGAAGGACTGATGTTGAAGCTGAAACTCCAATACTTTGGCCACCTGATGCGGAGAGCTGACTCATTTGAAAAGACCCTGATGCTGGGAAAGACTGAGGGCAGGAGGAGAACGGGACGACAGAAGATGAGATGGTTGGATGGCATCACGGACTCAATGGACATGAGTATGAGTAAACTCCGGGAGTTGGTGATGGACAGGGAGGCCTGGCGTGCTTCAGTCCATGGGGTCGCAAAGAGTCGGACACGACTGAGCAACTGAAAGGAACTGAACCACATACTTGGTAGTTTCAATATAGAACTCTGTTTAAAATAATTTTCTCCCAGAATGTTGATCTCCTAACTTCAGTGTTAATCTTTATAAATCTGATATTATTTTGATTCTTAATTCTTTGTGTATGGTCTATTTTTTTTCCCCCTGGAAGGTTTCAGGGTTCGTTTTTTTTCAGGTTGTGAAATTTTGTGTAATTTTGCTTTGTATCATGTTTTTTTTCAGTTTCCATGCTGTCATTCTTAAAAGGCATGTCATTCAGTCTGGAAATTTTCGGGGGTACCATTTGACAAATTTCATTCATTTCATTTCTTCCAATGAAATTTTTTCAGTTTTTAATATTATCCTCATGGATGCTACTCTTACCAGTTTGAGGATACGGCTTTCAATTTTTATTGACGTTTCTTCATCCTGCACGGTTTCTGTTTCTCTGGCATTCTGTTTTACCATTTTGGTCTTTTCTGAAATGTCTACTGATCTTTCATTATTCATTTACATTTAAAAGTTAGGCAGTTTTCCCAGAGAAGAATCTTCCAATACACAGTGTCAAGGAGGAGAGAGCGGTAGACTTTCACTTAATCTTTGTGTTTTCACTTCAGTGCTTTGCCTAACTGTCCTCAAATCCACAGTTCCTTTAGTTTGATCGGTAAATTTCCAGTCTGCCCAGCTGGAGAGGAAAAGTTGCTAGGCCACATGTGCACTATGGGAAATAGATCTCTAACTGCTTCTTATAACAGCCAATCTCTGTTTCCAGTTTCCCCTTAAAATCCATACACTTTTTAACCTATTTTTTTATTCTCAATGCCTGAACTATTGTTCTGCAATATGAACTGTCTGCCTTCATGGCTCCTAGTCCATCTCGAGCTGCAGCTTCTTCTGGCTGGCTGAAGTTAGGTACCACTGGTTTCTAGCTTCCAAAAATGTGTCTGTTGTCTCCTCTTCCTTCTCTTTGTTCCTGTTGATAATGATCTTTTTGTCCCTTTATTAATGTCTTACCAGGAGCAAAAGGAAGATTGATTACGTCCTTAGCATTCAAAGAGTAAATTTATCTGAATAAAAACTTAAGACTGTGACATATTTCTAAATACAGAAGAAAACGCCTACTGAATCTTATTACTACCACTGATGCTGCTATAAGTCACTTACCGATTTTGTTTGTTAACAGCTGTGTCTGCACCATTTAGAACCAGTTCTTTCACTTCTGTTGCACCAAAGTTTTCAACTGTGATCTATTAATTTAAATTTTTAAAAAAAGTCAATGTCAGACTCAAAACTTATTATTTTAATAACCTATTATAATCTACCTTTCTCTCATTAAATATAAGAAATAATAAGTTTGAGGTAAAATTCTGGTAGCATAAGCTTATTTGTGAATTCTGCATGAAGACACAACTAGAAATTTTCATCTTCTCTAGCAGTTTGAAATCCTACCTTGACTAATTACAAATTAGTAAGGTTTTGGTTTGTTAATAACAGGAAATTGAGTAATTATCCTGTGTAAAACTTCAGAAGGGTCACTATAGCAGTAAAATATTAGGAAGGATGTTTTCCTTGGACAAGTAATAGACTCCAAGTCAGAATGCATTCAACTCTGGAACAGCTATGCATTCTTCCCACATGACAGTTGCCATTCTGGTATTCCTTCTTGTTGCATTCTTAACTACAGGTGGTTCTTCCAGTTTGCCATTAATTTGGTTTATGAAGAGTCATTTACTTTGAAATTTCTTATTTCCCTTACTAGTGTGCTCATTTTCCTACACAGGTTATCATTCCCTCCTTTGCATCTTTCCTCTTCCTATTCCCTCTTTTTTTGGGAATATTACTCTCTTCTATTAACATTTTTTTTAGTACCTGTTTATAAAACACTATACTAGGAGTGGGATGATAAAAGATGAATAAATCCCTGCTCTGGAATTTGCTACCCAATAAAGAAGGAGAAATGTGATATGTAAACAACTCATTATTATAGTAAAATAAATGCTATAATAGAGACATGAACAAAATACTATCAGACCATGGAAGAAAGAAAGCTTACTTCTAACAGAGAAAGTATAAGAAACCTTGAGGAAGGAATGTCATTTGAAAAGCATCTAAAAGAATGAGGAAGGCTCTGAAAGATTAGGAGAGGAGGGAATTTCTGACTAAGGACAGGGATTGAACAAAAGGAGAAACAGACCTAGTATCAAAAAAATGCATGCCCCTAAAAAACAGGGAAGCTGAGACATATAAAAGAATACTGTGAGACATGACAAAACTTAGTATGAATGGAAGGATACAATGGAAGTTAGAAAGCCAGATTACAAATGATCTGAAGTCCATTCTAAAGCTATTATTCTGTAAGTAGCAAAGAGCCGCTGAGTATGTCTGGGAAAGAAACGACAGTGGGAAGGAATGTCTGAGTTACTATAGCTCTTACTAAACATTCACAAACTTAATGACTGATCAATTAAATTGCTTAGAATTCAATGCTTCTGTTAATTGAGATGATCAGTAAAGATCTAAAGAAAACTGACAGGGTTATTAAGTGCATCAACTGAAAAGAAGAACTAAAATTTCATAGTAAATATGAATTCAAGGAGGACTTTTTCTTGAAAAAAGTTAAACATTACTAAAAGAAATTAACCTATTTCCCTTTAAACCTATCAAATTTCTTATAACTGTACTATGTGCCAATTCTTAAAATGACCAAAGAATGGACAAACATTTTTGAGGGGGCACATAGTTTTTTTGGCAAACTGTATGATACAAGAATATGGCATCTTTTGTCAGCTTTGACTATAAAAACACAAAGAGGACAGTTTGAGGATATGGGGGGCGAGGGGAGGAGGGCACATGAAGTTTTTGATAATAGACAGGAAAAAAGAAAAACTGAAGGTTTTTACCATTTTCCCAAGAGTCTAATTTATAGTATTCAAACAGTTACTTCTGAAGTGCCTTATCATAATCCTTGCTGATTTTTCTCTCCTTTAATTATCAACTAGTCTACTTCTGCCAGATCCTCATTTATCAGTGTTTCTGCATAAAGACTAGATGATTTATTGAACATCCCTCTCACTGAATTAAATTCTACATCTTTTTTAAGATTTGTAATTTCATTTTCCAAATAATATTTCAATGTATTTCCATTTATATTGCATTGCATCCAAGAGTTAAGACAAAATTCACAAGGATGAATGTTAGTATAAAAGGGATGTCTGAGTGGGAATTAATATTTTAGATGGCAAATTCATTAGTGAATATTCTCACGTTACAATAACCTTTGCTTCTCTATTCTTGTGATTGCAGACTCAAAAAATGAACACTTGTATAAAGAGGACCCCTTGTATCTGTAAAGATCTTTAGTATAATGTTAAACAACACAGGCTTATCCAGTCACAGAGCTGGATACAAGTACTATCTCTGAAATGCGACAACTGTTTTCAGTTTTCTCATCTGTAAAATAAGGATAATAATACCGATCTCTTGGGATTATGAGGATTAATGAAATAATGCATGTGACTAACATATAGTTAATGCTCAATAAATGTTAGCTAAAGGGTTCTTTAAGAATTCCATTCATCAAGATAAAAACCATAAGGCATAGCTGATAAATAAAAGGGATTATGAACAATCAAGCTACTACTCTATGTCTTTCCATCTTACCGTAAAATTAAGACAAAATGTCTCTTCAACATCATCCTCGGGATAGTCCAGTAACTGTTGCATGCTTCTGAAAAACAATATGTATGTTGCTCTGAAGTAAAATATAATTGCGTATTTTGACTAGTTTGCCTATGACTAGGTATATATTTCTCACTCATTCTTGGTCAAATCCTTTTGCTAATTTGTACTTTTATGTTTGTTTCAGAATGGTGGTTGTACAAGCAAATCTATAAACAATGTTGAAGAAAAAAAAAACTAAGATTTTTATCTCTTCCTTTGAACACAAAGGCCATGTATCCACCCATTTTCAATACTTGTTCTTACATATAAGTTTTAGGGCTTCCCTGGTGACTGAGATGGTGAAGAATCTGCCTGCAATGCAGGAGACCCAGGTTCAATCCCTCGGTCATGAAGACCCCCTAAAATGGCAACCCATTCCAGGATTCTTGCCTGAATAATCCCATGGACAGAGGAGCCTGGTGGGCTGCAGTCCATGGGCTTACAAAGAGTTGAACACAACTGAGTGACTGGCAAATTTATAAACAATGCTGAAGAGAAAAAAATTAAGGTTTTTACCTCTTCCTTTGAATACAAAGGCCATGTATGCACCCATTTTCAATACTTGTTCTTACATATAATTTTTTATTCCATTTAATGTAATAAAAAGAAACTACATATTCTACCTAGGAATGAAGGTGATTAGAAGTAAAAGTCCAAATAAATTATTTAACTACATTCAGGAAACATTACCTTCCTAAATTTATTATCTGATATTCACAAAGTATTGTTAAACTAAAAATTTAGCACATGACTTTATACATATAACTCTTTCAGTAGAAAATTCTCACAATGGCTTTTTCCTTTATTAGAAGGGCTATTAGTTTATTTTGGAAATTCAACAAGAACAACAGAAACATAATTATTCCTAAAAATAAAACTTCTATACCTCCCCCATTTCCTATTTTCTAAACCCCATTCTTGCCACTTTTTACAACTAACCTCCCAACATCAGGGACCAGTTCTTTCAAATCTTCCAGGGATGGCTTCTTTTTCAGCAGTTTCTTATATAAAGCCAAAGGAAAATGGAGGTCCACAATAGTAAAATTATAAATTGCTAATCCACAGATAACACCAATCAAGTGGAATAAATCACTGTCTTCAAATGTCTGAAAATACAGAAAAAAATTAATGAATAACAAGAAAAAAGTTCATTCTCATTCCTATCTCCCTGGGGCAATATTATTGTTAGTATTTTTGCACATTTTCATTCAATGTACTTTCTAGGAGAGACAAAATTAAAATCTAGTTGAGATGATACAATATATATAATTTCACAACTAACTATACCCCCAGAAATATAATCATTTTCATATCACTAAGCATATTTTTTTTCCAAAAAGCCAATAAAATTTTATTTTATTTTATTTTTTTTAAGCATTATATTAATAAATGACTACTAGAACCTTTTTCTGATTTAAAAAATTATACACATTCAAAATTTGAAAAATAAAAAGCTTGTGGAAGAAACTGAATTAAACACCTGTAACTCAATCACTTAGAAACACCGGGGACAATGATTTAAAAAGTTTTTAATGTATTTCCGTCTACTATAAGTTCAGAAAAATAATATAAAACATATTCAAGGTTTTCTCATTATTCTAATTACAACACAAGTATTTTCTTATGTCATTACTCTTCCAGAACATGATTTTTAATGGCTGCATATTAATCACATAAAAGTATCATGGCTTGCTAAATTAGCTATTAAGGCTTGCTAAATTAGCTATTAATAACTATAGTTGGACATCTAGATGATTAAAATATTAAAAACAATGCTTGTTTCCTTCAGTAATCTTTAAAGAATTAAAGATTTAATAATTTTTAAAGAATTAATATATGGTCACAGGAAATTCTGTGACCATGTAATTAACAGCAAGAAAATTTTAAATTAGATCTGGGGCTCCAGGCACAGTTCATTCACTATCGAGTCTCAGTGTTCTCAATACAAAAGCTGTATTAATCTCATAAGGTTATTGTGAGGATTAAGTGGAATAATATATGTAAAATGCTTTTAGCATAGTTCTTACAGCCACAGTAAAGGTTCAATAAATATTCTAATTAGAATAGTAATTTTCAAAATAAGATGGGTATCTTTTTTGCATATATGTATATGTATATGTACTGGTCCATAGTTTGGAATATTTCCATAGAAGAAATTCTGCTTTGCAAGGAAGAATTTCAAAGTCAAAGGAATGCTAAGCAGACCATAAAAACTCTTTTCCTCCACCACTGTTCTAGCTTATACTGCCAGGTCCAGGAAAATGACCTTTCCACATTTTCATCTAAATACAAACATAAAATATATTTGAGTTAAAAAATGACAAGTTGTTTCCCTGTACATTTTTGACTACTAGTGATACTAAAAATTATAGATTTGTGTGTGCTTTTGAAAAGTCTTTTTGTGTACTTGGCCCATTTATCTTTTAGGGGCTAGTGTTTTCTTATATGTTTATATTTGAATACATCATATGTTAGGGTTATTACCCTGTGTCATATTCAGTACATACATGCCTTTTATGTTTTGTTATCTCATATTTTTCATTGGTCAGATTTATCTTTTTCTTCTGTGATGTCCCTACATTGTATCGAAGTTCAAAAAGTCCTTAAATAGGGCAGACTGAATATGTGTTAATATCTCTTCTTCCAGAAATCCCTCTAGATGAGAATACAGGAATAAATGGCATAAATTCACAAGAAAAAAGAATAGGGAAGAATTTCAACAGCACAAAAGAGATCTCATTATCTCAAAATATGAAAAATAAATCGCTGGTTTGATTTGGTAAAGCAGAAGAAACGGAAACAGTAGCTTGTAGAGAAAGCCAGTAAAAAAACACAAGCTCATCTACGCCGCAGGCTCAGAACCGACAGGGCCAGTCTCTCCCTGTGAAGTCAGAGGTACTCCGGCAGCTCAGCCAGTAAAACCTAACTCTGAGAGTCAAGTATCAGAGAGGGGTTGAAAACAGGATGGTTGATGGGAGAGGCCTTTGACTTTCTAGAAAGGATGAATCAAAGCAGCTCTGGAATCTGAGACAACTGATGCTTGGGGTCCTGCTTCAAAAACAAAGAGATCAAATGGAAGTCTACACAGTGAACAACAGGAATCCTAGCTTCCCTTTCCAGTGTCTAGAACACTACTAGAACATTGTAGCCAGGGCTACAACCTTCCCTGTAAACACAAACAGTAAAAAACTTAAACATGCTGACATATGCAGGTTCATTCTTGAAAGACCCCTACCTAATCACTTTACGAGTGGGGTCCATAAACATAAATGTGCATATGCCCATACACAAAAGTATCTAGGTAGCATTTCAGTGCCACATTCTAAAATAATAAACAGCCAAGAATTATAAGGAAAAGACAAAAGAGACAAACACAAGAAAACTGGATGAATAAGAAACAAAACCAATAAATGATGAATTTTAAATGGTTATATTTTAAAAGAATAAAGTCATAAAACAAACCTTTACAGGACATAATGGAATGAAACTAGAAATCAACATCAGAAGGAAATATGGAAAATTAACAGAGATGTGGAGATTAAATAACACACTTTTAAAAAACCCATTAGTCAAAGAAGGTACCACCACAAGAGCAATCAGAGAATACTTGGACTCCTAAAAATGAAAACACATCATCAAAAAACTTATGGAAGACAGGGAAAGCAGTGTTCAAAAACAAATTTTTATAGTTGTAAGCATCTAAATTTAAAAAGAAACAAGACCTCAAATAACTAACTTTATATCCTAAGGAACTACAAAAACAAGAGTAAACCAAACTCAATCCTAGCAGACGGGGAAAATAATAAAGGTTAAAGTGGAGATCAACAAAATTAACAAACCTCTACTAGAGTGACCAAGAAAAAAACAGAGAAAACTTACGAGATTCAGGACTGAAAATGTGGACATTACTACTGACTTTATTTAAAAAAAAAAAAGGATAATAAGACAATAATGAGTAATTAGACCACAACTATGAATAACTGAATGCCACCAAAATAGATAATATAGATGAAATGGATAAATTCCTACAAACACACAAACTTACATAAGAAGAATTAGAAAACCTAAAGAAACTTGTAACAAGAGATTGAACCATCAATCAAACACCTTCCAACAAAAGCCTGAGACCAGATTCTACCAAACATTTAGAAGAATTAACATCTATCAATCTCAAAGTCTTAGAAAAGGAAGAGAAGGAAACAGTTCTTAACCTCATTCTATGAGGTTAGGGATACCATGATAACAAAGCCAGACATAGACATCTCACACACACACACACCCCCCCAAAGAAAACCATAAAGCAGTATTTGTAATAATAACAGAATAGTTGTCAACAGAATACTAGCAAACTGAATCCAGCAGCATATAAAAAGAATTACACACCATGACCAAGTCCAGGAATGCAAGGTGGTTGAACATAAGAAAATCAACCAACGTAATACATCACATAATGGAACGAAGGAAAGAAACCACAAGATTACCTCAACTGATGCAGAAAAATAAAAAAATCTGAAAAATAAACGACCCAATCAAAAAGTGGGCCAAAGAACTAAACAGACATTTCTCCAAAGAAGACATACAGATGGTTAACAAACACATGAAAAGATGCTCAACATCACTCATTATTAGAGAAATGCAAATCAAAACCACAATGAGGTACCATTACACGCCAGTCAGGATGGCTGCTATCCAAAAGTCTACAAGCAATAAATGCTGGAGAGGGTGTGGAGAAAAGGGAACCCTCTTACACTGTTGGTGGGAATGCAAACTAGTACAGCCACTATGGAGAACAGTGTGGAGATTCCTTAAGAAACTGGAAACAGAACTGCCATATGACCCAGCAGCCCCACTGCTGGGCATACACTCTGAGGAAACCAGAACTGAAAGAGACACGTGCACCCCAATGTTCATCGCAGCACTGTTTATAATAGCCAGGACATGGAAGCAACCTAGATGACCATCAGCAGATGAATGGATAAGGAAGCTGTGGTACATATACACCATGGAATATTACTCAGCCATTAAAAAGAATACATTCGAATCAGGTTCTAATAAGGTAGATGAAACTGGAGCCTATTATACAGAGTAAAGCAAGCCAGAAAGATAAACACCCATACAGTATACTAACGCATATGGAATTTAGAAAGATGGTAACGATAACCCTGTATGCGAGACAGCAAGAGACAGAGATGTACAGAACAGACCTTTGGACTCTGTGGGAGAGGGTGAGGGCGGGATGATATGGAAGAGTAACATTGAAACATGTAAATTATCACGTGTGAAATGAATTGCCAGTCCAGGTTCTGTTTCTTTTCCTTACCTAATGGCCCTGCCTAGAACTTCCAATGCTGTCAAACGCAGACAGTGAGAGTGGACAGGCGTCTCAATCTCCCCTGACCTGAGTGGAGCGTCAGCTGTGGGTTTTCATCAGCTCCCTGAGTCACGTTAAGGAAGCTCACTTACACGCCTAGTTTGTTGGGTTTATTTATCATGAACGGGTGTTAGATTTGTTTTTTCAGTTTTATTTATTAACTTTTTAACTTTACAATATTGTATTGGTTTTGCTATACACTGACATGAATCTGCCATGGGTGTACATGTGTTCCCCCCTCCCACGTCCCTCCCCATCCCATCCCTCAGGGTCATCCTAGCACACCAGCCCCGAGCACCCTTTATCATGCATTGAACCTGGATTAAGAAAACAATTCCAGTTACAGCAGCATCAAAAAGAACAAAATAATTAGAAATAAATTTAACCACGGAAGTGTAAGACTTGTACACTGAAAACTACAAAATGGTGCTGAAAGAAATTAAAAGACCTAAATAACTGGAAAGATATCCCATGTCCATAGACTAGAAGATAATACTCCCCAAACTGATGTACAGATTCAATGTATTCTCTATCAAAATCTCAATGGTCTTTTTTTTTTTTTTTTGCAGAAATGGAAAGCTAACTGTAAAATTCATACAGAATTGCAAAGGATTCCTAATAGTCAAAAGAATCTTGAATAGGAAGAAGAAAGTAGGAGGACTCAGTGTGTGAGCAATTTGAAAATCTACAAAGCTATAGTAAACTTAAGACAGTGTAGTACTAGCATAAGAACAGACATATACATCATTTGAATAAAATTGAGAGTCCAGAAATAAATCCATATAATGATAGACAATTAATTTTCAACAAGGATGCCAAGACTATTCAATGGGGAAATATTAGTCTCTTTAATAATGGTGAGACAACCAGGTATTAACATACAAAGAATGAAGTTGCATTCTTACCTCAAACCATAGTCAAATGAACTCATGATCTATCAAAGACCTAAATATAACAGCAAAAACTATAAAACTCTTATAAGAAAACTCAGGGGTAAATCTTCATGGCCTTGAATTTGTACATGGTTTCTGAATTGTAACACCAAAAAGCACAAGCAACAATACATGAAACAGATCCAGAAAAAACTTCACCAGTATTTAAAACTTTTGATACCAAAGGACATGATCAAGAAAGTGAAAAGTTAATTCACATAGTGGGAGAGAGTATTTGTAAATCATATATTTCTCAAAGATCCAGTATCCAGAATACATAAAAGAACTCTTAAAATAGCCACAACAATAAAAATCCAACTTAAAAATGACATTTTGCTAAAGAAGGTATACAAATGGCCAAATACATCATTAGTCAGCAGGGGATGCAAACTGAATCACAATGAGATACCACTTCAAACCCACTACAGTAAGAATAAATAAATACATGCATAAAATACATTTTTTAATATATGTTTTAAAAAAAGAAAGTAGCAAAGGTTGAAACTGGAATCCTCATATATTTCTAATGGAAATGTAAAATGGTTCAGCCATTGTGGAAAACAATCTGGTGGTTCCTCAAAAAGTCAAACAGAATTATCACATCACCTAACAATTCCACTCATAAGTACATATCCAAAATAATTGCAAACAATAACTTGCACACAAGTTTTCATACTAGTACTATTCAAGAGTATTTCACCAAAAGAGGTAAACAACCCAAAATGTCCATCAACTAAGGAACAAAAAAACAGATGTGGTATAGCTATGCAACAGAGTATCATTCAGCTGCAAAAGGGAATAAAGTACGGACACATGACACAAGTGGATGAGCCTTGGAAACTTTATCCTAAATGAGAGAAGTCAGATACCAAAGGCCATTAAATTATACGGTTTCCATTAACAGCAAATATCAAGAACAGACAAACCCATGGAAGTAAGACAGTAAAGCAGTGATTGTCTGAGGCTGAAGGGATACAGGGAGAAACTGCTTATGTCTACAAGCTTCATTTTGAGGTGATGAAATAGAACTAGATAGTGGTGAGGGCTGCACAATACTGTCAATGTACTAAATGCCCCTGAACTGTGTATTTAAAAAATTCTTAAAGGAAGAACTTAGTTATGTAAATTTTACCTCATTAAAAAATAATATTAAATTAAAAAGAACATACAGCCCTCTGCATTCCTCCCTCCTTCCTACACCTTCTCTGAGGCGGTGATCCAGTATGTCTGGGGCTGAGCTTTTAGCCAAGGTAGCCAGCAGACTAGCTACTTACTGTGAAGTTTTTCACTAGTGACTTAAGTGAAAAGGAGAAGGCCAAAGTAAACTCTGTAGTGTTTGTACAGAATTAGAGGTATCAGTATCATCTCATGGTTTTACATGTGTGTATATGTACATGTATACATAAATATCCAGAATATGTTGAAAGCCAGGAGATATGTGCCATGTGACATACATACATATAGTTCATAGTTTTGTCTGCTGTGAGACTCTGAAAGCAATGATCCTTGGTACCAATGAGTACACTTAGCATCCACAATTGTATTTCTAAATACCATTTTATACTTAAAGAAGTCAGGGTCCTTAGAAGAAATGGCTAGTGTCAGGACTAGGGTATGGAAAACAGAAAACCAGCATGGAACATTTTCTGTACCAAACTGTATACCAAACGTAAAGAATAATGAAAGAAAAATGGGGACATGTCAAAAGTACACTAAGAAGGAGTCGGCTCTATGGGGCTCCTATTGTCCAAATCAAGATATAACTGAAAAGGTAAGAGAGATCCACTCCCTTGGGTTATTATTTCACTCTTTCTCCTTTCTCCTTCAAGATTCCAACAACCTTCCCCGTACTCTAACCTTTTAACAAACATGCATCTTATTTCATCGTGAAGTAGAAATAACTCTAAGTGAACTTTCACAACCTCCCACCATCAAATCTAACCAAGAGATTTGTATTTACATATACGTTTGGCTTTGCCTCATGATATTAGTGATCTGTGTCTAACACAGGCCAATCTCCACTAGGAAACCCAACTCTATCCTTTCTTCACAACTCAAGGACTCTGCTCCTGCAGTTGATAACCCCTCTCACATGACTATTTTCTACTTTCCAAGTAATTAATCACAACAACAAGCAAACATGCTTCAATTTCTCTTGTAAATAAAGTACCCTTTCTTGATGGAGGAAAAAATATGTATAGTATACCATTTCTTTAAAAAAAATACTACTTATTTTAAAATACTTTAAGACTCCCAAGAAATTACAGAAATAGTACAGTATATATTGTACCCTTTACTCAGATTTCCCCAATGATAACAGCGTAAATAACCATAGTTAAAACCAAGAACCTGACACTGGTACTTATATTTATTTTTTCAAAAAAGGATAAACCGTAACATTTCTTTTCAAAAAATACCTTTAAGAAGAGGGAGGAAATACAGTGGAGAGGATAGAAACAAAAGCTAGACTTCTTTTAGATACCTTATTTTGTAGACTTGACTTTGGAGCTATATAAATATTTCATATAATTATAAAACTAAATTAAATTTAAATAAGCAATTCCTGAAAATCAAAATTAAATTCTACAAGTTAACCTAAGTATGCATCCACTTGATATAATGATATAGAGTGTACCAATTTCAAGTGATATCAAAATAGTTATTTGATTGCTTCTCTCCTAGGGTATACTCAACGGGCAAAAAACCCAGAAAATACTTAAAACAAAACAGAACTACAGTTGACCCTTGAACATTCTCAGGGGTTAGGAACGCTGATCCCCTGTGCAGTCAAAAACTTGAGTATAATCTTCTAGTTGGTCTTCTATCTGCAGATTCAACCAACTGAGGATAGTGTAGAATCACAGTATATATTTGTTGAAAAGAATCTGCATATAAGTGAAAATACACAGTTCAAATCTCTATTGTTCAAGGGTCAACTGTATTTTCAGTTATCATAATACTGGTTGAAAGGCTGATATTGTTAGGCAGTAATGTACAAGTCTGGGACATTTTATCATACCAAGTACACCAGGGAGCAAGGAAATTACTTAAAAGAGTATTAGTGCTGAGACACTCCATCGTGTCTAACTCTCTGTGACCTCATGGACTGCAGTAGACCACCAGACTTCTCTGTCCATGGGATTATTGCAGGAAGAATACTGGAGTGGAGTGTCATTCACTCCAGGGGATCTTCCCAACCTAGGGACTGAACCCATGTCTCTTATGTCTCCTACATTGGCACGAGAATTCTTTACCCCTGGTACCACCTGGGAAGCCTGAGTATTATTATCTGGGAAGCAGAGTATAAAGACTGTATCAAAAGGACTCAGGTGCCAAGTTGAAGAGCTCTCCTGACAAAAACGGGATAATATCTGTAAAGATAGTAACTGCAATGGATTGAAGGGCTTCCCTAGTGGCTCAGCAGGAAAGAATCCACCGGAGATGTGAGAGACGTAGGTTTGATCCCTGGGTTGGGAAGACCTCCTGGAGTAGGGCATGGCAACCCACTCCAGTATTCTCGCTGGAATAATCCCACAGACAGAGAAGCCTGTTGGGCGATGAATGGTCTGTGGAGTTGCAAAGAGTTGGACACAACTGAAGCGGCTGAGCACAGCATAGAGCAAAGGACTGAAAAACATCAAATATGTTTAAGCCATGAATATACAATAGGATCTGAAAACAAAACCAAGAGACGAGCTGTCACCCCTGGAGTATGCTAATGAACAGATTCATTCTTTTGAAAAATAATAACTACAGAGAGAGAATGTAAAAGATCCCATATGAACTGTATTACTAAGGATCAAATAGTAGATGAGGAAATTTCCTTACAAGTATTTAAGCTAAAAGAATGAAAAAGAAATGTCAGAATCAAGAGTAGCATCATTTTGCAACCCCTAATACATTAACTAGTCTAGGCACTGATCATCATGACTGCTAATGTCACAAAGGACAGTCTCCTGGAAGAAACGACTAAATAATACATCAAGGTTTTTATAACAAATAGTACATAATTTAAATTTCTTTCAACTCAAGAGTTCTACATACTGAACCACCCATTTCACTTAGTTTCTAAATTAGGGGCCAGCAAACTTTTTCTGTAAAGGGGCAGATAGTAAATATTTTAGGTTTGTTGGCCACAGGGGCTCTGTCATAACTACTCAACTCTGCCTCTGCCAGTTCTAGCTAGAAAGTGGAGGGCTGCTCAGTGGTAAAGAATCTACCTGCCAATGCAAGAGACACAGGAGACGTGGGTTTGATCCCTGGGTTGGGAAGATTCCCTAGAAAAGGAAATGGTAATCCACTCCAGTATTCCTGCCTGGAAAAACCCATGGACAGAGGAACCTGGTGGGCTCCAGTCCATTAGGTTGCACAGAGATGGACATGACTTAGTGACTGAGCATGCACACATAGCAATGGAAAATAGGTAAATGAGCAGGCACTGAACTTTATGTGATGGGAAGAACTCAGATCATGAAATGTAGTTTGCTGCATAGTTATCTCTGCCCTATATGATACAGGAGAGAAATCGATGACCCCTAATGATAAATTAACTCTCCCCAGAATGAAAGTTAATCTGGTAGCTATTCAATCCTCAAATCTAAC
Organism: Dama dama; assembly: GCF_033118175.1. NCBI lineage: Eukaryota > Metazoa > Chordata > Mammalia > Artiodactyla > Cervidae > Dama > Dama dama. The sequence continues at coordinate 27,637,020 of NC_083695.1, forward strand.
TCAGATCAGAACAGTCAACATCATTTTTCAGGCTGACCATTCCTTAATTAATTTTGCTAATTTGAAATGTGTGATAAGCATAATCTGTTTTGATGACTGCAAGTCCAAAAGTTTATGATTTTTAAAACTGTGATAAAACATCTGTGAATGTTAGGAAGCTACTGATAACTCCTATTTATTACTGAGTTAAGTTGAAATATATAGGGTGTGCATGTGTATTTATTTACAAAAGTAATTCAGATGGTTGGACTTTTTACCTTATCAGAAAACCAAATGAGTCTGGAATCTTCGTAATACCTAAACATGCCATATTTAGGATCCAATAATTCCCTCATGATAAGCAAGAAAAATTCCTTGCGTACCCCTCCTGCATCAACAGCATCTTCTCCAACAAATATAACCTAAAAGAGGATAATGCAAACACTGAGTGTAAAGAAATGAAAGTATACTCTGGAGACTCTATAACACATTATTTATTATGAATAAATGTTCATCAATTAATAGCTATAATTTTAAGTATATTTTTATTAAGATTCAAAGATACTAAAAATAAACAGGAAAACTTTAAACATATTTTCTGAATAAAGTTCCAATTATACAACAGAAAATGTTAAATTACCTTGAGTGGCTTTTTGTAGTCTATATTTTTTGTTTTCCTAAGGACTTCCATTGCATCTCCTACAATATTTTCCCTACGTACCACTAGAATTAAGCAAGGGTTCACAGATTCAATCACTGGGAGAAAAAGAGAGGAGACATTCTGTCTGTGGGCCTGGTCAATAGCCATCTAGAAAACAAAAGATTAAAAATTTAATAACAATGCTATGAAGAAGCTACTATGACTGGATAAGCTAACCTCTACTTATTTATAGATATCTACAGCCCATAGGATTGTGAAGAGTTGGACACAACTCAGCGACTGAACAATAAAAACAAATTCCTGTTTTACTGAATTCACTTAGCACCTAACAGAGTATTTAGCACAGCATCAGAGCTTAATAAACTATATTCTGAGAAATAAAGTGTCCTTTTGAAATTTTTATAGTAATGTATAATTGATGATACCATTAAATAAGCATGGAACTATAATAATAATGATAAATCTGAACACTGTTGTCTCTCAAAAAATAACTAGGATAGAGAGTGTGGAGAAAAAGAAAATAGCATTAAAACATACCTTTCCATAGAATAAGAAACAGCCTGGTCAACTAAAAGGTTTACAGGAAGTCATCTAGTAGACTGATCACCATGTTGTTGTTATTAGTCACTAAATTATGTCTATGACTCTTCTGCAACCCCACGGACTACAGCCCACCCGGTTCCTCTGTGCATGGGATTCCCCAGGCAAGAATACTGCAGTGGGTTGCCATTTCCTTTTCTAAGGCATCTTCCCAACCCAGGACCCTGCGTAGCAGGTGGATTCTTTACTGCTGAGTCACCAGGGAAGCTCAAAGTGATCACCTTTTGTGCTCACACTCCAAACATTTGGCTTTTACCATTTAAAGCTTTTATTTTTTTTTCCCTGTGATTTTCTATGTGTTCTTATTCTAAAATGAAATATCCTACATTGAAAGCGCCAAGTAATTGTTTTAATAAGACTGCTAAAAAAAACTAGCAATCCAATTGTTAGTATAGAACCTTGCAAAAATACTTATTTCTTCCATTGATGAAAACAGAAGTAAGTGCAGCTCTAAAATTCCTCCTTGTATTACTTATTGTTTAAAAATATGGAAGAATTTAGAATATCAAATGCATTTATTTTAAAGGAATAGAAACTGCTAACAAAACTGGGACAGGAGTAATTTTTAAAAGCATTTTTAGAATATTAAGTACCCAAGGTCTCATCTCATCCTTTCTTAGTCCTCAGCCTCTATAGTCTGATATTCTATATCAGAGGAAAAAACTAAAACCTTTTTAATTTACAGGTTCAAAAGGTAAAGTAAACTTATTGTATTCCTTCATAGTCAGAATGTCAACTAGTTTTTAAAATTCTCATTATAAAGGAAAAAATACTCAACATAAGTGGGGGGAGGAAAAGAGCAAAGAGGAGGAGACAACCAATCTCAAGAAAACACCTTATTATTACTAAAACATTCTTCACAGAAATTTCATACCCTCCTCCCAACATGTGATCAAATGCCTCCTACTTTAACATCATTTCATCTCTACTCACTTTCATCTTCTACTAAGTACATAAGTAGGGAATATATAATACAGCAAGATTTTAAACAAACCAATAGTTTGTATCAAGGAAACAAATCAAACTGTTTATAAAGGCTACATATTTCTGTAATGAAAAATTATACCATTTTAAGATATAAAATGATAAAAATCTAAATTCTATTTCCTTATATCCTATATATATTATTCTATTTCCTTTTACATATATTTAAGTATCCCTTATAAGAAGGCACAATTTACATCCAACAGTCTTACAGGTACTAAAGATACCTTCGTAAAAGTACCTTTGCAAAAGACAGACTACAAAGGTACAAAGTAACCCCAAAGACATTTCAAATATTTACTTTAAGAAAACACCACAGAAACAATTCAAAAACTACTCTCAAGTTAAACTAGTACTATACAACATTTTACCTGCATCTGTAAGACTGCATCTGTTTGTAACAGAGTAGTTTTTGCTTGGGCATCAAATACAAATGGATATGTGCAGATTGTAACAGGGATATCTGCCAACTGGAAATAAAAAATTAGCTTATTAGTACAAACTGGTTTGTGACGTATTTCTTGTAGGTACTGTCATTTCTTATGTAAAGTCGATCATATTCTTGGTTTATTTGCTTTGGGTCATTCAGGAATTATACTGATAATTAAATGAAGCACTGGAATAAAGAACCCTAATTCCCAATTTGGGGAGAGAACTGTATACTTAGGAACCCCTAAAATTGTAAATTATAGGTATCTTTTGCTTAACCTATATTAAACTTGAAGTTTCAGTGAACTAGATTGGAAATTTATTCTAAATTTGGGGATCCTCTGTTAAATACAGTACCCAGTTCTTATATGTTAGGGCTATTCTAGCAACTGAGGCCAATGATAAGCAATCTACTTATTCATTCAACAGATATTTACTGCATGCCGTAGGGTGCCAACATTATTGTGAGCCCCAAAATTTGTTCATTCAACATACAAAATAAGCATGATTAGTACTATTATTTTCTGTGAACCTACAAAGCTGATCAATAATAGTTGGTCTTTTACTATCATTATCAGATATTAGTCACCTTATCGATAATTATTTATCCTAGCAGATGAAGTAGTGATTGACTGCCAAGTTTTTAATAGGCCAGAAAAATACAAAGAGCTATGAACTGCCAGTCACAGATCAGCTAGAGGATGTATTTCTACCATGTATCCAACAAAGCAAAATTTTTGTGCTAGTTCTGACACAGAGCCCCTTCTCCTTGTAAGGCTTCCAGTGAAGACTTAATATACAAGAAGCAACTCTCTTCTTTTTAAGTTCTTAGAAAGCTTTTTATGTTAAGTCTGAATCTGCATTTTTATATATCACTTTGTTTTGTATTTCAATCTTCATTCTGCCCCTACAGGGAATTTTATATGGTTTAGATACTTCATGCTGCCATGTTCTCCCTAAGATGTCTTTTTTCCACACTAAACATGCCCAGTCTTTCCAACCATCCTGAAAAATATGGTTTCCAACTCTACTTCATCCCATTCCAACTTCATCCCAACCGCCATCTTTTAAATATATTTCAATCTGTCCAGGCCTCTTTTAACTATGGCCATCAAAAACAATGAAATAATTCAATAATGCCCTATCCATATAGAACACAAGATTATCAATTCGTTGTTCTCAACATGTAAGACAATATGCTGAGTTATATTAATCCTTAAGTAAGCTATCATTCTTGGCTATTTTTCATATGACAATTTTACCCTCCACCCTGTATTTGTGTCACTAACCAGCTATTGATGACTTTTCTAGTCTTTTCACTACTCTGAAACTAGAAGACTGAGACAATTTCTAAAGTCATCGTCAGCCCCAGAACTCTTTGATTTCATAATTTTATATGTTGCTTCTATTTGAGGGTGAGGAAACAAACAATGTTGGGCCTATAATTTAAAGCTAATTCTAAATATGTCATTGATTCAAGTGCTGGGGAAAAAACCAAAGTAAACAATAAAACCTAATGTATTCTGTAACAGAAATATAATACAAAATTCCCAAGTGTTAAAAAAAGGTGGTTCAGGATTGTTGATTATGTAAGCCAAAATACTAGAACTTTGAAAGTTTATTCAATTCTATGACCATGTTGAATTTCAATTATTAGTTTAAAAACTGAAGATAATTCTACTTCTCCAACATAATATATTTTCTGCCCTCTGGGTAGGCATTTGTTAAATTTTACAAGTTTGCTTTTTTTTTGTATTCTGAGGACACTATAAATTTTATTCTGAAAGACTAAAAGGATAGGAAGTATTTTAAAACAAACATTGTTAAAAGGCATCATATAGGTGTAATGTTAACTAAAGAAAAAAGGGTCTAATTTTCTTCAGAAAATTCCTCTGAAATGTCATATAGGGCAAGTTCTATATACTCATTCATATATATATATATATATATATATATATAAATAATATATATATGTTTTACAGTCACAAAAAAGAGGAAGCTTGGGATCTCCAATCACTTAAGACAACACAGAGTGTATCTTACTCTGAACAGGAGACTTTATTACACCAAACTTACCTCAGTTAATCCATGGTTGACATCCTAAGACGGCAGTGCAGAATGTAACAGTAATGAGGAAAGAGCAATGTTAGTGTCCAAATTTAACCATTTCTATTCAAAGTAGCATTTCATTTATTCTGCTACAGTAGAATACTGAATTAATGAAGTAGACCAAAATACATCTACAACAAAACTTACCCTTTCTACATATACCTTATATATCTATAAGTGTAGTAAGAGCTTTCTTTCAGATATCTTGTGATCAGAAAATCATTGAGGCTTGAACATAATGAAATTTGGTTTCAGCAAGTAACTATGTCATTTGCAGAATTTAAGCAGAACAGAAAAACTACTCTTACAACTAATTTGGTCTTGAAATAATTTTATGGCCCAATTTCTCCACTTGGAAAATGGGAGAAAATATTCCTCAAAGACTTGGTTAATCTTGACAAAATGTTTAAAAAGTGTTTAGTAGATTAAAGAGCTACATGGAGAAAATAAGCCATAAGTTGTTGTTATTCATCAAAAATAACCAGTGAAATGCAGGTATCTAAATACTAAGGATTCTTTAACATTAAATTAGCTTAAAATAGGAAGGACAAGACAGGGCATAGGGGTTGTTAAGTAGAAACAAGAAATGGAAGAGACAGAAATATTCATGAAGGACAGAATAACGAAAATTATAATGAAAGCTTACCACTGCATTGAACAGAAATGTACAACACTTTCTTGAAAACAGCTTTCACGTATGCTTACAGTGCAGACTCAAATAAAGGGTTAAAATCTCCAAAAGTATGTTACTAAATTTGCAGATGGTACCTTGTACAGTGAGGAGTTAATTTTACCCACAGAGATCATCTCCCAGTAGTCTGATTTTGCCCTGGAAGACAATCTATAGGACTTTGGAATTTCATACCTCAACAGGAGTATCATTGTTTGCCTGGAGACTCTGGGATACATGGTTATCAGTTCTTACTACAAAAGGGTCGGCAAGTAAAGGCCAGCCATATAGGCAGTATGTGATGGAGCCTCAGTAAAAACTCTGGGCACCAAGGCTCTAGTGAGCTGCCTTGGTTGACAATACTCTCTGAGTATTGACACAAACAGATGCTAGGAAAGTAACTTGTCCATGACTCCTCAGGGAGAGGAAGACAAAAGTTCAGTCTTTGGTACCTTTCCCAGACTCTACCTATGCACTTTTCCCCTTGGCTGATTTTAATCTGAATTCTTTCCTTATAATAAACTGTAAATGTCAATGCAATACTTTTCAATTAGTTCTGTGAATTTCGTAGCAAATTACTGAACCTGAGAATGGTTCCAGGAATCTTCCAACCTCGCAATTGTTATCAGAAGTGACGGCAGTCTTTGTGAACTGTTCTAACTCTGCAGTTGGCTAGATTCTTGCATATGCCTCAAGGGGTATCATTGGAAACTTTAATATATTAGCAAACATTTAGGGTTTATTCACTATATTGTGCCAAATAAAGCCAAGACAATATAAGCATAAGTAAGTACGACTTTAACTTCCTATTCTGAGAAAGATAAATATTTACAATCGTTTAATTAAAAAAACTCTGAGTACCAAATTATCACCACATATGCGTCCCAATGGCAGTGCTAGCAATACATTATAGAAGCTGTCCTGCAGAAAAAGCCATTTAGATTACACTCAGTTTAATTTAAAGCAACTTAACAGGAACACCTGAAATACTTGTATAGTACTAAACATATCTTGTGGGATGTTTTTAAAGTCCTACTACAACTAAGAAAGTGTGAGTAAGAAACCTTTCAACATTTTTCTGACTACCTATGGCCAATTTGATAACTATGTTTCATACCTGGTATCATGGAAGATGGATTTTACTATTTATAATGAAACACTAACCTATATGTACTTTGTTGCTACATGTAACAGAGAAAGATGCTAGGCATATCATTTTGCATTGGGAAGACTGTCAGAATTTACAGTGCAACTAAACCATAAGTCTGATTGTAGAGAGAGATGTAAGCTAGAAGAAATATGAATAATGGGACGTGGATAACTTGGGAAAAGAAGAGAGATTACAAGATACCAAGCAAAATGATTTACCTAGGGAAGAAGCATCAAAGGAAAAACCAGACTAAGATCACCATTAGAAATTTCAATTTAAGTGTTAAGAAACCTAAGACAAAAGCTTAAACATTGAAAACAAAGTGAACAGGTAAAAAAGCAAGGGTAAACTCCTCTGGGAAATATCATATTAGTTTCAGGTCTAACTGAGTCACAGTAGCATTTCCAAGGGAAATTTAAAAGAAAAAGTGGTGGTGGCGGCAGGGTGGGGCAGGGGGGCAGTATGGGGACAAAATACTAGCAAAATACATGTGGTCAACTAAAGGTCCACTGCTGAAAATCCACTGTATCATTTAATCCGCAGTCCACTCTTGGCTCCAAATCCACATACCCAAGCACTATCTTTTGGCTGTTTGTAGACTGGGGCCCATGAAATTAGGTCAAGGTATGCCTAATTTTATTTACCCAATGTCCTAGAAACCAGAGTGAGAAAGGCCTGAAAGAATGTTCAAAAGTCAGGTCTCATTGTCTGAAGCAAACTTCACTAAGAGTGCTTTAAACATCAACAGTGAATGATAATTTAAGTTTTAGACATAAAAAGATGCAATCCCTTGGCACGTTTTAGTTTCAACATATTACTTATGACAAAACACTGTATCATTGCTGGTGACATCATTATTTAAGGGTGTAACACAGAATTACTCTAAGTATAAACAGAGGATACCGAAGTTACTGAAGTAATTCAGATAAATATAAAGTGTTGGTGACTAGACAGAAATATAAAAGATACTCCTAAAACATGAAGAAAATGAAAAATATACAAATATAACTTGGTAATCCAAGGCATAAGGAATCACTCCAAGAATCCACAAAATACTAATGCCATTAAAGATGACAAGGGGCCTTAAAAAGCAAGTGAGAATGTTCTGGGAAATATTACAGCTACAAGGTTTATAATGCAAGTATTAAATGTATCACAAATATTAAAGTATGCAAATGTACTTTAATTTCTTCATTTCATTAAATGAGGAAGAAGCTCAAACCCAGGAAGTACCAGCTGGTCTTCCCAGCTGTTACATCAGTCTATCTTCCTGGTTTGCTGGTGAGCATGTCATGTCATTAGCTCAACATTGTCCTATAAAACCTTAACTCCACAGAACAAATACAGTAATGACTTATAAAAATGGCAAAATTAATACTGAAATAAAAGTTATGACTTAAAAATATATAAAGTATAATATCAAAGACTAAAAATTTCACCAATTTATCAAATGTATTTAATTAGTACTTACTTGTATCTGACACAGGCATACACAGTTCTTGAAATAAATGAATATACACTTTAAAAAATGTTTAATTTGATTCAATTATAACAGGCAAAGACTCAGCACAGACCTGTCTATACATTCATCAATTTTTGCTAGATATATATTGATATTGTATAGTAACAAAAAGGATAAGAAAGGGAAGAAAAAGCAGCAAAAAGATTAGTTGTAACCACTAAAGTAATTCTGTCTTTTGACTATGCCTCACAGCTTGCGGGAACCTAGCTCCCTATCAGGGATCGAACCCGGCCCTTGGCAGTGAAAACCAGAACTACTGGACCACTAGGGAATTCCTCACTAAAGTATTTTTAGAAAAAATTTTAGAGCAAAATTAAAAGAAGTAAGCAAATAAACTAAGAATAATATCTAGAAAGTGGGGAAAAAAACATCAAATAGTAGAAGATAAAGAGAAAACTCACATACCCTTGCCATGAAACTATTTACTGTAGAGGGAGAAAAACAGATAAAAAGCAAAAGGGATCCAACTGAAAAAAAGTTTCATATCCTAATATCAGAGTCTGCAAAAACAAAACAGAGAAGCTTATATAGTAATAGTAAGTGGCAGGAGTAGGAGGATCAAGCAAAAACTTCACAGAAATGTAGAGGGAAACAGATGAAAGAGGATGGGAAAATAGGAGAGAATGAGGTGAAAAGTTAGTCTCAGCCATACAAAAGGACATTATAAGGGGTGCAAAAAATTCACAGAATTAGTTTTTAATATTTAGAGACAAGGAAAGCATATACCTGATGCATTCTTAGAAGCATACACCTAAGGGATTTTTTTTTCCTTCTGGTTCTATTGAATTATAAATGACATATAGCCCTGTGTTTGAGGTTTATAAACCTGATGGATTCTTAAATACTTAACTGGGAAAGAAAATCTGAGGAAAAAAAAATCTCAACAGACTATAGCATAAAGAGAAATATAATAAAGGTGAAATAATCACCTTGCAGTGTTTAGAACAAGGTGAAGTTTCACATACAGATGTGCATATATTTTGTCTCCCTGGTGGCTCAGACGATAAGGAATCTGTTTGCAATGAACGAGACCTGGGTTCAATCTCTGGGTTGGAAATACCCCCTGGCGGAGGGCATGGCAACCGACTCCAGTATTCTTGCCTGGAGAATCCCATGGACAGAGGAGCCTGGAGGGCTACAGCTCATGGGGCTGCAAAGAGCCAGACATGACTGAGCGACTCAGCACAGCACAGCACCGTGTGTATATTTACATATAGATATAAAATACATGTATATATAAATAAAATTTATAGACATTTTTTATAATTCATAGTAACTATGTTCTATCAAGGAATATTTTAAACTTTCACATCAAAGGAATGGAATTATTTCAAGATCATAACTCTTATTCAATAATGTTATACATATGTATGTTGTATACATAAAGTACATATATATGTGTATATATCTGTTGGTTATATAAATACACATATACATATCTATATCATCACAAAATAACTTGGATCTTTAGGACAGACTCTTTAAACTTTACTAACTTTACTTACAAGGCCAATATGATGTTCAACCTAGTGTCAACACTAGTAATCCAAGTATGAATTTTATTAAACAGTCTCAGGGGAAAAAGGCCTTTAGCATTACATGTAAATGTCGAAGTGGTTTGAATTCTCCCACAGAATGCTCCTTCAGATATCATATTATAAATTAATAAACTACTTGTGTTAGTCAAAGACCTTCAAAGTAAATTGTCAGCCTTCTATTTCCAGAAGACCAGAAGAACCCAAATCATGGGTTCTAGATTCTGATTTCAAAGATGTGATATTAAATCCACTGTGCGTATTAAAGAACAAGTTTCCACTGCCACAACCACATATTCAATACCAGTCTGTCTATAAATGGAGAAAAAGGAAAATCATGTGGTTGAAAGAGCAGAGTAATAGAAAGCAATTCTCAAGTATAGAAACTTGGAAAATCTTGAAATAAGATGGTCCTCTACTGTCTCCCTCTTACCAGAAAACAGTGGCCACTGAAAGAGTTCCTAAGGAAATTCAATTTGATATCATCACAGTTATACACAAAGAGAAGTTTGGATATAAGCCTGCAAGGTTTAAAAGCAAACATTCAAACCACAGCTTTATCACAAAGCACAAGATTCTTGTTACCTTAAGAGTTCTATTAGACTGCCATTTTCTCTTAACCTGATCAGAATTGTTTTATAACCTACATACTAGGTAAAAATTCAGATGTCAAAGGACATCAGATCTAATTCACGGTGACCCAAGATGATATAACTCTTCAGGACAGAGTGAAATGCTTAGTGAAATAAGTCAGACAGAAATACAGATACTATATGATATAAGTTACATGTGGAATTTAAAATATAGTACAACTGAATCTATGTACAAAACGGAAACAGACTCACATAGAAAACAACTTATAGTTACCAAGGGCGGGGGGGGGGGGGGGAGAGTAGGAGGAACAAATGGAGCAGGGCATTACAGCTGTAAACTACTGTACATAAAACAGAGAACCAACAAGGATTTATTGTATACCACAAGGAATTAGATTTAATAAAAAAGAAAAACACTAAAAAAATGTTGAGGTGATACAGGAACCTAAGTGCTCTTATGTTAACACTCCTTTCTTAATCAGGTTGTGAGCGGAGATTCCTGATCAAGACAACATAATCATCCTCCATACTAAATAACCTCATTTTAAAATCTGTAGTGTTGTAATTAATTTACAAAGTTGTTATGGCTTTAGAATTCTTTTAAAAGCTAAGAACCAGGAGTTTAGAACTAGTTCAGTATTTGTATACATTTAAATAAGATGGTCATAAACAGGGCAAGTGAACATTAAGCTTCTTAAAGGAATTGTTTTATTTTAAAAGAAGTCTATATATTAATGCAGTCTCAAAAACACTGCTCAAAGACCGAGGTTACCGAGATGGTATGTCAGAGTTTACATGCAAAGTCTTAGAATAAAAAAAGTTCATTGTCTGAGTCATCAGTGCTCCTCAATGGTAAATAATTTTAATTCCTTTTACAATAAATATTTATTAAGTCTGAAATCTGCATTCACTCAAAGATGAAAACAAGTCTTGCAGAGGGAAAATTAATAACCTCAAGAAATATGTTTTCTCTCCTGTCTTAGGAGTTCTCTAGAGGAATACTGTGAAAAGCTTTACCTAGATGAGAGATTTAGTTAAAACAGGGAAGGAAAAAGGAAATGTTTATTCAAAGCTTTCCAGAAGACAAGGATTTTCTTTCTCACAACACTGCTGTCCCTTGACTCCAGCTATAGCTCTACTTTTCTTACCCCCTCCTCTCAAGTGCAGAACTCTGTGAAAGTACTGCCTATGAAGGCCGTTCCCTATTCCTCACCCCTAAATTTCTCTTAAGCATAACTTACCCTAGACTGGCATCATCAAGGTTACCAGTGACCTTCATGAAACCAAATTCACTGCTCAATTCCATGGTTTTATCCTGTTTCTCAACAGCATTCAATACAGATTTCTCCTTCCCTTTTTTAGTTTCTACAACACTACTCTAGTTTTCCTTCTACCTTTCATCTCATTTGTTGATTTCTCTCCTTTCTTCATTTCATATCTACCAATAATTCTTGTCCCTTTTACCTCCAAGAGGTACTCAAGACCATTTATTTCCTCCTTCCATTATACAACTACCAACCATGGCCAAACTCATCATTTTCTCTCCCCTAACCTACTAAAACTATCTTCTAACTGGTCTCCCTTTAACTTTTTGTTCCATCCCCCTCATTCCAACCTCCACACAGCTGACAGGGTAGTTATTTCAGAATATAAATTGCACTGTACAATATTCACCTTAGGATCACCAGCACCCAACAGCTAACCATAACACTTCAGATTAAAACCGTATTTCTGATCTTAATCTACTAAACCTTCCATAATCTGGCACCTGCCCGTTTCTCTGATTGTTTCTCAGAACTCTCCCCATTCCCTTATTTTTAGCCATGTGTGTGCTCAGTCTGTCAGTTATGTACAACATTTTGCAACCCCAGGCACTGTAGCCCACCAGGCTCCTCTGTCCATGGGATTTCCCAGGCAAGAACACTGGAGTGGGCTACCATTTCTTACTCCTGGGGATCTTCCCAACCCTAGGATCAAACCGGTGTCTCCTGTGTCTCTTGCATTGGTATAAGTGGATTCCCTACTACTGAGCCACCTTGGAAGCCCATTTTATATTCACCTTTTTCTATCCATAAAACATATCAAACTTGTTCTCGCCTAAGGTCTTTTACTAGATACTCATTTTTCCTGAAATTTTCCTTGCACTGATCTTACATGGCTGCTTTGTCTCATTTAGATTACAGATCATACTTCATTAGAAAAGACATTTCTGATTACCCAACTGCAAGAAACCATCCAGTCTTTATTACCTTATTTTCATCCTCTATATAGTGCACATTATTAGCTTTTTATGGCAGGGGAAGAAGGGTGCACATTACTTGATTACTATTCATCTTGCCTACTAGACTGTAAGTTTCATGAGAACAGGCCTTATCCATCTGCTTCAGCACTGTATTTCTAATACCTAAATAAGTGCTTGTTACATGTGTTTTCAGTTGCTCAGTCGTGTCTGACTTCGGCCTGTCAGACGACTCTGTTCATGGAATTTTCCAGGTAAGAATCATGGGTTGGGGGTATCATTTCTTACGCCAGGGGATCTTCCAACCCAGGGACTGAACCTCGTCTCTCACATCTCCTGCACTGGTAGGTGAATTCTTTACCACTAGCACCACCTGGGAAGCCTGTCTGTTACACAGTAGATTCTTACTAAGAATTTGCTGAATGAGCAAACGGGTAGAGGTAAATCTGTAGGATGGTTGTAAACCTGACTGAGTCTCCTAGTGATTCTGGGGAAAATAATCAACAAGTCTGTCCCAATGAAGACCTAAGTACCTAGGGAAGTCTTTGCTATGTTCTAGAAAGTGTTCAAGATGTTCCGGAAGTCACCTTATTCCTATAGGGAAGAGTACCCTAAAAAGAGCACGCAGTAAACTGCACTGCCATTCAAAAACTACTGTACTTTCTAAGGGCCTACAAGACATGTATGAGACACTATAAAAAGTACAGGTGAATAAATTGACAGAGAGCCTGTTCACAAGGAACTTGCAGTTGGTGACAACAACCAATGAAAGGCCTTGCTAGAATTCAGTTCAGTTCAGTCACTCAGTCACATCTGACGCTTTGTGACCCATGGACTGCAGCCCGCCAGGCTTCCCTGTTCATCACCAACTCCTGGAGTTCACGTAAACTCACATCCATTGAGTCAGCGATGCCATCCAACCATCTCATCTCTGTCGTCCCCTTCTCCTCCTGCTTTCAATCTTTCCCAGCATCAGGGTCTTTTCTGATGAGTCAGTTCTTCGAATCCGGTGGCCGAAGTATTGGAGCTTTAGCATCAGTCCTTCCAGTGAATATTCAAGACTGATTTCTTTTAGGATTGATTGTTTTGATCTCCTTGCAGTCCAAGGGACTCTCAAGAGTCTTCTCCAACACCACAGTTCAAAAGCATCAGTTCTTTGGTGCTCAGCCTTCTTTACAGTCCAACTCTCACATCTATACCTGACTACTGAAGAAAACCACAGCTTTGACTAGACGGACCTTTGTCGAACCTTTCCTTCTTGACCTGCATACAGGTTTTGTAGGAGGCAGATAAGGTGGTCTGCTATTCCCATCTCTTGAAGAATTTTCCACAGTTTGTTGTGAGCCACACTAAAGAGGCTCTTTAGTTCCTCTTAGCTTTCTGCCATAAGGGTGGTGTCATCTGCCTATCGGAGGTTACTGATATTTCTCCCGACAATCTTGATTCCAATCTGTGCTTCATCCTGCCCGGCATTTCACATGATGTTCTCTGCATTTAAGTTAAATAGGCAGTGTGACAATATACAGCCTTGATGTACTCCTTTCTCAATTTGGAACCAGTCCATTATTCCATGTCTGATTCTAATTGTAGCTTCCTGACCTGCATACAGGTTTCACAGGAGGCAGGTAAGGTGGTCTGCTATTCCCATCTCTTGAAGAATTTTCCCCAGTTTGTTGTGATCCACACAGTCAAAAGGCTTTAGCACAGTCAATGAAACAGAAGTAATGTTTTTCTGGAATTTTATTGCTTTTTCAATATCACAACGTATGTTGGCAATTTGATCTCTGGTTCCTCTGCCTTTTCTAAATCCAGCTTGAACATCTGGAAGTTCTCAGTTCACATACTGTAAGCTTGGCTTGGAGAATTTTGAGCATTACTTTGCTAGTGTGTGAGATGAGTGTAACTGTGCGGTAGTTTGAACATTCTTTGGCATTGCCTTTCTTTGGGACTGGAATGAAAACTGACCTTTTCCAGTCCCGTGGCCACTGCTGAGTTTTCGAAATTTGCTGGCATATTGAATGCAGCACTTGCACAGAACGATCTTTCAGGATTTGAAATAGCTCAACTGGAATTCAATCACCTCCACTAGCTTTGTTTGTAGTGATGCTTCCTAAGGCCCACTTGACTTTGTACTTCAGGATGTCTGGCTCTAGGTGAAGGATCACACAATTGTGGTTATCTGGGTCACGAAGATGACCTTTTTTGTATATTCTTCTGTGTATTCTTGCCACCTCTTCTTAACATCTTCTGCTTCTGTTAGGTTCATGCCATTTCTGTCCTTAATTGTGCCCGTTTTTTGCATGAAATGTTCCCTTGAAGAGATCTCTAGCCTTTCCCATTTTACTGTTTTCCTCTATTTCTCTGCACTGATCACTTAGAAAGACTTTCTTATCTCTCCCTGCTATTATTTGGAACTGTGCATTCAGATGTGCATATCTTTTCTTTTCTCCTTTACCTTCTCTTCTTTTTTCAGCTATTTGTAAGGCCTTCCCAGACTACCATTTTGCCGTTTTGCATTTCTTTTTCTTGGTGATGGTTCTGATCACTGCCTCCTGTATAATGTTATGTACATCCGTCCATAGTTCTTCAGGCATTCTATCAGATCTAATCCCTTGAATCTATTTGTCACTTCCATTGTATAATCATAAAGGATTTAATTTAGGTTATACCTGAATGGTCTAGTGGTTTTCCCTACTTTCTCCTATATAAGTCTGAATTTTGCAATAAGGAGTTCATGATCTGAGCCACAGTCAGCTCCCAGTCTTGTTTTTGCTGACTGTTTAGAGCTTCTCCATCTTCTACTGCAAAGAATATAATCAATCTGATTTCAGTATTGACCATCTGGTAATGTGCATGTGTATTCTCTTGTGCTGTGGAAGAGGGCGCTTGCTATGACCAGTGCGTTTTCTTGGCAAAACACTATTAGCCTTTGTCCTGCTTCACTTTGTACTCGAGGCCCAAACTTGCCTGTTACTCCAGGTATCTCTTGACTTCCTACTTTTGCATTCCAGTCCCCTATGATGAAAAGGACATCTTTTTTTTTTTTGGTGTTATTTCTAGAAGGTCTTGTAGGTCTTCACAGAACTGTTCAACTTCAGCTTCTTCAGCATTAGTGGCTGTGGCATAGACTTGGATTACTGTGATCTTCAATGGTCTGCCTTGGAAACGAACAAAGATCATTCTGTCATTTTTGAGATTGCACCCAAGTACTGCATTTCGGACTCTTTTGTTGACTATGAGGGTTACTCCATTTCTTCTAAGGGATTCTCTCCCACAGTAGTAGATATAATGGTCATCTGAATTAAATTTGCCCATTCTGGTCCATTTTAGTTCACTGATTCTTAAAACGTCGATGTTCATTCTGGCCATCTCCTGATTGACCACTTCCAATTTACCTTGACTCAAGGACCTAACATTCCAGGTTCCTGTGCGATATTGCTCTTTATAGCATCGGACTTTACTTCCATCACCAGTCACACCCACAACTGGGTGGTGTTTCTGCTTTGGCTCAGCCTCTTCATTCTTTCTGGAGTTATTTCTCCATTGTTCTCCAGTAGCATACTGGGCACCTACCAACCTGGGAAGTCCATCTTTCAGTGTTTTATATCCTTTCGCCTTTCCATATTGTTTATGGGGTTCTCAAGGTAAGAATACTGCTGGGCAGGGCCAAGCTCAGTGAATCTTTAATCCAATTTTCTGTAGATGGGTGAGGCTGTGTTCCCTCCCTCAGGCCAAATTACGGTAGGGGTAACTTCCTTCAAAAAGACTTACACCAGCATACCACAACTCCCAGGACTTATGTACTCAGTGCCCTACACCTCACGGCAGGCCGCTGTCGACCCACATCTCCACCAGAGACTCCCGGACAGTCACAGGCAAGTCTGGCTCAGTCTCTTGTGGGGTCACTGATCCTTTCTCCTTTCTAGAAATGCTACATGCATATTACTTCGAGTATCTGCTTCACAGATGAAAGAGTTGGCCTTGAGTATATTACAAAGGTTAGCAAATAAGAGTATTAAACCTGTTTTGTATCTAGCTGCTTATCCAGTTCTATATTGAAATTTCACATGACTAATTAAAGTTTTATAAGACTACGTTATTATTTTTATGTTTTTTGGACCACACAGATCTTTGGAGATCTTAGTTTCCTGACCAGGAACTGAACCCACACACCCTGGGATGGAAATGTGGAGTCTTAACCACGGGATCACCAGGGAAGTCCCCATGCTATTACTTTAACAGAACATTTAAGTGTCTAGTTATTAGAGACTTAGCCACATGGAAAGAAATATGTACACTTGTGGCTATACAACAAAAAACTGAAATCAAATTAAATACATGAAAGAGGGGGGGAAAAAAGAAAGAATGAATGGTTGCACAGCTCTCTTCTGGTAGTTTTGAGGCACTGACCTCAAAATTTTAATATACTCTTAGAGTTCAAGTATCAGCACTCCAGTATTCTCAGCATTAGAGAATTAAGAGACAACCTCATAGAAAATAAATGAGACTTAAAACCTACATCATATTTGCATTTTTCTGTAAAAAGTGTAATCTATGTCTTTGGTTTGGCTTTATATAAAAGCTGAACACTTACTTATAGACACTGCATAATATATATATAGCTGCCATATGTTTTTATGTATGTTTTTATTTAAAAAATGAGTTCTGGATAAAAGCTCTGCTATTTCAATAATATACAACTGTTCACTTTGTATTAGAACAAATGATTCAAAAAAAAAAATCATAAAATGCAATAAGTAACATACCATTCCATAGGCCTGCTGCTGGACCCAGATGATATAATCATTCCGTATGTCTATCAATTCTTGTACTTCATGTATATAAAATTTATCATACTGAATAATCTGTCCAGATTTCTCATTTACCTACAAAAAAATAAAAATGTAATTAACATTAAATTTAACCAGTGCCTAAGAAAGAGCCTGAAAAGTATTTAAACAGAAAAAGGTTTGAGATTTCTTAGTTATTTTCTCTTCCTATAAAAAAAAATTTACTGAGTGCCTACCATATGTAAAATGCTAGTTAAGTGCTATGAGAAATATAAAGATTTATAAGATGTGATATCTGTACTTAGTACATCAAAATCAAGTAAAAAATAAAATATTTATGTAACACCACATGAGATATACCATTAAATATATATATATATATATACATACATATACATACACATATTATACAAACTAGAAACTATAAAGTCTTCTGATTGAGAATGGAACTTAAATAATAGCAAGAATAGCTAAAGCTCCAAAATCTGAATGTAAACTCCCCCTTCATCTTTGGCTAACTCTTAAACCATGAAAGCATAAGTGAGACTTGGTGGGGGATATCCCAATGGAAAGCACCAACTTTCTGAGACTACTCAGAGCAGATTTCAAGACAATATAAGACAAGATTTCCAGAGGAAAAAAGGCCCATTTAGTAATGCTAAAAGAATTCATCTATCAAGAAGTCATGACAACCCCTGGGCATCCCTGGTAGCTCAGTGGTAAAGAATTTGCCTGCCAGTGCAGGAGGCCTGGGTTTTATCCCTGATCCGGGAAGATCCCACATGCCATGGAGCAACTAAGCCTGTGCACCACAACTGCTGGTGCTGTGCGCGAGAGCCTGCACGCTGCAACTACTGAAGCCCAAGCACCTGGAGCCGATGCTTCGCAGCAAGAAAAGCCATCGCAACGAAACTGAAGAGGAACCACCCGCCTGCCCCATCCCCGGCTTGCTGCAACTAGAGAAAGTCCACAAGCAACAACAAAGACTCAGGTGAGTCAGAAATAATTAATTAATTAATAATAATAAAAACTCAACTCCAGATTAACTACAGATTAGACCAGCCTGGATCCCGAAACTACCACTCACACAAGAGGTATACAAATTTACAGGAATAAATTCAGCTTTTACTATTTTACAGACATCCAAAATTTGTGAGACATATCCAAAATCAGCTAAGTAAATAAAACAAAGGACACGTAAAAAAAAGTCTAAGAGAAAAAGCAATTAACAGAGCCAGACTCAGAGATGACCTAGAGGCTGGAGTACGTAGAAAGGTGCTTTAGAAGGTATTTTGAACTTATTGAAAATAAAAACAAAACCAATCAAAATTTGTGGAATGCTGGTAAAGCAGAGCATAGAAGGAAACTGATAGCATTTAATGATCATGCTAAAATAAAAGGTCTAAAATCAATAGCCTAAGGTTCAGCTCAGGAATTCCCTGGTGGTCTAGTGGTTAGGACTCGGTGCTTTCACTGCCACAGACTGGGTTCAATCTCACCAACTGTGTGGTATTGCCACCAAAAAAAAAATCTCAGCTTTAAGAACCTAGAAGATCAAATTAAGGACAATCAAGTAGAGGAAAAGAAAGATAAGAAATACAAAACACTATGGTTTTTAAATTTAATGTTATTAATAAAGATTTACATTTTTCAAAAGAAAAGTCCAGGACAAGATGGCTTCACTGGTGAATTCTATCAAAAATTTAATAATACCAATCTTAAACTCAGAACACAGAGAAGAGGGATCATTTCTTAATTCATTTTATGATGCTAGGATAACCCTGATGCTAAGAAGCAGATGAGAAACAAAATTTAGCCAATCAACATCCCTAATGAACACAGACACAAACTCTCAACAAAATATGAACAAATTAAATCCAACAATATATATAAAATAATATAAAATGTCTAAGTGGAGTTCATCCCAGGAATACACTATTGATTCAACTAACACAAATGAATTTCACTACATTTCAGGGAAAAAAATAATAATAATAATTTGTTCATCTCAACAGATGCAGAAAAAAAGCATCTAACAAAGCTCAACATCCCTTCATAATAACAACTCTCAGCAAACCAGGAACAGAAAGGAAGTTCTTCAAACAGATAAAGCTCACCTTAAAAACAAAACAAAAACTTTACAGCTAACATCATGCTTATGAGTAAAACATTAAAAACTTTCTTTCTAAGATGAAGACTTAGACAAGAATTGTCCACTGCAACCATTTATATTCAACATTGTACTCGGAAGTCTTAGCCAATTAAATAAGGAAAGAAAATATCATGACTGTGTACATAAAAAAATTCAACTGAATTTCTCCACACAAGCAACAAAACTAAATTTCTCCATACTGCTAACAATCAAAAATAATTTTAATTATCATTTATAATAACATAAAAAACATTAAAAATAGAGTTGAGCAGTTATAAGAAAAACCACAAGTTCACAAAGTACAAAACATTACTATCTAAACCTCCACAGAAAAAGTTTACAATTCTTGCCTTACAGCTTAACTCTTTCTACTACTAAAAGAGAAAATAAACCCAGCAATTACACACAAAAACTCATTGGTTTTTCCTTCTCCAATATTTTTGTATTGTTGTTGTTGTTTAATCACTAAGTTGTGTGTGTCCAACTCTTTTGTGATCCCATGGACTGTAGTCTGCCAGCCTCCTCTGTCCATGGGATTTCCCAGACAAGAATACTAGAGTGGGCTGCCATTTCCTTTTCCAGGGGATCTTCCAGACCCAGTGTCTCCTGCAAATCTTTACTACTGAGCCACCTAGGAAGTCCAATATTTATGTGCAGAAACTACTAAATATATACATTAACTATTACATTAGACTCTTTAAAAATTTAATGATACTTGTTGAAAATGATCCACATCCTACTGACCTCTGATGTATTTTTCTTTATCTGAAATATTTATTCTAAAAGGTAAACTGCAGTTTCCCTCACCAGTAGCAACCAGTGTTTATAGCTTTTATATCGTGCAGATATGACATACGTTTTTGATAAGACATGCTACGTTAGAATGTGTGTGTATATATCCCCTCAGTTGTGTCCTACTCTTTGCAACTCACTAGACTGTAGCCTGCCAGAATCCTCTGTCCATGGAATTTTCCAGGCAAAAACACTGGAGTCAGTTGCCATTTCCTACTCCAGAGGATCTCACAAACCCAGGGATCAAACCCATGTCTCTTGTGTCTCCTGCTTTGGCGGGTGGATTCTATACCACTGAGCTGCCTGAGAAGACCATCAGGTTAGAATAAAAACTAACAATTTAGAAATCAGGTTTCATTCAGGAACAGACAAATTTCAGTAAAACTTAAGACGTGGGGGGAAATGATGGTTAACAGTTAATTCAGTCACAATGATTTAATAACTAAAGACAAAACCAGTTGTTAGTCTTTTAAAAATAGAGAAATATTTAGGCACTGAATAGAAGACTGATCCAGAAGACCTGTATACAGATTTACACATAAAATCAACGGTTTTAAAAACTATAAATAAAAATACATTTGTATGGAAGGTAACATTGACAAGGCATTATTTTCTTCAGGAAGTCTTCTTTAATTCTTTTGCGTTATATGCCCTCCTACGTGTTTCCACAGCGCCCATCCTTTTGCTTAATCTACACTTACCATGCTATACCATAAACAATTATTTATTTGTATTATACAACTGGTCCACATTTATTTTAACAAGGGCAGAAATCACATCTTTTCCTTATAACTGCATCACTAAAGCTTATAACTGCACCAAACATGCACACAGTAGGCACTCAGTAAATGTTTGTAAAATGAATTTTAAAAATTACATGACAGAAGTTCAAAACAACCCACACATTCAATACTGCTGTCTAAAATGTAAAAAATAGAAACTATATATATATGTGATCATAACACTTCATATATTCATTACAGTTTAGTACTCTCATTTATATACCTGAGTTCAGAGGTGGTATATGGTATGTAAATATATCCCTTATTTGTTTGGGTTTAAGGGTCCCTTGAAAAAAAATTTTTGATAATCACTGACTTAGAGGATTAGCATGATATGCAGCACTTAGGCTAGTCAGACCAAGCAAGTCTTTTCTTTTGGCATATTAGTATCTCTGTAATGTACTGTGTGAAAACTCAGAAACTACTAAACATCCCAATTTCTTGCCAGCAAATTCATTTATCTGGTAACACATTCATTCCTGACAGCAGGTACCAAAATTATCTTTCTTGCGATGCCATTTGGAGCACTGGGAGTGATTTCTAATTCAAAAGCTTTCCAAAGGACATGACAATAAGGGAGGAACAAGTCATTTACATATCCTGAAAAGATCAGGAGAAAGAGAGACTAGTTCTACAGTTCTTAATCCTGTTCTAAATTTGGTTAGGAAGGAAACCCTTTTAGGAAACTTCTCCTAATTCTTAACTATGGAGCAGAGAGAAGAAATATATACAGCTGTCAGACATAAGGTGTCTTCTTAAACACAAATCTTTGATAAGCAATTTAGGTTCCACTATAGATGAAAATAAATCATCCCTGACAATGATCTATGACAGGTTAGGACCAAGTAAAGTTTTCTCCAAAGTAAGAGGTAATAGAAAGGTAAGTGATTGTCCTAAGAACTCTCACTAAGAGATGCCTAAGAAACTAAGATACCATTACTACCTTACTTTTGAGTATGTAACAACTTCAAACAGGAACTCAATTTCCTCATGATCAAATAAACGGAGTTAAAAGCTGCAGTTTCCCATTCAAACGGTGGTGGTAACAAAATCTCTGCCTTATGAATGTATAGTATTTGTATATATATTCCATAATCTAAACAACACATCAACCCTGGGAAAGCAGGCTATTATTTCAATCCTTATTTTATAGATAACTATCTGCATATGTGATAAAGAAGACTTGTTCAAAATCACATCAGTAAGAAGCAGCATAGATGGAATTAGAATTAGTCTTTTTAACAATTCAATGCTATCTGCAATTATGGAAGTACAAGCCTCCAGATTTACAGGCATAAAACAAAACCAAATCCCCTTCTGAACAAGTTATACTACCATACTGATACAGAAGTATATTAGAAACATCAGGGACTTTAGAAGTAGATTTGTATTTCAATTCCGCTACTTACTGGTTTATGACCTTTGATACTCAGATTAAGGGGCAAGATATAACTATAAAAAGTTAAATGAGGAATTCATGTAAAGTGCTCACAGGAATTAATGTACAAGGGAGGTTTTTAATCTTGGCTACCTCATGTAACTTTATCTAACTTTCTGAACTTATTTTCCTTTCCCTTTCAGCTAGCAATAATTTAGGATCCTAGTTCCAGCATGGCTCCATCAAAAAGGTCTCTGGACACGGAACCCCATAGGGTTCTCCTCAAAAGAGACTGAGGCTTCTGAGCTAGGCACATAAGTTACTAGCTGAAGTTCTGCCTGTAATTATGAAAGACAAAAGGTCCAATTTCCTTTCCCTTTCACTTGTGGAAAAAGACACAGCTAAGGAAAAAAAATTTTTAAGAGGTAATAAAGATAAGCAGACAAGGAAGAGGGGAAGTGAATAATTAATTACTTGTGGAAAAGGTCCTGCTGACAAAGGATGGTTCACTGAAATAGTAGGAAAAGAGAGTTCAGAGAAAGGAAAGAATCTAATCACTCACTTAAATCCTAGGCAAAAGGCATACAGAAAGGTAGAGACCCATATCATGAAGACAGAAGATCTTAATAGCAGTTTACTGCAGGATCCAGTTTACCTTAAAGTGCTGCAAGAAAGTCTTGGACTGGGGAAGGCAAACATAAGAATAACTTATTTCCCCCTAAGAAAAAAAATGGCTATCATAGCCTCAGCTATAGGAAGAGAAATGACTTGTTTTTCTAAAGAGCTTGGAAAAACTAAATACAAAAGAAAAAAAGTTCAAGAAGCAGTAGAGAAAGGAACTCATTAAATGAACCAGGAACTTCATTAATGAACCAGGAACTTCATTAAAAGAATACAAAGGAAAAAAAATCGTCCATATGGGCTCTTTCTTACAGAGAACACAAGGCTTGTTTCCTTTAGCCTTTATCACTAACCGTAATCGCAAGCAAGAACGGTCTGAAAACACTAAAGAAGCTGTTATGGGGAGGAAACTAAAGGTTCACATGAGTTTTTCAGTCATTCTAGAGGCTGGAAACATATGCTCCTCCCTTAGGTCATGTCTTCCAAGATAGTATCTTAATACCAAATGGCAGAACAGAGATACACCTACCAGCTGTCAGGGATGTCTCAAAACCGTCTTTAATGAAACAGCTGAGACTCTACTTCTTCATATAACTGAACTGCTGCTACAAGTGTAAAGGGTACTCTTTCTTCCACTGGGAAGAAGGGCAGGAAAGACCAACAGGCAAATTAATGAATTATATATGGTTCCAATTTCAATTAGTCATCTGTTTCAAATGTTCTACTTTGATTGAAGTCATCAGTAGCCAATAGCAAAAGGAACATGAGTTTTAAATGTTCACAATCATAAGTAGGATGAAATCTCTTTCGTATTATAACCATCTATAAATAACAAGTGTATTATTTAAATAACAAATCATGTTCTTCAGAAAAAACATAAGGAGACTCTGATTCATTAGTATGCTATTGTTCTGCCCAAGTATAGACAAGTTATTCATAAATGCCTAACAAAGTCAAGACCAAAGCACTAACGTATACATTCTTTCTTTTAAGGAAAATTTAGATAACTTCTCCAAATTCCTGTAATTATCTTTTATGCCAATCTAATTCTGTAATATAGTCATGTTAAAATAAACATCATCAATCTGTTAGTGGCAATGGGGGAAGAGTAAAATAAATGAACTACTGGACATACCCTATGTAATATTTCTAAAACCTTTAATGCAGTATGAAGAAAACTGTTGAAAATTCTTCTCTCAGAAGGGGGAATGCCGATCTTGTAGAGTTTCAAAAGATGTACCACAACCTCCTTAAAAAGTTCTACAATCTTGAGGAATAGCGGAGGTTCAAGTACTGACCACCAGTTTTCTGTTATTAAAGGGTGAACACACAAATAAAATAAAATTTAAAAAGTCACAATTTTCAAAATCATACTGATTTTTCCTAAAGCAGTGGCTCTTAACCCTTTGAAAATCTCAAGAAGATACATGTAATATGATATATTATGTAACATTTCTAGGGTTGATAGACACTACTCCACATTCAAGTTAAATAATACGGTTCTAAAAGCTCTCAAAAGTAAAAATCAAGTAAAAAAGGTCTATTGAATTTACATTCTTGGTTTTCTAAGCTGTATTAAAAACTTAACCACTATCCCTCATATTAAACCAGGTGTTTCAAAGTGCTTTATAAATTAGGAGTTTAATTTTTAAAAACACTAAAAAACTGTATTGCTCCAGTATTTACAGGTATCTCCAACTTTTACCTGTCAACTTAAAGTTGAAATGTGAAGCACCACCTGAATGCAAAGTACTCCTAAATATCAAATACAGAAACTGAATAATGTAAAGTATGCCATGTCTGTCTTTCCCCATGTTCACTATTTATAGCTATTAACTACAAACATGACAGTCTTGTGCAGGAGACAGGAAAAGGAAAACTTCTGACAACATGGGAACAATAATTGTGAGTCCCTGCTTCACTCTTCTAACCACTCACTGGCTCATTCCCTCAGATTCCAGGATTCTACCCACTGCTTGTTGCTTCCTCTGCTCACTCTCAGCCTAAAACTTCTTGTACTGATTTTATTACTCTTATGTATCTCAGACTGACATATCTAACAAATACTATTAGGAAGGAAGGAAAGCACCACTACTAAATGTAGCAGGCAAACTATAATAGCCAAAAGATAGAGAGGAAATCTATACAATTAGAAAAATCAAAGTGAGAAACGTTTATGCCAAAAACCCAGAGGAATAAGATCAAATGAAGAGTGGAATCTCACAAAGAGAGACATCAGAAAATTAGCAAACAAGGCAAAGGGCTAATAAATAAAGTTCAAGGGGGATTTAATACCCAGGTTTGTTCAGGTTTAACTGTTCCCTTTCCTTTACTCTTTAACAATAAGATCACTCTGGAGTGAATGAGGAAGTTTCTGTTCAGTTGCTCAGTCATGTCTGACTCTTTGCGACCCCATGGACTGTAGCCCTCCAGGCTCCTCTGTCCATGGGATTCTCCAGGCAAGAATACTGGAGTGGGTTGCCATTTAGCGAAATATGAAAAACAGTTTTTATCTTTCCTGATATTGTTTCCACCATTGTGTTTGATTAAAATTTTAATATTTAACATGCTTTGCCTCCAACAATTCTTAACAACTAGCATCAGATGATTAGCAAAAAGTAATGAATTGAAAAACAGGTTTAACTTTCCCTGAGATAATGTCAAAATAATTCAGGGTAGCAAAATTTCAAACAGCAAAAAAGTAAGAACTTAACGAGCATTTTCATTTAAAGAAAAAAGATTACAAAAGAAAAAAGTATTAAAATTCTTACCAAGTACTTTCAGCGGTGCCTTTTCTAAGTTCACAAGAGCTGTACCAAAGGGAATTGCTATTGTGGTGAAATTGTTGGAATCGCTCATCAGGGGACATTCTGGTAGAGTAAGATAAAATCTCAATGCTTCAACATCAGGTAAGGAGCTAGTCAGTTTAGGAATAAGATTCTTTTCCAAGCTAGCTGCCACCTACATTTTGACAAAAAGTAAAATCTACTTCATTTAAAATGAATGCATATTCAAAAAAGCAGAGAGAAAAAGAAATTCTTATGCCACATGAAACATTAAATGGTGAAGGGAAAAGAAAAAAAATAAACCATCTTATGATGAATCAATGAATGTACTCTGCCACACAATGAAAATTAATGCCTGCACAATATAAGAGAATATTTTTTTAATTAATTAATTTATTTTAATTGGAGGCTAATTACTTTACAATATTTTGGTGACTTTTACCATACACTGACATGAATC
This sequence comes from Dama dama, assembly GCF_033118175.1. Lineage (NCBI taxonomy): Eukaryota > Metazoa > Chordata > Mammalia > Artiodactyla > Cervidae > Dama > Dama dama. The sequence goes on from NC_083695.1 coordinate 27,663,252, forward strand.
AGCCACAGGTGTACATGTGTCCCCCATCCTGAATCCTCCTCCCGTCCCTCTGGTTGTTCCAGTGCACTGGCTTTGACAGTCCTGTTTCATGCATCGAACTTGGACTGGTCATCTATTTCACATATGGTAATAATATACATGTTTCAATGTTATTTGTAAGAGAATCTTAAAAATCTTATGTACAAATCTCAATTTAAACTCTCTGCATCTACAGTTATGTAGACTTAACCAACATGGTAATGTTAAGTAATTAAGGGTCTGCTCTGAACATCTGCAAAGATTTACAGACGTCTGACAGCTAAATTACAAACAGTTTAAAATAATACCTGATTTAAATTCTTACATTAGTTTATACAAAGACATCATAATGAATTATATGAAACTGTAAAGTTAATTAGGCAATAAAGCTTTAGAATAACATGGAATAAAAAACTCAACAGGGAACATAATACAAATACAAAATACTTTAAAAACAAACCTGCTGAGATATCTGAGGATGATCAGGTTGTATAAGTTTGTGGAATAAAAGTCTAGCAGCATTCATATCAACACCTGAAAATCTAGCGCCCGTTCTATAGTGATCATCATTGCTATTGTTTAAAAAAAAGAGAGAAAAAAATGATAAACTTTAAATTCATTTCATTTATTTAATGACATTATTATTTAATATAATAAATTCAAAAAATTCAGTATAACAAAGAATTGTCACTTACCTAACAGCTAAAAAACTTCCATTCAGACAACCAGATGAAGAAAATGTTCCATCAATTTCACTAAAAAGAAATTTAAAAATCTCCAAATCACAAAGAGAAATCTGTTTCCCTTCATTTTTTAATAAAAATTAAAGTTAAACTAATATTTAATGCTACAGAGCATTCCTCCAATCAACATTCAGAATAAATCAGAATTCTATAAATTACTACAGATTAAGTAAATCTTGATAGAAGTATTACTGTTCACCCTAGACTCTCTTGAACAGTACCATCATCCTCAGATTCACCAAATAAATCTGATGTTCCTAAAATAAATTTTTTTTATAAAATAAATGCACATTTAACTTTCTTAATTCCACACAGTGGTAAATCTAATCTGGAAAGTTATTTTTCTGAAGACTACTCTTCAGGCTGTTAAGAAAAATTTTAGTTTGGGAACATAATCTAGAACTAAAAAACAGCTTATCAGCTACAATCCCTCATCCCAAATACCTACACCACCTTCAACAACAAAAATTTAAAGTACTAAACAAGTCCATCTGCAAGCAAAATATTCAAGAAGGAAGCAATACTCAATTCTTCCAGGAATACAGATGTTAAAACAAAAAGACCAGTATAAAGCCAGAAGGAACTTTTTTGCAAATACAATCTCTAAAGCATCTATATTTAATATTTTAAGAACTGCGTATTCTTATATATTTTTATATATTTAAAGTATATAACAATTTTAAATGAGATCTCCTAAAATATCCACTATTACAGAAATTCCAGACATTCAAACTTCTGTATATAAACCATTCAGTAAATAATACTTAATGAAATATTTATTTAAATAAAAACTTCTAAGTACAGGTTTCTCTACCATGGAGTTGAGAGATTTTGTCTTTGCGTAGATAAAACATTTTCCTTACTTGGCTATCTCTACAGGAAATCTTCCAGAGGGGTAGCTGAGCCATTTTTGAATTAGAGCTTCATTCACAGTCCAGATCTGCTTCGAAGGATCAGGATATCTAAAGTCATCTGGTGGCCCACAGTTCTAAAGTTTAAAATAAGTAGATGAGTTTGAGGGAAGAGGATTATATACAAAGCATTCTGCATCTGGAAATTAATCTCTACCACACACCTAAAAACAAAACTTGAAACAAAAACTTGTCAAATAGACCAGAAAATATTTGCAGACTTGAGGAAAAAATTAAGGCCATTACTTTGTAACATATAAAGAATACTAATATGAAATTATCTGAGCTTATTAATTATTCATATGATTTCTATTACCTGGGGATTAGAATAATGTGAAAAGCTTTGATCTCCACCTGAGAAAATTCTTTTCACGCAGAAATATTCTTCAGAATCTGTAATAAAAATAAAATGTTAAAAAATTTAAGACTTATATATATATTTTTAGAGCATCAAATATGCTACTGGACTTTCTCTTAATCTCTAACTTAATGAGACCTCCCAATCATGGGCTCAATGACGCAAAATGACTGAGAATGTTGACCGACCAAGTTAATGGAACATTAAATGATCCCACAAGCACATCCAGCATTTGCTAAGCTTTTTGGTTGGTCTTTTTTTTTTCTGATCCTAAGTTTTGTTTTGGTTTGTTTTCCCAATTGGAGGATAAATTGCTTCACAATGTTATATTGGATTCTGTTGTACAGTCTTCTTTTTGATGTGCTTATCAAACAATGGCATTTTTTAATCTAGATCTTTATTATCTCAATATATTTTAAACTGATGATGGTGTAAAAACTGAATCAAAGGTATAAAAGATAGCTCAGAAGAAAATAAAAAGTAAGAATATTCATTTTGGGGAATTCCCTGGTGCGGTCAGGACTCAGCTTTCTTAGTGCTGTGGCCCAGAGTTACCTGGTTGGGTAACCCTTAGTTACCCTGGTTGGGTAACTAAGATCCTGCAAGCTGTGTGGGATGTGGTCAAAGAAAACAAGGAACATTCATTTTAAAAAGAATGACAACAAACAAGAAACAAGTATCAGTGTATGTTAAATCTTCTTGGGTAATGCAAAATTCTTTTCTCTCTCAGCAAAGCTATACAAAAGTAAAGTGACACACCCAGCTCTTTATTAGAAATTATTTATCAATAACATCCAAATCAGGTCCAAAAATATAAACATTAATAAATTTAGTAGAAATAAAAGAAACAAACAATAAAGTTCCTTTTCAAAAAGACATTCAAAGCCTCTTCCTCTTTCTCCTCTTCTTTATCTCAAAATGGAAAGACTATATTAACAAAAATATCACTAGACTAGTATTTATAAGTATCACATACCAAAACACTATAGCGCCACAATGTAACTTAAGGCTTTGTTGCTGTTGTTGTTTAGTCTCTAAGTCACGTCCAACTCTTATGCAACCCCATGGACCGTAGACCACCAAGCTCCTCTTTCCATAGGATTTCCCAGACAAGAATACTGGAGTGGGTTGCCATTTCCTCCCCCAGGGGAATCTCCCCAACCCAGGCATAGAAACCACGTTTCCTGGTCTCCTACACTGGCAGGTGGGTTCTTTACCATTGAACCACCAGGGAAGCCCAACTGAAGTCTCGTTATTTCCAAGCATAATCCACCTCTGTGTTCCTACTCCTGACCCTCCACTCTTCAGCTGACTAGACTAATTCTTCACCTGTATTATTTGTGACCATCACTGCTACAGAATTGTGAAATTCTTAAGGAAGGGATCACATCTTAATTTCCTTGGATCATTCCCTACTATTAAGCACAATGTTTTATTTGTAAAAGCACTGAGTAAATGTTTAATATATAATATAAAAATTACCTAGCTTAGAAAATACCAGTAAGAGCTTCAGAGATCATAACATTAATGACCAAATTTTCCACAACAAGAATGTTCTAAGGCCAAACATTTTAAAGAACAGATTAAAAGGGTAACTTTAAAATATTAAATAAACCAATCATTCAACTTAAAATCTTTTCTCTACATCATCTTCACAAGTCCACGTGAAGTCATGCACTTTCTTCAAAAGACTGAGCAAATGTTATTCATTTGCTTCTAAAAGGTGATTCTGCCCTCTTTAAATAATCATCAAGTAAATGGATAGACTACAGTACATAAATAGGTTTCTGGGGGCTGTGAATAGGTCACCAAAAATTATTTTCCTTAATTTTCTTTTAATTACAACTCTAAAAACGTCTGTGGACCTAGTCATTTGTCCTACGCAGCTTCCTGCAGATTGGATTTTGGTGATTATATCCTTGAGGATTCTCCTAACATTTTCCTCAGCCTTCTGTATATTTCTATAAATTAGTAGTTGGATCTAGAGAGGATTTCATTAGATTAATTACTCAATTATTTTGACGAAACTATTACATGGTTGTGGAAAGGGCTATTCTTCATCAGGAAGCACATAATATATGGTTGTGTTCCTTTTTGTGATGTTAGTAACCACTGACACCCATAGACCATTAATTCATTGTGGGTTGAAAAATGATACACTAATATTACTTCCTCATCTTATGGTTGGACCATTAGCGTCCCCTTATCCACCACATTGCCCTGTAATAGGAAAAATTAATGCTTGTTCTTTTCCACTTATTTACTATTACTTGGCTTTTTGAATTTGCATTTCTCTTTGATGATAATTTTTACATGTTTCTTAGTAGCCTGGATTTCCTCACTGGGAATTTCCATTAACTACCTTTATCTATTACACGTCTAAATGTTTGTCTTATTTAGTAGGTATTTTACTATTTTTCACACCAATATGTATGAGTACTTTGGCTACTACCTCAGGTTATATCTGTTACAAACATTTTTCCTAAATAATTATTTAATTTCAACTCAGATTTTTTCCCATTAAATCAAATGTATTTGTTTCATTCTTTATGACATGTTTCATTGCCATAATGCTAAGAAATGTGTTTCCCATCCTCAAACTACAGAATTATCTTAAGAACTTTTTAATATTTAACTTTAATCCATCTCTAATTTCCTTTAGAATACGTTGTTAGTTTAGGATCTAAACTGACATTTTCCTACCAATTCTCATGTTCTTTCCCCTTCTCCACATATTTATTAGTGACGTCCTGTTTTAAAGTTATGAAGAGACACTATACCTCTTCTACCTATAACACACAACCCTCAACAACTTTGGCACTCCTCTCCACCCCAAAAGTGTTCTCAAAGTCCTTCTCATAACTTCCACTTCATAAGGTCCTTCCTATAACTCCAAGAGAAACTGCCAATCAACTGCAGTTTGAATCTGAAACAAAACCTATATACAATGCCAATACATGGATCCTCCTCTCCCTCCCCACGATCTCCCTTAAACTATAATAATCTGAATGTCTGTTTTACCAATAATCAGATTTAACTGTTACAGTTTTATGATACACATTGTGACATCTAGGAGGGCTAGTTCACCCTCTCCTTACTCTCTACAAAATACATTGTCAGGAAAAACTGAGAAGACTTTGAAATACGCTCTCCTGAACTCCCTTCCCCATTTACCGAGTCTTGTTTAGGGCACCCTTCAGAAACATAGCTACCTAAAAGGTGTCTCTGAGCTATTTACGATTCTGTAAAGCATACTATTTAGGAGCAATACTGACAGAGATACAACTATGTACGTGCCTTTAATTTACAAGGAAAAGTAGTTTTTGATGATCTCTGAATCCCTTTGCACTCTTAGGACTTATTCAGAATCCCAAAGGGCTTAAAAGCACTAATATATACCATATCAGAATGGAAAATTAAGAGATTTAAAAAACTCATTGATTTATTTGAAAATGAACAAGAACAAAAGCACTGCATATTAACACAGACAACATTTTAGTACTAATATGAAAGTCATTTTAATCTCATGGACCCTCTGAGACAATACCACTGCCCTTGAAAAACTATCAGCTTGTCCACAACATGGAAGAGCATAACTGAAGATACAGCATGCTAAGTGAACTTTATCTGCCTCGGTTTATACGTGACTATGAAAAAGGTTTTCAATATGTTAAAATCTTAGCAAAGTCCACTTCAATTTTAAGGGTGTGTTTCCGTACCTTCACCTATATGTTGTTCTTTACTTCTGTGTAATCTGCCAAAGAGCAAAAATTCTGCATCTTACTAGAATAACTTTCTATACTACTTGTCAATTTTATTGTCTTTCATTATTTAAGGGGAAAAAAAGAACCAAGACTCCTCACTTATGAATAAGCTAAAGTTCTTTTCAATCACATTACCATTTACATTTATTTTGAAATGTTTTAATTTCACTTCAGTAAAATAGGTAACCAGGTTATTATTTCTCAAGCATCAAAGGTTACATCTTTTAATAAAGTGTTCCAATCTTCTTTCACAACTTTTCTGATTTCTGTCTTCCTGTTATGGGCTGAACTGTGTCCCCTGCTCAAATTCATATGTTGAAGCCGTAAGCCCCAGTACCTCAGAATATGGCTGCATTTGGAGACAGGGCCTTTAGAAAGGTGATTAAGGAAAAATGAGACTGTTACAACGGTGTCCTAATCCAACATTCCTGCTGCCTTTACAAGAACAAGAAGAGACACGAGCAAAATACATACACACAAGCACACAATAATACAGTAAGAAGGTAGCCGTTTGCAAGCCAAGGAGGGAGGCTTCAGAAGAAACCACACCTGCTGACAGGGTAATCGTAGACATCTAGCTTCCAAAACTGCGAGAAAATCAATTTCTGCTGTTTAAGCTACCCAATCTGTGGTATTTTGGTACTCTTAGCAAACTAACACACTTCACCAAATCAGATCCTAAACATAGAAAAATAGAACTTCCAGATACTTTACATGTGTTAGTGAAAATTCCTTTGAGAATTCCCAGAGAGGCTATGGAGAATCACAAAGATCTGCCATTTCAACATATAAGAAGAGATGCTAGAAATAATTAGGCTGATTTGATGTGTTACTATTGTTAAAGAGTTGCATGGGAAGAGTTGTCAAATCAGAAGGTACTCAACCTTCCATAGGTTAAATTTCTTTGGTAAATGTAAATATAAAATTTTCACTTCTCTCAGTTCAATTCAGCCACTCGGTCGTGTCCGACTCTTTGCGACCCCATGAATCGCAGCATGCCAGGCCTCCCTGTCCATCACAAACTCCCGGAGTTTACTCAAACTCGTGTCCATAGAGTTGGTGATGCCATCCAGCCATCTCTTCCTCTGTTGTCCCCTTCTCCTCCTACCCCTAGTCCATCCCAGCATCAGGGTCTTTTCCAACGAGTCAACTCTTCGCATGAGGTGGCCAAAATATTGGAGTTTCAGCTTCAGCATCAGTCCTTCCAATGAACACCCAGGACTGATCTCCTTTAGGATGGACTGGTTGGATCTCCTTGCAGTCCAAGGGACTCTCAAGAGTCTTCTCCAACACCACAGTTCAAAAGCATCAATTTTTCGGCGCTCAGCTTTCTTCACAGTCCAACTCTCACATCCTTACATGACTACTGGAAAAACCATAGCCTTGACTAGGCAGACCTTTGTTGGCAAAGTAATGTCTCTGCTTTTTAATATGCTATCTAGGTTGGTCATAACTTTCCTTCCAAGGAGTAAGCATCTTTTAATTTCATGGCTGCAGTCACTATCTGCAGTGATTTTGGAGCCCCCCAAAATAAAGTCTGACACTGTTTCCACTGTCTCCCCATCTATTTCCCATGAGGTGATGGGACCACATGCCATGATCTTAGTTTTCTGAATGTTGAGCTTTAAGCCAACTTTTTCACTCTCCTATTTCACTTTCATCAAGAGGCTTTTAGCTCCTCTTCACTTTCTGCCATAAGGGTGGTGTCATCTGCATATCTGAGGTGATTGATATTTTTCCTGGCAATCTTGATTCCAGCTTGTGCTTCTTCTAGCCCCGCATTTCTCATGATGTACTCTCTCCATATAAGTAAAATAAGCAGGGTGACAATATACAGCCTTGATGTACTCCTTTTCCTATTTGGAACCAGTCTGTTGTTCCATGTCCAGTTCTAACTGTTGTTTCCTGACCTGCATATATGTTTCTCAAGAGGCAGGTCAGGTGGTCTGGTATGCCCATCTCTTGAAGTATTTTCCACAGTTTATTGTGATCCACACAGTCGAAGGCTTTGGCATAGTCAATAAAGCAGAAATAGATGTTTTTCTGGAACTCTCTTGCTTTTTCAAGGATCCAGTGGACACTGGCAATTTGAGCTCTGGCTCCTCTGCCTTCCAGCTTGAACAACTGGAAGTTCATGGTTCATGTATTGCTGAAGCCTGGCTTGGAAAATTTCGAGCATTACTTTGCTAGCGTGTGAGACAAGTGCAATTGTGCGATAGTTTGAGCATTCTTTGGGATTGGAATGAAAACTGACCTTTTCCAGTCCTGTGGCCACTGCTGAGTTTTCCAAATTTGCTGGCATATTGAGTGCAGCACTTTCACAGCATCATATTTCAGGATTTGAAATAGCTCAACTGGAATTCCATCACCTCCACTAGCTTTTGTTCATAGTGATGCTTTCTAAGGCCCACCTGACTTCACATTCCAGGATGTCTGGCTCTAGGTGAGTGATCACACCTTTGTGATTATCTGGGTTGTGAAGATCTTTTTTGTACAGTTCTTCTGTGTATTCTTGCCACCTCTTCTTAATATCTTCTGCTTCTGTTAGGTCCATACCATTTCTGTCCTTTATCGAACCCATCTTTGCATGAGATGTTCCCTTGGTATCTCTAATTTTCTTGAAGAGATCTCTAGTCACTTCTCTAAATTAATAAAAAATATTTCAAAATGCAATTATTATAAATTTTTCTAATTTACATGGTAAACATAATATAAAAATTTCATAAATTAATAAATTTCAAAAAGTGTTTGTTTTATGAGAAGTCCATGGAGATTCAGTAATGTTGTTGCTTTGGGGAAACATTATTCAAAACTCATGAATAGTTCTGTCAAGTTTTCCTGTATTTATGAAAGTGCCAGTGGTAAGTGGTATCAGTTCTAATTTCAGTTATTACTGAACTTTCATTTTTATTTACATCTATCATCTTCTAGGCCAGTGATTTTCAAGTGGGGTTCTACAAAAATATACATGTCTAACGACCCCTGATTTACTGACTCTCTTTACTTGATCCTCTTGGCGTTATTTCTGGTATTAGGTCTCAGGATTATCATGCTGTAACTCAAAGCTTTCTTCGTCTATAAAAAGTAATATTCATTCATCTTTATAAATCAGGTATAAGAATCACTGACTTCTTTGTAAACAGGCTTAATCATCATCATTAGAAACATTCTTGTTTAAAAACCTTTTTGGAATATAGGCATAACTCACTTTACTGTGTTTTACGGATACTGTGACATTTACAAATTAATGATGATTTTTATTATCAGACAATGGTGAGCATTTTTTAATAATATTTTGAATTAAGATACATATATTTTTTAAAGAAATAATGCTACTGTACATTTACCAGACTACAGAATAATGTAAACATAACATTTATAGGTACCAAGAAACCAAAATATTTATCTGACTCACTTAACAGAGGTGTTCTGGAATCAAATGGCAGTGTCTCCAAAATACGTCTGTAACGTGCTCTGTATGTCACAGATACAATGGATACAAATTTCCCTTTAAATTTATTCTTATTATGGAACCTCATCATATCCTTCCACTTGACAATTACCAGTAATAAAAAAGCCACAGTTATTCTAAGTTATTTTTGTTTTACTCTTATGCTTGTCTGAAAGCTTTTCTATAAGCTACAGGCCAGAGTTTGTACTATTGACAAATAAGGATAGTCTCATAGTCCTGGGAAAATGACTGTAGCTGGTATTTTAAATCATTTATGTCAAGTAGACACTTGGGTACAGGTTTCTGAGGAGCCATGGCTTAGAGAACTTTCAGAAGACACCAGTGGACTACAGTAGGATTTCTCATATATTCTTTTTAAGCTGATAAGCCATTTTACGAAACTGACAATCCAAGATCTATAATGTTTAACTTAGTTTTAATTTCACAGGGGAGCTTGTATTCCCATCTGGTAATCCCATTTTTGTGGCTATCACTTAATGATTCCCCTTCATTGCCTGGTTCTGGTGGACAGCTGAGTTTGTATCCTGGATCACATGGGATTTTAACAACCAGAGAAACAGTTCTTGACTGGCTACCACCCCTAGTGCCCAGCATGAACAGCAAGTGGAAACATACCCCAGTTTTCTGTGAAAAGGCCTACAAGCTTGTCCTGGAGCTTTAGCAACCTACTGAGGTAATCTCTGGGAACAGAAGCTGGTGGATGCCATCTCCGCACTCTCCCTCTATCTTGCTTTAAGTTGCTACATTCTCCTGCAAAGGAGTCTGTACCTTTAACTGGGCCCTGATTTCCACAGCTGCTGCCCAAGAAACATCTCTAGGTTGCTTGGTACTGCCAGCCACTGTGACTTTCCCTTGCGGTCCCACAGGATGATATATATTTACTTACTTAAAAGCTGTTGCCTGAAAGTCTGGCATCCAATCAGCCTGAATCTAGGTGATTGTTGAAACTCTCCTCTTTGGGAAACTGACAGGTCTCGGCATATCCTCAACTAACTGGGAGGGAGTCACTGAAAATAAGACAGACTTCCCGGACGTTAACAAAGGTTTCAGAGACAACCAAGAGTGAGGGCAGGGTTGAACTATATTACAACACTACAGTAATCAAAACAGTATGGTACTGGCATTAAAAGTAAGACACGGGTCACTGGAACAGAACAGACAGCCCAGAAATAAGCCAAAGCACATTGAGCAGTTTATTTAAGATAAAGGAGCCAAGAATACACAATGGGGCATGCTAAGTCACTTCGGTCATGCCTGACTCTTCTGAGACCCCATGGGTGCATGACAGGTTCCTCTGACCATGAATTCTCCAGGCAAGAATATTGGAGTGGTTGCCAGTTCCTCCTCCAGGGGATCTTCCCTACCCAGGGATCAAACCCACAACTCTTTATGTCTCCTGCATTACCAGGTGGGTTCTTTACTGCTAGAGCCACCTGGGAAGCCCCACACAATGGACGACAGCCTTTTCAACAAATAGTGCTGGAAAAATTGGACAGCCACATGCAAAAGAATGAAACTGAACCACTATCTTATACCACACACAAAAACTAACTCAAAATACTAAAGATTTGAATGTATGACCTAAACCATAAAACTCTTAGAAGAAAACACAAGCAGCAAGCTCCTTGACATCAGTCTTGAGGATGACTGAATTTGACCAAAAAGTAAAGGTATCAAAAGCAAAAAATAAGCAATAGGACTGCACACCAAACTAAAAAAATTCTACAGAGCAAAGGAAATAATCATCATGGATTAAAGACCAAAACGTCAGAAACCACAAAACTCCTAGAAGAAAACAGGCGGATCACTCTTTGACATAAATTGTAGCAACATTTTTTGGATCTGTCTCCTAAGGCAAGGAAACAAAAGTGAAAATAAATGGGACTTAATTAGACTTAAAAGCTTTTGCACAGCAAGGGAAACCACTGACATAACAAAGAGACCTATTAGATGGCAGGAACATTTGCAAATGATATGGCCAATAAGGAGTTAATAGCCAAAATACATAAACAGTTCCTATTATTCAACATTAAGACAACAAACAGCCTGGTTAAAAGAAAAAATTGGCAGAAGACCTGAACTGACATTCTTCCAAAGAAGACATACAGAAGGTCAACAGGAAAATGAAAAGATACTCAACGTCATTAATCATCAGTGAAACGCAAAACACACCAAAATATCAACCTGTTAGATTGGCTATTATCCAAAAGACAAGAAACAACAAATGTTAGTGAAGATGTGGAGAAACGGAAAGCCTCATGTACTGCTAGTGGGAATGTTAATTGGTAGAGCCACTATGGAAACAGTATGGAAGTTCTTCAAGAGATTAAAAATAGAACTACCATATGATCCAGAAATTCTACTTCTGAGTAAAACAAAAACACCAATTTGAAAAGATGTATGTACCACCATGTTCATTTTACAATAGCCAAAATATGGAAACAACCTAAGTTTCCAGTGATGGATGAATGGATAAAGAAAATATGAGATGTGTGTATATATACACACACAAATAATATATACACAGCCATATACATGCAATGGAATACTAGCCATAAAAAAGGAAATATTGCCATTTGTGACAACACAAATGATTCCCAAGGCTATTATGCTAAGTGAAGTAAGTCAGAAAAATAAAACACTATACAATCCTACTTATACATGGCATCTAAAAAACAAACCACCACCAACTGAAAACAAGTTCATGGACACAGAGAACAGATTAGTGGTTGTATATATTGCAAATGATCACCACAATAAGTCCAGTTAACATCTGTCACCAGTTACAAAACTGTTATGAAACTGTTAAGATTTATTCTCGTAGAAAGTTTCAAATATGACTGGAAATTTGTATCTTTTGAGCCCCTTTATCCATTGTGCCTGCCCCTACCCCCAGCCACCCCTGGCTGGGGCTCAAAAGGTACAAATTTCCAGTCATATTTTGAACTTGGTAAGAGATTAAATCTTAGTTTCAAAACAAGAAAAAAAAATTGTAACTATGGTGATAGATGTTTAACTTAACTTACTGAGGTGATCATCTGTAATATACACCTGAAACAAAATATAGTACATCAATTAAAAAATTTTATCTGATTCTTGCTGATCCCCAGAATTCAGTGAGTATTCAAACATACTAGGTTTCCCTTCTTTTGATAGTAATGCTGCTGTCTGCATGGGTTCAGTAAAAGTATGTTCCCCTTTTCACTAGTTTGTACTTCTTTCATAACTGGTTGAACAATCAATTATATAACCAAGGGCTTACGTGAAATGTCATATTTGAGAATGATAGCTATTGAATTAGATACGACAAGTCATTTTAAGGAATCAAGTTGGCTGTACTTATGGAGCCAATGCTTATGATGCTTCGGGCCCAGTAAAAGATTACTTTGTCAGGTCTGGGACATTGTCATGGGAAGAACTGTGTTCTCCCCAAATTCTTATGTTTGAAGTCCTAATTCCCAGAGGCTTCAGAAAGTCACCTTATTCAGAAATAGGGTCACTGCAAATATAATTATTTAAGCTGAAGTCATATTTGAGTAGGGTGGTCCACTAATACAAAATGACTGGTGTCCTTATAAAATGGCAAAATTTGGACACACATAAGCATACAGAGAGAATGAAGGCAGAGACTACTAGCCAAGGAATATCAAAGACTGCCAGCAAACCACCAAAAGCTAAGAGACACACGGAACTCTTACAGCCCTCAGAAGGAAGCAACACTGCCAACACCTTGATCTTGAACTTCAAGCCATGAGGACTGTGAAATCAATAAATTCGTACTGCTCAAGCAACCAAGCTTGTGATATCTTATTATAGCCACCCTAGCATACACATCTATTTCTGCTTTATTGACTACGCCAAAGCCTTTGACTGTGTGGATCACAATAAACTGTGGGAAATACTTCAAGAGATGGGAATACCAGACCACCTGACCTGCCTCTTCAGAAACCTGTGTGCAGGTCAGGAAGCAACAGTTAGAACTGGACATGGAACAACAGACTGGTTCCAAAAGGAGCACATCAAGGCTGTATAGTGTCACCCTGCTTATTTTACTTATATGCAGAGTACATCATGAGAAACACTGGGCTAGAAGAAGCACAAGCTGGAATCAAGATTGCCAGGAAAAATATCAATCACCTCAGATATGCAGATGACACCACCCTTATGGCAGAAAGTGAAGAGGAGCTAAAAGCCTCTTGATGAAAGTGAAATAGGAGAGTGAAAAAGGTGGCTTAAAGCTCAACATTCAGAAAACTAAGATCATGGCATCTGGTCCCATCACCTCATGGGAAATAGATGGGGAGACAGTGGAAACAGTGTCAGACTTTATTTTGGGGGGCTCCAAAATCACTGCAGATAGTGACTGCAGCCATGAAATTAAAAGATGCTTACTCCTTGGAAGGAAAGTTATGACCAACCTAGATAGCATATTAAAAAGCAGAGACATTACTTTGCCAACAAAGGTCTGCCTAGTCAAGGCTATGGTTTTTCCAGTAGTCATGTAAGGATGTGAGAGTTGGACTGTGAAGAAAGCTGAGCGCCAAAAAATTGATGCTTTTGAACTGTGGTGTTGGAGAAGACTCTTGAGAGTCCCTTGGACTGCAAGGAGATCCAACCAGTCCATCCTAAAGCAATTAAGTACTGAGTGTTCACTGGAAGGACTGATGCTGAAGCTGAAACTCCAATATTTTGGCCACCTCATGCGAAGAGTTGACTCGCTAGAACAGACCCCGATGCTGGGAGGGATTGGGGGCAGGAGAAGGGGATGACAGAGGATGAGAGGGCTGGATGGCATCACCGACTCGATGGGCATGAGTCTGAATAAACTCCAGGAGTTTGTGATGGACAGGGAGGCCTGGCGTGCTGCGATTCATGGGGTCGCAAAGAGTTGGACACGACTGAGCGACTGACCTGAGCATACACATTCTAAAGAAAGGTTTACCCTTTGCCCAGTCCCAAGGATAGAGTCTCAAAGTCTTGGGAATATCCTATTAAGTGTGTCTTTGTTTATTTGTGGCCTTGAGACCATATCAGATAGTATGCTAAAAATGTGATTTATGGTAGGAGCCACAGACTCCTAGAGCGGCTGAGTAAATAAAATTCACATTTAATTAGTTTCTATCCTACACAGTTTTAGTACAGTACAAAGTAATTATCAGCGATTAAATTGTGGTAAAATACACATAGTAGAAAATTTGACTGTTTTAACCATTTTAAAGTGTTAATTTCTGGCATTAAGTAGATTCACAGTGTTATGCAACCATTATCATTGTTCATCTCCAGAATATTTTATCATCCCAAACAGAAACTTTGTACCCATTAAAGAAGTCCTCATTCTCCCCTCTCTCAAGCACCTGGTAACCACTGTTCTCTCCTTCTCTATAAATTTGTTCTAGGTACCTCATGTAAGAGGGATCATATAATATTTGTCCTTTTGTGACTGGATTCTTTCACTTAGCATAATAATGTTTTAAAGGTTTTTCCATACTGTGGCACGTACCAATATCTTATTCCTCTGTATGACTAATATTCAATTACATGCATATTCCATATTTATCTATCTATTCATCTGTTGATAGACAAATGAATTGTTTATACATTTTGGCTACTGTGAGTAAAACTGTGAGTAAACAGTTTTTTAATGAGACTAAACAGGAGCAATAATGACTACCTTTAGAATTCTATTTCCTTTCCCACTTTAATACAAATAATCTCAAATATGTAATTTTAATGGCAACAAAATGCACCTCTAGGTGACTAAACTTTATGAACAGAAATACATGATTCCTTGCAATATCCATGCTGCTTTAAATGACAAAAATCTCTTTTTTAGGTTATTAATGGTGCCTTGTGGAAGAAACTGATATGATGAAATAACAACATGTTCCTACGGACATAAGAAAAATAACAATACTATTAAAATAAATGCAAGTTCCAAACCTTAGAATGACTGGAAGAAAGTAAAGCCATATTCTAACACAAAATCAAACATAAAGAAGAAAAAAACAGTATCTATTCTGATCTTTGTTAAATAAGTATATATCTGAGATAACCTTTCAGCTACAAAAAAAAAAAAAAATCTTGAAAGGTAATTCATATTAAAAAGTTATGGATCTTTTAAAAATAAATAAATAAATAAATGAAAAGTTATGGATCTTTTCAAATGTCAATCTTCATAGCAGGTTCATCACTAAATAGTCTCAAGTCCCACAGCTCAGAGAAAAATCCCAAAGAAAACCAAATACAGATAACATAAATAAAAAAACATTTCTGAGGTATAGTTCAGGATGGTAAAGAAAGTATTTTATAAAGTACATTTTGGTTGCAGCATGTCAAAGAAGTGAATGAGAAAACAGCATTTGAGTACTTCAAATTTTTTAGTAGTAAATTAATAGCAATGAAAAGATAACCAGATCCATTGAAAGAGTAACAAAAACAAATTATACATTTGGCTAAAACAGTGGGATATAAAAGCAAATTCTAAAGCTTAATATTTTGAATAAGTAATATATACATATGTTCAAATTTCAGAGCAACAGACAAGGTTATATACGTTAAAGTCTCATATATACCCAAGACTGTTAAAGTAATTGTTAAAGTCTCGCATATACCCAAAAGAACTGAAAGAAGGATCTTAAAGAGATATTTATATGCCCATGTTTATAGCACTATTCACAGCTGTTGAAAGGTAGAAACAATCCAAATATCCATCAGCAATTAGTAGATAAACAAAATATAGTCTATATACACATGCTGTTAATAGCTTTACTATTAACATTCATACTGTAACATGGATGAACTTTAAGGACATTAATGGTAAGTTGATAAAATAGGCCAATCACAAAAAGGCAAATACCGCATGATTCCACTTATGAGGTGAAATTGAAAGTGTTAGTTGCTCAGTCATGTCCAACTCTTTGTGACCCCACAGACTATAGCCCGCCAGGCTTGTCCATGGGATTCTCCAGGCAAGAATACTGGAGTGGGTTGCTACTCCCTTCTCCAGGGGATCCTCCCAACCCAGGAATCAAACCAGGTCTCCTGCACTGTAGGCAGATTCTGAACATGTGAGCTACCTGAGAAGCCTTATGAGGTAGAATCAAGTCAAATTCTGAGAGACAGAATGCAGAATGACTGCCAGCTAGTGGGAAAAGTGAATGGAGAATTGTTGTTTAATGAACAAGGAGTTTTAGTTTTGCAAGATGCAACGAACTCTGGAGGTAGCTGCACAACGGTGTAAATGTACTTAACACTACTGAACTGAGCACTTTAAAAATGGTTAAGTTCATAAACTTTTTAAGTGTATTTTACCATAATTAAAAATAAAAAACCAAAAATATTTCCCTCCCACTGGTCTCTAACCACCATTTGGTTTCCACCCTCTGAAACCACTTTCATTATTTTATTTATCCTGTGTTTCCTTATGCATATACAAGCAAATATAAATAAACTAAACCACAGTATATAGTATTCTGTATCTTACTATTTTCCCTAAACAATGCATCTTGGAATTCTTTCATTTCAAATGTAGAAAAGTTCATTTCTTAAGAGCAACATTTTAACAACAGTTTTAGCATGTGCTGCAAAGTTTTAAAAGAACTTACCAAAATCTGGGGGACACTGCCCATTATAAGGAAACCAATTTCCTTTCACAGTGAAAGGACTTTTCCTGTTGCTTGTTGAACCAGTTCCTAGCTGTCCATTACCACCAAGTCCAAAAGAATAAATTCGTCCTGATGAAGGAACAAAAGCAGAAGTGTGCTGCCTAGAGTAAAATGACAGAAAACCTCAGACTTAATGTTACCTTTCATGTAAATATAAAAATAGTTTACATTTAGAAAAGCCCAGTGAACATTACTGGTATAATTTTTCTCTTCATAAGTAGGTTAATAAATAAGAGTTTCTAAGTTTTCTGTACAAAAATTTATTAAGAGCCTTATTCTATACTGAATGAATTCTGTATCACACAGGTAGACTGCTTAAGCATGGTCCAGAAAATTCCCACAAATGTCCAAATTTAAAAAGGCCCAGCTCTATACTGATATCTCTTACACTATATGATTCAGCACTAGAGGCAGCATCTAACTGCTGTCCAAGGAGATCACCCAATCACCTTCTCGATCAGGTTCTAGCTTAAAGCTGTAGTCTGTAGGGACCTACACCATGTGGGTATCACTCAAAAGCTTTAGTGAACTAGGCAGAAGACTGGTATATATAAACATGTATGGTAAGACAATGTTTCCTTTCTTCAAAAGAAACTGTTTCTTATGTATACACACTCAGATTTCTCTAAAGGTACCAGAGTGGAAGCAAACAAACTACAAACCTAAGAAACTACAAAACTGAAGCTAGCAAAAACCCACTAATCCTGAATCTGTCCGACTCCCTCTGATGCTTCATCACTATATATTTAGGAATAGGCTAAAGGTGATCATCCAGCTCAGGTGTTGTATTCCTCAGTTTCATGGATTCAATCAAGTCTGGCAAATTCTTATGTTATTTCCGTAAATACTGTCCCTCTCCCATGTATTCAATGCTCTTCTTGATAATATTAGACAAATGTTTTATCTTCCCAACTCTCTAACAGTCTTTTAACGTCTCCTAAATATCCATATCCCTTGTGACTAATTTCCCTATATCTGTTTTTCATATTATTACTTTTCTCTTTAGCAGTATGTCCAACCTGCTGTTTTCACTATGCACTGAATTTAAAAATTTAATGACTATGTTTTACCCATTTCTAGTTCTTCTTTTCAAATCATGCAGTTACTTCATTTAAAACCCTTAATACATTGTGAAACATAACACATATACATCAATTCAGGACTATTCTGGTAAGTCCCAAGCCTACTTTAGGACAGTCTTGTGGTTAACAATTCTGAGGGAAGATCCAAACAAGAAACTAAGCCAAGGCCAGAAAAGTCTCCTTAAACTAGCAAGAGAATACTTCACTGTGGACTCTTCCCATGAGGTGGCTTTACTGGGAGGAGACGGTTTCACAGGCCTCACTACTGCCTCTACCACTTCTTCGGTCCTACCTCCTATTCCAAATTCCCTTGCCATCTGTGGTATATTGCTTATAAAAAGTGCCAAAGTTATTCCGTTCCCTATACCCATTACCCTTACAATATGACTTTTGTAGGGGTTCCCATCAAGATGAGGAATCTATTTCTCCATGTCTTAAAACTGGTCTCTGGCCTATGGCTTGCTTTGAACAGAATGAAGCAGAAATGACAGTGCATGAGGTGACCCTAAGCCTAACAGGTGGCTTTGCATTCTTTACCTCTCTTTTGGAACCCTGCTATACTATTATGAGCATAACTTAAGGTTAGCTTGAAGGATAATATACAATCTGGAGCAGAGATAAGCTGACCCAGCTAAAGACCCCCCAGACTACCCAGCCCCTATCCAGATCATTAACTGATCAACTGAGTTCAACTAAGATGAGAATTGCCCAACGAAGCCCAGCTCAAATCACTAAGCCACAGAATTACTAGCTAAATAGGTAATTATGTCAGTAACTTGGGGGTGGTTTGTCAAGCAAAATAAGCTAATTAATACATTACCCAGATTGGCAAATTTTTTCAGAGTAGCTCCAGAGTCAGTTCAAACTAACAGGTATTATTTTCAGATTTCCTTGTTTTTGCCCCGTGGAATTCTCTTTACTTCCTTGCGAACTATTCTATGATATTTACTTAAAAGGACCTTTTGATTCCACAGTTTTCAAGTTATCTAGCCTGTCATATAACTAAAAAACTAAGGAGAATCTAACAACCATCTCATCTCAGAGCCAGATGAGCTAAAGTTAATAAAAATTTTTTAAATCAAGGATACACATGTAACAAAATAAACTATAAATGAACTCATAGAAAGACTATGGCAAACACAGAGAGCTCCTTGAAAAGACAACGCTTTGCTGACAAATCTGCACAGTCAAAGCTATGGTTTTTTCTGTAGTCATGTACGCATGTGAAACCTGGACCATAAAGAAGGCTGAACGCGGAAGAATTGATGCTTTTGAACTGTGGTGCTGGAGAAGACTCTTTAGAGTCCCTTGGACAGCAAGGAGATCAAACCAGTCAACCCTAAAGGAAATCAACCCTGAATATCCATTGGAAGGACTGATGCTGAAGCTGAAACTCCAATACTTCAGCCACGTGATGCAAAGAACTGACTCATTTGAAAAGACCCTGATGCTAGAAAAGACTGAAAGCAGGAGGAGAAGGGGACGAAAGAGGATGAGATGGTTGGGTGGCATTACCAACTAGATGGACATGAGTTTGAGCAAGCCCTGGGAGTTGGTGATGGACAGGGAAGCCTGGTGTGCTGCAGTCCATGGGGTCACAAAGAGTCGGACATGACTGAGCAACTGAACTGAACTAAACTGATGCAGAGACGACTCACTGGAAAAGACCCTGATGCTGGGAAAGATTGATGGCAGGAGGAGAAGGGGGCGACAGAGGATGAGATGGTTGGATGGCATCATCAACTCAATGGATATGAGTCTGAGCAAACTCTGGGAGATAGTGAAGGACAGGGAAGCCTGTCTGGCATGTCGCAGTCCATGCAGTTGCAAAGAGTCGGACACCACTGAGCGACTGAGCAACAACAAGCATATGAAACAAACTGCTGTGGCTGAAGAAGGGCTTAAGGTTGCCCAGTTTGCCTCCTTCAGGAAGTAGTACTGTGATATTTTAAAGGAACATAGCAATAATTTGAAAATTACTGTTCAATACTAGTTCATTAAATTCCTCCACACACTGGTCTACTAAAGGTGTGGTTCTTAATCCTGGCCACATTTTGGAATTGCCTAGGAGTGAGCCTAGGCAACAACATATTACTAAAAACTCTCCGAAGGATTACAGCATAGAGTTAGACCCACTGAACAAACATAACTATCTCAAGTCCTATATTTGTTGTAATAGTTCAAAAACAGTACGATACTGTACTACTGGAATTTGAACCCTTTCCTTTTAGATAATATCCCTTGATGAGATCATATTTCTGGTATCCCTTGGCTGCTTCCTTCAAGAAGTTCCTGACAATTATTTGTTAAGGAAATAATACATAGTTCTTGTAATACCAACTACCTGCAAATCAAACCAGTGAAGATATCAACTGACATTCCCTCTGTAGATAAGTTCTTACATTTCTATCAATATATAACTGAAATTCCTCCCCCAATCCAACAGTTAAATAAATGAAATTATCGGAAAGAACTAAGTTTACAGAGCTAAGAGTAACTGTTCAAATCATGCTCATCTTAACTATGAAGAATTACAAAACTGGATTAACAGTAAATAATCTGTGATATTTCAAAGGAGACTGATTAAATATTTCATCAGAAAAAAATTACCTAAAAATATTTATAATCTTTTAATAAATTATGTATGAAGTTGAACAAGAAAAGTTGAACTCTCTACACATTAGTGAATATATATTCATGTATAACTTCAACAGTCTAATAAACATTACAATAGTAAGCATTTCTGCCCATTTATATGTTGAGCTTTTATTCATCTTTTACAATAGATCCTGATGAAGGCTTTGTCAAATTATTCCCATAAATCATTTTTCAAATACACAGTTAAACAAAACTGAGCAAAGGAACAGGGTTCACTAAACCTGACCCAGCAGGAAGAACAAGAGAAACAGTCTGCTAAAGATTTCAGATGTTCAAATTTTCAAACACAAGAACCTAGAATAATTATGTTTAATAGTTGCTTAATGTCCAAAGAAGTAAAGGCCAAGGCTGAAAACTGACCAATAGCTAGAAATATTAAATTTAAAAAAAACTTTCAGATTTTTAAAAAGAGTATGAAACATTAGGACTGAAAAATCACAATATTCACATTTGAGATCTTAGAGGTTTAACAAAAAATAGATACGGGATTTAGTGAACTGAAGCATAAATCATAAAAAATAATCAAATAATCGTAAAAAATAATCAAGAGGCAAAAATGTGGAAAGTTAAGAGAGAAACTATAAGGTGGAGTGAGACGATTTAATACACATCCAATCAGGGGCTTCCCTGGTGGCTCAGGGGTAGAGAATCTGCCTGCTAATACAGGAGACACAGGTTCAGTCCCTGATCTGGGAAGGTCCTACATGTGGTACAGTAACTAAAACCATGCACCACAACTATTAAGCCTGTGCTCTAGAGCCCAGAAGCCACAACTACTGAGCCCACATGCTGCAAATACGGAAACCCTCAAGCCCCAGAGCCCATGCTCTGCAATGAGAGAAGCCACCACAATGAGAAGCCCACACACTGCAACTAGGGGGTAGGCCTCATTTGCAGAAAAGCCCATACAGCAACAAAGACCCAGTACAGCCATAAACAAATAAATAAAATTATTTTTACAAATATACATCCAGAGTCCTATGAGGAAAGGAAAAACTGTATCTAAAGAGATAAGAGATTAGAATTTCCCATAACTGATCAAAGATATTACTCCAGATTCAAGAAGCCCAGTAAGAAAATGAGGAAATTCATTCCTTAACAAAGAGAAAAGAGACAAATTGTCTTCAAAGGAGCAACATACCAACAGCTGAATTCTCAAATCTGAAGCCAAAAGACAGGGGAAGGTTATCTTAAAAGTGCTGAAAGCAAACGTCAAGCTACAATACTATAACCAACAAAATCATTCATGAATGAAGGTGCAATACAGGCATTTTTAAATATGCAAAAGAATCTGCCACCTGCAAATCTACATAAAGGAAATTCCAGACAGTGGTTTACAAATGGAAAATGATACAAATTATTATAAAAATTAAAGAGAAAAGAATGTAGTAAATGGATGTACAGCCATTTCTAAATGTGCACTGACTATATGAAGCAATGTTTTTCTGGGGTTTAATTATATAGAATGAAAATTAGGAAAGGTAAATGGAGGCCTTACAACTCCTGGGAAAGTATTAATATAAATTAAAGAGTAATGCTATTTCTAGAGTAACAATTTAAAAAGTTTCCAAATTTCCAAATGGGTATAGGGAATTCAGTCCAGTTCAGTTGTTCAATAGTGTCAGACTCTTTGCGAGCCCAGGGACTGCAGCATGCCAGGCTTCCCGTCCATCACCAACTCCAGGACCTTGCTCAAACTCATGTCCATCGAGTTGGTGACACCATTTAACCATCTCATCCTCTGTCGTCCCCTTCTCCTCCCGACTTCAATCAGGGTCTTTTCCACTGAGACAGTTTTTCGCATCACATAGCCAAAGTACTGGAGCTTCAGCTTTAGCATTAGTCCAATGAATAGGCATCTGTCCAATGAATCTTCAGGACTGTTTTCCTTTACGATTGACTGGTTTGATCTTGTTGCTGCCCAAGGGATTCTCAAGAGTCTTCTCCAACACCACAGTTTAAAAGCATCAATTCTTCAGTGCTCAGTTTTTTTTATGGTGCATACATGACCATTTTTCCTCATCCATACATGACCCCTGGAAAATCCATAGCTTTGATTAGACGAACATTTGTCAGTAAAGTAATGTCTCTGCTTTTTAATATGCTGTCTAGCTTTGTCATAGCTTTTCTTCCAAGGAGCAAGTGTCTTTTAATTTCATGGCTTCAGTCACCATCCACACTAATTTTGGAGCCCAAGAAAATAAAGTCTCTCACTGTTTCCATTGTTTCCCTATCTATTTGCCATGAAGTGATGGGACCAGATGCCATGATCTTAGTTTTCTGAATGTTGAGTTTTAAGTCAGCTTTTTCACTCTCTTTCACTTTCATCAAGAGGCTCTTTAGTTCTCCTTCACTTTCTGCCATAAGGGTAGTATCACCTGCATATCTGAGGTTATTGGTATTTCTCCCAGCAATCTTGATTCCAGCTTGTGCTTTATCCAGTCCAGCATTTTGCATGATGTACTCTGCATATAAGTTAAATAAGCAGCGTGACAATATACAGCCTTGTCGTACTCCTTTCCCAATTTTGAACCCATCTGTTGTTCCATGTCCAGTTCTAACTATTGCTTCTTGACCTGCACACAGGTTTCTCAGGAGGCAGGTCAGGTGGTCTGGTATTCCCGTCTTTTGAAGAATTTTCCAGTTTGTTGTGATCCACACAAAGGCTTTGGTATAGTCAATATAGCAGAAATACATGTTTTTCTGGAATGTTCTTGCTTTTTCTATGATCCAGCGAATGTTGGCAATTTGATCTGGTTCCTCTACTTTTCTTAAATCCAGCTTGAACATCTGGAAGTCCTTGGTTCATGTACTGCTGAAGCCTACCTTGGAGAATTTTGAGCATTACTTGGCTAGTGTGTGAGATGAGTACAATTGTGCAGTAGTCTGAACATTCTTTGGCACTGTCTTTCTTTGGGACTGGAATGACCTTTTCCAGTTCTGTGGCCACTGCTGAGCTTTCCAGATTTGTTAGTGTACTAAGTGCAGCACTTTCACAGCATCATCTTTTAGGATTTGAAATTGCTCAGCTGGAATTCCATCACCTCCACTAGCTCTGTTCATAGTGATGCTTCCTAAGGCCCATTTGATTTTGCACTCCAGGATATCTGGCTTGAGGTGAGTGATAACACCATCGTGGTTATCTGGGTCATTAAGATCTTTCTTGTATAGTTCTTCTGGGTACTCTTGCCACCCCTTCTTAATATTCTGCTTCTGTTAGGTCTATACCGTTTCTGTCTTAATTGTATCCATCTTTGCATGAAATGTTCCCTTGGTATCTCTAATTTTCTTGAAGAGATCTCTAGTCTTTCCCATGCTATTTTTTTCCTCTGTTTCTTTGCATTCACTTAGGAAGGCTTTCTTATCTCTCCTTGCTACTCTTTGGAACTCTGCATTCAGACAGATATATCTTTCCTTTACTCCTCCTGCCTTTTGCAATTTCCAAAGGAAGGCTTGGATGGTAAACTGCAATTAATTTTGATTAATTTCAGCACTCTGCACAGTATTAGCCACCTACCCCTTCACTCTCAACCCTCTGACAGGCAGTTATCCAATGATCCAGGAGTATCCTGGACACAGCTTGTGGAAGCCAGAGCAGGCTATACAGATTCTGTCCTTCTATATGAGATCAGTCCTCTGATCACCAACTGCTGCTTTTGATTACAGAAGAACAGACACAAAAGGAGGATAAATCTCTTCTGTAACCCTTCTGACCACTGTCACAAGCCTATTCTCCTCCAGCTGAAGAGACTTTCAGGACTGAAAGGGCCGGTGTGTGTGCTGTTTTGTTTTTTTTTTTTTTAATTTTATCTTCTTCTATTTTCTGCCTTTTATTTCTTTTGCCCCTTTTAGAAGTCAGTTGTTTAAGATCTAGGACATTCAAATGTAACTGCACATAGAGGGGAATTTAGAAAGTCATTCTGTATGCCCAGGAAAAGGTACAGTCTCAAAAAAGAGCTGAGAAGACCTTAGGCTTACAGTTCAGTCTGATCCTTGGCACAGAGACAATCTGTAACAATCAAAACAAAACGTGCACCCCAATGCTCATCGCAGCACTGTTTATAATTGCCAGGACATGGAAGGAACCTAGATACCCATCAGCAGACAAATGGATAAGGAAGCTGTGGTACATATACACAATGGAATATTACTCAGTCATTAAAAAGAATTCATTTGAATCAGTTCTAATGAGATGGATGAAACTGGAGCCCATTATACAGAGTGAAGTAAGCCAGAAGATAAACACCAATACAGTATACTAACGCATATATATGGAATTTTAAAAGATGGTACTGATAACCCTACATGCAAAACAGAAAAAGAGACACAGATGTACAGAACAGACTTTTGGACCCTGTGGGAGAAGGCAAGGGTGGGATATTCTAAGAGAGTAGCACTGAAACAAGTATACTATCAAGGGTGAAACAGATCAGCAGCCCAGGTTGGATGCATGAGACAAGTGCTCGGGGCTGGTGCACCGGGAAGACCTAGAAGGATCAGATGGGGAGGGAGGGGGGATCGGGATGGGGAACACATGTAAATCCATGGCTGATTCACGTCAATGTATGGCAAAAACCACTACAATACTGTAAAGTAATTAGCCTCCAACTAATAAAAATAAATGAAAAAACAAAACAAAAATCAGCAAACCCTACAGAAAGAGAACCTTTTTTCCAGAGTTACCACATTTTAGGTTCAAAGGTCCAGTTTTCAAAAAGAAAAACAAAATCTGAGAATATTAAAAATTACAAAAGCATTGCCCAATCAAAGAAAAAAACCAACATGGGAATGCAAAATGATACAGCTACTTTGGAAGGCAGTTCGATAGTTTCTTACAAAGCTAAACTATTACAATATGATCCAGCAAAAGTGCTCTTCATTATTTATCCAAAGTAGTTAAAAAACCTGTGTCTATAAAAAACTTAAACACAGATGCTCATAACAGCTTTATTTGTAACTGCCAAACCTTAGAAGCAATCAAAATTTCCTTCAGTAGGTAAATGGATAAACAAACTTGTATCTAGACAGTGGAACATTATTTAGCATTAAAAAAAAAATCATCAACCAAGTTATGAAAAAAGACAGAGGAACCATAAATACACATTACTAAGGGAAAGAAGACAATCTGAGAAAGCTACAAAGTATGTGATTCCAACTGTGATATTCTGGAAAAGGCAAAACTATGAAAGTAAAAGTCAGTGATTGCTAAGAGTTAGGGTGTGAGGGGGATGAATAAGAGGAGCTTAAAGTATTTTTAGGAAAGTGAAAATACTCTATATAATACTACAAGAGTGGATGCACATCAATATACATTTGTCCAAATCAACAGAATAAACCCTAATGTGCAATATGTATACTTGCAATAAACTGTCAATGTAGTGACAAAAAGAAATTTTCACATATTGAGATATGGGAAGTCATTCTGGCTCACACCTAAGATAACACAAATTCAACGCTAATTAAACCAGCTGGTTTGTGGCCTATCAAACATACATTCTACACCTGCTCTAATTATTAAAGGACACAATGACCAGAAATAAACAATGTCCATGGAAAGAATAAAGATTAAATCCCTGCTCCCCTCCTGGGATGCCAAACCTGGCATTCCTTTGATGATAAAAGACTCTCTTCCCAGGTGTCAAGGCCATAGGGACTTGCTGTGTACATGCTCATCTCTTTTTTAGAAATCTCGAAGGAAATCTATTCATGACTTGTTTGATGGATCTTTGTTCTGACAAGATATAAAACTGTGTTGAAAAGCATGCTTTTCTGGAGCAGTTCCTCAGTTATCTGAGAATCTGTCTTCCAGGCTAACTGTCCTCACTTTGGCTTAAATAAAACTCGTTTCTTTTTTCCTATTATGGACTGCTTAATGATTATTTTTGTCAACAGCAGGTTCATCAACTAAAACAAATATACAAATTAATTTTCTTGTGAACCTAAAAATGCTGTAAAAAAAAAAGTCTACTTTAGAAAAATGAAACAACCAGATGATGAACCTTAATAGACTAAAACAATTTTCCTAAAGATACTCAAATAACTAAAGAAAGACATGAAAATAGTCAAGAAAACAGTATATGAAGAGAATGAAAATACCAATAAAAAAACAGAAAACCTGAAAACAAACCAAAAATAAATTATGGAGATGAAAAATACAATAACCAAAATTAAAAGTTCAGTAGAGGAATTCAAAGGCAGATTTGAGCAGAAAGAAAAATGAATAAGGGAACTTGAAGATAACTGAAATTACTAAGTCTCAAGGGGGAAAAAAATGGAGAAAAGGAAACAAAACCTAAGGAACCTGTGAAACATCATGAAGTGGACCAAAAAAGCACTGTAGGAGTTCCAGAAGGTAAAAAGAGATAAAGAGAGATCATTTGAAGAAGTAATAACCAAAAAGTTCCCAAATTTGATGAAAAACACAAATATCCAAGAAACTCCAAGTAGGATGAACTGAAAGAGACCCATACTGAGACACATTACAATCAAACTGTTGAAAGACCAAGAGAGAAACTTGAAAGAAGCAAGAGAGAAGTGACTTGTCACATACAAGGAATCCTCAATAGGAGTATCAGCAGATTTCTTAACAGAGACTTTGCAGATCCAAAAGCAGTAGTCTTATATATTCAAACTACAGAAAGAAAAATCTATCAACCATGAATTTGACACTTCCTCATAGCTCAGTCAGTAAAGAATCTGCCTGCAATGGAGGAGACTCAGGTTCAATTCCTTGGTTGGGAAGGTTCCCTGGAGAAAGAAATGGCAACCCACTCTAGTATTCTTGCCTGGAGAATCCCATGGACAGAGGAGCCTGTCAGGCTACAGTCCATGGGTTGCAAGAGTCGGACACGACTTAGCAACTAAACCACCACCAAAATTCTCCTTCAAAAATGAGAGAGAAATCAAGACATTTATAGATAAAAGCTGAAGGAGTTTGTTAGCACCAAACTTGTCCTTTATGAAATACTAAAAGAAATCCTACAGTTGAAATGAAAGTTTACTCAAAGCTGTATTATAAAAATAATGATCTCAGTAAAGGTAAATATGGGGCTTCCCTGAGAGCTCAGCTGGTAAAGAATCCACCTGCAATGCAGGAGACCCCGGTTGATTCCTGGGTTGGGAAGATCCACTGGAGAAAAGATAGACTAACCACTCCAGTATTCTTGGGCTTCCCTTGTGGCTCAGCTGGTGAAGAATCCACCTGCAATGCGGGAGACCTGGGTTCAATCCCTGGGTTGGGAAGATCCCCTGGAGAAGGGAAAGACTACCCACTCTAGTATTCTGGCATAGAGAATTCCATGAACTATATATAGTACACATGGTCACAAACAGTCAGACATGACTGAGGAACTTTCACAAGTAAATATATGGGTGATTATAAAAGCTAGTACTATTCTAACTTTGGGCTTTTTCCTCCAAATTTTGTTTTCTACAGAATTCTAGAGACTAATGCATAAAATTATTAATTTTTTTGGACACATAATGTATATAAAAGTTATCTTGTGACACCAGTAACTGAAACCGAGTGGGGACAGAGCCATCTAGGAACAGAGTATGTTACTGAAATTGACTTTGTATAAATTTGAGTTAGTGTGTAACTTTAGGATATTAAATGTAATCCCCATGGTAACCACAAAAAAACAGCTACAGAATATACAGAAAAGGAAATAAGAAAGTAAAACTTTTCACTGTAAAAAATAAACACAAAAGAAAGTAATGTAGGAAAATCAGCAAAAAGACATACAATGAAAACTAAAAAATATTGCTGAAAGAACTTAAATAAATGGAAAGATCCCACATTCATGGATTAAAAGACTTATTATTATTAAGATGTCATTACTTCTGAAAGTGATCTACAGACTCAATGCAATCCCTAACAAAACCATGGAGATACAAATTAAAATCATGATTAAGGTCACTATATATCCAAGAGATTAGCAAAAATTTTGAAGTTTAAGAATACCAAATTGATAGTGATGGGAAGGTAACGTGGAGTAACCATTCTGGTAAAAAGGATAACATTAACCTGTAAAGTTCAAGTATACACTATGACCCTGGGAAGCCCTGGTGGCTCAGCAGTAAAGAATCTGGCTGCTAATGCAGGAGACAGGTTGAAACCTTGGGTCAGAAACATCCCCTAGAGAAGGAAATGGCAACTCACTCCAGTATTCCTGCCTGGGAAATTCCATGGACTGAGGAGCCTGGCAAGTTACAGTCCACAGGGTCACAAATAGTCAGACATGACTTAGTAACTAAACAACAACAA
The DNA here is from genome assembly GCF_033118175.1 of Dama dama. Taxonomy (NCBI): domain Eukaryota; kingdom Metazoa; phylum Chordata; class Mammalia; order Artiodactyla; family Cervidae; genus Dama; species Dama dama. The sequence continues at coordinate 27,692,188 of NC_083695.1, forward strand.
ATGACCCAGAAAGTCCATTCTAACCATACACTTTAGAAATACTAAAGTTTATGTATATCAAATAATAAATGTTCAAAGCAAAATTATTTGCAATTGCCAAAAATGGAAATACCCAAGAGTCCATCAGGAATAGACTGAGTAAATAATTATAGATGCACGCAGTTGAGTACAACATAGCAGTAAGACCTAACGATGGAGAACCATGGCTATACATAGGCGGGTAATCATACACATGATGTTAAAAAAAGAAAGAAAAGGAAGTCACCAAAGGCTACCTGCAGCATAATTCTGTGTATCTGAACTAACTGTTGGAAAACTAAATTATATTATATAGAGATACATACTAGCTGGAAAAAAAATTAAGCTAAGTGGTCAAAACCAAGTTAGTCAAGCAAAGGCTATTTTGCCTCTGGGGACCAAAGGTGAAGCTCAATTACAAAGCTCAGACTCCTATTTACTCCCAAGAACTGGGGATGGGGAAATCAGTATTCCAGTTCAACTTTCACCACTGATTAATCTTATGTCTTAGGTAATTAATTGGTCAATTTGTTCATTCTTTAAAGAAAAAGGTGGACAAGCAAAAAAAAAAAAGACTATAACTTCAAGTGTAATGTCACATGGAACGGCACTGTTCAAAAAGGAATGACCCACAGATGTCACCACAGCAAAAGTGGAAGAATCTACAATGTTACCCTGCATGCTACTGGCATAATATAAACAAACAAGTCAAGGGCAAAATCCTTCTTGCCAAGAGAATTAATGTATACATCGAGCAAAAAGCACCCTAACAGCCAAGACAGTTTCCTGAAACATGTGAATAAAAATGATCAGGTGGAAAAAAAGGAAGCCAAACAGAAAGGTACTCAAGTTCATCTGAAATGCTACCAAAGAAGCACACTTTGTGAGAACCAATGGAAAGGAGCCAGAGCTGCTGGAAGTCATTCCCTATGAATTTGTGGTATAATAATAGTAATAATTAAAAGACCTCTGGATTGTTAAAAAAAAAAAAAACTTAATAATTGGGTTATAGATCAAAATACTCTTTTCTATAACCGCTTACCTTCCACAAGCAATCTGAGTGACAATGCTTCCCATAAGTTCAAAAACTTTCCTTGGGTTTATTTCATGACTGGTAGAGTTATGACCCAACTGACCATACCCTCCAGCTCCGAAAGTAAACACTCCACCTTCCTAAAAAGAAGACAAAATCCTTTGTGATTAGAAAGCCTGATAAAAGGAAATAATCTTCAGGAAATTAAGTTAGTCTTTAATATAACTATGGAGTCAATTTTCTTTTCTATTGTCTTCTTAATTTAATGGATAAGATAGCTAACTTTTCAAGGCAATACATCTTTAAACTAAAAGTTTTAGGTTGATATTGCTGAAAATAAATATATTTTCACATATTTAGAAGTATTTATGGTCATCATCAAACCCATGATGACAATGATGACAATAATGATGACAAAGTCATCATTAAATCAATACTATTTTTGCACTGCCCTTTACTATCCTTATATTCTTGTCAAATCACAGAAAATTGCATAAAACCTAAAAATGATATCATTTTCAGTTTCCAAAGTAGCTCTGCAAAGGAAAAAAAAAATACGTGTAAACAGAGCACACAAATATACCTACTCTTAGCATACTGTTACTATAGACAATCTTTAAAATACCTATCATAAAATACATAACTGGATTAAAGGCAATATTTTTTAAAAAGTAATTCATGATGACAGTTCAACAAAAGCACAATTAGTATTTTCTCAGTTCAATTGCTTTCCTTCATAGTTGCAGCTATGTAAACAAATTTAAGTGGAATAAGAGTGTTTATACAGACTTCTATATCGGAAATTGATTTTTCTGTTTAAAATCTTTTTATCACGGGAAATTTCAACAAAGACACAATAGTAAAGACATATATGTGTGTGTATGTGTGTGTGTGTGTGTATGTGTGTGTGTGTGTGTGTGTGTGTGTGTGTGTATTTATCTACATACTAAATTATCACATAAACATCACTCAGTTTCAACTGGTAAAACTTAAGACAACCCTGGTTCACTGATGCCCTTCGCACCCCCCTTTGAGGGGTATTTCAAAGCAGAAAACTGTACTAGAGATACTTTAAACTAGCAAACTGTGGTCAAAAAATCATTTCACCTATAAATGTGTATGTATTCTCAATGGAACATATCTCTAACAGATAAAAATATATAACACAATACTATTATACACAAAAAATATTAATTTCCTTTTTTGGACAGAAATAGCAAGTGTTAAGTTTTATTTCTCAGGTTTTTTCATCTTACTGACATTACTGACTTGACATAAGATTGTGAATACTTAAAATATACAACATGACATATATATACTCTGTGGAATTACTACTATAGTCAAATAAATTAACACATCCATCACCTCACACACTTTTTTGGGGGGAGGAATAAGCTCAGATCTACTCTCAACAAATTTTAAGTACAGAATACTGTATTGTTAATAGTCACTATGTTGTACATTAGATCCTCAGAATTTAAAAATCTTGTAACAGGAAGTTTGTACCCTCTGACCACATATCCCCATTTTCCTCACGCCCCACACCCTGGGAACCACCATTCTACTTCGTTTCTGTGAATTTGACTTTCTATTCCTAATTGCCTTCCCGCTCACATTTTTTAAAACAATTCCATGTATAAGTGATACCATTTAGTATTTGTCCTTGCCTGGCTTATTTCACTTAGCATAAGGCCTCCAGGTTCACTTATGTAGTTACAAATGAAAGCATTTCCCCTTCTTATGACTGAGTAATATTCCAGTATATGTATGCATGCCCATGCACACATGTACACATCACATTTCCTTTGTCCACTCATTTGTCAGTGGACACTTTGGTTGTTTAAATAACTTGGCTATTGTGAACAATGCTTCAGTAAAAATGAGCATAGTTATTTCTTTGAAATCCTATTTTCATATCCTTCAGAAATACATCCAAAAGTGGAATCGCTGGATCTTATAGTAGTTCTATTTTTAATATTCTGAGGAATCTTCATACCGTTTTCTGTAATGGCTGCACCAAGTTGTATTTCCAACAGCAGTGTATAGGGTTCCCCTTTCTCCATTTACCTGTTTTTTTTTTTTTTAATTATAGTGATCATAACAGATGTTGAGTTTGTGGTCTTGATTTGCATTTCCTGATGATTGTGATGTTGATACTGAGTACCTTTTTCATGGTCTTTTGGTCATTTGTGTATCTCCTTCAGAAAATGTCTATTCAAGCCCTTTGCCCATTTTTAAATTAGACTGTTTCTCAGTCACGAGTTATGTGAGTTCCTTATGTATTTTAGATATTAACCCCTAAGCAGATACATGATTTACAAATATCTTCTCTCATTTCACAGGATGACCTTTCCTTTTGTTGATTGTTTCCTTTCCTGTGCAGAAGCTTTTAGTTTATTTTTGCTTTTGTTATCTGTGTGCTTTTGGTGTCATATCCAAGAAATGACTACCAAGACTCATGCCAAGAAACTTTCTCCCCAGGTTTTCTCCTAGGAGTTTTACAGTTTCAGGCCTTACATTTAAGTCTTTATTCCATTTTGAGCTACATTTTGTAAGTGGTATGAATTAGGGAGTCAGCTTTTGAATATGGATGTTCAGATTTCCCAGCATCATTTATTAATGATGATGTGTGCTCTAAGCACCTTGTCAAGGATTTGCTGCATTTATTTCTATCTATTCTGTTTGACTGGTATTAATATATGTGCTTGCTTTGACACCACTATCATGCAGTTTTGGTTACCATAGCTTTGTAATACAGCTTAAAATCAGGAACCACATTGCTCTTTCTCAAGATTGCTTTGGCTATTCTGGGTCTTTCGTGGTTCTGTATGAATTTTCAGACTGTTCTATTTCTGCGAAAACTGCCGCTGGAATTTGAATACAGATTACACTGAATCTGTAGATCACTTTGAGTAGTGCAGACATTTTAACAATATTTATTCTTCAAATCCAAGAATATGAGAAATCTTTCCATTTATTTCTGTCTTCTTCAATTTCTTTCATTGATGTCATATAGTTATCAGTGTACAGGTCTTTCCTCTGTTTGGTCTACCTTTATTCCTAAGCATTATACTGTTTTTAATGCTACTGTAAATGGGGCTGGTGCTTTATTTCTCTTTTTAGACAGTTTGTTAGTGTATAAAACACAACCCACTTTCAATGAATGTTAATTTGTATCTTGCAACGTCACTGAATTTGTTTATTGGTTCTAACAGATTTTTTAAGGAGTCTTTAGGGTTTTCTCTTTACAGTATCAAGCCATCTGCAGAGACAACTTTACTTTTTCCTTCCTAATTTGAATGTCTTTAATTTTTCTCATGACTAATTGCTATGGCTAGGACTTCCAGTACTTTTTTTTTGGCCATGCAGCACGCGGGATCTTAGTTCCCCAACCAGGGATAGAACCGTCCCACAGAGGAAGCATGGAGTTCCAACGACTAGACTCCCATGGAACTCCCCTTCCAATAATATCTTAAAGAGCAGTAGTGAAAGTGGGCATCCTGTCTTGTCCCTGATCCCAAAGGAAAAACTTTCAAATTTTCATTTTTCAAACTTTTCACCATTAATTATTATATCAGTGGTAGGTTTGGCCTTTATTATGTTGAGGCATGTTCCCTCCATACAACACTTTGTACAGTCTTTACCATAAAAGGATGCTGAACTCTGTCAAATGCTTTTCCTACATCTACTGAGATGATCATATAATTTTTATCCTTCATTCTATTAATGTGGTATATAACACTGACTTCCAAATGATGAACCATCCTTGCATCCCAGGGATAAATCCCACTTGATCACTGGATATATAATCATCTGAATGTGCTACTGAATTTAGTTTGCTAGTATTGAATAGTTCTGCATCTACATTCATCAAGGATGTTGGCTTGTAACTTTCTTTCCTTGCAGTGCTTTTGTGTGGCTTTGTTATCAGGATGATGCTGGACTTACAAAATAAGTTTGAAAGTGTTCCCTCCTCTTCTATTTTTCAGAGGAGTTTGAGATGGATTGGTGTTAATTATTTTTCAAATAGTAGAATTCACCAGTAAAGACATCTGATCTTGGGCTTTTCATTCTTGGGGGACTTTTGATTACAATCTCCTTACTCATTAGAGGCATATTTCGATTATGTTTCTTCTGGTAAACAGTTTTGATAGTTTGTATGTTTCCAGTATGTACCCACTTCATCTAGGCTATCTGATAAATTTGTTAATATATAATTATTGATAGTAGTACCTTACGAACCTTTGTATCTCGGCATGTCAATAATCATATGTCTGATGGGTAACATTAAAAATAGGTGGGACAGTGTGTTTCAGGCTTATCTATTCCCATTAAGCTTAACGCTGATCTTTGTCTAGATTCATCACTTCATTAAGGAGTATAAAATGGGTATAAAATGAGTATTAAAAAATATTTCTTCTAAATTTACTAGTTGAAATTCTTCTATAGAAAACTTAACTCATCGCTATTAAGTCATCATGACATACAATAAAAATGCTTTTCTCATTTACTAATTTTTAGAAAATGAGTTGTTCCAGCAACTTCCAAGGATAAGCAATGAACTTTGTTTTGTATTGATTTGGGTAAAAAGAGGATCATTATGAAGTCATAGATTTTTTATAATTGGTACATTTCCACTTATTAAAGATATATCATCTTTTTTTGACCACTGAACACACTTCTTCAAGTTGTCCTTCTGACATGATCTTAGTAGTCTTTGCTTTTTTGTAACACAAAACACCCAAGGCTATTTTCATACTTTTTTGGTTCCAGATATGAGATCAGACTCCTTTCTAAGAAGCCTTGGTTCTTTTTAGTAGAGAATCTACAACAATCAAAGAATATTCACTGCTTCTAGATTGCACATATTGACTTACATCTCAGATCTTTCAGTGGTCATAGCAAACAAACAAATTTATTTTAGAAGGAGAAAAGTAAGAATTCACACTGATACTTATGAGTCGAAGCAAAGATTACTGAGTTTTAATTTGATTGCTACCATTTTATGTCTTTTCTCTTAAGCTGAACATCATGGTTTCTAACAACAATAAAATAAATACTTATTTGCTTTATCCTATTCTATATGCAATATAGTGAAAATAACACTACTAATTTTCCTCATAACAATAAGACTGCAGAGTGCAATTTAAGAGGCTCTCTGTGAATTCAATTTATCTTTAGGCTATTTCCCACTAGTGATGTACAACAAAATACTATACTTTAAAATGACCTAAAAGAAATCTTCTGTAGTTGTGCCACTAGTAATTTTGTAGAACTGTTTTAACATACAAATATAAGTTAGCTTTTTAATTATGTATAAGAGTTTCTAGGTTTCAAAGTCAAAACATAAGGCAAGGCTCATTTGGTCTACCTATTCTTTTCAAATATAAATAACATGTATCTCCTTTTTCCTTAATGGTAATATGTCCTAAAAATCATTCTACAACAAAATAGAGATCTTTCTCATTCTGTTTTACAGGGTATGGTACTACACATAGTGGAATTACCATAGTTTATTCAATTAGGCTGCTACCAATAGGTATTTGGATTTCTTCTATTCTTTTGTTATTAAAATATTACCACAGCAAACAGCCTTGTGTATACATAATTTTGTATCTTTGGAATAGATTCTTAAAATTGCTAAGGGATTGATAAGTCAAAAGGTATATGTACATGTAATCTTCATAATTAATTTATAAAAGAACTTGAAAAAAAATTGACATCTTTATGGTAGTGTCTTCATATCAATTAACATGCATATCTATTTATCCTGCTTTTAAAATTTTGTGGGATTTTTTATTTTTCCTGTTTGTTTTGCACAAGGAAACTGCACTGTAAAGTAACCCTAATCTGTCTTCAAGAAGTTCTTCCAGAAATGCAAAAGGCACTGATACACAACTAGATTTTAACTTTAAACAAGGAAAGCTAAAAAATATCTTACTTTTGAAATAGTTAAAACTATCTAATTTTGTTGAAAATAATATACACCAAAAATTCCAGGGATAAGTATCTATTTTTCTCTCAAAAGAGAAAAATATTGATACTGTTTTGAGAGAAAAATACAGAAGATTAATAGAATTCTCATTTTAAAAAAACAGATATAAAGACTTAGAAATCTTGGGAAAATAAGATGAGTGCTTATCTGAAAGGATGAATTTGAAAAGCATTAACATGTGAATATTTCTACCACAAAGTTAATCCTAAAGAATAATATTATACAAAATATTCTTTACTATCATGTTCAACACAGCTTATTTCTTCTAAATATCAATGACAGAAGAGAATCACTAAAATTTATAACTTGCCAACAGTGATTACATCTGTAATTTGAATGTAATTGAATTTTTTAAAAAATCAATAAAATATGGTAATAAGATTAGCAGAGATAATAAAACGTCCTTACTAAAAAGTACAATAAAATTTTTCTAAAAATTAACTTTTGTAATTGGTCATTATAATATTTTTTAAAATTTCTTTAGTACACTGTATTTGATAAGGACTGAGAATAATTCTTATTTTGAAATTTCCAGTGGGAGGGGGGTAAATGTGTAGAATTTTTACAAATCTGATGAGAAGTAATTTTTTCTTGCCAATTTTATCTACTATGCAGGATAAAGAAAGATAAAGATGCAAAAAATATTAATCTCTAATTCAGTCAATGATAATTTGCTAGTTCCTTTATGTTAACATGACTATAATAAACAGCACTACTGGTAAAGCTTAGCCTATTTTCATTTTACTTCTAATTGCTAGAGAAGTATACAGTATTCATACTGAACTGGCACATATTCAAGAAAGTGAGAGGTCAGAGTTAAAACCATTAGCAAGACTGTGATAAAAGCTCATTATAACTCCTTGTATAATACTGATTCTTGGCCTAAGGATAATAGAGGAATTCAGTCTCCTCTGTTACTTGTTATACTTATAAGCCACATGGAAGCTAAATTAAAATTAGGCAGTTATGCAATGTAAATGAGACTGATACACAAAGCACAGTAAGCCTGACAAACTAAAAAGAAATTACTTCATTCACAATATTATTCAAGCAGTATTTAACATTAAGTTGAAAACCTCAACAATATGAATCATCACCACACAAACAGCAGATCACAATTCACATTTCTAACATAAAACATTTGAAATATAAGGTAAACTGTTTTTGAGAACAGATGATAACCTAAGTCCCTTTTTCAAAATAAATTATTTTTTAGACATCAATAACCCTCAAGATTTCAATATACATATCATTAAGATATTCACTAATTACAAAATAACTACCATAAATATTAATAAAAAAGTTTTACAGGAGTACAATACCTTGGTTAGTGCAGCAGTATGATCTTCTCCACAACAAATATAAACTATTTTCTGAGTTCTTAGTGACTTTAGTAAATTAGGAACATACCTATCTGAAAATTTCAATAAGAGAACAGTTAACGAACGTATTAACAAACAGTATTTTTAAAATTTCAATAATTTTGTAGTAAAAGGCTAAGTTGGGTTGCCAAGTCTTTCTATTCTTACTACAGTGATAAAAGAGAGGTCTAAAAAGGGGAATTTAAATCTAATCTGCCTCAGTGCCAATCTACATTCAGGAATCAAGGAATTTCAAAGCTTTTTGACTGCTTCTAATACACATACATCATTCTTTATATCTACCTCATGATAATTAAGCTCATAGCATCCTACTTTGAAGCCTAAAATTATACTTTCTGATGTTTTATAGCAGGAAAGATAAAATGTCCTAATCTGACATTAGGAAATAGAAATAGGAAACAGAAAACTATTTCTTAGGCAGAACAAAATATTTTCAAATTCAAAGAGTATTATTTGTTATCATTTCCAGTTGTTATAGATCAACAACTCACTTTTGTCTAACTTGTTATAATTATGTTGAACTTTATTAAATCAGTTTTTGTATTTCAAACACTGGCATTCAACCTAATACAGCTATGAAAAATCAGTTCCCAAGATCCCAATTTAAGTAGTTATAATTTTTTAAAATTCAAAAAGCTTATTTGTAAGACATTAGCATCATTATTAACAGATTAATCAAATGACTCAGATATAAATAATTCTTTGAAATACTCAAATAGATGAACACTTCATGTTACTTTTCAGGATAATTTTACAACTTTTTTTAACTGATGGTAGCTGATAATGTGGCTACCAAAATGAAGTAATGTTTTTCTCAATTTTCTTTTAATAACCATTCAACAATGAAGATTTTTGTCCAGATGTACTTTCTCCATTTTATTTTAGAATAAAATAATATTTTTGGCTTTCCCACAATCTCCTAAAAATATTATCAGGTGGAATTTTTAAACTAATCTCTCCATCCCCACCTAAATCCCAAGGAAGATTTGGGTATACTTCTCTCTGACACTAAGAATCACTAATATCTCAAAAAATCATCTCTCTTTAAAAGTATATCTATTAAAAATGCAAACCTACCATTTTCATCATTAAGACCTAGTTGACCAAATTTGTTGCGTCCCCATCCAAAGATAGCTCCAGAAAGAGTGAGTACAAAACTATGGGCTCCTCCGGCCGCAATTTGCATGAAAGGGATTCCAAGTAAAGACTTAATCAGCTGTGGTGAAGCTTGCTTTTTACAGTCAATGCCTAAACCCAATTGGCCATATTTATTCTGTCCCCAGCAGAAGACTTCACTTGCTGTAAAACAAAAACCACAAATTACTATTTTTCTCACACACAAAAAAATTCCATTTGAAAATCATCAGTTATTTGGGGACATTCTTCCTTACACTGGATGAAAATACATATTCCTCCTTACAATTATTTCTTATATGATACTATCTAGAACAATCCATATTAGCAGAGTTTTAGTTTGACTCACTTTACTAATGAATAGGGTAAGTCACATAATTGAGTGTAATCTCATTTCCTGATGTTCCTTTAGAGTTTTAGTTCAACTTACTTTACTAATGAATGCGGTAAGTCACATAACTGAGGGTAATCTCATTTCCTGATGTTCCTTAAGAAAGTACCATCTCTTATCAATACTCCTCAGGTCTCATTTTTATTCTATGATTTCTCCCAAGAGGGACTCATTTAAGCTCAAGGCTTCAGTTATCAATTACATGCTGAACACCTTCAAAATTTATCACTACCCTATATCTCTTCTCTGAGCAATAAACCCATGTATCAAATAGATTATCTGAAAGCTATACTTCGATATTTGAAAGATACTTCCAGTTCAGCATGCCCTAAACTCAATTCACGATCCCCTTCCTACCTCCCATACCTGGATCTCTTCCTGATGTTCCTCATTTTCAGTAAATAAGCATCTTAACTGAGTCAGCAGCACAAGTCATAAACACAAGGAGTCATCCTTCATATTCCCCTCCTCTCTTACCTTACATACAGGTTTTCATTAATTAATCTATCACCTATCAATGAAGTCACATAGTTTTCTTTCTGAAGAAAAATATGGCTAATAGATCCACACCTAACCATTTCAGCAGGTTTTTATAATACTTCTCTCTCAGTTCAGGTCAGTTCAGTCGCTCAGTCGTGTCAGACTCTCTGCGACTCAATGATCCGCAGCACACCAGGCTTCCCTGTCCATCACCAACTCCCGGAGTCCACCCAAACCCATGTCCATTGAGTTGGTGATGCCATCCAACCATCTTATCCTCTGTCATCCCCTTTCTTTCCCAGCATCAGGGTCTTTTCCAACGAGTCAGCTCTTCACATCAGGTGGCCAAAGTATTGGAGTTTCAGCTACAACATAAGTCCTTCCAGTGGACATTCAAGACTAATCTCCTTTAGGAAGGGCTGGTTGGAACTCCTTGCAATCCAAGGGACTCTCAAGAGTCTCCAACACCATAGTTCAGAAGCATCAATTCTTCGGCGCTCAGCTTTCTTTATAGTCCAACTCTCACATCCATACATGACCACTGGAAAAACCATAGACTTGACTAGACAGACCTTTGTTGGAAAAGTAATGTCTCTGCTTTTTAATATGCTAAGATGGTCATAACTTTCCTTCCAAGGAGTAAGTGTCTTTTAATTTCCTGGCTGCAATCACCATCTGCAGTGATTTTGGAGCCCCCAAAAATAAAGTCTGACACTGGTTCCCCATCTATCTACCATGAAGTGATGGGACTGTATGCCATGATCTTAGTTTTCTGAATGTTGAGCTTTAAGCCAACTTTTTCATTCTCCTCTTTCACTTTCATCAAGAGGCTCCTCTTCAATTTCTGCCATAAGGGTGGTACTGTCTGCATATCTGAGGTTATTGACATTTCTTCCGGCAATCTTGATTCCAGCTTGTGCTTCCTCCAGCCCAGCATTTCTCATGATGTACTCTCTCCATATAAGTTAAATAAGAAGAGTGACAATAAACAGCCTTGACGTACTCCTTTTCCTATTTGGAACCAGTCTATTGGTCTAAGTCCAGTTCTAACTGTTGCTTCCTGACCTGCATACAGGTTTCTCAAGAGGCAGGTCAGGTGGTCTGGTATGCCCATCTCTTTCAGAATTTTCCACAGTTTATTGTGATCCACACAGTCAAAGGCTTTGGCATAGGCAATAAAGTAGAAACAGATGTGTTTCTGGAACTCTCTTGCTTTTTCGATGATCTTGCAATTTGATCTCTGGTTCCTCTGCCTTTTCTAAAACCAGCTTGAACATCTGGAAGTTCACAGTTCACGTGTTGCTGAAGCCTGGCTTGGAGAATTTTGAGCATTACTTTGCTAGCCTGTGAGATGACTGCAATTGTGTGGTAGTTTGAGCATTCTTTGGCAAGCCTTTCTTTGGGATTGGAATGAAAACTGACCTTTTCCAGTCCTGTGGCCACTGCTGAGTTTTCCAAATTTGCTGGCATATTGAGTGGAGCACTTTCACAGCGTCATCTTTCAGGATTTGAAATAGCTCAACTGGAATTCCATCACCTCCACCAGCTTTGTTCATAGTGATGCTTCCTAAGGCCCACTTGACTTCACACTCCAGGATGTCTGGCTCTAAGTGAGTGATCACACCATCGTAATTATCTGAGTCATGAAGATCTTTTCTGTACAGTTCTGTGTGTTCTTGCCACCTCTTCTTAATATCTTCTGCTTGTGTTAGGTCCCTACCATTTCTGTCCTTTGTTGTGCCCATCTTTGCATAAAATGTTCCCTTGGTATCTCTAATTTTCTTGAAGAGATCTCTAGTTCTCTCTACTTGGCCTCATTTGCTCACCCATTGCTACATTTTTTTTTAACAACTCTAAACATCTTTTACTTACCTTTATAAAATAAATGGCACTAATAATTGATATATTAATAAGTGTTTTTTAAAAATTCATACCGTAATAGTACGTACTTACTAAGTTTCTCTCCAAACTAGATTACCAGTTCCTCTCCCAAAAGACAAGCACTCTTACGTGCTGATATGCACGTGCAGAAATACTCTATGGATGTAACTAGCATATATTTGCATATAGAGAGATATAAAAATGTAGATATGCTATATGGTAGACACCATAATAATGTTCTGGATAAGTTTCAAATTCAGTGTTCTATAAATTTATACGTTCATCATGTGTTTATTTCATAATGAAACTCAAATGAGCTGATTTTTTTAAAAAACACAGACTTGAAATGTTGCTCACCTGAGAAAAATTTGTCAGTGCCTTCTCACTGCTCTTCGGATAAACACTTTTTACAAGGCTTCTAAGGTTCTACAAAATCTACCTATGTTTCTGAGCTCATTTCACACCACCGTCTTCCCTCACTTACTATACTTTGGCCATACTCACCTTCCTTCGTATTTTCCAAAGCCCGTTTCTTACACACTTTCTGTCTCACACACTCTGCCTAAACCTTCCCCTCACCCTTGTCTAATTTACTTCTATTCTCTCCCAGCAAGTAGCCTTCCTTAATCTCCAAGATTAAGTTCAGGCCCCCTATTACAGGATCTGAGTATCCCAAACCTTTTTCTTTACAGTCTTCTTTTGTAGTATATGACTGTACTGTTATCTGTATGACTGAACAGTAAGGGCTAGGCTAGTCCCTAAGGGTGACTCAGTGGTAAAGAATCCACCTACCAATGCAGGAGACAAGGCTTTGATCCCTGGGTCAGGACGATTCCCTGGGGAAGGAAATGACTACCCATTCCAGTTTTCTTGCCTGGGAAATCCCACGGCTAGAGCAGCTTGGTGAGCTACAGTTCACAGGGTCACAAAACAGTCGGATACAACTTAGCAACTAAACAACCACCATAAAGGCTAGTACTATATTGCTTACCACTGTGCCTAGTTCATACTGAGTGATCTGCTTCCCACCCCACAAATTTGTTTTTCACTAAGTGAATAAGACACTGCTAAAACATGAAGCTGAACAAGGCAAAAGAATACTTGTCGAGACAGAAAAACTGTCCTATCAGTAAAGCCTTCGGGTTTAAATTTATCTTGAATTTATCTACCAAAGTATCAAAAGAGAAGTTGACATGGTAACATCAAAAAATGTAGGGATGCCAGCCCACCCCCCACTATATTCCTTAAATGGAATAAATCCAAATCCGTTAACATAGCATGTAAGGCCCTTTGTAACAGATTTGTTTTTACTTCAACCACTACTGATGCTCTCAAAATACCCACGTAAAATTATATGCTGATACACAAATACACAAAATACTTTCCTTCTATGCCCTCACTAGTACTATTACTATAGCCAATCCTTAACATTTCCCCCTAGCTGCTTCTCAACAGATCTCCAATTCTGAATTATATTCATCTTTCAAGACTTGCAGCAAATATGAATCCCTTCTTTATTGTTACCAATTCTATTGACAAACTACACTTTTTCCCTTATTCCCACAGTATTTTACTTTTATCTTGACCAAAAATAGTATATATTTTTTCTGCCTCAATTTATAATATTTGTACATCTGCCTCTTCTATTAGGTCACATGGTCCCTAAAACTGTCTCTTACTTTATCAGTATTTCCCTATAGTTCTAGTCTACTGTTTCCTTCACAATAGGCCTCACAAGGCATTTAATAAGTTTAAACTAATAATGATAAAGCCACTGAAACTCACTTCTATAAATGGTATAAAAACAAACACACGGGGCTTCCTGGTGCATGTGTGCTGGCTCAGTGGTAAAGAATCTGCCTGCCAACACAGGAGACATGGGTTTGATCCCTGATCTGGGAAGATTCCACATGCCACAGAGCAACTAAGCCTGTGCGCCATAACTACTGAGCTGTGCTTTAGAGCCCAGGAGCCACAATTAAAAAGCTCATGGGCTGCAACCACTGAAGCCCTGGCCCTAGAGCCTGCGCTCTGCAATAAGAGAAGCCACACCACAATGAGAAGCCTGCACACCACACCTAGAGAGTAGCCCTGTTTGCCACAACTAGAGAAAGCCTGTGCAGAGAAACAAAGTTGCAGCAAGGATAAAAATAAATAAACAAAATTTAAAAACTATAAAAAAAATAAATATGGCAGGTTCTCTACTAACTCATAATCGTTAGTGAGCACAGGAAGAAGGCAAAAGAAATAAGCAAAGGTGTAACAGGATTCTTGGACGACTTTCTCTGTTCCTAGTCATAAAAAGTTTATCTGTGAGATCAAATGTATTTGGGCAAGTTATAAACTTCCCCAGCTATGAAGAAATAATGTTCAGCAAGTTAAAGAACAATCAGATGCAAAAAATCAATTTCATGTCTACATTCTTGCAAAAAATGATTTGAGAATGACACCATTCAGAAGAACAAAAAACATCAAATATCTATGGAAAAATCTAACAAAATGTTAAGACCTCTCCACAGAAAAGAACAAAATATTCTTGAGACAGATTAAAAGGAGATTAAAATGAATGGGGACATATCACCAGTTGCTGCTGCTAAGTCACTGCAGTCGTGTCTGACTCTGTGCGACCCCATAGACGGCAGCCCACCAGGCTCCCCCATCCCTGGGATTCTCCAGGCAATAACACTGGAGAGGGTTGCCATTTCCTTCTCCAATGTGTCAAAGTGAAGTCGCTCAGTCGTGTCTGACTCTTAGCGACCCCATGGACTGCAGCCTACCAGGCTCCTCCGTCCATGGGATTTTCCAGGCAAGAGTACTGGAGTAGGTTGCTATTGCCTTCTCCAATATCACCAGTTGAAGAACTGAAAGACTCAGTATTACAAAGATTTTCCTCAATCCAATTTAGAGACAATGCGCAATCCCAAACAAAATCCCAATAGTTTAATAAGTGTCTATGAAAACCGCCAAACTAATTCTACAACGTATACAGAAATGAAAAGGATAAAGAAGAACCAGGGCAATCTTTAATAAGGATGAAGTTGAAGGAATTTCGTCTTTAAATAAGAAAGCGGAAAAGGCGAAAGAAAATAGAAGCAACGCTTACCTTTAGAAAGTGCAAGTGAATGATAGTAACCACAAGCAACCTGTACTATCTGGATATCCGACAAACTTTTAATATTTCTAGGAAAGAAGAAGAGATCAGGATTAGTTAACTCCATTTAATAAATGGATCCTGATTGCTATTTATGCTCTTTATTGACCACCTACTATGTGCAAAGAGTTTCCTTACCAGCAGTTTCTTACTAGCATGACCTAGCAGTTTATGCTGTTTTCACACAAGCCCAATTTATAAAAAATTTATGCTAAAATCAGTAAACAAAATCTAAGTATGAAAAAGTAAGAGGTGTGATGAGAAAACACTTTGAAAGGACAATATTTAAGCACAGTAATCTATACTTATACTTCAGTGCTCTTGTATGTTTTTATTATCAAAATTTGAAAAAACTTTAACTTGATCTACGAAACCTGGTAATATATTTCTAAGACAAATGTACATGATCTAATTTGTCGAAAACTGGTGTTTGGCCCAGTTTAGTACATGCTCTCCTCCATCAGGTTCCTTAAGAACCAGCAGGGATTCCTATCATGTGATGCTACCAATCACAAATTATGAAACCTATTCCCTCTGGACTATCCTTCTGCCTTGCATCTAAATCAATGATATTAAACGTATTTAATTCTTTACTACAGAAATTTAATTAATTCATATCTATTATGATCACTGAAGTGTGAGGTCATATTTCTGCCATCTCATGTTTCTGCCTTACATTTTTTTAGCTTCCTTTTCCCCCCAATTTCTGATTTTTCCTTAACTGTAATATAACTCTAAAGGCTAAGTGTTAAAACATCAGGAAAATCAAGTAACTCTGTGCATGAATCATCCCAGGTTTTATATAATTCACCTTCACCTGGTCATTCTGTTTTTCCTGAATTACCATTTTCAAGAAAAAAAGGGGGTGGGAAAATACAGTATGTTTCTTATTTCCCTTTACCTGATACTGCCACCTGACCTGATTCTGCCATATGAGAGTCCGGAGCAAGTTCTGACCAGAGTGTCGATACCCATGATTTTCGGGAGGCAGCTTCAGCAAACCAAATTTTGAGCGGGAAAAAGGAGAGTTACTCTAATCCATATTGTTGTATTAAAAATAATTTATTTAATGGATTTATGTTCTTAACTACAAAACTTGAGAGTTGTACTGCTACCATTTAGCAGGATCCAACAAGTTAACAGGGTCCAACATATTTTCAGATTTTCAAATATAGCAAAAGGCTAAATGTACACTGGCAAAGCAAAAACAGGAATAAAAAATACATGGCTATGTACAACTGTGAAGTTATTAAACATTTACTGTTACTGCTTATGCATACTAGGTACATCATACATTGACTAGTAAACGGTACTGAATGATTTTAAAAAAACAACTGTTCCTGGTATCAAGCCCAATCTGCAAAACTAAGTAAAATCTTTTCAAATTCTACATTCTCACAGCAAGCTGTTCTCTCCTTCACAGCATTTCTCTCTATAAATTACTGGAATACTTATTCATTTAATTATTACTAGTATACTCTGCTAAACAATAAGCTCTGTAAGAGTGGAATATTATCTTCTACCCATGGAATCCCAAGCACCTACCACAGTGTCTGGCAAAATGTATGGGAAAACAAAGGTATGTCAAGTGTCCACTGTTTGAGGATAAGTGAATCTGTAACTTCTTTGAGGCTTTAGTATTAAACTATTTATAAAGTCTGCCCCCAAAACTTCTAAATTTGCACGGCAGTTTACACTCAGTAACTCTCATTACCAAAATATTATCATGCAGCTTAGAACACAGGATGAATTTTTCAGTTGTGTCTGCTCAAGACAAGTGAGGATGTTCTTCTGTGTCATTACTGTTTTAAAGGAAAGAAATCTCTGTTTTTGTCTCTATGGAGATGTAATACACTGAAGATGCGGGAGTGGAAGTGGGAAAGAGAAGAGGGTTTGCTTTTTTAAGCTTTTGGGAATTTAAAAAAGAAACAAAAATACTGTGATATATATGAATAGTAAAACAATTTTACCATGGTGCATTTTTCCTGAAGAGACAAATCAGAAAATTCTTAATGAAACAAAGTTTTACAGAATTCATCAAAAATAATCCCCAATGAATAAAAAAGATAATGTAAATGTTTTTCAGTTTTCAATTTTTAAAAGGATTCAAATCAAGTTAATAGGAAAGTCAAAACAAAAGAAATTTTGTAAATAAAAATATATTTACACATGTATATGAAGAGTCCTAATTAATAAGAACTATGAAAAGAAAATCAAAATTTCAGATGTCTAGGGTAAATATTTTATAAATACTTATAAATTTAACTCCCTAAAGTTTAGAGTTCTTGTCAAACATTTTTAAATGGCCATGACATCACTAAAATTATTCATTGTAAAGAAAATAATTATTTCTTCACTGAATTTTGAAAGATGTTTGAAATTTTAAGAAAATAGTGCATAAGCTTGGAAGTAAGATTTATACACCCCTCCCTTGAGAAGCCTTGAAGTCAAAACATAAGTTGTTGAATATGTGTACTGTTGTGTTGTTACATTTTTCCAACTTAATGCACAGTGGCAATATGGGCAGAAACCAGGCATTTCCAGTTTGTCTGTGAAGGTAAAATTCTTTTAACAACCATTAACAAGAAACAGTGAAAAGTTTGAATATAATCAAGAATTTAGTATGTAATCAAGACTTTGAAGAACTAGAGCATTAAATATTTTGCCAATTAGAAAATCATCAAGGTGTATAAACTAAAAAAATAAAGCTTTTTGTATGCCAAACATACCTCAAGAAAGTGGTTTTAAAAATAAATTTCCCAGTAAAACATAATCAACAATTTTGTATTTCCCAATTAAGCCACAACTTTCTTATTCATCTGAGAAAAGTCGTAGCTGATTTTGAAAAATTCAGGCTAACAACTGATCTAGTCTCCCATTAAATATTCTTTAATTTTCTTTTTAATTTGAAATACTCTGCACTTTCATATGCTAATATTAGGCAGAAATTCTAACATACTTTTTGGCCATGCCACGCAACTTGCAGGATCTTAGCTCCCCTACCAGAGATCCAACATGGCCTATAGGTGAAAGCAGAATCCTAACCACTGGACCACCTGGGAACGCTCTGCAATATGCTTTCAAAATTGAGTTAAATCAAGAAAATCTATTCATGTGTCTGAGATTCCTCCTATCATATGTTTTATTCAAAACGTATGTGAAAGTTATAAAGCTGGCTGACATTTCTAAGCACCTAGAAAAAGATTTGGATCTAAAAAATTATTTGGTGTTGAGATTTAAAAAGGAAAAAAAAAAAATCACTGGTGGTCTTTCATAAAAACATACTCCTACTGTATTGAAATACTAAACTGCCCTTTAAAATATGATGTACCAGTAAAAATTTATGTATATGTATATGTATGTGTGTGTCACAACAGATCCAAATCAGATTAGCCCAATGAAAAACTGCGAAAGTTCAACAGGAACGACGCCCTTATACACAGCTTAAAACTAACAGAGAAGTTTAAACCAAAGAACTCAATTAAGATCTTTTACAGGTCTCCATTCAGGTTCATAAAAGAGCAAAGTCACAAATAACAGGATTATTGGGCAACCTTCAAATAAACTGTCACATAATAAAATTTTCTCCTTATCTTTCTCTCTTTACAAAGTATCTATGGATTACTGTCTCTTATACCAGAACTGAACAGGAAAAAAAAAAAAAGGAAAATTCAGTGGAGTGAAGAATATGGGAAACTAGACAGCCTTGCTGTAAATCATGGTTTTGAAAATAAGGACTTAGAAAATCTAACATTTAACTCTCTTTTCAATCCTAAAAACAAAAAGTTCTTAAAAATCTTAAATAAAAAAATCCCATTCTACAATAATTACTTATGGAAGGAAATAAAGGCAGTAGAGAACGTGACAAATGCGAGATCACTCTGTTTCTATGAATGCTTTGCATTTTGTAGCCAATAGCCATTTGGCTGCAAATTAACATTTTCTAAAAGAAATCAAAATAGAAATGACTAAAAAAATTCAATTTACTTAGCTTAAGGAAAAAACTCTCTCTCCCAACAGCACCATCATTAAAGAGGCACTAAAAGCATAATGGGAAATGTGTTTGCTATTTAATTGTTATTACAGAAGAAACAAAAAGAGAAGAAATTTGTTTGGGGAGTTTTGCAGAATTTGATTACAGGTTAAAGAAAACACATTAATGTGACATATCCCAAAGTCTCAACAGACAGCTCATTACGAGAACAAATATAAAGCATCAAATTAAAGATGAAAAAAATCTTTTAATATGCTAAAACAAAACAAATACTTCAAATGTATACTTTAAGTTTTCAACAGACACACACACACACATATATATATTTGATAAAAGGATATGGGCTTACTGAAGGAACTAGATACCATCTCTACTTTAAAAAAATTAAAAAAGGTCATTTCTAATGATAAGAGCTCTGTTCTGAATTTTTTTTTGTTTTGTTTTGTGGTTGCTTTTGTTTTTTAGCACCATTCAACTTAAAGGATCTTAGTTCCCTGACCAGGGATTGAAACTGTACCCTTAGCAATGAAAGCATGGAGTCCTCACTGGACCACCAGGGAATTCCCTCCTGGTTCTGAAATACATTATTTCCTGTGCTCCAATTTCTTATCCTAGTAGCTATCTATTTCTTAAGCCAGGGCAAACATTAATAATGTTAAGAACAAAATATCTAAATGTATATATTATAAAAATGGTACCTGGAATAAATCTAAAATTAGTGTAATACCTTGGTTCTCTAGAAAGTTCTCTTTTGTCCCTATAACTATTACCAGGGGGAAAATAAAAGTTTAAGGAAACAAGAATTTGTATAATTTTAAATACTAAGCACAAGTTAGTGTATTAATTATGTACCCAAAAGAACTGGATATTCTTCTTTAAACCTTTATGTTCAGGATTACAGTTTTTAATATTAAAGCAATGGTTATGCCCTATATAATTCTGTAAAACTACAATATTGATGAAGCACTGCTAATTTTTAAACTTTGAAATAATTCTATGATGAGTCTGTGGTTAGCAAAAATTAAATTGTGGTCAGTGCTATGTAAAAATGCAGAAAGTGAATTATTCTTTTTATTCTAAGCATGTGGGACTTTGACATTCAATAAAAACAATAAAGACTAAAAAAACAAGAGAAAGAAATATACAACCAACCAATATTTAATGGTTTAGTCTTAATCCACCTAATTTCAGTGAGAAAATTTCTAACAAAGAGTGCGTTCTCTACCCCTTATCTTTACAAACAAACATAATCTGGGAGAAAACATGAAATACACAAGAAAAAGCATTCGATACAAACTAAAGGCAAGCACCCAATAAATGCCTTTAGAGCTTAAAGGGGAGAAGTGATTGTATATCAACTCTTAAATGCCCAGTAGTAAGCAGAATGAGTCAGATAACAAATTTATTATAAAAGATTGTTAAAGACCCCTTTGTCGGTCACCTTTGTTACCTGGGTACTCTGATACATTCCTCTGATCCTAGCAGGCCAAGCTGTCCATCAGAATCGAGACCCCAAGCATACACCTGGCCCTTGTCATTTAGTGCTAATGTATGAGCTTCTCCACATGAAACAGCTACAATATTTTGGGCATCCAGGGCAACAACCTGCTCTACAGAAATGAGAAACAGAGACATTACATTCTAGTTTTAAATTCCTAGTAAGAATAAAACTATAGTCTTCATCTTGTACAAAAAAGTTAAGGAAATGCTGAAATACAGACTGTAATTTAGTTATTCTACAAAACCTAACGAATACACATTCCACACAAAATTCTCACTGTAGTAAATACAGATATACACCACAGGGCATAATCAACTCAGATTATTAAGTAACTTGAATATCTGGGGAAGAAATTAAGGGTGTATAAAAATTTTCTCGGGAATTGCTCTTCATTCAAAACCATTACTAATAATAAAAGGAGTCCAGCTGAAAAGGAATCATTTTAATAAACTGGCTGTTTTTTAACAATAAAATCATAACCAGCATAGGTATTACCATATGGGGTACTACTATGGAGTGATTCTGAAACAAATGAAATAATCTGAATTAGCAATTTCTGATAGGAAACAAATTATTTACAGATCTCATAAAGTGTCTACTAGATATGCTGAGGAGAGAACTGAAAGGCAATGTAACCATAACAAACAGATTTCAGTTTATGGGCTGCTATTTTAATGTGAAAGATATAAAAACTCCACATGTGGTTAAAATATGTTCAAGTTTTAAATCAGAAATTAATTTAAAATATTGGCCCTCATAAGACTGTCAACAGCCACTGACAAATCAGTAAAGAAAATGAAATTGCTTCCTTAGTCTCTTTAAGATGTGCACTATCAGTTTTTTACTAGTACACAAGTTTTCTTAAAGACATCATTTAAAATTAACCTTTAAAAAAAATTAACCTTTTTTAGCCTAATAATAAAGCTCTGTCTACTATAAACTGAAAGTCTCTTATTGCAGAGCTGCTAAAACTGAACCAATAAAGAGTTTCCTCAGAAGCATATTTTAGCTCAGTGTAATGTACAAACACAGCTGCTCAATAATAAGACATCACAGAGGTTTGAATCCCTAAGTAACAGAGAAATTCAAATTGCATCTGCATTACTTATTCTGCATTTTGGGGTGGGAAGTTAGCCCTTAGACAGCCTTAAGAATTTGTATAACTCTAATGATATGTCTTTTTAAGTACTTACCTTAAAATACTATGAGTTCATAATTCGTGAAGTTGATAAATAGTATGTGGAAATTCACTATATGAATCTCTCACTTTTTGTGTATATTTTATACATATACATGTTTTTATAAAATTATATTGCAGAAACATATGAAAACAAAACATATATAACATACTGCCCCTCCTCCCAAAAAACAAAAGGACTTAAACGTATGGTATCATTTATTTACATCAAAACACTCCCATAAATCTTAATTATGAAGAAAGTAAAATGCAAAAGATCTATTAATCTTTCACAGAGGACCCCGAAATGAACCAACGTCTCTCCAGAACAATCCTCAGAGGAGATGGAATAAAGAGCAAAAAATAAGAGAATGATAAGAAGGATGAGTAAGACTGGTTGGTTCAACAGTAATATAGGAAGAGTGCTTAAATTTGATCTCAACTGCTATAAAATCAGACACCAAAAAGCCAAGAAACAAAGAAGACACACTCATTCATGCCAAATATCAATATTTACTGTGTATTTCTTCTGCTCTAAGTACTAGAGAAAGATAGATACAACAGTTCTAGTCCTCAACAAGTTTACAGTCTATAGAAAAACAAGTGAGGTAAGGAGTCTATTAAAGGCAAAGGTAAAGATATACAAAAGGCACCAGGGGAACATGAAATACTTTTAAAAGATACTAGGAAGAATTTTGGAAGGCACTGACGCTAAGTTAAAAGTATGTGAGGAAAGAGAAAGAGATGCCATGTATCTGTTAAGAGAAAATTCAAATTACTTCTTCAAATACAGCAAAACAAACTAAAAGCAAACTGAAATGGCTGATCTTAAAAAAAAAAAAAAAAAAGAGGGAAAATGTTGTTGATATGTCAAATAAAAAAATAACCTCCCTAATATTTAAAGACTAAACAGGAGGATGGGGGAGCAGCAGCTCAGTGAAAAAGTGGGCAAAAGATGTGAACTGATTGTCCACACAAAAAAGGAAGAGAAGTGGCTCTTAATCCTATGAAAAGATGTCAAATTCATTGATGAGAGAAATGAAAATTCAAACTACGCTGAGAAGTCAACAATATACTCACCTGGAAAATTCATAAAGCCATAAACTTTTAATTTGTATACTTCTCTATTTGATTACCAAAGTTTACACTTATCAAAGAATGAGAAGACAAGCCACTGACTGGAGAAATTATCTGCAAAAAAACACACCTAATAAAAGACTGTCACCCCTTCCCCCAAAATATATCTATATATTAAACATTCTTAGAACTCAAAAATAAAAAAATAAACCCAATTAAAAAATAGTACAAAAAAAAAATATATAGTGCAAATGACCTGAAATAACACCACACCAAGACGACACAAAGATGGCAAGTCATTATCTACCAACAGAGAATTGCAAACTTAAATGAGCTACCATTATAAGCCTATTAAAATGGTCAAAACCCAAAACACTGACAATACCAAATGCTGGTGAGGATATAGAGCAACAATAGCTCTCATTCACTGATGATGGATGTGTAAAATGGTACAGATATTTTGGAAAACAATTTGGCAGTTTCTTACAAAACAAACCATACCATTATATGATCCAGCAACTGTGCTCTTTCACATTTACCCAAAGGAGCTTAAAATTTATGTCCACACAAAACCCTGCACATGGATGTTTATAGCATCTTTATTCTTTCCAAAACTTGGAAGCAACAAAAATTTCCTTCAGTAAGTGAATGGATAAACTGTGGTATATCGAGACAGTGGAATATTTTTCAGTGCTAAAGAAATGAGTTATCAAGCCATAAAAACACATGGAGAAGACTTAAATGCATATTACTAAGTGAAAGAAGCCAATCTGAAAAGACTACAAAATGTATGCTCCAACCATATGACATTCTTGAAAAGGCAAACTCTGGAGACAGTAAAAAGATTACTGGTTGCTTGGGTTTAAAGGGAGGGAGGGATAAAGGGTAAAGCAGAGGGGATTTTTAGGGTACTGAAACTATTCTGTATGATATGATTCTGTACAATACTAAGTGAGCTTCCCTGGTGGTTTAGACAGTAAAGAATCTGGCTGCAATGCAGGAGACCCAGGTTCAATCCCTCGGTCGGGAAGATCTCCTGGAAGAGGGCATGGCAACCCACTCCAGTATTCTTGCCTGGAGAATTCCATGGACAGAGGAGCCTGCTGGGCTCATTTCATTATATAGTCGTCAAACCCATCAAATGTACAACACAGACAGTGTTACAGTAAACTATGAGTGTGGATGATATGATGTGTCAATGTCGGTACATTAATGGTAAGAAACATATCCCTGTGGTACAGTCTGTGGATAGTGTGGGGGGCGGGGAGGGGGTTTGTCTATGTGTAATATAGAGTACACGGGAATTCTCTGTACTTACTACTCAATTTTGCTATGAACTTAAAACTGCTCTTAAAAAGTAATTTTTTGAAAAAGCTTATTTAAAAAACACACATACACCAAGATAACATTTTTCATCTCATAAAACTCAAAAGTCAGATAACAATCTGTTGGGGGGAAAGGCACTCTTGTATATTCATAGTGGAAGTACAAAATAGAACCACCTTTATGAAAGAAAAAAAAAAAGTGTCAAAACCTAGCAAAACATACACATTTACCTTTTGGTTCCACATCTAGCCTACAGATACATCTGTGTACTAAAGGGCAGTAGAATATGCCAACTCAAAATATGCCATTTTGGCATAAGGATTATTTTGAACTGAAGGCCACTAAGAAGAAAAGCTCTCTGCTCCCTTTCGATGTGCCTAAAAGCAGGACATAAATCTGTAGAGGTGTCCTACCTTTCCTCTCTAGAAGGAAGGATAGGGGTTAATCACTGAAGACAACTCTAGACCCTTATCAGCTGAGAGACAGTACCAGTACAAACTATGTAACAAACTTTACTCAATAGCCCTTATCTTAAGTTTCCCCACACATTTTCGTCCCCCAAACTGCCAACCCAGAAACTCAAAAAGCCCTTTTCATCTTGTTACTTCTCTATTTATTGTTCTTTTAAGATGCTAGATAAGCCCATGTTCTACCATCCCCTTGAGTTACTCATTACTGAGTGCTAACGCATGTGAACACATGGCAATACACTTATTTTGCTTTTCTCCTTGTTGATCTGTCCTTTGTCTATAGAGGACCCAGCTGGAGAATCTAGGTGTACATGCATGCTACGTCGCTTCAGTTGTGTCCGACTCTTTGCAACCCTATGGACTGTAGCCTGCCAGGCTCCTCTGTCCACGCGATTCTCCAGGCAAGGTGTGGATTCTTCAACTGGAGTGGATTGCCATGTCCTCCTCCAGGGGATCTTCCTGACCCAGGGATTGAAACTGAGTCTCTCGTGTCTCCTACATTGGCAGGCTGGTTTTTGTTTTGTTTTGTTTTTTACCATTAGCGCCACCTGGGAAGCATACAAATATACAAATATGCATGTGTGTGAATGTGTGTTTTTACATATATCTGCAGTACTGTATAAAATAACAAAAGACTGGAAATATTCCAAATATCCATCAATAAAGGATTCTGTCCACACATTGGGATTCTATGCTCTGAAAAATAAAGAGGAAATGCTGCAAGCTGATGTGGAAAGATCTCAAGGGTATATTATCAAGGGAGGAAAAAAATCAAGATGTGAAATAATGTACATGATTTGTTATTTTCTGTCACAGTTACCTATGTTTATTATACCTACAGGGGATGTGGATACAGAGGGAAATAGGGTAGTCAAATAAATATAAGAGCAAAGCTTCTCAATGTGTATTTATATTATTTTGACTTCTGAACCACATGAATATATTCTCTATTCAAATTTGAATAATTTTAAAATTAAACATTAAAGAAAATAGTTAAAGCAATGTATCAAAACCAATGTTTTCACTAAAACTTAACTGAGCTCTTTAAGATTTCTCTACATACTAAAAACTCAAGATAAATAACTTTGATTCTCTTAGAATTTGAGCCCCATCAAATTACTAAGATACCTATTTTGAGTATGAATAATTATTATATGCCTTGGGAAAAGTACTCAATACAGGTTTTCCTGACAACAAATATACAAACTGTTAAGTTCTCTGTATAATTTTTAAAAATTACTCTTTTTTTCCAAATGGCCAATCAGAATGAAAAGCCTCAACCATTTTTCCCCAGTATGCTAGAAAAGTCAGATCAATGTTAAATTGAGACATTCACATTCAGGACAAATTCTGGTTGAATGCTTGAAACAAGATGGCCTGCAAAGAGAGTCAATGATAAGCAAGAAAAAAGAGGGAATACATAAATCCAGCAAAACAAACCAAAAAATTCACTAGAAAATCTGGCTTCATGTCTTGTATGAGAAAAAAACAAACAACTCATAACAAACCTGAACAGTTAACATTTGTTGAGTTTATTATAGACTAGGTACTATGCTAACTCTATTGAAGTTTTAATCACCAAGCTATTGAATACATTTGCCTTTCAAGGCCAAAGAATACAGAAAAGGGAGGAAAAAGTGAGAATTAAATTCACTTTAATTTAGGCTGAGTATGGAAATATAAGGAGGATATATAAGAGGACAGAAAACAAAAGAAAACCTGTCAAGCAAGCCAATTTAAAAAAACTATTATTCCTTTGATAAATGGGAGCTACAGGAAGATGTTAGAATTATGAACATATGATACTAAACTTGCTGGGAAAGGTTTAAAGTAGCACATGATTATTACAATTGACTATAATTCAGAATAAAGTATTTTTTTAATATAAATACATACAGATAAAAATATGTGGCAAAATACTAACTGTTGGCCACTGTGCTATTCCTTCAACTTTTCTTTATGCTTCAAAATGTTCACAGAAAAATTTGATAAATGTAACACTGCTCATATCAGTATTTATAGCTCACAATATTTCTCTTTAAGAAAAGAAAAAAGGGCCATTTAGTTTGGGGAGGCAGAAAGAAGCAAAGAAAACTTAAAAGAGTAGGAGACTGTCTTGAGAAAAACAGAAAAAAAACATTTTCAGAGACAGGAGCAAAAACAAAAAAGATAAAGCACTAGAGAAAAGTAGCATATCCATCCTTTAAATTCTATCAG
Organism: Dama dama; assembly: GCF_033118175.1. NCBI lineage: Eukaryota > Metazoa > Chordata > Mammalia > Artiodactyla > Cervidae > Dama > Dama dama. The sequence goes on from NC_083695.1 coordinate 27,719,415, forward strand.
GCAGATATACTCCAAATACAAATCTAACAAGTCCAAGCTCACTGTTACTTCTGGTTCTTCTTACACGTGCACTGTTAAAATGCAGTATTTCTGAAAACTGATGGGGCATCATTTCACTAAGGAGAAAAAGGCCATCTTTGCCCCATAAATCCAAAACACTGTCATTCTTAGATTTATAAAAATTAAAATGTTTAACCTAATGCCAGTTTTCATTTGTACATCATTTTGCTGCACAAACATCATAAAAGAAGAATATGGTTGCACATCCTTTTAGCAAAAGGTTCCAGTTCTTACTGTAAAACGTTACATGACAAAATCCTTCCATTTGGGTAAGTAACTAAGAACAACCTATTTCCTTTAGGATCTAACAAACATGTTCATCAATTCTTGAGTTTGTGAAAATTCATGTAGAATATCATCTCCAGAATTCACTCTTAATTAAGAATTCATTTATATGATCAATTTCATCATATTCATACAGTCGTGTATCTACATTCACCTTCTGATCTGTCCTGTAATTATGAACATGTTCCTCTGTCAGTTATCTTCTCTTTGCCATTATGGACAGAAAAAAAAAATTTTTTTTTTCATTCTCAACTGTGGCTAATGAAAGGTACAAAAAGAGAAAAATGAAATGACAAAAACTGACTCCAAACTTCTTTCACATTTTCTTGAAAGATAATTTAAAACTCTGCACAATATATGAAAAAAAGAATGCTAAATATGATGGTTTATTTCACCACTGCACCACCCTTTTAAGAAGCCCCACAACTGTTCCACTTGTAATTTTCTTTTTTAGTCTAGTTGGGAATACAGATTCTCATTATTCACAGTAGTTTTGTTTCATGAAGTCACCACAAATACTTATTTAGCCAATACTGAATCACTGCCCCTAGAGAAAATATAAGATTAGGGTGCTACAAGTCTCCAAGTCTCTTATCACAACACTTTATCAATCAATCATTCATAACCTTGTTTTGTGTTTCCATTTAAAGACATCTTAATTAATATAATTCATTAACACTGAATTCACTGCCAAAACTCTGTAAACTCATGCCTCAATGACTTTTTTCCAGCCTTCTTGTGTTTAGGAACACTAGACAAAACCTCAGCAGTATGCACAGGGGCCACTTTAAACGGTAAAATTGCCCGAGGTACAAAAATGCAAAAAATGTGGCACCAAATATATTGCAAAAAGGACATATTGTAACAGGAAGGCAAACCACTGCTTTGCTGAACCTCCGCTGGGAATCTACTTGTATTTTGCAGCTCTGCATGTGCATGTCCAGGAATCACCATGAAAAGCTTCAAGAGTATTGACCGACCGTGATCCATTCTGATTTAATAATATACATAAACACTTCTTCCTAGACAACCAATCACAAGATATACAAGATGGTCTATTAAGAGTCTTTTGCTAAATGGATTTTAACCTGATAATAGCAGCTTCCCTGATAGCTCAATTGGTAAAGAATCCTGGGTCGGGACGATCAGCTGGAGAAGGGATAGGCTACCCACTCCAGTCTTCTTGGGCTTCCCTGTGGCTTAGCTGGTAAAGAATCTGCCTGCAATGAGGGAGACCTGGCTTCAATCCCTGGGTTGGTAAAATCCCCTGGAGAAGGAAAACGCTACCCACTCCAGGTTTCTGGCCTGGAGAATCCTGGACAGAGTCAGACACCACTGAGCAACTTTCATTGCACTTTCAAGATATAATCACCAACAGCATGCTCTAAGAACCTTGAAACAATGCAAACAATAAGTAAAAAATGAGTTGTGTTTTGGTTATAAAGGTAATGCTATAAAAAACATATTCACAACATAGTCACAACATATTCACAACAAACTTCTCTTAAAAGTTGCATCTTATTCAAAATTCTAGAACAGCTATTTGAAGGAAAATACATTATCATGTTACTCTGTATTCTCTTTCCTCTACAGATTTCAAAATCTTGCTATTGGATAAACTGGGTTACCCCAAAATTCATATGCTCAAAGTCATAATCCACAGTACCCAAGAATGTGACCTTATTTGGGAAAGTGGTCATCAAAGCTGTAATCAGTTAAGATGAGGTCTGATGGGAGCAGGGTAGCCTCTAACCTGACTTGTGTCCTAACAAAAGAGGAACCAACCCTACTTGACACCTTGATATTGGATTTCCAGCCTCCAGAACTGTGCTAATATATTTGTTACTTAAGCCACCCAGGTTGTGGTACTTTGTTTCGCAGCCCAAACAAATACATTTACCAAAATATTTTTGGGTTCAAAACATTCCTGTCAAGTTAGCCAAGTAGCACCATCTTGGCTACTGTAGGACCAAAAGTGGTCCACAGAAATAAACAACTTATTCTGAATAATTCAATCACAGATAAATTTGACTTTGAAGTTTAAAGTTTCTATTAATAGTTCAAATTACATTATTTTCATGCCAAACAATTTTTCAAAGTTGGCAAAAGACACACTTCTCTAAGCAATCTTTAAATACAAGTATAAGGGGGAAAAAAAGCTTTTCAGAGAGCAAGTTGGCAATATGTATTACAATTTTAAACATGCATGCCCTCTGACCCAGAAACTTTCCTTCCGGGAAACAACAGGAAATAACATGATTTCCAGTAACAGGTACATAAATAAATATGGAATATCCATGTAACAGAAACAGGTGCTTCTATTAAAATAAATGTCTATATAGTAAAACATGAAAATATAAAAACATTAAATGAAAATGCAAACCACAGCATTTTATGTAACATGTAAAGGACTATGTATTTTAATACAGGTATAAAGTTATGAAAATATAAAAAATAGTAGTAGTCAGCTTTAGGATGCAAGGGAAAAAGTGGCTTCTACTTTTTAAAACATTTCTGTAACTTCTAAAAACTTATAGAAATATATTATTTCAGTAATTAGAAAAAAAGAACTTAAGATATTTGAAGTCCCAAAATTATAAATGACCCAAACCCCATAGGAACAAATGTCCTCTGTTTCCCAAAATCAAAATACTAGGGAAATAATTAACACAGACTGATAAATTTTCTTCCCTAAGAGACAGTAGTAGTCAAGTATTATTTATATTTAAAATGTGATATATAGTTAAGTTAAATGTTACTCACAAAAATTTATCCTAAGCTTTGTGGAACCAATAAAGCAAAAGAGCCAAACAAGCCAGGATAGATGATGGGTAGAGATAAATTCTAATACCCAAACGTAAAACTTCAATGAATTTTTCTATAGAAAATGTTACAAAGGTTAAATATAATTATTGATAGAGTATTATACTTAGGTATAATGTGTTTTAAAGACTGGTTTGAAAACCTATTTATGACATGTAGCAGTATTTGCACGAGCAAAGAAAAATTTAGCTTTTAAAAACAATTCATTCATAAATCAGGGACTATCTGGTATAAAAAGTACTATTACCAAGCATGACCAAAGGCCACAATTAATCTCAACTCTTAATATGGTATATGAATTGAATGAATTTCTATGTATATTTTTAATTAAAAAAAAAACTTGAATTCAACAGAATTTGCAAAGCTGTCAATGTTTTATACACAGAACAAAAATCTTGGTTGACATTTAATGCTCAAGTTATCAGGGTCTAGAAAACAATAGTTATGAATAGCAACAAGCACAGTCATATTAATAACAATTACAAAACTGGAGGTCAGAAGGATATACTTGGTAAAAAGCTAATCTTAAGAACCTCCATTTCAATTACTTAGTAAATGTTTAATTCAGTCAGAGCTTAAGTTTCAAAAGCCTCTGCCTACCATGCTTCACTAGTTGCTATAGATTTTCCCCTGCCCTCCTGAATAACTCAGAACTCCAACTAAAGCAATGCAAAGCACACTTAATATATATCTCTAGAAATTTAATGTTCACAAAATGCTATACTATGAAATTTAAAAGGTAATGCATAATTTCATTCATGTATAAAAATATGTCACACACAGCCAAGTATACGTGCAAAGAAAAGAATAGAAAAATAGGGTTTCCCTGGTGGCTCAGTGGTGAAGAATCCACCTGCCAATGCAGGAGACAAAGATTCAATCCCTGGTCTGGTAAGATTCCAGAGGACAACTTAGGCCAAAGGACAACTGGGCCCGTGTGCCACAGCAACTGAGCAAGTGGTTACAGAGCCCAGGAGCTGTAACTACTGAGCCTACGTGTCAAAACAACTGAATCTGGATGCTCTAGAGCCCATGCTCTATAACAAGAGAAGCCACTGCAATGAGAAGCCTGTGCACCATAACTAGAGAGTAGCCCCCTGCCCACCTCAATTAGAGAAAAGCCCAGGCAGCAACACTCAGCACAGCCAGATAAATCAAAAATATTTAAAATAAAAAAGACTGGGTAAAGAAACACTAAATTGTCAACACTGATTATCTACCAGTGGTTTTCTTTCATTCATGGTTCTTCAGTTGTTTAACTGAAACAGTGAAAGTGAGTTGATGCATTTTATAATTCTGATTTTTTAAAAGATGAAGACGTTAACAACTTGGGATTAGTGAATAACACCAATAAATAATTCAGAATGCTTTTTTTACTTTAATAAATAATGATATTGCTAACTGTGTGACAGAGCTAACAAATTACCAAATGGCTACTTCACTCAAGGCGTGTTATTTCCCTACTCCTAAAGTAAAACTGTTTATTGAAACTTTTTAAAGGATCACTAAGATAATCATATAATGATCATAAAATATGAAAAACTAAGAAAAAAATAGAGCCTAAACATAAAATATTTAGTGAAAATGCTTATTCTCTAGAATTATTACGAATAATTATCAACAGGAATTTGGAACGGTACAACTCATCATGAAAACATTTTAGTAAGTTTTCTGATAAAATCAAAATATACAGTAACTTACATGTCTTAGCTGACAGCACACAGTAATATTCATATGGAGATGTAACTAACTAGATTAAAAAATCCTTTATAATGGATATGTTTACAAATCCATACCCCTTTTATGCATTCTTATCTACATACAGGTATACAGTAACATACACAGAGAACTTATTATGTGCCTGGCACTGTGCTAAGCACTTTATTTAATCTCATTTAATCCTTATAGCCCAATAAGGCAGGTGTACCATCATCCCTACTTCAAAGGCACTAAAATATAAACATTTCCCTATTGAACAACTGTCCTTTTGCTTATAATACTTAAGCAGCAAGGTTATGTTTTAATAATTTACTTTCAATATATACTTCAAACTGTACTTGTACTAGGGCTTCACAACATTTTTGCTTCAGAATTCCTTTCTGGATGGCTAGAAACTGCTGAAATTAATTTCTTCAAAGCAGAAAGGAGAAGTAAAATGAAAATATAAAGATTCCAATTTAAAAAAAAAAAAGACTCCAATATAAATATATCAACCAAATAGCTGTTTTAATCTCTAAGACCAGCAAGAATGAACCCTCAAAATATACTGGCGGATTTTTTGTTCTGTGTTTTCTTAGATTCTTTCTTGTATATTTGGAATTCATTCATCTCAGAGACAATTAACTGTATTTTCTTATTTTCTTTATTCTTGTTGATGACATAGGAAAGGTGGGGGGAGGGGTTTACAGATACCGGAAGAGTTAAACCCTCTCAGAACTGGCTAATTCCTAAAGATAACTTGCCTACCAACATGCCTTTCATACGCAAACTGACCAAACCAGAGATTATTCCACCAACTATATCCTTATCTAATTCTCACACACCAAACCGGAATTTCCCACACCTTACATCATCCCAGAACCAGGTACCAGGAAATAAGAAACCTATCCTATAGAACAAAGCGTGGGAAGAATTAATCAAAACAGTCAATTCTAAACTGTCTATTCTGCCCAGTTTGCCTCTCCCTAGAAAACCTCAACGAAGGCTACAGTCTTAAGATCTTCCCTGGGCTCTTCTCTGCCTCCTGATGACCTCGTATCTTCCTCCTCAGCTCTGTGCAGCATGCGGTGACCTCCTCGCTCTAGAATCAGTGAGCATAATCAACTCCTTCCAAGCCTCATTCTCACTACCCCTTACAGCCACAATGACTTGACTTTACCACTTCCAATATGTATATTCTTAGAACAGGTATAAATTTTAAACTTTTCATTATAAAGTAGCTGATGACCACAAACTTACCAAAACAAAAGAGTCTTAACTGTAACTTTCTTCCCTTTCTATGGCACATCCAACAAAATGGTCATCGTGTTCATTCAACACCTTGTGTTCCTTCTGTGATAAAGATATGTAAGACAAGGTGTTTAACCGGCAGTTACTGACATGGGAGAGAAGACTTTTACCCAAATAATTACATAATATGAAGATAGCAATGCAACTTACTAATGTACTCAATGACAGAGAACTGTGCTAGATACTGTGCAAAATATATGACTTAAGTTCTTATACAACACACCAGGGAAATGTAGGAGATGGCATTTGATCTGGGCAATATTCAAGGGACAGAAACAGAAATATGCCTTAGAAAGATTAAAGATGGATGGATTGGAATGGGAAGATCAGGTAGAAAGCTACTGCCACAGTTCTTGCATAGACTAGTGATGATCTAAACTAAAGCAAAGAATTTTAATTGAGATAGGAGGAAACTACAGGCCCCAGGGTTTGAGATAATTAGCTCAAGATAACATATTTAGCCACTTGCAAATGCAATGAAAAGACACAAGAAAGTTACTGAGGAAAGTAAGATTTTGGCAACTGAGTCAACACTGTTGCTACAGGTTAGGAAGCTGACTCTAAGGTGAATCTAAGGTTTGAAGCTAAGTGAACTGAAGAAGCATCAATAAACAAGAGAGGCTATCTCAGCAGCTTGTTGTGGAGCTGGAGACAGCTAACAATGCAGTGGTCTCCATTTAAACTGTTCCTGTTTTGTTCTCCACATTTTATCTTCTCATTTTAAAGCAACACATTATATCTTCACATCTTGTAATCTCAGAAATGTCTATTTGTCTTTCTTGATTTTCTTAATGTATAATTTTTTCCCACAGTCAAGCACAATATAAGCAGCAAATGTCCCATTTTCTATTAACAGCCTATTTATATACTAAGCAAATAAATTTAGGCATACTTATATTAAAATAATTATGTATGCAAAAATAAGAGTAGAAAGCTGCAGCCAAATGCATTTATTTTCAATTTAAAAGGCTGCTTATCACTTTGGGAGGGGCAGGTTTAAAAGTGTGAATAAGCAGGGGGAAAAAAAAGATTTAAGTGTCTTTTCCTCCAACTACCAGTACACAAACTATACCTTCTGTTACAGACTGAGCACTTGTGTCCTGCGCCCGCTTCCCAAATTCACATTGAAATTCTATCCTCCCACATGACAGTACTAGGAGGTAGGCCTTTGGGAGATAATCAGATCATAAGGATGAAGCCCTCATTGATGAGATTAGTGTCCTTTTTTAGACAGCTCCCTCACCCTTCTGCCCTGAGGACACAATGAAAAGATGGCCATCTGTGAACCAAGAAGCACGTTATCAACAGATAATAAACCTAAGCACCCTGATCCTGGATTACCCAGACAAAAACCAAGAGAAATATGTTTGTTGTGTAAGTCACCCAGACTATAGTATTTATGTTGTAGCAGCCTGAATAGACTAAGAAATCTTTTAATTAAGTATTCATTAAATTTTGAAAATAAACAATGAATCTAACTTCTATCATTTATGTAATTCTCACAAAAACAACAAAAAATCTGTTTTTTCTGTTATGACTATGTATCTTTAAAGCCTAACAGTAAAGGAATGTATTTTATATCTTGCTCCAATACAATACTACCTTTAAGTGAAATAAACATACATTCTGGGGAAATTTGGGTATAACTTTTTAATATGAGCTTCAACAAGGTAAATGTAAACTAAACATAAAGAAGTATATAGTTTTATGGTTAGCACAATGTTTAGGACAAAGTAGATATTCTGTTGAATAAATGCCTGAGTTTCAGTTATAAATATACTATCTCAAAGCAAATACAGAAACAGCGTATTTTAGCTACTTCAGTGTTAAGACTTACTTTTCTTTTAAGAAAACATTTACTGAGCATTTTCCACATGCCAGGCATTGTTCTTTGCACTTCAGTGTGATGGCTCACTTAATCCCTACAACTACCCCTGGCACGATTATCCTCATTTTACAGACGAGAATACTTAACACAAAAAGACTAAGCTATGTGCCCAAGATAACATATCTAAAAAGTAAAAGATAAGTGCCCAAGATAACATAGCTACAAGGGTACAGGGTTTGTACCAAATCACTCTAATTCCAGAGCCTACCCTTTTATTTTATTTGGGTTTCCCTGGTGGCTCAAGCAGTAAAGAATCTGCCTGCAATGCAGGACACCTGGATATAATCCCTGGGTTGGGAAGATCCCCTGGAGAAGGAAATGGCAGCCCACTCCAGTACTCAGGCAAGAGTATGTATGAGCAAATATATCTATAAGCAAATACATCTTTTTTCTAATCCAAAATATAGCTTTATACACCATGTTCTACACCTTGCTCTTGTCACTCAATTTATCTTATAATAATGTGCAAACTCCTCCCTCATTCTCTTCCTAACTACATAGTATTTACATTACACTGACTGAATTACTTTACCAGTTCCCAACAGACTGTCACGGGGGCTTCCCTGGTAGCTCAGATGGTAAAGAATCTGTCTGTAATGCAGGAGACCTGGGTTCGATTCCTGAGTCAGGAAGATCCCTTGGAGAAGGGAATGGTAACCCACCCCAGTATTCCTGCCTGAAGAATTCCATGGACAGACCATGGGGTTGCCGTGTTGGGCATGATGAGTGACTAACACAACTGTCGGGTTTCCCAGATGGCGCTAATGGTAAAGAACCCGCCTGCCAATGCAGGAGACCTAAGAGATGTGGGTGTGATTCTTGGGTTGGCAAGATCCTCTGGAGACAGGCAGAGAAACCCACTTAAGTAATCCTGGCTGGAGAACCCCATGGACAGAGGAGCCAGGCAGGCTACAGCCCACAGGGCCGCACAGTCAGACACGACTGAAGCAACTCAGCACACACAGACTGTCACAGTGTCGTTCCTAACGTTTTGCTGTTCTAACAATGCTGCAGTCTCACTCACTTTGTATACACAAATGGAGCTATCAAGTCAACAGCTGTACTCTTGGATGTCTTGAAGAAAGGGTATGTACATTTGTAATTCTGATATATGATGGCAAAATAACCACTGTAAAAACCTATGAACACTTATTTACTGACAGCCTCACGGCAGAGATGGTACTCCAGTCATACACAGGTCTTCTGCACTTTTTAGTATGAATGAGGCTGAAGAGTACTCACGGCTTAAAAGTCAGTTGTATATCCTTTTCTGTGAAGTGCCTGTTCTTATCCATTGCCATTCTGCTGTTTTTACCTCATCAATATTTAGAAGTGCTTTATATCTCAGAGATTTACACTTTGATTTTAATAAATATTAAACTTTATATTTTCCGGTTTGCCTTTTACCTTTGTTTACTGTGACTTCTGTCTAGCAAAATTATTTTTACTTCTATGCAACTTACCTTTTCTATGCCTATTCACAATTCAGAAAGTATTTCCTGACTCCAACAAAACCATTATTTGTGAGGGTTGTACATTTTATTGGAAACCTTAAATACTCTCAGACAGAACACAATGTCTTCAATCAAGGCTCTCATGCGACCTACAGGGAAAAGTGCAATTTCTGAACTAGGGGCAAGGAGAGGGACAGCACAGAGGATGAGTGCTTAATTTGCCAAAAGGACCTCCTCACGAGTTCACAAAATTATTTTTTAAAAATTAGTCCATGTTTTCTTCAAGCACATTTTTATCATTATAGCCTTTACATTTAAATATTTGATTCATCTGGAATTTATCCAATATATACATGGCATGAGGTAAATCCAACTTTTTATACACTAGATGATGCTCCTACTTATACCAAGATCATTTATTGAATATCTCTCACTTGAATTTTTTTCTCCATGCTTATGTCTGGGCTCTATATTGTTTTATTCATTTTAAATGTCCATATGTAGGGCTAGCAAGGTTTTAAACTACCAAGGTTTTAAAATTAAAACATGCTATTAACTATATATACATATATACTTTTTTTTTCTGCTTATTTTTCAATTTTCCTGACTTCTCTGGTTTATTTTTTCCATATCAACTAGAAAATCAATTTGTCCAGTTCCTGGGAGAAAAAAATCATTTGGTATTTTTATTAGGATCACATTAAATTGACATTAATTTTAGAGAAACTGATAGGGTTATGTAGGTTAAGCATTCCTCTCCACAAATGTGGTTACCATTTACTGAAGCTTTCTGTATCTCTCATAAGTGCTTTCAAGTCGTCTTCACATTCTAGGCGTTGCACATTTCTTAGCTAATTCCTAAGTCATTGTACCTTTTTCTTGCTCTTGTTAAGTACTGACTTTTGACTGTTGACATCTAATTGAACCTTCCTTCCACTAGGTTTGGTTTTGTTTTCTAATTGAGGTATAGCTGATTTATAATATTATCTGTTTCAAATTTACAACACAGTGATTCACAATTTTTAAAGATTATATTCCATTTATGGTTATTATAAATTATATTTACATATATTCATACAAGTATATGTAAATATAATTTATATATATATATATATTATATTATTGGCTATATTCCCTATGCTGCACAATATAGCCTTACAGCTTATGTCATACAAAGTAGTGCCTCTAACCATATTTGCCTTCCGCCTCTTCCTTCTCCCCACTGGTACTCACTAGCTTGTTTTCTGTATCCGTAAGTCTGTTTCTTTTTTATTATATTCACTATTTTTTAGATTCCACATAGAGGTGATATCATAGTTTTTGTTTTTATCTGACTTATTTCACTAAGCATAATATCCACATACATTCATGTTGTTGCAAATAACAAAATTTCATTCTTTTCGTGGCTGAGTAGTATTCCATTGTGTGTATGTATACACACACACACACACACACACACACACGTCTTCTTCATCCATTCATCTGTTGATAGACACTTAGATTGCTTCCATATATTGGTGACTATAAATCATGCTGCTGTGAACACTGGATTACATGTACCTTTTCAAACTAGTGTTTTCATTTTCTCTGAATATATGGCCAGGAGTAGAATCAGTAGTCCTTTTTTCTTTCTTTGAAGAACCCCCATACTGCTTTCCACAATGACTGCATCAATTTACATTCCCATCAACAGTGTACAAAGCTTCCCTTTTCTCCACATACTTGCCAACATGTTATCTGTGGTGGTTTTGATGGTAGCCATTCTGACAAGTGTGAGGTGGTAACTCATTGTGGTTTTCATCTGCATTTCTCTGATGATTAGTGATGTAGAGAATCTTTTCACAGGCCTAATGGCCATCTGGATGTTTTCTTTGGAAAAATGTCTATTCAGGTCTTCTGCCCATTTTTAAATCAAGTTTTTTGCTTTTTGATATTGAAATGTATGAGCTATTTATGTATTTTGAGTATTAACCCCTTATGGGCCATATTATTTGCAAATATTTTCTCCCATTCAGTAGGTTATTTTCATTTTGTCAAAGATTTCCTTTGAGGTGTTCACCAGGTGGATGTTTTTTTCTCTTTTGCTTTTTTAATACTTATTTAGTTGGTTTTTCCAGGTCTTAGTTGTGGCATGTGGGATCTAGTTCCCTGACTAGAAGTGAACCCAGGTCCCCTGCCTTGGGAGTACAGTCTCAGCCACTGGACCACCAGGTTTTAATTTTGACTTTGGGCAAGTTATTTAACCTCCTGAAGTTCTATTTCCCTCACCTATAAAACTAAGCTAACTGTACTCTGCAGGATGGATTTAACGCTTTTGGATAATGTACAAAGGATTCAGCACAGTGCCTGGCACATAATGGCGGTTACATTATTTTCAATGTCTGCATCCTTGTACCTAATATATTCCAAATAATATTTCTCATTAGTAAGTTTCTCCAACTACGAGGTTGGTATCTTTCTTCTCTCCTTTACACTGTCATATTAACTTCTAAGTGTTTCCTTCCCCTCTTAGTCCTAGTAGCAGAGACTTACTCAGCTCCCCAGCTGAGTGCAGAAATAATCTTAGGTTCAGGCAAAAGTAACAGCAACCTTGCAGAATTTTACCTAATTATTCTTCAAGAAATAAGTGTAAGTCTATGAAGTTCATTCTTGTTAGATAGTCTAGTTATGTCATCTATAGCTGAGCAATAACTTGATCAAAAATCAGAAAGTATACATGTGCTGATTCAAAGACTTGGGACCAACAATGAGAAGGCATCACAAATTCCTTCAAAAAACTTATAGGTAAAGAAACAGAATTTCCTCCAATTGTTTTCAGAAGCTCTGCTTCTGAAATTAAAACCTGGTAGGGACTTCCGTGGTGGTCCAGTGCCTGATACTCTGGGCTCCCAATGCAGTGGGCCCAAGTTCAATTCCTAGGCAGGGAACTAGATCCCACATGCTACAGCTAAGACCTGGAACAACCAAATTCTGCTCAGGGTCTCTTTTACCCTTACTTTATTCCTTTTCTCACTTTCATTTCCCTTTCACAAAAGCAAGATCATTATCTCAGAAGGCACATTTCTCAGGGGCTCTTGCCTAGATGCCAGCACACACACAATTAATAGTTAAAACTATTTCAGCTTTCAACTATTTCACAACTTCTATGTGACATCTTGTGACTTCAAAACCTCTGTTTCCAATAAAATCTGGAAATCATAAAGTCAGACAAAATTAACTAATAGGTTTCTGTCAGTTAAATGAAGCAAATGAACCTATTAATAAAACTCAAATAAGCAGTCTATCAAATGGCACCTTATAAATACAAACGTTTTAATTTTATCTATATGTAAAAATTCAAGTTTACAAAACATGAAATAGAGCAGGCAACCATTTAGATTACTTCAAATTTACAAAGGTGTTATATTGCTAGGTACTTCAAACAGTCTTCCAAAAGCACAAAATTAAATATCGTTAGTGGATTATTAATTTCTTGAAAGGTTGGAACCAAGAAGAATGCTAAACTACTATGAACCGAAGAGTAAACAAAATATAAAATAAAACATTTCATGCCATTAGTTCTATTCTTTTTCCTCACAGTACTGAATTTACTGATTAAATATTGTTACCAAGTTCAAAACACAATTCACCTCACCAAATCTTTTCTCTCTCCTCCTAAAATAAAAGTTAACATTCCTCCTCTTCCAGGATTCCCTGTTTCTATTCCTGAGTCAACCAAGGATCATACTTGGCTCTTCCCTTTACCCTTACCATTCACTTCCATCTGGTTACCAAAGCCTGTCCATTCTGTCTCCCTCATCTCATGCTCCCTTCTTGTTTTAAAGAGCTACTCTCATAGTCTAATTAATTTCTCTACCTCCAAATTCTCTCCCTTCTATAAAAACCAGATATGACCCATTGCAAACTACAGATATCAAAGGATATCTACCAAATTAAATTCAGGCTCCCTAATTTCATTAACTCTATAATCTGACCTCAATTTTACTTTTCTAACCTTCTAGTCCACTATTTGCAGACATTTCAGTTAACTAAACTACTATTCTCTCAATAGGCCTCATATCTGCCTATTTCCATTTGAGGTGCTTTACCTATAAAGCACTCTTCTACATTCTTTCCTCCTTGAAATACTATATATTCTTCCAGTTCATATGTTATTTTCCCTTTAGAAACTCATCTATAATCCACTCCATCCCAAAGGGTTACACTATTCATCCCGACACAGCACTCTGTTTATGCATTTATAACACAGCATATTTTATATCCATTTCTATCCATGCACTTAAAAGAATTCTTCCCTTCTAGATCTTTAAATGATAATGATCACATTACACTTAGAAGCTTATCAAACAATACATATTTTTAAAGTTTCATTTATAAATATTTTCTAATGAGTTTATCAACTTTGTAAAGTGAGACAAAACTGTGTTAAATTTTTAAAAATAAATTTATTGTTCCTTTTAGATACACTAAAATTAAAGATGTTCTTTCTCCTTAAGAAATAAACAGGGGAGGAAATAAAGACTAAACTGATGTATATGTTTGTGGTGGCATTACTTACAACAAAAATCTAGAAACAAATTGCAGAAAATAAGAGAACACAAATTTTGGTATATTTAAATAATGAAATGTTAAATAATCAGTAACAAAATCCCCAAACCATAATTCCATTTTAAAATGGTATTTTAAAACCGTAGAGAAATACTTACTAAATTGTTACTCAACTATTACTGAAAAATAGTTGAGAAACAAGAACATATTCCCAGTCCATAATCAGAAATATGTTAATATATGAACACAGAAAAACTGTCAAATGACAGCAGTATTTATCTGTGCATGACAGCATTATGGTTGATTTCTATTTTCCCTGTATTTCCTGATTTCACTACCAAGAATAGGTAATAAAACCATCAAAAACTAAAAATGTGTTATTTTAAAACAGTGACACCCAGCAAAAGAATAAAATGAGACTAAACTTAGATATTAATAAAGAAATAAGGTATTTTAAAGTAATGTGAAAAACACTTTACTAAAGGATTACAGAATGTTTTCTTCATGGCCTAGAAAAGCTGAAATTCTGCAGTGCTAGAACTGAAGAAAAATGAGTAATTCATGTACACAAAATATTATGGCTTAAAGAAAGCCATCAAAATTCAAGAAATTTCCCTTTTAACCAAATTAACTACAATAATACAATTATACTCAGCACAGATTTTTTTTTTTGCATGTAAAGTAACCATAGCAGTTCATCAAGATACAAAAATAATTATTGCCTTTTAAATTCCATTAGCGTGGGAAAAAAAAATCTATAGAAACTGAAAGGAGAAAACCATGGGCTCTTTAATAAGGTTTATTTATTAATGATTTCCACTTTTCTACTTACGAACACAATCCTAGTCCAAAGAAACCCTATAACAATGGCTGAATATATTTCCTCCATTGTTTTAATATGTGTCTCACATAATCTGATACACCTTTTGCCTGGGAAAATTTAGTATCTATGAAGTCAGACTTTATTTCTTCAAAACAATTTTACAAATACATGAGGTTTGTGAAAAATGCCCTTTTACAACAGTGCTATGCTCATATGACACATCGGGGACAGAACCCAGAGTACAGTCAGTCCTCCTTTTCCCCGAGTTCCTCATCTCAGCATTCAACCAACATGTGGATGGAAAACAGCTGACCCTTAAACAACATGTGTTTGAACTGCACAGATCCACTTATACATGAGTTTACTTCAATAAATACTTGCATTTTCATTTTACAGATCTTTAAGTGTAGGGTAAAGTTTATGTTCAATTATAGATCACAATATGTGGAATCATAAAACTAGGGTTTGAGTTCTGATTCTATCCAAATTGTTACTGCTTCTTGCCCTTGGATGAGTCACTTCAATTTCTTTGTTTTTAAGGTAGAGAGAACAGTATGGGGATTTTCAACTGCATGGAAGATCAGTACACCTAATACTCATGTTATTCAAGGGTCAACTACATTTGGGGGAAAAAAAATTCCAGAAATTTCCAAAAAGCAAAACTTGAATTTGCCATGCCAGCAGTTATTTACGCATCATTTACATTGTATTTATAACTATTTACATTATACTAGGTACTATAATCCAGAAATGATTTAAAATATATGCAAAGGTTATATGCAAACACTATGCCAGTTTATATAAGGGACTTGAGCATCCATGGATTTTGGTATCTGCAAGGGTGCTGGAACTAATCCTCCATGGATACTGAGACACAGACTGTACTTATTCAAAGGCAATGGAAACTAGACCACCTAGGCTGCCATTTGTAACAAGAACCCTTAGTTAACTGCTCAAACTGTGAAACTGAAATCTTCATACTCCTATTCTTTCAAGGAAAATATGTGGCTCCATTTCCAATCAGATAAAAACACTAACATATCAAACACAAAGACAAAATCATTGGTTCCAAATCATTTTAAAAAGCTTCTATCTGTTAGACTGCTCAGATTAGGCATCTACTACTATTACTGCTTCTCTACTGGTTAATGGTTTTATAAAGCATTCTCCAAACCAATGCATCCTACAGAGATACCATGGAAGACTTGATACAATATAATTAAACCAAAGTTCCAATGTTAGCCACCAAATCTGTTCGGCCAGGCAGTTACTATGGACCTTGGATAGTAGCACAGCATAGCACTAGCACAAAGGGATACAGAATAGGATATATAACAGAACAAAGAGAAAGAACGGGGTGTTACCATAGTTAAGGTTTTGTTCCTTGGTTTAAATAGTCTTCATACCACACACGGTTATAATGAAGTACCAAAGTGGTATCACAATGCAAGCATCTCAGTAAAATAATGATTCATTTCAATGAGCCATCAACAGAATGGCAAAAAAAAAAAAAAAAAATCTGTGCATTAGAATTTGGTCTGCCTCAAATAGAGTATACTATTGTAAATAATTTTAAACACAAGCACAATTTAGTGAATACGGTAGGAGACTGGGAGACTTAAATTTTCAGGTTCAGTTTATAGCTTTTCACCAGTCACCTGCTGTTTTGACAAGTTACTTACCAACTTGTGCTGCCATTTCTCCGTAAACTTATCCCCTAAGATGAGGATAATTCTTGCAAACTGTGTCACAAGCATTTTGAAAGGAACCATGAGTTATTGTGTAATGCTCTTGAAATTCCTCAGATGTAGGTCCTACACAAAGTAAAGTATCATTATACATCTCTCTAACAGTAGTCAACTGTTTGCATTACGATTTTTTCCCTGCCCTCGACACTGTGACTCTTGGGACACTAACCTTTCTCACAGTAAGGCGTCCAAAGCAAGCCTCCATTCCTGACCCAAGTGATCATTTTTTCAAGTCTTCATATCATCCACATCTTTCTCTTCATTAGAAATGTATTGTGAAAATTGGGAGTTATAAAACAGCTTCTTTGGTATTATATGCTTTGATTCATTAAGCAATATATGGGATAATTTGGAATTTTTAATCTACTCTAAGGTGAATAATTGTATTTCCCATATTTATCCATCTATTTTCCTATATTATTTTTTAAATTTCAACTTTTTTTTAAGGAAGTCATTTATAGATTTATGCTTTATGAACAGAGAAAACAAGTCAGGAAATGAAGAAACAAGAGAGGCAAGCAAATTACTGCTATATGACCAAAGTGTCTTCACTGCAATGATCAACAGCAGAAATTACCATTTAGGGACACAAAAAAACAGAATCAATGCTCATAATCTTTTTATCTTCTGTAGAAGAGTTGAGCACAAGCTATAATAAATTTTCTCATACTATTCAAAACTTTATCTACTGCTGGCTTTACAATGAAGTTAGTCTTTGGTTCAAGAATAAAATATACATATTTGAATTTTTAGTTTCTGTTGATAGGAGTATTATATCTGAAACAGAATTCTCACCCTTCTTACATGGTTCCTAAAATGGCTTCACTTTGAATTTATGCACAGGGAAGAGACTAGGGATGGATAATAAAACATGATGTCTTCACTGTATAACCTTAGTCATAAAATAGTAATTTTTGAGAGATTTTTTTTAAAGCCTTCAGAATTACATTAAAATAATGATGGAAACTAGCTTCCTCCAATATGAATAATTATTCCTCTACATTCCAAACATGGCAGGGGCAAAACTGTGGGATAAAGATAAAAACCACAGAATTTACAGTGATCTAATATTTGCTACTCTAGTGATTAAACTCTTTTAAATTTCAGTTTCCTCATCTGAAAAAGGAGGACCATAACACTGTCAGTTGATATACAAGGCTGCTGTGAGGATTAAAAGAGATACATAATCTATGGGAAAGAACTTTGTACACCATAAAAAGTTATTAAAACAGTCATTTTAACATAACTATCAAATTATTTGCAAATTATGGATGTCAAAGTTTAGCACTATGTCTAACAGAAAACAAAAATAGATGTGTAAAACATGTATCTAGGAGCATGGACACCAAATCTTATCTATGGCTAGATAGAGAGTGAGTAAATAATCTTAATAAGAAAAGTACACTTCCTAAATGTTATCTTAAAATTTCAGAAGCAAATTCAGAAGTACAAAAATAAAACAATTTTACTTAGATGGACTGACCTAACACTTTGAAGATTAAATATACTACCTACCTGTTAGCTATGAATTAAGGAGGAAATTGAGAGGTTCTAAATTTTAAAAGGTTTAAAAAAATTCCTATGAAGGAAAAATATATACAAGAAAGTGAAATAGATATACACTTCTCTGCAAATAGTTCAGCAAGAAGTAGTAGTGATAGCAAGAAATATGCATATACAAGAAAACGAAGATGACCATGGACTTAATCTGCATTCTTGGTATAATAAAGGAAATCAGTGAACTCTCCCCAAGTGGTTACTAGAATGCCCAGAAGGGAAACTTCTCCCAACAGGCCATAGGACAAATCTATTTACTACACTGTAAGGGTAGAGTCCTCCAGTAGGTTATCATGCCTCTCAAGAATAGCTTATCTATGAATAAGGCCACCTCTTCCTCTTTTACTTCTTAATATTTAGTATGCTTATAAAGCGAATCTCTCTAAGAAAATAATTCTTAGCTCTCTGCCTCCTTTCTTCATGACTCAAGTTTAAGGCTCTGATGAAGTGAATGATGTTTATTATATGCTCCTAAAATTCAACCAGACTCACTCTGTTCCCAGGAGACTTTAAAACGAATTAAATAAGAAAACCTCCAAATCTTCTAATTCACTTCTCAAACTCACAAATGTTTTAAAAATGGTTAGGGAAGAAGCACATTTATATCATTAAGGGATTATTCCAAAGAGAAATAATTTTAGTTAAAAACATTATTACATTTTCCACCCAATCCCCTTAAATCAAAACTGAGGTTAAAAGATTAAGTCCCTGTGGGAGCAACTACCTCCATTTGACATTTTACTTTCCCTACCTATGTAACTCGGTACACTTCAATACATCATTTAATTTGACCTTCTAGTAATAAAAGTTTTCCTCAGGATAAAGACTCTCTGCTATAAAGCTAAGCTATTTCAGCTCCAGATTTACTTTCTGGGTATTTATGTGATCAATCATCGAATTAAACTTAAGACTTCATTTTTCCCAGAAATCTTCAATTCTATCCAATGACATTTCTCATCATTTAAACTTCATAGTCTCAATATACATGCCACATCATGTAGAATTTCAATACTTTCTAGCTATTTCATTTACGTATGCCTTAATGCCCAACCAAGGCTCTAAATTTTTCAAAGATAAAGTTTATGCCTTTCATTTTTCTATCCCATAGACTGTGACGTACTCTGAATGAACAATAAGGCAACCCTAAAGAGGTATCAAAACTTAGGTAAACCCACCCTCCCAACTTTATATTGCCAAATAATGGTTCCAGGATGAAGCAACAGTGATATAAAGGTCACAATGCAATCATCACAATGTCAACATGACCACAAAGAAGCCTCTTCTGGCGAGTTTCTCAGAACCTCACTTATAGGGTTAAAAGCTGTTTCAGGTACTAAGTTATTATACTATTAGCACACAGTGTCTACCACCCTTGTCTTAGACACAGAATAGATGCTAAATAACATTTAAAGAATTTAAATCTTAGTAAATTTTAGTAACCATATTGGCAATTTCTATGTGCTAGCTTTGTACTTTCTACTTGCCCTGTAGCCTCTCAGAAATTACTAAAGCAAAACAGAGATACATTCAGTTACATTTGTGGGGCATGTTAAGTGTAAGAATAGTAACAGCCCCATTACCATGAAAATCTCAACCTGAGGCAGTATTCCAAGCTAAGTAAAAAAGGTAAAGAACCCATCTGCCTCTGAAGCAGTGACTACAAATATGTATCAATAAATTACCATTCATGTTTAACAACATGACAATCTCAATGTCTAAGATTATGAAAATCTGATGATTCCATAGAATACTCTTCAGGAGGCAGAGTACAAGAAAACTACCATTTACCTTGTTTTACAATAATTAAACCTCTTGTATTAAGCATCACTACCATTCATCCAAAAAAAAATTAAGTTACAAACTAAAGCAGAAGAAAAGAGATTAAAACTCAATCAACAAAAAAAAGGTGAAAACTACACAGTAATTTACAAGTTAGGAGAATGAGGTTGGGCATGGTGTGAAATGATTATGAAAAATGAGTAACATGCTCTAACACCTTTAATATCTTATGCCTTCATTAACCTCTTAAAAGACTAACAAGAAAAAACCACGTAAATAATGATGTGGTAAAGAAAACTAATTGCCATAGAAAATACCTAGATGCCATTATTGTTAAAGTTAAAATAAATTGTGAATCAGTACAGCTGTAATCTTATCTGAATTTACCATCTTAAGAATTAACTTTTAGTTAACACAACTGAAAAAAAAATTCACCTATTTCTAAGTGTGGTAATATTTGACTTTAAAATATGTATAACAAGGAAAACAGAACATGAAATATGACCCAATTCCTCAAAATTCTCATTATCCTACAAATTATTTTAAATTTGGTTTGTATGGCTACTACATTATCAGGACATCTCACAGACACAAAACTTTCAATAGCTAGTGTTACTACTTGAAAGTAGGAGACTAGAGAAATAAAAAACATGTCAAACTAAACAAAATCATGTATTTAAAATACAACAGAGAGAACAACAGAATAATTAGGATTATGTTTTAGTCAAGTAAAAAGGTTTCATCTTAATTTCCCCCCTCTTTCTGACATATGGAAAGCACACAGTAAATTATACATTTAAAATCTGTTCAGTGTGCCTGAACAGTGCTTAGAAAAAAGGACCTACATACTGTATATTCTTTATCAATATACTCAGCATCAAAGAAGATCTATATACTACTGCAGGGTAGTTTTCTCTATTGTTTTACATCACCAAAATTAATTTCAGAAACCACCGCTTCACACAATAAGGATTTATAACAGCAGCAGTTAAAAAAAGAAACACAAAATAATTAAGTTCTTAGAAGCATGCAAACTGTAAAGGATATATTTTATGCCTAGTTTGCTTTTAAAGCTTGGTCAAAAAAAAACATGAGTTTAGCAAAATTGTATGACATTTCAAACTTATTATAACTATTAGAGCAAACAAAAAGTTTTTCAACTTACCTGGTTTCTTTCTGGATTTTTCATGACCTAGCTGCCCTAGATCATTACATCCACACGTGTACACAGTTCCATCATCCAGAACAAATACAGTATGTCTGAGTCCACATCCTACATCTCGAACTTTTTTGTTTATAAAAAAGTCACTTTTTCTGGGCTCTAGTACAATTTCTTCATCAATTCCACCCAAACCTAGCTGTCCAAAAGAAGCATTTCCCCAGCACAACATGTTTGTGATTCTTCTGGTCTTCCAGTTTCAATAAAAAACTCCCTTCTGAAACACTGGCAAGTTGGAGGTGTCCCTATGTCTGAGAAGATAGAAAAGAGTTAGTATGACTTCAAAGAAAAGAATGTATAACTGTTCTTTCAAGTGCTAGGCTACAATAATCACTTTATATTAAACATGAAATCTATAATGTGCTACGTAAGTATTATTCGGTTTCCAAAACCAGTCAATGGGATATTCTTAAAATTATTACATAGAAACGTTTAGGAAAAATACATCACTCCCCATGACTACAAAACTTAACTATTAACTAGCTTTGACTTTTTGTTATCTTCTGATAGACTAATTGAAATATTAAGTATCTTGACGAAGTTAATCTTTTTTTTTGGTTTTTGCTTTGGATAATTTCAGTGGGAGTAAGATACAAGACATCTGTCCACTGCCCCCAAAATCAGATGTATACTCAGTGAAAAACTTAAGACTACAGAAACATAAACCCTTGCAATCTCCCTCAAGTCACAGAGTAAGTGAATAATTAGACTGTCTAATAATACCTACCTCCACATTAACAGAAAACTGAAGTTCTTATCTGTACTAGAAAAAGCCAATAATGGAATCTTTGAGTTTCCCACAATTTAAAAAGACTCTCTCAACTATTCATAGTAAGAGGTCCAAGGGAAAATTATAGTTCTCTAGTTAAACTCTGATCTTAAGAAAACCACCTCCAAAGATCGTACCTTACAAATCAAAATATTAACACTCTGACCTCACAATTAAATTTAAAAACTAAACCAGTGTACCTAATTATAATACAAAAGTATGCAGTTTAAAGATCAAGACTTCTCCCCCAAAATTCAACATTTTCTATTACGAGTGGTAACCCTGACTGAAAAACATTTCCCCAAGGCAATCTACGTCTATCTATACGCCTGAGACAATTATTTGAAGATGGGAGGAAAAAACTGCAAATAACATTGACACTGTCGATTTTTCAAGAACAGAAATGGGGACTGGGACACTGATAGTCTGATGGCGAAATCTGTAGAACTTTCCAGTACACTGACTGAATATTTCTTCGCTTACATAGACACGGTAACAAAGAGCTCACTTCATCTAAACCTACACAGATTTTTAGACACATCGCGTACTAAACACAATTACAGGAAGCCCGTCTTATTCCCGTTGTAGTCACCCACATTCCTTATACAGAACCTAAGAAGTTTCAAATCCAACTTTCCTACGTTCAGGCTAGCACAAATGCTGAAGCTGTATCGTTCATTCCATCCACGACCCACCCGTCAAGAAAAGTTTCATTTCATTCTTTTGGGGCATCTGAACCCGATCGTTCCCGTGAGTTATGAATTGTCTGATCGGGTTTTGCTCTGTTTTTTCAAGGAGAGGACAGGAAAACACCCTTAATTTCAGTGCACGAGGTTTACCTATCCTTTTCTTTAAAAAGTCAGAGGGGTAATGAGAAAGACGTCCTCTCGCCAGCAACAGGTAGGGGAAAGAGAAGCACTTTATTCCCATCATTCCCTGAACACGCACTCAGAACAGCTCAGGGGGACCGCGGGCGAGAAATCATCTGCACACACCCAACCTCACGGGCAGACCAGTCAACTACGGCAGCCGCCCGCTCGCAGCAGCCGCAGAGGCCAGAGGACGAGGCTCCGCACCTCGGCGGCCCTCGTCCCAAGGAAGCCCTTCCCCAGGGAGGTGCGACATTCCAGCCCCCGGGCCAAGGGGCCCGGCACTGCCCTCGTCCCCCACCCCCCACCCTGAGGAAACGCTGAGAAAGCACCCAGCGCCAGGCTGGCCTGTATCCGCCCAGCCTGGCCTGCCCCCTCCCTAACGCCGTCACACGCCCCCGAACCCGCCCGGGCAACGACTCACCGGGCCCCTCAAGGCAGGGGGAGCCCAGGGCGGCTGGGGGCGGCGCCTCCCCCCGAGAGCGAGGCAGCGCGGCAGCTGAGGCAGGTCTCCAGCTCCTGGACCCTCCTCCTTCAGCCAGCGGCGGCGAACACCAGCGCTCCTCCGGCGTCGGGGAAGGTGCTCCTCTCTTCGGCTCCTGTGAAACTTTACCAGGCTCCTCAGAGAAAAGCAGCCGCCACTGCTGTCCAGTCCAGAGCCAGCCGTCGGCTACCCGGATGGAGCGGGAGGGGAAGGACGGGAGGAGAGAGAAGCGGAGAGCAACAGGGGTGGGGAGAACTGGGGGAGAGACTGGGGAGGAGAAGGGAGAGGGGGAGGTGGTAACGCGGGGAGGGGGAGGGGCTGGCCGGAAGTGAGTCGCAGAGCACGCGCGCGAGCCCGCCCACTTCCCGGCCCGCGCGCCTGCGCCGGAATCCTCCCAGGGTACACCGACCCAGGCGCCTGCGTAGTGTGCTGTTTTGCGTTGCCTTTGGAGGAAAAAGCCACATGCTGAAGTTAGGGTTTGCGAGACGAGCGGAGGCGTTTGATGTGTCTTGTAACAGCGTTTCAGCGTGCACGAGGACCTTTTAGTGAAGAAATCTCTTCGTTTTTTGGCTAGGTTGTCTTTTTCCCCTATTGGTTCCGGTCTGTTATTTTATTCCACCTTTATCCAAGGTGAATTTGAAGTCGCAGAAAAAAAACATCGCAAACATGTAATTAAAGGCTGGTGAAGTCTTATTTTATCCCTTAGCCTCACATGGAGCTAATCTGAGCACGCCAGATGTATTCACAGCAATGATGGAGCCTCCTGGCGTTAAATATCAACACAAGTTCATGCTCCCGATAAAAAGTGTTGGCTGCCATCACTTTCTGCACTCTTTCTTGAAGATAAACATATTATGCAGGGCCTCTTTCATTCAGAGAAAATTAAGCAATGTGTGTGACTGGAGTTCCAGCCTCACATAAACAAACTGCATTTCCTAGACCGTCAAGGGGGGAAACTTTTGGCCCTCTTGAAACTTTGTCACACTTTCCTAGTACCTTGACTTCAGAATGTTGAGAACCTAGAAAAAATTCCACAGTAAGCCATTATTTCTTTTATCTCATTGAAAAGTATATCTCAGATTGGAAAGTGTCTGTGCTAAGACTACGTGTGTGAATTAGTTCCTTAGGGCTGCCATAAAACAATACCACAAACTGGATTTCTGCTTGCTTAAAACAACAAATGTATTGTCTCACAGTTGTGGAAGCCACAAGTCTGAAATCAAAGTGGCAGCAGGACTGGCTGTCTCCTGGGATCTCAGAGAATTTTCTCCATACTTATCTCCTAGACTGTGATGGTTGCTGACAGTTCTTGGCATTCTTTAGCTTGTAGAGGTAAAGAGGTAAAATTCCTGCCTCCATCTCCGCATGATTTTCTTCTCTGTGCCTCTGTGTCCTTCCCTCTTATAAAGACATCAGTCATTGGATTAACTCCCACCTTAATCGATTGTGACCTCTTTTTTAACTGCATTGCATTTGCAATGACCCTATTTCCAAATAAGGTCACATCCTCAGGTACTGGAAGTGAGGACTTCAATGGTCTCTGGGCAACCCAATTCAACCCAGAACCTTATTTCTGTATATTACAGAAATAGAGTAAAAATTACAAGGTACTTAAAGAAAGCATAATTTCAATGTTGGGAGTGGTGATGATGCTCATGAAACATACTTAATTCTTATTCTGATAGCTTCATTGCCCTTGTAGGGCTTTTGTTGTCTTTTAACCTTCAGGACTTTATGCCTTGGAATGTATCATTAAAGGGGAAGTTGTGGGATTTGAGTCTTCAAGGTATGTAATAGATGCTGCAACAAATAGACACTAAATATGAGTGTTAATGTGGTGAGTGTTTTTTTTACCTTTTAAACATTTTTTACCTTTTAAACATTCCAGTGAGTATTCCTAATGAGTGAAAACTGATTTCCAGGAGCTCCAGGAGATGAGGGCACCAGGAGCTTCTTAAAAGTTTTGTCTGGTCACAGACTTAGAAAAGGAACGTATGGAGGGGGGAGGGATAGTTAGGAAGTTTGGGATGATCATGTACACACTGCTGTATTTAAAATGGATAACCAACCAGGACCTATTGTATACCACATGGAACTCTGCTCAACGTTACGCAGCAGCTTGGATGGAAGTGGGGTTTGGGGGAGAATGGATATATGTGTGGGATACATGTGTATGTGTGGCCGAGTTCTTCCCTGTTCACCTGAAACTACCACAAAATTGTTAATTGGCTATACCCCAATACCAAATAAAAAATTCAAAGTGTGGGGGGAAAAAAAAGAAAAAAAATTTGTCTGGGGAGGTGCCACATACTACTTCACATCTGCACACATGATGTTAGGAAGAACCACACACCTAGATGCAAGGGGACTGGGACACATAACCTCTGCTGAGTTTCAGGTACTACTTTATACCAGAGAAGAGAGCACAAATTGGTGGACAGCTATCTCTGCTACGTGGATGCATCTCTGCAATATTTTACAATATAGATCTTGCTTGTAGAAAGTGGAATAGACTTTTGTAGATGTCCCTTTTAACCTTATAAATCTATGAAACTGTGATGTAAGATATCAGAAAAAAAGGCTTTGATTACCTTTAAAGTGAAATAAATTTTTCGTATAAAAGCAGCATGAGTAACTGATCATCAGTAAGTGTGGCCCATGGTGCTGGTTTGTCTGGATTCAGAGCCTGAACTTACAGGCCACTCAGACCTCTGTCCTTCTATCCTCCCAAAGATACCTACAGACATTTACTAATGGTCTGTTTTACAGAAAATTACTTCTCAGTCACAGTTTCTATGAATGGGGGAAATTAACAATCCTTCTCACTAGGTTGTGGGAATTTAATAAGATAACATGTACAATACCTTGAACTTGGCCAGTGTTTTGTAAATGTCAGCTTTACTATTACTAATATTACCTCTCCTGAACTACCAGTAGTAAGAGAACGTTTGGGAAAGCATTCCATATCACAATGATATAATTTTAATATAGAACAAAAGTAAAATATGTTTTACATATTGTGTTATTTTCACTAAAAAAAATGATCAGACTGTTGAGAAATAGGTGTTCATTCTGTCCCACTCTTTCCCTTGCTCCTTTCCATCTAGCCATACCCCTCGTGCTGTATACCACCTGACCTCCTTCATTCAATTCTGTGGTCATGTTACCGCCTCAGTCTTCCCTGATCTCCCTACCCAAAAAACCAGCCCCTCACTTTCTATAACTTACCCTGTTTTATTTTCTCTGTCTATTATCACTACCTGATATTTATGTGTATAATACATAAATGTATATTTATTATATTATATATGCCATGTATAGCCTGTGCTCTGTAACAAGAGAAGCCACCACAAAGAGAGGCCCATGCACTACAACAAAGAGTGGCCTCAGCTCACCACCAAAAATAAAAATTAATTAATAAATTAAAACATACTTTGAGAATAGAATTAACAGAGTTGGGATGGATGGTTTGTAGGGGATCAGAGAATGGGAGGATGACTGGGCCACTACGAGCTTGCTGACTTGAGGACATTTACCACAATGAGGATGGCTGATGAGGGAAGAGCAAATTTTGCCTAGGAAAAATGAAGTGGTCTGTTTTGGCCTTAAGTCTGAAAAATCAAGAGTTTGTTTCTGTATTAGTTTCCTAGGGCTGCCATAACAAAATCCCACAGACTGGGTGGCTTAAACAACAAAAATTGATTTACAGTTCTAGAGGCTAAAAGTTAGATGTCAGGGTTTTGGCAGGTTTCTTCTGAGGTCTCTCTTCTTGACTTGAAGATGGCTACCTTCTCCCTGGGTGTGCACAAGGCCATTCCTGCCTCTGTGCATTCTCTCTGTCCTAGTCTCTTCTTATAGAAGCACCAGGTATAATGGGTTGGGGCCCACTCGTTTTACCTTAATTACCTCTTTAAAGCCCTATCTCTAAATACAGTCACATTCTAACTTACTGGAGATTAGGATTTCAGCATATGAATTGGGGGGAGGTGGGGGACAGAATTCAGCCCATAAATTTTTTTCTTCCTTCTGAATTGCATTATAAAAAGTCCTTTTACTGTTGTCTTACTGGGTATGGACCTAGCCCTGAAGTGAGTGAGATGAAAGAAAGAATTCTCTTCTGCCACATAAATGAGAAAGCACAGAAGAAATTTGCTCTTCTTTTTAATAGATTCAAGCAAAACAATTTTGTTGATAATATTATATGTTATATGCCACTTAAGCAACAACATGAAGAATAATAATCCTAGATATTTATTATAGAATCCTTCTCAACTTTCACTCTCACATTTTTTTTTTCACTCTCACATTTATACTAATCTCATTTCCTGCTCTAAATTTACATTCTGACTCCAATTTCCTTCTCAGTATCCAAGTGTGAAACAGTAGTAATGATCATATTATAACAACCTGAAACATTTTTTTAAATGCTCTCTTTTATAACTCTCTATAATTTCTTTCTGTTTTCTATCCCCTTATTACAAGAATTCAGCAGGCATTCAAACAGTCATAAGCCTGAAAAAAATCACATGTAATGTGGCTATTGACCAGTATGTGGGGATGTGTCCATGCCTTTGAAATTACAGCATGATTATTCCAGTTACTATACTTCCTAAACAGAGAGAGTGCTCAAAATGACTGTACTGATTTGTGGGGTTTTTTTTTTTTCTTTTTGTGCAGTGTGGGCAATAAAAAATAAAAACTTTGTTTTAAAAAAGTCTTAGCTTATGATAAACTATGCTTTTAAATTAATTTTATCCCACAGCAATCATAAGATGAGAATTCTATAAGTTCTAATTAATAATGAGCATCACAAAAGAAATACAAAAATAAAAAAAAAAAAAAAAAAACAACAAAAAAAAGAAATACAGTATGAAGTGTAGAATCTATATATATGTGAATCTTTTAAGTCTATCTGTTTTTCTTTTAAAGGAAACAATTAAAATAGCAACAAAGAGAAGAAATCTCAATACTAGAGCTTAACAGTTAAACTTTGGGTTGCAAATCAAGCTATTTTGTTGCTACTGATTTCAAAGGGTCTTATAAAGATATTTGAGGTTGAAAAGTTCTAATTCAGCTGTCAGAAATATGAAATCTGGAAAGTTTGCTTTGTTTTCTTCCTTGTGCCAGGTTCCACACCAAAGCAAATCAGCACTCATCACATCAAAGAGTGAGACTGTACGTATCTATGCATACACAAACACAAATATATGCACACACACACATATATATGTATATTTTTAAGTGGAATGCCTCACAGCCTTCAAATAGGATCAGGACTAAAACTAATGGTAACTACAGGTTTTAGTCAAATTAACAGTACTAATTCTTTTTTAGACATCGCAGTATGAGTATCCTCATCTATAGAATCCTTTATTAATAACTTGTGAACTAAGGATATGAAGGAAACAGACTTGCTGTGCATCTTATTCAATTATCACTTTTTACACAGGAAATTGACAGTGTGTTTGGTTTTCTTTTTTTGGCCTCATGGCATGCAAGATCTTAGGTCCCTGTCCAGAGATCAAACCAGCGGCTCCTGCAATGGAAGCACAGAGTCCTAACCACTGGATTGCCAGGGGATTCCCAACAACACATGGCCACAGAAGTAAGGAGATAGAAAAGCTTTTTAAACTCCATTCCCTCTTCCCCTACCTCCTGGAACTCCTATGCTCTAGAACAAACTGTTGGTGCCAACTTACAGATAACTTTTATACATATTGATTGCAAATTTTTTTTAAAAATGTATACTGCTACTCATGCTTCTTTTGGAAAATTGAAATAGATTGCCAAAATAACTGGCACTTAGAAATAGATAACACACAGACATTTTTATGGACAGGTTTTCATTAGGGTTTGAAAATGTATTTTTATATGCTCAGTGTAAGATCTGATAGCCTGATGGAACAGTTGAGCAGTAGTGACTAGGAAGGACAGAGTGTTCCTAGAAGACAAATTATAGTTGCCACCTCCACATTGCCTAAATACAGTTTAACCACATTAAAATGACAGAAATGTTTGCCCAAGAAAAATGCCATGCAGTTTAAGCTGCTATTTTATTTAAAAAAAAAAGAGAGAAGAAAAATTACTCTTTGTCAACATAGGGATATTAAGAGGTGAACTGAAGGATTCTGTGCTGCTCACTTTCAACAAACTTCATCTGTTCAATCTTTAAAAGGAAGCTTTACCCAGCAAGCTAACTTCCAAAGAGCGTCTTTCAAACTGCTCCCATTTGCAAGCACTCAGTGTTGACCATAAAATAGAAATCCTCTGAATTGGTAAATGTTAGAATTTATTCCTAGTGTGGAAAGCATTTTTTTTAAAGTATTGCATCATCAGAGAATAAAATTGTACACTGAATCTACAGTAAGGATGAAACACCTTATCATCCTTTTCCTAGTTACAAATAGGGAGACTGAATAAGATGGTTTCTTTCATTTAACACAAAACTATTCTGTTTAAAATTAAATGTGTTTAGTATGGGAAATTCTCATTTAAAAAATTAAAATAGATTTTATCATAGCAGATCCGCTATGACCTACCTCCTAGAGTAATGAAAATAAAAACAAAAATAAACAAGTGAGACTTAATTAAACTTAGAAGCTTTTGCACAGCAAAGGAAACTATAAGCAAGGTGAAACGACAATCCTCAGAATGGAAGAAAACAATAGCAAATGAAACAACTGACAGAGGATTGATTTTCAAAATATACAAGCAGTTCATGCAACTCAATACCAGAAAAACAACCTAATCAAGAAGTGGGCAGAAGACCTAAACATACATTTATCCAAAGAAGACATACAGATGGTTAGTAAGCACATGAAAAGATGCTTAACATTGCTCTTAACATTGTTCATTATTAGAGAAATGCAAACCAAAACTACAATGAGATATCACCTCACACTGGTCAGAATGGCCATCATCAAAAAAATCTACAAACAATAAATGCTGGAGAGGATGTGGATAAATAGATACCCTCTTGCACTGTTGGTGAGAATGTCAATTGACATGGTCACTATGGAGAATAGTATGGAAATTTTTTAAAAAACTAGAAATAAATCTACCATGTGACCCAGCAATCCCACTACTGGGCATATACCCTTGAGGAAACCATAACTGAAAAAGACACATGTACCTCAGTGTTCTTTGCAGCACTGTTTACAATAGAAGTAACCTAGATGCTGATTGACAGATAAATGGATAAAGAAGTTGTGGTACATATATACAATGGAGTATTACTTAGCCATGAAAAAGGAACACATTTGAGTCAGTTCTAATGAGGTGGATGAACTTAGAGTCTATTATACAGAGTGAAGTAAGTCAGAAAGTGAAAAACAAATATCATATATTAACACATATATATGGATCTAGAAAGACGGTACTGGTGAACCTATTTGCAGAGAGCAATGGAGATGCAGACATAGAGACAGACTTGTGGACACGGGCTGGGGAAGCAGAGGGTGAGATTAACGGAGAGAGTAGCATGGAAACATATACACTGCCGTATGTAAACTAGATAGCCAGCAGGAATTAACTGTGTGACTCTGGGAGCGCAGACAGGTCCTCCGCGACAACCTAGAGGGAGGGATGGGGTGGGAGGTGGGAGGGTGGTTTGAGAGGGAAGGGACATATGTATACCCGTGGCTGATTCATGTTGATGTATGGCAGATACCAACACAATATTGTACAGCGATTATCTTTCAGTTAAAAATAAAATGTTTTAAATGTGAAAAAAATAGATTTAAAATATTAATGATTATTGTTAATAATTTAAACAATTTGGTAAAATATAAAGAAGAAAATATCAGAAATACCACCTCAGGAGATATATCGCTAGATAGACACTGATAATATTTACTGAACATCACTGATGTTTTTTCATCCTCCTAAGTATGTTGCACAGACATAGAAATTGGTATAGTAACCCAAAGGATCTTGGACCTTTGTAAACTATTTTTACCCAACAACATGCTAAGGACCTCTTTCCAATTATGGGGAGCTTAGTTATGTTCATATAGATGACATGTAAAGACCATGAACTTCTACAGGGCCAATTATCCACATATATAAATAAATAATGGATATGTTCATTCTTGTTCTGTTCAAGTAGAGTAAAATCTTAAGTTGCATGTATTTAGGTGTGTCTTATTATATTGATAAGCATCATCTGTGCTTTGATTGTCTAAAACGATTTCTCCAGGTTCTTCAATCTCTCTGGCTCCATGAAGTAGCAAAATGCTCAGACTTGACTTGTCACTTGTTAGTCGCTCAGCAGTGTCCGACTCTTTCCAATCCCATGGGCTATAGTCCACCAGGCTCCTATGTTCTTGGAATTCTCCAGGCAAGAATACTGGAGTGGGTTGCCATTCCCTTCTCCAGGAAAACTTCCCAACCCAGGGATTGAACTGAGTTCTCCCACATTGCAGGCAGATTCTTTACCATCAGCCACCAGGAAAGTTACCCAGAGGGATATAGAAAATGCTCAGGATATAGAAAGGAGAAACTTGAGATGCTATTTAGTATATCCATTTTGTCCACTGCACTTGTATATTTACTCTTAGTTAATAAACCATTTGTTTGATTATACCTATAATATATATGAAGACATAATTTTTATTCATTCTATAAAAACTAAGGAATTTGTAAGCCCTCCTCTTTGAATCTGCCTATCTATTGAAATATCTTAGCTCTTGAGGACAGGGACTCTGCTTTATTAACTTTTTTATTCTCGCATCTTAACAGAGATCATGGAACACAGTGGAAGTTTGATAGATCTGTTATCAAAACTACATAAACGACATACACACGTGCTTTGCTCATCACTGTATCCCTGTGACTTAATACCTTATTCACAGTAGAAACTTAGTGAATGTTTGTTAGATAAACATGATGTGGAAATCTGGCTGCTAAAATCTAACATAAAAACTTTTCCTTAGTCCCTTGAATTCAGGTAAATCCAGATTAGAGTAAGCATAATTCTGGAAGATATTTTACTGACTACTGAAAAATAGCTCAGTTATACAGAGATGGGTTGGGGAGGAGAAGAGAGAGAAGTTGTAACAAACAAATGAGACTTGGAGGAGAAAATAGCTCCTCTGAGGGGAGCCACATGCTCTGATACTCAAGGCAGCCACATGAGGAAGCAGCCTAAAATTAGCAGGATGGGCAAGCCCACGGAGGGAAAGCCACAGCAGATTTCCCTGCGCTCCACAAGTGAGGTGAAGGACCAGGAGGCCCGGTGGAACCCTCCTTAGCGTGTGGCGATTCACTACAGTTTGTGCCAGGTAAGGCACTTCTTCAGAACTCACCTTGGGAGGTAAAGCAAGTGATTTCTTAAGGGAATGTGCAGAAATGGAATGATTTAATACTGCCTAGTAAAGAGGTGCCTTTCAGGAATCTAATGATTAAAAAAGAGCAATAACCCTATTCTTGTATCCATCCTCCTCCAAGCTATTTATCCGAACCACCCCTTTTTGCCTTGTTGAACTGGGGCTCTCTGGGGTATGGAGGTGCTGTTTTTTCTCATCTTGTTGCTGTTTTTTTCCCTTACCTCCTTGCTTGTTGGAATAAAGGGAGGAGCCTGTCCTAGGAAATTTGTAAAACCAGGTGGAAGAACAATAAGGAAAGAGTGCTTCCAAGTGATATTTAAAGAATGGATGAGAGCAGAGCTAAAAAGGAAAGATCAGAGATACCAAAATAGGACTCGGTGGGCAACCGTGTTCTTTGATCATGGGCAAAGTACAGAGTCATTGAGCTGGTCAAAGACAGACAACAGAATCCTGGAACAGGCCAAGATTTTCTGTGTTGTTGTTTCACAAAGAACTAGATCAGTGATGTACTTTATGTCATATGTGAGTTATTCCCAATTATGGTATTTATCTATCACTCATCATATTTTCTGTAAGTTCCCATCTTCTGTGCTGGACTTCATTTTTACACTACCTATTTTTTTTGAAGTTCAATTCAGTCAGTTCATTCGCTCGCTCAGTCGTGTCCAACTCTTTGCGACCCCGTGAACCACAGCACTCCAGGACTACCTGTGCATCGCCAGCTGCCGGAGGCCACCCAAACCCATGTCCACGGAGTCGGTGATGCCACCTAACCATCTCATCCTCTGTCGTCCCCTTCTCCTGCCCTCTATCTTTCCCACCATCAGGGTCTTTTCCAGTGAGTCAGCTCTTCGCATGAGGTGGCCAAAGTATTGGAGTTTCAGCTTCAACATCAGTCCTTCCAATGAACAACCAGGACTGATCTGCTTTGGGATGGACTGGTTGGATCTCCTGCAGTCCAAGGGACTCTTGCTAATTGTAAAACCCTCCATTCTCTTAAGAGGGTATCTCAGGATTGATCTGAAGGGACAGCAGAAATGCAGAACTTCAAAAATAATTACAGCTATATTGAGATAGAATTCACATACCATACAATTCATCTATTTAAAGTATACAATTCAGTGGTTTTTATCATATCTACAGACTTGTACAACCATTGCCACAATCAATTGTAGGATACTTTATTTCTTCCCCAACAAAACCCATACTCAACAACTGTCACCTCCTCTTTTCTTCCAACACTCCCCTTACCCACAACCCTAGGCAACCACAAATGTACTCTTTCTGCAGATTTGCCTATTCTGGATATTTCATATAAATGGGATCAGGCAT
Source organism: Dama dama (assembly GCF_033118175.1). NCBI lineage: Eukaryota > Metazoa > Chordata > Mammalia > Artiodactyla > Cervidae > Dama > Dama dama. The sequence goes on from NC_083695.1 coordinate 27,753,388, forward strand.
AGTGGTCTTTTGTGAGCTATTTTTGGGGGCAGCTGGGGAGCTCAGTGCGTAGCAAGAGAGAAAAGAACCTCTTCTGTTTTAGTTCTGTAATGATACCCTAAACAAATGTACTTCACTGCATCAGGCCATATCCAAGATTATTATTAAATAAATATTGTCATTATTGAAAAGAATTTAATCATATAATAAATGAAAATAAGATGCTAGGTATCTAGAACAGTGACTGACAGATAGATTCTTGGTAAACAATCATATTTTTTCCTCTATCCTACTCCCAGTGTTAAACATTTACTCATATTATAAAACACATAGAGCAGATTTGAAGAAAATCTTAACTTAGCAGGCTGCTTTGAACACACTAGTTACTCAATAAATACCTTTTAAAATAGGAAAGGCAGGTATAGTCAAGGATGTGTGCATTTTACAGTTGTGATATTATTTCATAAAGGCTATGGAAAATAGCTTTATTTGCTGGACTAGGAGGCACCAATTATAATTGCTGGACCAATTATAATTTCAAGTCTGAGCTGATATTAACTGTAATCTTAAATAACTGACTTACTTTCTTTGGTCCTCAATTTATCTACAACTCCAGCCCAAGAAAGATAGGCTGGATCATAGCTAAAATGCCGTCCCCATCATTCATATTGTGGAAATATCTTATGGCAGGGTCTCCAAGACACACCTACCTTTTGTATATTTCAAACTAAAGGTCACACATTGGATTATAGGACTCCTTCTTAGGGAGGTTCAGTTGGTTGACTGTCATTAGATCTTGCTGCTTGTAATTACCTTGATGAAATCACCAGGTTCCATTGTCTGGTCCTCAGGTATCCCAGGTCAGAAACTTAATTTGTTTTTCAGAAATTCTTATAGTGATCCAGTCCTTTTGCAAGGTTATCTACATTAAACAAACTCCCAAGTAATGCAGCATCCAAAATTCCAATTTGTTAATTTACAGTGAGAAAGATGGCTTGAGAGCAAACTAAATGTCATATTTCCCTATCAACTTATTATTTAAAAGAAGTCTGTTAAAAAAAAAAAAAAAAACTCAATTGAAATTAGAATGCTGTGGCATCCAGAATTCCAATTTGTTAATTCATAATGAGAAAGATGACTTCAGAGCAAACTAAATGTCATATTCTCCTATCAACTTATTATTTTAAAGAAGTCTATTTTAAAAACTCAATTGAAATTAGAATGCTGTTGCATGAGAATGCTGTTGCACCAAGATAAGCAATTGGTCATGGCTCCTGGCAGTATTGTTCTGAGTTGCCAACACCACCATCAGGAGCAGAGAAGACTCTCTTGGATGAATATTGCTGATTCTTTCCTCTTTGACTTCCCTTTCCTACTTGTCATTCCAATTATCTCTTCAGATATAGATGCAGATATAGATATGTGCTAGTCCTTTCAGCTGTGTCCAATTCTCTGGGATCCTATGGACCGTAGCCCACCAGGCTCCTCTGTCCATGGGGTTCTCCAGGCAAGAATACTGGAGTAGGTTGCCATGCCCTCCTCCAGGGGATCTTCTGAGATATGCATATAAATATTTATATACACACATATATTTGATAGATAGGTAGGTAGGTAGATACTATCAGTTAGGCTACAGTCAAATTACACTTCTTTCTTCTACTGATGGCCTTGAAGCTTTTTTTTTTTTGCCTTGGGGGCAATTTTTACAACTTTTTTTTTTCCTTTTATAAATATCGTATACCCTTATTAGAAGTTTTGTTGTTTTTTTTAAAGTACAGCTAAGAAAAATATGAGAAAAAAATCTTCCACAGTTCCACCACCTAGTTATAACCAATTGATATTTTGGAATACTGTACTCCAGAATAAAAAAAAATAAAACAGGGTCATATTACAAAAGTTATTTTGAAGACTATTTTGGGTTTTTTTTAATCTTATACAAACTTTATTGCTCTTTAAAAATGAGTAACTTCAAAGTTTAAAGAGGTATATACAAGTATGGGCTTCAAAGTCTCAGAACTGAACCAATTCTCTCTCATTGAACTAATTTTTCTTAAAACTAGTTAAAATTTTACTCTTTAATTAAAAACTTCAGAGGAAAAAAAGTCACAGTAGCACTTAGAAACCAGTGCTTTCATCTTTGCTAGGGTTCACTGTATTTGCTTTTATTTATTTATTTATTTTTGTATTTGCTTTTAAGTATTACTTTTGTTGTTTAGTCACTAAGGCGTGTGTAACTCTTTGCAACCCCATGGACTACAGCACGCCAGGCTTCCTGTCCTTCACTATCTTCCACAGTTGGCTCAAACTCATGACCATTAAGTCGGTGATGCCACCCAATCATCTCATCCTCTGTTGCCCCCTTCTCCTCCTGCCCTCAATCTTTCCCAGCATCTGGGTCTTTTTCAATAAGTCGGCTCTTCACATCAGGTGGCCAAAGTATTGGAGTTTCAGCTTTAGCATCAGTCCTTGCAGTGAATGTTCAGTATTATAAAATGGCTTAAACCTCTTTACAAAACTATGCTATAGATATATAGCCAGCAGTATTTTATCACAAATAAAATTTCCCTTGTGATATGTAAATTATGCTGCCCTAAAATAATCTTACCAAGTCCTGTTCATTAGAATTTACAAAGAAAACAAATGAAAAAAAAAAAAAAATAGGTGGTTGTAACTGTGTAAAGATGTAAGACATGAGACATGAAACACAGTATATGCGAATAACTCTTTCTTGCCATAGTGTGCAGAAGTATCTTGGGCACTGTCATGGTTGGAGAACCAACCATAAGTCAGATTGCAGAATGGAGGCCCCCGCCTCACTTCAGACACACCAGCCATTTCACAACTCTACAAACTCAGAGTACCTAGAACAAGCTTAACATAGACCCTCAAGGCAGAAACCTTCTCAAATCTTACTTCCAACACTAATCAGAAATGAACAATTTAAGGAATTTCCCCCCAAGCTTCCTTTAAGAACAAAAAACAAGTTTGAATGTTCATAATAAGTGTCCCTATTAACTAGTTGCCCTACTGAACTGCCAAATAGTCAACTTCATAGGGACAGGAAGTAGAATGGTGGTTGCCAGGGTCTGGAGGTAAAGTGGGATGGGGAGTTATTATTTAATTAGTGCAAAGTTTCAGTTTTGCAAAATGAAAAAAAGTTCTGGAGATGGAAGGTGGTGATGGTTGCACAACATGAATGAACTTAATACTATAGAACTGTATGGTCATTACAATTAAAAATAAACAATTTTTTTTTTAAAAGAATAGGTACCTGGAGATCAAAGTTCAAAATAAATTTTTGATTAAGACCTTTTCTCACAGTGCCAACATAGAATAGGATTATGCTAAGACATGTCATTTATTGGTATGAAGTTGATCCACAGATGGATAAAAGATGATATATACAAATCAACTAATATTTCTAATAATTCTTAAATCATATTATCCTATGTATGTGGACACAATTCACTAAAACTTAAATACAATAAATAGTGATCTTTGCAAATAAAAACTCTTAATACTCAGGTTGTTCTTTGGTTCTATTTTTAGTATTGAGATGCTATGTAACTCTAGCTAGTTAATTATTCTTTATGTCAGCTTCCTCACATATAAAATGTGAGTATTTAAAGCAGATCTACTGACAGGACTCTGATGAGAAATAGCTAATAAAAAATAATAAAACACTTTTCAAATGTAGTGTTAGTACAAAAGATCATTTAAATAAAAGTGTTAAAAACATCATTGCTCTTTGTGTTTGACATATACCCCAGTTCATCATCATTATCATTAGCAGCATTTACTTAGTAGATCTAAATCTTCTTTATTTTATTCCACGTGGTGTTTATACACATTCAACATTAGTCTATTAGACAATTCAGGATCATGGGAATACTAAAATGTCCCTCACTTCCCTAGATTTCTCCTCTCTAAATCACTTGACCTTAACAATAGTTTTGTCAACTTAAAGTTTTATACTAATCTTATGCTAATATCCTTTCCTAGAGCAGATGAAAAATAAAATATTTACAAATAAACTCAATTATTTCCTGTCATAAAACACATACCACAGAGTGGATATACCCATCTGATATTTGTCACCACTCTACTTATTTGGCTAAAGAAGGCTTGTTTGATACCTGGGTTGTCAGATCAAATTATAATTTAAACCCTTTAGCTATGTTTAGCCCCTTGGCAGTAGCTGAGTTGAGAATTTAGAATTCAGAAGCAGATGGTTCAGGAGCACAGTGAATACATAATGAAGCATTTACCTCCATGTCATTGGTTTAAACCTGAACTTGGTTGATCACTATTGGTGTCCTATACAAGATGTAAGTGATCTGATTTGAATCTCTAATGAATAACACCCATGTTAAAAAACACTCATCACTCTTGGCACTAATTGGCATTCTTGTTGTCAGCGTCAGGACAGAAGCCAAGGACTGAATCAGTCTGGAAACCTGAACTGCGGCTGTGTCTGAGTCATCAGTCTAGGTGGCCCATTCAGCCTTTGGCCTTTCCTTAAGAGTTTACAGCTCAGCGCAATTGTGTATACTTCACTCCCTGTGACTTCACAAGCCAGATTAAAAGGTGTTTACTTAAAATACATCTTTTTATGATAAGAATGGTAATAACAATAGCTGACATTTATTGACCACTTGCTAGAGCCAGGTATTCTTCCAAGAGTATTTACTTAACTCTCACAGCAATCCCATGAGATCGGTACTATTATTTCCCTCATTCTTAGAGATAAGGAAACTGAGGCACAAGAACTTAAATAACTTGCCTAAGGCTTCTCAGATAATAAGTGGAGGCAGAATCTAGCTCTAAATACAATCTCTCTGCCTAATTATAGCATTTATTTGACATCTTTTAACATCTTACAATATCACTGATACAAAGTTTAAACATTCTATGTTCAAATCAAACAGGGCACATATCAATGTCTCAATTTAAAAACTGCTCACTTTTCTGTACTAGTTATTTTTATTCTTTGTTTCTGAAAAGAGGCAATGGATTGCTCTTAAATTTGATTCACATGCATCCTTATTCTTATTTTAAGATACTTGAAGACCTTGTTAAGATACTTGAAGACCTTGGTTTGGATTTCCCTGGTGGTCCAGTGGTTAAGATTCCTCACTTCCAATGCAGGGGGCACGGCCTGGATCCCTGGTTGGGGAATTAATATATCCCACATGTGGTGAGGTACAGCCAAGAAAAAAATAAAAAGGACCTTGATTTTACAATGGATTAATGTTCACCTATTTTCTGTTGCTGTCATTTGAGCGAAACATTACCTGAACTTGGAAACATCCTCTGACCTTAATGTTTCTAAATTAATAGAGAAGAGAGAACTAAGTCAAATAAAAGCCTATCTACTATTCCATCTCAATATAAACATAGTGAATGATCACCAAAAAGGCAATCCAGCTGCCTTTTTTTGTTAACATAGTAACTGAGTTTCTTCTACCTACTCTTCATGCAAAATTAAAACGCAGATAAGAATTTTTTTGAAAATCTGAGTCTCCATTTTATGAGACTTCGCATAGTAGCTAGGAAGGAACATTTTAGTATACTGAGATAAATGAACTTTAAAATAAAGTTTGTGAGCAATTTGATTATTTTAATGAATAAAAGAAATTAATCTGGTTCTCACAGAAAGTTTTAAGATAATAAAATATTGTTTGCCATAATCACCAGCTAGAAATAGAAAAATAGAAAAGAATCACTTTTTATGTTTCTTTCAGTCACCATCCATACTCAGTCATTAAAAGCATGTTCGAAGGCTCATTTAGCACATATTTATTGCTCCCAGTTTTGCTAAAAGATAAACTTTGGGGTATTTCCCCCCCAAAAGCTCTTGTTAGGCTAAATTAATACTATAAACTTAGTGATCTGGGTTTTACTGCAGATTTACATTTACATGCCCATTCTAGTGTTTCATTTTCCAGATTCTAGTGTTTCATTTTCCAATAAACAAAATAATCATAATAAAGACAAAATTCAAGAAAAGTGGTGTTGTTTTATGTAGTTATTAGACTATAATAACCAAAGCATGATTGTAAATAACTTCAAAAAGATAAAATGGTAAGTAAACGTCTCCTTAAGATGCAGTCTCTTGTGCCTAATTTCACTATGTGTAGTATTTTGCAGATAGAGATGCACCATGAGAATCGTTTATTTGTGGTTGCTTTGATTTCTTTTCTTTCTGTATAAGTTTTGGTTGGACTGGGTCTTTGCTGCTACGTGCGGGCTTTCTCTAGACGTGGAGAGTAGGGGTTTCTCATTGTGGTGGCTCATCTTTCTGCAGGGCATAGGCTCTAGGCACTCAGGCTCAGTAGTTGTGGCTCACGGGCATGTGGGATCTTCCTAGACCGGGGATCAAAACCAAGTTGTCTGCATTGGCAGGTGGATTCTTATCCACTGTACCATCAGGGAAGTGCTCAATTCATTTCTCCTACCAGGGTGGCACTAGTGGTAAAGAACCCGCCTGCCAATGCAGGAGACTTAAGAGACACCAGTTCGATCCCTAGTTGGGGAAGATACCCTGGAGAAGGAAATGGCAACCCACTCCAATATCCTTGCCTGGAGAATCCCATGGACAGAGGAGCCTGGCAGGCTGCAGTCCATAGGGTCACAAAGAGTTAGACATGACTGAAGTGACTTAGCACACACAGACTTGGGTGTGAATCACAGCTCTGAGTGGCCTTGAGCAAATTTTTACTCTGGTCTTCGGTTTCCTCCTCTATAAAAAGATGATGATATAGAACACCTTGGACAATCTCAAAGTATACCTCCTGAGACTTTTTCAGATCCTTGAATTTGCAAAACCCACAGTAGCAATTTTTTCAGTTTCATTCTCCATAAAATGGAGATAATGATTCATACTTCCTGGGTTCTTGCATTAAATTATGTGTTAAATATGAATGATAAAGCTTGGTTGGTGTGGTCACTGGGCTGGGTCAGCTAGGATTACTCAGAGAGCTGAGTAATTCATTCTGGTTTATCTGCATTTTAATAAGTCTAATTTGCAGTCAGTCACAAATAGTTGAATCTTGATCTATGTTAGAGAATAAATGTGTGTTTTAAATGTACTGTACTTTTTATTTCACAGGCAACTCAGTCTGTGACTTGAGCTGGAATCTCAAAAACCAGGGCATAAGAACAGACAAAACTGCCTCTTAGCTATGAGTAGTAGGGTTTTAAAGTTCAAAACAAAAAGAAGTCTATAGAAGCAGAAAAGAGTTTGATTCTAAAGGATTGGACAGAAAAGATCTGATGTAAAACAAAGGTTGTTCCAAGGTGGGCAGGAAAAATAGCAGTAAGCCTGTTCTGCCTACCAGGCTTCTCAGTCCATGGCATTTTCCAGGCAAGAGTACTGGAGTGGGTTGCCATTTCCTTCTCCAGGGGATCTTCCTGACCCAGGGATCGAACCCGGGTCTCCCACATTGTAGGCAGATGCTTTACCCTCTGAGCCACCAGGGAAGCCCAAGCCAGTTTAGGAGGATGCAAAAGCATGACAGTGCCTCTTATGGTGCACCTATAGAAGAACTCTAGGACAAGGTGGGTGCTGTCAACAGCCCCAATCCTTTTCCAAAAGCAAAAGTCCCCCATATCAGTTAGCTCAGGAATTGTGAGCATCCACTAAGCCAAATCACATATACTTCCTTACTCAATGACTGGTACACAAAGAGCATCCAAACAGTTTTAGCTCCTTTTCTCATTTGAATCGATGCTTAATAATATTTCTCTGTTAAACTAACATTATAATTGTTAATGACAACCAAATCAGCTGATGTTGCTGAGAGTTTGGTTATTCAATCTTTCCTGGCACACAATAAGCATTCATTAAATATTTATTGAATTGTGTGAATAATTTCAACAATTAATACATTATTTTTATAGCATGCTATAGACAAATATTTTTTAAGTCACTATTTTGTGCCATACCTTGAGATTGAAACTGTGTGGCCTACATAAAAATTTTTATGGCTTCAATTCTCAAGGAGCTGGTCTAGTTAAATAGATAAAGCATAAATGCATAAATGAAAACTCAGTTTAATTCAGCAATATAAGAAAAGTTACAATCACTAGTTGTTTAATTACCTAATATTTGGAAGGAAAGATAAAGCAAGGAAATATTGCTGAAATTTTTGGAGAGAAGGATTTGTGTAAAAGAGTAGCAGATCAGACCAGAAAGACTAATATTTTACAGGATCAAGATGATCACATTTCTGATTATACTAATATTTTTCTTATTCCTAACAGTTGAAATTTGCAGAATACTGTCTGGCCAGTGGGCTGACTACAAAAAGATTTATCCCTAGCTCAGTTTACTCTGTGGTAAATTTTTGTGTTTAATTCCCCTTTGACATTACCTGTTTGCTTATTCCTTTTATTGACATTATCACCCACATTTTTTTTTTTTTACTGCACCATGTGGCTTGCAGGATCTTAGTTACTTGACCAGGGATCAAATCCAGGCCCATGGCAACGAAAGTGCCAAGTCCAAACCACTGGATCACCAGGGAATTGCCTCACCCATATTTTTAATTAAAGTTTATTGTCTAGGTTAGAAGATGAAAGAAGAGGATCTCAAGGATATTAATGGGAGACCTCTTGATTAGACTAGGTTTTAACTAATCCATTCTCAGTTTGGAATGAAAAACAACTGGGTGAAGAGGCAAAATAAAAAAGGTTTTCCAGGTCTTCCTCTGTTAAAGAACACTGCCTTTATTTGGTAGGAAGTTTGTTAACGCAAGGCACACCAAATGGGTAGGTCCATTTATGCAAATAAAAATGTGAACTTGATTAGCGGTATAAAATACAAATTCATTTTGATAGACTTCATGTAATAAGATAACTTCTCACAAATGTATATTAGTCCTTGCTATTTTAGTCAACCAATTTTATTGAGTCGTCTTTGTGAAAACAGTCCAAGTCTTAGTCATATGCTATTTTTCTGTTCTCTTCTAGATTCTGTTAAATAAACACCAAGTCCCTAAAATTAAAGGGATAACTTCAATAATCCTTTGTCCATCAATACATATGAAAATAATAGCGAGTTTCCTTCTTTGGATGATTTCTGATTTTTTAAGTAGCCTGTATAATCACTCTTCATGAGAAGGCAGTGGAGGCCAATGAAAAAAGAATACGTTTAAAACTAAGAGGCCTAGGTCTGAGTTCACCAGCCATTGCAGCTCAACGGTTGGGTAACTTTGGGAAAGCTAAACTTCTTTAAATATTAGCTTCCTCCTTGTGGGCTTCCCTGCTGGCTCAGACAGTAAAGAATCTGCCTGCAGTGTGGGAGGATTAGATCCCTGGATCGGGAAGGTCCCCTGGAGAAGGGAACGGCTACACATTCCAGTACTCCTGCCTGGAGATCTCCATGGACAGAGGAGCCTGGCGGACTATAGTCCATGGGGTCACAAAGAGTCCGACACGGCTGAGCTTGACTAACAACACAGTTCCTTCTTATAACATGCAAATGACAATACCTTTTCAGGGTTGCTGTGAATGTTGAATAAGAGATAAAGGCTGCTCCTGTCAGAGTACACTAGGATGAAAAGTTCATTCCCATTTCCTTTCCTTCAGGTAACTAGTGTTAGTGCAATTATTCGGGTCATGCATAAGAACAGTGAACTCTAGTTTCAGCTTTCTGAGATGTCCAAACTGCCCAAAAATAGAATCTGAGTGGAACCCCCCAGAGCCTAGCACACTGGCATTTAAGATATTCTGTGATACTGTTATGAAGAGAAAATATTTCAACTGTTATTTTTCTACGCTTAATTTGCAAAAAAATTACTGACCCATGTTGATGTGCTAAGAAATAACACAAAGCATTTAAACTTACTTTCAAAAGAACAAAGCTTTTAAATTGTCTCAGCAAAATGATTATCATAAATAGAAAAAAAAAAATAGGTCTTTCAAAGCATTGAGACTGACTTCCAATGTCCTATTTTTCAGCATTAATGCCTCATGTTTTGGTCTATATATCAATTCATGTTCTCAGCTAAAATATTGCAGATAGAATGTTTCTGAAAGCATTTGCTTTTTTTCTTTCTGTTTTTTCTCTTTTTGCTTGTTTGTTTAGTCATACAAAAGAATCTCAGCATTGGCGTCTGTCAGAAAAATTATACACAAAATTCTACGTGTTTCCTTAAAATACTTATTTAAAGGAAGAGTAGGTTTTATGCTTATTTTTACCCTTTAAAATTTTTTTTTGCAAGTACCACAGAAATGTGAACTTTTTATATGTGCAGTAGTTAAAGAACACAGACAGTTAGTCTTAGATTTAATCCTGGCTCAGTCACTCACCCATTGTGTGACCCTAAGCAAGTTTTAACTTCTTTCTAAGCCCCAGGTTCTTAAATATAAAATGAGAATTCTAACAGTACCTACTTCATAGATTGTTGAAGGAATATGTAAAATAAAGCACAATATCCAAAAGCAACTATACTCCAGTAAAAAATAATATTTAAAAAGCACAATGTCCATAAAGAGCCTAGCATAGTGCCTAGCAAGCAGTTAAGGAATGTTAACTTATTTCTACTGAAATGATAAGCTTCTGTGTGCATTGATACAAGCATTACATCAATGTAGGGAGCAGTAGGAATCAATTGTAGACCTCAGGATTACATGCCTGATACTAATTGTCTTGGATTTCTTCAATAACTTACTGTGAATCATAGATGCTCTTTTTAAAATTAAAAAACTCTAGGAACAGATTTTCTTCATGGAAATACTTCCTTAAAAGTGTAAATGTTGATACGTTCTCCATATCAAAACCACAAGTAAAGGAAGACTTACTGTGCTTTCATGGAAACCATACAGTAAGGCTTTAACCTACCCCCAAATTGGGCACACATTTAAGTATTACAATAATTGATTATTTTCCCATATTTACTTTAATTAAACTATCAACTATACTTTCAGTTTTGTATCAAGTAAAGGTGTTTACACATGTCACATGCATCCTGCGCATGGCTATTTTGTGCATTCCTTACATTTTATTCTTTAAAATGTTATCATTATTATCCTATTCATCTAAGAAGAAATCAAGAAAGTCTTATTTCCTTAGTCATCTTAGTCATTATCCACCCCCACCCTCAATCCAGGCTAAGAACACCATGCAGACTGAGTTATTAAAGTCGATCTGAAAGAGCAATCTGTTCTAAATGACTGTCCCTGGATCTGCCACGGAACCCTGTAAATACTCTTCATTACTCTGGCAGGGCAATATCACATTTCCTTCATGCTACTTTTGTGGCTGACTCAAGTTAGGCAGTGAGATTTGGGCTTTGGCTGATCCTGGTTGATTGATATAGGAATGGTCCTTCTCCTGGGACAGGTAATCAAATTTACTTTTCAGGATAATAAGTATTCTGTTTATAGTTTTTAAAAATGCTTTAGTTTGTAAAACTAAAAAGGTTTTGAACTTATAGCTTTTTAAATTATTTTTTTAGTTTTAGTTTTAAGCAAATGCTTTCAGTACCGTTGAGACGAAAAAGACATTTCTTAGGATTTAACTGTAGTTCTCAATTACATTGTATCATGTTTGTATAAGGCCCTCTATAATCTACCATACATACATTGTTTTGGATGGTCAAGAACTTGTCTCTATTGTGTTTTTCTCATTAGCAAAGATTAGAAAATAATATATGTCTCTGTTCTTTAAAAATTAGATATAGAGGATTGTTGTCTTTTCATCTGATACATACTTCAATATAAATCTATGAACTTTAAGCAAAACTCATTGAAAATTTGAAGTATGTGAGAAATTTCTTTTAAAGGATAAAAATCTATAGCAATTTGGAAAAATAGCAAACACTAAAATTTTATATGAATCTGCTAGCACAGATTCTTACACTTATTCTCCAAGTGAAGACTTCCTCTATCATAAATCTTCCAAATTCTTTGATATTCCTGTGGATCACCCCAGTGTGAGTAAATTGTTTCTATAACTGAGTGACTGAATTCAGAAAACAGCTGAAGGCAAGCACAAGATCATGTTCAAACCACAATAAACACATGTGTTAGATGGGCCACTCAACTTTGTGGGGAAGGGTTAAGACATGTAACCTTGTGTTTACCTGATGCTTATGAATTTCGTTTTTAACTATGTTGGATTTAGATTTTTTTTAAGCTTTAAGAATTATTCTTTGTACCAATAAACTCTGTTAAAATCTCAACTAATAGGTTTGTGGTGTAATGTAAGATGATATGCAAGTTATATTATATTACTTGGGAGCAGAAACCAATTTTTAAAAACTAGAATACAAGGTTCGTGTATTGTATGCAAGGTGTAATATAAAGTATTTATATGCATTTTTCCCCCCAAAGAGCTCAAAAAAATTTTACACTATCTGTATTTGAAAATGTTACAGTAAAAATGAGAAGAGAAATATTACTGCTATTCAGAAATTTTTTGTCTTTCTTTTGTAACTTTTTTTTAAAATGGATTTTAATTCTTCCTATTGATTCCTAATTCTACTGCCCAACCAACTCTATTTTATCTTTCAGTATGGGTCTCCTCCCACCTCAGTGTTCCATATACCTGGGTGAAAGGTAGGATATCAGGTTTATAATGGAAGAGTTTTCAAGGAAGTAAAAATGTATTCACTTACAGTGTGTGTGAACATTTCCGTTTGGAAGATCAAACTGTAGCACATCTATGTGCTAAATGAAACAGAGGTTCTATTTTTCCCTGTTCCTACTCAAGACTTAGTAGTCCTTATACTGATTATGCCTCAAGATCTGAATGGGATAAATGGGGAGAAAATCCTCTTTAAATAAAAAGAAATCTTTGGGGCATCTACGTAAATAGAAAATGCAGAAACACAATTAAGTAGGTTAATTTCAGAACAGGACTAGGTAAGAGAGCAAACAACCCTGTATATTGATGATTTAGATTAATGCAGTAATGAAAATAATCTATCCACATAACTCAGCTCTTCTTGTGCCTTCTTCCCTCCTCAGTAACTGTTCTTATGACCTGGATTATTTTAAAGTTCTCTTCAATACTCTTTTTCATTCCGCCCATGTAATTTCAAAGTTCTTTAACAAAAGGTGTAGTGAAGCTTCTGATTTGATCATAGTAAACAAATTTTAAATCTATTCAATACATTATAGAGTCTCAAGGTGACTGAAAAAGGTTAAAAAAAAAACAAACCCCAAAATCTCTTAGTAAATACCACAAGGTCAAGAATCAGTATATTTTCCATGGTCAGAGGAGCCTGGGGGGCTACAGTCCATGGGGTCGCAAAGAGTCAGACACAACTGAGCACTGCTTCATACCCAGTACCTGGTACATAGTGGGCATTAATTAGATAAATATTTGCTGAATGAATGAAGAAGAAGAAATTATGCAAGTAGTTGGTGATTTAAGAAAGCTGGTTTAAACCAATGTATTTTATGCTACCCAAATCTAAGAATGACCCTTTTAAGAAACAACTAATCGCATTTATCTGAATTTTCAAGACCCAGGCTTCCACCGAGATTGAAATAATGGGGCTAAATTTTTTTTTCCAAATTCATATTCTGAACAAGTATGAAATCATATCAAAGAGCCTATGCTTGATAAAGTGGGTTTTTCAGCAGATGTTGGTTTGGTTAAGGATTCTTTTTCTTGTTCAGTAATGCTTGTGAAAGAAGAAATCTGGCATAGACCTTTTAAAATAATATACAAAAAAATTATTCCAGGATAGCAATAAGTGAACAGAAGTTGCAATATATTACATTATACAGTAATTTAGACTTTTAAACAGTACCTGATTATTTTTTTTCTGAAAAACTTTGTTCAAACTAATTTGTTACCAGGTTTATTCTTAGACTGATGGCTTTTTCCTCTCCATTTTTTCTGTGCTCTCTAGTTACCAACTTTTAATGTTAGTTATAGTCTCTGCTTTTGCTAAGCTTTTGGACAAACCAAAAAAAACCCTCTCAGCTTTAACATGTTAGACCTCCCCTTCATGCTGGCTTTTCACAGCCAAATTTCCTGAAATGGATCAGTGATTAAATGAGAGTAAATTCCCCATGAGTTAAGATTAGTTCTCTTAAAAATTAAGAATTTTGAAATATTTCAAAAATAATGCCATTTTCTTTGAATGTGCTATCCTGAATCCAGTATTAATTCTAAACACAAATCAATAAACAACTTGGGCCTCTAGCTGTAAGTGGAACTCTAAGGTGGGAAAACCGATTGACCCCCGCTGCCCATAGGTGCTGTCCTGCTGTGGAATGCCTTTGCTCAGTGTTCTCCCATCCAATCAGGTGGAATGTTTCACAGGCACATGGTTCATACAGCTCAAAATAACTTGGGACCTGTGAGCTGACAAATGCTCTGGCTCCGGTGGTGACAGGTTGTCCAGCTTCTAACAGCCATCTTCACTGAAACTAAGGTTAACTCCTCACTCTCTATGGACAGCTACTCTCTATTTCCAAGGGCGTGAAGAATTTTCTTGTTCTCCTGGGCTTTCATCTATACGTTCTCCTTGGATAATTATCATCACAGTGGAGTGCCTGGGTTGGACATCCTCATCTGGGTCAACTAAAAAAAGAAAGGTAATATCCAGATTTAAGTTCTCGAGTGTGTTTTGATAACAAGAAACTGACAATGGGAAAGGGGGTATTTCAGAGATCTAATTTCTGTTGTGCCGAACGAAACCGAGGCTAACTTCCTAATTATGTATGACGGGACACAAAATTACATGAAACATAAAGTTTTCTACATGGTCAGATTTTACAGGGGATTGATGAGACCCTCAGAGATCACAGCCTTCGGGTCCTAAAGGAAAATATCTCAACAGAGGAAGTCGTGACATGTTGTGTGTATCATTGGCATTTTCCATACATTCTTTTATTAAAATAATGGTGTTTGTATGGAGAATATGTGTGCAATGCCTATTTCCTTTTTAAAGGAAATCAAACCTAAAATAATATGACTCCATGGTTAAAGACTTTCATTTAACATTTTTTTATCATGTAAAAGGATATGCTTGCTATATTTAGCGCTGGGAGATCTGCTCCCTGGATTAATGTACACAACAGCTGCAGAAAGTCTTGCTCAAAGGACATTGCTCTTTCTTTCTCTCCTTTCTCTCTCTCTCTCTCTCTGTCTCCCTCCCTCCCTCCCTCTCTCTCCCTCCCTCCCTTTTCAGCTACAGCAGAAAGACTGATTTGACAGTCAGTCGCAAGTGTTTGGCCTGGTACATTGCACTATTAGCAGTAATTAGATGCACAACTTGAATTATTTTTTAATAATCATTTAAGCAAAGAAAAAGAGAACATGAGTAAATCCTTATTTCCATTTCCCACAAGTGAACATGACAGTAAGAGTGCTAAGAAATTTTACTATCTTATCAACAGATTTTTTTTCTTTTCCCTCATACTTGTTAAAGATACTAGCATCAATCAGTTTGATAGAAATAAAACAGATAACCAGTTTCCTTTCTCAAAAAATTATTATTCAACTATTTTCATGCTGGTAATGATAAAATGAATTCTACAAGGTTCAAACTAAAAATTTGTTATAACTTTTTAGCTTCTCCTTAATAATAACTCTTAACTTCACATAAAATACATATAATCCT
This sequence comes from Dama dama, assembly GCF_033118175.1. NCBI lineage: Eukaryota > Metazoa > Chordata > Mammalia > Artiodactyla > Cervidae > Dama > Dama dama. The sequence goes on from NC_083695.1 coordinate 27,768,954, forward strand.
TTTCTACAAAGCTAGAATATCTAAACTTATAGCTATAATAAACATATTTTTAAACAAAAACTTATATAAGCTGTCTGATACACAATTTGACAATATGCAAATGATTTCAAATCAAGACCATCTCATGAAATCTGAAATATATGCACACTAACTTTGTCAGGAGACAAAATTATAAACATTACAGAATCTTATAATAATGGACTATGAAACAAACAGTTGGACATTATCCAAATTCTGGAGGTTTGTCTCTATTCCCACTTATAGAATGTAGCTAATGCTATTGGAACTTGAGACAATGTATCAAAGCCCTAGTGTTCTATATGTCTATAATTTTGAATAAGACTCTATTCCAGACTCTAATACATCTATTGTATAACAGAATACACTTTCCAGCTCAAGGTGCTTACAAAGGCACATATTCAGTGGAACAGACTCAGAACCACAATTTAGGGACACAAGAAATTGAATGAGTTTGTATCCTGACTAGGTTTTGGAATTTATAGAGATGAATTTTCAAATTTACTTTTGAGGAAATGAGACTGCAGGTAAATTGGGTTTCACTGTGAAAGATCTTTAATGGACTAAAGTTAATATATGAAAGTGTGACAGCTAGATTTTTTTAACAGTTAACTCATATACACAATAGGAGTAATGAACTCAGCTCATTAACCTGAAAATATAAGATGAATGAGACTGCCAACGCCAGAATAATTAGTTTCCTTCATTGACATTGAGATTTGACAAAGGCATTTCTTATTGCATGGTGTTATTGCCTATAACAAGACAAAAAAATGAAAAGATTTTTTTAACTTTTTCCTTTTTTAAGAGATAAAGAAGGCTTTATCAGAGATATTTTCTTAAATTTCTATGGTGCTTTACAGCTGACAAAGAGCTTTAGAACTGCTATAGCACTATGCTTTTGCTTAAAGCGAACAACCCAGATACCGACAAAATGGTCTGTCGAGTAATTTAGGAACATATGTTTAGTAGCTTCATTTTTGGTCGGCACAAAAGTTGGTGTGACTATTTACGTGCAATTATTAAAGAGCTCTTAGAGCTCATGTATAATTAGTCACCTTGACAAGCTCTGTACAGACTTTGTGTGTTACATAGACCTCCACTTGGAGTCACAGGGCACCCCATGGTCTGGGATGGGCCCAGCAGAGCCTTCCCACCAAGGGCTTGAATTCCAACTAGATCTTGAGGTCACAAACCTATTTGGGGTACTTGTTCCTTTCCCAATCAAGCAAATATGTCAATTAAGGAAGTTATCGCTTTTCAAATCCTTAACCGCCTAAGGGAAATTGACACAAGTATTAGGAGACTGAAGAAGGTTGCAAATGTTTAAATTTTTTTCTTATTTTTCTTACTTAAAATGAATCTTTGAGTTAATGAGGATTGACAAAGTTTTCTTATTTGGGACTTCCTGTATAAGAACTAAGTTCATCATGAATGGTGCATTGACAGTGAAATAAAACTTCATTTTTGTGAAGGGTTTGGTAGTCACCCTAGAATCCTGAAGCCTTCATACTTGGCTTCCATTAACCTTTTCATGGGTCATAGAATTTACTTCTACACTACTTTTTTTCAATATTTCAGATTAAATACTAACTTTGGGCTCTGGTTTCAGTATCCTTTATACTAGTGCAAAGGATTACCTTAATTTTGTATAGTGTTCTACATGTCTAAAGTTCTTTCACAGAGAATTCCCTGGTAGTCCAGTGGTTAAGACTTGGCCTTCCAGCACAGCAAGTTGTGGGTTCAGTCCCTGGTTGGGGAGCTCAGATGCCACATGCCTTATGGCCAAAAAAACCAAAACATAAAACAGGAGCAATATTGTAACAAAGTCAATACAGACTTTTAAAATAAAAATTAAAAATAACCTTTAAAAAAAATAAAGTTCTTTCACAAAAAAACCCTATGAAGTAAGCAGGGTAATTCTGTTCATCCTCTGTTTAGAGGTGAGTTACTTAAAGACATCTATCTTTCATATTCTAGGCAAAGTTAACTATTACATATTAGGTTGTTTTTGTGTTGATCTAGAGAGTAAAGCGTCTGCCTGCAATGTGGGAGACCTGGGTTCTATCCCTGGGTTGGGAAGATCCCCTGGAGAAGGAAATGGCAACCCACTCCAGTATTCTTGCCTGGAGAATCCCATGGATGGAGGAGCCTGATAGGCTTACAGTCCATGGGGTTGCAAAGAGTAGGACACAACTGAGAGACTTCACTTTCTTTCTTTCTTTTAGCACCAGATTTGCTTTTTCACTTAATATATAAGAGTACTTTATAGCCAGAAAACTTCAGTAATCATGTTTGAATCAAAATTACTTCATATAAGGTTTTGCAAATTCTTTGTCAAAGCCCCTCTTTAAACATCCATATTATAACCAAAAGATGAATTAATAACTCATGATATTTCTAACAATAAGGTCATCTTAGAACCTACAGAAGAATATTGTTGCATTAATAAGAGTTGAGAAATATGTCCAAAGGTATCAGCATTAAGTTTTGTTTTTATAAACCAGACTCTTAAATTTTAAGCAAGTTCTGAGATGAGATCTCTTTTTCAGGAAAATTCATAGGGGGAAAAAAGATAGAGATATTTAGCAAAATAAAGTGAAGAACATTTAGTAAGCATTCTGTGTGGCTAAATTACTTTACATGATTTACTGAAGTTGGTCTTGATGCCACATTAATTGCCTCATTTCAAACCTAAGACCATTTCATCAAAACCACAATCTGTTTCCAAGGATATTTACTGATTCTTATTTTGAAAATGGCGGAATATCTGTTTCAATTTTATAAGCAGCAGAAAGAAGGAAGCAATGTCCAATGTTTAGCACTCTGAACACACCAGTTGAAATGTCTAAGAGAACTTTGACATCTGTCAAATGAAATGTCCAAGAGAACACCTCTTAAAACCTGCTTCTGCCTCATCCCAGTAAATAATTCCACCATTCACCTAGTTGTTTAGGCTACAAATACTAGAGTCACTCCTGACTCTGCTCTTTCTCTTGTATTCCACTTTCAATCCATCAGAAGATCATACTAGCTCTATTTTCAAAAGATACCTCAAATCTGACCATTTCTTGCTACTTCCCACTGATACCACTCATTGATCCCAACTAGCATCATTTCTTGCATTCTTTGCATAGCAGCCACAGTTGAACTTTTTCAAACCATGTTATCTGCTTCAAAAAATTTTAAAGGTGTTTCCCATTCACATGTTTCATAAAGCTCAAAGTCTTTCCTGTGGTCTGAAAGGCTTCACATGCCCTAGCCCTCTACTCTTCTTTATCACTCACCTCCTGGAACACCGGGCTTGACTCAAACACACCAAACATTCACCTTCCCTGGCATTGACACCTACTGCTTCCCCAGTCAGGAATATTCTTCCTCCCAAATGGTCACATAGCTAACTACTCCACTGCATGAGAAGCTTTGCCTGATACCCCTAGCCTAAATAGCATGCTCTCTTCTCTACCCCATCGCTCTCTATTCCCGTGCCCTACTTTATTTTTCTTCTTAACGTTTATATATTCTCCACTAGAATGTCAACTCCATGAGGGCAAGGACTTTGTCTTTTCACTGATGAATCCTCAGGGCCTAGAACAGTACCTGGCACATAGTGAATGCTCAATTAATATTTATTGGATGAATAAATGCAAGTGGGGTTATCCATAATAGCTCTTAAGTTTTTTAAAAGTGTTAAATTTTATACAGATAGTTTTAAAATTAATGCTTGAAACAGAAAGTAATACATGTTCATGTTTCTTATTTTAGGTAGTATTTATCAGTTTAACAATTTATATATGCATTTCCACCTAAGAACTAACTGAGATGAAATTGTTATTACCCCATTCGATAGATGAGGATAATTGAGATTCAGACTCATTAAGTGACTTGCTCAAGATAGCAAAATTATTTAGTATTGGACTTGAGATTCAAACCCAGTTTTTTTTTTTATTACAATCAGATGTTCTTTGATACTTCTGGTATTAAAAAAACACATAATTCCAGTTATTTTATCCACCATAAATACATTTTTATTTGAAAGTCACTTTGAATTTCCTACTGCTTTTGCCAGTTTATATTTTTTCTTTGTGTCTATAAATTTCCTCTGTACATATTTCTATTTATCTTACTTTAGCCTGCAACTTGAAAACAATAGATTTAGTAGGAAGTTCTAATGAACAAAATAATTCAACAGATACTTTTTGATTACCTTCTATATGCTGTGCATGCACAGAGATGATGGCGTACAAAACAAAATGAGGTAGACAAAAAAGTAAAAGGCAAATATATACTGAAATAAGGGCTGTGTTTGAGGGTTAAGACAGTGAATTTGAGGAGCATATTGGACAGGGACCGAATTCAGGAAAAAGAAGAAATCCTAGGGCCAAGTCTCAGCTAAGAGTGGAAGATTGTCTAGGACTTGGGCCAGTAAGATAGCAAAGAGACATGAAGACAGGGAGCAGCCTGAGCAGATATGTACAAAGATCTGAAAGCAGCATAGTTTGTTCATGAAACTATTTCAGTGAGGTATAGATATGCTAAATTAACTACAAATTAGAGTTCAATTTCTCCTCAAAGTGTGTCCTTGCATCAAGTCATGTCACTAGTTTTACTTCCATTTCTTATCATGGTATGTGGCCACAGTTGTTAAACATTAATAAATAATAGTAACTACCCTATATTGACTGTTTACTAAATGCCAAGCACATTTACTAACCCTTCAGCCTATGAGATGGCTACATTATTATCCCTGTTTTACAAACAAGCAAACTGAGGCTTATAGAGTTTAAGTAACTTTCTTGAGTTTATACAGCTAGAAACTGTCAGGATTAGGATTTGAACCAAAGTGTTAGGTAACAAATGCTACATTCAAACATTAAAGAAATCCTTTATTTTGAACAGTTGGAATTTTTGTTATAATAATTTCTCGTGCTAAGCATCAGAACAGGTACACATTTATACCTTAATTGGCTCCTTTTCTTTCAAAAAGAAAAAAAAAATTGTTGTAGAGAGCAGTAATTACTTATATGAGTATTTTATTCTGTATTTGCACCATAAATATAAACTTTTTGGAAGTTCTTCAACATTAACATCACCTTTTACCTAAGTATTATCTTTTCACTAACATTAGTTGAGTGCTCACTATAGTGGTTGGCCCTGTTTTAAGAGATTTGCATTCATAATGTTATTAATCCTCACTCCCCTGGGAAATAGATATTTTCCATGTTTCACAGATGAGAAGTTAGGTAATTTTCTCAAAGTCACACAACTCCTAATAGATGAAGCCAGAATATGAAAACAGATTTATCTGATTCCAAAGCCAATGCTCATTCTATGTTGCCCCAAGATAAAAGCCATCTTAAACTAAACAGTTAAAGACAAAGTCACATTAAAACACGATATACAGTAATGTCCAATGAATAGAGGGGACATCCTGATTTATAAATCACTTAACTTTTCTTCTGACGTTTAAATACATACATAAACTCAAACTAGGTTAATGGGATAGTTGATTTACAAATGAAAAGGATTTTCAATCAGTATATTAATCACATTTTCAAATAGCATTTTGCACCTTATTTTAATATCTTTAACTGTTCCTCTACAAAGTTAATGTACAAAGTGACAAATTTTCTGCTGGGCTCTCAATTAGATTTTTATATACTATTTTGTATATCCTTCATTGTTCTTCTAAATTCAATACAGACATATAGTTCTATTTAATGAGTATATCATAATTTAACTAATTTTTCTTGAACATGGTTCCACTTTTTTAATATTATCATCCATACTATGATGAATATCTTTGTAGATAAATCTTCACACCCATCCAACCCCTTTGCATTTTCAATTAATCTTTTTTAAAGTACATATTCATTTATTTGACTGTGCCAGGTCTTATCTGCAGCATGTGGGATCTAGTTCCTTGACCAGGGATCAAACCCGGGCCCCCTGCATTGGGAGCATGGAGTCTTAGCCGCTGGACCATCAGGGAAGTCCCTCAATTAATCTTTTTTTGAGGCAAAGTAAACTTCACCCAAACAAGTGGCTCCAGTAGTGTCAATCTCAGCCTGTGGCTAGCAGACGGAAAAATATTTTGCTGTAGGTCATCCTTCAGCTGTAGGTCATCCTTTCATCCTAATTGTCCTCTCAAGGTGACTGCCTACCTTGTCAATTTGGAAGTTAGTTTTAAGTAGCATTCTAAAAGTGTGAGAAGTAGGGTAGTCCCTAGGAAGCCCTACTTGTGATATATTGTGGTATCACAAATATTTTTCTTATAAGTGAGGTTGTCATATACAAGAAGGAAGAGAAATTAACTGAAATAAAATTTGTCATAGAATGTTAAAGTCCGAAAATATTCAGGATATTACTTTCCTCTCCACCTTTCCAGCACAAGGCACACAGTAGCCAAGAATGGCAAATAGTAACAAACAGTAGCCAAGAATGGCAAACAGTCTTCATCTCCATTACCAGCTCTGACTGGTTGGTGGTGGCTGAGCGAATGGAGACTTAGAAAAGTGAAGGTCAGTGGGAAGAATACTGTAATTAGTTGGCTACATCTCTTAAAGAGGAAAGAGAGGAGTAACAACCTATGGGTCACAAGCGTGCTGGCCCTCTAATAAATGTCTTAGTGAATAAAATGGGTGTAACAATAATATGACAGTGGTTTGCATTACCCAGACTTCTAGTCCAGGGGACTGAGCTAAAGTTATTATACTGAATGAAAATTACTGTACTATTTTTATAAGACTTTACAAATTATTTATTTTTTTAATAAGTAACTCATATAACTTAGGCTAATATATAACTGATTATAACATATTTATATAATTACAATTTAAAAGTAAGAAAATGGTATACAGTGAAAAGTGTCCTGTATTGAACCCCACTTCCCTGTCTTCCATATCCCCTCTTCACCAATGTTAATTTAAGAGATTTTTTTTTAAACCTAGGTGTACTCATACCTTTACAGAAATTAATTAATTATACCTTATTTGAGAAAGCTAAATCACTATAGTTTTCAAGAGCAGAGTGAGCCTATAAACAACATTGAATTTAAACAATTAGTTTCTAGTCATAAAAGCATTATTTATTTTCACGAGCTAGATCAAATTTTTATTTTTCAGTAACAAGATTATTTTATCAAAATCTTTTAATTTCTGTTATTTTATTACATTCAGGGGAAAGGGGAAAGGATGGAAAGAAAATCTCTGTGTATGAGAAAGTACTCTAAAACTAAAAACCCTTTACAGATATTATCAAAATTGTGCTTAGAAACTATATTTAATGGCTCTATAGTTATAGCATAGCTTTCAAAATTGAACTCATATTTAAAGATTAATTTAATAAAGTGATAATCACCCATGCTTTTATTTCCAGTTTCAGGGAAACCTCATTCAGTTCCTCTCCATTTTACAATTTGAGAAGTCTTTAAACTTTGTGAAAGTTATCGAAATTAGGTAATTTTAATTTTAAGGTTTAAGTTCTTAAGTATCTATCATGCTATAATCAACACAGACCTATTGTTCTGTAGAAATAATCTAAGCATTTTGTCATTATTGCTATTTCGTGACAGCATGCAAGACGACAGCCTAGAAGCTTCTACTTCCATATCTCAGCTTCTGAGAGAAAGCTATTTGGCTGAAACTAGGCATCGGGGAAACAATGAGAGGAGTCGAGCAGAGCCTTCCTCCAACCCTTTCCATTTTGGGGGTTCTTCTGGAGCTGCTGAAGGTGGAGGAGGCCAAGATGACCTTCCAGATCTTTCAGCCTTTCTGAGCCAAGAAGAATTAGATGAAAGTGTCAATCTGGCAAGATTGGCAATCAATTATGACCCCCTGGAGAAAGCAGATGAAGCTCAAGCTAGAAAACGTTTTTCTTCTGATCAGACAAAACACTCATCTATATCAAGTTTTGACCCTAACTTCTGCCAGGATAACTCTCGAAGCCCTACCAACTCTAAAGAGAGCCTCCAGGAGGCAAAAAGGCCACAGTACAGTTCTGAAGCCCAGTCCAAAAAAGTATTCTTAAATAAGGCTGCCGATTTCATTGAAGAGCTCTCATCCCTGTTCAAAGCCCATAGCTCGAAAAGGATTAGACCTCGTGCCTGCAAAAACCACAAGAGTAAACTGGAATCGCAAAACCAAGTTATACAGGAAAACAGCTCCAGTTTCCCAGATCTATCAGAAAGAAGAGAAAGATCTTCGGTTCCCATACCTATCCCTGCAGATACCAGGGATAATGAAGTGAACCATGCACTGGAACAGCAGGAAGCTAAGAGGCGTGAAGCTGAGCAGGCTGCTGGTGAGGCGGCCAGCGGAGACAACACCCCAGGGTCCTCTCCTTCTTCTTTGTACTATGAAGAACCTCTGGGGCAACCTCCGCGGTTCACACAAAAGTTACGGAGCAGAGAAGTTCCAGAGGGAAGCAGAGTACAGTTGGATTGCATAGTGGTAGGAATCCCACCGCCTCAAGTAAGGTAAAAATGTCCCACTAGTAATGCTTGGTGATTACTTTCCTTCTATTGTGACCCTTCTCATTTTCTCTTTCAAGTATGTGGTTTCAAAGATTATATACTCCCTTTGAGAAAACCAGAGTTTAAAGCACACTGTCCAACAGAAGTCTAATATTAGACACTTGTGCAAATTAAAATTTTCTAATAGTCACATTTAAAAAAAATAAAATAACTTGGGGTGAAATTGATTTTTAAAACTATATTATTCAACCAATATATTTAAAAAACACTACCATTTCAACATATAATCAATATGAAAATTGTTAATAAGACATTTTATATTCCTTTTGTCACACCAGGGCTTCAAAATCTAATGTGAATTCTGCACTTACAGCACATCTCAGTATGGATGCTAAATTTTTCTAGGAAATACTTAATGTGCATTTAGACTTCAAAAAATATACAGTTGAAAAACAACACTGTAAGATCCAAGTTGTTCCAAACGTATTTGAAAGTTCTATCAGAACTGAATTGAGTATCAGCTTTTATGTTTAAATTAATTGAAGTTAAATACAATTAAGAATTCAGTTCCTCAGTCGCACTGGCCACATTCCAAGTGTCCCCATGTGGCTAATGACCATGGTCTTAGCACAGGCCTAGAGCCTATAGCTTAAAAAAAGTCTTTATGATCTATACTCAACAAATACCTATGGTAGTTTTAAATTTTAAAAAAAAGCCAAATAATAGAAAAAGTGTGATAGAATAAAGATACAATAAAATTGGTAAAGATCAATTTAAAGTTTATTTTACATGTATTTATTATATACTTTTTGATTTATTCTAGGTATGTAAGTAGGGCATCATCTTTTTTGCAAAATAATCATATTATAGGGCAGTAATCGCACTTGTATTAATAATAATATTTTAAATTGTGTATGCTTATTGATAAAAGGAGTTCTGGTCTAAAAACACATTTATATATTGAATTTTGCTTTTCAGAGTCAACATAAGGCAATACTCAATACTATTTCTACAATGGCATATACATGTTACTATCTAGTTAAACAACTGACCTCCTTGAGGAAAGGAGTATCTTGAGCACCAAGCATACCTTCTAGCCTATAGCAGTCACACATAATACATTAGTCACTAGATTATGAGTATACTGATGGATAAAGAAACAGAAAAACAAGAAACTCGACTTAGATTTCAATCAGGAGTGAGACAATTGGCCTAAGACGTGGCAAAGGGTTGGAACAGCACACAGCAAAGGGAAGTGTCTACCCTTCTTCTCTATGCATGCCTGATGACACTCCCTGGGACTCTGGTCACTGATGCTGGCAAGATGTCATCATAGCACCATGATGGATACCACTTGGTGGCATCTGGTCAGTCTAAGTAAGCTGGTGAGCACTCAAGTTGTGGCACAGACACAGCTTACTTAGACTAGCTCTATCCATTCCACTAGTTTCTGGACATAGATGGGACCCTTTCAAAAAAAATTAGACCAGGTCACTCAAGACTCATCCTCCCCATTCTTAATCATGACAATCTCAAACACAGAAAAGACTCAGGGCTCTTGTGAGAAAAATCACTGAGGAGAATTAGAAAATACTCATTCCCCCCAAAACAAAGTAATATGGTGGTTACTCAGAAACTACTTAGTCAACCAATTAAATATTTACAAATTTAAGAGTGAAAGAAATATACACAGCTTCCATGTAGCAATACTCATTTTTACCTGGAAAAAATTTCTTTAGTGATAGCATTCATGCCTATATCCCAGCCACTGGTTTAATGGCAGGAAATTAAATGTATTCACTAGGTATTTTCTGAATTCATCACAGTAATCATATTAATATTAAGAAAAAACTTAGGATTGTCTAAATAGACTGTTTTCGTTGTTGTTGTTCAGTCGCTAAATTGTATTCAGCTCTTTGCAACCCCATGGACTGCAGCATGCCAAACTTCCCTGTCCTTCACTACTGAAACTCATGTCTGTTGAGTCAGTGATGCTATCTAACCACCTCATCCTCTGCCATCCCCTCCTCATTTTGCCTTCAATTTTTCTCAGCATCAGCATCTTTTCCAATGAGTCAGCTCTTTGCATCAGGTGGCCAAAGTATTGGAGCTTCAGCATCAGTCCTTCCAATGAATATTCTAGGAACATTACTTTGAATATTCAATGAAAATTGTTTTCCTACATATAAAATTTATATAGCTTTAATCAGAAACCAAGTATATATATATTTACTCTAAACTCAGCACTGTGACCAATACAATGACAGAGGCAATACAAACACATGTCCCTGCTCTCAAGGAACTTGCAAACCTCATTTAAAGAAATCATCCCAACTCTACTCAATACTCTGTAATGGCTCATATGGAAAAAGAATCTAAAAAAAGAGTGTATATATATATATATATATATATATATATATATAAACTGACTCACTTTGATGTACACCTGAAACTAACATTACATGTAAATATACTATATTACAATAAAAATAATGATAATAAAGAAATCACCCTAATTTTTATAGAACAACGAAGGGCTGGAAGACTAGATGGGTCAAAGAAGACTTCAGAGACATAAGGGAATTTTAGTTGAACCTTGAAGAAAGAAGAAGTAGAAATTTAAATCATTCATTCATTCAACAAATACCTACTGAGTTACTAAAGTGACTCCCTGAGAGTACAAAACAATTGGGAGCTACTAGAGGTTGGGGACCTTGTTTTGAAACCAAGTGTAAAGCTATTCTGAGAGGGTAGCTCACAGTCTAATAGAGCAATCAGACAGACATATGATCAAAACATTGCAATACTGTGTAATAAGGGCTGTAACAGAAGTATGCATGGAATGCAACGGCAGCTCAAAGGAAGATTGATATTTGGTCTAGGGGACAGGATGAAGGAAGCGTTAATGCTGGAGGTGCCACTTGAGTTGAGAAAACTTAGGGTGGAAGAGGAAAGCAAGTGGAAAGGCCCAGAGATAAATGTTTTCCGGGAACTGCAAATACTTGGTTATGTGAGGAACATGGGACAACAGGTGAGGAAAGATGAGAGAAAAGACAGAGACGCAGGCAGAGGGACAGGTCCTTTTAAGCCAGATCAACTCAATATGTTTATATAAAAGTACAGATGCTGGCAGAGTAATATTTTTAGATAGCAGTGAGGAGACTGACCTAACTGGACAAGAGTGGAGCCAGATGATTTCGAAAAGCCTTGAAAGCAAAGTAGAATAGTTCCGACTTGGTTTCGAAATCAAGTGGAAAGCATTTAAAGTTGTGTATAAGGACAAACTAAGATAAAAGGGAGAATTTAAGTAGAATAGGTCTAGAAGAATGAGTTAGACCCCACATGAATGGAGCCTCAAGGACACTTTGGAGGCTGTGAAAGGTATTACAGGCATCAGACACTCTGATATCAGACTGGGGTAGGGGCTGTGGGAAAGCAGAGAAAAGATGTGAGAGAGTAGTATTAGAAGAAAAGAAACCAAGCTGAACTTGGTGACTGACTAGATAGGAAGGATGAGTAAAAGACTGACTTCACAAGTTTGAAGCTGGGCACCTCAGAGAACCCTGGGGTCACTGTCAAGGTCTGAGAAACTGCAAGAGGTGGATGAGTTGAGTCTGAGGAGATGGAGGGGCCATATCCAATAGATAGTCAGAAACGTAGGACTGAAGGGCAAACGAGAGGGTAGTGGAACTGGAGACATTCCAAAGAATGCCCTGGACACTGGGAAATTTGGACACAGTATCTCTGGCATTACAAAGGGACTATAAATACAGGTAACATTTGGAACTAACATCCAGTTATGCTAGGCTGGGGCAGGGTTTTTTCCAACCTTCTTTTGGCAGTAATTCCTCCTCCCATTTTTCTCCTCACAATAAATATGTTACGTTACCCCAATACATACTTTACACACACATACACACACACACACAGAGTTCTTAAAGATGAAATTCATGTTTCTGGGATTGAAGAGGATTGGGGTAGAGGAAGCATGCAGTCCTGCCTGCTTGCTCACCACTGAAACTCCTAAAGCATCTCCATAGAACCCAAGAGCACAGATTTCGATGGAGAGAATGCCTTTAAAAATGCATTACAAGAATGAGGTTCTTTGGTTTACCATAAAGGAAAATAGTACAGTCAAAAAGAAAAGTATCCTTTTTCCTATTTTTGCAAGAAAATGTAATGCATATACCTGGTAACTAAGGTCTAACCTTGTATGTATGTGCCTCGGTGTGTTCTCCATATTTTACCCATGTTTCTATAACTCTAGTTTAGCAAACTGAAAAATCCTTTTGGCCTATATTTGTTGATTTCCAAGTTGACTAGGAAGAAATTGTTTTGTAAGGGTAGGATCCTGTATCATTAAAGCTAGCTGTTTTTGATAGCTTGTTAATCTTGGACATAGCTCCATTGGAGGAGCTGAAATACACTCATGCGTTAGCCACAGATGAAAGAGTCTGCAGGAATTCACAGCAAATGGCCATGATCCCTTTTTGTATCCTGACTCGAAATTCTTTTCCCAGGAATGTACAGCTGGGTCACACTAAGTATGTTTGCTTGTACATGGCCCTCTGAAGTAGTAAAAATGTACCTTTTATAGATGCTGATCTCTGCTTTGGCTGTTAAGTTTGCTATTGCTACTTCTAGACATTGGCCTATGAGTGCCATGCTGAGGAATAAAAAGGAAATAAATTAGTTATAAAGGCAAAGGATATTTTAAATGATATAAAATATTATAAATAATTATATATGATATGTAATGTAAAATATTATATAAGTATTTTAAAATGTTACATTATTTAGGGGCTTTTTCTTCTACCTTTCGGGAAAATCTAGATACCTTCATTTACTCATTCATGCAACAAATGTGAAGTATCTACTATGTGCCATGTACTCCTATAGCCAATAAAATTATAGCGGTGAACAAGGAAAATCCCCTGCCTTCATGTATCTTAGGGTCTAGTAAAGATCACAGGCAAAAATCCCACAATGATTACATTATCATAATTGTGATAAATATTATAAAGGAGGGTGCATATAGCAAAGGGACCAAACCTTGAGAATGGACTAGGGAAGGTTTTCCTAAAAGTATTTAAGCTGAGACAGAAAAGATGATGAGAGCTTAGCCCAGCAAAGTGGGGTTTACAGAAAAGTGTCGCAGGGTGAAGAAATAATGTATATGAGGCAGTGAGACAATGATTGACTTTACGGAACTGAAGGAACTAATGACACCAGGATAAGAAAAGTAAGGAGGAAATGGTTTGGGGTAAGTTCAGAGAACAGGGACAGAGACTAGATTCCAAAAGCCTCCCAGAACAAGCTACTCAAAGTGGGTCCCTGGACCAACAGGTCAGCATCACTTGGAATCTTGGTGGATATGCAAATTTGCAGCTTCTACCTCAGACCTACTGAATTAAGCTCTCTAAAGGGCAGTGTTTTAACCAAACTGCTCTTTGTTTTTGTGCTAAGAACTTTTGCAATCTGTTTGGAGACCTCCCCACCCAGGGGGACTGGCCCTTGACTCTATTCCTTAATCCACCAGATGTTGCAATCTCTACTTAAGGTTCTAACATCTGGTTCTCAGTCCTACTCTTCAGCACACTCCTCACAGCCTTTTTCTGTTGATGTCACCTCACCCGAGCTGGTCATCCTTTGAGGCAGGATCTGTTGTCAGACAGAAAACCAAGCTAACTTGTGCGGCATCCACTTGGCCCATGGGAAAACCACATCTCTGCCCTTGCGAACTTTGGCGATGTAGGCTGCCCCCAGGGCAACCCTCTCTTGCTCTTCCCTCTTGTGCTGCGCTTAGCTTCTCAGCTGTGTCTGACTCTTTGCGACCCTATAGACTGTAGCCCGCCAGGCTCCTCTGTCCTTGGGGATTCTCCAGGCAAGAATCCTGGAGTGGGTTGCAATGCCTTTCTCCAGGGGATCTTCCTGACCCAGGGATTGAACCTAGGTCTCCCACATTGTGGGCAGATTCTTTACTGTCTGAGCTACCAGGGAAGCCCTCCTTCCTCTTGGGCAATGCTAAATATCATTTCACCGTGAAAGTTTTCAAGGCAAGAGTTGGGTGAAGCCTATGTGCTGCCACCAACTCCAAGGGCTACAATATAAGATCTCCAAGGATTTCCGTAGAAGGCCCTGTCACATGGCCACTGACCCTCTCTAATCAATCTCCCAACCTCCTCAACTCTACTCCCAAAATGGACAAGGATCACCAGACTGAACTTTCTGAATTGCTTTAGAAGTGCATTTTTAAATAAATACTGAAGAATATCTAGAAGTACAGACACGGTGTAAGAGCAATGGCACATCTATCTGTATGCCCACATTAGTATTATTTTTAAGTTGAGTGTCTTCCTGATCCTGTCCCTTCCTCCTCCCCTTACAGGTAACCACTAGCCCAAATCTTGTGTTTTCTCTTTAAATTTTTCTTAACAGTTTTTCTTCAGTTTAACAACATATCCTTATGTTCCCAAGCAATACTGGAACAGAAGTATTTACTGGTGGAATGGCAGAAAATCCCATGTTGTTGTCGTTGTTCAGTCACCCAGTCATGTCCAACTGTTTGCATCCCCAAGAACTGCAGCATGCCAGGCCTTCCTGTCTCTCATCATCTCCTGAAGTTTGCCCAAGTTCACATCCATGGCATTGGTGATGCCATCCAGCCATCTCATCTTCTGACGCCCTCTTCTTCTGCCCTCAATCTTTCCCAGCATCAGGGACAGATAATCCTATATTTACATTAAAATAAGTCAAGGTGGGACAAAGTAGAATATATAAAAAACACATTTGTTATTTGTTGATAATTTGTTGAAGCTAAGTGATATATATGTAGGGGTTCATTATATAGTCTTTCTACTTTGTGGAAGTTTTTAAGTTCCCATAATAAAGTTTTGAGTTCCCAGGTGGCGCCAGTGGTAAAGACCCACCTGCCAATGCAGGAGAACTAAGAGATGCAAGTTCAGTCCCCAGGTTGGGAAGACCCCCTGGAGGAGGGCATGACAATCGACTCCAGTATTCTTGCCTGGAGAATCCCATGGACAGAGGAGCCTGACAGGGTCCATAGGGTCACAGAGTCAGACACAACTGAAGTGACTTAGCACGCATGCATGCATAATCAAGTTTTTAAAAAATAGTAAATTTTACATGTCATAACATGTTTATGTGAGTAGAATCATAATGTACGTATTATTCTGCTACTTATTTTCTAAAAAGTATACCCATAATGTTGCGTGTAACTCTAGTTCATTCATTTTCATTACTATACAGTATTTTACTGTAAGGCTAGAGAATTGTATTATTAATGTACATGTGGGTGGTTATCAGCTTTTTCCCTAATATGAACGATGTTATT
Organism: Dama dama; assembly: GCF_033118175.1. Taxonomy (NCBI): domain Eukaryota; kingdom Metazoa; phylum Chordata; class Mammalia; order Artiodactyla; family Cervidae; genus Dama; species Dama dama. The sequence goes on from NC_083695.1 coordinate 27,784,799, forward strand.
ATAAATGGTCTAGTATATTCTCCTGGTGCATGAGTACATTTAGGCATGGAACTGCTGGCAGAGTGTATACAACTTCCCTTTACAATTACACCAAATTATTTTCCAAAGGAATTGTTTCAATTTACATTCCCACCAATATTATATAAGAGTTCTGGTTGTTCTACATCATCGCCAACATGAATTTATCAGACTTTTTAATTTTGCAGATCTGATGGGTATCGTATCTGATGAGAATGAAGGTTTTTTGTTGTGATTTAAATTTTCATTTCCACAGTTACTAATGAGGTTCGAAAATTTCAAAAATATGTTTATTGACCACTTAGCGTTCATTTTCTATGAAGGGCCTGTTTACATCTATCACTCACTTTTTCTATCAGTTTGTTATTTTCTTATTGATCTGTAAGAATTTTAAAAATATGATTAGGAGACTATATGACATTATGTGTTATGAAAATATTCTCTCTCAGTTTGATTTGTCTTTTTATTTATGGTGTCATTTGATAATTTGATATTTTTAACTTTAGTATCAAAGCTTCCTTCATGGTTTTGGTTTTTATAGCTTGTGCCTAGTTTACCAAGAATTTTCCACCTCGAAGAACTCAATAAATGTTAATAAATTCAAAGCATAGACATACCTTCCCAACTTGTACCTCCATACTCCCTTGTGTGAAATATAGCCAGTGGACATGAAGACTTAAGTTTGTTACCTCAGTAGTGGTCAAACAGGACATACAAAACATTTAATTGTTTTACAAAATCTGACATAACTTTGAGTCCTGGTAAAAAGTGTCTACTATTATTTTACTGTCCAATGTACTCCAGTTGCACTTTCTATATGAAGTGATGCATGGAGAGAGTGAAGATGTCATTAAGAATTGGGTTGGCCAAAAAATTGATTCCAGTTTTTCTGTAACATCGTATGGAAAAACCTGAATGAACTTTTTGGCCAACCCAAAAAGTAAACTACCATTTAGTTGTTTCAGGCCTTACACTCTTTACTTAAGAGATCAGGCATGCTCAGTGAAGACCCAGCACAGCCATAAATAAATAGATAAAAATAGATCAGGCATCTAGTCCCCAAGCCTTCTTGGAAAATGAAAATAAAATAGACTTAAGGCTATAATAATCCTAATTTGAATTCATTCATTTAACATCTATACAACAAACATTATTGGGAACAGCTCTGATGTGTCATACCCTGTGCAAGGAACCAGATAAACAAGCGCAAACCAAACATGTGTGATAATCTCTGCCCTGTGGGGTTTATTGTCCAGTAAGGGGGAGAGATATTAAACAAATAAACTGATAAGTAAGCTTATAATTATAAGTGATATGTAGGTTCTGTGAGGTAAACAAACAGGGTATTAGAAGAGGGAGTAGTAAGAGGTGGGACAGGGACACTGGAAAGACTAGGGCAGGGTTAAAGGAAGAGTCTGAGTAATCATTCTTTTAAAGAGCATTATTACTGGTGAGTCAGAAAAACACATTCAAATTATGTTTAGGAGTTGCTAATGTGCTAAAACAATGAGTCATGATATTTAGCCATGCCACATTTTAGACAAAACAGTACCCTAAGAGCCTAATGGTGATCTGCAGCTCAAAATGCCAGATAAATCTGGAAAATGTGTCTCTGTAGTGTCTTCATTTCCAGGCTTGGTAGCTACCCAAATGACCAGGTCTGGCAAGCTGTCCTTGGTGCATTAAAGATGAATCCTTCTTTATCATTTGGACTTGTCCCATTTCCCAAGATCACTGACTCAGTTCTGCTGAGCCATGAATCATGCCTGGCACCCACTGCCACTCTGTAAGTGTCATGAAGATTTGGAGTTCTAAAAACATGCAGCTGGGCAGGATACTTATATGAAAGCATTCCCTAACATGGATAGACGTTGGAGGAGAGCATGTTTCCTCCTGACCCTCAGAAGTCTTCAGCGTAGCTGGGTAAATTTTAATATGTTTTTCAGAAGGTAGCCTGACCAGTGCATTATTTCTGAGTGGGTCATGGTGTTAAAGTAGGAGTGACGACGGTTACTGGCCGTACTTTGGGGCTGGCTGAAGCCATCCTGGGCATCTGAGTAAAGACAAAAATGCTTCTGACGGAGAGTTTGGGCATTTGAATCACTCCACTTATCACCTTCATGCTGTCCAATTGCTCATAGATGTTTCCACTCTCATTTTGGTAAAGAAGAGAAACTTTATCTAAAGAAACAACACAACCTTGTAACGTTTATATAAGGGAAGGTATTTGTATATCTGTTTTGAAATAGTTATTCATATTTGCCTTATCAAATGAATAAAGGTACATCGCTTAAAAAGTCAAATAATATTTTTTTTAAAAAGGCCACTTTCAACTCTTTTGGCAGTTTCCTGTTTACTCATCTCTGAATTTCTAAACAATATGCCAGTGGTCCTCAAACTTTTTGTTCTCAGGACCCCTTTAAGATCTGAAAAGTTATTGAGCCCCAAAAGGGGTTTTATCTATGTGAATTATATCCATAATTATCATAAGTTAAAATTGAGGAATATTTTAAACTGTTATTTTGAAATTAATAAGAAAAAACTATGATAAACACGCTCACATAAATAATTTTATAAAAAAATAACTATTTCCCCTCAAATTTTGAGTTACAAGAGTGGCATTGTTTTATGTTTTTTACAAATCTCTTTTAAAGTCGGGCTTAATAGAGAACAGTTGGATTCTCATATGTGCTTCTGCATTTGGTTTGTTGTGATATGTTTGGGTTGAAGTTAATTTTTAAAATATGGCATTGTATGGTATGTAGTTAGAAACAGGAGGGATATTTTAATAGACTTATCAGATAATGTGGCTATTCTAACTTGATATTACAAGAAAATTCAACTAGGAGTAGTTTCTAAAAGGTTAGTTGCAGTATGAAATCTGAAACCATACCAATGAACTTTTGTACCCTGCTATAATAAAACCCTTTGTCTGTCTTGAACTTCTAATGGATAACATCACGCATTGGTCATTTGGAAAACAAAGTCTTCCAAATTTTGACACATTTTATTATAGAATATTTTTTAATCATATTTGTTAATATCATCACTGATTTCACCAAAAATCTCTTTGAGTATTGGGAAGCCCTGGCGTGCTGTGGTTCATGGGGTCGCAAAGAGTCAGACATGACTGAGCAACTGAACTGAACTAAACTCACTATGGGAGATACAAGCTTTCCAAGACTCTAATTTTTCCTTAAAAGTTCCAGTTTTTTCCTTGGCAACAAATGTTATCAGTTATTTTTGCTTGAAAGAACAGGCTTACCTCCTTCATTTCTTGAGAAAATGTCTGCCAAATACCCAAATCTGAATAACCATAATTTGTCAGCTATTCTTTCAAGATATTGTTTCATGCATTAGGTGCCTAGTTCAACTTTAAAAACCACACAAGTGCGCTTCCATATTCAGTAGAAATGCTTTGTGCTACCTCCCATTTCACCACTCAGAATGCTAAAAAGATGTGGACTCAAGGTTGAGATGACTTTTACTGCTTCATCAATGACATTTTTAAGTGAACCTGGATTTTTTTTTTAAACTGCAAGTGTGACAATGGAAAACACAGTGACCACTTATCAGTTTTATGCTGCTAAAGCACCAACAATTTTACCCGTTGTGGCTTTTGCACCATCCGTGTAAATATTAACACAGTGAAAAGGCAAATAATATCTTAGTATTATATGAAAATAGTTTTTTCTTCATAGAAAGTGAAAAGAACCGCTATAATATGCTTATAAACCACAATTGCTTGGTATGCTAATGCTATTTTGTCTTGACTTCCTGTTCCAGAAGATGGTGGTTTAGCACCCCTTCACCAAACCAGAACTTCCGTTGTTCCTTCCTTCATTGCCTCATATCACACTGTTGTTTTCAAAAATTTTAATGTGTAACTTCTTGTTACTATGTAAGTGTTATTTTCTGCCAAATCCAGTAGGGAAAAGAGACTGTTTCCTTGCCTGTACAACTTTTTTCACCTGGAGTTGATGACTGTGTTGTTTTTACATGCTTGACTCTGTGGTCTTGTCACAATTTGTCTCAGTTCTCCAATACCTTTGTAAAACATATCCTATTAATAAATACTCTGTCCCATGCAGTTAAGCCACCAAGCCCATTTGTTTTCTGCCTAGAGAAACTCCTCCTGAAGTCCCTTCTCCTCTTGCTCTAATATGGAGCAGCTGCTCATGCAGCCAACAGCTCAGCCTTCATCCTAGGGCATCTCTTAACTGCTCAGAAGAAAGGATGTGGCTTGCTGTGGGAATATAAATACTCATTTTTAAAATCTGAAATCAGTGACCCTATTTTAAGCTCTGTATCTCCTCCCCTATTCTTAGTGTTTCCACCATATTTGCATCTCCAACTCCTGTAACTTTCTGAGGTTCTACTGCACAAATTGCCTTCTTTTCAATGACATCACCAAGTAAGCACCTGGTACTCAGATTTTCCAACTCTCCTGGCTTCTCATTCTGCTTTCCACCTTTCAAAAGTGATTGAGGCCTCAGGTCTGCTGTTATCTCCCGCCGCATTCTTTTGGTCCTTGTGCTTCTTTTTTAATCCCTTTAAAAATCTCCTTTATTCTCATGTTAGGGTCATTTCCAGTGGAAATGTTTGTCTGGATGCTCACTATTTGTATTTACAACTACAAATAGAGTAGTTGTACAACACATACTCTGAGGGTGTGCTCCTATAAGTTCCATGGGGTCTTGCTGAGGTTGATGCTCTGGGAGACTTAGGGACCCATTTCGGCAGCTGTATGCACCTCTGCTGCCCCACAGAGCAAACACTGGCATAGGATTTGATGAAAGCAAATAACAAAGTACTCACAAAATATTACTGATCAGTTATTTCCATCATTTGTTCTTTCAACAAATCCAACATCTATTTTCTGCATACCTGCTACTGTGTACCAAGATGTTGTCATAGGTGTGGGATTATATTCGTAAGACTGATAAGATCCTCTAATGGACTTTACAGCATAGTAGGAGAAGCAAACAATAACAAAATAAGCAAGCATGTAAGATAAGTTCAGATAATAATAAGTGCTGTGAGGATAACATAGGAGAATAATGTGATGGCATCTGAGGATAAAGAAGCTACATTAGGAAGAGGAGGCGACATTTGAACTGAGGCCTGACTGATGAGAAGGGCTTGTTTTTATAAAGACTGGAGGATAAGGATTTTAGGAAGTACAAAAAATCCTAATATGGAGAGTAGCTTAATGTGTTCAGAGAATAGGAAAACGACCAGTGTGGTTGCAACATAATGAAGGGAGAATGATGGGAAAGGAGATCCAAAGTCAAAGTTAAGAGGAAGGTTTGAATGTTACCCCAAGTAGAAGTGTTAATTGAAACTAACGGATGAGACAATGGCCAAAGGAGAGAATGTACAGAAAACTGTACATGCTTGTCAGGTACCACCTCTTAAGTACAAAGGAACTTAAAATTTAGTGAAACTGGTGAGACAAATTCTCCCAAATTGAGAATAATCAAAGACAGTGTATAATCAAGACTTGCATGACATAATATAGGTTTTTTTAAAAAGTAAAGTAACAACAACAAAAAAAAAGGTAGGGTAACAATCACTGAGAATTGATGGTAAAAGGTGCTTTGCGTAGGAGGTGATATCTGAGCCAAACTAATGGATGAGTTATATTTGCAGTAACTGAAAGGTGAGGAAGAGAATCTCAGAAAGAGAAAAACGTGAACAGAGACTTGAATGTAGAGGTGAATATGATGTATTTATGGAACAGCAGAGGAAAGCAAGCTTATCTCTTGGGAAGTCTTGGAATAGGTGAATTTTTTTAAACGTGCTTTACAATCTTACTTTATAAATGGTGAGAGGGAAAGTTTCAAGCACTGAATGGTTAGATCTGAAATTACAAGAAAGGTTAGCAACTGCCAGGACTCCTTCATTCTTGCCATTGAATAATGGTAATGCCTCCTCCCCAATTACTTCTTATGATAATGCTGATTAATAATTATTACTTAAATATGAAAATAATTATAAAAGGGGTACACTGAGACATCTCACATTTGTCTTCATTCATCTTGTTTCCCCTCACCCCAATAGGAAGCCACTTTGATTTTCACTTTATTCATTCAGTTTTCTTTATGTATATGCAAATAACATGGCTCTATCTTATTTTTTGCCCCCTGGGTTGGCATCCCTGTTACAGAGCTGTAACAGAGCACCACAAACTGGATGGCTTTCACAGCAGAAATGTACTGTCTTCACATCTCTAGAGGCTACGAGTCCGGAATCAAAGTGTCAGCAGAGTCATGCTCCATCTGAGATTCCAAGTGGACTCCTTCCTTGTCTTTTCTAGCTTCTGGTGGTGGCGTTCCTTGGCATTCCTTGACTTGCAGCTGCATCACTCCAGTTTCTACCTGTGCTATCATGTCATTCTCCCTGCATGTCATTGTCCTCACTTGAAGTTGTTCTCCTCTTGAAGAATTCCATTCCTATTGGATTCAGTTCAGTTCAGTCGCTCAGTCGTGTCCGACTCTTTGCGACCCCACATATTGGATTAGGGCCATGCTAATAACTTCATCATAACTTGATTTTTATCTGCAAAGACCTTATTTCCAAGTAAGGCCATATTCCCAAGTACTGGGGCGGGGGGGGGGTGGGCGTGTTAGGACTTCAACATATCTTTCGGTGGGGGGGATAATTCAATGCATGAGTGAAGTGAGTGAGTGAAGTCACTCAGTTGTGTTCGACTCTTTGTGACCCCCATGGACTGTAGCCTACGAGGCTCCTCCCTCCATGGGATTCTCCAGGCAAGAATACTGGAATGGGTTGCCATTTCCTTCTCCAAATTCAATGCATAGCAACCCACAATTCTTATACAAAAGCTAACCCTCTCCATGTGCTATTTCATACCTTACTGTTAAATTCTTAACTATATATCTTCAGGTTCTTTCCATATGAGTACATGCTGATCTTTCCCATTCTCTTTCTAGAGCTGCATAGTGCTCTATTACGAGACTGTTCCAGAGTTTATTTCATCAGTCCCCTAGTGATAGACACTTGGGTCGTTTCCAACCTTATGCTATTTAAATCAGTAACCTACACATTTGTCATTTTGTATGTATGCAAGTGTATCTGTAAGCTTTCTTGGTGGCTCAGTGGTGAAGAATCCGCCTGCCAATACAGAAGACACAGGTTCGATCCCTGGGTCAGGAAGAGGCCCTGGAGAAGGAAATGGAAACCCACTTCAGTATTCCTGCCTGGGAAATCCCATGGACAGAGGAGCCTGAGAGGCTACAGCTCATGGGGTCACAAAAGAGTTGGACACGACTTTGTGACTAAACAATAAGTGTAACTGTATGAAAGATTCCACAAGTGGGACTGTTGAGTCAAAGGATAAATGTAATCTGTAATTTTGGTAGGCACTGCCGTATTTTCACAGGGGTTGTACCATTTTGCATTCCTACTATCAGTGTATGGCAAGTGGTTAAACTTTCAGGCTTTTGCCAATCAATATCATGAACAATGATATTTCCATGTAGCTTATTAATTATTTGACTGTGCTGGATCTTCATTGCTATGCAGGCTTTTCTCTAGTTGTGGCGAGCGGAGGCTACTCATTTTGGTGGCTTCTCTTGCTGCGGAGCACCAGCTCTAGAGCATTCAGACTTCAGCAGTTGCGGCTCATGGGCTCAAAATAGCTGGGGCTCCTAGGTTCTAGAACACAGGCTCATTAGTTGTGGCACCCAGACTTTAGTCAACCCGTGGCATGTGGGATCTTCCTGGACCAGGGATGGAACCTCTGTCTCCTGTATTGGCTCGCGGATTCATTATCACTGAGCCACCAGTGAAACCCCTAGTTCCATGTGATTTTTAATGTCCTTTCCTCTTATTACCTACCTTCATATTTTAAACATTATTTTATGCATTACTTAGTGTAAACTTCTGGTGAAAAACTTTCATAATAAAAATTTCTAACCTCAAGTATATACATCAAAATAAAATACCATAACATATAGAAATATATTTAACTTAGGTTATTTGCCAGAGTTGGGTCACTCCTAGGAAAATACGAGCCATCCCCCTTATCTGATGATTCAAGTAACCAAACAAAATAACTTTCATTTAGCTAGGTATGATGCAATTTTGTAGTAGGGAATGAATGTTCAACTCTAACTTCACAAACCTTTAATATCCCTTAGATTCCTTCCAAATAAGCTAAAGTAGCACTTACTGAATGCATACTATAGAATCTGTAGGTCAAGTTCCACATCAAAGACCCTGCTCTCCGTGGTTGGCAGTGTTTGAAATCTCTTCATCTTCTTTCAGTTGTATAATTCTTCATCTTCTTTAAATTGTATCATTCTTAATAGGAACTGCTTTCTAATTTCCTGAATATAGTGTCACTGTGACTTGAATCCTGCCGGCTCTTCTCATTGTTACAACCAAATTATACCATAATAATGGATCATTTAATGTTTTGACTCTAAGTTTGCCACAATTTTCTTCTTTGGGAACATCTGGAGCCATTTATATTATTACTTCTCACATTTCAATCATGCCAATATTCTTCCTTGCAGGTGGTACTGTGAAGGCAAGGAGCTTGAAAATTCCCCAGACATTCACATCATCCAGGCAGGAAATCTGCATTCACTGACCATTGCTGAAGCCTTTGAAGAGGACACTGGACGTTATTCCTGCTTTGCTTCTAACATCTATGGGACAGATTCAACTTCTGCTGAGATTTACATAGAAGGTAAAGCAAGATACTCTTGGAGCACGATACTTACTAATAAGATATATAGTTATAATAAATAAGTTAAATAAATACATAATAAATATATTTTTTCATAATAAATATTTTTTGAGGGCTTGCTCTACCACACACTCTTCAGTGAGGAAAATAGCAGTGAGACAAATAGACAAAAATCCCCAGGTTCCTGGACAGTTGGCAATAACACAGTCATGGGAGAGACAATAAATGAGATAAACAAAATATATACTTATGTGAGATACATGAAATAGTTCTAATCACCAATTCAGGTGTCTGTGTGTGTGTGTGCGTGTGTGTGAGAGAGAGATAAGGGAGATGGTTCTCATGCCAACGAACAATTTTTCATGGCACCAATTTGGTTTCCTACAATTTAACTCAGTTCTGACCCCTCTACCTGGAGATAGGGTCAGATCTAACAAGTTAGATCCCACAAGACTGCTCCTACCCGACTTCAGATGCCAATGCAAGTAGTAGGTGCCCAGGTGACCCACAACATCTGTCTGACTTGGCTACAAATTGGATGTTCTCACAAGCCCCCTTTTCAGGTTCAATTAATTGTTAGAGTTGCTCACAGAACTCAGGGAAACACTTATTTATGTTTGCCAGTTTACTATGGGGTGTGATAAAGGATGCACATGAACAGCCAGATGAAGTGATACACAAGGAGAGGTGTGGGAGGGCCCTGAGCACGGGGGCCCTGTCACCGTGAAGCTGCCGTGTGTAGTCCTCCCAGTGTTCTTCAATCTAGAAGTTCTCCAAACCTCACACTGCTGGGATTTTATGGAGGTGTTCTCACACAGGCATGATCGACTCTTAACTCCATTTCCTGCCCTCCTCCCTTCTCTGGAGTACGAGGTGGTAGGACTGAAAATTCCAAGCTTCTAATCACCTTAGGGCTTCCCAGGTGGTGCCAGTGGAAAAGAGCCCGTCTGCCAGTGCAGAAGATAAGAGAGACATGGATTCAATCCCTGGGTTGGAAAGATGCCATGGAAGCGGGCATGGCAACCCACTCCAGTATTCTTGCCTGGAGAATCCCATGGACAGAGGAACCTGGTGGGCTACAGCCCACAGGATCACAGAGAGGTGGACATAACACAGCTTAGCACACACATACAATCATGGCTTGGTCTTCTGGGTGACCAGCCCCCATCCAGAAGCCACCCAAAGTCACCTCATTAGAACAAAAGATGCTCCCAGTGCTCTCACCACTTAGGAATTTATTAGAGTTTTAGAAGCCCTGCGTCAGAGGCAGGGTTAAAGACAAATATTAGAGCAAGAGATGCTCTTAAGTGCTCATCACTTAGGGGATTATAAGGGTTTTAGGAGCTCTGTGCCAGGAATGAGGGGCAGAGAGAAAAATTTATGTTTTCTGTTATCTTACAGTATATATGAGCACTATGACAGAAAGTGGAAGGGACAGGAAGTATGTGAGTGCACACGTGCACGTGTGTTTGCATGTGTGTGTACAGATTGCTGTACAAGACCTAACTTACCATACAACATGTAAATGAAGACCTGAAGGAAGTGAGGGAGTGAGTCACGGGGAAATTCAAAGGAAGAAGACTCTAGGGAGTGAAACCAACAAGCGTAGTGGCTCTGAAGAGGGCGTGTGCATGTCTTAGGTGCAGAGATGAACAGGTCAGAAGTTCAACATGGGGTGGAGGTGGGAGGAGGCAGTGAGAAGATCAGGTAGGTCCTCATGGGTCACTGCGAGGACCTGGCTTTTCCTCTGAGATAGGAGTCTCTGAAGGATTCCAGGCAGAGTTGTAACATGATCTGACTTAGTTTTTAACAGGGTCACTCTGGCTCCCAGCTGAAAATATACAAAAAGGAGCCAAGTGTAGAAGCAGGAAGACCATCTCGGAGCCTTGGAAAGGAGTTAATATCAGAACCAAACTTATATGACTAATTTTAGGGAGGAATCAATTTATGTACCTTATATATCGACCTAAGTTTTTGATTCTGTTTCCTCTCATCTTCTGAGTTTTTCCTGGGAGCCATTCTTCAGTACTTTTACCACCTATAATACCTTATGCATGCCTTGATTTTAGCACTTAAATACTGTATTCTTATGGTATAAAGGTTAGAACTGTCTCAATCTTCTTTATATCTCTAATATCTTATGTAGTAGTACCAGGTACATAGTGGTTACTTAATAAACTTTTATTGAATAGATATATGAATAATGATACTAATAATAAATAATACATAAAGAGATGTTATATTTTTTCATCCTCAAATTTTTGGAGTACATAAATAGCTCCGGATTTAGTTTTGTGATATCTTCCTGGAATTCACTATCTTAAACAGCAAATCAGGGATCAAAGCTCTGCTAACAGTGCTGAGATTGGATTGCTGATTTTTAAAAATTTTTGGCAGCAGAGCTCAAACACTCCCACCTCCCAAGATGAAGAGTGACTTGTTAATATTAGTACTGGACGGAAGGGCATCCACCTACACCTACAATGTTTGGAATCTAATGTAATCCCTTCTTTTATTTAATCTGTGTAGGCCAAGAGCAAGAGGATTGATGGACAATACAGAATGTCTGCAAACACTGCTCTGGTAGTCTAAAGGTGTCAGCAGGTGTTTTATATAAAAGAATCCACAGAATTTGGGCCAGTTAATTTTTTTTCTTTAATTTTTTGGCCATGCCTCATGGCATGTGGGATCTCAGTTCCCTGACTAGGGATCGAACTGGTGCCCATTGCAATGGAATCACAGCATCATAACCACTAGACTGCCAGGGAAATCCCTGGAGCAGTTAATTTGAATTCTGTCACTAACTAGGCATGTGACCTGAGCAAGCACTTCAACTACTTAGGGTATAGTTTCTTATCTGTAAAATGGGTGTTAGTTCAAGGAATCACTGAGCTTATTTCTAGGTCTAAACTTCTATAAATCTTCAAATGCCTAGGAGCCAGTTTAAGAAATTATCTTTACAATTACATGACTTGTTTTTATTTTTCCAGGGGTTTCTTCTTCAGACTCAGAAGGGGACCCTAACAAGGACGAAATGAATCGGTAATTCCAATTTTCTATCTTATTTAGCATCCTCAGGTCCTGAGAAAGCTGCTAATTGTTTAGTAGAACTTGAAGAGTGGGGCTCCAGGGTATGACATCAGGAAAAAAAATTGCATGACTTTGGGTAAAAAGCTATTTCTTTGCTTGTTGTTCCTTAAAAGATTAGTGTTCCCAATATTTTAAAAATGAAATATCACCTATAAAACATCATCATACTTATATCTAAAGAGTAAAAACAAATAACTCAAAAACATTCATGTTTTCTGACTAAAGAATAGTACTCAAAATAACACACAATCTGGTGAACCAAAAATATACGTATAAGTTATCTGGGCAAGTCATAACCTTTTTGCTAAAGTATTGGGTACTGAACAAAGTTACATTACTTTCCACAACTGTTGGCTAAGCACCTACTCTATACCTATAGAGTAGCACTGTATCTAGTGCTTCACTAGATGCACTGGGTGCTAAGAAAAATCAGATGCTCCCTGCCTTCAAGAAGCTCACAGTCTAGTAGAGAGAAATAAATGTATAGCAAATGTAGCAAAAGATGTACACCATGTATATAGACAGTGAGAGTAATAAAGTATAATAGATTATAACAGAACCATGTGCAGGGTTTAAGGATTTGGCACAAAAGATCCCTTATTGTTTGGGGAGGGAAGGAGACCAGGAGAGGTGTCACAGAGCTAGTGACCCTAAGCTGGGTCTTAAAAGAACAGTAGGTGAAGATTTCCCAAACAAGGGAGGAAAGGGTGTTTCAGGCAGAGGAAATTGTGGACAGAAAGCATAGGAACTAGAAACAGACACAACAGCCATCTCTTGAGACTTTCTGAAACATAGGCAATGTCTGACAGAGTAAGGAGTTGTTAACTGAATTTGCATATTCTATCCTCTTCCACAGAGGGCAAGCTCCTTAAAGGCAGAAATCATGACTTATTCTTCAAATTTTGGCGAGGGGGGAGTATGCCTATTTTAGGCTTCCCTGGTGACTCAGATGCTAAAGAATCTGCCTGCAACGTAGGATATCCAGGTTCAGTCCCTGGGTCGGGAAGATCCTCTGGAGAAGGAAATGTCTATCCACTCCAGTATTCTTGCATGGAGAATTCCATGGACAGAGGAGCCTGGTGGGCTACAGTCCACGGGGTCGCAGAGTCGGACACGACTAAGAGACTAACACACACATGTCTACTTTGGAATGGCAAACTACTTTTAGCTTTTGTTCACATATGAAAACTTATAACCAGAGTAAATGATTTCTCCCTTTAACCTTCTTCCTTGTCATTCTCATGGCTTCAGTTCAGTTCTTTCTTCATTCCTGTCCGTTTATGCCAATCACCTCCTTACAGGTGCTCCAATCTTTTTCTCTCTTTTATAGTTTCCAGACTACAACCAGTTAAAAGATCATTCCTGATCTTATCATTTTCTTGACTTAAAAAATTATTGTCTATTGGAAAATAAAAATCAAACAAAACAAACAAAAACATTAAAAAAAAAAATCTCAACATGGGCATAGAAAACTTTGTTCACTAGAGTATCAGTCAGGCTTTCCTGCCCCTCCTCAACCATTCTCCCACCTCAGGCTGTCTACACAGCTGCCATTTCATCCTGTTCACTTTGGTAAGAATGCCCTATTACTTCTGCTTGGAAAACTCTTATTTATCCTATAAAACCCAGTCAAGTCACATAATAAGCTCCTTCTCCACTGCATATCACTCCTTCCTCAAGGCTCTCATAAACATGGCCTGCAAGCCTAATGAGTATGAATTTGACATACAAACTTAAATAAGAAATATCTCATTTGTTCATTTTCTACTTGTTCATTACTTCTTGTGGTAGTTAGGATTTAGCTCCAGTTGGGTATAAATACAGACCCCAAATAACAGTAACTTAAAGAAGACACATATTTTTCTCCTTTACATAAAAAATATGAACTTGGCTGGTAAAACAGCTCCACCTTGCACTGGACTCCAGTCTGCTTCCAGCTTTCTGCCTCTTTCCAAGATGCAGCCTCATCTTCTCAGTCTAAGACTGAAAGGAATAAAGGACATACCCAACCCCCTTTTTAAGGTCATCTCTCTTAAATTACATACAGCACTATCCTTCATATCCCATGACCAGAAAGTAGTCATGTGGCCACAGTTAGCGTCAAGGAGGGTTGGGAAATGCAATCTTTTTTTGGAGTAGCCATGGAAAGAAATCAGGGATTCTGTTATTGTAGAAGAAGAAAATGGATGCTTCAGGAATACCAATAGCCTCTACATCATCAAATGATTCTGCTTCTGAGACCCCACTCTACCTGGCTCTGGGAAAATATTCAGTCATTATTGGGTGTCCCTTTTGCCTCCAAGGCTTCCCTTGTGGCTCAGCTGGTAAAGACTCCACCTGTAATGTGGGAGACCTGGATTCGATCCCTGGGTTGGGAAGATCCCCTGGAGAAGGGAAAGGCTACCCACTCCAATATTCTGGCCTGGAGAATTCCATGGACTGTATAGCCTACAGGGTCAGTGTCAGACACGACTGAGAGACTTGCACTTTCACTTTTACTTTTGCCTCCAAAGTTTAGCAAAGATTCCTGAGATATAGACAGATGTAGACACAGACATAGATATAGATATATAGTGTGGTATTAAACATTGCTCTAAGCATCTCCTCTGGTGACTCAGACGGTAAAGAATCTGCCTGCAATGCAGGAGACCCAAGTTCAATCCCTGGGTCGGGAAGATACCATGGAGAAGGGAACAGCAACCCACTCCAGTGTTCTTGCCTGGGAAATCCCATAGACAGAGTAGCCTGGCAGGCTGTACCATCCATGGGGTCGCAAAGGGTTGGACACGCCTGAGCAACTAACACACACACTAAGCCTCTTACGTGAATTACCGTATTTTACCCTCAAAAAACCCTATGAGGTAAGAATTATTATTTCTTCATTTTATACATGTGGAAGCTAAGGCAAAGAGAGGTAACATACAAACGAAAGAGGAGCCTATCCTGACATCAGTCATCTACCCCCACAGGTTAGGGTGAGAGGCCCATGTCCCAGATCTCAAGGTCCCTTCAAGTCCAGCACTTTGTTTCTTCCTGACATGCTAGGGACTGATATGGTTAGCAAGACTGGGAGCCTTAAATCAAAGGCTTGCCATTCTGTCTGGATTCAGGTTCTCTCTCTTGTTAGGTTCTCTGGCCAGATACCCAGACCTCTCTCTTTCCCACAACAAAACTGAAATAATCTCCCCTCTGCAGACTTCTCAAGAATACTTTCTGGCTCCCCTGCCCTTCAAACAATCTCTTTAATTTAATTTGTGTAAACATAAAGAGCTCATTGTCTTGGGCTATTTCTGCCGTTTGCCACATCAAAATCCCAGAAGCAAAAATTTACAAAGCCTGGCCTCCTCCTTGGAATGGGATGGGGAAGAAAAACACAGAGGGCAACAACAAAACAAACCTCAAAAAATTTTTTGCACATGCACTGTTATAGCACTTGTCTTGAATCTCAGCTATGAATATGATTGAGTCCCCAGCTCTGTGAACGGCAGTGAACTCAAGGACAGAACTGGCGTCTTATCATCTTCCTGTTTACATTGCCTAACAAAGTGTACAGCAATGAAGCCCTCAAATAAACGTTTGTGCGATATTGTTGAACAAAAAGTTTTGTAAGCAGTGCTGAAAGCTTTGCTGAAAGAATTTCACAAGAATGATAGGCCTGTTTTATAATCTGTATTTTAATCATTTCTCAGAATCCAGAAGCCAAATGACGTGTCGTCGCCTCCCACTACTTCTGAAGCCATTCCTTCAGCAGTATCCCAAACCCAGCATGTGGTGGCCCAGCCCAGGGTATCAACCATCCAGCAGGTACAAGAGTCTAAGTGAAACACAAGTGCCATGAACTGTGACAAGCAGGCACTGTGACCATGACCCTCTTGTATGGCACGATCGTGTTCCCCTCTGGTGCAACTTCATAATGACCTTGGGCAACACACTTCTATAGTCATGATAATCACCTCGTACTGCCGGTATATATCAGTAGTTCCCCTGGCTTTGGGAACATATTCTGTAACTTCATAGGCAAATTTCATAGGAAAAGAAACTCTACAAATTAGTCTCTGCTATCCAGCTTTATGAAGGGCATGGATTACATATACAATGAGCTGCCAGCTCTCCCACTGGCCCAGGACTCTCATGAAACTCGGTTCATGGAGCTATAAAAAAAAAAAATTCTACATAGAGTAACCATTAAAATAACTTTCAGAAAATCTTAGTCTCTCATCCTTCAGGTTGATGATGATGATGATGACAGTAGTACATGCTTATTATAAACACATTAAAAAATACAAAAAGTATACTAAGTAAAAACTTAATCAACATTCTACTTCTCTGCCCCCACTCTTCAGAGGTACCTCCTGTTAATACTTTCTATCAGATAGTTTCAGACATTTTCTTTGCATATCTATATGCATATCTTTGCAAACTCCAGGAGATAGTGAAGGACAGGGGAGCCTGGTGTGCTGCAGTCCATGGAGTCACAGAGTCAGATACAACTTAGTGACTGAACAGCAATGCATATACTTTAAAATATGAAATCATATTAGTATAAACATACTTGTAATGTGTTGTTGTATATTTAAATATAAATATTGATGTATATAAAGATCTAAAATCTTAAAAAAAATTTTTTTAATTTTCTTCAGCGTACTTATCTGACCCATTTAGTAATGCAGAGGTGTCACATTTTAGTTCTAATCCAGTAGTTTTCAAACTGTGATCTGTGAAACCTCAAGAGTCTATGGAACCTCTACAAAGGGTTAAGGTTCATTACTTAGCTCTGTATGTAAGGGGGTGGTGATGGGAGGCACATATGTACAGCCATTGTGATGTAGGAAAAAATAGTAATACAATCAGTTCAGCATAAAATTTGATGTCTGTGAATCATAGACATAGAAAATGTCAGTCTTTGGTTTTAGATTAATTTCATACACCAAATTCTTTAGCTTGTTATACGTATCTATCATCTATCTACCTACCTACCTGGTAATTCTAGTGACGATGAATCTATTGTTGGTTCCCTTCTAACAGTGTCAGAGCCCTACAAACTATCTGCAAGGATTGGATGGAAAACCTATCATTGCAGCTCCTGTGTTTACAAAGGTAATCAAAATGTTACTTCTTTCGGTCAAGGCTTTAAACACACCACAATACCCAGACAAAGTTGCAGGATCCAAGATTCACTGATTTTATCTCAGGATTTTGTTCTCTTATAAATACACTACAGGGTTTGGGTTTTTGTGGTAGCTGTTACCACGCTTCCTGAAGTCGCAGATGTCTAATAACAGTTTGTGTAAAAAGGGAAAGGTCACCCCCATCCCCATTCGCCAGACTGATCTCTATGGCCATCCTCTTGCTTTAAACACAGAGGCCACACCTAGGGGTCAGGTGATAATGTTTCTAAGCACTCCACAGTTTTCTCTGGATATCTTTGGTGCTTAAGGAGATGCAGTTACATGCTCTCAGAAGGCTTAATGTAGGCTTTGTCACTCAAGGACAAAGAGCTTTCTTTTTCTAATCCATATGTCAACTATTGTGGCGGCATCAAATTCTGAGTCTCATAATCTTTGTCTTTAGAACTGGAACTTTTACTCAGGCATTCTTTACAAATGAAAAAAAAAAAAAAACAAGGGTAGGCAGAGAGATTAAACAATGTATCCAATGTCACAGAACTGGGTAGAATCAGGACTGAAAACAAGTTCTCTCAATTCTGTCTGTTGTTCTTTCTCTTATATAACATACTTGGTTTATATGTTGCCCAGGACAATAAATTCAAAGGTGGAAAAACTGAGTCACACTGAATTTGTTTTGGTATCATGAAGACTACATGAATGGAGTTTATGCCTGGATTTATAATTTGTTCTTTATATGAATACCAAATTTAAACCCAAAGAGATCTTATCCTCTCAGAAGTATGTTTTAGAGCAATGGTACTCGATCAGAGTTAATTTTGCTCCTCAAAGGAATTTGACAATGCCTGGAGACACTTTTTGATTTTCACAACAGGAGTTGGCATCCAGAGATACTGCTAAACATTCTGTAATACACAAGATGACAGCCTTCTGCAACAAAGAATTATCCAACTCAAAATGCCAGTTAATCCTGGGGTTGAGAAATCATGGTTTAGAGGAAAATGTCCAAAAAAAAAAAAAAAAGGTGTCTTTTCCTATATGTACTGATCCTAAAGGAGGAGCTAAACTCACAACTTCCACAGAAACATCAATTTTAAGGCAAGTTCTACCATATTAGCTCATCCAAGATGGTTTTCCAAAGTTAAGCAGAGTCTGAGTGAGACATGTTTATCCATGACCGTATCAGGTGGGCAAATATTCTTATGTGAAACAAGATGCATCTCGATTTTTCAGATGTTTCCTGTAACCTGCTTTCAGAATTCAAGTTTTGCAATTTTCAAAGACTAGCAGTAGGAAAGCAATATGTTCTGATTTGGTGACTACCAGACTTTAATGACGAGTTTTAAGTGGACGTGTGTGCATGTGTGATATAGCTAACAGAGCTACCTCTATTTATCTTAGTTCACTGCTAAGTCACCTAGCCTTAAAACAGGGCTTTAAATGCTGAGAAATCTGAACACGTTGTCGTGCCCATTTGTCACAACACCACCTTTGTCAGGTAGTGCTGATTCTTCAAAGGCAACGAAATCACAGAATAATTTAGTCCGTCCCAAACTGAAGTCTCCTCCCACTCTTCTCCTCACCACCATCTTTCCAACCAGACAGCAGAGAGGTGTCCTTACCTCCCTCCACACTTTCAGATCCTTTGGGGGTGCTGTCTTCTCTGCATCGATATCACCTGGTACATATCTCTGATACAACGTTTAGCACAATAATAAAAAGGTTTACTTTTCTGTCTCTCCCAAGCACCTTGAAGCCTATCTCTAATATCTAGATAGGAGTCCACAATGGTTATAACAGGTCCAAAACTATCTTTACTATTCCCAAAAGCCTAATAAGACTTTAAAAACTATTCTTTATGTTTAATTTTCATGGACTGGTTAGTCACAAGTTAGCCGTTTTTGTGTGGTGACTGATTACCTCCCTTTAATTAGATGCTCCGATTTGCAGATGATATATATGCCTTTGATAAATAAAAATGAGGAAGTGAATTAGTCATCAGTGTATGCTGTTTATCAGACAAATCTCCAAAAATGTTAGCTCCATGGTGGGAAAGCAATCTCTAAGACAGAGACTCAAACTTTGGTGAGGCTTTCTCAGCCCTCGGAAAGTGTGCTTTTGTGTCCATAAATGGGATCGGGGTTGTTCAGATGTAGGGCTCAGCATAGCCTGTGGCTCAGATTCCAGAGGGACTCATCAGCAACAGTGTGCTTGCGTTAGTTTCCATGAGTGAGGGCAGAATTGAGGTCATCGTCACTGCCAGTGTCATTAGAAAACTTCTGAATCAGAGCCACTGATGATGGTAACCACGTGGCGTGAGCTGTGATAACTGATCACTGGCATACGTTTGCTTGGGTTTTTCCTGGTTCTATTTATTTCTTTAGGGACTTCTGGCATTCCAATCCCTAGGATTCACTTTCTATACTGCCCAACAAAGCATTTATCTGCCAATAATGGCAAGAAGCCACTTTTTTAAAGGGGCTTCCCTGTTGGCTCAACCAGTAGAGCATCTGCCTGCAATTCAGGAGACCTGGGTTCAATCTCTGGGTTGGGAAGATCCCCTGAAGAAGGGAAAGGCAAGCGATTCGAGGACAAAGTTTTATTTAACCCCTTCTACCTCCTTTGGTGATGGGGAAGTACTGGTATTATCTTCTCTTTAGAGAAGGTTAAAATGAAAAGGAAGTTTGCCCAGCAAAACAGTGGTAGAATTTGAAAGAAGAGTGGGGTCCCATATGCTAGTTCACTGCTCTACTTATAGAGGATAACTTTTCTTTTTTAACCTTTTTATTTTATATTGGAGTATAGCTGAATATAGTATGGGCTTCTCTTGTGGCTCAGTTGGTAAAGAATTCGCCAGCAATGTGGAAGACCTGGGTTCGATCCCTGGATTGGGAAGATCCCCTGGAGAAGGGAAAGGCTACCCACTCCAGTATTCTGACCTGGAGAATTCCATGGACTGTATAGTCCACGGGGTCGCAAAGAGCTGGACACGACTGAGCGACTTTCACTTTCACTTTTCATAGCTGATTAGCAATGTTGTGATAGTTTCAGGTGTATAGCAAAGGGACTCAGCCGTATACATACGTGTATCCATTCTTCCCCAAACCCCCCTCCCATCCAGGCTGTCACATAACAACGAATAGAGGTCCCTGTGCCATACAGTAGGTCCTTGTTGGTTACCCATTTTAAACACAGCAGTATGTACATGTCAATTCCAAACTCCTTAACTATCCCTTTCCCTCATTCTTTCCCCCTGGTAACCATAAAGTTCATTCGCCAAGTCTGTGAGTCTGTTTCTGGTTTATAAATAAGCTCTTCTGAAGGATACCTATATTTTTAAATACTTTACGAGATAGACTATCCTCCATCCTCTACACTGTATCAAAAACACTTTCGCTCTGTTTATGGGGGAAGACAGTGCTCATACTCCTTGAGCATGAAGGGAGGTAGATGATCAAATTAGAATCTTACTCCTATCTCTGCGCCCACTCCAATAGCAGCTGCTCGGGCGGGCTTTCAAGGCTGCGGCAGCACCGGCTCCAGCTGCTTCAGCAGTAATTTGAAGAGTGCAAGGGGGCAGGGGAAGTGAAAATTTGAAGAACGGCACTTCATTATATAATAGCAGAGGCAGGAAGCCCTGAAATAACTGGGTTGGTGGTTGGCTCTAGATTCCTGAAGATGACATGGGCCCCTCTCCCCAACCTGACAATTCCAGAGACTTCTCTGACTCAATTGTTGCACTGGACACTTGTGACAATCCTGGAGCAAAAAGGGTTCTTTATCAGTAGAAACTGCTCTAATCCAACGCCAGCCTAAGGCACTACAGCATTCATTTCCAGCATCTCCCAAAGTGCAAAAATAGCCACTAGATTAAAAAAAAAAAAGAATAAAGTGACAATATGAACCTTGTAGCTGACATCTTTTCAACCGGTAAGGGAGATGCCTCTTCTCAAGGATGTCCCTGCATTCTATCTGTGGGTGTGGATCTCACTGAGCAGGAACCGTGTCATTTCAAGTCACATTTACAGCACCTGCACACAGCACTTGGTACAAAGCAGGCACCCGATAATATTTATTCTGTGGTGAATCACTTCCATTTCGGCTAAGAAGGAGTTGCTGCTTTCATCACTTTGTGGCTTCAGAGTGTCTTTAGGAGGAACAGAGGAAAAAAAAAAAATCCAATAGCAAATGGCTGTGGAAGACATGCTTCTTAAGGTTGTGTTGTCAAGTTACCCTGCAAAGAATGTCTTCCTGGATGATCAGTACGGTGATGACACACAGGACGGATTTGCACTTTAGATACTGTTACCTCAGCAGGTCGTAGACTTTTCATTATGGGGACTTTAATTCAAATCCATAATTCCTAGTTAAGACTAACTTAATCTTTGCTTGTTGGGAAATGTTTCATGTCTTATTCATCTTCAGTGAGGTCAAGATAAATATGATCAAGTCTTATACAATGTGCCATTAGTAACAGCCTAAGACCTACTGCTGTATTGAGCGTGGCCCCATTTACAAAACGTTCAAATGGTGTAACTGGTTTGGACAGTGATGTGAGCCGATTTCTTGTCATGAGACTTTGGTAGAAAAGCACAGCTTTTAGCAATAACAACTATCATTGTCCTTCAAACCATGACCTTCAACAACCTTTTCTAAGTGGCTTGTAAGATGCCCCATGGCAACTCCCTTACTGAGTATTGATGGTGTATCACACTGGAACAAGCTTCCATCTCATATCACAGACACTTAGCAGGCATATTCTATAACTGTAGTAATTCAAGTGTCTTGGCTATTGTCTCCAAGAAAACACAAGTCTTGGCTTTCAATGTCAAGTGAGTACTTACAACAAGCTAACAGTGGTCTCAACTATGAGTAACACATTCTCTCAAGGAGGTCCTTCTGCAAGCGGACTGGGGCTTCCCAGGTGGCCCTAGTGGTCAAGAACCCTCCTGCCAGTTCAGGAGACATAAGAGATAAACGTTCAATCCCTGGGTCAGGAAGATTCTCTGGAGTAGGAAATGGCAACCCACTCCATTACTCTTGCCTGGAGAATCCCATGGACAGAAGAGCCTGGCGGGCTACAGTCCATGGGATCACAAAGAGTCTGACACGACTGAACCGACTTAGCACACACACAGCACTGCCAGACTGAGACTTGGTTCATGTATCTGAACTGCAAGTCAGGTCAGAATGTATAGATTGACCTCATTCTGCTTATATTCATTCTTTAAATGCGCCACACTTTTTTTATTCAATCCCTTCTGCAGCTGCCACTTTTTTTTGTTTGTTTGTTTGCTTTGTTGTTTTTTTTAAATTTGTTTTGCCTCAGAAGAAATGAGACTTCATTATGTATGAATCCCAGGGAGGTGTCTGATTGCCATTAAAGTTTTCAATAGGCTCCCAAACTATCATTTTCGCACAGAATCAGCTCAGACATCAGAGTGAAGGGCATATTCACCAGCTTGCCAGAAGCACCCAAAACTCATTGATGTTCCCTGCTTATTGAGAACATTCTTGTCACTAGAAGCTTTTGTTTGAGAGTAGTCATGGAAAAAACAGGTTTTTAATCAAATAGTTCTTTATTACTTCAGAAACCACTCTGCAAATTCCATCCTGAGCTCCTTCAGCAAACAAATTTGGGAATGCAAAAAAAAAAAAAAAAAAAAAAAACCCCACTAAATCCACTAACTTTTGTCTGTGGCGCCCCCTGGCAGTCATCATATAAACTTACACACCCTTCTCAGGTAAAAATCTCCTACAGCTAAAACCATGTGGTTCTCCTCACCTTGTTATTCCTTAGACAGATGTTGTGACTATGATGGGTCCATGCACAAAATACCATATATTGCTAAGACAAGAGCTGTAAACAATCATAAAATATTTATCAGAGTGAATGATAAAAGTGAAAAAAACTACTGGCCCATCCTTCTCCAAAGTGAAGTGTGAAGTGAAAGTTGCTCAGTAGTGTCCAACCCTTTGCAACCCTGGGTAATGCAGCCCTCCAGGCTTCTCTGTCCATGGAATTCTCCTGGCAAGAACACTGGGGTGGGTTGCCATTTCCTACTCCAGGGGCTCTTCCTGACCCAAGGATCAAATCCTAGTCCCCACCCCCCTCTGAAGCAAGAGCCAATACCTAAATGCAGACCCCAAAATTGTAATAATAGGAAAGCCTGAAGTATTTATCGCCAATAGAGCTTGTAGAGGAAGATAATCATAACCTTTCCCATGTTTGTAGTCTTTCAGCCTATGGTAAAAACAAAAATGTGCCCACACACATGCCAACAGGGCTTTTCACAATCAAATGAAGTACCAATTACACAAATGAATGTGTGACTTTAAGCTCACAAATCACGATGAGTGAAAGACAAGTTATAAAAGGAAAATATGAGTTCCATTCTTCCACAGAGTCTATTACAGAATAGACTGATATTTTACAGTCAAAAGTGATTTTTGTAAACTTTTTTTGCAGAAGTTTGGAAGAGGATTTAATGATGCCGTCACAAAATTATGACATATTTTACCATGACCCAAAACTTTACATGCAGTTATGATTATATAGAGATTGCCATTCTATATATCCGTCAACAGACTCTGAGGTTATACTGTACAGAACACATACAGAAAACAAAATAGCAGAACAAGCATCAATTTCCAGGACTACAGAAAGTTGACAAGCAAGCCAAGAAAATAGTCAGTATTGAGCCACAAAGATTTCCCACCTCATGGAACATTCTTATGTGGAAAAATACATTACTTTCTTTAGAAAAAAAAATTTTTTTTAATTTATTTTTTGGCTGCCCTGGGTCTTTACTGCTGTTCAGGCTTTTCTCCAATTATGGCAAGTGAGGGCTACTCTCTAGTTGCGGTGCAGGGGCTTCTTTAGTGGCTTCTTTTGTTTCGGAGACTCTAGAACACTGGGGCTTCAGTAGTTGTGGCACGTAGGCTCAAGAGTTGTGGCTCCTGGGCTGTAGAGAACAGGGTCAATAGTTGTGGTGCTTGGGCTTAGTTGCTCTGCAGCATGTGGGATCTTCCCAGACCAGGGATTGAACCCAGGCCTTCTGCATTGCCAGGCAGATTCTTTTACCACTGAGCCACCAGGGAAGCCCCCCAAAATACATTACTTTCATACTGAATACACCTAGTAGATACTCACTGCAGATTTTTTAAATTGTTATTATTTCTGAAAACCAAACTCTACTTGGGCATTTTCTCAAAGGAAGCAGAATGACTTTACTGAAAATTAGTATTTTTGCAAGCCCTCAAAACATTTTGCCTAGTATTTGTCTGGCACTACAACAGAGAAGGAAGAAGATAGTGAGGAAAAAGTATCCCATGTGCACAGAAGAGTCTATCTTTAAAAATAGACTTGATGTACATCCACCAAATTGAAGCTGCTGGAAATGTACAAGATTTGGAGAAAACCCAAACATGGAAGAAACAGTGTCTTTTTTGAAAACTCAGCACTGGAAGTAGGTTCCAAAAACAGGTACTTTTTGGCTCTAACAATATTCTTCTCATTACAGATGTTACAAAATTTATCAGCCTCTGAGGGTCAGCTAGTTGTCTTTGAATGCAGAGTAAAAGGAGCCCCATCTCCTAAAGTTGAGTGGTATAGAGAAGGGACCTTGATAGAAGATTCTCCAGATTTTAGAATTTTACAGAAAAGTAAGTCAATGCTTTAAAATTATTTTTTAAATAATTTTTATAAATTTATTGTGTATATTATTTTATAACTTAGCAGCTAATTAAAATGTAATAAAAAAGAATAAAATAAAAATCACTTATAATCATAATCCATCAAACTAAACCCTGTTAATATTTTGGTGTACATTCTCCAAAACTTTTCCCATGCATTTTTTAAAAATTTACTTATTTTTTAATTGAAGAAAAATAAATTGCTTACAGAATTTTGTTCTTTTCGGTCAAACATCAACATGAACCAGACACAAATCCAGATATATGTCCCCTCCCTCTTGAACATGCATGTTTTTTAAGTAAAAAAAATCATTTTTTTGTAAATTGACTTTTCACTCAACATTTCATGAATATCTTTCCATGTTAATACAGATCTTTTTTACCTTTGAAATCAATTCAATTTCATATTTACATAATCACCTATTGTTGAAAATGTAGAATGTCCACAAATTTTTACTATTATAAACTATATCTCAAAGCATGTTAACAGAGAATATCTATGAATAAATTTGAGCACTAGAATTATTATTGTAAATTCACAATTTTTAAGCTTTTAATATAAATTGCCAAAGTGCCCTCCTAAAAGGTTGAACTGAATTTACTATGATCATATAATTGATCATCTAATTTTGGAGAGTAAAAGAGGGTACTCTTAATCATTACACAGAGATCCCAGGAATAAACCAGATATCTGTCCCAGCTGAACTGGGACACATGCTGTTCCAGTTATATTCTACTACAACCAGAAATACATGGGAAATTCCTTTGTCTTAATACCTTCACTAACAATGGATTTAAATATTTTTTAATCTTCACTAATTTTATAGGCTCAAAATGAGAACACTTGTTTTAATCTGCACTTCACTAATTAGATGTGGGAAGGAACTTCTTTTTCATATTTATTAGGTCTTTGAATTTATTTTTGAAATTAACTATTCATATCATTTGTTGGTCATTTATTGGGGTTTTATTTTTTATTGTAATAAACATATATGTGTGTGTGTATGTGTGTGTGTATCCAAGTGGTTAATTCTTCTTTTCTTGTCGTGCAGTGCTTTCCACTTGACACATTTCAGTCATAAATATGCTGAAATTTGTTCATTTTTTTCTGTTATCACAAAATAGATCAGATATATGAATCAAATTACTATTAGGTTTAGCAGCAGCAGCAGCAACAATAATATTCTGAATACCATTTAAGCTGAGAAAAAAAGAAAAACCCTCACTAGTTTTATCAGTGTTAAAGACTGTTCTGCGTGACTGCAATTCCACAAACATTGGTTGAGCAGCTGTTTTAAGTACCAAGCAGGCACTGTCAGAAATGCCAAAGAATTTTAAAATAAAAACTGCTCTTGAGGAACCTGTCATCTATCCTGAGGCTCTTAACATTAGAAACCTTAGGGCAGGAGGTATAGTCTAGATTATATCAAGATGTGATAGCCCAAAGCCAAGAATGATCTCTCAATCTTCACAAAATTTTTCAGGTCAGGCTGGATGAAAACAATAAAAATAAATCATCCTGAGTGCCAGCTAATTCAGTAACTTTTCCCAACCTAAGGTTTATATGTCTCAAGTGAAACCCAGGTATGTCCCAAGATGCAGCCACATCATTTAAGTAGTAGTTCTCTCTTGCTGCTCTTCTATGATAAATATCCTATCCCCATCAAGGTCACTGGTGCTTAGGTCATTTTACTTAACATTTACAGATTAGCTTTGTCAAATTGCTCATGAGTATGCAGAAAAAAATTGTGAAATTCAATGGGAAGCTTCTGATGAAAATATCACCTCTCAGTAAAATGAATGCTCAGAATCTTTTAATTTTTTTTCCTTTTAGAACCTCGATCCATGGCAGAGCCAGGTAAAGATCATTTTAACTTTCATTTTCATGTGATCAGTGATTTGAAATATGTAATAAAACATAATGCAGTTATACTGGTGTCAAGAAAAAAAAGTTTTAGAAAGAAGGTCGAAGCCAACTCTAGCTATTACTGTAGGAGAAGGAAATGAGGAGCATGTACAAATTTGGAATATATATTCAATACCTATTGTGAATACAGTTAGTTCTGGGTTGCTGAGGAATGTTTCTTAGGAACATTTTCCCTCATTTATTGGTCCCTACTTATGATTTCCTTCAACTGAGCTAAGCAATTTCCAAGATGCTAGATCAATTCCAATTCTACAGCCTATGTTTCTCAAAAGTTATGCATCAGATTTTGAAATTCACAGAATCAACTCAGAATCAATACAATGTTAGTGGTGTTATTAGATTAGGTTGGGAGGATATTAAGATGATGTAGAAGCTCTTACCTCTAGAAAATACAAGTCATTCACAAACCACAGCGTAAACATCTGAATGTCCTCTCTGTGATCACCCTGAAAAATAAGATTGTATTTGTGCCTATGGGTAAGAATCATGGTTTGGAATTTCATTATTATAATTATTTCTCCCAAAAACTGAATGGAAAAGCATTCCCAATACAGACACGGAACAGAAGGGGGTGGCAGAGCTTGAGATGGTTAGATAGCATCACCAACTCAATGGACATGAATCTTAGCAAACTCTGGGAGCAGTGAAGGACAGGGGGAGCCTGGCGTGCTGCAGTCCACGGGGTCGCAAAGAATCAGACATGACTTAGCAACTGAACAACAATAATCCATGTTACATAACATTGGATTATGCAGTAAGTAGGCCCTTGGGGATATAGTAAAGACCACAGTGGTCTTACTCTAGCATTGCTTGCAGTGGAGAAGCATTTTTCCCCTTGAAAAATATTTCAGTCTTTTGATACGTTCAACCAGAACAAGCTTTTTCACTAGGTAGTCTCATATACAAAATAATTTCAGAGTTACCCTAAAGAGGTCCATGCCCAAAAATAAGCCCAAGCTCCACAATCTAAAATTTCAAGTCCAGAGAGTTCTTCCTTCCACCTTATATAATGCAAATACCCTTTGGAGACAGAATACTATATCAGGCAGGTATAGTGTAGTCTGAATAAATTTATCAGATCATTTTCTGAATGCAGGTTGCTGAAAGCTGAGAGAGCAAATGTTTGGGAAGGGGAACAGAGAGAAGGAAGCGTAAGCCTCAGAAAAAGGACAGAGAGGTACCAAAAACCAAACTTCGCCTCTCCATCATTTAAGATTCTTTGGGCAGCAAGCAAAGAAAACCTAACCAAACGTGGCTTAAGCAACAAGAAAAATCTATCTTGTCACATTGCAAAATTCCCTAAGAAATGGCAGTCTTGAGACTGCTTAATTTTGCATCTCAAATCATCAAGGACCAAGCTTTTTTCCTTCCCTCATTCTGTCACCTTCAGAGTATCCCCTTAAGCTGGTTCTACTCATATACCCAAGACAGCAGCCACAGTTCTGGGTATTACATGCAGATGACAATGTCCAGAGGCAAAAATAGGGAATAATGCTCTCTTTTACTCCTTTTAAAGAGCAAAGAAAACTTTCCCAGAAACTCCCCAGGAGACTTTCCCTAATATCTTATTGATCAAAATCGTGTGTCACATGCCCCCACCTAAGCAAGACCAGAGTTAGCGTGACTGGTTAGCATGACCAATCACGATTCACCAACCAAGGCTGGGAGAGTCCAGTCTGCCTTGAAGCCTATGATCACTTCAAGGAGGGTGCACAAAGCCAGGATTCCATTAGTAAGGAGTAAGGAAGATGAAGGGTTAACTGAGCAGGTACTCAATACTGTGCCATGGCCTCCTGTCCAGGATTCCAAGAAGTTGTCCAGTTAATTCAGTCCAGTTATCATGAAACACTGAGAAGCCAAGTTTCTAATAAAACTCTGTTTTTTTTTATTTTGTTTTTAATGTCAGTTCTACTGAGTGATAACTGGAGGTTTATGTTACCATCTTATACCTCTCTTCATTAGTTGCCAAGGAACACCTAACTATAATAATTTAAGGCTGTAATCATATGATTCTATCTGGGAATCACTTCAGCAGTTACTCAAAGGGGGTTCATGCTCTGCATTGGAGTAATCTATAAGAATTACCATAGTATCACAAAAGAAAAGGTGCATTTCACTTTTCTTTCACCCAGAATTCTAAGTTGCTCTACCAGCTAATTACTAGTAGCTAAGCAAAATATTTACTGTCCAGTTTTAAATTATGGCCTACATTTAAAATTATGTCATGACAAAAGTTCCCCACAGAATCAGTCACAAAAAAAGGAGAAAATAGTTCTCCACGGAAATAGTGAGATCTGGGTTTAAAAATCATTTTTTCAATCCTTTTAGTTCACACAGAACTCCCTTTGCTTTTTTAAAAAATTTATTTTTAATTGAAGGATAATTGCTTTACAATATTGTGTTGGTTTCTGCTATACATCAGCATGAATCAGCCATAGCCTCCTCTTGCTTTAAATCCTTTGTTTTTGTGATTTTCAGCTTATTGTTTCTTGGTTCTATTTTTGTTTTCTGGACTGATGACAAAAACATCATATTTGTGAATCCATAATCTATATCACATTATTATTAAATCCTCTTGCTGAGTGTCTGCATGGAGTTATTCATTTTACATCCTTTGGCTCATTTGGTCTGCTAACCAGTCAATTCAATCAAATAATTGGACTAATTATTTTCAAACGATATAATCATCTTCTTCTATTGACTTTTTGTTTGTTTTTTTTTTTTTTAACTTCTATTGACTTTTATAGAATCACTATCTAATATCAGAAAACTCCGTAATTCCATTTCCATAAAAAGTCAGTAACCATCTCTGCTTTATTGGCTTTAGAGGAGATCTGTACTTTGGTCATTGCCGAGGTATTTGCAGAAGACTCTGGGTGCTTCACGTGTACTGCGAGCAATAAATACGGCACAGTGTCAAGCATTGCACAGCTAGATGTGAGAGGTAAGGATTCTTCCAATGCGGGAACAGTCTAGACCAGGGATTCCCTAGCCCCCAGATCAGTACCAGTCTGTGGCCTGTTAGGAACTGGGCCGTCCAGCAGGAGGTGAGTGGCAAGTGAGCAAGTGAAGCGTCATCTGTATTTACAGCCGCTCCCCATCTCACTTTACTGTTTGAGTTCCACCTGCTGTCAGATCAGCAGCGGCATAATAAATGTAATGCACTTGACTCACCCTGAAACCAACCTCCCCAACCCCTGCCTCAGTCCATGGAAAAACTGTCTTCCACAAAACCGGTCCATGGTGCCAAACAGGTTGGGGACCGTTGGTTTAGACTATGACTTTAAATATGAGTATGAAGAGTGTACTTTATCCTTTCTTACTGCTTTTCATATGATGCTCATGTGGCTCTCCCAAAAAGTTTTTGAATTATTGAGGAAAGTGTTCCTGAACAGAATTCAATTTCTTATTTCTTATCACATTATCACCACCATCTCAGTTATCCTGCTGTTATTTATTATACTCCCTAAGAAAACATCTGCTTGGTCTTACATAGACTTCTAAAATTCTTTCCAAAATGCTACTTAGATTTTTTTGAGTTTTTCCGCCCTGTATCCTTACCATTCTTTAATGCCTCAGATGGTGTTTGCTGTTTTTGACAAGCATCTCTAATTAGCACATTCACCTAAGTTGGATACCTGCCCCAACTCAGGGTGACAGTCCTTTCTCAGTTTTGTTGAGTAAGGCTAGTGGCTCAGGTCCTGTTATCATCCTTTCAGGAAATGAGGATCTCAGAAACAATGGGTCTCTTCACTCAGCCAACTCCACCACCAACCTGTCTCTTATTGAGCAACAGCCATCCCCACCCAACCCAGAGCCTCCTGTGGAACAACCCCCTAAACCCAAACTAGAAGGTGTGCTGGTGAACCACAACGAGCCCCGGTCCAGCTCAAGGATCGGGCTCCGCGTGCACTTCAACCTGCCTGAAGATGACAAAGGAAGCGAAGAATCCTCTGAGGGCGGCATGGTGACCACCCACCAGACCAGGCCAGATTCCTTCCAGGAGAGATTCAATGGACAGTCAGCAAAAATCTCTGAGCCTTCCTCACCCGTCAAAGAGCCCCCTCCAGTTCTGGCCAAACCCAAACTGTAAGTAAAAATTAGAATGGATAACCAAGAGTGCCTGCGACTTCTCTGAGTCTGCCCTTCTTAAAAATGATGAAGCTGAAAAGGAGAATTATGAAATGAGAAAACATACATTAAATGCTCTGCAAATCATATAGCCTTACATCAGTGTAAATGGGCTATCACTATCATTCTTACTACTCATATTCTACTTCCAAGAAATATTACATCTAAACTGGCTCAAAAAGATATTTGTCTTATGCTAGATGGCTCCAGGTGAAGCACTTCTGCACTTCTCTGTTTTAATAAACTTTTTTTGACTCAGCTTCATGAGACATTTTACTTTTTGGCTGCACTGAGCAGCTTACACAATCTTAATTCCCCAACCAAAGATCAAACTGTGTCCCCTAAAGTGGAAGCATAGTCTTAACCTCTGTACTGTCAGGGAAGTCCCTCCACATCCTTCAATATTTTTTGCACCTGAATTTTTTCCTTTTTAAAAAAAATTAAGATATAGTTGACTTACAATGTTGTGCTAGTTTCAGCTGTACGGCAAAGTAATTTAGTTATACATATGTATCCCTTTTCAGATTCTTTTTTCTTGTGGGTTATTACAAAATATTGAATATAGTTCCCCGTGCTAAAACTGCCTGGATTTTAAAACCCAAATTTGCCACGTATGGGCTGTTATAAATATCTTTGTGTCTATTGGTCTGTTTTTTTCAATTAATTTATTTTTAATTGAAGGATAATTGCTTTATAATTTTTGTGTTGGTTTCTGCCACATAGGTCGGCATGAATCAGCCATAGGTATACATAGGTCCTAGGTGCCCTCCCACTTGAACCTCCCTCCCACCTCTACACCCTTCTTACAAAGCCCTTTCTTAGGTCTAATAATCTTTACAGCCTATAATTTTATCTCTCTGTTTCCCATTTCTACTTCAGCTTAAGTTTTTATACTCATTGTAGAAAAGATATCAACTGTTTTTTAGATAGTTCCTTGATATGGCTAGATATGCTGTGGTAACCACAGTAGGCTTCATATAAATGTAACGGGATGAAAGGAGTCATAAAAATTCAGTCACCTCTGAATTTGATGCAATTGTGGCCCAAACCCTCTTCAGAGCTTCCATCAGCGTCCTGTTGCAATATTTAACATGCATCCATAGTAAAGCAAGCATTGAACGTGACAGTACTATTATGTTCTGTTTGATCCACACATCAAAGTGATAAAAATTACGTTGATAACAACATAGACATTTAAATATCAACAATGAAATCTACAGTAATAGGACTCCCATCATCTGTTCCTTGGTGCTAACCACAGGGTACTCACTGGAAGCAGTTCATGTTGCTTAGTTTTATATTTTTCTCCCTACCACACAAATTCTGGGAATAAAATTAAATGTTACAAAACATACAAGTCACACCCAGAAATACTTCAGTTCAGTAACTCAGTCTTGTCTGACTCTTTGTGACCCCATGGACTGCAGCACACCAGGCCTCCCTGTCCATCACCAACTCCCAGAGTTTACTCAAACTCATATCCATTGAGTCAACCATCTCATCCCCTGTTGTCCCCTTCTCCTCCGGCCTTCAATATTTCCCAGCATCAGGGTCTTTTCAAATGAGTCAGGTCTTCCCATCAGGTGGCCAAAGTAGTGGAGTTTCAGCTTCAGCATCAGGCCCTCCAATGAACATTCAGGACTGATTTCCTTTAGGATGGACTGGTTGGATCTCCTTGCAGTCCAAGGGACTCTCAAGAGTCTTCTCCAGCATCACAGTTCAAAAGCATCAATTCTTCGGTGCTCAGCTTTCTTTGGAGTCCAACTCTCACATCCATACATGACTACTGGAGAAAACATAGCCTTGACTAGATGGACCTTTGTTGGCAAAGTAATGTCTCTGTTTTTTAATAGGCTGTCTAGGTTGGTCATAGCTTTTCTTCCAAGGAGCAAGCATCTTTTAATTTTAAGGCTACAGTCACCATTTGCAGTGATTTTGGGACCCCCAAAAGTAAAGTCTGTCACTGCTTCCACTGTTTCCCCACCTGTTTGCCATGAAGGGATGGGACTAGATGCCATGATCTTAGTTTTCTGAATGTTGAGCTTTAAGCCAACTTTTTCACTCTCCTCTTTCACTTTCATCAAGAGGTTCTTTAGTAGTTCTTCACTTTCTGCCTTAAGGGTGGTATCATCTGCATATCTGAGGTTATTGATATTTCTCCCTGCAATCTTGATTCCAGCTTGTGCTTCATCCAGCCCGGCGTTTCTCATGATGTACTCTGCATATAAATTAAACTTCTGTCCCCTCAAAGTTCTGCCTGTCACAGGAAACAGGAATTACTTGAAGTAAAAAGAAGGGAAGAGGTTATGGTAGGGATTCAAGCAGGAATGAGAAACAAAACCCAGCCAGGGAAGGAGAGTAGGGAGTTAGTGACCGTGAACAACGTCGGATTCGTGATCTCCGAAGAAGATTTAGCTTTGGGACCACGGACCAGGCTTGATCACTCAAGAGCGTTCGTGTAGCAGAGTTTTCTTTAAGTGAAAAAGGGACAGAGAAAGCTTCTGACATAGACATCAGAAGGGGGACGGACAGTGTCCCCCTCGCTAGTGTTAGCAAGGGAGTTATATACTTTTTTAATTGGTTATTATAGTAAATCAAGAGAATGTCTCAAGGTTGTAAAGATCTTACTAGACCCACTCCCACAATTTATATTTTAAGATGACAGGATTAGAACTAACAATAGAAAGATTTTACCAGAACCACTCCCATAATACACATTCTAAAATAACAGGATTAGTCAGAAGGTTTTCAAGAAGGAGAAACTGTCCTCAAACAGGATACATTGTTGTTATATAATCCTTAGTACAGAGTTTAAACTGAGTTCTGGCTTAAAGAAAAAAATATCTTATGAGACTAAGACTAAGGAATGTAGAGGCGAAAAAAAGACATTTGTCCTTTTCTCCTCCTTGAGAATTCCAGACCCCTATCTCCTCCTCAAGAGCCCCAGACCCCTCTCTCTCCTCCTCAGGGACCCTGGACTTCTTATCAACCTGCCTAGGAATTGACTCTCTCATTAGGAGCTAGGATCACATACATGGTCAGTCTGGCTTCTATCTGCTGTTCACGCTCCGTCCCAAGCACTTCCTTGTTTCCTCTTTGCATATCCTCTCCACTCTTCTCTCTTGGAAGCCTCATCAACTCATATCTGGCCCATAATGACATGTCCTTTCACAATTTCTGTCAAGTTCCACTGTTAACTGGGCTTCCCTTGTGGCTCAGATGGTAAAGAATCTGCCTGCAATGCAGGAGACCGGGGTTCGATCCTGGGGTGTTGGGAAGATCCCCTGGAGAAGGGAAAGGCTACCCACTCCAGTATTCTGGCCTGGAGAATTCCATGGACTGTATAGTCCACGGGGTCGCAAAGAGTTAGGCACCACTGAGGGACTTTCACTTTTCACTGTCTTTTCACTGCTAACTACATCATTCTCAGAAGCTCCATTCCAAATACCAGCCTTGTTTACTGGTGGCTACTTAGCCCAGCCTTGTGTCCCTGGTGGCTCAGATGGTAAAGAATCTGCCTGCAATGCAGGAGACCTGGGTTCAACCTCTGGGTTGGGAAGATCCCCTGGAGAAGGAAATGGCAACCCACTCCAGTACTCTTGCCTGGAGAATTCCATGGACAGAGGAGCCTGGTAGGCTACAGTCCTTGGGGTCACAAAGAGTCAGACACAGAGGTCAGGTGCAGAGGATTTAGGTTTACAGGGAAGAAGAGTCAAATGGATCAAATCACAACTGTGTGTAAAAGCAATTCTCAGAGAAGTGAGTTGTGGGAACAGGTAACCCCAGACAATCCATTTGCCATTTTGTAGAACCTCCCCTTACCCAGGGACTGTTTAAGTAAGTGAAGTCACACAGGGAAGTCATCCCAACCCAGGCATGGAACCTAGGTCTCCCGCATTGCAGGCAGACGCTTTACCATCTGAGCCACCAGGGAAACAGGGACTGTTCAGAGGCTATTAGATTTACCTTCATGTTGCAGAAAGTCCAAAGTAACAGTGAGTTAAATACATGAGGGTTTATTTTTCTATGAAATAAAGGAATTAGAGGGGCTACTGGGGCTGTTATCAGGGCTCTATAGTCATTAAGAACTCAGTCTTTTATCTTCCTCTCTGCCATTTTAGCACTGGCTTCTAAGTCCCTTCATGGTCCAAGACGGATGATTGTGGTTTAGTCATCACATCTGCATTTCAAGCAGCAGAAAGAACAAATGGGTAGAAGTCATGATATTACTCTCTTTTAAAGGAGTCTTCTAAGGACTCATCCCAAATCATCTGCTCATATTTCACTGACCAGAACTTAGTCACATGGCATGCTAACAAAGGAAGCTGGGAAGTGTAGTCTTTAGCGCACAGGTTGGCTCCATGAGTAAAATCAAGTCCCTTTACAAAGGGGAGAATTAAGTAGTCAGCCAGCAGTAGCTAACACATGAAATTTTCAATGAATATAAAAATTCTTTCTACTAAGTTATGTAGTGACACCCTCTAAAAATCCAGTTCTCAGCACTATATAATTCTTTAATATGTTTTGCCTTCCTTAAATTTTGTATTAGAGACAAGAATATGCATGTGGATACTCCCCACTTCCTCCGTCCTTCCTTCCTCCCTCTCTCTCTCTCATACACACACATGCTCCCTTTGTGAATCCACATGCTTGCACACTTTTCTTACTGGTTTTAACCTTATTGATGTAAATCTTTTAGGTTTTACATTAAAACATATTGACTCAGTAATCTTGAGGATACCATTTTCTAGTTGCTCTTCAATTTGCCATTCATATAGAAAATAGAATTCTGATAGATCTTAAAACTGCAAAGGGAAGCTGTCATTTTAAACACTATCATAAAAACCTAGATAATTTAGACTTTGAAAATTTCAACTTGAATATTAAGCTATCTAAAGACGTGATTCTTCATCCTGGCTACACTCTAGAATAAAATGTAGAGCTTCTGAAAGATATTTATGCCTTGCACCCCAGGCGAATCATAATCTCTCCACAGCTTATTCTTAGGTACAGCCAGTTGGAAACTACAGGTGTAAAAGTTGGTGAACCTGATTTACAACCCTTTATCACCCCACCCAGCCCCATACACACATTCCTCCATGGCCAGAAAAACAAGAATAAACATTTAAAGTGGATAAAATGTCAGAGACAAAATGAGAATGTACTAGCAAAATGTATGCTTTGGGGACAAGTGTTTCTCTAGAGCAGTCTTGGACGCAGGCAAGAACCACATAGAGGCCTGCTATTCAAAGCACTGGCGTCCCCTTGGGGCCTGATAGAAATACAGGCTCTAGTACTCCACTAAGACCCACTGAACCAGAAGCCCTGGGGGTGGGACCCAGAAATCTATCTTTTAACAAGCCCAACAGAGGATTCTGAAGCTCGCTGAAATTTAAGAACAATTCCCCTACACTTAAAAACTATGCCTGGATCCTTTCCCAGGCCAACTGACTCTAGCCAGTGGTGCCTAAATTAGTGAGGTCTGTTTGCTTTTTATGCTCTCTGCACAGCCAGCATGATTACCACTGCTAAAACCACAGCTAAATCTGATTGCAGAGACATATTTACCCAGAATTAGTTATCTTAATCAGCGGTGCACTGGCAAATGTTTTAATTACTGACAGAGACAGGGAAGCCCTGACTTTCAGCACTTGCCAATTTCCTCCCACCAGAGGTGATTTCAAGTTACTAAAGAAAGATCATTGAACTGGGAATTGGGATGAGGTGTGTACAGTCCTCTCTCCAGAGCCAATGAGAGCTGGCTCCAGAGCACACCGCCCCAATTGTTGTCGCCAAACTGCTTTCAAAGGTACTTGATACAATAGCCCAAGTTTGTTCTGCAGCACTTGTCATAAAGCCTTGACATTTTATCTCAACCACTTAAAATCCATAAGAAATTCTTTCATATTCCAGAACCACAAGAAGAAGAAACCTTAACAGTTTTGAAACTCATGTTCATTCTTACAAATCCTAAAATTGGTATCTGTAGTTCAGAAACTGAAAAATATAATAGCCACAATGTATTGAGCATTCAACTGATTTAGGTGACTCATCCACCAATTCTCACAACAATGTGAAGAGAAATTACTTACTCCTATTTTACTTATGAAGAAATCGGGATCGAAAAAACCTAGAAACCACTCAAAACCAAACACATAATCAGTGGCAGAGCCAAGATTAGGATCTAAGTCTTTCTGCAGAGGCCATATTCTTGAGCATTATGCTTTAACTAAGTTGTGGCAAAAGAAAAGATATTTTCAGATAACCCGAGAGAGTTGACAATCTACAGAAAGAAAGCTTGGGTATAACCCTGATTTCAGAAATCCTCACAGCAACAAGATATGAACAGCTGAGTGTATGGCAATTTATGATAGGCTGTTATTTTGAATTAGAGAGGTTGTTCAGGGTTTTTTATGCTTTGTAATTAACCTGTCCTCTCTTTATTCTTTCACTGCAATGTGTGTCTTCATTATTAGATAGTAAATTCTATAACCGAATTGAATGACAACAACAAATATGTTATCTGTAAATAACTACTCGTTATTTGTGTTACATGCATATATAGTAAGATTTTTTTAAGCCCTGAATAGCTCATACTATCTGAGGCATATTTGTATATCCTATAGCACCTAGCAAAATAAACACAGAGAAGATTCAACAAAAGTTTGTTGACTACTAGAATTGACACCTTGCCCTGATGTAATGAATAAGCAAATTGAAACAGGTGTTTTAAATCCCTTCTGAAACAAGATAGAGCTTAGTAACATTTGGAGAAAAAAAGTCATGTCCAACTCTTTGCGACCCCATGGACTGTAGCCCACCAGGCTCCTCCATCCATGGGATTCTCCAGGCAAGAATACTGGAGTGGGTTGCCATTTCCTTCTCCAGGGGATATTCCCGACCCAGGGATCAAACCCAAGTCTCCTGCATTGCAGGCAGACATTTTAACCTCTGAGCCACTTCGCTTTGTAAGAACACTGGAGTGGGTTGCAATTCCCTTCTCCAGGGGATCTTCCTGACCCAGGAATCAAACCCAAGTCTCCTGCATTGCAGGCAGACGCTTTAACCTCCGAACCACTTCACTTTGTAAGAATACTGGAGTGGGTTGCAATTCCCTTCTCCAGGGGACCTTCCTGACCCAGGGATCAAACCCAGGTCTCCTGCATTGCAGCAGATTCTTTATCATCTGAGCCATCAGGGAAGCTTATCAATCAAAAAGAGATATTATTCTCAAATGAATTCTTCCAGAATCTTAGATAATCAAAACAATTTGATGCTGTATCTCATATATCATTATGCTTAAGGTTTGTGACCCTCCAATATACTGCATTAAATTATAAGGGCCAAGATGCCATTTAAAGTCTTAAAGTTAAAAGCTAGTTCTTGGTTTTCATTCAATGGAAGCCAAAAGAAAATCAGAATCAATCAATATCAAGTGACTTTCTGGCCCCTTTTTTTCATCCTTAGCTTTCTAAGATCACTTAGTTTTCATATACTACTTTTTCTACTTCCATAACCACAAGAAAATATTTCTGCATCATCAGATTAAATTTACTCAAGAATACAATACAAACCTGTCCTAAAAACCACACATTACCTTTATGCTATAGGATTCACAGAATGGGACCTGCCAAATATTAGATCCATTAAAATTGTAAAGGTCTTATAGTTTCATGCCATTGGGAGAGTTAACACCAGCAGAAATAATGTTAATTGTTTATATTTTTCTAAGGATATCTAAGAAGGATATTTCCACTTCTCTTGATTGCTAAATAAAATGAAAAGGTTTAATTAATTTTACTTTTTTCTCTCAGCTTAAATACTTACTTCTAAAAGGGGGGAAGAAAGCTACTCTGCCAAGTGGCTAGTGCTTCTAAATTCTTAGTTTAATCCAAGATGAGAGTTTTCATAGTTTAACAAAGGATCATACAGTATGTAGCATTTGACAGGAGTTAATGAAAGTAGAGATTGGTCTCTACGTTGTGAAGTTACTTTTCCATATATTGTGTATCAGAAATGTCAACGAAGGGAAGGAAAAATGCCTTAAACTCCAAGGATTTTTTTAAATCAAGGTTTGGAGAACCTTCTGACTCGATCTTTAAAAAAAGAAAAAAATTTTATTTATTATTTATTTGTTATTGTACTGGGTCTTTGCTACTGTGAAGGCTTTTCTCTAGTTGCCGTGTGCAGGCTTCTCGTTGCGGGGAGGGGCGGGGGGTGGGACTTTCGTTGTTGTTGCAGAGCACTGGCTCTAGGACACACAGGCTTCAGCAGTTGTGGTTCTGGGGCTCCAGAGCACAGGCTCAATAGTTGCGGCCGAGTTTAGTTGCTCCGCAGCATATGGAATCCTCCCAGATCAGAGATCGAATCCATGTCTCCTGCGTCAGCAGGAGGATTCTTTACCACTGAGCCACCAGGGAAGCCCCTGACTTGATATTGTTGGTGTTGACTTCCCCAATGGTATGAAAATGTAGAACCTTTCATTCTTAATAGATCCCATGTTCAGCAGTTCATCTTCTATGTTCCAGATATACTTTCAGAGAACATAAAACCATGGTGGTTGAAGCACTGTGGTCTCACTTGTGGCTCCTCCTACGGTTATTTACTCAAGAGGAGAGTCTCCTAAACAGCAAAACTTGACAGCTCTGACAACTTGATGCATATATAGTATTTAGACATTTTCCATTTTCTTTATTAAAAAATAATTAACTATTTTAAGAGAAAGTATTAGACTGTGGGACTTAAGGCAAATCATACAACGCTTCTGTGAGTCAGATTCCTTTACATAGAGAAAGTGCTCCCAGCTTGATCATCTTCCTTTTTTAGGCACAAGACAAGTCTAAGGCAACATTTATAATTATGGTGACCATATAATCTAGCACTGAAACCACGACATTTTTGAGAGTGAAAGAGTACCAGCAGTAATTATGGCAGGAAAACAGGCATAAAGGAGCACGGTCTAGAATGAATCAAAACATATGGTTACCTTATCTATAAAGCTTTGTTGTCATAAGAGGATGAGAAACACCAAGACATATCCAGCTGCTTTGCTAAGGTTTGCTCTAAAATGAGGCAGAGTGAAGAATCTAGCACATTTTGGGGGGAACTCAGCCCTCTTTAGTGTTAGTGACTAACATCAGTGTGTAGCTCAACACCTCTGTCCAGAAGCCCAACCCTAACCCTAAACCTAGTTCAGTTCAGTTCAGTCGCTCAGTCGTGTCTGACTCTTTGTGACCCCACGGACTGCAGCACACCAGGCCTCCCTATCCATCACCAACTCCCAGAGTTTACCCAAACTCATATCCATTGAGTCGGTGATGTCATCCAACCATCTCATCCTCTGTCATCCCCTTCTCCTCCTGCCTTCAATCTTTCCCAGCATCAGGGTCTTTTCAAATGAGTCAGGTCTTCCCATCAGGTGGCCAAAGTAGTGGAGTTTCAGCTTCCACATCAGTCCCTCCAATGAACATTCAGGACTGATTTCCTTTAGGATGGACTGGTTGGATCTCCTTGCAGTCCAAGGGACTCTCAAGAGTCTTCTCCAGCATCACAGTTCAAAAGCATCAATTCTTCGGTGCTCAGCTTTCTTTGGAGTCCAACTCTCACATCCATACATGACTACTGGAAAAACCACAGCTTTGACTAGATGGACGTTTGTTGGCAAACTAATGTCTCTGCTTTTTAATTTGCTCTCTAGGTTGGTCATAACTTTT
This sequence comes from Dama dama, assembly GCF_033118175.1. Lineage (NCBI taxonomy): Eukaryota > Metazoa > Chordata > Mammalia > Artiodactyla > Cervidae > Dama > Dama dama. The sequence goes on from NC_083695.1 coordinate 27,825,218, forward strand.
CTTCCAAGGAGCAAGTGTCTTTTAGTTTCATGGCCTACCCCTAGCCCAGATACTCTCTACTCATCTCGGAACTTTGAGCACTCCCAACAAGAGGATCATTGTTTCTATTTCTTGTTCCTAATTTATAAACATTCTGCTGCGTTGCCCAACTCCAGGGTCACAACACAAAGGACAAAATGTCAATAAATGATGCCTCATGGAGTTGTGCATCACGGTGGCCTTTCCCTTCTTCCTGGCAATCAAACAGATCTGGAAAGAAGGAGAGAACTCACAAGAAACTGATTGGCTGACTGCTGGCCACTCTGGCTGTGCATTCTTCGTAGATACTGGGTTGACCAAAAAGTTCATTCTGATTTCTGAAAGAACTTTTTGACCAACCCAACAATAAAGAGCCTGTCTGGACATTCTCTGATGGGTGAGGCGATGGTAACAGTTTCTCTTCTCTCCCCCCACTCTTGTTTTGTGTGCAGCGACTCCAGTCAGCTACAACAGCTTCACAACCAAGTTTTACTGGAACAACAGCAGTTGCAAAACCCACCTCCTTCATCTCCTAAGGAGTTTCCTTTCAACATGAGTGTTTTGAACTCCACTGCTGTTCCGGCAGTGACAATGTCCAGCAAGCAGGCGAAGGCCCCTCCATCACAGACATTCAGCTTGGCCCGGCCAAAGCACTTCTTCCCCTCTACAAGTACCACTGTGGCCTCCGGGTCCCCTTCCAGCTCTCCAGTGTTCACCCTGAGCAGCACTCCTCAAGCCATGCAGAGGACAGTGAGCAAAGAAAGCCTCTTGGTTACTCACCCCTCGGCTCAAACCAAATCTCTAGGAGGGGTCTCCATCCAGAACGAGCCACTCCCCACTCCAGGTCCAACAGAGCCAGCACAACTGCCACTCACGTTTTCCATCTCCAGCGGAAACCAATTTCAGCCCCGCTGTGTGTCCCCAGCTCCTGTCTCTCCCACCAGCCGGATTCAGAACCCAGTGGCTTTTCTCAGCTCCGTTCTGCCTTCTCTCCCTGCCATCCCACCCACCAATGCCATGGGGCTGCCTAAAAGCGCACCATCCATGTAAGTATCTCGAGATATGAGTATTGAATTTGTTACAACATTGCTTCTGTTTTATGTTTTGGGTTTTTGGCCAAAAGGCATGTGGGATCTTAACTCTCTGACCAGGGATTGAACCCCCACCTCCTGCATTGGAAGGTTAAGTCTTAACCACTGGACCAGCAGGGAAGTCCCTCATTGAGGTTTCTTGATGTCAAAGATGTCATTTAAGAAGGGGTCTCCATAAGAATAGCTTAGTCTAGGATAGGCCATTCAGTTATCACTATCATTTATCCTTTATAATCCTATCTCTTAGACAAAATGGATATTGAACATGTTAGGGCAAAAGCACATGATTATTTTAAATATGGGCTTCCCTGGTTGGCTCAGATGGTAAAGAATCCACCTGAATGCAGGAAACCCAGGTTTGATTCCTGGGTTGGGAAGTTCCCCTGAAAGAAGGCATGGCAACCCACTCCAGTATTCCTGCCTGGAGAATCCCATGGACAGAAGAGCCTGGTGGGCTACCGTCTATGGGGTCACAAAGAATCAGACATGACTGAAGTAACTTAGCATGCACGCATTTTAAATATATTTTTATAATTTAAATACTGAAAACACCTCTATACACAGATTCTTTGCTCAGTGCTCAACTTTTGCACACAAGATGCCCTACGTAAGTGCTTGATGACTCCTGGTGTATGGTTGTCATTCCAACCACCCTGATTCCTAGGCCTTTGTACCCTGACCAGGGCTTTTCATGAGTGACTTAGGGGTGAATTAATTTTACAGGCCATCCCAGGGACTAATGAAGAAAAATACAAAGTCTTCCCACCCAGTGAATGATGATTACATCCGTGAAACTAAGAATGCGGTGATTCTAGACTTGGGAAAAAAGATGAATTTCAGTGATGTCAGATCAAATCAGCAGGTAAGACTGTTGGGTTCAGATGATTTATTGGAATTTCACTGTAAGGAATGTAAGTTTGCTTAATTCAGTCCTTAGGTCACCTGACCTCAGTGAAACGGACACTGCAGCTTTGGAAGGCAGAGTACAGACTGACCATGTTTGAGCAGGAAACTTGTCCACATGGATCTACAGTTCTTGATTAGCCCAATAGCTAATTCAGTTTACTTGTTTACATGGGTTTACCTAGAATAGAGGAGGTTAAGTAGAGGGACTAGAGAGTCTGCTTTCCATTCCAGCAATCCTCTGCTCAGTATTGGCAAACACCATCACATCTTTGAGATATTTCAATATCTGAGCCTTGAGGTGATCTGGACTTGAAAGAATTCTGGAGTTCCAAGCTGTCTCTTATCTGATTCCTTCAACCCTAATGTGCCTGGGGATTGCTCCCCAGTTCTTCTCAATCTTTACATTAGGTTAAAGTGTGTGAAACAGTCATTAGCCAATATCCTGTGGTTCAACCTGTACAACCCCCTGTTTTCTAGTAAGTGTTTACACTGAAGGAGAAAAAGGAAAGTCATATGCAAGCATTATATGAAAGAAACACTATTTTATTTGAGCTAGTTTTTCTTTTTTGTCTGTGCCACATAGCATGCAGGATCTTAGTTCCCTGATCAAGGATCAAACCCACGCCCCCTATAGTGGAAGAACAGAGTTTAAACCACTGGATCACCAGGGAAGTCCTGAACCATTTATTTTTGCTTTCTGTACAGTGGTTCTTTTTTAAATGCAGATATATATTTTAATAATTTAACTCTTGGTTTATTTCCTCAGGTGGGAACTGATTAAAATCGATTTTGAAATAGAACATAAAATTTTAGTGAAAACTATATGTCAAATATTGTGCAGTCTGTGATATAAGTGACCCTGGAAACAAGGTTCCACACTCCCCTGACCATATGTTGCTTTCCTTCATGTTTTTATATCTTACTTCCAGTGGAGCCACTGATATACAGTATTTTACTAGTGTATTATATGTTGGGAAGTTCTTACTGAGTGGATTCTTTTGAATATAGTGTTTACATTACTCAAAATTGGAACTTCCCTGAAGGTCCAATGGTTAAGACTTTGCCTTCCAATGCAGGGGTGTGAGTTCAATCCCTGGTAGGGGAGATTCACATGCCCCAGGGCCAAGAAACCAAAACATGAAACAGGCAATATTGCAACAAATTCAATAAAGACTTTAAAAATGGTTCACATCAAGTAGTATCTTCTTTAAAATGCTCAAAATAATGCTTAAAAATGTTTTTTAAAATTGACTTTAAATTATTGACTTGAAGCAGGATATTTAAGCTTGCCATAATCAAGTACACTTTTCATATATCATTTCATCAAATTCATACATAGCTAGGAGGCAAATACCAAGGCAACTATTCTTCTCTTCCATCTTCTAGATAGAGAAACTGAGGCACAGTTGTCAAACTGTTAGGTCAGTGGTAGAACAGGAACCAGAGCCCTGGTTTCCAAGACACTTACACATTTTCCCTGAACCTCTGCAGTCTAGCAGTTTTACGACAATTACCTCCAAACCCCATAAACGTTGCTCTGTCTAGCACAGATTTGTTTTCCTATAATACTGTCATCACAGTTGTGGTTGTTAATCCTTCTAAGTGTCACTGAAATCAGAGCTGTGTTCAGACTGTCTTTTACAACTCAGACAGGGAGCAATTAGAACCCTGTAAAAATGATACCAAGTCAGCACACAGTCTGTCTGATTTTTCCTTTATGGTTACTCTGTAGGGAGATTCATGCTAATCCATTGCCCAACTCAAGGGAAAGTAAGGTTTTTCTCTTATCTGAACTGTGAGTGCATGTGAACATGAATTTCCATGAGTGGAGTGCTATAAATCCAGTAGAACTCTATTAAACCTCCATCATGAATTAAATTCAAGGCTAACAGCAGGAACTTGGAGTCTCAAAAAGTATCTCAAGCCTCCCCATCTGAAAAGTGTGACACATGTCAGTGTTCTTCTGACAATTATTATTCTTAGAGTTACTACAGTATGTTAATTACAGAATTGATCTTACACAGCATTGTGTGCCAATGAAATGAAATGAAATGAAAGCCAAGCTACATAATGCAATTCAGGAAACTAAGGAGCTATCTGAGATGGAATGTTTGCATTAGGTTGGTAGATGTTGATCTGAGGAAGTTTTGAGGCCATATTACAATACTGTTTTGTCCACTGCTTGGGACACAACAGTGAAAAAGTCATGAAGAATTGTCTAAATGTATTGTGGCCCACTGATGAAGAGAAGAAGAAAATTTGTTTAGAAAAAGTGGAAAACAATCATAAAGAAACATGAGTACTGACAGCTGTCTATACCTGCATTCTAGGTACATGGAAATCAAGATGATCTATTTTTTTACCCTCACATTAGCTTTAGACATTTAATGTCTTATTTCAACTTTCATCCTTGACCTCACTTCTCTGGAAACCTCCCCATCTCTTTATTCTGATCCTCCCTCCCATTTTTCAAATGAAAACTTTTAAAAAGTGTGGCTCCCAGATACTCCCCTGTATGACAAAAAGGAAAAAAAAAATAAGTACCTAATTCTTGCTCTGCCTTTTTTCCCTCTAATCTCCTTCTTCTCTAAGTTCCTTAGTCAGTTCTTCTATTTAAATCTTACTTCTTTCATCTCTTACCATGAATTCTTTATGAAAATTCTCCCTTGAGCGCAAATAATCTTGCCATCTGTTTCTTTTCTAATAAGAGTACCATGTGTCACTGGCCTTACATTATTCACCATGGGCATGGTAGGACCCTGAGGGATGGAATAGTGAAGTGTCCCCATGTCATCTGCTGTGAGTTCAACCAGGATGTACTAGTCACAACCTCCCTGATAGCTGGAGTCGGGGGAGGAGGGTCTTGCTCATCACTGTACCCCTGCTGTGTCTGGCCCAGAGTAGGTGCCCAGGGAATATCTGTTGAATTAAGTCACAACTCTGGGACTTATATTAGTTTCACAGAGGATAATGAAACTTTTGACCAAGAAGAAAATTTTGGATTTGTTGCATCTCTATAGAAAATATCTCACTTGACTACAGGGATTCTGATTATACCTAATTATAGATACTATCCACCATGATAATAATCTATTTTAATCATCTGACTGCTGCTGCTGATGGCTAAGTCACTTCAGTCGTGTCCGACTCTGTGTGACCCCCTAGACGGCAGCCCACCAGGCTCCCTTGTCCCTGGGATTCTCCAGGCAAGAACACTGGAGTGGGTTGCCATTTCCTTCTCCAATGCATGAAAGTGAAAAGTGAAAGTGAAGTCGCTCAGTCGTGTCTGACTCTTAGCGACCCCATGGACTGCAGCCTACCAGGCTCCTCCGTCCATGGGATTTTCCAGGCAAGAGGACTGGAGTGGGTTGCCATTGCCTTCTCCGAATCAACTGACTAAGAAGATGAAAACTTTAAAAAAGTGGCGAAGTTAAGCAAAGCTCTGGCATTAACTGAAGCTTTACGGGTAAATCTGTGAATCATTTAGTGATTATTTATTCTTAAAGACAAAATTTGGATTTAAAGTATTTTTAAATTTAAAAGGAGGTCTACCTCCTCCACAGTAGAGTCTGTTTTATAGAATGCTATACCCCCAGTGCCTTTTATAGTATTCTGAGAATCTGGCAGGAAGGACAGGGCGGGGGGCTCTGAAGCCTGGTTATATCTATTGAAGGTGGCATGTAGTGTTAGATACATGGTAAAAGAAGACATCCTCTGTGTAGTTAAAGTTTATCGAGGAATCTTGGATCTGCTGCCCATACTGTGGGCTGTCCCAGGAACAAAGGAGAATACTTCCTCTAACACATACAACCTCCTTTAGCGCACAATGTACCCAGAGTTGGTTGGGAGCCCTTTGAGCAGGCTCTTCCAGCTGGTTTGATCCTACTTGATTATTTGCCCCAAAGCCCAGACTCAGAACCCAGCTCAGGGCACTGTGTCAGATCATGCTCCATGTTTTTGAAATCTGGAACCTTGGCAATGCCATATCTGATTGGGGTATGTCATGACACTGTGGTTCTCAGCAGAAGGAAAGTACTCTCCACCACTCTGACAATTTGAAGGGAATTTCTGCAGATGTGTCCCGGAAACCAAATGCCTCAAGTTGTCAAACTATCGGCATTAAGAGGATTATCTTTAAAGAAAAAAAAAAAAAAAGAACCTATATTTTCAAGTGGCATATTCTTTTGAAGTAATTTTTTAGCTTTTCACTTTCTTTCATACAGCAACTGAAATTCTGTACAATTCATTTTCACTTAAGGTCTTTAACATAAGCCTGGAAAGGATGGGCCATATGTCATTGACTTGCTGGCCACACAGACCAGATTTACACAGAAAGATATTCTCTCCTTTGAGCACAGACATCACCTACAAGCAGACTTCACAGAAACTTCTGTTTCTACTCACAAAGGGGACAAAGCAAGGGAAAATGGAGAACACAGCACAAATCCAGTCCTGGAAATTCAAAGTGCACGGCTACCCACAGTGCGTCAGTGGTACAACCTTTGTGAGAACAGTGCAGAAAGCACATTCAAATTTAACTTAAACATATTGCTTATTTGCAAATGTCCTTAGAAAACTTGAATCTCATCAGTCACAATTTGGAATGACAACCTTGATTTATGTATAAGAGGAGTAGTTATTCCTGGGATAACCAACTCTCAGGAGCAAAGCACCCCACCCCCCTCAAAAAAAACCCTACACTTTTTCCTGCTTTGGACATGGTGTGCATCTTTGTAAACATCCCAGTTGTAAAGATATGCTGCAAAGCCTTATCTATCACCCATTTGTTCCTGAAGTATACACATAATCATAACTTACCACCATGCACAATACTTGTTTGGAAAAATTAGTTCATACTTTCAATATGGAAAGCCAGGAACTGACGAGCCCTCACTCATCATGTGGTAGGAGAAGCTGCAGAGAAGGTTCTTTAGCTTGGATCAAGGACTCCACTAAAATAGTGGCTACAGGTGGTATGGAATGGATTGGGAATCTGGGACTTAAACAAAACAAGATGAGCTGCCATAGAACCTAAGACCTCTTGCCACCCTCACAAAAAGCCTGGGTTTTCCTGAACTCCAGGATCTCATGTGAGTTTTGCAAACTATGAGAATCATTCATTTGACTATTATTTTTAAAATAATAAAGCAACTTAGTAACAATCTCACATAGTAAGAGAATAAAATAACTCATTGGTTTTATTCCTAAGCATCCAAAAAACAAACATATCTGTTAAAAGGAAAAATACCTGTTTAGGAGCATGAATGCAATTCAACAAAGATGAAAAATGTACTCCTTGTGGGATTTTTAAATTGTCAAGAATAGGAAATATTTCAAATTTGTAAGATTAGTTAATGTATTTATGGAAAATATGTTCATTGTATAGTATTAGGGAGGAAAATTTGAAATTGCTGATATTATACCACTTTTAGTCCTGAAAAAATGGCAATTTCATATGGTTCAAACTAATAGGTAGATAGCTGGAAGCTTTAAGTATTAACTTAAAAAAAAACTCCCAAAATGTAGAAAATAGTCATAATACTTTTAAACTAAATTAGGTTTCAAATTAGAAGTGAACAGTCTTTTACTTTAATTGGTTTGAGTTATCTGATGAAAAATGAATACACTTAACTGGAGATTCATAATTTTTTTCTGCCCTGAAAGAGCTGCTGTAGATTTATTTTGTTTACCCAGTCTAAGATGAGGCTGAGAAGAAAGATTTAAAATTGGTTCTGAGAAATTAAAACCAAGAAATATTTGGTTTCTGTGTTTCCTAAGTGCCAACTCTACACAAATTCAGGCAGTGATATATATAAAACAATAACTAAAAGACATGAGTGATGTGATTTAATAGCTTGAGATTACATCTCATGAGTCCTGAACTCAATTATTCTGCCTATGACTAGGGGCAGATACAAATCAGCCTGGTGCTCCCAAATTCACTTCAGGGGCATCCTAGTATCATCTGCATGGAACCTACCCAAATCATAAAATCATGGTTAACTAGAGTCACAAGTTTAACCAAAGGTCTCACCCTCACCCCAGGCACCTGGCTCTGGATTCCTCAAAGATACAGTAGTGCAGGAACAAATGACAGCCTCCATGTCATTCATGTTTTCTTCCATTCTTTGGGTACTCAAGGAGCACCTGCCATGAGACAGGCACTCACTATTATATGTACTGTTGACATCGTGGAAAGCAAGACAAACAAGAATTCTGCTCTTTGGATGCTAACATGCTTAGAGATATTCAATCATTGAATCAATAAACAAACAAGCAAGAGTAATACTGGAGGACTTCCCTGGCGGTCCAGTGACTAAGACACTGTGATCCCAATGCAGGGGGCCCAGGTTCTGATCCCTGGTCAGGGAACTAGATCCCACGTGCCACAGCTAAGACCTGGTGCAGCCAAATAAATAAAAACAAATATTTTTAAAGTTTTTTAAAAAAGGAATAATACTGTATAGCAAGAAATGCTCTGTAGAAAATTACAATAGGGAGTTACTTTAGATGAAATGCCTGGGAAGGCTGTTTTACGGAGGTGACATTTCAGCTTGATAGAACAGGGTGGGAGAGGGAATGACAGGAATCCAGGATAAGTTCTAGATTTAAGTTAACTTGGTGCACTCAAAGCATGGTCTGAAACCTATGCCAATTTGCAAGCTGTCATCTCTCCACCTTGAGACAACTATGGAAATTGAAAGTAACCAATAAGAAATTTCTATAGCATTTGACAGAGAAATTTTATGTCTATCAAACATAATCTTGCATGCTTCTAATATTTCACTTTTCTAGTAATTCATTTTTATTTTACAAGAAGAACAGGTTGAAAAATACCAATTTTTAAAATTTGGTTTTCACCATAGCTAATGTGAGAAACACCAGTTTAACTACTTAACCAAGTGGATGACTAGTAGTGCCAGTCCCTAAAATGGGAAAGAGCAGGGTTGGAGTGTATTCTCTGGGGAACAGAAATCAACTGTGTATCGCTTGGACCAGGCTACATTTGAAGCGCCCATGAGGTACCCACTCCATGACACAGAATAAATTGGTGGGTTTATGATTTTCATGATATAGAGTAGATCATTGGGCATATGAGTTCTGGAGAGAGACCAGACTGAGAGACATGGATTTGGAGTCATCAGCATACAGAAGGCAGGTGAAGCTGTGAGACTGGATGAGACAATCTAGGACAGAGAAGGAAGAGCTAGCAACGGAAACTGATATGGAACAGCTAGAGAAAGGGAAGGAAAACCAATACAGTGTCATGGAAATCAACAACAACAAAGAAATGTTTTAAAAAGGAGAAAGTAAGGACTTCTTTGGTAGTCCAGAGGTTAAGACTTCTCGTTCCTAATGCAGGGGGCTGGGTTCGATCCCTGGTCAAGGAACTAGCTCCCACATACCACAATGAAGATCAAAGATCCTGCCTGCTGCAACTAAGACCTGGCATAGCCAAATAAATAAATAATTTTTTTTTAATGGAGAAAGTAGCCATCTGTGTTAATGCTGCTCAGAAGTCAGGTAAGGCAAGAACAGATAAGTGACAACTGTATTTGGCAAATAAGAAGACCCTGACAGCAGCAATCTCAGCAGAACTGTGAGAACACAAACTTAACTGGAGTGTGCTAGTGAAAGAAAAGGTGACAAGGGAATGAGGCTATAAGACAGAAAATTATCTCAAATAGTTTTGTTGTGAGGGCTGCAGAGATACTGTGAAGGCAAGCATGGGGTCAATGGAGATTTATGAAGACAAGTTTTCTGATGGCAAAACCCAGTAGAGACAGGAAGTTGGTGATGAAGGCAAGTACTAAAATGCAATTCAGAATAATTTTGCCAAAACACCACATAGACAGTTCTATATATCAAGATGGACACTTTTAGTAGCTATGGAAATTACATTCCATCTTCATTCCATTCCCTACAAGATTCTACTGGGACTCCATGATGAAGGTGAGGAATCAGAACATTCTGGGATTGCAGTAGAGACCCAAATCCCTTTAGTGCTCCATGGTGAGGAAGTGGAAATAGAACATGCCTGGTTTATGGAGGTTCCATGATATGAACCTAACATTTGAATCTTAAAAAGTTTCATCCTCAAATTATACTGATGAACACGTTCTTCCTCACCCATAGAAACTGACATTAAAACATGTTTGCCATTTTGACAGGAGTACAAAATTTCAAGCTTTGAGCAGAGGCTGATGAATGAAATAGAGTTTCGCTTGGAACGCACCCCTGTTGATGAATCAGACGATGAAATCCAACATGATGAGATCCCCACGGGCAAGTGTATAGCTCCCATCTTTGACAAAAGACTCAAGCACTTCCGGGTCACTGAAGGCTCTCCAGTGACATTCACCTGCAAAATTGTTGGGATACCTGTCCCAAAGGTAGGGGAAGATGAACAGCCAGTCAATCAACCAACAGTGCAAATCTATAGACTCAGTGCCCTCAAGAAAGCCTTATCAGACTCTAGTGAAATATCTATACAGAGAATAAAAACCAATACCAGAAAATTAACAAAGGCCAGGTAATCTGACTACAAAGATACAATCAGGAATAGAATCATTAAATAGGCAGAAAACAAATCAGATTACTTATGGGCATGTTAAAATTTTTGTAAAAGTTGAAAATAAATTTTGTTAGTCATGATCCTCTCTTTGGGGCTATTGATCCTCTCAACCATCAGATTCACCAATCTGATACTTTTCTTTCTATTTAACATCTACTGAATATCCACAGCCAACCTGTTGTACAAAGCAAGCTATATTTGTATCATTACTATTAGGTTGGTAAATGCAGAAAATGTCATATTGTTACCACTGGCTGCTGAAAAATCTTATGAGTCACCAGATTTTCTGGCAGTCAGCTGAGAGAGGATTTACACCTGGTATGTCTACAGCAGGGAATCTCTTCACTCTGCTTTCACAAACATTAACATGGCTTTAGCATGTATGGTTTGGTAACCAGGAAATGCAGAGAAGGTCAACTGCTACTGTACTTTAACTCACCTGTCTTTCAGAGATTCCCCTTGATATATGTAGAACTTAACATGAAAACTATGTAGACTTAAGTTTTAGTCAGATGAGGAATTCAGCAAGTGAATCCTGGCCTCATTCCACTTGATATGACACAACATACTAGCCTTTCAAGTAAGGTCAGCTATTCTAGGCCCTGAGATCTGGAACTTCTAGCAGGAAAAGTTTCAAGCTATCCCAGTTTTCATTATTTTGCCTCTGAAGACCCGCCTGGCCCTTAGGGTGGTTTTTTAATTATAAAGTACAATAAAGATAATCAAAAGCTTTCTCTCCATCCTAAATTATTTGTAATTTTTTACTTAAATATTCTGTATGTACAAGTGGAGGAGCATCTTATACTGCTATTATAATGCGTCTGATAATTTTTCTCTGTTTTGTAAAGGATGGGTTACTAGTTGTAGAGATGGCAATCCATCCAGGCCTTATCCTCCTCCTTATATCATGATCCTCTAAAGATGTACAGAACTGTGCATATTCTCCTTGCCTATTTTTCATTTCAGGTTTACTGGTTCAAAGACGGGAAGCAGATTTCAAAGAGAAATGAGCACTTCAAAATGAAGCGAGAAGGAGACGGGACATGTTCTCTGCACATTGACTCCACCACCAGTGACGACGACGGCAACTATACCATCATGGCCGCCAACCCCCAGGTGGAGACGCAGGGCTCCACCCTGTGCCGCGTTCTGAGGAAGGAGCAGTTGATATCATTGTGAATAAACCTTGAGAAGTGCAAGTTACTAAGGGTTGCTGAGGAAAATGAATGAGGAGCATTGAGACTGTGTGTAACCAGAACACAGGATCACAATTTACGACTAGTCAGCCGTTGATGGGTCACTCCACTCTTCAGCCTTTGTCAAAGGACATTAGTTCTATCTATTCACTAACTATATGCCTCAGACCTCTAGAGTAAATCTTGTGTTTATCAACTCATTGACTCTCTTGAAGAGTCAATAAATTATTCTATCAAAGAATGATTTGCTATTTTTAGTTCTTTAGAGAATAAGCAAATTACTTGTGAATAGCCCTCACTCATAAAATTTTTTCTTCTTTTTTTGGTAAAAGATGGAAAGTCATAATATTTCACGTTCTTTTTCTGAAGAGATCGGGACTTAAAATCCCCCTTAAAAACATGTCAGAATATGTATAAATATAGCTGATTCACATTGTTGTATAGCACAAAGTAACACAACATTGTAAAGCAATTATACTCCAATAAATAAATAAATAAGTATAAAACTGAAAAAAAAAAATATGGCAGAATAAATATTTCCAACTACTATGAGAATAGGAGGTACAGAACTATAATTTCTACTCTCACCAACTCCTATAAAAATGTTAGTTTTGAAGATAATCTCTATTGAGGAAAGCATAAAAATACTTGACCATGATCTCTGCATGTGCCTGCAAATAATATTAAGTGCATAAGAACTCAATTTTTTTTACATTTGTGTCTGTTCATTTTCAGCTTAAAAATGAAGGTCATCACAATATTCTTAAAAATCCTTTCCCCTGAAATATTAACAGCAGTTTAAAGAGTTACATTGTTTTTATTCCCTCTCCAAAAAAATTCATAATAGTCAAAAGCTAATAACAGTTTGGTCCATTTTAAATGGTCCATTTAAAAACAGTTTGTTTATTTTAATCTCCTTCATTTTCTGTTTCTCAGGGGAGAATCAGTTGTTCTGGCCACTTGATGGTACAAGGTTTGCCCATCCGAAGTCGACTAACAGCTGCTGGTCAGTCTCACAGGTAAAAACAGTAAGAACCTCCCTTCTCCAGCCCCTCGCAAGCATCCACCTGCTGCAATGAGCACTGAAGTATTGGGCCTATAAACTGTCACCTAAAGTGTAGTTCTCCACCTGAAATATTGGCACCACTTGGGAGCTTGTTGCAAATGCAGAATACCAAGCCCCACCCAGACCTATTGATCAGAATGTACATTTTACTAAGATCCGCAGGTGATTCACAAGTGTATTAAATTTGAGAAGTATTGGTTCACAGCACATTTTTAATGTTCAAAATTTGTAACCATAAGTAGCACCTGTGCATATAATATATAAATCAGACTGAACTAAGTTAACTTTTCTTTAAAAAACAGAAACTGTTAATGAGTATATATATACTAATAAAAGATTTTTGTTGTTGTTATTATCTCCAACATAACAATTGTCTCCAACATAGCAACTAACTTTCCTCCTCTCTGACTTTATTAATGTTAAGAAGAGAGAGCCTGGCTTTCTCTTGAGTCGTATGGTGCCACAAAGTCTTAGCAAAGCATTTCATAGTTGCTGACATGCATGAATTAAATTAGACTTACCAAAGGAACAAAAATAGTGACCTACGTTTCAGATACAGTATTTCAACTACCGTTACAACTATACCTTCTTCTTCAGTTTTTTTTTTCCCCCCTTCTTCAAGAACAGCTGTTACTGTTGGTCAGTTTTAATCAGTTTAGGTTCATGATCATCTTTAATGGTCTGGCAGAATTTATAAGCCAGGTTACATTTTATTACTCAGAGACACAGGGACTGTAGCTGCCTCGTTCTGAGTAATAAACAGGACTTCTCTTTTGGCTCTCAATGGAGGTTCAGATTGAATACTGATTTATTTGTTTATTTTGAAACTTTTGAACAACTGGTCAAACCCAAGGCAAGGGGAGCTGAGTCACTTAACCCAGAAACCCAGAATGACTTCACAGAGAAAAAAGCTAAAGCCTGCTTACTTAATTACAGATCTCACATGATAATCCTACAGTGGATGAGATACTTAATACTTTCTTTTTTCACATCAGCTCCATACCATTACTTATTCTTTCTTTATGGTCCAGCAACCCCTATCCCCATCCCCCAAAGAAATCTTTCTCCAAGCCCTATAGCCATGACTAAATGCCTACACTGTCATATATTTATGAATTGGTTTCTACTATTTAACGCCTGAACACGCCTGCTGTTTCAGAGGAAGGTCCCGAGTGCAAGAAAGAGACAAAGAGCCCCTACAGGAACGCTTTTTCCGACCACATTTCCTGCAGGCTCCTGGGGATATGGTGGCTCACGAGGGGCGCCTCTGTCGCCTGGACTGTAAGGTAGCCTGTAGCACCACCTGTTCATATTTTGTATTTATTTGTTTGTATGCACCTATTTTTGTTTGTATTTGTTTTATAGTTGGTTTGGGGGTGTTTTTGTTTTGGTTTTGGTGAATGGGGACTGAGGAACAAAGAGAGAAAGAGATCACTTTTTTCCACCCATAAGGTTCTTTTGGAGCATTTAATACCAGATCAAAGTATTTCATAAAACCTTCTAAGTGATTATATCTTAATAAAAACTACACTGATATCATATCAAGTTTACTCTATGTTTGTAAAAGACAACCAAAGAGGTCATGTAGTTCAGACATCTTCCGTACGGTACCTGAAAAGTCTTTATTGCCATAAAGACGTAAGGATGATTTTTACATCCTTGAAATGAACTTCTATGAGGTACAGCCTTTGAAAAAATTATAGTCACTGGCTCCAAAGCAGTTTACGAAAACAGAATCTGGTTTCTAATACTAGCCTACATCCATCACCTTTAACTAGTCTATAATATATTCTAACTCTTTCACCAGAAACTGGGTTCAGTTGAATGGCATGGATAGTTCTCAATATGAACAGAAACTTAAGTTCTCCTTCTGCTCCAACACTGCAGAATGCTATGGCGATTAAGATGCAAATTAGTAAAGGTTTGAGGTTAAGTATTTATAGAATCCCCTCCTCTAGGTGGATCTTGCCCTCAAATTAGTTACCTAAATAATATTTGGGATGGACTGTTAATTTCTTCCACCCTAAATCCTAAAAGAAACCCATCCTGGGTCCACTCCCTAAAGATTCTGATTTAATGTAGTAAATGGGCATCAGGATTTCAAATATTCCATGTGGTTATGACACACAGCCAGCTTTGAGAACAGTGGTTTGATGTCTGCCCCTGTCTTGGCTACCTCTTGGTCGTTAGGTATGTAAGCAATATATTCTCTCTGAAACTGACACTATAGGCCTATTTTATCTATCTATTTAGCTTTTTAATTCTTATTCATTTTAATCTAGTATAAAATCACTACCTGAACTGGGGTCCAAATACTATACAGTTTAAATTCACACATCCATCCATCCAGATCCCTCTTGTCCTGACGCCCCTGTGGAGAGGTTTCTCACCACTGACATTCCCTCGCTATCTATGTGATGCCAGATCAGGATGAAGAAGTCAGCCACCAAATAAATCTGCTTGTCATCAGTCTGTCATTTGCCTCAGCTGTCCTCTTGTTTATTAGGTGAGTGGCTTACCGCCCCCGGAGCTGACGTGGCTGCTCAATGGCCAGCCTGTCCTCCCCGACGCCTCCCACAAGATGCTGGTCAGGGAGACCGGAGTCCACTCTCTGCTCATTGACCCGCTCACTCAACGCGATGCGGGGACCTACACCTGCGTCGCTACCAACAAAACTGGGCAGAATTCCTTTAGCTTGGAGCTCACTGTAGTAGGTAAGGTTTGCTGCTGGGACCCGTAAACATGACTCCCTCCAAAGCTACTGCCCAAATATGCAGAGCCTCTGATGTAATTCCTTCGTCCTTTGCCCCACCGAGCCTCATCTCAGTTTCCTCTTCTCTGTAGTAAGGGCCATGTTTCCTACATTGCTCTCGAAAACATATTAGTAAGCCAAAATCATAATGTGGTGCCTTGTGTATATCATGCTTGCAATAAATGATAGTCATTGTAATAATTAATCAATCAATTAATTACGAATTGACTATCACTAAATTCAGGTCACTTGCCCTACAGTTCATCACTCCAGGGTCTCCCCCTACCCCAAGCTTCTATGCTTTGCATTAATGGTCCCTTTACATGGAATGCCCTTCTTTGCCTAGCAACCTCCTACTCATTCTCTAAGACTTATTTCAGATGCTACCCCAAAGGCACAGCAGACCCAGCAGGCACATCCTCCTCTATGCCCAGAGCACTCAGTAAAGGAGAGAATCTTTCAGCACTCGTGGCTTCTGTGTAACTGTTTTCTCTTTGCCTGCCTGAAGAGACTATGAGCCACTGAGGCCATAGAAGCTTGTTCTTCTGTGCATCTCTGATGTCTGACTCAGTGCCTGGAACATGGAAGGCATTCAATCAAGAACTAAACAAAGGAACCCTTACCTTACAAGATGATGTCAACAAACACTAATGCCTACAGTCATCGTGCCCTGGGAGGTGTCAGCCCCTTGGGGTGTTAGCCCAGCTAGAATTAGCTTTCAGAATGAATGAATTCTCCCGCTGAACTTTCTCCTGCTAGCTCCCTTGCATGGCCCCTGAAAGAAATCAGGATGGCATCAGAATGTTAACCTTCTCTCCAGGCTAGTAGCTGTTTCCTCTATATTATCTTCTTTTTTTCCACTCTTAATCCCCTCTCCCAACAGAGTAGCAAAAGCTCATTCTGCGAGGACACACTGATTGCAGCTTTTACTTTTTTCCCACTGTTTTGCTAAAGTATGGCCTCTGGAACCGTGAGATAGGAGATGTCTTTGTCTTAATTGATTCTACTGGGAAAAAAGAAAAATACCTCCTTAGGAAATATAATTTGTGGTGTGTCTTTTAAAAACAAAAATAGTATACATCTTTCAATTTTTATGGAGCAATAAAATTTCTCAAGGTAAAAAATTGAGGGAAAATCAATATACCTTCTACAAAATAACCTCCTCTAAAAAAGAAAACAAAATATATTTAGTACATAAAATATATCATTTTTCAGCGTTTATTACTGAGCAATAAAAGAAACTCCCTTAATTCCACACCTACCATTTGCATCCCACATGTGTTACCCAAATCCTTGTGCGTTGTCTCTCAAAAGATAGGCAGAAAAAATAAAATAAAATTTTTAAATTTTTAAAAAAGGCAGAGGCAGTTTTCTCATTTCTATTTAAAATAATTTTTAGAGCTTTTATCAAGGCAGTGATCTTCACTAAGAAACTTGAGAAGTGTTCTAAAGAAGAGGTAAGGTGGGTGGGTGCTCAGTCAGATTCCAGAACTGTCCTGAATTTGAGGCATGGAGCCCAAGGCACTTACTATTCAAACTAGCATGGCTCTTCTCTCATTCAGCCAAAGAAGTAAAGAAAGCACCTGTAATCCTGGAGAAACTGCAGAACAGTGGTGTTCCAGAAGGCCACCCCGTGAGACTGGAGTGCCGGGTGATAGGCATGCCTCCACCAGTGTTCTACTGGAAGAAAGACAATGAGACCATCCCTTTCACCAGAGAGAGGATCAGGTACAGCCTCTACACTTGGTCAAGTTCAGCAAAGCTCATCAGGCCACCCAAATAAGTCTTTAGCCTTTTGAATCTGTCTCCTTTCACTTGGCATAATGCATTTGCTTTATCCATGTAACTGTGCTTATCAAGAATTTATTCCTTTTTGTTGCTGAGGGTTAGTCCATTGTATAATGTCCCACCATTTAAAAACATTATTATTATTTTGCACCACATGGCATGCAGGATCTTAGTTCTCTGACTAGGGATTAAACCCATTCCCCTGCAGTGAACATGGGGAGTCTTAATCACTGGACCACCAGGGAAGTCTCTAAAACCTTAATTTTTATGCTTAAAAAGGTTTGAGGGATTTATAAAGATTTTGCATGTTTTTGTCATGTGTCATTTGTGTCATTTGTCTTTTTGTCATGTGTCATGTCATGAGTCATATTAGTACCCAGACAAAATCTTTTGACTGTAAAAAGCTAAAATAAAATAAGGCAAAAAAAAAAAAAGCAAAACAAAACATTATGGCAATGCTCCTTTTCCATCTGTCACTACATGCCTGTTTTTAAAGTAAATTTAAGGATCCAGGTTCTCTAAATGTGTGCCTTGTTTAATTTCCCCTGAGGTGAAGTGAAGTGAAAGTTGTTCAGTCGTGTCTGACACTTTATGGCCCCATGGACTGTAACTTGCCAGGCTCCTCTGTCCATGGAATTCTCCTGGCCAGGATACTGGAGTGGGCAGTCTTTCCCTTCTCCAGGGATCTTCCCAACCCAGGGATCGAACCCAGGTCTCCCACATTGCAGGCAGATTCTTTACCATCTGAACCACTAGGGAAGCCCCAATTTCCCCTAACCATCCTTAATTCTTTGCCATTTTGTTTTTATGCCACAAGAGCAGCTTGTGCACAGAAACTGCCACTGAGAAATTATTATTACTGAGAATTATTTCTTCACAGTAAACTAAATTTGTCCTAAAGAATATTGGCTTTTACAGAATCTTGGCATCTAAAAAGTCTAAGTATAAAAAGGTCAGGATTTTTCCTCTGGTAAAACGTAAGCAAGAACAGAGAATATACTTGAGTTAACACTTCAGTGTAAATTAACAAAACATATTAAACCCAGCCTGAAATTCTGGTATAATTATGCAGGATTGCACTACGCAGTCAAGATTAAGAACTACAGATTAGAGAAACCAGAAGGAAAGGACATGCAGATTTACTCCTGAATTGAGCTGAGTTAAATGCTGCACATGCCCAGTTGGTTATATTAAGAAACACTCCCTCCACCCTAAAGACTACACACAAAACTATTAGAACTAATGAACCATATATTTTAAATGTATAACCAACAAGGTCCTACTATACAGCACAAGAAATTCTGCTCAGTGTTATGTGGCAGCTTGGATAGGAGGCAAGTTTGGAGGGGCTGAGTCCCTTTGTCGTTCACCTGAAACTATCACAGAGTTGTCTGTTCACTGGCTTTGGTGGTGATTTAGTCACTAAGTTGTGTCTGACTCTTGTGACCCCACAGACTGTAGCCTGCCAGGCTCCTCTGTCCATGGGATTTTCCAGGCAAGAGTACTGGAGTGGGTTGCCATTTTCTTCTCCAGGGGATCTTCCCAACTCAGGTATCAAGCCTGGGTCAACTCAGCCACCAGGGAAGCCCCAGTACAAAATATAAAGCTTAAAAAAAAAAAAATCCTCCCCCTGCAAAAGAACTGATGAACGAATTCAGCAAAGCAGCAGGATACAGAACTAACACACAGGAATATGTTGCATTTCTGTACACTAACAAAGAAATATCAGAAAGAGAAAGTTTTTTTAAAAAATCCCTTTTAAAATCACATCAAGATAAAATACTGAGGAATAAACCTGACCAAGAAAGTCAAGGACTTATACGCTCAGAACATTGATAAAGGAAATTGAAGACGCTTCAAAGAAATGGAAAGGTATCCCATGCTTTTGGATATCCTTGAGTGGTTCTGGCACAAAAACAGATATACATGGATCAGTGGAACAGAATAGAGAACCCAGAAACCCACACACCTAGAGTAAATTAATCTTTGATGAAGGAGGCAAGAATATACAATGGAGAAGACAGTCTTTTCAGCAAGTGTTGGGAAAGCTGGACAGCTGAATGTAAACCAATGAAGTTAGAATACTCCCTCACACCATACACAAAAATAAATTTGAAATGAATTAAAGATTTAAATATAAAACATGACACCATAAAACTCCCATAAGAGAACATAGGCTAAGCATTCTCTGACATAAATCATAGCAATGTTTTCTTAGGTCAGTCTCCCAGGGCAACAGAAATAAGAGCAAATAAAAACAAATAGGGCCTAATCAAACTTATAAGCTTTTGCACAGCAAAGGAAGTTATAAACAGAATGAAAAGACAATCCACAGAATGAGAGAAAATATTTGCAAACAGCGTAACCAATAAAGGCTTAATTTCCAAAATATGCAAGCAGCTTATACAGCTCAATATCAAAACAAACAACTGAACCAAAAACCAGGCAGAAGACCTAAATGAACATTTCTCCAAAAAACATATCCAAATAGCCATCAGTCACATGAAAAGATGTTCAACATTGCTAAGTATGAAAGAAATGCAAATCAAAACTACAGTGAGGTACCTACACCTATCACCTCACACCAGTCAGAATGGCCATCATCAAAAAGTCTACAAATAATAGGGACTTTCTGGTGGTCTAGTGGTTAAGACTCTGTGTTTCCACTGCACGGGGGCACAGGTTTGATTCCAGGTCAGGGAAGCTCTGCATGACACAAGGTACCCTGCCAAAGAAAGTCTACAAATTATAAATGCTAGAGAGGGTATGCAGAAAAGGGAATCCTCCTACGCTGTTGGTGGCAATGTAAATTGGTGCAGCCACTATGGAGAAACCACTAGGGAGGACAGTAGGGAGATGCCTTTAAACATCAAAAGCAGACTTACCATATGATCCAGCAGTCCCACTCCTGGGCATATATCCAGAAAAGATGAAAACTAATTTGAAGCACTGCAGCACTACCTACAAAAACCAAGATGTGGAAGCAACTTAAGTGTCTATATATATATATATATATATATATATATATATATATACACATACATACATATACATACAGTGGAATATTACTCAGACATAAAAAGAATGAAATAATGCCATTTGTAGTAACATGGATGGGCCTAGAGATTACCATACTAGATGAAGTAAGTCAAACAAAGAAATGTTATATGGTATTACTTATATGTGGAATCTAAGAAAAAATTATATGTGAACTTATTTACAAAATAGGAAAAGATCCACAGACATAGGAAAAAACTTATGGTTACTGAAGGGAAAAGGGTGAGGGGAGGGATAAACTAGGATTTTAGGATTAACTACTATGTGAAAAAACCAGTTTCTGGGAACTCTAAACTCCCTCCGGATACAATGTAATATACTCATTCTTTTCTCCAGCATGCACCAGGATGCAACTGGTTATGTCTGCCTCCTCATTCAGCCAGCCAAGAAATCAGATGCTGGATGGTACACACTGTCAGCCAAGAATGAAGCTGGCATCGTGTCCTGCACTGCCAGGCTGGATATATACGGTAGGTATAATGGCATCAGTCGATCTATGTGACAGGCAGCTTAAAAATCTTTTTTTTTTTCTGTTAGGATTGGTGTAGTATGTTTTCATAAATGAATTAATTGGTTTTTAAGATATGGATTTCTTAAGTCATTTTATTCTACTCACCTCAGGGCTTTTGTACACTCTTCCATTTCACTATAAGGTTAACCTTCTTCCAAAACAGGTTTTTTTCTGTACTTCTAATAAGAGGAATTACAGCTACTTCAGAGCATACATGGGCTTGTACTTATGATCACCCAGCATCTTCATGCCATCCCCTTGCTGCCATGGGTCACCCACAGGAACCCCCTCCCCATGCCTGTAATTCCCCAGTCATAACTCCACATGGCAGGATTTTCCAGACCCTATTCATTTGTTAATTCTTCCACAAATATTTATTACTCTCATCTCACAATCAGATTAATAACTGAGATGTCCTGAGAGTCGCTCAGTTGTGTCCAACTCTTTGCAACCTCATAGACTATACAGTCCATGGAATTCTCCAGGCCAGAATACTGGAGTGGGTAGCCTTTCCCTTCTCCAGAGTATCTTCCCAACCCAGGGATGGAACCCAGGTCTCCCGCATTGCGGGTAGATTCTTTACCAGCTGAGCCACAAGGGAAACTTTCACTCTTAGATAGTCCCAAACCCATGAGATTATTGTAATTGTTGTTACCCTCTTTTAAATGCCAAAGAAACACAGAGACTCAGAGAGGTTAAGTGACTACAGCTGGAAAGCAAATTCAGATTTTTTACATCATTCCTTCCAGTCATGTTTCTAAATATTTAACAAATTAATCTTTACCAATGTATTTGTGTACGCTACTACTCTCCTCTATAATTTTGACATTAACTGGCATTTTAAAGACATATTTCTTAACCCAAAAGAGTAATCCTTTTTTTTTTTTCTTTATAAAACCTAATTGGTTGGCTTAATATTCCTTACTGATTTAATATGATGAACCAGAATAACAAAGAAGAAAAAGTAACTCTGCCTAGAACCTGGGGCCCCTGCTACTTAGAGGTGCACACCAGATGCATTCCCCTTTTTATGGCACCACACAGGAGTCCTGGCCTGCCATTTTCCCTCAATCTCATATTTAGAGGAAATATATAGCTTTCTGGTTATTCTCTCTAATCTGTCGACTTGAAATTCAGTTGTGAAGGAAGCTGACTCTAATGTACTTTCCCCTGGAAGCGTCCGGAGAAAGAGAAGCCAGTGATATGTTTCTTAATCTAAGCTAATGCCTTAACCATTTCACCCACCTCACCATGTCGGAAGGAAACAAGTCTCCAACCAAGAAACTTCTACCAATAAGCCCTGAAACCGATGACACTTGTCCCGATCCTGCTCTTCTATGGCGGAGCCCCCACTTCAGTTCATCCCGGCTCACGTCTCCCAGGCTCTGGTCCTGATTCCACAGCTCCAAAAACGGGAGGCGCTGTTTCGTCGGTTGGGACCCGGGAGTGGGCGAAAGGATGGAGGACTAAGGCTGAAATCAATCCACTTCGCCCCCCACAACCTGCCCGAGGAACCGGGACAGCGGGCATCCCTCCTCGCCCACAAAGAAAGGCTTCTAAGAGTAGCTCCTGTCAGGTTAAGATGCCGAGAGAGCCGAGGAAGAGCTAAGAGGCAGAGGGGCTGCAGAGAGGGGCTTGACTAGGTCACAGTTGCTTCACCGAGTGCCTGCTCTCTTGTGGAATCGCTATTAAGTTTTGTCCTGTTTTGTAGCTTTCCAAATTTGATTTTTTTTTCAATTATTTTTATTAGTTGGAGGCTAATCACTTCGCAACATTGCAGTGGGTTTTGTCATACATTGACATGAATCAGCCATGGAGTTACATGTATTCCCCATCCCGACCCCCCCCCACCCCCCCACCCCCACCCGATACCCCTTGGTCCTCCCAGTGCACCTGGCCCGAGCACCTGTCTCATGCATCCCACCTGGGCCGGTGGTCTGTTTCACCATTCCAAATTTGATTTTAATCAGTTCACTGAGAGGCATTTAGACCCCGAAAAACTAATTCGAAATAATGAAATCAACAAAGAACCCATTTATAACTGGGAATGCTACAAGCATCTGTAATTCCCCAGGACCTGGAGCATCAATGTTTCCCACCTGGTGTTGCGCGATCGCCACCGCCAGGCTCTTGGAAACCTGATGAGAGGGCTGCTTGGTAATTTCTCAATCAGAGGCAACACCCAGGACTGAGCAGTTTGGATGGATACTTCATTCAGGACATGTTCGAGCCTAAAGATCCTGTCTGCTGAAACCAGGATCTCCCTTGGACAGTGTTTGGTGAACATGGAAATTCTAACACATTCCCTTTTGTCCCCCAATCCTGGTTGATTGCATATGTTACTTTTCAGTCTTCTGGCTGTAACTAACTAGAACATGATCAGGGCAGTAGGTAGGTAAGTAAGGGTGATTAGGATGAGCAGTAAGTACTGGTCAGAGGTCTGTATTCATCTTTTGGCTCCCATTTCCACAGATATCTCATCTCCTCCTTCTGAGGAGCCCTCCCTTGAGAGCCTACAAGTCTCTCTACACCCACACCCCACCCCAGCCCCTGTAGACTCCACGCTAGGTCAGTGATGCTAGGTCAGGAGACAATTTTGAGATATCACCCTCATCACCCACTCTTCCTTCTTATAGTCCCAGATTTTGCTGGATTAGAATCATGGGGGTTGGTATTACAGAATCAAGAGATCACGAGCCCAATTTCCCTATTCCTAGCAGAACAGGAGAGATTTTATTGATTTTTTTTTCTTTTTTTACAAATGAGGCATTTCAGACCCAACTATTCATATATTTCAATGATTTACCAAGATCCCACACAAAGTGTCGGCATGAGGACAGAACGCACCCCTGCTGTGTACCTACTAGACTGTATTCTTTTGATTGTAACACTTGATTTGGTCCATTTTCCAGCTCAGTGGCATCACCAGATCCCACCACCCATGACCGTCCGGCCCAGTGGCAGTCGCTATGGATCCCTCACCAGTAAAGGACTTGACATTTTCTCTGCTTTCTCCTCCATGGAAAGCACGATGGTGTATTCCTGCTCTTCTCGGAGTGTAGTGGAGAGTGACGAACTTTAAGAATGTCTGGGTGCCTGCTGTGTAAGGGGGCAGACTGTGAAGGGGGAAGGAGGACAAACCAGATAAGGTGGTTTCCAAGCAACTGGATTTGAGTAAGTTTCCACGCTGCCGGACCTGTGGCAAGGAGAGCTTTGAGTAAGTCATGTGGGAACTCCTGCAGTCTCAGCTTAGGAAGAGATTGAGAGCTGTACCTTTTAAGATTCCAACAAAATGAGAAGATGATATGGATGAACCAAAGATATAACTCAGCTGCTGTCCACTGCTTTGGGAAAAAGTTAGCATGCTCCTCTGCCCCCTGCTGTGTTAGGGGTGTTCAGGCCCTCCTAAGAGCAATGAGGGGCCAGATGCTTGGGCTGAAAGGAGTTAGACAGTAGTGACCTTAGGTATCCGAACTCACCAAACGATACGAAGGGAAAAGGCAAGGGGTGGGGGGAGGTGGTGTCCATCACCTCACTGATTGCATTCATAGCAGAAATTTTGGATTCATTAAATCAGCTTCTACTTAGCACTAGGAGACTGTGCCTTCACTCACATACGTAGAGAAGCACTTTTGATGTGCTTATCCTGGGTGTATTGAGCCACATGATAAAGTGCCAAAATGTGCCTGAGACACCAAAAAAAAAAAAAATCGCTGAATGCTCAATTTTGCACAGTGCACTTATTCTATAGCCAATATAGGGACCCACCAGCCTGCCGGCACCATTTTCTTTTGAATATGATGGTGAGTGGTTTTTCTCTCTGAATATATATATAGATTCTATAACTAAAGGGTTGTTAATAAACCAACCAGAAGGAAATCTTTTGCGGGGTCACTTTTAAAACTACTAGCTTCAGTTGCCACTTGCAAAACTATGCAGGCATCATCATCATCTGCCCATAGAATAATGACTCTCCTGTTTCTCCCCTCGCCCCCCAAAGTCTGCGCATCTATGAAGCAATGAGAAAGGAAAAAATGCAAACAAGGAGAGGAAGTGATGAGAGAATGGTTTTTGTTGTTTCATTTACCCGAGCAAAGCAGTGGTTGTGGAAGGAGAGGTCTTTAATGGTTGTGAACTGCTTTGAAATCATTAGCCAAATTGCATTTTCTATTCAGAAAATACTATGTTAACTGAAGAAGTGGGAGGGAAAAGGAATGTGCCTCTTTATTCTAACTCACCAATTCAAAATTTGCCTCTCCACCTAGGGAATTTTTAGACTTACATTCACTGTGATAGCCCAGTGCCTAGAAGACTGCTTAGCACAAAATAGGCCTTTGATAAATATTCGTTGGATGAATGAATCTTACATTAGAGAAATCTACAATGCATGAACCAGTCAAAACGTTGCCCTATGGATGGTCGTCATGGCACAGTCTGCTCCAGATTCACTAGGGAAATGAATGGGAGTATCTATTACCAACTCCTGTGCTCAAGTCTTTGGTGTTTTCTGAGCCAGACACCCTCAGCTGGCATCTTACTCAAGTGAACAAATAGTAATTGCTTAGAAAGGCTTGAAATTTTATTCACTTTAAAGCAAAGATTTCCAGTATAAAAATAAATTCATTCACTCAAAAAATATTTGTGTGTCTACTCTGTATAAGATGCTATGCTAGAGATTGTGGGCCATACACAAATATGATAAGACAGTCCCTCCCCGCAGAAAGCTTAGAATCTAGTGGGAGAGGTAAGATAAAAGGCATGTCAAGTTCTGCCCTTTGGGGCAAAAATTCTTTTGTCAAAGGGAATTTTCTAGTGCTCTTCATCCTACATTTTTCATGACTCTAAAAATCATCTTAATTATTTTCAATCTTTATTTCTAAATAAATATCATAGGTTACATCCTTAAGAAATAAAGATTTCAGCCAGTTGTTTAGCAGAATTATTAGATTTTTTTCCCTTCCTTATGTTTATGGGAACAATAGTAAATGTATAGGCAACTGTAATGACATAGAATGTATTCGCTACAGAATGCATCTTAGAATATATTGTTTCCATATTGGCTTCTATTATCAAATCTGTTTATGACCAAAGAGCACTTTCTAACTGCAGGATTGCTTCTTCACAGTTGGACACCCAACCTACTCATCACATCTATTAATGTAAACTCTAGACATTTCTCCCATGAGAGGATATATTCTTCATTTCTGGGTACATGTCTTAGCTTTCTGAGTATTTTAGGATAAATATTCTATTTCGCCACTAGATGGCACTGTTGAACCTAAACTATTACAAGCTTTAAAATTCCTAGAATTTTAACTTTTGGATTCTGTAACAGCAAAGCTTCTCAACCCCGACACTGTTGACACTTGGGGCTGGATAACTAGCTGTTGTGGGGGACTACTCTGCTCACTGCAGGATCTTTAGCAGCATCCTTGGCTTCTACCCACTGGATGTCAGGAGAGCAGCCACTCCCCAAGTTGTGGCCGCCTAAAACATCCTCAGATATCGCCTTGTGTTACCTGGGAGGCAGGATCCCCTTTCTTAAGAACTACTGTGTTGAACAAATACAAATTCTACTGGAATTCGTTACAATAAGGAATACTTATATAGGAAATTTCAGTTCTGCTGAGTAAGTTTGGACTCAACATATCCAAAATCAGATTCATGGTCTTCCCTTTCATAAACCATTCATTCATCATCCTAGTTTAGTTATTTCTATTAGTGGCACCATCACAGTCCTAGTAATCCAAATGGAGTATTTAAGTCATTTTTTGCTTCTTCTGTCTAATCAATTGACAAACCATATTAACTCTCTTATTATTTCTTTTATATTCAGGCCTTCTTTCATCCCCCTTGTGGTTCCCAGCTCAGACTTTCATTATTTTCTTAATTTCCCTCAATACTTCTGACTTTAACCATGATATGAGACTTCTAACTGGTCTTCCTGCCTCTAGTCCTGCTTTTTATCCCCATTCAAGTCTAGCCCAGATCTCAGCATCAGCTCATTCTTCCTAAAGTACTGTTTCATTTGGGCTTCCCAGGTGGCTCAGTGGTAAAGAATCTACCAGCCAATGCAGGAGACATAGGAGACACAGGTTCAATCCCTGAGTCAGGAAGATCCCCTGGAGAAGGGAATGGCAATCCCCGCCAGTATTCTTGCCTGGGAAATCCCATGGACAAAGGAGTCTGGTGGGCCGCATCCCATGGAGTCACAGAGAATTGGACACAACTTAGCATGCACTGCTTCATTCATATCATTCCTCTAATTTTTAAACCCCAAGTGATTCCCTGGAGCCAACCCAGGCCAGCTGTTCTGCCCATGCTATTCAAGCCTTGCTCCAATATGATCCCAAAGCTTTTCATCCATTACTCAGAAAACACACCCAGTGCACCAGTAAAATTAACACAGGCCCTGCTTTCCACCCATATGGCTCTTTTCTGCCTCCACCTGGAGGCACCTCTCCCCAATCCCTATCTATGAAAATCTTACCTATTGCTTAAAGGCCATCTCAAAGGCTACTTTACTGCCTCTATGAAATATTTTCCTGGTGTCCCCCCAACCACCCCAGTAAAATATAGTTGACTTTATTTGAAATCCTATAGCAAATTTCTTGAGTCTGGAATAAGAGATTATTTTGCATAGAACTTTGTATAAAACACAGCTTCTATATACCTGCCGGTCTCTCCCCTTGCACTAGCCCAGTCTTGCCTGCACTAGATTTTAGCTACTTGTGGGTATGGACTGTGTCAAAAGTTTGCCATGGCAAAATGTTGCCTTATACAGAGTAGGCACTTAATAAATATTTATTGATCTAAACTGAACTTTAAAATTCTATGCAAGTCAGTATGTTTCTATATAAAATGAAGTGAGTCTACAGCAGTGGTTCTTAACCTTGACTGCATGTTAGAATCTCCTGGGGAGCTTTAAAAAAATCCCAAAATGTCCTTCCCTGGAGGTCCAGTGGCTAAGACTCCGAGCTCCCAGTGCAGGCAGCAGGGGTTTGATCCCTGATCAGGGAACTAGATCCCCCAAGCCTCAACTAACACCCAGTGCAGTCAAATAAATAAATATTTGAAAAAATAAATCCCAATATCCAAGCCACCACCCCAATCAGTAAATCATAAGTTCTGGGGTTCTGGCATAGGAATCAGTATTTTTAAAGCTTCCCAGGTGATCCCAGTGAGCAAGTGAGATTGAGAGGAGTCATTTTATTACCATGGTTTGATCACAGAACTTACCGTAGAAGGTCGGAGGGGATGCAAATAGCATAGGATATTGTGTTGGTGTCAGTGAAGGATATACTTCCTCCCTTTTGCACATGCAATGCCTGCCTGGACAGCAGAAGTAAACATGCACTTTGGCCTCATTAGACCCTACTATCTTGCACTACACTCGTTGGACATGTAGCATTCATGAAGCCCTAAATCTGCAAAAATGGAGCAGGGAGAGAGGGAAAGTTGGGACAATTCTTCTGACCCTTTCTTCAAAAAGCTACGCAGATCCCATAAGCTCCCTTCTAACCAAACAAGTGAAGGGCTTTTCATAACTTGGTGAGTCATGGAAATGGGGATCAGAAGGAAAATGGAGAAAGAAAACACACCATTAAACCTAAACTGCCAAGCAACTAATAAAAAAAGACTACTTCCTCCTCCATTTTTGTGTCCATGATACGTCCAAGCTACACTATCTATGTTCCTTTCTACATTTATCCCCCATTCTGTGTTTTTCTCCAAGATGCCCTGTGCCCCCTGTTCTATAATACCCTAGGCTGTAACCCACCCCTCCTTTCCGCTTTCCCAGCATGCTTCATGCTCCACAATGACCTAACTGCTGCCCCCATGTATCTTGGCTTGGTGTTCAAAAGAAACCAGTCCAAACTGAACAAATCTTAAATGCCTGAGGGTCTTTTAAATTCATGGGGGTGCTGTACCTTTAAAAGCAGTTGCTTTCTTACTCCCATCAACTTCTAATATTAATAGAAATGCTGGCAAAAGGAAAAAAATCAGGCTGGGAGGGAAGATCTTAAAAACTGGATCCTACACCCAAATTATTCTGGTTGATCACAGACTCCTCCTGTCCTCTTCGTCCCCAAAACTCCCAAAACTCCCAAAAAACCTTTCAAACTGAGATCCTGCCTGAGTCTGTGAGTATATGGGCTATGTATAATTTGGTTGTAAACTCAAAGGCAAATTTACTCATAATGACCTTTATTCAAGGTCTCTTCCCAGGTAACCTGGACTCAAAGCATTTCCACTGATGCTCGAGTTGAAAATCCCTGTGCCTCACCAGGAAGATGAACAGTTACTTAGATTGCAATAGAGCTTGTTGAAGTCCTTTTCACCACTAATTGCCTTGCCTTGTTTTAAGTGGATCAATATTTCAGAAAGTTAATTACTGAAGCATTGCTGGAAGAATGCCTAGCATCTTCTAAACTTTGACAATGCAGCGGTCATCAGTATGCTAAAAAAAAAAGTTGCTACTATCATGTTTTTTAAAAATCCGTGCGATGCAAAAAAAATGCATATTTGTTAAAAATATGTTTGCCTCTTTTTTCTAATTATATTAGCATACTTGGTGTTGTAGAACCATAAACATGCTGTTTTTTTGTTAATATGTAAATAATGGCCACTTCAAACGCAATAGCCTTGAAATTGCAAGAAATAGAGAAAGAACTCACTTTTCAATCCTCTGAGAATTGTGCCATAAATGCTGAGAGTAAGCATAAAGAAAATGGCTGTACTGTAGAGGCATATTTGCTAATTTGCTAGAAGATTTAACATACAAGTGAGTAGAAAATGTTCCCCTAATGATAAATATTAAAATATTTCAACATTATTTGACAATAAATATTTGAAGGTTGAAATACATAAACATTTTTCTTTAAAATGCAGAAAATAGTGCTAGTTCCCAGGTTTATCAATTGTTTTTTAATGATTAAGTTGATTTTTTAATATACAAATATTCAATACTTAAAAGTGATTTTTTTTAAGTTATTTAATTGTATACATTATTCAAATTGAAAAAAATTACCACATATGCTATAACCTGGTCAGATATCCCTAGAGGAACAGAAAGGTAACTGGGTTTTAGTCTTCCTAAAACATCCAGCAAACCCAATAATTCTCTCATAGAATGTTTTTTACTTTCTACGATAAAAATTCATTCTACCTCCTAACTGAAAATAGAGACACATTAAAATGAGACTTAAAGATGTGAACGATGGGGTGGGAGAGTTGACCAGTTTTAACTGGAAATTAATGGAGTTATAAGTATAGTTTTCTTACAATAAGAAGTACTTTAGTACCCACTAAGAAACATGAATGATTTTCACATAGTATGATAAGAAAGAATTGTTTGATGTTCCAAAATTCCAAAGAATTTTGATATTCCAAAGAACTCGATATTTCTACACAGATTCAGTGAGTTACCTGCAAACTGGAGGCAGATTCTTGTAATTTCTCCACAATTAGTGGTGCAAGAATCCAGTGAACTATGTTCTAGTACTGCCCATAGTAGTCACTATCAAAAGATGACTAAATGTATGTGCACACAGTATAAATGATTTTACTGTGTATTTTAAGGAGAGTTAAAGTCCTGAAATAATTCCAATGAAATAATTTGAGTGCAACGGTATTTTTTTTTAATGCACACTGGTAAATTAACTTTTACTTAGCATTGTTTTTAGAGATACTGTGTCCTCTTTTCTGATTAAATTTCACTTATTTTTTCCAAGCTTTAGCATTTTTCATGACCTAGTCTCCTCTCTCATTACCTTCTTATCAAGATAAAAATCTGTAAAATATTTAATAGCATCCAGAGATCTCCTTATTTCTAGGAATTTTCAGGGGAATTCCAAGGGATTTTTAAGCATTCAGATGAATTTCAGACATGTTTTCTAACTTTTCTATAACTCTGGATTTTGTTTCTTTATTTGTAAAATAAAATATTTGAGCCTTTCCCAGGATGAAGGGTAGGATAAATACATAAATATTTATGAAGAGTTTACTGTACAGACCCTTATAAAAAGTGATAGCAGGGGTTTCTTCATTCCAAAGAAAATGGTAAGAATATTTTCCTCCAAAGTAAGTAGTTGATTTGTTTTAAAAGTTCACATTTCTTCCCTGTCCCACATGTCATGTTTCCTTAGAAGGGTACTACACTATGCGGGAATTTCCTCTTCCAAGATTCTATGCAGTTGAAAAAAAATCTGGAGAAAAATCAAATAAATTCAAGAAATATCTTAGCTGCTTTCTACAGGCAGATTATAGGGAAATTTATCTCAACATAGCCTAAGGGAACTCTGATTCCTGCATCTATGATTGAAACTAGTGGAAATAATGACTTCACAGTGCACAGAGAAATAGTAAGAGAGTTCCTGTATTCCTTTCTGGCCCAAGTAGTTCAGGAAAACTCTGTTGTACTGTTCTAGGCTCTAACGAAGAAATGTTCCATGTTCATTGGCCTTATGTTAAATGAATCAACCTGAGGATAGCAGATAGATAAGGACCCTCAAAAACGAGTATAACCTTTGGTCTCTGTTTTCAAATTCTTAGCTACATCAAGCCTCAAATTCAGCTCTCATGATTCATTGTAACCATGAGGACTAACAAAGGATGTACTCTGTGTGAGTGCGCGCACACACACACACACACACACATACACACCCACAGCTAACAATTCAATCATGGCCAAGTGACACATCTTATCTTTTCCTTTCCCTTCCTGTATGACTTCTTTTAACCTAAAAATACACCAGGCCCCAGAAGGCTCACAAACATGCTATGCTTCCATCTCAGGAAGCTTGGGTCAACTTGTTTTTAAAGTACTTTTTTGGTTATTGAAATCCTAATAGAAAAACTATTATAGTAAACATTGAAATGTGTGAAGTATATAAACTGTATATTTTGCCTCTATTGCTAGAAAGCAATGAATGGATCTTGACTTTTATTCCTTTCCTCTGCATCATGCATGCTGGGTATTCTTTGGAACTGAAAATCAGTGTTCACTTAAGCCAAAATGTTTGTGAGCATTTACTGTGTCTTTTTCCACAAAGTATATGGTACTATATCTCGGTAGACCACATCATCTCCATGATACCCGTTGCTGTTTTTCTAGTTGTGCTTTCTTGAAGATTTGCTGGGGATTGTGTTTTGCTTGGAAACTTTGCAATTAGAAAAAAAAGAAAAATTTAAAACCAGTATTTCATTCAACCTGGATGGTACCAGTATTTAATTCAAACTGGATGTTTTAAAAACCAATTTAGAGGATGTGATGGACTGTTTCTTTATTCATTAAATAAAATTTTATTTATTCTCAGTTAGTTATCGGGTTTATTTTGGGTTGTACTTCGGTTCCAGTCTTCGTATGTGAGATGGGTAAGTTCTTCCTCTCAGTAGTTTTCTTTCAGCTTGGGTATTTTGGGGGACCCGCTACCAGTTTGAAATAGCAATCCAAAAGTCTGTTAATTCAATAAAACACTGATTAAGCTTACACCCTCTAGTATATTCATGACCAGAGAAGGGAATGGGCATACATGTGAAAAGGCTGGTCACGTAATTATGTGCTTTGAAATTTCTTTTACCCACAGGTAGCAAAAAGAGTTATCTTTAGTGAAACCTAACCAGAGAGCAGAGCCAAAATTAGTCCAAAATAACACCTTGCTTTTACAATAAGAAGACCAAAATTAAGTGAACTGAGCTTTAATTGTTGAATCCTGCAGCCACAACCCAAATACATCCCATCTGGCTCATATCCAGCGGAAATTTTAGATCTTCATTAATATAAAGGTCACCTCATTAGCTAAGAAATTGGCTGTAGCTGGATGTTAAGAAAGCCTAATCCTTCTTAAGATCTATAAATACAAAGAATGCTACATCAATATAATCAGTTTTGAGTAATGAGTTTAATGGTGTCATAGTACTTATTGTTTAATTAAGCAATTCTCAACCCCATTAGCCAGTTAGACTCACTGGGAGATTATTGAAAAAAATATCTAGGCCTCACCTCAGAACAGTTAAATCAGTTCTTGAACTGGGGGCCCGAGAATTGGTATATTTTTCAAGATTCCCCACGTGATTCTAATGAGCAGGCTGGGTTGAGAACCACTGGCTTGGATGGCCCTCCCCATCTTGATAGCCCTGTTCATTTGTATACGGTTCTTCAAGACTTCTGACCCTGGTGTTTAGCCTCAACCTGCAGCTAGCACCTAGGGAAAGCCCACATAAAATAACTACTAACAAAAAAAAAAAAACTACTAACAGAATTCAAACGATGCCTGCGAGTGGGTCTTCTTTTACTATTTAATGTCTCTCTTAGGAGCTGTTATGGCACATATCACTGATACTTCACTGTTGAAGCATTCAGCTAAACCCTGTTTAGGGCCACTTACTGATTAGTACATGTATGTTCTTGACTGCCTACTCAAGGACAAAGATGATGTTCTATAAGCCAGGGTATAAATAGATGCTGGATAAGGTATGTTGATTTATTGAGGAAAGGGAGCATGGATAAAAGAATATTTTAAAATTTCAATATGTTCTGTTATCAAACTACAAAGAACATAGATTTTCAAAAGTGAGACAATACAGTATATTGCAGCAACTAGGACATCCTCGGTGGCTCAATGGTAAAGAATCCGCCTGTCAGTTCAGGAGACACAGATTCAGTCCCTGGGTAGAGAAGATCCTCTGGAAGAGGAAATGGCAACCCACTCCAGAATTCTTGCCTGGGAAATCCCATGGACAGAGGAGCCTGGTGGGCTACAGTCCATGAGATCACAAAAGAGTCGGACACAACTTAGCGACTAAACAAGAGCAACTTTTAGGTTGCGTGGTAATTTAAATTCTATTATGTATAATAATATATGAACTTTAAGTTCAAAAATATTTTGCATTTGTTTTATCCAAGCTCCTAATCCATAAGCCACAATAGCTTCCTCAACATACAGTTTGAAGAGTTTTACCAAAGATTGCATTTGATCACTGAGACCCATTTACTTTTCTTTCAACTGTCTTTTCAGGGAAAAAAAAAAAAACAAAAAAACAGTACATCAAGTACTAGGAAAGCTTAGGAATTTGGTAAGATCTAAGTTGCTTCCAGAGATTTCCAACAGAAATGAGCCACTAAAGCATAATAGTTAACAGATTCCCACTCTTTTCAGGGAATGGGGATGGGGGGAAAGAGGCATAGGATTAGAATCACATTTTAATTAAATCATTTGATTTCATTTCATTTCCTGTTAACAACCAAAAAAAAATACTTATTACATGTTTATCTTTGTGCTAGAAGCCACAGAGATAAAATGAAAAGTACAGTTCTCTTTTGCAAGGTATTTATAGTCCAGAGAGTCCCTACCTAACAAAAGGACTAACAATCTTAATACATCTGTCAGACTTTCTCTGACTAACATATTTTATTTTAGCGCTGATTTTATTCATTCTACAAACTCCACAAACTTACTGGGGCTCCTAATGAACAATTTAAGTCTAAATAAGTAGACTACTGTGCTCAAATAGGATGGCAGA
The DNA here is from genome assembly GCF_033118175.1 of Dama dama. NCBI lineage: Eukaryota > Metazoa > Chordata > Mammalia > Artiodactyla > Cervidae > Dama > Dama dama. Next base: position 27,859,702 of record NC_083695.1, read on the forward strand.
TGCTCTGAACCTTGCCAGAGCCCACGTATTCACCGCAGAGTGCAGTATGACCAGAAAGAGGTCTGGGCATCATCCCTTCTAGATCTGTGTTGTCTTCTGGGACTACCGTGTCTTCTGAGAGCTGTTGAAGTCAAGACGTTAAACATTTTATTCTCTAATTTGCACTGAGGAAGCAAAATCCTGACACACCTTAGTTTCTTATTTACAGATATCAGAAGGTAGGGGAAAAACTTCTCTGGTGTCCAGTGGTTTAGACTCTCAGCTTCCAGTACAGGGGGCACAGGGTTCATCCCTGTTTGGGGGATTAAAGTCCCACATGGAGGCACACAGCCAAAAACTATTAAATAAGAAGGAAAGGGAAATTCAGCATTAGACTGTCAGAATTTCTAGCAATATACTTGTGATTTTGTAAATTTTAGATGATGGCCTGGGGAAGATACTGCCACTCATCACAAACCAAAAGGAATTTGATAATCAGGGATAACTAAGAAAATTTTAATGAAGACTCTAGAAAAATTGCAAATGGTGGCTGTGCCTGAATTAGGTGTTGGAACCCGTAATATTATAAAAAGGGTTTGGGAAATGTTATTGTTAACTTGCGACAAGTTCCAAAGGCACAGATAAGAGTCTTGCTTTTTCCACTTATTAGCAAGACATTCACCGAAAAGCATGCAGTCTGTTGACCAAGTCATTCTTTACATTAAAGGCTTGGCTTATTCATCCAATGCTTAAGCAAACTTATAAAAGTAATTCAAACCAATACCACATGTATTATATTACTGCTTTTTTGATTAGCCTTGGTGGTAGTGAAGCCCTTATTGCTCAACTGGTACTGATTAAAAGCAAATCACTTCCAAAAGCCAAATATGCATATATTCAATATATATATGAGCAAATATATATATTTGAATACTTGTAATGAATTAGTAGTTAGCAACTGGCTTAATAAGGAAAGTAAAAGATTAAGGAACTGTGTATCTAGCTGTTTAAAAGTTGAATATTATTTCAATTAATTTAATCTTTTTAAAAACCATGAAAAATATATCTATTTCCAAGTTGATAGAGAAAACTTTCAAATTAACTACTTGTACGCTCATCAGCTTGTCTTTTTTTGATGAAGTATTACAAAACAGCGCTTTGCCAATTGCTGGGGTTACATTTAAATACATCTTTACTCAGGTAAGCACTCAATGTCACCACCCGCCAAACAAATAGGCCTCCAGTGCCATCAGAAAACTGGCAGGGCACCTGGCATGAAAAGCAAACCCAAGTTTTTAATTCTATTTTACAAAATGTATATTGCAATAATGTATACACAATTTTAAAAAATACAGAGCACTCACACCCATGTATTCTACCAAAGAAAAAAAGAAAAAAGTCTACTTCGTGCATGCACACACAATACACTAAGCATAAACGCATTTACAAGACAGGAAGGCAGCTCTGTATTAAGCATACACAGGTAAGAGATACTGTAACTTCACCCTAACAGGACAAACTTATTAAGTCTAAGGAAGTGAAAACTAAACCTGAAGTATAACCCAATTCTATTTTTTCTTACATTGTTTTCCCTCAAAGTCGCCCAGGAAGGGGGAAGGGAGCATTATTCTCAGCAATCAAAACTATTTCAAGATGCATTAATGAAATCTACAACATAATAAGGAGGAAGAAAGAAAAGCAATAAAAGCATTGCGTCCCTAGGACTAGAGATGCGAAAAGTAACCTGGAAATTTCCTAATTTTATTCTAAGAATGTGTCCATCCTATGCCACCGAGTGGGTAGGGCTACGGCTCCAGAGCGCGGATCACTGGGCGTCTCATTCCGACCGGGCCGCGCGACCTAACTGGCCATCGGGAAGGGCTCGGGCTGGAAGCCGAAGAGCCTCTGGCCGTAGGGCTCGGTCTCTGCTGGCAACTTCGCGCCCGCGAACGGAAGGTAGTGGTCTCGGCCGAAGTGCTCACAGTGGAGATTGACCCAGTCCCGCTCCGAGCCGAATCGCTCAGCCTCGGCCAGGATGCGGGTCAGGGCCATGATGTAGCTCAGCGCCATCTGCAGGGTCTCGTACTTGGACAGCTTTTTGTCCTGGCCCCACTGGGGCACCACCCTGCGCAAGCGGTCGAAGGCCGTGTTGAGGCCCTGCATGCGGCGGCGCTCGCGCGCGTTTGCCGCTAGGCGCCTGCGCGCCGCGCTCTCCAGCCGCCCGGCCCCGGCGCACGTGCCCGCGCACTCGGCACCACCCGCGCAAGGGGGCGCGGCACGCGCTCCCGCCGCCGCGTTGCAGGGCTTGCAGGACTTCATTCCCCGCCGGCAGGGGGGAGGCGCCGAACTCTCGGGTCCTTTCACGACTTGTGCGTGGCTGATGTATGAACCCGCTCTGCACCTTGGCTCTTCCGAGCAAATAAGTCATACACAAAGCAACTACGCGGAATGGAAGTTTGCAGTGGGGAGTGCGGGGTTCCGCCTTGTGTCCTATTGGATAACCAGATAGATGTCTCTTCACTTGCCAAAATTTAGAGGAAATTGAGAGGTAGAAGAGAAAGTCATTTTCCCAATGTTAAGTTGCAAAAGAGAAGGGAACTTTCCTGCAGCAGAATTGGTGTGGCTGGTTCGGGAAAGGTCTTTTCAGTTCTCTGGGAAAACCGGAGACTTCTGGAAGACAAAATCTTTTCTGAAGCTCAGATAGGAAAGGAGCGCTTCTTCCGCAGTAGCTGTGGGAGAGTGCTGGATAAATCTTTGAAGGAGGAGAATTTATAGCAGAGGGCTGAAGGAGGGAACAGGTGGTGGCAGGTGGGCGGGCGTCCCTCGGCTTCCATCTCAGCACCTTCCTACCCTGGGAACCGCAGGGGGGAAGGGGGACGACGCACAGCAAAATCCTGACATCACCGGCTTCGTCTGTTGGAAGTTTATCCAAAGCTATGTCCAGCATTAACTAACACACCATCTGGAGTGGCCGGGCTGTCCCCAAAAGAATAACAGGGTGGGGGTGGGGGAGAATTTGGTTCATCTTTTCCCATATCACTGTGCAGCTTACAGATCAAAAATTGAACCATGGTTTTTAAATGATTAGAGATCACTTTTGTGATTATGTTGGTCTTGTGTGAATATGTTGGTCTTGGAATTGTAAGATATATAGACGTTCAGTGATAGAAAATTTTGCTTTGTCAAGATGTGTGGCAGTTTCTCACAATGCTGACTGAATATATTCTCATTTTATTTTAGTTATTAACTAAGTTGGGACAAACCAGCAGGTCATAACATTATTTCAGACATGGAATTTTACTGTGCAAATAATTTGGCTGTTTTTCTGAAGAATAACTTAGTATAGCATATCAAAAGATACTGGTGTGCTCACAGACACAGAAAACAAACGTGTGGTTACCATAGGGGATGTGGAGGGTGATAAATTAGGAGTTTGGAATTAATGTATACACACTACTATATATAAAACAGACAAATAACAAGGACCTACTGTATAGCACAGGGAACTTATAATAATCTAAATGGAAAAGAATCTGAAAAAGAATGTATATATACAAATATATGTGAACTGAATTACTTTGCTTTACACCTAAAACTAACACATTATAAATTAACTATACTTCAATCAAAAATGGTTTAAAAAACATATTAACATATATGTAAAAATGTATATTATTTTACTATATAATTGGATTGCATGAGTTTGGATACTTAGGCAAATTCAGAATTTCTACTGCATTCCCCCAACACAGGTTTATAAATATTTTGGGGATGTATATTGAGATGATAATTATTTCATTTGACTTTTAAATGTATTAAAACTAATCATGATGCACATATACGTGCAAAATGGAAACATCTAAGTAGTTAGTGAAATTTTTTTTTTTTTTTTTGCCCATGCAGTGTGGCATGTGGGCTCTTAGTTCCCCAACCAGGGATCAAGCCCATGCCCCCTGCAGTGGAAACACAGAGTCTTAACCACTGGAACTCCAGGGAAGTCTGATTCATGAGGTTTTAAAAAATAATTCCTACTTATTTGTGAGGTTTTAAAAAATAATTCCTAATGGAAGACATTTCCCCCCACCTCATAAAGTTGTAAGAATCTCATGCTACTTCCCTGTTTCAGTTGTAGCAACTGTCCTCAGAAACAATAATGAAACATGATTTCCACTCCTGCTAATGAGGAGCTGATTTGTAGAGAAACTGCTAACTTGATTCTCTTATCTCAGCTTCTTTCTAGCTCTTAAGGAAGAGTCAAGTGGCAAATAAACCAGTTCCAAATAGTTTCAAGCCAGAATCATTTCTGAATTCCTTAGGAAGACCAAGAATGTTCTTTCTCTGTTTGAGATATGGATTATGTTGGCATTATTCCTGTTTATTTTTGTTTAATCAAATTATTAACAAGTTTCACAAATCAGGAGTCTTTTGACTGCGTCTTCTCTTACCACTGCTTGAGACTAAAACCCCATTGTGACCGCCCTGACTCCAAGTCCTGTATTCCCATAAATAGTTGATTAATCCCCAGCTGAAGCAATGACAATGAAATGAAGCTGAGTAACATGAAGACAATAGAATTCAATTGAACATTAATGATCTGCAACATGACAGATGTTGAACACACACTTTTGCATGGAGCCACTCAGCTCTATTACTCTGATTCTTAACAGTCTTGGTCAAGAATAGCACTCCTATGACAGGAAAGACTGTGTTTAGTCATCAAAATGTCGAATACAATTCTTCGAGTTTTCATGGAAATCAGCCCGACTAATGCTATTATTTCTCATGTTCATTTATCTCATCCTTCCCCCAAGGAGCCTCCTCTATGCTAGTTAGGAACTTTTCCGTGAAAAAAACAAAACACTATTTTGGACACTACTGACCAAAATGTTAATGAGATGTATGATTTTGCAGGCCATGTATCCAGGGTTGGTGATATAATTGCCTGTGCACCAAGAGAATTGTAAACACAGCTTGAAGAGAAAAAGGAAGTCCAGCAGCATGCACACAGCACAGCTATGGTGGAATATAAACTAACAGATATGTGACATGAAAATTGATCCAATAATAGTATTGCTGCAACAAAGGGCAGTAGAAAGTATACAGTCATTTATTTCCCAAATGTATTTTGAAGGGCAATTTGTTAGTACTACAAAGATGCTTCTGGGGAAAAAGAATTCTACCGTCAGTAAATTTGGGAAACACATTTGCTATCACCTGCTTAGAGAGTCATAAAGCAAAATTGCTATAGTAAAATTTCTGAGCAGTCCTGGAGCAAAGAAACTTTCTGACTCCAGAGTTTCCTAAGCCTTCTTGAACACAGAACCCTTTTTTCTACAACGTTCTGTTAACAACGTATCTTGGAATACACGTTTCCAAACCTCCTCTAATACCTTCCATTTATTTTAGAGAGGTCTGAAATCCAGAGACTAAACAATAGGTGCAAAGATGCTGAGCAACTTAACAACTGAATTAAGACAAGAAATCACATGTCCTATAGCCTCTGATTTCAGAGGTTTTAAAACTAAGATCACTTAGTGTAAGCCCCTCAGTTTATATTGGGGCAGTTGAAATCCACTAATGCTTTCCCAAAGTCAGCAGTCACTAGCAAAAGTTTCAGGAATAGAATTAGAAATTTTGTGCTTAAAGGATGGTGTCATTTATTTCATAACACTAGTATCTAGCACAGTGCCTAGAAAATAACAAGTAATAAGCAACCCAGGCTGAATGGCTGAAAAAAAGTTACTTAAATGATAGTTCGATAGATGCCAGTCAGAATGAGTGCATTCCTAGTGAAAATAACTCTGACAAATAATTTACATTTCCTTACTTTGTAAAGATCACACACTAGATCCACATTTTAAATGCAGAATTGATTCTTCCTTATCAAAAAACACATCCTTAGCCATTTAAGCCAAAAGAATATGCATGTCAGACTAATTTCTACTGTTTCTATACTGAGGGCATGATCTTACCAGGTGAATTGGCAGTTATTATATGTCTAGAGTTCGCCAGAAATCAAAACTGGCAGATGGAGATGAGACAGAGGGGATGATAGGAAGAGCTTATACCAGTAGGAGTAGAAAGCTAGGAGAAACATTGTTTTAAAAGCAAAAGATCAATGACTAGAAATTATTAATTACATAAAATGGATAGAATAGGTTAAAGGATAAACATTCCTTTATTACCCAAAATAATGTCTAATTTTTTAAATAAACACTCTCCAAAGAGACATGCGATTAAAAGAAAGAAAGAACACTTGTTCATTCTAAATTTGCAAGCAAAATAAGGAAAATGAGGAATAGGGCTTCCTTCTGGAGAGAGTGGCAACTGGGGGACTTTGAGGCCCTGAAAAACTTCAGAGATGAGCCAGCAAAAGCTTAACGGATGGTGAAGTTGAGGTCCACTTATATTTCAAAAAAGATCAGAAGTGCAAGGTCTTCAAAATTCTTGCAATTTTATAAAGTGCTATGTAATTACCAAGGGGGGAAAGCCTGCAAAAGGATTTATATGTTTAGAGAAAGGAAAGTAGAGGCAAAGACTTGCATCTCTGTCCTTTGTCCCTCAAATATCCAGGGATGAGAAAACCCAGGGGAGGGTAGAAATTAAGAAGAGACAGAAACAAATCATGTGACCAAAAGAGAGATGAAAAAAAAAAATGGGATGCCCTGTCCTAGACTCCAGAAATGATCATTTACCTTCAGAAAATACAGGTTTCACTAAACACCAGCTGATTCTCCAACCCCCAGTTACTTTACACACTGCTTGAGAATTCTGGCTTGGGAGCCTGACTTAGTTTCTAGTCACCAGGAGCTGAATGGCTTATAGGGTCTGGACTCTGGATGATGGATCTTAGCCTCCTCTTAGCTTCTTTGAAGTCAGTTAGAATTCTGGATCTCCTTTCAGCTGTGTGCTCTCACACAAATCACTTCTCTGATTTCTCCATGTACAAAGTAGAATCATAATACATAACTCGCAGGGCAGTAGTGAGTATTATAAGTTGTATGAAATAAAGAACTCTGCCTGGTCCCTAAGAAAGTCACTCTTTTGGGAGGCAGGATGGGAGGGAGACTCAAGAGGGAGAGGATATATGTATACATGTAACTGATTCACACTGTATATAGCAGAAACTAACACAACATTTGTAAAGCAATTATGCTCCAATAAGTAAATTTTTTTTTTTTTTAAAAAGGTCACTCTTTAAATGATAGCTAATACTACATATTCTGGATAGTTTTTACAAGTGATAACAAAAATGAACTCATCACTTTCTACAGCTTTTGAATTCAGTGAATAATTTTTGAACCTTTTACACATAAAGGTACAATTAAGCATGATGTGAATTCCAACTGTGTGATCTTGAACAATTTACCTAACCTCTCTACCTTATCTGTATTGTTACTGTTGTTCAGCCACTAAATTATGTCTGACTCTTTTGTGGACCCATGGATTGTAGCCCACCAGGCTTCAACAACAACCTTGTCTGTAAGGAAGGTTAATAATAGAAAAATCTTATAGAATTGATATGACTATTGAGTTAGTTACTCTTTGTAATGCGCTTTGACCTATGCCTGGCATACAATTTAATGCTATATAGATGCTTATTTAGATAAATAAAACCACTTCTTGCAATTATCCAGGATGCAGACTAACCACGTCTCCTCTCATTTTTGCTTTATTTCCCTGATCTTCAGTGCTTGACCCATAGAGTGATCACAGACAGGGAGAAGGTAAATTCAAAGGAGTTCCTTCTGCCTTTCACACTGGAGCCAGCCAAATTTGAAATATCACAGACAGAAGCCAAAAAAATGCTCCTCAGGCCTTACTAGGTAGCAGATTTTGTGGTTTCATTGTAGTTTGAGGCTCAGTCTCTCACTGACAGACACATATTTTAAAGTGTTAACTTTCAGGAGATGCTCCACCTTTCCAGTGACTAAAATATTTGCATTCGGCCTTCCCAGGTAGTGCAGTGGTAAAGAATCCACCATCTGCCAATGCAGGAGATGCAGGAGATTCAGATTCCATTGATGGGTTGGGAAGATGCCCTGGAGAAGGAAACGGCAACGCAGTATTCTTGCCTGAGAAATGCCATGGACAGAGGAACCTGGCAGGCTACAGTCCATGTGGTCACAAAGAGTTGGATATGACTGATATGACAAACACAAAATATTTGCATTCACCACCCCAGGTCCTTCCCTTCCTCGCACTGAGGTATCTGAGAGGACAAATCAATAATCATGATACTTTTTTTCATGAATGCAGATGCAGAACCAAGAGAATCAGTTTCAGGGATGTGCTGGGACTGTTCTGTGTTAAACTTGGGCAGGAAGCTGTGTTTCTCATAATGCCTTTCCCTGTGTGATTCTGGGTTTGAGTTAGGCAAAAGTGAATTTGCATGAGCTTTGGGAAGCAGAAGTGAAGCCACCATCCTCTGAAGATCACTGTGGGTCAAAGGCTGTGAGAGATAGACACCAAGGTGCCGGTAGATTCCAGCACCTCGCTCTTGTCTTTGCTCTTCCTCATTGTGTATCTGGTGCTCCCTCCTGACCACAGCCCCGCTGACCAACAGTAGCCTCAGGCCTACAATCAGATGCTTCATGTGAACTCACAGAGGCGGTGGCCACAGAGAAGCTGACTTCTGCGCCAGCGCTCCCACCCTGTCTTACTCCAGCAGCTGGAGGCACTTGGCTTCCAGACTCCCTTGCAAGCTCTGACTCATTCAGCCCAGCCAGGCTGCTTAACGACTGTTCTTTCATCCTCCAACCACCCTTTGTGGACTTTTACATCCCTAGCTCCTTCCCCAGTTGTGTAAGGCCTCATCCTTACAATAAATTTCTTCTTCCCTAATACAGGGGCTCTACTTTCCTAGCTGAGTCTTGACTAATACAAGAAATCTTTCCTCTGACCACAGAGAGGCCATGGGACCTATCCCTCCTTCCCCTTGGAGACCCTCCACACCAGTGCCCTGCTGTGTGTCCACCAGAATTAGAGCTTTTGACTCTTGGACAGTAATTACTATTTTCATCTGTTCAGCCCTGTGCCACGCAACATTAAGAATAAGATAGTGTTTAGCCTAAAGGAATTTACCATCTACTTGTAGAGATCCAATGCACATCAAGAAACTATCCTGGGAGACTTCTTTGTTAAGTGGTTAAGAATTCAACTTGCAGGGCAGGGGACACAAGTTCCGTCCCTGGTCGGGGAATTAAGATCCCATATGCTGAGGGGCAACTAAGCCTGCTAGCTGCTACCGTTAAGCCTGCAGCCCTAGAGCCTGCAAGCCATAGCTAGAGAGAAGCCTGCTCACCACAGGTAAGAACCTGTGCAGTACAACTAAGACCTGCTACAGCCAAATAAATAAACAAATAGTAAAAAGAAATGAAAAGAGGGGCTTCCCTGGTGGTTCAGTGGTTAAGACTGTGCTTCCACTGCAGGGGGCACAGGTTCGATCCCTGGTCTGGGAACTAAGATCCCACATGCCATGTGGTGCAATGTAAATAAATAAAAATACTTAAAAAAAAAAAAGAAATGAAATGAAACGACATTGAGTAGTAAACCAGGGTCCTGCTCCCCAAGAAGGGCACAGGATAGTCCATTAGAGGAGAAGATTAGAAATTTTGTTCATCCTCATTTTATCTATCTCATTCTTTTCATTTCTATCTCCAGGTATGTTTTATAGAGTACAAAGTATAAATACATATATTTATATGTGAGTAAGTACCAATTTTTTAATTAATTACTTTATTTTTGGCTGTGCTGGGCCTTCACTGCTGCTCAGGCTTTTCTCTAGTTGTGGCAGGCAGGGGTCACTCTCCAGCTGCCGAGCACAGGCTTCTCACGTTGCAGAGCATGGGCTCTAGAGCTCAGGCTCAATAGTTGTGAGGCACAGGCTTAGTTGCTCAGAGACACGCAGGATCTTTCCAGATCAGGGATCAAACCCTTCTCTCCTGCATTGTCAGGCAGATTCTTTACTGCTGAGCCACCAGGGAAGCCCGTGGTGTGTGCACGCTCAGTCACTCAGTCGTGTCTGACTCTGCATCCCTGTGGACTGTAGCCCACCAGGCTCCTCTGTCCATGGAATTTTCCAGGCAAGAATACTGGAGTGGGTTGCCATTTCCAGGGGCTCTTCCTTACCCAGAAATCAAACCTTTGTCTCCTGCATTGGCAGACGGATTCTTTACTACTGAGTCACCTGGGAAGCCCAGGAAAGACCATACCAATAGTTTATTTTTACTAATAGGAACATGTGAGCAGAAAAATTGGGCTCATCCTTTTAGGCATGGGGTAGTACACAATTAGTACCATTAGGAGCCCAGAGCAGGGAGATTCCACTGTGCTCTGGAAATAAGGATTTCAGCTGGTGGCCACACCTCTCTGACATCACTTCTTACTGCTGCCCCTCAAAAGGCTGCTCCTCCTCCACTGCCCACTCACCCACACCTTGGGGCTTCTTCTCCGCTTGCTCCCCCATTCACAAATGCCACTGCCCCAGATCTTCCCTGGCTGGCTCCATTGTATCATCCAGCTCCTGTTCTATCCATGTTGTATGTCCTTAGTTGTTTGTTTGGAAATTCCTGGAATTCAGGGGCTGCCTCTCTTCTCTTCCTAGTTGTATCTCAGTATCTAATGAATCGTGTCTAGCATATTACAGATGCTCAATAAATACTGGTCGAAGGAAACAAGAAGAAGAAGGGAGGAGGAAAAGGTGTTTGGAAGGACCCCACACACAAAGGGAGAGTAGAAACTTTCCCCCTAGCATCACAGCTCTTTTTTCTCCTGCTAATAGGACTCTTTCGGGGGAAATTGTGCCATCCAAAGGCAGGGACCACAGGCCTGCTGCTTTTGTTTCTGCTCTGAAATTGTGGTATCTGCTGTTTCACAGTGAGCAGGTGGCTGACTCCCCCAAAGGGTGGCTCTTATTGCAACCCAGGTTTCAAGCAGTACCTGAGTCAGCACAGAGGTAAAGCTCAGAGGCCTTTCCAGCCCAGACCAGCCGCTGATGCTGGCTCCCTGCCCCAGGGGGATGCGGATTTCTGTTGATTCCAGTTGGTGTCGCTTTTTTGTTTCCTTGTGCAACTTCAGCACCTTGGCTGCGCAAGTTATTCTAATTGTCCAGACCCCTGGGTCCTTAAACTCTGACGGTATGTTCCTGTCTCTCCTTACCATCATGTTCGAGTCTTGCTTCCCTGCCTGCTTCTGACATCCCAAGTGGGGAGCAAAATGATATCATGCCTAGCTGATGTGACATCTGTACCCTAGATCCCTAGGCTTTAAGTGGAGTACCAACATTGGTAGCCATAATGATACATACTTTTTTCTATTCACTTGGCAACCACATACCAACTTATTCCATCGCTTCAAACTAATTTCATTTGCTTATTCAACATGTATTTATTGTACTTACTATGTGCAAAGTACTGTTGTAGGCCCTAGAAAGAATTGGCCACACTAAAAAAAAACAAAAAACTCTACACTCATGAATATTCAAAACTGGTTTTGTTGCTATCTTTTTATAAAAAGAAAAAAAAGAAAGAGGTGGGGACATAATTCACAACAGTAGCAGTGTGTCTTCAGATGCTGGTGGGTAGCATCACTGCTCTGGAGTCAAAGAGGTGACCCAGTTCAATCAAACCACCGTGTCTGCTGCTGAGTTCCCATAAGCTAATTCCATCCTTTTCTGGTTTTATCCAACACCTGCCTAGAGACAGATCTAGCTGGTTCCACATGGTCTGATCCCAGGCCCTTTATCTACTGTGTGGGGAGGAGAGGAAGAGTGGGAGACTTAGACAAATGCAAGGCATTGGAATCCTCAACTAGGAAGCTCTATGAGAGAAGGCTGTGAGTGCTAACTTATGACTTGGAAACATGAAAACTCCAAAAAGTTGGTGGAGCTTTTGGTGAATTATTTGAAGTCTAATAAGCTAAAGTAAGACCACTGATGATCTGAGTGGCTCCTGCAGAAGTGAGGATGGGTTGTGCCAAGGGCAGCTCTTTGGTAGGAGGCTGGTCATGTCCTCAGAGGAAGGATGCACTCCACAGCCAGAAAAGAAGAGAAATGGAACTGGTCCTAACAGGGTCTCATATCTTTAGCTCTGTTATAAAATTACCTACCCCTTGGTGACATCCTATGGAAACCTCGCTATTTGAGGCTGCTAGAAGAGGGAATCTGATTTCTTACTCAGGGATTTTGGCCAGCTTCAAAGTTGTCACTGATAAATGGACCCAAACTGACATTTGGATCCTCAGAGGAAGCCCTTTCCAGAAGATGAGAACAGAGCCTTTCTAGTCTGAGTGTGCGTGTGCGTGCGTGTGTGTGTGTGTGCGCGCGCGCGTGCGTGCGCTCCGTTGTGTCCAGCTCTTTGCCATGTCATGGACTGTAGCTCACTGAGCTCCTCTGTCCATGGGATTTTCCACACAAGCATACTGGAGTGGGTTGCCATTTTCTACTCCAAGGGATCTTCCTGACACAGGGATTGAACGCATGTCTCTTGTGTCTCCTGCATTGGCAGGCCTATTCTTTACCAACTGTGCCACCTGGAAAGCCCCTCCTAGTCTGAATTAGTGTCCAAATGCGGATCAGAAGCATGCAACCCATGGAAGAAGCCATTTCTAGTAATAATTGTAAGAAACCCATGGCTTGCTTCACTGGATGATTCACACAGCTGAGGTTATTTCAGTTAATCACGAAGGTAATGTTATAGTTCATTTTTTTTAATGTACTTAGCTCTACAAGTTTGTGCAGCTTAGATGAGCCAGGGACCTTTTTTCAGAGACATTTTAGCACTTGAAAAATTCACACTCCAGTATCACCTATTCTTGAGGAAGTGCACTTAGTCATTTTGTGTAGGCACAAATTTAAATCCCAAGTTACTAGACGTAGATGTAAATCACTTAGCCAGGGAATAGATCCAGCTGGCCGACCACCTGGCATGCACATCTCCATGCAACCTTATAGCTCTTGTGGCTGAAAATGCCTTTCATGGGGTATATTTTATGTTACTATGATATTCTCAAGGTTGAAGAACCCAAAGATTGTGGATTAAATCACTTGCAAACATCACAGTTTTACTGTACAAAACTCATCCCTCTCTGCTTTTTTTTTTCCAAGTTTTCAGTAGGAAACACCACTTAAGTTTCTTGCGACAGAAAAAAAAACTGGAACCAGTCTTTAAGCAAAAAGGACATATGAGCTAATATGAGAAGCAGCTCACTAAATCAAAGGAAGGGGGACTTCCCTGGCCATCCAGTGGTTAAGATTCTGACGTAAAATTATCACTGCCTTCGTTGTATTCGATAATAACTGATATTGCTAATATAGTTTAGTCAGAAATCAACCACTCATGCAGAGTTCTTTATACCATTACCTCACTTAATCTGTATTGCAAATATCACTGCAAAATAGTTGTTACTAGACTTAACTTTAATAATGAATAGCAAGGTACTCAGTGAACATATGTGGCATTCCCAGAGTCTCATCAAAAATGACCCCAGTACTCTACCTTAGCAATCTTGATAATATACAGAGAGTGTGTCTACAGTTTACTCACATGGGGTTAGTTTGAAAGACTGAATTTCAACCTACATGACTTCTAGCATCCTGCATCCTGATACTTCAAGTACCTGACTCCTCATACTGCTGGAAGGAAAAATACTGTAAACTAAACAATTCATTTTTTTTCTAGAACATGAAGAAATAAAGTCACCTATCACACACACACACACAGGTTCTGAGTTTCCACCTACGGCTCAGGTTTGATCCCTGGTCAAGGACCACATGCCCACGAGGCACAGCCAAAACAAAACAAAAACCCTGCTTAAATCAAAGAAAGCTTAGACAACCCTTTCTCTGGCAGGATGCAAATGAAAGTGACCTGGGACCTTAGCAGCTGTTGCTATTGGCCCTGGAGCATTATCATGAGATGACTCTGCTCCAACTCACTTGTCTATTACAGTCAAGTTTTCGAATACCCAGGAGAGAGAAGTGAACTGACCAACTTGTCGGGCATGTCTAGCTATGGTTAGGAAACAGTGACATGGTCCCTTGGAGGCTGGTTGTGAGGCAGAAGCCGCTGCAGTTTGTGTCTGTTAGATAAAGAGCAACCCTTTCATCCTGCCCCCAATAATCCAGATCCGGAGGAAACCGTAGATAAAGGAAAAAGGGAATCAGGCATCTCATGGAAATTTTGATTCTGGCCGTTACACAGTTCTCTGCCAACCACTGCTCTCTAGTCATCAGGGAGAACTGGCCCTTCCTGCCCTGTTCTCCTCACCCAGCCTCACTCAGGAGCAGGGCTTCTCGCCTCTGTGCCCTTGCTGTCTGTTGTAATAAAACTGGCTCTGATGTGGGAGAGCAGAGCTTAGGGTTCTCATATGGCCAGGCAGGCTCTTACACCATCAGAGTGTCCAGCCCTGAAGAAAGTAACTGCGTCCTCAGTTACACAAACGTCTTTCTCCCACATGAGTCAGCATCTGATCTTGATTATCCAAATCTCTCCTGAGGACGATCCACATGAGAAACATAGCACAAGTCGTCGTCATGGCTGTTGCTGGGTTCCCTAGAGTGCTGGTTCTCGCAGGAGTGAGGATTGGCATAAAATGTTTCTAAAGCAACAACCCATACTTTGCAGGGTGAACGAAAACATAGCATTGTGCTTGGATCCTTATCTCTTTTTTTGAAAAAATAAGGACTTATGAGTCAGAACAAGAGAGCAATGAGCAAGTTAAAGAATTCACATATAATTTTAAGACTGTGGAGTTCAATGGTAAAATGTTAAAATTCAAGATCTTAAAACCAGCACTGCTCACTCAAGTCTTCTGTTCCTGACAATTGTAACATGTCTATCTTGTTTATGGGCTTCCCAGGTGGCACCAATGGTAAAGAATCTGTCTGCAACACCAGAGACTCGGGTTTGATCCCTGGGTTGGGAAGATCTCCTCGCACATGCATGCTGTTCATTCATATCTGGCCAGAATTATCATTATTATCCTTATTGTCATTTTTAATACCCAAGATGGAGTAAAATTACATCCATGTGCTAGACACTATACTAAATACTTTCAACATACTGTTTCTTTAACAATTATTTGTTTTTGGCTGTGCTAGGTCTTCATTGAGCACATGGGCTTCCTCAAATCGCAGCAAGTGGGGCTACTCTTTGTTCTGGTGTGTGGGCTTCTGGTGTTGTGGAGCACAGGCTCTAGGGCACATGGGCTTTGCTAGTTGTGGCACACGGGCTGAATTGCCCCACAGCATGTGGAATGTTCCCGGACCAGGGATCAAACCCATGTCCCCTGCACTGGCAGGCAGATTCTTAACTGCTGGACCACCAGGGAAGTCCTCAACATTTTACCTTATTCCATTCTCTCAGCAGCCCAGGAAGGTGGGTACAATTATTATCCCCATTTTACAGATGAAAAATGAAAAATAAAAAAAAGAAACTTGCCTCAGTGTCCCTCTGCTGATGAGTGATGGAATCTGAATTTGTCTGACTGCAGAACATAATCTCTACTTTTTTTTTTTGGTCATGCCATGTGGCATGGGAGATTTTAGTTCCCCAAATAGGGATCAAACCCATGCTCCCTGCATTGGGAGCATGGAGTCTTCACCACTGAGTTCAATTCAGTTCAGTTCAGTTGCTCAGTCGTGTCTGACTCTTTGCGACCCCACGGACTGCAGCACGCCAGGCCTCCCTGTCCATCACAAACTCCCAGAGTCTACTCAAACTCACGTCCATTGAGTCGGTGATGCCATCCAACCATCTCATCCTCTGTCGTCCCCTTCTCCTCCTGCCTTCAATCTTTCCCAGCATCACGGTCTTTTCAAATGCGTTAGCTCTTCGCATCAGGTGGCCAAAGTATTGGAGTTTCAGATTCAACATCAGTCCTTCCAATAAACATTCAGGACTGATTTCCTTTAGGACAGACTGGTTGGATCTCCTTGCAGTCCAAGGGACTCTCTGAAGAGAACCACTGAACCACCAAACAAATCCCAGAACATATCTCTTAACCACTGTAAAATCTTATGTCAGTCCAAAGAAAACTGGTTTAACGGAGTCAGAACACTGATAAGTTTTCAACGCTGCCACAAGTGGAGGAAACCACAGGTCTCCCTCAGGCTCTGGTAAAACTTTGGGGGCTTACAGGTACTGCATTTTTGGCCAAACCTTTAGGGAGCTGTTGACTGAAACCACCCACCTTGGCCCAGCCCACTTGCCTGAGTTGTGTCATAACAGGAGGTCCCAGTAAGGAACGCGGTGCTGCTTAGCAAACTAACGAGAATTTAGGAGGGGTGAAAAGACAGAGGAGACGACCAACCTCCCAGAGTCTTTCTCACTGGAATCCATCTTGGCTGAGAGATGCACGGGCAGCAATGGAGGACCCTGAGTCAGACCATGGGCCAAGAAAGATGATCAGCCAAAGACAACCTGGAAACTCATCAAATTCCCATAAAACCTGAGACTCTGAGCCACATAGTGAAGTATATTCCCTTAACCTGCTGCTCTCTGCCCGGTGCCCTTTCCAATAAAGTCTCTTGCTTTGTCAGCACATGTATCTCCTCTGACAATTCATTTCAGAGTGTTAGACAAGAGCCCACTCCTGAGTCCTGAAAAGAGTCCCGCTTCCTGTCACGGGAACCTCCAGGCCTTGGAATAAATAGTGGCCTGCCAGCCAGACTCCAAACTAGCCTCTAGTAAACAGACTTTAATTTAGCTTATCGACGGGCAGTGGAGACATCAGACTCCATCGGAACAACCCTGGGAGGATGCTGAGCTCTGCCCTACCCATTAGGAGCTGTAAGTTTGTGCAAACAACCATAAAATTAAACCCACCCAGGGAGGGACATTGATTTCCAATTGGCACAGTTTGCCAGATGCTGTTTGGCCTAAGAATTGCTTGAACTCTACTAGTGACGCCACCTGCCCTTGGCTTTACAGGGTGTGTTCCCAGCAGGGAAGGCCCCTCCACTCCTACTTGCTGCTGGAACTTGGGCTGAAGGCATGGTGGGCTCCCCATATGTTGCAGGGGAGAGGCCAGCCACGCCCTGGGATGGATTCACCCTCTTATCCAACTCTGGGGCTAAAGCTGCCCCCAAGAGATTACAGACGCTCCCACCCCCAACTAATTAAATCGGTGGCCTCCTGCTGCTAAACGAGAATGAGGGCAGAAAAACAGCCGGACCCAGAAACCACTGATGCGTGCCTAAACGGTCTCTAATGGGTCAGGGTGGTTCTATGCCTGAGACCTGGCGTTCTGTAGTCTCTGCTGACTTTGTAGTTTTCAAATTTTATAGCTCATAAGGTGTATCATAGAAACTTTGTATACTATTTAAAATAATATTACCTATTAATAAACACATCTTACAATCATTATTTTTATACACCAACCCTTGTGTTAAAACATTGGAATAAAACTAACTATTCAAACAGTATTTTTTTCTCATGGGACAACCTGAAGATGATTCTACCACCTTACACACACACACACACACACAGAGGAGGCTTCTGGATTCAAAGCTAAGTGTCTGCCTAAATTACCTAAATCTAAATGTTTATGCAATCATAAGTTTATATGAAAACTAAAATCATGGTTTGGATTAAGGAAAGAAATCATTTAGAGTTTTTCAGGAGTTCAGTCCTCAAGCAAGTTATTATTAGTTGTTCTGTTTTCCATTCTGTTTTAGCCAAAAATCGTTTAGAAGGAAAGAGGACCTGAGATGCAAAGAGGAAGACAGTTGTAATCATAGGAAATTGGACTAAATTAAAATGATACTAAGTCACAGCACAACTTGGCCTCTTTGCCACCAACTTTTGACATTCTAATTAGGGTAAATGGTTATGCAAATCTAGTCAGTTACTCATTTCTCCCCCAGCCTGAGTGCCTTGTGATTGTTTAAGTGAGGGCTGTTGATGGCATAATTAAAGCTCTCCTAAAAATTAATTGGGAGTTGGCGAACAGCCTCCAAAGATGCCCTAATTTGTGGGCAGCCCAGCACAGCTGTCCTTTTGTCCAGCCCACCACCAGGACGCCTCGAATTTCCCCATCATGTATAATAGAATGTGACACTCGAGACGTTCTCAAGCCTCAGTCCACAGGACAGAGTGGAAGACAGACTGGCAGGAGTCTGCCACATCCAGGGTTGCCTCCTAGGCCTGTTCAGCTGAGGAAACACAGTTTCAGGTGACCCCAAATATGGAGCACAGAACTCCTGGGTTTGGGGAACATCTATGAAACAGAATTGGTCATGATAAATGTTGAAGCTACACAGTGGGTGCAAAGGATGGGAAGCAGCAGGGAAGAAGGCCAAAGTAGTAACTACTGTCTTCGCTTTTGTGCATGCTTGAAGTTGTCTATAATTTAAAAAAAATTAATGTGTACATTACTGTTAAATTAATTAAAGAAGCAGGCCATTAGACTCAGGTGGTTTTCTTTTTTTTTTTTCAGGTGGTTTTCATGTCTTAGCTACGTAAGCAAAACAAAACCTAAGTCCATGGATGCCTCCAGGGTAGGAAATCAAAACCTAAGGACAACCAATCCCAAACAGCCAACTAGACTTTCCCATACGATGCCTGAGCTGTAGCCAATTGAATCATTTCCTTGCTCTGCTTCAGTCTTCTTAATAAAGCCTTGCCCCTAGTCCCTGTCAGGGAATGCTCCTAACCACTTCTGGTTTGGCACTGTCAGATTGGAAGAGATTTTTGCTCAAATGGGGCTTCCCTGGTGGTTCAGACAGTAAAGAATCTGCCTGCAATGCAGGCGGCCCTGGTTTGAGCCCTGGGTCAAGAAAAGTCCTTGGGGAAGGGAATGGTTACCCACTCTAGTATTCTTGCCTGGGGAATGCCATGGACAGAGGAGCCTGACAGGCTATAGTCCATGGGGTCAGAAAGAGTCTGGACACAACTGAGTAACTGATACTTTCACTTTCTTTCACTTTGCTCAAATAAACTCTTAAATTTTAAAGATACGCCCCAGTGTATCTTTTAATGCTACCAAGAAATAACATCTGTCATGAGGAGGAAGTTCTTAGTAGAAAAAGTCAACTTATGGTTATTCTCTGAAAGGAGAACAGTCATAGAGTACCTAATCCTTTAACATGAGTCTTAACATTACTTCTTCTCATGTTAAACACATTCCCATAGCCCACCTTTACCCTCCCCAGTTAGGCATTCATGGGCTTAGGTTTTGGTTTGCTTATGTAGCTAAGTTATGGAAGGATGAACAAAGACTGAGGAGAGACCAGAAGAGAAATCGATCCAATTGAAAGACAGAAGAGGGGAAACTGGCTGAGAGGGTGAGAAGAGTGAGACCTCCAGATGTTCATCCAGATAATAACTGAGAGTTGATTATGAATTAACTCTACATCATTGTTGGGCTGCACCCTGCAGGCTTGCAAGCCCTCTACTGGTCCAGCTTCAAGAAAGCCTGGAGTCAGCAGCAGAGACATCAATGGTTTGGTGAATGGGGGGATCTTACATGTCTGAAGCAAGGTCCTGGAGTGAAACCCCACTCTGTGCAACTGGTGGTGGACAAGATGGCAGCAGTCTTGGCTCCTGAGGGGAGGGCCAGGGAATTGAGGTCGGGTTGGTTCATTGGTTACTGGGGAAACCAGCAGAAGGGCACACCCCTCTTGAGAAGCTAGCAGGTGGAAATGTTCTGATCTAAAGTTTAGAACAATCACTAGCTGGGATCTGGGTCAAGTATGTAGGAAGGTCAATCACTGCAGCAGGTGCAGGTGAAGCAGGCATGGGTCGAGCAGACGTACAGAGAGCAAGAGATGAGCCATCATAAGTGATCTGGGTGACCTGACTATACAGCCATAAAAGAAAAAAATACAATCCCATTTGACTTTAAAATAACTCAAGTAAATACACTTATATTTAAAAAACAAAAAGTGCTTGATAGTCAAGGGACAAATTCTCTCATGTTTGGCAGACTCCCCAGGTCAGCAATGGGATGGACCATAGGTTAAGAATTCACCCACCTGGAGAAGGTAATGGCAACCCACTCCAGTGTTCTTGCCTGGAGAATCCCAGGGACGGGGGAGCCTGGTGGGCTGCCCTCTATGGGGTCGCACAGAGTCGGACACGACTGAAGCGACTTAGCAGCAAGGTGTGTTGAAACTGAATCCAGCAGCTCCCAGCAGTATTGAGGAAATACAGAAAACACAAGACTTGAAAAAAAAAAAAAAAAGAATTCACCCACCAATGCAGGGGACACGGGTTCGATGCCTGGTCCAGGAAGACCCACATGCCACCACAGGGCAACTAAGCTTGTGCACCACGACTACTGAAGCCCAAGTACCCTAGAGCCCATGCTCTGCAACAAGAGTAGCCACTGCAATGAGAAGCCCATGCACCGCAACTAGAGAGTGGCCCCCACTTGCCACAATTAAAGAAAGCCTGCACACAGTAATGAAGACCCAGTGCAGCCATAAATAAATAATAAATATTAAAAAAAATTCGATGGGAGCAGCAGTTTGTAGTTTCAGTTCTATGGGTGGAGGTTTTTTAAAGATGGGAGCCCCTTTGATACCGGAATCACAATGCAAGATATTAATAGCTGCAGACCTAGGAAATCACCAGTCTTCCCCAATGCAAAATGAAGCTTTCTCCTCTCTTTTAGGAATATCCATGTCTAGAGTGACAATAATTAATGAGCAATTAAAAAGCCTCCCCAGCCAGGTTGTGTCCAGGATTTTCTAGTTTTGTTAGGAAAACTAGAGAGAACCAGTGTGGACTAATTAATTGGTCTTCAGGTAGTAACTATAGAAAAGGTATCTTGGGTACCCTGGGAAACCAGAGTCTACTCTTTCTTGAGAATCAATCAGCTCAAGATTGATGAAGGGCTGCTAAGGTCAGGCTTAGAAACACAAAACCATCTGCCAACTCTCTAGGGCTAGTACCTGCAGTAGAGCAATTTTAGAAGAACAGGTGTTCACTTTTAACTTACCTCTTCTTTTCTTTTTTGCTGAAATCGTGATTTTAGCTAGGAAAGAGCCTCCAGTTGGTTGATGAAATTCACAAACTGTCTATTGTAACTTAAAATAACCTGGCTCAAAGGTATTGTGATCAACTCAACTGGCTCTTGCACAAAGTCATAAACCATTCATCCCTGACAATAGCCACTCTGGCCTTTCCAGAAGCTTTGGGCAGCATCAGGAAACAGTAACTACAAGGCTTTGACCCAAAAGGGCTGCCATAGACTGAAAGTGTGTCCCCAAAATTCATATGTTGAAACTGAGTCCCCATTGTGATGGTACTTGGAGATGGGACCTTTAGTCAGTGTTTAGGTCATGAGGGTGGAGCCCTCACTAATCAGATTAGGGTCCTTATAAGAGACCCCCAGAGAGATCCCTTGCCCCTTCCACCATGTGAGGACACAATAAGAAGAATGCCATCTATGAACCAGGAAGCGGGCTTTCAGCAGACATCAAATCTGCCAGCACCTTGATCATGGACTCCCACCTTCCAGAACTATAAGAAATAAATGTTTGTTATTTATAAGCCACCTAGTCTATGGTATTCTTGTTATAGCAGCTCAGACAGCTGAAGATAAAGAACTAAGCCAAAGAACACTGTTTCACTCTAAGTGTGGAGCAGATCCAGTCCGGTCCCTCTCCTTTTCAGAGCAGGCTTGAGAGCCCACAAAGTCCTTAAAAGCTGATGCTCAAATGTTTCTGGTTCCTCGAAAATATCTTCTGGTTCAGTAAGCTAAGAACATTTTCAAAAGTCTTTGATGATGATCTATAAGTACAACACATCCATATGTTTGTTGATGATGGTTCAATGACTGTAGTTGTTGTTCCTCTATTTATGAAGGTATTTCTTATTCCTGCTAACCCTTTTTGTTCCCAGTTTCCCAAGGATGTGGGAAATTCCTCAAAACACTCTTTGTGATAGATCATATTTTTCTAAAGACAGCTATAGTCAAATATATCCCTTCTCACATGCTCTTATTTCAATGTGGCATGAATAATCCTCCATCAAGAGATAGGATTTGTGTTCCTGCCCTGTGAGCCTGGACAGACCTTTGTAAATGCCTCAACCAATAGAACATGGCAAAAGTAAAACCATGTGACTTCTTGGTAGAGTCACAATAGGTGATACAGCTTTCCCTGGGCTCTCTCTGGGCCTTGGGAGCAAGCTTATACAGAGCAAGTCCAGCTACCCTAAACTTGCCATGCTGGAAACATCATGTGGAGAGACTATATATAGATTAAGGTGTTCAAGACTTCCCTGGTGGTCCAGTGGTTAAGACTCTGTGCTTCCAATGCAGGGGATGCAGGTTCAACCTGCTGTTGGGGAACTAAGATCCCACGTGTCGTGTGGCCAATAAAATAAAAAATAAATTTTAAAAAAGTAGTTAATTTTGAGGGACTTCCCTGGCAGTCCAGTGATTAGAAATCCATGCTTACACTGCAAGGGGCCCAGGTTCAATCTCTGGTCATAGAATTGAGATCCCCAAAGCTGCATGGCCAGAAAAAAAAAAAGAAAGAAGAGTATCCAAGGAAGCCTAACTGTTCCAGTTCTCAGTTGTTTAGTGTTCCCAACTCAGGCTCCGATGTAGGTGAACAAGCCTTTGCTGATCTCAGCCCTGCCTTTGAACCACTCTGACAGCAAGCGGAATAAAAACAAATCTTCCCCATGATGTTCCATGCAAATTCCTGACAGACAGAATCTCTAAGCATAACCAGGGACTGTTCCATATCTCTAAATGTGGGGGTAACTTATTCTACAGGATAGTGACCAGAGGAACCCTCTAGGATGTTCCTTGAAGTATAGTGAGGGCACTTGGTTTGTAATCACATCCTGGTTTTAAATCCAGATCTAATCATTATACTAGCTGAGTAAACTTAAGCAAGTCAGTTTCATTTCTGAGCATTTATTTTCACCTACAAAATATGGAAAATAATGACGGCCTTAATATATATCAAAACATCAGGGAAAATATTTCCATACCTGTGACAGACAAAAGGTCATAATGAAGAAAGTGTTTTTGCAAACTGGTAACAAAATGCAATTGAAAGTGGGCAAAATATATGAATAGACAGTTCAGAGAAGAGAAAATACAAATGGCAAGTTAATATCAAAAGGTAAATGCAAACTAAGTAATAATAAGCTATCACTTACCCGATTAGCAAAATTCTGCTAGTGGGTTGAGGTGGAAAGTACACAGTGCTCTGGCAATATGAACAACTACAGACTCTTTTGGAAAGGTATCTGACAATAGCTACTGAAATGAAAAATACACATATTTTTCAAATCAGAAATCCTTGTCTCTCAAACCTATTGTAAAGAAATAAAAGTACCAGGACACAGAAAATAAAATAAATAAAGCTGCTCTCTGCAGGACAGCTTCTAATGGTAAAAAATCTGGAAATAAAGGTCTTCAGCAGGAGACTGAGGGGACTGAGTAAACGGCAAAACAGCTACACTTTGGAATAATGTTAGAACAAGCTAGAGGGGCTCCCTGGTGGTCCAGTGGCTAAGACTGCGTTCCCAATGCAGGGGGCCCAGGTTTAACCCCTGGTCAGGGAACTAAGATCTACAGGCCACAACCAAGACCCACCACCGCCAAAAAAAAAAAAAAAAAAGGAAGAAAAGAACGAACGAGCTGGAGAACGAGCTATAGTGTGGACCTCTATAGTATAGGCCTCTAGCCACCGCCTCTACAGTACTGCTTCCCTTGTTCAGGATCCAAATTCCGAGGAAATCGTTTCTGACTTGACTGAGCCCCAGTAGCATGCCTGCCCTGTGTATGCAGGGAGAGGTTGCACCTGACCTCTTTGGCTTCCTTGGAGGAAGTTGGCCACCACCTCCTTGGCTACTCACAATGAGAAGTTTCCAACTATGGTGCTAAGATAACCTTGGAGGTTGGTGTTTGGATGCTGCATGGTGGTAGCAGTGTGTGCTCAGTCATGCCTGCCTTTGCAACCCCATGCAATGGAGCCTGCCAGGCTCCTCTGTCCATGAAATTCTCCAGGCAAGAATACTGGAGTGGGGTTGCCATTTCCTACTCCAGTGGATCTTCGTGACCTAGCGACTGAACCCCCATCTCCTGCATCTTCCTCCACTGGCAGGCAGGTCCCTTACCAACTGCACCACCTGGGAAGGCCTGGATGCTGCATAACTCCAAACAATTAATCATAACAAGAAAAAGTCAGGAAATGGCTTTCATCCATCTAGAGCTAAAAATTGAAAATGCTTTTCCCATTATTCAGCTACCCTTCAGTTTACCTTGTGGCTCCACCTGCAATGTGTGAGACCTGGATTTGATCCCTGGGTTGGGAAGATCCCCTGGAGAAGGGAAAGGCTACCCACTCCAGTATTCTGGCCTAGAGAATTCCGTGGACTATATATAGTCCATGGGGTAGAAAAGAATTGAACAGGACTGAGTGACTTTCACTTTCACACTTTCACTTTCAGTTTACCACATGCCCCTTCCACTGGACAGTCTCATTCCTTTCTCTGCTCCAATAGCACAAGGCTGTGAATCCTCTTAGTGTGATTCAATTCACAGGTGCTCTTGGTCTCCAAGAGTTCACAGTCTCGAACTCACCTGATGCTCTCCGATAAAAAGGGCTGGTTTGTGGTTTTGACTTTCTCTGCTGTGAGTCACATCCCATCAATCAAAGGTTTCTGTTCAGCAAAGACCATCTTGCATATGTATAAAAGAGAATATAGGGGCTTCCCTGGTGGCCCAGTGGTTAAGAATACGCCCTGCAATGCAGGGGACATCAGTTCTATCTCTGGTCCAGGAGATCTCACATGCTGCAGAGCAATTAAACCTGAGCACTTCAACTACTGAACCCTTGTGTCTAGAGCCTGTGCTCCACAAGAGAAGCCACCACACTGAGAACCCCACACACTGCAACGAACTGTAGCCCCCACTCACCGCAACTACAGAAAGACAACAAAGATCCACCACAGTCAAAAAATAAAACAAATAAATAAAGAGGATATAGGCTTGAACAACCTTTCCCTTTATTAGAATCTCACTAGAGTGCTATATGAGGAGGGCATGACACCCCATTCCAGTATTCTTGCTTGGAGAATCCCATGGACAGAGGAATCTGTCCTACAGTCCATAGGATCAGACAAAACTGAAGTGACTTAGCACACATGCACGCAGAGTGCTATATATTTTTTGATTTAAGGATCAATTCCTGCTGAGAAAAATTACAATATTAATTTGCAGTGAATGATTAACATTGCCAAGCCAACTCCCTAATATTGCATAAAATAAAATTTGTTTTGGCTCCCCTAAAAGTCAGGGTTTCTTATTATTGCAGGTCTCAGCAGCTCAACTTGTTCTGCACATGGTTGCATGTTTAATTAGTGATCCTTCTGTAAGTGTCTGCAATTAGCACCATGATGATTAATAAAATAACTCCTTTAAAGCTCCATTTAGCTAGCAGAACTGCATAATCAGGTATAATTAATTCATCATTAATAAATCATAGCTGATTAACTAATCTCTATATTACCAACACATTACTGAACAGCTCCCACCTGAGCACAGCTAATTTTTCTAGCTGAACAGAACTGGAAGCTATGAGGGAAAAAAAAAAAAAAAAACTCCTCCAAAACTACATTAAGCAGCAAGTATATTGGTGTGGTCAGGGAGATTTTGAGATAATGCACATTTAGAAGTTACTGGGAATTTTCTGGCAGCCCAGTGGTTAGGATTCTCCACTTTTCACTGCCAAAGGCATGGGTTAAATCCCTGGTTGGGAAGCTATGATCCCAGTAAGCCACTTGGTGCAGCCAAAAAAAAAAAAAAACTAATAGAGAATAAAAGTAATTGAAAAAAAAAAAAAAGTAATTGAGCTACATAAGCAATTGTCACTTGAGAGGGAAGAAGACAGTGGCTGAATACTAGGATATTGCAGAACACATGGGAGTGACAGCAAGGGGAATTCCCACCCCAATAAGAACTTGGAGAGAGGCAGGATATTACCTTACTTTCTGTGTTTTATTACCACTCTGTCACTCATTACCATGAATACTAGAGGTTCTCAGACTTAAATGTACACCCGGATTGCCTGGAGGGCTTGTTAAAAACTAGATTTCTGTTCTCCATCTCCAGAGCTTCTGATTCAGTGGGTCTGGGATAGGGCCTGAGAATTTGCTTTTCTAACAAGCTCCCAGGTAGTGCAAATGCTACTTGTCCGGGAAGTACACACCTGAAGAACTATAGTTCTCCCTTTCTCATACACCGGGGATGACTCACAATTGCTGCGATTCCTGTCTTTTCTACAGAAAACAACAGCAACAACAATAATTAAGATTAGTTTTCAAAAAAGAAAAAGAATCATTTTCAATATTATTTATCTGTCTGTGTGTTTCTCTGTCCTTGTGTCTCATCTCTTCGACTGGATTGTTAGTTTAATAACTACTTTCCTTTATATCTCTGTTCCTATAGAATGTAACTACTTTCAAGATGTAGAAACTCTAGACAAAATCTAGAGGCCGTGTACATTCATTCATCTCTGAAGCTTTGCTCATGCCCATGTTTCAAAGCTCTGTCTTTTAACACTCCCCTGACTACGCCATAACACTCATAGGGTCTGCCATATGCAGACCCTAACCACAGACCAATACAAGTGCTCATTATCTTTTCATGAAAGGATGAGCCTGGTCTCCCCAGTTAAGAGTCCCTTGAGAGCCCTACAAGCTCCCCCTCTAATCTCCTTTGCATCTTGCCCCCCAGCTCTCTACCCTGCCAGTTTCTAGTCCAGTGTCTTACACACTGGAGACAGCAAATTGCTTTTTACCAACCACATCAGACTGCTAAGCAGCAGATCTGACCCATAGGATGAGAATTCAGATCCCAGCTGGGCACCTAACTTGCAGAATACATGGGAATGACAGTAAGGGGGATTCCCACCCTGAAAAGAACTTGGAAAGAGGCAGGATATCATGTTACTTTCCATGTTTAATTTTATTACCACTCTATCACTCATTATCACTCATTTAAAAAATATCTGGGCGTTTTAGTTATTTACCTACATATCCTGATTTTTAGGTATTAAACGTGAGCATGTTCCAATAAAGGAAATAATTTTTTAGGTGCATTAAAATTACTCCAACCTTACCGTTCACACAAAAAGTCTTTTTACTTTTCTATCTTCATGATCCATTCTTGTCCATATAAATTCCTATTCTCCACAGACATAGCATAACATTGCTAACATTTAACAGTCTACTATAATTTTCTTTCTTAGTATTATACTGTGAACTATTTTTCTACATTTCCACCTAGCTATTAGGTCTTTTCGATGGCTGCAAAACAGTCTATCAGGTACTCACATCTGAGTTTAAATGATTTAATCTTACTCTTCATAAATGTGTTCCTCATTCTGTGATTGGTGGTCACACTTAAAGGTGACAACATTATTCTTTGATATTGGTTACTTCGAATATGTTCACAGGTAGAACCAAAACTCCTTTAGTTAATTCATCAGGAAGCATTATTAAATCCCCATTAATATGTCTAGATTGTTCTATTTCTCAGGTGAGATCAAGTGGACTACAATGCAATCTTATTCAAAGCAGTCGCTTACATTTTTTTTATGCAGAAAATAGTACTTCAAGATTGCATCATTGCAGTGCAAGCAGTCTAGGCTGTCAGCGTGCCCTCTAAAACAAGAGCAGCGCCTCCCTTGATGTCAACTCGTCCATCAGAACGCAGGGAAATCGTCAGTTCTCCTCCCCGGTTGGAACACTGAAAGGCTAAAGAAAACATAAAACAAGTCACAAACCAAGATCATTTTCACCCCTTTAATTAATAAGACATAGTGAAAGACTGATTATTGCAAGCTCTAGAATCTCCCAGGTCAGTTTAAAGAACACATTCTTTCAAGCAAATGAAAACAAAATAAATGAACAAACCAAACACAAATATATAGACACAGAGAACAGAGAGTGGTTATCAGAAGGGGATGGGCAGGGTGGTATGGGCGGGATCAAAATGGGTAAAGATCCAACTGCATGGTGAAAGACAGAAAATAGATTTTTGATAGTGAGCACACTGTCGGATGTATAGAAGCAGAAATACAATGTATGTGAGAAACTTATTTAATGTAATAAATCAATGTTCTCAATAAAAACCTATTAACTAATTTTTTAAAGAATGCATTCCTTCATCTGTTCATAAGACTGCCCAGCCCACCGCGTTCTCCTGAGGACTGCGGCCACAGACGCACACGGCCCTACGCCTTCCCTTCATGAACCACTTCCTCCATTACTTCCGGTGATGCCCCAGATGCACCCTAACCGTAGCCTCCTCCCTGGCTCCATCTAGGTCTAGGAGTAAGCAAGCACAAGTGAAAAGACAGAGCCTAGGACTAAAAGGCTAAAAAGATAAAGAGGGGGTGCTCTTGGGCCCTTCAGAGAAGGCCCTGTCTTTCGAGGTCTGAAAAGAACAAAAGGAGTTCCCTACTCTTTGTGGTTAGCAAGCAACCACACTTGTCAAGCAAACGTGAGGTACAGCCTCAGGCTTCTTGAGTTTAGGGAAGTAATTAAGCTCACAATGGAAAGAAAACAGCCACCCTGCTATTCCCAAATCAGGGTCACAGAGGCTTAACCATCCCACTAAGTAAGAACTTCTGTCCACTAAGGTCAAACTTTTACTTTGATTGTATAGCCTGTTCCGCATGTGGTAGGAGCTGTGTAACCTCCACTGACTACCATCTATTTTCTCTGTCCTGAGCAATATATTAATCACTAGGAGAACTGGTTCCAAGGCAATTTGTTTTATTTAATCACATAATGGGACCCTGGTAATCATCCAATCTCAACTCAAACATTATAAAGAACCTTTCTGGGCCAAAATTACACAGCTAGTTAACTTTATTCAGCAAATACTTACTTGGCACTTAACTATTAGAAGTGTGTCTGTGTTTTGGGAGAAACAGGTGGAAGATGTTTGGGGTGGAGGATGTTGAGCAGAAGATTCAAGATGAAGGAATTCGAAACCTTTAGTTTTCATGTGGGTGATAGTTAACATTTTTTTTGATAGTTAACATTTCATTACATCTTCAAGTGGACAGTATATATGAGAAGGAATACTAGCTTAAAGCTTAGCAAATTTTTTTTAAATTTGAAAAAGAACTGTCCTACCATGCAAGTGTTTCTTCCCTAGTTGCTCAGACCAATAGCTACTGAGAACAGCATGTGCAGACCCTTAAAAGAAGTGAAAAGTTATGTTACAATCCTAAAGAAAATAGGAGCAACTCAGCTAAATTCATAAAGGATCAACTATCCAGTTTCACTGAACCTTAGACAACTTAGTCATTATGTTGGCCATGACCTCTGCAAAGTGTGGAATTATGAATGGAAATAGAAAGGAAGACAGAGAATTTATGGATAAGCTCCTTCAAAAGACGTATCTGCTGCATCTTACACTTTCTGAAGGCTGAATTAAACTGCAGGCTTTAATTCTTGTCTATCAATTCCCTGTCAGTCCATGGTAGGAGAATTAAGGCTTTTGCGTAAATCTATCTACATCTATCAAGGAAAAATATATCCTTCCTCCTAAGACATACACACAAGGAAGGGTGGGAACTCTGACAATAGACCAAAATTTCCATGAAGCCAACGCTCCCAGTTTTTTGGTGCCAAAAGAGTTTTGTTTTAGTGAGATATTTTTTCACATGATTGTGCCCTAGGTTTAGGTCAGAGAATAAATACTAAAATGAAGAAACAAACTACAAAGTAATAACTGACAGGAAAGTATTTGGGAGAGGAAAGGATGATCTGAAAAAGGTCTCTCCTTCAGAAAAATATACTAAATACTATGGAACAGGGTGCCCAAGCATCCCAGTATGCCTGAGGCTGTCCTGGTTTTATCACTGAAGATCCCTACTCTGAGAAGTCCTTCAGTCTCAAGCAAACCGAGATTGTTGGCCATCACTTTCCAAAGAGCTTTCCCACTGTAGAAGAGCATTATTACAAGGGGGAAAACACCTTCCCTCTATGATAACCAAAATCTCTGGGAAGCAGCCATGCATGTGTAAATCCACTCATAACTTCTTATCCATCAGCTTCCTCCAAAAAGCATTCCCCACCTTTCGCTGGTCAGTCCACTTTTATCAAGGAGGATGAAAGTAGGAAGCATCACATCCTTGCCAACTTTTTATTTCAACTCTCTGCTTCTGGTTTGTGGAAGATCCTGAATTCCTATGTTCCTGAACCCATTCCACTCACTTAGTGAGCAGGTCTGGGAAAGGAGGAGGAGAGGAAGAAAAACACCATTCCTGTCCCTGATTCCCACCTGCAGTCCAGGACTTGGTCCTTCAAAACCCAAATCTTGGTCAATGATCACACAGGCTGGCCACTGAAAAGGACAAAGGACTTTGGGAATATAGTGGACATTGGCCACTGGATTTTGCAACAGGTAGCTCTAGAAGTGTTTGCTCAAGGAGCCAGTTTTATCATTAGTTGTTAAAATACCTAACGGCTATTGGGCACTTACCATGTGCCAGGCACTGTGCTCATTATGTTTTGTGTTTAACATGCATTGTGTTTACATAACCTATGAGGTATTATCCATATTATACAGAGAGGGAACAAAAGCTGTAAAAAGTTAAGTCATTTACCCAAGGTCAACAGCTAGGAAGCTAGGATGCAAACTCAGCCTGTCTGATGCTAAAATTTAACCTTGCTATATACTGCCTCATTAACACTGTGTTTTTCACAAGAGACTTCAGTGAAGAGATGGGAAGGGGAGATAGGAAAACAAAGGCAACTCAAAACCCAAACAACCTGAAAGTTCATTGTGGAGGGCACTTAAATAGCTGTTCTCCTCCTTCTCCACTGTTTAGCTTTACTCAGGATTCAAGGCAAAAATACCTGTTACGGGGTCCTCAGCCACACCGTACCATGGAGCAAAATATCTGGAGTAAAAGTCAAATGCTTGAGTCTGCCCATCAGGCTCTCCCTTGAGGGTGAGAATAAGTCCTTTCACCTTCCCTGAGGTTTCCACTTGCAGCAAATTCTCTGTGTTCACTGTCAGGCTCTCCAGAAATGACCTTGTTCATAAACAGGATGGATTAGGACAAACCCATTCCACAAACTACCCATTCCCCAGACTCCATAAAGCAGGCCAGGCTGCAGCTTGTCCAATGGCTCAGCAGGAAGGGAGGAAGAGCAAGTACAACCTCCCTGCCCAGGAACAGAACACCGGCTGTGAAGATCATGGTTCGACTGAACACGGCACAGCCAGATCAAGCCAGGGCTATGAATCTGGTGCCCTCTCCCACAGCGCTGATGAAGTCAAAAATCTCATTTACCTGTTGTAAGTATCACTGAGCCGGACCAGGAGCTTTTTGGTATCTGGGGAATAGCGAACATCCTGAACCAGCGTGTCACCTATGGCAGTCTATGGAGACAGACCAAAACTTCCTCAGAAGTGCGTCTTGGGTCAAGTCCTTGGAGAACGATCTCTCACAAACATCTGCTTTGTGCCAGGCACACCCAACATCTCCAGTCCCAAGAGTTTCAGGTCAGTTTTAGGATTCAAGGTATTTCTCAAAGAAGGCCAATTTCCTGGTGTTCAGGAACACTTGGACCTTAATAGGGGTTGAGTTTAGCCTCTGAGAGCCAAAGATAGGCCTTGTTCATACATGTTACTAGGAGACTCGATACACAACTCCTTCAATTGGGTATTTTCCCCACAGATAAAAAGATTCAGGGAGGCCCAGAATCTCTCTCTCACACACACACACTTTGACCCAGGACTGAGGAGCCCTAGAGTCAAAGCTCTGAATCGCTACTGTCTACTATCTGTAGAGGTGGGGGCTTTATGCCTGCTTCTTAGAGGATTAAATGAAATAACATATGCAGAGTTCCTGTAGCTACAGTGGTAACTAGATGATTCTACATAAGAAGGACTCAGGGCCAGCAGTATGATTGGAAGTGGGGACTAGGGCACTCGTCTCAATGCTGCTCTGCTTGACAAGCTTGCTGTTTTCACTTAGACTATACACTACAGATCAAGAACATAGTAACATTATCCAAAGACATGCTGGTTCACCCTTTACTGAAGATTGCATGTAACCATGCTCATATCTGAGACACGGTTTGTCTGTTTATTGGCTTGTGGTGCTGAGGGAGGTTGTGAGGGGACAAAAACACCTCCAAGTCATCCTTTGGCACCACAACTAGCTGCCACCAGAACAGACTAGAGTTACATGGTAGTTGTCTGATTGTCAGTAGGTGGTTTCAAGTTTTCTAATCTTCTTTAGGGGCTGAGAAGCTCTAGGTTCCATGGCCAAGACTCTGCTGTGGGTAGTGCCTGGAAGGTCTGCCTCTGTGACCACTGCTGACCAATGTCCCCCCTCTAGATATGAGAACTCCTACAGCCCAATCCCATCTGCTCTCCAGGCCTCCCAGTCTCTCTGAAGGGTTGTCCAACCCTTCTCTGCATGGATTCTTATGTCAATTTGAAAGTTTAATTCTCAACTGAGAATCTTATTGCCAGTTTTTAGGAACACAAAATGACAATGCGTGCATGCTCTGCATTGCATTGTCTGACTCTGCAACCCCAAAGAATGCAGCCCGTCAGGCTCCTCTGTCCAAGGGATTTCCCAGGCAAGAATATTGGAGTGGGTTGCCATTTCCTACTCCAGGGGGATCTTTCCAGCCTAGGAATCGAAACTTTATCTCCTGTGTCTCCTGTATTGGCAGGCAGAATCTTCACCACTGAGCCTCCTGGGAAGCCCAAAATGACAATACTCATGATAAATACCTTTCATCATTCTCATTTTACAAATGCTGACCCTGAGGCTTAGAGAGATCAGGTTAAGTTCTTTCTACCATGAACAAGGTCTACCACTGTAAAGATTTTCTATTTTTTTTGCCAATATGCTTAAAGCAATTCATTTTTGAATTTGGCTTGTCTCCCAAAACCCAAGCCATAGGAGAAGCTGAGTGTAAAAGTAGAATCCATGATACTTGCTTATATCCTTTGAAAACTTAAAGCAAAACACTAAAGAGATAACAAATGCTGTATTTGAAAATTCACTAAGAAATACCCATTACTACCCCTAACAGGCATTTCCCAGAATCATTTTTTCTCACTGCACTCTTGGCCTGGTCCTGACCTGGGCCCTTCCTGCTTTAAAACCTAAGCACCTGGCTATCCAGGGCTGCTTTGGCCTTCTAGAATCTACACAAGACAACTGTAGTGCCAACTGCCCTGGGTGACAGAATTAAATGAAATAATGCATTAAAATGCATGGTACTGCACAGAGGAGACTCTCAAAAATGTTCTTTATTATCATCATCATCCTCCTTATCATTAAGCCCCATCCCCACACAGACCCTTTGAGGAGGCTGCTATATATATCTTGTTTTCTCTATTGGAGTACCCTTGCTTTTCTGCTCTCTTCCATCAAAGCACAGCCCTGTCATCTCAGCCTTATTCTCCACTGAAGAGATCAGGAAACAGACTGCTGCCAGGCTGTTCCGCTGTTCCCATTCTTTTCTTTCACTCTCAGCCTGCCACATGGCACTCTCCCCTCCCCCATCTTTCCATGGAGGCTAATCAGATAATAAAGAGTTTAGGAAAAACTGGTCAACCTTTTCACCAAATAGATTCAATATTAAAATTCAAACCTCAAAGGCACCATGCGGTATTCACCCAAGCTTAAACTAGAACACTTACATTGGTAGAAGGTCTATATTTGAGATCAAAAACAAATCTTTGTTCAAATAATAACAGATGATCAAATCCCAGGGCTCAAGTTTGACTCTCTTTCACGAACCTTTATCAAGTCCTCCACTTCATGCAATTTCTAGATCAGGAAAAAAGAAAAAATCACTGTAAAACGGGCAATTTGTATACAGTGTGTAGCAATAATTTTAAAAAGCTGACCTGGGGATGTGCTGGATAAAGAGGCAGGTCCAGGACGATGCCATCCTCTTCTTTTCTGGCCTTCAGTTCCCCACTCAGAGTGACAAACGTGAGAGTGCTGTTCACATTTTCTGGCCAAAAAAAGAACTTCATTTTGTCAAATGTTTGAAAGGAATCAAGAAATAGAAAAATAAACTTTGTTATATAGTTGCATGTCGCTTTTGATCACTTTTAAAGATTGGATGGCAGTGTCATTCATTCCAGTAAAGGGTCCCAGGTTTGGGTTACTGGGGTCTTAGTAGAGAAAACTCTCACTGGATTCTAACTTGAGAACCAAGAACATAACTGACTGGTCGTGACATCATGCTGTGCTCTTGAAAAAATTATTTAATCTCCTTAAACCTCAATTTCCTCATCAATAAAATGGGGTAGTAATTAAACTTACACTAATTTCATTTAACCAATAAAATGGTAAATAATTAACACAGCTTATAGGGTTGCTATAATGTTTTCTAATGTAGATTTTTATATTTTATATATTTTATATACTCCTACAATAAAGTTTATACAGTTATAAACTCTATAAACTCTACTAGTTTAAGTTAAGCCAAAGGGATGACAAATAGAACACACAGGTTATATACAACAGTCTGATATGAACAAATCAAGCTTACCATAAACAGCCAAACTATATATAAAATCTTGATTTAAAGATTAGATCACAAACCCTGATACAATATCCCTTTATATTACTGATACAACTTGGGCGACTTATCTCAGAAGGAATAACATTTTCAGTGAAAACAAAGATTTATGACTTAACTCTTTTCCTTAGTATTTCTGTGAACATATCTCAAAGGTGAGGAAATGTCACATTGCTGATTAGCTTTCACAGAATAAAATTTACATTCTGAAAGTCAAAGTTTAGTCTTCTCATTACAATTGGTGTAAGACATCATTATTTACAAAGCATTTTCTCATCCAACCTTAGGCCTACCCTATGCAAGACTAGCAGGACTTTGTTGCTACTACTCTGCAGTTCAACTTCACATGGTGTTCAGTTCTGCTTTCTTGGACTTCCCTGGTGGTCCAGTGGTTAAGAATCTGCCTGCCAGTACAGGTGACATGGGTTCAACCCCTGGTCCAGGAAGAACCCACATGTCACCGCAGGGCAACTAAGCCTGTGAGCTGCACCTACTAAAGCCCATGTGCTCCAGAGCCCGTGCTCCACAATAATGAGAAGCCTGTGCACTGAAACTAGAGAGGAGCTCCCACTTACCACAACTAGAGAAAGCCCACGCAAAGCAACGAAGACCCAGCATGGTCAAAAATAAGCTAAGTAATTCAAAAAAATTTTTAAATTCTAACAAATAAATAAAATAATTTTAAAAATTAAAAAAATTTAATTCTGCTTTCTGGTACAAGGGGCATGGTGGGTTGGGGAGCAGAAAAAATTCTGCTTTCTTTACTCTGCTAACAATGCTAATCCCAAGAATACTGCCCCTCGTCCTTCCAGCATGCCAATGAGACTGCTTCCAGGGCAAACGTGGCCTATAAGACCTTCACTTATTATCCCCATCTAAGTAGCTCCCAATCACAGGAAACTAATCAAACTAATCACATGGACCACAGCCTTGTCTAACTCAATGAAACTATGAGCCATGCCATGTAGGACCACCGAAGACAGACAGGTCACGGTGGAGAGTTCTGACAAAACATGGTCCTGGAGAAGGCAAAGGCAAACCACTTCAGTATTCTTGCCTTGAGAACTCCATGAACAGTATGAAAAGTCAAAAAGATAGGACAACGAAAGATCAACTCCCCAGGTTGGTAGGTGCCCAATATGCTACTGGAGAAGAGTGGAGAAATAACTCCAGAAAGAATGAAGAGACAGAGCCAAAGCGAAAACAATGACCAGTTGTGGATGTGACTGGTGATGGAAGTAAAGTCTGATGCTGTAAAAAGCAAATACTGCACAGGAAACTGGAATGTTAGGTCCATGAATCAAGGTAAATTGGAAGTGGTCAAATAGGAGACAGCAAGCGTGAACTTCAACATTTTAGGAATCAGTGAACTAAAATGGACTAGAATGAGGGAATTTAATTCAGATGACCATTCTATCTACTACTGTGGACAAGAATCCCTTAGAAGAAAAGCAGTAGCCCTCATAGTCAACAAAAGAGTCTGAAATGCAGTACTTGGGTGCAATCTCAAAAACAACAGAATGGTCTCTTCATTTTCAAGGCAAACCATTCAATACCACAGTAAACCAAATCTATGCCCCAACCAGTAATGTTGAAGAAGCTGAAGTTGAACAGTTCTATGAAGACCTACAAGACCTCCAGAACTAACACCCCAAAAAGATGTCCTTTTCATCATAGGGGACTGGAATGCAAAAGTAGGAAGTCAAGAGATACCTGGAGTAACAGGCAAATTTGGCTTTGGAGTAAAAAATGAAGCAGGGCAAAGGCTAACAGAGCTTTGCCAAGAGAACATAATAGTCAAAGCAAACACCTCTTCCAACAACACAAGAAAAGACTCTACATATGGACATCATCAGATGGTCGATACTGAAATCAGATTGATTATATTCTTTGCAGCCAAAGATGGAGAAGCTCTATACAGTCATCAAAAACAAGACCGGGAGCTGACAGTGGATCAGATCATGAACTCCTTATTGCAAAATTCAGACTTAAACTGAAGGAAGTAAGGAAAACTACTGGACCATTCAGGTATGACCTAAATCAAATTCCTTATGATTATACAGTAGAAGGGATAAATAGATTCAAGGGATTAGATCTGATAGACAGAGTGCCTGAAGAACTATGGATAGAGGTTCATGACATTGTACAGGAGGCAGTGATCAAGACCATCCCCAAGAAAAAGAAATGCAAAAAGGCAAAATGGTTGTCTGAGGAAGCCTTACAAATAGCTGAGAAAAGAAGAGAAGCAAAAGGCAAAGGAGAAAAGGAAAGATATACCCATTTGAAATCAGAGTTTCAAGGAATATCACGAAGAGATAAGAAAGCTTTCTTCAGTGATCAACGAAAAGAAACAAAGGAAAACAATAGAATGGAAAAGAGTAGAGATCTCTTCAAGAAAATTAGAGATACCAAGGGAACATTTCAAGCAAAGATGGGCACAATAAAGGACAGAAATGGTATGGACCTAACAGAAGCAGAAGATATTAAGAAGAGGTGGCAAGAATACACAGAAGAACTATACAAAAAATATCACCTTCGTGATCCAGATAACCACGATGGTGTGATCACTCACCTAGAGCCAGACATCCTGGAATGTGAAGTCAAGTGGGCCTTAGAAAGCATCACTACAAACAAAGCTAGTGGAGGTGAGATGGAATTCCAGTTGAGCTATTTCAAATCCTAAAACATGATGCTGTGGAAGTGCTGCACTCAATATGCCAACAAATTTGGAAATCTCAGTGGTGGCCACAGGACTGGAAAAGGTCAGTTTTCATTCCAATCCCAAAGAATGGCAATGCCAAACAACGTTCAAATGACCACACAACTGCACACATCACACACACTAGCAAAGTAATGTTCAAAATTCCTCAAGCTAGGCTTCAACAGTACATGAACCATGAACTTCCAGATGTTTAAGCTGGATTTAGAAAAGGCAGAGGAACCAGAGATCAAATTGCCAGTATCTGTTGGATCATCGAAAAAGCAAGAGAGTTCCAGAAAAACCTCTACTTCTGTTTTACTGACTATGCCAAAGCTTTTGACTATGTGGATCACAACAAAATGTGGAAAATTCTTAAAGAGATGGGAATACTAGACCACCTGACCTGCCTCCTGAGAAATCTGTATGCAGGTCAAGAAGCATCAGTTAGAACCAGACATGGAACAACAGACCAATTCCAAATTGGGAAGTCAAGGTTGTATATTGTCACCCTGCTTATTTAACTTATATGCAGAGTATATCAGGTGAAATGCCAGGCTGGATGAAGCACAAGCTGGAATCAAGACTGCCAGGAGAAATATCAATAACCTCAGATACACAGATGACACCACCCTTATGGCAGCAAGCGAAGAACTAAAGAGCCTCTTGATGAAAGTGAAGGAGGAGAGTGAAAAAGTTGGCTTAAAACTCAATATTCAGAAAACTAAGATCATGGCATCTGGTCCCATCACTTCATGGCAAATAGATGGGGAAACAGTAGAAACAGTGACAGACTTTATTTGGGGGGTCTCCAAAATCACTGCAGATGGTGACTGCAGCCATGAAATGAAAAGACGTTTGCTATGACCAACCTAGACAGCTTATTAAAAAGCAGATACATCAACTGGAAATAGAACTGCCATATGACCCAGCAATCCCACTCCTGGGCACACATACCGAGGAAACCAGATCTGAAAGAGACACGTGCACCCCAATGTTCATCGCAGCACTGTTTATAATAGCCAGGACATGGAAGCAACCTAGATGTCCATCAGCAGACGAATGGATAAGGAAGCTGTGGTACATATACACAATGGAATATTGCTCAGCCATTAAAAAGAATACATTTGAATCAGTTCTAATGAGATGGATAAAACTGGAGCCCATTATACACAGTGAAGCCAGAAAGATAAACACCAATACAGTATACTAACACATATATATGGAATTTAGAAAGATGGTAATGATAACCCTATACGCAAGACAGAAAAAGAGACACAGATGTACAAAACAGACTTTTGGACTCTGTGGGAGAAGGCAAGGGTGGGATGATCTGAGAGAACAGCATCGAAACATGTATATTATCAAGTGTGAAACAGATCGCCAGCCCAGGTTGGATGCATGAGACAAGTGCTTGGGCCTGGTGCACTGGGAAGACCCAGAGGGAGGGCATGGGGAGGGAGACGGGAGGGGGGATCGGGATGGGGAACACATGTAAATCCATGGCTGATTCATGTCAATGTATGGCAAAAACCACTACAATACTGTAAAGTAATTAGCCTCCAACTAATAAAAATAAATGGAAAAAAAATTAATTGGATTGAGCAAAAATAAATAAATAAAAGAGAACAGGGACAAAGGGAGCCGCAAAGGGATGGAAGGAGTGTGACCCGGAGGGCAGACGGGGGTCAGGGATGGGGGTCAGGGATGGTGAACGAAGGAGGCAAAACGACCTAGAGAGTTAGCGTAATTAGAAAGGTTGTCGGGAAAAAAGTAGTGAGAGAGGAAACAAGCTCCCTGTCATCAGTTGGCAGTGGACAGGGAAGCCTGGTGTGCTGCAGTCCATGGGGTCACAAGTAGTCGGACATGACTGAGCAACTGAACTCAAGTGAAGTAACTCCCAAAAGCACTTCTTATTCAAATCCCCCACTCTACCCCTCTGTCATATCATCCTGCTTACTTCCTTGTTTGACTTTCTGTTTCTACACTTGTTCATGGCTGCTTCTATCTCTACTTTTCGGACATTTCCAGGCTTCTCTCCTCTGCCCTGTTCCCACAAAGCCCTGATCTTTTTTATACTAAGTGTAGCTGAGATGGGAACTGGTAGGATTAAAGTGCTGCATCCTTTCTTCACAGGGTAAATGTATATAGTTTACCTCATGAATATTTAAAATTCAGAATAAAGAAGCTTTTATTGTGAAATGAATTCCAGTTTGGTTGGGTACACATTTGGGGGAAAGTATGTCTTTTAGTTCCCCAGTATTATGTCATGTTAAATACCTATTCTGCCTTGCAAGCTGTCCTCCTGTGTTGGTCACAGAGACCAGAGAGCTCCTACTTAAAAGAAAATGGTGGGACTTGCCTGGTGATAACAGTGGATAAAAATCCGCCTGCCAATGCAGGGGACATGGGTTCAATCCTTGGTCTGGGAGGGAGGATGCCATAGAGGAACTAAGACCGCATTCCACAGCTACTGAAGCCCCTGCACCTAGAGTCTGTTATCTGAAACAAGAGAAGCTGCCACAATGAGAAGCCCATGCACCACAACCAGAGTAGCCCCTGTGGGCCGCAACTAGAGAAAGCCCACGCACAGCAACAGAGACCCAGTGCAACCAAAAGTAAACAAATAAAATAAATTATAAATGAAAGAAAATGGCATTTCAGAGAACAGCAACCATGGCTATTCAACATGCCTGAAAAATCAAAGTGTTCTTGAAGGTTGCTGTTTTGTTTCTACATAATAAATCATGTGAAATAAACTTTGTAATGTCTTTATACCAGTCACTTTGGTTCACAGGAAAGAATGTATGAGAGTTTTTAAAAATATTTCTATTTACTAACTGTTAAGTTCATAAAAGAAAATCATATTACTTATTTTGTGAAACAGAACAGCTGCAGAAGCCAGGGTAGCATGGCCACAGAGAGGAACCTCATTCTGTGGTGTAAACCACCTTAATCCAAAGCAGGAACCTTCAGAGGAGAAAAACCAAAGAGAGATGAGATCATTTCCATACAAGGGGGTTAAAAGTTTTCATTTTCTTATTCTTTTCTAAACATTGTATTAGCATAATTAATCACTGAAACGTGTTGTGAAAAGGAGGAGCAAAGTCTAGGCAAGACCTCTAGGGCTCTGCAATGCTAGATCTGGATCTGAAAGATTCCAATTCATCAGCATCTGCTCCCTTAGATGAACCAAACATCAAATTAGAAGCTCCCCTACCTTCCTTATCTGCATGCAAATAATAAATGGACATTTTCCTTAAATATCATTCCCCCACTGGAAAAACAGTTTTGGTACCATTCAGGAATTTTTTTAAAAGAAAAGAAAAAAGTGTATTTACTTTGTGTAAAGTTGTCATTTGGGTGGAGCTTTCGGATAAAAGCCGTTTCGGAGAGGTTCATTTCCTTTGCAATTTTTTGATGCAAGTCTTCATCCAGTTTCTAAGTTAGAAACAAAAGGTTAGTGAGATTCCAGAAACACAAATCAGACTTCCTTGAATAGCAACTACCACTAGTAAAAAAAAAAAAAGAAAAAAAGACAGCTTATTAATATAAAAGTTATACACTTAAAAAAATTTTAACGTAAAAAAGTATTTAAAAAGTCATATACGCTTAAAGTAAATAATCACCAAGAAATTTAAGGCACTTTTATAAAGATTGTTTTTTAGAAATCCATGCACTTAGCACCATGTGAAGAGTTGTGGAAGCTATAGCAGATTCTGAAAAACCTACCGGCCTGGGCTATCCTTTGTCAGATTATCATCTAGTTTTATCAGAGAGCACGTGCTCTCTCCTAAAAACAATTGCTACAAACAGAAACTCCACAATCTGTCATTCCTGTTGGATGAAGAGATGTTAGGTGCCCACTCTGAGCAGACTGGACCACTCTGACCTCATTTATGCATGTTACACTCCCTTTAATGAGTCAGGCTCAAGTCAGAGGTCACCTCCTCCAGGAAGCCTTCCAGACTGCTCTGTCTCCTTCCCAGTACTTATACCACCTGAAATTACCTACTATGCCCCTTTACTGGCTGTACCCCCAACCTCTGACTCAGAG
This sequence comes from Dama dama, assembly GCF_033118175.1. Taxonomy (NCBI): domain Eukaryota; kingdom Metazoa; phylum Chordata; class Mammalia; order Artiodactyla; family Cervidae; genus Dama; species Dama dama. The sequence continues at coordinate 27,900,992 of NC_083695.1, forward strand.
CTCTGTGAGAGCACCACTGTGCTACTCTGCTTTGTCCTGGTTTAGAGCAATGCTTGTATTCATCCTGGTATGGTAGGAGCTCAATAAATATTTGCTGAGAGAATTCAGTATTCATTTAATTTCCATTTTTAAAACACTCAACATAGATATTTTTATCCACTTGCAGATAAAGAAATTAAACACAAAAGTCTGTGTAATATCTTAACATATATACATGCATATACACATACACACATTCCTCTTAACTCAAGGAAAAAAATGGGTAGAAGAATAGATTTTCTTTTTGAGAATGAAAATCAATTTTTTTTTAAATCAACAAAATGCTCACTACTTAGATTCTGAATTCTAAAGAAGTCTCAAGATGTTAACTATATTCCAATAAAAATTAATTATAAAAAGAGAAATCTCAAGACAAGATAAATGCATTTTTGCTTTAGCCAAACTTGTTACTCTTGAGCTTCTGAAACCCAGAAATAGGAATTGAAACTTTATTCTAATAAGTTCAAAATTCACTTATCTGAGTTATGTCAAGTTAAACATCCTTGTCTTTTAGTTGATTAGACCTTTTTCTGTGTACTCATATAACATTACAAAGATGTTTACCTATTAAAGTTTATGTATTGAGAAAAGGCATCTAAGACACAAAACAGCAGTTACAAAAAATTAGTCATAACTTCTTAACTATCAGCTAATGTAAAAATCCTCACAGGTGACTTACTAAGCTTTTCTTTTTTTTTATTTTATTTTATTTTTTTATTAGTTGGAGGCTAATTACTTCACAACATTTCAGTGGGTTTTAAGCTTTTCTTAAAGGAGCACTGTATTCAAAATCTGTAGAAACTCCATAGCCCTACAGAAAGAGAAATCACTTAAGAAACTGATACTTATTTTCTGAAAACCCAAACAGAACACAATGAGTTTTTGGTTTTTTTTTAATTACTGTTTTTCTTTCAAAAGATTTAATCCAATAATGCATTTTTATAAAGCACTCATCAGAGTGTCCAACACATAGTTAAGTACTTGAAAAATGTTACCTTTTTATTTTGAGTGGCTCCAAGTCAGTGCTTTAACTTGACATACTGAACTACCTCCCCATAACAAAGAAACTATTATTATCCCTTCAACATGCTACAGGCAGAAAAACCAATTTCTATCAGATAAAATGGACTCCTGCAACATTTCTGAGGAAAAGGAGCCATCAATCAAGTACCCAAGCCGCGCTGAGCCAACAGCATCAGCACCACTTTCAAGGGAATTTGTCAGAAATGCAGAGTCTCAAGCCCCAGCCCAGACCTTCTGAATGAGAATCTCCATCTTAATCAGAAACCAGATGATCTGTGTGCACATTAACGACTGGGGAGCCCTGATGTATAAGAGCTGGTCCTGTGTTCAAGAGCTTTAGCCTGTCAGCTGAGGAGTCAAGACAGATACAGAAAGCAGCAGTAGGCCACACCAAAGAGTATGTAATTGAGATACATGGATTTTAACGTTAAGTTCTCTAGGACTTGAAAGGTGAGGACTTGAGGCGGACCTAGCAAAAGGTCAGATTTGGGTGAGCTGGACAGGAAAAACTGGGCAAAAGGTTTGAATTAGAGATGCTTCTTAGGCAAGTCACTTGACTTCACTTTGCTCTCCTTCCATGATATCTTTGACTCTCTAGGATTCTGCAAGTTGAGGTAAGGATAATTAGGATGGCAGGAATGAAGTGGAATGAGCACATGTCACACGTGTGGACGCCCGTGGGGCTAGGGAGTGAGAAGTCCCACCTGAGCAGAGGAGGCTGAGTGCTGCTGGGGCCAACAAGACAACAACGTTCAGAAGGGAGCTCAAGTTGCTTTCCCAGGGTTTGTAGAATGTTCTCTGTGGAAACTGGCCTACCTGCCCATGCACATAACACCGTAATGAAACTGGGAGCCATTTAATTTCCTAGGGCTGAGTCTGCAATCATCAGCTTCAAAGGTGACTGAAGGGCTGATGAAGAAAAACATGGATTTGCCTCCCTGGCTGCAGGAACCTGAGTGCCTGCCAGTCCTTCCTCTATCTGACTTGGCCAGACTTCCTATCCTTGTCCTTCCTTTCTTTGCCTAATGCTTCCCTTGACCTTTAGGACCAGAGTGTCTAAAAGTATTGAAGAGTTTCACATTTGAGCCAAGATCACCATCTTTTGGTAGCAGGTTCCTTTGCAAATGGGCTTTTTTGTACATCAGTTAAAACACACACTTCACTGACCATCAGCTCTTTAATCCTTTCTTGTTTGGTATATTTCACCAGTTACAATTTTAATTTCTGTCCCAGGACACTGAAAACACATCTCCCATTTGCCTGAGGTGCCAGAGACAATAAAAAGTTTGATGGTCGCAGCCCTCAATATGCACCATGGGTGGCTGAATCTCTACACTGGAACCAAAGAGCAAAATAATGGTGAATCATGAGAAGATTAACATTGCTTCAACTTGGAGAGCTTTAGGGAAAAAAAGAGTGAGACTACATTCATTAACAATACTGAAGTTTGGTTCCAATAATGTTTACATTTTACACTACAAGCTTATTTTCAAATGTAACACACAATAGTTACAAACCGAACCAATTAATTTTCTTGCTTTAATATCCATTTCTCTTTGCCAATCTCACAGGAGTCAAGTTTCCAGCAGTAAAAAGAGAACCATGTTTGTTTTTCTGAGTTGCAATATACTGTGTTGGGACACTGATGTTCTATCAACCATATGGCTCGCAAAAGATTAATAAACAGAAAATCAGAGTAAAGTTTTAAAATACTCCCACCTTGTGGCAGTTTATAAATATGACAGCCTAAACAGGACAGTCTTGCTCTCCGTCTGTTCATTTGTCCCTCTGCTTTCTTTCTAGCAAAGGAAAAGCACTTGGATGTAGAAAGTTCTAAATCATTCAGGAAGAAACAGGAGAGTCCTTCTGAGACACTGGGTTTCCGACTGCAAAGTTATGTCCACAAAATGCAGCACTCAAGCTGCAAGTCATCTTCAGTTGTTCCTAAATACTTTGGCCACCTGATGTGAAGAGCCGACTTGTTGGAAAATACCCTGATGCTGGGGAAGACTGAGGGCAGGAGGAAAAGGAGATGACAGAGGATGAGACGGTTAGATAGCATCATCGACTCAATGGACATGAGTTTGGGCAAACTCCGGGAGAGAGTGAAGGACAGAGAAGCCTGGCATGCTGCAGTTCATGGGGACACAGAGTCAGACATGACTTAGCAACTGAACAACAATGGATTTTATGTGCCTTGTCTCTCCAGCTCCATCATAGAACATGCTTGCATTGCATGCCCTGCCCATCCCACCCCATCAATGAAAACAAAAGATCCATAATCGTTGGCCAAGACTTCCCCAGTAGCGCAGTGGATAAGCTGCCAATGCAGGGAACACAGGTTCGATCTCTGGTCCAGGAAGATTCTACATGCCATGGAGCAAGTAAGCCACAAGTACTGAGGCCCTTGCACCTATAGCCTGTGTTCTGCAACAAGAGAAGCCACCTCAATGAGAAGCCCAGGTACCGCAACTAGAGAGTAGCCAGCCCCAGCTCACTACAACTAGAGAAAGTCTGCTTACAGCAATAAAGACACAGTACAGCCAAAAATAGACTAAAAAATAAATTAAAAATTAGGGTTGGCTTCTTCTACTAGAACTCCTAGAAGAAGATTTTGCATAATACAATTGATTATACTATTTCCACTTTCACTCAACAGATGTTTAGTGTCTCCCATATGCCAGGCCCTGGATGTTGGAACAAGTCAAAATAGATTAAGATCTCATAAAATGTACAGAAGTGAGGAAGACAGGCATTTAGTGAATTATAAGACTGATGCATGTTACCAACTGGGAAGGGGCACTGTGGGAGAATATCTAGTCCAGTAGTGAGTGTGTGTGCATGCTCAGTCGTGTCTCTCTGTGACCCCATGGACTGTAGCCTACCAGGTTCTTCTGACCACAGAATTTTCCAGGCAAGAATACTGGAGTGGGTTGCCATTTCCTCTTCCAGAAGATATACCTGACCCAGGGATTGAACCCGCATCTCTTGCATCTTCTGCATTGGCAGGCAGATTCTTTACCACTGTGCCACCAGTAGTGAATACAGTGGGTTAAAAGCATGGACCCTGCAGTCAGGCAGGCCTGGGGTGGGATTCTGAAGTCAGCCACTTAGATAAATTGCTCAACCTTCCTCTGCCTCTGTTTTCTCATCTGCAAAATGGGGATTAATAATAAAACCTATTCATAAAGTGGTTCTGAGGGTGAAATGAAATAACATATGAAAACCAATTAGCACAGTATGTGTCTGGCTGAACTTGCCTGAAATCACTGCCCCCAGCTGAGAGTTTTGTTCTAGAAGCCAGTGAGGGTACTTGGGAAGCAGAGATTACCACACTAGTATTTCCTCTTCCTCTGCATTGCTCTCTTCCTTCAAATACTTGGCAAAGAAAAATGCTTCAGTGTCCTGGAAGAATTTTCTCTGCCCTCTGCATCCTTCTTCTGAGCATAAAACTGAGATACAAAGTTGCAACTCTCTAGAAACCCCAGGAGCCTCTGACCCAGTGTGGTCACACTGAGTCAGTAATCCTCTCTAAGAAAGGATGCCAAGTGTGGAAATGGCCACTGCACGTCAGTTAAAGCATGGATTGAACTCAGGATTGCTATACACTTTTTTTCATTTAAATACATAACCTACCAAGCTGTAAAAGTGGCTTTTGGTTGTCCCTAACTTTACCCAGGAAAACCAGAAAAGCAAGTAGTTTAGGAACTAAAACTAAGCATTCCTGCTTAAAAGTGTGAAGCCAATCCTCCTTGCTGTCATTGGAAATGATTATTAGTGTTTAAAAGAATAAAAATGCACATCTATGAGCATCACATTTCATACTAGCAGTGTCCCGCTCATGGTAGACAGCCAGGAAATGACAGTTGAAGTGGAATAAAAGTATACACTGGGCCCTGAAGTTGTTTTTATGGATAATTTAAACAGGAAAACTGCAGAATAAACCTCTCTTTACAGGAGGTATCTTTTGAAATAATGGTTCTCAACTGGGGGCAATTTTTGATTGTCATGGCTGGGGGAGTAGGGGAAGACTACTGTCATCTACTGGGTCAAAGCCCAGGACCTGCCAAACATTCTATAATAGACACGACACCTCACACAATAAAGAACTTCCCAGTCCAAAATGTTTATAACACATTTGAGAAGCTCTGCCCTAAAAGCACACACACACACATATATATACACACACACATACACACACAAAATCTTAAGGTTTTGTTAGAATATGAGAGAGAATAAATATGGGCTCCTTACTTTTGTTGGTATGTTATTTTCACTAACTAGTAAAGCAGGTTTACAGGAAAATAAACCACCTCTTATCACTACCACAGCCTGATGACCTATTTGAATAGCTGATCAGGAATTCCTATAGCTTTTAACACAGCTCATTGTAATGTATCTTTCATTTTTTTTTTTCTTTCATTTTTTAAAATATTGTTTCTATACATTTTCTATGTCGAAATGGCAACTCACTCCAGTATTCTTGCCTGTAGAATCCCATGGACAAAGGAGCCTGGCAGGCTACAGTCCATGGGGTCGCATAAGAGTTGGACACAACTTAGCAACTAAACCACCACATATAGTTGTTACTGTAAAATAGTCAGACATCTGAGAACAGCCATCAGCTTTTTAAAGTTTTAAATATTTTTTTCAAATATCTGTTTCATATTAGTTACATTTAGCCCTTAATCTGTTTTTGCTTTCACCTAATATACAGTGTTTCCTCATGTGAAGATTTAAAAAATAGACTTGTCTAGGGCTCCCTGGTGGCTCAGACAGTAAAGAATCTGCCTTCAATGCAGGAGACTTGGGTTTGATCCCTGGATTCGAAGATACCCTGGAGAAGAGAATGACTACCCACTTCAGTATTCTTGCCTGGAGAATATCAGACAGAGGAGCCTGGAAGGCTAATAGTTCACGGGGTTGCAAAGAGTCAGACATGACTGAGCCACTAACACTTTCACTTCACTTTCACAGTGTTCCTCAAGTGAAGATTTGAAAAATAGACTTGTCTAGAAGGGCCATGACAGAACACTTGAGAATACTGTAGAAGTTCTGGGAATGTTGTTACCCAGAAAGTTTTCCTTTTCTTCCAGCAGTCTCTTATCAAGTATCTTAAAAGTTCAAAGCACAATTATCTAGTCTTTAGTCTACCAAGTTTTTCTATAGTTTCATCTCAGTCAATTTTAAATAATTTTAAACAAAACAAAATGAAAAAGAATATTCCTTTGAAACCCTGAACTTAAAATCTGAAGTATTTTCTCACCCATAAAAATGCAAGTTGTGCTATGCTCTGGTCCCCAGGGGACCTAGTACCTGGTCTTTTAGCCTCTGTGGTGACTACGGGAAAATGATCAGGTTTATGCATCTATTTCCCCTGCTAGACTCTGAGCACCTTAAGGACAGGCAAACTTATCGGTCTCGGTACCTCCCGTCCCCACACCAGAGCCTGGCCCACGGCAGGTGTCAACAAATATTTGTAGAATACATAATGACAGCTAAATGCCTACTGAGTTGCATTTATGGCTTTATAAGGCTTATAAGGCTTAGTCAGCATTATAAGACTTAGTCCTTATCTGTCTCTGATTTTTCCTGAGTTCACTTGTGTTCTTTCTAGGTGCTTCAAGTGCCCACTGTCTCTAGCTGTCGATAAAAAAATCCAAAGGGCAGAACAACAGTTTCTCCTGTCATTTCATTTTAATGTTTATTGATCATGCACTGGAGAAAGTGCTAAGTTAACCTTCAGGAAAGGAGATCCTCAAGTCTAAAGAAAAGAAAACTAGCAAACCAGTCTTTAAATACCTATTCAGTTGTCCTGGACCGGCCATCAAACCAGCCTCATCTCACAGGTCTAAGGCACAAAAATGAACTGAGAGACTCTAGAGAGCGTCCCTGATGGCAGACTTCCTTTTCTTCCTTTCATACTGAAGCATATTGCTTTGAACTATGCTAAGTTTTTTGTTTAAATTTGTATTTCCTAGTTTTTCCAAATATATAAATAATATGCAAAATATATTTTAATAGGGAGTGAAAGAGAGAGAGAGAGATACTAAGTCTGGAGTTTAGTGAATGTACTAGAGGTGAGAAGGAATACATTGAGGAATAATATTAATTCCTGGTAAAAATTGAGTGCATAAATCACTTAAAACTTTTTTCAAAACTCTTCTAGAATATTACGTGGGAATATGGGATAAATACACTAAGGCTTTTTTTTTTAGGCTAAGATTTTTGACAAGTAGATTTAGTCAATTCCACAAACCCTTGATGTGAAGCTAATCTGTGTGCCATATTGCTCCTAAAGAAAGTTCAGGATTTAGAATCCGGCTGTTAACTATTCTCTCACTATTACCCCCAAGTTCTTATGTTACTTGGTAAAGTCTATTAATGTTATTACTCTCTGCACTGTGTGGTTGGAAAATGCCAGCCACAGGGTTGCATAATGAATGCATTGTTAAGGTAAGATGGGGACTTTGATCACCATATTGCTGCTTTATTTGAGGGAGAAAATAAAATATATAAGGATTCGATTAACAACATTCACCGAGCTCAGTAAAACTCAGCTATTCTCCATGTGATTTACACTAGAATCACCTGGGGAGCTTTAAAAACCAGTGCTGCTTGGGTCTCACCCCCCAGAGTTCTGTTGTGACTGGTACGGCACAGGAATTTTTAAAGCGCCTCGGGTGATTTTAATCTGCAACCAGCTTGATGTTTACTGCCCTTGAAAGCTCCAACTTAATAAGACTTACTCAAGATCATCAACTGCTTACCACGTAGCTGACATAATTCTCAGATACTCTGCTCTTGTACTAACTGCTCTCAGTGGAAGGATACATTGACCTGTTTCCTAACACCCAGGTAACAACAGGAAGCAGCTGAGGTCAAGAAATATTTAACTATTTCTGTTAATACTTATCTAACCAGAGGGCCTTTTTTCCCCCCTCATTGCACCATGTAGCATGTGGAACTCCCCCAACTAGTGATTGAACCCATGTCCCCTACAGGGAAAGCTGGAGTCTTAATCACTGGACTACCAGGGAAGTCCTCAAAGAGCCATTTTTAAAATGAGATTTTCAGTAAACAGAGTTCTGCCTGTGTTAGAGCTTAATTCCTTTCCATCTTTCTACTAAATTACTTACTTCCCTGCAAAATGTCTCATCTTTTTGGTCCAGAGAAGAATTTCTAAATGTCTGAACTATAGGTAAGGTTATAAATATACAGCTAGGATCTTTTATGCTAAATGTAGTATCAGCCATGTTCAGTCACATAAAACTCATCTAATTTCATTGTCTTCCACATTTGGTGCTGAATGAAAATCCAGTGGCTACAATGGATGTTTTCTTTTTTTTTTCTGTTGGTCCAGGGATAGAATCTGTGCCCCCTGAAGTGGAAGTCTTAGCCACTGAACCAGCAGGGAAGTGCCACCTACTCATGTTTTTGGTATATTTTTTTTAATTGGCTCTAGTTCTTCTTTACATAAATCTTACTTTTCTAGACATGTGCATCCATCTACATATAAGCAGTCTTATCATATAATTTGGTTAAAATCAACTTGCAGACATGAACATTGTTGAAACCATTTGACAGAGAACACAACCCAGGAAGGTAAACAAACAAGTGGTCTGATTTTTTTCTTTTTCTTTTTAAGTAAAACTTGGTTCTACAAGCATCTAGGATTTCAGGCACTGTACTTCAAAGCAAAATACTACTTACATTTTCTAGGAGACAAACAGCAGCCGGATTCCCACTAAATGCTTTTGCTGTGAATGCATCGGCTATGAAAATAGGGAGTTTCATTTTCTTTGTAAGCTGTTTCTGCAAACTCTCAAAACTGTTGGTAGACTGCTTTCCTTCTTATTGCTGCAAAAAAATCAAAAAGTTAATGTTTTACTTGACACAAAGAAACAACTAACATTTCCCAAGTACCAAGTCAAGTAATTATTCTAACACACCTGCATTTAAAGATAAGTAATCCTTTGATTTAAGCCTCTAGATTGAATTTGCTTTAAAATACTGGATGAAAAGAATATTTTCTTTTCATAGTGTACATATACTTAACATAGTAATATTCTTAGAGTAGCCAAAACTAGCATAAGCTATGTTATTAATGAAGTATGTGAAACTTCCAAAGAGCATATATGTTGCTGCTAGTTTACCAATGAATATTACTGCCCTTTTAAAATGATGCATTTTTTCTGATTATAAAAACTCCATCATAAAAAACTTAGAAAATCAAAAAATGAATCATAACCATGCAAATCAGCAATAACTTTTTTTGGACTTAACATAGTCTAAGGAACCTCATGTTTTTAATTTTGTGTTATTTTATAAAGCTACAGTTGGAGACTTTTTAGAGCTCATGATATAGATTTGTTAAAATTAAGCTTTTTATTATAAGAATAATACTTTCTCTTTACTGAAAACCTATAAAATACAGAAAAATGGTGCGGGGTGTGTGAAGAATCTTCTGTATCTTCATGCTGTGGAGATAAACTGTTTACATTCTGGGTATTTCCTTTGCTTTTACTAGAAGCATGGATTTTGTCATAGGTAGGGAAGAAGTCGTCTCTCTCAAAATTACAGAACTTTTAAAAAATTCAGCAAACTATGGGGTGTTTTGCTTAACTATAAAAGAAATTAACCCATCCTAACATGTATTTCTTGTTCTCAAGGAGATGAGGATAAACAATGGCTAGGCAGCTCCCAGGTCTACAGTTTTTCTTTTTTTTTTTTTTTTTTTGACTTACAGAGTTGTTTTCTTTTTCTTTTCTTTTAGTTTATTATACAAGGGTTTTGCTTAACTTTCTTGCCATATTGCCTACTTTTTTTCCTTTTTTTAATGTATAATTGATATATTACTTTCAGGTTTACAACATAACAATCCAATATTCGTATATATTGGGAAATGACCTACCACAAAAAGTCTAGTTAATCTATCACCAAACATAGTTACACAAAAAGGTTTTTTTTTTTTCCGTGTGGTGGAAGTTTGAAGATCTACTCTCTTAGCAACTTTCAAATATTCAATACATTATTATTAACTATGAAGCCAGAAAGATAAACACCAATATAGTATACTAACGCACATATATGGAATTTAGAAAGATGGTAATGATAACCCTATATGCAAGACAGAAAAAGAGACACAGATGTATAGAACAGACTTTTGGACTCTACAGGAGAAGGCGAGGGTGGGATGATCTGAGAGAATAACATTGAAACATGTATATTATCAAGTGTGAAACAGATCAGTCCAGGTTGGATGCATGAGACAAGTGCTCAGGGCTGATGCACTGGGATGACCCAGAGGGATGGGATGGAGAACACATGTAAATCCGTGGTTGATTCATGTCAATGTATGGCAAAAACCACTACAATATTGTAAAGTAATTAGCCTCCAACTAATAAAAAATAAAGGAAAAAAAAATAAAGCTTACTTGAAAAAAAAAAAAAGGAAACGATATAGATAAAATGATTAGGAACACAAGGACAGAGCAATAACTCTGCCCAGGAGACAGTCAAAGGGAGCTCCAGAGATGAGCTCCCAGAGATGTCATCCAGAGATGACATTTCAGTGAGTCCAAACACACACACACACACAAATATCCAGCGGTTCCATAAGGTGGGAACAGGCATTTTGGGTAGAGTGCATAGATTAATCCCAGGGCAAGCAATTTGATATAGAAATAGATATGCATGAGGAAAGGAGACTGCAGAGATGAGGCTATCAAGATCTGCTGGAGTCAATGTTCATGAAGGAGCAGATATATGTAGACTTATAGCTGATTAATATGGTTGTACAGTAGAAACCAACACAAGATGGTAAAGCAATTATCCTCTGATTAAACTTAAAAAAATGTTTTTTTTAATAGATAACCTACAAGGACCTACTGTACAGCACAGAGAACACGGCTCAATATTCCATAATACAGGTCTCCCTGGTGGTCCAGTGGTTAGGAATCTGCCTTGCAAAGCAGAGGAGGCTAATTTGATCCCTGGTCTGGGAAGACCCCCACATGCCAAGGTGCAACTAGTAAGCCCATGGGCCACAACTACTGAGTCAACACACACTGCCGCTACTGAAGCCTGCACCTTCTAGAGCCCGTGCTCCACAAGAGACGCCACCACAATGAGAAGCCATCACACTGCAGCTAGAGAGTAGCCCCCACTCTCCGTAACTAGAGAAAGCCCTTGTACAGCCAGGAAGACCCAGCTCAGCCATAAATAAATAAATAAAACTATTCTATAATAACCTAAATGGGAAAACAATTTGAAAAAGAATAAATATTTGTATATGTATAACTGAATCACTTTGCCATACACTTGAAACTAACACAACATTGTTAATCAACTATGCTCCAATATAAATTTTTTTTAAATGTTAAAAAAAAAAAATCCAAACTTCAGTTCAACAGCTACTATGTGGCAGGCCAACCCCAAAGCTAGGTACCAGGGAGAGGAGAGAGTTTCATGAATGAGCCATATGCCTCTACTCTGAGAGTCTAATCTAGAGTTTGTTTTTGAAGATGTCTCTTTTTTTCTCTCTCTCCTTAAAATTAATTTTGTTTTCATTTCTGTAAGAAAAATGCACTTATTTGATGGGAATTGTGTTGGATCCATGGATTACCTTGAGTTGTAAAATCATTTTGAAGATATTCTTTTAATCCAAGAACACGGGTGTATGACTGCTAAGTTGCTTCAGTCATGTCCGACTCTTTGCAATCCCATGGACTGTGGCCCACCAGGCTCTGCTTCTCCAGGCAAGAATACTGGAGTAGATTGCCATGCTCTCCTCCAGGGGATCTTCCCCACTCGGGATCAGACCTGAGTCTGTCATGTCTTCTGCATTGGCAGGCAGGTTCTTTACCACTAGTGCCATGGGGGAAGTCCCAAGAAGAAGGGTATATCTTTCCAAAAGAAGAAAAGAAAAAGGCAGGCTTAACTTCCTCCTGAACTGCTGAAAGTTTGAGGCAGGTAAAGTTTAAGCAACTTGGCTTTCTTTACCCAGTAAATGGGCTTGCGCAAATTTTAGCATCCTGGTCAATCTAATGGCTGGTCCTGAGCTGCAGCTTTCAGGCAGAGCTCTGTGCACTACCAGCAGGGTGTTTTTCAAATGATCCAAAGAATTTAATTTATCCTTCTCTAATTTCACTTACATTCCATTAGGATCCCTAGTACAGCTTTATATGCCCCTTAATAATGGCAAGCAAATAAACTGTTAAAATAGAAATCAATTACTCCCAGAGGGTACCTCATAAATCTAAATTCATGATTTCTAAACTATTCATATCTCTTTTAAAACTTAAAAAAAAAAAAACTTTTTAGCTTTTAATCATCAATTTAGTGTATGAATAGAAACTTTTTATAAACAATAAAATAATACAGAAAAAAAAAAATCCCATTTGACAATCCCCTGTCTCACTACTTTCCCTGCAGTTCCATCAGGTTAGTTTTTGAGGACACGGTAGACATCTTCCTGAATTCTAACCTTGGTTCCATTTATCATGTGAATGTAGGGAAATTATAAACCTCCCTTGTTCAAACAGTTTAGTCATTAAACCTGCCCATGGGTGTGCCTGGGAACGTTTCTGCTTATTTGTCCCTCTGTAATAGTCTTAGCTTGTTTATAGTCTCCTGTGCTACAGACAACAGAACGTTGACTCCTGTATTCTGTAGCTGTTAATATAAAAGAACCCACTTGGCTTTTGCTTGTGACTGCTGCCTCAAAACAATGCTACTCACTAATAAATGCCAACTTAGTTCTTTAAAAATGTAAATACTTAGTAACAGAACGCTGACTGGGCATTCAAAGTATACATGAATACTATGCACCTTACTTGTTGGAAAAAAGAAAATAACTATAAAAAGAAAGTAAAATTATAAAATGTTTTAAATAAAAATTTGGAGGAAATTCTATTTTTAAATTAGTTTCATGGCACTCAACTACTTTGTGTTTAATTTTACTCATGTTTCCTGGACTTAATAGAAGCTCTGAAACACTGCCTTTGTTAAAAAAAATCTTGAGACTAATCCTGATTTCCTCAACTACATTTATGTTCCAACACCTACACTTTTGGAAACTTTTCTGATGAAGCTTACAGTTCTTATCATCATGACCTACCATTTATCAACCAAATTACTGCCCCTCCCCACTTCCTCTTCCTACTGGTAACCACCTCTCATTTGTTTTCTAGATCTGGGAGTCCAATAGCAGTAAACAGCATGTCCTTTTCAAGTGCACATGGAGCATTTTCCAGAATAGACCATAGGTTAGGCCATAAAACAAGTCTCAATAAATATAAAGGCTTGGAAGCATACAAACTGTGTCCTTCAATCACAATGGAATAAGATTACACTTCAATAACAAGAGGAAAATGAAATTTGAGGAATGTGGAAATTAAATAACATTCCCCCAAAATAAAAGGAACTGGGTTCCCTGGAGAAATGGTCACTTCTAGGGTGAAGGTAAAGAAAATACCAAATAAGCCTTCAGCATCTTCTAATAGAACAAAGTAAGACAATCTCAAAAAATAAAAAGAATAAGTGGGCTTCCCTGGCAGTCCAGTGGTTGAGACACTGTACTTTCACTGCAGGGAGAATGGGTTTGATCCTGGGTCAAAGAACTAGGATCCCACAAGTCAGGAAATAAATAAATAGAATAGGGGTATGTCAAAGGGATACAGGAGCCAACCTGAAAGTGCTCCCAGTGGCCTAAGAAAGAATAATTTGAACAGCAAAATAACTTATGTAGATTATAACTCAAAGTATAAAATTAATATCTGTGGGTCTGACTGACATATATATAAAGATGAAAGAATGAATGAAAGGAAAACCTCATAGAATTATTTTTAACTCAAGTTCTTTCTTTCCTTTTATTTATTTTTGGCCACATTGGGTCTTTGTTGCTGGTCTTGGGCTTTGTCTAGTTGTGACAAGTAGGGGCTACTCTTCATTGCGATGTGTGGGCATCTCATGATGCTGGCTTCTCTTGTTTTGGAGCATGGACTCTTAAGACTGCACATTCAGTAGCTGCAGCACACAGACAGTTGCCCTGTGGCATGTGGGATCTTAGATCCCTGACCAGGGATTGAACACATGTCCCCTGGACTGCAAGGCAGATTTTTAACCACTGGGCCACCAGGGAAGTCCCTAGAATAATTTCAAATAATTTATCTAGCTACTCTCCCTTCCAGGAGATGGAGCTTAAATACCCCTTGAGTGTGAGCTGCACTCAGTGACTTTTTCCCAAAAGAGCAGAGCATAAGAGGATAAAAAGTAACTTCACAGTGGAGAAATCTGGCAAGTACTGCGTCAGGCAGGTTTGATTAAGGGTAACACCATCAGTGATAAAGTCAGGTTGATAGCATCTACCTTGGATATGACGTGATGAAAATGGCACTTTACTTTGGTGGTCTTCCTCCTGAGAACCCATTACTCCTACTTAATCATGGCAAAAACATTAGAGATATCCCAGTGGAAGAGTATCCCTCAGAGGAACAGAGAATGCTAATCATAAGGAGAATGATGACTAATTAATGTAGTATCCAGGACGGGATCCTGGAACAGAAGGATGTTAGGGAAAAACTAGTGAACCCCATATAAAGTGTGTAGTTAATAATAATGAACCAATGTAGGTTCATTAGTTGTAACAAACACATCATAATATAAGCAAGATGTTAATAATAGAGGCAACTGAGTGAGGGATACATGGGAACTCTCCATTCTATCTTCTTTAATCAATTAGGCTGTGCCAGGTCTTAGTTGGGCATGCAGGGCCTTTTTCCTTTTTAGTTGCAGCATGCAGGATCTTTAGTTACAGCATGTGAACTCTTAGTTGCGGCATGTGGGATCTAGTACCCTGACCAGGGATTGAACCTGGACCCTCTGCATTAGGAGCACAGAGTCAGCCATTTTTTGTAGACCGAAACATATACTGAAATGCTAGGATTTTACTAATGCCCTCAAATCAATTTCTACTTTATTAATAGCAACCACATCTGCCTATGTTGGAAAACAGCAGTATTTACATGTGAGTGAGTGAAAGTAACTCAGTCATGTCTGACTCTTTGGGACCTCATTAACTATACAGTTCATGGAATTCTCTAGGCCAAAATACTGGAGTGGGTAGCCTTTCCTTTCTCCAGGGGATCTTCCCAATCCAGGAATTGAACCCAGGTCTCCCACACTGCAGGTGGATTCTTTACCAGCTGAGCCACCAGGGAAGCCCATTTATATGTGAAATATCACTCATTCTGTCCACAGATGATTCTTGGTACTCATCTGATTTCACAGATTTCCCTGGAATAATTTTTGCTGCTCCCTCCCACGCAACACAGTGCTTAGGACATTGTACTTTCCAAAATTTTTCTACTAAACTCACTATTGAAATAAGTTTTACAGGAAGGACCACATTAACGATATAAAAGACAAGAAACAGGACAGAACTGGAATTATTTCAACTACTAACCTCTACTCTATATAACAACTCATTTTAGACACTAAGAAACTTAAGATTCAGGGAACTTCCTTGGCAGTCCAGCGATTAAGACCCCAAACTCCCAAAGTAGGGTGCATTTTTTTTTTTTTTTTTTTTGGCTTAATCACTCAGTCGTGTCCGACTCTGTGACCTCATGAACAGCAGCCCACCAGGCTCCTCTGTTCATGGGATTCTCCAGGTAAGAATATTGGAGTGGGTTGCCATATCCTTCTCATGGATGGGTTCAATCCCTGGTCAAGAAACTGCGATCCCGCAGGTCATACCTTGACGTGGCCACAAACAAACAGCAACAAAAACTGAGTTTCAGGAAAGTTAACTGCCTCAGAATCAAACAGCTGTAGGTAAGTGTGAAATCTTAGGGTTAGAACCTAGGCCGATCTGACTCCCTGGTTATGAAGACAATTGTAATTTTGTCAATGATTTTCTTTATAAAGTTTGGAGCATTGTTTTATCTTCTGATTCTATTTATTGGTTCAACAAATAATAAGTTTGCTAGACTGTGGTGAAAATTAAAGTACCTTCACCCCCAATATAACCATTGTTATTTGTACACTAAGAGGCATATGTATTGATATGTACATAATGAAAACATGTATTTTTAACTACAACTTAGAAGTTTAAAATCATGTGTGGGGAAAGGGAGGGAATGGTCTGATATCTGTACTGTGTTCTCTAAGTTATCAATATGCTTATGGAATATTAAAAGCAGTATAATAAGTTGACTTAAATTCCTTAAGTAGCTATCTTTTGTGGCTGTTTTCCCTGTTCTCCCCAGCAATCCACTGGAACAGAAATAATGTTCAACATTTTAAATTATTTTCAAAAACTAGAGAAAGTGTGCTAGATGCTCTCTTCTTTTTAAGTCACAATTTGTTTACTTGGTGTATGGTTATTCACACTGGATGAGACCTCTTGGTTTCCCTAATCCCAGAATAAACACTAAGGCGATTTGAAGAAACAAACAAAATATCAAGAATGTAAACTGTGTAATTAAGCTTTGTCTTGAGAAATAATTTTGAATTATGGAGATCACTGCTTTCTAAAGACAGTAAATATATTAATATATAAAAGAATAAGCATTTCACAAAACCTTAGTACGACAGATTTAGTGTTCAGAAACCATTTAGAAACACTCCTAGAAACTTATTTGTGGGTTTGTTGTTACGTTTATTTGCTTTTCCTATAGACAAAGATTATAATCCTGTCTTTATGTTATTTCAGAATGCAGTATGTGAACAACTATTTTAGCTAACTTTTAGTTAATGTGCCTTCCCTCACCCAGGAGAGTGCAATCTCTTCAATTTCTTTCTTCTTTTTTCAAGCTCTGCATGGAATTTTCCTGTTCTCTTCCTGGTGGTGTAGTCATGATCTCATGTCTGTGTCTTGTTTTCCTCTGGGAGCTGTGGGTACTTCTATTTTCTTCTCCTTTTTCATCTTTTCTCTCATTTTGGACTCTAACAAGATCCTCTCCAGGGTTCCTCTGATTTCCATATAATAGGAAAGCAATGAAATGATGGAAAGGAAGACAAAGAGGAAAAAAAACAAAAAACAAACACCCCAATGCAGCTGGGAGTTCTTAGTTCTAACCATCTCTATGGAAACAATTCCACAGGGACTGATCTGGAAACAATTCTGTAGGGACCACTGAAGCAGTGGTGAGCCAATTTCACCAAGCCTTAAAGGACTCAACTTGTAGATGGGAATAGTTGATAGGCACTTTTTGAGAAAAGCGTTGAGTATTAAAACAATCCACCTGCCAATGCAGGAGATGCAAGAACTCAGGTTCCATCTCTGGGTCAGGACAATCCTCTGGAGTAGGAAACAGCAATCCATTCCAGTCTTTTTGCCTGGAAAATTCCATGGACAGAGAAGCCTGGCAGGCTACAGTGCATGGAGTCCCAAAGAGTTGGACATGAATGAGCAACTGAGCATGCACAAAATAGGAAGCCAAATAAAAATTAAGTTTATCCCTATATCATGTATTTTTTAAAAAGCTCAAAACATCCTACTTGCTATAATAATAAAAAGGCAAAAGGAATGTATCTGCTAATTTCAAGTCCTTCCTAAGCATGCAGGTTGGCAAACAGGAGAGTGCCCAATACAAACAAAATTGTGGCCAAAAAAACCCCCAAAGAAAATATTGCAGTTTGGTGATGAAAAGTCATTAGAACGGTTTTAGAATTTTGATCCATTGCCATAAAAAATATGTGGAGGAAAAAAAAAAAAAATATGTGGAGAGAATGCCAAACTCAGGCAGTAAACAAATTGAATTCAGGCAAGGGGTAAAAAGGATTACAGAATTCCATTTACCAAATCAGGTTGAAAGTCAGAAAGGATAATGACGTAACTTGAATCCAGGGAAGAACTTCATCTGAAGTAGACCTTGGAGTCTTTACTAATACAGCAATCAATAGGAAAAAAGAGAAAAGAAACCTCCCCCACCCCCAGTCAGTGATACTAAGTTTCAGGCCAGTTCAAAAGTCTCCAGCCAATAAACTGTTAACTGCAAGTCTCCAGAAATGACGGTAACTGCAGCGTTATTTAGGGGAACTAACTTCAATTTGCCTAAATATATTTTGTTCCCTTAATACATCCCCAGGTAGGTCCATAGTGCTTTTAAGACCCTAGTCCCTGGGGTAAAACCATTTGGGTTTCAATCCTAGCTTCTGTCACTAGGTGTGAGATCTTGGGTATCTTTTTAAACTTCTCTAGAACTCAGGCATATCATCTGTAAAATGGGGACATTATTTTTAAGGTAATAGTCAGTGAATTGAACACAGCACCTAGCTCAAGCAAGCTCTCAATAATCGTGAGCTATCGTTATTACACTATACGTTTTGCTTTTCTATCTCTTGTAATGAAGACCACATTTTCCCTTCTCCATTTCTCTGAGGGTTATTTGGAGAGAGTGGGCTCACAAAAGGCAGTAGGACATTATGACCTAGCCAATTCTTACTACCCCACACTTGTCTTAAGCAGGTTTGCGGATGTATTATAGCCACGAAATGGAAGTTTCCATTGTATGACGGTAACTGGCCTTCCTTCTCCACACTACAAACTGCATACCTCAGGGAGGAAAAATTATTCTAGCTTCTCTACTGCTAATACTCCTTGCGCCCATCACCCCACCCTCGACGGGCTTGCAGTGTCTGTACAAAGTCTCTGACTGGATATTTAAGGCCTAAAATTTAGTTTTGTCCACATTCCCAACCTGCAGGAACATCTGCGTACTCACACTCATTTCCGTCTCTCCCCCTCATTTGATATACGTTCCTTGTTTGCAAGTTAACTTTCACTGATCTCGTTTGCTCTTTAACTTGCGCTGATCTTGGTACTAGGACTGCCCTCCACTCTTCTTACAGAAATTCGGCCTTTTTTTTTTTTTTTAACCCCAAAAGCTGTCACTAGGAACCTTAGTGGTATGCGACCCAGCACAACCAAAAATTATTTACTAGTTGTCACTTGTACAAGCATTTTTCAAGAATGCAAAGCACTATTTGGAAAACAACTCAAAGTCGGGCGACGCAAGCGGTAGATGGGTAGCTGAAATTACAAAGTGGGAGAGATTAAAACCAAGAGAAAAGGCAAAGGAGAGGAGGAAGCGAGGAGAGATTTGCAGGGAAACTTCAATAACTAACACAGCCCGCCCCTAAAGAGGCACACTTTAGGGCGGCTGCGCCGTCAGCGCCAAGGCCAGGGGAAGAGGCCCAGCCCAAGTCAGGGCCTGGTGGTCACTTTCGCATCTTTCCAGCGGAGAAGCCCTACTCTTTTTACTGCATAACACAAACATGGTGGACAAGAAAAGCCCTCCCCACTTTTGGCAGCCGAACCACGTGGGGCCCCTTCCACGCAGGTGACGCTGGGTAAGGGCGGGGCCTCTACAGAACTAGTTCTCTGATCCTCTGCCGCCATCAGGAACTCGTTCGTGATGCGGTAGAGCATCCGAGAACTTTTCCACACCGGAACACCACACCACGGGTTCCTACAATACGCACGGATATCCTCCTCGAGAGAGAGCAGAAGGGTTTGTTCCAAGAATTTGATGGCTATATAGTAAGCCGGAAAGGTGGAGTTCGCGGCCTCTTTCTCTAATTTGACCAACCCCGTCTTCTCGCCACCTCTTGCCCAACTAGTCAGCCGACCAACGCGCAAGCGCACTTCTCCCGCCGCCGCCAAGGCGAAACCGACTCTCCTGTCTCGCGAGAGCAACTGTTTTGTCTCGCGAGAGCGGGGCCGGCCGGTCTCCCTTGCTCTCGCTCCACCCACTTCTCCTCGCTCGCTCTCTCCCATCCCCCCAAGCCAGTAGCTCTGCTGCGCAGCTTCCTTAGCGGTTGCCCCCGCTAGAGACGGTTGGAAGAACCGTTGTGGGGGCTCTACCCGAGGCGGGCGACTTCTGCTTCCTCACGACCAGACCCCCGCGGGCACCGGAGTCGGCGCTACTGTCGCCCGACAGGGTATCTGAAGTAAAAGGGGGTAGGTTGGGCTGGTAGTTTCGAGAGCGGAGTCGGGAGAAGGACGGCAGAGCGACTGGGAGGGGGTGGGGCGGCGGACTGGGGGAAGTGTAGAGGTCGCCACTTGGAGGCAGCCAGGCTGCGCCTCCCAGGCGATCTCCCACTTCCAGGAAGGCGGCCTGTCGGAAGGAGGATTAACTCAGGTGGAGTTCAGTGGATGAAGCCGAGCCCTGAAGTGGGGGTCATCCAGCATTTCCCCTCCATTCCCTGCTGGTTTGGCCTCCGCCATTTTGGGTACGGCAGCGCGGCGCCCTCGGCTTCCCGCCCTTCTCCTCTTTCTGCTTTTTGCCCCTCAGCTTCCGAAAACTGACTTAGGAGGCCGGGGGTTGGTTAAAGCTTCGCGCAAGGGATGGGGGTGGGAAGGAAGCGAGCAGGGGAAGTCTGGGCACTTGGGTGTGGGGAGGATCTGGCCCGTCGGGCGCGCTCCCGATGGAAATGGCGCCGGATGGGCCTGGCCTCCTACCGAGGCCTCCCGTCCTCCGCAGTCTCGGCTGGGCTACCTGGGCCGGCGGGACTGCGAGTGACTTCTGACGCAGATTCCCAAGATGAGAGAGGCTGGAGCTGGGGGAGGAAAGCCAATGGCGACGAAGGCGCTCAACTCCTAAATCCAGGACAAAGGAGGCAGACGGCCTCCTTTGTAATTCCGCCGCCCGGTGGCGAAGGTTTCTAAGGCAGGCTTGGCTGCCGGGCTAGGAAGTGGCGTACTCTCCCTAGCTCTTCGGTCTCTAGGGCAGCTAGATAAACGAAAAGTCTCCGGGGCGGAATAAAGGACGCTTAGCCGGCCCTTATATTCCACATTTGGAACTTCGAAAAGAGTACGTACTCATTTTCCAAAGGGTTTTCTTTTTCCCTCCTTCCCATCCTTATCTTAAACTTACTGAAAGACTGGGTAATTGTTTTGTAAGCAGAAAAGCGAGTGATTTATCAAATAGGAATTTGAAATGGGCTTATTTCAGATAGATGAACTATGAAAATAGGCTTTCTGAACCATTGAGCGGGGGTGGGATGGTGTAATGGTTTTGTGTAGTTTGGCAAATACTGGGTTAGAATTAAGTAGGAGTTTTACTTTGGGGAAACAGTTGTTAAAACACCACCAGTGATGGCAAAACTGTGTGTATAGGAATTATTAAGTCTCCAGGGGTTGTGTTTTTTGCAAAGATTGTAAGGCCGTGGAAACAAAATACTTAAAAACACCGTTATGGTTTATTTTCTTTTGGTAGCTAAGCCTGTTTTCTATTTGATGTAGGACTATAGTAACATTTTGACCAAGAAAATAAGCCTGCTCAACAGAAAGACAAACAGCAAGTTCAGTCATGTGATGTTGCGATGGTTTTAGTCCTTAGAACATTGAAGAATTGTGTCTGTAATTTTCATTGAAGCCGTACAAAAGGTATAGGCATGGCTATTTTTACAGCGGTAAAAAAAACTACAGTTCCTATTGCTGAAGACTTTCTGTGCTTCTCGTGGACTTTGAAAAGACAGCCCAGTTTCCTATAAATGATCAATAGTATGTGATGTAACAGCTTCGCTGATTGAATTACCCTAGAAACTTTTTTTCTTGGCCCTCTTTTTCATCTGCATGATAATCTGGAAATCCACCTAATTGCCTTAATATGTTCAATAACTGTTCTTCTGGTGGTGTTATTTCGGTAAACAAGTGACTGAACTGCAGAGGCTGGTCGTTAAGAACCCAATCATTTTAGAGGTTTCGCTTCACTTTAGGTAGTGGTGGTGTCTCTTGTTTTTAAAATTAAGGAGCAAGCACAGTGAAAGCGGAATGATGTAAAATTTCCGTGTTTTTTATAATTTCTTGACCAAATTTTGAAATTCCTTCTCATTTTTTAGCAGCAGTTGGGCTACCATTTAGAAAGTTACTAATGCATCAAATACTTATTTTGTGTTATATTTATGAAGATGGTATATACCTCTGTGTTATAAAGGAATTTTGTCTCTCTTGCCTTTTTTAGTTGCTTTTTCTTGACAGTTCACATAAGTGTCATCCACTTAAAATCATACATTATGTGATCTTTTATGACTGGCATCCTTCATGTAGCATAATGTTTAGGAAAATATATTTTAAATCTCATAAAGAACTGACCAAGATTATCCTAGTATTCCAGCTGCTGGTATTTTAATTGGTTCTAACACTAGGAATTCTTTTAAAAAATTAGCCCCTGGACATTAGCCATTAGACACTGTTGCAAAGAAGGGTTGAGGTGGATTATCCTGAATAAGTAGTAAATGTTTATTTAGGTAGTTTCTGAGACAGCTTTATTAATGTATAAGAACAAATACTCATTTTAATGAGTTTAGAATCCGTCTTGGTTTTGTTTTCTAAATAGAATTGTATTAACAGTTTGTTTTTTCTTAAATAGACTATGTTTTATATAGGTCTCATTGGTACAGGCTGATCCAAAAATCAAAACTAGTTTCCTTGCTAGTGTTTCTTGGAAGGTGCTAATAAGGTTTATAGTAAAGATAAGTCAGTTTCCCTCTTTAGGAGGGAAGGTATTTGTTCCTGAAACAGTGCCTTTACATTGAGGGGGAAAATGTTCTAAATTATATAAAGTCACCATTTCTAAGGTCTTTTCACAACAAATTAAGTTTTTCATTGGGAGGTTAACAAATGGAGGTTTAGATCCTTCCCATTTTTTCCACTTCTGTTGTTAAATTCCCCTTTATAGAAAACGGTTATGTCTTGGGTTGCTGCCTTTTTTTTCCCCCTTAAGAAAATGATCAAGATCTCCAAAATGTCTCCTTTTCCCAAAGCCTACTTTCAGGGCGACTCTTAGAACTATTTTTTAAATTGTTTAGCTGATTATGTATCCAAGTAAACCTTTCCAGAGACCCTCCTTTTTTCACCCTCTCTTGAATTTAGCCAACTCCTAAAAATGCTTGAAAATTTAAGCCTCTGTTGACTTGGAAAAAAACTTGTAACAGTCTATTTCATTTCAGGATAGGTTCCTATCCTTTAAGGTTCAGTTAGTTTGTTTGTAGCTTATTTCATTAGTTTTACAAGGCCCCTTGGAATCCAGTAACAATGGCCACCATTAAATGATTACTGTGTTGCAGACTAAGCATGGATTCTTCCTAGTCCAGTGAGATATAAGTACCACTGCTACATTTTACAGTTGAATGCAGAGGTTAAGTAGACGTAGCTGTGAGTGACAGACTAGGGATTCAAGCCAAGAGTTTCCTTTGTCTTAAAAGTTTTCCCCAGTTATTTTCGTGCATGATAGTTGTAATGTCAGATAAAAATCTTGAACGTTTGTGTCTAGATGGCACTTAGGGGATAGCATTTTAAAAAGGCAGAGTTGGACTAACCACACACGCGCAAAGCAAACAAAGTACAAAGGTGATTCATATACAGAGGAATTTGCTGGGTAGCCACATTTGGATAATTTCTACATTAGCATTATTTCAAATGCATGGTTTCTAGGGGGAAATTTCTCCTCTTTGCAGATGCTACCCCAAACAGTTGGGCTAATAATTAAATCATGTGAAATTAAGTATTAGTGAATACTGCTTATATGAAATATCCTCAAGCTTAAAGGAATCAAGTGAACAAATTGTTTTGTTTACAGGGGAGGATGTGGTGAGGGAAAGGTTTGAAATATTCAGGTGAGTAGGATTCCTACAGCTGCATAGTGAAATTTATAAGATCTGGTAAGTTTCTGCAGCTGAAGGACTTCTGCATTAACCTCTTTAAAATGTTTGGGAATTGTTAAAAGAAAGGGTGATTGTCTCAGGATGGGAATTTGGTGGATGAGTTCTTTTGAGGGGGGAAGGAGGGCTTCTTGTACCATTTTTTAATAACTTTTTGAATGTGATTGTGTTACTTTTTTCAAAAAAAAACTATTTGAAAGTAGTGAACTGGTTTTTAATATACTATGTCCAATAATTGACAAACAGGTAGCTTTAAAAAGCTGTTTTGGGGTGTCCTTTTATTCCAGTTTTAAAACTCGGCCTAATTAAGTCAGTAATTTTAAAACTTGCTTTTGGGGAGTGTTTAAATCAGTTTTATAGTTAAACAGGACTTTGTTCCCCCTTCGGAAACAATCTGGTATGTTCAGAATTAAGTGCATCTATTAAGGTTAGACTTTAGTACCATTTTTCCAACATCAAAAGGAGTACTCATTGTACTTCTGACTTAGGCTCTTACTGTGAATGGATGGTGGTACTGTATACAACTTTTGAGTGAGTTTTTTTGAAGAATTTACGTAACTATTTCAAGTGAATAATAAAACTTGGAAAACGTGAAGGAACATTTGAGACATGAGGAAAAGACTAGATGGACAGGGTCAAAAAGAGTTTGAAGATTGATGGTAGAATTATGAAGCTTTCTTAAAATTATAACATTTAATACTTGGAAATTCAGGCTTGGGGGAGGGTTGGGTTTCACTGCCTTTGCCCCATCTTTTTGTCTGCCCTGAAATAAAAGGTATTGTACCGTTGTATAACCATGTGTTACGTTTGCTGTTGTGCACCACTGAGAGTTGGTTCTTCAGTACCTCTGGCAAGAGTGTATTTTGATTGACTGCTTTGTGTGCTTGTTTATTTTTTATAGCATTTAAATCAAACGGTATTGAGATGGATTGGGTTATGAAACATAATGGTCCAAATGACGCTAGTGATGGGACAGTACGACTTCGTGGACTGCCATTTGGTTGCAGCAAAGAGGAAATAGTTCAGTTCTTTCAAGGTACCTCTAGTATTAGTCAAAGTTTAGTAGTATTTTAATTTTATATTTCTATTACTCAGTTTTTAATTTGTAAAACCCATTTATTTGGGGGACTTTTTGATTTGAGTGTATCTGGGTTAACGTATTAAGTTATGAAATGTGCTCCAGTTAATATTCAATACAGAATGTGTAAAAATATGTAAAACCTAATATGCAGTGAACATAATTGAGAGTAATTATGTATGATGAATCATGAATTAGCATATGGAGCATAGTTAAATTTTTTTTTTCCATGTAATGTTAGGTGGCCTTTTGTGAGTTTGTGTGTAATTTTAAGACATTGGTCGCAAAAAAAAATTATATAATCCAGTAATATTTGAAAAGATCTTCCTTTGTATTATGGGGTGATGGGGAAACTAAGCTTTTTTTTTTTTGTTTTGTTTTGTTTAGACTTGTTTTAAATATTTGATTCAGATGGGAATGTTTCAGCCTTTAACACTGTTCCCCTTGATGGGGTTATTTGTCCTTGGGTTAAAGGGTTGGAAATCGTGCCAAATGGGATAACATTGACGATGGACTACCAGGGGAGAAGCACAGGGGAGGCCTTCGTGCAGTTTGCTTCAAAGGAGATAGCAGAAAATGCTCTGGGGAAACACAAGGAAAGAATAGGGCACAGGTGGGGATGGAGAGTTTGGGATGGTGTTAAATTTTTATTTTTGGGGGTTGTGGGTCACTATTGCTTAATGGGGGGGTAACAGTAACATTTTTCTGGGGTAGTTTAAAAGAATTGATAATTATCTAAATTTAACTTGGAAACTACAAATTTGGGTGGGGAATTAATGCTAATAGTTTGCTTAAATTAAAATTAGATTTGTTTCCATTTTTCTGTAGGATGATGTTGATAAATGTTTTTGTATAATCAACTATTTTCTCTAAACATCTATTATATACTAAACAAAACAAACTTAAAGTTGTATTTTGTGAATTGTTTTCAAATTACTTAATTTGTCTTTAAAACTTAAATATTAATTATTTAAGTTTGTAGGTGTAAAGGAATGTTAACTTTTGGTGTATTTAGGCAGTTTTAATTGGGTTATATTTAGATGTAGAAAAACTTACTGCATTTTGCCCAGTATTTTATTTACTCTAATACGTTTATGCTGAAACCTGTACCTTAAACCATTTTCAAATAGGTATATTGAGATCTTCAGAAGTAGCAGGAGTGAAATCAAAGGATTTTATGATCCACCAAGAAGATTGCTGGGCCAGCGACCAGGACCATATGATAGACCAATAGGAGGAAGAGGGGGTTATTATGGAGCTGGGCGTGGAAGTATGTATGACAGAATGCGACGAGGAGGTGATGGATATGATGGTGGTATGTGTATCTAATGAACAAAGGTTCTGTTGTCATTTTCTTAACGTTCCTGACACTTTGTCAAGAAATACAGAAATGGCAGTAATTTCAGTACCTACTAGGTTTAATCTGTTCATACAAATGTGGATTCCCATGGGCAGCTATGGGACTTGATTGATGCATGTATTGGCACCTAGTTTACCTACACGAACATTTTTAAGAGATTGCCACGTTTTGACCTTTTCTGTTTGGAATCAGGATGAAAATTTTTATGTCTAAATGTGTGCTTTTCATACAAGTGTTAACTGCTTTTTTAATATGCACTAAAATGGGTGTTGCAAACTTGGTTGGAGGGGTTGCAAACTTGTAACAGTAAGTTAACCAGAGTGCTTGTCAGAAGATACATTTTTATAAACTAGATTATAAAATTTTATCTCTTGAAAGCTTATTCATGTGTTTCTCCTTAAATTAACACAGGTTATGGAGGTTTTGATGACTATGGTGGCTATAATAATTATGGCTATGGAAATGATGGCTTTGATGACAGAATGAGAGATGGAAGAGGTAAAATTAAAAAGTGATTTTTAGGTGAATTTTAATATTTGCTTTACATGCACTTAGTATAGGTGACTTGTATACAAAAATCAACTCAGGCATATTTCAGTGTATTCCTACATAAGGCTTAATATAGATGTATGCTTACAGAAAAATTTCCATATGATATTTAGAAAAACCAAGTGTTAAGATTACTTGAGGTGTCGGTGAAAAGTGTGTAAATAGGAAAAGGTGTGTATGGGAAAGAAATAATCTTTGGAAATTTTATTTTCTAGGTATGGGAGGACATGGTTATGGTGGAGCTGGTGATGCAAGTTCAGGTTTTCATGGTGGTCATTTTGTACATATGAGAGGACTGCCTTTTCGTGCAACTGAAAATGATATTGCTAATGTGAGTAATTTTAGTAATTAGTGGTTTTATATATAATCACAGTGTCTAATTTGAGTATTCTATGTAACAAGCCAGTAAGTTTTAGTGGTTTGGTTTGGCTTCCCCAGACTGTGATTAGAAATGAGGAACTGAAAATAATGGTAGTAGATGGCTGCTATTACTGATTTGAAACTGCCTCATTACAAATTGGTTAGAAAATAAGCAAATTTCAGCTCTTTGGGCCAAGTCAATCACTCATTCATTACTTGTTGAGACCCCAATGGCCTTAAAATACTTTTTAATTTAATATCACCTGGGTTAATTTCAAAGATCACTTTGCATTTGATAGACTTAAAACCAGTGTGCATGGTAATTGTCTTTCAGTGATCTAAGTAGAATAGTAAAATAAGTGTTTTCTTTAGTTCTTCTCACCACTAAATCCAATCCGAGTGCATATTGATATTGGAGCTGATGGCAGAGCAACAGGAGAAGCAGATGTAGAGTTTGTGACACATGAAGATGCGGTAGCTGCCATGTCTAAAGATAAGAATAACATGCGTAAGTGGTACAACCCTCTCATTTGTGATTACTCAAATGTAAGAGGTTCTAGGAGCTTAGTGGTCTGGGACCTGAAACCATGTGGCTGCTAATAAGTTCAGACTTGCCTTTCTAAGGGGATTTCTATTGAAGAGTTAACTCAGGCTCTTTATACTTCACAGATTATTAGAGCTTAAGTTACTAAACAGGAGAAATGTTGCACTTGCCTAAGTTTTTATGCCATTTGGAAATTAATACTGTTTCTTAATCTATACATTGATAACTGGGTGAGTTATTCCTCCATGTCATCAAATTTGTTTTTAAGCCATTAAATTTAATCTCTAGTGATTCCCAAATCTGACCACACATTAATCACTTGATACTTAATAAAAATAAGTTGCCCTGGACACTACTTTCAAGATGCTAATTCAGTTCTATGAATGGGCCTGGAATATATATATTTGTATATCAAGTGGGATTTTATTTTTTTTATGGGCACACTGGGTCTTTGTTGCTGTGCAAGGGCTCTTCTTAGCTGTGGCAAGCAGGGGCTACTCTAGTTGCAGTGTGTGGTCTTCTTATGGTGGCTTCTCTTCTTGCAGAGCACAGGTGCTCAGGTGCTTGGGCCTCAGTAGTTGTAGCTCTCAAGTGCAGGCTTAGTAGTTGTGGCACGTCGGCTTAGTTCTGCAGCATGTGGAATCTTCCCAAACCAGGGACTGAAACTGTGTCCCCTGCATTGGCAGGCAGATTCTGAACCACTGAACCACTAGGGAAGTTCTGGAATTATTTTTAAGATGTATACCAGCAGGTTCTAAAATAATGAGTCAGCTCTTTTATAGATAGGAAACTGAATCGTAAAACACTGGTAACTAGTTCAAGCTTGAACAGTTTAAACGAACCTTAGATTTTAGTTATATCTGGCATTTAGTCACTCCATTAGGAATTTGCAAGCAT
Source organism: Dama dama (assembly GCF_033118175.1). NCBI lineage: Eukaryota > Metazoa > Chordata > Mammalia > Artiodactyla > Cervidae > Dama > Dama dama. The sequence continues at coordinate 27,929,516 of NC_083695.1, forward strand.
TCTTTTTCATGTTAATGTTAGCTAGTCAAGCTTTTTGCACTTATTTATAAATTTTATTCAACATTCCTTTTTCTCCTATTACTCAAAAGAACATCGATACATTGAACTCTTCTTGAATTCAACTCCTGGAGGCGGCTCTGGAATGGGAGGTTCTGGAATGGGAGGCTACGGCAGAGATGGAATGGGTATGTAAAGCTTTTTAAATATTAAGCCGAGTCAGACACTTAGCAAGTCAATCTCAAACTTTTTTTTTTTTTTTTTAAGATAATCAGGGAGGCTATGGATCTGTTGGAAGAATGGGAATGGGGAACAATTACAGTGGAGGATATGGTACTCCTGATGGCTTGGGTGGTTATGGTGAGTGTCTTTTTTTTGTTGTTCCATTTGAGTCCCCATATGTGGTGCAGTTTAAAGTTCATATATTGTTCCTTTTTTTTTAATTGTATAGTTGACTTACAATATTGTTTGTATTTTTAATAACTTATGCATTTGTATCCTCTACTAAATGGTTCTTAATGTCTTCTTTTTCCTAAGGCCGTGGTGGTGGAGGCAGTGGCGGTTACTACGGGCAAGGTGGCATGAGTGGAGGTGGATGGCGTGGGATGTACTAAAAGCATAACCACACATATAAAAGTCCTGACAACAGCATCTGGTCTACTAGACTTTCTTACAGAATTACTTTCTTTTGTATTTTAAGAACTTTATAATGACTGAAGGAATGTGTTTTCAAAATATTATTTGGTAAAGCAACAGATTGTGATGGGAAAATCTGTTTTCTGTAGGTTTTATTTGTTGCATACTTTGACTTAAAAAAAATAAATTTTTATATTCAAACCACTGATGTTGATACTTTTTATATACTAGTTACTTCTGAGGATGTGCTGCTTTCAGCTGCTTTCATAAGATTTGGGTTGATGTATTTTACTATTAGCTCTACAAGAAGTAGTTTAAGAGGACAGTGGTTCACCTCTGCATAAACTACAAGTCTCAATAAGCAGACATCTGGAATAGAGCTTGGAGAAGAATTAGTGTTACTCTTTAATTTCTCCTGGACAACACTGTAAATATAAAACCTAAAGATGAGTTTAGGTGACTTCAGGAGTATAAACTCAGCTAATTCTATATTTTCAGACATTTATCCAGCATAGCTCTGAAATATTAACAATCTAGGAGGTATCTGGACTTAACGTATATTCATAATTGTGTTACCTGCAGATGGGAGTGTTGGAAGTTTAGATTCTAGCTCTAGACTTTAGAAGAAATCCCCTCAGCACTTGACTGAAGTACCAAAAAAATGTTTCCCAAAAGTGATAGTTGTAAGTTCTCAAAATGTCTTAGACTAGGTTAAGGTTCTCGGTGACATGAGATTCACTACAAGTACAAAGGTATTTACCGTGGAGTATAATTCCCCCAGGTGTATTCAGTTTCCAGCCAGATAGTTAAAGCATATGGCTTTTTTAATAACTGTATAGATGACTACTTTTTAAAATGTAAGACAAGTCCATGTCTTGAGAGTCTTGAGATTGGATTTTGCATCTAATTTGTTTTGAGTTTTAGAGCCGTTGTATTTAATAATTTTATGTAGCAAGGAAAAAAGGTGCTTTACTTTTAATCCCTTTGATCAATATGGCTTTTTTTCCCAAATTGGCTAATGGATCAAAATGAAACCTGTCAATGTGAATTCAGTTATTGAATTTGTTACTTGTTTTTGCTAGAAATGTTATTAATGTAATAAATATCAATGTGGGAGATGAGTATGGCGTCTGTCCTAGAATGCTTTGTGTCAGTTAATGATTAGAAATCAAATTGGTAGAAGGTACTATGTCTAAATGAATATTAGACAAAGTGACACAGGATTTCTGCTGTTCTTAAAGAAGGCAGCTTGGTAGCATAAGTGGAACCTATCAACTGGAGCAATGATTCATCTTACTGCCTGTACTCACTCCCTTAATTACTAGGCTCACACCACTTTTCTAAAACAGGCTTAATTTTTTAGGTGTTTTATTTGTTATATAAAATCAACATTTTAGAGAAGTGTGAATATGAGAATTACAATCACAATTCCTTGGCACCATGATAGCGTTAGATGATAGTACTACTAGATGAGGGAACGGTACACAAAGTTCACAAAATACAAAGTTCTATTACATGAAATCCAAAATTAGATTATGGTTTTTAGATACAAGTCAAAATAAAATGGAGCAAGTTTCAATTTCTTAGAAAAAGCCTGCCTACAAAAGGCCCAAATCAATGGCAATGAGGGGTGAAGAATTTAAATTGGGACTAAAAATCATGGTTTATTTGTTGAATGAAACCAGGCTTGGCATTTAAGAGAATCACATTTTAAAGTTTAAGCACAATAATAAAAAACAGCACTTGAAATTTTTCATTTTTGCTTATTTTCGTCATAAAAATGTTAACCCATCCCATCAGTACAAAACAGTTCAAAGAATATAATTCATGTTTCAAATACTCCTATCAGAGCATTAAAGACCACCTATAAATCTGTATGTCCATTCTGATTTAAGACTAAAAACTGACGATTATGGAAAAGAAATCAAAGTAAAATAGTGGTTTCATACTTTGGCAACTTAGAAAATTAATTTTAAACCTTAACAGAAGTATGTACTCAGGATACAATCCTGTAGAATAAGCAATGCTATCTTAGTGGGGAGGGAGTAGCCATGATTTATTCACTAGTGCTCTTAGGAGTAATGTGGATACCAATAATGGCATGTTTAAAAGGTACAGACTCAAAAGTGCATGACTTAAATTAAGACTTAAGTAAAAAGTAGAACCCCAAGTGGTGATGCTGTTGAAACATTAATTGTGCAAGGGTAGTTTTAAAGATTAAATGCTTGGTATGCTATAAACTATTAACAGGGATTAGTGTTTACTGACTTTATGCTTGAAATAGTTCAAGTATGTATGCAGTGGCAGGGCTGAAAGTCCATCTTCAGTCTGCTCTAGGCCCTGGCTTGGTGCTAATAAATGGTATTTTACTCTCCTGTAGTAGACTGCCACAGTGTAATGCTTCCTAAAAGTTACTGGACTGGAGAGGTAATACAGAACTTCTTAACTCAAACCTGTCATAATCAAAGGCAAAGTTTAACTGTATTTTAGATTTCTCCTTAAATGCTTAAGGGAAAATGAGGAGCCTATAATCCTGGCTATTACATTTTTTTCTAGGAAAGTTTGTTTTGACTTTTTTGGCCATGCTCCTGTGGTATGCAGGATCCTAGTCCAGGGACCCAACCTGTGCCCCCTTGCAGTGCAAGTGTGGAGTCCTAACGACTAGACTGCCAGAGCAGTTCCTATGTTTTGACTTTTAAAGGTGTGAGTCCTCCCTAAGAAATGGACATAACTTATTTTCAAAATAAAAGGTTTTGAGACAAAATACTACCTCTTTCACCCACTGTATCTGAAAGTTCAGCAAAATACCACATTGACTACAGAGAAGGCATTTTCTAATGCAAAATGGGCAGAGGAAGGGAAGCAAATAAATACAGTTGACACTTTACCAAGCTAATGAAAAACCTGTTGAAATATTAATACTTCTAAAATGTGCATTTCCAGTCGTTCTCGGAGAACTGTGAAGCTTTAAAGTGCATTAAGAAAAAATTACAGGCACCATCAAATATCAATTTGACAATCTGGAGAATAATCTGAAACCCTATTTTTAAGAAGGCCTTTACAAAATAAGGCAAACATGTAGGCTATGCTCTCTGGCCTCTCCATGGCATTAAGAAAAGAGTTACATGATAACTAGTCAGGAATTAGGCTAAGGTTACTTTAAAGCATGCCCTGTTATTTTTGAATAAAAATGGCAAAGGAAATCTCAAATTATACATTGAGTTCCTGTGAGTTGAATATGTGAAAGTAAAATGTACCAATGCTGTCTGAAAGCTGCTTAAGGGCTGTCTGAATACATTGTACACATGTTCATATGTAACATTCATCATTCATTGTAGGTACTTTTCATACATTAGAATAGTTCTGGAGTATTATGGCAAGTTAGATGAGCATCTTTGAATTAGTAATGCATGACAGGAATCACAAACCCGTACTGGCTTCGGTGAAGAAGGCAAAGGCAGTTCGTTGTCAGAACAGGCATTACAGAAAATTTCCCCACAATTTCTACAGTGGTGCTATTAAATGGAAAAATCAGAGGGAAAAAAAATGAGTAAAATTAGCCATATTTGCACCAAAACTTTTGGATTCACTTCCTATTCTCCCTTACCTTTCTCTTAGACAGTGAGAATTCCTTTTCACAAAGTTTACAGTGTGTTGCTTCTTTGTCTTTCAACCAAACCAGTCCCTGATAGAGGAAAAATATGATTAATTCTCAAATTAGTACTAAAAGATACATGAAAACATTTCTGACCAAGAGCATTTTATAGGAATATGCATGTAGATAAACCAAAAATGAGTCCTTTTTTTTTTTTTTGACAGATTTACTGAAACAGTTGTAGATTAAACAAATGTGGAATTTCCTTCAAAGTAATCTGGGTGAGGAAAAAGGGACATACTTATATAATAAGATTGGCCATATACTGATTAAAAAATAGTGAAACTGGATGATGGTTCATTTTACTCTGCTGAATACTGGAACATTTCATGACAAATGTTTTTAACAAAAATCCACTATGGATAGTAACTATAAGGAAAGAACCTTAATATCTAGTCCAAAAACATTTAAAGATAAGTTTACACTGTGAAATACATGAGTTTGGCATTATGTATATATTATACACAGCTAATCCACAAAATTTGAAGAGAATTTGTAAATCAGATGATTGAGTGCTTTAGGTAAGACTTCACCTTAAAGTCGTTCTACAGGGCTATAAATTTCCCTTTTTTTTTTTTTTTAAGAAAAAGTATTTCTCTTCCCCTTTCTGTAACTCAAATTTAATCGATACTATGTAAACTTTTATAGCAAGTGTAGTCTTAAACAGGTAGAAGTTAATGATACCTAAAATTTCTAACTAAGTTGACTCGTTGTTAACCAACCAAGATCTTGGCTAGGAAAAGCACTTTTCCCCCTATGAAAGCAACTTTGTTAGGTGGTGCCCATTTTATAACGAGAAGACCTAAATTTGAAAGGAGTCCTGTATTTCTGATTAATCTCATCACATGTCCCTTTTGGAAACAGCCCAGACTAAGCTACACTGCTGCTGCTGCTTCCACAGAACCAAGTATACCTGACTCTAACTTAAGTACATCTGATTCTAATTTGGAAGAGGGAGCGAGCAACATAGGACCTATACCAGCTAACGAGAGAAAAATCTTACAAGCAGAAAAGCCCACAGACATTCTCAAAAGCCTGAGTTTTCTTGAAAGCCTCTTCTACCTGACAGCAAAATTCTTGGAAGAAACTAAGACGAAGAGAGAATAAGCATTGAGGGATCAAGACTGCAAGGTTAATACCAGCTATTTTTATTTCACAGTCTTAGTAACCAGCACCTATTGTCTGATATAGCAGAGGTAAGACAAATGGTATTGGATTACTACACTTCAGGCACTCTTTAAGGCTTCTGAGAACACAGGATTGTAAGAAGTGAAGATATAAAAACAAAAAAAAAAAACCCCAGACAGCTCCCCCCATCAGATACCGAGAGACTGACCAGCAGAGTCACATGATTTGAATCATGGAATTTTTTTTAAAGCAAGATGAGGCCTTGAAGATAATTCAATCTAACTTGAACACCATAAAAAAGAAACTGATTTGCCAAATATCCCAAAGCCACATAGTGCAAGCAACTTTGCTGCCCAGGTATGTTTGTAAGGACGAGAGCCTGACATGAAGCAGATTTCCAAACACCATCATTTGGTTCAAAAGTAAGTAACCTTCTGACATCAGGGTTGAGCTTCCAACTTTATTTCCAGACTTAGGAAGTCACCTTGCACCTCTCTCAAGGAGAAAAGCTGTACAATGTAGGATAAGCCTAGTACATTAGCTAGAAGGGACCTCAGAATAGCACCCTCAAGCTTTCATTTTACAGATAAGAAAAACTTAAGATCCAGGGAGCTGAAGTTGCTTCCTCAACAAAACAAAGCTGTTTACAAGTAAAGTCAAAATTAAAGGGGGAAAGCTACTGCTCTGCAAACAAATGGCTATTTTTCTCTGCCATTGGCATTCCAGAATGTCAGCTACTCAGGTTAAATCCTCCAAATGGTATTAAGGATCCTTCTCTGAACAAACTCAACTGCTCCAGAGAGAAGGCTTTTTTTTTTTTTTTTTTTTTCCATTTATTTTTATTAGTTGGAGGCTAATTACTTTACAATATTGTAGTGGTTTTTGCCATACATTGACATGAATCAGCCATGGATTTACAGAAGTCTTGTAGATACCAATACTGAGAGAAGATACCCAACAGATTGGAAGTTGACAGATTTCTCTTTGGTCAAGACCTCCCTGTCTATTACAACCCATCCCCACCCACCTAACCAACAAACACCAGGCTTCAAAGATTTTTTGTGCCTTTCATCGAAACTGGGAGATTTTCTAACATTTAAGGCATGATTTGGGCATGAAATACTCCAGCCAAATAAACAAATACAAGAAAAGGATTCAGAGGAAACAGAATGGCAGCAATAAAAGAAAACATTAAAGAAATTATAATGGAATATCCTCAGACATAAAGCAAGATGTTATTTTTAAAAAGGAAAAATGAGCAAATAGGAGCCTACTGAATATTAAAAATATAGTAACAGAAATGTCTCACAGAAGTTTGAAACTGAATACAACCAAATCTTTAGGTTTAATTTCCAGTTTATAGGATTAAATAAGGGATAGAGGAAAAAATAAGACTACTATGAAGAAGAAATCAGATAAAATCCAAAATGTAAGAAACTAAAATAGCTATCCCAAACCCATCAACTGGACAATAGTAAGCACCAAAAAAAAAAAAAAAACCAAAGTCATATATAAATCCATTTTCATACACATAAAAATGGAAATCTGGATAATGTAGGCTAGATATGAACAATAAAACTGTTAGAAAAACATAATGATTAACAAAAACAGAGGACAGTTACTGTAGGGAAGGGAATGCAATCAGGGAGCAAACATGTTCTATTACAAGCTAAAACAGTACGCTAGCATTTTTAAGTTGTACTGTAAATGTCCTCTTGCATATATGATATATATTTCACAGTGAAAAATTTTTACTAAAGAGTTTAAAACATGACGGTTGGGCAAACATCCCTACATATCTCCTAAAGGGTGTGAGAGCAGAATAAAGGCATACAGATTCATAAAATCTTTTATTATTCATTCACCATTTTCTAGGAGGCTACTGAAGGAAGCATCGCCCAGTGGGAATTCCATGTTGATCAAGTGGTTAGGATTCCATGCTCTCACTGCCAAAGATCCAGGTTTGATGCCTAACTGGCTAACTATAAAGTTCCACAAGCTGTGTGGCACAGCAAAAAGAAAAAAACACTGAAAGAATGAATGACAGCAGAGGGAAATGCCAGGACAAGAGTGACCAGACTCTACAGGAGCAATAAAGCAGAGAACTTCAATAAGGATGACTGATGGAAAAAGAGAACTAACTGATTCCTTGATTCATTTTTACCATGTGAAAAACTTCTATCAAAAAGCATTTAACAGAAGTGTTTGAAGGTATAAGAAAACTCTGATTCTCAAATACAACTAAAAAAGGTCAGGGGGAGTAAATATTAGCTCTATAGGAAATGAAAAGTAGTTAAAGAAAGAAAATACAACTGCAATATACAATACTACCTGCCCCAGCAAGGAACAGTATTTAAATACTCATAATAAAGAATATATAGTAAATATATTTCACAAAAACTTTTACTTAACTACAGGAGAACAGCGAAGAGTAGACAGACCAGGGGGAGAGTTAGCAAAACCTCATCCATCATGTTAATGAGGCAATACATAGGTCTGCATAATACTTAGGGAAATGCCAGAAGAAACAACTAAAAGGAATTAAAAGTAGCTCCCTAATGGTGGCAAAAGCTGGAATGGATAAGGGACAAAAGGGTGAAAAACAAAAGACTGCTTCCCTGTTTTTGTTTTTTTAAGTCATCAGCAGACGAATGGGTAAGGAAGCTGTGGTACATATACACCATAATATTATTCAGCCATTAAAAAGAATTCATTTGAATCAGTTCTAATGAGATGGATGAAACTGGAGCCCATTATACAGAGTGAAGTAAGCCAGAAAGACCAATACAGTATACTAATGCATATATATGGAATTTAAAAAGATGGTAACGATAACCCAATTTGACTTTTTAAATGACTTTCATCTAACACTTTGGTAAACGAAATGGGGAGCTTGTGCGGTAAGAAGCCATCTGTCATTGAAGAGACTGTATTTTCTCCTCTGTTTTAAGAACCATATATTCAATTGTACCAAATAACTTTCACTCAATTAACATACTCAATATTCAAAGCAACCCTATGCAAAATCATAAGCCAAAATCAGAAGAGGAAACAGACTCCATGGTGATATGTGACTTGATGAAGATCAAAAACTAGTAAGTAACAGACTGGCTCAGGAATTTAAGGATTATCAAATCCAAAGTCAATTGCACTCTAACCATGCCATACTTCATAGGAAAGTAGACAAAACCATTTCTAAGGTCATTTCCAACATGAGGAATTTTAATAATGTGTTCTAGAGGTATAGGGACGAGGTGGACCCCATCATACAAGCTCCCCATTCAGTGCTTCTGCCTCTGTATATCCTAAGATTCAACAACAGTACACAGGGCTTTACCTTCTGCTGGAAACTCACAGATATCCATACTTTCCTACTTGAGGAAAATACTTAAACTCACCTGCAATGCTTTGTTGGCTTCTTTTATGTCTTCGATTTTAAGTTTTGATCTAAAAAGATTATAAATTGGTTCAAGTTTCAGTACACATTTTAAAACACAGAACATCTAGTAATTCCTTAGAAAGTACTGAATTTTCATAGGATATAAAACTGTGTCTACTATATTATTCTAATAATCTTCTTTGGCTAGTGGGATTATATTTAACATTTTCGTATTACTTCTTAAATGACCTAAAGCAAAAATAGTTTTGAGATTTAAAATTTGCTTTTTTTAAAGAAAGAATGTTGGAATTTTCATGTGGTTATGACTATTAATGATAGCTATCATTTATTGTAGCTGTAAATAAATAGTTGAGGTACCAGACACTATGCTATAAACTTTGCATGTGTAATCTCATTTAATCTTCAGAAACACTTATAAAGATGAAGAGAGTGAGGTCTTATGAGGTTTAGTCACTTGTAGCAAGTCACAAGATGGTAACTGAGGAAGCCAGGACTTAAACCCTCATCTCTGAGACCCAAAAGCCGGTGAGTTAATCATTATGAATACTCTTTATGTAGCACATGCTACAGAGTGGTAAGTAACAGTGGATATATTAAGAAAGATATAATACTTTTTTAACCTTTTAAAAATATGTGTTAGTTAACATGCAATATTTATCTGTGATCTCAATACCCAGACATGATCATCTCCACATGTCAATGAGTATATGTATTTCAAATGGAAAAATTATTTACGTAGTTCCCTATATGACTTAACAATATATCCTGAAAGGCTTAGAGCTACTGACTTGTTATTAAGTATCTGCCACATCATTATATTAAATGGTTACATAATATACCACAAAAAAGAATGTAAAGTATGCAATTTACATCATTACCTACTGATGAATTTTCAACATGTTTCAAATCTTTTTGCCATAAAATTATTCATTAAAATTGAAATGACCAAAACATTTGTATTATTTTTCTTAACAACTTAAAAATGAAATAACTGGATTAAAACATACATAAAATACTAAGTCTGAAGCAGAACATTAGGAACTTGCTTTGCCCTACAAGTGTTCTTTGTTCCAAAACTTAAAAACAGTGTTAGTCTTTTATCTAGCTCATAACAACTCTTACAGTGGGAATAATAAATGTAAAATCACACAGTGTAAAAATACTAACAGAGTAATCAAATTTTCTTAGCTGAACTCACATCTACAAAAAGCACCCAAGGGAAACTGATGCTGATGGGAATTTTGGCCACAATAGTATATATGGAAAAACTGAATATGGAATAAAAATAGCTTACTTAATGGTGTTCACTACAGAAATACTTTCTATATGAAAACTTACAGGTGTTGATTTATTTCTGGTTAAAATGCCTTTATTCACAAATCGGACCCTAAAAAGCATGCTGCCCCTTCCACCCTGATAGAAATTGCCGAACTATCCTAAAGAAAGAGAGTATCAGTTACAGTTCCAACAAACACAATGTAAAACAACACCTTTTCCTTGTCCTAGGCAGGGAACAGATGTCTGTATTATTCATTTTAATTAAATTCCATTTCGGAATATGTATTTAAGTTTCTGAAAATATTTGACCACAGCATAAAAAAGCATAGAGAAAGGTCAAAATAAAACATGAGAATGTAATAAATGTGATACAATCAATTATGACACTATATGAAAACATCCCTAAATTATATAAGCCTCAGATAATCCTGAAATTCCTCTATGAAGGAAAAAAATCTGTAAGTTTCTTTATATGCAAAGAATAGCATCTACAGAATACGACATTGGAAGAGTCCTGGTAATTTATTCTTCACTAAAAGTTTTTCTTCTTGGAATTTAAGCCTCAGTGAGGATAAGGGAGAAGCTGGTTTTTTCCTCTTTCAGTTATTTTAAATTGTCAGTAATTATGACACAGATTAGTCTAGATTTTTCTTTTTCCAATATTTCATCCTAAAATTTCACATTCCATGTTTTCTCCAAATATTAATATTTCAGGTTTATTACTTTAATCTTCATACTAGACAGTTTATCTACAATTATAACTTATTCAGAATAATTAACTTTTTTTTTCCCCCACACCATGCTCATGTGGGATCTTAGTTCCCCAAGCAGGGATCAAACCCAATCCACCTGCAGTAGAAGTAAGAAGTCTTACCCACTGGGCTGCCAGGGAAGTCCTGAATAATCAACATTTAAAGCTGTTCAAAATCTATCAAAATTTCTCTTTGTAAGAATCCTTCAATAAGAAATCAATTAAGAATAAATATGTCATTATCAAAAGTACTTTTCAAATTAAAGTTAATCATTTATGTTTTAAGTTGCTGGTTTAGATGTAAGCACTGGGAAGTAACTTTCAGGTCCATCCTGTTCATCTTACAGACAAGAACACTGATCTTCTGCTTGAGACGAGGAAAGGTACTGTGCTGGGTGCTTTTGCATACTTATTTTGTTAATCAGAAAAAGAACCCTATAGGTATTTTATAACTCTCCAATTGACAAATGGAGAAAGGGATATTATAACTCTCCAATTTACAAATGTAGAAATGAGCTTAAAGAGCTTAAATAAATGGCCCTAAGTCACATGGCTGGTAAAACCTAAAAGGGATACTTACTCCTGTGAGTGACATTCAGTTCAGGTCAGTCAGTCATGTCCAACTCTTTGTGACCCCAGGGACTGCAGCACACCAGGCTTCCCTGTCCATCACCAACTCCTGGAGCTTACTCACTCATGTCTGTTGTGTCGGTGATGCCATCCAACCATCTCATCCTCTGTCGTCCCCTTCTCCTCCTGCCTTCAATCTTTCCCAGCATCAGGGTCTTTTCAAATGAGTCAGTTCTTTGCATCAGGTGGCCAAAGTATTGAAGTTTCAGCTTCAGCATCAGTTCTGCCAATGAATATTCAAGACTGATCTCCTTTAGGATGGACTGGTTGGATCTCCTTGCAGTCCAAGGGACTCTCAAGAGTCTTCTCCAACACCACAGTTCAAAAGCATCACTTCTTCGGCGCTCAGCTGTCTTTATAGTCCTACTCTCACATCCATACATGACTACTGGAAAAACCATAGCTTTGACTAGATGGACTTTGTTGCCAAAGTAATGTCTCTGCTTTTTAATAGGCTGTCTAGGTTAGCCACAGCTTTTCTTCCAAGGAGCAAGTGTCTTTTAATTTCATGGTTTCAGTCACCATCTGCAGTGATTTTGGAGCCCCCCAAAAATAAAGTCTGTCACTGTTTCAATTGTTTCCCCATCTATTTGTCATGAAGTGATGGGACCAGATGCCATGATCTTAGTTTTCTGAATGTTGAGTTTTAAGCCAACTTTTTCACTCTCCTCTTCCACTTTCATCAAGGGGCTCTTTAGTTCTTTGCTTTCTGCCATAAGGGTGGTGTGATTTGCACACGTGAGTTTATTGACATCCCGGCAATCTTGATTCCAGCTTGTGCTTCATCCACCCCTGCATTTCTCATGATGTACTCTGCATATAAGTTAAATAAGCAGGGTGACAATACACAGCCTTGATGTACTCCTTTCCCTATTTGGAACCAGTCTGTTGTTCCATGTCCAGTTCTAACTGTTGCTTCTTGACCTGCACACAGGTTTTTCAGGAGGCAGGTCAGGTGGTCTGGTATTCCCATCTCTTGAAGAATTTTCCACAGTTTGCTGTGATCCACACTGTCAAAGGCTTTGGCATAGTCAATAAAGCAGAAGTAGATGTTTTTCTGGAACTCTCTTGCTTTTTCGATGATCCAGCAGATGTTGGCAATTTGATCTCTGGTTCCTCTGCCTTTTCTAAATAGAGCTTGAACATCTGGAAGTTCACGGTTCACATACTGTTGAAGCCTGGCTTGGAGAATTTTGAGAATTACTTTACTAGCATGTGAGATGAGTGCAATTGTGCGGTAGTTTGAGCATTCTTTGGCATTGCCTTTCTTAGGGATTGGAATGAAAACTGACCTTTTCCAGTCCTGTGGCCACTGCTGAGTTTTCCAGATTTGCTGGCATGTTGAGTGCAGCACTTTCACAGCGTCACCTTTTAGCTCCACTGGAATTCCATCACCTCCACTAGCTTTGTTTGTAGTGTTGCTTGCTAAGGCCCACGTGACTTCTCATTCCAGGATGTCTGGCTCTAGGTGAGTGATCACACCATCATGGTTATCTGGGTCATGAAGATCTTTTTTGTATAGTTCTGTCTATTCTTGCCACCTCTTAATATCTTCTGCTCTTCGAATTTTGAAATGGTTGGGTCCATACCATTTCTGTCCTTTATTGTGCCCATCTTTGCATGAAATGTTCCCTTGGTATCTCTGATTTTCTTGAAGAGATCTCTAGTCTTCCCCATTCTATTGTTTTTTCCTCTATTTCTTTGTATTGATCACTGAGGATGGCTTTCTCATCTCTCCTTGCTATTCTTTGGAACTCTGCATTCAAATGGGTATATCTTTCCTTTTTCCCTTTGCCTTTCGCTTCTCTTCTTTTCTCAGTTATTTGTAAGGCCCCCTCAGACAACCATTTTGCCTTTTTGCATTTCTTTTTCTTGGGGATGGTCTTGATCACTGCTTCCTGTACAATGTCACGAACCTCCGTCCATAGTTCTTCAGGCACTTTGTCTATTAGATCTAATCCCTTGAATCTATTTGTCACTTCCACTGTATAATTGTAAGGGATTTGATTTAGGTCATACCTGAACGGTCTAGTGGTTTTCCCTACTTTCTTCAGTTTAAGTCTGAATTTGGCAATAAAGACTTAATGATCTGATCCACCGTCAGCTCCTGGTCTTGTTTTTGCTGACTGTATGGAGCTTCTCCATCTTCGGCTGCAAAGAATATAATCAATCTGATTTCGGTGTTGACCATCTGGTGATGTCCATGTGTAGAGTCTTCTCTTGTGTTGTTGGAAGAGGGTGTTTGCTGTGACCAGTGCTTTCTCTTGGCAAAACTCTATTAGCCTTTGCCCTGCTTCATTCCGTACTCCAAGGCCAAATTTGCCTGTTACTCCAGGTATCTCTTGACTTCCTACTTTTGCATGCCAGTCCCCTATGATGAAAAGGACATCTTTTATGGGTGTTAGTTCTAGAAGGTCTTGGAGGTCTCCAGAGAACTGTTCAACTTCATCTTCTTCAACATTACTGGTTGGGGCATAGACTTGGTTTACTGTGATACTGAATGGTTTGCCTTGGAAAGGAACAGAGATCATTCTGTCATTTTTGAGTTTGCACCCAAGTACTGCATTTCAGACTCTCTTGTTGACTATGAGAGCTACTCCATTTCTTCCAAGGGGTTCTTGCCCACAGTAGTAGATATAATGGTCATTTGAGTTAAATTCACCCATTCCAATGAATGATAATTCAGTTCAGTTCAGTCGCTCAGTCATGTCTGACTTTGTGACCCCCCATGCACCACAGCACGCCAGGCCTCCTTGTCCATCACCAACTCCCGGACTCCACCCAAACCCATGTCCATTGTGTCGGTGATGCCATCCAACCATCTCATCCTCTGTTGTCCCCTTCTCCTCTGGCCCTCAATCTTTCCCAGCATCAGGGTCTTTTCCAATGATTCAGCTCTTCGCATGAGGTGGCCAAAGTATTGGAGTTTTGGCTTCAACATCAGTCCTTCCAGTGAACACCCAGGACTGATCTCCTTTAGGATGGACTGGTTGGATCTCCTTGCAGTCCAAGGGACTCTCAAGAGATATAATGGTCATCTGGGTTAAATTCACCCATTCCAATGTATGACATTAATGAATGCTAATTTTAAAATTTAGTCATAACTTGAAAATGCAGATCCTGAATGGTAAGCTTAAAAACTATTTCTGAACTATTAACTTTCCCTTTCAACAAAATTAAATGTCTCATATTATTCTGCATGACCTGCACCCTCCCAACCTCACTTCATTTTACTTTTTTCTTTTTTGGCTGCGTCACTTATAGGATCTTAGTTTCCTGACCAGGGATCGAACCCACAACTCTGATGTGGAAACGCAGAGTCTTAACCACTGGACAACTACGGAAGTTCCCTTTTGATGCTCTTTGAATTTTCTAACCATATAAAACATCAAAGGGATTTATTTAAGTGATAGAATTATGGGTCACTGTAGCTTTCTTTAATTTTCTGTATTCTAAAAAAAAATGATACTTTTTATTTTCTAATGTAACAGTGGTATATTCAATACTAAATCAAACCTTCCAGCATTTACCTGAGATATTTGACAATATGTTCAATCAGGGCACAGAGATGAAGCTAATCCCAAACACAGACAATGTGGAACAAGGAGGAAAATGTGAGAAAGACAGAAATCCATTTCTCCTTCTTGTCCTCATAGAAACCCAGTAACACTTCAGTGTGATAGAACCAACCATACTGTATGAAGTTAAGCCCCAACTACAGACAGCATCAAATACATCCACTTTTCACAATGGTGGCTCCTTCGCAGAACAGTCTGAAAAAGATCTCTCCAACAATTCTGAAAATTTGACTTCTGAGAAAAATATGATTTGGAGAAATTAAACAATAGTCTTAGATTTCAGCTACTGGAAAATGTTTGGACCTAAGAGCTATGTGCATTTTAGAACATAATTTTTAACACAATCTCTCCCCAGTGCACACCCTTATCTGTTAATCTTGAAGTTTTTGTTTGGCTTTGTTTCTAATAGTTGATATCTTCCTTTTTTATATTAAACTTTTATGCCTATTTGGTTTGGCACACTCATAACTTTATAAAAGTCAATGACTACTTAGTAAAAGGAAAAAAGAGAAATTACTCGCTAAGTTTGTTGCCAAGTTCTTGAAGAGCTTGCTCCTGTTCGTGATATATTTTTTTCAACTGCTGATTTTCATCCTGGAGGTTAAGGAACTCCTTCAAAATAATAAAAGACAGAAAATGCAATTTAAAAGAAACAAACTCCACATCGTACACATACCATTCAAGGACAGGAGTGTATCCTTCAGCTTTTTATAAAAAATAACTGCTCTATTTACTATCAACTATTTTCCATTCATTTAATCCCCTTAATGATATTTTTAAAGAAGACCACTATACTTCGTTTCCTCTGTATACATGTAAATTATAACTTGATTGTCTTTTCAAGTAACTTTCATCACGATAGGATTTTTAAAGTTTACCACTATTACTTACTTTTTTAAGAGTAATGATCTGTTGGGTCTCATTTCTGAGATGAGATACGGTATCTTTCTCCTTTTGAAGATCTTCCTGCAAAGTCTGTCTCCATTCCTTCTCAATCTTCAGATCGGTTTCCAGCTGCACCCTTGAATGACAAATAATACAGAGACAAGCTCAGTGCTCTTTCTTTCACGACAGCTGTATGTATTCTTTAAGAGGATCTCACTGGTTGATTACTTTCACCTTTGTAATTAAATTCTTCAGATTTTCTTTCACAAATACCTTTTAGAAAACAAGCTCAGTAGCACAAGGTTTTCAGATCTCAAATCTCAGTTAATTTGTCAATCACAAAAACCTCTTGTTATCTGTCATTTACTAATTCTACATAAATACTGGATAAGCATGGAAAATGCCTGGAAAGGCACACCGTACTATTAAGGCCTGGTTCTGTCTTAGAAATGGAACCATGTTCTGTGCCAAGAGAAAATTTTTCCAACAAACTAATGAGAAGTATTGCTCTGATTTAAGAATTACAGCAACCACTAAGTCAATTCAACATCAGTAACAGAGCAATCAATCCTGGTGTCAAGTGCTACTTGACAAGATTACAGTAACAAGATTACTGTTAGAAGCTGACCCATTACAGAACAGATCTAAGACCAAGGAGACACTGGAGGAAAATCCACACTGTCTGAAAAATGCCAGTTCACATCTGAAAGCACTACTTCATCAGTCAAACAACAGGTGCTAGCTGGAAAAACGAAAGTAATCAAAAACTCACATTTTAGGAAAGCCTCCCCAAATATTTCAATAATTATCTCATAAGCAGTTGTTAACAGGTAAGGTATACACTAATAATGCTATAGTTCCTTGTACTTTACATTTTAATTATAATGTTATGTCATAATATTGAGAATATCACAGTATTACATTGTTTTAATTTTTTGTTTCCTCATATGGTTAGCATTTCCATCTATAGCCAAATTATTTTCAGGAAAGCAAATTTGAGATTTTATAATTCAAGTTGAAGAGACAAGATACTTCAAAATGGAATTTACAAATTGTTGATAAATACTATTTCACCACAGATTTAAAAGGGATATGGAGGGACAGGTATATATTGCTAACACTGAGTAAGCAAAGTACAGTGTGTTGAGTGGCCTCATCATCCAGAATCAGAAAAAACTGAGTGAGAAAGCAAAAGAAAAACTTTGATTTTAAGTTATTTTACATATACTGTCAAAACACATGTTGATCACCAAAGGCAGAAATCATAAGGAAAAAAAGGGAAACTCTAACTATATAAAAAATACACAATGTCTAAAAAATAAAAAATAAATCTACCGCAAAATGCCTAAATGAATAAAAAAGACTATGAACAAAGTTTAAAAATAAACTATAACTTGGAAAACATTTTCACTGTCTGTGAAAGACCCAGAATAAATACATAAAGAGTTCCTACAAATAAATATTAAAAAACTGAACACCACAGAGGAAAAAAATAGAGGATATGAACTGACAATTCACAAAAGAAATACAAAAGGCTATCACTAGTAATCAAATATATCCAAAAATTAAACATTAAAGCACTTTTTTTTTCAGGCTAAATGATTCCTTGAGGTTAACTGAGATACAATGGTATAGACCTACAGTAATTGATATGATAAAATGTCCATGATGTATCAATAATAAATATAATAAACAAGATACTAAAGAGTATATAGCATATCTCCTCTTTCTAAAAAGCAAAAATATCTATGCATACCAAAAAATGATGTTCATCTATAAAGAAGAAATGTATGTCCAGGGAATCCCCTGGAGGTCCAGTGGTCAACACTCCACTGCATGGGGTGTGGTGAGTTCAATTCCTGGTTGAGGAGTTAAGAAACCAAAAGTTTTTTTCCATTTTAGGTGAAGAAAGGGAATGTGTTAAAAAAAAAAAAGGAATTTGTTTTCCTTGGATAAAGTCCCAAATGCCTATTTCTATAGAAACAGTTCCAAATTTTCTCAGCCATCAGGGATTCCTATGATCTCTAAATTGTCAACATGTTTATGCTCTACCAAAATGGCACCAAATGAGAAACAAAATTACTTTCACGGTTTCAGCAGGGACAAGTATTTCTCCCCAGCTCTACCAGCGTCCTATTGTGTAGGTTAGTCCTACTGGGAAGGGCCAGGTCCCTGGAGCCTTATTTGGGTCATCCTTTGGGCAGTGATCAAATAGAGGCAGCACTGAAGAATAAATATCAGACTTGTCTTACCTACACTTCTGTCAAACTCTAGAAAAGCAATTCAGTAACACAGATTACTAAAGTTTCAAGATTATCTTTTATTGACTGGCTAAGTGTCCCAGTCTTGCTTTTCACATTTTTCCATTTTGGCAGGGCACAAGGAATTAAACAAGAAAACCCTTGGCACCATTAATAAACTTGACGACTTAAATGTTCCTTTTGATTTCTGTGACCAAGAAAGTCCTGAAAGTGCTTTTGTGAAACTTTAAAGATTAAGAGAAAATGTTGGTTTGCTAAGTGGTTTCTTTTTTTGTGGCGGGGGGGGGGGGGCAGGTAGAAAAACGGGAGGGTTTTAGTTTCACAATGTACAAACGATGCACGGTTCCAACCAAGGTAATATTCCCTGGCCTAAAGCCTTATTCTATATACCAGCTTCTCAAAATGTTATTTTTATGGTAGATTTAAAAGAAACTTAATTTGGTTCTGGACAAGGTGGACTAAACACATTTCTACCTATCTGTCCAACTAAGTACAATTAAAAACCCCAGACATTATATATAAACAAATATAAGAATATTCTGAAAGGGGGAAGAGAAGAAAGCAGGCCAGCTAGGAACCCCAGGATTCAAGTAATAATACTGGTGAGGAGTGCCCTGAGGCTTCTTGTTGCTTCCTTAAAAGCTCAGACTGGGTGCTGAAAAATCCCACACGCACAAACAGCAATGGGCACAGATGAAAAAAGTCCCAAGGAAAGCCTACTCTCTCCTGCCAAAGAGCCAGGAATAAGCAGCCTAGCATGATAGAAACTTTATTTCAACAATAAACGCCCTACTCCAAAAAACACCAGAGGAAGAAACCATGCTCACCCCAACCACTGTCAGCAAAAGCCAAGTGGGGAGCATAATTGCTATCCTCACCTGGCAATAATGAGGTATGCCTTCCAATCCACCTGTGGTAGTATCAGAGAAAGCCAATTTGGGAGCCTGAACTTTTACCACCACCCAGCAGTAATGAGCTATCCCTCCCCAACCACACCTCTGTGATGTTGGTGGAAGTCACATGAAGAGCCTGGACTTCTATATGCATCAGTAACAAGGCATTTCTTACCCTCCACACAATGTCAGCAAAGGCCAAGTGGAGAACCCAGATTTCTACTCTTGCTTAGTGTCACTGAGGTACCTTTTTCACTCTCCTCCAGGATGGTGTCAAGAGAGACCAAAACGACAGCCTGGATTTCCATTCCCACTTCATGGTAACAAGGTACCACTTTCTCACTCCACAGTGTCAATGAGTGGAAAGCACAGATTTCAATCCCTGCCCACTAGTTAGGCACCCTTCTCCATTCCATCCAGGAACAGTCCTGGGCTTCTACCCCTACTTGGTATGAAGGGTCAGTGGTCAGTGTCTACATTCCCCTGCTGGTGTGGTTTCAGTGAACGATGCTAAAACATAAAATTTAAGGAAGATGCAGTCTTATAACATAGTTCCCAAAATGTGCAGAATGCAACTGAAAAACACTTGTTAGACCAAAACCCAGGAAAAATCTCAACTTGGATAAGAAAAAAAAAACTCAACAGATGACAAAATGTCAGATAATTCCAGATGCTGGAAGTAACTGACAAGAAGTTTAAAGCAACCATCATAAAAATGTTCCCATAACCAATTAAAAACATGCTTAAGGAACCCTCCTACCCTGTTGGAGGAAATCTAAATTGGTGACGCCAATACGGAGAGCAGTATGGAGATTCCTTAAAAAAAATAAAAACAGGGTTAGAAAAAACCCCACCTGATCCTGCAGTTCCACTCATAGGCATGTATCTGGAGAAAATCATAATTCAAAAAGATACATGCACCCCAATGTTCACTGCAGCATTATTTACAATAGCCAAGACATGAAAGAAACCTAAATGTCCATCAACAGAGGAATAGATAAAAGAAAATGTAGTATATTTCTACAATGGAATATTACTCAGCCATAAAAAAGAGTGAAATAATGCCAGTTGCAGCAATATGAATGAACCTAGAGATTATCACACTAAGTGAGGTAAGCCAGACAAAGACAAAATATCATATGATATCAGTTACATGTGGAATCTTGGGGGGAAAAAAATTACATACAAAACAGAAATAGACCCACAGACACGGAGAACAAGCTTATGATTACCAAAGGGGAAAGGTGGCCAGGGGGTGGTAAATTAAAATTTGGGGATTAATATACACACCACTATAATATAAAACAGATAACCGACAAGGTCTCACTGTATGTCAATATATGACAAAACCCACTACAATATTGTAAAGTAATTAGCCTCCAACTAATAAAAATAAATGAAAAAAAAAAAAAAGAAATACATTTTTAAATTGTAGGAATTACAATGAAAAAAAAAATAAAAAAATTAAAAAAAAAATAAAATAAAGTTTATATTTTATCTCCTCTGGGAAAAAATGAATATGCTTGAAACAAATTAATGAATAAGGAGTTTTGGAAGGAAAGAAGGAAATTTTGGAAGAAAGAATCAAATGGAAATCTCAGAACTGAAAAATACAATAATCTCAACGAATGGGATTCATTCATATATACATACATGCCATGAATCTCAGTGAATGACAGGAAAAGAAGATGAGGAAAGAATGAACTTCCAAACAGAACAACAGGGGCTTCCCTGGTAGCTCAGTGGTAAAGAATTTGCCTGCCAATGCAGCAGACAGGTGCTTGATCCCCAATCTGGGGAGATCCCACAAGTAACTAAGCTTTGTACGCCACCAACTACTGAGCCTGTGCTCCAGAGCCCGGGAGCTGCAACTACGGAGACCACACACCACAACTACTGAAGCCCGCACACCTCAGAGCCTGTGCTCTGCAACAAGGGAACCACCGCAATGGTTCCCAAGCACCGCAGCTAGAGAAAAGCCGGCACAGCAAAGACCCAGCAGAGCCAAAAATAAATAAATAAATAGTTATTAAAAAAAAAAAAAAAAAACAGAACAGAACAACAGACACTACCCAATCTGAACAAGAGAAAGAAAATAGACTTAAAAAAAAAAAAAAAGAATCATGTCAGGGTCCTGTAGGACCATTAACAAAAAATCTAACATTTATGAGAGTCCCAGAAAGGAGAGGAGAAAGCAAATGGAACTGAAAAAAAAAATCTGAAGAAATAATGGCTGAAATTTTTCCAAATCTGACAAACATAAGCCTAATTGAAGAAGCTGACCAAAGCTGAAATAGCATAAGTCCAAAGAAAGAATCTTCAATTAGAAGAACAATGATTCAGTCTACTTTTCATCAGAAATTATGAAGACCAAAAGAAAGCAGTATAACACTTTCAAGTCCTGAAAGAAAATAACTGTCAACTCAGAATTCTAAAGATATTCTGAAACTACCTTTCAGAAATAAAGTTGATATCAAGACCTCAGATGAAAGAAAACTAAGAAGTTTGCTGCCAACAGACCTACCCTAGAAAAATGGCTAAATGAACTTCTTCAGACACAAAGAAGGAAAACTTGGAGCATCATGAAGAAAGAAAGAATAATAGGAAGTTTTCTAAATTATGTTTAATGGTTGAAACACAAATTATATCATTGTCTGATGTAGTTCTCAATATTACATAGGGGAAATATTTAAGCAAATTATATTGTGAGAGTGTAAAAAAGTCTAAGTGGAAGTAAGGCTTCCACATTTCCCTCAAAGTAGTAAAACGTTGATATCAGTAGTGAAAAGTTGCAAATATATAATATAATGTCCAGAGTAACCACTTTTAAAAATCTAAACAAAGAGATACAATTAAAAATACTATAGATAAATCAAAAAGGAGTACTAAATAATGTTCAAGTAACCCATGAGAAGGCAGGAAAAATTGAATACAGGAATGAAAACAGAAAAAGTAAAACAGTAGATTTAAGCTCTAATATATCAACAATTAAACTAAATGCAAATGGGCTAAATGTATCATCAAAAGAGTGGCGAAATGGATAAAAAACATGCACTATAGGAAACTTACTTCAAATATAATGAAACAGATTAGGCTGAAAGTAAAAAGAGAGAAGATGTACATAACATTGATCTTTTGTTTACTACATAAAAACATTAATCAGAAGAAAGCAGGAGTGGCTATGTTAATATGAGATATAGTAGATTTCAGAGCAAATAAAATTACCAGAGACAAAAAAGGAACATTATAAAATGATGAAAGGTCAGTTCACCAAGAAGACAAAGAAATGCTAAATGTGCAGCCACCAAACAGAATTTCAGAATACAAGAGGCCAAAATTGATAGAACTGAAAGTAGAGATACACAAATCCACAATTATAGTTAGGATATTTCAACAAATCCTCTCTTGATAATTGATAGAACCATTAGACAGAAAATCATCAAGAACAGAAAAGAACACCTCAACCAATGGATTTTTTTAACTAATTTTTATTGGAGTATAGTTGCTTTTTTAAGCAATGGATTTAAAGGTCGCTTAAAGTAACACATCATATCTGGTGAACGATATTGCTTAATGATGTTACACACAGACTTCATAGTCCATGAGGTCACAAAGAGCTGGACACAACTGAGCGAACTTAACTTTTTTCAAACATAACGTATAACAATTTTCTATTGCTGTTTTGCTGTTTTCTTTAATAACAAAAGTGATATGTATTTCTTGGGGTAAAAAAATATTGATCTAAAAAAAGTAAAAAGTAATTTTACTTTTACTATCAATTGCCATTACTGTCAATTTGCCATTACTCCCTTGAGATAATCATTTCCCAGAATCTGTATTCTTTTTTTTATTTTTTGCTGTGTGGCATGTGGGACTTTAGTTCCCCGACTGGGATAAAATCCAAGCTCAGTGCAGTGGAAGCATGGAGTCTTAAATCACTGAACTGCCAGGGAAGTCCCCAGAATCTATATTCTTAAAACTTTTCTATATGTAAATATATACCTATGCAGTTTTAATTTTATAAAAAATGGTATAAAACTTTGCCTACAGCTTGTTTTTTTGGCATCTTTCCTAGCTGGTAATATGTAGATCTATCATATGAAGTACTAATAAAAATATTCTCAGAAAACATCATGTTCTTTGATAATATAAACTCCGTGGAGTTACAAAGGTCTACTATACTCAGTATTTAGAAACATAATGGCCATCAGATTAATGCTGAACAACCAAAAAGAATAAAACTCTCCATGAGCAAGAAGATAGCAAGATGGTTCAAAGTAACTCTATAAAACAATAAAGGGAGCAAAAACATAAATCTTATCACAACTGTGCTTTCTAGTTTATTTTTTTTTCTAGTTTTTTTTTTGAAGGAAAGTTCTACAATCTAGTCAGCATCGTTAAATAAATGAAAATACAGGTTTTCTTCTATTATGTGCTAAAAAAGGTGGAAGAAAACAGGGGGAAATTATATTAAAACAAGTATTTATTTCCAAGTAAAATACTCACAGCTGTTTCTCCTTTTGGGAGATTTGTTTCTGCAGACTGTCGAATTTACTCTGATACTCTTGTAGATATTTCTTGTCCTCATCTTCAATTTCCATTTGCGCCTTCTCTGCTTGCTGCAATCTGGTGTAATTCAAATCAACTTTGGGTAAAACTGAGGCTAGAACTAGGGTGTAAAAGGGTGAAGAAGACAAATAAAAGAAAAATGGGGAAATAGAAACATTTCTAAATGAAAACAAAGTTTGGGGAAAAACTCACAAACTCAAACGTGAAAGAGCCACACAATGTCTAGAAATTGTTTTGTGATTTTTTTTCCAATATAATACATAATATGCCCAGAATACTATCTTCAAATTTGCTTTATTTCTTGTTCGTAATTAACAATGCAAAGCAATATAGCCTTTACCACTTATGTAAAGCATAAGGAGTTAATTTTCAAAGTATAATACGTGCATTACTGCCTTTTTACAAAACCATGAAAAGTATAGTACTTATGTCTACACTAGGTGAAGAAGCCACATTGTTATATATTATGCTAGGATGTGTATGCCAGGAATCAAGTGTGCTACAAGGCCAAGAGCAAAGACCTGCAATTGCTTCAAATTATAGCCAAGTCCTCCCTATAGAATCTTTATGCACTTACTAAAGTATGCCAATGCTTTTTGTGTGTGTATGCTTCTGTGTGTATATGTATGTGTTTTAGGATTCGAAAGAATTTAGTACTAGTTGGCAACATTTGCTAGAGATCATTTTTGCTCCTCATCACTGAATTTTTAAAATTAGCTTAAAATGTGGATTTTTTTTTCTCTTTTTATTTACGTCATTGCTTCTCCTTGTGCTCAGCTCCACTCCCTGTCTCCTACGGCCATCTACGATTTCTTAGATTTAACGTCACTACTTGTATAAGAAAACATCTCCCAAGAATTCAAGGGACATTAAGTCCTTGAAGGGAATCATAAGAGAAATTTCTGTTCAACTAGCCAAAAAAGTTACCTCTTTTCTTCTTTAAAAACCATGCCCATGGGG
Organism: Dama dama; assembly: GCF_033118175.1. Lineage (NCBI taxonomy): Eukaryota > Metazoa > Chordata > Mammalia > Artiodactyla > Cervidae > Dama > Dama dama. Next base: position 27,954,137 of record NC_083695.1, read on the forward strand.
CAACCCTCACACAATCCAAAAGTATAAAGGCCACTTTCAAAGAAAAGAGAGTAACATTCAAGTTATCTCTAAATCTAAATTTAAAATATTAACATGGGGAGATGGGATACCCATGCTTTTCTCGAAGGGTACAGAAATGAAAAAAAAAAGTCAGAGTGAGGTAGGCCGTGAAGTTGTGCTATTATAGAAGAGGGCTAAGAGGAACTGGAAAGTCAAGGAGCTAAAGCATAAGATGATGGCCAATCTGAGTTATAAACTCAGTTTAAAACGTACTCAAAAATCAGTAAAGGAGCTAGTAAATAAAGAGTGGGCCGATGGGGGGAAAAAACTGTGCCAACACATTGTGAAACCAAAGGATAACTTATTATTAAACAATTTTTATATTTTTCATCAAAAAGTAGCTAAAAAGATAAAACTGCATTTGAAAATTCTGACCTCCAAAGGGTCAAGACTCAAATAAGCCCTTGTGCACAAGGTTTGAGGAATGTGTTTTTGGAAATCCAAGGGCACCCACTCTGCTTTATGGCAGTGTACTACCACAGCAGCTGATCAAGAAGTGTACAGGGTTCCTTTCAGAATACATAATAGCGTAAATTATTTTTCGATTTAATATATTATAAAATTTTTGATTCTCTTTCAGTCTGTTTAAATACAAGTGGTCTTCAGAAAGATATATCTTTGACCAGCTTATACTGGTCCTGAGTGTCACTGCTGGCACATTTCACCAATGACATTGCAATTGTTCTAGTTTGAGTTAACAAATCATTGTCACTTCATAATGGAATGGACAGAAATCAAAGACAGAAAAAGGTAGTAAAGATGTCCAAAATGTAAAAATGGGGATAAAGAAAACAAAAAAGAAAAAAGAAGAAAGAGGATGTCAATAAAAGAATATTCATGTCAATAAAGCATTAATAGTTATGTTTTTCATAAGTAGATTCAAAGAAAGCAATGATAAGACATATGTTGACACCAACATGACAGGTCAATGGAAATACATTACATTTTCCAACAATAAAAGTGAAAAATGCCAATATAAAACAATTCAATTTAAACAAAATTATTTCTTGGGTGGGGTTGAGGGTCCTAGCTCAAAGAAACACAACTAAACTGCCAACTCAGAAAGCTTGACTTCAGATAGAGATGGTGAATGACAAGGGATATGACAATCTAATATGCATGGAAATCAATCAGGGATAATTCAATCATGGATTTTGTTCGTTTTTCACTTTTTCAAGGTTTTGTTTGTGTATTTGTCTTATGCAATACATTAAACCATATAAAATTGCCAATATTAGGCCTTTCTAAAAAATCTACAAAATGGCAAAGACAAATGAGTCAGGCTAATATAAAGCAACTTGATTCCATGCAACAATCAAAACAAAAAAGGCAAAATTCTGCTGGGCTTTTAAAAAAAAAAGTCCTAATCTAAATTTTCCTAATGGTCTTTGTGGCAGGTGTCAGAGTTGAATAAAGAAAAGGGGGGACAGAGAAAGCAAAAAAGAAACTAAGATTGGAAATGCTGTACCTTTGTTCCAGCTGCCTCATGGCTGCAGTAATTTTACTGGTTTTTTCTTCTAGTCGGGCAATTATTTCATTTTTTTCTTTCAAACCATCTTCAGAACCCTATTTAGAAAAAACATAAAAGCTACAGTGGCTTTGAATTTTTTTAAACCCAAATATGTATAAGCTTTGTATACCATTTTGCTATGGGATTCTTATTTTGAAACGACCAGCCTTTATTTACAGATTAAAATATTCCTAGATGCAGCCCTATGTTCACAGTAGCACTATTCACAATAGCCAAAACATAGAAATAACCTAAATGTCCATCAAAAGAAGACTGGATAAAGATGGGGTGTATTTATACAGTGGAATATGACTCAGCCATCAAAAAAAGAACGAAATAATGCCATTTGCAACAACGTGGATACAACTAGAGACTATCATAGTAAGTGAAGTAAGTCAGAAAGACAAATATCATGTTATCTCTTGTATGTAGAATATAAAATATGGCACAAATGAACATATGTATGAAACAGACTCACAGACATAGAGAACATATTTTTCACTGCCAAGTGTGTGGGTGGAGGAGACGGACTGGGTGTCTGGGGTTAGTAAATGCAAACTATTACACATAGAATGGATAAACAATAAAGTCCTCTGTATCACACAGGGAATTACATTCAATATCCTGGGATAAGTTATAATGGAAAAGAATATAAAAAGAATGTATATATATGTGTAAATGAGTCATTTTGCTATACAGCAGAAATTAACACAACATAGTAAATCAACTACACTTCAGTTAAAAAACAATGAATTAAAAATAAAATACTGGTAGATCTAAAGCAGTACTATTGTTAGTCTTCATTTAAAATGCAATAAAGGGGGAATTCCCTGGCAGTCCAGTGGTTAAGACTCTGAGCTTTCACTGCTGAGAACATGGGTTCAGTCCCTGGTTGGGGAACTAAGACCCCATAAATCACGCAGTGCAGTCAATAAAAAAATACATTAATAATAAAGGGAAAAAAAACCCTCACCCTTCAATGTTTTCAGAAGATGGCAGAATAAACTCTTGGAAAATACACTATTTTTTTCAAATTAAATTGTAAAAGGCTTTTGGCAACATGTCTACTTAACAGCAATATCACTTTATCAGAAAACTCAAAACAATTAACAGTACAGCATTTCAATCAAAATTAAATCTCTCAAAAAAAAAATTAAATCTTTCTCAGGACTCTACTGTGCAAAATTTACAGAAACGTCTTGCATATTTTGATTAAATTTTACCAAAAAATTTAATCTTCATCTGTTATCCTGTCAACCTCAAGAAACAAATTCAGGTGATTTTTGTCTGTTCTTTGACATTATTACATTTCTTCAGCTTCCATTTAGGAAAAAAGCCACTGATTTTTACTAATAAAATGGCACAATTACAATGAATTCATCTCTTTAAAACCAAATCCTTCATACAAATATTCATTCTTAATTCATATAACAAGAAATTCCAAGATTTTAAGAATATTCCTTACCTGCAACTTTTGATACATTTCTATGTTAATTGCTTTAACTTCCTCCAGTTGTTGTCGAAGGCCTATTAGAGTATCTTGTTTCTCATGGATATCTTTCTCCAACAACTTCATGGCAAGTTCAATCTCATGTTTCATACTAACTTGTACTGCCAGCTCATTCTCCACATCCTGCAATTCAACACAGCCTCAACTCACACACTATTTCAGGATGTCAAAGTCAGATACACAACAGTTAATTAGACCAAGATTCACTATGCAGACTACTGCTTTTGAGTTATAAGCCCCATTAAACGCAATCAGCTAGGCCCTATAACAACGTTCTATATTTTCAAAGGCACATTTTGTTAAATGAAAGCATCTTACACATTCTATTAATTATCACTATTCTACTGGCTCAAGAATTATGGACTTTTAAGCCTCATAAACTCAGTATTAATTTTCCTCAAAGAAACGACGTAGTCCATATAAGGCCAGAGATAAATCAAAAACACCATTTCACAAAGTTTTATTTCTTTTCTTAAAGAATTTTATATCAGAGGATCTTAAGACAAATGCCTCTTGACTTTCTTTTTGATCTGGGTTGGTTACACAGATATTTATATTATAATCCATCAAGCTACATACTTGTATTTTTCTGCTGATATTTCATAACTTAAAGGGTTAAAAAATAAGTTAACTTTAAATAAAACTTTACTGTTTGGATGTTGATATCTGAATACATCACTCTATTCTATTTTCTGTAATGCTGGTCACAATGCACTATTTCACAAACAGACTATAACACTGTTTAAAAACACTGCTAATAAAACAGACATAGTGGGAGTTTAAAAAGGTAGAAGGAATTACGGGAATGAGATTGCTATCTCACACCAAGGAAGGTAAGTCTGATAGAGATTTTAATCAGTGCTTATGGGTAAAATAATATCTTTTTTGCTAATGTAACTGTAATGCAACCTACCTGTCTTAACTGAGATTCATCTCGAAGCTGCCTTCTGGCTTCATTATACATTTCATCTAGCCCTTGCCTGGAATGCTTATATGTTTGAAGCTCAGTTTCCACATCTACTTTGGTAACCTAGGACAAAAACAGAAAATGTTTTACTCTATATAGAGTGTGTTGCCACGCCTTCCCCAGGGGATCTTCCCAACCCAGAGATCGAACCCAAGTCTCTTATGTCTCCTTCACTGGCAGGCGGGTTCTTTACCACTAGTGCCATCCGATAAATCCATTCTATAATCACTTCTATTAGTTAATACAGCACAGAAATACCCAGTCTACGCAAAAGCCCCAAAAACGGCTATTTCTGATGCAAGTCAATCTGTAATCAGTCTACACTTACCTCTAGGTGTTGCTGTGTTTTCATTAAAATCAATTTATTTTCACTTCGTAATTGATGATTTTCTTCTTGGAGTTTAATGATATTATTCTTTGCTATTGCTAACTAAAAATAAAATGAGGAATAAAAAAAAGATTTTAAACATCTTTATTTATACTTGCTTTACAGGTTATGTTCATGGCTATTCACCACAGAAGATAAAATTCTAAAACTTGTAAAATGTCTCTCACATCTACAGCAATTTTCATAAGAAAAATGCTATTATCCCAAGATACCAACAAAAGAAATTGTATTCCTATTTCCTTTTGTTAGTCAAATCATGTCAGCAGAAACATATTGTTTATATGACTTACAATGTGTCCTGAACACAAAGCGCATGAGTAAGCATATGAAGAATTATATGCTAAACAATAAGACAACTGTTTGTATGTTAAACAATAAGACTGTAAAGACTTGTGCAAAGACAACATCTATAAGGAAAGCTGTGCTACAGTTGAAAATGTAATACAGACATTCATGATAACCAAACAGGGCACCCTTGTGAAATCTGGGCACACCAAGTGACCATCACACATATAAGACAGCTCTCACCATCAGAGTTAAATATGAATGAAATTAAATATGAATAACTAAGTAAGTGACTTGGCTCTGAAGCTTAAAATGAAAAAAGGGATTCTAGGAGAGGAAAGCAGAAACCAGTCCCCAGTGTTGGCTTGCAAATAAATTTCTAAACACTCTGTCAGAAATGCAACTTGAACTTCACAGTGCCCCTGCGGTCAAGAAGAGGCACAAACTAGTGAGCAGCTCTCTCCAATGGTCCCAATCTATCACACTATCAAATGGTCCTAAACAATCAAAATGAAAACTCATACAATCATGTGCTTCCTGGTTTGGGACAACTGGGTCAGTTCTAAAAGAATGCGGATTCTAATTAGCAAGGAAAATAGAATTCATAGTACTAATAACATATTCTTTCCTGGAGCCTAAGTAATTCTGAAAATGGAAAGCAATTCTATGGTTAAGTGAAAGTCACTCAGTCATATCCGACTCTTTGTGACCCCATGGACATAGCCCACCAGGCTCCTCTGTCCGTGGAATTTTTCAGGCAAGAGTAAGTAGCCATTTCCTTTTCCAGGGGAATCCCAACCAAGGGATCAAACCTGTGTCTCCCGTATTGCAGGCCGATTCTCTGTCTGCTAGGGAAGCCCCCATGGTAATTCTATGGCTAGGCTGTTTTTCTTTAAATCTCAAAAGCAACTTGGCATGTGTGTGCGCTCAGCTGTATCCAACTCTTTGCAACTCCATGGACTGCAGCCCGCCAGGCTCTTCTGTCCAAGGGAATCCCCAGGCGAGAATACTCGAGTGGGCTGCAATTTCCTTCTTCAAGGGATCTTCCTGACGCAGGGATCAAATCCACATCTGTCTTGCATCTACTGCATTGGCAGGCGGATTTTTTACCACTGAGCTATCTGGGAAGCCCCAAAGCAACTTTACAAATAGTACATTACCATACGTAAAATAGATAGCCAACGGGAATTTGCTGTATGGCTCAAGGAACTCAAACAGGGGCTCTGTATCAACCTAGAGGGGTGCGATGGAGAGGGAGATTCAAAATGCAGAGGATATATGTACACCAATGGCTGATTCATGTCGAGGTTTGACAGAAAACAACAAAATTCTGTAAAGCAAATATCCTTCAATTAAAAAATAAATTAATTAAAAACAAAAAAAAGTGAGAGACACGAGGGAGTTCCTTGGTGGCCTAGTGGTTAGGCTTCAGCACTGTCACGGCCGTGGCACTGGCTCCATCCCTGATCAGGGAACTGAGATCCTGCAAGGTGCATGGCATGGCCAAAACATTTTTTTAAGTTAAAACAAAAAAAGAGCTGAAATAAATTTCTGATTTGTGACCACCAAATAGCTACTTTGACAATGCAGAAAACCAGAGTACATCAGATGAGTTTCACACATGGGAGGCTATAGAAAGGATGGACATGATCATGGAGTGATGCTTGTATGGAAAATTAATCTGAATATGGGAACAAGGGGGACAGGAGATCATTTTAATGGGAATTTCTAACTATAGGTGATTCCACTATCTAAATATAGGTCATCCAAGTTGAGAAATGAGATTCACAGTTTATTTATAGAAGAGTTTGTATGCATTGCATTTGGGGGCTCATTTCTAGAAGTTGGGTATCTCAAATAATTCACAGTCACCTAAAGACTTGCCCGAGAATAATATGTGGTTTCTCTAGAACTTACGATGATCAATTACAACTACAAGTATTTCATCATAATGATGAAAATGTGTTTGTGTGTGTGTGCACACATGTGCACACGCTTAGTACATTCATACTTAAAATGGAAAAGGCTTGCCAATACTAGGTCCTTGAAAGACAATTATCCATGGCTGGGTGACAATACCTCTTCAATCAGCTTAGTATTTGACTTTTCTAATGAGTCAACTCTTGAATGGAGACTGCTGACTGTGCTGCTGAAATTGATAAAGAAAAAACTCATTCAGAATCACACATATTCACAAAGGCAAGAAAAAATTTGTTATCCTGGACTCATCATGTTGACTGACATGCACCAACTGCCTTCTCTGAATTTTTTTTTTCTCTGAATTTTTTATTGCCACACTTACACATGAAGTCCTCTAAAGTAGGAAAAATTAATTTTTGAACCACCAAAATGACTTAAACTTTCACCCTACCTAGCCTTTTTGCTCAAGGGTAGGGTGATAAGTCTGAAATTCTATTTTCAAATGTCTCTGAAGATTCTATTTAAAAATATAACTCTCATTTTCTGCTGAAAATCAATTATTTCCAATAATTTTCTGTATTCTTAATTTCCATTCACTCTCTATCCCCTCAACCCCTTTTCAAATGCTTATAAAAAAGGAATAGGGTTAAGAGGACCTTAAAGGGGGAAAAAAAAAAAAAAGACAATATCCAAAATGTATTAAGTATCTATGTGTCCATAATACTTACTTCAGTTGTCTATTTAATTCTTCAACATAATTCTTCTGGTCTAATATTGCAGCAATTTGAACATTCCTAGAGGAGGAAGGAAAAGCAGCTTTTAGTTAATTGGAAAGGAATCTACTGGGTGGCCAAAAAAACAAACAAACAAGAAATACACAAAAGGTCTGAATCATCTAAAACTGTTGTGAAACCATAACGGTAAAACAACATTTCAGTTCAGTTCAGCTGCTCAGTCATGTCTGACTCTTTGTGACCCCGTGGACTACAGCACACCAGGCTTCCCTGTCCAACATTATCTTGTCTTTCAAATAAAATTCAACAATCTTTATAATCAAACAGCAGTAAGCTATGAACTAAAAAACTATCAACCTTTGTTAAATAAATTACATGCTAATATTAAACAATACCATTAGTATATTCTTTAATTTTTTGCATTTATTTTTTAAGAAATATACTTGATACATGAAGTGTAAAGTATACAACATGTTAATCTGTTTATATACTGTGATGGACTGCCATTGTAGCAATAATTAGCACTTCTCATATTACATAATTATCTTTTCTCCTTAGTAGACCAAATAAGTTTATTTTAAATTTAAGCACAACTGTCTTAAAATAAACCAGTATTTGTAAGTTTATGAATAATAAACTTATATCTCTTTTTATCACAGAAATGAGAGTTGACAATTAAAATGGGTCTCTGGGGAGTTCCCTGGCAGTTCAGTGGTTAGGATTCTACATTCTCACTGCCAAGGGCCTGGGTTTGGTACCTGGTTGGGGAACTAAAATCCCATAAGCCTTGAAGCACAACCAAAAAATAAATAAATAAAAAATAAAATGGGTCTCTGAACTAACGGTACGACCAAAAGTCATACTTCAGACTAAAATACGGTATGTGAAATAACTTAAGAAAATCATACCTTTCTTTATTTCCAATATCTTCTTCATTCTTTAAATACATTGAAAAATCAATCACTCCAACCTGAAGTAAATAAAGTTATTCTTATTTAGAGAGTAGAAATACTAGAAGTACCTCCAAAATACAAATGACTTTCATCCTTAACTTTTCTTTAGGGTTTAACAGCACGGCTTACACCTGGATCAGAGAGGAAGAGCACAGGCTGAAAACACTGCCTCTGGCACCACTTACCTGCGAGTCTAAATCCTCCCCCTTTACACACAGATTAGCATCTATCACATTCAGGCCAACCAGCAGCCCGACAATTACTGCGCCTTCTTCTTCCATCATTAATGCATGATACTCATAGAATTCACTGTGAAAATTAAAATAACAAAAATCATAAGTCACAAATTTATTTCAAAAACCAACCTGTAAAATCTCAATACCTTATAACAAGCATGGAGCCAATATTAAGTTAGATATCTTAAAATTAGCCTTTCTATATGTGAGCAACTTAAAATTTTGAGATTTAAATGTGAATATTTATGACTCGCAAAAGACATACTGATGGCTACTGATCTGATAACAGTACTTTTTAATTTAGTACAGTTGAATTTTCATCCCAGGATTTATCAAGACCCTTGGGATAAAGACTAAGTAGCAAAATGAACATATGAAACATTTCAAGTCAATTCATTTGGTATGTATGTATTAAAAGTGCTCTTAATAGGTAACCATTAAAGATATTTATGGATATCTAGATCCCAAAAAAATGTTCAAACAAACGACTGGTGAAACAAATAGGATAGTCTAAAAACTAAGACTTGACAACTAATACTCAGGATTCTAGTTATCACTGTCCCATGTATACTGTTTAGTCACTTTAAATAACCTTTAGAATCTGGTTGAGAAATTGAAGGTGTTTAAAGTATGGTTATTCTCATTTAAAGTATGGTTATTTCCCATTTAACAAATGGGAAAACCAAGATGTACCACTGGAGTCAAGAGTAAAATAAAAAATGACCAGATCCTCCAGAACATCACAGAGGCACTCTGAGAGAACAAGGCTGAATGGAGGGGGCTGTCGTAGGCCCACTCCTTCTGAAAACTAGTCTCCTTGCTTTAACATTTAGACATTTAACATCTGTCTTAAACATTTGTCCCTCCATTTAAACAGACAATTTAAAAAGTACCTACAATACAGCCAAAGCAGTGGTTTGGATTTCAAGATCTAAAAAGAAACCTCTTGAATTAAAGCCCCAAATTTCAATACAAACTTTTATTCATAGAATTAACTGTAACTTAAAAATTAAAATTTAGAAATATGACATACAAATTTCCACCTTATTGGCCAATAAAAATCTTACAGTATTCATTTTTCAGGCTAGTTCTTGATCTATGTTATGTCCCCACCGTAGTTTTCTATCTCATTTTCCTCCTCCTTTTATTTTATGCCATCACGATGTGTTTTATGTACCTTTCATTTTATGCCATCACGATGTGTTTTACGTATCCTTTCATACTACACCTTCTATCCTTTTTGGAGGACAGGACATAAATGAAATAAAAAATGAAAATGAACATGATTTAACGGTAACTACCTCAAGAGATCCCTTTGAATAATTAAGCAGCGCAGGTAATCAGCCATTTTTTTCTGCATGAGGGCTAATCGAAGCCACGCTCTCGCACGACCCAGGGGGGTCCTGATAAGCAAAAACAAATGGTCAGAAAACAGCCTCGGCCCGAAGATTATAGACGACCTGTGTTGAGACACATGTTAATAATGAGAAAAGGCAATCAATCATGGTTTTACCTTTGTTTCTAGAGCTTTAAGTCAGTTCTTTGATCATGCAAACCAATCCCTAAGAGCTATTTAAGTCTCTAAGGTAAGCCTGAACCTACAGGACATCTAGGTATCACTTCATGCCTTGAAAGAAATGACTCTCTAAACAGGGAGGATATTTCTACAAGAAATATTTTGTCAGAATAGGCTTAGTACTCTAAACACGATTATGCAAAATGCATCAGTAAAGGCAGTATGACCACCTCAAAAAATAACTGGCCTTGTATCTGAATTTTAAAAAGCATTAACAACGCTAAGAAGGTATCTAGCTGCTAATCAGAGAGAATCACCAGGCTGCTTGCTGTTTTTCAAATGCTTAACACAGTTGTCCTTTAGAACATTATATCTCCTCTCTAATATGGAGGCTTGCTGGGAACAAAACTTCTAATATAACAAATATGTCTGAAAGGTTGTGGCCTAGGGCCATTTTTGCTCCCTATAAGCAGAGTCTCTGAGACCAGAGGGAGCACACAGATCTTAAAATTGAAGCTGTTTGTGCTCAAGATGAAAATTAATTCTATCTAGGCAAGAGATGTACTGATGTGTACCAGGCAAAAAAAAAAAAAAAACCACAGTATCTCCTCATGGCAAACCGAACAAAACCATCTGGGGAAGATAATCCATGCTCATGGAACAGCGACATGACCTGTGCCAAATTCTGAAGCCACCTTCCTGCTAAGGTCATTGTAACAGGGACAGAATAAAGGGATAAAAGAGGTGATGAAACAGTTTAATCACACTAGGGGACTGTAAATAGAAAAAAATACGGTAGACCACAGTAAGTTAATGATTACTCAGGAAAGCAGGTTTGCTTAACCACAAAACCATGCAGCAGAAGCAAGAGACGTGCCCCTAAACAATAAAACAACGGTGGCAGGAGACTCACATACTGCCCGGTGAGCTCAGTATGTCAATGATCCCCAGGACATGCTCTCTGCACACATTAAAAAAAACCAAAAGGTAATCTGTGGACCCAGCTTGACCACATAGAAATAAGAAAACTCCCCTGCTTTAACCTGGAGAAGGAACTGATGATGGAAGCATGATGTATACTGAAGAAAGACAAAGAAGGTCTTCAATCCCCCTCCCCTCTTTTCCCTTGATTATAAAACTGTAACCTAGTAAGTTCTTGGGCACAGTATTTCTCATTCACTTTTAAGACTCACAAGCATCCTACTCTAATAAATCACTTATCTATCACTCTGCCTCTTGAATTCCTTTTCAGTGCTGAGGCATGAAGGACTACGGTACTGGAGCTCTTCAGAGCCTGTGAAAGGACACCAAAAGGTTTCAACTGAAGACAAAATTCATGTGGTATTTGTTATACCTCTCAAGGACTTAAGCTTATTGAAAATAAAAGTGTGGATATATTCTCTTGCTAAAAAAAAAATTAAATCTCATATCTCTCTTATCCAGGTTATCATTTAGTAAATTAAAACCAAGATTCACAGAGTATGAATGATTTTTTAAAGAGAAATACATCACTCACACTTTTATATTTTCTTATACAGAAAACTTTTTGTCCGGTACTGTGGGAAAAAACTTAACTGTCACTTCTAACAGCTAACAAATTTCTTTTGGCTTAGCATTTTTTTTTTTTTTAAATTTTTTTTTTTTTATTAGTTGGAGGCCAATCACTTCACAACATTTCAGTGGGTTTTGTCATACATTGATATGAATCAGCCATGGATTTACACGTATTCCCCATCCCGATCCCCGCTCCCACCTCCCTGTCCACCCGATTCCCCCGAGTCCTCCCAGTGCACCAGGCTGGAGCACTTGTTGGCTTAGCATTTTAATGAACACTATTCTTCAGAAAATATTTACTTTTGTAGAGTTTGGCTTTTTAAAAACAGCATGAACATGTATTTTCATATTAAAATAAAAAGCAATTCTTACATTGCTTGAGTTTAAATTCCCTTTTTCCTCTTTAAAAATTGTGCCTTTGCTCAATCGCTCAGGGGTGTCAGACTCTGCGACCTCATAGACCCACCAAGCTCTTCTGTCCATGGAATTTTCCATACAAGAATACTAGAGTGCAAGCCCTTTCCAAACCAGGGGTCAAACCCATGTCTCCTGCATTGGCAGGCATTTTTTTTTTTTTTTTTTTAAACCACTGGGCCACCTGGGAAGCCCTGTTAAAAACTGTTGATACCTTATACACCACTGAGAGAAATATGAAGTATGACCATCACTTGCTATTTAATTCTAAAACCTGGGTTTAAATCCTGGCTCTGCCATTTAAAAAAAAAAATAACTTGACTGATTGATTGATTTAGGCTGTGCTGGGTCTTCATTGCTTTGAGCGGGTTTTCTCTCGTTTTGATGAGCTGGGGCTACTCTTGGTTGTGGTGGACAGGCTTCTCCATGCGGTGGCTTCTTTTATTGCGGAGCACAGGCTCCAGGCACTCGGGCTTCAGTAGCTGCAGCTCCCGGGCTCTAGAAGTGGGTTCTAGAGCATAGGCACTCAGGCTTAGTTGCTCTGCGGCATGTGGAATCGTCCCAGACTAGGGAAAGAACCTGAGTCCCCTGCACTGGCAGGTGGATTCTTATCCACTGCACCACAGGGAAGTCTGTGGCTCTGTCACTTATAATTTCTTTGATCTTTACTTTTCACATCTATATAATTATTAATAAACTCTACTCTAAGGATGATTTAAGCACTAAATGAGATAATTCATCTAAAACAGTTATCTTATTACCCTGATACATTGCTCAATAAATAGAAGCCATTTACTTTGAGCACTCAAGTATAACTTGCAAACATTTAGATGATGTAACAACAGAAAACATTACCATATTCCCCAAACCCTAAATCGTAAAGCTAAGAGAAAGCAGACTTAAATCAAAGAAAGTAGGGAAAACCTCTAGACCATTCAGGTATGACCTAAATCAAATCCCTTATGATTATACTGTGGAAGTGACAGATTCAAGGGATTAGATCTGACAGACAGTGCCTGAAGAACTATGGACAGAGGTTGGTGACACTGTATAGGAGACAGGGATCAAGACCATCCCCCAAAAAAATAAATGCAAAAAAGCAAAATGGCTCTCTGAGGGGGCCTTATAAATACCTGTGAAAAGAAGAGAAGCGAAAAGCAAAGGAGAAAAGGAAAAGATATACCCATTTGAATGCAGAGTTCCAAAGAATAGCAAGCAGAGATAAGAAAGCCTTCCTCAGTGATCAGTGCAAGAAATAAGAGGAACACATAGAACGGGAAAGACTAGAGATCTCTTCAAGAAAATTAGAGATACCAAGGGAATATTTCATGCAAAGATGGGCACAATAAAGGACAGAAATGGTACAGATATAACAGAAGTAGAAGATATTAAGAAGAGGTGGCAAGAATACACAGAACTATATGAAAAAGATCTTCATGACCCAGATAATCATGATGGTATGCTCACTCACCTAGAACCAGACATCCTGGAATGAGAAGTCAAGTGGGCTTTGGGAAGCATCACTATGAACAAAGCTACTGGAGGTGATGGAATTACAGTTGAGCTCTTTCAAATCCTAAAAGATGACGCTGTGAAAGTGCTGCACTCAATATGCCAGCACATTTGGAAAACTCAGCAGTGGCCACAGAACTGGAAAAGGTCAGTTTTCATTCCAATCCCTAAGAAAGGCAATCCCAAAGAATGCTCAAACTACCGCACAATTGCACCCATCTCACATGCTAGCAAATTCTCCAATGCTTAAAATTCTCCAAGCCAGGCTTCAACAGTATGTGAACCATGAACTTCCAGAAGTTCAAGCTGTATTTAGAAAAGGCAGAGGAACCAGAGATCAAATTGCCAACATCCGTTGGGTCATCAAAAAAGCAAGAGAGTTCCAGAAAAACATCTACTTCTGCTTTATTGACTATGCCAAAGCCTTTGACTGTGTGGATCACAGCAAACTGTGGAAAATTCTGAAAGAGATGGGAATACCAGACCACCTGACCTGCCTCCTGAAAAACCTGTGTGCAGGTCAAGAAGCAACAGTTAGAACTGGACATGGAACAACAGACTGGTTCCATATAGGAAAAGGAGTACATCAAGGCTGTATACTGTCACCCTGCTTATTTAACTTATATGCAGAGTACCGCATGAGAAACGCTGGGCTGCATGAAGCACAAGCTGGAAGCAAGATTGCTGGGAAAAGTAACAATAACCTGAGATATGCAGATGACACTACCATTATGGCAGAAAGTGAAGAAGAACTAAAGAGCCTCTTGATGAAAGTGAAAAAGAAGAGTGAAAAAGTTGGCTTAAAGCTCAACATTCAGGAAACTAAGATCATGGCATCTGGTCCCATCATTTCATGGCAAATTAGATGGGGAAACAGTGGAAACAGTGACAGACTTTATTTTGGGGGGGCTCCAAAATCACTGCAGATGGTGACTGCAGCCATGAAATTAAAAGACACTTACTCCTTGGAAGGAAAGTTATGACCAACCTAGACAGCATACTAAAAAGCAGAGACAATACTTTAGCAAGAAAGGTCTGTCTAGTCAAAGCTATGGTTTTTCCAGTAGTCATGTATGGATGTGAGAGTTGGACTATAAGAAAGCTGAGCACCAAAGAATTGATGCTTTTGAACTGTGGTGTTGGAGAAGACTCTTGGAGAGTCCCTTGGACTGCAAGGAGACCCAACCAGTCCATCCTAGAGGAAATCAGTCCTGAATATTCATTGGAAGGAATGATGCTGAAGCTGAAATTCCAATACTTTGGCCACCTGATGCAAAGAACTGACTCAAAGAAAAGACCCAGATGCTGGGAAAGACTGAAGGCGGGAGGAGAAGGGGATGACAGAGGATGAGATGGTTGGATGGCATCACCAATTCAATGTACATGAGTTTGAGTAAGCTCCGGGAGTTGGTGATGGACAGGGAGGCCTGGCGTGCTGCAGTCCATGGGGTTGCAAAGAGTCAGACACAACTGAGCAACTGAACTGAACTGAAGAGAAAGCAAACTGATAATCTGACAAAAAATGAAAAGCATTTTTTAAAAAAAAGTTATCTTTCACAAGAATTAAGATAAATTAAAGGAAGCTCTTATATCTTAATCATACCGTGAAGAACATAAGAACCCAGGCTTAACAACAAAAAACATGCAAAAACTTTTCAACAATCACGATTTACTAGCTAGAACATTCAGCTTTTAGGACATTGCATATACAGTTTCTCCTCAGTATTGGGAGGATTGATTCCAGGACCCCCTCAGATACCAAAATCCATGGATATTCAAGTCCCTCTTATAAAATAGCCCAGTATTTGTGTATTACCTATGCACATTCTCCCAGACATTTTAAATCATCTCTAGATTACTGATAATACAATGTAAATATTATGTAAAGAATTGCCTGCATGTGACAAATTCAAGTTTTGCTTTTTGGAACTTTCTAGAAAATCTCTTTTTCAAACATTTTTGATCCAAAGTTGGGTCAAATCCACAGATGCAGAACCTACAGACATTAAGGACCAACTCTACATTCATCTAGTCAATCAGGCAGGTGACATTATAGGTCCCAATTTTCAGAACAACAGAAGTAATCTGCACAAGTCCTATGGTATATTGGTAATATGGTAATATGGCTTATTGGCGAATTCAAAACTTCTGAGCCTCTGTCCTGGATTTAACCTAAATAGTCCTGATGGCCTATTACTGCTAACTAGCTCTATACTCAGGAAACAGAACTGCATAATTGATCATTGATACACCCTATCTTAAAAGAATGTCCCTATTTCCCGCAATGCAATGCAAAAATTAAGTAAGTGGTATAATACAGGAGTGAAGAGTGATAAGAGTATAAAAGAAAGACTTAATTCCTATGGAAGGGGCTAAGAAAAATTTCATAAAGGAAATAAAATTTGAACTGATTAATAATAAACAGAATTTTATTAGAGAATGCAAGAAGGCTACATAAGGCAGAGTGAATATAATAAACTAGAGGGTGAGGTACTTTTAAGGAGCAGTAAATACAGGTCTTTGGTTAGGGATGAACAAGTAATAGGACTACTTACTTAAGACCAGGTAAATCCCGGACACTAGCTCCTATTTCCTCTGCTTCTGGGTACAGCTTCTCCACCAGTTCCAAAGGGCCCCAGATGGTTTTGTTATAACTCAGAAATGATTTTCTCACTTTAAAAAGAAAATATAATAAATGCATACAACTTAAACATGCAAAACTGTAGTAACTTCTTGTTAAATATTTAGTTTCAACATTTCTAACCTAACATACAATTTTTCAGAGAGCCTTTTCTCTCTTGTCACTACATAGCCCTACTGAACAGAAGCCTGTTCCTCAGGATTCTGGTATTTTCCTTATCAGAAATATGCATCTTGGCCATTCTTCCACATCAGAAATATGCAAGTAGGCAATTAAAGTAAAAAACAACTAGGCTCATTCTTTACCAGTACCAAAGTAAGACTGGTGGCCCTAGTAGGTTGATCTTTACCAATTTATTAAATAAACCAAGGACAAATAGTTATTTTACTTGTAAACACAAAAAATTGCAACTTTACTTTTGCTTTTATTTGTTTCCAAGATTTGGGTAATATAAAACCATGAAATCACTATATTTCTTTCTTTCTTGTTTCTTTCTTAATACTAACAAAATCTCCTGTAAATTCAGTACTCCTATGATATGCACCACCCAACAAGATAGGTACTTTTTCTCTGGGGAAGAAAAATAAATCAGCACAAAGTAGATTTACGATGATTCATAAAAATACACATTTGACTGTTAGAATATGTCTCATGATATTTTGTGAAGTAAAGGAAAATAAATTCGGAAAAGAGTTTAAAATGTAACTACTTTGGCCATCATTTGGCAAATTCCATTTTAGCAAGTTGGAGGAAAATAAAGATCTACGTCACTGTTTTTTTTTAAATAAAAAGGAAGTTTTTCAAAACACAAATTAAAACTCAAGGCCTAAGATAAGACTGTCGACTTCCTGATGTTTTAAAAGTATTCAGAGAGTAGGAATATGAAGAGCTGGCAAAAATGTGGGGAGAGAAACATATTCACTGTTGTTTGATCAGTGAAGTCTTCATAGACATAAGTTGCCTCTATCCTTTGACCCAATAATTCTACTCCGAGGAGTCCTAACGAAACCATAGCATTCGTACATGTGTACAAATGCAGATATCCAAAAATGTCCTTACGGCACAATTTGAATGATAAAAAACTGGAAGAAACCTAAGTGTACACGAAGAGGACAGTAGTTAAATAAGTCATGGTATGCATATAGAATGAAATATTATTATATATTATGCATATTATGCATATACTCTGAAATATTATACATATACTCTGAAATATTATTCAGTATTCTCATCATTTTCAGGGAGTACTCACATTTCTACAATAACCCAATCCAGAGGACAATTTTTCTAGATATGTTTTTCACACACTAAGGCGGTTTATATTTCAACAATCAAGTATTTTAATGTATTTGTTGAAGACAGCTCAAACTAGTAATAACAGTTCATACCAGAATCATCAAGCTTAAATTTTTCTAAATAACTCTATAGTCTAAAATGGAAAAAAGTTCAGAGCATGCTGAGAAAAAAATTTAAATCAAATACACTTTTTACGAAACACTAAGGATTTCCTGAAGACCACCCATGAGAAAACATAAAGCAGTAGGGTATTTTCTCCAAAAACCAACCCACCCAGTATTTTTAAAGTAACAGTAATTATGGCCTCAAAAAAAAAAAAAAAAATTACATTTTCAAAGGATGTTTAAGATGGGAGGGGGGACGCTCCAAAGTTGATTTTTTAAAAAAATTTCCAGTACCTTTAAGACCATGTTTCAGACAATGTTCCATAACAACGAAGAACTGCTGCAAGGGGGGATAATCAGAATCCAAAGTGCGGCCAAAGCTTAGAGCAGATTCAATGAGTCCTTTGATACTGAGTTTAGCCATGTTTAACAAGTTTGCTCTCTCTACAGCTGTGGGGTCTTTTGTAGCTGAAAGCACAAGAAAGGAGTCCAACATCACTTGCAAGACCTGATATCAAAAAAAATCCAAACCGTTTCCTTCCCCTATAAAACCAACAGTGGTTTGCTTTTCCTTGGTGGACAAGTCTTCCTAACTAACTAACCTACACCCCTAGTTAACTTCTTTCTGTGTCTCTCAAGCACATAGGACAATGCTCACTCCGGTTAAAGTTTATTAATTATTCTCAAAATCCTGCTAATTGGCTATTCTCAGGTATTCATTTTACAATCTTTCTGTGGAGTTTAAGTGTGGAGTAATGTTTAAGGGTCTGGTACAAAGGCGGACAGCAGGAACTATACATAAAGCATGAATTCAAAGGCAAAAAAGTACTCAGAATAAACTGGCAATAAAATAAAAAGTAGTTAAAATTCGAAGATTCCAGTTTCACCCACAACAAACATGACAGGTAAATAATAAAACAAGGGCACACAAGAGAAGCCATTCAACTCTCACTCATTTTAACCCTGGTTCTATCTTGCTTTTTTCATTGCAATTGTAGTTTTGTATTCCGGGACTCCTTTATTTTTCCAGAGGAAATAAAAGCAGGGTCCAGTTTCATGTGAAAGTTCCCTGACCTTCCACACAGCTGATGCAGTTAAACACCAAGTTAATGGATGCATTTTTTAATTGATTTTAACTTATATTTTCAATTCACAAAAGATTTTCTTTCGCACGAATTTTATCCTCGGTTTTCTTATAAATTCAGATGCTCCACATACTCTCAATACTGTTGTGCTGGCAGAAATATTTTCAGCAAACACAGATAACAAAATGACGTGCAAAAAATAAATAAAGCACTTTCGTATACTGTCTCATAGTCTCTTGACAAATTTACTAGTGCAAGTAAACCAAATATCAGTTTTTCCTTCACTGGATAAAAAGTCCAGGGTTCCTAATGATCTAGTATCCTATTTCTGATCACAGACAGCTAGGCGTGAAGCCTGATACTGACTCCTAAGCAACTTAAAAATGCAAACAGTCACAAATACTATGGCCAAGCTAGTTTTTGGAGACTCTCCCCACAAGACATCATTTCTTCCAATCTGCATCGTGGCATGACTCCCTCTTTTTTCGGAGACGAAAGCAGTCGATATTTCATAGTCTGCAGCAATTCTCATTTTTTTTTAACAGTGCCCATCACAATATGTAATGTACGATGAGACAATCAAGACAAAGGGCGCCTTTATAGCTAAATGATCGGAGGTAGGTCCTGGTGGTCGCCAGCAGCTTCCTAAGAGAAGAGCGTTTACACCCCGGCCGCGCCCCGCCCGGGCTCGCTGATGCGTCTGACCGCGTTGCTGCCCCCACACTCGGTCAATGGCGGGTTCCAGCATCTTGCTTGGGCCTAGAACCCCTTCCCTGCCTCCCTTCCTCCCTTCCTCCCAGACAGCAAGACTGCCCAAGGGCTCCGGACACCGACACCTCCAGCACCCTCACAGAGGGCTCACCCGGGGTCCTGCGCCGCATCGCTGTCCCTCTCCCGCCCTCGGCGTCCGGAACCCAGGCCAAAACCTGAGACGCTTCCTTCCGCCACCCCCAAACCTGAAAAGTCATCGCCCGTCCCCGACTGTTCCCCCAACCCTGGAGCGGCACCCCGGCCGACCCTGTGCTTGCTCCCTGTAGGCTGTCGGACCGCGAAACCTTGGCCATTAGGCCCCCGAACGGGGGCGGAGGTGGGAGGGAACGAGGGGCGGCCGCGCGTTGCCATGGCGACCCCTGCGTCCCCGGCTGCCCCCGCCCAGCCCCAAGCCCGGGTCGGACCCGTCTCGACTCGGAGGCCTCGATGCCCACACCGCCAGTCCGCCTGCCCTGGCCGCGGCCTCAGCCCAGCACGGAGGGCCGGGCGGCCCGCTCCCCTTACCCATGGCGGCGGTGGCAATACAGTCTCGGGCGGGGACTCCCTGGGCCCCGCCAGCAGCTCCCTTCAGGCGCGCGACGGCCGCCACGGCGTCTGCGACCAGGCCCGCTGCGGCCCACAGCGCTCCCGGCGGCGGGAGGACGCCCGGGCGGTCCTGCGGCGCCCGCGTCGGGCGGGGGACTCTGGAGCCTGCAGCCCGCCGCGGAGAAATCCGCCCTTGCTGAGCCTCTCCGCGTCCAGCCGGACCGGAAGGAGAAGGAGCGTGAGGGAGACCTCGGGTTGTGGAGACAGAAGGCGGACTCTGAGCTCTCATCTGAGGGCCTCGCCGGAGCACTAGGGTTCCATTTACAAGGGGAGGCGAGCGAGCCACGTGCAAACGTATTCATCTGCAAGGTCCAGCTAGGTTTAATCTAACACACCTGAGCGCGTCCCTGCTTCAGTAACTCGTAGGGGACCAAAAGAATTTAGAAAATCTGAAGCAATTAACACTAGGCAGAAATCTACTAAAACTATTTAGCCCAAATTTTAACCAGTAAGTCCAGTGGTTGGTTTATAAAAAGCAAGGACGAACAGTCTCAGTAATCAAAGGAAAGAGGTGCAGAGATAAAACCTGCGTTTTCTCATTTCGGAGAGGAAAAATCCCTCATGGACAGATACTAGGTTTTAAGTTATATCAATTTGCGGAAAGTAAGCTGTTACCTAGTTAGATGAGCAATTGTTAAGATGGTAGCCGAGTTAGAAATAGAAGAGTGTTTTGTGGAAATGAAGAGATGTTTATCTCGTCATCACATTGGCCAGCGTACAATTCTCATGCTTCTTGACTTTTTTTGGTTTTTAATTTTTTATTGTGAAACAATCCTACATAGATAAAAATGTATAAAGCATACATATACGTTTAAAGAATCATAAACATGGATAAAGAGCACCAGATCAAGCAAGCATAGGATAGGAGTCATCTTGAGGGTAGGGGGACGCCTTTAGCCACAATGTACCTATAAGTAAATGTGATGCTGAATTCTGAGGGTCGTTTTCTTACTTTTCTGCATGTTACTACCACATAAGTATGTGCCCCTAATCAATGTAGTTTATTTTTCCTGTTTACAAACTTTTCACAAGTGGAATAACATTACGAACATTACTTGTTTCTGGTGTTCAAAATCATCCATGTCCACGAGGAGTTTCCAGGTTGGGGTGTTTCCAGTTTGTCCGTACATCCTGGTTCCTACATGCGGGAGTCTCTTGGCCATGTAAAAAGAACAGATTTACTGAAAATCAAGTATGCCTTTCTTTAAATTTACCAGCTCATGCCAAAGTGTTTTCCAAACTTCTCATAATTTACACTACTATCAGCAGTGTTTTGTATATTGCTGTGTCCATTGTAATGCCTAGAATTGTGAGGATTTCATTTTTTTGCCAGTCTTGTGGGTAGATTGCATTGCAGGTTTATTTTTTATTTCTCTCATTACTGATGACATTGAGAACTCTACCTACGTTTACTATTTGGAATTTCATTTTTACAAAGAAATGGTGCCTGTTTTACTATTGACTTACCATTTTATTGACTTGTGCAAGTTACTTAATGTTCTACATACTAATTTGACATCAGTTGTGTGTTGCCAATATCTTTGGGCTAATTTTTCTCTCCTTATGTCAACCTTTGACTAAATATAAATTCTTAATTTTCCTGTAGTGAATTTATAGTTTATGCCATAGTATCTTAAGGAGCCCTCCTTATTCCAAAGTTATGAAGATTTTTTTCTTTTAAGAATTACAAGAACTTCCCTGGTGGGCCAGCAACTAAGACTCCAATCTCCCAAATGCAGAGGGTCTGGGTTCAATCCCTGGTCAGGGAACTAGATCCTGCATGCCACTACTAAAGATCCCAGGGTGCTGCCACTAAGAACCTGTGCAACCAAATAAATATTTTAAAAAAGAATTATAGTTTTGCCTTTCATATTTAGGCCTGTTTTGCACCCAGAATTTTAGTGATTAGAGATAATGTCAAGTTTCATTTCTTTGGCTGTCAGTTCCTAGGCCAAAGCCTCATTTGATTTTCAGAACCACCCCATGAGAAAGGAATTACTTCTGTTTTACAGATAAAACTAACCTCAGAAAGATTAAATAACTTGCCCAAAGTCACAGTACTATTGACACAACCAGAAGCTGACCTAATACAAAAGTAGCCTCTATTTTTATAATCTCAAAATACATCTGTGGGTATTTTTTGTTTTTGTTTTTAACTTTTTGGCCATATCCCGAGGCATGTGGGATCTTAGTGCCCCAACCAGGGATTTAACCCTCCCACCCTGCATTGGAAGTATAGAGTCTTAACCGCTGGACCAAAGAAGTCTCTGTCTGTGGTTTTTACAGTGTTTCAAGGAGTCTAAAACTCACAAGTCTAACCCCTTCCATTATCTTGCTGTTAAACACTGAAATGACTGAATTGTTCATTTTTCTCCTCTTCAAATGATGAGTAGAAAAGGAGGGTTTGTATTCTAAGTGCATTTAGAAAAGCAAGTAAAATTAAGATTATATATTTATTTTATAAAACCATGAGAACAAAGGAAAAGTTTTATTTCCTAGACTGCTTGCCCCCCAGTGTAAGAAGTAGTAAACAAATCTTGTTCAGTAAGACTCACTTTGTTTAAAGCTAAGAAATATTTCTTCGAGGGAGATGTTAAGCTCCAAAATACACATTTGCCAGATACTCTATAGTCACATCGTATTGAACAGAATTTGGAATTAGGGTGTACACTGAACAATTTTATTTATTTATTTATTTTTTTGACATTCAGGCTCTTTAATGTCAGGGGAGGTTGGAAAAAGTCAGTGCTGAGTCTCTGGGAAATTCTGCAGACCTTGTAGCTCTCTAAGCCCCTCTAGCAACATGTGGATATGGACCTTGATATTCATGGAGTCCTTTGTGAGGTTGTCGCTGAGCTCTGCGAGACTGCTCTTATGATCAACGAACCTGAGAGCTTCTGCCAGTGTCAACTCCAGGAAAAAACCGTATCCAAGGGCCACGTAGATTCGTGAAGTGTTTGGGACCACTGTGTCAACGAAGTTACAGCCCAAATCCGCCTGCATATATAACTCCGAGTGATTAGCTTCCTGGAGTCGCTCAATGACATTTCTCAGTTGAAGGTATCTGGCCAGCTGCTCATACACCTTGTCGCGATGGTCCAGGACCTTTTTGCAAGTCCCGCTGCAACACATCAGAGGTGAAAGCCTCGTAGCGCGGCGCTTTCTGCGCGGTTGCCTCCACCGCCCGCCGCTGAGGGGGCGGCGCCGTGATGGGCTCCTGAGAGCCGCTGGCAAAAAGAACTCACTGAACAATTTTAAACTAGAATATTAGTCTGTTCTGAGTATACAGATTTGGTCAACAGCCACAAAGGTGAGGGAGCACAGGACCAGACAAACACAGAGCTCTGGGAAAGACCAGTCTTTAGAAAGTGAGATGAGGAACAAAAGAACCAGAGGCGGCAGCAAGAGAACTCAGGAGACAGGAACTCCGAGCTGACAGGAATGGGGACACTGGAATGGCTACCCTTTCCTCACAATCTGGCTTTCCACCATAAGGAGGACCTTGTCGAGGCTAATGGTGCTCTTGATCTGGACCTGCACAAAGTGAGTGTCCAGTAACATTAGTGACTGGTAGCCATTGCCGTCTTAGTCCTTGGCATGGATGTCATAAACTGCATTATCAACAATTTGAGGGCCCAGTCTGGGTTTAACGTTCAGCTCACTCAATGCCTCCAACTCACAGCATCTTGTGTATAAAAGATGAGTCCTATTTCTTTGAAATAAGTGCCTAGAATCTTGTAATCAAAACAGATTCCCAAATGACAAGAAACATGGAACTCCTCCCTAGGTTCTTCTTCCACTGGGCTTTACTAGTGGAAGTGGCTTTACTAGTGGCTTTACAAATCTGTAAAGCAACCATTAGTGAAGCCAAAGAATTTTCTTATTCCAGGAACTAAAATTATCTTAGATTCCTTCTTGTTATATAAATTAATGATAACCAACCAATATTTAAGCCTTATCTCTGCAACTTCCTTGTTTTTCCTGTCGAATCCATAGTCTCTCCATGATCAGCTCCATCCTATGCATGTACTCCTTGGTTTCAGCTTTAGAACATTGCCAATATTTCACTTCTCAATACTGGAAAAAATGGCGGACAACCCTGGACTTAATTATTATTTAGTATTAATCATTGACACAGTGAGATCTTAGAGTAAAAAAAAAATATTTAATAAAAACATCAAGTTATAATTTTTTAAAAAACGTGTGGTTGAGGCAACAATTTTTAATGTACTTTTCATTAAAAAAACAAAAACAGAAATGAGAGATCCTCCCCCAAAGCTGGCTATACTAATATTAAAATTGGTCATCATATAAGTAACCAAGCACCTTGAGATAATTCTGTTTTATAAAACATCTTCATACAGAAAAGGAAAATTGACTAATGCCCCAAAACAAAGGGGCATATGAACATGAATAGGTGAAAATAGGGCTACATCTTTTTTATTTGTCATCAATTCAGCAAAATTTTTTCCCAAAAGAATAATAAGAATTATTTTCTTAAATATCAAAATCTACTCTAAAACACTAAAAACTGAAAATAAAAAGTAGGAGAGGAAGGGGAACTAACTAGGAGAGTAAGGGAAATTAATTGGAAATAATAAATTTATAAGTAATAATTTAAAACACTAAGTATAAAGTTTTTTAAAACATCTCTGATACCAGAAAGCAAAAGTCAGGAAAAAAACAGCAAAATGGCCTTTGGATCAGGGATCTCAAAACACAGAAGAGAATCATACTTTTCATTATCACAAGATTGTGCTTAAATGACAAAAACAAATCCCTTTTCTTACCTAGTCTTTCAAATAAACAAAACAGGATAAAAATCTACAAGATCAAATTAATCTTAAAAATTTAAACTTAAAAGTTTAAACTTCAGATTGAAAAGTTAATCTGTCTTTAAAAGCTGGTGGAAATGTATCAAACTCTACGTCTTACAGAGACACCTTTATAATGTCTATAAATTTAGACTTTTTAGTTTTGGGTACACCTGTACTGAAAAAATAAATCCTATGTTAAATGTTGTATGGTTATGTTTAACAAGGTTATACCAAAAAAATAAATAAAACCAAAAACTGGAACTCTGAATGAGTATATATATTTACATCATTTCTTACCCTTGGGATAAAAGTTATCATCACAGTGTAACCAGTCACTGATTTTACAGCATGTCCAAATTATAAATAATAGGCAATAGTTAGAGGAGATCATCATGGTATGAAAAAAGCAAGGAAAACAGTGCTTTATTTTCTTTGAAAATCACCTAATAGATGACAAAGGCTTTCATGTTCTCCTGTTGGAAGATCAATGATATAAAATAAATTAAGGAAGATATATTTAACACAATGTGGAATTACATAAAAACACATGACGTTATTATTTAACATTCTCTAATTCTGTTTTAACAAGGCTACTAGAAAACTTGTATTTTTATGACATTCTATGGATAATAATGTACTTAAGCAATATGATTTACCTGTCTTAGCGTGAGACCTTCATATAATTTTTTAAAGAGATGATCTATTTTTAAAATTATCTATGACATGATAAGAAATAATCTCTATTTTTAAATATAATACTTTGTCCTAGATGCATATTTTTTTAAGGTTATTGAAGTGAGAGGAACCTGAAGGGATACCAGTTTTCCTAGATGTGTTCTACGCAACATGCACCCTGTTTCTGGGGCGAGAAATCAAGTCCCTTTGTTTCCCCTTTATCATTTCACAAACTACTCTTCTCCATCACCTTCATTATTTCACTTTTTGCTTAAAATTAGTGTGAATTGTTTTCTCTTTCCTTTGTGGAATCAGGTCTTTTGAAATATGCCCATGGAAAACACAAGACACTGAGTTTTAACTGATACAAATATATAAAGTACTCACACAGCACAATCAAACGTGACCATATACAAAACAAAAAGGATATTAATTTTTCTGAGTTTAGATGATTAAGTAGCTTCCCCAAAGGAGGATAACGGCTTAGTGAGGGCACACATCCCAGGAGAATCAGCTTATGTTTGGCTCTGGTTATAGCAACATTAAGACGTCGCCAATCTTTCAACAGTTCACCAAGCTGAAAGAAATATAATTTTCATTCTTTGAGTTTTCTTATTTGAGTTTTTTCTAAAAAAGAACAGTTTTTATTGAGCCATCTTCCTACATTCAAAAACACTGCAAAAAAGATTCATCCACACATTCAAAGTGCAGACAGTTGGGAAAGAAAACGTGCCCATAATGCCAACCTCAAGTATTTTATCGTGGGTGTGATATCCATGGGGCTTCCCCAGTGGCTCAGTGGTAAAGACTCTGCCTGCCAGTGCAGGAGACATGGGTTCGATCCCTGGGTCGGGAAGATCCCCTGGAGAAGGAAATGGCAACCCACTCCAGTATTCTTGCCTGGGAAATCCCATGGACAGAGGAGCTAGGCAGGCTACAGTCCAGAGGGTCGCAAAAGAGTTAGACACAACTTAGCAACTAAACAACAACAACAAAGATATCTTCGCCATAATTTTAAATGATTAAATATGTATAATGAAAATACATTTAAAAATTTTAAATATATAAAAAAATAAATTTTAAGGACTTCCTTGGCAATCCAGTGTTTCAAACATTAAATACATATCATAAAGAACTGAAGTTGTCTCCCCTTACTGTAATATTGTTTTTAAACGTAATAAAAACTCATAGAAGACTCAAAGGAGTGGTTAAATATACCATGATCCATATATACAATGGAAAACTTTGCGCCTTTAAGAGAAGAATGAAATCTCTTTCTGTGTAATGACATGTAAAGCTCTCCAAGCTCTATTATTAAGTGGAAAAGACAAAGTCCAGAATAGTGTATATATTACCTTTTGTGCACAAAGGAGGGAAACATGAATACTGATTCATGCGCTTACATATGCTTAAATAAATTCTAGAAGGTTAGCGAAAACAAACAAACAATCCAAAAAACCAAACGTGAGGGTAAGAATTGAGTAGAAGAGTAACAGGGAAGAAGGGAGACTTTTTACTCTGTGTATTTTAAAAACTATATGCAGGTATCACATAGTCAAGAAAAATAAGTCAAGGTGAGATCAAAACGCAAAAAGCAGCCTGGAATTATCTACAAATTTGAAAGGAAGCTAAGAAAGTTTATATGTTTAAAATGCTCCAAACATAATAACCAAAAGGTGGGAGCAACCCAAATGTCCACTAATGGATGAACAGATAAAAGATGTGGTATATACATGCAATGGAATAATAATCAGCCTTTATTAGAAAATTCTGTTACATGCTACAATATGGATGAACCTTGAGACATTATGACAAGTGAAGTAAGCCACCTGCAAAAGGACAAATACTATATGATTCCACTTATGTGGAAAATTCACAAATTCATAAAATTCTGTCAAATTCACAGATAGAGAAGTGGCTGACAGAAAATGAAGAGAGAGGGAATAAGGGAGTGGTTATTCATGGATATAGAATTTGTTTTGCAAAATGAAAAAGTTCTGGAGGTCAGCTGCACACACTGTGAATATACTTCATACCTGTGAACTGTACACTTAAAGATAGTTACGACAGCAAATTTTATGTTATGTGGTTTTTTAACATAATTTTAAAGAAGAGAGGTAAATAATGTCCCAAACAAATAGAAAATAAAAATCAGAAAGCAAAGCAGAAAATACAATTAACTCACAGTTCCATCTTCATTGCTTCTAACAAAAGATACTAGAATGATACTTTTGTCTCTTCCTTGGTACCGGTCAACTGTATTAACTTCGACCATCCCAAAAGAAGAATGTGCCAATAAGTCATTGATGACCTTTAACTGCTGCCTGTATGGTGCAATGATACCAATATCAGAGGGTTTACAACCAGCCTGTTTTAAACAGAAAAGAAAAACAAAACAAAAAATAGAAAAGAACACAATTTAAAATGAAAAAAATCCTGACTTGTTATTTAAGCTTTACTAAATTTATTAAATAAAATGTTTACATAAGGTGACAACTGATGTTTATAATACATGTTCCTATGTATAACACATGTTCCTACAAGAAGGAAATAAATTATTGAATTACTCTAAGGCTACATCTACATTTCCTGAGAGGAAATAATTTCCTTGAACACGGCTCCCTGAATTTTTAGAAGTTCGCGGCAATATAATGGTTTATATGCCACCAGAGCAATGATGTCATACCAAAAAAGTACAAAGAAATAAACTGTACTTTCTGCTCTCCCTTTCCACTCAAGTTTCCAATCTCCAATCATACTGACTTCTGCACTAAATCGACACAATCAGAAATATCTGATGTTACAGAAAGTTATCCTAAGTGGAAACCCAAAATGCTATTACTGTATTAGATACAATAATTACTGTCTTAGATAAGTGTTCTCAAAATAAAAACATTCAGGCTTCAGTCCTCTTATCTTAATCAACAAAAGTTAATACTAGATCTAAAGTTCCTTGAATTCTAACATTCTATTACTCTGCACCTTAATATTAATTTGCCCTCAAAATCCAATTATAAGTTACCTTAATAAAAACTGAGGTCAGGAAAACAACGAGTTTGGCTTCCATTATATTACTGACACCTCCCTTTTCCACTTGTTCTGGTGCTGGAACCTAAACAGAAAAACATGCATCCTGCTTGAGAAACAATCTCTGAAGTAAAGAGTACTGTCAGCATACAAGTGGTCACAGAGACAGTACTACCAGATATGGACACAGATGAAAAATATTTTCATCTTAAAGTTGAATGTAAAAGAACTGACAAAAATGAATGATATTAGTCACTTTTAGAAGGAAATCCATCTTAAACATGCTACATAAAGTTCATACTAAAACCTCTACGAAAGCTGACCATATACTGAGCTTCACATACATTACTTTGTTATCCCCCATTTTATAGTCATCAAAGGCCAGAAGAGATTAAGTAACCTGCCCGAGCCTTACAATACACCATGGCACTAAGATTCAACTTAGATCTGGCTCCAATATCTGTGTTCTTTCCATTTCCTTGTTACGTTTTATACAAATAATAGAGCAATAAAGTTCCCTAGGTTCTACCACCCCTAGTAGAAATTTTAAAGAATTATTTGGCTCCTACGTCATCCCAACATCACCTTGATTAATTTTAATATAACTTATTTGGAATCCTGATGCCAAGGGACAGGAAATGTGAGTAGCAAAAATAAAGACTCTGAACAATCACTGGTGAGATTAATAATTATAACTTTAACAGATTAGAGCTGTGGTTTATAAAAGCAGTCATATCAACTATACCTCAATAAAAAAATAAAATAAAAATTTTAATTACACAAAACTATAAAAGCAGTCATTTGTAAGATCAGTTTATCTGAATAAATTTTCCAGAGTCTGCCTGCTCCTCAATGTTGATTCTTCATTCTGAAACACTAGAGCAATGTCCAAGACAATGAAAATTCCAGCATGATACATGAATGGTAAGGCCCTATTTTTAACAACCGCTGGCTCCACCTATCTTAATAACAAAATATATAATTATATTAAGAATGATATGCATAGATCAAGTTGATGACTATATTTTTAGTTGAACTTATGTAAAGATTTCCAAATCAATAATGAGAAGCAGTATATAAAACAAACTGTAGGAACACAGAGTCAAAGCTTTATTCTTAGTTTCCAGAAATAAGAATCAAGTCATTTAAAGTCCTTGTGCAGATTTTTTGTTTAATGATAAATTTGTAAAGAGGTCTCTGGGTGCATATGTGGGAGCAGGAGACACATGGGAAATCTCTGTACTTTTAGCTCAGTTTTGCTGTGGGCCTAAAACTGCTCTAGAACATAAAGTCTATTTTTTTAAAAAAAGGTCCCGAAAAGGACATCAGTTTATCTTACCTTCTGTCCATTTGTAAACCCAAACTTTGGACAGTATCAATGCCAATTAATTTTCTAGGAAATGTAATTATACAGTTGTGTTCACTTTCTAGCTTTCCTACTTCAAAACAATTTGACATCTATCAATCATCAGAATAAACTTCCTCCCAAAGATAGTGAATCTGTAGAAAGAAAAGATTCTTTTGTGTGAAAGCACAAGAAGCACACTAGTTTTAACTGATAAGCTGTAATGAAGCAATCACTATTGAAACTGAGGAATTTAAATAATAGGGCAAATGGAGAAGAATGAAGGAAACATTAGTTTTTGTGTGTGTTTTACCTTGTGTGTATTAAGAAAACAGACAGGATTGTTTGGCTCGAATGCTCCAACCAGCCAAGGATTTTCTGAATAATCAGCATAAAACTCCAGTTCCAGCTTTACATCTTTAAAGTTAGGTAGGTTTATCACTGCATTGGCCACTTTATCTGATCCACACTCCAGCTTTCCTTCGTATGTCAGTTTATTACTTAAGGACATAATTTTACTAAGGGAATTACAAAAATAATTTTAGTTTGGTGATGAACACAAATATGAAAATCACTCATAGCTGACACTGTTACAAATACCTGTTCATTCTGTATTGCACAGTTAACTGTACAACTGCATTCTTATTCTGCTCCAGCCTCTTGAATAAGCTTTCACTCATGCCAAGAGCTCTGTCAACAAATCAGATTCAGGATTATTAGTCTACTGATATCATCCCTTATAAAGTATCTAGTTTAAAACTGAAACTTTAATGTCTGCTTACCTTGCTTCACGGTTTAGCACCAGGGGAGGAAGCTGCTGATGGTCCCCCACCAACACAAATTTCCGTGAAAAAAAAAGTGGCCCTAGGCAAATAGGCTGGCTAATTTGAGAGGCTTCATCCACTATACAAAAATCAAAAGTTTTACGAGAAAATATGGGATGGTTTATTCCCATACATGTTGTTGCAACTATAAGCTAAACACAAAGAAAAAAAATAGATCAGTAATTTAATATGTCCAAGAAACAGACCTTGTTTTTCCCGTTTGAAATTAAAAGATCAAAAAAGAGCTCTTCGTCCCCCCAAACAGATATCCCCAATATTTTTTAATTTAGAAACACTTACAACATGCAAAAATTTTTTATTTTTTTTTCTATAAATTTTTAAAAATCAAGTTAATTTTCCAGACACGATAACAATCCTCAAGTTTGGATATATCGAAATGGAAATCTGAACATTTCAAGAGGCAGTAAGTTAATGAATTTTTTTTTTAATGTGAACTAGGACTTCACTTCTGGGAAGATGGAGTACTTTTCCCTCCCACAAAGTATAACTAAAAGCCCTGGACATTATATATAAAACTATAAAGCCTCTGAAAGGTGGAGAAAAGGTAAGTCAGCTAGAGACCTTGGGACATGAGGAAAGCACAGTAGCTTCTTCCCTTGGTTTTCTTTTTGCCTCACATATCCCAGATTTCAGACATTTGGAACATTAGGCCAAGTGAAAAACTCCAGTCCCAAAAGATCACGTAACAATATGTGAAACCAAGCAGGACTTTACGGGGCCCTCCTGGGCACAAAAGCCTTTCTAGTTCCCTCATTTCTTATTTGTAAGATAAAAGCTTCAGCCTCCTAGATCTGCTCAGAGTTCCACAGGGCAGATTCATAAGCCCCTTTTAACCATGCCTGAGTTCATGCTAATATGGTGACTTTCTTGCATTCTATGAGTCATTCAAGCAAATTATGGAACCCAAGGAGGAAGACACAGGAATCCCCAAGACGGGCACAGGAGATCTGAACTTGCAATTCAGAAATGAAGTAGGGGACAGTTTCATGGGACTGAGCCCTTAACCTGTAGAGCCTGCACTAACTCTATGTAGTTAGTGTCAGAAGTGTGAGTAGAGAGAAACAGAGTTTTCCTTTACCAGGATATTTTAAACTAGAAGATGGGAGCCCTGAAAAATAGACCAGAAACCTTGTTTCAGTTCAGAAGCAAAGAGCAAACTATAAACTCATAAACTGGTCCTATGGTTTATATAAATTAATCTGCAAATTCGGTCAATGCAATTGAATTTCTCTAAGTGCCATTTCTCCCCTCATTCTGACAGCAAAAATTACTGTCAGTATGATTATACAATAATTGTACTTACTTGACTATTGTAGAGTTCTTCTAAAAGAGCTAAAGATTTAATGGACTTTGATCTGCAAATTTCCTCCTCTGTAAATTTTTGGATATCGGGATGTACCTTCTGAATCTGGCCCAAGCGCAAAAATCCGATTTTAAACTTTGCTAACTTCAAAAGAATATTGTCAACAGCAGAGTGTGTATAGCTGGTCAACAAAACACTAAAACCACAGGCATAGAGAATTCTTACCTATTAATAAACAAAAGAATGGAAAAGAGCATTACTTTTAGCTCCTGATAATTTTTAACATTTATATTTTTCGAAAAGAATTAGAAAACTTAACTAAGAGCCAAGCCAAGTAACTTTTTATTTCCTTTGATTTTATTTTTTTGACTGCACAGGTCAAGGGATCTTAGTTCCCCCACCAGGGATCGAACCTGGGACCTTGGCAGTGAAAGCATAGACTCCTAACCAATGGACTGCCAAGGAATTCCCCAAAGTAACTTTAAAAAAAATTATAAAGCCAAAATGTCTTATGAAAGTAACATGGCATTATTATGTTATCAATGATATGTTACCAATATATTACTTATATCATGACAAAATTGAGTACATAAAAACTTTTGACTAGTGCCTGGCATAAAGTATCAATCAGTAAATATGTGGTGCCATCATCATCATTATTCTAAGACGGCTCAGAAATTTACTGACATGAAAAAAAAAAATTTCAATAAGAATCTGTATCAGGGACTTCCCTAGCAGTCCAGTGGCTAAGATTCTGTGCTCCCAATGCAAGCGGCCCGAGTTCGGTCCCTGGTCAGAGAACTAGATCCCATATGCCACAACTAATGATCCCGAAGGCTACAACTAACTTCTGGTGCAGCCAAATATATAAATAGTTCTTTTAAAAAAAAAAGAATCTATTTCAACCTCCTCGTACAACTTGTCATTTTTTAAAGAGAGGAAAACACAGAGATTTTAGACAACCTTAAATGCAAGGTATATATGCAAGATGATTACAACTATTGGTATTGAGCTTTTCTATTTCTCGTGTCATTCTTAGTTTGAACAAAGACATTTTGATTTGAAATTCAGCCCTTTTGATATCCAGTATCACGTTCTCTGAACTGAAGAGAAGTGGATTTAAATACCCAGTTTCTAAGCAAAAGAGTAGTAATTCTTACGAGAGTACATATTGTAGTTGTTTTTCCTGTTCCAGGCATACCCACGATGAGGGTGTAGTCTTTTGAAAGAAGTACCTTTTTCATGGCTTGCCTCTGAGGCTTATTCAAACCTACATTTAGATTTAAAAATAACAGGAATAAGAGTGTTGAATTTTCAATGAGCAACTTAACTACTTTATAAGAAAAGCAGCCTCTGTTGTAGTCTTTTCTTCAATAGTCTTCTCAAAGTAAGGAAATGTCATGGTGATATTAAAAGTCACATGTAAACTACTTCCAAAGAGATGCTGTCTAAAAACCATAATTAGAAGTTTAATAAATTATTAAATAATTAAGCAATTATTAATTAAACAAATATATAAGAAACAAGTATTAAATAATTAATAAATTAAGACACTAGACTCTAATATAGATTAAATTATAAATAGAACCAAGAAAAATTAATGGACACAGGCATGCTGATTATAACATACCTTTCAGAATGCAGGCAACTGTGTCCTTTGCATCATGTGGAAGAACAGAACTGAGGTAGGATATAAACTGCGGTTCACGCAAGTCAATGATTAAATCTCGAAGTTTTTGGCTGAAAAGCAAAAAAACATGTTTTTAATAATATTCCTCAGGAAACTGGAGTAATATTCAGATTCATTTATTGTTACAAACCTGGCATGAGTATTTTCCATCAGTTTAGAAAGATTTCCTAATGGGGTATCTATATCACAATTTTTTTCTTCCTGGTCCAATCTGAACAAAGTTGATTCTGGGAGTCCTGACAAGTTCCTGAAGCAGCAAAACATATGTATGTGAATATTTTTCATTTAACATAGTCAGTGGGTCGGTATAAGAAATGTGTTGCTGTCTGATGATTCAGCAGATAAGAATCTTCCTGCCAGTGCAAGAGACATGGGTTTGATCCCTGGTCCGGGAAGATTCCACATGCTGCAGAACTACTGAGACTGCTCTAAGTTCACCTGTAGAGCCTGGGAGCTGCAACTACTGAGCCTGAACGCTGCAACTACTGAAGCCTTTGCACCTAGAACCTGTGCTCCGAAACAAGAGAAGCCACCACAATGAGAAGCCCACACAGTGCAACTAGGGAGTAGCCCCCACTCTCTGTAACCAGAGAAAGTCCATGCACAGCAATGAAGATCCCAGTGCAACCCAAAATAAAAAGAAATAAAAAGTAAATGGGCCAGAATCACTATGAAAATGGCTACCAGCCCCTAATACATACTTGCCAACCAAAGGCAGGGATAGGGTCCTGGAATGGGGAGCAAATAGAGTAGGGGAAGGCAAAAGGCACCGAAGTCAAAGCAGTTAAGGGACTTCCCTGGTGGTCCAGTGGCTGGGACTCTGAGCTCCCACTGTAGGGGCTCAGGTTCAGTCCCTGGTTGGAGAGCTAGATCCTACATGCCACAACTAGGACTTCACATGCCACAGCTAAAACTCTCGCATGCTGCATCTAAGACCTGGAGCAGCCAAACAAATAAATTGAAAAGGGCGGGGGGGGGGGGGGGGGGGGCGGACAGTTAATAATCCAAAACCTACAACATCTGCTGACAACTCACTTGGCCTTCCTTGAACTTCAAGTGGGCTCACCAGCCCCAGCAGGATCCTGAGCACATGGCCCCTGCCTCCTCAGGCCTGGAGTACATGTCTCTTTCCCCAAGGCTTCTCCCACTATTCTATCAGGCTAACCTGCGATGTTCCTGAGGTCCCTTCCATGGTCCTCTGTACTGTTCTTTCTTGTCATTTCCCCACTGGTCCCATGCCTCCGCCTGAGTCTGAATCCCAAATCTACATCACCAGGCCTAACCTCACATTCCTCTCCTACCCCATTTCTCACCCAAGCTTCAGCTTTGAATGTCCAGCAAGCAGCAAGATCTTTCCACTGAGTTAAAACTCAGGCAGTGAAAGTCTGCAAAACTGAACAACTCTTTATCCCTGCTGAAGCCTTATCCTCCTCCTGTGGACCTGACCTCAGGTAATGGTTCTTGCATCTACATGACTATCTTGATTCTTCCCTCTCCCACCCTGCAGATCCAATCAAGATCTCAGTGTCAGACAATTTTACTTTCCAAATACTTCTCAAAGGCATTCCACCTTCTCCGTCAAAACCACCTTGCCCTCAATCACCTCAAGCCTGGGCCACTATAGCAGGTGCCTGCTGTCTCTGCTTTCAGTTTTGCCTCCACTGATTAACTCCTGTCCAATAACTCCTTTATCTTTTACATTCCAGAAAGTAATTAGTACCTACACTTTCCAGAACACCCCACCTCACACCATCAGGCCTGTCCACACCTCGTCCCCTCTGTCTGGTATATTCCTCCCACACTGCTTCAGAGGACTAACATTCACCCACAGGATGAAGATCTAGAACGACCGTTTTCACTCGCCTTCCCCGAGCCACCAAAAACTGGGTTAAATGCCTCTCCTGTTTTCCCATTAATTCAA
Organism: Dama dama; assembly: GCF_033118175.1. Lineage (NCBI taxonomy): Eukaryota > Metazoa > Chordata > Mammalia > Artiodactyla > Cervidae > Dama > Dama dama. The sequence continues at coordinate 27,989,801 of NC_083695.1, forward strand.
ACACTTGTCATATTAAGACTGAAATATATATTTATTTGTTACCCACAAGACTACAAATTCTTCAAGAGTTTGCAAAGTAGCTAACATATGTCAGGTACTAAATAAATACCTCACAGGACTGACTGAAAGGACTCCTAAGAAACAGCAGAAATATCACGGCTTATACTCCAATATCACGAAACCCGGGCTAGGGCTGGTTACTGCTTAACCAGGATTACTGATTACTGGAGAGCAGGCCTGGACATTTCCACTGCAGTTACCCTCTAGATCCCAATTACTGATCTCCATCCACTGAGAAAGGTGACGCATGCCTGCAAGTAAATGCAAGGAAGACTGGGGGTCCAGGAAGAGGGGAATACGGATATTAACGAACATGGATATTAGCTTCAACCACAAATTTTCATACCAACTATTCTACAATTTACTTAATATTTTTCTTTAAATTAACTTACTTTGTTTTAATTTATACTTTATATCACAACTATAAATGGAAAAAAGCAATTTGAACAAAATGGTGAGCGCCCAGAGGGCTAAGGAGGCGATATAAGCGTTACAGCCAACACAGGACATCTGTCCCGCCTGCTGCACATGTGGTTGTGAGAATTCTTTAGATAAGATTACATCCATAATGGGCTTCCCGGCTGGCTCAGTGGTAAAGAATCCACCTGCGCCAATACAGGACATGCAGGAGACGTGAGTTCAGTCCCTGGGCTGAGAAGCTACCCTGGAGAAGGCAATGGCAACCTATTCCAGAATTCTTACATGGAAAATCCCATGGACAGAGGAGGCTGGTGGGCTACAGTCCCTGGGGTCACAAAGAGTCAGACACAACTTAGCAACTGAGCACACACCCACACACACATGTCCACATTACTACATGTAACACAATGTACTAAGCAAAACTTCAGCAGTTGGATAACTGCTAAATGCCGATGAACTGTATAGGATTCCCGGGTGGCACTAGTGGTAAAGAACCTGCCTGTCAACGTAGCAGACGTAAGAGACTAAGGTTCAATCCCTGGGTTAGGAAGATCCCCTGGAGGAGGGCATGGCAACCCACCCCAGGATTCTTGCCTGGAGAATCATCATGGTTAGAGGGGCCTGGCGTGCTACATCCATAGGGTTGCAAAGAGTCGGACATGACTGAAGTGACTTAGCACGCGCACACTGAACTGTATGTTTAAACAGATCACCAGCCCAGGTGGGATGCATGAGACAAGTGCTCGGGCCTGGTGCACTGGGAAGACCCAGAGGAATCGGGTGGAGAGGGAGGTGGGAGGGGGGATCGGGATGGGGAATACGTGTAAATCTATGGCTGATTCATATCAATGTATGACAAAACCCACTGAAATGTTGTGAAGTAATTAGCCTCCAACTAATAAAAAAATAAATAAATAAATAAATTTTTGAAAAAATGGTTAATTTTATGATATGCGAATTTTATCTAAAATTTTTTAAAGGCATGAAGCACTGGTACAAGCTACTACATGAAGATGAACCTCAGAAACGGTATGTTAAGTAAAAAAAAGCCAGTCACAAAAGACCACATAGTGTATGAATCAGAAAAGGCAAATCTATAAATATAGAAAGGGAACTGGTGGTTGTCTGGGGCTGGGGGTGACTACAGGGTGTAGGGAGTATTCCAGGGGCAATGAAAATGCTCTAAAATGGATTTTGGTGCTAACTGCATAGCTTGGTGAATATACTAAGCACCACTGAATTGTATACTTTAAATGTGTGAACTGTATGGTATATGTTTACTTATCAATAAAGCTTTACCCTCCCCACCCAAAAAGGGAACATTTCATCACCTGTCTAATGAACAGGTTACTGTTGTTGAGTTAATCTCCTTCACATATCCCCTAGACAAGGCAAACAATGTTCTGTCTTCTCCACTTAAAATAATTCTGTCACCTGCCATTAGATTTGTGATGGGTATGGCTCCTTTTTTACGCTGGAAATTATGTAAATACTGTCCATCACAAACTGTCTTTACATGTTCTGTTCTAATCAGGCTCCCAATGCAGCTGCCACTCTCCTCCCTATGAAAGAGAAAGAAAAAGAGAAATTAATTTTAAAATACTCTCTCGGGGGACTTCCCTGGTGGTGCAGTGGCAAAGACTTCAGGCTCCCAATGCAGAGGACCTTGGTTTGATCCCTGGTCAGGGCACTAGATCCCACATGCCTCAACGAAAGATTCCTCATGCCACAATGAAGATGGAAGGTCTCATGTGCTGCCAAATAAATAAATAAATATTTATTTAAAAAATAATAATCTCTCGGGACTCCCCTGGTGGTCCAGTGGTTAATATTCACACTCCCGCTGCAGTGAGTATGGGTTTGATCCTTGGTTAGGGAACTAAGACCTCACAAGCCACATGGAAAAGCAAAAAAAAAAACCAAAAACCTCTCATCACCAGGTCTCTAAGCAGGTGCCAGAGAGCTCTCCCCTTTTTTTGCGGGGGGAAGAATCCCCCTCATTGTACCCACAGGTGGGATTTCCGAACAACATGCTTATCAGCACTTTGATTCTTGACTGACACCCCCACCTCCTGCTCTGATACAGGTTAACACTACAGAAGACAAATCATAATGATTTAACTCTGAACCTGAAGTGAAGGAAGCAACAACATATTTCTTTAGTATTTACAAGAGAATTTATAATTATTGTTACTAAAACAATGGCAAGCATATTGACAATTCCACTGGGTCTCAGAAGTAAGCATTAAGCATTTATAGTCTCTCAGGCACTACTATTATACTACATTTCAGAAGCCTGCAGGCACACACACTTAACATATTTACTATGTGTTATGTATACATATCTGGAGAAGGAAATGGCAACCCACTCCAGTGTTCTTGCCTGGAGAATCCCAGGGACAGAGGAGCCTGGTGGGCTGCCATCTATGGGGTCGCACAGAGTCAGACGCGACTAAAGCGACTTAGCAGCAGCAGCAGAATGTATACATAATACTTAAGTATTATGTAGTCTATTGAACATGACTTAAACTTTCTTCCCTGTGATGGTACCTTGTGTTAAAGTCTAGCATTAAAGAAATAACGTTCTTAGGTCTCAAGTCACATTATTATCAAGATTCACTCTGGAAAGAAAAGAATGGGTCATGTCAATGTATGGCAAAAACCACTACAATATCGTAAAGTAATTAGCCTCCAACTAATAAAAATAAATGAAAGAAAAAAAAAAGAATGGGTCAAAAACAACTAAATAGTACATAAAGAAAAATACTATGCAAAGATGCACAAAATTATAACTTTACAAGTAACTTGTTAAAAAAAAAAAAAAGACCTCACAAAATACAATACTGACATGCTTTAGAGAATTTGAATCTCTATGAAAACTTATTAAAAGACTTTAAAAATACTCTAGTATTTAAAATATTCAGTAAAACTTCATTAATTTCTACTGTGCCAATATGCTAAAATTCACCTTATGATATACTCAAGTTTTTTACTCTTTTCATTGATGAAAAAGGATGTAACTTTACTAATAATTTTTAGAATAAGATTTCTTGAGGTATCTTTAATCTACTAAAAATAACAATGGTTCTCTCCTTAGAAAAAAATTCATTGACAGCCATCTGGAGTTGGCATGAATATATGAAACTTCATGCCTTTAACACAGTACATAACCTGTATTTGTCATTAATTACAAATCTCATCCCACTGGCGAATCCAAATTATTAAAGTTTTACTGTATTAAATGGACCACTTACATTTCTGAAGCAGGCATTAACCATATATGTTGGTAATTTCTTTTATTATCCTTTGATTGAGACTCCAGGGTTAACATTAGATACCAAAGGCTAAAATACTCTAAGTGTATAAGCTTGAGATGCTGAGTTTCTTCTTTTATTTTGGGCCACATGCTGGTCGGGACTGAACTGTCTTCCATCTGTTGTTCAACCGCCCTAAAGATAAAGCTCCAAGTCAGAGATGCATATAAAACAATTCACTGGCTATGAAATGAGATATTTCTAAAATAAGTACACATATGTGACAATCATCATACTTTATAACCACCGCACCTACTTTTTTTAAAAAGTCATTTCAGGGGCAATATGCTATAGGAAAGCACAGAAAACATGGAGAGTAAACAAGGTTTCAAAAAAAATGTGACTGTATTATAGTCCCAATTTCCCAATTCATGGTCTTCGCCATTAAGAGATCTTCTGATACAATACAGTTGACTCTTGAAGAACATGAATTGAACTCTATGGGTCCACTTACATGTGGATTTTTTTCAATGGTAAATAGCAATACACGATCCAAGATTGGCTGAATGCAGGCAAGAATGCGGACAAACCTTGTAGTCAACCTGGGCTCACCACCCAGTTGTATGTGGAGGGCCAATTATGAGATATACTCAGATTTACGAATGCAGAAAGGATTGGCGCCCCCAACTCCAGCACTGTTTAAGGGTCAACTGTACTTTTAAAAGTCCTTTATATGAATTTTCAGGCTGAATTACAAGTTTGGTTCTGATTCGATCTTGTTTCCTAGTCTGAATTTGCATCTAACCACTTTCTTGCATCCTCCAAGACTCTCACTGACCTATGATAGTATGTATATGTGTTAGTCACTCGTTGTGTCCAGCTATTTGTGACCCCATGGACTTGCAGTCCGCCAGGTTCCTCTGTCCATGGGATTCTCCACGTAAGAATACTGGAGTGGGTAGCCATTCCCTTCTCCAGGGGATCTACCTGACCCAGAGTTCAAACCTGGGTCTCCTGCACTGCAGACAGATTCTTTACCATCTGAGCCACCAGGGAAGCTCAATGAAGGTATAAATACATATAACTGCTCATAAGACAGCTAATAAACTTGCCATATGTATAAAAATAGACATGTATAAACAAGACAGATCTAATGGATTATATCAAACTGTCTAGAAAAACCAATTTCCCAGTTTTGAACTACAAAAGGTTTGAAATTAAAACATCAACTAAGAAATGGAAGATTTCTTGAGATATCATTTAAGAAAAGTTACAATCACAATGCCTATACTGCATCTTTAACTATATTCTATAAGTTCTACAATTATTTCATTTTCCCCAGAAACTGTATGCAGCAAGATTAAAATATCCACTTTTGGAAAAAGTTTTCAAAGCATTCTATTTTTCTCCAAAGAAATAGGCTTGTTATATAATATGAACTATGCTTTTTTCTCTTTCCTATTCCTTTCGTTTTAAATAACCAAAATGAAGTCATCAATGCCAGACCAGCCAAAAATGTTAAATCATTCTGAGTTGAGTGCTTACTTAACTGGAATTAATACTTTCGGAAGACAGTGTTTACCTGCTATAGAGAGCACAGTTGCCCATCTGTGAACAGTATTTACAGGTTTGCTGTTCCTCAATTATTTGTGGCAAAGGAGCAAGCTTTGTCTTCTCCTCTCCAGTAGGAGATTTGTTAATACGGTGAAACAAAAAGAATGCCATCTGATTTCTTAGTCTTAATAATTCTGTGGGGGAAAAACGGATGGGTGTTTTCTAAGAATTAAGTAAAATTTATTATATGTCTTTTCCATTACATGTAAGTAAAACTTTCAGATTCAAAACATAAAGAGGAAAGAGCAATATTCATGTATCCCATTACACCAGAATAATAACCACTGTTAACATTTTGGTATATTTCTTTCCATTTTGGTTCACTTGATAAGTTTTTAAAGTTTTTAAACAACCTAAGGACAAATACAGCTATCTAGAGTGTCTCATTAGATGCCATTGTTGCATTAGGTGTCTTTGGCCACCTGATGCGAAGAGCTGACTCATTGGAAAAGACCCTGATAATGGGAAAGATTGAGGGCAGGAGGAGGAGGGGATGACAGAGAATAAGATGGTTGGATGGCATCACTGACTCAATGGACATGGGTTTGGGTGGACTCCGGGAGTTGGTGATGGACAGGGAGGCCTGGTGTGCTGTGGTTCATGGGGTCGCAAAGAGTCAGACACGACTGAGCGACTGAACTGAACTGAGAGTCTCTCAAATATAAGATAAGAAGTTTAAAATAAAGTTTTGTATAGGAAGATTTTTAAATTTTTATTTTATTAAGGTATAATTGATTCATAATGTGCTAATTCCACTTTACAGCAAAATGATTCAGTTATACATATATATTTTTTTTTCATGCTCTTTTCCATTATGGTTTATCACAGGATATCGAATATAGTTCCCTGTGCTATTCAGTAGGACCTTATTGTTTATTCATCGTATACATAACAGTTTGCATCTGCTAATCCCAAACTACATGTCCATCGACAGAGGAATGGATAAAGAAGATGTGGTACATATAAACAACAGAATACTACTCAGGCATAAAAAAGAATTAAATAATGCCATTTGCAGCACCATGGACCCAGAGATTATCATACTAAGTGAAGTCAGAAAGAAAGACAAATACCATCTGATATCACTTATATGTGGAATCTAAAATATGACACAAAAAAACTTATATAATAAAAAAGTTAACAATGTTTTCAATTATATAGTACACTGTCAAAACTTTTTTTTTTTTAAAGTACCACAACTTATAAATTACGAAATGTTTTAGGCCCAGCAAGCACAATGAACGATTGATTGTCAGGTATAAATGTGTGTCAGCAAAAGCTGAAGGGAAAAAACAATGAACAAACAAAACCCTGAGAAGTAAAGTTGAGAGAAAACAGCTTAACCTCTTTTATCAAGATGTTTGGCAGGCACAGGGTACATCTGGCCAGTCTTCAGGTAGAGAAGCAGGCCAGCCTCTGGGTCAGCCCTCCTCTCTTGGCTTAGCAGTGTATACAGAACAAGCTGTGAAAACATGGTACATTTTGTCAAGTAAAATTTTAATTTTCAATATTTCCATATATGTTTTACAGTCAATATATATTATCATTTTTTTTGTTGTTTTTTTGGTCATACCTCATGGCTGTAGGATCCTAGTTCACCCATCAGGGATCAAACTAAGGCCCTGGGCAGTGAAACCAGAGTCCCAACCACTGGACCACCAGGAATTCTGAATACATATTATAATTTTAAAATCACAATGTCAATTAAATTATTTCCATTTTGAAAATAACACGATCTGAATTCAGGACAGGTAATACAATAAATTCAATGCCAACTATTTAATTTCCACAAAACAAACATAGTATATATTTCTCACTTTACACAGACAAAATAAATATTTAGAATTTTTCTTAGTAAATGTTTAGGTTTCCAATAAACGTAAGAGGGAAATTAATCAAGAGACAGTTTATATTTTGAAGTTAACAGTCGTTAGACACTATTTTCCCTGTTTAAAATAAGTAAATGAATTAAACACTATAAAATGCATATTATTTATGTCATAGTAACTGTGATAACCTAATGAGACTAACTCTACAGAGTTTACTACTTTTTACAGAACAGAAGGTGACATTAAGTGCATTAGGTTTATGTGGTGCTCTTCAGAGAAACCATCTAAGACAAGTTAGATGTAATTCCTTTAGATCATGAAAACACCTTAGCAGTAACATCTAAACCTATGTAACGTGCTCTGGAAGGCCTTCTTACAAGCACTCTACCTGTGTTGCCTGATACAGCACGTGCTGCGCTTAGTCGCTCAGTCATATCCCCATGGACTATAGGCCACCATGGACTTTGTGACCCCACGGACTATAGCCCACCAAGCTCCTCTGTCCAGGGGATTCTCCAGGCAAGAATACTGGAGTGGCTTGCCATGCCCTCTTCCAGGGGATCCTCCCAACCCAGGGATTGAACCCAGGTTTCCAGTAGGTGAATTCTTTACCATCCGAGTCACTAGGGAAGTCCAAGAATACGGTATAGGTATCCAAAGATATACCACAGGTAACCAAATAAAACTTTTAAAAATTAAAATGAACTCATAAACGACAAGGTTTATGACCCTTGGGGCTGTGAACCTAGAGAGTCAATCCAAATTAATGGTCTTTCTATGTTAGTTTTTCCCTACACAGGAACTGAGGCAGAAGGAAAAGGACTCTGCTTCTGGGATTTATTAAAAGGGAAAAATATCTGAATGACATTCCCTTCATATAATGGTAAAAGGAAGCTGGAATGAAATTTTACAACAATATTATAGTTCAATTATGTCACAAGTTTAATTCAACTATATCACAAGTTAAATAGGTTTTTGTAAGCTGGTTTAGACATCACAGCTCCATATAATATTTTTCCTTTAGAAAATATGTTTCAAATGCCAAATTACTAACTTACAAATGAATATTTAGAAAATAATCCCACTTACAAAATAAAAATCCTCCTTAAATGAAGTTAGTCTATAACATAAGCTTTTTCTGTATTACCAAAATAGAGAAAGTCAAACCGCATAAGATGAGAAATTTATCTTTCCTCACCCACAATACCTATATATATATCAATGATTTACAATAATTCTGTCTGCTTGTTTTTTACACCCTGAATATGCAATATACACACCAGTATATTTGTTTGGGCCTTGTTCAAATCAATTTTCTCATTTTAAAAATACAACAAATACAACTGTATTCTTAGAAGTTCTTCCTGCAACTTCTCTTCTTGCAAAGATAAAAGTTCCAACTGAACAAAATAAATACAATAATATTCCTTGCCTTGAAGGCATTTTAATTTAGAGCAGTGGCCTTAGAAAAAAGGTCTTTGAATCTAGACCACTTTAGACACTGAAATGCCTTTATATTTCTCTTCTGTTAGCATTCAAAAGTGAGTTCAATCAAACATGTCCTTAAACAAGTGAAAACTTTCAGCCTCTATTATATATAGAACACATTTCTTCAAATCTTTGACTTCAAAAACAGCTTTTCTTGTATCTTGGCACGATTTTCCTTTCTCAAGAAGGCTTTAATCTAACCAAGTCTTTGTTCATAATTTCAGCTTTTTCTGTTTTACTAAAGTGAAATATTTGAGTCTTCTAATAGGGGAAATCTAATTTTTCTACCTTTGGTATTTGGTACATAAGTAAGAATGACAAGAAGGATTTAATAAGAGAAAAATCTCTTTAATCCCTGATTATACAATTCAGTAGGCTCTTAGTTCCCCAACCATGTATAGAACTCAAGGCCCCAACACGGTAAGCGTAGGTCTTGTTAAACACTGGATCACCAGGGAAGCTCCTATCTGCTTATTTAAAAGTGTCTAGGACATACCATAGACAGCCAATGTGGAGGTTGGCAGAGGGATCAGAAATAATTAGAAAAAAAAAAAAACAGAACTTTTTGTTAATTATTTTGATTTGTTAACTCACTATTATTAGTATAATATTTCAGGCAATTTTGAAGGCCAATAGAAGAGTGTTATATTTACCAAAGAGAAGATGATTTTAAAAAACCTGAATTTAACATAATGGTAAGATACAGTTCTATATTTCATTTTAAATAAAAATCAGTATAATCAGATTAAAGGTCAAAAACAAAAGAATGAATTTACACTGTTTCCTAAATGAGTATCCTATGTAGATGTTACATGAAAATAATAACTCTGTGGTAAATTATGTATAGGAAATGCTGGGTTAAATTAAAAATTACCTGAACTGAATCAAAATATATAAAGCAGACTACTTTTTAAACATATAAAAAAATTTAAACATATTACACATTCAGACAATTTTCTTATTATACCTGACTACGGTGTTCAATAGAATTTGATTCTTTGCCAGTTTTAAGTTCCAATGGCATTATCTTATATTTTGTTTTACATCCCCGATGTATTTTCACACCAACTGTAACATCTATTTTGCCCTTCAATCCAAACCTAGGGGACCAAATGCTTTCTTCAATATCCAGCGAGTTTGTAACTTCAATATTACATGTTGAATTACTGTTACTACCATCACTTGGCCTAAAAAAAAAAAAAAACAGAAAAAAATTTAAATACAAACATTTAATTAAAATATTTTATTTAATTTAATTAGAACTCTCTGCTCATTTCTTTTATGCTAGCATTGACTCTCCACTGTAAACACGGAATGTGAGGATGGGAACGAGTCTACAGACCTTTATGGCAGTGATTCCTAAAGCATGCTTCCTAATGAATAGCATTGGCATCACCCAGGGAATCTGTCATAAATGCAAATTTTCAGGCCCCATTCCAGACCAACTTGTTCAGAAACTGTATAGGTGAGACCCAGCAATTTGTTTAACAAACTCCAAGTGATTCTGATGCACAGTCAAGTTTGAATCCTATAGTGTCTAAGTCATATAATTTAAATATTCTTAATATTTATCATCTGTCCCTTTCAGTTCATTCCTATGACAACCTTCCTAACTCAGGGGTTTATTTCCTCAGGTCTATATTATTGCAAAAAGCTCACTACTTGGGTTGCTGGAGCCACTATGACAATCTGTGTATTTTGATATACAATTATTACACAGATGAATATATAATGGCTTGCATGTGGTTGCACCCTAGGTAACAACAGAGGTACATCTTCATGTAACACCCTATTAAACTGAGTAAGAATGAGCTGTCTTTTCCGATTATCTATGCCATCTGGGGCTTGATCATCCAATACTTCATCCCTACCCCACTATCCCTATGACAATCCTGGAGAAGCTTGGGTGCTCCTTCACTCATCATATCCTTTACTTAATCATTAAATGAATACACCTCTGCCACTCTCAATATTTAAAACGAATATTCAACATTTTTTTTCGTATTACAAAGAGGTTCTGATTTTAATATCATAACTGTTAAATAAGGCAAGAGCACAGGAAGGAGGAAAAAAATGAATTTATGAATGTCGAAGGAATCAGAAGAGACGAAAATAACTTTTAAAGCCTCCTGTACTCTTATCTAACATTTACTCATTTTCTGAGCAGGAAATGATTCTGCAGAAATAAAGCCAGATAAGAGCAATCTTTTATTAATCCTATTTTATACTCAAAGCTGTATAAAATACTAAGTCTAATGGAATTAGATTTAGTAAAATGGACATGAGTTTGGATAAAATCTGGGAGTTGGTGATGGACAGGGAGGCCTGGCGTGCTGTAGTCCATGGGGTCACAAAGAGTCAGACACGACTGAGCGACTGAACTGAACTGAATACTAAACCTAATGGAAATGAAATGGATAAATGAAAAGGATAAACTTTCTAGTAATAAAACATTTTATATCATATAAAAATCAAGATTTAAAAAGTGTAAGAATTCTGCTCTCAGAATACATGATTTAGTTGACTTGTTTTACTCATTTCATAGGTTGTTTTTTTTATTTGCTTACTTTTTGGCTTTGCCATGCTGCATGTGAGATCTCAGTTCCCCGTGCCAGGGGTCGAACCCGTGCTGCCTGCCGTGGGAGCACAGACTCTTAACCACTGAATCACCAGGGAAGTCCCAAGCAGCTATTTCTTAATAAATCAGAAAATATTCCAAGAAAAAGAGTGCTATTTTCAATAATTTTTTAAAAACTGTTTCAGGATGCTTCAGATATAATCTCCAGGGATACGTGTATAGTTCTGCAATCTCAGAAGAGGACAATAAAAGAATTCAGGGAAGCCACAACTTATCAGATTCCTTAAATATTAATTTTTTTTCTCACTAGAAGTTATCTGATCATGACACACTTAAATATATGTCTCTAAAATAAAGCAAACTTTAATATTAAACATCAAGTGTCATATGCAACCCTACGGACTACAACCCGCCAGGCTCCTCTGTTCATGGGGTTTCCCAGGTGAGAATACTGGAGTGGGTTGTCACTTCCTTCTCCAGGAGGTCTTCCTCACCCAGGGATCGCACCCACATCTGCTGCACTGTCTGGCAGCAGGTGGTTTCTTCACCATGGAGCCTCCTGAGAAGCCCATGTATTTAACAGAAGATAGATAATGAAACTTAATGTTGCTACTAAAATTTGATTCCTCTAGAAAAAGAAGCAATATGGTTTTAGACTTAGATCTGAAGAACAAATTACAGTACTTTATACTTAATTACTATCCTTTTCATCAACATAATATTGTAAAACTCCTTTGAGAACCACCTGGCAAAGAATATAATGTCATGAAGATAAAGAAGAAAGGTCCTCTCTTTAAATAGCTTAAGGTCTCGTTCTCTGCTCTAAAGCCTAAAGACTTTTTTTTTTTAAAAGACTAGCTATAAACTGCTGGGGAAATGATGCAAGTTAAAGTACAGAGAAGTGCCTGCTTCATAGACAGGCACATAAAACCCTATCAGAAATAATTGAAACAAAGAAGAGCCTCATACCAAGACACAGAGATGAGAATACCAAGCTGGGAATCATGAAATTCCTTATTCTGGACTTTGCTCTACCACAATTTTTTCACATAAAACCATGTCACACCACCTCACTTTCCTTACTGGAAATCTAAGGCTTAATCACAAAATCCCTTTCAGATCAAAGACGATTTGGAATCCCAAACTCTCCTAAGCTTCCATGACACACTGCTTCTAAGCTACCAAATCCCTCAAGGGTCCACCCCAAGCCTCCTTTGATGAATTCTACTCTTTCCTTATGTCCTTTCTTTCTAAAATTTATTTATTATTTTAATCTGCTTCACCAGGTCTTAGTCGGAGCACGTGGGATCTAGTCCCCTGACCAGGGATCGAACCCAGGCCCCCTGCATTAGGAGCTCAGAGTCTTAGCCAATGGACCACCAGGGAAGTCCTCTCCCTGTGTGCTTACACATGGTTGCCTCCCAGGACTCTATGCCTCCTCTGCTGCCCTCAGCAGATTGCTGTTCTCTCTCAGAAACCCCCTCCACCTCTGTGTTTTCAGTTACCACCAATACACTGTGTTCTTGGAGGGCTTTAGTCTCCCTGTAACATCTAGAACCATCTGGGGCACAGATACAGCAGGTAACATGTGTCTGCTGAATAGATAAGTCCACAAGACTGTGAGGAAAATGGCAGCTTATTGGCACTGCAAAAATGTCAGCCAGAAGAAAAAACATGTGAACAAAATGCTAAAATAACAATGACAGAAAAGCTAATACCTAAAACAACCATAAAAATGGATACCCACAATTCTAAATCTCAAGAAAATTCAAATGGCTCAAAAAGAAACGAATGACTCTAATAAGGAAGGAAAGAAAGGTAGGGAGGGAAGGTAAAACAACTAGAAAGAAATTGTGAGGAATGATGGAAAACAAAATTAAGTTTGTAATTATTACAGAAAATCAAGAGACCAAAATGACAGAAATACTACAAAACAAAGCAAGGAACCAGGAAAAGAATGACTGTTTAATAAACACTTAGCAGATTATCATAGTGAAGAGTGATGCACCAAGAGTCATCCCCTGTGCAAGACATCGCAATCTGCTCCAAAGAAACAAAGAACAAAGCATTTACAAATTCATTTTTAAAAACACTACAAGAGGGGCATCCCTGGTGGTTCAGTGGTAAACAATTTGCCTTGCAGTGCAGGAGACTCAGATTCGATCCCTGATCCAGCAAGATCCCACATGTCCCAGAGCAACTAAGCCCATGTGCCACAGCTATTGACCCTGTGCTCAGCAATAAGGGAAGTCATCGCAATTGAAGAAGCCCACGCGCCACACCCAGTGAGTGGCGCACGCTCTCTGCAGCAACAAAGACCCAGAACAGCCAAAAATTAAATAATAAATAAATGCTTTAAGAAAACGAAAACAAGAAACATTAACCAATTTACTCTAGCTTTTTTTTTCCAGGTAAGTACCTGGTTTGTAAATTTACGACCACAACAAAAGTAAAGAATGTGACAAATAAATGCAATTCTAACAGCAAGATAAGCCTTATTTTTTTTTTAACCACTATGTGTTTTTTCTAACTGATGTATAGTTGATTTAAAATGTGTTAGTCTCAGGTATACAACAAAGTGATATGCATTCTTTATAAAAATATGGAATGTTTTATGAACTTGTGTGTCATCCTTGTATAAAGTAAAGTGAAAGTTGCTCAGTCGTGTCCGACTCTTTGTGACCCCATGGACTATACAGTCCGTGGAATGTTCCAGGCCAGAAGAGTAGAGTTGGTAGCCTCTCCCTTCTCCAGGGGATCTTCCTAACCCAGGGATCAAACCTAGGTCTCCCACATTGCAGGTGGATTCTTTACCAGCTGAGCCACAAGGGAAGCCCCATCCTTGTATAGGGGCCATGATAATCTTCTCTGTAGCATTCATATTTTCCTGTACGGTACTGCCAAAATGAACACAACCACTAAGTACTTTTAAAATACATATCAAAGTTCCTATTGACAAATTGATTGTGGTGATGGTTGTACAACTCTATGAATATACTGAAAGTCACTCAACTACAAATAATTATAATAAATATAAATAAATAAAATCCTACCAGAAGACACAGAACATTGAAACAATGCTGGTAACCTTCTAAAATGACTTAAAAAATTCTCAAAGAATTCTAGCCATATGCAAAAGGTTGTACATTTTCCAAGCACCTTGGATAAAGTAGTCCAGTTCCGAGGTTTCAATATACAGAAGCAACTGTCTCCATAAGGTCCACTCCTCAACTTGTGTACTCATTCCCTCTTTTCTACTCAATGACACAGCTCTAAGAATAATGTTGCCCTCTATGGAATTCTTCTCATTGACATATAATGTCCTGTATCTCCCAACTTTAAAACAAAAACAAAACTCTCTTAACCCCACATAAGCCTCTGGCTAACATTCCATTTCTACATACCCTTTTATACGACAACCTGTCAATACACTAGTCTACACTCTCTGATTCCAAATTCTCTTCTACCATTCTCTCTTGACCCTACTCATCATATTTCTCCTCTAGAATCACCATTGACTTGTCTTTCCCTCATACCTTGCACCCAATCCAAAATCTATCACCTCTACCTTGAAAATCTGACTATACTCCAAGTGATACTCATCACTTCCACAACTCTCACTCTGGTCTAAGCCACCACCATCTCTATTTTGGATTTCTTCAAGAACCTCCAAATTGGTCTCACAACCTCTGCCCCTATCCTACAACACAGTCTCAAAAGAGCAGCCAGACTGATATTTTCGAAAGTAAATCAGATCAATATAGAAACTAACAAAGCGAGGTAAAGGAACTGGCCTAAAGTTACACAGCAAAACTGTGGCAAAACTGGGATACACAACCAGGCTCAGTCTGTCCTTTGAACCACAGAGAACTTGAGAAAACATATTGGTCCAAAGAACTCACTGTTCCCAAGATTTCAGACTCAAAAATCTTAAAATGAGTTCAGATCACAAAGTGTCATGATATAAAATATCCATCTTTGGAATTTGGATATTTTGATATAAAATATCCATCTTTGAGAAAAGATGAAGAATATTGATGTAAAAGGAAGTTATGACTATTTAAAGAAAAATAAAAGTGCCTATTTTTAAAAAAAGAAAGAAAGAAATGATATCAAAACCCTCTGCGCAAACCCTGCAATGGCTTCCCATGGTAGCCAAATGACATCTGGCCATGGAATCAGAATGGCAGCCAACGTCCTGCAAGGCTGCAGAGGCCCTAGGACAGCTGCCTGTCCTACCATCTCTGCCACCTCACTCTGTCCAGCCACACTGGTGGGGTGCGTGAGTCACAGGGCTTCTGCCTGGAGTGCTCTTCGTACAAATAGCTGCATGGCTCCCTCCTTCATTTTCTTCAGGTTCCTGCTCAACATTCCTTATTAGAGGCCTTTCATGATCATTCTACAGAAGTACGTCCCTTCAACTCCTTTCCCTTACCCTCCCCATTATTCTACATGACACTTATCATGATCTGACACCTTGCTGTTCACTTGCTCAGTAGCACAGAAGCACCATGAAGTCAGTGGCTTTTTTATTTTTTCCACTACTGTGATCCCAGTACCTAGATCACTACTTGGCACACATTAGGCATATAATAAATATTTGCCAAATCGGCAAACAGTGGGAGGAAAAAAGGACTACCTACAAATTTATACCAATGCTACTACTTTAAGCAGGAAAAGAAGTAAAAGAAACCAACCAAAAGCCAAACAGTATTGAATGGCTAAACACAGTATTTAAACATAGTACAAATTCACGGCAATCAACATGAGACAGTCCATACATGATAGTAACACAGAGAAATATATGTGATATTAAGAAACACCCCCAAATATTTACAAACTGAAAATTTTATTTTAAAAAAAACATACCTACATCCCAAAACTACAAATTTTATTAAAATGAAAATAGAATTTTCTATTCATTATTTTTTTTTGGTCCAAGAAAGATACTCAGGACTGTAATTTATAAAGTAAGCAAGCAAAAAGGCTAGTTTTCATGACTTGATCTCTGTGTGTGTGCTCAATCGCTCAGTGGTGTATGACTCTTTTGTGACCCCATGGGCTATAGCCCACCAGATTCCTCTGTGCATGGAATTTTCCAGGCAAGAATACTGGAGTGGGTTGCCATTTCCTACTCCAGGGGATCTTCCCAACCCAGGGATCAAACCCATATCTCTTGCATCTCCTGCACTGGCAGGCAGACTCTTTACCACTGTGCCACCTGGTAAGTTCAACTTGACCTCTAAAAAGCTTTAATTCAACATCTTGAATAAAATCCTGGATTAAACACATAAACACCATATACACAAAAATCAGTTTCTTACAGAGAGAGCTGCATCTGAGGGAAGTCAGTTGAAGTATGTTTATGCATGAAATCTCCAGCCCATTTAGAAAATGAAGGAAGATACTCCTCTACTTCTTGTTTTATTTCATCTTGATTCAGTTTTAGGCGGTACCTGTCAAAATAAGAAATTTTAAATATGAAAAAAGTAAACAAGGACAAAAACATTCATATAAGCAACCCAAGCACCCATCAACGACTGAAAAAATAAATTAAATGTGATACAATGGAATATTATTTAGCCTTGGAAAGGAAGGAAATTCTGATACATGTTACAACACATATGAAACTTGCCATTATACTGAATAAGCCAATAACAAAAGAAAAAATACTGCATGACCACTTAACATGAGGTACCTGTACTAGTCAAATTCATAGAGATAAAAAGGATGGTGACTGCCAGGGACTGGGGGAAGTGAGGAGTTGTTCAACAGATGTAAGGTTTCAGTTCGGAAAGACAAAAAAGTTCTGGCAGTGGACAATGGTAATGTTTACACAATGTCAATGTACTAATGACACTAAACTATACCCTCAAAAGTGGTTAAGACTATGATTATGGGGACTTCCCTGGTGGTCCAGTGGTAAAGACTCTGTGCAGGGGAACTAAGATCCTGAATGCCACATGGCCAAGAGTAAGAAATAAAAGATTATGATTTTTTAATGCTATGTGTATTTTACCACATACACACAAAAAATCCAAGTAACAGTGACATGACATCAAATTTTATATTTGCTCCAACTCCTAACATCTCAAGTCTAATAGGTCCCAGTTACACTTCAGGGGTAAAAAAAGAAACCACAATTGTTGGTCCTGAAGCCCAGCAATGGAAAGTAGAAATGTAAAAGAGGGAAAAAGGCCATAGGAACAGAAATGGAACATCTGCCTTACTAGATCAAAGGACAATCTATAGGGCTACTAACTTCTTGGGTCAAAAGTCAGGAAAGACTAACAGAATCTAGTCTCAGTTTTTCAGGGTGCCTACAAGGTCAAAACTGTGTCATAATAATTCTACAACATTATTTGCCTTTTTGCTCTTGTTCTCTCCTGAGTACACAGTGGAGATTTCTGAGTCCACACACACACACACACACACACACACACACATACACACAATATAGCAATATAGAGAATGCAGAAGCAGATATAAGAAACCAGGTATCTAGTATTAAGTTATAAAATTAAAACATTTGCCAAAATGTAAAACGATGTGACTTGTCTCATTATTTTTTTCAAAAATAGTTATTTTTCATTAAACTTATTTATGTTAATGTGGCATGGGCTGTTATTATTTAGAATTAATCAATAAATATTTTCAAACTGCCTCAGCTTTCATTTCTAACACAGTAATTATCTATAGATATAACCCTCATAAACAAAAGTTCTAAGGGTCCTCAATAATACTTTAGTGTTAACAGGGTCCGGAGACCAAAAAGTTCTGAGAATTGCTATCACCTCCCTGGATGGTTTTCCCAGCTCCATCTTTATATTTAAGCATCACAACCTTAATAATTACTCCAGAATATTAACAGCACACGTGTTTCTGTGTCAGATCACACTTAGGTTTGAATCCTTAACTCTTTATTTACACATCTTTACTAGATGTATAACTTTGGGCCAGTCATTGTTTCTCTCTTTTTTAAAATAATTTTATTTATTTATTTTTGGCTGTGCTGGATCTTTGCTGCTGTGCAAGCTTTTCTCTAGTGGCAGAAGCGGGGGCTACTATCTAGGTGCAATGTGCAGGCTTCTCTTCGTGGTGGCTTCTCATGTTGCAGAGCTCAGGCTCGAGGGCGCACAGGCTTCCGTAGCTGCGGCACACGGGCTCAGTGGTTGTGCATCCGAGACTCCAGAGCGCAAGTTCAATAGATGTGGTACCCAGGCTTAGCTGCGCTGCAGCATGTCTGCCCAGACCAGGGATCAAAGCGGTGTCTCCTGCGCTGGCAAGTGGATCCTTTACCAATGAGCCATCAGGGAAGCCCTGAGCCATTCACTGTGAACCAAGCCTCAGTTTCCTCATCTATAAGGTGAGATGATAACTACCACACAAATTAGTTTGAGGATCAAGAAAAACAGCCTACGTAAAATACTTGGTGTATGACAAGAATTCAACAAGATATGAAGATGGTAACACTGAATACTCATATAGTGCTGACTTTAGGCCAGGCACTATTCTAGGTGATTTACATGAACACTTTCAACCCTTGTTCTCTCTCTATGAGATACTACTATCGTCATCCCTCCTTAGAACTGCGGAAACTGAAGCTCAGAAGTTACTTCCAAAGGACACACAGCTCCAGCTTGGGAATTTAAGTTCTCAGCCCTTATGCTCCCTCTACACTGTGTTTTCAGACTTCCCTCATAGCTCAGTTGATAAAGAATCTGCCCGCAATGCAGGAGACCCCAGTTCGATTCCTGGGTCGGGAAGATCCAATGGAGAAGAGATAGGCTACCCACACCAGTATTCTTGGGCTTCCCTTGCAGCTCAGCTGGTAAAGAATCTGCCCTCAATGCGGGAGACCTGGTTCAATCCCTGGGTTGGGAAGATCCTCTGGAGAAGGGAAAGGCTACCCACTCCAGTATTGTGGCCTGAAGAATTCCATGGACTATACAGTCCATGGGGTCCCAAAGAGTCGGACAAAACTGAGTGACTTTCACTTTCACACTGTGTTTTGAAAATTTACTGCCATTATTTTCTCCCTGCAGGCCTGAGTTCACCTGGGTACTAGCATAACCACCAATACTCTGCACATTCCTTTCAAATGACAAACCTTACCATTTTTCTCACCTTCTAAAGATAGCACCATAATAACATATTCATCAAACTCTGAGACTCCAGAACACTGCAAATTAACCATATAACTGCAACATTTCTACTATCGAATTTAATAAGCTTCCTCTTTCCTAGGTTTCTGCTAACTCTGGCTTACCAGAACTAACAGAGCAGAGCCCTATCAGTCCTCGAGGAGAGCCAGTTCAGCAGGAAAGACAGAATTAGCGACTCTAGCTCTGCCAAGATAGCTTGGCTTAAGCACAAAACCAACTTCAGATTGAAGGCAAAACTGAAATATCTCAACCAGGGAGCAACTGCTAATACCAAAGTGCTCTCAAAGTGCCCCAAATGACCTACAGAAACACAATCAGCCCACAAAAGGCAAAAGCTATTTGTTTGAAAATGGCTGCTTAAAATCTGGCAGCTTCCAGAGGATAAAAGGTGATATAGGTGAGGATGTGGGGGAAACAAGGACCAATATACTGCCTACAGAAATGAAAAATGAATTTTGAAATATACACACATATTAAAGCTTTACGATGCATACCTTAAATTAATACAATATTATACGTCAATGATATCCCAATGGGCTTCCCTGGTGGCTAAGATAGTAAAAAAATCTGTCCACAATGAAGCCAACCCAGGTTCAATCCCTGAAGCTGGAAAGATCCCCTGGAGAAAGAAATGGCAATGCACTCCAGTATTCTTGCCTGGAGAATTCCATGGACAGAGGAGCCTGGCAGGTTACCATCCATGGGGTCACAAAGAGTCAGACCCGACTGAGCAACTAACACACACTTTCTGACATCTCAATAAAACAGGAAAAAATGAAAAAAAAAAAAAAAACAGGAAAAAATGAAAGAAAGAAACAGGACAATGTCTATGTAGAGCAATCTGACAGTATATATAAAAACTTTAAATGTACCCAGACCAGGGGACTTCCCTAGCGGTCCAACAGCTAAAACTCCCCATGTAAGGGGCTTAGGTTTGTTCCCTGGTGAGGGAACTAGATCCCACATGCCACAGCTAAAGATCCTGCATGATACTACTAAGACCTGGCACAGCCAAATAAATTAATAGATAAATATTTTTTTTTAAAATGTTCTCAGACTGGATCCTGTCCTAGAGGGGAAAAAAACACTTCAAAGAACATTATTGGACAAAATTGATCAAACCCACCACATCCCCTGCATCAGAAGGTGGATTCTTAACCACTGGACCATCAGGGAAGTCCTCTTTAAAACATTTTTAAGACAATAGGTTGGGGCTTCCCTGGTGGTCCATTGACTAAGAATCTGCCTTGCTGGAGTAGGAAATGGCAACCCACTCCAGTATTCTTGCCTGGAAATTCCCATGGACAGAGGAACCTGGTGGGCTGCAGTCCCTGGGGTTGCAAAGAGTTGTACATAACTGAGCATGCACATATAAAACAGACTCACAGACACAGAGAACAGACTTGGGATTACCAAGGAGAAGAGGGAAAGAGGAGGGATGGACTGGGAGTTTGGGGTTAGTAGATGCAAACTATTACATTTAGCATGGATAAACAAGGTCCAACTTTATAGCACAGAGAACTATATTCAATTTCCTGTAATAAACCACGACTGAAAAGAATATGAAAAAGAATATATACATGTACGTATAACTGAATCACTTAGCTACGCAGAAATTAACACAATATTGTAAATCAATTATACTTCAATAAAATTAAAAAACAAAAGAAAAAAAAAAAAAAAGAATCTGCCTTGCAATGCAATGGTTTGACCCCTGGTCCGGGAAGATCCCACATGCTGCTGCTGCTGCATCACTTCAGTCGTGTCCGACTCTGTGCGACCCCATAGACGGCAGCCCACCGGGCTCCCCCGTCCCTGGGATTCTCCAGGCAAGAACACTGGAGTGGGTTGCCATTTCCTTCTCCAATGCATGAATGTGAAAAGTGAAAGTGAAGTCGCTCAGTCGTGGCCGACTCTTAGCGACCCCATGGACTGCAGCCTACCAGGCTCCTCCGTCCATGGGATTTTCCAGGCAAGAGTACTGGAGTGGGTTGCCATTTCCTTCTCCAATGCATGAACGTGAAAAGTGAAAGTGAAGTCGCTCAGTCGTGGCCGACTCTTAGCGACCCCATGGACTGCAGCCTACCAGGCTCCTCCGTCCATGGGAGTTTCCAGGCAAGAGTACTGGAGTGGGGTGCCATTGCCCTCTCCGATCCCACATGCTACAGGGCAACAAAGCCTGTGTACCACTACTGAGCACAAGCTCTGGAGCCCATGGGCCACGACAACTGAGCCCAAGCACTGCAACTGTTGAAGCCTGCATGCCAACAGCCTGTGCTCCAAAACAAGAGAAAAGCCACCGCAATGAGACGCCCATGAACCGCAATGAAGAGTAGCCCCCACTCACTGCAACTAGAGAAAGCCCAAGTGCAGCAACAAAGAGCCACGCCACCACAGCCAAAATGTAAAGATATCTTTTCAAAAAAGACAATAGGTTGTACGTATTAGTAAATTGGCATGGAATTATGGAACACATTTTTCCTATTTAAACAATGAAATAAACAGAATTACAACCAGGAGAAGTAGGTTTATGTCAACTAGTCTGGAAAGCAAAATCACCACTAATAAAAACACTTCTGTGAAAAAAAGATGAACTGCAATAAAAGTAAAGGAGGAAACAAAGACAGAATATGCCAATCCCTCTGCAGGTAGTCACTCATAAGATGCCAAAGATTAGCCATTTGTGGGTACATTATCTCCATTGTCACAGAAAGTCTGCAAAACAGGTATTATCACCCTTTTCAGAATCTTTCAGTAACTTGTTCAGTCATAAACCTGGCAAAGCTAGAATCTGAAAGGAGGTTCATCTGATTCCCAACCCCATAGAATTTTCAGGATGTCACAATGTTTCTAGAAGTAAAACAAAAAGTTCACATTCTCTGAGTGCAGCTATGGAGCCTATTGTGCATACAGAGAAAACTTAGATATTTTTAGCCAAAGAATTCCTGCTCTGCAATTTCAGAAGCTCTTCACAGAATTGCGGTGGGATACGACAACCCTGAAATCTGCATTCTAGTATTATACTGACATATTTAATAGTCTAAGAGCCAAATACCTTATAGATGCCAGGGAAGAAGCTATATAACAAAACTCTATCTAGAGTTCCTCTCCTAAATACTTACATTTCCTTCAGATGCCTTATTTCTTGAACAGTTTGAGAAGCAAGTTCTTGTAGCTTTTCTGGGGCAAAACTATCACTTACTGCTTTTTGAAATACTTCATGAAGAACCGTACCAATCAGCATTTGGCGTGTGGCTGGATCAGAGTTCTATCAAAAAAAAACGTCATACAAATATTTTATTTCACAACGTATCAATGGACATGATCCTATATTTATTACCTAACCTATTGAACTAGCATAGCCAAAGTGCACTGGTGAGACAAATGCCAAAATATTAAACAATTCTTTTCCGGTGAGTGAAATTACAGGTGACTTTCACTTTCTTCAATTTAGAATTGCCTGAATTATATTATGAGTGAGGTATTTTTCAAATCACTGTATTTCCATTTTGAAAGAATTAAAAATAACCTATATGGAAAAAGTTCAATATATTTTAAAATATTAATATTTAACATATTTGTCTCTAATTTCACTTTATAATAAACCCATATAGAATAATCAATAAAGGCATAGCTTATAAACTCATGTGAGTAAAATACTCAAACACAAAATAAACTCACAGCAGAGATATTTTGTGGTGGCACTGCGCAGCTGTGGGATCTTAGTTCCCCAACCCGGGGCCGAACCCAGGCCCCAGCAGCGAAAGTGCCGAGTCCCAACCATTGGACCACCAGGGAATTCCCTACAGCAGAGATTTTGACAAGTTCTTGACACTCAAAAACTATTTTTCAATTAACTCTTTTATTAGCCTGGATCTTCCTCTTGAAACTATCAAAAAACAAGATTAAGTCCACCAAAACACCCATCAGTAATTTTAAAAATTAACTTACAGAGGAAATCCCTGTACTAATTTTTTAAGTTCTACGTGAGTCTAAAATTATTTCAAAATAAGGTTTTAAAAGATTAAGGTATTCAGGTCTGCTTTATAATATGCAGTTAAAACAGAAGTTAATAGTAATCCCCCCCCCCCACAAAACAGCTGAAGAAAACAACAAATTTAAAAAAAACTACAAATAAGTGATAACTAAGACTATTAGAAAATCTACTTAGGTATTTCTCCTCCTTTTTCTCTTCTTGCTTAGCTGTATTTTTTGATTTTCTAAATACATACAAACTGTATAAAGAAGAATACCCTAGGAGAAAGAAAAAAAACTTAACAATTAAAAACCCAAGTTCTTCAAAAAATAATGGCATTGAAAGGGAGTGGGTGAAAAGCAGAATACAGATTAAAGAAACTATGAGATATATCAACCAAATACAATACAAAGACCTAATTTGCATATCGATTCTAACAAACTGAATAAAAAGATATTTTTGACAAAAAACATTAAGAGATAAACTGCGAATTATATTAACTTAAGGAATTACTGGTAATTTTATCAGATATGATAAAAATATTGTGCTTACATGTTTTTTAAATCCTCAGTTCTAATTTGAAAAATAGTTTTAAGTTGCAAAATACAATCTCTGAGAACAACAAAACGGGTACATGGGAGTTTATAAGAACCATCTCTTTGTGTATGTTTGAAATTTTCCATTATAATATCTTTAAAAGAGACTGTCATATTTACTTTTACTGAGAATCATATGAAGCCAAGTTTGGAAATACCCAGATGTATTAAATTAAAAATTTTATCACTTAAATTATTTATCTTATTATTAGAGTTACTTATTTTATTAAATGTTAAATAAGATTCAAAGGATTCTTAGGGTACCGGCCTTGAATCCTAGCCTTGTCATTTACTAGCTACAGTAACTCTGAACAAATCACTTAACTTCTCTGAGTCTGGTGTTCCTTGTCTGTAAAATGAAGCTAATTAATGCCATCTACTTCACAAGATTGTTAGGAGGATTAAATAAGAGTGTAAAAGTGCTCTGTAAACTCTTAAGACACTGTAGAAACACTGGCTGTTAATATTATTCACCCTGAATGTTTCACTCAGGACAGCTCTTCTCATGCATCGAATACTACTGGCTATGCTTGTGCCAGAAATCAGCATGTCGGGATATAGAATCAAATATCCAAAATCTTCATCTATTATCCAAGTATCGGATATGCAGTCTCCCTCCAAATGAATGATGTCCCCTGGCTCTACTGGCACAGAGCACCTAAAAATAAGGTACACAAAATTTAGATTCGTACATTTAAACACGTTAAGGGGCTTTAAAAATAAATAAATATTTTATGTAAAGAAATAATTTCTAAATTTTTGGGTCTGGCATCATCTACTGCAAAAACTATCAAATCATTAATAGTGTAACATATAGCTCCAAGTATGGATGAGGTTGTTATAATACTAATTCTCTCATTCTTAATGATTCTCTCATTCTGTAAAACTAATGTCTACAGCTTCTGTAAGTCCTAAGGCATGATGCCAAACCCAATATACCAAGAACAAAATCATATTTATCTAGTTCAAACCGTCAAACTTGCAGCCTAGACGAAGTCAGACCTTCACCTCTGCACCTCCCCCTCACCCCTCACATACCATATATTGATTGAGTAGCGAAATCTAGAGTCTAAGGATGTTCTTATGACTAATTTTGCCCTTAGTGAGAACTAAACAAGTTTTAAGCTGCAATCCCAGAAAGTACTGGGAAATAGGAAGTAGTAATTTAATAAGTCCCCTTGCACTTGATTTTCAAATGACAATGAAAATCAAGTTTTGGAATAAGGGACCTGAGATGCACTATTTTTGCAGATTTAATCTGAGTTCATATCTATTCTCTTTATTAACAATTAAATTATTGCAACATCCACACAAGCCCACATGACAGTTTTTAAGACAGTACCCTTAAGCTTCTGCCACATCATTGCTCAAAGTCACACAAAAATTACCAATCATTCCTAAGGATACACAGTTCTTTATATTCTAGTGACTGGGAAGCAGTGATGGTTAGGTGCTTTTCATGGTTTCCTTCTTCACTCCGCACAATATTGACTGTTAATACCAGGTACCGGTTATCCATTCCTCGGCTCAGAGCTATCTTAGAAAAGGAAGCTTCCACCTTCTTCTTCTGAAATCTAAAGCATAACACATACAAAACTACTGTAGCACAAGCATGAAATAAGAAGCCATCCAATCTCCTTTATCTACAAACCAACCTTCTAGGTTTCTTCCAGAAAGCTTATCACAATGATCAAAAGAGGTAAAAATTAAGAGAGCAAGGGCACAGCAGAATTCCTATTAGAGGAAAAAAAAAACTTCCCAGAAACTGAAAGAAAGTGAAGTCGCTCAGTCATGTCGGACTCTCTGCAACCCTATGGACTGTAGCCTACCAGGCTCCTCCATCCATGGGGTTTTCCAGGCAAGAGTACTACAGTAAGTTGCCATTTCCTTCTCCAGGGGATCTTCCCCACCAAGGGATGGAACCCAGGTCTCCCGCATTGCAGGCAGATGCTTTACCTTCTGAGCCACCAGGGAAGCCCCACTTCCCAGAAGGAATGCCATTTAAAACGTTCATGATATGGGTTTTTCAAAATATAAGCTCTATGAGGAGTTCTTTGGGACTATGATTATGAGGGCTAGTGATAAACTGAAAAATATCAAACAACAAATTCCTACCACTGGTGCAAGCCTTCCCAAAGTACAAGTAAAAGGAAATGTCTAGGACACTATCCTTTTGAACATAAAAGATGTCTGTTATGGGAAAATGTAGTATGGGTGGTTTGTTGGAAGTCCTACTGTGAGTTTCATTATTATATTGAGATTTCAATTAGGCGAGTACTTAGAAATTTAGTACAACCTACTATTTAATGCAGGAAATCCTATAAAATTCCATTGGGGATCAACTAGCTCATGCTTTGTAGAGAAAGCAAGCTAAATACCTGTCACATTAACCATTTTTCATAGAATAACTCAGAAATTTCTTATTTCTAATGGGCAAGTCAATTTCACAATTATTTTGTAACCCCTTCTATTCACCTACCCCACCTACCCACGGGCTATGAATTTCCCAAAGTCAGCTGGGATGCTTTAAGGATCTCCCAAAAGGTATTGCTGATCAAAACCCAAAGCGCAAAGATCCGTCAACCATAATTAGCCTCATTATCATAACTACTGACAGAAATTCTACACTATGCTTGCCGGTCAAGTTTCCCCAATCATTTAAGCCGACTTGAGAGTACAGACTTCTTCCTGAATAACTTTCTCCATCTAAACTTCAAGAAAAGGATCTAGCAGTTGCAACTGCCTTCCCTGAAGACATGTAAGGTGGCTGAGACTCCCCAGATTTAGGAAAGAGGTTAAGAATGAACCTCTGGAGGAGGAAAAGTATTCAAGCTCTGGCTTGGGCTCGGCGCCAGAGAGAGGCTGCGAGGCGGACCCCAGCTCCGGAAGCTCGTCGGGCACCCCGGGACCCGAGCTCGGTCACTGTGCTCGGAGCCCGGGTCCGCGGAGGAATGGATGCGGCCTCCCGCTCCTTTCTTTTCAAATCTCCCGCTATACTCCCAGCCCCACCCCCCGCTCCGCTCACAGCTCCGCCGGTGGCTCAGCCTCCTGCCAGAAACTCTTCTCCATTAGCAGCTCCAGTTGGTCCACTCGCTCCATTCTGGCCGCCGAGGTAGCAAACTGCCGCCGGGTAAAATCAGGGGAACCCGGGAGCAACGGTGGCGGGGAAAAGGAGCGCGAATCCACGAGGCGCCGTGCGCATGCGCCGACCAGCCGTGGTCCCAAGAGACATGCGCAGGCCGCTCCTCCAGCGCCAGGTGAGTAGGTCCTGGAGAGTCGCGCCTGGGGAACCGAGAGCCGGAAGGCGCCTTTGCCCCTTTGCCTTAGGGTTTGGAAGACTGGGAGTCTTCTTGATCTGGCCCATGCTAAATGCTTCCGCCCTTTCGCTAGACTCGCCGACCTATGTGTCCAACACAGGCACTTAAAATGAATGAACTATTTGCTGTCGGCCAAACTCAGTCGTCCCTTGTTTAAATCTGGAAATTTTCACTTTTTGGGGAAAAAAAAAACCTCTCCTCCTTTTTTTTCCCTGGAAAACTCAGTTGAGAAAATGGAAACTGTCAGATGAGAACTTCCTCATCATGCCATGACTAAATCTACAAACTAAATCTACATGACTAAATCTGTCTGTTCCCTGTTTTATAACCTTTTTCCATTTTTTTTTTTTTTTCAGTAATGCCTCCTATTCGTTGACAATCCCTCCACTTGTACAGTGGGATCCCAAGCACTCTTACATTGTGTGTGTGTGTGTGTGTGTGTGTGTGTGTGTGTGTGTTCAGTCGTGTCCAACTCGTTGTGACACCGTGGACTGTATCCTACCAGGTTCCTCTTGTCCGTGGAGTTTTTCAGGCAAAAATACTGAAGTGGACTGCCATTTTCCTCCTCTAAGGGATCTTCCAGCCGAGGGATCAAACCCCTGTCTCTTGAGTCTACTGCATTGGCATGCAGGTTCTTTACCACTAGAGCCACCTTACATTCTCTAGGGCATTCTCTTCTGTCATCAGTTTGGCACTCATTACTGGATAGCTTCCAGGCTTGTAATGTGACCTAGCACCTCCCATCCTGAAGATGTTACCATGATGGAACTGCCACCTTCCTGAGGAAACCAGCTTTAAAGAAATTTTTATCAAGGCTGTATCTAATTTCAACTCCTATTCACTTTTCTTTTACTTTTTAATTTTTGAATTAAAAATCAATTTTTTAACATACACTACTAAAAACCACCTTTAAAAATAATGTGCAATGGAATATTTAAAATATACAGAAATGAGTAAAAAATAAATACTTCATAAGGGTATCACCCAACTCAAAAATAATCTTTATCTACTATATGTAAAATAGATAACTTTGAAAAAATAGATAAGAACCTATTGTATAGCACAGGGAACTCTACTCAATACTCTGTAATGACCCATATCAGAATAGAATCTTAAAAAGTGGGTATATATATATATATATATATATATATATAAAACTAATTTACTTTGCTATACAGCAGAAACTAACACAACATTGTAAATCAACTATACTCCAATGAATTTTTTTAAAAAAGTTGTCTTTCATATTCATGTTTATTAGTTTAAAATTATCAAGACATGCTTTGCTGAAACGCTTTCAGGGACTTTGGGATATTAGAGTAGAGCCACCCATTCTTCTTGTATTAGCACCTTATAATAAATGTTGCCATTTCCTTCACCACAACATGGTGTCAGTGGCCCTACTGCACAGGTGAGTAGACCCAAGTTCAGTTCAGTAACAAGAGCTTTAGCTATGCATAAGTTTTAATCTATATCAAGACTGACTTACCCATTTTTCATCTATGCTTTTCTTTTTCTGTGACCTAAGGAATCTTTGCCAACTCCTAGGAAGTAAAGATATTCTCCTTTGTTTTCTTCTTGAAATTCACCATTTTATTCATTTAGGTCTATGATCCATCTCAAATTAATTTTTGTGTGTGGTATGAGGTAGAGAATGAGTCATGTTTCGCCCCCCCCCCCCCCACTCCACTTTCCCCCAACCATGCGCATATCCAGTTTTCCCAGTAGCACCAGCTGAAAAGACTTCTCATCGCCCACTGGATTGTTCTGGCACCTTGTTGAAGAAAAAAATCAAATTAAGTGCAGGTCCATTTCTGGCTCTCAATTCTGTTCTGGTGTTTGTCAATTCTTGTGTCTACACCCCATTGTCATGATTACTACAGCTGTAGAGTAAGTCATACAGACAGGTACTTTGTTCTTTTAAAGATTGCTTTGGACATTCTAGGTCCTTTAAATTTTTACTCAAACTTTAGAATGAGTTTGTATAAAAACTGAATTGTATAAAAATTTGTATACAGTATAAAAATTGTTAATTTCTACAAAGAGCCTATTGGAAGTATGATTGAGATTGCATTAGACTTAAAAATCGATTTGAGAATTGATTTCTTTAAAATATAGAGACCTCTAACTCATAAACCTGGTTTATCTCTCCATTTATATAGATTTTCTTTAATGTCTCTCAGCAACATCTTGTAATTATCAATGTAAAACTCTTGTATATTAATATTTTATTAAATTTAAATATTTTATATTTTATGCTATTTTAAATGAGATTGTTTTTCAATTGCTTCCTGCTAGTATATAAAAATACAGTTTTAAAAATTTCCCTTATATCCTGAGACCTTGCTAGTAATTGCGAGAAGTTGATAGTTGTAGATTCATTAAGACTTTCTATGTAAATAATCGTGTCATCTACAAATAGAGGAAGTTCTACTTCTTCCTCTGATCTTTGTTTTTAACTTCATTTACTTAAGTGAAGTGAAGCGCTCAGTCGTGTCCAACTCTTTGCAACCCCATGGACTGTAGCCTACCAGGCTCCTCGGTCCATGGAACTTTCCAGGCAAGAATACTGGAGTGGGTTGCCATTTCCTTCTCCATCATTTACTTAAGTTCACTGGTTAAACAGCAGTTCTGAAACTGGGCATCTTTGCCTTCTACTGATCTCAGGGGGAGAACATTTAATATTTTACCATTAAATACGATGCTAGCTGTAGGTTTTCCATGAATACCTGCTACGATTATCTAATCTATGTTAAAAAAAAATCATTTTTAAAATTTATTTAATCTTTTGGCCAAGCCATGCAGCATGTGCGATCTTGGCTCCCCAACCAGGGATCAAACTCATGCCACCTGCATTGGCAGCATGGGGTCTTAGCCACTGAACCACCAGACAACCATTTTTTTAGCATATGAATTTTCATTTTGGGCAGAATTGTGTGAGGAAAGCTTTGCTTTGTCCATGAAGCATCATCAGGAAGCTGAGCGATCGACTTTGAAGATGCCTTACTCAAATGGCTGGCAAGTTGAGGCTAGCCTCTACAGGGACTGCCTGGCTTCCTCACAACATGCTGTGAGTAGCAGCAGGGTTGGAGTAGACACAAGGCAGATGGATTTACTTAGGGCTGTATAAGATACGGTAATGATTTTATCTTTTATTCTAAATGCAATGGGAAGCCCTGGAAGGTTTTCAGCAGAGGAATAAAATTGCCTGATTATGGGTTTTTGTTGTTGTTGTTGTTTTAAGGGATTTATGTTTATTTATTTATGGCGGCTCTGAATCTTCATTGCTGCACACAGGCTTTCTATAGTTGCAGCAAGTGGGGGATACTCTCTAGTTGCGGTGCCTGGGTCTCATTGCAGTGGTTTGTCTTGTTGCAGAGCAGGAGCTCAAGGTGCTCAGGGACCTTCCGCAGTTGCAGCTCATGGGCTCATAGTTGTGGCTCACAGGCCCCAGAGCACAGGCTCAGTTAATTGTGGCTTAGGTGTCCCATGGCGTGTGAGATCCTCCTGGACCAGGACTGAACCCGTGTCCCCTGAACTGGCAGGCAGGCTCTTCGCCATTAAGCTACCAGGGAAGCCCCTGCCTGATTATATTTTTACAAAGATCACTGTACTTTATCAGCAATTATTTGTACTTAGAAACAGAAATTTACAAAATAAAAAACAGACAATGGAGAAAATTCAAAAGATTGATAAGACTCCAGCTAAAGCAGTAACTAAAAAGAACATAAATTACCAATTTCAAGAATGGGGAAAACAACAAAGGCACTTTCTAAAAACTGTAATCATTCTATTAATTGATTTGTATTTCTTGACATATTAGAGTTTTACCTGAATAGGAAGGATACTAGTGTGTCTACTAGCATCATGTCTAGTAGACTAAGCTGCAGATTCAGACTGGCTGAATCTGAATCGTAGATCCACCACTTATTGTGTGAACCTGGACACGTTATTTGATTTCCCTGGGTCTCAATCATCCCATCTGTAAAAAAGCAGTATTTAATAGTACCGTTCTTATCAGTATTGTTGCAGAAACAGAGTTAAGGCATCAGAAGTGCTTAAAATAAGGAACGGAACACAGTAAATCCTCAGGAAATATACATGACTCATTATTTGTCATTGATTCCCAGTGCCTAACAGTGTCTGATATTCAAAGAATTGATCTGAGGAAGTGTTTAAGTATATGGCTGCTATATAAGTATGTCAGATATCATCAGCCCAATTCTGCAAGGTAATGCATTACTCATATAATATAGGTTTTGTTATTTGCCATTCATCCTGGCTCAAATTAGCAGCAAGACATCTCTGTGGGGGGGAAAAAAAACTTTCTAAATTGTTCTTTCTCTGCACTAGTAACACCTCATTTCTTCCTTCTAGACATTTTCTCCAAAAACAGGGACCAAACCTTCCTTTAGCTCATCAGCAAACATCACTAAACAACTATTACGGTGCCATACACTGTGCTCCTTAAAAGGAGATGAAGGATGACTCTGCCCATGAGAGGACCAACTGGGAGAACATAAGTGAGCATGCAGTAACCAAAAAGTGAGGCACATACCCTGCCGGTGTAATACCCAGAGACAGACGCTATTGGGAATCCAAACCAGACTGTGAGGACAGCTGAGAGACGCCTCAAGGTATTCCCACAAAATGCTGACATAATCCCTGGCACACAATGGGTGCTGAATAAATGAATGTTGAGTACCCAGGGGAAAATGGGATAAGACATTACTGTATATATATAAGAGCTAGAAAGGGTACATCACTCATCAATCCCTAGACAAAATCACTGTCCCATTCCATAGACCAGAGGGCTGTACCCACCAAAAGGCAAGAAAAGAATTACAATGGCAATCAAAACAGACATAGTCGATCTTCAAATGCAAGATAATCTATTAAGATTATCAATCTGAAATAAATTAGATATAAATACTGTCATTATTTTAAGTATTCTTCCATTCTGATCGATTATGTTTATGCTTCAATAGTGTAAATAGTTAAAAGAGAGGATTAATTGTTGAAATATGAATAAAATTTATTTTTAATAACCTAGATACTCTATAACAGACATAGAATGCAAATTTTTATTTAAAAAAATATTTGCAGTCCTCCTTTATTGATAACACAACTGAGATACTGATTTTATACATTTAAATTATCTTGAGATTTGATAGCAGTATTTAGCTACAGTGTAGCCCACAAATGAAAATATACAAAATAGTTTTAGGAACACATGTACACCTGTGGGTATACTTATATATCATACAAAGATAAACATTTATTGTAAAATAAAGACTTTGAAAATGAAACCAGTTCATATAATTTCACCAAGATATGACAAGAAATCTTTATGCAAAAAAATAAAAATTGAAACAGAAATAACACTTTCAACTTAGTTTTCTAATGCCTTAAAAATCATATTAATTCTACAAATTACTATTTTGGAGGACAGAACTATAACTGTTCCCCTCTCATTTTTTGTCATGCTTACAATAAAACATAAAAAAGTACTCTGAACATAATAAATGGAATTCTTACATTTTAAACCATTTTACTATAAAGGACAGCAATTCAGATCATGTTTTACAGTTCTACTTACGTTTATATTGCACTAAAATTATTTTATGTGGAAGAACTAGTTGATGTGTCATAACATAATACCTTGGAAACATTCTTCAACATTCACATCTATATTAATGGATATTTCACAGTCCACTTAAATAAATTTTCTAACATACACCAAATCATCTAACAAAAACAAATCTATAATGCTAATTTGTTTTGAGAGCAAAGATATTCAATATTTATTATTACTGCTCTTGGGAAATACAGTGAAATTTAAAAACATACTTAAATCACTCAGAAACTGGTACTAACATTTAAGCAAGACCTGAAAATTTGTGACTTACTGATGAATGCCTACATGGCTACTTTTTGAATACAGTATTTATCAAAAATGAAACGAAAAAGTATTTGTCCTTTTATCCAGTGGAGCAGAATGATGAGAAGAGACATTATAAATAATACTTCAATGCTGGCTTCTAACCTATGTTTCATATGACTTAAAATTTCAGTTCTCATCATTCTGCTGTAATATAACCAAGCATGTTTATTATAATAACAAAAACCAATGTTACAGCCTTTGAAAATCATGATTAAAATTAAAAGCTTGGAATAGCATAATAAAACTAACGGCAACCTCTTAAAGAATTTAAGTTAGTTCTACTTTCAAATAACACTTTAAAATGGTTTCCAGTAACCTTACTGATTAACCAGCATCAGCTTAGGAATTTTTTTTTGCAATGTTCTAAAATATAACTACTGGCATCAAAAAGTATAGTAAGCACTTTTGATCTGTGATGAATAGAAAAATCAAGTACTGAAATACCAGTGGTTCCTGTGACAGGGTAAATATCCCCCTTCAAGTAACGTTCTCCCCCAACTTAAATTAACATTTTATTTTTCCCTCTGAGAGGTTATTAAGGAAAAGAAATCATGATTTTCTTTAATTGAGGTGAAAAAACTGCTTCATAAGTTCATATGTTGTAAAAGCCACTGCCTGAGAAGGAACGCAGCGAATGTAATTAAGAGATAAACCACGATATAATCCTTTTCGGATTCCATGGTGTCCATAGACATACTTCATAGTCTCCCGCATGGTACTGAAAGAGAATGATAAAATGATGACACCTTTATGCCCAGTCATGAAGAGACAACTTCAGGATCATAACAGCATTTTTTTAAAAGAAGCTAAAATTCTGTCTTGAGTAGCTTTTGGAAAGCAAGTGTTAAAACAAGCTAAAAATTAACAATAAAACAGAATTCATTCCAAACAAGTTCAAAGCATTATGCATAGAATTTTGGGGTTCATTAATACAATATATTTTGTTTGTATTATGTCTGTGACATTTACTAGCAACACAATTTCATAATAATATTTGAAATACTGATGTTGTCTTTTTAAAGGATATATGAACAGTTGCCCTTTAAGCTCTCATTTCTGCTCAAGTTGTATGCTATAATGAGCAGATGTTATAGAACTAAAGCTTGAAGGACTGTCTTTCAGATTTCAGCAATAAAGACTTTCTTGTTTCAGTGTTCTTTCCTTTCAAACCAACATTTTGGGCTTTGTCTTTCTCTTTCAATATGCAATGTGGACTGAAATCGTCAAAAAAATCTTTTGGGTGAATAAAGGCAACTCAAGTTCCTGAATAAATATTCTGCTCTTTCCCTGAGGGACAAAACATCACCAAACAGAATGATTCGAAAGTTATAAATTATAGAAAATTCTCTAGTGCTATGCTGTGCAATAGTGTTAGCCACTAGCCATATGTGGCTACTGAGTACATGAAACTCAGTGGCAAATCCAAAACTGAGATGTGCCGTGAGTATAAAATACCCCCTGGATTTCAAATATGTAGTATTTTTTTTAAGGGATGAAAAATATAAATAAATAAAAAGGATGTAAAATAAGATGACAAAGTGATAAATTTTAGATATATTGGTTTAAATAAAATATTTTAAAACAATTTCATCTGTTTCTTTTTATACCTTTTAAATGTGGTTACCAGAAAAATTTAACTTACAAATGTGATTCCCATTATATTTCTATTTAACAGAGCTGCTCTAAAATGACTTTTTTTTTTTTTGGCTTCATGCCTTGCTGGATTTTAGTTCCCCAATCAGGGGTCGAACCTAGGCCCCCACAGTGAAACTCTGAGTCCTAACCACTGGACTGCCAGGGAATTCCCTAAAATAAAATTTTAATAGGAGGATTGAAAGTGAAAGTGTTAGTTGCTCAGTCAGGTCCTACTCTTTGCAACCCCATGGACTGTAGCCTGCCAGGCTCCTCTGTCCATGGAATTCTCCAGGCAAGAATACTGGAGTGGGTATTTCCTTCTCCAGAGGATTTTCCCAACCCAGGAACTGAACCCGAGTCTCCTGCATTGCAGGCAAATTCTTTACCATCTGAGCCACCAGGGAAACCCAATAGGAGGATTAGGACCTGATTAAATTCTTATAAAGTTAACCAAAGCACACTTTGGGAGATAAAATTAAATCTCTAGACTACTTGTGAGATCAGAGTCCTATCTCCCTACTTATTTTACACATTACATTTCCTAAAGAAATTGAACAATGACAAATGCAAAACTTACAGGCACTTTTCAAATTCTGGAAGAACAGTTCCTAACTGCATTCGCCGACGTGTTACATCAAATGGGTAGCTAAAAGAAGAAAAAGAAGGACTTAAAAACGATTTTTAATTTTCTACTCAGCAATTATTGAATACAAAGTCCTATGTATGCTAGGAAATAATGTGTTCCTCTTCTCTGATTGTTTTGTCTAACCTGGGAGTCAGGATATACGCACATGAATAAAACCAAATAACAAAAGCGAGGTCTCTTTGCGCTTTGCAGAAGTGGTTCTCTTGGGTTTGGTGATTCTTCTCTTTCATCACCCAATGTCAAGTCCTATTTATTCCCCAAAGCAAAATGAAATGCTACTTCCTGAAGAAATAAACTGAGTACTTCCCATGGCTGTAACCCTAAGACATGGTTTCTTAACTTTGTCACTATTGCCATTTGGATTGGATGACGCTTAGTTGTGGGGGCTGTCTGGTGCAGTAGGACATGTAGGTACATCTCTGGCTTCTGCCCAATAGTGGCCAGTAGCACACCCCCAACCATAATGACCAAAAATGTCTCCAGACATCACTAAACATCCACTAGAGGCAAAACCACCCCCAGTTAAGAATCACTACCCTGAGAGTACTCAGCAAGTGCCCTTGTATACTGTAGGCCAACAAAAATTCTCCTTAAGGGCTAAAATTAACAATACAGATAACTGTATTTAGAGGACAGAAGTAATTTTATGTGGAAAGATTGCCTAGTTCTGTAACTCTGTATGGTGGGACAAATGTTAACCTGACTTACTGTCATGATCATTTTGCCATATATACAAATATCAAATCATTATGTTATATGCCAGAAAGTAATATAATATGTCAATTATACCTCTACTTACAAATTTTTAGATTCTCTGAAATATACAAAAGTAATCTCTTTGGAGTAGGACTCAGGTGATTTTTTTTTATTATATTTTTAGGGCTGATATTGACTACTTAGGTCCTGTGCTAAGCAAGGTAAAGTATATTATTTCATCCCATCTTTACATAATTGCGTGAGATAGGTACTCTTATCTCAATGTTAAGAAAATTGAGTCTTAGAGGCAGTTTCCCTGCCATAAAACTGCTTTCTACTTTCCTACTCAAAGCTCTCATTCATATATATATATACACACATATATATATAAAGTGAAAGTCGCTCAGTCATGTCCAACTCTTTGTGATCCCATGGACTATACACTCCATGGAATTCTCTAGGCCAGAATACTGGAGTGGGTAGCCTTTCCCTTCTCCAGGGGATCTTCCCATCCCAGGGATTGAGCCCAGGTCTCCTGTACTGCAGGTGGATTCTTTACCAGCTGAGCCACACGTTATAAATACATATATAATATACACATAATGATATATAACAAAAATAAGTATATACTTCTATATACATTTAAATTTACCATGCAATAGTCATAATCAAAAAACCACCCATATACCAACCAAACAGCTTAAGAAATAACACTAGTAATAGATGAAGTGCCCTATACATCTCAATAGCATCTCCATGAATTACCAATCTTTTTTTTTTTTTGACCCTGCCTCAAGGCTTGCAGGATCTTGGTTTCCTAACCAGGGAGCAAACCTGTGCCCGCTGCAGTGAAAGCGCAGACTTCTAACCACTGGACCCCCAGGGAATTCCCCTCCATGAATCATCTTTAAAAAAAAATCATTTATTTATTTGGCTGTGTCGGATCTTAGCTGCAGCGCGTGGGATCTTCAATCTTTGTTGCAGGATCTTTAGTTGGGACATGTGAACTCTCAGTTGCAGCACAAAGGATCTAGTTTCCTGATCAGAGATCAAACCTGGGTACCTGCCAGAGCAGTCCCACGAACTATCTTTTAATGGGAGGTGGAGAGATGAAAAAATTTTGTGGGGAACAAAGGGACCAAAACCTCAACCTGAACAATTCAGTCTCTAAGCAGAAAAAGATGTGTCTGGGTAGAAGAAATTGACTAATAGGGAGAAAGTATGAAGATGGACACAACTGAGTGACTGAACTGAACTGAACTGAGCTGAAGAAGACAATATTCAAGGATCAGAACGAGGCAAGTAACAATGGGAAAGAAAGAAAACAGCATTTCAGGCAATGTTCTTACGTAAAAAATTGCAAAGCTGTTTGGATATGTACAATGTGAAAAATGATTTCAAGGTATTATCAGGACTATAATATTAATGGTTATCAATAACAATAGGAAAGTTGGGGGCTCAAGACAGACACGAAAAAGAAAACAAGAAAGCAGTATATAAATTATGGAGTTTGCACTGATGACAGAAGTCCAGGCGGAAACACCCAAGAGGTTACCAGAGGGAACCGGTATGAAGATGTCAATAAAATTAGTTATCTGTACAGAGGGTGACCTTTGAATCCTTAAAGATAGATGAGCTACTCTAGATGTTTACAGGAAGAGCAACGGACTGAAGTCTGGCAAGGTCTTAACAGTATCAGCTCAGATAGGCAGGAGAAGGAAAACAGGAATCAGCAAGGTACCTGGAAAGGGAAAGGTGGGAGGATGACGGCCAAGACAGGGCACTGCTTACAAAGACCAAGGAAACAAAACAACTAGAAAGAGGATAAAGGCACTGAGAAGAGCCACTGCATCTGTAAGAGTCAATGCACGTAGAACACGAAGAGAAGTGGAAAAGAGAAGACAGATTTTAAGGCTCTAAACTGGAAGTAAATAATAAAGAAAAGGGCAGTAAAACCAAGAAGAGAATACAGAATAGCTAAAGGTGAGCATTCTCTGCAAATGAACAAGGTTCCACAGCTACATTTCTAAAAGTAAACTATACTTTTTTCTTTACCTTCAACCTCATCTCCTCCTACAAAGTATACTGAGTCTACTTTCACAAAAGTAATCCTTAATTGTAAAATTCAATGAACACCTTACCTTTCAGTACTTATCTTACTTTGACTTTTCTTTTTTCCATTGGATACTATTTTTTTTTTTTTGAGCCTTTGTGACTCTAGTACTTCCTGTTGTCTTCCTGTTTTTCAGGATACTCCTCAGTCACAGAAATCTTTCCTTCTTCCTGTTCTTGAAATGTTCCTGCCTCATAGTATCCCAGCCTCATTTTATCTCATCTATCCAATCTCTCTTGGTCTACAGAAATTGTTTGAACCCTCCTTTCCATTATACTTTCCACCTAATTTATCTATGTCCCTAACTGGTTATTGTTTAGTTGCTAAGCCATGTCCCACTCGTTTGTGACCCCATGGACTGTAACCCATCAGGCTTCTCTGTCCATGGGATTTCCCAGGCAAGAATACTGGGGTAGGTTGCCATTTCTTTCTCCAGGGGACCTTCCTGACCCAGGGATGGAACCTGCATCTCCTGCTTGGCAGGTAGATTATTTACCACTGAGCCCTCTGGGAAGTCCCATATCCCTAATAAAACTTATATTAATATAGAATTCCCTTGATTGCTACTGTCTCAATAAGAATATGAGCTACTTGAGGCAACAATTTTGTTCTTCCATCAGTGAAAATCCCAGTGCTTAGCATAGTTTCTGGCACAAAGCAGGTCTTTAAGATTTACTGCAAGAAAAGTTGTGCCCACACACACACACACATACACATACATGATAAATGGCTCAAATTTCGGAAGCCTCATATGGGCGAATTCATAAGAAAACATGGCTGAAGACTATATTCAGTGTTTCTTTCTAGCTTTCCTTTTCCTTTCTTTTAAAATCCACAGAAACTGAGTAGGTTCAAACTAATTTGGTCACTTTGGCACAAACTTATTTATAATATGCTTTAAGGGCAGGCACATGGGGAAAATGTATTAAATTAATATCTATATTTTTCAAGGGATCCTGTTTTTAATAATCTATTAGAAAAAAATAAAATAACTAACCAATGCTAAAAATCAGGCTTGGATAAACGTATTTGACTTAAGTTAATTAGAAACTTACGATATTGTCTGTGCTATTGCTCCAGCAACACCACCACAAAGTAAGTTTATGTGAGTTTTCAAAACTAAGACATTAGGATTGTCTGATGAAGGTCTGCCAAGAAGGGTGGGAGCATAGGAAAGCCCAACACTCTTTAAGGTACCAAAAGTAAAAAATGAAACACCTGAAAGACAAAATATAAATTCACCACCATGCTTAACAGAATGTAAGCTGTGATAAGACACCATTCCTACATAATAAACCAATTAACTCAAGGAACTAACTATGCATTTCCTGATTTCCAATATTTGGCTTAATCTAAGATGAAAAGATTTAATTAATGTTTATAAATAACCTAAAGACAACAAAATTACCACCTATAAAAAATTACAGCATTGGTTTTTCACACACTAGGATAATGTTCAGTTCACTGAATAAAGGTAGTAGTTGAGTATTAATAGAATTAACAGTTTTATAAGATTTCACATAAGCAAAAATTAAATTAATGATTAGTAATTTTAAATAAATATGACATATTTATAATAATGATGATAATGTAAGGAAGAGGCAACAAATTTAGAAGTGATAAAGCATTATTTCATTCAGTGTCTAATTTTGTCTTCAAGGAATAGCTATGACAATGAGTGACTCAGAAGACACATGGAATCTAATTAATACTGAGTTAAGTTATTGATAATGTGCAGTTGGTACTGGCTGAATATGTACATGATTTATTTTATAATAGAAACATTAAAAGTCATATGTTAAAAGAAATAAAAAGCAAGATTCAAGCATTCCTATCAACCCAACATTACTCAAGATATCTTGATATCTACTAAATTTTAAAAACATATTTTAAAAGATACTTAATGCTTAAGAACAAATAAGCCCTAACAAAAATTCAGTCTAGGATAATAATTCAATATATGCATTTATTCTTTATATAAAATTCTTATGAACTTATAGTATTTAATAATGATGATATACAACTTTAGAATACTCATATACTTTTTTATATTTGGGAAATCTATTCACCAAACTTAAACACAGAAACTGTAACTACAAAAAAAGGTCACAACAAGGAAATTCATAGCAAATTAAACACAAGTAGGAAAAAAACTGAAATACCAAATTATGTAGAATGGTATTCAGTGAAATATGACAATATTTTTTAACATGTGAATAGTATTCAGAAATATGAAAAAGACTTGGGAAACTGGAAAAAATTAAGAAACAAAATTATGTACATACAATAACAATGTAAAAAATGTTTCAAAAATAAAACTAAGAACAAAATATTAGAAAGAGAAGAAAGTATAGTAAAAAAACTAAAGCGTTCTGATTCCAGCATAATTGCAATGAAGGTATTCCAAGAGTCTTCATCATTACAGAACAACTATATTCATTGCTGGGCTTACAGAAAGGAATCCCTAGTTTCTAGGAATCCCTAGCAGCACCACCTTCCAAAAATATAATCTGAGGTCCACTTGAGAGTTGTGGCCCATGACATAAGTGGAGTGACTCTACATTTTGATACCAACAGTCAAGCCATTGAGACAGATCCTGCCGTTGAGCCTTGAGAAGATGGAATCACTGGGTCAGAAACTCAAATTAAGATCAAGTAACATGTTGGACTTCCCTGGTAGCCCAGTGGCTAAGACTCCGCACTTCCAGTGCAGAGGCCATGGGTTCAGTCCCTGGTTGGGGAACTAAGATCCCACATGCCACGTGATGTGACCAAAAAAAAAAAAAAAAAAAAAGCTAACAGAAACTCATAGTTAAAGACCACCCGAGGGAAAAAACCTCACAGGAAATAACAAACTAAATAAACAAAGACCACCAAGCATAGGAGGAGGCAAATAAACTTCTATACTTATAAAAATTTGGGGAGTAAGGATTCAGGAAAATAAGCAAACAAGATAAGAAAGGAATAAAAAGAAACATAAAAAGAAAAACAACAAGTGGAAATCAATATCAAGGTAAAGAAACAAGTCCAAATATATCAATAATCACAATAACCATTAAGTAGACCAACTGGCAATTAAAGATTTTACTGACCGGATTAAAAAAAAAATTCAGCTATATGATGATTACAAAATAAATACCTAAAACAAAAACATGAGAAAGTAGAAAATGAAGGGATGAAGAAAGATAACCCAGGCAAATATTAACTTGTATCTAGGTGAAAAAATTATGAATTCGGGGAATTTGAACAATGACAACATACTAGATAACATTAAGAAAGTTTCATAATGGTAAAACAAATACCATATGATAGCACTTCTATGTGGAATCTAAAAGATGACATAAATGAACCTATCTAAGAAACAAAATCAGAGACACAGAGACTGGTGGTTCCCAGGGGAGAGGGGCTTGGGGGAAGGAAGACTGGAGTTAGCAGTTTCAAGCTTTTATATATAGAACAGATAAACAAGGTCCTACTGTATAGTACAGAGAACTATATTAAATTCCTATGATAACCCACAATGGAAAAGAATATATTTTAAAAAAAGAATTAAAAAAAAAGTTTCATAATGGTCTGTGGTTATACTTGTGAAAAAAAAAAGCATAGAGCTGAATACTGGAAATATTGTGGGTGAAATATAATAAAGTGAATTTGCTTTAAAAAATTTTGGGGGGTAAAAGGTGAAGACAGTAAGGAATGGGAATAGATGAAAAAAGATACGTCATCAGGTGACCACTATGAAGTTAGATGGGTACATGGTGGTTCATTATACTACTGCCAGTTTTTGAATATGTTTGAAATTTTCCAATTTTAAGTAAAAACAAATGAATAAAATGAGAAAGTCAAAGGATGAAACTAAAGCAGGTAGTTAAGGCAAAAAAAAAAAAAAAGCAGGTAGTTAAGGCAAAAAAACCCAAAGGCCAAAAATTAATGAGGTAACACACAATTGAAGAATTAACCCAAGAGAAAAGAGATGATTAATGCATGAACAAGAATCTATGAAATGGAAAATAAAGGTAGACTAGATAAGAGAAAGAAAGCCAAAATTGATTCATTATAAAATCAGATAACCGATAAAAGAAATAAGAAAACAACATAACTACAGATAAAGCAGATGTGAAAAAAATATGAAGAAATAAGGAGAACCTTTTGCCAAGAAAGTTGAAAACAAACACAAAACAGTCAAGTTCAAAATGGTAAAGAAAGGTATGAATTACCAAAACTCACTCACAGAGACAGAAAACCTAAATGGTCATATAACCTATATGGTCATATAACCATTCAAGAAATTAAGCCAGTATTTAAAAATCATCTCACAATAAAAACTTTCAAGAAACAGATAATTCTAATAATTTTATACAAATTGTTCCTGAGGATGGAAATGAGGAAATACTCTTCAACTCATTCTATGAGACCTATGTAACCATGACACCCAAAACCACACAAGGATGTTACAAGAAGAGAAAATTACAAACTAATCTCAGATCTCCTCATAAATATAGATGTAAAACTTCTAAAAACAATTAGTGCATGGAATGCAATAGGATATAAAAGGATCACTGTATCATAACCAATTTGGGCTGACATTAGAACATCTATTAAAGTCATTCATCAAATTAATAGATTAAATGAAAAAACTTATCATTTCAGTAAATGCAGAAAAGGGTGTCTGATAAGATTCAACACCAGTTCAGATAAAAATTCTTACCATACTACCTCAACATGATAAATAATACATTAGGCTAAATAAATAGCTAAATAAATACTAGAAACATTTCCTTTAAAATTCAGTAATGAGCCAAAATGCCAACTATCACCACTTTTATTCACTGATGCACTGTAGATCCTTAGCTAGTACAAGATAAACATAAACAGACAAATAATGATTTGAACTGAAGTGAGAAAAATGATGTTATTTGCACAGGATGTGATAGTCCACACAGGAAATCCAAAGCACTTACATGGTAACTGGCTATAATACCAACAAGTAGAATGGCTAGCTATAAAATCATATAAAAATTAAATCAAGCAATAAACTGAAAACATAATGTTTTTAAAAGACACAACAACGCTTATAAGGTGCCTATAAATATATCTAACAAAAAATGTCCAAGCTCTGTATGCAATTTCATTCAGAATTCCAACAAAGACTTTTGTACAACATCAAAAAATGATTCTAAAATGCATGTGGAATGGCAAGATATCTACAGTCCTTACATTACTCGGAAAAAAGAAACATAAGGTCAAGGGACTTGTCCTACCAAATATAAGGACTTATTACAAAACTGCACTCTATTATTGTTTTAAGAAGTAACACTACAGATCATTGGGGAAAGAAGAAATTATTTAATCAATGGTTATGCTTAGAAAGGAAAAAAGCAATTCTGGATAGATTAGGGGCTTAAATAATAAATGCTCAACTTTAAAATCATTCCTACAACAAAATGAAAAAGCCAAAATGTTGCCAAATTTAAAACATACCTGCATATGGAGCCATTCCTAATATAGTAGGCATCAAGCCTCTGTAAAATCCAAGGAAACCACCTTCCTTTTGCATG
Source organism: Dama dama (assembly GCF_033118175.1). Classification (NCBI taxonomy): domain Eukaryota; kingdom Metazoa; phylum Chordata; class Mammalia; order Artiodactyla; family Cervidae; genus Dama; species Dama dama. The sequence goes on from NC_083695.1 coordinate 28,033,690, forward strand.
AAGAAAAATTAGAATTAAAATTACGTTGAGCTCATTATGACAAATGCAAAAGAACAAAAGCACATATTATAATGGAAATATTATCCTGGACCCACACTAAAACACAGATATGTTTTCATAATTATTATTAATGTTAATAATTACAAGTAAAACAAAAACTACTTAGGTAACATTAAAAATAATTGCCTAAGTATAAAAGGGCATGTTATAGACAAGAAAAGTAAAAATGAAATACCTTTGCATAAATCGTTTTGAATGCATGAATAATTCCTGTATAAGTGTGTTCCCCTTTCACCTGGAATGCTAGGCGTACTCGAACCATGTCAAGAGGGTAAGTACAGATAACTGCTGTCATACCTGAAAAGAAAGTAGAAACTTAAAATGTGTAAGAATCAGTTTATATATATATATATCTTTCCTATCATTAGTAATGGCTCAAATTATATAGTAATGATGAAAACCCAATGAAATCAAAGATACTATTACTGACAGAATTAAAAACCATCTTTTCAAATTCTTCCCACTGTGAAGTTAAAGTGTTAGCACCAAAAGAGTACAGTGTTAGTGGATCATGAGTATTTTAAAAATTCTATTACTTGTCAGATAAGATATCAGAAAAGAAAAACTGACTATCTCCATAGCAGTAGGCAGGACATTTGACTTTTTACTTATTTTTTTCTAATCCTAAAATGGTGATATGCTTAACTCACCTAAAGAATTCTTTTAAAAATAAAATAAGGGCACTTTTTTTTGTTTGTTTTGTTTTTGAAGGGTACTTTTTAAAAAAAAATCAAAGCATAATCAGTATCTTCTTTTTAAAATTTAAGTAAGGGGAATTCCCTGGTAGTCCAGTGGTTAGGACTCCAGCTCTCACTGCCAAGGGCCTGGATTCAATCCCTGATCAGTGAACTAAGATACCCTGTGGCATGATGGGAAAAAAAAATCTGAAAAATAAATAATATTTAGACAAATTTGTTACTGACTAAACATAATAAGGGGCTTCCCTGATAGCTCAGCTGGTAAAGAATCCACCTGCAATGTGGGAGACCTGGGTTCAATCCCTGTGTTGGGAAGATCCCCTGGAAAAGGGAACGGCTACCCACTCCAGTATTCTGGCCTGGAGAATTCCATGGACTGTAGTCAGACATGACTGAGCGACTTTCACCTTAAACATAATAAAAATATAATGTCCAAGTAATAGAAACAATTTGTTTTAGGGATAAAATCTCTTGATAAGCTAATTTAGTTATTAAGTCCTAGATTTTTATCAACATATGATTTATTAAAAATTCCATAAACAAGCTGAGTTTTTATTTTTATCTTCTTTATTACAGTACAGTTGATGTCTGAGTTACTTTTTAGATTAAAAATAGTCTTCCAGTTTTGTAAAACACCAGAGATTTGACCAAATCCACAGAGTTTCTGTATCACAGAGTAGAATCTGAGACTAAATTTTCTGGTTCATATCACAACATATATTGCCTTCCCTATAATTGCATTTTCTCAAACATTTACTTAATACTTCCTAACATTTAAATTTTTAGTTCAGAAATTCGAGCAGTCAGGGCTTCCCTGGTGGCTTCGTGCTAAAGAAACCGCCAGAATGCAGAAGACACGGGTTTGATCCCTGATCCAGGAAGACTCCCACATGCTATGAAGCAATGAAGCCTGTGCACCACAGCTCCTTACCCCAGGCTCTAGGGCCCACGCTCCATAACAAGAGAAGCCACCACAATGAGAAGCCACCGCAACCAAAGAGTAGCCCCCATTCGCAGCAACTAGAGAAAAAACTCCTGCAGCGACAACGACTCAGCATAGCCATAAATAAAATTATTAAAAAAAAAAAAGAATTCCAGCAGTCCAGTTGTTGGAAATGTCAATCCTTCATTTCAGTCAATTTGATTTTAAGCTCTCCATCTGAGCTATTTGTTTTCAAGCTATTCATTTCCCAACTATTTAACTTGTTTTTTTTAATCTATTGGTATTCAAACCAGTCTTGTCTGGCAGTCCAGGCAGTGACTTTTCTAAATGGCCTCTTTTAAGTCTGAGTCTAAACTAATACAGTGCAAATGTGATGTTCCTAAGACAAGGTGTGGCAGTAATACCACGTTTAATTCACAGCAAATATCTTATTATCCAGATATTTAAGAAACTACATATTTTGCAGCGTGGCCTAATTTTTTGCAGCTTGTGCTAAATATTTTGCAAGGGAAATTTTTACAAAATAAAATGAAGAGAGATTTTCTATAAACAAGTTTCATGTTTATTGATATGGTTCATATTAAGGAGTTTAACAACTATAGAAAAGAATAAAAAAACTGACCATTTTTTAAGGCTTGATCATGGTGACACAATTTGGTTAAACATCAGATTTTGCTAGGATTTATTTATCCAAATCATCACTATTCATTTTATTTTTTAAACTTCTGTAAATTTTTACAACTCCTGTATTTTTTTTCTGCTTCCTATCTGGATCACTTTGTCTTGCCTTTCGCATTTGCTCTCTGAGACTCCATTTATTTCTTCTTTCCTCTTACACGCCCCAAGCCTTCTCATTGTCTTCTTACTGGCTTCAAGTGGCTTAACATGAAATAAATGGATTGACAAAGTGACCAAAATAGTAAGCTCTGTAGAAAATGAGGTCATCCAGAAATCTGTAAAGGTAAAGGAGGCATGAGCTTAAAAGCTATAAGACTATAAGTCAGGCTGAACAACTGCCATAACATAACTGTACCTCAGAGAATGGTAAAAACAGTGCCTATGATTACTATAATACTCAACTGATGATCTAGTTTTACAATTTTTCAGCCAGTTGATTTCAGCATGTTTTTATATGGTGTGTTTCTTTTGAATTTGAGCAATTAATCAAATCTTCCTAAGGAAAAAAAAATCTTTTAACCAGGATGTTTAAAAATTACAATTTTTTTTTTGCAGGGGGAGTATGGAGGGGTTGTTGTCTGATATTTCTAAAAGCAACTCGATGATTTAAATGTAATTTTAAACTTTAGAATTTAGCAAGAAAACTTTTAGTAATTTTGTACTCTGATAAATCTTGAAAATTCCTGAAGATTTTAAATATGTTTATTTATCCTTGGAATAAGTGGGAGGTAAGAACTATTCTTCTGATAATCATATTTTACCCTTTACTCGAAGTATAAAATTATGAAGCCCTAAATAGAGAAAAGATTATGACATCTTACATTGTTCAAATAAAAAACAATGCTGTGCTGTAAAGTAAGTTTGAGGTTATTCAACTAAGTTCTGATTCGCTCTATGATGACTATGTCAATGTTTTTTTAAAATACCACATTGGACTTCAATGGTGGTCCAGTGGTTAAGCCTATCCACCTCCACTGCAGGGGGTGAGGGATCCATCCCTGGTCAGGGATCGAAGACTCCAACATGCCCTGGAACAGCCAAAATAATAATAATAAATTAAAATTAAAACATAATTGAGAGGCTTCCCTGGTGGCTCAGGGGGAAAGAATCCACCTGCCAATGCAAGAGACACGGGTTCAATCCCTGGTCCTGGAAGACTGCACATGCGCGAAGCAAGGAAGCCCAAGCGCGCACCACAGCTAAGGAGCCTTCCTGCCCTGCGGCCCCCGCGCCACAAGAGCGGCCGCCGCGGTGAGGAGCCTGCACGCCACAGCCAGAGAAAAGGCTGCGCCGCGACAAAGACCTAGCACAGCCGAAAATACAGAAATGAAATTATTTTTGAATAACTTATAATTGAAGTTCCTTTGGTTTAGTATTACTTTCCAGTATATAATGAAATTTTGACGTTAAGATGCCTTTCATTTCAGAAAAACGAAGCTGAAAGCACCAAATGAACATGCTGTTCAATCAATAAACAAGTGTCATGAAAAGCAAATAAAACAAAGCAGGATTTAACTCATAATCCTACTTTATCTTTCCGACAACCCTGAAAGAATTTGACCAGTCACTTACAAAATTTAAGAGACAAAAAATTTTTTAAGTCGTGTAAGAAATGATAAATTTTAAGATTTGAAGACTTTATTAAAATTCTCCTGTAAAATGAGAGATAATCATAGCACTTTCTTCATAGTTCTTTGAACTACATGTCAAGTGCTCAAAGATTACAAGTCAAGTACAAGTACTCAGGTCTGTGACCAGTACAAAGAAAGTGTACAATACATGTTAGAACTGTCATGCCATTGTGAAATACCAGTTGAGAGACAGCTGTTGCTCCAGCTCCCAAGATCTCCCCCCATCATGCCTGTGATAGTCCTCTCCTATAACCAGAACTTCCACCACCACCACATACCATTTCCTGACCCAGTCATGAAAAAGTTAATTGGAGGCTTTCAAAACCTGTCCTATTTTTTAGCACCTCTACAGTTGTTTTGCTGAACATTTTGAATACCATTCCTGGTTATTTTTTCCTACTTACTGATCTTGGATCAGCCTATCAGAAGTGGAAAAGAGCTAAGTAAACATTGGATAAGGCAAAACTATGGATAAGGTAGGTCAGGTTGCACACTATAAATCTAGGTCCAAAAAAAAATCAAAATCCTATAAACCTTGTGAAATCCACAAAAATTTAAGATTTTGATATATCACCTTCCCATGGTCTTAACAGTGGTACATTCTTACCTTAAAATACAATACAGTCATTTACAAAAATAAGAAAGCTCTATGTACTGATACATGAAAGAGTCTTGAGATAATTGTAAAAGAAAAGTTTTAATCCTATAGAATAGTACTGGAAAAAAGTATAACATAAAAAACTGCTATTAATAATATGACTGCTTCCTGGGAGTGGAACTATTTTCACTGTATAGGAATATGTATTACTACAGCCATTATAATTTTAAAAAAGTTTTTGAAAGAAAAAAATACACATTTCCAGAAGATCTGTCAAAGGGAACATGTGTTTCACATAGTTTTAAGTGTAGACTACTCCTTACCATCTTCTACTGTAAAAGCCTCTGAGTTGGGACATAAATGATTCTTGCATAATTAAGCATAGGAAGATAACAAATGCGTGCTATGTGATCAACGTCACACATACCACCTAAAGCAAATTAAGTATTTAAATAGGAAATTAATTTGCAGAAATAAAATAAACCTACTCCTTACCTGCCATAGATCCAGCCATTAATCTGTGCACATGACCAGAAACTCCCAGTTTTGTAGTAATTAGCTAGAAACCAAAAGCAACAAATTAAATGAGATATTTCTTAAATGCTGCCAACTTCACTGTTTAATGATAAAGACTGTTTTCAAAAGGGTTATAGAACTAGCTTTTTTTAAAAAAAAGGAAATTAGTACTGAATGTGAGTGAAATGAGCACAATTATATAAAGCTGAGCAGTGTTATATCACATCAAAAGGAGGTCAGTTATTTCCTCTGTCGCAACCTCTGTCGCAAAAGAGTCGGACACGACTTAGCGACTAAACAACAACAATCTGCTCTGTGGCATCTGCTCTGATTATGCACTTTTACAGAAACAATATTGCCAAATATACTATACTACACACTGATGACCACAAATACTTAAAGTGTGAATGGGAGTAGTAGGAATAAAATGTAAATGAAGCATTTATTGAAGTCTTGATATAATAGCATTGACTCTATCTGTCTGACTAGGTTAGAATGTTGTTCCCAATCTCTAATGCTTACTTTTCTTTTTAAGATACCCTGTGATATGTAATGCATTTAATCCCTTTCTACATTAAGATGTTTGAAAGGATGAACTTTCAGTCAGGCAGAGAAGAGAAACTTAGTGAGTAAGATGGGGAAAGGTGTCAACTTATAACAGCACTTAAAAACAGACTTTCACAATATGGTTTCACTATTTTATTTATTAGGAAAATCCAAAGTCTCAATATTCCTCTCCTACAACTGAGAAACAAAAAGCACATCAAAAAGCTATTGATATTTTATGGATTTACTATTATCCACTTGGCTCTTCTTCGTAAATCTGAACATAAACAATCTAGTCAAAAATGACTAACAATTCTGGAACAGATAACACCAAACTCAAGTTATATTTAAAAATTTAAATTATCAGAAGTCTTATTCCTTCAAAAAGGCATTACTTTACCCATTCATCCAAAGTAATGTTAAAGGCCAAAGCAAATGCCTTGACAACTAAGTATGCTATTCAAAGATATAAAAGAGGAAAAAAAAAGATAAAAGTTCAAGTACCGTTTTATATTGCTCAAATGCCATAAACTGGATTGCACCATAGGGAAAAATTCGAATCATCATTGCACCATTCCCTTTATACAATCCAAGGTATCCCTCCTTTTTGGGAACAGCACGCAATGTAGAAAATACTCCTATTTTTAGAAAGATTTTTAGAAGAAAAATACTATTACAACAGAGAAAACTACCTAAATCCAAATTTTCATGACAATCACAGATAAAAATTACTATGCCATCATTCATGATATAATTTTGCTTGACGAATTACTTGAATAGTAATTTCTGTATAACACTTAAAGCTACTTGAAATACATCATATGTCCAAATAATACAAACATTCCTCATGTAAACATGTCAAACACAACTGACTAAGCACAGCATATAAACATGTAAAACACAGCAAGAACAGCTACAAGTTACAGTAAATAATTAATTAAATCTATAATAACCAAAAAAAGTCATAGAAATTATATTCAAAGTCCAGATATTGCAATGGAAATGACTAGCTATTTAGAAGGATGAAGGAAGGTTTCCTAGACTGACCCAGATACATCTGTGGTTTGTTCAAGCAGGAAACTGCTAATAAAAGAAATAAAAAACCTACCAATTAAAAAACTATTTACACAAGTACACAGCACCACCTATGATATATTCTTACCAAAGTCTAGATTTAATCATCACTTTACAGAAAATACAGGTGATATAAGAAGACACTAAATAATATGGGACACTGGTGGTCCAGTGGTTAGTTAATTCATTAGTTAATTAATTAATTTTTAAAAATAACATGGGACATAATCAACCAAATTCAGAACATGGAGGATTCTATAGGACAAATAACCAAGTTTTCTTTCCCCAAAAATAAACAGGAAAAAAGTAAAGAAGTATAGGAAAATGTTATAGGCCACAAGTAATAATATCAACCAATTCTAACACTGTAACATATTGATGTCATAGGAATCCTGATTAAACACACAAACTGTAAAAACAAAAAGAAAGCTGACAAGACTTTCATGGAAATCTGAACCTTTAATGAATATAATATAATATTAATAAATTATTATTACTATTTTTGGAGTAGTCTTTCTAGTCTAGAGATGTATGCTGAGACAATTATGAATGGAATAATATTTGGAGCGTAACCTAAAATATGCCAGTGGGAAGAGGGAATGGTATAAGAAATGGAATTGACCATACGTTGTTAATTGTTGAAACACAGTGATGGGAACCTGGGTCTCATTATATCATTCTCTCTACTTCTGTATGCTTGAAAGTTTCCATAATAAAAAGTAAAAAAAAACAAAAAACACTAAATTCAGGGCAAATTTTTATTAATAGTATACTTCAATTAGGAGTACAGATAAACAAAAGACTAAGTTCTGGTCTGACATATTGATGTTTATTATTCCAATACCAATCATGAATCCTGTTTGTAGTACAGACTTCTACATTCCATTATTAAACTATTTAAATTATATCATTAAACTATTGAAGTTCCAGTTTCTTTCCAAATTTTTCAAACAAAGATTTTATCAAATATGAAGGTAAATCACTGGGCTGATCTCAAGGTTTAGAATTCAAGAAACCTTTTGATCTCTTCCCAGAAATTAAAACTGGTAGGTACTTATTAACATCCAAGAAAAGATAAACCCAAAAGCATTTTTAATAAACAGATATCTAAGTGGACTAATTATTAAAAAGAATTCTATTTATGTATATAAATATATATATACATATAATACATAAAGTTCTTCCAAAATAGACGAATAATAAAACTAAATATATTCAGACACCACCCCTAAGTTCTATCAAAAACACCTTCCTGCAGGAAGAAAAGACTAACATTAACCTCAGATTAAGATACTCAACTGTGTTTTTAACAATTTAGGAGAAATTAAATTTAGAACAATGGCCACAGAGCAGGAACAGGAAGGCTGACAATGAGCGAGAAATACAGAGGAGGTTTCAACTGTACTGATAATGATTATTTCTGAAGTTCTGTGTGGCTCCAAATGTTTATTAAATTAGTCTCTAAAACTCTTTGTTACAAATATTTAAAGAGAAATAATTAGTAGAAGTGAAATAGATAAAGTACTTTCAAGAAAAGGAAACCAGGAGACAGAAAGCAAGGGAGGGTGGCTGGGGAGGACACAAGAAAAGCACAATGAACAGAAAACATAAATCTATAACTGAAAAAGAAATCTAAATTATATAAATTTTTCTGTTAAAAGCCAAAGACTCTCAAATTCTGTTAAAAGACCAAGTCTAGCCATACGCTTTTCACAATAATCTCAGCTAGGGGAAAAAAAAAAACACCAGATGTTGAATGTTTTCAAATGGCATTTAAATATCCCTGGAGATAATTACACTGTTTTTTCTCCTTCAACCTATAGTCTGTACTATTATTACTTTGGGAAATTGAGATTTTTCTTTACGGTATAACACTGAACCAATTTTTGCATGTGTTATAAGCATATTTGGAAAGAATATATATATTCTCTGTAGGGTGCAAAGTCTTCTGTGTCTATGTTATATCGAGCTTGTGTGTTATTTAGATCCTTTTCTGTATCCTTCTTATTTTTACCAAGCTAGAATTGCAAGGAACATTTGATAAAATATAAGCATACGCTTGTGTATATACACATAAGCTCTGAAGGGAAATGGAAGAAAATTGTAAAAATGCTTAATTCTAATGAAGAGATAAAGAGAAAGATGTTTGCTTTATACTTTATGAATTATGAACTTGTGAAAACATACATTCAAAAAATAAAAATAAAATGTAAAGATAACAAAATTAAGAGGATTTTTAAATAAGCCTATTATGATTCAACTCCCTATTTTTATATCACATTGGTTATAAAAAGTTAAATGGAGGTCAAAGATTTTCAATATATTACAGGAAAAAATTTCCTTATATTCACTGCAAATTGGGGAAGAAGAAATTCTAATTACAACTCATGTTTTTCATTTGGTCAGAATAATTTTGATTCAAAATAAAAAGTAGTTTTTGATGCCTTGGAGGTAATGCTATACACTTTTTAAAAGAAGCTAAAGTGGAAGTCTTATTTAATAGCATATCTTTTTCATCTTTGTGAAAAATCATGCTTGCTTTTAAATTTAAGCAAAGTTTAAAAACTACCTTATGTATGTAAAAAGGGAGGCATCCAGAATAAAATGCCCAACAACATGTTTCAAATAAATTAAAAAGCCACTAATAGTTTTTTGGGGGGGTTGTATATTTCAAAGATACATGAAAGTACACCAATCTCTTCATTGCTGCACTCCAGGAATTCTATTTCAAATTTTGAATGCCTTGTAGGGTACACTGCAACCCATGGCATGCAGCCCTGTAGAGCGTGAAATCTAATGTGAATACGTAACCTAATGATTACAAATCAGGAAACAAAACAACATACATCAGCATGGGGAGAAGTTTAAAGGAATAAAACAATAGTGCTCAGACATTCATATGTTGGGTCATTGTTAAACACCACCAGATACTGAATAATATAACTCCTTTCATCCTCAATTTAGACAACAAAAGAAAATCATTTCCTTCCTTCCCAGTTTTATATATAGTCTCTCAATAATTTCAAAGATCTGATTCTTTCTATACCTGAGTGAGCAGTACACTGTAAAGATAATAAATTCATTCCTGGACAAAGAGATATTAGCAATTTTTTTCTTTCAATTTAAAGAGCAGATTTACTTACTGAAAATAAAATGAACCACAATAAATAAAAATAAAACCATGCTTTAAAAACCCAATTGTTAAAATAACTGAACTATTCACTTGTTTAAATATCCTTCTTATAAAATGATGAACAGATCATGCAGAGCACACATCATTGAAGCATAAAACTGTAAAAGCGATGGAATGTTATGAATTACTTGCCTTAACCTAATTTTTTTCTTGGTGTCTGTCCACATTAATTTTTTTGTTTTAAATCTTTTGCCCTCTAATTAAAAAGTTAATATATGTTCAATATATATTACAAATAAGCTTAGAGAAAAAAATTAACTATAATCTCACCATTGAAAATTAAGCATTTAATGTTCATATTTCTCCTTCTAGCATTTTCTCTAAACACACATTTACTTAGATAAAATGCAATGTCATTAAATCATTTGCAATATTTTTTCATTTAACTGTTACAAACATCCTTCCTAGTCAGTTAATATTCTTTTATAATTTTTATGATTGTGAAAGAGTCTATAATATGGACTTACTTATTTAAATAATACTTATTATTTAACTTAACCAATTCTCTATTATTAAACATTTTGGTTGGCTCTTATTTTTTAAACCAGCAGAAATAATACTTTGATTCTTGTATATACCTCTTTGGGCATATTTCTGATTACTTTCTTAAAACAACTTCCTAGAACTAGAATTGCAAAGCCAAAGAGTACCTATCTTTTCAAGACTTTGATGCATATTCTCAAAATGCCCTCCAAAAAAGCTATAAAAAATTCTTATTCCCACCAATGATATGTTATTAGAGTGTCCAAGTTAAATATAATAGCTGATTTTTATGTCTGTAAAGAACAACTAAGGACTTGATATTTCTTTAACAATGCAAGTTTATCAATATATACTAGCTGCACTGGATTCTGTTTGTCCTAAGGTATCTACAACACACACTTAAGTGTTTAAAGGAACAACCTAATCTGTATCACTAACTGTATTTTTTTTTTAATCAAGCTAAGCTGTCACGTGTGTCTGTTAGGGACGTGACTTGTTAATCTCAATAAACAAATATGCAGTATTTACTTCAATGACTCAAAGATTCTAGTTCAGAGTACATTAGTACCCTAAAATGATAACTACATAACCACTATCGCAAATGAAAATATTAAAATGGTAACAGCTACATCCCCTGTAAATTTGCCTCCAAACTTGAACTCCCTTTTGTGTCCTCTTTCCACTATAATTCACAACTAGAACCCAAGCCAGCAAATGGACAACATTTTCATTTTTATCTTCAGCATCTGTCAACTCACCCAAATGTCTATAATGGTGGTTGTGAGCTTGTAACAAAACCTTTACTCGATCCAAGGGAGCAACTGTTGTTTTGGCACAGCATCCAGCAATACCTACAAAATTTGAAAAGATCAGGAAGACATGGCATACCATTTCTTTCCAAATAGAAATCATGATTAAATTTATTTGGCTAATAAATAAATAAATTTGGCTAATAAAAAATAAATAAATTCGAACACAACTGAACTGATGCGAAGAACTGACTCATTGAAGACTCTGATGCTGGGGAAGATAGAAGGCTGGAGGAGAAGGGGAAGACAGAGAATGAGATGGTTGGATGGCATCACCGACTCAATGGACATGAGTCTGAGTAAACTCTGGGAGTTGGTGATGGGCAGGGAAGCCTGGCATGCTGCAGTCCATGGGGTCGCAAAGAGTCAGACACGACTGAGCGACTGAACTGAACTGATTCAGCTAGCAAACTCTCTAATTCTCATTTGATCTCTACAAGTAGAACTGCCCAGAAGCAGAGACAGGAAGATGATTGGCTCGCATTCTCTATAACTTAATAATTGAGCATGTCAGGCCTGAAAATAAGTTTAAAGAGTGTAAATCTGCCCCCTAATTGCTGATGAACACTGGAATCTTGCTAAAAGTGGTGATGGGACAAACACTTGGACGTATTTACACAGCTACAAGACTCTGTTTGAAACGTCTTCTTCTGGATGACTTCTCATTGAAATAATCAAACAAATTTTACCCATAAAATTCAGTTATCCATTTACGGTACAAGAATTTTATTCTTACAAGTTACCCAGATTCTAGTACTTTTGTTACAGAAGCCTGAGCAGACTGAGACATTTTTGTGAAGTATCTTACATGTAATAACCACTCAATCAAGTGAGTTATTACTATTATAAAAAGGTGGACAAAAAAGTCCTTGGTGTCTCTTCTATGACTATGTTCCGCTCTTCATCATTGCATATTTGTTAAGAAAGATGCAAGAGTACTGGAACTTTGTGGGTCCCTTCACTACTACATTCAGTCATCCAGCAATTATATATTTTGTCCCTACCACAGGCCACTGTGCAGACATGTGGATGAGAGTAAAGTACATACACGGGCTTTAACATAAATCAGAATCCAGTTCAGTCCTACTAGCTTGGCATGCTTCTAAGGTGACAATATAGAAAAGACTTTTTGTTGTATACAGTTTGTGTTTCCTGAAATTCCAAATCGGGAAAGGAGTACATCAAGGCTGTATATTGTCACCCTGCTTATCTAACTTATATGCGGAGTATATCATGCAAAATGCTGGGCTGGATGAACCACAAGCTGGAATCAAGATTGCCAGGAGAAATATCAATAACCTTAGATAGGCAGATGACACCATCCTTATGGTAGAAAGCAAAGAAGAACTAAAGAGCCTCTTGATGAAAGTGAAAGAGGAGAGTGAAAAAGTTGGCGTAAAACTCAACATTCAGAAAACTAAGATCATGGCATCCAGCCCCATCACTTCATGGCAAATAGATGGGGAAACAATGAAAACACTGAGAGTCTTTATTTTGGGAGGGTCCAAAATCACTGCAGATGGTGACTGCAGCCATGAAACTGAAAGATGCTTGCTCCTTGGAAGAAAAGTTATGACCAACCTAGACAGCATATTAAAAAGCAGAGACATTACTTTGGCGACAAAGTCCGTCTAGTCAAAGCTATGGTTTTTCAAGTTGTCATGTGTGGATGTGAGAGTTGGACTATAAAGCAAGCTGAGCACCAAAGAATCGATGCTTTTGAACTGTGGTATTGGAGAAGACTCTTGAGAGTCCCTGGAACTGCAAAGAAATCCACCCAGTCAATCCTAAAGGAAGCCAGTCCTGAACGTTCACTGGAAGGACTGATGCTAAAGCTGAAACTCCAATACTTTGGCCACCTGATGTGAAGAACCGACTCATTTGAAAAGACCCTGATGCTGGGAAAGATTGAGGGTGGGAGGAGAAGGAAACAACAGAGGATGAGATGGTGGGATGGCATCACCGACACGATGAACATGAGTTTGAGTAGGTTCTGGGAGTTGATGATGGATAGGGAAGCCTGGTGTGCTGCAGTCCATGGAGTCACAAAGAGTCAGACACGAATGAGCAACTAAACTGAACTGAACTAAAAATTTGTATATTGAAAACTAATTCCTAGTAATGGTATTTAGAGGTGGGAGGTGGTATTAGAGGAGGTAATTAGGACACTCATGAATGGAATTAATGCCCTTAGAGCAGAGGCCCCAGAGACTTCCCTGGTGGTCCAGTGGTTAAGGCTTTGTGCCCCCTCTAAGAGAAGCAGAGGTTCCATCCCAGGTCAGGGAACTAGGGTCCCACAAGCACCATCTCCCCCAAAAAGAGGCCTCAGAGATATCATTGGCCCATTGCACTGTGTGAAAACACAGTGAGAAGGTGACAGCTATGATGAAGCAGGGTCTCCCCAGATAGCTGGTGGCACCATGACCTTGGACTTTCTGGTTTCAAGAACCTGGAGAAAGAAGTTTATTCTTATGAGTTACCCAGACTATAGTATATTTGTTAGAGAAGCCTGAACAGACTAAGACACTTTTACGAACTACCTTATATGTAGCAAGCACTCAACCAAATGAGTTTTTACTATTATAAAAAGGTGGACAAAAAAGTCCTTGGTGTCTTTTCTATGATTATGTTCATCATCACATATTTGTTAAGAAAGATAAAAGAGTACTGGAACTTCACGGGTCGCTTCACTACTACATCCCCAGAGACTAGTTCAGGGGCTGGCACTCAACAGGTACTCAATACCCATTTACTCAATGAATGAATGAATGCAGTCTTCACAAAATTTTTTAAAATGTAAGACAAAATAATTTAAAATCCACACACATTTACTTAATAGCTCAGCATGTAACTGGTGCTAAAATCCATATTCTGAGATATCCAGAAATAAGTTGCCTGTTTGTACTCAAATATTAAACCCACATGTAAGCTTCTATATCAAGCTTCTCTTACTTGAACTAATGGAAATAACAGTCATGGTCACTCACAATTGAGGATAAACTAAAAATAATTTGCATTGGGGTATATTTGGTTTCAGAATAGTTTATCTTCCCAGTCATTATGAATTAACCATATAAAAATTATTTAGAATCTGCTGAATAAGTAGTTTCTTTTATAATATCTTGCTCATCATATTACTTTATGGCTCAATTAATCATTACAAAAGTCCACTGAGTTAGGTCAAGTAGCCTTTATCTTCATTTTAAGCAACTAAACTTGAGATACTTGCAAAAGACCATTGCTAATCACCACTAAAAAAAACAAGTATGCTTTCCTTTGTACAGGTTACTAGGTTAAGAGATTCACCTGCAGGCACTGTGCTTGGCTTTTACAGGTACTTTTTAATTTAATCATTACAATTACATTCTGAGGTAAGTACTCCTTTCGTAATATTTATTTATTCGACTGTCCCACACAGGGGATCTTCATTGCAGCATGCGAACTCTTAGTCCCAGTGCATGGGATCTTAGTTCCATGATCCACAGAAAGGTCACCCAAATCAAAAAAACGGAACATCACCAGTCTCCCAAAAGTCCCTCTCTTATACTCAAATCACTATTTGTTGCTTCTCAGAAACAACCAAATGTCCTCTGAGTTCCAACAATATGGATTTAGCTTTGGCTGTTTCTGAGCTTTATACAAATAAAATCACACAGTATGCAGTGAGTGTATCTGGCTTCCTCCTGTTCATTATTACACTTGTGAGATTCATACATATGTGGGAGGAATTTACTCATTTTCAGTGTTATTAGTATTTCACTCTATGATAATACCATATTTCAGTTATATATTCTAACACTGATGGACATTTGGGTTGCTTATTCTTTAGGGATATTATGAATATCAAAGATAAGAACATAAATACATATGTTGGGTATATACCTCAGAGTGGAACTGTTGGATCGTAGCTGGATCAACTGGGGGTATACAAATGTCCATAGATAACCACACTTCTCCAAAGTGTCTGTACCCATTTGCATTACCATCAGTAGCATATGAGAGTCCTAGTTGCTAACCTGGCTTACATGTTACCGTAAGACTCCACTCTGGTGTCAACATTACAAAACATAATATGCCCAAAACTGAATTCCTGATCTTTCCCCACCACCATCATGAACGCTGTTCCAACTATAGGCTTCCTGTTTCAACTTCATCCTTTCAGGTGTTCAGACCCAAAGAAGTCCCGCTTGACTTCTCTTCCTTACCCTATCTCTAATCTGTCAGAAAACCATTTATTCTTTTCATATTCAGATTATCATAATGTTTCACCACCTCCCCTGCTACTTAACCTGATTCAAGTACCCATCATCTAACATCTGAATTATTGCAATAACCACCAAACTGGCCCCCCACCCTCCATATTTACATCCCTACAGTTATTCTCCACAGAGCAGCCAAAGTGATCCTTTGGAAACATGCCATATCATGTCACTTCTCTGCTACAGACCTGTAACGGCTCCTTACTTCACTCTAGTAAAAGTCAGAATCTTTACAATGGTTTGCAAGACCCTTCACTTCCTGTCCCCTTTAACTTTCTAACCTCCTTGCCCCATCAATACCACTCGGCTCCAGTTGCACAGGTCTCACTGCTGTTCTTTGAATAATAAGGCCCTCCTTGACTTTGAAGATTTTGCTTTAGCTTTTCTCTCCCCCTGGAGTGCTCCACCTTAGAAATCAACTTGCTAAACTCCCTCCGCTTTTCAAGTTTTCTTGTGTCATTCTCCCAACGAGACATACCACAAATTATCCTATTTAATATTATACCAGTTAGCGTCTCCATTTCTTTGCCCCATTATCCTTTTTACTTCTTCCCATTTCATTCGTCATTTCTAATATACCGTACAACTTATTTTTTCACGTTGTTCATTGTCTTTCTCACCACAAGTCCCCAACCAATGTAAACTCTAGGATCTTTGTTTTGCTCTCTGATGTACACTGAGCTTGTAACAGAAACAGAGCAGGCACTCAAAATATTTCCTTGTATAAATAACGACCTTTTTTATCAGCAGAACAAACTAATTCTTAATACTACTGCAGTGTATACATATCTTTCTACAAGTGCTTATAATGTGGAATTTTTAAAAGTCCCAGCCTTAAATAATTAAGTGATGACAACCCAGTCAATTAAGACAGGGTAGAGACTGAAACATCTCTTTATGGGAAAGCAGAGGAAATTTCTGAGAGATAACATGAAACTTCCGGCCCCACAGTCACACCAGCAGTAGGGTTTCACCAGCTACATGTCAAGTAGCTATTGCACAGTTTGCTAGAACCACCGGAACCAGTTTTGGTTGTAGACAGTTTTGCACAACTTCCCAGTCATTCTTAAACAGCTGTCTTCCAGTATTTGCTTTTTTTTTTTTTTTTTTTGCTTTCTTTTAAGCAAACAGCAAAATTCAATTCTACACTCGATCGTGCCTAGTCTCTATAAAAGAAAGGAGTGCCCAGCATGTTTCACTGAAACCCTAGGGTCCTTTACGGGGCTCCCCTCTTTTCCCTGCTATCCAACCTTGAAGAATGGGTGCCTGGTTATACCCTTCCACATCCCCAGCCTATCCTCGAGGCGGTTTCTCCCCAGATTCCTGCTGTCACTAGTCCAGTGATTATTAGAAAGAGATTACAGCAGGTCCGGCAAACACCTGGCTGGGTATTGGAGCAGCCAGAGTCCAAGAATGTCATCTCGGCCGCTTACACCCGATCTGCCCCTGAACCCGCCCTGACCACTCCGCGCGCGGCCAGGTCCCCCAGGGGGACACCCACCTCCAGCCAGGAAGGAGCGCAGCCAGTAGAAGTCTCGGCGGGCGGCGGGCCCTCCGGTTCCTGCCGCCTGCGGCATCGCGGGAGGTGGCTCGGCGGCTGCCAGGGCCGCCGCCGCCGCCATCAGGACCAGGGCCGCGTCGGGAGCTTTGGTGGTCAGTTTACAACACAAGGGCCCTAGCCATGGACGGAGCAGGCAGTGACAGGGCACCGACCGCCGCGCGGGCGGGGCGGAATACCACCGGCGCCGCGCGGCGCGGGCTGATGACGTACACCAGGGGCGGGGCCTGGGTCAAGGCCAGCTGGGGGTGTCGCCCCGGCAGGACGCCTCCCCTTCACCCAGCTTCACCCCACATCCCTACTCTGGCTTCGCTTTTCAGGCCTCTTCTGTTACAGACAGAAAAAGGGAAGTATGGCCAGGGGAGAAGATCCTTTCCAAACCCGCCGCCTTAGAAAGCTCTCTCCCGTCCTGTAACCGTCCATCGCGCTGCCTTCTGACCTCCCTAAAATGAACCTTTTTCAGAACCAAATTTTGGTTCTTCACGCCTTCCAGGAACTTAGGAAATTGTAATCACATTGCACACTCTTTCTTACCAAATCAGTTCTGCCTTCTCTGAACTTCTTAATGAGTCTCAGTTTCTGCCTCCCTAACCCCCTGCTAAGCTTCAATTTCATTCCCATCAGCTCTGCCAAAGAAATAATTGCTAAAGCAAGATCTTCTTTCTTTGGGGCCCTAGGAATTACACAAATACTTCTGCTTTGCCAGGACTTTCTGAATCTGTGCCTTCTGCTTAGCTCTGGATTTCTGACCTATTCCCCACCAACTCCTAAACTCCTAGGAACTTCCAAGTTTCTTCTCCCTGGTCCCACTGCATTATAGACTGTCTTTTTAAACCACCCCTTACCCTGCATTATTCTCTTCCTGAGCATCCCTCATCAACTCCAAATTGACCAAAATTTATTCCTATTCACTGTGACCAAAGCTGTTCTGAACTTTTATCCTCTCAGAAAGTATGTATTAAGATTTTTGTTAGTATTTACTCCAACCTTTCCTATTTTTGACACTGGTCCCCCATTTCTCTTTCTATGGATAAGCCTCTGCAGAGTCTTTCTAGCCAACGTTTATCACTAATGAAGAGTTCAGATTGCAAACTTGTTTTTTCCCATCTTCCTAATGCTCAATTTCCACCAGAAAATACTGTCATTATTTGTAATTTGCCTGTCTAATGTGAAGAATTTAAAGGCCCTGAAAGTGTGGATGGTTGCAGAACACTGTAATTGTAATTAATGCTACTGAATTGTATACTTTAAAATGGTTAAAATAGTAAATTGTTTCTGAAGTATGTTGTATTACAATTAAAAAGTACTAGAAAAACTTCCATAAGATTTTTTTATATATCAAAAAAGAGAAAGATCTATGCTTTCTTATTAAATAACTAGCAAAATTGTCTGGTTCCTAGTCCTAACGTGTATATTTTTTCTGTCCTGTAAGCTGTACTGATATCTCTTCTCACCTACTTCCATTTCAAATGAAACGTTCCTTATAGATTTAAATTATCACATAACAGCCCTCAACTCCAAAACTGAGTCCAGGTCCAAGATGGAAAGTTTATACACATGATAACTGACAAGTCTAGTGACTTTAAATAGCCAATTATTTCTTCTCTACTCAGCTGGCTACTCTATTAAACTACTCAACCTACAGATGTTGCTACACACAACTCTCAGAGATCTTACCCAACCTTAGAGTTTTAAATTATTCTTGCCTGGAAAATCCCAGGAGCCTGGTGGGCTACAGTCCATGGGATCGCAAGAGTTGGACACGACTTAGCGACTAACCCACCACCATAAGAGTTTTAAATAGCATTTATAGGTTGATGGGGCTTCCCTTGTGGTTCAGCTGGTAAAGAATCCACCTGCAATGTGGGAGACCTGGGCTTGATCCCCGGGGTTGGTTAGATCCTGGGAGAAGGAAATGGCAACCCACTCCAGTACTCTTGCCTGTAGAAATCCATGGACAGAGGAGTGGGAGAGGCTGTGGTCCATGGAATCACAGAGTCAGACATGACTGTGTGACTAACTTCCACTTTTCATAGGTTCATGACTCTCAATCTCCAGCCCTTCCCACTCACTCTCCAACTGTATTGCTTCATATTTCCCATTTCACCACTTGTTTATCTAATTGGCATCTATTTGCCATTGGTGGTGGTTTAACACTAAGTCATGTCCAACTCTTGCGACCCCATGGACTGTAGCCTGCCAGGCTCCTCTGTCTATGGGATTTCCCAGGCCAGAATACTGAAGTGGGTTGCCCTTTCCTTCTCCAGGAGATCCTCCTGACCCAGAGAAGGGATCCAGCCCAGGTCTCCTGCATTGCAGGCGATCTCTTGCATTGCAGGCAGGTTCTTTACCAACTGAGCCCCCGGGGAAGCCCATCTATTTGCCATATCCAAAACTAAATTCATCATCTTTCTTTGCAAACATGTTACACCTGCAACCTTTTCTCATTTCATTAAATCACAACTCCATTGTCAGTCCATAAAGCTTGACTAATTTCCTAAATAATCTCCCTACTTCCTCTTGCTTCCTACTGTCTCTTCCCAAGATGGCAATCAAATCAGTTTTTTAAAACCTAAAGCAAATCTTGTCACATCTTATCCCAAAACCCTTTGATGACTTCCCATATCACTTGGGAAATTCCTACAATAGTTTACTGTTCTATCTCTGACCTCAATGCCTAGAACTTCCTTCAGTTACACTGGCTTCTTTGTTCCTCATAAGTACCTGGCATGCTTCTCTCAGGGCTTTGCACAAACTGTTCTTTCTACCTGTACTTCTTTACCCCTAGATATTCCATGTAACTTCCTCCAATCTCCTGCTTCAGATTTTACACATATGTAAGCTTGTCAAGCTCCAGGTCTTGTTTTTGCTGACTGTATACAGCTTCTCCATCTTTGGCTACCTCTGTTTCATCCACTATGCTGAAGCCTTTGACTGGGTGGGTCATAACAAACTGTGGAAAGTTCTTAAAGAGATAGGAATACCAGACCATCTTGCCTGTCTCCTGAGAAGATTATGTGCCAGTAAAGAAGCAACAGTTAGAACCCTGTATGGAACTGATTTGTTGAGGATTGAGAAAGAAGTATGACAGGGCTGTCTGTTGTCACCCTGTTTATTTAACCTATACGCTGAGCACATCATAAAAAATGCCCGGCTGAATGAGTTACAAGGGACGAAACAAGATAGGCATGAGAAACATCAGCAACCTGAGATATGCAGATGATACCACTCTAAAGGCAGAAAGTGAAGAGGAACTAAAGAACCTCTTGATGAGGCTGAAGGAGGAGAGTGGAAAAGTCAGCTTAAAACTAACTATTAGTAAAACTAAGATTATGACATCTGGCCCCATTATTTCATGGCAAATAGAAGGGGAAGGTGAAAGCAGTGACAGATTTTCTCTTCTTGGGCTCTAAAATCACTGCAGATGGTGACTGCAGCCATGAAGTCAGAAGACGATTGCTTCTTGGCAGGAAAGCTATGACAAACCTATACAGTGTGTTGAAAAGCAGAGACATCACTCTCCCAACAAAAATGCATATAGTCTCGCCCTTTCCAGTGCCCTTTTAAAGCTGACACAGTGCCTTAAGAGGCTAACACAGGAGGGTAAAGAAAGTCTCCATAAAACCCAGAGAAGAGATTTTTAGAACTCTTCTCTGGATCCTGTCTTGAGTCACAACTGAACCGGAAGATTTTAAGTCTTAGCACTTACTAGTATGTGTGTAGTTAATACCAAAGTCATTAAATTTAAACTTGACCTTCAATTAAAAAAAAAAAGTGCATATAGTCAAGGCAATGGTCTTCCCAGTAGTCACATACAGTTGTGAGAGCTGGACCGTAAAGAAGGCAGAGCTCCAAAGAATTGATGTCTTCGAATTGTGGTACTGGAGAAGCCTCCTGAGAATCCCTTGGACAGCAAGGAGATAAACCAGTCAATCTTAAAGGAAATCAACCCTGAATACTCATTGGAAGGATTGATGCTAAAGCTAAGTAAGTAAGTGAAGTTGTTCAGCTGTGTCCGACTCTTTGTGGCCCCATGCACTGTAGCCCACCAGGCTTCTCCGTCCACGGGATTTTCCAGGCAAGAGTACTGGAGTGGGTTGCCATTTCCTTCTCCAGGGGATCTTCCCAACCCAAGGACCGAACCCAGGTCTCCCGCATTGTAGACAGATGCTTTACCACCTGAGCCACCAGGGAAATTGGAAAGACTGATGCTGGAGCTAAAGTTCCAGTATTTTGGTCGCCTGATGCAAACAGCCAACTCATTGGAAAAGTCCCTAATGCTGGGAAAAATTGGGCAGAAGGAAAAGAGGGCTTCAGAGCATGAGATGGCTGGATGGCATCACTGGTGCAGTGGACAAGAACTTGGGCAAACTCTGGGAGATGGTGAGGAACAGAGAGGCCTGGCGTGCTGCAGTCCATTGGGTCACAAAGAGTTGGACATGACTGGGAGACTGAACAGCAAGCTTCTCAAGGAGGCTTTTCCTGACTGTAATATTTAAAATTACCCACTTCACCCTCACCCCTACCAAAACTCATTCTCTCTCTCTCTCTCTCTTTTCCTTTTTTAAGAGGAAAAGGAAAGAGTGGCTTTATTACTTTTCCAAGTAAAGGGGGAACATAGTAGGCTAGGTGCCTCAAGAACTGTGCCCCCATCCCTGGTGAGAATATGTGTCAGATGCTTAGTCATGTCCAACTCTTAGTGACCCTATGCTGTAGCCCACCAGGCTCCTCTGTCCATGGGGATTCTCCAGGTAAGAATACTGGAGTGGGTTCCTATGCCCTTCTCCAGGGGACCTTCCCAACCCAGAGGTCAAACGAGGGTCTCCTACATTGCAGGAGGAGGATCCTTTACTTTTTGAGCCACCATGGAAGCCTAGGTAGAGATTATATATTCAGGCAAGGGTATGTGATAAGGATCAAGGCAGTAACAGTCTTCATTCCTTCTTCTACAAAGTTTCAAAAGGGTGAGGTTGCTGACAAGATTAGGGTGTGTGCAGTGGTGGTTGGATCTCCTTAATCTTGATGAGCCTCTCTGGTCCCTTTAATCTTGCCTCAGGTGGTTTCCTGGCTGCTTCTTCTTTGATTCCCAACTGTTCTGCCCTTAGGAACTCAGAGAAGGTCATGGAGGCTGGAGTCTTGCTCTGGGGTTATCAAAGAGAGTTTCCTGGGTACAGGCAGCCCACTGGAGCAGGGGTGATGGAAAATTGCAGGATGAGGGGCTCTTGAGAGTCCTTGAAAGCTTTCTTCAAAGCTGTGCTGCTTCCCTGAGGTGTGGGGGAGGGGAGCGTGCAGAGGTCACTATGGTGGTGAGCCAGTGACTCCTGGAAGGTGGGTGCCTGGGCTGGAAGCCCAGCTCTGTGGCTTATTTGATAAATATACCCTCCTCCCCTGAGCTTGGAGCCCCTTCATAACCTAAGGCAGTTCCCCCCGCCCATGCCCATCACTCCAGTAGTAAGATATCCTCTGTGGGCCTCAGCAAGGCAGCACCAGGAACTCAGTCTTAGGTGTTCGCCCTGAGGTCGGGAGCCAAGAGCCAAGTCTCCTGGAGCCTGAGAGGGAGACATGAGGGGCCAGGAGGAGACAGGGGGAGAACCAGACTCTTGTGCCTGTTTTACAGGTGAGAACACTGGGTCCTGAGGGGCAGTGATCCAGCAGGGCTGCCCCAGGACCAAGGTGACTAGATATTTTCAAGCACTGAGTATCTGCTCACGGCCTTCATGCTAAATTGAATCACTGATGTGGCCCTCCTGCCTTACAACTGATCCTCCCAGTTTGGGGTCCTTCAGCCGGGTCAGTGGCCTGCAGGTGGCAGTGAACCCTGGGGGTCTGATCTCATGGCCAGGGCCCCTGTGCAGAGAGAGGAGGAGGGGGAGAGAAAAGAGGGAGTGAGGAGGAAAACAGAAGAAAAGAAAGGAACAGAGGCTCATTGTCTCCTTCGTCTTCTTTTTTCTCTCCTTTAGTTTTTTTTTCATGGTACTTATCAGTGCTTATTAAATATATGTATATTGGATTCCCCTCTTAACTCAGCTGGTAAAGAATCATCTGCAATGCAGGAGACCCCAATTCAATTCCTGGATCAGGAAGATCCCCTGGAGAAGGGAATGGCAACCCATTCCAATATTCTTGCCTGGAGAATCCCTTGGATAGAGGAGCCTGGCAGGCTACAGTCCATGGGGTTGCAAAGGGTCGGACATGACTGAGCGACTAACATTTTCACTTTCTTCCAGAGCACTACTGGTTTTCCCAGTAGTCATGTATGGCTCTGCCATAAATAAGGCAGAGCCCCCCAAAATTGATACTTTCAAACTGTGGTGCTGGAGAAGACTCTTGAGAGTCCCTTGGACAACAGCAAGGAAATCAAACCAGTCAATCCTAAAGGAAATCATCCCTGAATATTCATTGGAAGTACTGATTCTAAAGCTGAAGCTCCAATACTTTGGCCACCTGATGCGAAGAGCTGATTCACCGGAAAAGACCCTGATGCTGGGAAAGATTGAGGGCAAGAGAAGGGAGAGACAGAGGATAAGATGGTTGGATGGTATCACTGACTCAATGGACATGAGTTTGAGCTAACTCAGGGAGATAGTGAAATACAGGGAAGCCTGGCATGCTGTAGTTCATGGGGTCGCAGAGAACCGGACATGGCTTGGCAACTGAACAACAATAAGAGCCCAGGCACTTAGCACTGTAAAAGCAGTGCTAAGGGGAAGGTTCATAGCATTACAGGCTTACATCAAGAAACAAGAAAAAAACCAAATAAATAACCTAACTCTACACCTAAAGCAATTAGAGGAGGAAGAAATGAAGAACCCCAGGGTTAGCAGAAGGAAAGAAATCTTAAAAAATCAGGGCAGAAATAAATGCAAAAGAAACTAAAGAGACCATAGCAAAAATCAACAAAGCTAAAAGCTGGTTTTTTGAAAAAATAAACAAAATTGACAAACCATTAGCAAGACTCGTTAAGAAACAAAGAGAGAAGAACCAAATTAACAAAATTAGAAATGAAAATGGAGAGATCACAACAGACAACACTGAAATACAAAGGATCATAAGAGACTACTACCAGCAGCTCTATGCCAATAAAATGGACAACTTGGATGAAATGGACAAATTCTTAGAAAAGTATAACTTTCCAAAACTGAACCAGGAAGAAATAGAAGATCTTAACAGACCCATCACAAGCAAGGAAATCGAAACTGTTATCAAAAATCTTCTAGCAAACAAAAGCCCAGGACCAGATGGCTTCACAGCTGAATTCTACCAAAAATTTAGAGAAGAGCTAATACCTATCTTACTCAAACTCTTCCAGAAAATTGCAGATGAAGGTAAGCTTCCAAACTCATTCTATGAGGCCACCATTACCCTAATTCCAAAACCAGACAAAGATGCCACAAAAAAAGAAAACTACAGGCCAATATCACTGATGAACATAGATGCAAAAATCCTTAACAAAATTCTAGCAAACAGAATCCAACAACATATTAAAAAAATCATACACCATGACCAAGTGGGCTTTATCCCAGGAATGCAAGGATTCTTTAATATCCACAAATCAATCAATGTAATACACCACATTAACAAATTGAAAGATAAAAACCATATGATTATCTCAATAGATGCAGAGAAAGCCTTTGACAAAATTCAACACTCATTTATGATTAAAACTCTCCAAAAAGCAGGAATAGAAGGAACATACCTCAACATAATAAAAGCTATATATGACAAACCCACAGCAAGCATCACCCTCAATGGTGGAAAACTGAAAGCATTTCCCCTGAAATCAGGAACAAGAGAAGGGTGCCCACTCTCCCCACTACTATTCAACATAGTGTTGGAAGTTTTGGCCACAGCAATCAGAGCAGAAAAAGAAGTAAAAGGAATCCAGATAGGAAAAGAAGAAGTGAAACTCTCACTGTTTGCAGATGACATGTTCCTCTACATAGAAAACCCTAAAGACTCTACCAGAAAATTACTAGAGCTAATCAATGAATATAGTAAAGTTGCAGGATATAAAATTAACACACAGAAATCCCTTGCATTCCTATATACTAACAATGAAAAAACAGAAAGAGAAATTAAGGAAACAATACCATTCACCATTGCAACAAAAAGAATAAAATACTTAGGAGTATATCTACCTAAAGAAACAAAAGACCTATACATAGAAAACTATAAAACACTGATGAAAGAAATCAAAGAGGACACAAACAGATGGAGAAACATACCGTGTTCATGGATTGGAAGAATTAATATTGTCAAAATGGCTATTCTACCCAAAGCAATCTATAGATTCAATGCAATCCCTATCAAGCTACCAACAGTATTTTTCACAGAACTAGACCAAAGAATTTCACAATTTGTATGGAAATACAAAAAAACTCGAATAGCCAAAGTAATCTTGAGAAAGAAGAATGGAACTGGAGGAATCAACCTGCCTGACTTCAGACTCTACTACAAAGCCACAGTCATCAAAACAGTATGGTACTGGCACAAAGACAGAAATATAGATCAATGGAACAGAATAGAAAGCCCAGAGATAAATCCACGAACCTATGGACACCTTATCTTTGACAAAGGAGGCAAGGATATACGATGGAAAAAAGACAACCTCTTTAACAAGTGGTGCTGGGAAAACTGGTCAACCACTTGTAAAAGAATGAAACTAAAACACTTTCTAACACCATACACAAAAATAAACTCAAAATGGATTAAAGATCTAAATGTAAGACCAGAAACTATAAAACTCCTAGAGGAGAACATAGGCAAAACACTCTCCGACATAAATCACAGCAAGATCCTCTATGACCCACCTCCCAGAATATTGGAAACAAAAGCAAAACTAAACAAATGGGACCTAATGAAACTTAAAAGCTTTTTCACTACAAAGGAAACTATAAGTAAGGTGAAAAGACAGCCCTCAGATTGGGAGAAAATAATAGCAAATGAAGAAACAGACAAAGGATTAATCTCAAAAATATACAAGCAACTCCTGAAGCTCAATTCCAGAAAAATAAATGACCCAATCAAAAAATGGGCCAAAGAACTAAACAGACATTTCTCCAAAGAAGACATACAGATGACTAACAAACACATGAAAAGATGCTCAACATCACTCATTATTAGAGAAATGCAAATCAAAACCACAATGAGGTACCATTACACACCAGTCAGGATGGCTGCTATCCAAAAGTCTACAAGCAATAAATGCTGGAGAGGGTGTGGAGAAAAGGGAACCCTCTTACACTGTTGGTGGGAATGCAAACTAGTACAGCCGCTATGGAAAACAGTGTGGAGATTTCTTAAAAAACTGGAAATAGAACTGCCATATGACCCAGCAATCCCACTCCTGGGCATACACACTGAGGAAACCAGATCTGAAAGAGACACGTGCACCCCAATGTTCATCGCAGCACTGTTTATAATAGCCAGGACATGGAAGCAACCTAGATGCCCATCAGCAGATGAATGGATAAGGAAGCTGTAGTACATATATACCATGGAATATTACTCAGCCGTTAAAAAGAATTCATTTGAACCAGTTCTAATGAGATGGATGAAACTGGAGCCCCTTATACAGAGTGAAGTAAGCCAGAAAGATAAAGAACATTACAGCATACTAACACATATATATGGAATTTAGAAAGATGGTAACGATAACCCTATATGCAAAACAGAAAAAGAGACACAGAAATACAGAACAGACTTTTGAACTCTGTGGGAGAAGGTGAGGGTGGGATGTTCGAAAGAACAGCATGTATATTATCTATGGTGAAACAGATCACCAGCCCAGGTGGGATGCATGAGACAAGTGCTCGGGCCTGGTGCACTGGGAAGACCCAGAGGAATCGGGTGGAGAGGGAGGTGGGAGGGGGGATCGGGATGGGGAATACGTGTAAATCCATGGCTGATTCATGTCAATGTATGACAAAACCCACTGCAATGTTGTGAAGTAATTAGCCTCCAACTAATAAAAAAAAAAAAGAAAATGAAAAAAAAAAAAAGCAAGATAAACACAAAACATGAAGATATTAAAAATCAGACCAGCCATATCAAGGATCATTAAAAATTTTAATAGATTAAATTCTATTAAAAAAAATATATATGGTACATGTGGTACATGGGCTTAGCTACTCTGCAACTTGTAGGATCTTCCTGGACCAGGGATTAAACCCATGTCTGCTACATTGCCAAGTGAATTCTTTACCACTGAGCCACCAGGGAAGCCTGTAAAATGTTTTTATTATAAGTCTCCCCCCACCAGCATGTGAGCTCCATGAAGGTAGGAATTATCTGTTTTGTTAATTTGCTATGTCTTTTCACACTGACTAGATAGTAAATAATGGTGGCTCTACTTAAAGACCAACCTTTTCTATGACTTTCACTTCTAGAATATCTAGCATCTAGTGGCCAGAGGCTAAAGAAATGAAGAAAAACTAATCCTTTCCCTAGATTAATGTACTATTTCATGGGATGAATGTGAACCTAATAGTAAAATAAATATACACAAATAAAAAGTAAGGATAAAGAAGAAAGACCGATTATATTTGTCATAGGTCACCCAGGAAGGATATGCAGATGACGCCACCCTTATGGCAGAAAGCAAAGAAGAACTAAAGACGAAAGTGAAAGAAGAGAGTGAAAAAGTTGGCTTAGAACTCAACATTCAGAAAACTAAGATCATGGCATCTGGTCCCATCACTTCATGGTAAATAGATGGGGAAACAGTGGAAACAGTGACAGACTTTATTTTTCTGGGCTCCAAAATCACTACAGATGGTGACTGCAGCCATGAAATTAAAAGACGCTTACTCCTTAGAAGAAAATTTATGACCAACCTAGACAGCATATTAAAAAGCAGAGACATTACTTTGCCAACAAAGGTCCATCTAGTCAAACCTATGGTTTTTCCAGTAGTCATGTTTGGGTGTGAAAGTTGGACTATAAAGAAAGCAGAGTGCAGAAGAATTGATGCTTTTGAACTGTGGTGTTGGAGAAGACTCTTGAGAGTCCCTTGGATAGCAAGGAGATCCAACCAGTCTATCCTAAAGGAAACCAGTCCTAAATATTCATTGGAAGGACTGATGCTGAAGCTGAAGCTCCAATACTTTGGCCACCTGATGTGAAGAACTGACTCATTTGAAAAGACCCTGCTACTGGGAAAGATTGAAGGCAGGAGGAGAAGGGGACGACAGAGGATGAGATGATTGGATAGCATCACCGATTCAATGGGCATTAGTTTGAGTGGCCTCCGAGAGTTGGTGATAGACAGGGAGGCCTGGTGTGCTGCAATCCACGGTATCTCAAAGAGTCGGCCAGGACTGAGTGACTGAACTGAACTGGACCCAGGAAGGAGGTAATTGAATTGTCCTTTGACACAGCTAAACATCGGCCAAGGCAAACAAACATACCTACATATACACAGGTTGCACACACACACACACACACACACACACAAGGAAGCTCAATTTGTTCAAAAAACAAAGAATTATCCAGTTTGCCTGGTTTAAGATCCTTCACCCCTTCTCCGTGACTCCCCAACATTTGTATGGCAGACCACAGACCAATAACGTTAGAGAAATAAGTCAAGGTTGTATCATGAACGCTTTCAATCTTGGTCTAAAGAGTTTAGACTTAATTTCAGTGGTTAATGAGAAACTGATAACAACTATATTTTAGAAGAATTAATCTGGAAAAGATGAACATGATGATTGGGAAGACAGACACTGACAGATACAACAGTAAAGAAGTGAGATAGGAAGCCTTTGCAATCATCCAGAAGAAAAGAGATGGAAGACAGAACCTTCTGTACTTGCTAAGAAATTAGATATGGAAGGCAAGGCATAGGATAAGTCAAAACTGCTTCAGGTTTTGCTAGGGTGGTTAAGAGACCTGATGGAGAATTAACAGAAGAGGGAAAACAGAAAGAGGGACAGGTTTAAGGCACAGAAAGGGAATAGAAATTATGGCACAAACAGTAAAGATGAAAATATACAAAATACCAAAGGCAAAATGTTTGGCAAAGTTTTTTAAAAATATGGATAATATGTGAATATCATATAGAGTGAATATAGCAATACTACCTAAAAAGTCCTCTTTGAAAGCTTCACCCAAACCCACATATACCCCAACTTTTCATGAAACAGGGAGAAATCAATGTTCCATTTTTTTCCTTATTTTTTCAGAGGTGGAAAAGTCTTTTATTCTATCGGTCAAGCCAATGGGCCAGGCCTGGACCTGGAATCAGGAATAGCTGAGCAGGATCTTTCCTTCTTCCCCTCCCTCTTCCTCCGGCTTTTCTTTGTCCTTCTTCTGCTCTTCCTCCTGTGCCAGGGTTTGTTCTGGCTTCTTCCCCAGTTGGACATCACAGTAGGTGACAAATAGGACAGCTGGCATGGTCTTTGGGAATCCTGTGGGTAACAGACACTGGGCGACCAGCTCTGTGAACTCAAGGTTGTTCAGGCTTACAAGGTTGTACATGATGATCGCTCAGAAGTGCATGGCCCCAAAGATAGCTTGGAGCCTGCAGAACATCTGCTCCAAAAGTGAGGCTTCAGTTCACATTAGAGGCCCCTACTCTGCCAGCTTCTGTACCCAGAGTTCAAAGTTGAGGCCCAAGCAGTTAAGGCATGACCACAGGTAGACAATATCGTAAGACAGAGCCACAGAGTGGTGATGGCAAATGTGGCCACAGTGGCCGCCAGCTCTGGGATCACTGCAGAGTGCTCCCCACCAATGTGCTCATATACATACTTAGAGAGCCAGTCGATGATGCCAAGGTCAAAGTACATCTCCTCAAAAATGTAGAGCACTGTGATACACTGGGGAGGCTGGCGGGGGTCCAAGGGGTCAAGGTGCACCATTGTGTTGACAATGCTGAAGAGGATGGCCACCTTCACCCAGTCATACACCAAGTTTGAGTAGGTTAAGCCAGCTGCGGACAGGGGATCATCCCTGCCCACTCTCCACCCCAACCCAAGCTTCCCCAAATCCAAGAGAGGTCCCTATTTTTTTTGGCTGTGCTGGGTCTTCCTTGTGGGGAATAGGCTCTTCCTTGCTGCAGGTGGGCTTTCTCTAGTTGTGGCAAGGAGGCCTACTCTCTAGCTTGTGGTGCACAAGCTTCTCATTGCAGTAGCTTCTCTTGTTGTGGAGCATGGGCTCTAAAGCTTCCAGAGGAGGCCCCATTTTAACAAACATTATCATGAACCTTAGCTGTCTTTTTAAGTCTTCCATTAAGTAGTCTCTTTTAGACCGCAGATCATTAACTTTTATTTAGTTATTTTTACCAGGAATAAGCATCATATATCAGAGATGCCTTATAACTTAAATAACTTTGGAGTCATATATAGTTTATCCGTGGATAAGATAGTTGGATAGCATCACTGACTCAAAGGACATGAGTTTGAGCAAACTCCGGGAGATAGTGAGGGACAGGGAAGCCTGATATGTTGTAGTCCATGGAGTTACAAATAACTTAGTGACTGAACAACAAAGACAACATAATTTATCCATATGTAACATATAATCTGGGTTTCCCCAGTGTCTTAGCGGTAAAGAATTCGCCTGCAATGCAGGAGCTGAAGGAGATCTGGGTTCCATCCCTGGGTCGGAAAGATACCCTGGAGGAGGGTGTGGCAACCTGCCCCAGTATTCTTGCCTGAAAAAATCCCGTGGACAGAGCAGACTGGTGGGCTCCAGTCAAAGGGTCGCAAAGAGTTAGACATGACTGAAGCGACTTGGCACTCATGCAACATGATTTTGCGTGTTTAGTAGAATGTATCCATAAACAAAATTTAAAATACTTTAGATGCTATACAACTTCACATGAAATTAAACATCCACATTTTCTCTTATATGTATATAAAGTATAGCATTTTAGTATATTAGAAGAAATATCATAATAATTTCTGAAAGGATACACGAGCAACTGTCAGCAGAGATTACCTCTGTAGAGTGGAATGCATGAAGGATGGTGGGAGGTACACCTTTCATTTCATTGTACAATATTTTATATGGTTTGATTTTTTGTTTTCTTTTGGCCTCTCCTCGTGACATGTGGGCTCTTATTTCACCAACCAGGGACATACCAGGGATTGAATCCATGCCCCATGCAGTGGGAGCACAGAGTCTTAACCACTGGACCACCAGGGAAGTCCTGAAAACAGGAATTTTAGGAAATGGTATCTTTTTTTAAATTTTGGCATTAATGATCAGGTATTCAAAAAATGAAAAGTAACATTTTCTAATTGTCTTTTTCTACCGTCCGCCAAAGCTGTACACTAAATTTCTAACACAGTATAGTGAAAACAAACAGAAACATGACTGTCTGCTTCTCTACTTAACAGGTAAGTGATCTTAAAGGCAATAAAGGCCTGATCTTCAGTTTTTAATCTATAAAAGATGAGTGATACTTCCCCTGAGATATGACATGAATATCAAATAAGATCATTTCAGCAAAAGACCTACCACAGTGCTCAGCACTTAGTATGAGCTATATTTCTTTCATTTCCTTAGTATGTGCACCCCTAGACCTGCAGCTGCTGCTGCTGCTGCTAAGTCACTTCAGTCATGTCCGACTCTGTGTGACCCCAGAGACGGCAGCCCATCAGGTTCCCCCGTCCCTAGGATTCTTCAGGCAGGAACACTGGAGTGGATTGCCATTTCCTTCTCCAATGCAGGAAAGTGAAAAGTGAAAGTGAAGTCACTTAGTCGTGTCTGACTCTTAGCAGCCCCGTGGACTGCAGCCCACCAGGCTCCTCCATCCACGGGATTTTCCAGGCAAGAGTACTGGAGTGGGGTGCCACTGCCTTCTCTGCCCTAGACCTGCAGAACAGATCATTATTCATCCAACCAATGCGTATTTACCGTCCACCTACTGAATGCCAGCCATTATGTTAGATGGTCAAGCTATAAAAATAAGATAAAATTCCTACAAAGACTTTTGTAAGAGAGCAAGCAGTTCCAAAAAAAGTATATACAAAAAGTACAATTTGTCAGTATCTATCCAATATTAGGGGTGTGCAAGAAGTACTATAAGATACAAAGAGGAGAGAGGCCTGGTCTACTGGGATGGGGTGGTGGGAGGAACATTAGGAAAAGCTAGAGTCTTGAACTGAGTCTCGAAAAATGAGTAAGAATTTTCTGAGTATTTCAGAAGGCAAACTATATTATCTCAATGTAGTTACAATTAGATATAGCAACGAACTAGAAATTAAAGAACTGACCTCACTTATTTTTATTGTTGTCAACAGGTATTTCTTATGCAAGTGCTTTGTATCAGAGATACAACAGTAAATAAAAACTTGATCCCTGCACTTCAGGGAGTTTATATTCTAGTGGGAAAGGGCGATCTTAATCAAATAACCAGAGAAATTTATGTAAAATTGAAACTGGGGTAAGTACTTCTGAGAAAAGGCTTAGTGCATGATGATATAAGAGAATAAAAAGAGGAATGACCTAAACAAGTTTACAGAAGCCTTCTTTAAGGAAGTAATGATTGAATCCAAAGTCCCATAATTGAGGACCTAAGATCATGCATGCCCCAAGGCATGGCCAAAAAATAGGCATTCCAGAAAGAAGAATCAGAGCTAACAGTAGAAGAGTTTGGGGTCTTCAAGGGTCTAATCACAACTTCAAATGTATCACCATACTATGCCCCTCCAGGTTTCAGGCAGGTCACTTATATTGACAAATGTATAAGATAATAGCTGCTGCTGCTGCTAAGTCACTTCAGTAGTGTCTGACTCTGTGCGACCCCATAGACGGCAGCCCACCAGGCTCCGCCGTCCCTGGGATTCTCCAGGCAAGAACACTGGAGTGGGTTGCCATTTCCTCCTCCAATGCACGAAAGTGAAAAATGAAAGTGAAGTTGTTCAGTCGTATCTGACTCTCAGCGACCCCATGGACTGCAGCCTACCAGGCTCTTCCGTCCATGGGATTTTCCAGGCAAGAGTACTGGAGTGGGTTGCCATTTCCTTCTGCAGTAAGATGATAGAGGGAGCTGCTAAACTGAAGAACTGTAAAGTGCTTGCTTTGCCTAAAATAAAACATATCTGCAAATGAAATTCACTGGTTTACAAGAACAGAATTATTGGTTTGCAATTATAGAATAAAGCCATTGAGGCTGGAGTGGGAAAAACTCCATATTTGTGATGTAAGTTGAGGTAGAGAAATAGGTCAAGTCTTATAGTCACTGGCAGCCTTGTAGCCACTTTAGAAGTCTTGACATTATCCCTAAAGCAACATGAAGCCAGTGTTAAGCTGTGTTTAACATGGTGAGGTATATTTCAAAATGGTCATTCTGCCTGTGGCTTAGATAATGAAATAGGACAAAAGTGGGTGTGAGTACACTATTGCAAAACATGGCAATTGGTCTAGAGTAAAGGCCATGGGAATGGACAGAAGTGGATGGATTTGAGACATACTGAAGTGATGAAAGGGATAGAATTTGGTGGTTCAGTAAAAGGACTGAGGAAAGGGAGATGTCAAAGCTAATTCCTAGGTTCCTGGTTCCGTGCCTGGATGTATTCACTGAGGCAAGGATCACTAGAAAAGGATCAGTTTGTCGTTGCTCTAGGGCAAAGTGAAAGGCCAGGGGAGAGAATGAGTTGCTTGGTAGCAACATATTGAGTATGCAGAGGCCTCAGAGACCTCCAAGAGGAGATACTGAAGAGGTGAATATATGGAGCAGCCTGGGCTGAAAATACAATATTAGTTAAGTCCAAGCTAAAGAGAAAGAGAACCTAGAACTCAGCCTTGTGCGTGTCCATCTGTACTAAGTCACTTCAGTCGTGTCTGACTCTGCAACCCTATGGACTGTAGCCCTCCAGGTTTCTCTGTCCATGGGATTCTCCAAAGAATACTGGAGTGGTTTGCCATTCCCTCCTCCAGGGGATCTTCCCAACCCAGGGATCGAACCTGGTCTCCTGCATTGCAGGCAGATTCTTTATTGTTTGAGCCACCAAGGAAGCACCAACCTTGAGTAACTGCAATACCTAATTGCCAGCTGGAGAATGATGAGCTGGTAAAAAAGATGGAGGAGTAGCTAGGTATATGGTAGAGGCAAGGTAGGGCGGGGGTTGGAAGTGTGTATAGAAGTCAGTGGTAAAAAAAAAAAAAAAAGAAATCAGTGGTAAGGAGTGTTTTAAGAGTAATGTAATATTGGAAATGTTGAGTTTTGTTTTTTTTTTTTAATGTTGAGTTTTAAAAGTCCATGAAGGATTTAAGTCAAAATAGTCTGGAGCTCAAAAATGGGATTCAGGCTAGAGAGATAAACTTGGAAATCTGGGGCATTTACGTGGCAACTTAAAGCCATGTTTGTTTAGAAAGTATAGTATAATGTGTAAAGATGGTATTCAATCAACAGTAGCAATTATATTATTCACACACTGGAGCAATAATAACACTGATGGATTTACTTAGTGTTTTTCACTGAGAAGATAACATGGGATATATTATCCAATTGCTTCTGTCAGTCAATATTTGGCCTGTCAGGAATATTTATTGAGGGTGTCATGGTATCAGTTTCTCTAAAGAGATAAGACACAAAAGAAATAGAAGATATGAGTCTTACTCTGAAGTTTTCACATAGTTGGGGAAACAAAATGTGAACATACATAATACTAATGAACAGTGTCAAAATCACATTATCAGTGAGTATAAATTAATGAAGTTCAACACTATTCTTCATGAATGCTGAGGAGGGGAGATTATGAATGCTGAGGAGGTTATGAGAAGGAAATGGCACCCCACTCCAGTACTCTTGCCTGGAAAATCCCATGATAGCGTGATAGGCTACAGTTCACGGGGTCGCAAAAAGTCAGACATGACTGAGCGACTTCACTATGGATGTTTGGTAGGGTTATTTCTTGTTGTTTAATTTTTTTAATTTTAATTTTTAATTTAATTTAATTTTTTGTCAGGGCCACTCACAGATTGTAAGATCTTAGTTCCCTGATCAGGGATCCAACCCAGGCCCCAACAGTGAAAGCCCAGAGTTCTAACCATTGGACCACCAGGGAATTCCCTAGTAGGATTGTTCAAGAACAATTTTCTAGGGTTCTTAGTGGCCTAGCGGCTACGACTCTGTACTCCCAATATATGAGGCCTATGTTTGATCCCTGATCAGGGAACTAGATCCCACATGCCGCAACTAAGAGTTTACATGCCACAACCCAAACAAACAAAGAAAAAAAGCCACAATGAAGATCAAAGATCTGCATGCCACAACTAAGATTCAGCTCATTCAAATAAATTGATTAATTAAAAAAAAAAAACAATTTTCTAGAGGAACTGAGTTGTCAGTGGATTTTAAACAATAGAAGTCTACAGATAATGAAGGCTTTAGAAAGCATTAAGGCAATGATAGATATTTTTGAAGTGCATCTTATATCTAAGAAGAGGGGATGGAAAAGGGACCTAAAGAGTCTCTGCTTTGTGTGAGCCTGTGGCAAGCACTTTACATTTTCTGTCATGTGTAAGGTATTGTTTTAATCTGAAGATTACCAAGAAATTAGCCTCATTTGTGCAAACATGAAGAAGGCAATGGCACCCCACTCCAGTACTCTTGCCTGGGAAACCCCACGGATGGAGGAGCCTGGTAGGCTACAGTCCATGGGGTCGCGAAGAGCTGGACACGACTGATGTGACTTAGCAGCAGCAGCAGCAGTACAAACATATAGAATGATATGGGCTTCCCAGGTGGCACTAGTGGTAAAGAACCTGCTTGCCAATGCAGGAGACATAAAGACTCAGGTTCGATTCCTGGGTTGGGAAGATCCCGTGGAGGAGGGTATGGCAACCCACCACTATGTTTTTACCTGGAGAATCCCTTGGATAGAGGCTATAGTCCATAGGGTTGCAAAGAGTCTGACACTACTGAAATGACTTAGCGTGCACACATAGAATTACATAATTGCAATCACAGAGTTTAGATAGTTTAGATAGGACCTCTTGAGGGTCATTTAACAAATATTGGGTGTCTGCTTTGTTTTATGTCCTGAATCACCATGTTGTAGACCAGGAACTAGCACTGGAAATATAGAAAAGGAAGAGAAGTCCATTGAGAGGTGTACAGTTTAGTAACTGGGGTGGCATGAATGAGAAGTTCTATGACAGATGTGGGACTGTTGCCGAAGCAGTGTTGAGAGAGCTACGAAGCTCCTAATTCTGCCTCGGTTATTATGTGAGGTTTCACAGACAAGGAGCTTTGTGAGCTGGGTTTTGAGGGATGAAGGTAAGTGTGACAGCCTGGCAAGAATGAGAGTAATATAGAGGAAAGAGAGGAGAGAACAGGAGGGAGAAGTACATTCCAGGCAGATCTGCATCTGCCCCAGCTTTTCCATCCCCTCTATTCACAATGCTAAAGAAAGTACATTTGTTTAGAAGAGACTCGCCAAATT
Source organism: Dama dama (assembly GCF_033118175.1). Classification (NCBI taxonomy): domain Eukaryota; kingdom Metazoa; phylum Chordata; class Mammalia; order Artiodactyla; family Cervidae; genus Dama; species Dama dama. The sequence goes on from NC_083695.1 coordinate 28,070,133, forward strand.
ATTGACAGCTTTAAGTGAATTCTCAGAAGGGAGGAAGAAAACATTTGGAAATAATTCAGCCAGGGGGCTTTAATGTGCCTGCTAGGTAGAAGTCACCACGTGTGATGTAATGAGAAACAAGTATCAGAGCAGATCAGGTCCCAGCATGTCTCAGGTGAAAATGCAAAGAAAGAGATGAGGAGCACAGCACATGGCTTCAGGGGTTAGAGATAATGGACTGCGGCCACATAGCAGAAACATTCAGGGCTGGAGAGTCAGCTTTGGAAGTAGGCTGGACCAGGAGATCCAAAGTGTTTGCAATGCCAAGAGGGTCTGAAGAAGGAAGTATCCAGAGGAAGAAGATGGTGAAGGCATTTTGGTTGGACTTCTAGGAGAAGAACCAGGATGGCCCATAGGTGTCACAAATTCCAGGGATGAGAAATTTCAAAATGCTGCTGCTGCTGCTAAGTCACTTCAGCCGTGTCCGACTCTGTGCGACCCCATAGATGGCAGCCCACCAGGCTCCGCCGTCCCTGGGATTCTCCAGGCAAGAACACTGGAGTGGGTTGCCATTTCCTTCTCCAGTGCATGAAAGTGAAAAGTGAAAGTGAAGTCACTCAGTTGTGTCTGACTCTTAGCGCCCCCATGGACCGCAGCCTACCAGGCTCCTCCGTCCATGGGATTTTCCAGGCAAGAGTACTGGAGTGGGGTGCCATTGCCTTCTCCGAGGGTGGGGGCAGGGGGGGATGAAAAAAGGGAATGAAGCTGTGTTGTGAATGTAACTTCAGGAGAGTAAGTCAGTGGACTCAGAAACAAATAGCTGTTATAGGAACAGGAAACAGCATGAAATAGAATTTGTCATGGAGAGAAATAGGGCTAAAGATAGACAGGAGGGCAAGACCAAGCCAAAGTATGTCCTAAGAATGATAAACATGGAAGACCTCTAGACAATAGTCAAGAAGGTACTAGTGAAGAAGAGCCTGAAGAGACTAAAAAGAAGGGTTCATGAATGTAGTAATACTCCAATAAAGTAGCATGGAGACTAGACTGAAGGGCGCAAGAAAATGGATAGCCATGTAACAGGGAAAAAACTTCAGATAAGGAGGGAAACAGTACTGTTCAGGAAGGGAGGGAGAGGTAATTAAGAAATCAATTGTGGAGCTTCCCTGGGGCCTCAATAGTGAAGAATCTGCCTGCCAATGCAGTAGACACAGGTTTGATCCCTGGTCTGGGGAGATCCCACATGCTATGGAGCAACTAAGCCCCCACACCACAACTATCAAGCCTGTGCTTTAGAGCCACAACTGAGCAACTACGGAAGCCTGCATGCTCTAGAGCCTGAGCTCCACAACAAGAGAAGCCACCCCAGTGAGAAGCCCATGCACCACAACTAGAGAGTAGCTCCCACTCACCACAATTAGAGAAAAGCCCACGCAGCAATGAAAACCCCTCACAGCCAAATAAATAATTAAAATGATATATATGAAAAAGAAATCTATTGTGGTTATCATTTTGTAATAGATAGAAATATTGAATCACTGTGTTGTGGGCCAGAAACTAACGGACTGTTGTAGGTCAATTACACTCCAAAAATAAATAAGCAAACAAAGAATTCATATTAAAAAAGATCAGATTTGTGGTTATCAGAGGCAGAGAGTGGGGGGAGATGGAATTGGATGAAGATAGTCAAAAGATACAAAAACTTCCAATTAAAAAATAAATAAGCACTAGGGATATAAAGTACAACACAATATAACACTGCTAGATGTCACATGTAAAATTTAAGAGAGTAAATTGTAAGAGTTTTCATCACAAGGAAAAAAATGTTCTTTCATTTTGTATCTACATGAAAGTGAAAGTGAAGTCGCTCAGTCGTGTCCGACTTTCTGCAACCCCATGGACTGTAGCCCACCAGGCTCCTCGGTCCATGGGATTTTCCAGGCATGAATACTGGAGTGGGTTGCCATTTCCTTCTCCAGGGGATCTTCCTGACCCAGGGATCAAACCCGGGTCTCCCGCATTGTAGGCAGATGCTTTACTGTCTGAGCTACCAGGGAAGTACCTCTACATGAGATCAAGCTTATTCAGTAAATTTATTGTGGTAATCATTTCATGATGTATATAAATCAAATCATTATGTTGTACACCTTAAAGGTACAGTGTTATATGTCATTTATATCTCAATAAAACTGGAAGAAGTAAAAAAGAAATCAAGAGCCTCTCTTGATAGCCTGGGCTGTGGACAGCTTTGGAGGTTAAGAAAATAAAGGCTTAGAACAGGTCTCATGGCAGGAAGAGACTCAAAAGCTCCCAAAATAGTGATTGCTGAGGAGAAATAAAGACCTAATGTAGATTTAGGTCTTACGATGTCAAAGCTGGCTAAGGCTCTCACAGAATTCTCTGTTTGCAAACAGTAGAGAAAATGGACGATGTGGATGTAGAAGTCAAATCAGGATGCTTCCAGGAGAGGTTAAGAGGATGAATGAATTAGTGGGTTGGAAAGTTTATCATTAAAGTTGCTGGACAAGGCATAAATGGGGAAAATGGCTGAATTTTGTCATAGAAGTAGGGAAGGAGTTTTTACCAAAACAGACTGAGCTTGACCACACTCAGATAGTTATTGATTTGGGGTATTTTTTTTTTTTTTAATTAAAAAAAATTTTTTTTGGCCACAACTCGAGGTATGTAAGATCTTTGTTCCCCAACCAAGGATAGAACCAGCGCCCCCTGTAATAGGAGCTCAGAGTTTTAATTATTGTACTGTCAGGAAAGTCCAAAGGATATGGTTCTTTTGGAAGCTGACTATATTATAAAAGATCTTGTTTCATTATCATAACTAGAATATATCTTCATTCTCTATAGTTACTTTGAAGGTATGCTAATTTTTCCACTTCCTTCCAAAACCAATTCCAAAACCAATTTGGCAAGCCTAAAATTTTTTCTCCTTCAGAATATAAATTTGATTTCCTCTACCACCTTCTCAACTGAGGTGTCTTTTGGTTTGTACCTACCACGTGTTATATGTACCCTATGTTTTCTTGACAATATTTGATTCAGTTTAGAAACTTGAGTAAGAAAAAGATTTTAGGTCTGCATCTGCCAGTAAACTGACAAGTAAATGCCAATTCCTGCTGACCTGTTCCGTGAAAATTCTCTGAGAATTCCCTTGGGTCTTTTCAACTCTAGGTTTTCCTTGCTTTCTTGGACTTCTAGCAGAATTGACAGCATTACATCTTTTTCGATGCTGAGCTATTAGCACAGGTTTATCTTGCCCATCCTCCTCTGCTCTCCCAGGACCTCTCTGATTGTAGTTAGTGTCCCACATCACCAAGGGACTATTAACTCTTTCCTAACTAGTATTATATCATTATATCATCTATCAATCCATTCACCCACCCCTGTTCTCCTTATAGAGAATAGTAAGTCTGTCTTTCTCAGTTGTTTGCACAATTTTTACTTTTATGGATGTTTAAGAGTTCTCCATCAGCAGTTAGTTCTGCCAAATTTTAAAAAATTTGCTAATAGAAAAAAAAACTTTTTTTTTTTTTTTGCCAATAGAGGACATTGCCAAAGTTAATTAGTAAGCAGGGAAACTAAGCTGAAATTACAGTTATGTATTTAGGAAGTTACATGAGCAAAGTTCCAATACCGACCTTATCTTCACCTCTCTCTCCTAGAGAGGTTTTTGGAAATAAGACTGGAATTCTTGCTTTGTTATTAAGAATGGGTAAGGATAGTAGGAAATTGCTTAAACATTTATTCTTTGATATTGAGGTCTGGAAAGAATTGCACTTTCTTTTCTTCTCTTTGGGTAGATACCTCCTGTTATTGTTTAGTTTCCCACAATTTATTCAACCTTTTAGTTTCTATTATAATTATCAGACTCCTTTTCTAACAGGTTCAAATGAACCAGATGTTGCGAGGGCTCTGTTTTAAGTCACAGATACCAAGGTGACTTTCATTGTCATCTACATGCTGAAGACTTTCAAATTTGCTTTTCCAAGCTAAACCTCTTTTCCAAACTCAAAATTGTCTCAGACTTGGGCGTTGGGAGTTATCTATCCTGTTTTTTCCTTTGTTTTTAATGGACTCTTACTCAGTTTCTGATTTTTTAATTTATTTTTTGGACATGGCACGTGGAATTTTAGTTCCCTGACTAGGGATCAAAATGTGCATTCCCTGCAGCAGAGTCTTAACCACTGGATCACCAGAGAAGTTCCAGTTTCCAATTTTCTACCATCGTGAAATACAGTGAAGTTGTTTTGTCACCACAGATACAAACCCAGCTTCAGGGCCTTTGCATTTGCTCCTTCCTAAAGCATAAAATCTCCCCCAGCTTCCTCCCTAATCTCTTTCAGATCTATTCCATGAGCTGATTGCTGGATTTAAAATTGCAGCTTTCCCCAGGGTTCAGTGTCCCCTACCCTACTTATCCCCCCTCCCACTCTCACCATCACCATCACACTATATGTATTCTGCTTTCTAGCTTTTTTTTCTCCTTGTCCCCACTCCATTATTGAATGCAAGCACCACTAGAGAAGAGGTTTCAGTTTGCTTCCTGCTGTTTCCCCAAAGTATGAAACTGTGCCTGGCACATAGTATGGACTCAAATAATGTTTATGAAATGAAGGGAATAAGCATTGTTTTGGACATTTCTCTATATCTTTATGTGATTTTTCCACCTTAATAGCTTTTTTTTTTTTTCTTTTTCTTCTTTAAATAATTTATTTGGCTGCGATACATGGGCTATTTGATCTTTGTAGTAGCACAGGGAATCTAGTTCCCTGACCAGGGATCGAACCCTAGCCCCCTGCAATGGGAGCTCGGAGTCTTAGCCACTGGACCAGCAGGGAAGCCCCTCAATACCTTTTTAAGTAAATCATTTCAATTAATTGACAAAAGCCAGGATATTGCTAGTTCATGATAGCCTTTCTCCCTTTGTTCTTTAAGAAAATTAAGTTTTGAGTCAAACTCTCCCAACATTCTTTTCATTTCAGTCCTAGGAGATTGTTTCTGACAAGATACTGACAATTAGGCTTTTGGAAACATTCAGAAGAGTGGCATTTTTGCAGATAAGTTTTATTTTAAAAACCACGTTTCTTTCTCCAATCAAGGTATTTATCTGACTGTAGTCCTGAAAATACTGCAGTGGAGCCATTAGTTTATTCTGCTTGCAAACCTGGAATGTGTGTTCCTCCTGGGTAGGAAGCAAATTGCATTAATCTCTATATGCCCAGCTCCTAGCTCAAGAATAAATTTGAATGAATCAATCAGTGAGAAAGGTTGAAAGTTTAGGAATCTTTCTCAAAAGAACAACCTGGTTATGTTTATTAAAGCAGGTATAACAATAAAAATTATGTGCAGGATAAGGATAGAATGGTGTGGAAGGCAATAGAAGTAGTCTTTTCCCTTCCATTGAAATTTAACCTGGGAGGAATCATTTCCATGTTCCTTACCACTGTGACTCCATTAAAGATCTAGATTCCCATGTCTGTTTAATAACTGTCTGCTGGAAGAAGCAACAGCCCATCAGACACTTAGGGAGAAATTCGAACGCCCTAGTCAGTCTTAGTTTTGGTATATTGCCACTGGTTATTCCTCTTAATGATGAAAACTTATTTATTCCTGTGTCTCCTTCATCTGTAAAGTGAATACCGCCAAAGTACAAACGCAAATAACTAACAAAAATGTTATGATGACCCTTGCAGACATCAAACTCTGAGTCAAGGGAACACAACCCTTCTCTGGCTTCTCTCTAAGGTGCTGAGAGCAGTTTTCCATTGCTCGCGACCCAAATATTGCTCAACGGTGGCATCTCTGACTTCGCATCCCAGGTAATGTATCTATAAGCATTCAATTCAGAGACCCCAAAACTTTTCTCTCAGCCCGAGAGTACCTCGTAAAAAAAAAAAAAAAAGTCATGACAAGAAGATCTTGATAAGGTTTTCCCTCTCCAATACTCTCCTTTGACCTTAAAAAAAAAAAAAAAAAAAAAAAGGGGTTGGGAGAGAAGAGGGCCAAGGGGAGGGGTGAGGGTCCAGAGGGGAGTCCAGCTCCAGTTTGGGGAAATCCAGCTCGCGTTTTGCCTCTCGCTCAGCGGAGCAGGGTCCAGGGAAGGCAGAGCCCCAGCTTCACTCCCTGAGGTCTGTCCTGGGGAGACAGTGCTGCTCCGGGGGGCTGACCTGGCGGGGAGTGGCAGCGCAGTCCGCTCCCGCGCCGCTTTGTGCGCGCAGCCGCTGGGCCCTCTGCTCCCGGGTCTGCCCCCCCGGACGCCCCCTGCCCCGCCCCAGTCATGCAACTCTACCTGCCTCTGCGCTGTGGACCTTTGGGAAGCAGTCGCCCACCCCGGGGGCTCGGGCCCTGACCCTGCCAGGCAGCCGGTAGGTGTCCTCCCGGGGCCCTCCCGCGCCCCTCGCGCCCGCCGGGGCCCCTGACTCCGAAGTTGTGGGGACGATCGCAAGTTGGAAAGTTTCCCCGAGGGCTGGTGCGGGCTTGGAGCCGGGGGGGACGCGCGCAGTTCTCGGAGCCTGGGGGGGCCCTGGTGAGCTGGGAGAGGGGCAGAGGGCAGGGGTCTGCGGAGCCCCACGCGGAGGCCGGAAGGGCTTGCGAAGGGCAGTGCACGGCCGGGGCTGGACGCGGGCCGGGGTTCCGTGGCCGCGGGGCCGCGGGGCCGCGGGGGTCGCAGCGATGGGCCCACTCCCCGCGGCGACCCCCCACCCGAGGCCGCTTGGGGCGCTTTTGTTGCGGGTGGTAAACAATGCCCCCGGCCAGAGGACGCGGCCGCCTGCCCCGAGGCCGGGCTGGGACGCCGGGTGGGGAGAGCCGAGCGCCTCGGGCTAGGACCCCGGGCTCCGCTGGAAACTGGAGGATTGGGGGAGGGCGAGCGTGGCTTTGGGAGGGGGCGATTCCCCGACTGTGCCCGTGATTGATGCCCCTCAGAGGAGAAACGGAGGTCCGAGCGCCTCGGGCTGAGGAGAGCCAAGAGTTAGGGCAAGTTTCGGGTGTGGAACCCGGGCTGTCCCACACTCAAGTGTACCCCCCAAAGAAGCTGTCTTCCTCCCGCATGCTAATACAGGGGACCAGCTCGTTGGGAGAACATTTGGCACTTGCCTTCCCTGAGCTTTTCGGGGAGGAGGCTTCGGGGACGAAACTTTTGGAGTGGAGGTTGTAGGAGAGGCTTGCCAGAGGTTGACCCGGAGTTCTGCGGATCGGGGAGGAAGGGAGTAGGGAATAGAATCGTGTTCTGTCAAAATGGCCTTCTAAAAACCCTTACGGGCGCCGCTCGGGCGCCGAAAGCGCCGGCTTGCCGTCACATCAGTAGCACGGAATCCTGGAGTGGGGCGCTAGGGTGCGAGATGTGCGGAGCTGGGTGCCGGGACACTTCGGCCGGCACGTGAGGGGCCGGCTCTGGGGGTGCCAGGGACCGCCGCCACTTCACGTGTCGGGAAGAGACTGGGCTAGGTCTCTCTCCCTCTCCTCCTCACCCCCTCTCCTCTTCCTTCCCTCCCTCTCACCCTCACTCCCAAAGCGATTCAGCTACTGCAAAAAGCGGTCGGGAAGTTGCTGGCCCGTCACAGTACACCTCCCACTGTAATGGGAAACACAAATTGGGCATTTCTGACCCAATAAAAACTAATGTATCAACAAGAGAATAGATATTACTTGAACTGGGGGTCTTTCGCCAGCCCCAACTCGCCCATTGCTTCTTCCCCTACTCCCCGGCTCCACTCTTGGGCACAAAATGAGCCGCATAATACAGTAATGATCAGTTTACAAATACATGTTTGAAAAGTGTTGCAAGACTTTGAGCGAGGAGTCGGTTAGGTGCACAGTCTAGTGCCGGCGGAGTGCGCTGAGCGCTGCACCCAGACGGGTTAAGGGCGGCGCTACCGGGCAGCAACCTCAGGTCCTCTCTGAACTGAAAAGTGCCCATCCTTTCCACCTCCCCCTGTCCTCAATGTTATAAAGTAAAATAAAAATGTCGGCCTCCTTAGGCCTCACTCAGGATGCCAAAATGAGTTTGGAAAATGTGCTTGTGAACCGGTTAGGGCGAGAGCTTTTTAAGACATATTAGGAATTTGTGCGTACAATTAAACAAGGCGGGTAGGCAGATAAGCAGAGGTTTGGGGATTAGTCAGCGTTGTTTCTAAGAACGAAAAGCCTCAGGTAACGTTCATTCTGAGTGAATTTCCTGATTTTACTGGTTTGCGTTGGTTACACAGGTTGAAACCCAAGTGCCTTCACTCCCCAGTTAAGAGATCTTAATTAGCTTGGTTGTCAATGTATGACCGTGTTTAAAACCATGTTACGATTTCAATTAAACTTCAAAATCAAGTATGAGAATTATTAGTATCCTCTGCCCCTATCTCTTGGCAAAGACTAATAGCTCATCTTAAGAACTCCGGGATCGCCACTTACCATTTAACCGAGGGTTAACTATGGCTCCCAGCTCTGATCTTCTAGAATTGATGGGTTGGAGTTTAGGATCACCTCTGTCCCCGCCCTTTGTTTCTCTTCCTCCTCCAGTCTTCTTTATCTGGTTTGTCCCTCCCCTCCCCCACCTTCTTCTTTGCCTCTGTATTTTTCCTTCCCTCTACTCTTTAAGTTTCTCTTTTCCCACCCCTCCATCTTTCTAACTCTAGCCTTGTGCTTTGATCCAGTTGTCTTTTTATAGTCTAGCTTTATTGCTACATGTTTCTTCCCCCTTCCTCTACTTTTTTGCTTTTTTTCCCCCCCCCCTTTAGACATGTTCTTCCTTCTGCTTTTTCCTCTTCTTCTCAACATGTCTTATGCTTTTCTTGTTATTGGCGGGATCATTCTCTTTCCATTTTAACTTATCCCTTCCCTTTCGGTAGCCCTTTTTGGCTTTCCCCCCCTCACTCTCTGCAGGGCAGCAAGGGTGTTTTACATATGGAAGGAGCCTTTGACTAAATCTGCTGGCATTCTAGTCAGTTTCCCTCCAGTCTTTCCATGTGCGGAGAGCTCTCACACTTCCTGTGGTAGAAAACTATCTAGGAACTACAAGCAGCCCGCCCACCTCCTCTTCCTTCAGAACTTAGTTACTGGAGGAAACTAAGTGAAGTCGTGTCCTTTAAAAAGAAATGCTTTTTTTTGAGTCTTGTATTTCTCAGTCAAGTGCAGTAGCCTTTAAATTCTAAGAAGCTGAATGGAGTGACTATGAAATCAGAGTTTCTTTCGAAACTAGCTCTGTGTATGCAAATACTCACCACTTTTTTGGCCACTGCTGGTGGTGGGAAGGATTGCAGTATAATTTTAAATTGACATGTGGGCTGGATGGTTACATCAGTTCAGCCACTTCCTGCCCAGGGGACTGGGAGATCCAGAAGGAGGAGGGATGTAGGAGGGAGAAAATTTTTCTATCACAGTACTGTCAATATTGTCCTTTACAGGCAACTGATACAGTTTAGGAAGACAGCTTTTCAGTTTCTAGGCAAGGTGATTGCATCAGAAATTGTTTTTGCTCCCCCCCTCCCCCGCCCCTCACTTTTTAAGGCTCTTTAGGGGAAGACTACTTAGTAAACTCAAATAATACTGAGGCAGAAGTCTGATCCTGTTTATTGATCAATTTGGTTAGCTATGTTTAAATTATGTGTGAATAATTAGCAGATACATACATAGGCCCTGGGACCTGATCTAGCCTCTTCTCCACTTTCTCTGTAACCTTTGATTTTCTATTTTGGGTTAGAACCTCTTTTCATGTTTCAAATTATAAGTTGGCCCTTATCTCCTGGGCAGTAATATTTAGATTTCATGTATTACTCCAACTCCAGTCCCTTATGTCACAAGGACACTTTGGGGGGGGGAGATTATTATGGGTTGGGGATCTTGTTGCCCTCTGGTGAAAACACTAGTTAACCAAGTGATGCTTTGCATCCCACAGTTGTTGGAAGTTTTGCTTGTCTGTTTCACTTTGCTTTGTTTTCTCCTCCAGGAAAATAAGAGCTCACCAGATAGTATCAATTAACTGCATGTAGGCCCCCTCTGGGACCTACTATATATGTTTGATAACAAGGACATTATTCTCTTATTTTCTGTTCCAATCATATTATCCTGTAGGTACCTCCATGCACTCAGATTCTTGAATATACTTTAGAGTAGAATAAAACTGATTTTTGAGAAATACTGAAATGTCAGTTTTCATCAGAAATGAAAAATGGAAGTGGAATTAGTATTCAACTGTAAATGTATTTTTCTATGACTTAAATACTCTATAAAAAATAAAGCACCCAAAAAAGCAGATAAAGCATTTAATAATGTTTATAAATTAATAAGGAAAATAAGATGTGTAGAAAATTCCATATTTAAATATGAATCTATATAATAGAATGGGTTCCCTCCCTTCCCCCCAGCCCCCAAATTTCAGAAAAAGCTTATTGCCTCTCCTCTCAGAGTTCAGCCCTGGGGATAACTTAGTTTATCACAAAAGGGGTTACATTTCATCAGTGGAGCCAATGGTGATAAAATTAAGATCTTGTGGGAGTCCTTATTTTGTTTCTGATTGTTTCTTTGGCTGAGTGGTACCCAGTGGTTTCTTTCCTGCAGTTGGGTTTTTAGGGGTCATTGGCCTCTTTCAGGATCTCATAAAAAGGCTGTTACCATTTAAAGAGGCCACATCTTTCCAATCTGTGTTGTTCATACCTTTTCCATTTCCTTGACAGGCTCTTTTTCAGGAGATAAGGTTTGAATGGTAAACATTATCTTAATTACAAGTCTGAATTTCTAAAGCACTTCCATTAAAAAATATAAAAGAATATATGAGACAGAGATCAAGTTATAAACTACTTTCAAAAGCAGATCCCATGACACCCTCTGGCATATCCAGATTACTTGCCTCAATACAAAAATTTTAATTTTCATGTCTGATTGCAGTACTTAGATTATATGCCCCTAATAATTTTTAGCCATGTAATCCTGATAGAAGACATAAAGTATGCTTATACTGATATTGTTGAATTTCTGAATTTCTAGTGAATGGGATGGATTGCTTTTTGTTATCTGAAAATACATCCTTATAAAGATTGCTGACTTTCTGGAGATTAGAATTGGAATGTCTTTGTTTTCTAAAAATGGTGGTGTGAAAACCAGTGGTCTTTGGAGACAATATCCTACAGCTTTTCACAGCAAAGGAGCTAGTGTAACCAAACTTTTTTTTTTTTAAGAAAAGAGGAAAAGCAGTAAGCTTAATGCCAAGAATTCAAGTGGATTTGTATTTAGCCTAGTATTTGTATTTAGCACAGATTTATCAAAATGCTGTTTTTCTTGTGGTTAATGTTATCACTAATGTCTATTTTAAACATCTTTCTTAATGGCTTAATGCTTTGACTCTAAATGTTATGCTCTGAGATCTTTTATTATAGGGTGTGGCCTACAATGTGTTAGGTGAAGACAGAATAAAAGAATTGGATCTTGTTTTGCAGGATATGGCAGACTGAGGATTAAATTGGTTTTATAATAATGATAACTACTATTAAACTTATTTTCTCTCTCTCCCTTTTTTTAAATATATTGGAGTATAGGCAGACTTTTTTTTAAGTTCTCATTTACAAAACATTTATTATATGCCAGCTCTGTGCTAAGCCTTTACATATATCATCTCATTTTATTCTTGTAGTAACCCAGTAAAGTCAGTGCTATTATATTTCTGCTTCCTGCTACACCCCAAGGCATGTGGAATCTTATTTCCCTGACCAGGAATCAAACCCATGACCCCAGCACTGAAAGTGTGCAGTCATAACCACTGGACCACTAGGAAAGTTCTTATTATGCTTCTTATTCTAATATATGTAAGTAAACTGAGGAATAGAGAGACCAAGGAATTTGTCAAAATCACACGACTGATAATGTTTCTGATCTAGAAATTGAACCCACATTTATTTTCAAAGTCTTTGTTCTTACCTCACATATCAAAAGGATGAAACCATTACCACTAGGTTTTCCCCAGAGAAGCCCATTGGTCCCCACAAACAACCTCATTTCAAACACAGGAAACTTGACTCCTGTTAAATAGTTTGCTGAAGGACACAGCTGGTGATCACAGCTTGAAACTGAGGGTTTTCTAATGCAACACCATCTCTAGCCACAAAACCAAATAGTGTATCCCAGGATTACCTGGATCAAAAAAGTACAACCAAAACAAAACAAATTTGAGGATGGTAGAGGACTGTCAAATTTTTACTGTACCAGGTAATAATTTTAAAAGAAAAGAAAAAACCCATCTTCACCTTTTCATAAAAAAGGACTTTTATTACTTTAAAAAATTTTATTTTGGCCATGCAACTTGCAGAATCTTACCTCCTAGACTAGGGATGCAACATCTTCTCTTGGCAATGGAAGTACATTGTCCTAACCACTGGACCACCAGGGAATTCTCTACTTTTTAAATAAATTTTATTTATTTAAGAATGTGCATTTATTTAAGAACAAAATTTAAATTTTGTTTATTTATTTAAGAATTTAAGAATGGGTCTTCATTGCTGTTTGGCTTTTTCTCTAGTTGTAGGAAGTTGTAGGGCTGCTCTCTAGCTGTGGTGCTGGGGATTCTCCTTGTTGTGGCTTCTCTTGTCAGGGAGCCCAGGCTGTAGGGTGAACAGGCTTCAGTTCATGGGTTCAGTAGTTGTGGCTCTTGGGCCCTAGATCACAGGCTCAATAGTTGTGGCACACAGGTTCAGCTGCTGCGAGGCATGTGGGATCCTACCAGAACAGGGATCAAACCCCTGTCTCCTGCATTGGCAGGCAGGCTCTCCACCGCTGAGATACCAGAGAAGCACTCTATATTTTAATGAGAGAAAAAGGAAGACATTAATTAAATTAATTCAGACTTATGAAAAACTTTACATGCCTTTTTTTACTTCTTTATTTTTAAAATTGAAGTATAAAAAAAATAAAATAAAATTGAAGTATAGTTGATTTGGGTTTCCCTGGTGGCTTAGATAGGAAAGAATCTGCCTGCAATGCAGGAGACCCGGGTTCAGTCCTTAGGTGGGGGATGATCCCCTGGAGAAGGAAATGGCAACTCACTCAAGTATAATTGCCTGGAGAATTCCATGGATAGAGGAGCCTGGCAGGCTACAGTCCATGGGGTCGCAGAGTCGGGACACGACAAAGAGAACACCACTTTCACTTTTTCATTGGTTGATTTACAATGTTGTGTTAGTTTCAGGTGTACTCAGCCTCTCTTTTTTTCTCGTTTTGCCACAGACTGATGATCACTTGGTTCAGTTCAGTTCAGTCGCTCAGTCATGTCCGACTCTTTGCGACCCCAAGAACCACAGCACGCCAGGCCTCCCTGTCCATCACCAACTCCCAGAGTTTACCCAAATCCATGTCCACTGAGTCAGTGATGCCATACAACTATCTTATCCTCTGTCGTCCCCTTCTCCCACCCTCAATCTTTCTCAGCATCAGGGTCTTTTCCAGTGAGTCAGTTCTTCACATCAGGTGGCTAAAGTGTTGGAGTTTCAGCTTCAACATCATTCCTGCCAATGAACACCCAGGACTGATCTCCTTTAGGATGGACTGGTTGGATCTCCTTGCAGTCCAAGAGACCCTCAAGAGTCTTCTCCAACACCACAGTTCAAAAGCATCAATTCTTCTGCACTCAGCTTTCTTTATAGTCCAACTCTCACATCCATACATGACCACTGGAAAAACCATAGCCTTGACTAGACGGACCTTTGTTGGTAAAGTGATGTCTCTGCTTTTTAATATGCTGTCTACGTTGGTCATAACTTTCCTTCCAAGGAGTAAGCGTCTTTTCAATTCATGGGTGCAGTCACCATCTGCAGTGATTTTGGAGCCCAGAAAAATAAAGTCAGCCACTGTTTCCACTGTTTCCCCATCTATTTGCCGTGAAGTGATGGGACCGGATGCCATGATCTTAGCTTTCTGAATGTTGAGCTTTAAGCCAGCTTTTTCACTCTCCTCTTTCGCTTTCATCAAGAGGCTCTTTAATTTCTCTTCACTTTCTGCCATAAGGGTGGTGTCATCTGCATATCTAAGGTCATTGATATTTCTCCCGGCAATCTTGATTCCAGCTTGTGCTTCCTCCAGCCCAGCATTTCTTATGATGTACTCTGCATCTAAGTTAAATAAGTAGGGTGACAAATACAGCCTTGATGTACTGCTTTTCCTATTTGGAACCAGTCTGTTGTTCCATGTCCAGTTCTAACTGTTGCTTTCTGACCTGCATACAGATTTCTCAAGAGGCAGGTCAGGTGGTCTGGTATTCCCATCTCTTTGGGGTCAGGGTCAGGCCATTTGAGGAGACAAAAGTGCAATTTGATGACGGCTCTTGGCCAGTCCCGTTTCATTTTCTCCTTTTTTCTGAACTTTCAAATAATAGTTGCTTGATTTATTCTTCTTTATTGTTTGTATTATCTCATTCTCTCCTTATTTCCAATTTCCTTGCTTAGATATTCACATTGAAAATTTTGGGACCCTTGGCAGAAGGGCTTTAGAACCAGCAGTCTTTGTTTCTTTGGATTTTTAATATTTATCTACTTATTTGGCTGCACCGGGCCTTAGTTGAAGCATGTGGGATCTTTAGTTGTAGATTTTCAACTCTTAGTTGTAGCATGTGGGATTTAGTTCTCTGACTAGGGATCAAATGTGGGCCCCCTGCATTGACAGTACAGAGTCTTAGCTACTGGACCACCAAGGAGAACCTAGAATCAGCAGTCTTTGGATTAAGTTGGATGAAGGAGGAAAGAGGGACATCATTTCTGGGTGTGACAGTCCTCAGGACAATGCCTTCCTTATACTGAGGAGGTACTCAGATATTTATGGACCCATGAGTTTTATTTGTAACCTAATCTGGTGATACTGACTCCCCAGATTTTATGCTGTTTATGTGTGCATGTATAAAACTCAAAATTTGTAGATTCTTTAAATTAAATTTACTTATTTTTAATGATAAAAAGTACAATTCACAAAGAAGATAAACATTGTAAACCACTAGACCCCTAACAACAAAGAAACAAAGATAAATAAAGCAAAAATCAGAAGAAAAACAAGGGAAAATAAATATATATATAATCATAATGAGACATATTAACATTTCTCTGAGAATATTTTTATCAAGTGCAGAAAAAAAAAAAAAGAGGAACATCTTGAATGATGCCATTAATAATTTAAATATAATAGATTTATATTAATATTAATCTTATATCCTACACAAATACATTTAAAATTTTGTATCTCATATGTTGCTATTAGATGTCCATAGAACATTTAGAAAAACTGGCAAAAATATAAACATTACTAAATTTCAAAAAGCAGAATTCTTTTTTCATGGTTCAGTTATATGTATACACATATTATTTTTAAAGTTATTTTTCATTACAGATTATTATATGATATTGGCTATAGTTCCCTATGCTATACAGTAAACTTTTGTTGCTTGCTGCATGTGTATTCTTTTTTTTTTATTTTTTGTTTTGTTTTTCATGTGTATTCTTTTAAATTAGAAATCTAGCATTCTTTTTATGCTAAGTCAAACAATTGGACTCAAAATGTTATAAATTTTTTAGTTAGGCAAAAATTCATAAGTTTTCTAAAAGATACATATGTATGATTTATATATGTATATATACAAGAGCTTTTCTACTATGCTTGATAAAGGCTTGAAAAAGAATATCAAAAAAAAAGAAAAGATGGAATTGGAAATTAGAAAACATAAACCAAGTGAAATGGGAGCTGCTGCTGCTGCTGCTGCTAAGTCTCTTCAGTCATGTCTGACTCTTTGCGACCCCATAGACGGCAGCCCACCAGGCTCCCCCATCCCTGGGATCCTCCAGGCAAGAACCCTGGAGTGGGTTGCCATTGCTTTATCCAGTGCATGAAAGTGAAAAGTGAAAGTGAAGGCATTCAGTCTTAGTGACCCCATGGACTGCAGCCTACCAGGCTCCTCCATCCACGGGATTTTCCAGGCAAGAGTACTGGAGTGGGGTGCCATTGGAGCACTGAATATGAAATAGAAAAAGTGAAACAAACTAGATAAAAGATCCTCATATAGTCAATTTGTTTTTAAACATGGCTGCTTATTAGAAACATATCTGAAAAATTGAGGTTGTTAATTGAAATATGTTATTAATACTATTGGATCTCCAAGGAGTAGAGTTTCTTGGAGAATGTAGCTTTAGCAGCTTTACTGTCCAACAGATAATACCCTGCTTGTGTAGTGATGGGCTGAGAAAAGGGTGTAAGAGATAATTTTTGGGGAATTCCCTGGTGGTCCAGTAGTTGGGATTTCGTGCTTTCACTGCTGTGGCCCTGGCTCCTTCCCTGGCCACCTGGTTGGGGAACTGAGAGGGAGGAAAGTAACTTTTAAGTATTCACATTTGTAAAGATTAGGTTTGAGCTTTAAACTACTTGTAACTACAATAGTTATGGCTTCTAATTTAAAGAAACCCCCATGCTTAGCCTATTCAAAGAATTTCATTGACTTAATCAATTGTCACAGAAATTAAAGGAGCTTTCTTTGTGAATCCAAGGTTTAAAGGGTACTTTAGTATGTTTTGTGTCTATTATACTTTTGTAGTAAATATTCTCAGTTCCTTAATTTTAATTAATAATTGCTAGTGAATATTCCATTTCTTTTTTAAACATTTTTTTGGTTGTGCTGGGTCTTTGTTGCTACTCACAAGCTCTCTCTAGCTTCAGCAAGCAGGGGCTACTCTTCTTAAAGTGCACAGGCTTCTCATTGTGGTGACTTCTTTTGTTTTGGATCATGGGCTATAGGCACACAGGCTCAATAGTTGCAGCATATGGATTCTAGAATTCAGGCTCAGTAGTTGTGGTACATGGGATTAGTTGCTCCAAAGCATGTGGAATCTTACCAGACCAGGGATCAACCCTGTGTCCCCTAAGCAGATTCTTATTTACTGTACCACCAGGGAAATTCCAATATTCTGTTTCAAATGAGAGAATGCATAGAAAAAAGACTCATTGCCAATGTTTTTTTTATTTCAGACCAAAACCTCGTGCAACTGAGCACAACCATGGTGCATGCAGATTCTCCTCTGAAGTGAGACTTTCCAAAGGACCAATGACTCTGTCCCTCGTGCCCTTTCAGATTTTCCTACTTCATAGCAATGTCTCGATCTCGCCACGCAAGACCTTCCAAATTAGTCAGGAGGGAAGATCTAAACAAAAAGAAAAACAATCAACTGAAGAAGGGATCTAAGCCAGCCAACAAAAATGTGGTGACTGTCAAGACTGTGAGCCCTGGAAAATTGAAGCAATTCGTGCAAGAAAGAGATGTTAAGAAAAAAACAGAACCCAAACTGACTGTGCCAGTCAGAAGCCTTCTGACAAGAGCTGGAGCAGCACGAATGAATTTGGATAGGACCGAGGTTCTTTTTCAGAACCCAGAGTCCTTAACTTGCAATGGGTTTACAATGGCTCTGCGAAGCACCTCTCTTAGCAGACGACTGTCCCAACCCCCAGTGGTCATAGCCAGACCCAAGAAAGTTCCACCACCTAAGAATCTAGGAAAGCAACATGAGTGTGATTATAAGGTACTTACAGATACGGGAGTAAAGCACTCAGAAAATGATTCAGTCCCAATGCAAGACCCCCCAATCCCCCCTGATATAGAGAAGCTAATTGGCATACAAAATGCATCTTTCATTAAAGATGAGAGCCAAAAGACAACCCAGTCTTGGTCCCAAGGTGTTGAGGATTCCAGAATAATTTGCTCTACTCCTAGTGACCCTGCAGCAGAGATTCTTTCTGGGTCACTGGAAGGGACATGTGGTGGAGAAGGACTGTTCTCTAGAGAGACATTGAATGATATCAGTGATTCCCCTAGAATGTTTGCTCAGGACACTGTCTGTGTTCCTTTGCTCCAAAGAGCAGCCCTCAAGGTTACCTCTGAAGGAAACCCCAGCATTCAGTTAGAAGATTTGGGTTCACGAGTAGAATCTCTTAAGCTGTCTGATTCTTACCTGGATCCCATCAAAAGTGAACATGATTGCTGCCCCACCTCCAGCTTTAATAAGGTTGTACCTGCATTGGACCTTAGAAACTGTTTGTCTATTGGTGGGTCGATATATCCTACCTCATTAATAAAACTCCTCTTGGCAGGTTCAGAACAAGAAACCCTTGGTGCTAAACCAGATCATCAAGAGGTACGCAAAGCTACCCCAGATCAACAGGAAGTTCCTGATACCACCCCTGTGCTAGCACAGGCCTTGAGTGCTATCCCACATCAATGGGAAGTTCCTGGTGCTAACCCAGTTCATGGAGAGCCTTTGGGTGAGATCCCAGACCCACCAGAGATTCTTGGTGCTATTCCAGTCCAAGGAGAGGTCTTTGGTGCTATCTTAAATCAACAAGTCCTTGGTATGGGTAGTGGTTCTGCCTCAGACCCGCCTGTCTTTCTTCCTGGCCCTCTTAACCCAGTTGCTACCTGTAATGCTCTCCCAGCATGGCCTGAGCTCCAGGGCACTGTTTCATCTGGGCTTGAGGTCCCGGGCACTATGCAGATTTTGCCTTCGGGCTCAGGTCACACTCCTCAACCATCATCAAACTCAGAGATAATTTTGGTACCTCCTGTAATACCTATGAACAATATAGAAAATGAGAAGAAGATTCACATAAGCTTTCTGCCAGCTCACACTCAGGGGTTCACATTAGCCCCTGAGAGAGGACTCCAGCCGGCTCCACAGGGCATCACCCGACTCTCCCTGGTGAGTCCCAGCACATTGGAAGGAGGCAGCTCCCAGATCAGTGCCACCAGCTTGGTTGATGTCAACCCCACTGTGGCATCTAGGCCAGTGCCACTTGCTAGTACCTCTTCTCCTTCCTACACAACTCTGCTACCTACCTTGGAAAAGAAGAAACGAAAGCGATGTGGGGTCTGTGAGCCCTGCCAGCAGAAGACCAATTGTGGTGAATGTACTTACTGTAAGAATAGAAAGAACAGCCATCAGATCTGTAAGAAGAGGAAATGTGAGGAACTGAAAAAGAAGCCATCTGTCATTGTGTCTTTGGAGGTAAGCGAATACCTAAAGGGTTGGGGACACCTGTGAAACTTGGTAGAGTGATCTGTGGAGACTATTTTTTAAAATAAATTTTTAAACATTTATTCTGGTTTGGTGTGCTGGGTATTCGTTGCTGCATGCAGGCTTTTTCTAGTTGCAGTGAGCAGGGACTCTAGAGTGCACCAGTTTCAGTATTTGTGGCGCTTAGCCTTAATTGCTGCATGTGGAATGGCATGCGGAATCTTCCTGGACCAGGGATCGAACCCTTGTCACCTCCACTGGCAAGGGGATTCTCAACAACTGGACCACCAGGGAAATCCATGTGGAGATAGTTTGCTTTAGTATTACATTCTTTTGCTTTGGTAAAATGTTGCTTTATCTATAGGAATTTGAGGACCAACCTGAAGCATGTCTTGCACACTGAGTGATACATTAGCTTATTTTTAGAATTTATCTCAGAAAGCGAGAACATAAAATTTTTCCATCATAGGTTTTGATGGAGAATAGGGAAATTGTATGAAATGTGGTTTTGGAAAGATTTCCACTGTGCCTTATTTTAGTGTGTCTTATTTTGAAAGCTACATTTTTAAAAACTAGGAGTGGAACAAAGTCACTAAATGCCTTGCATCCTGAGGAACCAGAGGAAATAAACTTTTCTTTTGAGAGAATAAAACTGTCTCTATCTTTTATCTTGAAACTTTGCCTTGGAGGTATAACAATAATAGAGTTTTCGCTTCAACTTTTGGCAGGTGATTTCCACTTGCTCTACATATTTCACAGGATTGTTGGGATTCAATGGTAATCAAAGATCAAAAATGGTTTGTAAAGTCCAAAATGATATATACATAAAAACACTCATACTTATTATTACAGTTACAAAACTAAGGTAGTCAAAGTATTCATTGACTTAGACTTCATTTAAAGGAATTTTACGGAACTTGGTTAATACTCAAACTTGCTTAAATTAAAATACCTGTCAACTATGGTGTTTTATGATTTTTAGATTACTCACTTGAAATTTTTTGAGTCTACTATGAATACAACTATAGTAGAATAGATTGAAATATTATGAACTTAAATTCAGTCAACCTTTTCTTTTCATTCTAGAGATCAGACATTTAAACCCTTGTGTATCAGTGAAATTTAAGGTGTTTTGTTTTAAATATTTGTTTATCTATTATTTATTTGGCTGTGATGGGTCTTAGTTGTGGCAAGCAGGATCTTTAGCTGCAGCATGCAAACACTTAGTTGTGTCTGGTGAGATCTAGTTCTCTGACCAGGGATCGAACCTGGACCCCCTGTATTGGGAGTGAGGAGTCTTAGCCACTGGACCACCAGGGAAGTCCCACATTTAAGGTGTTTTTTTAAATACTTTGGTATTACAAACCTTACTGCAATGAATAATCTTTACTCCTCACTTCACACATGTGGGAGCAGATCAAAATGTGGCCAGTAACTTAATAGCTTACAAACTTATCTCTAAAACACTTAGTAGCAATATTTTTGTAACAGAAAGATCTCACTGGTAAGCTCCTGATTTGCAACATTGCCAAATGACATTGTTGCCAAAGGTACTCTATCTTTAATAGGTGTGAACACATTTGCTCTTTTCTAAACTTATTCCTCATCTGGTATTATACATTTGCTTCAATGGTTTACCATCTACATGGTCACCCCAAATGGAAAATTGAGTCATCTTTAATGGCCTTTTTCTCATTCTTTTAGTTATCTCTTTTCTACAAGATATGAGCACTCCTATCTCTCCATTTTCTTTGCTCCAGCTGTTGAGGCATTTATCTCTTACTGGGACAATTTCAACTTTCTCTTTATTATTGGCAAGTATTTATGGCACTTCTATTCTGGGATGAGCATACCAGCCAACTGGGAAATCAGGATGTTGAACAACAAGCTTAGGTGCAACTCAAGTTTTCTTTCTATAACCCTGTTTTTCCTAGATTAATCCAATTAGTGCTTTTCTGTATATGGGATTCATCTCACCCAAAACAATGGAAAATAGTGCCTTCCGATTATAGGTGAAGCCTAGATTCCTTAGCATGGAATATGAGATCTTTAGGGTCTTGACATGACTGACCTCTTTTGTCTTGTTTGATGTCACTACTTACATTATACTTGAACTTTCAGCTGTATCCAGCTGCTTCTGCTTCCCCAGGCTCACTGTGCATGGTCCTGTCTCCATGTTCATGCTCATGGTACAAATTCTTCCTTTTCCCTGCCTAACAAGAGCCCACCCCTTCACTCATCCTTTCCTGTGCAACACCTGTATCTGTGCATGTTCCTCAGGTTTGCTTCCAGGGAACTTTGTTTTTCTTGCACTTTCTAGCCTTGTTACAGTGATAGGTGCTAAGTAAACACTTGTTAATTGAATGAAAAGAATATATTTGTAACTCAAATAATTAGGTTTAGAAATTTAGATGGTGTGTGGTTTATTTCTGTAAACTTGATCTGGCAAGCAAGTGTGGCCATGTGGTCAAGGTCTGTCAGGGCGGGAAATACTAGTATTTGTTAAGGAATGAATGAATATATTGGCTATTGCTCACACTCTCCTAAGCACCACATTCTTTTTTTTTATTTTTTTATTTTTGCACCACTTTCTTTATTTCTAAAAATCATAAAAAACTTTTCAGTTCAGTTCAGTCACTCAGTCATATCTGACTCTTTGCAACCCCATGGACTGCATGGAGTCCTGGCCTCCCTGTCCATCACAAATTCCTGGAGCTTGCTCAAACTCATGTCCATTGAGTCCGTGATGCCATCCAACCCTCTCATCCTCTGTCATCCCCTTCTCCTCCTGCCTTCAATCTTTCCCAGAGTTTTTTCCAATGAGTCAGTTCTATGCATCAGGTGGTCCAATATTGTAGCTTCAGCTTCAGCATCAGTCCTTCCAATGAATATTCAGGACTGATTTCCTTTAGGATGACTGGTTTGATTTCCTTGCAGTCCAAGGGATTCTCAAGAGTCTTCTCCAATACTACAGTTCAAAAGCATCAATTCTTTAGCACTCAGCTTTCTTCACAGTCCAACTTTCATATCCATACATGTCCACTGGAAAACCCATAGGTTTGACTATATGGGCCTTTGTCAGCAAGTAACGTCTCTGCTTTGTCATAGCTTTTCTTGGAAGAAAGCATCTTTTGGAGGAAGCATCTTTTAATTTCATGGTTGCAGACGCCATCTGCAGTGATTTTGGAGCCCAAGAAAAGAAAGTCTGTCATTGTTTCCATTTCCGTTGTTTCCCAATCTATTTGCCATGAAGTGATGGGACCAGATGCCATGATCTTAGTTTTTTGAATGCTGAGTTTTATGCCAAATATTTGCCAATAAAATTGACTTTGGCAATATTTACTCACAAATCACTAACAATGCTATTTTGCTTCCACAGTCAAACTTCCATCTTTCCACTCAAATGCTCTTTAAACTACTGACCTTTAGCAGGTCAGTAACATGAATGGCAGGATGCCTTATGTGACCCACTCAGCAAGCAGTAAGACACCAATAAAGAGAAGATGCTGCTGCTGCTGCTAAGTCACTTCAGTCATGTCTGACTCTGTGTGACCCCATGGACGGCAGTCTATCAGGCTCCCCCGTCCCTGGGATTCTCCAGGCAAGAACACTGGAGTGGGTTGCCATTTCCTTCTCCAATGCATGAAAGTGAAAAGTGACAGTGAAGTCGCTCAGTCGTGTCTGACTCTCAGCGACCCCATGGAATGCAGCCTACCAGGCTCCTCCGTCCATGGGATTTTCCAGGCAAGAGTACTGGAGTGGGTTGCCATAGGAACTATGAATCGGAAAATCTATGAAAAAGGTAGCTCTCACTACAGCTGCCAGTCACTGAAATCTCATTATATTATCTGACCAGTAGTTTCAGCTAACTTCTCAAAACAGATTTTGTACCTTTGCTTCATAAAGAAGCCACCCATGAAAGTACAGCACTCTCTCACCTTGGAATTTAGGCTCCGCGTCCTGCCTCAGAGTCATTTATAATTGATTCACCCCTGCCTCCTCCTTCTCCCCTGACTACCTAGACACCACCAACTCTACACTCTGGGTGGGATTTGCTAGCACCTGCAGACCGCCCAGCACCACAACCCCTGCAACTGCTGGTCCAGCTGAGGGCTGCCCACCCATCATCTTTTTTTTGAATGTTGAATTTTAAGCCAGCTTTTTTACTCTCCTCTTTCACTTTCATCAAGAGGCTCTTCAGTTCTTCACTTTTTGCCATAAGGATGGTGTCATCTGCGTATCTGAGGTTATTGATATTTCTCCTGGCAATCTTGATTCCAGCTTGTGCTTCATTCAGCCGGCATTTTGCATGATGTACTCTGCATAGAAGTTAAATAAGCAGGGTGACAATATACAGCCTTGATGTACTCCTTTCCAAATTTGGAACCAATCCATTGTTCCATGTGTGGTTTGGCTGTTTCTTGACCTGCATAAAAAACTTTTGCTTTGCATAATTCAGATTTATAGAAATATTACCATACAGAGCATTTAGTTCATCTTCCAGCCAAATGATGACATTTTCTGAAACTGGAGGATGATTGCTTTACAGTGTTGTGTGGTTTCTGCTGTGCATCAACCTGAATCAGCTATAAATAAACATGTATTTCCTGCCTCTTGAGCCTCTCTACCACCCACCTGCTATGACACCACTCCAGGACATCACAGAGAGCCCTGAGCTGAGCTCCCTATGTTGTATAGCAGTTTCCCACTAGCTAGCTGTTTGACACTTTTGATTGTATTACTTTAATTTTTACAAAATAATTTTTATTGGAGTATAGTTGATTTAATATGTTGTGTTAGTTTCTGGTGTCTAGTAAAGTGAATCAGGTATACATCTATCTACTCTTTTTTTTTTTTTTTTTGAACTTTTTAAAAATTTAATTAATTTTTTGGCTTGCCCCACGCAGCATGTGAGTTCTCATTTCCCCAAACAGGGATCCAACCCGTGTGTTTTGCAGTGAAAGCATAGGGTCTTAACCACTGGACCACCAGGGAAGTCCTTCCATTCTTTTTGAGATTCTTTTCCCATTTAGGTCATTAGAGAGTACGGAAAAGAGTTCCCTGTGCTATTTCTTTTTGTCTCCTCCATGGTGGTGGTTTAGTTGCTAAGTCATGTCCCACTCCTGCAACCCCATCAATTGTAGCCTGCCAGGCTCCTCTGTCCATGGGATTCTCTAGGCAAGAATACTGGAGTGGGTTGCCATTTTGTTCTCCAGGGGATCTTCCTGACCCAGGAATCAAACCCGGGTCTCCTGCACTGCAGACAGATGATTTACCAACTGAGCTATGAGGGAAGCCCTGTCTCTTCCAGCTATGTCTCCTCCATATATATAAATAGTTTTTCTGAATTAATTGAGACTAAATTTTTCATAGACATGATATTCCTTTATCTTGACATACTAGAGAATAGATTTCCTGAAAACAAGTATGTTCTCACATATTATTATCAAAATTATGAAATTAACAATGAACCATTGTTATTATCTAACCCACAGACTTTATTTGGCCTATAAGAAAATATCCTTTTGGCCTCTATTAATTTGTAGTAATTCCTTAGACTTATAAAACAACAATATTGAGGCATAATTGACATATAATAAACTACACATATTCAAAGTATACAATTTGATAGTTATGATTTACATACACTGTGTGACCATTAGCACAGTCAAAATCCATCCCTCCCCAAAATTCCTTCATAGTCTCTACACCCCTACCTGTACCCCTTTTCCTCAAGCAAACATCTTTCCATCGTTGTACATTTGTTTGTATTTTCCAGGGTTTGATATAATGGAATAGTGTAATACAAAGGTTTTGGGGGTAGTTAAAATATTTTTTGCAATATTTTATGATATTGCTACTTTTACGAAGTGCAGATTACTTATTTTGTCCCTCACTTTGGGTTTGTCTAATGCTTCCTCATGACTTTATCTGGATTATGCATTTTTGTTTGAATACCTTCTTATAAAAGGGGCATGATGTCCTTTGTCCCACTATTTATGATCTTAATTTTTATCACTTGGTTAAAGGTAGTGTCTCCATGGTATAATCAGTATTTTTCACTTTATACTTAATAAATATCTTGCAGGGACATTGAGGCTTGTAAATATAATACAGCTATCCCTCGAATTTTCACTCTTCAGTTTTAGTATTCACTGCTAATTTTTGCCTGATAGTTGTCAAAAGCTGATTCTGTTTTCATCATTTCTTCTAAATCTATTAATTAGCTTTAAACTCCAAGGAAGAGATTTTTCTTCTTACTTTATTTATATATTTATTTCAGTGTCAACTTGTAGATTTTTGTTATATTCAGTAGATTATGCTTCTTTATTATCATTACTTATTCTGATGCTCAAATTTCCCCAAATTTGGCCAGGGAGCACCTTCAACTATGGTTTGAATAATTATTTTCTGTCACAAATGTTCCAAGGTTTTCTATTTCCCGTCCTGCCCCTGATGAAATGACAGGTAGCCAAGAAAACTTGGTTCTTTTTGGTAGAGAATGGTAATTAGAAACCAAGATCTTGGTGACAGAAATTATTGCTGTTACTGAAAAGTCAGTCGTGTGTTCAGAATTTAGACTATACCTTTGTTGAATTAGTTTTGTGGAATTAATGTTTCTTTCTCTCACACACACCACCCTCACCCTTCAACATGGTTATATTGTTCATATGAGATACAATTTTAATTAATTTATTTCTGTTCATATCTTACCAAAGTTTCCCTATATTAGATGATATTCACGTATCATTTCTTGCTTCACATACCATACATATCATCACTTGCTCTCTCTTGCTTCCCCTTTTCCCCAAAATATCACCTTTTTCCAGACAAAGCTGATTCTGAAGATGTATTGTGTTGTCCTTATACTGAACTCACACCCTGATAGACCTACTCATCCAACAGTGCATGGAGACGCAGAGAAGAAAAGAAGGAACACTTCTCTGAGGGAAAGTCATTCTAACAGAGCAGGGAACAGTTGTACACTCTTGTCTATGGTCTCCTTTTCCTAATATTATGTTTATGAGACTCAGCAATAGTCTTGCTTATAGTTATTCATCCCCATTGTAGTGTTGCTTTCCATTGTATGTATATATCACAATACAGAAATTCTATTGTTAATATCATGAATTAACAATATCTATTCTGTTGTTTTGTCATACTGTCATATTGCCTATCCATTCTGTTGTTAATGGGCAGTAGAATGTTACAGCACAGAACCGAACAGGAGAACGAGCATTGTAGTGCTACCATGGACCTTTTTATGAAAGTTTTTTGGTGAACATATGCATGCATTCTATTGCCTATATTCCTAGGAGTGGAATTGCTTTGTCATAAAATATGCCTATGTTTAACTTTCATCAATACTACCAAACTGCTGTGGTTAAGACTCTTTACAGTAATGTATGAGAGTTCCACTTGCTCCCTATCCAACAGTTGGTATTTTCTGTCTTATTTTGTTTGAATAATTTCATTGGCTGTATAGTGGCATCACTACACTGCATTTCCTTGATGACTAATGAAATCGAGCTCTATTTTTTTTTTTTTTTTGCCTTGCTGTGCAGTTTGCAGGACCTTAGTTCCCTGACCCTAACCCCTGCAGTGGAAACATGGAGTCTTAACCAGTGGAACACCAGGAAAGTCCTACTTTTATTCACTTTTAAATTGGCTTTTTACTACTAATTCATTAGTTTATTATATTTTGTTGAAACAAATTCTTTGTTGAATAAATAATTGCAGATATCTTGATCTATTTTATGACAATGTTTCACTTAATTGTGCTTCTTAGTTTTTGGCCACACTTCAAGACTTGCAGGATCTTAGTTCCCCAACCAGGGATCCAGCCCAGGCCTGGCAGTCAAAGCCCAGAGTCTTAACCATTGGACCACAAGGGAACTCCCTGTGCTTTTTAATGAACAGAAATTCTTTTTTTTTCTAAAAACTACTTATATATTTGGTTGCACCATGTCTTAGTTGCAGCATGTAGGTTCTAGCTCCCTGTTGTTCTAGCTCCCAGTCGCTTAGTCGTGTCCAACTCTTTGCAACCCCATGGACTACAGCATGCCAGGCTTCCCTGTCTTTCACCATCTCCTGGAGCTTGCTCAAACTCATGTCCATTGAGTCGGTGACGCCATTCTCATCCTCTGTCTTCTCCTTCTCCTCCTGCCTTCAAACTTTCCCAGCATCAGGGTTTTTTCTAATGAGTCAGTTCTTTGCATCAAGTGGCCAAAGTATTGGAGCTTCCGTTTCAGCATCAGGACTTCCAATGAATATTTAGGATTGATATCCGTTAGGATTGACTAGTTTGATCTGCTTGCTAGTTCCCTGACTGGGGATCAAACCTGGGCCCCCTGCACTCAGAGCTTGGAGTCTTAGCCACTGGACCACCAGGGAAGTCCCGAATGAACAGAAACTCTTATCTTTAATGTAGTCCAGTTTACCTCTCTTCTTTATGGTAACTTTTTTTTTCTTTTTGGTAACTTTTAAATAACTTTTTATTTCTTGTTTAAGAAAATATTGTCTATTTTCTGCAAATTCCAAAGACATAAAGTTGTTCTCTTTTGTTTTCTTCTTTAAAAGCTACTTTTAAAAACCATTCATTCATAGCTGTATGAAGATATGGAATTGACTTTTGCATATTGTGTGAGAGACAGGAGTCAAGATTCATTCTTCTTCATCTGGGTGTCTACTAGACCAGCACCATTACTGAAATGCCTGTACTTTCCCCACTACGGCATCAACTTTGTCACAAATCAGGTGACTGATTAGTTCTGAATCTGTTTATAGACTCTTCATTGGCCTTTTTTTCTGTCTTTGTATCTAAACTTGCATCATTATTAGGCTTTACCGCTAGTCTTGCTGACTGGTAATATGAGTCCTTTAGTATTGTTTTTTCAATATTTATTTAGGCTATTTTGTTGTTGTTCTTTTATGACTCTTTTTTCTTTTTGGGGGACTGGGCATGCTTGGCTTGTCAGATCTTAATTCCCAGATCAGAAATCCAACCCACCCTTGGCAGTGAGAGTTCAGAGTTCTAATCACTGGACCACCTGGGAATACCCAAATTTTTGAATCCACTTGTAAATTTCCACCAAAAGCCATGCTGAAATTTTTATTGTGTTTGTGTTGAATCTATATATCAGTTTGGAGAGACTGATATTTTTTACAATATTGAATCTTCCAGTTCATGACCATAGTATATTTATGTCTTACTTTATTTCAATATTTTATAGTTTCTAATATAGAGCTATTTAATTTGTTTTATTTTTAAGCATTCAATACCAGACTTTTGATACTTTACATGCTTATCAGTGATTGAAGCCCAATTACTTTGATAACTAAGAATATTGTTAAGCAAATATATTTCATATGTTTGTTCCTCACATCAGAATTATTTTACTTATTATTGAAGGTTGGAGTGAGAGAGAAAATACATTTATAGTTTTTAAATCTTAATATCTTTATTAGTGCTTATATGAAATAAATATGCATTTTAAAAACAGAATTATTTTTCTTCTAAAATATACTTAACCCCAAAGATATATGCCAGTTCTCAAGACATTAACTAATAATGTCTGGGGGAAATAAAAGCAATTTTGATTTTTTTTTGATCAGAAATTGCATTTTTGCCTCACAATAATTTATCTTAATTGTACAACGAGATGACTAGATAGTCTTCCCAGTGATATCTTTGGCCAAGAGATAAAGTGTTATTCTTCTACCTAATTTTGTTCAGTTTCTCCATATTAAGAAATACAGATAATTAAAACCACTAACTTTGTAACTCATAGTTACCTAGGAATTTGCCCTTGGCTAGGTATTCCTTATATGTATTTGTGATTTAGCATATTGACACATATGCATTATTCTATTTATTGAATAGTGAAAGAAGTTTACAGGTAGCAGGGGTGCTTTTTAGTATCAAACCTTTATTGTTCAGTTGCTAAGTTATGTCTGAAGCTTTGTGACTCCATGGACTGCAGCATGCCAGGCTTCTCTGTCCTTAGCTGTCTTCCGGAGTTTGCTCAAATTCATGTCTGTTGAGTTGGTGATGTTATCTCAACTTTTGTTGCCCTCTTCTCCTCCTATCCTCAGTTTTCCCCAGTATCAGAGTCTTTTCCAGTGAGTCTGCTCTTCCCATCAGGTTGCCAAAGTACTGGATCTTCAACTTCAGCATCAGTCCCTCCAGTGACTATTCAGGGTTGATGTCCTTTAGCGCTGACCGGTTTGATCTTGCTGTCCAAGGGACTCTCAAGAGTCTTCTCTAGCACCACAATTTGAAAGCATTAATTCTTCTGTGCTCAGCCTTCTTTATGGTCCAGCTCTCATATCCATATGTGACTACTGGAAAAACCATAGCTTTGACTATACGAACCTTTGTTGGCAAAGTAATGTCTCTGCTTTTTAATATGCTGTCTAGGTTGGTCATAACTTTTCTTCTAAGAAGCAAGCAACTTTTAATTTCATGGCTGCAGTTACCATCCACAGTGATTTTGGAGCCCAAGAAAAGAAAATCTGTCATTATTTGCCAAATCCGTCTATTTGCCATGACGTGATGGGACTGGATGCCGTGATCTTCATTTTTTGAATGTTGAGTTTTAAGCCAGCTTTTTCACTCTCCTCTTTCATTTTCATCAAGAGGCTCTTTAGTTCTTCACTTTCTGCCATAAGGATGGTGTCATCTGCGTATCTGAGGTTATTGATATTTCTCCTGGCAATCTTGATTCCAGCTTGTGCTTCATTCAGCCAGCATTCTGCATGATGTACTCTGCATAGAAGTTAAATAAGCAGGGTGACAATATACAGCCTTGATGTACTCCTTTCCCAACTTTGTACAAGTCCATGGTTCCATGTCTGGTTCTAACCATTGCTTCTTGACCCGCATACAGGTTTCTCAGGAGATAGGTAAGGTGGTCTTCTATTACCATCTCTTTAAGAATTTTAAATAGTTTGTTGTGATCCACACAGTCAAAGGCTTTAGTGTAGTCAATGAAGCAGAGATAGATATTTTTCTGGAATTCACTTGCTTTCTCTTTGATCCAGTGGATGCTGGCAATTTAATCTCTGGTTCTCTGCCTTTTCTAAATCCAGCTTGAACATCTGGAAGTTCTCAGTTCACATACTGCTGAAACCTAGCTTGAAGGATTTTGAGCATTACCTTCCTAGCATGTGAAATGAGCACATTTGTATGGTAGTTTGAACATTCTTTGGCATTACTTTTTTTGGGGATTGGAATGAAAACTGATCTTTTAATTTCATGAATTGAATATTTGAATGACTACACACTTTGTGAATTGGTTGCCAAGGTGAAATAGTCTCAATACTTATTCCAGTTTTTTTGGTGTGGTTTTGTGTGTGTGTTTGTGTGTGTGCATGGTTGTTGTTTTTTTTTTTTTCACACCAGGCAGCTTGTGGGATCTTAGTTCCCAGACCAGGGGTTGAACCCTGGCTACCATGGTGAAAGCTCTATGTTCTAACCACTGGACTGCCAGGAAATTCCCTACTCCAGTTAATATCGATTCTCCCCCCACCCCAAATATTAAAGGGTTATTATATGCTTGGTTAGATTAATAGCTACTAGATAACACCATAAATGTGCTATTTGTTACCATGCTACCTTCTTAGCTAATAGAAAGTACACCTGGAAAAATAGCAATACCTATAGAGGTTGTATTTGAAAAGCTAAAAGTTATTAGTAGTATATGATACAAATTGAACAGGTAACTGTTCACTATCCAGTGGATAGTGTGCTAACAGTCTGGTTCTGGAGATGTCTCTTTGGAATTGGTTGACATACTTGTTCAATTTTATTTTATCCATGTTAGTGGGAGTGGAGTGGAACAGGCCTCTCCTGGCCACTGCTTTTCTTACTGTTTTCAAACAGCCGGATTTCATTTTGGCATGTGTTATATATGGCATATGGAACAAATTTTTGCTACCAAGTTTTGCAATTGAGGGCAGATGTTATATGTCCTTAAATATGCCTTTAAGGAATCTCTTTGGATCACTGCTGAGTCTTCAGTAGCATACCTCACCACAGAGCTGACCATAGGAAAAAGAGCCTTTGGTATCTAGGAACCTTGCATGTTGAGAATACGTGTATATATACATAAACTATATCACTCTGTTGTACACCAGCAAATAACACTACATTGTATATTAAGTATATGTCAATTTAAAAAATAAAGCATGTCAACAAAACCACGCTGATCTTGACTGATTCTGATCAGTGTATGCTAATTTCTGGAATCTTGTCAATATGGTTCAAAACTTACCTTGCCATTTTGTGTAGACCATCTTATCCAGAAAAAAAAAATGTGAAACTGACTTAACCCCTTCATCTAATATCCATATTATCCAAGTTATCACTTACTAGTGAGCGTTGTAGTTTGGTACGTTTATTTTGCTATAGATCCTGTCTCCCCAGCTGTTTCTGGTCAGCTTCTTGATTTTTTTTTTTTTTTTTTTTAATTCCAGAGTAGTGTTTCAAGAGTTGATTGTTTCAAAGCTTCAGAAGTCATTCTCTTTATGAAGTAGGCTGTCATTGTGATAGCATAATGAATGTGGCACAAGTAAACAGGAATCACATATTTTTGCATTGTGTGCGTGTGTGCTAAGCTGCTTCAGTCATGTCCCACTCTTCACAACCCCATGAATTGTAGCCTGCCAGGCTCCTCTGTCCACGGATTCTCCAGGCAAGAATACTGGAGTGGATTGCTCTGTGCTCCTCCACGGGACCTTCCTGACGCAGGGATTGAACTAGCATCTCTTATATCTCCTGTATTGGCAGATGGGTTCTTTACCACTAAGTGACACCTGGGAATCAAATATTTTTGCATTAATTTCATATTAAAATAAAACACAGCTAACAAATGAATCAAATTAATCTAAGCAATTCAAATCATTACCTTGATAATGAGACTAGGTGCTCAAGTCATGATTATCCAGAAAGTCTATGCTAATCAGCATCAGCTCATGTCTGCAACAAGAGAAATCTTGTTCTTTTCTGATTTATTTATGTCCCATTAATACTGATTGAACCCAGATATCCCCCATTGCTGGCGGTTTCTTTACCAGCTGAGCCGCAAGGGAAGCCCAAGAGTACTGGAGTGTATAGCCCATCCCTTCTCCAGGGGGTCTTCCTGACCCAGGAATCGAACTGGGATCTCCTGCATTACAGGAGGATTTTTTACCAGCTTAGTTACCAGGGAAGCTTTAAAAAGAAGGGGATCGTGAGAAAGCAATGATTAAAGGTGAGATGTTTACTTCTAAAGCCAAAGCCCAGGCTAGGGAAGGTGCCAGCACATAATAGGTGCTCAACAAATGTTTGTTGAACAAATGATTCAATGAATGAATGAAATCTCATAAAAAATGTAAGATTCAGCCTATGTCACATACTAGTGTCTCTTAAAAAAAAAGTGCTCTGTAAACCATCATATTCCACATGTACTTAATATATCATCTTAGCAACTACTACTCCAAAATATTTTGGGGTTTATCCTATATATGTCATTTTCAAGTACCAAAGATATTAGGATCATGGCATATCTATAATAGAAATTTAAGAAGAAAACTTCAGAAAAACATTTTTAGGAAGGTAAACAGTGCTTTAAAAATATGTTTTAAAAAAGCAGCTCCTTGTTTTGTTTAAAATTACAGCCATGTCCATTTGCAGTTTGTTATATCAAGATGCTAAGTTTAGACAACTCAGAATTCTAAAGGAAAAAAGACCATGAAAAATCAAAATTATGCTTTTTTAATTATAAATGGAGTTTCAGAAAACAATTCTAGAAGGATACACACCTACCAAACCAAATGTTGGAACCGTTTACCTCTGAGGACTGGATTTTTTGGATGTAGTAGGGATGTATTAAAAAATATGTGGCTTTAAATTTTTGACTAAATTTTTCTAAAATGGTTTGAGTTGCTACATAAAGAACTTATGTTTTATTTAAAAAGTAATAAAACATACTAAATCAAAGTGATGCAATTTGCATTTAGAAAGTTTAGACGAGGCTGTCCAGTGGTTAGAACTAATGCTTTCACTGTGGAGCGTGCAGCTTCAATCCCTGGTTCTGGGAACTAAGATCCTGCAGACCATGCATCAAGAAAGAAAGAAAAAAGAAACAAATATGAAAAGATAAACTTAAATTCTATTATCTAGAGGCAACCCCTATGAGTATATAGTATTTTTTCTACATTTGAAAAATACCATTGTTTAAAATTTTTTCTTTTTGTTTCACTAGAAAGGAAAGATGATGCACAGTTTGAAATGTTAAAGGTATACAAATTGCTTTGTTACAATAAAGCTAAATGTGTGCGCACACACACAGAAAAAATAAATAACATCGTTAAAGTTGATTGGGGCAAAATTTTTTCTCCTTTTTATTTTTACTTGGTATATCATCAACATTTCCCTTGTAAGTAAAAATCTGTAAAGGTTTTAAAAATATGTGTATAATATTCTTTTGGGATAATGAATATAACCCACTAAATCATTTTTCATTACTGGATGAATTACTTTATATTTAGTGAACTTTTTTATCTGTATAAATCTTGGTTCCTGTTTCAAATTGTGTTCTTTACACTGGAATCTACTAGTCCTTTACATCAAGCTAGAAGTATTAGTGTAACTGAAATTTTGGTATTTTGCTAATGATTTATGATTTATTATTGCCTAAATAGGGAAGCCTACTGGGGCTTCCCCAGTGGCTCAGATGGTAAAGAATCTGCTTGCAATGTGGGAGACCCGGGTTCAATCCCTGAGTTGGGAAGATCCCCTGGAGAAGGAAATGGCAACCCACTCCAGTATTCTTGCCTGATGAATCCCAAGGACAGAGGAGCCTGGCAAGCTAAAGTCCATGAGGTGGCAAAGAGTCTGACACAACTCAGCGACTAACATACACACACAACAGTTTCTTAAACCTTTATCATCTTTGGAAACCTGAAATTTGTAGTACAGGTTTTTTGTTTGTTTGTTTTTGGAAAATCGGGTCAATTTCCTTCTCAAAAAATGAGAAACTAAAGTTTGTTACATTCTTTTTGGTAAACACATCTTCATGTCCTCTCAAAGATGGAGCTTGAGCCAGCATTTCAGCATACCTCTTAACTAATGACTGGATACTGGCCAGATCAGATTAGGTACTTGGTGTATTTTTAGCTACTATGGAAAAAAACAGAATTTTAACATTTATTATTATATTAGTGCTTTAGTCCTGCTAAACTTTCCACATGTTTTTGGTTGCTAGACAAGAATTCCTAAGACTAATTTGATCCTAATTTCAATGATCCCAACACTTGTCTTTCATATAATGTTTCAAAAATGATAAAGTTAGAACTACAGCAGAGGTTTTTAATCCGGATGGACTTCAGTGCTCGGTGATTCCATCCCCTCAAAATTATACGCTTTCTATGCATTTTCCTGGAAAGATGATCTTTAACTTTCATTAGATTTCACAGAAATGTAAATCATGTTTCCTACCCCCCAAAATAAAAACAAGTAAGAGAATCACACTAATCTTTTCAGGCTTGGAAAGAATAAAATTGACCCCTGTTACTATGATTAAATTATACTAAGAGTTCTGATGTTCTCCATTGTGAAAATGGATCTATTTGTAACATTGTCATAGTCAGACCCGTGAAGCAGGGATGTCCTGAGGAGCAGAGCTGAGGTCTACAAAGGGTCTAGAAGAGTCCCTGCTACATATGTATGCTTAAACGTGGTGGTGATTGTTTTATCCTTGTGGAGATTTGCCTATTCATTTCATTACTTTCACCCATTTCTCTCTTGCTATTTGACTCAGGTTTTTTAGAGGAAAGTAGCTAGAGTCTGCAGAAGTAGCCAGTACATGCCATTTCACAGGATCTGCAAACGCATTTTTCCTGCTAGAGGATTAAGATGCATTATGAATGAATTGATTTCACCATTCCCATGTGATATGGAATTATAGTTGTGGTTTCCGGCGAGACAATGATGCCACAGTTATTTTCTTGTCCTTGTATAATGAAAGGGTTTTGGTGTTTCTGCTGTATTCTAGACATTCACACTACACAGCTTATTTTCATATCATATTTCATATGGAACACCATTTTGTGGTGAGTTTTCTGTTAAAGTGCAGAAGTAGGATCAAAGCAGGAGGAGGTTAAGACAGTGGAAGCCCACAGCTGATTCAAGTCATGGACTTTTTTTTATTTTTTATTTTTATTTTTTTAGTTCTACCACTTTATTGCTACAACTCATCTCCCTCCACCCTCGTGCACACATGCTCAGTCATGTAATCCCATGGACTTCAGCCCGCCAGACTCCTCTGTCCATGGACTTTTCCAGGCAAGGATACTGGAGTGGGTTGCCATTTCCTTCTCCATGTCATGGACTTTTTTTTTTAATTGAAGTTTAGTTGCTTTGGGAGAAGGATATGGCAACCCGCTCCAGTACTCTTGCCTGGAAAATCCCATGTATGGAGGAGCCTGGTAGGCTACAGTCCATAGGGTCGAAGAGTCGGTCGAAGAGTCGGATACGACTGAGCGACTTCAGTTTCACTTTAGTTGCTTTGCATTGCTATGTCAATTTCTGCTGTGTAGCAAAGTAATCAGCCATATGTAAACATATATCTGCTCTTTTTGGAATTTCCTTCCCATATAGGTCACCACAGAGCATTGAATAGAGTTCCCTGTGGCACACAGTAGGTTCTCATTACTTATCTGTTTTATACATAGTAGTGCATATATATCAGTCCGAATCTCTCAATTCACCGCCGCCCCCCCAACTCCTTTCCCCTGCTTGGTGTCTATATGTTTTTCTCTATGTCTGTGTCTTTATTTCTGTTTCGTGAGTAAGATCTTCTATACCATTTTTCTAGTTTCCACATATATATGTGACTATGTATTTGTTTTTCTCTTTCTGACTTACTGCATTCTGTGTGACCCTCTCTGGGTCCACCCACATGACACCATTTTGTTCCTTTTTATAGTTGAGTAATATTCCCCTTTACATATGTACCACATCTTCTTTACCTCTTCCTTATATTGATGGACAGTTAGGTTGCTTCCGTGCAAGCCATGACTTTTGGAGGGAGCTCATCCAGTTTAGGTTTAGAGAGAAAAGTGTGTGTGTGTTTGTGTGTGTGTTAGTTTCCCTCTGTTCTTGAGAGAATAAGTGACTCGTTTAGGAGTTGATACAGAATTGCAGGGAGATTTGTCTACTAAGCAACGTAAAATTAAATTACATTCTTTATTCACCTAATTTCATTTTCTAGGGACATTTCTGGTGTTTTATACATATATTTAAATATATATTATATTTATATAATATTTTGTATTTTTTGTCTATTTTTGGCCACACGACTTTTCAGATCTTAGTTCCCCAACCAGAGATTGAACCCATACACTCTGCCATGAACTTTGGTGTCCTAACCACTGGACCACCAAGGAATTCCTGGTCTTTAGTATGTTTACAAGATTGTGCAACCATTACCACAATCTATTTCTTTTTTTTTTTTCCATTTATTTTTATTATTTGGGGGTTAATTACTTTACAGTATTGTAGTGGTTTTTGCCATACATTGACATGGATCAGCCATGGATTTACATGTGTTCCGCATCCTGATCCCCCCTCCCACCTCCTTCCCCACAATCTATTTCTTGAATGTGTTCATCACCCCAAAACACAAACCCAGTATAATTAAGCAGTAACTCTGCATTCTTCCCTCTGTCAGCTCCTGGCAGCCACTAATCTGCTTTTTGTCTTTATGAATTTGTCTATTCTGGGTATTTCATATAAATGGAATCATACATATTTTGTCTTTTGTATCTGGCTTCTTTCACTTTAGCCTAATGTTTTCAAGTTTTGTCCTTGTCATTGCATTTATCAGTACTTTCATGGCTGAATATTTTTTCATTGCATGAATAAGCCACATTTTGTATAAACATTCATCAGTTGATGGACTTCTGGGTTGTTTCTACTTTTTAGCTGTTATGAATAATGCATTTATGAACAAATGTGTACAGGTTTTTGTGTGAACATATTTTTCACACAAAAATATGTGTGGAAAGGCTAGGGAAATCTCTGAGTTGAAGAGTCTAGGGATCTCTCTGGAGCTGTGTATATTCTGAGGAGTGTAACTGCTGGGTCCTATGGCAACTTTTTGTTGCCGAACTGTTTTCCAAAGCAACCATGTCATTTTAGATTCAACTAGCAGTGTATGAGAGTTCTAATTTCTCCACATCCTCATCAAAGCTAGTTATCTGACTTTTTTGTTATTGTCTTCCTAGTGGGTGTAAAGTGATACTCCAGGATGGTTTTGGTTTGCATTTCTCTCATTAATGGTGTCAAGCATCCTTTCCTGTGTTTATTGACCACTTGTGTATCTTTGGAGAAGTGTCTATTTCAAGTCTGTCCATTTGGGCTGCTACAACAAAATACTGCAGCCTGGGTGGCTTATAACAGTAGAAATTTATTGCTCACAGTTCTGGGGAAGGCCCATTTCCTGGTTTATAACTGGTGCATTTTCACTGTGTCCTCACATTGTGGAAGAGACTAGGGATCTCTCTTGAGCTTCTTTTAGAATGCGCTAATCTCATTCAATTTAACTGGTATAACTTAACTATCTTCCAAAGGCCCAACTTTTGAATTCATTACATTAGGCATTAGGATTAAAACAAATTAATTTGGGGGGGGGGTCACAAAAATTATGTGGTGCTTGTCATTTGATATGCACTGAGCAAATGTTGGTTGAATTGAATGATACCAGTCATGGCTGTGAAACTGTTGTGTAGTAAACATTGACATCTAAAGGGGTTAATAACAACTATTATGTATTGAATACATACTAAGTGCCTGGAGCTGTATTAAGAACTGAAATTCTCATTGTCTCATTTCATCTTTACAATAGTCCTATGAAATGTACATTCTTCCCCCAATGTATAAAATAAGACGATGAGGCTTAGATAGGCCAAGTAACTTGTCTAAGACTACACAGTTGATCTTGGATTAGAGCCCTTGGCTCATATGCTAAGGGCTCATTTTAACCACCGTGTCCTTGAGCTAGGGCAACAATCTAAACGTGAAGAACCTGGAGGTACAGAGAAGTGGAACCAAAATGTGGGCTGGTTGAAGATAGCCATGCTAAGCTTATTGCTGCTATCTCAGACTTGTGAAACTTTGAAAGAGATGTTCTATAAGAATCTTATAGGATCATTTTAACAAGGAGCTACTGTATAGCACAGGGAATTATATTCAATATCATGTAATAGTCTATAATAGAAAAGAAAAAATATATATAAAAAACTGAATCACTTTGATATATACCAGAAACTAGCACAACATTGTAAGTCGACTATACTTCAATAAAAATTTTAACAGAAGAATTTTATAAGCTCATTTTACAAAAATATAATTTTTTGACAGGAATCAGATATTTAAACTCTTTGAGTTTGCCAATCCCACTGCTTCTGTATTTTAATTTCAAGGTTACAGTCTTTTTAACCATCTTTCTAGCTCTTTTTTTTTCCATTTTTAGTTTCTACTTAAGAAACTTTTACCACTCCCTGGACCTCATTCCTTTCTAAATCATAGTCTGGTAATTAATTCTACACTATCATGGTAATTTTTCACTCTTCTATGCCTCCATGCAAATGTTTTTATATTTTGTGTATTTTTTCTTTGTCTTAAGCAGTTGTTCCAACTTACCAATTCTGTTACAACTGGCAGTGACAGTTTCACATTCTCTTCCCCACTCCCCACCACCCCAGCACAGAATCTTAGTGTCCTGAGTAGGGTTGGTCCCAGGCCACGGCAGTGAAAATGTGCCAAATCCCAACCACTTGACGACCAGGGGACTCCCTCATTTTCTTTTAAACTAATAAATGTAAGATTAGGTTATATATCCGCATGCCCTAACTCTATCAGAAATCTTGTTAGTATTAGGCTTATCTGGGAGAGGTTCCAATGTCCTGAAATACTGTTTGCTTGAATATCTCCATTTTTATATTAAATGAGTTTTTATTGCTCAATACCTTGTTTATTTGTACTTGTTTTCTTAATTAATGACAGACATTGTTCTCTGTTGCTGCAGTGGAACACCTGGAAGTCAGCTGCCATACCACAAGCTTTTTCAAAACCATTATAGCATTTAACCCTAATGTCAGTTTTGTCCCTCATGGGGACAAAGTCTATGGGAGGCTAACTTGCTCAAGTTCACACAGTTAATAAGCATCATTGGGATCTGGATCCCACCAGAGGATGAGATGGTTAGATAGCATCACTGACTCAATGACATGCATTTGAGCAAACTCTGGGAGATGGTGAAGGACAGGGGAGTCCTTGGGGTCACAAAGAGTTGGACACAACTGAGCAACCAAATGACAACAGGGACATACTGATCTTGTATAATATCATATTTTAACAATATGTGTAAAATATATTATATTTTAAAAATGTTTTATTATTGTATTTTATTATATTATATAAAATAAATTATATTTTATGTGTAATATAACATCTTAAGGTGAACAGGGGGCCTGGAGGAAAGAATACTTTTGTTTCAAAAAAAATCTAAATAATTTCTTTCATCACATGCATAGCTACAATTGGGGAATTGTTAGGTATACTGGTCATCCCCCCCACCAAGTCACTAAGGCTTCATTATGATTATTAGCAAAAGTAGCCCTATAAAAATATGGGTATATATTTCATAAAGTTAGAAACAATCACAGCATCAGTGAACGCAGTTTGACTTACTCTCAAGTGATGTGCATGAAAGAATTGTTATGAGCAAGGAAAATATCAATCCACAGCTTATAAATATCTAGTAAAAACATCAAGGGCCATTTATTTTAAACAACAAGAGCTACTGTGCCTTTTGAATAATATTTTGAAATCAGGTAAATTAAACAGATTTGGGAGAAATTGCATTTTCTCAACTGGTCATTAAGAGTATCTATGGAAACGCCATTATAATCAGTTAGGTTAAAACATTCCTGATAATCATAGGCAAGTTTTTCATTTAAACTTGCACAGTTAACACAGATAGAAGTTTGTGCTCCATACCTGTTATCTAAGGTGCACTATAGTGAAAAATAACCAAAAAAAAAAAAAAGAAAGAAAAATAACCTTTTTTTTTCCTGTTACGACAAATATGTCTCCTTCTGATCCCACAAGGTATTCCTAAAGGTCTTTACATTGCAAAAGCTCAAAAGGATCCCCTCAGATAGTGAAATGGTACTCTCAAGTTAGAAGAAATGTCTCTATTAAGAATATTGAGAATCATTTATTTTAAACAAGAACTGATGTGCCCAATGAATAAGTATTTGGCTATCAGACAAACAAACTTCAGAAAAAGATTAATTTTAGGCATTCTATAATTGTAGATATTATGGGCTCCATGGAAAGTTTTCTGTGTTTTCTCTCTACCTGAGTTAAGTTCAATGGAAAAGTTATTCATTGAGTCGGAGATTCCACAGGTGTTAAGCAGTGCCTCTAATATAGTTGGTGTTCTCTGTTCTATTTCTAGAATGAACAAAGGAAAGACTTCCCTTTCTCCAACCATCAGAAGCATCTGTCTAGTACAACCAGTTACCCAGCTGAAAGAGAGACATTTCCAGGCAGACAAATCTTTCTTCTCCACATATTGTGTAGGACTCTAGTCAATTAGCTAAAAGACTAAAGACATTAACTCTTCTGGAGTAACTGACCTCATCTCAACAAAAACCTACATACACTTATTTTCAAAATATTGCTTTTCTTTGATTAGGAGAACTTAGTTATATGTGGGAATTTTAAACAGGAAAATACAAGGGTTTCAGATCTGGGGTAAACCAGTCATTTCTTATGCATGCTCAGTCATTCAGTTGTGTCCACCTCTTTGTAACCCCTTGAACTATAGCCCATCAGGGTCCTCTATCCACAGAATTTTCCAGGCAAATACAGGAGTGGGTTGCCACTTCCTCCTCCAGGGATCTTCCCAACCTAGGGCTTGAACCCATGTCTCCTGAATTGACAGGGGTATTCTTTATCACTGAGCCACCTGAGAAACCCTTAGTTCTCTTGAAAAGGTAGCTATTTGTGATGAACTACTTAACAGGAGTATCATGGTTGACTTTTGAAGGGACCAATAATGGAAAGTTGAAGGTTGAAATAGAAACATTTCAAACCTGAATGGTATAGAATTAAAGGTTGATCATATCTCTTTATATGCATGCTTAATGACCAGCCAAAGATGAAGAAGCTCTAAACCGTCAGCAAAATCAAGACTGGGAGGCTCAGATCAGGAACTCCTTATTGCAAAATTCAGACTTAAATTGAAGAACATAGGGAAAACCACTAGGCCATTCAGGTATGACCTAAATCAAATCCCTTAATGATTATACAGTAGAAGTGACAAATAGATTCAAGGGATTTAGATCTGATAAACAGAGTGCCTAAAGAACTTTGGATGGAGGTTCTTATCATTGTACAGGAGAATCGGACACGATGGAGTGACTGAACGACATCAATGCCCAAGTAGTAGTGTGTCTATTTACATACATTTCTCCCCATAGTGTGACTGTCAATAGCCACAGTGCTCCCAGTGTCCTTGAACATGTTACCTTCATGTGGGGCACACACCTTTCTTCTCTCCTTCTATGTTTAACCAACTTCTAACCTATCCTTTGGTCTCAGTGGAAATAAATGTCACTTCCTCTGGGGAGACTTCTCTAGTCTTGTATAGCTCTCTGGGCTCATATCCATTCTGTGAAAGTGAAAGTTCGTTGTTTTTGCTCTTGTTATCTATTAGCTTGGTCGTGTCCGACTCTGTCTCTTTTGCAACCCCATGGACTGTAGCCTACCAGGATCCTCAGTCCATGGGATTTTCCAGGCAAGAATACTGGAGTGGGTTGCCATTTCCTTCTCCAGGGGATCTTCCCGACCCAGGGATCAAACCTGGCTCTCCCACATTGTAGGCAGACGCTTTACCATCTGAGCTACCACGGAAGCCCTCATCTCCATTCTATATTACTTCTATCTCCATACTCTACTACTTTATAATTATCTGTTTAGGTCTCTTCTGAGATGGTACATTCTGAGGGGTTGGAGGGCAAGCCCAGAACATATCTACATATTGAGAGTGCCCAACAGCTGTTTTAAAAACAACACTATTCTTTTAAGGATTTTTGGTTATTAAATAGGGGAATTTCATTGTAAAAACATGAATTAACAAATGATCTTGATTTTCCTAAATTTAGGAGACACCTAGGTCTGACTTTTTAAAAAACAAGTTGTATGTGCATAAATGCTTTGGGCTTCTCAGTGAAACAAAATATTCTTAAGATTTTGCTGTTAGATCAAAAACTGAGGGTACAATGCTCTCTAGAGTCAACTTTCAGCTTTCTTGCATGATGTAGAGAAGGAGCCCAAAGGTACAGAACTTCCTTTAAAAACAAAGAAACAAAAAAGATTTCCAGAGTGTTGAGTTCAGTTCAGGGCCGCTTCCCTGTTCTGTTAATTAAACTTTGGGATATTGAAACACAGGCTAAGAGGAATGAGTGGATGGAAAGCATTACTCTATTCATATACCACCTGGCCTACAGATACACTGCAAAAAACAAATAAATAATATTAATTATAAAATATAGGACAGACTAGCAATAATAAGAAGGAAACTTCAACATATCATTCACAAAGGGGGAAATTTTTTTCTAAATCACAGCATCCTTTGTGATTTGATTTTGACAAAAAAAGAATATGACAAAAAAAAGATGATGTTATTGGATTTCTCTGTTCAAATTATGGATCTATACTGTGATAGAGGGAGTAGGATTGTCAGTTTTAAGTTAGTATGAAGAACTGTTGAGAAGAAATTGGGGCGAGGTGATATTTCAGCCCCATTTAGTCTTGGGCATTATAGTTCACCTCATCATCAACTGCGCTCTCTTGGCAACTGCAGATAATTTTTTGTTCACTTGTTCCTTAGTTCTAGCTATTGAAGAGCAGTTATTTTTACCAGCACTAAGCAGGACTGCTAGAGAGAATGGGGTTGGATATTAGGCAGACCTGGCCCCTTAGAGAAGAATAGGGCTACTGTAGATAAAGCATCAGAGAAGGAACTGGGGGAGGAAAGCACAGAGAAAGACTGTGCCAGGAGATTGACTCAGTAATCCAGGAAGATCTCCAGTGTTAGCTGTTCAGGTTCTTATAGCCCACATGAAATAAAATCAAACTGATTTTAAGATCTCCATTATAATTGTTAAAGTATGAGCTGCTCTTTTTTTATTCTTGTTGATTGAAAATTTACAGAAGATGGTACTTGGAATATCTTACCAAGGTTTCGCTGCAAAAGCCGTGAGTCTCCAACAGTACATAAGAAAAGAAATATAAAATGATTTCATGGGAGATGAGACAATGGCCTATATTAGAAGGATTTTGTGCTGCAGAGGTGTCAATGTTGAGGAATAGTGAATAACTCTTGAGATTAATTTAGAAGACTCCTCCTATGCAGTATTTGTATGTCTAGTTTCTTGAGGGTACAGAATTGCTTATGTTTAGAAATAGAAGTAGGGTTTTGAAATTATTCATAGATTTATCTCTGAGGGCACAGAATACATTTTTAAAAAGTACATCTGATGTAATGTTAATTTAAAATACTAATTAAAATTTTTTTTAATTATTTAATTTATTTGTTTGGCTACGCTGGGTCTTCATTGCTGCATGGGCTTTTCTCTACTTGCCATGCACAGGCTTCTCATTGAAGAGACTTCTGTTACGGAGCAGGAGCTCTAGGGCACAGGGGCTTCAGTACTTGCAGCACCCGGGCTCTGGAGCACAAGCTCAGTTGTTGTGGCACATGGGCTTAGGTGCTCCGTGGCATGTGGGATCCTCCCGGACTAGGGATTGAACCCATGTCTCCTGCATTGGTGGGAGAATTCTTTACCACTGAGGCTACCAGGGAAGCCCCTAAAATACTTCCTTGAGCTGCTGTTCTATGCTAGAAATGATGCATGTGAGGGTTTTTTTTTTTTTTAAATAGTTTATTTAGAGTATTGGTTTCAGGTGTACAACATAATGATTCAATATTCTTGTCCTGAAGGGTATGGTTTCGAAGACAGTTCCTTTAAGGTTATTTTGAGATATTTATAAAGGTCTATTGTTGAGTACTGAAAATGAGAAGTTACAGAGAGAGCTGTGTAAGATGGTTAAATTCAGGCTCAAGTTCTAACTTGCTATGTAACCTGAGTTAGGTAATTTCACTTCTCTGGGTCTCACCTCTTAGATTTATCTATGACCTAAATTTTCTCTGATTTTGTTTACTTATTTATTTGGCTGTGCTGAGTCCTAGTTGCTGTACATGTGGTCTTCACTGAGGCGCATATGGAGGCTTTTAGTTGTGGTGTG
Organism: Dama dama; assembly: GCF_033118175.1. Classification (NCBI taxonomy): domain Eukaryota; kingdom Metazoa; phylum Chordata; class Mammalia; order Artiodactyla; family Cervidae; genus Dama; species Dama dama. The sequence goes on from NC_083695.1 coordinate 28,114,503, forward strand.
CAGGCTTAGTCCCCCCCTGGCATGTGGGAACCTGCTTCCCCTGCATTGCAAGGCAGATTCTTTTTTTTTTTTGTTTTTTCCATTTATTTTTATTAGTTGGAGGCTAATTACTTTACAATATTGTAGTGGTTTTTGCCATACATTGACATGAATCAGCCATGGATTTACATGTGTTCCCCATCCCGACCCCCCCCTCCCACCTCCCTCCCCATCCCTTCCCTCTGGGTCTTCCCAGTGCACCAGCCCTGAGCACGTGTCTCATGCATCCAACCTGGGCTGGTGATCTCTTTCACCCTTGATAGTGTACTTGTTTCAATGCTATTCTCTCAGAACATCCCACCCTCGCCTTCTCCCACAAAGTCTAAAAGTCTATTCTGTACATCTGTGTCTCTTTTTCTGTTTCGCATATAGGGTTATTGTTACCATCTTTTTAAATTCCATATATATGTGTTAGTATACTGTATTGGTGTTTATCTTTCTGGCTTACTTCACTCTGTATAATGGGCTCCAGTTTCATCCATCTCATTAGAACTGATTCAAATGAATTATTTTTAATGGCTGCGTAATATTCCATGGTGTATATGTACCACAGCTTCCGTATCCATTCATCTGCTGATGGACATCTAGGTTGCTTCCATGTCCTGGCTATTATAAACAGTGCTGGATGCAATGAACATTGGGGTACATGTGTCTCTTTCAGATCTGGTTTCCTCGGTGTATATGCCCAGGAGTGGGATTGCTGGGTCATATGGCAGTTCTATTTCCAGTTTTTTAAGGAATCTCCACACTGTTCTCCATAGTGGCTGTACTAGTTTGCATTCCCACCAACAATGTAAGAGGGTTCCCTTTTCTCCACACCCTCTGCAGCACTTATTGCTTATAGACTTTTGGATAGCAGCCATTCTGACTGGCGTGTAATGGTACCTCATTGAAGATTTGATTTGCATTTCTCTGATAATGAGTGATGTTGAGCATCTTTTCATGTGTTTGTTAGCCTGCAAGGCAGATTCTTAACCACTGGACCACCGTGAAAGTCCCTGTTATTCTTTTTTTATCCCTGTAATCATGTGATTTTTGGAGGGGTGGGGGACAGGGGTTTAAATATTTATTATTTGGCTGCTCCGGGTCTCAGTTGCAGCATACAGGATCTAGTTCCCAGACCAGAGATTGAAACCAGGTACCCGGCATTGAGAGCACAGAGTTTTTTCCACTGGACCACAAGGGAAGTCCCAATTATGTGATTTTTTAAGAGAAAAGAGATAGAACTATTTTGTAATATTTGAAAGAACCTAGTACACTTGAGTTAATTACAAAATTAAATATCAACTCATGCAATGAGTTCCTTGTGGTTAGGATTAGGTTGAAATAAACAAATAGACTTAAGTAACAAAAATAAGTTCTGAGTAAGTAGGACTACAACATCATGTTTCTTAGTTTCTAAATTTATCATTCAATAAAATCTAGTTGTATGCATTTTGCTCTGAATAATAAGAGAGTGGAAATGGCTCTCTTGACCTCCACTTTCTCTGCTAATAATTTCTGATTATTTTCTCCATCAAAGCTCACTATCACCTAAGCCTTGAGCTGAGACAGATAAATTGCTAAGTGTAGGATTTAGAACAGATGGTCACAACCAATAGAGGCTACCAATGTATTCTGTATTCAAACAAGTACAGATTTTCATGGTGTAGTATCGGTTGGATATTTGGAGTTAATGCTAGCTGTGATCACTTCCATTAACTCTCATTAGCTGGGACGAACTTTGGCTTTATTTATTAATTCATTTTACAGAACACTGCACATAGACCTTTGATGTTTGTTTTGCTTAGGTTACCAAGTGCAATATTATGCAGTTTCATGAGTATCCCATACAGTGAAAACGCCTGCCCATGGGGCTTTAAAAAAAAAATGAACTTCTCACCAGTGTGGATATTTAGTAGACCTAACACCATGATCCTGATTTTATTTTATTTTGAGGCAAACATAATGGATCACACAGGTAATGAAATTATTTAAAATATATAATTATGGGAATTTCCTGGTAATACAGTGGTTAGGACTCTGTTTTCACTGCCCAGGTTCAATCCCTGGTCAGGGAACTAAGATCCCATAAGCCATATGGTGAGGGGGAAAAAAAAAATATATATATATATATATCTTAATATATCATGGCCACTTTACTAAACAGTGAGCGATCAACCTGGGAAAATGTTCATGCTTTTAAAATTTTTTATCCAGGTATTCATGGGGAGAGACATAACCTTTAATTGAAATGGAAAACACTTTAAGAAATGTAGGGCTATCCTTGCATGTATTGTTGATGGGAGTGTAACATGGCAAAACAAACAAACAAAAAAAAGTGGCTTGGATGCAGAAAATGGTTTGGTGTTTCCTCACCCAAAACTTAATCAAAATTTTCATATGATTCACTATTTCTACTCCTAGGTATATACTCAAAAAAATTGAGAGCAGGGACTCAGACAGACACTTGCATACCCATTGTTACTCACAACAGAACAAATATTGCTTGATACTGCTTATATGAGGTACCTAGAGCAGGCAAATGTATAGAGACAAAGTAGAACAGAAAGTTAACAGAAGTTAGGGAGTGGGGAGTGACTTCAAATGTACAGAGTGTCTGCTTGGGATGATGAAAAAGTTCTGGAAATGGAAAGTGGTGATACTTGCATAATATTGTGAATATACTTAATGCTACTAAATTATACACTTTAAAATGGTAAAAATATAAATTTTTTTTGTTTTCTATATTTTACCACACACACACAAGCCTCCAAAGAGAAAGAAACAGGGCTAAAAGGTTTTGCACCCATTTTCAAATCCTGTTGTATTTGGTCCTGTTTTTGACCCATTTCATGTTTGCTTCATTCCCCACAGAGAGCTTTTTAGTGTGGGCTCAGTGTGCTTGAAGTTGCCGTGGTGAACGTGGTTAGGTTACAATCCACTGGTTTTGCTTGCTTCTTACATTTGTTAAAATTTTTGAGGGTGGATGGGTGGAGGAGAGGTAGTTTAGAGCGGGAAAACAATGCATGTTGGATTTCCCATTCCAACAAGAAAAGCGTGCTTTTGTGGCAAACCGAAAGGCTAGGAATCAAGGGTGATGAAATACAGGCTTTCCGGCCCTCACTCTGTTCCTGATTTCTGGTTGTGGGAATCTGTTCTGAATCCAACTGCAAGTGGAAAACCCATCTTTGGCTGAGCAGCCAGAGAGGCCCTCCTGCCAATCCCCCAAATGTGCTGCTGAGACTTTGGCCCTGTGAGGATGGGGCTGACGCTGTCTTCCCAGGATCTGTGCAGCTGTCAAGGTAGCTGTGATGCCCTGTGAGTGGCCTCTGCACCGAATTTTGGCAGTGACCTTGAGACCTGCCAGCTCCAACAGCTGTCCTGGTTCTTTGTCTATTGCCGTTATTACTGGTCCAGGGGGCTGAAGGGAGGGGCTAGCCTCCTCTGGCTCTGTCATTCCCAGAGTCTGGCAAGTTCCAACTGCGGTGCCTTGCCCTCCCAGTGCCTGCCACCCAGTGGGCATGGGAGGTGGGGGGCGTCCAGGTGTGCTGCGTATGGGTGGCTGCTTGTTCACCTCTGGCTCAGCTCCCAGCCCCTGGGAACCAAGTGGCCGTGTCTGATCATCAGCCCGTGCACAGACAGGCTCCACGTGGGGACCTGCTTGGCAGCTTTGCGGAGAGATGCTCGGTGACAGTTGAAGATCTTGGAAGGTAGAGGAGCCAAAGGGGCTTCTTATGTCCCAAAAGTATGATTCCACTTTCTGGAAGCGACAAATTTCTTGGGGGAAATGAAGGTCATCAGAAACGTCCAGAGCAAGAGAGAGAAAGCTTTTTGAAATCGCCAGCCACTCAGAGTGGCAAGTGTATTCTGAAAACTCCTCCCCCTTTCCTTGTCCTCATCCTGTCCTTTTCCTTTTAAGCGGCTTTATTATTCTTTTTTAATCTGCCTTTGTCATTGGACATTTATTGACAGAAATCAAATTGCTGTGTTTCTGGGCAAAGCGCCGGCTGCAGAGAGGTGTGGTTCCCGAGGAATGAGACACGCAGCCCAACAGCTGAGCCTACAGTGTCCTCACATAACCTCCCTGCCTTAAATATCGCCAATATTTAGCCTTGCCTTATAAAGTAAAAATGCACAATACCTTCCAGAGTTTCAGCAAGCCCAAATGCCCCCCTCAGCTCAGTTATATCTCCTGTATGTTGGAGGCAGGGCCATGCACCCCCCCACACCCCAACCCCCCCGCGCAGACCTGCCCTCGGAGCCGCCAAGAGGTTACTAATCAGGGAGACTCCGCCATCGATCCGATGGTGGAGACCTGGGGGACTTGTGTGCATTGTTTTTGCTGAAGCCTCCTGTGATTTCGGCGCGACCAGATCCTCTGCAGCGAACTCCATGTCGCAGCTTGTGGCTGCCTGTGTCCTGTGGTGAGAGCGGAGCCGCACAGGAGATCCTTTGTCTAGGAAGGCTAGGCAGAGAAGATCACTTTGGAGTTGCTAAGCTCTGCATTGCCATTGGCTGCACTCTTTGTGGGGCTGTTTTTGCAAAAGGCATGCCCAGCACGTCTACAGTGCTGGCAGGCCAGGGCTGCCTTTAAACACCATGATAATAATACCAAAAAGCAGTTTGCAGAACTGTTCCACTGTAGAGGCTTCCTCTGCAGAAGCAAGCAAGATGGCTACCTCGTGGGCTTCGCTGTGAAGAATGCAGAGGCTAATTAAGACAGACTTTAAGGGGAAAAAAGGGTATTTCCCTACTTCATCTTTATGCAAGGCTTTTTTTTCAGTGACTTTTAAAGTATACATTTTACATAAGCTCTTTAGGTTCTGCCTAGGAAACATGTTGATGATTTTAGATGGGATAAGTAGTTTTATAGAGAAATAGCCAAAAAAATTTGGGGGGGGGGGTGGGAGCTAATTTTTTTTTCTCTTAAACGGAGGCTCATTTTGCAATTTGATTTTTTTTAGGTTGTAAAGGAAAACAAGAGGCCCCAGAGGGAAAAGAAGCCCAAAGTTTTAAAGGTAATCAGCTATTGATTAAATCATATTTAATTTTTTTCCATTTCATATAGTATTTTTCTGTCACTGAGGGGTAAATTTGGAGTACAGTGGATGTGAGTTCTCCCAGATTTTCAGTAGATAAACGAATTTTCCCTCAACTAAAGTGTTTTCTCTCTCTTTCTCTTTCTTTCTCTCTTTTTATATGCTACATAATATGCATATTAGCATCCTTTATTTTCAACTCCACACAAGTCTGCAGAAGGAAAACTTTATATGCAAAGTGTTGTGAATAAAATTTGTGGCTTTTTTTGTAGCCCTCTTTGTAGCATCTGCATTTGTGCTGTTGCACCAGTGTGTAAACTTAAGCTCTTAAGGAGAAAGACACTGTTTAAAGTTGACAGCTATGATCCATTGTAGTTTTAATAGACCTTCCATTAGACACTATTTTATAATGTGTGATTTTTCTAAAGGAAAAGATGCTTAGAGGTTTTATTTCAATTTAAAATGTGTAAGCCATTGAGATTTTACAGCCAAATTACAATTGCTTAATCCCAAATTCTCATTATATCATCTTTAATTTTGGCATTCATGAAGCTGTAGGAATGAGCATGTTTCCTTTATTTTCAGTAATTTGCCTAATGAGTATTTAGTAGTTACCTAATTCACTTATAAGCTAGCAGTCTGTGTTATGAGCTTTGTCTGGTATTTAGCAGGGTTAATTTAAAATCATATCCATTACTAAAAGTTCAAGGCTAGCTTTAGTCTACTAAATAGGTGCTTATGTGTTAAAGGTTTCAGCTAGTATGTTGCTATTCTGAATGTAAGAATCTTGAGCAGGCAACCTGTTTAATTCAAGAAGACATTAAGCAATAAAATGACTAGTCTTTAAAATTATATTGTGTATATATAATTAAAAATATCTTATACTAATCTTAGTTTTTCTTTTGCAAATAAAGTGTTGGCACTCAAAGAGAAAGAACATGTTTGAACTATGGATGTGGCACATTTTTTTTCTCATCTGTTTCCTCAGTTGTGTACCTTGAAAATGCTATTGACATGCAGAACCAAACCTTGCATTGCTTTCTAATTTGTCTGACCACTTCAAGTTTCTGTTTCCTGTGTGTACACAGCATTGCCCTGTACATTTTTCATCAACCAACAAGTATTTATTGAATATTTACCACACAGTCAGTTGTGAGCTAGACACTGTGAAATGAATGAAATTGCTTGGCACAAATTCTCACTGGGCTTAGACAAATAGAATGCTGGTTATTTTCAAGGTAAAGTAAACCCTTCTCTCTTTTTCTTCTGCACATTGATCCACCTGCCTCCTTTTAATTTTTTCTCCTCCCCAAATTATAGAAGAATATCATTAAAATCCCTAAATGTATATCTTATTCTCTTTTCACACTTGCTCTATTGGGTATATCCATCTCAGGTATTTTGTCTTAAAATCTTCAAGTGAGAAATAGTTTTAGTCTTGCTGTTATAAATGCCTCTCAGATTTGTGTGTGGGGGTGGTGGGGAGGTGGGGAGGCAGGTGGGGGGTGCAGGTTGAGGGTGGGTGGGAAGGGGGCACTGAAAAAAAGGAAGGAAACTGTATGGACAAACTAATATGGTCTAACCCTGGTAGCTAAGTCATTACCTCCCTTTGCTTTGAGATAGAATTGGGCCTTGGGAATACTCTTGAATTCTGTTTATTTTGTTAGTCTGTGGGTGTCCTGTTACCTGAAATAAATTTCAGAAGTAAATATACTGTGTATTGCTTTTTTAATCGTGGCAATGAACTCTGACTTTTAAAAAGAAATAAGTGCCTGTGTGTGGCTGATATTCATGTGCCACAACAAGCAGAACCAAATTGTTGCTCACTTCCTCTGTAGTTATCAGTTGTTGTACAAGAGTAAGGAAATGCTCTAGAAAGAAAAAATTAATGATTTTCTGGTGTTGACATTTTAAAATGTTTTCTTTAATTTTCTGTTGGGCATACTTTTTTGTTCTTCTCCAAAGAAAGCTTTGTTTCTCTGCACCACAGAAGAAATGCTAAGATACTTTCAGATTTCAGCTTGATATGTGTAAAATACAGTTGAGCAAGTATAGAATTTATTTTTGGTAATGGCAAATTATTTAATGTCTGTTAAGTGTGCCTCACCCTTCCATTCCAGTTTTGATTAGATAGCCTCTCCAAACTGGATGTACCAGAGAAAACATGGGCACTTTTTCCCAGCAGAGTTCAAAAGCCATTAAAGCCCTGGTCCGCTGGACTCAGAAATGGTTGCAGGTGCAGTCTTTCCACAGCAGGCCTTGGGTCTCTCTGCTCAAGGAAAAAAGCCCGTCCATCCTACAGGGCTCCCAGGTCTTCTGTTTTGCAGCCTGGCGCTGGGAGCTGTGCCACTAGAAATAGTGGTAGGCTCGGACACTGCAAAAGTAGCCCCCGTACAACGCTGAGGACCATGATGGAGGTGACGAAGGTCTTGCAGCCAGTGTCAGCTAGTTGCTTGCCAGTGGGCATGTTGTTCCCTGGATGCTCCCACTCCCTCCTGGCCAACTGAGGCCTCCAACTTGCCTTGACCTCCTAGCACAGCTGGAGGCAGCACCCGGACCGGACCAGTTCAAGCATAGAATATTATGTAGCCCTAAAGGAGATGTTAAGAAAACTAAATCTACATTTTGGGAGGGAGGGTGGAGGAAAAGTAAAACTTTCCATTTAGGATTTTATGGGTAAGGACTTGACTTTACAGTCGACTTCTACTCAGGGTCAGTGATGGGAATATTCAGGTTACAGTTTTGCTTTTGGCCTTATGTCTGAGTTCTACTCTTCTTCCTTGGACTCTGGCCTCTAAAGTCTTAAAATCTCTTCAGTCCCTTGCTCTTGGTCAGGGTGGCTACTACCTATAAGTATCCTGATTGATTTTCATCTTCATAATCTATTAGAACGTAGTTGGGTAAATGAAGAGTCTGACTAAGGAAACTGGAAAGCTTGTCTCATCCTACTGTGAACCTGCTGACTAAATCCTGAATCTAGTTATGGGTTAAAATTGCCTGTTGCATCTCACACCTCTCATCTTTATTTATTTATTTATTTTTTACACCTCTCATCTTTATTTTTTTTTTTTTTTTTTTTTTAAATTTTTATTATTATTATTTTTTTTTCCAGTGGGTTTTGTCATACATTGCTATGAATCAGCCATGGATTTACATGTATTCCCAATCCCGATCCCCCCTCCCACCTCCCTCTCCACCCGATTCCTCTGGGTCTTCCCAGTGCACCAGGCAGGAGTACTTGTCTCGTGCATCCCACCTGGGCTGGTGATCTGTTTCACCATAGATAGTATACATGCTGTTCTTTTGAAATATCCCACCCTCACATTCTCCCAGAGAGTTCAAAAGTCTGTTCTGTATTTCTGTGTCTCTTTTTCTGTTCTGCATATAGGGTTATCGTTATCACCTTTCTAAATTCCATATACATGTGTCAGTATGCTATAATGTTCTTTATCTTTCTGGCTTACTTCACTCTGTATAATGGGCTCCAGCTTCATCCATCTCATTAGGACTGGTTCAAATGAATTCTTTTTAACGGCTGAGTAATATTCCATGGTGTATATGTACCACAGCTTCCTTATCCATTCATCTGCTGATGGGCATCTAGGTTGCTTCCATAAAAATATGGAACGCTTCACGAATTTGCGTGTCATCCTTGCGCAGGGGCCATGCTAATCTTCTCTGTATCGTTCCAATTTTAGTATATGTGCTGCCGAAGCGAGCACACACCTCTCATCTTTAAACAGTCTATTTGAATTGGTAATCTGTATTCATGCTGTTATAATTCAATATTTAGAATTATAAATAGTGATCTCACGTTCCTGACTAAAGAGAGCATTTTCTTCTAGCTGGAAGCACAGTTTCTGTCCAAAGTATTCTCATGTCCAGAATGGGTATCAAATGAGTGGGGGATGAGGTTGGGGTACTCAGCACAAACTCCTTCCTTACTGGTACTGGAAGGCAACGTTTCTGCCTTAACTCGCTGGAATTATTTTTATAGGTGACAGCTTATTAGCTGTGCTTTAATTGTTCACTTGAGTCTTGAGAAGGGTTAACGGATGAGATGATTTCAGGCCGGGTTTCATGAACGTGTACTTATGAGTGGCATGGTTTGGAACTCTTCTTGGCAGAAACCTTTATGTAAATTATCATAACTTTATGCTTTGGAGTAGAAGGATATATACTCTTAGAGAAAGTCAATTCTAGGTAACATCGCTTTGGTTAGGTTGTCAGTCATTGTCTCTGGAGAAAATCAGGTTGCTTAGTTAGTTGGAAATATTGGGGAGAATTTAAGAAAGAGTTTTTTTTTTTTTTTTAAGGGTGAGGGCAGGATTAAGAAAAATCAAGGGATGACAAAGCATCCCAGGGCTAAGGACAGCAGACACATTGCCACTCCTAAGCCTGAGGGGATAAGGGCTTGGGAGCAGAAAGTCAGTCGCTAAATAGAACAGGACTATTCTATTGTGTGGCCTATGGTAATGGGATCTTTCTTCAGCAAGGAAGTCCTGGGGAGGTGGGTATGGAAATAAATACTCTGCCCTCCAGTTTCTTGCTGCTTTCATTGGTTTATCCCAGTCAGAACCCAAAAGGAGAAAGGGAGCCTACTAATGAGATATATCTTGGTCAGCCTCCTGTGTCTTATAAGAGGGTGTAGAAGATGGAGTGGGGACCTGAAGGGACAAACAAAACATATTCAGCATCACTAAATGACCACAGGGACAGTATGATAGGGTCGAAACAGAACCATGATTATGTAAGAAAGTAACACTGACAGGGTTGGGTAAAGTTTATATAAGAACTCTTTACTATTTTTGCAACTTATCTGAAAATCTAAACTCATGTCAGCATAAAAGTATGGGTATCCCTGAGAGTGAATTGCATTTATACATTCTGTAATTTCTTGACTGGTAAGAAGCATTTTCTAGCTATTTGGTTATAAAATATCAAAGTATTATATTTTGAACAAATACTAAGAAATATCAGGGGATATTAAACCAGGAAATTGTCTACAAATGATTTAGAAAAGAAAAAAGAAAACGAACTGATCTTCCTGCTAGCTTCCGTGCTGGCAGCCCTGCTCTTCACTATTTCCTTCCTTCCTTGATGATGCTGATAAAAGAAGAAGTGGTTGAGGGGGCAGGGGGGTATGGAATGAGGGGAAATAGGACATGTCTCACTAAGAGAAGGACAAGATAATGGCGTGTTGCTATACTGATTAGTCTTTTTGAAACATGTTTTAAAAGGAGAATCAAATCATAAATGAATCACGTTTCATATGTGATCTTGATTTACATGACAGTGATATTTGAAATATTTAGTGCCATCAATCATTGCCTGGCACACAATTAATGCTCAATGAGTCTTCTTTCTTGAGAAACAGTATTACTAACATTCAGTCAATACTTTTTTAGCCCATACGGAATGCTGGGCTACAATGGTGTATAAGTCCAAAGTGATCTTTGCCCTCAAGGAGATTGAGGGCAAAAAAAAAAAAAAAAAAAAAGACAAATTAATAAATTACAAATTGTGGTATATACTTTGAGGGGGAAAAAAGCAAACCAAAAAAATTTCCAAGATAGAGCAAAACACCCCCTAGGGAAATTTACTTGGTACCTTTGAAAACTATTTCCTTCGTTTGTACATTGTTACATATACTAGTGAGGGTTCAAAAGTACCAAATTAGATACAATTGAGTTACCTTGTTTATCTTAAAAACTCCTTAAGCTACTAGAAATGAAAGATAACAGGGTTACTAAAGATTTGTCTCTGCAAGATTATCTACAACTTTGTTTCACTTAGTTAAATCATTGGTAAAGTGATAAACTTTTCTTAAGTCTAGTTATAAAGTAACTTTCTATGACTTATAGCAGCAACATGCTGCAAATTTTAGTGACATCCTATAGTGATCTTGATGGTTATTAGGGGTAGGGGGAGGCATACTGATAGTTTTTTTGTGTTTTGTGTTTGTTTTTAATTTTTTGACCACATCACATGGCATGTGAAATCTTAGTTCTCTGACAAGGGAACTGAACCTTTAACCTGTGCAGTTGAAGCTCAGAATTCTTACTAGACCACTGGGACGTCCTATGATAGTCTTACATAGTCCCGGGCAAGGAGTCCCAGACGTCTGAATATAACAGACCATCGGGGAGGAAAAAATTCAGAGTGAGTGGTAAAAGTATCCACAAAGGGATATCAGCTTTAAAAACAACAACAACAAAAGAAAACCCCACAAACGTATATATATATTGGAAGAAGATAATCTTAGCATATAAGGTGATCATATAAAACTTATGAATGTAGCTTTATGATTCAACAACACATGGTCCTTATTTTCCTCCTTATGTCATGTGCTGGCAAAAACTATCAAAGATGTGTGCTCATTCATCAATGTTTATTCACACGCTCAAAGGCACACATGGGGCTTCTGGTTTGCGTATCCAGAAATTGTAACATAGCATTTTGCCCAGGGATGATGAGACTGATTTCAGGGCTGAATTCTCACTAAGCCAGCTCACACACAGTCAAATCATTCATTTATCACTGGAACATGAACATTCCCAGTGATTCAAGACTCATGTCCATTTTGTAATTTCTAGGAATGATCCCAAACAGAATGAGAGTGAACAGAAGCCAAGTAGGGTAAATAGGCTTGAAGAAAATTTCATTCAGGCTACAAAAAAAGTCTGTTGAATTCTTCTGAGCTCAGAAAAGAACATATGCTTTGTGTCTTGAATCCTTATGCTCATCTGATAATGTGTTTGTGTTTTGATAGTGCTAGATTCATACTGTTTTCTGATGTCTGCCTTCTTTATGTATATCTCTCCATGTATTGGCTAGAATATCACTCAACAGATAGGTAAAAAGAGCCAAAATAGAAACTGTTAGTTAAATTTTTGTTAAAACCTTACTAGTGTCTGAAATAGTCTTCAAGTTGTAATTAATTTAATAATGGAATGCCTTTCAGTATTCAAAATGTGTCATAAAAATATGTTTTTAAAGATGTGATGGCAAGATTTGCCCACCATAGTGGCTTATTCAAGAGAAAGAAGATTACAGTGTCATTCTTTAACCTGTTCTTGTGCTTCATAGTTTTAAGTACTAACTTTTATTTCTTTTTGAACTAAAAACAGGACTTGCTGAACTTGAAAAATTTTAAGGGACGAGATGGTATAGTTTTATTATGTCTATAATTTAGTGATACATGGTTTTGATTAAAGCATAGGTTCTTTTCATGATTTTAGAGAACCAGATGTTAAATAATAAACTTATTTTAGGAAATTAGTTATTTTTAAGTAACAAAACTATTTATTTTAAACATTATTGTCTGTTGTTTAATTTTAAATTTTGTACACAAAAATACACATAGGATCATAAGATTATTATAGACATAAGCAAATTATTTAATACATGTTACATTGGTTATGATATCTAGACACATAGAAATTTCTCAATTAGTGGTATTATTATTAAATCTAAAAATATAATTTATCCTACTAAAAATATTAAGTGAGCCTTTAAGAAAATATGTATTTTTTTTTTTTTTTTTACCAATATGTTCACTTTCTTTCTATCTCCCAAGCCTTGCCTTTCTTTTTAAAAATGTCATTTCTGCTTTTTGTAATGAGAAGTATCAGAAAAAAGACTTTAAACCTTGAAAATAATAAATTTCTCTTTCCCCCTTTTTTATATGTATGTATTTTATAGAATCAATAATTCTATAATAAAGACTAGAATATCATCAGTATGAAAAATAATCTCACAGTTGATGATTAGTTTCTATTATAGAATTCAGCTGCACAATGGAGATAAACACAGAATAGACTTGTAGACACGGTGTTGGGGGGAGCAGAGGGTGGGATGTGTGGAGAGATTAACATGGAAACATATTAACATGGAAACATTATCATATGTAATATAGTCAATGGGAATTTGCCCTATGACTCAGGGAAAGTTCTGGAACAACTTAGAGGGGTGGGATGGGGAGGGAGGTGGTGAGAGGGTCAAAAGGGAGGGCACATATATATATTTATGACTGCTTCATGTTGCTGTTTGGCAGAAGCCAACACAATACTGTAAAGCAATTATCCATCAATTAAAAACAAACAAATTTAAAAAAAACTCAGCTGCAAAGAAAAATGTGGACTAGGATGAACACTTGAAACAGGATATAAGTTATAGTGTTGTTTGCAAGTTATGTACCTTAAGCATGATTTCTTCTAGATAAGAATCACATGAGAACATTCTCACTCAATTATCACGAAGTTTAAATATCTTAAATATCTGAATATATTTTTTTCTTGGAAAAATATTTTTATTCATACTTATTATCTTGTGTATTCATTCTACTTTAGAAAGGGGGAAAATCTAATAACTGTTTATTCCACTTCTTGAAAGTTAAATTAAAGTTTAACTAATGTTGTTTTAGATATAACTTCTCTGATAATAGAAAACCCAAATCTGAAATTTTCTTGAGTTTCTTTTTTTTTTATTTTTTTGCCACTTGGCTTCTGGGATCTCATTCCACTACTTAGATGTAGTAGTTCCACTACTAAGGATGGAACCTGTGCTCCCTGCATTGGAAGCATGGAGATGTAACCACTGGACTTCCATGGAGGTCCCTGAGTATTTAAATTTTGATATGATAAGGTATTTAGTGCTTTTGACTACTTTTCATTTTAAAATTTAAACTGTGTGTTTTTTTGTGGTTGTAGCAGTACCCAAAGGAAGGTGCTTGACTGAGGGAAAATTTATTGAACTCTCTGAGAACTGTTTTCATTATCTTTAAAGGGGGAGCAATAAGTAATCCACAGGGTTGTTTCAGTTCAGTTCAGTCGCTCAGTCATGTCCAACTCCTTGCAACCCCATGAATCACAGCATACCAGGCCTCCCTGTCCATCACCAACTCCCGGAGTTTACTCAAACTCATGTCCATCGAGTCGGTGATGCCATCCAGCCATCTCATCCTCTGTCGTTCCCTTCTCCTGCCCTCAATCCCACCCAGCATCAGGGTCTTTTCCAATGAGTCAACTCTTCGCATGAGGTGGCCAAAGTATTGGAGTTTCAGATTCAGCATCAGTCCTTCCAATGAATGCCCAGGACTGATCTCCTTTAGGATGGACTGGTTGGACCTCCTTGCAGTCCAAGGGACTCTCAAGAGTCTTCTCCAACACCACAGTTCAAAAGCACCTATTCTTCAGCACTCAGCTTTCTTTATAGTCCAACTCTCGCATCCATACATGACCACTGGAAAAACCATAGCCTTGACTAGACGGACCTTTGTTAACAAAGTAATGTCTCTGCTTTTTAATATGCTGTCTAGGTTGGTCATCACTTTCCTTCCAAGGAGTAAGCGTCTTTTAATTTCATGGGTGCAGTCACCATCTGCGGTGATTTTGGAGCCCCCAAAAATAAAGTCTGACACTCTTTCCACTGTTTCCCCATCTATTTCCCATGAAGTGATGGGACCAGATGCCATGATCTTAGTTTTCTGAATGTTGAGCTTTAAGCCAACTTTTTCACTTTGCTCCTTCACGTTCATCCAGAGGCTTTTTAGTTCCTCTTCACTTTCTGCCATAAAGGTTGTTTAGCAGATTACATAATTTTAATTTTGCTAAATTTATCCCATACAGAGTGGATGGTTATTAAATGATAGCTCTCAACATCATGACTATTTTTGTTATGACTTAATATAAAATAAAATCCTTTATAGAATATTGATGTGTTTAGATTTTTGGTTGCTTTTATTATCCTGTAAGCTAGATTGTAAACTTCTTAGGTTTAGAGCAGCATTCAACTTTGTGTTCTGCAGTCTTAGAGCAATATCTTCTACTTACCAACTCAATAAGTGTTGGTTTAATGAATGATTGAATGAATGCATTTTATGGCCTGACTTTAGTCAGTTAGGTCTAAACTGCTGAAATTATTATAGTGGCATCTAGGTGTGTAAGGGAGACTACTTTCTGAAATCATCAGGCCTGTCTTGGATAGTATTGATAATGAATTGCTATGGAAATCAGGATATATATATTATATATATATATAATATTATATAAATATAATATATACTATATAAATATAATATATACTATATAAATATAATATATACTATATAAATTATATAAATATAATATATGTATTAAATTTGGTTAATTCTTCAAATTTTATATGAAAAAAATCAAACCTACAGAAAAGATGAAAGAATGACATTGTGCATCAGTACTCTTTCTTTTCTTTTGCTGAGCCCTGTGACGTTTTACCTATAAATATTGCAGCATGCCTCTCCTTACCTATAATACAATGATTATACTGAAGACTTTTAATGATTCAGAAGATACTGTCCCTTTAAAAATCTTCTCAATTGTTCTTCCCCTCCTTCTAAATCCCTTTTAGCTGTTTCCTCCTGATCCAGCCTGTAATCTTAGATCACATCTTGGATTTGGTTGTCTTGCCTCTTTGCACTCCTTTATCCCCTCTTCCTACTATTGTGTGGGTGTGTGTTTCTTCATTGGTGATTTTGAACACTACTTCTCTTTCTTTACATTTTTGTAAAATGTTTTGATTTGAAAATGAAGTCATCTGGGTAAATTACAATAAATTTCAGGTTTCAGATAGGTTATCCAATCTACATTAACTATTGGGGCCTTTGTTGGAGATTGTCCAATGCTTCCTGGATTGGATCCTAAATTCTTAATTAGAGGAGATTAACAGATTGGAAAACTAAATGTGGTTGGCTAAACTTAGAGATTAAATTGACCTGCCACATCTATACCAAGTGGTAGCAGGGAGTGGAAGAGAAAAGGATGCCTTAATTATTGGCTTTCTGAAATAAAGAAAAAAAACGAGGTAGCAGTATTTATATAGCCATGGGGAAGCACTTGTATAAGTACTATTATTGGCTTGAAATCAGGGTATTGATGAAACTTATAAAACTCTGAATGTTATTTGCAGATTAAAATAAAAGGAAGCTATTTCAAAACAATGATTTTTGTCACTCTGCACACTTGAAATCTAGTTTATGTCTCACTTAATGGATAGTATAAAATAGCTGCACTGTAGGTTAGAACATTTCATCAGAAATTTAATCCAGTTATCCAGGGTTTATTTAAAGCCTCTGATATTTGATCACTTCCTTAAAAAGTTGGAACCATCAGAAAGCTGAGTTACCTGGGCCATGTTTTCTAAGATACTGTGCATCATGACATACCATACTTATATAAGGGACAGTCTAACTTCTGCTCAGTATAATCGCTATTGAAAAATTGTCTGTCATGACTAACTTATGTGCTGCCCATGGCCAGAAAAAAAGACAATCTAAACAATGTATTTTCTATTTTGATTTTCAACTAAGAAAATTCAGTAGTATTTGTTGGTCAAACCATGTAATATGCTCAACTCCAAAATGAGAAAGCATCTCATCTTCCTACTTCATTCTTGTTAGCTTCATTAAAATTTAAAAAATACCTTGACATAATTTCAAACAATAGAAAAGTTGTAATAGTACAAAGTATTCTCATATACCATTCACCTAGTTTACTCATGTTAACATTTTATCTTATTTGCTTTATGTCTTCTCATGTAGATTTTCCCCCCTTGAATTATTTGAGAGTAATTTCAGATCGGAGGTCTCTTTACCCCTAAATACTAAAGTGTGTATTTGCTGTAAACAAAGACCTCTTCTTGCATAGCTATAGTACCATGATCAAAATTGGAAATTAACATTGATACAATATTATTACCATCTACTGATCAAAATTCACTGTCTGTCCTTAATGCAGTACATAATCTTAGATTATGAATTGCATTCAGTTATTCTATCTCTTTAATCTTGTCAGTCTGACATTTTCAAAGAGTATATATACCTTAGTTAGAATGTCTCTTAATTTGGGTTTATTTGATGTTTGCTCAAATGCAGTACTTGGATGCAATCTCAAAAACGACAGAACGATCTCTGTTCGTTTCCAAGGCAAACCATTCAATATCACAGTAATCCAAGTCTATGCCCCAACCAGTAATGCTGAAGAAGCTGAAGTTGAACAGTTCTATGAAGACCTACAAGACCTTCTAGAACTAACACCCAAAAAAAGATGTCTTTTCATTATAGGGGATGGAAAGTAGGAAGTCAAGAAATACCTGAAGTAACAGGCAAATTTGGCCTTGGAGTACAGAATGAAACAGGGCAAAGGCTAATAGAGTTTTGCCAAGAGAATGCACTGGTCATAGCAAACACCCTCTTCCAACAACACAAGAGAAGACTCTACACATGGACTTCACCAGATGGTCAATACCAAAATCAGATTGATTATATTCTTTGCAGCCAAAGATGGAGAAGCTCTATACAGACTGGGAGCTGACTGTGGCTCAGATCACAAACACCTTATTGCCAAATTCACTTAAATTGAAGAAAGTAGGGAAAACCTCTAAACCATTTAGGTATGACCTAAATCAATCCCTTATGACTGTACAGTGGAAGTGACAAACAGATTCAAGGGATTACATCTGACAGACAGAGTGCCTGAAAAACTATGGACAGAGGTTCATGACTTTGTACAGGAGGCAGTGATCAAGACCATCCCCAAGAAAAAGAAATGCAAAAAGGCAAAATGGTCATTTGAGGAAGCCTTACAATTAGCTGTCAAAAGAACAGAAGAGAAAAGCAAAGGAGAAAAGGAAAGATATACCCATTAGAATGCAGAGTTCCACAGACTTAGCAAGGAGAGATAAGAAAGCCTTCCTCAGTGATCAATACAAAGAAATAAAGGAAAACAATAGAATGGGAAAGACTACTCATTGGAAAAGATCCTGATGCTGGGAAAGAGTGAAGGCAGGAGGAGAAGGGGATGACAGAGGATGAGATGATTGGATGGCATCACCGACTCAATGGACGTGAGTTTAAGTGAGTTCCGGGAGCTGGTGATAGATGGGGAAGCCTGGCATACTGCAGTCCATGAGGTCGGAAAGAATGGGACACGACTGAGCCACTGAACTGATGTTTGCTCATGATTAGATTCAGATTATGCATTTTTAACAAGAATGCCACAGAAGTGAATTAGTGGTGTTTTGGTTTTTATTGTTGTTGTTGGTTTTGTTTTTGTTTCTGCCTGTGCTGGGTCTTCACTGTGGTACACATGGGCTCAGGCTCAAACCTCTGTTCCCTGCATTGGAAGGCAGATTCGGTTTTTTTGTTTTTTAATTTATTTATTTTTAATTGGAGGATAATTGCTTTACAACATTGTGTTGAATTTTGCCATACATCAACATGGAAGGCAGAGTCTTAACCTGTGGAACACCAGCAAAGTTCTGTTATTTTTTTGTTTTTTTCGGTGAGTCATATCTGAAAGCACGTGATGTCAGTTTTTTCCCTTACTATGTTCTTAACATTGATCTCTTGGTTAATGTGGCATCTGCCAAGTTTCTCCTAAATTACCCTTTTTCCTTTTGTAATAAATTTCTCCTGTAGAGATGCTTTAAGAGTGTGTAAGCATTCTGTTACTTCTTGGTTTTTAGTAACCATTCATGTTTCTTGTCTGATATAATTATGTTGGACTTCATTTTAAGCTGAACATTTTATTTTGTATTTTGTTATCTTTAAGTCATCTTAACTTTCCTTTGGACATAGAAATGGCACATATTTTAAGTTTTGGAGGTTAAATGAAGGAAGCTTTTCAATAATAATGAAAAATGCCTATGACTCTTTAATGTCCTACTGCACAGTGTAACCAAATGGTTCATTTTGGTTGAGAAAATTGGATTCAGGTCACTGTATGATCAAATGTGGGTATGGTAAGTATCTGGGATGTTGAAAAATGCAAGTGAGAAGATGATGAGGCTAAGTAGGCTTAGGACTGGAAGAGAATGTGACTCAGACTTCATTCCTTCTTTATCTTGCCCTTTCCACTCTTATCTTCCACACAACCCTATCTTACAAAAAGCTCAATACAAAAGAAAGAAGGCTAACTCAGAGGAACTCAGTGGAGACAAAGTAAAGTAGAAGATAACCGGTCAATCAGTAACAGCTTACTCCCTCAATCTAGGACAAAGTAGCATTAAAGACAAAAAAAAAAAAAAAAAAAGATTTGTTTATGAGCTAGATAGGAAATAAATTACATTAATCATCTTTCAGGATGTGTATAAATTACAAAACGTACAAAATTAACTCCAGGTGACATTTATAGATTATCAGAATAGCAGCAAAAGTATACTCGCACCCAAGGTACAATTAATGATTTGAGACAAATATTAAGAGTGTAGTCAGAATTTTGTTGAGTAAGAAAATACAAACATCAGTATGATTTAAAAGGAAATCCAATGAACTCATTTAAACTCGTTTTAAATTACTAAAGACAGAATAATCTTGAAGGAAATTCAAACAGAAATGTATGAAGAAGCAGAGGTCAGGCCCCCCTCAATCTGTGGGGGACCCAAGCAGAGGACAAGCTCTCCTCAATCTGCAGGGGACACGAGCAGAGGATAGGCCCCCTGCAGACATGAGCAAAGCACAGGCCCCCCTCTGTCTTCAGGGGATGCCAGCAGAAGACAGGCACCCCCCCCCCCCCAATCTGTGGGGGACGCGAGCAGAGAACAGGACCCCTCTCAATCTGCAGGGGACTTGAGCAGAGGACAGGCCCCCTGCAGACACCAACAGAGGACAGGCCCCCCTCAATCTGTGGGGGACCCAAGCAGAGGACAAGCTCTCCTCAATCTGCAGGGGACACGAGCAGAGGATAGGCCCCCTGCAGACATGAGCAAAGCACAGGCCCCCCTCTGTCTTCAGGGGATGCCAGCAGAAGACAGGCACCCCCCCCCAATCTGTGGGGGACATGAGCAGAGAACAGGACCCCCCTCAATCTGCAGGGGACTTGAGCAGAGGACAGGCCCCCCTCAATCTGCAGGGGACTTGAGCAGAGGACAGGCCCCCTGCAGACACCAACAGAGGACAGGACCCCCTCAGTCTGCAGGGGACTCGAGCAGAGGACAGGATCCCTCAATCTGTGGGGAACTCAAGCAGAGGACAGGACCCCCTCAGTCTACAGGGGACTCTATCAGAGGTCAGGGCCCCCTCAATCTGCAGGGGACCCAAGCAGAGCACAAGCCTCTGGGTCCTGGGGCTGCATGCCAGGCCTGGGGCTCCATTCCTCCCCTGTTGCTCAGCTACTGCCCCTATAGCTGAGTGACCACACCTTGCTTATGACGTGGTTGTGGGCATACAAGGTCTGTCACATGCTTTTCAGCCATCCCCCTGGCTTCGGGACTCCGAGATACTAGAGATGCCCTGAAGTCCAGCCACACTACAGCTGTCATCTCTGCGCCTAGCTGACCCCACTTGGAGGAGGTCTCTGGGCCCCTGGCTACCCCCTGGGACTTTATAGCCTGCCGGCAGCCCCCAGCCTCTGCAGGTTCAAAGCCTCAGCCCTCTGAGTCCCTAGGCCCAGCATGGGCCATACTCACCTCCCATGCCAGGAGTGACTGGGACCCTGTGAAACATCCTGCGGGTTCTGAGTCAGGTGACTGGGAGAGGCTACCTGGGGAAGAAAACATACAACATAAGCTCTTAACAAAAAAAGCCCCAGCATGTCTTCACACGGGAATAAATTTGGAGGAACAGAAAAAAAAAAAAAAAAGAAATGTATGAATAAAATGAAAAACGTTCTTTATATTCATTGTCCCTCCCTTCTTTAACCCTCCTTACTCTCACATCTGAAGAGTGGATCCTCTTAGTAGTTTTGTGGGTATTAAATAACAGCCTTATTTATTTATTTGGCTGTGCCAGATCTTAGTTGCAGCATGTAGACTCTTTAGTTGTGGCATGTGGGATCTAATTCCCTGACCAGGGATCGAACCCAGGCCTCCTGAATTGGGATCATGAAGCCTTAATCACTGGATCAGCAGCTTCCCTCGTAGCTCAGATGGTAGAGAATCTGCCTGCAATATAGGAGACCCAGGTTCGATACCTGCGTTGGGGAGATCCCCTGAGGAAGGGAATGGCAACCTACTTCAGTATTCTTCCCTGGAGAATTCCATGGACTGGGAAGCCTGGCAGGCTACAATCCATGGGATTGCATGAGTGAGGGAATAAAACTTTGACTTTCACTGGGAAAGTCCCTAGCCTCATTTTTTTTTTTTTGTATTTATTTATTTTTTAGTTCTACCAGTTTCTTGCTACCAACCCATCTCCATCCACCCTCGTGCACACACGATCAGTCATGTAATCCCATGGACTTCAGCCCGCCAGACTCCTCTGTCCATGGATTTTTCCAGGCAAGAATACTGGAGTGGGTTGCCATTTCCTTCTCCATACTAGCCTCATTTTTTGAAATGTATTTTATATACAGTGAAATAGCCAGGTCTTAAAAATATTACTCAACCAGTTTTGATGAATGCACAGTAAGACATCCATCTTTTCTGTCATCCTAACACCTCTTCCTAGTCAATCTGCTCCCCCTCCAAGCAACTACTGGGATTTATTTCTATCACCATAGGTTGATTTTGCATTTTCTATAATTTTTTCACATATGGGATTTTATAGAATATATTTTTCTGGGAGTATTTAGTGTTGTGCATGGATCACCACAATCAATTTTAGAACCTTTTCCTTATCCCCCCAAATAACCTATTTCATAGAAAAAGAATCATATTTTGTAAGTGGTTTCTTTCATTTAACATAATGCTTTCAAGATTCATCCATGTTGTAGCATGTACCCTTCTTCCCTTCCTGCATAATATTCCATTGTATGTATGCAGCACATTTTATTTACCCAGTCACCAGCTGATGTCCTTTTGAGTTATTTCCACTTTTTGGCTCTTCTGAACAATGCTGATATGTGCATTCACTACAGGTTTTTGTGTAGACATGTTTTCATTTCTCATGGATACATACCTAGGAATGGAATTGCTCAGTCATGTTAATTCTATGTTTAACTCTTAGTGGAACTGCCCATGTATGAGAGACCCAATTTCTCTACATTCAGGCCAATACATTCTTATGCAAGGCCTTTTTTTGGGTGTGAACAAATATTTTCATTTATCTTGCACAAGTAGAATTTGAATTGCTTGTAGGGTAGGTGTATGTTTAATATTTTAAGACTCTTTCACTGAAATTATGAGAATGTTAATTGCTCTGCATCTTCTCCAACATTTGGCGTGTCAGTTGTTTTATTTAGTCATTCTAGTTATAGCTATGTTCTTGTCAATTGTTATCCATTAAATGGCTCTATAATAGCTGCTTTAATTACAACAATGTATTTATTTTAAACATTTTGTTATTTATTTATTTTTGGTTCACTGGGTCTTTGTTGCTGCACTTGGACTATTTTCTAGTTGTGGTTCAAGGGCTTCTCCTTTGGTGGCTTCTTTTGCTGGGGAGAATGGGCTCTAGGTGCACGAATTCAGTAGTTGCAGTGTGCAGGCTTAGTTGCCCCACGAGGCATGTGGAATCTTCCTGGATCAGGGATTGATCCTGTGTCCCCTGCATTGGCAGGCAGATTCCTAGCCTCTGGACCACCAGGAAAGTCTTGCTGTAATTTATTTTTGAATAATAGTCTATATATTACCTAAAATAGTAGCATTATCAAATTACAATAGCATTTTCAGGAAAATATTACTGTTCAGGAGAAATAATTGGCTTCCGCTTTTTCATCATTATAAGTATTGCTAAAATAAATATCCTTGATTGAACACAGATTTTTTAAGATATTATATAATATATGAACAGTTCAGATAACATTAAACCTATAATAGCAATATGAAAAAAAAAGTTAAAGGTGACATAATTTTTTTGTAAGAGTTTGTGTTTAGTTTTGTTAACTGTAAAGAGGAGACAACTCATCCTGTAGCTTTGTTGTTTATTGGCCTTTAATCTTTAGATTAAAACACAGATAGAACATAGAAAAGAGGAATTGAAGTTCAAGATGTTTCCTGATGGCATAAAAACCTCATGCTTGGTCTAAAAAGAGCCCAAATTTCTAATTAAAGTAGATTACATCACATAACACTGACAGTAGTTGTAAACAGGAGCACTTGCAAATAACATCAGTAAGATTTATGATGTTATGGGGAACAAAAGAGGTGCCTGGAAGTTTAAAATAAAGGAGAAAAAAACCTAGTAAGTTGTCAGCTTCACAAAAGAAGAAATATAAATGTTCAAGAAATAATTTTTAAATGGTCAGCCTCCATAATAAGTTGAAAAGCATACATTATTCTCTTTTTTCCTTGTCATATGAATTTGGAAAGCTAAAAGAACATGATTAGAAAATATGGAAAATTTGACTTAAAATGGGACAGTCTAGGCATTCTGTGAGAAAAGACATTGGTACTATCTTCCTTCTTCCCAGGTGCTGAAATGGTAAAGAATCCGCCGGCCAGTGCAGGAGACCTGGGTTCAATCCTTTGGTCGGCAAGATCCCCTAGAGTAGGAAATGGCAAGCCACTTCAGTCTCCTTGCTTGGAAAATTCCATGGATAGAGGAGCCTGGCAGGCTACAGTCATGGGTTCTGAGAGTCAGCCACTGAGCACTACCACTAGCTTTCTGGAGAGCAATTTGGATAGTCTTGAAAGTGTATGGCTACTTCAGTCTAAAGAAAGGACTCAGAGCCCTTTGTTTTATTCTATGGAGTGTAATCCATCACTGATCTATAACTGAAGGGTTAAGGGAGACTTGCCACATCAGGTTCCCAGGATAAAGTAGGACTGATGGATGACGGGTGGGACGAAACAGCACACTGGACAGTCCCTTGTTACTGTGAGCACTTAAGCAGGGGTTGGTGGATTGCTTGATAGAGGTATTACAGATAGTTCGTGCTTGGCCTCACTAGATGGACTCTGTGCCCTTGAAAATCTCTTCTAACCTTGAGATCCTCTCAGCAGCCCAGCTTAAGCAGAAAACACAGATGGCCACTTCATAACTTACTTAGCCACTAAGCTTGTGTAGTAAGGGTTTTATATCAGAGCATGGTTAGCCTCTGGTGTATCTGTCCCATAATTAGTAAAACCCAGCTGGCACCGCAGGCAAAGGGTAAGATGTATAGAACTTCAATGTAAATAACTTAAAAATGCCAGACATGAAATAGTCCACTATTTTTATGTAGCTGGGTTCTCACTTCTTAGAACTAATGATGTGTAAGTTGAGCTCAAAGTGAATTTTTCTTGGGATGTGCAAAGGAGATTATTGCATTTGCTGGTATCATTGTGTTTCCTAGTACCAAGTACATTGTTTTATGATTTGTTGCCTACTGCCAATGCAAATCCTTTTTTATCACTTCTTCAGAATTTCAGCTTTGGATTTATTCCCGCCAGACATTTCCATATTTTTAAGATGAATTCTACACTTCTCTTTATTTCCATGATAATTCCATGAAGCAATATAATAGTTTTAACAAACTTATTTTTCTTGTTTTGTATTTATTTTACTATACAAAAACATCAAACTTTATTTTTTTTTAAATAAATTTTTTCCATCCTGCATTGAGATATACTTGACATATAACACTACAAAAGGTTATGGTGTGTAATGTGATAATTTGGTATATGTGTATGTTTTGAAATGATTATCACATTTTTATGTTCTTTTGGAATCAGTGAAGTTTTCTTCTCTTTTAGTAGTTTGTAGCATTAGCCTCATTAATTACTGGCTAAAATTTTGCTCTTTGCTGTGTTTTTAAATTAACTGTTAGTTAAAAAGTCTTAGACATCATTTGAATCTCTACTAGACAAGTATTGCTTGTCCCTGGCAAAAGTCCTTTGTTTACCATATTTAATCCAGTCTTTAGTCCTTCTGATTGCTCATCCCCAAGCTGATGTGTCTGAATCACTTTTGCAAGTAGAATACCAAGAGACCTTGTTGGAATTGCTTCATTATCAATGTCCAAATGTATAACATCTGCTGAGGTTTCTTCCTGCCTGGAGCCTTGTGTTCTCAAAACTCCCATTAGTTTCCATGGATGTCGTCTCATTTGTTAGCAAGCATCAAACTGGTTTAAGGACAGACCACTAAAGGCTAGCTGGCAGCTTTCCAGAGATGTAAATTTAGGGTCAAGTTGTGACTTTATAATCCTTAAAAGATAGGTGAGAAAAATTCAGCAGTAACAAAAAACCATCAGTGTTCACAGATTAGGAAATCATTTTCTGGTGCTCTTTTTGTTTACTTTTATTAAAAGCCTTATATTTGTTTGTCAGTCTTTACAACCATACTTAGTGGATGATATTAAAACTTAAGGATTTCGCATTTCATTGTGTAACACCAGGCTTTCGGAAACTATAAAATTCGGAAACTTTTTCCGATTTATGATTTTATTCTTGTGTTCCTTTTCCTTTATTTGATTTATATCCTACGTTTAAGATGTTTAAGAGGATTTAAAAAGTAATGGAGTTGTAGATTTGAATTTGCCTGTTTATAGTTGTTAAAGAAGTACTTGAAAGGGGAAAATGCAGTGCCTTCCTCTACATGATCAAATGACTTCTAAATTATTATTTTTTGTACTGTCTATATTTCCTCGTAATGCCTTTATTTTCATCTATGACATTTTGTTTGCCCTATGAAGTACTTGAAACAAAGATGGCAATGCCAGTGCTAATGTTTTATTTCAAATATTATGTGTCCAAGCAGATACTGAAGTAGCTTTTCCTTTAATTGTAAATTTATTTGTTGTGGACTATGAGCCTCCTCCAACTTACCCAGATGGACAGTATTAACATTTGTCTCATACTCTTTCAAATCACTTTTGTTACATATGAAAGCATACATACAGAGAGTGGTATCATACTCTAACATTTTGCCATATGCTTTTTAAATTTCAGTTCTGAAATAATACATGCAGAGTTCATGTAAGACATTTGTGTAGTTCAGAATTATTACAAGAACAGTCAATCACCAGTCAAGTGGTTAAGAAATAGAATATTGCCAATACTGCAACCATCTGTGCGTATCCTTCTACCATCTCATCACCTTCCCAACCTCCAAAGGAAACTTCTTTCCTGCCCTTAGGATAATCATTTCTTTACTCGTTTATATAAAGTTTTGTCATTCCTGTATGCATCTTCAATACTGTAGTTCTTTTGTGTGTGTGTGTGTGTGTGTGTGTGTGTAATAAAGTTTTATTAAAGTATAAAGGAGATAGAGAAAGCTTCTGACATAGGCATCAGAAGGGGGCAAAAGAGTACCCCTTTGCTAGTGTTAGCAATGGAGTTATATACTCTCCAATGAATCCAATACTGTAGTTCTTAAGGGTAAATTTCTACAGGATAAATACCTAGGAGGGAGATGAGCGTGTAGTTAAAAGAAAATTTTTTCTCTTGAATAAAATTATTTTTTTCCCATTACAAGAATTAGATTGTATTATATTACTTCTTTGTGGCTTCATTGTTCTAATATTAAATTTATGTACTTCTTGTTGGGTCAGAGTAAGTAGATTTCTATCATGATTTTAATAAATTGAGAAATATGGGTTTAAGGGTACTATTTAAAGACGTAAAGGGAATCAATCATAAAATCAAAATAGTGTGTCTTTTAAATTAATAGAGTAAAAGCAAAGAAAAATAATCCATTTAACAAATATAGACCCAACCTAAAAGAAATGCCACAGACTGAATAAATAAAACAAAATCTAAATGATCTATTGTTCACAAGACACAATCCTAAAAGCAATGAGGGTTGAAATGCAAAGAATGGGCAAAAGATTTTCCAGAAAAGTGTAAACAAACATAATGTACTTCAGGTATAAATTGAAATTTTTTAATAGTTATTTTCCTCTAAATTTAAACTTAAACCTAGAGCAACAAGTTTATCACCTCTAGATATTATCAATCCTTATTCTTTATAGTCTGACATTTTTAAGTGATTATATTATTCTCATCTTTAAAATTATTACTGAGGTTTTTTTCCAGCCTTACTGAGGTATAATTGACAAATAAAGGGAATTTCCTGGCAGTCCAGTGGTTAGGACTCTGAGCTTTCACTGCTGAGGGCGTAGATTCAATCCCTGGTCAGGAAACTAGGTAGGATCCCACAGATTACCTAGTGTAGCTTTCCCCCTCCACCACCACAAAAAAATTGGCAAATAGATTTGCAAGCTATTTAAAGTGTACAATGTGAAGAGTATTCCCTCTTTTGAGTTAATTAGCATGGCTTTATCTTTCCCTTTCTCATAGATTTACCTTTCTTTTTCGTTTTTCTTACTGAAAACATGTAAATCCTACTCTCTTGTTGTTGTTCTTTTAATTAACAAATCATTCTGATTATTCTGAGACTCCATGGACCATAGCCAACCAGGCTCATCTGTCCATGGGATTTCCTAGGCAAGAATACTGGAGTGGGTTGCCATTTCCTTCTCGGGATCTTCCCAACCCAGGGATTGAACCCAAGTGTCCTGCGTTGGCAGGCAAATTCTTTACCACTGAGCCCCTGGAGTCTATTCTTTTAGCAAATTTCAGTTGCACAGTACATTCTCATCAACTATAGTTACTAAATTATACATTAGGACCTCGGACCTTATTCATTGTATAACTGAAAGCTTGTACCCTTTTACCAACCTCTCCGTTTCTCTCATGCCCCAGCTGCTGGCAATCAATTTTTACTCTATTTCTGTGAGTTTGATTTTTTTTTTTTCATATTCCATATGTGTGTGTGTGTGTGTATATATGTGTGTATATATATATGATACCATGCAATATTTATCTTTCTCTGTGTAACATGTTTCTTTTAGCATAATGCCCATTAGGTTCATCCATGTTGTTGCAAATGATAGGAATTCCTTCCTTTTCTCGATATGTGGGGCCACCCAAGACGGACGGGTCATGGTGGAGAGGTCTGACACAATGTGGTCCACTGGAGAAGGGAATGGCAAACCACTTCAGTATTCTTCCCTTGGGAACCCCATGAACAGTATGAAAAAGCAAAAAGATAGGACAATGAAAGATGAACTCCCCAGGTCGGTAGGTGCCCAATATGCTACCAGAGATCAGTGGAGAAATAACTACAGAAAGAATGAAGGGATGGAGCCAAAGCAAAAGCAACACCCAGTTGTGGATGGGACTGGTGATAGAATCAAGGTTCCATGCTGTAAAGAGCAATGTTGCATAGGAACCTGGAATCATAGGTCCATGAATCAAGGCAAATTGGAAGTGGTCAAACAAGAGATAGCATGAGTGAATGTCGACATTCTAGGAATCAGCGAACTAAGATGGACTGGAATGGGTGAATTTAATCAGATGACCATTATATCTACTACTGTGGGCAGGAATCCCTTAGAAGAAATGGAGTAGCCATCATAGTCAACAAAAGAGTGTGAAATGCAGTACTTGGATACAATCTCTAAAGCGACAGAATGATCTCTGTTCGTTTCCAAGGCAAACCATTCAATATCACGGTAATCCAAGTCTATGCTCTGACCAGTAATGCTGAAGAAGCTGAACAGTTCTATGAAGACCTACAAGACCTTCTAGAACTAACACCCAAAAAAAGATGTCCTCTTCATTATAGGGGATTGGAATGCAAAAGTAGGAAGTCAACAAACACCTGGAGTAACAGGCAAATTTGGCCTTGGAGTACAGAATGAAGCAGGGCAAAGGCTAATAAAGTTCTGCCAAGAGAATGCACTGGTCATAGCAAACACCCTCTTCCAACAACACAAGAGAAGATTCTACACATGGACATCACCAGATGGTCAACACCGAAATCAGATTGATTATATCCTTTGCGGCCAACGATGGAGAACCTCTATACAGTCAACAAAAACAAGACTGGGAGCTGACTATGACTCAGATCGTGAACTCCTTATTGCCAAATTCAGACTTAAATTGAAGAAAGTGGGAAAACCACTAGACCATTCAGGTATGATCTAAAGCAAATCCCTTATGACTATACAGTGGAAGTGAGAAATAGATTTAACAGACTAGATCTGATAGACAGAGAACCTGATGAACTATGGACGGAGGTTCATGACATTGTCCAAGAGACAGGGAGCAAGATCATCCCCAAGGAAAAAAAAATGCAAAAAAGCAAAATGGCTGTCTGAGGAGGCCTTACAAATAGCTGTAAAAAGAAGAGAAGTGAAAAGAAAAGGAGAAAAGGGAAGATATACCCATTTAATGCAGAGTTCCAAAGAATAGCAAGGAGAGATAAGAAAGCCTTCCTCAGTGATCAACGCAAAGAAATAGAGGAAAACATCAGAATGGGAAAGACGAGAGATCTCTTCAAGAAAATTAGAGATGCCAAGGGAACAATTCATGCAAAGATGGGCACAATGAAGGACAGAAATGGTATGGACCTAACAGAAGCAGAAGATATTAAGAAGAGGTGGCAAGAATACACAGAAGAACTGTACAAAAAAGATCTTCACAACCCAGATAATCATGATGGTGTGATCATTCACACTCACCTAGAGCCGGACATCCTGGAATGTGAAGTCAAGTGGGCCTTAGGAAGCATCACTATGAACAAAGCTAGTGGAAGTGATGGAATTCCAATTGAGCTATTTAAAATCCTGAAAGATGATGTTGTGAAAGTGCTGCACTCAATAGGTTAGCAAATCAGCAAAAAAACTCAGCAGTGGCCACAGGACTGAAAAAGGTCAGTTTTCATTCCAATCCCTAAGAAAGGCAATGGCAAAGAATTCTCAAACTACCGCACAATTGCACTCATCTCACACTCTAGTAAAGTAATACTCAAAATTCTCCAAGCCAGGCTTCGGCAATATGTGAACTGTGAACTTCCAGATGTTCAAGCTGGTTTTATAAAAGGCAGAGGAAGCAGAGATCAAATTGCCAACATCTGCTCGATCATCGGAAAAGCAAGAGAGTTCCAGGAAAACATTTATTTCTGCTTTATTGATTATGCCAAAGCCTTTGACTGTGTGGATCACAATAAACTGTGGAAAATTCTGAAAGAGATGGGAATACCAGACCACCTGACCTGCTTCTTGAGAAAACTATATGCAGGTCAGGAAACAACAGTTAGAACTGGACATGGGACAACAGACTTGTTCCAAATAGGTAAAGGAGTACGTCAAGGCTGTATATTGTCACCCTGCTTATTTAACTTATATGTAGAGTACATCATGAGAAATGCTGGGCTGGAGGAAGCACAAGCTGGAATCAAGATTGCTGGGTTCTCCTGGCAATATCAGTAACCTCAGATATGCAGATGACACCACCCTTATGGCAGAAAGTGAAAAGGAACTAAAAAGCCTCTTGATGAAAGTGAAAGAGGAGAGTGAAAAAGTTGGCTTAAAGCTCAACAGTCAGAAAACTAAGATCATGGCATCTGGTCCCATCACTTCATGGGAAAAAATGGGGAAACAGTGGAAACAGTGGCAGACTTTATTTTTGGGGGCTCCAAAATCACTGCAGATGGTGATTGCAGCCATGAAATTAGAAGCCACTTACTCCTTGGAAGGGAAATTATGACCAACCTAGAGAGCATACTAAAAAGTAGAGACATTACTTTGTCAACAAAGGTCCGTCTAGTCAAGGCTATGGTTTTTCCAGTGGTCATGTATGAATGTGAGAGTTGGACTATAAAGAAAGCTGAGCACTGAAGACTAGGTGCTTTTGAACTGTGGTGTTGGAGAAGACTCTTGAGAGTCCCTTGGACTGCAAGGAGGTCCAACCAGTCCATCCTAAAGGAGATCTATCTTGGGTGTTCATTGGAAGGACTGATGTTGAAGCTGAAACTCTAATACTTGGGCCACCTGATGTGAAGAGCTGACTCATTGGAAAAGACCCTGATGCTGGGAAAGATTGATGGTGGGAGGAGAAGGGGACAACAGAGGATGAGATGGTTGGATGGCATCACTGACTCAATGGACATGGGTTTGGGTGCACTCCAGGAGTTGGTGATGAACAGGGAGGTCTGGCGTGCTGCGATTCATGGGATTGTTTCCTTACCTTGACTATTTTGAATAGTGCTACTACTTTATTTGAGGTAGTATCTCATTGTGGTTTTGATTCGTATTTTTTAAATAACGGATAATGATTAGTTTATTTTCATGTACCTGCTGGCCACCTGTTTGTCTTCTTGGGAAAAATGTCCATTTAAGTCCTTAATTTTTCTTTACTTATTATTATTTGGATGAAACAGTTTTTCATAGAAATTTTATTGATACTGAAATTTCCTGGATGTGGTTTTCTGAATTTTTATTTCTATTTTTTATGTAATTAGTACTTTTACAACCTTTATTATAAAGGTAGCAGATGGTTGAAATCTGTACTTACATAGATACTTCTCCCTAACACTTTCCACATATACACACGGAGGACTGTATCATATGTAATTTTTCAGCTGCCCTTTTTAATGCTATGTTTTGAAATTTTGTCATTGCAATAGACACTGTTTTAGTGAATACCTAGAATTGTATTGTACAGACATATCATACCGTACTTTATTCACCCAGTCCTGTATCCTTTTGAAACATTTGTTGTTATGATGCAACTCAAACAAGCTTTACATAAATATTCTCCAAACTTTTTGTTTTTAATCCTTTTTCGGGCACACCACAGTCGGATCTTAATTCTGCACCTAAATTCGAGCCCGTGTACCAAGCGGTGGAAGTGCAGGGTCTTAACTATTGGACCACTAGAAAAGTCTCACAGAAATATTCTCATATTAGTAAAGAACTACTATTCAAACTGCTGCACAATTGTGCTCATTTCACATGCTAGCAAGGTAAGGCTCAAAATCCTCCAAGCCAGGCTACGTGAACCGAGAAATTCCAGATGTACAAGCTCAATTTAGAAAAGGCAGAGGAATCAGAGATCAAATTGCCAACATCTGTTGGATCATAGTAAAAAGCAAGAGAATTCCACAAAAACATCTACTTTTGCTTCCTTGACTATGCTAAAGCCTCTGACTGTGTGGATGACAACTAACTGTGGAAAATTCTTCAAGAGGTGGGAATACCAGACCACCTTATCTGCCTCCTGAGAAACCTGTATGCAGGTCAAGAAGCAACAGTTAGAACCAGACCTGGAACAATGGACTGGTTCCAAATTGGGAAAGGATACATCAAGGCTGTATATTTTCACCCTGCTTATTTAACTTATATGCAGAGTACATAATGTGAAATGCTGGGCTGGATGAAGCACAAGCTGGAATCAAGATTGCCGGGAGAAATATCAATAACCTCAGATACTGATGACACCACTTTCTGCCATAAGGGCAGAAAGCAAAGAAGAATTAAAAAGCCTCTTGATGAAAGTGAAAGAGGAGTGAAAAAGCTGGCTTAAAACTCAACATTCAGAAAACTAAGATCATGGCATATGATCCCATCACTTTGTGGCAAATAGAAGGGGAAATAATGGAAACAGTGGCAGACTTTAATTTGGGGGCTCCAAAATCACTGCAGATGGTGACTGCAGCCATGAAATTAAAAGGTGGTTGCTACTTAGAAGAAAAGCTATGACCAACCTAGACAGCATATTAAAAAGCAGACACATTACTTTGCTGACAAAGTTCTGTATGGTCAAAGTTATGGTTTTTCCAGTAGTTATGTATGGATGTGAGAGTTGGACCATAAAGAAGGCTGAGGACCAAAGAATTGATGCTTTCAAACTGTGGTGTTGGAGAAGACTCTTGAGAGTCCCTTGGATTGCAAGGAGATCAAACAAGCCAATGCTAAAGCAAATCAACCCTGAATATTCACTGGAAGGACTGTTGCTGAAGCTGAAGCTCCAATACTTTGGCCACCTGATTCGAAGAGCAGAGTCATTGGAAAAGACCCTGATGATGGGAAAGACTGAAGGCAGGAGGAGAAGGGGACAACAGAGGACGAGATGGTTGGATGGCATCACTGACTCAGTGGACATGGTTGACCAAACTCGAGGAGATAATGAAGGACAGGGAAGCCTGGCTTGCTACAGTCCATGGGGTCTCAAAGAGTCAGACATGATGGAGTGACTGAACAACAACAAAACAAGTAAGTGCAATCAATTGATGTGTTAAATATGTGTGTAGAGATAGTAAAGAAGGGAGTGTTCAGTTTTATCTGAGTGCATTAGTCCCTCAGTCATGTCTGACTCTTTGCAACCCCATGGACTGTACCCTGTCAGGCTCCTCTGTCCATGGGATTCTCCAGGCAAGAATACTGGCGTGGGTTGCCATTTTCTTCTCCAGGGGATCTTCCCAACCCAGGGGCTGAACCTGGGTCTCCTGCATTGTAGACAGATTCTTTACCATCTGAGCCACCAGGGAAGCCCCTTTTATCTGAGTGAGGCAGGAGGATAAGAAATAATTGATTGGGGGGAAAAAAAAGAAATATTTGATCCGGGATTTCCTTGACAGTCCATGTTTAATCTGGGCTTCCACTGCAGGGGGAAAGTGTTTCATCCCTGTCTGAGAGATCTGATCCCTCATGACTTGTGATGTGGCCAAAAAAATAAAAACACCACCACCAACAGCAACAAGAAAACATATAAAAGGCTGAGGCATTAAGAAGTACTTGATTCCACAGTGTCACATTTCCTCTAGTTCTTTATTAGAGGCAAATTGGACGACCAAAGAGCTTTCTATGTTAAAGTTCTACTTGAAGATAGACAGGGCTGCTTAAAATAGCCTAGAGGAAGCAAGGCTGGGGGTAGGGCTGGCTAGGGGAGTATGGTTGGTTTAAGAGACATTCTGTAAAATATGGCCCAAAGCCAGGAACTTGGAGGCCTTGCTTGCTGGACTGAAAAATGTGAATTTTGCTCTGGGGAATCTTGTTTCCCTCTTTCCTTTACCAGGCTGTTCTTTGAGTCTTTATGGGTTTTTTAGCTTCAGATCTAAGGAAACCAGGCAGGGGTTGGTTTAGAATGTGTGGTTTCTAGAACCCCCTTGGGTGATGTTGTTGTTTAGCCAGGTGCAGTGTGGAATATAGCCTAAAGCAATGAGATTTGCATTTCAAATGAATTCTACAAATAACTGCATTGTCTAATAATTTGAAATTTGGGTGGGACAACTGAGAAACCAATTTTTATTTTATTTTAATTTTAAAATTTAAAATACAACTTTATTTTGGTACCACTACATTTTCCTCAGTCATTGAATATTTAGCATTGAATTGTGATTCATTAAGTATAAAGTACAGGCTTCCCTTGTAGCTCAGTCGGTAAAGAATCTGCCTGCAGTGCAGGAGACCCGGGTTCCATCCCTGGGTTGGGAAGATCGCCTGGAGAAGGAAATAGAAACCCACTCCAGTATCCTTGCCTGGAAAATCTCATGGACAGAGGAGCCTGGTGGGTAGGCTGCAGTCCATGGGGTCACAAAGAGTCAGGCATGACTGAGCGACTAACACTTAAGTATAAAATATACACTAAATTTCATAGGTTTTATGTAGAAATGTAAACTATCTGATAATCTTTATATTAATTCCATGCCAAAATAATATGCTTGACTTAAATAGAAATATATTAAATTTTATTTTACCTGCTTCTTTTTACCTAAAGAAAATACCTTCTAAAAGCTTTGAAATGATTTCTGTAGTTCACATTGTATTTACATTGGACAGTGCTTCCTTAGAATAGCATGAAGGTTTGGGAGTGCTATATTCTGCAAACCAATCCAAATTCTGAGATTAATCCACTCAGGGTAGCTAACACTCATTAAAATGTGAGCTCCATAAGAACTGGTCCCTTTTCTCTACTTTTGATGGATACATGCCTTGTTATTGGTCTCTATAAGCATTTTGAATGCATGTACTGAGGCAGAGAAGTAGGAATGGGGAACACAGGGATCAATGGAAGGGTCTACTCAACTTAATGGCTTCTCAGAAGACTCATGGGTCATTAGATGGATTTGGGGGTTAAAGCAAGCCCAAAGAATGAGGTAATTCATTAACTTTTAGACATGAAAGTTTTAATCACTCAGTCCTGTCCAACACTCCGCTGACCCCATTGACTGTAGCCCACCAAGCTCCTTTGTCCATGGAATTCTCCAGACAATAATACTGGAGTTGCCAGCCACACCCTTCTCCAGGGGATCTTCCTGACCAAGGGTTAGAAATTGGGTCTCCTGTATTGCAGGCAAATTCCTTACCATCTGAGCCATCAGGGAAGCCCTTTTAGACATGGTTCAGTTTTAATTACCAGGTGAAGATGTCCAGTTAGTGGATAAATGAATTTCACATTCAGGAGAAATATCTTTTCTTGATGCGAGAATCAACAGCAGGCAATCATAGACTGAAAGGCAAGTGTGCCAATAAATGAGTCGGATGGAGAGGAGACAGAGGGAAACACTATCCTTTATATGTGGGCAAAGAAGCCAACCAGGAGACTGAAATGATGGACTCAGAGCTGAAAGGAAGATGTTAAGTGAGCAATTGGACTACAATGGTGAATCTTGGCCCACATGCCTTGTTTCAATGGGGTATGCCAATAGTTTCAATGGAGTAGTGGGAGCAGAAGCCTAATTACAATGGGTTGAAAGTACACGATAGGGTGATTGCAGTTTGGATGACATTCTTTGTGAACAGGGCAGTGAGGTAGGATGGGAGCTAAATATTTCTGGAGGCTTTTGTTTTCTCAAGACAAAAGATTTCAGTTTGTCCTAGGCTGTTGGGAAGAAGGTAGCTGGGAGAGATTTACGGGTCTTTGACTCCAGAATGCTCTCTGATTTTTCTGTTAGTAATGTATAAATACCTCTGTGCATACCATCACCAGCTAAGTGCTGAATAAATAGTCAGTTTTCTTGGAGATTATGTTATTGTTCTTAGAAAGTCTAAACTGAAGTAGACATATTTTCTTCAAAGGAAAATGTTGGAGGAAGGGAGCAGAGACCCGAGGCATGTGGGCCACGAGCGTGGATGTGTGTGCATGGCTAGTCGTATCTGACTCTGGGACCCCAAAGAGTAGCCTGCCAGGCTCCTCTGTCCATGGCATTTTCCAGGCAAGAATACTGGAGTGGATTGCCATTTCCTTCTTCACGGGATCTTCCTGACCCAGCGATTGAACCCATGTCTCCTGCATTGGCAGGAGGGTTCTTTCCCACTGTGCCACCACTGTGCATGCATGCACATGGGCGATGTGGAAAGCATCAAAAACTAAAACCTTTCTTGGTTCTTCTTCATAGGATCATGAATTACCTAGTTATCTGATGGCCTTCGGGAGGGAGTTAGGTGAGGCAAGGTCTTTGAATATTATCTTTGATCATGAGGGAACATTCCAGGTAGACTGATTTGAGAGGGGTTAAACCCTAGTGGAAAACAAGATTACTAATCTCCTGAAATCTTGAGGAGAGTTTAAGTGTCATTAACAGACAAGCCCAAAAAAGTGCGTGTAAACTGCATTTGGAAAAACTCAGTGTGGTTGGATTAAATAATCTGCAATTTGTATGTTCTTCTTTTGTTTTTAAAATTAATATGGCAATTCATAGTATGGTATTACTTAATACCAAGAAGTTTTCACCGTATCTTTTTCTCCTAATTACATGAAACTAACAAATTTGAAGAAAAATTATACGAGAAAGTAAAACATACCAGGGTCATTCTGAAGAGGATTTATAGGCCAATGAATATTTGTGGGAGAAATAGAAGGTGACCTCTGACTGCTTCCTTAAGAACTAGCCTCTAAATTGGGTCCCAGTTTCACTCCTTTCCTGAATAATTTGTGGGAACCCTGTGTGAAAAGTGAAAGTGCTAGTCTCTCAGTCCTGTTTGACTCTTTGACTCCATGGACTGTAGCCCTCCAGGCTCCTCTGTCCATGGAATTCTCCAGGCAAGAATACTGGAGTGGATTGCTATTCCCTTCTCCAGGGGATCTTCCTGGCCCAGGCACTGAACCGGGTTTCCTGCAAAGCAGGCAGGTTCTTTACTATCTGAGACACCAGGGAAGCCGTGTGTGAAACCTATGTGCTTACACTGAATTTGGAGATTAAGGTATGATATTTTATTTAAAAAGCAATGTTGTTCTGCTATAACTCACAGATAGCTGAATAGATGTAGTATGTACTGTGCTATACAGTAGTTATATATCTTTTTAAAATTATTTTTTAAATCCTGAGAAATTATTGTTTTTTAATTTAAGTATAGTTGTTTTGAACTGTGAAGTTGGAGAATACTCTTGAGAGTCCCTTGGGCTGCAAGGAGATCAAACCAGTCAATCCTAAAGGAAATCAATAGTGAATATTCATTGGAAGGACTGATGCTGAAACTGAAGCTTCAATACTTTGGCCACCTGATGCGAAGAGCTGACTCATTAGAAAAGACCCTAATTCTGAGAAAGAGTGAAGGCAGGAGGAAAAGGGGGCGACAGAAGATGAGATGGTTGGATGGCATCACTGAGTCAATGAACATGAGTTTGAGCATGCTCCTGAATATGATGAAGGACAGGGAAGCCTGGCGTGCTGCAGTCCATAGAGTCGCAAACAGTTGGACAGCAACAACAATGGTTGATTTACAATATCATGTTAATATAAGTGCAATTCTTTTTTAGATTCTTTTCCCTTATAGGTTGTTATAAATTATTGAATATTGTTTCCTGTGCTATACAGTAGGTCCTTGTTGGTTATCTATTTTATATATAGTAGTGTGTGTCAGTTGAGTTATTGTAAGGAAATTGAGGTGCAAAGGGGATCTATAGAACTTTATGCCATGTGGTTGGTAAGCAATAGAAAGGGGAGTTGTCAGTTTCATTCTGGGAAAGCTCACATTACTAAAAACACATGAAACAGTTAAAGTATGTAAAAAGTATAAAGATTAATACAGTGAACATCAGAGTTGGTTATTAATTTTAAGCTTGGATAGGGTTGTTCATGAAAAGTATGAAGGACAAAAAGGCAGTGGATTTAGAATCTTCTAAGGAACAGGCTTAGGGGGACACACCTATAGCCAAGGGACAGACATTCAAGAGTGAGACTCCAGGGGAGATCTAGATTTTAGTTTCATTGGAGAATCCCCTTGGGCATCTACAAAAGAGCAGAGTAGGTGTGTAACATTTAAGGAATGTTTGGATTTGGCAGTTCAGAAGTAATTTATAACCTTGAGGGGTAACCTGAAGGGGTTACCTGAAGATACTTGAATGAGGAGGGAATTTAGTGGGTTGATAGCTTGAGGCAGATTTGGAGTCTGGGTTTTTTTTTTTGTCTTTTGTTGTTTTTACATGAATTAACACATTTATTATAGGCTAGCAATGTTACAAATGGTGGACCTACAGTTACTTCAATCAAACTATAGTATGATAGAAGTGGTGCTGTAGGTTCGGGAATTACCTGCCACCTTTTCAGGAACCACAGAACCAGATCCCCAAAGCTTGTCTCTTCATTTTGTTTTTGCCACGAGAGAATCAAGTGTACTTGGTGGGCTGGCTGATTTCAATTGTCTTCATCATTTTCCTGAGGGAGGTACCATAATGGGCTCTTATTGAAGGACAGTCCTGGCCTTGGTGCTTTTAGCCTTGCCACCAGAGAGGGGGTTTTTATCTTTCTTTTTTTTTAACGTTTTACATACTTTTTTTTTTTTTCTATGCCTCGAGGCATGTGGAAACTTTGTTTCGTGACTAGGGGTTGAACTTGAGCCCTGTGGACCGCCAGGGAAGTTCTGGATTTTTATCTTTTTCACTAGGAATAAATTATACTGGCTCTTAGCTTCTGAGGAGGTGGTCTAAGACAAGGTCATCTATGACTAGAGAGGTTTAGCTCTTAGGTAAGGTGTTTTTTTTTTTTTTAAGTTTTATTTATTTATTTTTCCATTTATTTTTATTAGTTGGATGCTAATTACTTTACAATATTGTAGTGGTTTTTGTACTTTGGAACTCATTTGCAATTAACTTCGTTTTTGACTAAATAGAAGTTGTCCCTCCCTTTAGTTAAAGTCTCCTCCTTTGCCCCACCCCCAAGTAAAGGATTTACTGTGGATTCTAAAACCCTGTGGCCAAATGAGGGTGGAGTTCTGGGGGATAAGAATGAAAACTTTAGGAAAGCTTTTGGATCTGGCTTCTGGATCTGAAGGAGAGAATTGAGAAACATCTATAGTTTCTTCCATGGCTCCTATTCGGCACAAGCTTGGAAAAGCCATAAGGCCCTGTGGCACCAAGGTAGGATAGGTTGGGGTGTATACTCACCCATTCTCTATGCTCCCCCTCTTCTGGCTGACCCAGCCCTGCCTATCTGTGGCCTTTGAAACCCCTCACTGGGTAGCTGTGTAGGCAAGCTGGAAAATCGGATAAGAGGCAAAACTAAAAAAGAATGTTAGGGTTACAAATCTTGGTAGGGCAGGTATTCCTTTTTTATGCCTAAAAAAGGAAAAGGGGAAATTAATGGCTGGGATTCTGGAGTAGGTAATTTCACTGCTCTAGTAAAATTAAGTAGATCCCCTTTGAATGAGGATATTTTTAATGTATGTGTGTGTCAAATGCTTATTTTAGAATTTCCTTACGTGGATCTTTGGTGAGTCATTGGTTCATCTTTACTTTTGACTTAAATTTGATTTTGTTAGCAAGCAGTTGTGGTGAGCATTGTTTGGTGGTAGGTTGGAGAGCAGGGCTGACCTCTGTGCGTCTTTTTCATGCTGTATTTTAAAGGGAATGTGAGAGGGGAAAATACAGTATCAGAAATGATTGTGTCTTCTTAAAGTCAAAATTAATGGAGGCCTCAGTGGTTTTCCCTTGGATTTTTCTTCAGATGCTCAATTTTCAGGTTGAGAAAGCAGACTTGGAAGATATCACTTCTGATTAGGGATTAATACACTATGGGCTGCCCCTGCTGCTCTATTTGTTAGTTTTTAAGATTGCTTTTTCCTCCAAGGAGGTGAAAAAAATTGGTTCTTGTTGGGGGAGGGGTTGAAAAAACTTAAGATATCACAATGAGGTCACAGTATGTAAACAGATACACACTATATCTATGATATTACAATCTTCCGGGGAGGTATTAAGATCTTTTGGGGAGGAATATTAGGGAAAAAATGTTTTAAAAGACTTCCACAATAAGGGGTGGGAAAAAGATGAAAAGTAGTTGAAGAAACAAACTGATCTACCTGTGTAGTAAAGGTCATAGTCTTGTTGGACGAAAGCTCTGAAAATGCTTTGAAAGTTTTTATTTTTGCATGTAGTCTGGGTACCTGTTTCTGGATGTAGGAAATGCAGCACTTACGGAATGTGAGCTTGTGTTGGGAGGGGCTACAATCAGATCCTGTTCGAAGGGCAGAGTCAGAATTTTCAGAATAGAAGGCCTCTTTCCTCAGTACCATTTGGCTCCTGCAGGAGTAGGTGTAAGAGTGTCCTGAGGATAGGAATGTGGAAAAATGAGAACATGGCAGTATCTTGGGAACTATTGGATCCAGATCTCATCTAAGGAGTTCAACATTCCTGTTAGTTCAGAGTGCCTGCAACCTGTAATCTTGGGATGGGTATTTAATGGAAGACAGACAACTAGGGGACTTTGAAATCATTTACTGTCTTTTAAACTGTACCCTTGGGTCTTTTTGGAGTAGTAGAGGACAAGAATGGAACTGGGGGGGGGGTGTGGCTGGAGTAGAAGGAGAAGAGATACAAACAGAAGTAGGTAGTTATTTGGGTTTGCTTTAACAGACAGCTTCCAGAAAAACCCAAAGGAAATTTTTGGCCAACCCAATAATTTGCACTTCAAGATGGGTGGTCAGGAAATACACTATACCTAGGCAGATTAAATGCCAATAAAATTGTCAGTAAAAAGCTGTAGCCACTGGGGCCTCTTTCAAGTAGTTGGATTCACGCTCTCAGTGATGTCATGGAAACAGCTCCTTCCAGCTTGTTAGGTGTGTGCATTTCTCCCCAACTCTTACTTAGTTGGTCACTTTGATAGTGGATTGGCACCACAAAAATTGGCCAACCCTACAAAATAGGGCTTCCTCCCCACCACTTCCCAAGCTGATTGTTAAACGTTTATCAGAATACCACGGAGTAGAGTTTCTAAAAGACAAATGTTGACTGTTGTATGTAGCCTTCCTAAAATATCTTAAACAAATATTATCAAAAAATATGTACTCTGCACTCTTCCTTATGCTCTAATTTGTAATTTGATACTACATAAACTATTCTGCATTTAGATTTCTTTCACTTACTATTCTTTGAAGTCTTTGCATAGACTGCTCTGTCAATTTTTGTTTACTTTTAAGGGAAATATATTAAAAAGTCAAAATAGCTTTTAAACATATCTAGCCTAAATAAACCTTTGCTGTTTCCTCACTATGAAGTATTGCTCCTAAACTCTTTCTATTCACCATTACTTTCTTTTGTATTCCTCCAGAGTAACTTTATGCAAATATGAATGTGTATATTATTTCTTTTTCTACAAAATGTATTTCACATATAATCTTTTCCTGTTAGCTATGGAGTTTTTTATCTTTTTTTATAGTTGCAAGGCATTATATAGCCATATCACAATTGAATTAGTCTGCTACAGATGAACATTGGAATCTTTTCAGCTATTTGTTTAAATATACAAAACTGTCAAAACATGTAGTTATATGCAGGTATAACTGGGATAAATTTCAAACTGCCGTATTAAAGTTGCACTTAATTTTGATAATTATTGCCAAATTGCCTTTCATAGGGATTGCACCACTTTGTACTTTCACCATCAAAAAGCTGTGAGTTTATTTCCTCACAGCTTGCCAAAGGGTCTAGATGGTCAAACTTTTTGACTGCTATTCTAATAAATGAAAAATGTCATTTTATTTTATTTTAAATGTCATTTTAATTTGCATT
Organism: Dama dama; assembly: GCF_033118175.1. NCBI lineage: Eukaryota > Metazoa > Chordata > Mammalia > Artiodactyla > Cervidae > Dama > Dama dama. Next base: position 28,156,196 of record NC_083695.1, read on the forward strand.
TCTTTTAATGTCGAGCATCTTTCCACAGTGCCTATGTCAGGGTTGTATGAAGATTAAATGAGTTATTGCAAGTAATGACTATATTAGAATACAGCTAATAGCTTTTGAATTATAACTGTTGTGATGAAATTGTACTCTCTCTTAGTGATAGCTTATTGTCACTGTGCTCTTGAGTCAGTTGTTATCTGACATAGTTATCTCACTTAATTACCATCACAATCATATATGATCTCTTAAAAAGAGAAAACTATAGGTTATGTAGCATATCCTGGGTTGTACAATTCCTAAGGATTGCTCTGTTTCCTTCCCCATGTTAGTATTCAAGATTAAATAGTAATGGCAAATAAATTGGTTTCTTTTCAACACTTCTTTTTAAAAACAAACCTATATAGAATTTATTTAGATTTTATCTATTTAAATAAGTTGATTTTATGTATTTTTTAAATTGAGGAATAGTTTATTTAAAATAATAATTTCAGGTATACGACATAGGATTCAAAATTTTTATATAGATTATTTACTTCATTTAAAGTTACTATAAAATATTGGTTACAAAAAAATACAAAAAATATTGGTTATATTCCCTCTGCTGTATGCTAGGTCCTTTTAACCTATTTATTTTATACATAGTATTTATTTTATACATAGTAGTTGCTGTTGCTGCTAAGTCGCTTCAGTCATGTCCGACTCTGTGCGACCCCATAGACGGCAGCCCACCAGGCTCCCCCGTCCCTGGGATTCTCCAGGCAAGAATACCGGAGTGGGTTGCCATGTCCTTCTCCAAAGCATGAGTGAAAAGTGAAAGCGAAGTCGCTCAGTCGTGTCTGACTTGTAGCACCCCATGGACTGCAGCCTACCAGGCTCCTCCGCATAGTAGTTGATACCTCTTAATTCCCTACCCCAATTTGACCCTCTCCCCATTCTTCTCCCCACTAGTAACCACTAGTTCTCTATATCTATGATTCTGTTTCTGTTTTGTTAAATTCATTCATTTTATCTTTTAGATTCCAGATATAAGTGATATCATATAGTATTTGTCTGTCTGACTTATTTCACTAAGCATAATATTTTCCAAGTTCATCCATGTTGTTGCAAAGGGCAAAAATTCATCCCTTTTTATGGCTGAGTACATTCCAGTTTATATAATAAACCAACATCTTTATCCACTTATCTGTTGATGGACATGCAGGTTGTATCCATATCTTGGCTATTTAAATAATTTCTGCTATACATTTGAACTGCAAGAACGGGCTGCTTCAGCAGGCTGCTCGCTTCATTTCCGAGGCGTCCTTGTCCCTCCAGGCCTGGCAGTGCTTGCCTCCGCCTTTAGCAACCTCGTTGGTCCGACACGGTCCCCCTGGGTGGGCGGGCAGGCTGGCTCAGGCTGCCACGGGCGGGTACGTTTGGAGAGTTCCTCTGGGGGTCTGCGGGATGCAGTGCAAGCTGCTTGGCTCAGGGCTGAACCACCGCGCCCCGGGAGCAGCGATGGTGGGCAGCTCCGCGCCCCGGCCACTGGCCCGCTAGGCGGGTTCGGCGCCAACACTGCAGCGGATAGCGTTCCGGGAGGACTAGGAGAACATCAGCCCTGAGAAGGAGGCACCCGCCCAGGAGTCCCCGACCGGGTGGGCTGGTGGTTGAAGGCCGGAAACTCGCAGGGTCCAGCACCCCAGAGGCCTAACTCCTGACGGGTTGCACCTCTTAAGGATCTTCCTAAAAATGATGAGCATATCACTGTTCCTCCCTGGAAAGTAAACAGGAAATAGCCTGCCTTTACCATTCACGTGGATGAAACCGAAGAATGCGAAAGAGGCCAACTGAATCTAAAAAAGCAGAAAGTGAAGATGTCCTGGCTGTTACTTTACCAGGACCAAGAAAACCACTGGAACCTCTTGATTACCCAATGGATGGTAGTTTGGAGTCACCACATACTATGGACACATCAATTGTATTGGAAGATGAAAAGCCAGGGAGCGTTAATGAAGGACCAGACTACCATGAGGACTTTCACACATACCTTAGGGAAATGGAGGTTAAATGTAAGCCTAACATGGGTTACATGAAGAAACAGCCAGACGTTCCTAACAGTATGAAGGCTGTCCTCGAGAACTGGTTAGTTGAGGTAGGAGAAGAATATAAACTACAAAATGAGACCCTGCATTTGGCTGTGAACTACCTTGATAGGTTTCTTTCATCTATGGCTGTGTTGAGAGGAAAACTTCAACTTGTGGGCACTGCTGCTATGCTGTTAGCCTCAAAGTTTGAAGAAATAGACACCCCAGAAGTAGCAGAATTTGTATACATTACAGCTGACACTTATACCAAGAAACAAGTTCTGAGAATGTAGCACCTAGTCTTGAAAGTCCTTGCTTTTGACTTAGATCTACAAACAGTAAATCAGCTTCTTACCCAGTACTTTCTGCATCAGCAGCCTGCAAAAGGCAAAGTTGAAAGTTTAGCAGTGCTTTTGCGAGAGTGAAGTTTGATAGACGCTGACTCATATCTACAATATTTGCCATCGGTTATCACTGCCGTGGTCTTTCATGTAGCAGTCAACACAGTCATGAGACAAAGCTGGCCTGAATCATTAGTATAAAACACTGGATATCCACTGGAAATTCTAAAGCCTTGTCTCATGGACCTTCACCAGACCTACCTCAGAGCACCACAACATGCGCAACAGTCAATAAGAGAAAAGTACAAAAATTCTAAGTTTCCTGGTGTTTCTCTCCTCAGCTCACCAGGACACTAAATGTGTAACAGTGAAAGACTACCTTTGTTTTCTAAGATGTAAAGCACTCAAAGTATATGGTATACAGATTTTATCTTAGATTTTAATTTTACAATCATTTCTGAATACAGAAGTTATGGTCAGGTACAAATTATGGTATCTATTACCTTTTAAATGGTTATACTTTGTATATCTTTAGTGCATGTAATTATCTTAGATATTTGGCTAATTTTAAGTGGTTTCTATTAAAGGATTAATGATGCTAGCTGTCAGGATAATACTAAATTGATTTGAAAAAAAAATACTTCCACTATAAACATTGGGGGTGTATGTATCTTTTTGAATTACTGTCTTCATTTTCTTTAGATAAATACCTAGGAGTAGAATTGCTGGATCATGTGGTAATTCTATTTTTACTTTGTTGAGGAACCTCAATAATGTTCTCCATAGTGGCTGCACCAATTTATATTCCTACCAACAATGTATACGAGTTCCCTTTTCTCCACGTCTTCACCAACATGTGCTATTTGTGGTCTTTTTGATGATAGCCATTCTGATGTGAAGTGATATCTCGTGGTTTGATTTGCATTTCTCTGATTAGTGATGCTGAACATCTTTCGATGTGATATCTTTTAGCCATCTTTTATTTCTTCTTTCTGTCTGATTGCCATGTCTAGGACTACCAATACTATGGTGAATAAAAGTACTAAGAGCAAGTATCCTTGTCTTGTTCCTGATCTTACAGGATATGCTTTCAGCTTTTCACTGTTGAATAAGATGTTAGCTGTGGGCTTATGGCTTATTATAATGGCCTTTATTATGTTGAGGTGTGTTCCATCTATATCCACTTTGTGATGGATACATTATTTGGATGTACTTTTTGTTTCACCATGCCAGCAAAGCTTGTGAGATGTTAGTTCCCTGACCAGGGCTTGAACCCAGGCCAAGGCAGTGAAAGTGCTGAGTCGTAAGCACTGGACTGCCAGGGAATTCCTACTGTTTGTATATTTTAAATTAAAAGAGATGTTTTAATTTCTTACATGTTATCACACATTATTTTGGGTTAATGATATATTATGAATATCTTGCCATGCAATCACTAGATTGATACATAGAGTAATGACTGAACATTAATTCACAGAGTGAATATATGAGAGTTCATTTCATACTTTCTCTAAATGATATATTGCATTATGATTTGCTTACATTTTGTTTTTGCAATTTGGATTGCATTTTCATTTTCTTCTAGTAAGAAGTTGGATAGATTTTGATCCTTTTGATTTCCACCTAAGTTACTTATGCCTGTTCTTTCCTCAGTGTTCTATTGAATCATTTTCCTTTTTAATTTCTCAGAAATTTTTTTTCATTAAGAACAGTAACTATATATCTTGTATTTTTCCAGTCTGTCATTTGATTTTTTAAAAATTTCAATATAAAAATTTTTCAAAAAAATTTTTTTCAATAAAAATTTCACTTTAATTTTGACAATATTTCTCCTACCTTTGTAAGTAGCTATGCAAATCAGGAAGTAAATACAGTTTACATCCTTATTCAGTACATGGACACAAAACCATACATAAAAGAGTTTTATGATAACACTTATCTTCACTAAATATAGTATACTTATTTTTCTTTAATATTCTATTAAAAAGCATTTGTTACAAAGCCTGAAATTGGTATTGGGACTCAGGTTGCGATCAGCAATTTAAAAAGCATATTAAAATGTCTTTGCCTTTAAGAGTGTTAATATTATACGTAGTCAAAGGATTCTATCTTTTTTATGGCTTGCCACTTTTTGCTCTTGCTTTGGAAGATTTTTCCTACTTTCTAAATTTTCTTCTATTTAAATTATTAATAAATCTGGAATTTTTGTTGCATGTTATAAAGATCAAACTTCTTTCTTGTCATTATTAAGAAATTGATAATTTTCTCTGCTGCTTACAAATGTCAGCATTTTAACAATAATATTAAATATTATTGAACTTATTCTCTTAATTTGCTCATTTACCTGGAATGCTTAACTTATTATTCCTTTTAATATTAAAATTTTATATATTGCTTTTTTTTAAAAATTGGCTACCTTATTTATTTTTACAAAGTTGTTATGTGTATATAATATGTATATCTGATATTGCATTTTTTTAATGAATTTTGACATGTTAAACATAGCCTATGTACCTGTACAATGACAGGAAATTAGATATGGCCCTTCTGAACTCTGAATCTTTTTTTCTTTTTAGTCAATACTCTTGATTTTTCTATTAGAGTCAATTATACCATCATTTATTCAATATTTTTATATTTAGATTTTACTGTCTTTCAGGCATTGACTAAAACATCCAGCACCATGTTAAATATAGAGATTATTTTCTATTTGCTCCTGACAGAAATGTCCCCTCTGGTGTCATCCTGTGGTATAACTTTGGATGAGCACTGTGCGGCAGGCGGGATCTTAGTTTTCTGACCAGGGGTCAAACCTGTGCCCCGTTGCATTGAGAGTGCAGCATCTTAACCACTGGACTACCAGGGAAATCCTTGTTTCAAGGTTTACAAAAGATAGGGATTAGAGAGGGGAATACTGATCCCTTAATGAGTTCAGTGTTTCTCTCAGAAGCAATGACAGTGTTTGGGAATTAAAGGTGGTTGTTGCACAATATTGTGAATGCAATCACAGAATTATACAACTTTAAATGGTAAAATGATGAACTTTATCTTATGGGAAGTTCATCTCAAAAAAATTTTAAAAAGGGATGTCACTACCCACTCACCAGAATGGTTAACGTGTTAAGACAGAAAATACTAAGTTTTGATAAGAATGTGAACTAATTGTTAATAAAAATGGAAACATATTAATACTTCTTGTGGGAGTATATATCGATAACCACTGTAGAAAATTCTTTGGCCTATTTCCTAAAGCTCAAGGTGCATGCACATATATTAATACACACGCTAAATGATCCAGCACTTCCCTCCACCCCATGTACATATAAGTTCACCAAAAGATAACAGTAATATGTTACAGTGTACTTTGTTGTAGCTGAAAACTAAGAATGAATGTCCATCTACAACAGAACAGAAAAATATATTGTATAGTCAATGAATTACTGTATAGCAGGAGGAATCAATGGATTACAATTACACTTTACAACATGGATGACTACCACAAATATAATTTTGAGTAAAAGAAAGTCAGTTGTATAAAGTATGGAAATAAGCAAAAGAAATCTAAGATGTCAAATCAGTGGTTACCCTTTGGTTTTGGAGTGATGATGATAAGTTTTTTAAAATTAATTTTTAAATTTTTAATCAATATAGTTGATTTGCAGTGTACAGCAAAGTGTTTGTTATATGTATATAAATTCTTTTTTATATTCTTTTCCATTATGGTTTATCATAGGATATTAAATATACTATGTGCAGTAATGTAGGACCTTGTTTATTAGATGTAAATTTCTTGGTGGGATTTGGGTACATAGCAGTTTTGTGAAAATCCAGCAAGCTATATAAGTATTTATGATTTATATATTTTTTAATTTATTTATTTTAATTGAAGGATAATTGCTTTACAGTATTGTTTGTTTCTACCAAACATCAACATGAATCAGCCATAGATTTACCTATGATGAGGTATGATTTTTTTTGTATGTGTGTGTGTCTCATTACAGCTTGCATTGAAATAGTAGGTATTGCTCATTGAATGACACCAATTGTGAAAATATTTTACAATTTTTTTTAATTGTAAAAAAATTTTATTTTGGGAAAAATGAATATACCAAAATATTAACAGGCATGGGATTATGACGGTTCCTTACCTTTCTTTTTTCTTTTCTCCTTATTGATTTTTTATAACTTATTGGAAAATATAAAAAGTGAAAAAAAAAATAAAAAAAAGTGAAAATAAAATGTTTTCAGGGACTTCACATTTAGTTGCTTTTAAATTGTAAAGTAGCATTGAACATTGAAATAAGTATACTATCAAGGGTGAAACAGATCACCAGCCCAGGTGGGATGCATGAGACAAGTGCTCAGGGCTGGTGCACTGGGAAGACCCAGAGGGATGGGATGCAGAGGGAGGTGGGGGGATCGGGTTGGGGAACATATGTAAATCCATGGCTGATTCATGTCAATGTATGGCAAAAACCACTACAATATTGTAAAGTAATTAGCCTCCAACTAATACAAATAAATGGAAATAAATAAATAAACTGTAAAGTTCTTATGATTCTTCCTCAGATATTGGAGTAGATTATATGAGTAATTTCTGTGTTTATTTTATAGGCAGATTTTGACAACAAACTGGTAAATGGCCCCAAGTCAGAATCCATGGAATACAGTAGTTGTGGTCATGAGGAAGAACAGAGATTGGAATTGAATTCATGTCCCTTAGAAAATGTAACTAAAAATGAAGAAAGTATGACAGGTATTGAAGTGGAGAATTGGACCCAAAACAAGAAATCACACTTAACTGATCATGTCAAAGGAGAATTTAGTACAATTAAAACAGAAGTTGAAAATTTGAAAAACTCTGAAGATGACAGGAAAAAAATTCTACTTACTGACCTCCTTGAACCTCAAAAATTGTTTGCACAAACTGTAAGAAATGGCATTAAAAATGTACACTATTTACCAACTGAAACAAATTTGTCTTTTAAAAAAATCAACATTGAAGAACTTGGCAAGGCATTTGAAAACAATCCTTATAAATTCCTGAAAGACACCGCAAACCATAACAATGTCATGAGCGGCATTGCTACTAGTGCGAGCTGTGATCATCTCAAGGGGAAGAGTAATGTTTTGGTTATTCAGAAGCCTGGCTTTAATTGTAAGTCTTTCCCAGATCCTGTGAACTGCAACTTAAATAGTCATACTAGTATACACAATGAAAGTGATCAACCAAAATCCCTAGAAATTATCGCAAATAGAGAACTAAAAGAAGGGTCAACACTTCAACCAAGTCTCCTATCCCTAATGAAAGATAGGAGATTAACACTAGAACAAGTAGTGGCCATAGAAGCTCTCACACAACTTTCAGAAGCCCCATCAGAAAATTCCTCTCCATCGAAGTCAGAGAAGGATGAAGAAACAGAACAGAGAACAGCTAGTTTGCTTAATAGCTGTAAAGCTATTCTGTATTCTGTGAGAAAAGACCTCCAAGACCCAAGCTTAAAAGGGGAGCCACAGAGCCTTCATCACTGTCCGTCTTTGGAAAAGCAAAGCTCATGCAACACTGTAGTGTTCAATGGCCAAAATATCATTTCTAAGTCACACAACAGCTCACCTAGTGACCAAGCATCCACAAAGGCACAGGAAAATTCAATGGTCACAAATTCAATATCACTTTTTATACCAAATTCAAATTCATCTAAAACAGATAACAATAAAAATATTGCTCAAGGTAGGATTACTCTTGACAGTTCTAGGAATTTGCAGCAGTTGACCACAATAACTAGCAAATCAGAGTATTGTAACCAGTCACTGGACAACAGCATCAAGTTGGATTCAAAGGATAATTCATCATGCCAAGATTCAGTTCATAGTAAGATAGAAGAAGATGTTGCCGCACAGTTAACACAACTTGCATCAATGATTAAATTCAATTATGTGAAACCAGAGGACAAAAAAGTTGAAAGTACACCAACAAGCCTTGTTGCATATAATGTCCAGCAAAAGTATAACCAAGAGATGGGCACAACACCACAGAAACCACCTTCCAGTGTACAAAATAATCAAGGCTCATCAGTAACAAAGCAAAAGAACACAATCCAGAAAAAGACAAAATCTACTCCATCAAGAGATAGACGGAAAAAAAAGCACATGGTCATAAGTTGTCAAGAAAATGACCAGAAAAAGCAGGAACAGTTGTCATATGAGTATAGTAAATTACATGACATTTGGATAGCATCTAAATTTCAAAGATTTGGTCAATTTGGTCCACATGATTTTCCCATTCTATTGGGAAAAATTCCTCCCCTAACTAAAGTATGGAAACCACTGACTCAAACAAGTTCAGCATTAGAACACAAAAAATTATTTCCTCCACTCACTCAGATAAAATTTGAGAGATATTATCCTGAATTAGCACAGGAAAAGATGAAGGTTGAACCCCTGGATTCTATCCCCATAATCCAGTTAAAAACAGAATCCAATGGGCAGGCGTTTACAGAAAATGCATATACTCAGGTACAGCCAACAGTGAATGTCAATCAGAAAGCTCATCCTTTACTCCAGCCAGCCTCTCCAACCAACCAGTGTGCTAAAGTCCTGGATGGCAGTGACCAAAGACAGTTCCAAGAGGATGTTAAAGACCAACTCATGCATCAGAGACTGCCAACATTTCCCGGTATCTCTCATGAGACCCCTTTGCCAGACCCAGCACAAATTCTCAGGAACCTAAATGTAGTATGTTCAGGTGGAATTACAGTGGTTTCTACCAAAAGTGAAGAGGACGTCTGTTCATCTAGTGTTGGAACATCAGAATGTTCCCCAATAAACAGTGCACAGAAAAGTTTTAATGATTATGCGATGAACTTCTTTACCAATCCTACGAAAACCCTGGTGTCCACAACGAAAGATTCTGAATTGCCTACTTGCAACTGTCTTGGTAAGTGCACGCATGTGTGTTTCATTTTTTTCTTGCCTTAATTGCCTCAAGTCATGATCAAATAAAGTTTGATTTAGATTTTTATATGTGACATTTTGGCCCCATTCATATTCTAGCTAGGATGGACTAAGTAATTCTATACCCATTTTTCTGTGGGACCTTTATTGAGGCGGCTCAGATGAATGGGAAATGCAACTGGTAATTCAGAAACTTTCTTAAGTGGAAAATTTGATTTTGCTCAAGCTAGATGTCTCTCAAGTTGTTTATTGTGCACATCATAAAAATGAATTCCCTTAATACTTTATCACAGTTTATTCTTCCTCTATTCAGAAAAATTTCAACCCTTAGGCCTTTTGTTTAAAAACATGTATTTTTAAATTGTACATTTTAAAACATGTATGCAGAGAACATAAAATATATGTATAACTTAAATAACCATAAGAAAAATATTTGTGTAATTGTTAACCCAATCAAGAAGAAAATGATTCATTAGTACATTCCAGAATGGGTAGTTAAAGGATTGATTGGAAGGATGGAGTAAGTATATCATTCTGATATACTTTTTTAACCACAATAGAAAAAATAGTGAAGTATAACAATTACTTTCAGTTCTTGATTACTCAAAGTGCATTTAATATTCTGAAATGAATCCTTCCATTTTTCTGCCCATCATTCAGCACTGTTTTGACAGCCTACCTCATGCTAGGCACCAAAGATAGGCTCCTCTTAGAATGAAGAGCCTTTTAGAAGGGTCTGACAGTCTGGAGGGGTGACAGTGCTGTCTGAGTGGGGTTGAATTGGGAAAGAGAGATTCTCAGACCGAGGACAGAAGAGTGTAGTAATGATAATGGCTCCAATTCCAGATCTTTTCCTGCAAGTCTCATGACTGCTGCATCCTTGGCTTGTCATATTACAAAAACCCACCAAAGGGAAGGCTCATTATCCCCATTTTACAAGTGAAGAGGTTGAATCAGAGAAGTTCATAGCTAGTAAATGATTAAACTGGAATTTAAAGACAGGTAGTCCCAACTCCAGAGGCTCTATTTGTAACTTCCATCCTCTGTTGCATCAAAATCTGAAAAAGAGACCTTTTTTTCTTTTAAATAAGTCATTAAACATGGAAAAGAAGTCTTTAAAATGCCATAAATTTGTATAGACCTGAGATAGTCTAATTTAACCCTATACATAGTTTTGATAAGACAATCAGCTAGTTTGAAAACTCCTTTTACATACTATCTTGTAACATTGTAAGAATTGAGACAGCCAGGCTTTCAAAGTTTATTCAGTATCTTCCATGGACCTGGAACTGTGTAATGATACACTGTCAGTTACATATTTTCTTATAATTGTTCCATTTGAGATTATTGTGTTCATTGTGTAGAGATGGGAATTTAAAAAGAAAAACAAAAGAGCAGACTCAGAAATCATCCCAAGTGCAGGTAAAGTATCCCAATTATTTCCAAGGGTAAAGGATTTCTAAGCAAGTGTTACATCCTAGCAAAACTAGAGTAGTTAGTGTTCCTCATTTTAGCATTTTAGGTGGGGTAATTCTTTGCCATCTGTGTTATTTGTTATATTTATCATCTGTTGCTTTATCTGTTGTAGGCTGTTTAGTGGCATCCCTGGCCTCTTTCTCACTAGCTAGCAATAACACACACACATACATGCAGACAGTTGTCATAACCCAAAATATTGCTAAATATCCCCTTTGGCAAAACCATCTCTGATTAAGAACCGTTGCTCTAGATTGTTGTGTTGTTTAGTCGCTAAGTCATGTTCAATTCTTTTGCAACCCCATGGACTGGAGCCTATCAGGCTCCTCTTCTTCCCAGGCAAGAATACTGGAGTGGGTTGCTGCTTCCTTATCCAGGGGATCTTTCCGACCCAGGCATCGAACCCAGGTCTCCTGTATAGGCAGGCAGATTCTTTACCACTGAGACACTTGGGAAGTCCTGCTCTAGATCACCAATAAATTAAAAATTATTCACTGCTATCTTGCTTAAGTGGCCACAAAAACAGTCCTATGTTGTATTGGATTTCCAATTAAAATGGTAAGTAATACCCTTTGGTATAAATAGACATGCATTCACCATTGATTCTAGTTAGACATGATTCTCAGAGGTCAAATTGAAAATAACATTTTCTAAGAAGTACTTAATTCATACTCACAAAAACTCAAATGGTACAGAAATATGGTGCAATTATCTTTTTCTAGAGGAAAATGGCTGTTACAGTTTTTCTATTGAATTAATATTATTAGTGATTTTAATTTTTACAAAATTTTTTTGTAAAAAAAATTTTATAAGTTTTACAAAATTTAAGGCTTTAAAACATACTACTTTTGCAGCTTGCTTTTTAACTTGGATTTTTCAATGTCTGTAAATGCTATTGTTTTAATAGCTGTATCATATTCCACTGTATAAATAACCCCAAATTTAAACTATTACTTAATTGAAAGATTCAGTGTTTCTCTCTTTTGGTATTACATATTATTGCAACAACGAAGATTCTTATGTACACATGCATTATAAATAATTATGCATGTGTGTAGTAAAATAAATTAGCAGTGCAATTGTTGGGCTCAATTTTGGGGGGGAGCTCAATTTTAACAGGATTCTGAGGCAAAGCTTTTAAGATGTATTGCTCTAGGAGGACTTAATTTCATACCTCAATTTTTATAGATCTTTTTTAAAAGTAGAAGATCTGAGAATAAATGGTTAACCATAACTTAAAATATGTTTTTCCTCCTCTGATTCTTAGAGAAAGAATGGAATAATTAGGAGCAGAAAAAAGGGATAAAGTTACACTCCAGGGCCCATTGTCCTAGTTTTTAATTACTAAAGCTTACCAAAATCTTGTCAAGATTCATTGTTCTAAATAAAAATATAAAAAAAAGTAAAAATAGCTCTTCCGCGCCCCTATGCAATTCTGTAAAGCTTTGGGTCTAATAATCTTGTTCCTTCCACAGATCGAGTTATACAAAAAGACAAAGGCCCATATTATACACACCTTGGGGCAGGACCAAGTGTTGCTGCTGTCAGGGAAATCATGGAGAATAGGTGAGGAAATATGCTTCCCTGTTAAAATCATTCATTATTGGGGACCTAACTCAATGCAGAGATATGATCTCTGGGAACAAACAGGAGGTGAATGGAAAACCTTCAGGAATATGAGTTGGATGTTTCTTAGGGCCCAGGGAAAGCCCAGTGTCCTGGTGTCCCTGCTGAGTCATTCATCACACGAGCCACTGGAAACTCAATAAAGACCCTCACGAAGCAAGGCTGTCTTTGTTAAATGCAGACATACTTATTTTTATATTATTGTATAATCATAGCAATAGTTAAAATTATCTTTGTCAACACTACATGCACATTGGTTTTGCTTGTCTTGGAGCCAGGCCATTTTTTTAAAAAGAGTGATGCTTAAGGACAAGTAAATAGAACTGGACAACAAAAATATCTGCCACACACAAGTAAATTTTTAACAAAGTTATTATTATGAGGAGTGTTTGATTTTTGTGCTTCTGTAAATCTTTATCTTATGCCCATAAAGATGTTAAAAGTTTATTTCAATGATTTTCCCTTCACTGTGTTTCATACTTAGGTATGGTCAAAAAGGAAATGCAATAAGGATAGAAATAGTAGTGTACACAGGGAAAGAAGGAAAAAGCTCTAATGGGTGTCCAGTTGCTAAGTGGGTAAGTATTTTGTACTTATACACTTTCCGAAATGGATTTATTCTACATACAAACTAAGTCAGTTAATTTTTTCCATGAAAACATGGACTAGGAAAATACCACCTCCCTTATTCCCAGGGAAATAAGGAAGCTGTCTTAGCCTGGGCTTTTTATGTTAATGAACAAAAGGGTATGGCATTCCTAGTCTGTATGTAGTGATCTAGAGTCATCATTCTTACCAGTTTTTTTTTGTTATTGTTGTTACTTTTTAGAGAATGTAGAGTGTGCTTATAATTAGACAGCACAAATAAATAGTAAATAAATATATATGTGTGTGTTTTACTTGCTCAGTTATCTGACTCATTGCAACCCCATGGACTGTAGCCTGCCAGACTTCTCTGTCCATGGAAATCTCCAGGCATGAATTCTGGAATGGGTTGCCGTTCCCTTTTCCAGGGGATCTTCCCAGCCCAGGGACTGAACCCAGGTCTCCTGCATTGCAGGTGGATTCTTTACTATCTGAGCCATCAGGGAAGCCCAAGAACACTGGAGTGGGTAGCCTATCCCTTCTCCAGGGGATCTTCCCAACCCAGGAATCGAACCAGGGTCTCCTGCATTGCAGCCAGATTCTTTACCAGCTGAGCTACTGGGAAAGCCCATTTGTTTCATGGGGCCACCATAATGAAGGTCATGCGATATTGAAGGCAAAATCAAAAATTTTACAACATATTCCCCAAATTATTTGTATAACTACTCTTGAGTTTTCTAAAATTGTGGTGCTATCAGAGGTAAGAACTGGATTTAGCTTCTTTTGGAAATTCTCAGCAGAGAAACAGTGTCATTATTTTCAGGAGGATATTCACATTCATAAGTATGTTGACCAGTTTCTTTGGAAATTTGCACTAAAGGATCATTTGAGATCCTGTCCTATCATTTGTTTATAATGATGACTATCATGATGATAATAAATAATAACAGTAACCACTACCTTTCATTAAATATCAGGCACCATGTTAAGTACTTGACATACATTGCCTCATTAATCCCCACAGAGGGACTCTTAAGATTTTGCAAAAGGAAAAGTCATTATTTTTATGCCCATTTCAGAAGAACAAAAAACATTTAAAAAAAGAGAGAGTTTGAACCTGGCTATTCCTGAAGCAGGATGATTGGCGCACCTTCATCTATTCTAGCATACTGTATGTCTTTGTTTGTTTTGATTTTGGTTTTGATCTGGCATGTGGGATCTTAGTTCCCTGACCAAGGATTGAACCTATGCTCCCTACAGTGGGAACACAGGGAATCCTAATCACTGCACTGCCAGGGAAATCCCTATCTTGGTTATTTTTCAACCAACCTCTGGAAGGTGACAGCAGTGATGGGCATGAACACTAAATGTGTTAGAAAGCTTTGAGTTTCTTCAGTCTATCTGGAACGCATAGTCTTGTCAAAATATCAAGTAATTCTCCATACATATAACACTACCCCAGACAGTGATGTAAATCTTTGTAGCACCCCTGAAGTCTCCCTTTGCCTGCTCCCCATTGGTAACTCCATGTATAATCACTATTTTAACCTCCATGTCTATAAAGATCTTTTAGATAATTTCTATATAATTAGAACCACACAGAATGTACTCTTTTGTATCTGTCTCCTTGCCCTCAGCATCTATAGAACATGGGTTCAATAGTTGGAGATACAGAAATCATGTGAAACTATGAATTGACTTGATAATAGAAGATATGTGTTAGGATGGGGAGAAGACGGGAGCCTGCATCTCTGGTACCAGTAGAACTGCTATACGATCTAGTTTCTTTATCAGGGATTGAACCTGGGCCCCCTGTTTAGGGAGCTTGGAATCAACCTCTGAGCCACCAGGGAAATCCCATTCTCAGGCTTCTTAAACCTGGATTTCTCTAATATAAGAGAATTTTTTTTTTCACTTCTTTAAAACCTATTAGGAAGTTTTCTGTTTTATGCAATAAAAGTGAGTCCCAAATAAGATACCTGCCTTTAATTTGTTCAGTGTGGGTGAATTTGGAAGATAAATAGAAATTTAGGATGATAAAGGTAAGTGAAGGAACTTGTGTTTATTGAGAACTTTTCATTGGCAGGCTCTGGGCTAGATACTGGGGATACGAGTGTGAATTAAAGTTTATCAGTCATTTCATTGTGTAAATGGGAAGAAACTGGCCCTGAGTCATACATATCAGCTATCACAAACACATTTTGGAGTAAAGTTCGCTTAATATAAATTTCTGTAGTAACGTGAATGTTTCCTAGAGTCATCTTGCTTCTCAAGAACTAAAATTTTCTGAAATGCTCCCTAGAAGTGTATGCTTCCCTAGAAGTGTAGAATTTTCCCTAAAGTTTCCTTAATGTTACTGTTTGAGGTGACACTTGCAGCAGGGTGGTGTCCATCCTTGTGAAGTACTGTTTCCCAAGGATCAACTTCTTGTCTTGCTATGTACACTCCTGTCAACTCAGCTGTGAACATTACCTGGTTTCTGTATTTCCACAACATAAACCCAAACAAGTCAATCACCACATGTAAGAGTTTTGGTGAAGATAAACCGAAACACTGTTTAGTGATCTTTATTTTATATTTTATTCACTCTTGAAGAAGTTGTTTCAAAACATTTTAAAGCAAGAAATAATACACATTGTCCATTTTTTTCTATTGGGTTATTTGGCTTCTATTGATTTTTATAGAAGATCCTTTAGAAAAATAATCATTAGTGGTAAGTTGCAAATATGTTTTCTGTTTGCTTTTTTTGTTGTTTTTTAATTTTGGAGATCTTAGTTCTCCGACGAGCGATGAAACTCACACCCCTTTCAGTGGAAGCACAGTCTTAACCACTGAACAGCCAAGGAAGTCCCTCTTTGTCATATGTTTTTAACATTTGATTTTTTAAATGAGATGAAAATTTAAGTTAAATTTTTAATTTGTTTTTATGGCTTTAGTGTATCTTAATTAGAAAAATCTTAACAACTTCTAGCTTATAAATATTTTTCAAATTTTCTTTTTATAATATTTGAATGGTTTCATTTTTCTTTTTTTATTTCATTTTCATACACTTACCTATTTTATTCCTCTTGTATATAAAATGTTAGTCACAGCTTATTTTTTCAACTGACTACCCAGTTAAACAACACTACTTACCTAAATAATTATTCATCTTCTTCCTGTTGATATATTTGTTCATATTTAGGTTTTGTATTCTACCACATTGTTATGTTTCTCCTGCATCATAATCAACTTACTCTGATTATTTGGGTTTAGAAATGTATTTCATATCTGATAGAGTTAATCCTTCAGCAATTTCCTGACTCTTCTTGCCTTGTTTATTTTTCCATATGAATTTATAATCACCAGTGTCTTTGTAAGAATACATTTCTTTTGATATTTTGATTGAAATAATTGGAGAGAGAATTTGGAGAATTTACATTTTTGATGTTTAGTTTCTTATCCTACATGCTATCCTTTTCTGTTTGTTGATGCCTTTCTTGGTCCTTCTGTATTGTTTTTTTCCCATAGTTTACATGCTTCCTGTTTTTCAATTTATTTCTCTTATGTATCTCAGGTGTACAATCATATATCATGACAAATTTATATTCCCCTTTAAAATTTAAACTAGTAAGTTCTTTTTTTCATTTAATACAGTTATTCTAATAAAGTAATTCCAAATTTATAAATTTCTTTAAACATGGTCTACTTATCTTTTTCCTCTCTTTGTAAAGACCTTCCAGAGTTTTCTCTTTAAGGGCCATCAGGGAAGGCCTCTTTGGGAGAGAACTTTTAAGCTGAGAACTGAGTGACAAGAAGGTGCCTTGGATGCAAAGAATATCCCTAAGAGCACAAAGAAGAACATTCCTAGGCAGAGAAAAAGCAAGTACAAAGGTTGAGGAAGAGAGTACATTCTTGAATAATCAGAAATCTAGTGAAGTAAAGGAGGTAGAGAGTGGAAACAAGTGAACGTAAAATGTTGGCAGAAGCAAGAGCCTAAGTGGTTTTATTAGGCCATCATGAGTTTTAGTCCATGAATATGAAATCGTTGAAGTATTTTAACTTGGGATATGTTAAAATCCCTATGACTTCCCCTGTGTTTCAGTGGTAAAGAATCTACCTGCAATGCAGGAGTTGCAGGAGATCTGGGTTTGATCTGTGAGTCGGGAAGATCCCCTGGTGGAGAGCATGGTAACCCAATCCAGTATTCTTTTTTTTTTAACTCTTTATGTATTTATTTGGCCGTACCAAGTCTTAGTTCTCTAATCAGATATCAAACCCGGGACCCCTGATTTGGGAGCACAAGAGTCTTAGCCACTGGTCCACCAGGGAAATTCCCACTCCAGTATTCTTGCCTGCAGAATCGCATGGCCAGAGGAGCCTGGTGGGCTACAGTCCATGGGGTCTCAAAGAGTGGGACACAACTGAATGGACTGAGCATGCGCGCACACACACACACACACACACACACGTTATCTACCTGGTTTATGTTTTACAAAGAGCCATCTGAGGAGAAGGAAATGGCAACCCACTCCAGTATTCTTGCCTGGAGAATCCCATGGACAGAGGAGCCTAGTAGGCTATAGTCTACAAGGTCGCAAAGAGCCAGACACGACTTCACTTTCACTTTTAAGCTTATTGAATTATTATTCTTGATGAGCTCTATTGTTGGTGCTTTACAGATTACTCAGATTTAGTAGCTTTGAACAACAAACATTTATCATCTCATCAATTTTGTGAGTCAGAAATCTGTCTGTGGGTAACTTAGGAGGGTGCTTCCAGAAGAGGTCTTTTCAGAACTTTCTTTTCAGAACTTGACTGGAGAGGGAGTTGCTGGAGTCTACTTCCCATGTCACTTGCAGGAGGCTTTAGTTACTTTTTCTATTTGGATATGTCGGGTCTTAGCTGTGGCACTTGGGATACTCGTTCATGTGGAATATTGCGTTGCAGCACTCGGACTCTAGCTGTGGCATGAGGGCCTAGCTGTCCCACAGCGTGTGGGATCTTAGTTCCCTGACCTCTGATAGAACCCAGGACTCCTGTACTGCAAGGCGGATTCTTTTTTTTTTCCCCACACTTTGAACTTTTTATTTTGTATTGGCATATAGCTGGTTAACCATGTTGTGCTAGTTTGAGGTGAAAGCCAAGGGACTCAACCAACCTATGTGTGTATTCATTCTCCCCCAAACCCCTCTCCCTTCCAGGCTGGCGCGTGACATTGAGCCGAGTTCCATGTGTTATGCAATAGGTGGCTAGAGGATTCTTAACCACTGGATAGCCAGGGACGTCCCAAGACTCACTTTCTTATCATAGGACTTCTTAAGTGTTTTCTCAGTCATAGCAGCTTATTTTTCCCCAGGGTGAATCAATCAAAATATAACAAGGAAGCCACAATGTCATTTATGATATTAACCTCGGAAGTTGCTACATAGCTGACCCTTATTTAGTATAGGAGGCTACTATGCAGGGACAAAAATATTAGGTGGTGGTGATGATTGGGGGCATCTTAGAGACAAGCTATTCATAAAATTCAGTATTTCTTCTTCACTAAAAATATCATTATGCCAAGTGAAAGTGTTAGTCACTCACTTGTGTCTGACTCTTTGCAACCCCATGGACTGCCAGGCTCCTCTGTTCATGGAATTCTCCAGGTAAGAATAGTGGAGTGGGTGACCATTCCCTTCTCCAGGGTATCTTCCCAACCCAGGAATAGAACCCAAGTCTCCCTCATTGCAGGCAGATTCTTTAGCTTCGGAGCTATCAGTATGTTAAAGATACTACATTGACATTGTAACATGTAACTATCTTCCTTAGCTCCAGCTTCTCTAAAGGCAAAAAAAACATTGATTTGTAGATCTTAATTCACAAAATAATGCTGTTAAACATCAACATTGTTCATTATGGAATATGTCGAGAAAAAAGGTCATACAGTTAGAGTTTACCTATAATTATAAATTGACTACTCATCAAGCTACTACCTGGAGAAGGAAATTGCAACCCATTTTCCAGTATTTTGTCTGAAAAATCCCATGGCATGGGAGCCTGGTGAGTTCATAGGGTTGCAAAGAGGACACAACTGAGCAACCGAGCACACAGGCGACTACCTATGTGAAAAATACAACATTGCTCGGTTCTCAGAGACCCTAAGAACCATGTCCCCACCTTATGTATTTCCTTATGGTATGGTTACTGTTTTTTTGTGTTTTGCCCCTACATAATACCTTGCACATTTGTAGAAATAAGTGGTAGGTATTGGTTCCCAATATTTGACACTGATAATTTACATAGGTTTGTTAATCTTTATCTGTTTGATATTTCCAACTCTTACTTGCCTTTGAGTAACAAGGCATGAGGAGAAGGAAATGGTAACCCACTCCAACTCCAGTATTTTTGCCTGGGAAATCCCATGGACAGAGGAACCTGGTAGGCTACAGTCTATGGGATCTCAAGAGTCAGACAAGACGTAGCAACTAAACCACCACCACCAGCAAGGCATGAATGTATACTCATGGCAGCTGGCTTCCCCTTGACTAAATGATCCAAAAGAGCAAGGTTAAGGGTTAAGTGGTAGGATTTTGGATGATTCTTCCTTTCTTTCATCCCTTCTGTAGCGTAACAGTAATTACACTGATAGAATTTTTCGGTTGCATTGCAGAATTTATATATATATATATATATATATATATATATAGTATTGCTTTAAACTTACTTTTCATCTTGCATAGTTTACATTTGTCTGGTATTTGATATTAAAACATTAACCTAAATTAAGCATTTTGTGATTTGATGTATATTTTCTCAAGTGTGTGTGCAGACTTATGTGTGGTAATAGTGGTTTAATTCTTTTTTAGATATTTATTTGTTAATTTTTTATTTGGCTTCACTGATCTTAGTTGCAGCATGTGGGATCTAGTTCCCTGACCAGGGATCCAACCCAGGCCCCCTGCAATGGGAGCATAGAGTTTTAGCCACTGAACCACCAGGGAAGACCCTAGCGGTTGAATTCTATCCTACTTTTATCATGCTGCACTTGCTTTCTTTTCTTGAAGGGAGTTGTTAGGGTTAGGTCATACACAGGAAGCCTAACAACATATTCTAACTGGGCAGCAGAACTTTCTAAGCCAGTCTCACTGTGTTTTGCCTTTGTTCTTAAAACAGTTTTAATCTTTTCTTCAAAATCTTTCTTCTTTACCAGGTGGTCTTTAACACTTCCCATAATTGTAAATTTTTGACAGACATTTCTAACTCTTCCTGTCTTTTGTGTTTTGGCAGGGAGTAGTTATATCTTGTTATTCAGTAGATTTTGATGGAAAGGGCCATATAGTTTCTTCAATACACTAAGCTCTGTTAACTCCCTTTACTATAGATGACTCCAATGCTGAGAAATTCACACCAGGCCCAAGTTCATGGGTTACCCTACCTAGGATTGTTATTAGTCAGTAGAGCAGGTGTGACAATGTGTACAACTGAATGTTTTGTTGCCTACTTGAGTGTGAAGTGACCAGAGTTTTTAGGGTGTCTTGTAAATGATGCTGATGTATCTAAAGGTTTTAAAACCATCTTGCCTTGATTTATACACATATCTTCAAAGACTTGCCATTTAATGAATTCCTTTCTTCCAAGATTTTGACTCTTACCTGCCTTGAATGTCTTCAAGCTGCACTATAGTGCCCAGATTAGGCACTCTATGTGTATTACCATGTCAGAACAATAAACGGGCAGTAATGGGCTGGCTAATTGTCTGCAAAATCTTGCTAATGTGAAAAAACCATTTAATACTTCAGTGATTAAAATTGGGCAAAAACCAGAGAGGCTGGTACTGACTAACCTTTTCACTGTTCTTTTTTTGTTATAAAACATTTTTCTTCATTACTGTTTACCAATGTACCATTAGAACTACTTTAATGTTTGCTTACTTGCTTATAGTAAGATCAAATTGCCAATGTCCGTTGGATCAAAGAAAAAGCAAGAGAGTTCCAGAAAAACATCTACTTCTGCTTTATTGACTACACCAAAGCCTTTGACTATGTGTATCACAACATACTGTGGAAAATTCTTAAAGAGATGGGAATATCAGACCACCTTACCTGCCTGCTGAGAAAGCTGTATGCAGGTCAAGAAACAACAGTTAGAATCAGACCTGAAACAACGGACTGGTTCAAAATTGGGGAAGGAGTTCATCAAGGCTGTTTATTGTCACCCTGCTTATTTAATTTATATGCAGAGTACATCATTCAAAATGCCTGGCTAAATGAAGCACAAGCTAGAATCAAGATTGCTGGGAGACATATCAATAACCTCAGATATGCAGATGACACCTCCTTTATGGCAGAAAGCAAAGAAGTAAAGAGCCTCTTGATGAAAGTGAAAGAGGAGAGTGAAAAAGTTGGCTTAAAACTCAACATTCAGAAAATGAAAATCATGTCATCTGGTCCCATCACTTCATGGCAAATAGATGGGGAAACAATGGAAACAGTGACTGATTTTATTTTGGGGGGCTCCAAAATCACTGCAGATGGTGAATGTAGCCATGAAATTAAAAGATGGTTGCTCCTTGGAAGAAAAGCTATGACCAACCTAGACAGCATATTAAAAAGCAGAGACATTACTTTGGCAACAATGTCCATCTAGTCAAAGCTATGGTTTTTCCAATAGTCATGTATGGATGTGATAGTTGGACTGTAAAGCAAGCTGAGCACCAAAGAATTGATGCTTTTGAACTGTGGTGTTGGAGAAGACTCTTGAGAGTCCTTTGGACTACAAGGAGACCAAACCAGTCAATCCTAAAGGAAATCAGTCCTGAATATTCACTGGAAGAACTGATGCTGAAGCTGAAACTGCAAAACTTTGGCCACCTGATGCGAAGAACTGACTCATTGGAAAAAGACCCTGATGCTGGGAAAGATTAAAGGCGGGAGGAGAAGGGGACGACAGAGGATGAGATGGTTGGATGGCATCACTGACTTGATGGACATGAGTTTGAGCATGCTCTGGGAGTTGGTGATGAACAGAGAAGGCTGTCGTGCTGCAGTCCATGAGGTCGCAAAGAGTGGGACACAACTGAGTGACTGAACTGAACTGACTTGCTTATAGTGTTCATTTTTTAAGGAAAGTTTTTATTGAACTATAAAATACACAAAGAAAACTACACAAATCATATAAGTGTGCAGGCCAATGAAGTTTTACAAAGTCAAACCATCCAGATTAAGAAATAAAGCATCACACCAACCCCAGAACACCCCTCATGCATCCAATCACCACCACCCCTCCAAAAATGGGGTTGAAGTTCATTAGCTATAATATATAGGACATACTTTAATTTTTTTTTTTTTTTTTAATTTTTTTATTTTGTGTTGGGGCTTCCCTGGTAGCTCAGACTTTAAAGAATCTGCCTGTAGTGCAAGAGACCCGGTTTCAATCCCTGGGTCGGGAAGATCCCTGGGAGAAGGGAATGGCAACCCACTCCAGTATTCTTGTCTGGAGAATGCCATGGACAGAGGAGCCTGGTGGGCTGCAGTCCATGGGGTCGCAAAGAGTAGAAAACAGCTGAGCAACTAAGCATAGCACATAGCCAATTTACAATGTTGTGGTAGTTTTAGGTGAACAGCAAAGGGAAGGAAGCGGAGAAAGATTTAAATGATCTTAACCCATGGACATTTTGGGTTTTGAGAGGTAGTGGTGGCCTCCATCATTTTGTATTGAAAATTTAATTTTCTCTCATGGTTACAGATAAACTCAAAAAATGATTGATCTCTCTTGGGTAATGTAAGCCACACTTGACATAAATGTTGCTCCTAGCTTTAACTATAGTTTATTCTTCTGCACAGCGTGGATTTTTGTTGGAGCTAATGCAGGAACCTAGTTACCTTCGCATTTTTATTGCTAAGGTTAATATTACAAGGACTGTTTAATTCCTTTTTTTTAAATTTTAAAATAAAAATAGGGGGACATATGTATTCTTATCACTGATTCACATTACTGTAAGCTGGAAGCCAACACAATATTGTAAGGCAATTATCCTCCAATTAAAATTTTTAAAAAATTTAAAAAGAACAGTAAAATAAAAGTAAAATTAAATTCAATGTTAATTTGTATCCATGTAGAAAATTAAAACTCCATATTAAATTAAATTTCAAAACAATTTAAAATTTTAAAACACATCTTATTTTTCCCCTTCAGAGATAATGATTTTTATCAATTTTGAGTATACCCAAATGAAGAGTTAGCATGTTAAAAATTGGGTACCTGCTGAAGCATGTTAAGCAGAGAGTGAAGTCAATATATTAATAATTCTACAACTTCCTAAATTTCAAGAATGTTTAATTAAGTGAACATAGGGTTTTTTGTTTTTTTTTTTTAGCAGAAACTACTCATGAGATTTTGCTTCTCTGCATACTGAAATTGAATATATAGCTCAATTCTTCAGGAGTGGTTTGAATGCACTATTAGAAATTATTTTTTTAAAAAGGCATCAAAGAACTAGTTTAATGTAAGAAAACATTGTTGGAAATGGATAAATTTTTTCCAATTTTTTTTTTGTGTGTGTGTAATAAAATTTTATTAAAGTATAAAGGAGATAGAGAAAGCTTCTGACATAGACATCAGAAGGGGGTGGAAAGAGTACCCCCTTGCTAGTGTTAGCAATGGAGTTATATAGTCCAATGAATCCAAAGAATGTCTGGAGGTCGTAAAGACCTCACCAGACCTACGCCCATAGTTTACATTTCAAGTGTTATATTTACATTAAAAAATTTTTTTGATTGGAGGATAATTGTTACACAAGGTTGTGTTGGTTTCCACCATCACCAAATTCTTAATTCATGGTAAAGAATAAATCTTTTTCTTATTTTTTAAAGATTTAAATAGAAAAAATATATTAATCTAGTGGTGAAAATCTATTTTGTCATTGTTAACTAGCAATTAAAAATAACTACCTTGATTAAATTCACATTTTTAACTAGTAAAATTAGGTTTCTTCATATATTTATTAGCCACTTTTATTTCTTCTATTAATTCACTATTTTTTTTTTTCATTCATTTTATTAGTTGGAGGCTAATTACAATATTGTAGTGGTTTTTGCCATACATTAACATGAATCAGCCATGGATTTACATGTGTTCCCCAACCCGATCCCCCCACCTCCCTCTGCATCCCATCCCTCTGGGTCTTCCCAGTGCACCAGCCCTGAGCATTTGTCTCATGCATCCAACCTGGGCTGGTGATCTGTTTCACCCTTGATAATATACATGTTTTGATGCTGTTCTCTTGAAACATCCCACCCTCGCCTTCTCCCACAGAGTCCAAAAGTCTGTTCTGTACATCTATGTCTCTTTTTCTGTTTTGCATATAGGGTTATCGTTACCATCTTTCTAAATTCCATATATATGCGTTAGTATACTGTATTGATCTTTATCTTTCTGGCTTACTTCACTCTGTATAATGGGCTCCAGTTTCATCCATCTTATTAGAACTGATTCAAATGATGAATTCACTATTCATAGCCTTTTTTTGTTGAGGTTATTTTTTGTATTTTTGTAAATAACACTTTATCATATATTTGCCGTTATCTCGTACTAGATTTTCTTTTAGCTTTAGTGATCTGACTGTTATCTTAGTATGAAAGTGAAAGTGTTAGCGGCTCAGTTATGTCCTATTCTTTTGGACTGTAGCCTGCCAGGCTACTCTGTCCATGGAGTTCTTAGGCAAGAATGCTGGAGTGGTAGCCATTCCCTTCTCCAGGGGAATCTTCCCAACCCTGGGATCGAACCCAGATCTCCTTCATTTCAGGCAGATTCTTTACCCTCTGAGCCACCAGGGGAGACCTATTTTATAGGAGCTTGAAATGCTTAGCAGGTCAAACTTACGTCACTTAATACGTGCCTTAGAGATTTTTCATCTTGCTGTGGAAACTTTTTCCACCCTAATACTATAAAAATAGTGTCTCCCGTATTCTTATAATTTTATGTATTGATTTAGTATTTGGTTAAAAAAGTTTTTTTTTTTTTTTTTTTTAATTTGGTTGTACCTCATTGCATGCAGAATCTTAGTTCCCAGACCAGGGATTGTGTCCTCTGCAGTGGAAACTTGAAGTCCTAACCACTGGACCACCAGGGAATTTGCCCCAGTTTTCCGTTGGTCATTGACCCATTAGGGAAGACCATTCCTAGGCTGGTACAGTTTTTGCTATAGCTTTGCAGAAAAGTTTTAAATTTAAAAGGACATTTATCTTTCATGTGTAGAGAGTCTTTTTCATGACTTAATATTCATTTATTCTTTCATATGAACTTTTAGAAACTAAGTATACGTAGAATGGGGAATAAATTGGTGACTAAAATAAAATCTTTCAATGTCTGACCTTCCAGCTAGGAACAACTTAATAAAGATTTACTTACATACATTTCCCTTAAGATAATCCTCACAGCTATATTTAATTTAATGTTTAAGCTGTAAACCAAATTTCTATTTGATTATTACTGGTATATATTAAACCTTTGAGTCTTCAAAATTTATAAGTAGCCACCTGTGTTATTCTCTTTAAAAATCCAGTAAAGTTTTGCTTCTCTTGAGTTTCCTACGAGGACTCAAATCTATAAAAAATAATTGTCTCCCAATTAGAATAATACTTGTTTTTAAAGTATGTTTTAAAAATCATCTTTAATTCTAGTTTTCAGAAACAATAGTTTGATTAACCTTTGTTCAGATATCTGCAGGTACCTGTAAATGTAGTAATTCTGACCCAACAAACACAATGCTGTGTTTCCAAAAGAACAGTTATATAATTATATATAATTATACAGTCTATACTGTAAGGTAAATTAATAGTTATAATGGAAGATAATTAAATGCCAACATACTATTTATCAACATTATGATTATTTTATTGTTTGTGCAAAGCAAAACTGTTTTTATCTAGAATTCTCTGGATTTTGGAGTCAGGCGAATAAAAAACTACTTAAGTAATTGCATGACCCATGTAAATGTACTATGGCTAGAAGTCAAGCTTGACTGCTGTATAGAAACTGTATTCCTTTTTTGCGATTCTTCTTTTCATATATTTTTTTTCTTCTATGTCTTAAGAATATAAAAAAATTGTTACCTACAGCTGCTTCCTCATAAATTACAACAGTAACTTTGTTTCTCAGAACAGTCTTCTCTTCCAGAGTGGCCTTAAACCTACTAGACAGTCAGAGATTATTTAGAATATCTGAGATGATCATTCTTGATCATGGTCTATCATGCCTCAAGAGCTCCCAGTTTAGAATTTAAATAGGTTATCCCATCCAGACCAAGTTAACAGAAATAATTTAGAATGTACATTTCAGAGCTGTACATACATAGGCTGTTGAAGCAGAAAAATTGATCATCTAGAATAAGGGGACTCCATCATAGAAATGCTAGGAAATTTTTTCATAATGATCATCAGACTGATCTTTTATTGCCATTTCTGGAGATATTCAGTACTATCCCAGTGATTACCACTGATACTTTAACTGCCAAAGAAAGTCTAGATCTTCAAAACCTTTATGAAGCAGTTGAAACTATTGGTTCTACTCCCTCTTCTGGGAAGTTTCACCTGGTTTCTAGGGGAAAAACAGGTTTCCCCCATCAATCTTCACCAACTCAAGTCAGACTGTCTATAATATACCCTCTTAGGTGATCTTGTTCAGGACTACACGGTGCATCATTTATGTGCTAGTTAATTCCTATCACTCGCCTGCTTGAGAATGGCTTTTAGAGGGAGCAGGGAGGGAGGACACCAAGAGCAGCTTTTGGTGGTTACAGGAAGGACTTCATTGAGCTGTTGACCTTTGAGCTACATCTTAAAAACTGAACAAGAAGTTCTCTCAGAAATTGAACCAATTATACATATTAACTTGATGAAGGGAGTTTTATAATCACAGGGTCCATTTGATATGGCTACAAGTGGCAGAATTCTTCCTTAAATAACACCTTTACTTTGTAGACTGGTTTTCCAAAAATCTTAGAATTGCCATTGTATTGGCTTGGCCAAAAAGTTCTTTCAGGTTTGTCCTTGTGATCTTACAGATAAACCTGAATGATTTTTTTTTTCCAATCCAATACTAGCTTATTTCTGGTGGCAAACTATTTTTTCAGTTTTTTAGGAAGGGTAATATCCATGAGGGCTTTCCAGGTGGCGCAGTGGTAAAGAATCCACTTGCCAATACAGGAGACTCAAGAGATGCTGGTTCGATCCCTGGGTCAGGAAGATCCCCTGGAGAAGGAGATGGCTACCACTGTAGTATTCAGTATGGGGTATATTTTTAGCACAAGTATTAAAAGAATGTAT
This sequence comes from Dama dama, assembly GCF_033118175.1. Taxonomy (NCBI): domain Eukaryota; kingdom Metazoa; phylum Chordata; class Mammalia; order Artiodactyla; family Cervidae; genus Dama; species Dama dama. The sequence goes on from NC_083695.1 coordinate 28,183,517, forward strand.
GATGTTTCATAAGATAACAATTGCATGTCATGTAATATAAGAATATTAAAAAGTGACAGGACAGTAGTCATGAACATTACATTACTCAAATTTTGGACACATCATTTACCATCTAAAGTGATTCTGGGGACTCCCCTGGAGGTTCAGTCATTAATACTCCATGCTTCCAGTGCAGGTGGCACAGGATTCCATCCTTAGACGGGGAACTAAGATCCCACATGGTGCTTGGCCACGGTAAATAAATAAAATAAAAAGTAAAGTGAATCTGTTGTGAGACCCTGGCTTCAACCACTTACCAATTAATATTTTGTTCCAGTTACCAAAAAATGTGATTTTTGCCAAATGTTTTAAAATTTGGACTGTTTGTATCACTTAAAATCTGTTTCTGAAATAAGACTTTCTGTCTTATTAATAGCATAACTTGTTTTTGAAATTTTTATAAAATCCAACCACATTGGGTTTTTGTGGTTTTTAACCATTCCTTCAACAAATATTTAATGAGAGTCTTCCATGAGCTGAGTTCTGTTCTCAGGAGCCAAGTATGCATTAAAAAAGCAAAGAAACTTAGTGGCTAATATTTATTAGATCCTAGATCTGTGCTACTATAGAAAAGTTAAGAAACTTGCTACAGTGTCATGAGCCAGTAAGTGACTAAGCAGTTTCTGGTTTTTGTTTTAAATTTAGATTAAGAAAAAAAAAATAATAAATTTAGATTAAGGTACACTATTTTAGTATAACATACATGCAGAAGACTTCACAAATTCTTTGATCACAGGTTTTCTAAAGTGCACACACTTGTGTAACCAGCAGTCACTATTACTTACCCCTCTGAATCACTCTCCTGCCCTCTACTGTTATTGATTAATCCTGTCTAATTTGAACCTTATGTAAATGCAGTCTTATCTCATAGCATTATAATTGTGAGACTAAGCAATGTTTTTTGTAAATGTAGATCATTCTCATCTCATTAAGCTGTTCTCTGGTGATTAATGTTTGGGTTGTTATCAGTTTCAGGTAGTGATGAATAGTGGTGCTGTCTTTGGGAAATACAAAAATATATTTCTGTTGGGTCAATACAGTTTTCCAAAATGGTTGTCTGTTTTTGCATTCTCATGAATAATGTACAAGTTGCTCTACATCTTTCTCAACACAACATTTTCTTTTTCATTTCTTTCCTTCCTTTAAAAAATGAAATTGTGGTAAAATAGCAATAATAAAAAATTTACTATCTTAACCATTTTTGAGTGTACAGTTCAGTAGTATTATATATTCACATTGTTTTAAACAGATCTCCCAAATATTTTCTTGCGAATAAGAAATTCTATCCCCATTAAACAATTCTCTATTTTTCTATCACATTTGCCCCTAACACCATTCTAGTTTACGTTTCTATGAATTTGACTACTTTAGATAACTCATAAAATGTTTGTTTTTTCATGACTGTTTTATTTCATTTTGAATTATGTCCTCAAAGTTCATTCATTTGCAGTGTGTGACAGGATTTCCTTCCTTTCTGTGTCTATTTCTTTGTGTGCATATACAATATTTTGTTTATCCTTTCATCTATTGATGACCATTTCGGTCAATTTTACCTCAGGGCTCTTGTGAGTAGTGATGAAATGGACATGGGAATGCAAAGATCTGTTTCAGACTTTATTTTCATTTCTTTCTGGTATATATTCAGAAGTGGGATTGCTGGGTCATATGATTGCTGGTTCTATTTTTAATTTTTTGAGGAACTTCATACTGTTTTGCATGGCAGTTAAACCATTTTAAAACCCCATTTAAATCCATGGCTGATTCATGTCAATGTATGGCAAAAACAACTACAATATTGTAAAGTAATTAGCCTCCAACTAATAAAAATAAATAGGAAAAAAAAATAAAACCCTATTTACATATGTAGTGCTTTCGAATTTTTTTATTTTGCTAGATGACTAATAATGTTGAGCATATTTTCATATGCTCATCATCTGTTTGGATGTTGTCTTGTGTTTAACTTCCTTGGTCAATTTTCTGCTTTGCTTTTATTACTCATTTGAGGAAGTTCTTTATATATTTTGGGTAAGAATAGTTTGTTGTTTATATATATGGCAGATATGTCTCACAATGTATTGATTGCTTTTATGCTTTCTTAATCTTTTATTAGTTAATATTTATGATAAACAGGAGTTCTTAATATATTCCAATTTATTGACATTTTCCTTTAGAATTATTAAATTTGGTGATGTTTTAAAATATTATATCCACTTCAAGGTCATGAAGGTATTTTCTTGTAAAAATTAACGTTTTGTCTTTTATAGTTAGATCTACAGTATAAATTGTTACTAGTGTGAATTAGGCATCAAGATCCATTTTTTCCCCCCATATGGATGTCTGTCCAGTACAATTTATGGAAAAGATTACTTTTTGCATTGGACTGCAGTGTCATTTGTCATAGTCAAGTGACCACATATATATGGCTGTTTTATATATATATATATATATATATATATATATATATAAAACATATATATATGTTCTGTTTTATTCCATTGATCTCCTTATCTGTCACTGCACCAATACTAAACTGTCTGTCTTTGCAATCAGTCTTGATACCTGATTAATCATTTTTTCTGTCTTTGTTCCTTTTTTTCTACTTCTTCGTCCTTTGCATTTCCATATAAACTTTGCAAAATCTTTGTCCATTTCCATGTCCAAACAAAACTAATTCTAGTAGGGCTTTGATTGGAATTGTATCAAATGTAGCAACAAACTTTGGGGAAATTAACATCATTATAATAATTACTATTCCATGAAAATAGTATGTCAATTTATTTAGGTCTTCTTTAATTTCTTTCAATAATATTTCTATAATTTTCAGACGTCTCATACAAGTTTAATATTCGTCTTACTCTGATTAGACTACTATGAGAAAATACCAGAATGGATGGCTTATAAACAGCAAATTCATTTCTCACAGTTCTTTGGTTTTTAAGTTGAGGATCAGGGTGCCAGCATGATTGGTGGGTCCTTTTTCTCCATGTCTTCACATGGTAGAAGGAGCTAAAGAGACAAAGGGGTCTCTTTTATAAGAACACTGTTGCCATTAGTGAGGGCTTCCTCCTCATGACCTAATCATCTCCATCTCCCAAAGTCTCTATTAATACCATTGTTTGGATTTAGAATTCATTATATGAATTTTGGATGAACATAAATATCCATAACACAGTGATACATAAGCAGCTTACTGAAACTTTTAGAGACTCAGTATGCTTAATTTTCTTTCATTCACTGAAAGAGCTATGGAAGATCTAGAAAAGGCACAAATACAGTGAATAAATAGCATTTTAGCATTTTCTACACAAAGACTATTACTATAACTTTGTTGGTTTGACAGCATGAAGATTATCTGGTGTGATTTTGTTTGATACAATATCATTTTGCATTTGAGCTTATTTGGAAGCAAATGTATTTTTTGGCTGTAAAAGGACATAAAAACATAGAAAAAAATTTTAATGTAAATAATTGTGTTTAGGGGGAAGGTCCTAAAGCCAACTCTACTCAAGGGATGCCTTGGTAGCAATGATTGTTAACCATCTGGAGTGACAGAAGAAAGTGATATTGGGTAACTAACATCTTAAGAAGTTTCATCTCAAGTTTTTGTAATATTGTAGCAACAAAAATGGAATATTAATTATGCTATTGGGTGCTCCATTGTCCTCACAGGGTTGGGCAGTTTCATCATTTACTGATTACATACTGATTGATCTAATTAGTCTCTCTGTAATTTGCGATATGTGGAAGGAGTTTTAAGCATAGTAATTAAATGTAATTAACAAAAATAAACAGTAGGACCACTGAACAGTATTTTAAATACTTAGGAATCTTTTTTTAGCAACCCATGTGTATGATGCAGTGTAAGATAAATGGTTAAATATTCAAAATTGCTTATAATTTGCATTCTCTGTCAGCTGGAATATCTTAATCTTAATATGGGTATGATAACTATCTGTGGCAGCATGGAAAAAAATCGCAGGAATATTTTATGTACATATGCTTTATGTACATATTTATGTACATATGCTTTATGTACGTATGAATTGTTTTTTATATGGCAAAACCATTTGCCCTAGGCAAATATCCATAGTTTTTCTCAGATGCTAAATATCAGTGCTCAGAGCTTATTTTTAATGTTGGGAGTACTAGGTTATTTCCATTTAGCTAGATTTGTCCTGTTGTGGCAATTATGGAAGAGCAGATGAGTTAATTAGGCTCTTTTCCATGGGATTCTCTGTTGTCTGTTTTGCAATACTGTGTCAACAGTGAAATAAAACACAAACTGTTTCCACAGATTTCTGTTCAGCCTGTTTGTTAGTCAAGTAACCTTGGATACCCTGTGATGAGTTGTGTGGAGGCAGCTAATCTAACAACTAAAGGCCTTATAGGCGTCAAATCTTTTAAGAAATAGTAAGTTTAAAAAGCTAGAATGTAGTGATGAAGAACTTTAAAAGCCATATCCACTGCATTTGACATTAGGTTTCTTGTTTTCCACAAATGTATACATTCTGTTTTGACAGGTTTTAAGAAGAAGCAGCGACGAAGAGAAAGTTCTTTGTCTGGTTCGACAGCGTACAGGCCACCACTGCCCAACAGCTGTGATGGTGGTGCTCATCATGGTATGGGACGGCATTCCTCTCCCCATGGCGGACAAATTGTACTCGCAGCTTACCGAGAGTCTCAAGTCATACAACGGTCATCCCACAGACCGAAGATGCACGCTCAATGAAAAGTAATCAAATCTGCTTTGTACTGTTTTAACATCAGTTTTATATCTTGTTAAATTGACTACCAAATAATAGACACATATATATAATAGATGAGGACAGAATTTTAGGTATTATGCAACTGAAAAGAATGAACATTGCTTAAGAGAGAGACTTTATTTCATAGTGAGTTAAGGCCATTTTAGGATCTTTTCTTTAATTCTTTGCTTGTTCCCATTTTTGATACCTGATCTTTCTCAGCCCTGGAGTCTGAAAGAGAGAGATTTTTCTATAAAGAATCAACTCCTACAATAGAATTGTAGCATATTCCATTTTCTCTAGCAATGTAAGAGAATATCCATTTTTCTATAGCTTTCATTGTAGTCAAACTTGAATTTTGCCCATTTAATAGGGGATAAATGTCTTCAATTTCTTTTGATTTGCATTTTTCATATTATGACTGAATATTTTTTCATATGGTTAAGAACATCTGCCATTTGTTTTTTAGTTTTTTAATTTCATTGAAGTATGGTTGATTCACAATATGTGTTAATTTCAACTGTACAGCAAATTGACTTAGTTATACATGTTCAGTTCAGTTCAGTCGCTCAGTCATGTCCGACTCTTTGTAACACCATGGACTGCAGCACGCCAGGCCCACCTGTCTTTCACCAACTCCTGGAGTTGACTCAAAACTCGTGTCCATTGAGTCAGTGATGCCATCCAACCATCTCATCCTCTGTCGTCCCCTTCTCCACCCGCCTTTAATCTTTCCTAGCATCAGGGTCTTTGCAAATGAGTCGGTTCTTTGCATCAGGTGGCCAAAGTATTGGAGTTTCAGCTTCAGAATCAGTCCTTCCAATGAATATTCAGGATGGATTTCCTTTAGGATTGACAGGTTGGATCTCTCTGCAGTCCCAGGGTGTTTTTTTAATGTCACTTATTATATCTCTTTTCCCTTACTGTTTCTGAATTTTTAGTGATATTTAAGACCATTTTTCTTTCACACGAGCTCTAGAATAATTTACCCATGTTTTCTTTTATTTCTTGTTGAAATCAGAAATTTTTCAAACAGAAATCATTTAAGATTTATGCTGGATAGAAGTGAGAAGAGATCCATTTCTATTCTTTTTTCCATTTACCACAACCCTACTTGGTAGAGTTCTTCTTTCCCCCTTGACTCGAAATACTAACTTTATACAAAAATCAAGTCCTCTCTCTTATGAATTCTGTAAATTATAGAGGCATTATACATTTTAATATTTAGTAAGACTAGCTCACCATTCTTATTTTTTCAAGGCTTTTTAAAAAATGTTTCTTTCAAATGAACTTCACAATCAATTTGTCTAGTTTTAAGATAAATCTAATGGTATTTTTAATGGGATTACATTAACTTTGAATAAACAGACATTATTCTGATGTTGAATCTTACATCCCATTAAAAGATTTTTCTTTTCATTTGTTCAAGTGTTTGTGTTCTTCAACAGTGTTTTCTATGGTTTTCCTCAAAAAGTTCTCTTTTTTAAAAAAAAGAAATGTCATTTTACAAATTATAAAATATCCCCTCTCAAACCTCCTTACCATGGACAGAGGAGCCTGGTAGGTAGGGGTCGCAAAGAGTCAGACATGACTGAGTGACTTCACTTTAACCTCCTCACAGGATTGTTCGTATATCTTCCAGAGTATTTTTTTATGCTTAAAATCATTTCATTATACTTATTATTTTTCTAATGCCAATAAATACGTATACATAATTTTAATATCTATTTTATTATGTGGCTTCATAATAATAATACCTCTAATATAGAGAAACTGTTGTAAATTGTGTACATATAAGCTTATTTTTCCCAATAACTCATAAATAAGTCTTATGCTATTTCACTCAATGTAGATCCAACCTATTTTTTTAAATTTATATTTACAGAAATGATGCAAGAATACTTCAATGAATTCTTATATACCCCTTACCTTAACCTATTTGTGGAATCATTATTTCTCATTCCACAAATAATCACACAATGTACTTAAGCTTACATGTCATTATCATTACTGCTTTTTTCTATACTTTCTTCTGGATAATTTGTGAAGTAGTTGCAAACTTTTACTTCTAAATAATACTTCAGAGAATGAGAACATTCCCAGTACAATTATCACAACCAGGCTATTTCACTTGGATAACATGCTCTTCTCTACTTCAAATGTCATCTACTTTCCTATAGTGTACTGCATACTAATTTTCTCCCACCTAGGATTTGATGGAATAAGTTATTTTGTCTTTTGAGTTCCTTAGTACTTTTGTCTGTCTTTTTTCTGTGTTTCATAGCACTGTATTTTTGAAAGGGACAAGCTAATTTTGCAAACTGTTGCTCAATTTTTTATTGTCTTCCTGATTCAATTCAATTCAGGAATTATTGGCAAGAATACTACACTCAGTTCACAATATTAGGAGCTATTTTAAAGTCTTTTTGTCTCATCATTGGTGATGTTGACTGTTTAGGAGAAAATTTTAGGTCTCATAGTTAATAGCTAAACTACATTCTCAGTTCAGGAAGATCCCCTGGAGAAGATCCCCAGGGAAGCCGGTATTCTTGTTCTTCCCTAGTGGTTCAGACGTAAAGAATTCACCTGCAGTGCAGGAGACCTGCGCTTGATCCCTGAGTTGGGAAGATCCCCTGGAAGAAGGCATGGCAACCCACTCCAGTATTCTTGCCTGGAGAATCCCCATGGGCAGGGGAGCCTGGTGGCCTGCAGTCCATGGGGTCGCAAAGAGTTGGGCACAACTGAGTGACTAAACACAGTACATTTTTCTACTTTTTTGACTTCTTTGAAATTCTGCAATTTAAAGTTTCTCTTTGATACTCTTTGCATCTTATTTTTTTTCTTTTTAAGTAATTGTAATCTTCTGCTCCCTTTAAAGTATATGTTTTATCTTAGTGAAAGTTAGAATAATTGAACTATTCCTCCTTCATATTTGGCATTTTCCTGACTTTCACAACTAAATATAGTTCTGATTTCAAATTTCTATATTCTTTTATTTATTTTAAAAAATGTACTTTTTAATTGCTTGTATTTTTAAATCCAATGAGGTGCTATAATTGTCAACTTCTGATAGGAAACTGATCTATGATTAAAATCCAGACCCTTTATTTCCTTCCCTTGGATATCTCCAAGTCAAACAAGGTTATATATATTTCAGATCTGTATGGTTTCTTGCCTTTTATTGGATTTACAATCTTGAACAAACATTTTAATTGAAGCTTTAGTTACATTCAAGTATTATTAACTTTGTGTTGTTAACACTACCTTAGATAAAATAAGTAATGAAATAGGTGTGTTAAAATAATTTCATTATCCATCCATGCTTCTATATATATATGAACCTGAAATGTTCTGTTTGAGGTATTATGCTACTTTATCAGTTCATTCCCTTGCAATTATCATCTTACAGTCGTACCTGTACATGTCAAGGAATTGATCCAGAGACTTGTGGAGCTTCCTTCTCTTTTGGCTGTTCATGGAGTATGTATTTCAATGGCTGCAAATTTGGTAGAAGCCCAAGTCCTAGAAGATTTAGAATTGATCCAAGTTCTCCCTTACACGTAAGTGTTCTTTTTACTTATGAATTACACTTATTAATATGTAAGTACATTTCTTAAAAATTTTTTTAAATTATAAAAAAATTAATATTGGAACATAATGACAAAATAGTAACTATATGTGTGTATATATATATATAAGAAAATAGTTTAAAATTCTAAATAATATAGGTAAAATTTTTAATTATCAACCCAAATTCCAATTGTCCCTGACTCCCTCCTTCCCTCACCCTAAAGAGAATCACTGTTAAAAAAAACCTAGAATTTTATACCCAGCCAAAGTAGGAACAATGAATAAAGCTATTTGCCAACATTTCAAAGACTCAGTAAGTTTACTACCCACAGCACTACTATGAAAGAATTACTAAAGGACGTAATCCAGAAAGAAGATATATGAAACCGGAACCAATCTGTCCGGAACACGAGGCCATGGTGAGCAAAGAAATTAGTCAACCTTATTGTTAAGTTTAAATTAAATAAGTTGAGTACTTACATTTTTTAATTGAAATAACAACCTATAAGTATAATTCAATACTCTTCTCAAATCAGGGGTGGGTAGGCAATGGGAGGGGGTGGGGCACCTATATAAATTAAGTGTGGCAATGTTTTATGATTGTTTGGAATGGGGAGAATTTAGATAGTGATTAAGTCCAAGATCAGTGTTTTTCAAGCTTTGTGCTGTGACCAAGAGTATAAAAACATTTTATACTATAAGTATTTGGAAAAATATATCTTCAAATGAATAGATAAAACTATCACAAAATAACATTTAGCCTTATTACATATGACAAAGATAATATTTAAATATTAAAAAGTCAATATCTGACAGTTATTGCTGAGGATCACTATGATGCAGCAAAGCATTTTTTAATAAAATTTCATTTCTTTAAATTCTAGTTTTGACCTACCAAACTGAATTCTTAGCCCACTGAAGAGTCATGACCCACAGCTTGGAAAATACTGCTCTAAATATTGTCAGAAAAACGTATTTGAGAAGTGTATATTTAAAAATTTTTAGATGAATACAAATATAATTTATAACCTTTGAACTAGTTGTGGAAAAAAAATCCATTCATCAGTCAGCAAGGTTAGTTTAAAAAATCTAACTGAGATATCATATCTAATTGGGATATAAGATAAATAGGAAACACAAAATAAAGCAGCAGGAGTTAATCTAATTGTATCTATAATACAAGGAATGTAACATCTTTCAGGAAAGCTCAGAATAAGTAAATAATCCCTTTAAAGAGTAATCAAAATTATTTGTTTTCTCTAGAGTTCCCATCTACTGTAATAAAAGAGGGAAATCACTCTAGAGAGCAACTGTCTTTTACAGATAAAATACCTTAGAAGAAATCTAACAAGAAGTTTATCAGAATTTTAAGGCAGAAAACTATAGTAAAAGGACATATAAAATACCTGATAATGAGAAGGTAGTATGTATGTTCAAAGGTCAGAATATTGGATAATGAGATGTGAATTCTTCCTTAAAATAAACCTTAAAATAAAAGTTATTTTTTTCTAAATAATTATCTGATGAAGCTGCTATATTCTATAACACTCATATAATAAATGGATGATCAGTTTTTGCTTATGGTTATTATTAACAATGAGTAATGTTTATGTAGTGTTTGTAATACAGGAAGAAGCATTCCTCTCTTCAGGAACTGAGAAAAGACCAGTGTGAAGCTCAGTAGGCTAGGGAAAGTGAGGTGCATATAGTGCCCTTTAAGAACATAGGAAGATCATCGAAGAATGTTAAAGCAGAGAGTAATATAATGATACCTTTTTTTTTTTCTTCCTTTTTTTTTTTTTAAATGGGATGTCTCTGGCTGCTCTGTGGACTGGAGTTGGCCAAGAGTTCATTTAGTAAGATAGGCTAGCTATGAGAATAGTCCAAAGAAGGGATAGTAGTGACTTAGAATATGGCTGTGAGAGAAGAAATGATAAGTAGTAGTTCTGGACAGGTTGTTAAAACTAGGTGCTATTCCTTGACAAACGGTGTGGTGAAACAAGACTAGGTTTATATGAAGACAGAGTATTGATTCAGTTTGGATGCATTGGCTTGGAGATTCTTAAGAGAAATCCAAATGAGGCTATCTGGTCATTAATAAGAACCTCAGGGTTAATGTGATCCAGGTGATAGTTGTAGGCATTGATGTGGAGATGATGGCCCGAGAGATAAGGTGTAGGGTGAGAAGGGCAGAGGGATGTAGGGCGTGAGCCCCATTATGTAAAGATCTAATAAGAGATCTCCAATACACCCACTCATTCTAATGAAACAGTTAGAAAGTAAGGATTTTTATAATATGGATAAAGAAACTGCATTCAATAATAATCATCTATTTAAGTTTTATTTTTTTTCTATTTACCTGCTTTATTTCATTTGTATGCAAGACATGTTACTTCGTAAGATAAAAAATTGCCCAACCTGACTAGTGACATTGAATGATTCATAACATTCTTTTAGCAGTAAAACACAATTTACCCTACCCAATATCTCAAGTGCGATAAAATATAATAAAGTCTTTTAACTAGGCATTTAAATAGTAATTCTGAAGTTTTCCTCAAATTATGTGTCAGTATAGCCAGGAAGGGTTTTTGTTGTTGTTGCTGTTAGTGGTCTGACCTCCCTGACTATATTTATTACGCTACACTGAGTAACAGATATATAAGTAGACAGATGAATAGAAGAGAGCAGTTTAGATATAGACCCTATGTATATGAATTTCCTTTTCAATGAACACACCAACTGAAATGAGTAGGAAAGTAAAAGGATTATCACTGGTCCTCTGCAGTTGCCAAGACTGAGTCTTCTTATAAAGCACTCGAGAATTAACTTCCTATGTCTACATTGCTATGTGGCTTTGGTTTTTATAATAGTTTGCTGCATACCGGAGGGGAACTGATCCACAAGAAGGTTTTCCTTCCTCATCTCCCAGAACACAAATGAGACAGAAACCTTCAAACCTCTGAGGTCCTTCATTGCTTCAGTTCTTCATCTCTTGTCTTTTGTGACTGATCATTTATCAATCTCTGATTTGATTTAGGATACAGTCATCTCTGAAAAACTATCACGATGTTTTTCCAAACTATTGTTACTAAAGGCTCCTTTCTCTCCTCCATACCTCTTGTCACCAGTGGCATTTTTACTACTCTTGTCACGACAGTTTTCCTTTGAAAAAGTCTTACATGTTTCTACTATCATTAGACCCCAGAATCTTGATAAAGTGTTAAGGCTTCTCCACAGTTCTATCAAATCTTCCTCAGTTTGTAGACATTACTGTGTAGAAAAGAAAACACTGGATTTAGACAGCCTATTGCCTACTTATTATATTTGAAGCTCTTAGCACGGGGATCTGATACACAGTATGTGCCTTATATGTGTTGCTCTCCCATCTCTGTTATAGACGCTTGTTTCACTGTGGGAATTCTTCCACATCTCCACTTGCCACCAGGAAAGTTGTCTTGATTTACTTCAAGTGCCCTCTACTATTAAATAAATATACAATATGGTTCTTGTTTGGACATGAGCAACTTTGTAACTTACCTCTAACACCAGTTAGATTTCTCATTAGCGGATAACATAGACTTCTAATTTCAAAAGACTAAATCTAAGCATAACAATGACTAATAATTTAGATTTTATGGTAGCAATCATGTCATTTTCCATGGTAGCTTATCAGGGTAAGTATGAACTGTGCACCAACAACGAACATATCAGCAATGAGGTAGAATTCGTTTTCATATGTTATATAAATTCATCACTCATATGTAATTATGAAACAACTTTTATGGACTGTCTTTTCCTATAGGAAAAAAACCTTGAAGATAATTTACAGAGTTTGGCTACAGAATTAGCTCCAATTTATAAGCAGTATGCTCCAGTTGCTTATCAAAACCAGGTATGTTTTAGGACCTTATATAGAGCTTTTAAACATGGTTGAAATTTACATCTAAACAATGTCCTTGTTAACAGAAATTGTTTTTCAAATTTTACCCCAATGTAGATCTTTTATTGACAGTTATAAAAATTATCTAGTGTTTTTTAAAAAACAGCATTATGACAATTGAGGACTTCCCTGATGTCTCAGATGGTAAAGTGTCTACCTGCAAAGAAAGAGATCCGGGTTTGATCCAAGGGTTGAGAGGATCCCCTGGAGAAGGAAATGGCAACCCACTCCAGTACTCTTGCCTGGGAAATCCCATGGCCGGAAGAATCTGGTAGGCTACGGTCATTGGGGTCGCAAAGAGTAGGAAAGTACTAAGCGACTTCACTTTCATTTTTTTTTCATGGCAATTGAATCAAATATCCACAATGAGATTTAATTCAATTGGGAAGTGGGGGAGATCAGGAGATATCGGCCAAGGGGTACTAACTCCCAGCAATGAGATAAATAAGACCTGGTACACAGCTTGTTGGCCATATTTAATAATATTGTGTTATACTTAAAAGTTTTAATTATGTCTTAAATGTTACCTCTACACACCAAAAAATTGTAATTATGTTTAACTAACCTTATTGTGGTAATCATTTTGTAACATATACATGTATCTAGTGATCACATTGTATACCTTAATCTTACATATGTTATGTATGTCGATAATATCTCCATAAAACTGAGGTGGGAAAACACCTTTTTTAAAGAAAAGAAAAGGATAACCATACATTGGGAGAAAATAATGGTAAATCATATAGCAGACAAACTAGAAAATAAGTATAAAATACCTTTTAAACGTAACCAGGAAATTCCCTGGTGGTCCAGTGAGTGGTTAGGATTCCTCAATTTCACTGCTGAGGGTGAAGGTTCTATCTCTGGTCAGGGAAATAAGATCCTGCAAACAGAGCAACTAGGACAAAAAACAAATGAAAATGAAAAACATAACCAGGGGTGCATATTTTTAAAATATGAGATAAAAATTAAAATATTTATTTGTATTATCACGAATAACAAGTTCTCTGTTAAATTCCATTTTGTTTTTCATTTTATTTATTTATTTGCTTCTTTATTTATTTGCTAGGCCGGGTCCTGGTTGCAGCACATGGGATCTTTGATCTTAGTTGCAGCATGTAGGGTATAGTTCCTTGACCAGGGATCAAACCTGGTCTCCCTGCACTGGGAGCCTGGAGTCTTAGCCACTGGACCACCAGGGTGTTTCTCCAACCTTTCATTTTAAACAGTTACAAATTGACTTTCTATACTGGTTTTATAGACCTTGAAAACTGGATGCATGATCAAAGCACTATGTTAGTCTTTTCTCCTAATGAAATATTTCAGGCTACTCTTCTTATTTATCCACCACCAAGTATTAATGTCCTCCTGTTGCCTTCAGTGATTGTCATTTTAATTCATGTAGTCTCAAATTCTTTACCCTGAATATTAATTACTAAACTACACAATCACTGATAATCGAAATCTCTGAAATAATAAGCATAATTAAGTTATAAACTTGTCATAAAGTGATTTTTATCTTTATTGAAGGTGATTCTTTTTGTCTCTTAAAACTGTGGGTAATTCATTACTCTTCAGGTGGCGCTTGAACATATTGCCCGAGAATGTCGGCTTGGGAAGAAAGAAGGTCGTCCTTTCTCCGGGGTCACTGCTTGCCTAGACTTCTGTGCCCATCCCCACAGGGACATTCACAACATGAATAATGGCAGCACAGTGGTATGTACCTGGGTCGCTTTTAATTCTAAAGACTCCATCAACATATTCGCTGAGGTCCTGATATCAACAGTGCTACCCAAAAGTTATAGAACCAGCCTGAAATATTTTGTTGAATGTCTCAAGTTACATATTGTGGTAGGTTTGTTGGGATGGAGGACTACATGGTTATTCAAAGCTACCATTCTCTGCTATCAAACTGGTAGGTAGGAAATTAAGCAATTTAATATTACTTTTTTTGCCATCTGTACTTCATAGGTTTTTTGTTTGTTTTGGCCCCACATCACGGGCTGCAGGATCTTAGTTCACTCGCCAGGGATAGGGCCCCATCTCCCTTGTACTGGAAATGTGGAGTCTTAACCACTGGATCACCAAGGAATTCCCATTTTCAGGGTTTTTGTGAGGGAACTGTGTGCCAAAATTTTAATGTTGGTTCTTAATACTAGTTTGTAGGAGTATTTAGAAGAAATATTTGCACATATATGTGCTTGTTATGTTTACAGCCATGGAAAACAATCACATGCTTCTAGCGTGAAATCAATCAAAATATATTTAAAGTAAGGAGAAGACCTCAGGAAAGATCATGCAATAGTCCTTTTATAAGGGAAATGAGTTTGCTTCAAGTAGATAAACTTCTTACCCAGTAAAACAGAGAGTGATTACCTCTATTTCTGAACTATACCAGTTTGGCCTCTTTGAAGACAGAGCTATGATTGTTCCACTTTGATTGAATGTGTACTGTCTGATCCATCAAAACGCAGTCTTCCTTCCTTATTTGGTCTGTGCGGTCTATCAGCAACAGATTAAGGAGCAGAAATAACTTTTTGCCTATCATGCCTTTTCACTGATGTTGACTCTGGTCTCTGAGACTAATGTTATTTTCAAATGCTGAAATTTTACAAATCCATCCAGATGAATCTTAGCTGAAGAGTAATTCAACATCTTGCTTGGCTAGTACACTTTCCATCAGTTCCTTCATTAGAGATAATTATTAGTGATCAGATTGGATTAGGTTGAGAGTCAAACTAAGTTTTGATTCTCCTTCTCTTACGTACTATTCAATGCTTGTTCTCTGCATTCCTCTCATTGCTCATGCAATGAGGCGCATACCTAGAACTTGGCGTGATGCTCGATTTCCCCATCTCTGAAAACGTGAACTCCTGAAAGTTTTCTGCCAACTCTTCTTCCTCCTTGTTTCCCTGGTCTTTGTAATTATGCTCCTGCCTTGTCTTTGTCCCCTTCTTAGTTTCCCTGTGACCAAATAAATTGAAGTAAACATTTATAAGTGAAATATTCTAATTTTAAAGATGATTATTTTTAAATTATTAACAAATTACACCGAAAAGAGTTCAGTGTTTCAGGCCTTGATGGTAAATGTGACTGTAGATGTTTAGAAAGGAATGTGACTTTAAAAACCTTTAACATACTTTATCACCTGTATCCATTAAGTTCTATCAACTTGGAGAAATCAAATCTTGCAGTTTCCAGTCTTACAACACCTTGCTGTCTTAGAAAGAGATCTTAGTTGTGGAAGAAATGTTTTAATGAAAAAATAATGAGATCATTGGATATATTTTTTGATGGATCTTTAAAGACATTTGAAAATTAATTATCATTAAAATATTAATTTATGATAAATATAATTTTATGTGTCAAAGTCAGGGATTTCCTACATTTCCATGTATTTTCATTTATCTACAATGAATAGAAATAACTTAGAAAAAACTTTATTTTCAACTGTAGCATAATTAATTGCTTTACAATATTGTGTTGGTTTCTGCCATACAGCAACAAGAATCAGCCATAAGTAAACATACGTCCTTTTCCTGTTGAACCTCCCTCCCACCTCAGAAATAACTTGTAAAGAGAAGGCTGAGATTGGCTATATTCAAGACAAAATTTTTATTTTTTAAAGTTATTGATTTTTGGCTGTGCTGGTCTTCATTGCTTTGCGCTGGCTTTCTCTAGTTATGGTGATTGGGGGCTACTCTTGATTGCAGTGTGGGCTTCCCATTGCAGTGGCTTTTCTTGTTGTGGATCATAGGCTCTAAGCACACAGGCTTAGTTTCTGCTTGGCAACTGGAATCTTCCTGGACCTGGGATTGAAGGCGGTGTCCTCTGCATTGGCAGGTGGCTTCTTATCCACTGCACCACTGGGGAAGTCCAAGACAAAATTTTCTTAAGAAGTCCCATATTACATCCAAGAAAAAGACAGATTTACTGTTATACTCCTAACTAAAAGCAAAATGGGACAGAACAATTCTTTATCCAGATAAAATATTTCAGCTAATTTTTAAAAGTATTGGGGTATATAAGTCCTGCGAGAAAATGAAATCTCCTGGGCTTCTTTTGCTTCATTAGTATCTGTCAATTTTTTTAATGAAGAAGAGAAAAAAAACTCACCTCGACAAACAGGGCAGGGTAAAATATGTGTAGATAAATTTCACTTACAAGCAGAAGTGAAAAAATCATAGAGGAAATCACAGCAACTTAGAAAATTCCTCAGGATCTAACCACCTCTAAGCAAGGAATGTGACATTATTCAAATAGTAAGAAATAGTGTGATTTGTAGCCTGAAGTAATATCTTTTATTCATTGCTATTTAATATGATGATAGTGAACAATTCAGTAACTGTTAACTGTGGGAAAATGTGGAATATAACAAAGAAGCCTTAATATTGAAAATATTATAAAATTCATAAACATGTATAATATGTACTTAGAAAATCAACTCAAAATTAAACTGGTCTGCTTAAAACCAATTGATAAGTTACTCATATTGAATAGCATTGAGTAACTAGATATATAAAATATTCTTCCAAAATGAATTAACATATCACAGTAACCAATTTAAAATAGTTCCCTTTCACGATGGCAACAATAAATAAGCAGGAGCAACTAAGAAGGTAGGAATAACTGTGATGAATGTGCAGGATCTCTAGTTCCCATTTCATGTTTTCTTCCTATCAGGTCTGCACTTTAACACGAGAAGATAACCGCTCATTTGGTGTTATTCCTCAAGATGAGCAGCTGCATGTGCTTCCTCTTTATAAACTTTCAGACACAGATGAATTTGGATCAAGGGAAGGAATGGAAGCCAAGATCAAATCTGGGGCCATCATGGTCCTTGCACCCCGCCAGAGAAAAAGAATGCGATTTACTCAACCCGTTCCTCGTTCTGGGAAGAAGAGAGCAGCGATGATGACAGAGGTTCTGGCGCATAAGATAAGGGCTGTGGAAAAAAAATTTATTCCTCGAATCAAGCGGAAGAATAATTCAATGACAAACAACAGTAAGGCTTCATCACTGCCCCTTTTAGGTAAGATTTATGGACTCTGATAATTTTCTGTGTGCAACTTTCACTGGCAGTTGGGTTTGCACTTGGCCTTTGCATCTTCATCTTTGTTACTCTTTTGAGAGTGAGGCATTATGAAAAGAAAACTTTAGATCAGATACCAGTCAATGCAATTAGCTAATTATTTTTATATAGTTCATTTAGAATTCAAAAGAAGACACAGTATATTTCCATATTCTTGCCAGAATTATAAGTCAACCAGAAAGTGACCTATCAGTATTTCTTAGTATTTTTTTCCCCCTCTATTCATACTTAAAAAAAGAAAGTACAAAACCAAAGCATGTTCTTATTGTTTGTTCCCCAGCTATTGTGAACCAATACACTGTCTCAACACAGATAAAATGACATCACTTCCTTGAAGTCTTACTTCGTCAGCTTCAGCATCAGTTTAAGTAGTTCATTCAATAAATATTACTGAGCACTACTTCAGACTGTTCTAGGTACTGTAGCAGTGAATAAGAGGGGAGATAGTGCTCTGAAAGAATGCCATTTGAATAGGGTTGCATTAAAAGGATGGACGGAGGAATTTGTGTTAAGTCCTAAAGACTATGAGAATCAGCAATGTTTTTATTTGGAGAAATAGCATTCCAGGTAGCAGAAGTGGCAAGTGCAAAGTTTAGGAGAGAGGAATTTACCTTGAATACTTGATATAAGCTAAAAAAGCCAGTATGATGGGAGCATAGAGGGCTTCCCAGGTAGCGCAGTGGTAAGAAATCCCCCTGCCAATGCAGGAGACTCAACAGATGTGGTTCAGTCCCTGGGGCAGGAAGATCCCCTGGAATAGGAAATGGCAACCTGCTCCAGTATTCTTTCTTGGAAAATTCCATGGGCAGAGGAGCCTGGCAGGATACAGTCCATGAGGTTGCAAAGCGTCAGACACGACTGAGCACATGTCTGGTTGGAGCAGGGTGTGAAATGGGTAGAAGAGTAGGATATGAGATCGGAGGGGTAAGAGGGACATCTGAGCAGTTCACCTTGGGCTCTGTAGATTGCTGTAAAACTTTGGCCTGTATTGTGAGGGAGAGCAAGGTTTCTGGATATTTCATCATAGAGAGGGGCTATGATCCGAATCAAAAATAATATTCCAGTTACTGGATTATAGCTAGAGTCAGACGGGGCAGAGAAATATTAAGGTGTTGATAAACAAGCTATCCTAACAACTTAAGAAAGAGACAGTGAGGCTTGGATCAGAGGGGCTAATGAGGAGGACATGAGAAATGTCTGATTCTAGATGTTTTGAGGTACAGTCAATGGGATTTCTGATAGATTTAAATCTGGAGTATGGACCAAAAAAGTGTAAAGGTTTACCCTGATGAAATCTGAAGCTCGCTTTTGGACATGGTAAAAGTTCAAGATACCTGGCAGACATTCAAGTTGAGGTGTTAGGAAAGCAGTTGAATAAAAGTGTAATTCAGAGAAGATGAATCTTTTGTCATGACCCTGATTGTCTTTGATAACTTCCTTAATTTTCTGTGCTGACAAGATGTTCCAGGCTCCTCTTATATAATCCTGTCCCATATCTAAAATCAGCCATTCCTCTAGGGAGCCTAAAAAAAAAAATACTATGAATTTAAACTGATACTCAAAGTCGGAACTACAAGGTATTCTTTTAACTTCTTTGATTTTTGTATTTTTAAGAAAAGTTTTTTTTTTTTTTTTTTTTAAGATGAGAGATCTGATAGTGCAGACTTGATATAACATGCACTCTCAGTGAAAAGATTCAACAGAGTTAGGGGAGAGGCGAGGAAGAATTATCATTCCTTTGTGCTTGTAGCTCCACTTTACAGATACTTCTAGGTTTATTTTTAAGGTTCACATATCTGGTTCCATGCTGCTTGTTTATGACAATCAAAACATTTTCATCTTTGTGTCATTTCCCAATTGCATCTTTACATGTTATTTATTTATTTATTTACATGATGACACTTGGTAACAATATTTTTTAAATATCATTTTATCTACAAAGTACTTTACTGTTTAACAGAATACTGAAAATATAGTCCAACATCCCAGTTTTAAGTGCAATAATCAGAACCACCATTGTATCTAGGAAGTGAAAGTGAAAAGTCGCTCAGTCATGTCCGACTCCTTGCGACCCCATGGACTGTAGCCCACCAGGCTCCTCCATCCATGGAATTTTCTAGGCAAGAGTACTGGAGTGAGTTGCCATTTCCTTCTCTATTTTTTATTGTTTTAAAACAACACCACCTTACTTTTGCTATTTTTTTATTCTTAAGATCTACTGCTTTTGCCTTTCAAACATATTTTTTTTTCCTTTTGCGACCCCATGAACTATAGCCAGGCTCCTCTGTCAATGGGATTTCCCAGGCCAGAATACTGGAGTGGGTTTCCATTTCTTTCTCCAGGGGATGTTCCCGACCCATGGATTGGAACAGGCAGGTTCTTTACCACTGAGCCACCAGGAAAGCCCCAGCTTTCAAGCATTTTGCTAGAACTTCTGAAAGGGAGAATGTCCTCAAGAAAAATGTTTCCATTTGATGTGAGATTTGCATGGATATGTCAGAGTGGATGGCCCACATTTTGGCCAATATCATCATAATAATATATTGCTACCTACTTTGTGAGAAAGAAATGCAGCTTAAATACACTTGTTTTGAGGTTACAAATAGCTTATTTACTTCCCTTTGCCTAATAATAAACTTTGCCAGTTACGATACTTTTGCTATCTAGAAATCTTTATCAATTGTTACTTACTTTAACTTTTTAAAAAATTTGATCATGCAATATCTAAAATGCATCTAAACAGTTCTTTGGGTAGTGAAATGCTGCTGTCCCCATATATCATCTGCACTGCATTCTGATGTATGGTTTTAATATTTACTTCATAGCCAATTAGGGTCATTTCTAGTATCATACCATTTTAGACAATGAACATCCTGCTAAATTTGTGAACTTTTAAAATTATTATTTCCAAAGTAATCAATTCTAAGGAAAATTGTATTGAATGAAAAAGCATACCCAAACCACCTACAATTTTTAATGTGTGCATTATGTCAGCCTTAAAGTAAATAGAACAAAACTGGCCATCATTGCCATCATCTGGTTTTATTCTATTCATCTTTGTACTTCTTTTTAAAAGACAACAACTACCAAATTATGTTTATCTTTACATTTGGTGTTCTTTTCTCTGTTTAGGGAATAAAACAGAGACAGCGCAACCTGAAATAAAAAGTGAAACTGAACCCCATCTTATCTTCAAAGGTTCGGACAACACTAAAAGCTACTCACCAACCCCGTCCATTCCTCACCCAGTGAAAGAGGCAAACTTAGCTCCAGCCTTCTCCTGGTCCTCTAAGACTGCTTTGGTCACAACAGCTCCTTTTAAGAATGATGCATCACTTTCGTACGGGTTTCCAGAAAGAGGTAGCAATCCCCACTGCACAATGCCTTCTGCAAGACACAGTGGTGCTAATGTAGCTGCTGGGGAATGCGCTGAAATTGCACAGCCTGGTGAAATGGTTCCTCTTCCCACCTTGTCTACTCCTATGACAAATTCCCTGGGTTATTCTGAGCCTCCCATTGGCCCATCTGAGCAGCTAACTTCCAATCAGCCAAACCAGCAGCCTCCATTCATCACTTCTCCTCATGAGCTTGCTTCCTCTTTGGTGGAAGAAGATGAGCAGCCTTCTGAAGCAGATGAGCCTCCATCAGACGACCCCCTTTCGGATGACCCTTTGTCACCTGCTGAGGAGAAACTGCCCCACATTGTTGAGTATTGGTCAGACAGTGAGCACATCTTCCTGGATGCCAATGTTGGTGGCGTGGCCATAGCGCCTTCCCACGGCTCGGTTCTGATCGAGTGCGCCCGGCGAGAGCTTCACGCCACGACTCCTGTCGAACACCCCAACCGAAATCACCCTACGCGCCTCTCTCTTGTCTTCTACCAGCACAAAAACCTGAATAAACCCCAACACGGTTTCGAACTAAACAAGATTAAGTTTGAGGCAAAAGAAGCTAAGAATAAGAAAACTAAGGCCTCCGAGCAGAAAGACCAGGCAGCTAACGAGGGTATTGAACTGTCCACAGAAGTTAATGAATTTAGCCAGATTCCTTCTCACAAAGCATTAACATTAACCCATGACAATGTTGTCACTGTGTCCCCTTATGCTCTCACACATGTTGCGGGGCCCTATAACCATTGGGTCTGAAGGCTTTTCTCCCCTTCTTAATGCCTTTGCGAGTGCAGTGTATTTTTTCAAGGTGCTCTTAAAAGAAAGTCATGTTGTCGTTTACTATAGCTTCATCTCACCCATTTGAAGGCTGAGGTTAAAAAAAAAAAATTGGGGGTGGGTATTTCTTAACTGTGACTATATTTTGACAATTGGTAGAAGGTGCACATTTTAAGCAAAAATTAAAGTTTTATAGTTTTAAATACATAAAGAAATGTTTTGGTTAGGTGTTAACCTTGATAGAATCACTCAGTTTGGTGCTTTAAATTGTTTACTATGAAACGAGTCATTTTTAGAGGATTTTAACAGGTTCATGTGCTATGACGTAAAATTAAGACACACAGTGTTAACTCTACACAGCTCCTGGTGCTTGACCACATCGACACAAAAATAAGCTGATTTATTATTTCATGGTGCCATTGTTCCAACATCTTCCAATCATTGCTAGGAAATCGGCATATCCCTTTGAAATAAACCAATGAAGTGTTTTCTCTCTTAAAATATTTCTCCTGTATAAAATAACTCATCATTGTTAGTAATGGTTGGAAGCTGTTCATAAATTGTAAATATATATTTTAAAAGCACTTTCTATTTTTAAAAGTAACTTGAAATAGTATAGTATAAGAATCCTATTGTCTATTGTTTGTGCATACTTGCATACAAGAGAAATCATTTATTCTTGCTGTGTAGAGTTCCATCTTGTTAACTGCAATGTGTATCCTAATCATGTATATGGTTTGTGTTTTTTAAATGTGTCCTTTCTCATTCAAAGGTTAGCTACTTATATAAAATAGTTAGATCATGCAAAAAATGTTAATTCTCTGTAAAATTGAAATTAGGAAGCATATCACCAATATTGATTAACTTTTCTTTGGAACTAAATAAGAGTGGTCTCTTCTGATTGAGCAACAATGGCCCTGATTTACTTTCACCCCAGCTTTTGCAATATAATCCATAAAAGATGTTTCCAAAAAGAGATGAGACTTAAGATGATTCTGAAGAGTCAAATGCTTCTAAAGTTTCAAGGTGATAAAATTAAAAAATTAAGTGGCAAGAACCTTATCTACCCCTTATTCATTCTGAAAGTCATTCTGGTTCAGAAGACAAATAAAATTCCTGTAGAAATTTTTTTGATAGTAAATTTCTTATCCTCATCATCACACTCCCCCCCTCACACACACACACACTCTAAATAAACAGTAGGGATGGTATCCTAAACATGGTTTGTCCGTTAACAGCTAATCCAAAGTAGTTATCTAAGTATATTGTTTTGGGGAAATGTTAATTTATCTTTTTCTAGGTAACAGAAAAATAGGCATTCTAGTTATTTTAGCCCTCCCATTATTTTTCCCATTGCTTTATTGACTCAGTTAATAGCAAAGCAAAAGTGATTTCCCAATCAAAATGTTTAGAACAAGAAGAAATTTCAATGAAATACTTGATTCTGTTAAAATGCAGAGGTGCTATAACATTCAAAGTGTCAGATTCCTTGGGAGTATGGAAAACCTACTGGTGCTTCTCCCTTGGAAATGCCATAGGAAGCTCACAACCGCTAACACTCACATTTCTGGTGCAAAAGCAAACAGTTCCAACAAGCTATCTAAAGGAAAACTCATTGTAACTTAAAATAATATATGGTGCAAAGTATCAGTTTCAAGCTTTTGACTAATTTTGACTAAAGGAATATGAAGGGATTGTAAATAACAAAAGTCCGTTGATAGACCATCATCTTGTCAAGTAGATTTCTGCTTTTTGAATATGTAAAATAGAGTAAATCATTGACTTGTTTTAGTATTTTGTGTGCCTTAGATTTGTTTTAAAACATGTATATTTTTGTGAGCCTAAGGTTTCTTATACATATAAGTATATAAATAAGTGATTGTTTATTGTTTCCGCTGCTTCAATAAGATATTACTAGTATTAGACTATCAGGAATACACCATTGTGATATTTTGTTTTAGACTTTAGGCCTTAGCTCCCACTAGAAATTATTTCCTCAACAGATTTAATGGATAAAGTTGTAAGAACCTTTATCCATCCATCCATCTATCCATTCTCTATTCAGTTCTCATTGAATGTCTGCCAAATTTAAGTATTAGCTTTTGTTTTTCTTTAAGTCACCACCCTGACATAGTAAACTTGAAGAATTAAAATCCCAAAAGGTACTGTTTTTTCAAAAACAGCAAATTTCCTTCAAAACAATCCACTGTAATATATCCGCAGCTATTCAAATCAGTTTGTCACTAAGTTTGAATAAATTCCTTAAAATCTAAACTTGAAACACCATTGTTGACTTACGGGAACATTCAGATCTGTGAGGTTAGTTGCAATTTACCAAAACGAATACATGAAAATACCCTATCTTAACTAAAATATTTCCATTCTCTTATTGTAAGTAGCACCATGAATGGCTCGCCTCAACTGATAACCCCTTGGTGGGAACCACATATGATTCCTACCTTGTTGAACTCTATTTCCCAAGTTTCACAGTGTACCATCCCATTGTGTGCCCTGTGATTTTTTTTTTTCAAAGCTCATGCTTATTATATGTCCTGCAGCATTGTGATTGTATGCTGGCTCTACTGTTTTTAGAATGCTCTTTATCATGAAGCAAGGAAATAAATTTGTTTGAAATGACATTTTCACTCAGAAAACTGGTCATCTAACATTATTTCTACACTTCTGTTATGTTTTACTGTAAAACCTTTTGTTTTACCTCCTTTATAGCCTTATGTTTAATCTTCTGCCTTTGTTCATAGTATGATAATTGAATTCATTTATACTTGGCCCTTAAATTAGCCCAACCTGTTCATCATAGGTGCAAACTTACCAATTATAATGAGAGAATAACTCCTACTTGTAGAATCCTACGAGATGTCATGCTGCCCTTCAGTGTCTCTTTAATGGCTCTCAGGCCATTGATGAAAAGTTTTCTCTTGTGCCTGTCAGCCTCACCTTCATCTTTCCAATTCATCCACAAAGTACCAAATACATCATATCATAAACCTGATTGAAACATATTCTTATTGAAAATTGAGGCTAGCTGAAAATGTATAGCTATAGGTAAAGTTTTGCAAAATGTTTGCATCTTAAATATCCTTCCACATTCTTATTATACAATCTGCATGTGGATGAAATAATTTCAGTTGTTAAATATAGAATTTCAACTAGATGAGATTCATAAGCAATTTACTTAAGACATAACCCCAATACATAGTTAATTGAATGCATACCCCTGTGTAAATGAGGTACCGAATTCACATGAAGTAACCTACTTTCTAATGTTACTACTTCAGTGGATTCCTACTGATTATCATTTATTTCACGAAAGCATGTATGAAAATAACCCCAATCTATTTAAGTTTAGTTTTCTTAAAACAAATTATATCTTTTATCTCGGACAAACTTTTGACATTGCATGACAACTTCCACCAATAATGGGCACAGCATTTCCTTTGAATGTGCCCAGTAAATCAGTAGCTGTATGTGACCTTTAATATATAGCTACCTTCTATATCACAACTTCCTGATGCATGGAAATCCTTTTTGTCTAGATTTAGTACAACTGGGAATTTTGATCTTTTGTAGAAATTTATGATGAGAATTGTGAAATAAGGTAATATAGTGGCCTCTCACAGCCCTGGAAGATACCTTAGAAGTCATACAGTGCAGTCACTGGGGCCCAGACAGATGTCAGTGTTGGTGTTCAATTACATTTGGAAATAAAATTTAAACAGTCAAATGAAGGCCACTTTTTGGTTAGGAGGACTGTAGGAAAACTTGATCTGCTCACCCACAGGGGACTTTATCACTGTAAAGTAATCTTATTTTTGGTATAAGTCAAAATAAAATGGCTTTTGGGTTCTTTTTCTGAGAAATTCAGGGTAAGAAATGAAATTGAATCAAGATTTCCCTGCCTGTAGAGTTTTGTGGGCCTTTTGTGGGAAATCTAGCTGACTTTTACCTATGAAGCTGTCCTGTTAATTCATCTCACAAAATGTGGCAATTGTCCTATTTGCTATTTCAATAAATGAAAATCAAGTACTGATAGAGTACAGGTTTTTATTTCCCCTGAAACAAGTGTTTGGCATATAAAGGGAGTTATAAAAGACTGAATGGTTGGAATAATTGGGGAAAGTATATTTCCATTGTATATATTCCCTGGCCATAGTTGTACAGTCTGTTCACATTCTTGCTATATAGTTGGCCTCACAACTGAGTCCTAGACTAGTTTAATTTTGATGGGACTGTCTATGTGGGTTAGAACACTGTTTTGTTGTGCACATCTCCTAAACTTGCCCATAAATGTACTGAACTTGTGTTAACTTCGATGTCAGTGATATGGCACACTTAACCAAAATAGAATTCAGTGCCCCGATTACTGAAGAAGTCTGGATTTATTTAAACCAAATTAGGCTCCATGTTGAGCTTTCTTCTAATGGTTTACAAAACGATGCCAGCAGATGTCCCTCAGAACTATCTGAGAGACTGCCTCCTGGGCTTGAAGTTCTTAGAAATTTTGCTGAATAAAACAGAATTCTCAACTTGGCAAGTGAAAAAAAGATGCCATCCATGGCTCTGAAATACAGTTTGGAAAGAATTAGTATGTTCTTTATCAGAAGTGGAATTTGTGTATTTTCTTGGAATATATTGAAAATCATTGGAATCTTCGCTTTTCTCTAGTGTATAAAATAAGAGTGTGAGTTCTTATGTTAATTTTGGAGATGGTGGAGCTGGTTTTAATGCAGTACATCACTCTTATCCACAATGAACTCGACAAACTAATTATCTGCATTCCAGTATCTGGACGACTTCCCTTCAATGCCTGTTTCTTCTCAAGTATCGAATTAAATACCATTGTTCGCTTCAAAGGGCATGTGTTTTGTTCCTTCAGTAATCCAAGTGTATTTTGTCATTGCTTATTTTCCCTTCTGTGAGGGTCTCACTTTGTGTTTCTCTTTTGCTAGTATGCACTGTTTAATATCTCTAGCTGTAAAAGTCTAACATTAATCTTTTCTCTGTTGGTTGTACTCCTTTCCCATCCTTACTGTGACGTTCATGATCTTCCTTGGGTCATAAATTTTCTTCCAGTTTGCTCAGCCATAGATGTCCCTTAAATCAAAATAAATCTTAGTCTAAGGTAAATGTTATAAATAAGCGGATTTAACCCCTTTATGTTTGAGTGCAACTTTGGAAACCCTTGGTTAAGAGTATAAACCTAGTATTCCTCAAAAAAAAAAAGTCCTAGTAGCTGTTACGAAAAGCATTCTCTCAATCACCAGAAAAAAAAAAAAAAAAACCACCAAAAAAGAAAACAAAAAACCTCAACTCTCAGAAACATTTTCATTTTTGGAGAAATAATATTGAAAAGTAATTTGGTTTCTTCTCCATCTGTCTAGGTATAAGCTTACATCTTTGACCAGAAACTCTGGTATTATTTTTCTTTTCTCATTTTACAGAAGCTACATTGTCACTCAGTGTACTTTCATTCTTTTTACAGTTTTTAATCCTTTCCTCTGATTTTCTTTAAGACTCTATTTCTTCCACCCTCTCTGTTCTATCCCCCATGTATGTCCCTTACATAAATATACATGGTTCATTTTAAGAATAGCAGTGAACTTGATCAGTTGTCTTTTCCTGTCTTTTAAAAATCACTTCATCAATCCTTTTTGGGATAATACCAAAAAGATTTAAAAGCTTTTAGTCAGCCCTTTTCTTAGAGGCAAATTCAGTTTTTAGGAACTCCCGGTTAGGATCAAGTGCTCTTTACCTATCCCAGTGATGTTTGACCCTCAATTCATTTGTTAGTGTTTGAATGTTTTACAAAAAGTTGTATGAGAAGTTATATGTTCTAGCACTCTGGCTTTGCTATTTCTGTGTAACACATCATACTAATTATCAATTTTCTGACCAGTGACTTTGAATTAGTGAGTGTGATCTATAGACTAGATAGTATTTTCTCTTTTTTTTTTTGCCTGTTTTCTTCCTTATCTCCCAGCTCAATTTTGTGGATGGTTTCTGTTTTCTAAGGTAGATTTATTCCTTTGGAATTTGGTTGTTGGCAATAATAGGAACTGTTTTATAACCTGGATGAGAAAAGTTTTTTTAAAAATGGACTGAAAGTAATCCGAAGAGATCTTAATTCAATCATCAGAAGTGCTTTCTTCTGAGCACAGGTGGAGGAAGTAAAGGGGCAGAAAGGAAGAACTGTGTTCCTATAAGCAGCCTGTGGGTTCACCTACCAGCTCAAAACCACGTCATAATGTTTCTACTCCTCACTCCATACTAGTTTCTTTCCAAAAAATAGCAACTCAAAATGAGGAACCCTTTTGAAAGAAAATATGGAAATAAGAATTATAATACTTGTACTTTATAATGTTTTAGGTTATCAAACTCTTTCCTATCTGCCACTTCTTTCTCCACAATGCTGATGGTTGGACAGCAAACAATGTTCCCTTCTTACTGGTGATAAAGCTGCAGATCGGCAAGAAAAGCAAATGACTTTCTCCAAATCACAAAGCAAGTCAACTCATTTGAGACTAAGGTAATAATTGCAGACTGCTGAACAGATTTCTTTGCCATAAACTATGACTTAGAGAGTGTTACTGAGTGGATATTTTGTCAGATCTAATCTAAGAATAATACAAAGTCTACTTATTGTACAGAAAATATGCTTCTGAAGTATTTTGTTTCCACTATTTATTTTAGCCAGCTATTTTCTTATGCATATATTGGAACATCTGGTCAGATTCACAGGACTTCTGTATTAGGGCCTAGATTAACGAAGCTTTATATTTACCCCTGTAAAAAATTTTTTGTTGTTGTTTTTGTTTAAAGAATGTCCCCATACTACTGAAACAAAGGGAAACAAGGTCAACAACTCATAATCAAAATTTAATGGTTTTGTAATTTGAAATGCTTGAAGGGAATGTGCTGGGTAAACTGATTATTTCAGTTCCCAGGCACTCATGGTAAACATGTAAAATTGTTGACATCTCTAAGAGATAGCTCTGTCTCCCACTTATTTGAATTTGTTTTTTGTTTCACTTTTCCAGCCATGTAAAATCTCTGTGTCAAAGGTTAAATATACCTTTGTTCAGAGAGTTAAGAACAATAATAAGATGTACTAGTTTTTAGTAAGCTCTTTATAAAGAGGAAAGTTGGGCTACTTCATCAGTATATTATGGGTACTAACAAAAAACATAGTCCAGACTGCTCTAAAAATAGTCAAGTAACACTTTTGGTGATTCAGTTCAATAACTGCCTACCCTAATGCTTCTCTGTGATATTGCAAAATAAATGCCTGATGACGTAAGACTTTACAAAAAGAGCTCTTTTAAAAAAAACAGATATACGGTCTTTTTTTTTAACTTTTATGAGTTAACATTGTGATAGGTGCTTTAAGAGAAATATTTTTCCAGAATGATTTTGTAGTAAAAATAAAGGGCAGCTTTTGTATTGTGATGTCTGAGTGGATAGTCATCTTTGGGTTACTAAGAAATCATGAAGTGTTCCCTAAAGAGAAGCTCAAAAGTCTGCTCAGCAGAAAGAAAAGTACTGAATACCGGTTTCTTCATCTTCTCTTATGCTATGTGGTGACCTACCAAATAGATTAACAGGCACATCAATATCTGTTTGAAGGAGACCGATTATGCTTATCATTAGTGGGAACAAAATATTCAGATTCTTCACCATAGTGAAGTAGAGTAGTACTAAATTCCCAATAGAGAATTATCAATTTTACAAAATAGTATTTATGTCTCCAGCTGACTTTTTCCTCTCTTTGGGGTGTATTTACTATTTATTTGTATCTTTGATTTTTTTCTTTGGAAGATTTTACCTATTGCCGTCCTACTGTATTAAATATCCCATACAATGAAATAGGTTAGTAAAGGTTTTAAAACCCCACAAATATCCATTTTTGGTTCTTAACACATGGGGGGAAACAGTTTTTATAAAAGCACTTCAACATGTAGAAGGGAAAGATAATTACAATGATTTCAATTCAGGATCAATAGGTAGTGGCTCTGCAAACAAGGGAACACTTACTAGCAGTACTTGAAGACTTGTGAGTTGGAATTGCATGTTACTTGAAAGACCTAATTAAGCTAAATTTTGGTGCACAGCAGTTGTACATGATTTCATGTTTATGTAGCAAAATGCTTTGAAATGTACTAGTTTTGAAAAATACATGTAAAGATAGTTGTGAAAATTGTCTATTATATTTTCCTGTGTGTCTCATTTATTTAGAGCATAAAGTTTTTTTAGTTGTTCTAACTGAATAAGGCTAAATGAATACTGTAATTGAAATTATATTTTAAATCTTTGTCATGAGTTTTTAAAAAAAAAAACTATTGCAAATTGTATCATTCCTGATTACACAGAACTTTGTGGGTGGTTTTAAATAAATTTTATACTTCTATTTTGCACCTGGTGGTCTAATTTTTCTTTCCTTTTCATAATCATATTTTTTACATTTACTATCCAATAAAATTCACACATTTTTTAACTACAAAGGACTATACGATTTATTTGGAGATGACCAAATATATGCATTGGGTTCAAAACCAAGTCAAGATGGCTGTAGCAGAACCCTTGCATTTTAAACTATTTAATCCCCACAGTGATGCTATTAAGTAAGGGCTCTTACCAACTCCACTTTACAGATCAATTGAGGAACTTAAAGTGGTTAAGCTCACACCTCTAGTAATTAGCAAAGCTGTTAATCAACCTTGTTCTATATTGACTCATGCCCTCCCTTGGATTAATCATTATTTAAATAAAACTTAATCCAGAACACAGAATGCTAACATTATTTTAAGTTTGACATTGTAAAAAGTTAGTAGCTCAGTCATGTCTGACTCTCTGCAACCCAAGTACTGTAGCCTGCCGCTCCTCTATCCATGGAATTCTCCAAGCAAGAATACTAGAGTAGGTAGCCATTCTCTTCTCCAGGCGATCTAACTGACCCAGGGAAGGAACCCGGGTCTCCCTCATTGCAGGCAGATTCTCTACCATCGGAAATGAAAACAAAAACAAAAAACAAATAGGTTTTTAGTGATATTCCAGCAAATATTATAGAAAAATAAGTTACTTTAAATTCATCTAGTTTGAAACCTCTATCTCTGTAGCATCCCAGTAGTCTTCCTTCGAGTGATAGAAACTACTCCACTGGCCCCCACCTCCTCTTCCCCACCTCCTCTCCAGGTTTAGCTGGGCAGCTAGAGACTACATTTTTTACCTCCTTCCTGACTGGTTAAAAGGGAGATATCAGAGATGCTGAACGTACAAAAAGACCTGAGTAACACTCTAGGGGATGGGAGAATAAATAGCTCAGCTAATATCCTAACTAGACAGGTACCCTACAAGGCAACTACCAGGTTTTTTGTCTTCTCTAGGCCAAATAGACACTTCCTTCACTGTTCCTTTAGTGAAACGGTTTCTACATCTTTCATCTTAGTTCCCTGACCAGTGACCAGGGATTGAAACCTGGGCAGTGAAAGCACTAATTCCTAACCATTGGACTGCCAGAGAATGCCCTCCTTTATCTTTATTGATGCTCTTTTAGACAACAACCTGAATAATCCTTTAAAACAGTTGTCTTATAATAACAGATCTTGCGGGTAATTCCTTGACAGTCCAGTTTTAGGGTTCCATACTTCCACATCAGGGTTCATGGGTTTGATCCCTGGTGGGGGAACAGATCCCATAAGCTGCACGACGCGGCCAGAAAACAAACAACAAAACACAGATCTTGGTTCATGACCTTCCCCAGCTTAAAACATTCCAGTGACTTCCCCCTGTACTTAGTATGAAACCACGCTCCTTACTTGGTCATTTACAATAGTGTGAAGAACAATTTAATAGTTGATGAAAAACTATATTTACTCAAGGAGATGCAAGGGAATTTCTTGGTGGTCCAGTGGTTAGGACTCTTTAGCCTCCACCGCTGGTTGATCTCTGGTTGGGGGACTAAGCTCCATCTAGCTGTAGAGTGCAGTTAAAAAGGGGGGGGGGGGGGGGGGAAGTGTGAGAAATTGAACTGTGATATCTGTAATACATGCTGAAAGAAGACCTAAATAATTGGAAAGATATTTCATATTCATAGAATGGATACTTAATGTTGTTAATCGTGGGAATGTAAACTCGTGTAGTCACTGTGAAAACAAGTTCGCAATTCCTCAACAAGCATAGAATTTACCAGATAACCCAGAATCGCACTACTAGGTATAATCTAAGAGAATTGAAAACAGGAGTTTAAACAAACACTCCTATATGAATGTTCACAGCAGCATTATTCATAGTAGCCCCAAAGTGGAGGCAACCCCAAAAATCAAGTGACAAATGGATAAACAAAATATGGTATTATTCATTTAAAGTAATCGTTTTAGGTATAAAATGAAGTACTAAGGCACGCTACACGAGGAACCTTGGACACCATACAGTAATCACACAAAAATTCTGTAATGTTGTATAATACTTTTTTTTTTTTTAAATATTTATTTGATTGTGCTGGGTCTTACTTCTGGCGTGTACGCTCTAGTTCTCTCACCTGGGTGGGATCGAACCCCGGGACCCCAGCATGGGTAGCTCAGAATGTTAGCCACAGAACCACCAGGCAAGTCCCAGTATGATTCTATTAATAGGAAGTGTCTAGGACATGCTAATCCATAGAAAGAAAGCTGATTAGTAGTTGCCTGGAATGGAGGGCGCGGGGATTAAGGAGGGGCTGCGTAACGGGTAAGAGTTCTTTTCAAGGGTTGGAGGCATGGTGGTTGCACAGCTTTATGTAATTGCTAAAAGCCTCTGAATTGTACAACAAAATACTTAAACGATGGAATTATATGTTAAGTGAATTTCATCTCAATTTTTCAAAAAGTTAGGAAGATGTCACTGGATATAGTCATTCTCCCACGTACCTGAACTACCAAAAAAAAAAAAAAGACCTCCCCCCCCCCCACAAAATGGCGGCGGGCTCACGGATCACATGACTCCCGATTCTTTCCTTCCCACACTCAGCGAAGCCTTTTCCTTTGAGCTTGCGCAGAGATACAGACTCTTGGCTCATTGTTATACAAGGGGCAAGGTAACCCGTCTGAGTCAAGCTCCCATTCCAGCTGCGTAGTGAAAGGGGTGAGCGCATTGACGGCTACCTCGGGAGCGCGCACGTAGAACGTAAGCCCGTTTGCGCCGTTCCTCGGAGAGATTGGGGAGGGGGCAGAGGCGCGGAGGAAGAGGGGGAGGTTGACGCATGCGCTTACGCCTGATGGGTTTGAAATGGCTTCGGTGTTAACCGGGACCGGATTCAGGTGAAGGTTTGGTCCTCGCGGCTGGAGCGGCGGGCGGCCGAGCCGGGGTTCCTAACGTCCTATCGGATCCGCCGAAGCGCCGGGAGCGGCCGTTTTGGTAGCACGGCGTCCGTAGGCCGGCGACGGTGGGGCTCTCGTGGGACTGGGACGGGAGGGACACAGTCCCTTTTGTGCGGGTCGGAGCAGGCCCGGCGCGGCCGGCCCCTCCCCCACCGCCTCGGGTTTTTTTTTTTTTTTTTTTTCGGCGGCCCCTCCGGTGCCCCCGGCAACCCTTGGCTTCAGCCTCTGCCTGGCAGGCTCGAAGGGGCTGCGGGCTGCTGTTCTTCGCTTTCCAGCCGGTGAGGCTTTAGCCTCCTGGCTTCGGTCCGGGACGTCGGAGCCTTGCACGGAGGCACGGGTTTTGGTGAATGGAGGCCTCTCCGCACCGCTGGGGGCTTAAGGGTACCGGAGCTTTCGGTATCCCATTCTTTGCATTTCGGCTCGTCTCCGGGACGGAGGATTCCCCCTCCCCTGGTCTGCGGCCCGCGAGGAGCTGGGGCTGGAGGAAGATGGATGGCACAGCTCTGGCTCCTCCGAGGTGTGGGGGGAAGGGAGTGAGTGCGCGGGCTGAGATCTTCGCCTCTTCTGGCTGGATTTTGGGGGGAGGGGTCTTCGCGTTGGTTTCTTAAGGGGCATCCGTTGTTTCAACTGTCTTTTCCCTCGCGGAAGGGGAGAGAAAAGGAGCCCCCAGTTTCTTCCCTAGTCTGGAAAGTAAGGAGATGTTCGTTATTTAAATGATATTCTTGAATACCTTTCTTCGGTGTCTCGTCCCAATTTCCGTTATTGATTTTTCCACTTTTAGCCCCCAGCCCATTGCCAAAAGAAACAAGCAGGCTGTTTTCCTGTTGAATGTAAAGCTGTCTATTTTTTATTGTTAAGAATTGGGTAGAAAACGTCAGACGGTCTTATGTTTAAATGTGAGTTTGTAGTCGAAGGAAGTGCGTTTCTTGTAAGTCGACCTCTAATGTCATGTATTGAAATTGGCTACTTTTGTGAACTATTTTACGTAAAATGTTTTTGCTGCATATTGGACATTCACGTGCCCCTTGTTATTTATAGTTGGTCTACGAAGATGTCCTTGACAAATCAAACATTTCTTTAAAATAAGACTTTTGTGATGGTTGTAGTTTGGTTGAACTTTAAACTGTGACTCCTTTCTTGATAGATCGCTGCTGTAGAAGACAAACAAGCGAAGGCCCCCCTCCCCTTTTGTCATGGCTCAGTTTGGAGGACAGAAGAATCCGCCGTGGGCTACTCAGTTTACAGCCACTGCGGTATCTCAGCCAGGTCAGGCTTCCTCTGAACACATGTGCTATATAGATGCCGGATTGGGCCTATGTTTTAACTGTGTGCATTAATCTATGCATAATATTGTGAATATAACTTTGCAAATGATGTATCTTTTAAGATTATCTGTGAAGCGTCTTTTAAAAATTCATGGACCAGCTAGCGAAATACCCGCTTTACCCAGCAGTTTGGACAGTTATATGTAGTCTTTTAAACGTTAAATTGGTTTAGTTATGTTAGAGGTTAGCAGCCACTCATTCATCCTAGTTTACCTCATTTGGCATGTTACGGTGTCAGTATTCATAAGTTATATTTAAAATTAAGTGTATTCATACTTTATGAAAAATTACAAGACTGGTTTTCAGGTATTTGAATTTAAAGTGGAAAAACCAACTCTAAAGAATTTATGAAGCAAAGGAAAAGAATAAATAGATGGAAAGGAGCAAATATTTACATATTCAAAATAAAACCTACAAAATGTCATTTTCAAAATAAAGTAACAAAATATGCCATTAAAAGTGTTTATTTCAGCGTTTCATCCTATTGCTCTTGGGAAGACTTTTATTTTTTTTGCCATTTCTTGACTTATGGTTTGACTCTTCAGTTTACAAAATGAGATTTTGAGTTTCTCTGAGTACCCAGAAAAGTTGCAGCTTATTCTCTTAATTCGAATATATTTTATTTATGATAGACTTGATACTAGTTTTTTGCTGCATTTTACTTAAATTTTTGTTATTTGAGGTCAGTTGCAGAGACACTGTGATCTTCTAACTCTGATGTTCTGAATTTGATAGACAGGATTATCTTGTTATGTAGGTGACCTTTCTCTTTAAGGAAATGAATATATTAAGGTTTTTATTTTAGTTACTTTTGATTTGAGGTATTAAATGAGCAATAGTTGATTGATTTGAGGGATTAATGAGCAACTGAATATAATATGAAATAATAGTTATAATTCGTATCCAAGTATTTCTTCTCTGTGTTAAATAGTGGGGAACCTGATGATGACTTAATTTTGATAAAACAGGAATTATTAGCAAATACTGTGTGTCCAGAAACAAGTGATGTGTACTGGTATTTTGGTAAAGAACATGTTTACCTGATTTCCTGTGTACAGTTTGCTTTAATTTCTTATCTGTATTGTTCCAATAGAATAGCTGTTATGGTGAAATTGTATTGTCCATAGTTCTTAACATCTGTATTGTAATTACTTAAATATGCACTGTGCTTTAGTTTTTATTTTGAAACTGAGCAAAGGAGACACTATAAAGGTTTTAAAACTTGTCAGAGTCAGTAGTAAATACAGACCTCCTTTCCCATATTTGACAATGGAGATTCCAAATGTAAATGATGGGATTTGTGTAAACAGTTTGTGCTGTAACAAATTATGGATTTTTCTGGGACCTGTCATTAATCATAATTTTTCAAAGTCTGATATGTTATTGATGCATCATGACATTAGAAACTAGGCAAGTATTTTGTTAGCATCTGTGCTTAGTTTTACTACAGAAATCCTGGAGTAGGTTCTCTAGTGAGTGTTTTTATTAAACTATTGAAATTTTTATGTTCTATAGTTGGTAAAGAATCTCCCTGCAATGCGGGAGACCCAGGTTCGATTCCTGGGTTGGGAAGATCCCCTGGAGAAGGGATAGGCTACCCATTCCAGTGTTCTTGGCCTTCCCTTGTGGCTCAGTTGTAAAGAATCCACCTGCCATGTGGGAGACCTGGGTTCGATCTCTGGGTTGGGAAGATCCGCTGGAGAAGGGAAAAGCTACCCACTCCAGTATTCTGGCCTGGAGAATTCCATGGACAGTCCATGAGGTCGCAGTCAGACATGACTGAGTGACTTTCACTTTCATATTTTGAGCTGTTCCTGAAAGCTTGATATTTTCTAGCCTTCATTTTCAAGCCTTTGTGGCTAATCATTATCTTATTAGAATTGATTCTCGGTTTTCAACTATAAGGCAGTTATGGTTTATTTACACCTCATTTCAATGGAGAATTTCAGTCTAGTGTGTATATGTGTGTGTGTGTGTGTGTGTGTGTGTGTGTATATATATATATGGCTTTACGTTTTCTGCTATAAGCTTCAAATGCAGTTTGATTTAAAAAAATTTCAGCAGAGGGCATCAAAAGAACTTAATCAGGATAGTAGTGTAGGTGCCTATTTTATTCTAGTAAAAATAAAAATGCATGCATTGAAATATGCCAGATATATTAGTATCAGGTCAAGGTCAATCAAATGGTGGTCACACAACAGAAAAAGTTTAACTGAAAATTCAATTCAAATGAAAATATTTTGATCTTTGTGCCTGTGTATCTGACTCATTTTCTCCTGAAAGCAATATAAAAAATTACTGCTATTTCATTTTAGTATATGACTTAAGGTTATGTTCAGTTAATGATTTTACTATTTCATTTTCTAGCAAGATTGTCTTGCATTTGTACTTAACTCTGAAATCAGCTAAAAGTGATTTGAACATTTAAGTGCATTCACACAAATGACATGTGTAAGATTAAAAACTTCAATTAAAAAAAACAACAACCAAAACTTCAATAAAAGTATATTCAGCACTTAATTGCTGAAATCTGTCATAAAGTTGAAGATCAATATTTGAATTATTTCTGATTAATTTTAATGCTGTTTTCCAATTGTGTCTGTGCTGTTTGCTCAATCATGAATGACTGTTTGCAACCCCATGGACTGTAGCCCACTCCTCTGTCCATGAGATTTCCTAGGCAAGAATACTGGAGTGGATTGCCATTCCCTTATCCAGTGGATCTTCCTAAATCTGGGATTGAACCCCGGTCTCCTGCATTGCAGGCAGATTCTTTACCATCTGAGCCACCTGGGAAGCTGTTCAGTTAAGGAGTTGAATTAAGTCTGTTCAGTTAAGAAGATAATAATTTCTAGTTTGTCATCTTTAATTTTCCTTTCCTTTATTCCCCATATTCAAACATATATCAAACTTTGACTTTCTTCTCCTTTGAAAATGCCTCAAATGTATTCCTTTGTTTTACTTTTAGGCCCTCTGTGCTTCACATTTGGATGACTGCATCCATAAAAGCTTTCTCATGCTTACATAAGCTATGCCAAAGTCTCTCACCTAACTTTGAGGCTCTTCCCTACCCTTCCCAAAACTTCATACCCTGATTGTAATGTGGACTTCCCAGGTGGCACTAGTGGTAAAGAACCTGCCCGCCAATATAGGAGACATAAGAGATGCATGTTCGATCCCTGGATTGGGAAGATCCCCTGAAGAAGGAAATGGCTATCCACTTCCGTATTCTTGCCTGGAGAATCTCATGGACAGAAGAGTCTGGAGGGCCCGTGTCCATAGGGTCTCAAAGAGTCAGATACGCCTGAGTGACTAAGCACATGATTTACCATAAGATTCACTTAAGTCCGGATGCTCTTTTTCCCAATCCGTCATTTGGTCATACTCTATATTTATTATTCTTCGTTAAGTTCTAACTGCTTTAATTTGCTTTCCTCTTTTACTAGATATGATAATTACTATTTTCCCCCTACCTCCAATGTCTCTGTCAGGTGTGATAATTATTCCTAAAGCATTATTTCTATCTAAATTACAGAATTTTCCAAAGCAGAATGGGCCCTGATTCTGTATCAGCTAGATAGATAGATTCTGATCAGCTTCTTTCTGTAACAGATGAAGAATTTGAGGCCCAGGAAAGTGATGAAATTTATCAAGAGAAAGTCACAGAAGAGTCTGTTGTTAGGACCTCAGAATTGTCGTTCATTGCTTCTTCCATTACTCTTCTTTTCAGTTCAGTTCAGTTGGTCAGTCGTGTCCGACTCTTTGCGAGCCCATGAACTACAGCACACCAGGCCTCCCTGTCCATCACCAACTCCAGGAGTCCACCCAAACGAATGTCCATTGAGTCGGTGATGCCATCCAACCATCTCAACCTCTGTCGTCCCCTTCTCCTGCCCTCAATCTTTCCCAGCATCAGGGTCTTTTCAAATGAGTCAGCTCTTCGCATCAGGTGGCCAAAGTATTGGAGTTTTAGCTTCAACATTAGTCCTTCCAATGAGCACCCAGGACTGATCTCCTTTAGGATGGACTGGTTGGATCTCCTTGCAGTCCAAGGGACCCTCAAGAGTCTTCTCCAACACCACAGTTCAAAAGCATCAATTCTTGGGTGCTCAGCTTTCTTCACAGTCCAACTCTCACATCCTTACATGACCACTGGAAAAACCATAGCCTTGACTAGACTGATTCATCCTCAAAATTCCTTCAAGAACTTTAGAATACGGTTCAAACTATGTGAGATGGTATTTAGGGTCTGTATTTCCAGCTTTGTTTCTTATTTCCTATACTGGAATACTTGTTTTTTAATATTTACCGTTGTCTTTAAAATTTACCCTATTTTTCCATTTCCTAGCTGAAGTGCTGGGTTACATATTCAGTGACGGTTATAAGTGGGACCAGACCTTTTAGGTTTGAAAGTTTAACAATTTCTGTCGTATAAGGGGACATTGAGGGAGACAGCTGGTAAATCACTGATTGAATCTTTAAATATCCTTTAGATAAATTATAGTGATATAGGAATATCTTCAGTATATTTGACTCAAGATATTTGCATGTGTATATGTATATAAATGCAACAGTATTAAGATGTTTGGGTTGATTTAGCCAATTCCAGGACATATTTTCTCACCCATTTCTTTGACCATTTGTAAGGTGATGACATTTCGGCTATAGACAGAACAATGAACTAGGTCAGTAGTTAAAGTCATAGTGATTATGTGATGCTCTAACAAGTGAAGCTAATACAGTTGTTTTAAATGTGACTTCATTTAAACACATTTTTCTATACAAACTATTTATTTACGCTGTGCCACACAGCCTGTGGGATCTTAGTTCCCCAACCTGGGATTGAACCCGTGCATTGGAATCATGAGTCTTAACCACTGGACCCCCAGGAAGTCCCCCCATACAAATTTTATTAAGATCGCACTCCATTTAAAGTTACTTCAAAATACTGACTTTATTTCTTGTGCTATAGTGTGTTAGCTTATCTTACACCCAGCAGTTTGTATCTCCCACTCCCCTACCCTGTCTTGCCCCTCCCTCCCTCTCCTGAGAACTAGGTACTAGTTCTCTGTGACTCTGCTTTTTTGTTACAGTCACTAGTTTGTTTTATTTTTTAGATTCCACATATATGTGATATACAGTATTTTTTCTTCTGCTTTTTTTCCCCACTTAGCATAATACCTTTCAAGTCTGTCCCTATTGCTGAAATGGCAAGATTGTTTTTTTTTTTTTTAATGGCTAGGTAATATTATATTGTGTATATGTACCACACATGTTTATCCATTCATCTGTTAATAAACACTTAGGATGCTCTCATAAATATGACCTCATTTTTTCTTCCTTTTTAATCTGGCCCAGTGGTTGTCTTAAAATCCCCATCTCTTGAGTCAGGAGCTCACATTGTTAAATTGCAAGATTCATGGTCTTTTTCAAATAATGGCTGATGTGCTATGTATACTTACATTAGTTATCTCTTGATAGAGTTGGGTATATCCAACTCATTTGGTAGAAATCAACGATTGCAGAAATTCCCTGGCTGTCCAGTAGTTAGAACTCAGTGATTTCTCTGCCCGGCTCCCTGGTTTGATCCCTGGCTGGGAAACTAAGATTCTACAAGCCAGCATTCCTTCCCCCCGCCCCCTGAAAAAAAGGGAAGATTGCTGCTGGTGTGGGCTAGGCCTTTTTAAACACTGCTAATGCTATGTAATAGGAAATTGTCTCCAAAACATTGTTCTAAAAGTAAAAATAAATGTACATAAAATCGTATGCTCATCAGTATGTATGTTTTCCTTCGTCTCTGAGCATGACTTGGTCTCTCATCAGTGAGTGTTGTTATTAACATCCTGTAAGCTACACGCCAGTGAGTACTCCATCCTTCTATCCTAGATTGAGTGGGCAACTCATGTTTATGCATTCGTGACTTCCCTTGAACTATTTGTTTTATGATCTGGGAAATAATTTTGGCCTCTTATTGCTGAAAATGTTTTGGAAGTGACTTTGAAAGTTTGAGTACTAACTTTGGGTAATAGAAAACTCATTGAAAGAAATGGAGTTGGAAACTAAATTTCAGAGTCATTCAAGGATGGAAGAAATGTGACATTACAGATGGTGTCTTTAACTTTCTGAGAGGGTTGACCAGCAATTAGTTGAGTAGTAGCTAAGAGACTGTGGCCAGGATCATTAAGCATCACTTCATGGGATTTCAAGAGAGTGAAGAGCTGTTGTCTGCTAGAGTATTAGTCTTCATAGAGACTCCAAGAACCCTGTATAACTCTGACTTATTTAAGGGTTTTACCTCTTCCTTGTAGAAGAGCTTTTTTCACTAAGTATAACTTTCTGTGATGATGGATATATTCTGTGTCTGTGTTATCTAATATGGTGGCCACTAGCCTCATGTAGCTGTTGAGCCCTTGCTGCTTGAAATGTGGTTAAAGTGACTAAGATTTTGTTTTAATTTTCATTAATTTGAATTGAAATAGACATGTATGGCTGGTGGCTGCTGTATTGAAAATGTGATTAGTATAGAAGATTACAACATTTAGAATATGTTATATTTAAAATATTATTTTATGCCTCAGTTTTTAAAATATGTTCATGGCTTATTTATAACTGGAAGTTTGTACCTTTCACTGTCTTAATTTCTTATTCTTAATGCCTTCCAATTCTTAAAAGATGATGAAGGGGGGAAAAGGTAATGAGTGTTTCTTATCACTTGCATACGTTATGGGCTTAGAATATAGTCTCCAAAGCAACAGCAATATATCGACCAGTAAATATCTGTTCATGGAGGCATCAGAAAGGTTTTTGATTTCTGTGAGGATCACTTCTTAGGAAGGATGTTGAGTTGAAGATGACATTTAGCAGACTTGTTCACTTGGTTTAAAATTTGGGTTTATATTGTTTTAGTAAATCCACAAGTTACAAGGAGAATCTTCCATGTCTTCTCCCACATTGCTTTTTCTCTCCATAAGATGTAAGATTGCTTTTGAACGTATATTGATACACGGTAATTTCAGAGGATAAAGCATTGCTTCACCAGTGCCTTAAATGCAGAAGGTGAAAGAAAATGAAGTTTCTTGGATCAGTTTGAAGTTTTTTGTTTGTTTCTTTATTGCAATTTGTTAAGGGTGTTTGTTTTTTTTTCCTAAGGTTACTTCTAAGTTATTTTTTTAATTGATGTGTAGTTAATATACAGTGTTGTGTTTGTTTCAGATGTATAGCAAAGTGATTCCGTTATGTGTATATTTATATATGAAGTTTTGAACTTTATTATTTTGGAAGGGTGACTCAGTTTAGTAAAGATAGGTATAAAGATAAGAATTTTTAAATTTGTGGGTTTATTAAGATAAAGGAACAGCAAACAGGACAGGTTTCTCTTACATGTTTTAATGGTGTGTTCTCTGGTATTCAATATATGATAACTACTGGTATGTCATAAAATGAATACTTCAGTCATATGAAACTGATTTTACATTAAAAAAAATAATATATTTTACATTTGTCCTTGTTATTGACCTCTGGTAACCTTTGGTCATTTAGGGCTTATTTCATAGGTCTGTGGATGTATTGATACATGGTTATAAGTGTATCTGTTTCAGATGTATCATGAGACCTTCAACAGTCATGTTGAATCAGGTACAGATAAATGAACAGACTGTTCCAATGTGGATAATTGGGAAAAATGTCCAACTGATAAGTGTTAGGACACTTATGGAGAGAGATTAAGTCAGAGATTCATACCTTTGTTCTTTGCAAGTTATAGAGTTATCATGCAGAATATTAATTTTATTCAATTCAGAAGAGTAGAGAATGCTATATACAAATATTCAAGGATAGCTTCTTAGATCGAGCTACAAAAAAGAGCATTAATAAATTTTAATGAAGTGTACTTTATTGAGCTTAAAATCTCAAATGATTTTAAAAGAGCTATATTATATAGACACATGAAAACCACAACCTACGCACAGTGGTCTCACAAAGTTTGAATTAACTAGCTAGTAGTGTGCAGCAACTACTAGAATGTAAGTTTCCTTCCCATACACTTCTGCTAGCATTTGAGCCTTTCAGTACCTGTCAGTCTGCATTGCAGTTTCTAATTCATCACATTGACTGTCAACAGTGGAAAAGAGATTACAGATGTCAGCTATCATCCCACCTACTTATGCTGGGCTGCTATATGTTGTCAGAGTCTAGAACACTTAGAAAAGCTGCAGGGAAAAGAGCTGTTTGTGAGATCCTGGCTGTGAGCCCTTCTACTGTGACAGCTGTCGGTACTTTGCAGTGTTCTGGAAATTGGTACCAGCAGAGTGAAACAGCACATCAGCGGTCAGAGCTCCTGTAGGGGAAGGAGATGCGGGCATGATTTGAGTCACCAGAAGTTACTTTTGTCAAATGCAGAACATCCAATTGAATTTTAAATGCTAGTGATTTTTCCTAGGTTCTTTACCTGTCTTGTGTTTACGTGAGAATTTTGCTTCTGTTATTCTAGAAAAGTGGTTCTTAAGCTTGTTGGGGTTTCTTACCCTTTTGAAAATCTGATGAGAGCTTTAAACTTTCTTATCTGTAATTTTATGTACAGTTTCAGAAGTTAACAGGATCTACCTGTGCTGTAGTTTTGAACGTTTTTTTCCATTCTCAGTGCAGTTAACCTCATTTTGAATTTGCATTGGTGTTAAGACATTCCCCACTTCTATTTAAATTAATTTTGTTATTCTTGGTTTCTTCTTTTTATCCATCTATGGCATCTGACTTACCTTAAAAACAAAGAGAATAAAATATTAATGTTGTGAGGGTTTAGGGTTGTGTATTCAGGACATCCAGTAGGTTTTTTTCCCCCACCTTAGATTCTTTTTTCCCCCCTTCATTCTTTTTTAATTTTTAAAAATCATGTTTTATCAGGGAGTAATTTGTAATTTATATGAATTCCAGACATGATTTCTGGGATTTGCTTGTTTTTACCTCATTTTGTTGTTGGGTTGCTTTATTTTTGAGTAGAATTAATCTGGACTCTTAAACAAGATTGATGATGAACTTCACACTTCTACAGATTCTCTGGTAGATTCTAGACTGGGTGCTTTGATTAATTCATAAATGGTCTCTGTTCTGTTCCTGTAAGACACAGTATTGTTCTTTCTGTATGGTTATTAACCAATAGCTGTTGAGCAGCATTTTTTCAGGTTACTCTAAGACACAAGCAAGAGGATTTGGAAAAGGGAGTGTTACATGAGCAAATACTGTTTTATGGTGACCTCTTTTGAGATTCACAGTGCTTAGTGGCAAATTAAATGTTCTGAGGATTCTTGCAGTAAAAATATATACTTAATTTGCTGTTGCATTAACTTTTAAAACCTTGGACCACTTTTTTCCAACTTTAATATCCTGGGGAGCTAGTCACCATTCTAGGAGATAAAGTTTTGGGAAGTGCAGTGCTAGACTGCAGTTTAGCTTTGTATTTAACTGTTCCTATCGTCTGTTTGCTAGTTTTACAGTTTTTTAATACAGAGTAGAAGTACGTACAAGAAATACATGAAAACATCCTTGATAGTAGGATATTTGAAGGGTGGATCACTTCCAGCAACACTGTCCTTAATGTATGATTCTAATCTGCTTGAGGGTAAAACAGTACATTCTAGATGAGTAAAATAAGATAATGTATTTTCTGCTCTTCCTGAAAATATTTTTTGAGGGTACTTTAGCCTCTTGGTCTGGCTGAGGTTGGTTGGGTTCATTCTGTAGTTTAATTTTATAGATTAATGTCTTCTTGTATTTACCATGACTTGAACAAATATTTAAAGGCATTGGAATCTGAGGTGAGGCATTACTGAAATTTTTCTTTCTTTCTTTTTTTTTTTTTTTTCCTTCGCTAAGCAGTGGCAGACTGTAATGCATAACTAAGCACTCATTGAAAATTTCTGGAAAGGATTCAAATAATCTTGTGTTTTGTTTTTTTCCTTCCCCCCTCTTTTTAATCTCATTTTAGCTGCATTGGGTGTTCAGCAGCCATCTCTCCTTGGAGCATCTCCTACCATTTATACACAGCAAACTGCCTTGGCAGCAGCAGGCCTTACTACACAAACCCCAGCAAACTATCAGTTAACTCAGACTGCAGCGTTGCAGCAACAGGCCGCAGCTGCAGCAGCCGCGTTGCAACAGGTGAATGTTTAGGTTTTAACATGTGACATAGAAAACTTC
Source organism: Dama dama (assembly GCF_033118175.1). Lineage (NCBI taxonomy): Eukaryota > Metazoa > Chordata > Mammalia > Artiodactyla > Cervidae > Dama > Dama dama. Next base: position 28,227,954 of record NC_083695.1, read on the forward strand.
CACATCTGAGTAGCCAGGGGTAGGTACCTCTACATTTTAAGGAATGAGTAATTGTGGAGTTGCATTATGCTTATTTTTTTCTGATGATACGAATTATTTATGCCCAGGACATAACAGAAGTGCAGCTGCAGAGTCAAAATTCTAAAGTCCTTATATCTTAGTTATTTGAGTAAAATTTCATTCTTGATGAATCTGAAAGTATAAATAATCACTATTTTGTTTATTTTAGATGAAGTGTAGCTGTTTAGAAAATTCCTTTTTGGTGTAATGCTGGTTATGTATTTGAATGTACATGTGTGTATATTGCTTTTTGAGAATGACTAAAACTAATATCCTTTTTTTTCTTTAAAAAATCTTTTTTCCAGCAATATTCACAACCTCAGCAGGCCTTGTATAGTGTGCAGCAACAGGTTAGTTTATATTTTCCATGTTAAAAACTGATTTTTAAAAAGTTGTTTGTTCCAACTAAACTTACACAGATTTTAGTTCCCCTCAGTAACCTTAATGTGTGATTTGAATTCTTCTGGAGTGGAAGATATGTGGTAGGTATAAAGAAATGTCTCCAAGGGAGAGGAAGATAGAAGAGAGGTTCTGAAAACTCAGATCCTAACCAGCAGCCAGTCTTTTTCACATGTGTTTATGAAAGCATGTAGAAGATAATCTGGAAAGAATCACTCTAAATGAATCTTTGGTCCAATACTCCTGTTTGAAACCTTCAGGCCTTCTGTCCTGTACTAGACTACATGTCAAAATGTAAAGCTCCTTTTTCCCATTTGAAGCCTAAACCCTAGACACCATTGACTTTCAGCCTTTATTCATTTAAAGCAACGGAGCCCTACTTTCCCCCCCTCCTCAATCAAATGGTATATTGAAATCCAGTATGTAAAATATAAAAATAGTGTTGCAAATGGGAGGAAGCCTCCCTTTGTAGTTCCCGTATTCCCCGGGCAGAGTTGAACAATTTGAAAGCTCCTTACTTGGACTGAAATAAGTTTCTTTGGCTCCTTTCCCCAATCTCCTACTCTAATCATCATCTTCAAGGGTTATTATATCTGTGATGGTAAGAAAAACAGAACCCAAGGAGAAACAATAGCAAGCAAAGGAGAAAGTCTGCCTTTAGCTTTTATTTTAGTACTGTTAGGAAATACATTATCAAAGCCTATGTGTTGTTTTGAACCACATCAAAATGGCAATACTCAGTTTTTGCCCTAAAAACTGCCTTTACTTATCCATTCTTAACTTTCAGATAAAGAAATTTGATAGATTTAACATTTATACTGTTTTGAGTTAAAATCTCAACAGATTGTTATATCCTAGCTTTTTAAGTCTAGTAAGAATTTATTGGGAAGTTTATTAGTCACAATGAGTAAAAAAACAGAAGAACTGAGATCTTCAGATTCTACCATTGGGCTTAAAACACTAGTTAGAAGCTAATAAACATTTGAATCTTATTTAAGCCCAAATCTTACCCTGCCCAGGATATCCACAACTCAGAAATGATGCCCATGCCTTCCTCAAACTGCTTACCTAGCCAGTAGGAAAAAAGACCTTTCCCTCAAGCTGTTAAGCATCATCAGGAGATGCCTGCTCTTCTAGCTGTATACTCTTCAGTACTGTTGGGGCACTAGTGCGTGATAGGACAGCTCCAGGCTGGGGAGCTTATTAAGAATGTTGAAAAATGACAGGGAGAAGGAGCACCAAGGATAAGTAGTTTTTAGAGAACCTCCTGATGATTAATCAAAAACACAGTGCTGAGACTTCATAACGTCTCTTCCACAGAAGAAAAATTTAGAATTTCTCCCTTCCCACCAATTCCTTTTGCTTTCTGGTAATGTTATACTTTGTTATTGCCGTCAAAACTATGTCAGAATGTATGGTCGTTTATGGTTCCCATGCCTTTGGCAAATCTGACTCTGAGGAGGTGCTTCTCATTTTATGGATATATATATATATATAAATAAATTAGACATCTAGCCAGTACTATTTTTATATAGATAGCATACTGATATTGAATCATTTCTGTAGCCTGGTAATTAATGTGGGGCAGAACCAGAAGTTTTCCCCACTAGGGACTTGTGGGTTTTTTCCTGGGTGTTATTCCTATGAAATAGCAAAAATAATGTCTTGATCCTTATTGAATGACTTAGTTATATTTAAGGTCTTCTGCAGTTGTTACAAATACTTGTAGGAAACCTTACTCTAATGACTTCTGTTACTTTTCATCTGTTTCTTAGTTAGAAATAATCATTTAATAGAAATTTTTCCTTTTGTAAAGCATCTGTGAAACAGCAATTCCGATTGATCCTTATCTTTTTTCTTTCCTGTTTTTGTTTGGTTTTTGTTTTGTTTTTAGTTACAGCAGCCTCAGCAGACCCTTTTAACACAGGTTAGTTTGGCGTTACTTTATTTCTTCTGAATGTCTTAATGCAGAGTAGACTGAAGCTTTATTCCTATTCTGGATTTTCTTTCATCGTTTAAAAATCAATATTTGTTGGATTCACATAATAGTTTAGCAATATAATGTTCAATAGAGCATGTTTCTGCCTTTTCTTTTATGTTGTTAGATTGCTGATCCTACTGTGATCTAGTTTGAATAAATATGAGGCCTTATTTTAAATTTAATACTGATTTTTTTACTTGTACATTTTCTTTGTAGCTTAAATTTTAGGGATTTTTTTTTTGTATATGTTATATCTTTTCATTTGACTTTAGTATAGGAAAGTTATTGTAATGCATTATCAACTTAATTTTTCAGCAACATTAAAAATTTTGTGAACTTTTGATACATAATGCTACTTTAGGCTTTGTGGACCACTTACAGTCTATGTTGCATGTTTTTTTTCCTTTTGTATAATTCTATACAAGTACAAAACCCAGGAATTCCCTTTGTCCAGTGGTTAGGACTCCGTGCTTTCAACTTTTGAGAGCTCAGGTTTTGATCCGTGTTTGAGGAACTACAATCCCACAAACTGCACGGTGCAGTTTTGAAAGAAATAAAAAACGTAAAAACCATCTTTGACTAGTAAGTTGTATAAGAATCATAAGCTGTGAGCTGGATTTGGTCCTTGAATTGCAGTTCAGTGGCCCCTGGTGTATGCAGCTGTTAAGAAAGCAGAACCTGTAGTAATAACTGAGGACAGTGATTGCCCCATGGATAGGGAACTAGATGGCAAAGCAACTGGAATAGAGACACTTTTTACTCTGTAAACTTTGTACCTTTCACATGTTGAATCTGTTAGTTACTTTTAAGAAAGTACACTTCCTTTGACAAATCAGCTTCACTTTGTTTTTATAAAGAAGCTAAAATTGGGACTTCCCTGGTGGTCCAATGGTTAAACTGAGCTTCCACTTCAGAGGTCACGAGTTTGATCCCTGGTCTGGGAACTAAGATCCCACATGCCCTGCAGTGCAGTCAAAAAAAGAAAAAAACAGCTAAAATTGATTAACACGTATGTCCTATTTTCGGTCTTCAATAGTAGGATTTTCAGACTAAATAGAAAAGGTGTAAAAGTTAGCCTTTTCTTAGAATGCTCTGCTTACTCGCTCAGTTGTTTCCGACCCCAGGGACTGTAGCCCACCAGTCTCCTCTGTCCGTGGGGATACTCTAGGCCAGAATACTGGAGTAGCTTGCCATGCTCTTCTCCGAGGAATCTTCCCGACCCAGGGATCGAACCCAGGTCTCCAGCATTGCAGGCGGTTTCTTTACCGTCTGGGCCACCAGGGAAGCCTTTTCTTAGAATAGCATTTCCCAAAGTGTACCCATATTTTTTTTTCTTGTATATAATTCTTTAAAGGTGCAAAACCCAGGAATTCCCTTTGTCCAGTGGTTAGGACTCCGTGCTTTCACTGTTGAGAGCTCAAGTTTCGATCCTTGTTTGAGGAACTACAATCCCGCAAACTGCACAGCGTGGTTTTGAAAGGGAACAAAATGTCTTATGATGTTAAAGAAACGTCATGAGAATTTTGTGGCTGTAGTTTCGAGAGATGCTGAGTTCTTACTAATTATAAGACTGGACTCACCTTTGATTTTTTTAGTTGTAGAACGTCGAGACTTGCTTTATTGAGAAAGTGTAAAGCAAATTATGGAATTTGAGTTGAATCATGATTATTCCTTTCTTTTTAATGATTTTGTTTCTGTTTATATAAAGAATAATATATATAATGTGTTGTCATATACATTGACATATATAATGTCAATAATGTGTTGTTATTCATGCTTGATTATGCCAGAAAAGACCAATGAAACTGTTACTTTTTCATTCAAGTTTTATTGAGTTATAATTGACATATGACATTATATTAGTGTAAGGTGTACAGCATGATTTAATATCATATGTACATATAATGAGATGATCTTCATAATCCGTTAACATGTATCACCTCACATAAGTGAATTTTCTTTTTCTTGTGATGAGAACTTTCAAAATCTACTCTCTTAACAAGTTTCAAATGTATGATACAGTATTGTTAACCATAGTTACCATTCTATACATCTCCAGAACTTATGTTTAACTGGAAGGTTGTACTTACTGATCACTAGCACTCGTTTCCCCCAGCAGACTCACCTCTGGCAGCGCCCAATCTGTTTTCTGTTCTTATGAGTTCTTTGGTTTTTCTAGATTCCATCCATAAAAGTGAGATCATATATAATTGTATTTCTCTCTCTGCCTCATTTCACTTATCTAGGACTTCCTTGAGTCTTTGTTATGCTATTACAGATTTTGAATTTCTAAGAGGGGGCTAGAATATGCAGTGTTTTTTAAAACTCATTACACTATGGTGGCTTTTTCCCCCTGAAACTTCCATGTAAAAGCATTCTTCTAAGGGAACTTAATCATGAAATTGATTAAAAAAAAATTTTTTTTTCAGACTTGAGTTGCGTCTTCAAGGTGTACCTATGTATTAAATTGTTTTTAGAATTTTGAGTTAGTTTTAAGTAGTCAGTTTTTATTTCTAGCCTACTTGTAATCCTTACCTTAATTTGATGTTGATTTTGTTTTATAGCCAGCTGTTGGACTGCCTACAAGCCTTAGCTTGTCAACTCCTCAACCTGCAGCTCAGATAACTGTATCATATCCAACACCAAGGTCCAGTCAGCAACAAACACAACCTCAGAAACAGCGTGTTTTTACAGGGGCGGTCACAAAACTACACGATACATTTGGATTTGTGGATGAAGATGTATTCTTTCAGCTTAGGTAAACTTAATTAGTTGTTGGCGGATGGTTGCTTGTCTTTAGCATTAAGTATTTTGATAAGACACCTGCTTAACTGTGGCATGGAATTGTGGTTTAGCTATAATTTTCTGCTTTAATAATTCAACCTGTACTGTGACATTTTTTGATGGAGAATGTGATGGAAGATATCTTTAGATTATTGAACACTCTAGTCATTGTGAATTGTTTATAAATGTTTTATAGGGGTGAGTTTACATTTCATAGCTGTTAATGAGCAGACTTACAGTAAGATTTAAGATTAAAGTAGTCATATGCTTTTTAAAATTTAATCTTCTGTTTGACATACCTAATGATAATATATATGTAAAATGTTTTAGCTTCCCTGGTGGCTCAGACAGTAAAGCGTCTGCCTGCAATGCAGGAGACCCGGGTTCGACCCCTGAGTTGGGAAGATCCCCTGGAGAAGAAAATGGCAACCCACTCCAGTATTCTTGCCTGGAAAATCCCATTGGATGGAGGAGCCTGGTGGACTACATACAGTCCATGGGGTCGCAAAGAGTCAGACATGACTGAGCGACTTCACTTCACTTAGTTGAAAAAAATAATAGGATTAAATGATTGATAAACTAATGGATTTGAAGTAGTGTTTTTGTTCATGTAGTGGTTAATGGATTTGAAGTAGTGTTTTTGTTCATGTAGTGGTGGTTGCAGGGAATATGTATTTCCTTTGATATTTCAAATGTATTTTTTTTTTTTTTTAATATTTCAAATGTATTTCTAATGAACTTCCTTAGAAGTACTTTGAAATACTAAGTTTAATTACTATGTAAGATTTTTCTGTTTAAGTGGGTCTCCTGTTTTCTATATTTTCTGCTTAAGTCTCAGGTGTATCTACTTTTTAAAAGAGATTTTCAGGCTTCCTATTTCTGGTGTACTTTACAGTGTTTAGTATTAACATATAAATCTTTTTTGGAAGAATTTCTTCTAATAGTGTTTGTATTTAACTTAATTTTTTTTTCAGTGCTGTCAAAGGGAAAACCCCCCAAGTGGGTGACAGAGTATTGGTTGAAGCTACATATAATCCCAATATGCCTTTTAAATGGAATGCACAAAGAATTCAAACACTACCAAATCAGGTATATAAAATAGTATTAGGTATTATAAAAACTTGGTGATTGAGTCTTCCAATTTACAAAGATTTTTGTTTGTTTTTTAAAATGTTATTTCTTTTTGTTAAGAATCAATCCCAAACTCAACCTTTACTGAAGACTCCTCCTGCCGTACTTCAGCCAATTGCACCGCAGACAACGTTTGGTGTTCAGGCTCAGCCCCAGCCCCAGTCACTGCTGCAGGCGCAGATTTCAGCGGCTTCTATTACACCACTGCTGCAGACTCAGCCGCAGCCTTTACTACAGCAGCCTCAGCAGAAAGGTATTACAGGCTAAAACATAACTGTTCAGGTATTAAAATAATGAGAGTGTGCTATTAGTTACAAAAAGGGCAGGGACTTGCAGAATACCTAAAAAGAAAGTTAAATATCTTTTGTAGAGAACTTCTACTTGTATAGCGATCAGGAAGTGTTTTTATTTTATTTATAGAGGAACATGTATTGAGACTTCTTATGAACATGACATTGTGTATATATATGGAGTCTGGTGGCAGCATCTCACTCATTGAACCATAGTGCATCAAATAAATGAACTGTTTTAAATTTTCTTCAGCAAATTGATAATTTGTAACTCTGTATACAGTTTTCTTACCCAAAAATACTAAAAATGATAGTCTTAACTTTTGCAAAAGTCTACTTAATTGGTATTTCTTAAAATGTAATTGTGGCATTGTCTGCTTTATCGTAAATTGGCACAAAGATAATATTTATAAAACAGATTGCAGTTATTATTAAATAAACACCCATGTAATCATTACTTGGGTAAGAAAGTACATTATTATTTAACTCCTTTTCTTTTTTAACAGTTTTACTCTAAGTGTGTATGCTCTTAATATACTTCAGCTTTGCCTGTTTTTGAATTTTACATAATATGTGATTGTCTGTATAATCTTTTTTATAAGAATTTTGTTCATTATATTTTAAAGTTCTTCATACTTGTTTCATGCGACTGTAATTTCTTTGTTTTCACTCTTGCATAGTCTTCCATTGTATGAATATTGTACAGTTTATAGTTTTCTTTGGTAACTGTACTGTTTCTAGTTTTTGTTTTCTGAAAACATTTCAGTGAATGTTCATGATGTAGGCATTTTGACATTTCACCCATTAACGTAAGTGTGTCTTTCCTTAAAGAGAATCTTTTCCTATTATTACCACAATCTATTGTCACTTCTAAGAAAAAGCATTTAAATACTTTATTTGTATTTAGACACCCCCAGTTGTCTCCCAGATGTCTTTTAAAAAGGTTGTTTTTTGTTTCCTGAACGAAAAGATAGTTAAATTTCATGTGTTGTATCTGGTTATTTTACTTTGGGCTTCCCAGGTGGCTCAGTAATTAAAGAATCCTCCTGCAATGCAGGAGACAACGGGTTCGATCCCTGAATTGGAAAGATTGCCTGGAGAAGGAAATGGCAATCCACTCCAGTATTGCCTGGAAAATCCCATGGATAAAGGAGCCTGGCAGGCTATAATTCATGGGATTGCAAAAGAGTTAACTAAACAATAGCAACAACAGTGTTTCTTTAGTCTTTTTATTCCAAAATAGTTCTCCATTTTTTCTTTCTTCCTTTATAGCATTGACTTTTTAAAATATTGGTCTAGTTTACTTGTAAATTCTTTTGTAATGTTATATTCTGGATTGTGTGGATTCCTTGTGGTATTTTTACCTTGTTTTCTTTGTGCCATATAAACTGTAAAGTAAAAGTTAAGTCTAAAGGCTTTTGGCACATTTTAGGTGATGTTTTCTAATTCGTACTGCATCATACTAGGAGGCACATGTTGTCAGATTCTTCCAGTATTATAGGTGGTAGATTACTTGGTCAAAGTGATGGCCATAGATCTCTTTTTATAAAGGTTTTTCTCTGTGTAGAAAATGTCTGGATGATACTCTGGAATTGTGAGAATGTCTTGTTGTGTAGCCAGCAACAATGGTTTGTTGTTTTTTAATGTTTTTGGTTTATTTATTTATTTTTAATGTTTTTGGTTTGATATCTGTAGGTCAGAGATTGGCACATCGTAGCTCTAGGATTTGGTCTGTGGCCTGGTTTTGTGTGGTCCCTGAGCTAAAAATGGTTTTTACACTTTTAAATGATGGTTTAAAAATATACAAATACGCAAATCATCCCTGACATTTACCATTTATGGGTCACAGAACCTAAAAGCCTAATTTTTCTGTATAAAATTTAACTGAGTAATGCTTTTAAACTTCATTTAAATAGGTTAAAATGTATTTTTCTGTATCTTTTAAAGCTGGTTTATTGCAGCCTCCTGTCCGTATAGTTTCACAGCCACAACCAGCACGAAGGTTAGATCCACCATCCAGATTTTCAGGAAGAAATGACAGAGGGGATCAAGTGCCCAACAGAAAGGATGACCGAAGGTATGTTTTTAGAAGTGTAGTTTTGACGGTGGTGATGGTTGTACAGTGTGAATGAATGTACTTAATGCCACTGAACTGTAAACCTCAAAATGGTTAAAACAGTAAGATTATTATATTGTGTGTATTTACCACAGTGTTCAAGAAGTTATTTAAAAATGTGCACCGTGAAGTGTTGCTTATATTTATATATATGCTTATACATATTAATTTACTTCATTAAAGAACTCTTTGATAAGGCTAGAAAAAGTAATTTTAGAAAAATTTGCTTTAAGTCGTGAAAGAGAGAGAGAAAGACGTAGATCCAGAGAAAGATCTCCTCAGAGAAAACGTTCCCGAGAGAGATCTCCTCGGAGAGAGAGAGAACGGTCACCTCGGAGAGTCCGACGTGTTGTCCCACGTTACACAGTTCAGTTTTCAAAGTTTTCTTTAGATTGGTAAGTTCTTTTTTTCCCCATTGTTTTCTTAAATTACTAATTTTTTACTTTTTGTAATTTGGAGGAATGTGTTACATTTAGAGAATTTTTTTTTTTTTTTACAATTTTGATTTCATAACATTTAGTTCTTAGTCATATAAGAACAGAAAGGCAATTTGAATTAGCATTTATGTTCTTTGCAAGATTGCATTATTTTTATACACTCATTACAAGTACTAGCGATTGAAAAAGGCAGCCCCTCTGTAATGAAGTTTTTCCTTAAAAGTAAAATTATTTAAGATTCTAGTTTATTAATGACTTTATTAAGGTCATGCATAGTTCATTGTGTATGATGAAGTAATGATACATTAGTGACCAGTTACTTCAAGTTCTCTGTGGCCATGCAGTATGATAGAAACATAGTTCTATGTATGTACTTAACAGACATATAACATATGTGTGTATACATATATATATATTTTAGCTTTTGAAATCAGAAGTAACTGGAAAGTTACCAAGAATTTTTGAGCTTCACTTGTGAAATGGAAATTATATTAACTATCAGAACTAATTGGGAGGTTGAGTTGATTTCATGTAAGTAAAGCACTTAATCCAGTGTATGGCAGTTGTAGATACTGATGGTTGGGATGTGGTGGCCAACTAGGTAATAGGTGCAAAATTGTAATTCATAAAGAGACAAATTGATAAATGACTGATTTACTCTAAAGGAAAGGAAGAATCCTCTAAAAGCCTTGAAACTGGTAGTTGTGTAAAAGATAAATTAACATGTAAAAGCAAATTTATAGTAAAATAAAAATGAATCAGTGAAAGTGTTTAAAACTGTTTGACATAGGAACAAATAACTATGCAGTTCAGTGTCTTGAGAGGGTATTGCTCCATTTGACAAAAGTATTCATAATACTGACCTACAAAAATTGAAATTTCTCTTTATTCAGTTTTACATTGAGTAAACCAGTGTAGTGTCTAAGCTACTCCACGCCCCCAAAGTCCTGCTTGATGACTTTGCTTAGTTGTTAGGTAGTCGTCGTTCATTTACTCTTGCATGTGGTAAAATCACTAACGATTCTTAATTTTTATTAGTTTTTTTTGTTACTCCTGTTTACTTGTATATTTAAAAAATATGTCTGCATATTTCAGAGGAATTCATTTGAAACAAAATCACATCTCCAGATATTAACTGGAGCAGCTCTGCTTTTAAACTCATCTGTTCCTAGTCTCAATTGCTATTCTGGGAGGAATTGATACTTAGGATGTAATTTGAGCAACTGTCTTTATCCTTCCAAGTTAAATCTTCATAGTATCACTTCATCACTTTGAAGTAAATTCCCAGATATCAGAGGAACACATTACAAATAAAAGTTATTTTAAAGTTTCCATATTTCTTCTCATCAGTAGTTGTGGAAATCAAGATTTTCGTGTAGTAGTGTGATTATAATAGGGAATATATGGCAAGAAGTGGTGATGTTTCATTCATTTATAGATTTTATTCCTTTATTCCTATGGGATAAAACATGGCTTCAAAAATTCTAGTGATGGAAAACTAAAACATTTTTTGTTTGTAACACTTTTAAAAAACAATGACAACACAAATAACTTCACATTTTTGATATTTTGACAGCAAAATTTTATCCAAATATGTCAACAACTGTAATGACAAGCTTATATTTTAGGTTTCAAATGAAAAGACATCCCTGTGGATACATAGAGCTCACATTTTGTACTTTTTGTTTTTTAAAAGGACAGTGTAGTTAAACTTTTTATCTTACACACTATTGGTATTTTCCACTTTTCATTATGTTTTTAACATATCTCTCAGCCTTTTTCCTAGATTGATTTACTTTTGAGTGTCTCTCCTTTAAATGTTCTGTTTCTTAGGAAAAAGGAAATCATCCTTTAAAAATAAATTCAGTATGTCACATTTAAAAGAAACTTATCCTCTCTTTACATAATAAATCAGTTATGGATCTTAATCATTAAATAGAGAGGTATAGAGATGCGAAGAAATAAAGGTTTTATTTTTTTCTATACTGTATGAGCCTGATGGAGGAGCTGTCATACTCGTTGGTACTATTCTTATCCCTTCTTTGTATTCATTCTGTATGAATCATAATTTTCTCAAGAATACAGCTTTAACTGAAGCAGAATTGATTTTGTTTAGATCTTCTCTGGAACTTGGTTTGAAGTTATTTCAGAGGGTCTTCTCTAAGTGAATTTTAAGCTACACACAAATAATAAGGTAACATGTAGGTGCTATTTATTCAAAACTAAATAAACGTATTTGAAAACATTTTCATATGATTCTGTGTAAATATAAAGCTCGTTAATAGTTGACTATTCATTTTCAACTGGCTTTCAACTGTGTCAGATTATATATTTATAGCTTTAGAATTGAGTGAATCTTTGCATAATCTTTGGTGTTAAGGCACTTTATTCACTACTTATGTCTGTTTTTCAGTCCTAGTTGTGACATGATGGAACTAAGGCGCCGTTATCAGAATTTATATATACCTAGTGACTTTTTTGATGCTCAGTTTACATGGGTGGATGCTTTCCCTTTGTCAAGACCATTTCAGCTGGGAAATTACTGCAATTTCTATGTAATGCACAGAGAAGTAGAGTCCTTAGAAAAAAATATGGCCATTCTTGATCCACCAGATGCTGATCATTTATACAGTGCAAAGGTTTGTATTCTGTGATACACAGCTAAAATTTCTGAGCAGTTATTTGTATTAAGAGTGTATGTGAAGTTAATCTTCAGGAAGTATTTATTACGTTTAAGACCTGAAAGCCTGTGTTTTCTTGTCTGCCTGATTCTGTTTGGTTGTTAAAGTAATTTAACCTCTTTTTTGCCTTAACTCTTGAGCTGTAAAACTGTGATATTGCTCCAACATTTTCAACCTTATAAAACGTGAAGATAAAGTTCTTTTTATTGAGTTTTTTGAAATGTTCTATGGCTTCTTGTAGATCCACATAAAATGTTTTGTTGGGTAAATGCACCGTACTTTAGTCTTCAGGATAACATTGAGTATATTGCTTATGGTCAGTAGTTTTCTGCAATTTGGTAAATATAGATCAAAATTTCTTTCTTCCAAAGTTAAAACTATATAATTATAAGGTATCCAATACCATTTCTGCTGTAGCATTTTCCATTTTTACAACAACAAAAAAAAACTTCAGATAACTGTTATGGAAGGATAATTAGTAGTGGTTCTCATTTTTTTACATTACTTTAGACTTTTGACAGGATTGAATTATTTGACTATAATAGGTAATGCTGATGGCTAGCCCTAGTATGGAAGATTTGTATCATAAGTCATGTGCTCTTGCTGAAGACCCACAAGAACTTCGAGATGGATTTCAGCATCCTGCTAGACTCGTTAAGGTAAACTGAAAGATTTACTTTAACTTTAGCTGTATATTTACTTTGCTTAGTTCTGTCTATATATAAAATTTAAAAGTACTGCCTTTTAAATTTTGTTGATTTGTTTTATAACTTATTTTTATAAATATAGTTACAGCAGTCAATGATGTAGATGTTTTTCTCATTGCAGATTGTGGCTGTATCTTACTTGTATGTGGCTAGTTCAGCTGTCGTTTTGATGCTATAAATTTGAAGCATAATAAAATCTTAGTGGATTTAGTGTATCTGGATGCTCTTAAAGTTTGAATTATAGCTTGTTTCTTTAAAAGAACTTTTTATCTGAGGAAATATTTTAGAAGGATGAGTTATGATGTGTAAATCCTATTCCATTGCTGAAATGCAGTGTGGAACACGATGAACTGAACTCTTCCTTGACTGACAGATACCAGAGGTAGTAAAAATGGTATTGGAAAGGTTTGTTCCTTTCCTTTTCAAGTATTTAATTTGTAATTTGACAGGTTACATAATACATGTAAATGATTCTTTGTTTTAAATTAGTTTTTAGTGGGCATGAAAGGCAAGGATGAAGCCATGGCCATTGGAGGCCATTGGTCTCCTTCGTTGGATGGACCAGACCCAGAAAAAGACCCTTTTGTGTTGATTAAGACTGCTATTCGTTGTTGTAAGGCTCTGACAGGCATTGATCTAAGTGTATGCACACAATGGTAAGTACTAATTCATTTCTTGATTAGAAATGTTTTTCTAATAGTTTATGTAGATGTTCTTGTCCATCAGCCTTCTCCCACCCCCACCCCCCATATTTTAGCAATCTTGATCATGCAGATAATCTCAAAGGAAAATGCTCATTTGTAGCAAAAGTTTATTTGGTGCCAAAAATGTTTGGGGGAAAAGGATTAAGAACTAATCAAAATAAACTGAAAATATTAATGTTTTGTTACGCTGTACTTTGGAAGTTGGATGTATGTTGAAAATATTTTTCATTTCATGCATAGCTGGAGAAGATCGTCAAGAGAGAACTTCATTTCATTATAATTCTTTTGTTATAAAATGATGTAGTTGCTGATTATTTTTGTTCAGCCATATTTTCTCTTGAGGCTTATTTGTCTTGTGTATTTTAGTGTATTTCTTGTGATTTAATTGAGAACATTCTTTTTTTAGCACATGAAATCTGAACAGCTATCCAGCTTCTTCAGGTATTCTCTAAAGTATGGGTAGCTCTGTAATCAAACTTGACAATGCCTTGGGGAACATATTCTTCTTTTAACCATAAAATATTGTACAAATGTACCAAAAGAGGAACTATGGCTTCTATAATTTTTTTTTCTTTAGACCAACCTCAAGTTCTTGCAGCAAAATTTCTTTACTTGATGTGCTACAAGTGAACTAGGGTCTTTAAAATGTATTTTAGAATTTTTTTTCCAACATGCTTCTTCCCTTGCAACAGGTACCGTTTTGCAGAGATTCGCTACCATCGCCCTGAGGAGACCCACAAGGGGCGTACAGTTCCAGCTCATGTGGAGACAGTGGTTTTATTTTTCCCGGATGTTTGGCATTGCCTTCCCACCCGCTCAGAGTGGGAAACCCTCTCCCGAGGATACAAGCAGCAGCTGGTCGAGAAGCTTCAGGGTGAACGCAAGGAGGCTGATGGAGAACAGGCACTGAACGCTAATCCCTTTTTCTATTTCCGCTTCTCACAGGCACAGGAACACAGGCACAAATGCACACCACACACTACATAACAAACACACATGGAGGAACATAACTGGTAACAGCGACTGGTAATCCAGCTTTCAGCAGTATAGTTGTATGTTCTTTTCTTGTAAAAAAAAAAATTGTCTATTACGCTAACTTTAAGAGTGCTGAGACCTCAAAGGAAAATAAGTTGTGCTTAAATTGCACAGAATTTTGTTTTTATCATAGGTCTAGTTGCTGGAATCTGGGACCAGTTGTTGAGCAAGATTCAGTATTAAGCCATTTTAAACATTTTGCCATTTTCTAAAATTTAAAAAATTTTCTCTTTCACGGTCATCATTTCTAGTCATGGATATTTGAAATTGGACAACCACAAGTCTGAGAGATTTGAAATTTCAGGCTATGTGGCGGCATCTTTGGTACATTTGAAAGGTCTGACTAAATCAGTCTTAACTTTGGGTGGTTTGAAAATTGGGGCAAGATCACACACTGTGTGGTTAGTGGAGAACCGGCAGTGTTTGTGCATCCCTGATATCCTTTGTGTTGTAATTTATCACCCTTTTGTGTTTCACAGATCTGGCTTTGATTGGCTGATGAGTGTCTTTGTGATCAGTTAAAAGTGGTAGAATGTATGTACGTGGACTTGCCTAAATAATAACTTTAGGAGAAGACAATCTGAAACATTTGTGACCTTGCACAGATCAGCAACAGACTTTTAAAAATAAATTAACCTTTATTTTAAGGTTTCAGAATAGTAATTCTGTTCTTAACTTTGTATATCAGGATGAAGAAGAGAAAGATGATGGTGAAGCTAAAGAAATTTCCACTCCTACCCATTGGTCTAAACTTGACCCAAAGACAATGAAGGTAACTTTGAAAGTAATGATATTTAATTAGAAATCTATGAACAGGAATAGAGGATATTGTAGACAATAGTTTTTCAGATATAAATCATTAAAAATGAAGTCTGCTGGTTATATATAAAATTCTGTGTTGTGTTTGTGTGTGCAAAAATTAAGTAGTTCAACCAATAACTGGTGAATGTAATATGCATATGTGGATAGTGTGAGCAATATTGTTTTCTGATTTGGGAACTGACCAAGAGTTGGAATTTCTGCAAATTAACGTAAATTCCACGAGAAGGAATGAAACATAGAAAAAGATTATCCAGTTTTTAAATGAATTTAAAAGTAAAATGTGGATTCATAATACATCTGAACTAGGAGGAACATAATATAAGACTCTGTTTGAAAATCTTTGGCTGATTTTACTAGTTTTTCTTTGCTTCCCAGGGTCTTTGGACCTGTTACCTTTTGACGGTTTTGCATCTCCGGGTCTATACTGTGAATGTAGATCTAGAGCGTCACATACATAAATTCTACATAGATCAGAAACTTGCTTGCTTTTGCAGCTTTCTGTTTATTAACACATAGAAGTTGACCTTTTGATTAACTTCTGTCCTCAGCAAAATCAGAGTTTTTCTTATGAAACTATAGTTTTTAAGCCAACATTGGTTTTTAGTAAGTAGAGAATATATATATATATCATAATTTTGACACTCTTGTATTACTCCTCAACATCAGTTTTCCTCAACATCAGGTTTACTATAGAATCCTATAGATTCAGAAGATTAGATTAAGCCTGCAGCCCCAAGAAATTTTTGTCTAACTGATGGCTTCTCTATTGTTTCTTAGTTTAAAACTTGTATTTCTTTGACTATACATATTATGCATGCTTATTTTAAAAATTAGTGTATACATAAAATATTGAAGAAAAAATGACTCAAGTCTCACTCAAACACAGCAACCTTTCTTAAAAATTAGATGTGTTATCTTCTGTTATTTTTTCTGGGTATAAAGTGTTTGCTTGGTTGATTCTAATCATGTTGTATAAAAAAGTTGCCATCTCATCCTTTTCAGTTAATATAGTGTTTCTCATGTAATTTATTTTTAAATGTTTTATACTGTTCCATTCAAATGGTTTACTGTTTTTTCCTTAGGTATTAATATTACTCTTTTATTGGATATTTTGATTCTTCACATTTTTGGATGGAGGAATTATGACAAAGAATGTATAAAAAGTTTTTTTTCTTGTGTATAAGTTATTTCCTTAGGGTAATTTCCCAGAGACTAGAATTTCTAGGTCAAAGAGCATTAACTTCTTTTAACACATCTTAAAACATGTTGCAAGTTACTTAAAAAAAAAAATTCTGTCAGTTTGCATTTTTACAAATATTTTATGAGCTGTACAAGGGTACCTTTCACCAAAACTTTAAAAAAAATCATACATGGAGAAGGAAATGGCAACCCACTCTAGTATTCTTGCCTGGAAAAGTCCATGGACAGAGGAGCCTGGCGGGCTGCAGTCCATGGGATTACATGACTGAGCATGTGTGCACGAGGGTGGAGGGAGATGGGTTGGTAGCAATAAAGTGGTAGAACTTTAAGAAAAATAAAGAAAAAATTAAAAAAATCATACAGAAGATAATTGCATGATTCCTTATTTCATGATCCTGTTTCCATTTTCTGTGTTTTTATGCTGTGTATATTTAGGTAAATGATCTCCGCAAAGAATTAGAAAGTCGAGCTCTTAGTTCCAAAGGCTTAAAATCCCAGTTAATAGCCCGACTGACAAAACAGCTTAAAGTAGAAGAGCAAAAAGAAGAGCAAAAGGAATTAGAGAAATCTGAGAAAGAAGAGGAAGAGGAGGATGATAGGAAATCTGAAGATGATAAAGAGGTATATACTAAATCATTTCTTTTTTTTTTTTAAATCATTTCAATACTATTAAATTTAATATTGGTTTATAGGGTTCTTCGAATATGTATGTGTATATACATCTATTAAGATATAATTTACACCAGAAAGATAAAGACCAATACAGCATACTAACGCATATATATGAAATTTAAAAAGATGGTAACAATAACCCTATATGCAGAACAGAAAAAGGGACACAGATGTACAGAACAGACTTTTAGACTCTGTGGGAGAAGGCGAGGGTGGGATGTTCTGAGAGAACAGCATTGAAACAAGTATAGCTTGTTGGATCATCAGTCGAGGTTGGATGCATGAGACAAGTGCTCAGGGCTGGTGCACTGGGAAGATCCAGAGGGATGGGATAGAGAGGGAGGCAGAAGGGGGGATTGGGATGGGGAACACATGTAAATCCGTGGCTGATTCATGTCAATGTATGGCAAAAACCACTACAATATTGTAAAGTAATTAGCCTCCAACTAATAAAAATAAATGAAAAAAAATATAATTTACATAATACTAAAATTCATCCTTTTAGTGAACAGTTGTGCTGATTTTGACACATACATGTGGCCATTTAACCACCACCACAGTCATCATATATATAAAAAAGGTCTGTCATCCCCTAAAAATAGCTTATAGTAATGTAATATCTCTTTGTAAGCATTTTCTTGTCCTACCTGGTCAGCCTCTGGAAGCCACTGACGTGTTTTCCTATAGTTTTGCCTTTTCAAGTACGTCATGGAATTATATAACCTTTTGAGTCTGACCTCTTTAATTTAACATAATGCATTAGAGATTCACCCATTTTTGTTGTGTGTTTCTGTAGTTCTTTGTAGTTGCTAAATAATATTCCACAGCATCAGTGTATCAGTGTTTATTCATTCTTCACTTGAGAGACATTTGAATGATTTCTATAAGTCAGGTGTTTTCAATCCTTCCTCTTAAAAAATGAATAATAATGTTTTAGATATTAAAAAATCAAAGAAAGTTTGCTTGACAGAGCTATTAAGTTCAGAGATTGAGTTCTAGTGAAGTGCTTGTCTGAGAATTTTGCTGCTTTAAAGCTGTGTACTTGATTGCATCTCAGTTCTTAAGACTCAGAGTCTGTTTATTCACCCTTGTTTGTGCCTCCGTCTTATATGCCCAGAAGAATAACACCTGGGTGTTTTATGAATTTGAAACATGGGGATATCAGAAGTGTGTTACACCAACAGTAATTGGATAAACCAACATTATGTCTGTACTAATGGAATGTATTGTGAAAGTACACATCATTATTTATTAAGCCTTCCTACCAAAAATGTTTTACCTTAATCTAATTGTAAGATTTAGAATGTATGAAATTTTACAAAGCATCTTGTCTGAACTTTTCATAAATGTTCATGTGATGAAAGTAGAAAAATGGTTTAAAGAAGGCTAATAATGGCAACTGAATGCATTGAGTAAAACTTGACTGGACCCTGGATCAGGGTGGGGGGGGGGGTAGCCATTAACAGTAGTTTTGAGATAATAGGAGAAATTTGATTATGGATGTAATTGTATATTTGATAGTGAAATTATCTCAGAGTTGGCCAGCGGGAGGCATTTCAAGTTGACTTCTTTGTTCTTTGGAATAGCCCTGTGTCATCTTTTGAAGACTTTGCTTATTTTGCATTATGATATAAAGTGTTTTAGTCTCATTGATTACTATCCCTGCCCTGTTTCTGAAGTCAGCCATTTCTCCAGGAAGCCTTGATACCTTTTAGTGAAGAATGGTATATTGTATTTACTGTGGTATGTACATGGAAAGTGAAGAGCTTACACTAGTAACTCCAGTTCTACTCCGCATCACAGACTTCATTCTGGTTTTCTCTTTCCATGTATCTTAACTCCTTTCCCCAATAATGAGAAACATATCTTCTATTATACTTAATGGATTTTCTTACTTCCTCAGTTATATATCACAGTCCCTCTCCAATCTGTATATCCTCCTTATTCCACTTTAGTCTTATTTTCTGTCCTACACTTTCTCTGTATGGATGCCCTCCTTGTTTCATTTGGATATCAGTGCCTGATAACTGGGCAGCTCTTCTACTCTGGGCCATTGTAGCTCTAAACTTTTCTCACCAACCTCAACCTGTGTAGACACCTACTTTGCTTGTAGGAATTGCTTTAGAATTGAATTCAGAACAGCAACAGAAGAAAGCAGATTTTCACTTTTTGATGTTAGTGTGCAGTGGTGCTCAAATCCTAAATCCATTGATTTATTGAGGTTAAAAATGGTGGTATTATAATTCTTATTTTGTTTTCACATATTCCTCTCATCTGCTGTTTTGGTTACGCAGTGGTACAGGTTTGCCTTTTGGTAAATTCATGTGGAAGACAGGATCAATACTTGATTGTTTTCTTTCTTTTGAAAATATAGACTGTTGGCATTTCTCTGGTGGTTCAAAGGTTTAAGATCCTGCCCTTCCACTGCACAGGGCACGGGTTCAATCCCTAGTTGGGGAACTTAAGGGAAAAAAAAAGACTTCAGGAATTTGCATCATTCCTCTGCCATACTAATGTAGTATATATGGTGCTCCATCAAGCACTATTT
The DNA here is from genome assembly GCF_033118175.1 of Dama dama. Taxonomy (NCBI): domain Eukaryota; kingdom Metazoa; phylum Chordata; class Mammalia; order Artiodactyla; family Cervidae; genus Dama; species Dama dama. The sequence goes on from NC_083695.1 coordinate 28,247,521, forward strand.
GTTGTTGTTTATCCAATTTTCACAATAGTGAATTGGTTTCCTGCATCTTCAGATGGTTACCTGTTTGTTTCTAAACATTATGAATACATGGATTTGAACATTTTTAATGGGTTTCAATTCCGTGTGATTCTTCTCCTTATTAAAGCTCAAATTATCAACTTTTTTTTTTGCCAGTGCTTGTGAGTATATATACAGATACACAATACAAATATAATACTAGTAGTCCCACCACCAGTATTAACGTCTTGCTTACTCTAAGTATATTTTTGAATTTCCTATTCCTATACCTGCTTTCTCCCCATTTTTAAAATGTCCTATAAATACATTGTCCTAGCATGTAGCGTACATATTGTACTCTTTTAATGCTCACTTAATTTTGGTTTTACTACTATATACCTAATGCTTACAACTAATCCTTTTGTCATTGTACCTGTAGCTCATCTCTAGTAGATACCTCAGGGCTCATGGTAGCAAAAATACTTGTTTTTGCCTCTTGACTATTGTGAATAATAGTGCTATGAACAAACAAGTTGTGTCAAGTAATAATTTTATATTTGTTCTGTCCACCTTTGTTTTCTTTAAGGAATTCTGATGTCTTGAGTTTACCTTTTTTGCCTCCTCAATGTTGGTCACTTTTTCATTTCTTTTGATAGTTAATATTTCCATATTACCTCCCTTTCTCTTTAAGACATTATCTTTTTTGGTTTTTTAACTAATTTATTTTAATTGGAGGCTAATTACTTTATAATATTGTGGTGGTTTTTGCTATATATTGACATGAATCAGCCACAGGTGTACATGTGTTCCCCCATCTTGAGCCCCCCTCACACCTCCCTCCCCACCCCATCTCTCTGGGTTGTCCCAGAGCACCGACTTTGAGTGCCCTGCTTCATACGTCACACTTGCACTGGTCATCTATTTTACATGTGGTAATATATGTGTTTCAGTGCTATTCTCTCAAATCATCCCACCCTTGCTTTCTCTCAAACAGACCAAAAGTCTGTTCTTTACATCTGTGTCTGTTTTGCTGTCTTGCATATAGGGTCATCATTACTGTCTTTCTAAATTCCGTATATATGTATTAATATACTGTATTGGTGTTTCTCTTTCTGACTTACTTCACTCTGTATAATATGCTCCAGTTTCATCCCCCTCATTAGAACTGACTCAAATGAGTTTTTTTTTTATATAGCTGAGTAATATTCCTTTGTGTATGTGTACCACAACTTCTTATCCGTTCATTTGCTGATGGACATCTAGGTTGCTTCCATGTCCTAGCTATTGTAAACAGTGCTGCAGTGAACATTGAGGTACACATATTTCTTTCAGTTCTGGTTTCCTTTGTATGTATGCCCTGCAGTGGGATTGCTAGATCATATGGCAGTTCTATTTCCTGTTTTTTACTGAATCTCCACGCTGTTCTCCACAGTGGCTGTGCTAGTTTGGATTCCCACCAACAGTGTAAGAGGGTTGGTTCCCTTTTCTCTACACCCTCTCCAGCATTTATTGTTCATAGACTTTTTGGTGGTCGCCATTCTGACCAGCGTGAGATGGTACCTCATTGTGGTTTTGATGTGCATTTCTCTGCTAATGAGTGATATTGAGCATCTTTTCATGTATTTGTTAGCCATTTGTATGTCTTCTCTGGAGAAATGTCTGTTTAGATCTTCAGCCCACTTTTTGATTGGGTCATTTATTTTTCTGGTATTGAGCTGCATGAGCTGCTTGTATATTTTGGAGATTAATTCTTTGTCAGTTGCTTTGTTTGCTATTATCTTCTCCCATTTTGAAGGCTATATTTTCACCTTGTTTATCGTTTCCTTTGTTGTGCAAAAGCTTTTAAATTTAATTAGGTCCCATTTGTTTATTTTCATTTTTATTTCCATTATTCTGAGAGGTGGGTCATAGAGGATCTTCTGATTTATGTCAGAGAATGTTCTGCCTACCTTTTCCTCTAAGTGTTTTATAGTTTATTGTCTTACATTTAGATCTTTAATCCATTTTGAGTTTATTTTTGTGTATGGTGTTAGAAAGTGTTCTAGTTTAATTCTTTTACAGGTGGTTGGCCAGTTTTCCCAGCGCTACTTCTTAAAGAGATTGTCTTTTCTCCATTGTATATTCAAGGTTTTTTTTTTTTTTTCCCCTGTACAAATTGTGAAATTATTTGCTGTAGTTCTGTGGGAAAATACCATTGGTAGCTTGATAGGGATTGTGTTGAATGTAAAGTTTGCTTTGGGTAGTATACTAATTTTCACTATATTGATTCTTCCAATCCCGGAACATGGTATATTTCTCCATCTGTTTGTGTCATTTTGATTTTTTTCATCAGTGTTTTATAGTTTTCTACATATAGGTCTTTTGTTTCTTTAGGTAAGTTTATTCCTAAGTATTTTGTTCTTTCCGTTGAAATGGGATAGTTTCCTTAATTTCTTTTGTTTTGTCATTGTTAGTGTATCGGAATGCAAGGGATTTCTGTGTATTTTTTTAATATGAAACTTTTAGTATTTTATTCATTTTCATAGTTCTACAGTATTAGTAAAAATAATGGCCATTATAAATAAGTATAAAGTGGAGGTTGATGAAAAAATAACCTCAAGTCGTCTTTAACTCCCACCCTCCAACCAAAAAACTAGCTAGTAAAAAAAAAAAAAAAATAGCTAGTATATGGCAAATATCCTTTTCACACATTATCTTTAGGCATATATTCCCTTTGTAGTGGTTGATGGTTTAGTCACTAAGTCGTGTCTGACTCTTGTGATCCCACGGACTGTAGCCTGCCAGGCTCCTCTGTCCATGGGGTTTTCCGGGCAAGATTACTGGAGTGGGTTACCATTTCTTTCTCCAGGGATTTCTGTGTATTGATTTTATATCCTGCAGCTTTACTATATTCATTGATTAGCTCTAGTAATTTTCTGGCAGTGTCTTTGGGGTTTTCTTTTCTATTTTTTTTTTTTTTTTTGTCTTTGGGGTTTTCTATGTAGAAGATCATGTCATCTTCTAACAGGGAGAGTTTTACTTCTTTTCCAATATAGATTCCTTTTATTTCTTCTCTGATTGCTGTGGCTAGGACTCACAAAACTATGTTGAATAGTTCTGGTGAAAGTGGGCACCCTTGTCTTATTCCTGATTTTAGAGGAAATAAAGCATTATCTGTTGAGTTCATTTGCTTTTTTATTCCTTTACTTTTTCTTAAATTTCTGGGACTAAGTTTTCTGATTGTTCCCTAAATTCTGTCACCTCGTTTTCTACTTTTTAAAATATTTACTCATGTTGTTCTTTCATATCTTGTAACATTTTCTTTATGTCTTTTAGCACACTTAAAAATAGTAAGTTAAGGTTTTTTTAATCTGTCTTTTGGCCATGTCTTCTGGTCCACTTTCATTGTCTGCCAGAGACGTGATTCTGCTCCTTATTCTCCCCCCCCCCCTTTTTTTTTCACCAATAATAACTTTGCATGGAATTTGACCAAAGTATCTTTCTGTTGCTCATTTTTATGTGAATGTTTTTCTAAAGTTTGTTAGAAGGAGGTTGCTTCAGATTGCTTTTGACTTTATAGAGCTCTATGTTCTGTTATTTTCTTGTTCTGCCAAAAAATATGGTGGCTTGCTGAGATTTCTGTCTTTATTGCTGCCTGTCACTTTTTATCTGGACCTTCTCCTCCCACATCTCTGTTCTCTCTGTTATTCTTGCCCTGTTCACTATTAATTCTGCTCCCAGAAGTTTCTCCTCAGTTTGGCCTGTGCTGAAAGGGTGCCCTGATAAGTCAGCTTTGCAAGTTCATAGGTAGGCCTAGAACGCCTTAGCCATTTTAGATCTTAACACTGACCCCTTGTACTCAACTCACTTTTTCCTAGTTTCAGCTACTATTCTTAAATTTACCTACTGTGCTTTCCATTGCCTGTTTTAGGTTTTCCTATTCTTAGATTCAGCAGGTAACCTCATTGCTTGCTTCTGCTTCCCCTGTACACAGATGTCAGTAACACATAGATGTTTTAGATCTTGTGACTTTTCCCCTCCTACTTGTATATTGGGGTTTGTGGAAATACCTTGTCATTTCATTTTGTTGTGAATATGCATGGATTTTGGTTTCACTGTCTAGGTTATACTGTTTCTTTTTTAAATGTGGGAATTGCCACCATTTTCCCAGAATATCCTGATTTATATGATGGTAATAGAGGTTTGTGGGGTCTTTTCCCTCTTTAGAAGGCAGAGCTTACCCTGGAAAATTAAAGAATTAGGAGCCATAAAAGCGGCTATCTTCTTTAGTAAATTTGAACTTCGCTCTCTTCTTAGCCCTTAAAGTTGGTATTATCATTGTTAGAAATTCACCCTTTTTCTTTTGGTATGATACATAATGTACGTGGAAGTTTAACCATTATTTAAAATTTCAAATATGTAGGAAGAAGAAAGAAAACGTCAAGAGGAACTGGAACGCCAGCGTCGGGAAAGAAGATATATTTTGCCTGATGAGCCGGCTATCGTTGTACATCCAAACTGGGCTGCAAAGAGTGGCAAGTTTGATTGTAGCATCATGTCTTTGAGTGTACTCTTGGACTACAGATTAGAAGATAATAAAGAACATTCATTTGAGGTAATGTTTTACGTTTGAATTGGGGTCCAGATAAGGCTCATATATTTTGATCGGTCAGTGTATCTCAGATCTCTTTTGAGTACCTCCTTCATTGTTTCTGTTTTTAAAATTTTCCTTATAGTGTATTTTTTTTATGGGAAAAACAACCAGGTGACGTTTCCTACAAACTTTTTTTGCTAATTGCATTCCTGTGGTATGGTTTAAATGTTTGGCTTCTCTGTTTCCCATAAATTGATACTTGGATCTGAAGTCTCAGTCCAGTTCAGGTTCAATCATTGTTTTTCTTTGACTACTTCACAAGTAGTGGTGTGTTTTTTGTTTTTTATCAGGATATCAGGAGTCATAATACAGTAATGTCTAACTGCCACTCTTGGGAATGTAGCAGCACTTTATTATTTACTGTAGAATTAAAATACCATTTAGTGGGATTGAAACTTTTACATCTGACTGATTTAGGTGTAAGATAAAATAATTGATGTTTATCTTTTCATTGTGAATCTGTTTCTCTGTATCATTACTCTGGAGCAGCTTTACAACATAATTTGTCATTTTTCAAAATAGTTGAAATGCACTTCTCTTTCTATGTTAGTGATTGGTTCATTCTTTAAACAAACGGGTGTAAAATATGAGTTTTGTAAATAGCCTATGTGAAGTTATAATTGTGTGCAATTATTGTATCTTATCAACATATTTCACATTGTTTCATTTGATAAATTAAATTGTAAAAATCAGTCTTACCTACTTGACCCAGAAGGTCATTCATTGTCCACCAGATGGTAAGATAAAAATGATGTTTGCACACAAATATAGAGGGCTACTGAACTTATTAAACATGAAGTGCAAGCTTATTCATCTTGATGCAAAAAGTGTTTACAGTTTTTGAAAATTCCAGTAACTCAGTGTCCTTAAACATCATATGTTATATGATTTTATTTTTATTACCAGTTGCTATAAGTTTAACTCTTAATAGTGCCTCTCATGCAGTAGTCATTTTAAAAATAAATTAATGAAAATTATAGTCTTTGATATCTCTACTTATAATGTATATACTGTATATCTAATGGATGCTGTAAGAGGATCTCAAATTAAGGCCATACAGTGGAAAACAGTGATTTGAGAAACAGACATGTGCTAGCAAAATGCTTTATTTTTTTCTTCTCCATCTAACATATCCCCCTAGTTAATTTCCTTTTAATCTATCATTAGAATGTAAGTCATTTTTGTATGTGAATTTAACATCACTTTTCAAATGTCACTTGATCAGAAAGGCCATCTCTGGCTGTACTCATTACTATCTATGCTTTTACCCTGCTTGTTTTTATTATAATTTGATACTGATTTTGTTATTCCATACTTTGTCCCCCTAGATTAGTTATTTTATGAGAGTTGGGATTTTTATCTGCTTTCTTCACTTCTGTATCCACATTGCTAAGAACAGTCCTGATACATGTAGGCATTTCATAAAAACTTGTAGAGTACATCTTATTGATACACATGCAGTTATTTTTTATACTATTTGGTCAAAAGTATACTAAACACAATATATCTTCAGAAGAGTTTTTGAGGATTTTGAGGCTTTTTGGCATCATCGACATCAATTATTATAATTTATTGTTAGTGCACATTAATTGTTGGATGTGACAAGTCATCGTATGATAAATTACTGAATTGCTGGATTTATTCAGTGTTTCTATCTAAGTTGGTTGGGTTACTGTTTGTCTTTTTATAGGTTTCATTATTTGCAGAGCTTTTCAATGAAATGCTTCAAAGAGATTTTGGCGTCAGAATATACAAATCATTATTGTCTCTTCCTGAGAAAGAGGATAAAAAAGAAAAGGAAAAGAAAAGCAAAAAAGATGAGAGAAAAGATAAAAAGGAAGAAAGAGATGATGAAACTGATGAGCCAAAACCCAAACGGAGAAAATCAGGCGATGATAAAGATAAAAAAGAAGATAGGGATGAAAGGAAGGTCTGTAATTATTTCTATGACCAGCAACTTAAGTTACTTTTCTAATTAGTCTTCTGTAGTGTAACACAGAACAATAAATTTCAACGGAATAGTGAAATATAAAAGTCAAACTAAAAAGTTTTAGTGTATTATTAGAAATTTGTCTTTTAAATTAAGCTTATATAAGCATGTATAACTAGTTTTGTTAGTTTATTTTTAAGTTTGAGGTATATAGCATGATGGCTTATTTATGTATGTATTAATGATAAAGGTATATTATTATAAGATATTTATAATGGATTACTATTTCAAGTAAATTTGGTGAATTTAATTTTTTTCAAATCTTGTTTAATTTTAAGACATTTTAAATTACAGAAAGAAGATAAAAGAAAAGATGATTCTAAAGATGATGATGAAACTGAAGAAGATAATAATCAAGATGAATATGATCCAATGGAAGCAGAAGAAGCTGAGGATGAAGAAGATGGTAGGATTCATTTATTCCCCTTAGGATGAAAACTACAATTTCTGTTTGGTGACTTCATGTCACTGAAATGTATAATTACAGTAATTTTTATAATAGGAAAGGTAAAATATTCTCTGGTGAAAGTATGTTATATTAAGTACTGTTGATATATTAAGTACTGTTTTACTAATTTTTAGGTGAGAGCATTGTTTTAAGAAATATATAGTTTTAACTGTCATATGTTCCACATATAATTAATGCTTATTCAACTTGAGTAAAATTTTCCCTAAAAACAGTTGTTAAAGTATGTCATGAAAAGGTTATAATCTTCCTTAGAAAACTAACTATAGTATTTTTTTAAATTATGAAGGCTATCATCTAAGCAAAAGAGTATATCTAACATTCAGATTGAGATTAAAGACTAATAATAAACACTTTCATATCTATTACCCAAGTTTTAAATTATTATTTAAAACTTTTACCAGTAGTAATGATACTCAAAATGCTTTATTGTAGATGTCTTGACTAATCATATATGCCAGCTCTATAGTACATATGGAGTACCACTGAATATTGGTTTCCATGTAGATTTGGGACTTTAAAAAAAAAAAAATTTTTTTTTTTTTCTCAGATGAGAAAATGGTAAGTTTTCTTTGTAATACCTATCTTTGAGAATTATTACTACTTAAGGTATTTTTGGTTTGCCTCTCCATTTTTTTCTTTTTATCCTAGCATTTTAATTTTCTTCTAATTGATGAAAATATTCAAACATACAAGAAGCTGAAAGAATGGAACACGAAAGAAGTTGAACACTTTATACCCAACAGTTGATTCATTAGTTAATATTTTATCTTATTTATGTTATCTTTGTGTTTGTATGTGTTTCTGATCCATTTGAAGGTAGAAACTCTTCACGTTGTCTAAGAAAAGACATTCAGCTCAGTAGCAGTGATATAATATAACATATATCACTGTTTCTTTTATCTTCATTACCTGTTTTGCTCAATGAAGTTTAACACTTTTTACAATCCCATTTTTTTCTCCCCCATTCTCCCAGTATTGTTTTAATCACTGCTTTACTTAAATCACTGAACGTTGTTCTCCTTTTCTTTTACGTCAGAATGTCCTGGCTCTCATCTTTTAGTTGTTTTCTTTATTCCTTTTCTACTGTGTAACTCCCGTAGTGGTGTTCTTGTCCATTCTTCTGACTTTAAATACTATCTACCTGTATTGACAGTTCTCAAATTTGTATCTCAAATCAGGCTTCTCTTATTCTTCCATATCAACTGGCTGTATGTCATCTCCACTTACCTGACATTTCAAAATAAACATGTCTAATACTGAACTTCTGCTTTTCCTCTTCACCATAAAGAAAACATACAAATCCTCTGACTCTTGATGGCTATCTCATCCTTACAGATGCTTAAGCTAAAATCTAGGAGTCATCCTTGTTTGTTTTTGTCATATTCCATTTCCATTCTATCAGGAGGTCATATTGCCTCTGTCTTCAAAATATACCCAGAATCAGACCATTTGTCACCAACTTTATAGGCTTTACCATCTGAATTAGTGGTAAAGAATCCCATCTGCAGTGCAGGAGGCCTGGGTTTGATCCCTGAATTGGGATGATCCCCTGGAGAAAGGAATGGCTACCCAGTCCAGTATTCTTGCCTGGAGAATTCCATGGACAGAGGAGCCGGGCAGGCTACAGTCTGTAGCGACTGAGCGACTAACACTGTCACTTTCACTTGGTTTCTTTCACTCGTGTAGCCCTAAGGAAGCCCATACCTGCTTTCCCTCCCTATACCCTTCCTCTACAGTCTCTTTTCAGTACAGTTGCTAGAATAACCTTTGTATAAAACAATAGGGAGTTATTTAAATGCATTTTGACATAGACATGCAGTTAAATTCTGTGCAGTCATTGAAAAAGTAGGTAGGGGATAGTGATGTGGAAAAGATTACAAAATAGTTTTTATACACAGCATGTTCTAAGATTTGAGCAGTGATTACTTGGAATTTTAAAAAGTGTTTTAAAATTAGGTTTCTAGAGTGATGGTTTTGAAACTGATACCTTTCAAGTTAAACACTCAAAATGCATCATGTCTGTAAAATGTAAATAAAGAGAATACTTAACCATTTCATAATTGAGGAAACTGCAGCTCTTAGCTGTAAATTAATTTATCCATGGTAATAAAACAAGCAATTGAACCACTCTGTACTTTATATGAAATAATTAGGTTCAAAACACATAGTCTTTCTCTTTTTCTAATACTGCTTATTGCTGTTGTAATATATATCACAAACTCATGCATTTTAAATGTATGTAATTTAGTTAAATAATTTAACAATATAATAATTCCTAGTAACTTTATAGAATTGTGAAACCATCACCACAATCCAGTAGTTTTAAACATTTGTCTGTTTCCCTTTATTTATTTTTTAAGATTTATTCATTTATTTTTTATTAATTTTTGGCTATGGTGGGTTTTTATTGCTACGCACGGGCTTTGTCTCGTGGTGAGCAGGGTGCGGTCTTATCGCATGGCCTCTCTTGTTGTGGAGCACGGGGTCTTTGCACACAGGCTTTGGTAGTTGCAGTGTGTCGGGTTAGTAGTTGTGGCTCACAGGCCTAGTTGCTCCACAGAACATGGGATCTTCCCTGGACCAGGGATTGAACTGGTGTTCCTTTATTGCAAGGCGAGTTCTTAACCGCTAGACCACCAGAGAAGCCCAGTGTTTTCTTTTTTTTAATACAATTTGAGATGTAATTCATGTATCAGTCGTTTCACCCACTTACAAACATGCAACTCACCTGTTTTTGATATATCCACAATTTTAGACAATATTTTGTATAAATAGAATCATGCAGTATGTGATTTTTTTTTTTTGGGGGGGGGTGACTGGCTTCTTTTCACTTAGCATAATGTTATCAAAGTTCATGTGTGTTTTAGTGTGTATATTCTATTTAATACAAAGTTTTCTCTACTTTGTTACTGTTTGCATGCAACTGCTCACTTAAGACAGTCCTTCTCAGAGTGTTCCAAAATATTAACTGGTATTAAGGTTAGTAAAATTTTCTAGGGTCAAATAAATTTGGGAAACTTGGGCTAAAAGCAAAGGTTTACATGTTTTACTACAGAATTTCTTAGCTGCTTATTTATATTGTGTATGTTCAAGAAGGGAATATAGTGTGAATTATTTATGGATATATGCTCTGTAATATCTCAAAGACTAATCAACTCCTTGTGTTTACTGTCTCTTGTATTGTACCAACAAACCCTTTGTTACTCTGGGCTTTCTGATGGAGATCCATTTGAAAGATCCAGAAACCTCTAGAACTAAAATTTCTCTTTTAAAATTGTTGATCATTAAATGTCTGCAAAAAAACCCTTTAATTTTGAAGGCTAAATCTAAGATGAAAGAGTTGGCTGGGTTGGTTTCTTTGGAGGGCTGTGAGGAAAGGTTCTATTCCAGGTAAATCTGATCAGCTTGTAGATGGCTATCTTTTCCCCGTATTCTCGTATTGTCTTCTGTCTGCATGTGTCTGCATACAGATTTCTCCTTTCTGTAAGGACACCAGTCATTGAATTAGAGCCCTCTCTGATAATCTCATTTTAACTTGATTATCTCTGCATAGACCATTTTTCCAAATAAGGCAACATTCTGAAGTATTAGGGGCTTAGGACTTCAACTTACGTATTTTAGGAGGTAAGAACTGAATCCATAAGGAAGTTTATTCTTTAATTATTAGCTGAGTATCAAGCTGGTAGTGGTATTTACCTGAGGGTGGTGGCCAAGGTCTTCAAAAACTGGATAGATAGCCTATGATAGGTAAGAGAAAGGAGTTTACTTTTTTGTCAGTTTTCTGTTTGTTTATTTATTAAGAATAATTTATCCAATTTCCTGGGCTTCTGTGGTAGCTCAGATGGTAAAGAATCTGCCTGCCATGTGGAGACCAGGTTTGATCCCTGGGTGAGGAAGATCCCCTGAAGAAGGAAGGGAATTGCAACCCTCTCCAGTGTTTTTGCCTGGAGAATTCCATGGACAGAGGAGCCTGGTGGGCTACATCCATGGGGTCACAAAGAGTTGGGCACAACTGAGCTTTAACTTTCATCTGATTTCCTATCTTTTATCATGAAAATCTGGATATTACCATTGTTAGGTCTTCTTAGTTATGAAAAAACGTTTCAATTCTCACATACACTTTTATTTTGCAATAATGCATCTGCAGTTAGAGTTGCTATATTGACTGTTTCTCCTTTAAGAAAATATACTTGCTCTGTTTTAAAAAATTTTTAAGTTTCAATCTTTTTGTATTAAACCCATTCATTTTTGGAAACGAATTCCCCCAAATACGTATTGAATTAAGTCCTTGTATTCAAATCATTAAAGTCCACTTTCTTCTTCCCTCTGGTCTCCTTATAAGTTTCTTCCTGTTCAAGGCTGTTTTATAATTGTTTCTTATAAAATCCAAACTATTTTTATTTATATATTTCTTCGCTGTTGTATCTTGTGAAAAGTGATCAGTAATAGAAAAGTATTTTCAATCTGTGTGATAGTTGGAAATTTATCTATTAAATGAGTCTTTTGCTCCTGTTGTATTTACTGTGTAGATCGAGATGAGGAAGAAAACAAACGAGATGACAAAAGAGATATTAATAGGTACTGCAAGGAGAGGCCCTCTAAAGATAAGGTGTGTATGAAATACTGAAGTCTGTTTGACGTACATCGTTAGTTTCTTATGTAAAGCACAATAATTTCCATTTCTTACATAAAACATACTTACTGTTAAACGTAACACGGTGATGAACTTTATTGATCCTTGTATATCTATATAGTACCACTCAACAGAATTCAGTCAGTTGTATTTTTATATTAATGGTTATGTCAGATAATCAGTGGGCTTCCTAGGTGGCTCAGTGGTAAAGAATCTGCCTGCCAATGCAGGAGATGTGGGTTTGATCCCTGGGTTGGAAAGATTCCCCGGAGAAGGAAATGGCAGCTCATTCCAGTATTCTTGCCTGGGAAATCCCGTGGACAGAGGAGACTGGTGGGTTATAGTCCTTGGGATTGCAGAAGAGTCAGACACAACTTAGCGAGTAAATGGCAACAACACAACAGATAATCAGTGTGTTTTATTTATTTCTTCATACATGTAACTAGATCAACTCAATTTAGCTAAGATGAGACAAAGGTCTTTTCATATTTTTGGTATATTATGGACACAGTCTAATTTTGTCACTTTTCAGGGGTTAAAATTATGTACTATATCTTCTGCATTTTCTTTAGGAAAAAGAGAAGACTCAGATGATCACAATTAACAGAGATCTATTAATGGCATTTGTTTACTTTGATCAAAGCCATTGTGGTTACCTTCTTGAAAAGGATTTGGAAGAAATATTTTATACTCTTGGACTACACCTTTCTCGGGCTCAAGTAATCTATCTTACAAATATTTGAAATGAAAAGCATTTTTAAATAACTCTTTTTATATCTTTGACTTTTTGAATATTAAAAGCAAATACAGGCTCATAGTAATATAGTTAAACAATATTGAAGTAAAGTGTAAGAAGTTAAAAGTCTCCTCTCCTCTATCTAATTCTACTCCTTTGGCCTAGTATATAAACTTCTAGATCTTTTTGTAAGCAACTCATATGTGTTTATATATGATAGTTCCAGTTTTATAAACAATACATGAAATCATTCTGGCGATATCTGAGACTTTTTTTCATTTAATAATGTATCATCAGCGTTCTGCCATGAAAACAGAGACCCATTTTGTTCTTTTTATTACTGCATAGTATTCCATGGTATAGGTGTGCCTTTATTGCCTTAACTAGGCCCCAGTTGCTGAATGGTTCTCATTTTTTAGAACCACAAACTATGCTGTAATACGTGTGTTTGTACATAAACTTTAATGTGTGTGTTAGCATTTCTTTCAGTGTTGCTTTTTTTTTTCTTAGAAATTTTTTTCAAATGATAATTTGAAATTTAGGTTTCTAGAGAAGACATTTAAAAACGTAAGTGCTCTAATTGAATGGTAGTGGATACCTGACAGATGCTATTGATGTTCATCATATGTGAAAATTACAACACAGATGTTAAGGAGAATCAAAAACTTAACTTTGATCTTTTTGATTTGTTTACTCTATTACATAACAGGTAAAGAAGCTTCTTAATAAAGTAGTACTCCGTGAATCTTGCTTTTACCGGAAATTAACAGACACCTCAAAAGATGAAGAAAACCATGAAGAATCTGAAGCATTGCAGGAAGATATGCTAGGTTTGAGTATATTATTTTAAGGTCATGCCATTTTATAACTGCATTATTAATTTAAAAAGAAAATAACATAATAAACTATGGTATCTTTTTTTTTTTTTTTTTTAAAGTATGGTATCTTTTAGGGATTTCTTGGAGGTCCAGTGGTTGGCACTTCATGCTTCCACTGCAGGGGTTATGGTTTCAATCCTTGGTCAGAGAACTGTGACCCCCACATGCTGTAAAATAAAAGTATCTTTTATATTACAGGAAACAGATTGTTACTTCCAACACCAATAGTGAAACAGGAGTCAAAGGACGTAGAAGAAAATGTTGGCCTTATTGTGTACAATGGTGCAATGGTTGATGTAGGAAGCCTCTTGCAAAAATTGGAAAAGAGTGAAAAAGTACGAGCTGAAGTGGAACAGAAGCTGCAGTTACTAGAAGAAAAGACAGGTAAGGAAAAGCATTGGTATGTTGGTACTTTTAACATTCTGCTGGTGTATATATGTGTGCACACATATATACATACCTATACACATGCATATCCATACTTTATAGTGTAGATAATAATGTAACTTTACATTTGACTATTTCTGTTAAAGGTTGTAAAATTGCTTAGCTTAATAATGAGAATTAATCTTAAGATCTTCATGTGTATTCTCAAGTTTGATTGTTCTGTTGTATCCTTTAATTCCTCCCGTAGTTCTGCTTTGTTTTCACCAGTTCCTGCTACTTTCTCTAGTCTGTGCAATCATCTAAAAAATGGAACTTGGTTTTAGAAGTAATACTTAGGTAAAGCTTAAATTAACTGAGTGTTGTGAGTGAAAGTGAGAGTCGCTCAGTCCTGTCTCACTCTTTGTGACCCCATGGATTATACAGTCCATGGAATTCTCCAGGCAAGAGTACTGGAGTGGTAGCCATTCCTTTGACCAGGGGATCTTCCCAACCCAGGTCTCCTACATTGCAGCTGGACTCCTTACAAAGAAGCGTTACATTGTGCTTTTTAACTATTGAAATTGACACTGTGGCCAGTTTAAGGAATATATACACTTTTTAAGTCTAATAATAAGTGTATTATTAAGTCTAATAATACACTTATTATTATTTAAGTCTCCTAACTTAAATATTTTTAACCTCAAGGTTAAATTGGAAATATTAAGTGGTAAATGGTGAATTTTGAATTTGATTTCTTTTTTTTTTCCTTTTGACAGATAAAGATGAAAAAACCATATTAAATTTGGAGATTTCTAACAAAAACCTCTCTGGTGAACTTAGAGAAGTTAAAAAGGACCTTAGTCAGTTACAAGAAAACTTAAAGATTTCAGAAAACATGAATTTGCAATTTGAAAACCAACTGAATAAGACAATCAGAAACTTATCCACAGTAATGGATGAAATCCACACTGTTCTTAAGAAGGTTAGCTATTTTTTACCTGCAACATTTTCATAGTTTATTCTTTTTCAGAAAAGCCTATCTCTGGAAAATTTACTATTATTAAGCTCTTAGTGGCTTTTCTAACAGAAACTAGTGGTAGCATTCTGTCCTTGGTTCTCCAAAGATAGTATTTTTCTAGAGCTTACTTCAAATGTCAACATGATTTATGTTCGCAGACTTCTTTATAAACAAGATTTACTCATCTAGTAACTTAGTGCCATTGTAAACTAACTTCAGTAATTGAGAGACCTTCTTTGGCCTGGGTCTCACTCAGAGAAAAAGGAAAAAAAAATCTCCACCTCAAGGGCTATATTATTGTTAGTAATGTATTCTTAAGAACCTCTGATTTCTTAGGACTTATATGGCTTTCTCAAATACTAAAAGTCATTCTGCACAGAACTGAGAGATTTCTTTCAAATAGTTCCCCAAGGGTTCACTTTTCCATAGATGGTGAAATGGGCTATCTGGAGTATCTCTGTTTATTGATGGTATTATTTTTAAAGTTACATCTAAGGGAATCTAATAAAATATACTTTTTCTTTGTGTATTTTATAGGATAATGGGAAGAATGAAGATAAAGATCAGAAATCTAAGGAGAATGGTGCAAGTGTATGATAAAATATGTGTAGTGACAAAGAATGGTGATAAATAATGTAATATATAAAATCATGATACAAGAATGAAAGTGATGCACGTTTGATCCTCGTAGTATAAATATCTGTTAGTTCAAATGATGTATAAAGTTTTATGAATGTGAGTCTTTGCTTTTGAAAATTGCTTGTAATTCCTGGCATCCACATTATTAAACACTCCTTGAGTGAGATAATTTTGCATTGCAAAATGTTTTAGGATGAACTTTGTTATAGTTTTAACCCCAATAAAGTTCATCAGTTTAATTGACAATAGTATTTAATTACAGATGTCATTTATTAAAAACTTGGAAAGTTGTGATTTTATTTATAGCATTGTCATTACTAGTTTTTAAGAAAGATACTAGCCTTTTAAAACCTCAATATAAATCATAAAATAGCATGCTGCTTAAATTTTGCAAGTTTTTTGGAACACACTTTTTTTTTACTTGTTCTAAAATCCTAACTAGTCTCTAAAAACATTTATTAAAAATTTAATTCATCCAAAAGACAGTACATCGAAAACTAAGAAAATAATAGGTAATTTTCAGTGTTGTTATATATGTTAGGCTTTACATAAAACATAGTTTTGATGTTAATGTTAACTATTTTAGTTTCCCAGAATAGCATGTATATTACTTTCAATTTTGAGGGTCTTTTTTTTTAAATGCACTATGTGTCACATGTACAGTTTAGTACCAAGCCAGTATGATACCTTAAGTCTTATTTAATTAAAAATTATAATTTTTATTAGTCTGTGTACCTCCTTCAGAATTTTAGATACATAAAAGTTTATTAATTCAGTGAAAAGGTAGGAAATGTGGTGATACACTCTAAAGCAGTGGTATTCAACAGGGGGTTAATTTGCCCCCAAAAGACACTTAGCTATATCTGGAGACATCTGTACCTGGCCCAGCTGGGTGAGTGCTACTGGCATGTACTTGTTAGAGGCCTAGAACTTTGATGAATAGCCTACTTTGCATATCCTGCCTGCTGCTGCTGCTGCTCGCCCCCAGCCCCACCCCACAGCAAAGACTATCCAGCCCAAAATGTCAATAGTTGAAAAACTCTGGTCTAAAGGAATGTAGGGATAAATTCTGGTCTTTTGCTTGAGAGAGGGCATGCCATACAGCGTGTGGGATCTTAGTTCCCTGAACAGGGATCAAACCCTTTGCCCCTGCATTGGGAGTGCAGAATCTTAACCACTGAACCGCCAGGAAAGTCCCCAGAATGACATCTCTTTGCAGTAACACTAAAAGCTGAATTGCAGCTTTAGCAAATAATCAGTTTATTTGTGTGTGAATAACTGTTCCTGGAATGTTTCACTGGCACAAAAATATATACTATACTAGAGTTTTTATGTTTTTTTGCTAGAATAATGATTTGGTGTTCCTACAGTTTAATATGAGAATGTAAGTGCCTTTTTACACACATATTAAGCTAAATGTAATCCACATAGCTCTTACTAAGAAATAGATTAAAATACCTGAAATTCTTTCAAACCACTTTTTTTTAACCATAAATTATTTTTGCTCTTAATGGTTTGTTGAACTTATGAAGTTGAACCACTGGATTGATCTGTAACTGTACAGTTATTCTATAAGTGTTTCTGTTTCTTTATGGTAAGATAAATCATTATAGAATAGTTAGAAAGTTTTTCTCAGGTGGAAATCTTGGAGATAATTTTTTTTTTGAGATAATTTTTAACTAAAAGACAGTGAATACAGTTCTTTCATACAGTATGATTTTGAAAGAAAAATGATAAAGTCTACTTATCAGACTTCTTTTTTTCAGAGATAGTTAAATGAGAATAATAATGGGAGAATGGAGAAAAAAATATAAATGTTTCCATTATATTATTGCTTAAAGGTGAATTGGAAGTGGAAAGTGAGAAATTGTCTTTAGTGAAAATGAGGTAAAGGGAACTTGTTTGTGTCTAAACTCTTTTGGGTTTTTATTCAGAAGGAAACATGCAGTCTAATCTTAATAAGGTAACAAGTCTATGATGACATTTAATTTTGTTTTCCCATCTTTTTTATGTTCTGGATACCTGTTTTTGCATTTGTAATGTTTGATTCAGTCATTGTAAGACACTGAGATTTTAAGATGTTAATATTTTTTTCTGAATTTTCCCTAAGTCCTAGAAATTACTCCTCAAAATATAACAGCACAAAAAATCCTTTTTAAAGATAATTATAGCAATAGTTAGACTTTATATGTATACACTTCTCACTCTGAAAAGAAACATGTAAAGACCCTGACCTGGGTAGGCTGGAGTAGGTGGGACAGAGTAACTGATGCCCTTTTCATGTGCCCATGCTGTGCCACCCTGAGGGCTTCTCTGTAGCATTTCACCTGTTACCATACATCTGCACCTCACCCCTTGTACAAGTATGTTACTTGCAGAGAACAGTTCATCAATTTTGTACCCCTGGGCAATTCATCCTCTCTTAAAACCCCAAGAGTGGCCAGGATATGGAGTTGTACCTTTGCTAACGGACCAAGCTTTGGGGACTTCGGTCAAAAGTAGACTCAGGAGGAAAGACACTCGAAGATGCTTTTACATTTCTGGTAAATCTTAGGATCTGTTTTCAGCACCAGTGAAGACATGAACTTTTACACAGGAGCAAAGAACATGACAATCCGAAGAGTCTTAGCTCTTGGGTATCTTGCCTGTGCTTCAGGTGAGAGGAAAATATTAGGTGCCTTTGTTTTATGAGCCACAGTCTTAGCTGGGAAAAGGAGGAGAAACGGATTTCTGCCACAGGACAATTGTGTTGTGCTGTAATACAGAAGCAGTCACTTCTTTCTGGTCAGAAAAGCAGCATTTGTTTAGGGAACAAAATAAAAAGTTTGGAAATCTCTAATTTTCTGCTAAAGGAAGACATTTGAAATACATTAAAACATGGATGAGTTTGCTTATTAAAATATGGGTGAAAATTGTAACTGTATTAGGGAATTTACCTGTGGATATATGTTCTCACAAGGCATTAAAGAATTTGGTGGAAACAGATAATGTTAACTGTACATAGCAAATAATAAAGACATTTTGTTTAGGTACCTAAATAGAATAGCTGACAATTCCAACAGAAAAGCTGTATCTTCAGTGGTTGGAAGAGACCAGGCTAGTCTTAGTGAGTTCTCTCTCATTCAGGTGATAATTGACCCTTGAGAGGCTAGTAAGAGCCTGAATTTTCTTAGCTGTTTAGATCTGTAAGTGCTGACTAGAATTCATCAGAAATATTACTGTGGAAACTATAGGGTTTGACATAATGCTGAAGGGCTTTCAGAACATTCTGCTAGTCATATTAATAGTGTAGAAGGGGCACTTGTTCCTGCTTCCTCCTATATGGCCCTTCTAGCCCAGCATACTCTTACCACATCAGACCTTTGCAAATCCACAAGTTAACGCTGGGATGGCATTGAATGAATCTTTTTGTGGGTCTGAGATAGCCTGAAGTTGTTTTCATTGGTAGAAGCCATGTAGGTTTGTTCCCAGTGATGTGAAGTCAGAGTAGGTACAAAAAGTAAGTCTTGATTTTAGGCAAAAGATTGAAGTGAGCATGGTAACTAAAGGCACCAAAAAAGGCCCCTCCCTAGGACATGTAGTGGGCAGCAAACTTCCCAGTGTAACTGCACTGCAGTTGCTGTGTCTGGGTTCTAGGAAAGAAACTTGTTCCACTATAGTTTTGTATTGGGACTTTTGGAAGTTAATAAAAACTAATATCTAAGAATATCTTTACAAATTGTTTTTGTCTACTGAAGCTTACTGGAATGATGAGAACTTTTTAGGTATCATTAACACATTTTCCTGCCTTTATGTTTTATTAACATTCTATCACTAAGAATAGGTGAGACTTAGACCCTAAACTGGGAACCTTTTGAGAGAAGAGCAGATTGCCAAGAATAATTATTAATGTATCAAGACAAAGTGTAAACCAGTCTAAGACACACTGTTAACTTATTTATTTCACCTTATGGGTAAAATTGGCCTGCTTTCAGTGTTCACTAGTTCTGGGTTTTTTGGTTTTGTTCTGTTTTGGCCACAGCTTGTGGGATCTTACTTCCCCAGCCGCACCTTGAGCCTGGCTTCCCCTGTAGTGGGAGCACTGAGTCCTAACCACCAGACTGCCAGGAAATTCCCTGGTGCTCACTAGTTTTACAACAAGCCTCAGGCTTGTACATAAATGAAGGTTAAGTCCGAAAATACTTTTGACCATAAATTAATACACTTGGGTTTTCCTGTTGTAGAGAGGACATATTATGTTGGGTACTAGGAATAAGGTACTACTTAAGTCATTGAGTCACCTCTTTGTTTAGTCCTATTAAGGATGGAATAAGAATGTGATCACTGAGCCTAAACTAAGGCAGTGGTTCTAAAGCTGGTAAGTATCAGAATCACCTGGGATTCTTGTTAAAAATAGATGGCTGGGTCCCATCCCCAGAATTTCTGATGGAGACAGTCGGGTAGGGCTCAAGAATTTGCATTTCTAACAAGTTCCCTGGGTTAGTGCTGCTGCTTTTCTAGGTTAGCATGCTTGGAAAACCTCTAACCCAAAGTGTACACAGCAGTTTTTTCTACCGATAGATGATTTTTAAAACTCCAAGAAAAGCAGCAGTTGTTGTGGAGTTATCTCCAAGCATTTTGGTCTTTTTGTAGAGGTAAATAATCTCTACATTGGATATAGTAGATACTGAAATACTTGGGTTTTTTTTTTGTTTGTTTGTTTTCAGATTTATTTATTTACAATACTGTATTGGTTTTGCCATACATTGACATGAATCCGCCATGGGTGTATGAGCTATGTGCATGAGTGCTAAATCGCTCAGTTGTGTCTGACTCTTTTCGACCTTATGGACCTTAGCCCACCAGACTCCTCTGTCCATATGAGGCTGCTTTTCTGAAGCAGCCTGTGTGCATGGGATTCCAGCTGGGCTGACAGTTGATGTGTCATCTGACTTGAGATCAGGGAAACACCATTTTGGGCAGATGGTGAGATGATCAGGGAAAGCACTGGGATTTTGCTGGTCTGAGTGAAGAGTTCAGCAGTTTCTGAACTTGCTTATCAGTTCTTTTGAACTCCCCTAGCAGTGAAGCTTGATGAAATATTTGTTGAAAGAGTGGATGCAGGTCTGGTAACCTGCAGGGTAGTCACTTTGAGAAGCTACTTTGAAAAACAGTTTATGGGAATGGTCACAGTTGCTTACACAACTGAATTTTTTTTTTTAATTTTTATCATTTTACTTTTAGTCTTTATCATTACATTAGTCTTTACATTAGTCTTCATCAATTGACTTTTTTCTTTTCCACTTCTCATCCTCAAGCTGGCGTGACTGTAATTCCTTTTAGAGCTATCAAATACTGAACGTAATCTAACTAATGTGGAATGACTGACTTAATCGTCCAAAGGTCAGTCTGGTGGGTAGAAAGAGTAAAGAGGGTTGAAAAGATGATAATCTTTTAGGCTGTGTTAGTGTTACTGAAAATCAGGCAGATTATAATCTTAGTTCCAGGGAAAACTGATGAGTTAGAATTAGACCTCAACCAGTGTCAAGCTCATGAAGACAGAGCTTGTTCATCCAGCCCTGAAGAGATTTTACAGACTGTCAGGATCCCAAGCAACCACAGGGGCAGGATTCAGAGCGGGGGCCCCAGGTTCAGCGAACGAAGTGGAAGCCAGGAAACATCTACACAGATTTTAATTGAAGATGAGTTTTGTGAGGGTGGTGGCATTTGCATTCACACTGTATTTATGGACAACCTACCTAATGGTGTTATTAATAAAAAGTAAGCATTTTCATGTATTTAATATATTTTATTAGCGTGAACCATCCTAATTTCAAATTGAGTGGAATTAAATCCAAGGTAAATCTGGATTTGAAATTAAAAAAACCCTTCTAAAGCTCAGCCTTCAGCTCCACAGTTAATTTTTCTGTTTCAGAACTTGATCATGTTTAGCTCTTTGTTGCCTGGGACCTGTAGCAGTCTGCAGATAAAGATCACCTTAGGAAACAAGCCTCTGGAGGTAAAAGCTGTGATTCACAGATTTCTTGCTATCCCAGGCTTTCAGCATTGCTCCAGCAGTACTCTTGCTTTAAAAGTAAACTCAAGATCAGAAGCAAAACCAATGCTTTTAAAGAGATGCTAAGTTGTTGTGAGGTTGAAGAGATTTTGTACATGTAAAGTGTATAAATCAGGAGAATTTAAGTAATTTAAAAACATCTATGTTTTACTGTTATTTAAACTTTAAAATATTTTGAAGTCTAGGTATTTCAATCACCTTTTGAATATTTGGATCTTGGCATTGTTTTGCAGTGTCTTGAGTGTAGATGGCATTCCAGTTCACCAGTTTTAGAACCCATGTGCCCTGGACCTAACATCAAAGAATGCCATATAATCACTTTAATTTTTCTCCTTTATTGCAATACTGCAGTTTCATTATTGTTAACATGTGATTAAGATGGTACCTCTTTATATGAAGTTCTAGATTCTCAGATTTGGATTAATTTAACTTCAGAATTGAAGTTTTTCAAACATTTCTTTTAAAATTAGCATTTATTTGTGTTCATAGCCTTTGCCCTAAAAATTCTCTGGGGCTACTCATCAGGTGCAAGTTTTACCTTTGACCCAACAACAGTTGATACTTGGCTGTTGCTGTAGCAATTCAGGCAAATGAAGCATCATACAGAGCAGGTCACAATTTTAAATGTGAACACTTTAGGAAGCCATTATATAGAGGTTATTACAACATTGATCAAAACTTTATCACATCTAAAGAGACAAAATATGAGGAATTTGTGTGCTGTGTGGTTCATGATCATTCTAAACTTTCAGATTCAAGATAAACAAACTTGGCTTGGGTTTAGTTTGCTAGGATAGATTCTCCTTTGCAAGGGTCATATAAGGGTTTGAAAAATTGATACAGCAGTTATTAGCCTGTGAAAATGTTAGTCTTTCAGTCGTGTACAACTCTTTGTGACCCTATGGACTGTAGCCTGCCAGGCTCCTCTGTCCATGGAGTTCTC
This sequence comes from Dama dama, assembly GCF_033118175.1. Classification (NCBI taxonomy): domain Eukaryota; kingdom Metazoa; phylum Chordata; class Mammalia; order Artiodactyla; family Cervidae; genus Dama; species Dama dama. The sequence goes on from NC_083695.1 coordinate 28,269,878, forward strand.
CAGGCAAGAATACTGGAATGGGTAAGCCATTCTCTTCTCCAGGGAATCTTCCTGACCCAGGGATCAAACTCCGGTTTCCTGCATTGCATGCAGATTCTTCACTGTCTGAGCCACCAGGGAAGTCCCAGTTAGTAGTCTATGCTTCAGCAAAGAAATTGTTATTTTTCCCATTCTAAAAGTTAAAAAATTCAACCAAAAACAATGGAAAGTTATTCCTTTGTGGTCCCCAGATAAATAATAAAAGGCTTAGTATTTCACATTATCTGGCCTCAGTAAAACCCTCATATTCACTTAAATTGAACCTAGCCTCTTAGTATTTCCAAATGCAGCTCACTGGTTATCTTTAGCCTTTTTATCTTTCTTCAGGCAGGGAAAGAACAGAATCTACTTCCAACATATAAATATTTAATGTTCATTCATTTTTTTTCTTAGACCTTCTGAAAGCCAGTCCCTAACTACACAAAGACCACTTGCTGTTTCTGGCTATAACATAAATATTTAATTAAAACCCACTTTGAACCATTCTTCCTTAGGTATAAATCAAGTATACTAGCCTTGGGCTGCACTTCTGCCTTTTCCCAAATCCATCTGTTATTTAATCACATGGTTTTTACCAGCTTTGCAAGTTCAGGAGGCATTCACCTGGCTGTTGGAAATGTTTCTAGGAAGTGAGTTTTAACCTTTCAGCTAGTGCTTTCAAAATAGAACCAGTCAGTCTGGCTATTATGAATAATGCTACCATGAACATTGATGTAATAAGTTTTTGATTTATCTTGGGTATATACCTGGGAGTAAAATTGCTGGGTCATCCATTGAGTTTTTTTTTCCTGTTAATATATATATTTAAAAATTTGCCCCCAGTTCTATTAACATGACATACACCACTGTATTTAAGGTGTACTGCATAATGACTTAGATGTATTGTGAAATGATTACCAAAATTATTTTTATTAATTTAAAATTGTTGACTGTACTGTGTGACTTGTGGGATCTTAGTCTCCTGACTGAACCCATGTCCTCTGCAGTGGAAGCAGAAAGTCGTATTAACTACTGGCTCGCCAGGGAGGTCCCATCTCAATAATTTCAGTTAACAGTCTTCATCTCATATAGATAGAAAAAGAAAAGGATTTTTTTCCTTGTGATGAGAACTCATAGGATTTACTCTTTTTAACAACTTTCCTACTGTTATAACTAATACAGATAATGTGATTAACATGGGGGTTGAAGATATCCCCCAAGGTCTAATAGTTATTATGAAATGAGAACAAGACAGAAAAGTTTGTCTATTCCATCTTCTTGATACTAATATTTTTAATTTAAGATGTGATATATAGTATGATTCCATTTTTCTAAACTTGTTTCTGTCTATATTTACCTAAAACAGTGTTCGCCCTGTTGTTAAAGATGATCATTTCTGGATGGTAGAATTTCAAGTTAATGTTTTTCTTTTTGTACTTTAAAATTTTAATTATGAGGTATGTCATTTTTCAGAAATAATAGAGGCATTCTTTAAAAAAAAAAGTATGTGGTTTGGAGGACTATTGGGAGATATTAATGTCCCCAAAGAAATATCTGCAACCTAGCGTGTGTGTGTATGTTAGTCGCTCAGTTGTGTCCTACTCTTTGCGACCCCATGGATTGTAGCCCACCAAGCTCCTCTGTCCATGGAATTCTCCAGGCAAGAATACTGGGGTCGGTTGCCATTCCCTTCTCCAGGGGATCTTCCCGACCCAGGGATCAAACCCTAGAAAACCTAGTAAATCTTTCTGAGTGGTTGTAATCAGTTTAAAAGAATTTTTCTTTTTCTCATCCTCTAGTGTGATTTACCTCTCTTCACCATTTGGCAATTTGAATGTCCAAGAGGGACAGTTTCTTGGTTTGAAAAGCAGTTCTTGGCGTCAAATTCATTTGAGGAACATGGACAGTATGGGTGTTTGTGCCCTCTTAACTGTCAAAATATTAATATAATAGTATTATAAATACTATAAATAATAAAAGGCAACATTGACATAAGAAACCATGACATTGTAAATGCAGTGATTGCCACTAAATTGTTCATTTTAAAATAAACAATCTTGATTTATTTAGAACAATTTATATTATGTGAATAGCACATCACTTTTTGAAAATTAGGAATTCTTTCGAATAACTATGCAGTCTCCAGAAACAAGTTTTTTTTTTAATGAAGTGATCCATCAAAAGGTTTTAAGAAGTAAGCTCTGCTCATCTTATTAAAATATTACAATGTGCACATAAAAATTTATTTACAGTAGAGTTTTAGGCAATCTAGTACAAAACAAAGTTGCCTATAAAAGAATATTTTCACTTGTAAGAAATGCATTTTGAAAACTCACTGGCCCTTGGAGGTGGGTCAAGTGGAAAACCTAATGCTCTTGAATTCCAAGGAAGCTGATCACTACACATGGCTCTAATAAAGTTTTGCCATAAACATCTGTGGGAAATCAGAGTAATCTTGTGGAGGGATATTAAATTTGCAGGGCCTGTTGGCTGTTTACCCCTGTAGTGTTAGGTCCCCTTGTGGTAAATGAGGTAAATTCTTGGACACTTTTTCCTAAGGAGTCTAGAGAGCTCTAGGGCTTTGTAAGAAAGGCTGCCTTTCACTTTTTAAGCCCTGGTTTGACTCTAACCAGGTTAACCTTGTGACCTTGAATTGTTTGTGTGAAATGAGGTGGAGATCTCAGTTCTGCCTTAAGGAAATGCCTTTCACATCGAAACTGGCACTAATTGGTCTCCCTGTTGACAGGGTTAGCTGAGAAGCTCCTGATTAAATGGGCAGTGAGAACAGAAACTAAACCCCCACCTCAGCTCAGCATGTCGGCCGGAGGACAAGCAAGGGCAGCTACCAATTCTCCCCTCTTCCAGCAGCATCCAACATGCAGAGCAACCGGGTTGAACCAGGAGGCCTACCATTTGTGCACTAAGAATACTTTCCATATGTCTGGCCCTGTTCTGTGAAGCAATCTTGACATGAATAGAGCTCTAAACCAGGATTCTGCAGTCTTCTGTAAAGGGCCGGAGAGGAAATATTTTAGGTCTTGCAGACCATATAGTCTGTTGCAACCACTTAACTCTGCTGACAAGAGCAGCCATAGAGAATGCATAAATGAAAGAGTGTGCTGGTGTTCCAGTAAAACATAATGGACAACCCAACATTGTAAGTCAACTATGCTTCAGTAAAACTTAGTTTAAAAAAACGTAATGGCCATAAATTTGAATTTCATTTAATTTTCCCATCAAGAAATATTATTCTCTTTATTTTTTTTTCCTTCAACTATTTAAAAATGTAAGTATCAGTCGTAGCTTGCAGGCCATACTAAAACAAGCAGTAGGCTAAATATGACCCACCATCCATAGTTTGCCCATCTCTGCTCTAGACTTGAGTGTCGAAGATCTCTCTCACTTTCTCTCTTGGCTCAAACACTAACTAGCTATGGACCCTGTGCAACTCTAACTTCTGTGGCCCTCCCTCAGATTATGAAGTATTTTGACAGAACAGATGAAACAAAATTCCTTTTAGCTATACTGTTAGATTTCCTGATTCCATTACAGGAGAAGAAGTCAAGCCAAGCAATGTTATTTTATGTATGTGGAATGGAAATTAGTTTACTTAAGGGAAACAAATCTTAATATATCCTCAGTGTGAATCTTTGTCCTAATATGAGGAACAATGTCACAGCTCTGATAGTAAGATCAAAATTTGTAGCCTCCTAACTCTATACAAAGGCTCATTTATACCACTTGTATTTTTCCAGTGCTATTCTTTCCTATTGTTGTTTTTTTCATTTGTTTGGTTTTGGTGAGTGAAGAGGACACAATGCCAAAGATTATTAGAAAGCAGACATTTTTCTCCTTTAAAGATGTTACTTTAAAATATTAATTTTTTTTTTGGTCTTACTGGCAACTATATTTTACAAGCACTCAGCTACCTATATGTACTTTGTTGTTAGAGGTGATGACTGAGGGTTAGTAGTAATTTTTACTGAAGAGCAGAAAAGACAATCACCAACTTATTCAACAAATTGACATACGTATTTAAAGGTGAAGATATTTTAAGAGCATATTTGTTTCTTCATAAATCACATTTCACGTGTCCCTTCATTTGTCCCTTTGTTCTTCATATCAAATATCCAGACAGTGTTTGTATCTCATGTTTCACATTCAATTTGTTCAAAGTGTTCAGTAACCCAAATAAGGCCCACACTTTGTTGCTTTGGTTGGCATGTCTCTTAAGTCTTTTTTTTATTTTAGCGGGGGAGGGCTTGCCACGTGGTGTGTGGGATGGGATCGAACCCCTGCCCTCTGCACTGGGAGCATGGAGTCTGAACCATTGGACTGCCAGGGAAGTCCTCCCCTGCTTTGTTTTTCTTGTCATGAAAAGAAAAACATTAGATTGTAAACTACTTGAAATAATGGAAATGCATCCTTTATGATTGTATCCTATTTATTACCCAAGGCAGTGCCTGGGATTCAGCAGGCTCAGTAAGTATTTGTTCTTTTATTATAGATTCTTCTATAAAGCTGCATGTTTCATTCAGTTCCTCTGTAGAACAGAATAGTCAGTGAGTTATATCTAGGCCTAAAGCAGGGTTGTTTGGTACCAACTTGAACTAGTTCTTTGGTACCACACTTTTGTTCTTTATCATCTTGTTCGGGATCTGTTTCCTTGCTTTTGAGCAGGGATGTGGGGTCATTCTAGAGGATACATAGATGAATAAAAGATAATCCTGGACTCCTGCTTAAACAACTGGTAACAAGTAGACAGGCTGTCAGAACAGGGAAAGCAACACTTTGTTTCACAATCCATGAGATTTCAGTGTGAGGGAAGTTAGCATCCTTCTTCCCCATAAGAAAGCAGAGAAGAAAGACTTGTAGCTGGAAGGCAGGGGCCTCACTGGAAACAGTTCGTTTGAAATCTGGGCACCTGGAGTGAGGACAACTCATTTTTGATCAGATCTGCCTGTAAATAATGGGATACCCAGGCGGCACAGTGGTAAAGAATCTGCCTGCCAAGCAGGAGACATGGGTTTGATCCCAGGGTTGGGAAGATTCCCCTGGAGAAGGAAATGGCAACCTGTTCCAGTATTCTTACCTGGAAATTTTCATGGACAGAGGAGCCTGGCAGGCTACAATCCATGGGGCCACAAAAAGTCAGATATGACTGAGTGCACACACAGGTAGGCTCCTTTAAAATGCCTGAAATTGAATTTGGCATCTTGCCTTAGGCCTCCATACTTTATTTTTTGGTGTCAGGGAAATAGTTAATCTGATTTTCCATGTTTCAAGTAATAGGAATTCTGCTGACTGGCTTTGGCTGCAGGGCACTTAGTTGCTATGCCTTTTTGACAGATTGCTGTTCCAGCTTTCTTTCCAGAAGTAATATTTTCCAGGTCTGAAACCTGCCCTCTGACCCCAAGTTTAATGGGGACGTGGAGTGATGGAGTCGGCTCGTTTTGGTTAGAAAACTTACTGGTTTTAATGGACCCAGTGCAGAGGAGCCGGCTGCCTTTACTTCCTTTAACTCAAAAATTACTGGGGCCTCTTTTTAATTGTAGAATTTTTTGAAAGTATAGAGAAGCTCATAGAAAGAAAAATTGTAATCTGTCTACAAACAATTTTTGTTAACATAATGATAATTATTTCAGTTGTCCCCTCCCCAAACAAAAGTAGGATTATGGGGTGTTTTAAATGCTTTATGGATATTAATTCCTTTAATGAAGTAGGGAGGGGCAGAGCGATGGAAAGTTTTGTACTGGCTTCTGACAAAGATGTTCCTTGACCAAAGTACACAGTCAGTTCTTTATGAGCCCTGTTGTTAAATTTTTATTTATTTATAGTATTTTTTAAAATTTTTATTGAAGTATAGTTGACTGATAATGTTGGGTTAGTTTCAGGTATATAGCAGAGTGATTCAGTTGTACATCCATAAATATATTTTTCTCCAGATTCTTTCCCATTATAGGTACTACAAGATACTGAATAAGTTCTCTGTGCTATACAGTAGGTTTTTGTTGTTTCTTTTCTGAGTCCTCTTTTTGACTAGGCCCCAAATTGGGCCTCATCTTAATCTTCTGCCTGCCCTGCCCAAGAATATTGCTAAATCAGGTTAGTACAAATCCTTTAACTGATCAAGTTCTGCATCCCCCACCCCAATGTATAAACCCTCGAGGTTTAGCAAGGATTCCCCATCCTTGATGTCTCCTATCAGTGCTTTTCTATCCACTGACTTCCTTACTCTGCTCCTCGGCAAAAATCCCAAGCTTCTTTGCTCCATAGCTATCTTTGCTATCTAGACTTGGCGATAGACTTGGGCAAAATTTTCCTTACCATTTTAACAAGGTTAAATAGTTTTTAATAGTTGTTGTTGCTGTTTTTTTTTTAATCATTTCTCACATCAGAATTATGGAGTTTCTGGTATTCTTAGCCTCTTAGTGTTCCAAGCTAAGGATCTTTTTTCGCCAATGTTTATTTCTTTTTTTGACCTCTTGCCATTGAGAAGATAAAGAAGTGAAATGTTTAAAGGCAGGCTTCCCTGGTGGCTAAGTGATAAAGAATCCACCTGCCAATGCAAGAGACATGGGTTTGATCCCTGATCCAGGAATATCCCACACCTGAGCACGACAATACTTTATCCTCTGCTCTAGAGTCTGGGAGCCACAACTGCTGAGCCTACACACCCTAGAGCCCATGCTCCACGACAAGAGAAGCCACCACAACCAGAGAATAGATCCTGCTCTCCACAACCACAGAAAAGCCTGCGCAGGAACAAAGACCCAAAGCAGCCAAAAACACATGAATAAAAACAATTTTAAAAATAAATGTTTAAAGGCAAATCTGAATCAACTTGGGGATATCTGACCCTCAGGCTCTTTTTCACCTCTTGGAACCTCACTAGGCTCAATGATTACGGAAACTGCATTAGGGTTTCTACTGTTGGGAATGAAGGTGGAGCTGTAGATTTGTGAAGCTGCGAGGGACTCCAAGAAATCTCTCAGGTCAGTCAAGTGTTCTTACTCTGAGTTTACAGACAAAAGCTACTGTGGCCCAGAGTCTTGCCTAAATAAAACAGCTAGAATAAAGGTAATGTTTTTTCTTTAAAAAGAAATGGCATTAAATGTCCTTCCCCTGCTCCCACTTCCTTTCTTCTGTCCTTGAGTCATCACAGTTGCTTGGGAAAGCCTCACATTTCCCTTTGGGAAATAGAAACAAAAGTCTCTATGGCTTTTATTTTTTTCCTCTGATAAAGGAAAGAAATGTGCTGTAGAAGCAGAAATGGTCATAATAAATTGAACCCAGATATCAAATGCTCTTTAAATCAGCCTAAAGTGTCAAGGCTTGATTTTCTGAGTTAAGGGGAAGGAACTTCAACTTGATGAATTTTAGTGTGCAAAAAATTTTGAGGTAGTTAATACCGAGTATAACGTGTATCATAAAATGACTCCAGAAAAACAACTGAACTGCAGATGCCTGGATGTGTGGGACCTGGGTGCATGTTCCTTGAGGCTTTGACCTCAGCATTGATTGTTGGACACCAAGGTCTTCCTGTGATTCACCCTCAAAACAGAATGCTTCTGTGTATGGTGGTGACATCAGGCTAGCAAGAAAGAAAGAAAAACAGGGTTATCCTGGATCAAGCACTAGTTAAATTAGATTTGATTCAGATGGAACAAATCTATGACCCAGATACTGGGCTATATGATAGGTCACAGAGATGAATCAGGCAGAAGCCTGGCCCTCCAAGAATCTCAAGTTGCCTAATGAGACAGGTAAGTAAATATTATAACTTTTAACACACAGGTATTATAAGAGGGTTAACAAAGCTCTAAGCACAGATTTAATTTTCCTGGATGTGTCACAGGTTTTATGAGCTGGCCTTTGTAGTATACCACCTGATGGAAAGGGGAGAGGCCTTCTAGGCAGAGGAAATAGGGTCAGCAAAGATGTGGAAGCTTATTTGGGAAGGTGTGTTATTTTGAGTAGCTGCAGCATAAGATCCTTGGTGTGGATTGGAGGAGGAAGGCAAGGATGAAAATGGAGGACAGGCTGGATAAGACAGGCTGGAATCAGGGTGTGAAGAGCACTGAATCAGGATTATTGAACTGGATCATCTGTCCTAAGATAGGACAGACACCAGGCAGGTATGAGCATCAAATGACCCAGTTCATCTTTTCTAGCAATTACAGTGTAGCAAGAATGAATCTGTTACCCTTCAGTTTTCTAAACCAAATAAGCTCACAAGTTCCATTTGCCAGAGTTGGCCATGTCTTGGCCATGTTTCGGGAAGTCTACTCCTTGGAACTGTCACACACACAAAAACCTGGGGGTTTACGTGATACCCAGAAAATAAGGAAAACAGGGCTTGATATTTCTCCTGGGGTGCTCATTCAGTTACCTCAGCACCTGCTGACACACAGTACTGATGTCAGTGTCACTTGCACTCACCACCAAGTTTGTTCAGAGAGGCCCCAGCAATGGTCTTGACTGCATTGCCTCAGAGAGCCTGTCACTGTGGTTCTCAAGGCTGATGCCTTAGAGTGTAGTCTCTACAAGTATCCGCAAGCGTCCCTCCATATAGGGTGCCCCCATAGTGCCACTCCCTCAGTTCAGTCAAAGGCCCTAGCTTCCTGTTCCCTTCTCTCTAGGATAAGCCACCTCAATCTTTCTAATGGTCTTGAAGCCCAGAAACTCTTTACTGATCCTAAGGTCCTGTCCCATGAAATGCCACTGTATTTTTGCAGACATTAACAAATCGGATGACCTAAATCTTCACGAAAAGTAAAAATGGGAGACACAATGAATGTACTTTGAGACTCTGGAGACATAGTCTTTCTAAGGTGAGATTGTACCGGCAGGAATTTCAGGCCTGATAACGTGGGCAAGAGAGAGATCATCTGGAAATAGGAGAGGGGAAAAGTGAAATACATTGTTGGCAGTTATTTGTTCTGGAGGGAAGATGGGGCTCAATAATATTACCCTCTTTCAGATGGTTAATTCTGAGAATAAAATTACACATGTCACATTCTCAATACAGTTCTAGGTAGAGTGAGCTGAGTGTAAATGAAAATTATCATTATCATGCCATAGATACTAGAAATATAGAGATATCATAGACACTGTCATAGATGCTAGATATAAAGATTAAAGTCATAGTTCCCCAGGTTGGGGAACACAGTAATGTCATCTCTCATGACAGAGAGGAGGAGCTTGGCTATACAGACAGACATTTTAGTTCATTTGGGCTCTCTGCTGTATTTATCTATCTATCCATCTCAGAAATGAAATATGAGATGGTTGTCTCAGGTTTGTCTGCTTATGTAAACTGAAAATTGCGTCAGACTTTAATTTGTCATAGGGAGCCCTGACTTGGAAGTTGTCTGACTCCATTTCTTACTATCTGTATGACCAGGAAGTGCTTCTGAATCCAACCTAGCTTCAGTTACCTTACCTGTTAAAAACAGAGAGAGGGACAGATACTAAGAGAAGTTAACATGGAGTTGTGAAATTAAGGCCTCCAGCATACAGTGTTCACTATATGTTAGCTCTAGCTATTAACAACATCCCCTATCATTTACTGTGATAACGACTCACTAGGAGGAAGGTGAAGATTACCTCAAATAATTGTAGTTGTTACTGATAACTGATAAGCTGAGGGAGTGGGAATCTGGACTGACCCCCAAGTCTCCTCAAGCCCCTCTGCTCCCTCTTAAAGCGCTGATTATAAACTGCCCTTCCATTCCTTTCTGTTCTTACCCCCAGGAGCTCTCACCCACTGCAACAGTCAGGATTCCAGCCTTTTCTCCCCTCAGCATCTGAACTGTCCCCCATGCTGCCAGGCACTGGCTAGAGTCTGCTGTGGCAGATCAATCACAAGTTTCTTTCCGAACACTCCTGGGCATTCTTGTCTGAATTCCCATCCCAACCGAGGCCTGAATCCCACGGATTTCACCACAGCGCCTCGCCAGCCGATCGAGATGGAGCCTCTGGTTCATTTTATGTCCCTTAACACTTCACGTGAATGGGATAACCCAGGAGCGGGACCAGACACTAGAACCTCAGAAAGTCACGAAAAAGGTTCGTAGACTTTGAGTCCCAACTCCTTATTTTACTACAGAGTAAACGGAGGTCGCAGAGGCAAAGTGACTTACGCAAACTGATTAGAAGCAGATGGAGACTAACTCCTGACCCGAGGGAGTCCACCCCTCGTGGCGTCTTCTTGGGGGCGATCCTAAAGCCAGGGCCAAGGCGGCCATCCTGGTCCTCCGGGCTCTGCAGAACCCTGGCCTGACGTTCGCGCCGCAGTTGGAGGCAGCTTGTTCCTCGGGAGCTGCGGGCGCCCCCCGCCCACCGGTCGGGTAAAGTCCCAGCGACGGCCCGTGGGGGAAGAGGAGCTGCGGCTTGCCGGAAAGCAGGGAAGCGGGGGAGTCCCCCGGGGTCGGAGTTGGGGGATTGGGCTGGCTGGGGTGTGGAAAATGACCTGGGAGTTCAGCACTTGGAAACCCCTACTGGCCGCCTCTCGGCTGAGGGCAGTGGCCGTCCCCAGGCTGCACGTCCCGCCCCACCCCCTGCCCGGCGCTCAAACCGACCCCGCCCCCTGGAGCCCGGTTCCCCCGGCAGCCGGCGCCGCGCACAGTAAGCTGATCCCTCCCGCAGACCGCGGGCACCAGCGCACCGAAGCTGCGGGCCCTGGCCGCCGAGGCAGCATGGCCCGGCCCGTGCAACTGGCGCCAGGTTCCTTGGCGCTGGTGCTGTGCAGGCTGGAGGCGCAGGAGGAGGCGGAGGGTGCGGAGGAGCCTGGCGGGCGCGCCGTGTTCCGCGCCTTCCGAAGAGCCAACGCGCGCTGCTTCTGGAACTCGCGGCTGGCGCGCGCCGCCTCGCGGCTGGCCTTCCAGGGCTGGCTGCGGCGCGGGGTGCTGCTGGTGCACGCGCCGCCCGCCAGCCTGCAGGTGCTGCGCGACGCCTGGTGTCGCCGGGCCCTGCGCCCGCCGCGGGGCTTTCGCATCCTGGCGGTGGGTGAGTGCGGGGCCCGGAGGGGAGAGCGTCCGGCGCGACCTGCGGGACCGAGCCCGGGCCTTTGGGGCGGGAACTGGCGGTGGAGGGTGCGGGTTTGGGAGCGCAGACAGAGTGGCTGGGGAAGGACTGTCCTGAGACGTTCCTTCTTGCTGGGACACGAGAGCTTCCACCTTCAACAAGACATGACTGGGCGCTGCCCTGGGCCGACTTTAGGGTGTCTCCATTCCTCAACTCTTTGAGGCAGTGAAGTGCACAGGTTCCTGATCGAAGGAACTTTCAGGCTGGAAAAGTGATGTTTTAGGGAGAGAGGTTTAGGGCCCGGGGAGCCGGAGCTGTGCGGTCAGGAGACCGGGGCCTCAGCCCGGGCTTCATGGGTGGGGGTGCTTAGGAAATGTACACCAGGAGCTGGCCAGAATCTACCGATTGTGAACTGGCTGATGTTTTGTTTGATTTGTTTCAAATTACACGCTTGGAGTGGACAACAGGCTGTGGTTTTCATGCCATGCTCTACTGGGTGGTGTGGTGGTCTTGGAACAGAGCCTAGTGGAGGGTTTGGGGTCGTTAACTACTAGGGAAAAAGAAATGACAAATGGCGTTCTGGATACATCCCACCCCATTAGCTAGATAGGGAGAATTCCTCCTTTCCAGTCTTTTCAGAGTCCATTTGTTAGGAGACAGCAGCTTTTTGCTTGTGTAAAATAGCTTCTCATTAAGAACATAAGCCACCGCATCACTGAGTGGTCTCTGTTACCCACTAAACTCATGTGGGTGTCAGCTCCCTGTAAACAGCCTGGTTCTGTCTGCATTTATATGGGGCTTTGAGTACCATTTGATGGTGTGCTATTGACGAGTCACCAGTTGTTCCAGCCCTCAATTTTGACTCCTACCAAAGAACCCCTCTCTGTCTCAGCCCATAAATCATCCTCTGAGGAGGAGGAGAACAAGGAGCAGCAAATAAAATATATTTGTTTTAGTCCCCAGGTGTAAGGGAGCAGGATAGCATGAGGTACTTGATGTTGGGTATCATCTACTCAGAGGTGATGTCTCTACATCCTAGGCCAGTGAGGTTGAACTTTGGCTTCTCACCTCCATGCATCCAATTCTGTGTGGTACCTCTACCCACCCCCACTTTTCTTCCCTAAAGAGCTCATTTGCAAAGCCACATACACACATTTCATCTCCTTTTACTTGCAGGAATGAGTGAAGAAAATAGGTTTCTGGCTTTGATAGCGGTGAACCAAGTAGCCAAGCCAAAATTCTCAAAGGGGAAGGGGTCTTTCAGACAGGCTGGATGAAAAGCTCTTTTCAGTCCTGTGTCCTCGGTTTTTCTGGTTTGAATTAGTGGCTGCATTCTCTGGTTCCCCCATCCCCCTTTCAAAGGGTGAGCACACAGCATATTGCAGAGAGGGAATGGATGGAGTTGGGGTCTGGACCTGAGGGTGAAATAGAGAGGGCTTGTGCTAAGCCAGAGGCAGCTGTGATGCTGCTACCTGAGGTGTAGCCAGCAGTGGTGAATGCCGGTTCCTGGATTGACCCTGTTTGCTGCCATCTGAAAGATGCATTGGACAAAGTGAACATATCACCAGGTACTCTTAATTCTCCACCCACTAGACAGTGCTGCCTCATTGCACAGTTCAGGATATGATGGACACTGTATTCTACGGAGAGTGCAGCACAGTGGTCTTTACTCTGGGTCATCTCCTCTGATGGGGGGCTCTTGGAAGGAATAGTTTTGAGGTTATTTAACAGAATATTGATAAGAATTTGAACATAATTTGTACAAAACCACCTACTGGGATATTTTGAGGAACAAAACAGGGAAGATCTTATTTGATGCTGGTCAGTGGATACACATGGGGAGAGAGGTTTGTTTTAAATATATTCGCTAATTACTAGTCTAATTTGGAGGTGCTTGGGTCAGATTGCAGGAGAGGAGGCATCAGGGCAGCTCTTGGGCCACCTCAAGAGTCCCAGAAGGTGGTGAGAGGAGGGGGAGTGGATTTCTCTCAAAGACACTGGAAATTTCAGTCCACTTGCTTTCACAAGTCTGGCAGGTCTGGCTTCCAGAAGCTAAAATGAGCTTCCAGGAAGGCAAGGAAGAGCAGCTGAGAACTAATGCAGGTTTTCACTCCATTCTCAGTACCTTGTGGGAAAGAGCAAAATGTTAGAAAGACAAAAAGAATCAATTTGGTCAGATCAGTTTGGTCTCTTTCCTATAGATTTTTCATTGTTTTGTTTTTTGAGGCTCATGTACTCCTATATAAGGGGTTCCCTGGTGGCTTAGCGGTAAAGAATCTGCCTACCAATGCAGGCGACGTGGGTTTAATCCCTGGGTCCATGGGAGAAGGAGTCCCATGGACACAGGAGCCTGGCGGGCTACTGTCCATGAGGTCACAAAGAGTTGGACATGAGTTAGCAACTAAACAACTCCTATATAATAGCATTTGGGCTTAGGAAGTGTTGCTGACCAGCCCAGACAAAATGCAGGGAGGAAAGGAGGAATGGCCCTCAGTTTTATAAACCCACTGTGCTCCATGGGTCCTTCTCCTAGGCTTCCAAACCTGGGGTCATGGTGGCCTTGTAAGATCTGAGGAAGGACTGCTGTGGCCAAGCAGACAGGAGTGGCCTGAACCCCAGGGACAGATTTGCATTTAAGGCCTGTAGGAGTTTGTTTCTCCCTTGTTTTGTGCATCTTCTTTCCCTATTCCCTTTCTCTACCCCAGCTTTACTCTGGTGAGAAAAATAGTTTCCAGGCTGACAGTATTTCCCTAAGAGGCCGAAGGGTCTTTAGCAGGGTAACCAGGCTCTAACTCTTCTTTTGTGCTCTAGTCCTCAAGTGTTTTCTGTTCTTTTTTTTAAAAATTAGCAAATGACCTTAACAACTGATGGGTTGAGCTCTGGAAGCTTCCCAAAACTGCAGGTGGTGGAGGTTGGGGGACACCTGTGTTTGTTTGGATGAATCAGTTCTTACTCGAGGACCGCACCCACTGGGGAGTTGAAAGGTTAATGATGGCCTCCTGGGGTAAGGGAGGGGAGGCCACTTGGCCAAACCAGTTTGTTTTCCGAAATTTATAGTTGAGGTATCCCAAGTCTTTCACACCCAGTGTGGCCTTTCATCTTTTTCATTGAATGAGAATGATAATAAGAATGCCTGTGCGGAGTTCCTTGGTGATCCACAGTGGTTAGGATTCTGGGCTTTCACTGCTGTGGCCAGGGTTCAATCCCAGAAACTAAGATCCTTTAAGCTGTGACTTTTTCAAAATACTTGCTTCATTAATGTATTCATATGCTAGGTACTGTTCTAGTTTTTTTTTGTTGTTGTTCAAGGAGAGAATGAAGTCAGCCTGTGTACTTCATATTTAGTTCAAGAGGGGAGAGCTGAGTGGGAGCCTGTGTTCTGGAAGCTGGCTGGTTCACACACAGTCTTCTGCATCCCACAGTGACAGATGTGGGCACTGCAAGACCTGATTCTTGCAAGTCTCTGATTCAGCTGGACATGAGTACCCTGGTGTGTGCTTTGAAGGGTACTAAAGATCAGGCTGTCAGGTTGGTGAAGGGGAGGTGATGGGAGGATTTTCCCACCTCTCCTCCTGTCTCTCTTACCTGCTCCTTGACACATCTCTGAGCACAGACTTATCAAGGTAAAATGACAAGTGCTCCTTCTGAGTAGAGTCCAGCCAGTAATTTATGCTAGGTGTAAATTTCAAACTCTGTTCTGGGATCTTATTTGGGGGAATAGTTCGAGGACACGTAGACCCTGATGGTACAAGAGTTGAGCAAACATCAGAAATGTTCTGACTTACTTTATCTGATTTTGGGGATGGCAGGGGGGTGGGGTTGGGAGAGATGGTGAGGAGAGGGGATGATCCAGCTCCTCTTCTTCCTTGTTTCTGGAGTCCTGTCATGAACTGGCAGTAGGGCCTCTTGTTGGGTTCAGTAGCTAATGGAATTTTTAGATGAAATTAACACTTAGTGAAATCCCCAAATCATAAATGTAGCATTTCATGAACTTTTCATATAATATACATGAGTGTAACCCAAATTTCCAACAGAGTTTGAAAAATTACCATTACCCTAGAAAGTTCCCTCTGCCCCTTCCCAGTCAGCTCTGCCCCCACCCTCAGAAGTACACTTTTCTGTGTAAACCATAAATTAAGTTTGCTTGTTCAAGTGCTTCACATAAGTGAAATCATAGACTATATACTCTTTTGTGTGAGAATTCTTCATTCAGCCCAATGTTTCTGAGATTTACCTCTGCTGCATTATTAATTTGTTCCTTTTTATTGCTCAGTAGAAATCCATTTTACTAATGTCAATATATTATGGTTTATTCATTTATCCTTAGATGGACTTCTGGGACATTTCCAGTTTATGGCTAATATGAAAAACTTTTATGAATATTTCTGTACACTTTTTTTATGCTTTTATTTCTTCTGGGTCCTTACTTAGGAGAGGAATTGCTGACTCCTTAAGTAGGTTATGTTTAGTTTTATGGCACCTTTTCCCAAAGTGGTTGTACCATTTTACACTCATTTTATATTCCCCAAAGATTTTCTGCAGTGTTTTCTACTAGAAGTTTTATGGTTTTACATTCAGGTCTATAAGCCATTTTATTTATGTGAGTTCCCTAGTGGCTCAGTCGGTAAAGAATCCGCCTGCGATGCAGGAGACCTGGGTTTGATCCCTGGGTTGGGAAGATCCCCTGGAGGAGGCCATGGCAACCCCTTCCAGTAGCCTTGCCTGGAAAATCCCCGTGGACAGAGGAACCTAGAGGGCTGCAGTCCACGGGGTGACAAAGAGTCAGACACAATTGAGCGACCAAGCACAGCACAGCACGTGAATGGTATGAGGTGTAGTTTGAAGGGTATTTTTTTCTTTTTGCATATGGGTGTCCAGTTGTTCATGACAATTTGTTGAAAAGACTAGCCTTTCTCATTGAATTCCGTTTGCAACTTTGTGGAAAATCAATTGAGTATATATGTAAGGGGCTATTTCCATTCATCTAGATTCTGTCCTTTCACCAATACTATACTTATTGTACTTCATAGTAAGACTTGAAATCAGATGTTGTGAGTCCTCCAACTTTGTTCTTCCTCAAAATTGTTTTGACTACTCTAGGTTCTTTGTTCTTACACATAAATTTTAGAATCAGCTTGTCAATGTCTTTTAAAAAAAATACACCTGGAATTTTAATTGGGATTGTATTGAAACAATATATTAATTTGAAGTTAGATGAGAAATTAATCCTGGCTTTCCTCAAACTGCTCTGGTTTTAGAAATGATAGTCTTGCATCTTAGGAACCCCCTCTATCCCAGGCAGACTGGGATGCTTGGTCACCCTCATTTGGGGAGAATTGACATCTTAACAATTTATGAACATGGTATATCTCTGAGTGGTCTTAATTTGTCTTGGCAGTGATTTGTACTTCTAAGTGTTTAAGTCCTAAATATCTTTTGTTAATTTATGTCCCTGAAAACAATTTTGGATTCTATTGTAAATAGAATTACTTTAAAGTAAACTTTTTAAAAAATGAAAATAAAATAAACTTTTTTATTTTGGAAAAATTTTAGATTTACAGAAAAGCAGAGGTAGTACAGAATTTCATATTCTTTACCCAGTTTCACATAATGTTTTACCTTACTTTAAAAGAAGTTGAGATATAATTCCTGTAACATACAGTTAACCATTTTAAGGTGTACAATTCAGTAGGTTTTAGCATATTTACAATTGTATGATCATTTCCATTATCTAATTCTAGAACATTTTCATCACCTCCAAAGAAACTCTGTACCCACTAGCAATTTCTCCCCATTCTTCCTTTGCCCAAGCCTCTGCCAACCAGTAATCTACCTTCTACCTTTATGAATTTGCCTATTCTGGACATTTCATGTAAATGGAATCCACACAATATATGGTCTTTTGTGTCTGGTACATTTTACTTAGCATAATGTTTTCAAGGTTCCTTCATGTTATATCTTATGTACTTCGTTTTTATGGCTGAATAATATTCCACTGTATGGATGTACCACATTTTGCTTATCTACTCATCAGTGGATGGCTATTTGAGTTAGTTCCACTTTTTGGCCACTGTGAAGAATGCTATCAACATTTCTATGCAAGTTTGTGTGTAGACGTATTTTTATTTTTGGGTAGATCCCATTTGGTTATTTTTTTAAAATAATGGATGGGAAATTGTTTTATTATTTGATTATTTAGTTTTTGGTTGCATTGTGAAACTTGTGGAATCTCAGATCCCCAGACCAGGGAGTGAACATATGTCCTTGGCAGTGAGAGAGCCAGGTCTCTAACCACTGGACCACCAGGGAATTCCCCACTGATTATTATTTTTCTTAAATAATTTGTTTCTCTGATGAGATTTCTAACCTGTTCATTACAAGTATGTTTTCTTTCTTTTTTAAAAATCTTTCAGAATAGCTATACAAGCTTCTTTAAAAATCCTTGTATCTGCATATGGGCCACCAAAAAAAAAAATTCCTCGTAATTCTGCCATCTCAGTCATCTCAGGATCAGTCTCATTGGTTGCCTTTTCTTTGGAATGGCTCATTTTGTTTGTATTGTCTAGACGTAGATTGTATCTCTGACATCATGAGTCATATGTTGTAGAGACTCTGGATTATTATTTTCCTCAGTAGAGTTTGTTTGTTTGTTTGTTTGTTTATCAAGCAATTAATTTGGCTGTGCTCAAATCTCTGAACTGTCTCCCCTGCAGTAAGTGGCAGGTTGAAATCTCTTAAGGTAGGCTGCTTGTGCCCTCTGCATGCATAGTTCATAGTTCAGTCATGAGTTTATATTTAGAATTTGGGGTTCCACCTCCATGGCTCATTCCTTTTCAGCATCACTTTCTTGCTGTTGTAGCTGCTCCAAAGTGGCCTTAGATTCTTTAATCCAGTAAGATTGGCTTTTGTGTTTCTACCATAATTTCAGTCTCCTGGCCTGGCTCCTAATGTAGCTTGCCTTTAGGTGAAGGGCCATAAAAAATGAGAGACTTATGTAATGCCATTTCCTTCTGAGGGGACTGCCCTTCCAGTTTCTACTGATTTTGGTTGCTTTTCAGTACTTACAGGTTAAAGTTTTTATATTTTGTCCAAAGTTTATGGTGGTTTTTTGCAAGAGGGTTGATCTAATAGTATCTTGTCCATCATTATTAGAAATGAAACCTCATTAATGGGTGTTTTTAAGTCCTGCCTTTTTCTCTTTTAGAACATCATGACCACAGAGAAATTAATGGTTATGACAAGATCATTTAGTGTTCGTCGCTCAGTTGTGTCCACCTCTTTGGGACCTGTGGACTGCCAGGCTCTATCCATGGAATTCACCAGATCAGAATACTGGAGTATTCGCTTCTTCAGGGGATCTTTCCAACCCAGGGATCGAAACAGGGTCTGCTGTGTTGCAGACAGATTATTTAGCCAGTCATCAAAACAAATGGCTCTGTTTCATCTCTTCTTTCTCCCAAACAGACCTTGGTATCCAGTCTTTTATAGCTTGATTATCCTTTTTCTTCTGTTTAACCTGAAATAACTCTGCCCGTTTTGCAGACAGGAAATGGAATGAATCAAGCCTCTGATGTGGCTGGTATTGTTTGGGTTTCTTGAGTTTCTTACCTTCCTCTCTATTCATCACCAGTTCTTCCAGAGTTCCTGTAAAGACTCTGGTAATTTTCACCAGCCAGTGCCCTTTCGCTCACTCTCCCCATCAGATCTGCCAGGCCTTTGGTTCATTCCAAGGTTTGGGAAATGGCAGAAACAGCTGCTCTGACCCTGCTCTCAGCTCCCTCCTTTCTACCCGGGATCTTTCCAGCCATGTTTTTCTGGCTTTGTTCTAACAGATGTTGCCTTTTCCCTTATTCTGGGCAGGGGCAGCTGAAGGGTTTAGTTTGAAAGAGCCAAAGGGCTCACTACAGGGTGTCTTGTAGACATATTGCTATTATCAAGCTGGATGATCTGAATGTTGCATCTGGGTAGTTAATGAGTGTCCTTGGCTTCATGTTTTGATTTGGCAACTGGTGGATGAGAGGCGGCACCTCTGGTTGCCACCATGTATGTTGAGGTCCAGTGGGATGAAAAGCGCCGTTAAACTGAAAATCAACTTGGATTCCTCTTCCTTCTGTCTCATCCCCAGCCAGTATGTCACCAAGTGCCATGAGGCTTACTCCTTAGTGTCTCTCAAACCCACCCCTTTCTCACCATTTCCACTGCTACGACTTTATCCAACCAAGATCCACCATCTCCTACCTGCATTATGGCTCGAGTTTCCTCCTTTTTTGTGGTGCTGTCTCCTGGCTGGCCCTGGACACTCCAATTCATTCCCCATCCTCCAGGTGGGCAGACTCTCAGCATCTAAACTACAGATATGAATCTGCTCTTTATCTGCTAGAGTCCCTTCTGCTTTTCTCCTTTTCTTTTCAGGAAAAGTCCAGAGCCTTTAACATGTGCTGCAAGGCTCTCTAATCCAAGTCTAGCCTGAACTCCCCCTCCACCCCATCTCCCCATCTTCTGAGAGGTGCCTGCCTTTCTTTATCAGTCAGGGATCAGTCAGAGAAACAGAACCACTGTGGAATATATATTAAGAGATTTATTACAAGGAATTGACTTTGCATGGTTGTGAGGGCTGGCAAGGCAAGTCTAAAATCCATCGGTCTGGCCATCATGAAAGGCAGGCTGGAACTCTCAGGCACACGCCCAGGCTGTTCTGCATAAGTGGAGTTTCTTCTTTTGAGGAGCCTCAGTTCTGCATGTAAGCCTTTTCGACTGAGAGAAGCCTAAATTGTCAAGGATCATCTCTCTTATTTAAGTTTTATTGACTTTAATCACATCTATAGTTTCAAAGTGAAGCCTAGATTAGCATTTGGTTGAATAACAGTGTCTATAGTCTAGCCAGCTGACATATAAGACTAACCATCACTTCCCTTCAGCCAGACCTGGGTACTGTGTTCTGAACACACTGGACTCTCACATAGGCTGTCTTTGCGTGCTGTTCCCCCTGGGGTGCCTGAGATGGGTGCTCTTTGTTGTTTTTCAGTCACCACGTTGTGTCCGACTCTTTTGCAACCCCATGGACAGCAACACGCCAGGCTTCTCTGTCCTTCATGATCTCCCAGAGTTTGCTCAAACTCATGTCCATTGAGTCAGTGATGCTATCCAACCATTTCATCCTCTGTTGCCCCCTTCTCTTGCCCTTAATCTTTCCCAGCATCAGGGTCTTTTCCAATGAGTTGGCTCTTTGTATCAGGTGGCCAAAGTTTTGGAGCTTCAGCTTCAGAATCAGTCCTTCTGATTGGAAGGACTTCCAACCCAGGGTTGATTTCCTTTAGGATTGACTGGTTTGATATCCTAGCTGTCCAAGGGATGCATAAGAGTCTTCTCTGGCATCACAATTTGAAAGCATCAGTTCTTTGGTGCTCACCCTTCTTTGTGGTTCAACTCTCACATTCATACATGACTACTAGAAAAACCATAGCTTTGACTAGATGGACCTTTGTGGGCAAAGAAATGCCTCTGCTCTTTTAATATGCTGTCTAAGTTTGTCATAACTTTTCTTCCAAGGAGCAGATGTCTTAATTTCATGGCTGCAATCACTGTCTGCAGTGATTTTGGAGCCCAAGAAAATAAAGTCTCTCACTGTTTCCCCATCTATTTGACATGAAGTGATGGGAATGGATGCCATGATCTTAGTTTTTTGAATGTTAGATTTAAGCCAGCTTTTTCACTCTCTTTCACTCTCATCAAGAGACTCTTTAGTTCCTCTTCCCTTTATGCCATTAGAGTGGTATAATCTGCATATATGAGATTGTTGGTATTTCTCCCGGCAGTCTTGATTCCAGCTTGTGCTTCATCCAGCCCAGCATTTCTCTTGATGTACTCTGCAAAGAAGTTAAATAAGAAGGCTGACAATGTACAGCCTTGACGTACTCCTTTCCCAATTTTGAACCAGTCCATTGTTCCATGTCTGGTTCTAACTGTTGCTTCTTGACCCACATACAAGTTTCTAAGGAGGTAGGTAACGTGGTCTAGTATTCCTGTCACTTTAAGAATTTTCCATAGTTTGTTGTGATCTGCACAAAGGCTTTAGCATAGTCAATGAAACAGAAGTAGATGTTTTTCTGGAAATCCCTTGCTTTCTGTATGATCCAATGAATGTTGGAAATATAATCTCTGGTTCTTCTGCCCTTTCTAATGCCAGCATGTATATCTGAAAGCTCTCAGTTCATGTACTCCTGAAGCCTAGCTTGAAGGATTTTGAACATTACCTTGCTAGCATGTGAAATGAGCTCAATTGTATGATAGTTTGAACATTCTTTGACATTGCTCTTCTTTGGGATTAGAGTGAAAACTGACCTTTTCCAGGCCTGTGGCCACTGCTGTTTTCCAAATTTGCTGGCATATTGAGTACAGCACCTTCACAGTATCATCTTTTAGGACTTTAAATAGCTCAGCTGGAATGCCATCACTTTCACTAGTTTTGTTTGTAGAAATGCTTCCTAAGGCTCACTTCACTTCAGACTCCAGGATATCTAGCTCTAGGTGAGTAACCACACTGTTGTGATTATCCAGGTCAACAAGACATGTTTTCTGTAGCTCTTCTGTGTATTTTTGCCACCTCTTCTAATGTCTTCTGGTTCTATTAGGTCCTTGCCATTTCCCCCTTTTATTGTGCCCATCCTTGAATGAAATATTTCCTTGATATCTCCAGTTTTCTTGAAGAGCTCTCTAGTCTTTCCCATCCTATTGTTTTCCTCTACTTCTTTGCATTATTCACATAAGAAGGCTTTCTTATCATTCCTTACTATTCTCTGAAACTCTGCATTCAGTTGGGTGTTTCTTTTCCTTTCTCCTCTGACTTTCGCTTCTTTTCTCTTCTCAGTTATTTGTAAGTTCTCCTCAGACAACCACTTTGCCTTCTTGCATTTCCTTTTCTTTGGGATGATTTTGGTCACCACTTCCAATACAATGTTACAAACCTCCTTTTATAGTTCTTCAGGCAGTCTACCAGATCTAATCTCCCTTGAATCTATTTGCCACCTCCACCCCGTATAATCCTAAGGAATTAGATTTAGGTCATACCTACATGGTCTAGTGGTTTTCCGTGCTTTCTTCAATTTAAGCCTGAATTTTGCAATAAGGAACTGATGATCTGAGCCATAGTCACCTCCAATTCTTGTTTTTGTTCACTGTATACAGCATCACCATCTTTGGCTGCAAAGAATATAATCATTCTGATTTCAGTTTTGACTATCTGGTGATGTTCATGTGTAGAGTTGTCTCCTGTGTTATTGGAAGAGGGTGTTTGCTATGACCGGTGTGTTCTCTTGGAAAAACTCTGTTAGCCTTTTCCCTGCTTCATTTTGTACTCAAAGGCCAAACTTACCTGTTAATCAAGGTATCTCTTGACTTCCTACTTTTGCATTCCAATCCCCTGTGATGAAAAGAACATCTTTTGTGTGTGTTAGTTCTAG
The DNA here is from genome assembly GCF_033118175.1 of Dama dama. Classification (NCBI taxonomy): domain Eukaryota; kingdom Metazoa; phylum Chordata; class Mammalia; order Artiodactyla; family Cervidae; genus Dama; species Dama dama. The sequence continues at coordinate 28,292,383 of NC_083695.1, forward strand.
AAGGTCTTGTAGGTCTTCACAGGACCATTCAACTTCAGCTTCTTCAGCATTAGTGGTTTGTCATAGACTTGGATTACTGTGATATTGAATGGTTTGCCTTGGAAATGAACTGAGATCATTTTGTTGTTTTTGGGATTATACACAAATACTGCATTTCAGGCTCTCTTGTTGGCTATGAGGGCTACTCCATTTCTTCTAAGTGATTCTTGCCTACAGAATTAGACATAGTGGCCATCTGAATTAAATTTGCCTGTTCCCGTCCATTTTAGTTCACTGATTCCTAAAATGTCGATGTTCCTTCTTGCCATCTCCTGCTTGACCACTTCCAATTTACCTTGATTCATGGACCTAACTTTCCAGGTTCTTATGTAGTATTGTTCTTTACAGCACTGAACTTTATTTTCACCACCAGGCACATCCAAAACTGGGCGTCGTTTGCGCTTTGGCGCAGCTCTCTTTCTGGAGCTATTTCTCCGTGCTTCCCCAGTAAGCATGTTGGACACTCACTGATCTGGGGGGCTCATCTTGCAGTGTCATATATTTTTGCCTTTTAACACTGCTCATGGGCTTTTTTTTTTTTTTTTGCTCATGGGCTTCTTGAGGCAAGAATACTAGAGTGGTTTCCCATTCCCTTCTCTAGTGGACCATGTTTTGTCATCGCTTCACTGAGTCATGCAAGCCCTTTCACTGACAAAGCTGTGATCCATTGATCATTTTGGTTAACTTTCTGTGATTGTGGTTTTCATTCTGGAGTCTGTGGGACTGTAGTTCTTGTTTCTGTTTGCCCTATGATGGATGAAGACAAGAGGCTTATGCAGGCTTCCTGATGGGAGGGACTGGCTGTGGGGAAAACTAGGTCTTGTTCTGGTAGGCAGAACCAAGCTCAGTTCAGTTGCTCAGTCGTGTCTGACTCTTTGCAACCCCATGGACTGCAGCATGCCAGACTTCCCTGTCCATCACTAACTCCCAGACCCTGCTCAAACTCATGTCCATCCATTTGGTGATGCCATTTATCCATCTCATCCTTTGTGGTCCCCTTCTCCTCCTTCCTTCAATCTTTCCCAGCATCAGAGTCTTTTCCAATGAATCAACTCTTCAACACCTGGCATCAGGTGGCCAAAGTATTGGAGCTTCAGCATCAGTCCTTCCAATGAATATTCAGGACTGATTTCCTTTAGGATTGACTGTCTTGATCACCTTACCATCCAAGGTACTCTTAAGAGTCTTCTCCAATACCACAGTTCAAAAGCATCAATTCTTCGGTGCTCAGCTTTCTTTATGGTCCAACTCTCACATCCATACATGACTACTGGAAAAACCATAACTTTGACTAGATAGACCTTTGTCAGCAAAATAATGTCCCTGCTTTTTAATCTGCTGTCTAAGTTGGTCACAGCTTTTCTTCCAAGGAGCAAGCATCTTTTACTTTCATGGCTGCAGTCACCATCGGCAGTGATTTTGGAGCACAGGAAAATAAAGTCTGTCACTCTTTCCATTGTTTCCCCATTTATTTGCCATGAAGTGATAGGGCCTGATGCTCTGATCTTTGTTTATTGAATGTTGAGTTTTAAGTCAGCTTTTTCACTCTCCTCTTTCACTTTCAAGAGGCTCTTTAGTTCCTCTTTGCTTTCTGCCATATGGGTGGTATCATCTGCATGTCTGAGATTATTGATATTTCTCCCAGCAGTCTTGATTCCAGCTCGTGATTCATCCAGCCCAGTGTGTCTCTTGATGTATTCTGCATAGAAGTTAAATAAGCAGGGTGAATGCATACAGCCTTGTCGTACTCCTTTCCTGATTTCGAACCAGTCTGTTGTTCTATGTTCAGTTCTAACTGTTGCTTCTTGACCTGCATATAGGTTTCTCAGGAGGCAGGTCACGTGATCTGGTATTCCCCTCTCTTTAAGAATTTTCCACAGTTTATTATGATCCACACGGTCAAAGGCTTTGGCATAGTCAATAAAGCAGAAATAAATGTTTTTCCGAAACTCTCTTGCTTTTTCGATGATCCAATGGATGTTGGCAATGTGATCTCTGGTTCCTCTGCGTTTTTAAAATCCAGATTGAACTTTTGGAAGTTCTCGGTTCATGTACTGTTGAAGCCTGGCTTGGAGAATTTTGAGCATTACTTTGCTAGCGTGTGAGATGAGTGCAATTGTGCAGTAGTTTGAGCATTCTTTGGCATTGCCTTTCTTAGGGATTGGAATGAAAACTGATCTTTTCCAGTCCTGTGACCACTGCTCAGTTTTCCAAATTTGCTGGCATATTGAGTGCAGCACTTTCACAGCATCATCTTTTAGGATTTGAAATAGCTCAACTGGAATTCCATCACCTCTACTAGCTTTGTTCATAGTGATGCTTCCTAAGGCCCACTTGACTTCACATTCCAGGATGTCTGGCTATAGGTGAGTGATTACACCATTGTGATTATCTGGGTCATTAAGATCTTTTTTGTGTAGTTCTTCTGTATATTCTTTTTTTTTTTTTCTGTATATTCTTAAATCTACTTCTCACTTCCACTGTATAATCGTTAGGGATTTGATTTAGGTCATACCTAAATGGTCTAGTGGTTTTCCCTACTTTCTTTAATTTAAGTCTGAATTTGGCAATAAAGATTTCATGATCTGAGCCACAGTCAACTCCTGGTCTTGTTTTTGCTGACTGTATAGAGCTTCTCCATCTTCAGCTGCAAAGAATATAATCAATCTGATTTCGGTGTTGACCATCTGGTGATGTCCATGTGTAGAGTCTTCTCTTGTGTTGTTGGAAGACGGTGTTTGCTATAATTAGTGCATTCTCTTGGCAGAACCCTATTAGCTTTTACCCTGCTTCATTCTATACTACAAGGTCAAATTTGCCTGTTACTCTAGGTGTTTCTTGACTTCCTACTTTTGAATTTCAGTCCCCTATAAAGGAAATACAATAAACTGTGGAAAATTCTGAAGGAGATGGGAATACCAGACCACCTGACTTGCCTCTTGAGAAACCTGTATGCAGGTCAGGAAGCAACAGTTAGAACTGGACATGGAACAACAGAATGGTTCCAAATAGGAAAAGGAGTACGTCAAGGCTGTATATTGGCACCCTGCTTATTTAACTTATATGCAGAGTACATCATGAGAAATGCTGGAAGAAGCACAAGCTGGAATCAAGATTGCTGGGAGAAATATCAATAACCTCAGATATGCAGATGACACCACCCTTATGGCAGAGAGTGAAGAGGAACTGAAAAGCCTCTTGATGAAAGTGAAAGAGAAGAGTGAAAAAGTTGGTTTAAAGCTTAACATTCAGAAAACTAAGATCATGGCATCTGGTCCCATCACCTCATGGTAAATAGATGGGGAGACAGTGGAAACAGTGGCAGACTACTTTTTTGGGCTCCAAAATCACTGTGGATGGTGACTGTAGCCATGAAATTAAAAGATGCTTACTCCTTGGAAGGAAAGTTATGACCAACCTAGATAGCATATTAAAAAGCAGAGACATTACTTTGCCAACAAAGGTTTATTTGGTCAAAGCTATGGTTTTTCCAGTGGTCATGTATGGATGTGAGAGTTGGACTGTGAAGAAAGCTGAGTGCCGAAAAATTGATGCTTTTTTTTTTTTAAATTAATGCTTTTGAACTGTGGTGTTGGAGAAGACTCTTGAGAGTCCCTTGGACTGCAAGGAGATCCAACCAGTCCATCCTAAAGGAGATCAGTCCTGGATGTTCATTGGACGGACTGATGTTGAAGCTGAAACTCCAATACTTTGGCCACCTCATGCGAAGAGTTGACTCATCGGAAAAGACCCTGATGTTGGGAGGGATTGGGGGCAGGAGGAGAAGGGGCCGACAGAGGATGAGATGTCTGGATGGCATCACTGACTCGATGGGCATGAGTTTGTGTAGACTACGGGAGTTTGGGATAGACAGGGAGGCCTGGCATGCTGTGACTCATGGGGTCACAAAGAGTCGGACACGACTGAGCGACTGAACTGAACTGAACTGATAAAGGAGAAGGACATCTTTTTTTGGTGTTAATTCTAAAAGGTCTTGTGGGTCTTCATATCACCGTTCAACTTCAGCTTCTTCACCATTACTGGTTGGGGCATAGACTTGGATTACCATGATATTGAATGGTTTGCCTTGGAAACGAACAGAGATCATTCTGTCAATTTTGAGATTGAATCCAAGTACTGCATTTTGGACTCTTTTGTTGACCATGATGGTGACTCCATTTCTTCTAAGGGATTCTTGCCGACAGTAGTAGATATAATGGTCATCTGAGTTAAATTCACCCATTCCAGTCCATCTTAGCTCGCTGATTCCTAGATCTGATAGACAGAGTGCCTGAAGAATTATCAACGGAGATTTGTGACATTGTCCAGGAGACAGGGAGCAAGATCATCCCCAAGAAAAAGAAATGCAAAAACGCAAAATGGCTGGCTGAGGAGGCCTTACAAATAACTGTGAGAAGAAGAGAAGCCAAAAGCAAAGGAGAAAAGGAAAAATATACCCATTTGAATGCAGAGTTCCAAAGAATAGCAAGGAGAGATAAGAAAGCCTTCCTCCGTGATCAGTGCAAAGAAATAGAGGGAAAAAATAGGATGAGAAAGACTAGAGAGCTCTTCAAGAAAACTGGAGATACCAAGGGAATGTTTCATGCAAAATGGGCACAATAAAGAACAGAAATGTTATGGACCTAACAGAAGCAGAAGATATTAAGAAGAGGTGGCAAGAATACACAGAAGAACGGTACAATAAAGATCTTCATGACACAGATAATCATGATGGTGTGACCACTCACCTAGAGCCAGACATCCTGGAATGTGAAGTCAAGTGGGCCTTAGGAATCATCACTACGAACAAAGCTAGTAGAGGTGATGGAATTCCAGTTATGCTATTTCAAATCCTAAAAGATGATGCTGTGAAAGTGCTGCACTCCATATGCCAGCAAATTTGGAAAACTCAGCAGTGGCCACAGGACTGGAAAAGGTAAGTTTTCATTCCAATCCCTAAGAAAGGCAATGCCAAAGAATGCTCAAACTACTGCACAATTGCACTCATCTCACACGCTAGCAAAATAATGCTCAAAATTCTCCAAGCCAGGCTTTAGCAATACGTGAACTGTGAACTTCCAGCTGTTCAAACTGGGTTTAGAAAAGGCAGAGGAACCAGAGATTAAATTGCAAGATCATCAAAAAAACGCGAGAGTTCCAGAAAAACATCTATTTCTGCTTTATTGACTATGCCAAAGCCTTTGACCGTGTGGATCACAACAAACTGTGGAAAATTCTGAAAGAGATGGGAATACCAGATCACACACACAATAAACTGTGGAAAATTCTGAAAGAGATGGGAATACCAGATCACGTGACCTGCGTCCTGAGAAATCTGTATGCAGGTCAGGAAGCAACAGTTAGAACTGCACATGGAACAACAGACTGGTTCAAATAGGAAAAGGAGTACATCAAGGCTGTATATTGTCACCCTGCTCATTTAACTTATATGCAGAGAATATCATGAGAAACGCTGGGCTGGATGAAATACAAGCTGGAATCAAGATCGCTGGGAGAAATATCAATAACCTCAGATATGCAGATGACACCACCCTATGGCAGAAAGTGAAGAAGCACTAAAGAGCCTCTTGATGACAGTAAAAGAGGAGAGTGAAAAAGTTGGCCTAAAGCTCAACATTCAGAAAACTAAGATCGTGGTATCTGGTCCCATCATTTCATGGCAAATAGATGGAGAAACAGTGGAAACAGTGGCAGACTTTATTTTTTGGGGCTCCAAAATCACTGCAGATGGTGACTGCAGTCATGAAATGAAATGTCGTTTACTCCTTGGAAGAAAAGTTATGACCAATCTAGACAGCATATTAAAAAGCAGAGACATTACTTTGCCAACAAAAGTCCATCTAGTCAAGGCTGTGGTTTTTCCAGTAGTCATGTATGGATGTAAGATTTGGACTATAAAGAAAGATGAACACCAAAGAATTGATGCTTCTCAAATATGGTGTTGGAGAAGACTCTTGAGAGTCCTTTGGACTGCAAGGGGATCCAACCAGTCCATCCTAAAGGAATCAGTCCTGGGTGTTCATTGGAAGGACTGACGCTGAAGCTGAAATTCCAGTACTTTGGCCACCTGATGCAAAGTTCTGACTCATTGGAAAAGACCCTGATGCTGGGAAAGATTAAAGGCAGGAGGAGAAGGGGATGACAGAGGATGGGATGGTTGGATGGCATCACCAAGTCAATGCACATGAGTTTGAGCAAATTCTGGGAGTTGGCGATGGACAGGGAGGCCTGGCGTGCTGCAGTCTATGGGGTCGCAAAGAATCGGACATGACTGAGCAACTGAACTGAACTCTGTGTATTCTTGCCACCTTTTCTTAAATCTTCTGCTTCTTTTGGATCCATACGTTTTCTTTCCTTTATTGTGTCCATCTTTGCCTGAAATATTCCCTTGGTATCTCCAATTTTCTTAAAGAGATCTCTAGTGTTTCCCATTGTATTTCTTTGCACCAATCAGTTGAGCCATGCCATGTAGGGCCACCCAAGATGAATGGGTCATGGTGGAGAGTTCTGACACTACGTGGTCCGCTGGAGAAGTGAATGGCAAACCACTTCAGTATTCTTGCCAATAGGTTATGGTGAACAACATTAGATTCATAATCTCTGAAGAAGTGTAGCTTCGGGACCTGGGACCAGTCTTGATCACTCAAGAGCTTTTGTGTAGCAAGGTTTTACTGAAGTGAAAATGGACAGAGAAAACTTCTGACAGACATCAGAAGTGGGACAGACAGTGCCCCCCTCACCGGTCTTATCAAGGCCTTATATACTTTTACCAGATCCACTCCTACAACATAAGCCTTAAGATAACAAGATTAGTCAGAAGGTTCTTGTTAAGAAGGAGAAACATGTCCTTGAGCAAGATACATTGTTGTTACATAATCATTAGTACAGAGCTTAAGGGAATACATACCCTTGAGCAAGATGAGTTGTTTTGTTGTGTAAGCATTAGATCTGGACCTAAAGAAGATAACATCTTTTGTGACTAAGACAACGCAGTGTAGGAAAAAAACCTTGTCCTTTTCTCCTCCTTGAGAGCCCTAGACCCCTTTCTCCTCCTCGAGAGCCCTGGACCCCTTCCTCCTTGAGGGCCCCAGACTTCTTATCAACCTACCTAAGAACTAGCTCTCTCATTGCCTTGAGAACCCCATGAACAGTATGAAAAAGCAAAAAGATACAACACTGAAAGATGAACTCCTCAGGTTGGTAGATGGCCAATATGCTACTGGAGAAGAGTGGAGAGATTTCTCCAGAAAGAATGAAGACATAGAGCCAAAGCGAAAACAACACCCAGTTGTGAATATGACTGGTGATGAAAGTAAAGTCCAATGCTGTAAAGAACAATATTGCACAGGAACCTGGAATGTTAGGTCCATGAATCAAGGTGAATTGGAAGTGGTCAAACAGGAGATGGCAAGAGTGAACATCGACATTTTAGGAATCAGTGAAGTAAAATGGACAGGAATGGGCAAATTTAATTCAGATGACCATTATATCTACTACTGTGGGCAAGAATCCCTTAGAAGAAATGAAGTAGCCCTCATACTCAACAAAAGAACCATGCTCAGTAAACCTTTAATCGAATTGTCTGCTGATGGGTGGGGCTCTGGTCTCTCCCTGTTAGTTGTTTGTCGTGAGGTGACCCAGTCCTGAAATCTACAGGCTCTATGGCTATTGGCGACACCCAAGAGGACTTAGGTCAACATGCACCTCCCAGAACTGTTGCTGCCAGTGCCCGTGGGTGCTCTTTTGTTTCCCCCATATCTGCCATGGCTGGAGTCACCATCACTGAACGTACTTACATGTCTCCTGTTCTCCAAGGGAAAAACAGTCTTGAGTCATCCTTGAGTTTCAGATACTTCATTCTTACCTCTGGTGCTGGCTGAGGGATGAATGTCCCAGAAAATTCTGTGGTCATCTCCAGACTATTTGTTTTAAAACGTGATCATTTTCCTTCTTGTATTGTACCACGTGTTAAGCCTCTTAAGTACCTCTGTGAATTTCGCACACGGTACTACTGAACACCAGCATAAAATTATCTTCAGTTGCTGAATTATCTTCAGTCTCAGCAAAACTGAAACTTGAAGAGTCACTGAAAACTGCAAGTTTCCTTGACCACTTATAACCACTTTGGTTAGTGGAGAAAAATCAGGTTCAAATTGCTGCCCTGCCGCTTACTAGCTCTGTGACCTGGAGCTCATTACTTGGCCCTCTCAGCTCTATTGTCTTCATAGGTACAAAGGAGGTTATAGTAACTTCTTTGCAGGTTGTTTTGAAGAGGTACCTGAGAATATTCAGCCTATGGTTAGTCCAGAGTCAGATTCAGGAAACAAAGAAAGAAAGGAATCCTTAGCATGGAGGGAGAAGCCTCTTGGTAGCCTGTCTCCACTGGGGCCTGTGCTAAATATTGCTGGTCTGGCACATGACCATGTTCAAGATCTCTGTTCTTTTGTCCTTGCTTCCTGTTTTACACCAGGCCCTTGGTTTCCAAAACCCTTTGAACCTCATCTCAGATCCAAAGGGTGCCTGGTGCTATAGAAAGAACCCAGAACTGGGATTTCAATACCTGAGTTTGAAACTAACCCTCCTGCTAAGTTGCAGGGAATCTTTAGGTCAGTCACCTCACTTCTCTGGGCCTCTGGGTGTGCAACTGTGAATAGCTCACTGCTCACTTTGGCTTTGTTGACTGGCTCAGGCTTCCCAGATCCTGGCTTGGCACTAGCCAGTCTGAATCAGCCTGCTAGTCATCTATGTCAGGAGGCGCAGGGAAGAACAGATGAAAGCTCACATTAAACTTGCTTAAGTTATTTTCCACAATCAGGGATGTTGAACCTTCCCCTTATTCCTTCCCACATATCTTGATTCTCTAAGAGTATCCTTCTTCGTGAAGTGTCTGAAGTCTCGAGGCTGTTGGAGCACTCAATGCTGGGCCTCCCTTGCTCACACAATCATTTATTAGGTATGCACTGAGCCTTTATTATGTGGCTGGCCCTGTGCAGACATGAGAGAGGCTCATATCCTGACCTTAGGGAACTCGTCGACTAGGGTCAGATGAACAAGTAAGTGATACAGAATCATACGGAGCAAATTAAAAAAAAAAAAAATCATATTGAGCAATAGAAGGACAGCTCACCAAGAGCCCCATAAGTGTGTACACATGATTCCAGGAGAAAGTGATACCTGAACCAAGAAAGGAAGATTAAGATGTTAGCTTGATGAGAAGCACACTTTAAGCAGAGGTCAGGGGAGGGCATGTGTCCCTGGGCATGGCCCACATGGGAGAACCACAGCCAGAGCATGGAGTAGGAGGTGGGCAGGGGCATGAAGGGCCTGGAGAGGGGCTGGCCTGTGACAGGCCTTGACTGCTATACTGGGGAATATGGATTTAAGCCTGAGACCACTGAAGAGTATCAAGGAGTCGAGTACATGTACGTGTGTGTGATTACTTTCATACTCCTATTCAACACGATACATCATAGATGTTTCCCAGCCTCATGTGTGTATTATCTTCCATAGAGATGGTTGCCTGCACTCGGGGTGCCTTTGACCTCTGTGGGTCTACTGCAGTTTATGCCATTGGTGCTCGTTAAGTGGTTACTCTGTCATCTGAGTAAGGTCATAAAAAGAGCCCATAGGCCATGCAGGAGACCCAAGATCTAATTCTCTGTCACTAACCAGATGAGTGGCCAGCTTTTCATCTGGTCCTCTTGGAGCCTTGGTTGCCTTGTCTGTTGGCAAGTCTTCTCCCTGCCCTTTATACTTCACAGCATTGGCATCAGGCTCAAATGAGATACTATCTGTGAAAACATTTTGTAAAATACAAAGCACAAGCACCAAGATATCTTTCCATTTATTATCTTCCATCAATGTTTTCAGGCTCTCACATCCTTAGTTAAATTTATTCCTGAGGATTTTATTCTTTTGATACTATTGCAAAATGGAGTTGTCGTCTTAGTTTCCTTCTTAAATAGTTCCTTGTTGGTAAATAGAAATGCAACTGATTTTTTAAAATTGATTTTTGTGTGTCAATTTTTATATCCTGCAACTTTACTCAATTTGTTGATTCATTTAAACAGCTTTTATGGGGTCTTTAGGGTTTTCTGCATATTTTATCATGTCATCTGTGGGTGACTTTTATTTGTTTCTCTTGCTTAATTGCTCTGGCTGGGAGTTCCAGGACTGTGTTGAATAGAAGTGGTGAGAGTAGGCATCCTTATCTTGTTTCCTATCTTACAGGAAAAGTTTTCAGTTTTTCCCCATTGATTCACTGTGGGCATTTCACATATAGACTTTATTATGTTAATTTAACTAAGGTTAATTTGCAACCACTCCAGTATTCTTGCCTGGAGAATCCCATGGACAGAGGAAGCTGGTGGGATACAATCCATAGGGTCACGAAGAGTCGGACACGACTGAAGCGATTTAGCAGCAATTTAAGGTAATGTTCATGGATTGGAGGGCTTAATATTTTGAGCATTTTATTTTGTATTGGGATATAGCAAATCAGCAATGTTATGATAATTTCAGGTGAGCAGCAGAGGGATTCAGCCATATATATATACATATACACATGTATCTATCCTCTCCCAAACTCGCCTCCCATCCAGGCTGTCACATAACAGAGTTCCATGTGCTATACTGTAGGTCCTTGTTGGTTATCCATTTTAAATATAGCAGTATGTACATGTCCATCTTGTCTATTCTACCCGAAGTGATCTATGGGTTCAGTGAATTCCCTATCAAGATCTCAGTGGCAACTCTGAATAGCCAAAAGTCTTGAGAAAGAAGACTGAAGCTGGAGGTATCACATACTCCAATTTCAAACTATATTACAAAGCTATAATAATTCAAATGGTATGGTACTGGCACAAAAACAACATAAATTAATGGAGCAGAATAGAAAGCCCAGAAATAAACTTATGCTTATATGGTCAATTATTCTATAGCAAAGGAGGCAAGAATATACAATGGGGAAAAGATAGTCTCTTCAGTAAATGATATTGAGAAAATTGGACAGCTATATGCACAAGAATCAAACTAGACTACTTTCTCATACCATTTACAAAAATAAACAAAAGGGACTTCCCTGGAGGTCCAGTGGTTAAGAGTCCATGCTTCCACTGCAGGCAATATGGGTTTAATCCCTGGTCAAGGAACTTTCTGTTTATATATGTATATATAATTGTGTTTATATGACCAAAAAAAAAAAAAACCCCAAACCTCAAAATGGATTAAAGACATAAATGTAAGACCTGAAACCGTAAAACTCCTAGAGGAAAACATAAGCAGTACACTCTGATATTAAAGAGCAATATTTTTTTGAATATATCTCTTCAGGCAAGGGAAACAAAAATTGAAAATAAACAAATGGGACTACATCAAACTACAGAGATTTTGCACAGTGAAGGAAACTATCAACAAAATGAAAAGCAATCTACTCAATGGGATTTTTGCCAATGATATATCTGATGTGAGCTAATATCTAAAATATACAAAGAACTCATCCAACTTGGTTAAAAAATGGACAGAGGACCTGAATAGACATTTTTCCAAAGAAGACATAAAGATTCCCAGTAGACTTGTGAAAAGATGCTCAATATTACTAATCATCAGGGAAATACAAACCAAAACCATAGTGAGACCTGACCTTACAGCTATCAGAATGGCTATTATCCAAAAGTCAACAATGGGAATTCCTTGGCAGTCCACTAGTTAGACTCAGCACTTTCACTGTTCAGGCCTGGGTTCAATCCCTGGTTGGAGAACTCAGTTTCTGAATGCCACGTGATATGGACAGATTTTAAAACAACAACAATAACAAGAAGTGTTGGCGAGGATATAGAGAAAAGGGAACCCTTGTGCATTGTTGGTGAGAATGTAAGTTGATACAGCCACTATGAGTAACAGTAGGAGGTTCCTCAAATAATTAGAAATAGAACTACTGTGCCCTCCAGAAACTCCACTTCTGGGTAGTCATCCAAAGAAAGGCACTAATTTAAAAAAAACCCTAATATTCATTGTAGCATTATTTGCAATAGCCAAGATATGGAAGCAAACTAAGCGTCCACCAATAAATGAATAAATGAATGAATAAAGAAGATGTGGTATGTGTACACACACACACTTATACACAATGGAATATTCAGTGCAGTTCAGTTCAGTCGCTCAGTCATGTCTGACTCTTTGCGATCCCATGGACTGCAGCATGCCAGGCCTCCCTGTCTATCACCAACTCCCGGAGTTTACCCAAATTCATGTGCGTTCAGTCGGTGATGCCATCCAACCATCCCATCCTCTATCTTCTCCTTATCCTCCTGCCCTCAATCTTTTCCAGCATCAGGGTCTTTTCAAATGAGTCAGCTCTTTGCATCAGGTGGCCAAAATATTAGAGTTTCAGCTTCAGCATGAGTCCCTCCAATGAACACTCAGGACTGATTCCTTTAGCATGGACTGGTTGGATCTCCTTGCAGTCCAAGGGACTCTCAAGAGTCTTCTCCAACACCATAGTTCAAAAGCATCAATTCTTCAGCGCTCAGCTTTCTTTACAGTCCAACTCTTACATCCATACATGACTACTGGAAAAACCATAGTCTTGACTAGACGAACTTTTGTTGGCAAAGTAATGTCTCTGCTTTTTAACATGCTGTCTACTAGGTTGGTCATAACTTTTCTTCCAAGGAGTAAGCGTCTTTTAATTTCATGGCTGCAGTCATCATCTGCAGTGTTTGGAGCCCCCAAAAGTAAAGTCAGCCACTGTTTCCACTATTTCCCCATCTGTTTTCCATGAAATGATGGGACTGGATGCTATGATCTTAGTTTTCCAAATGTTGAGCTTTAAGCCAGCTTTTTTACTTTCCTCTTTTACTTTCATCAAGAGGCTGTTTAGTTATTCTTCATTTTCTGTCATAAGGGTGATGCAGATATGTCGTCTGCATATCTGAGGTTATTGATATTTCTCCCAGCAATCTTGATTCCAGCTTATACTTCATCCAGCCCAACGTTTCTCATGATGTACTGTGCATTTAAGTTAAATAAGCAGGGTGACAATATACTTGATGTACTCCTTTCCTGATTTGGAACCAGTCTGTTGTTCCATGTCTGGTTCTAACTGTTGCTTCCTGACCTGCATACAGATTTCTCAAGAGGCAGGTCAGGTGGTCTGGTATACCCATCTCTTTCAGAATTTTCCACAGTTTATTGTGATTCACACAGTCAAAGGCTTTGGCATAGTCAATAAAGCAGAAATAGATGTTTTTCTGGAACTCTCTTGCTTTTTTGATGATCCAGCGGATGTTGGCAATTTGATCTCTGGTTCCTCTGCATTTTCTAAAACCAGCTTGAATATCTGGAAGTTCATGGTTCACGTGTTGCTGAAGCCTGGCTTGGAGAATTTTGAGCATTACTTTGCTAGCATGTGAGATGAATGCAATTGTGCAGTAGTTTGAGCATTCTTTGGCATTGCCTTTCTTAGGGATTGGAATGAAAACTGACCTTTTCCAGTCCTGTGGCCACTGCTGAGTTTTCCAAATTTGCTGGCATATTGAGTGCAGCACTTTCACAGCATCATCTTTTAGGATTTGAAATAGCTCAACTGGAATTCCATCACCTCTACTAGCTTTGTTCGTAGTGATGATTCCTAAGGCCCTCTTGACTTCTCATTCCAGGATGTCTGGCTCTAGGTGAGTGATCACACCATTGTGATTATCTGGGTGTGAAGATCTTTATTGTACCGTTCTTCTGTGTATTCTTGCCACTTCTTCTTAATATCTTCTGCTTCTGTTAGGTACATAACATTTCTGTCCTTTATTGAGCCCATCTTTGCATGAAATGTTCCCTTGGTATCTCTAATTTTCTTAAAGAGATCTCTAGTCTTTCCCATTCTATTGTTTTCCTCTATTTCTTTGCACTGATCACTGAGGAAGGCTTTCTTATCTCTCTTTGCTATTCTTTGGAACTCTGCGTTCAGATGGGTATATCTTTCCTTTTCTCCTTTACCTTTCACTTCTCTTCTTTTCATAGCTATTTGTAAGGCCTTCTCAGACAAGCATTTTGCCCTTTTGCATTTCTTTTTCTTGGGGATGGTCTTGATCACTGCCTCCTGTACAATGTCACAAACCTCCGTCATAGTTCTTCAGGCACTCTATCAGATCTAATCCCTTGAATCTATTTTTCACTTCCACTGTATAATCGTAAGGGATTTGATTAGTCTTGCATAAGTGCAATTACTTATAAATTGTGTTTTACTAGTGAAATATTTGGGTTCTTTTCTGGGGGTTTACTGAGGTATAATTTATGTACAGAAAAACTGATCCTCGGACTTTGCTAATGGTTCAGTGGTTAGGAATCTGCCTGCCATTGCAGGGAACACAAGTTCCAATCCCTGGGAACATTGCACGTGTGCCATCAACTACTGAGGCCCCAGCACCCTAGAGTCCAAGCTCCACAAGAGAAGCCACTGCGATGAGAAGCCTGTGCACCACAATTGGAGCGTAGCCTCCGCTTGCCACAACTAGAGAAAGCCTGTGCACAGCAATAAAGACCTAGCACAGCCAAAAATAAATTAAAAAAAAAAAAAAGAAAAACTGATGCTTTTTAGATAAACAGGTCTGAGTTTTAACAAACGTAAACAGTTTGTGACCACCACCACAATTAAGATATAGAATATTTACATCGTCTCCAAAATTCCCTAGTACCCTTTGTAATCATTCTCATCCTTCTATCTCTGACCCCTGGCAATTACTGATCTGATTTCTGTTTCTATAGTTTTTTCCTTTTCTGGAATGTCATAAGGACATCATACAGTGTATAGTTTTTGGTGTCTGGCTTCTTGCACTTTGGATAATGCTTTTGAGATCCGTCAATGTGTATAGCATTAATTCATCCCTTTTTGTTGCTAAGTAGTATTCCATCACATAGATGTTCCATAACATGTTCATCCGTTCACCTCGTTGATGAACATTTAGGTTCACTTTCAGATTTTAGTGATTATGAATAAAGTTGGAACAAACATTTGCTAACAGGTCTTCGTGTGGATGTATGTTTTCATTTTTCTTAGGTAAATACCTTGGCATGGGAATAGAGAGCTATTTTGAAACCAAAGTGTACCATTTTTGTATTCTCAACAGCAGTGTATGTATATTCTATTTGATATTGTATTGATTTATTTTTGGCTATTCTAAAAATTAGATATTAGGTAGATAGTGGTATTTCTTTGTGGTTTTACTTTGTATTTTGCTAATGCATCTTTTTAATAGCTTATTTGCCATTTATATCTTCCTTGAGGAAGCAACTGTTCAAGTCTTTTGCCCATTTAAATTGTTTTATTTTTCCATTATAGCAGTTCTTAATACATTTTGATATGTCTTTTATGAGATACGTGTTTTCTCCCAATCTGTAGCTTGTCTTTTTATTATTATTTTACCAGAATCTTGGGAAGAACATAAGTATTTAAATGAAATACAATGTATCCGTTTTTAAAAATTGTATTTATTGTGACCTAAGAAACCTTCGCTGAACTGAAATCACGAAGATTTTTATCCTTTTAGAAATTTTATACTTTTAGGTTTATGTTTAGATCTCTGACGTGTTTCATAAAATGTTTGTATATTGGTGTGAGTTATTAGTCAGAGCTCATTTTTTTTCTTTTTTCATTGGTATGTCCAATTTTTCAAGAATCATTTACTGAAAAGACTATCCTTTCTCCACTGAATAATCTTGGCCCTTTGTCACACATTAGCTGGCCAGGTGTGTTGGTCTGTTTCTGGACTGTATGCTGTTCTTTTGATCTAGATGCCTCTTCTGTCCCCAGTCCTATACTGTCTTGATTACTGTAGTTATATAGTAAACCTTGAAATCAAAGTTGTTGAGACTTCCAGCTTTGTTTCTTTTTGTTTTTGCTGTTTTAGGTCCTTTGCTTTTCTATATAAACTTTAGAGTCAACTTGTCAATTTTTACAAAAAAATTCTACTTGAACTTTTTAGGATTGTGTTAGCTCTATGGATCAATTTGAGGAGAATTCACATCTTAACAAATTGAATCTTCTGATGTGTGGACACAGTATGTCTCTCTGTTCAATCTTCTCTGTTTCTGACTGTGTGTTACAAATATAAATTTTGACCTTTGACTTCTGGTGTCTTTGAAACCCTTCTGTGAAACCAAATACCTTCCAGATGCCAAAGAGTAAGCAATGCAGGTGCACGCTTGCGTGTGTGCTAAGTTGCTTCAGCTGTGTCTGACTCTTTGAAACCCTATGAACTGTAGCCTGCCAGGCTCCTCTGTCCATGGGATTCTCCAGGCAAGAATATTGAGATAGGTAGAAAATGAGAATCCCAGAAGACCCATTTAAATTCTCAAGAGGCACAAAGGCACTGAGGAGCAAGGAGAGACAAATACCTTGGGAAGAATTAGCAAGTTCATACCAACTGAGAGGAAAAATATTTTGAAAGGTGACAAAAGATGACCCTTGCTTAAGGGTTAAGAGCATTAGCAGGTACATGTTGGTTGGGATGGCTTGGGTTGTTAGGGAGTGCATTGTGTCAGGTCTGGGGTGGGTCTGGGCATTGGGGGGCAGACAAATTCTCAAGTCTTCTCTTCTGCCTGCATCCTCCCTGGAATCAATTGAGGCTTTTCCTTTAGTTGTTGATCAAGAGCCATGCTAGGCCAGCTTCAACGTGGGTGCCAGGCAGGGCCGAGTGAGGGGCGATGAGTCTCCTTGCATAGGCTGGGCAGCATTTCCGGCACTGGAGAACATGTCTGTCATGTTTATATCTTCTTTAGGGCAGAGGCAAGGAACCTGCCCCTAGTCCCTGCCAATTATCCATAATTGAAAGGTGCTAGTTCCAGCCAGACTCCAGCCAGGTCAGGTACCACCCAGCTTCACTGCTGACTTTCACCTACGTCCAAGTGAAAGGATCAGACTGTAGAGAGCCAGGGCATTCAAGGTGTGTCCCTGCATTGTCTTTGGATGGGTGAGTCCTCTCCCATGTGAGTTGGGTATAAAACGGAAAGGGAAAGCTAGTCAGGGTGGAAGCTTAGCAAGATGAGGTATGTGTGTTTGTCCCTAGAATCTGTTCCATGATTGTTCTTTCATCCTTGTTCTCCAGATTTTGGTTCCTGTTGGAATACAGCTTGAAAAATTACCTGCAAGGAGCAGCTTCAGTGTTTGCTTTATTTTGTATGTTTGTTTTTGTTTTTGTTGTACCTGAATCTGTTTCTCTCAAACTTTCTATCAGCTGACTCTTCACAATTCTAAGAGAAGAGAATAAAGAAATGGTGGGCCCTTTCAGTGGTAACTGTGGATCACATAAAGTGGTCCATTTCTGGAAAGCAGTATAGCGTTTGGTGATGGTGCCTTTAGAAACCCCAGGGGCCATGTTTTGTCTTTAAACTGAACTTAATTGTCTGGCCCTGTAGTGGCCTGTAGTTATATTTGCTGGTTGAGTCCTGGTAATAAAAAGAACATTTTTTTAGCATAGTATTCTAACTGGATCAAAGTGCTATAGAGGTTAGTGGCTACTTGTGCACTTCATAGAGCTGAAAACAGTCTTCTCAAGAGGAAGCCTGGTTCTCCAGCTCAGGGCACTTCACAAGGACAGTGCCTTCTGTTTTCGGTCTTACTCCTTCATCCTTCACAGTGGATTATGGCATAATTTTAGGGCATTATTTCCCAAAGTGTGGCGTGTACAGCATTGGTAGTGGTAACACAACTTGATTTAGACATACATTTAAACATTCTCTTACTGAACTAAGGTACATTCTTTTTAACAAATGGCACTGATTTTCTGCTAATAGTAGGGACATCAAGTTTTCTCAGTAATTTTTTTTTTTAGTAATTTTTTCATAATGTAGATTTGGAGATAAATATTACATATATGGATAGGTCCCAAATCTCAAATATGGCCCAAATGATTGATGTTTAGGAAACAGTGGACTAGGGTTTCTTTTTTTTTTTTTTTCTTCAGCTAAGACAGCAAAAGAGATGATTTATTGTACACGTTACATTCAGCCACAACTGAGAAGAGATCTAGTCCATAGTTATCACAGGTCCAGGGCAAAGGATCAAAAGGGATGGCTTTGATACAAGCAAGGTAGGTCTCAAAGGTGGTCAAGGTGATCAGAATGGCCATAGATGTTCCAGATCCATTGAGAAGTTCTAGATAGTAGGCATGCAGTCCACAATTTGTACCAGCATCCCTGGCCTCTGGCTTCCCTTGTTTCTGCTTCTGTGGCTTCCATGGGTGTACAAGTTTACTTGGACCTCTGCCTCATCTTTCTTCTTTTGCGCTTCAGCCTGCGCATTCGCTTCTTCCTCCACTTCGCTCTCATGGCGCAGAGGTTTCTCAAAAGATGGCGCTAAGGCCGAGAGCTGGACTAGCGTTTCTAAGACATTAACTTTTCAACTTCACTAAACTGCCAGGAAACCCTTGGTGGCTTTTGTGTTACAAAAGCGCCCTTGGAGTTCAATTCTGTGTTCAGTTCAGTTTAGTCACTCAGTCGTGTCCGACTCTTTGCTACCCCATGAGCTGCATCACGCCAGGTCTTCCTGTCCAACACCAACTCCTGGAGTCGACCCAAACTCATGTCCATGGAGTCAGTGATGCCATCCAACCATCTCATCCTTTGTCATCTCCTTCTCCTCCTGCCCTCAATCTTTCCCAGCATCAGGGTCTTTTATAATGAGTCAGCTCTTCACATCAGGTGGCCAAAGTATTGGAGTTTCAGCTTCAGCATCAGTCCTTCCAATGAACACACAGGACTGATCTCCTTTAGGATGGACTGGTTGGATCTCCTTGCGGTCCAAGGGACTCTCAAGAGTCTTCTCCAACAGCACAGTTCAAAAGCATCAATGCTTCGGTGCTCAGCTTTCTTTATAGTCCAACTCTCACATCCGTACATGAGCACTGGAAAAACCATAGCCTTGACTAGATGGACCTTTATTGACAAAGTAATGTCTCTGCTTTTTAACATACTGCCTAACTTTTCTTCCAAGGAGTAAGCGTCTTTTAATTTCATGGCTGCAATCACCATCTGCAGTGATTTTGGAGCCCCCAAAAATAAAGTCTCTCACTGTTTCCACTGTTTCCCCATCTATCTACCATGAAGTGATGGGACCAGATGCCATGATCTTAGTTTTCAGAGTGTTGAACTTTAAACCAACTTTTTCACTCTCCTCTTTTACTTTCATCAAGAGGCTCCTTAGTTTCTCTTCACTTTCTGCCATAAAAGTGGTGTCATGTGCATATCTGAGGTGATTGATATTTCTCCCAGCAATCTTGACCCCAGTTTGTGCTTCTTCCAGCTCAGCATTTCTCATGATGTACTCTGCATATAAGTTAAATAAGCAGGGTGACAATATACAGCTTTCTTGTACTCCTTTTCCTACCTGGAACCATTCTGTTGTTCCATGTCCAGTTCTGACTGTTGCTTTCTGACCTGCATACAGGTTTTTCAAGAGACAGGTCAGGTGGTCTGGTATCCCCATCTCTTTCAGAATTTTCCACAGTTTATTGTGATCCACACAGTCAAAGGCTTTGGCATTGTCAATAAAGCAGAAATAGATGTTTTTCTGGAACATTCTTGCTTTTTCGATGATCCAGTGGATGTTGGCAATTTGATCTCTGGTTCCTCTGCCTTTTCTAAAACCAGCTTGAACATCTGGAAGTTCACGGTTCATGTACTGCTGAAGCCTGGCTTGGAGAATTTTGAGCATTACTTTACTATCATCTGAGTTGAGTGCAATTATGCAGTAGTTTGAGCATTCTTTGCCATTGCCTTTCTTAGGGATTGGAATGAAAACTGACCTTTTCCAGTCCTGTGGCCACTGCTGAGTTTTCCAAATTTGCTGGCATATTGAGTGCAGCACTTTCACAGCATCATCTTTTAGGATTTGAAATAGCTCAACTGGAATTCCATCACCTCCAGTAGCTTTGTTGGTAGTGATGCTTCCTAAGGCCCCCTTGACTTCACATTCCAGGATGCTGTGGCTCTAGGTGAGTGATCACACCATCATGATTAACTGGGTTGTGAAGATCTTTATTGTACAGTTCTTCTGTGTATTCTTGCCACCTCTACTTAATATCTTCTGCTTCTGTCAGGTCCATACCATTTCTGTTCTTTATTGAGCCCATCTTTGCAAGAAATGTTCCCTTGGTATCTCTAATTTTCTTGAAGAGATTTCTAGTCTTTCCCATTCTATTGTTTTCCTCTATTTCTTTGCATTGATCCCTGAGGAAGGCTTTCTTATATCTCCTTGATATTCTTTGGAACTCTGCATTCAAATGGGAATATCTTTCCTTTTTTCCTTTGCTTTTTGCTTCTCTCTATTCACAGCTATTTGTAAGGCCTCCTCAGACAGCCATTTTGCTTTCTTGCATTTCTTTTTCCTAGGGATGGTCTTTATCCCTATCTTCTGTACAGTGTCACGAACCTCTGTCCATAGTTCATCAGGCACTCTGTCTATCAGTTTAGTCCCTTAAATCTATTTGTCACTTCCACTGTATAATCATAAGGGATTTGATTTAGGTCACACCTGAATGGTATAGTGGTTTTCTCCACTTCAATTTAAGTCTGAATTTGGCAATAAGGAGTTCATGATCTGAGCCACAGTCAACTCCCGGTCTTGTTTTTGCTGACTGTATAGAGCTTCTCTATCTTTGGCTGCAAAGAATATAATCAGTCTGATTTCGGTGTTGGCCATCTGGTGACGTCCATGTGTAAAGGCTTCTGTTGTGTTGTTGGAAGAGGGTGTTTGCTATGACCAGTGCGTTCTCTTTGTAGAACTCTATTAGCCTTTGCCCTGCTTCATTCTGTACTCCAAGGCCAAATTTGCCTGTTACTCCAGGTGTTTCTTGACTTCATACTTCTGCATTTCGGTCCCCTATAATGAAAAGGATATCTTTTTTGGATGTTAGTTCTAAAAGGTCTTGTAGGTCTTCATAGAACCTCTCAACTTCAGCTTTTTCAGCATTACTGGTCGGGGCATAGGCTTGGATTACTGTAATATTGAATGATTTGCCTTGGAAACGAATAGAGATTATTTTGTCGTTTTTGATATTGCATCCAAGTGCTGCATTTCAGACTCTTGTTGACTATCATGGCTATTCCATTTCTTCTAAGGGATTCCTGCCCACAGTAGTGGATCAAGTGGTCATTTTGAGTTAAATTCACCCATTCCAGCCCATTTTAGTGCGCTGATTCCTAGAATGTTGACACTCACTCTTGCCATCTCCCGTTTGACCACTTCCAATTTGCCTTGAGTCATGGACCTAACATTCCAGGTTCCTTTGCAGTAGTGCTCTTTACAGGATCGGACCTTGCTTCTATCACCAGTCACATTTGCAACCGACTATTGTTTTTGTTTTGGCAACATCCCTTCATTCTTTCTTAAGTTATTTCTCCACTGATCTCCAGTATCATATTGGGCACCTGCTGACCTGGGGAGTTCATCTTTCAGTGTCCTAACTTTTTGCCTTTTCATACTGTTCATGGGGTTCTCAAGGTAAGAATACTGAAGTGGTTACACCCTCATTTTAAAGTTGACACTTTTGTCAGTAGCTGAGATTCCACCACATCTTGTTTGTTTATACTTAGACCTTAGTGTGGTTCTGCTTGGCTTCTGGCCATACGGGGGCCATGAGGAAAGGCTGTAGCACATACTGACTGGGACTGCCAGCTCCAGTTACACAGATTGGAGAAATAGAGAATGAGGGTTGAAAGCAGGAAGGGTGAGAAGTGTTTTTTCCTTTTGACACCTACTAATTCTCTCATTCTCTGACAACTGGGTGTTGCACAATTAGCTCTGAGTAATTAGTGTCAGATTCTACAGACTTCAGGGTTCAGTCCCATAAGACTGTCCTCCCTTCAGATGTCAGTTGAAAGTATTAGGTCTCCAGGTTATCAGACTTCTACTTGCTTACAGATGTTCAAGCTGTTTTAGAAAAGGCCGAGGAACCAGAGATCAAATTGCCAATATCCACTGGATCATGGAAAAAGCAAGAGAGTTCCAGAAAAACATCTATTTCTGCTTTATTGACTATGCTAAAGCCTTCAACTGTGTGGATCACAATAAACTGTGGAAAATTCTGAAAGAGATGGGAATACCAGACCACCTGACCTGCCTCTTGAGAAACCTGTATGCAGGTCAGGAAGCAACAGTTAGAACTGGACATGGAACAGACTGGTTCCAAATAGGAAAAGGAGTACGTCAAGGCTGTATATTGGCACCCTGCTTATTTAATTTCTATGCAGAGTACATCATGAGAAACGCTGGGCTGGAAGAAGCACAAGCTGGAATCAAGATTGCTGGGAGAAATATCAGTAACCTCAGATATGCAGATGACACCACCCTTATGGCAGAGAGTGAAGAGGAACTAAAAAGCCTCTTGATGAAAGTGAAAGAGGAGAGTGAAAAAGTTGGCTTAAAGCTTAACATTCAGAAAACTAAGATCATGGCATCTGGTCCCATCACCTTGTGGGAAATAGATGGGGAGACAGTGGAAACAGTGTCAGACTTCATTTTTTTGGGCTCCAAAATCACTGTGGATGGTGACTGCAGCCATGAAATTAAAAGACACTTACTCCTTGGAAGGAAAGTTATGACCAACCTAGATAGCATATTAAAAAGCAGAGACATTACTTTGCCAACAAAGGTTCGTCTGGTCAAGGCTATGGTTTTCCCAGTGGTCATGTATGGATGTGAGAGTTGGACTGTGAAGAAAGCTGAGCGCTGAAAAATTGATGCTTTTGAACTGAGGTGTTGGAGAAGACTCTTGAGAGTCCCTTGGACTGCAAGGCGATCCAACCAGTCCATCCTAAAGGAGATCAGTCCTGGGTGTTCATTGGAAGGACTGATGCTGAATCTGAAACTTCAGTACTTCGGCCACCTCATGCGAAGAGTTGACTCATTGGAAAAGACCCGGATGCTGGGAGGGATTGGGAGCAGGAGGAGAGGATGAGATGGCTGGATAGCATCACCGACTCGATGGGCATGAGTTTGAGTAAACTCCGGGAGTTGGTGATGGACAGGGAGGCCTGGTGTGCTGTGATTCATGGGGTTGCAGAGTTGGACACGACTGAGCAACTGAACTGAACTGAACTTGCTTACAAAATCAAGAGTTCTCACAACCACCCTCCCCAGGTTTAAGAATTTTCTTGAACAACTCGAACTTAAAAAAGTGCTTTATTTACTGTTACCTCTTTACTGGTTCTTCCGAGCTGGCTCGGTGGTAAAGAATCTGCCGACCAATGCAGGAGATGTAAGAGGTGCGGGTTTAGTCCCTGGGTGGGGAGGATCCCCAGGAGTAGGAAATGGCAACCCACTCTAGTATTCTTGCCTGGAAGATTCCATGGACAGAGGAGCTTGTCAGGCTGTAGTCCATGGGGTAAGAAAGACTTGGACACAACTGAGTGACTGAAGACCAGTTTATCATAAAGGACACAACTCGGGAAGAGCTAAACAAAAGAGTTGAATAGGACAAGGTGAAGGAGAGAGGCTCAAGGTTTCATGGCCTCTCCAACACCTGATGTATTCACCAACCTGGAAGCTCTCCTAACTCTATTGTTTAGGAGTTTTTATGGAGGTTTCATTACATATACATGATTTATTAAGTTATTGGCCACTGGTGATCAGTGCAGTTTCCAGCCCCATATCCATCCCCATAAGTTGCAGAGTAGGCTGAAAGTTCCGAGCTCCTAATCAAGGCATGGTCTTCCTGGCATCCAGCCCCAATCCTGAGGCTCTCTAGGGGCCTGCCAATTACCTTTATCACTCATGAAATTCCACAGGTTTTAGGAGCTCTGTGCCAGGAACTAGGGACAAAGACCAGTGTGATATGCTAAGAGGGAACAGGTTTCCACACCAAGTCAAATGCAACTCCGTCCTTGCAAAAAGATAGAAGAGGTAGTCTCAACATTCTAGGACCTTTGAACACACCGTGAGTAAACTTAATCATCTGAGTCTTAACTCACTTTCTAATATTGTTGTTCTCCAACTGTGGCAGTAAAAAGTCATTTAATTTTAAAATATTTTGATTAGAGCACTGTTGGATTTTTATTTTTTGATATAGTTATTTGGCTGTACTAGATCTTAGTTGTGACATGCGGATCTAGTTCTCTGACCAGGAGTTGAACCCAGGCCCCTGCATTGGGAACACAGAACTCTGGACCACCAGGGAAATCCTGCATAGTTGGTTTTTCTTTTCTTTTTTTAAAGATGTTTATTTATTTGGCTGCAGCAGATCTTGTTTGTGGCATGTGGGATCTAATTCCCTGACCAGGGATTGAACCCTGCATTGGGAAGGTGGAGTCTTAGACACTGCACCACCGGGGAAGTTCTTGTTGGTTTTTTAATATCCATCTTTATTAATTTTATCTAGAATTCACACATGACAGTATTCTGGGTAAAAGATTATTCTTTCATCATTTTAAATATGTTATCACACTGCTTTCTAGGGTACACTGTTTCTAGTGAGGAGTCAACTATTAGATCTATTTGGGGCTCCCTTATATGTGATGGGTAATTTCTTAGTTCTTTCAAGATTTTATTTTCTTCTTTGAATTTCAGTTTTCTTTCTGATGTGTCTGTGTGTATAGTTATCCTAGTTTAAGGTTTTTGAGCTTCTTGGATGTATAGATTGTTTCTCAGCAAATTTGGCAAGATTTTACAACTATCAAATTTTTTTTTTTCTGCCCCTCTCTCTTTCCTCCTTACATATAGAGTGATGACTTTAAAGGAGTCTTACAGTCCTCTGAGGTTCTGATTCATTTTTCTTAATTTGTTTTCTGTTTTTTAGAAAGTCAATGTAATCTCTATTGATTTAATTTCAAGTTCACTGATTCTTCTACCAGTTCAAATGTATTAGCCCCTCTAATGAATTTTACATTTTCCTTATTGTACTTTTCAGCTCCAGGATTTTCATGTAGTTTTTTTATAGTTTATCTTTGTCAATAATCTCTATTTGGCAAGACATTGTCTTCATACTTCATTTCTGTAAACACAGTTTCCTTTAGTTATTAGAACATAAAATGGCTACTTTGAAGACTAGGCTGTATTAGTGATGTCTAATTCCCCTGCAACATGAAGCCTTTGATATCACTCCTTCAAGTTTGCAGCCTTGGTCATGCACACAGTCTCCCTGAGATGACAGTGGTTTTAGCAGAGCTCTGTTTTCCTGATCTCTTAGTTATGATGTCTGCCTCATTTGGTATTACACTGCCTTTTTTTTTTTTTTTGTCATGCTCCATGGTATGTGGGATCTTCAGTTCAGTGGTGTCTGACTCTTTGTGACCCCATGAACCACAGCATGCCAGGCCTCCCTGTCCATCACCAACTCCCAGAGTCCACGTCCATTGAGTCGGTAATGCCATCCAACCATCTCATCCTCTGTTATCCCCTTCTCCTCCTGTCTTCAGTCTTCCCCAGCATAAGGGTCTTTTCCAATGAGGTAGACCAACTCTCTACAGACAGGGAACTAATAACCTTCTGGGGAGACAGATAATAGTGAAAAATTACAGAACAGATGGGGCTTCCCTGGTGGCTCAGTGGGTAAAGAATTCTGCTGCAATGCAGGAGACCCAGATTTGATCCCTAGGTCAGGAAGATCCCCTGGAGAAGGAAATGGCAACCCACTCCAGTATTCTTGCCTGGAGAATTCCATGGACACAGGATCCTGGCAGGTTACAGTCCATGGGGTTGTAACAGTCGGACATGACTTAGCGACTAAACCACCACCACCGCAGATATCAGTATCAAGGAGAGAGAAGTTCCTGGGTCTGAAGTCAGATGGCCAGGATTGGAATGCCAAGTCTGCCACTAGTTTTGAGCCAGTTACTTAGTCTCTGTGGAGCTCAGGTTCCTCATCTGTAAGATAGAAACTGTAGAAGTAGCATCGTCTTGGAATGATTTTGAGTTAAAAATCAATGCACACAAAACATTCAGTTCAAGGCTCATCACTGGTTGTTGTTCAGTTCCTCAGTCATGTCCAACTTTTTGCAATCCCCTGGACTGCAGCACTCCAGGCTTCCCTGTCCTTCGCTCTCTCCCTGTGTTTGCTCAAACTCATGTCCATTGAGTTGATGATGCCATCCAGCCATCTCATCCTCTGTCACCCCCTTCTCTTGCCCTCAATCTTTCCTAGAATCAGGGTCTTTTCCAAAGAGTTGCTTTTCGCATCAGGTGGCCCAAGTATTGGAATTTCAGTATCAGTCCTTCTAATGGATATTCAGGTTTGGTGTCTTTTAGGATTGACTGGTTGGATCTCCTTGCAGTCCAAGGGACTCTCAAGAGTCTTCTCCAACACCACAGTTTGAAAGCACCCGTTTTTTGTTGCTCAGCCTTCTTTATGGTCCAACTCTCACATCCATATATGACTACTGGAAAAACCATAGCTTTGACTAGATGGACCTTTGTTGGCAAAGTAATGTCTCTGCTTTTTAATATGCTGTCTAGGTTGGTCATAGCTTTCCTTCCAAGGAACAAGTGTCTTTTAATTTCATGGCTGCAGTCACCATCTGCAGTGATTTTGGAGCCCAAGAAAATAGTCTCTCACTGTTTCCACTGTTTCCCCATCTATTTGCCATGAAGTGATGGGATGCCATGATCTTAGTTTTTGAATGTTGAGTTTTAAGCCAACTTTTTCACCTCTCATCTTTCACTTTCATCAAGAGGCTCTTTAGTTCTTCTTCGTTTTCTGTCATAAGGGTGATATCATCTGGGTATCTGAGGTTATTGATATTTCTCCAGGCAATCTTGATTCCAGCTTGTGCTTCATCCAGCCCTGCATTTTACATGATATACTCTGCATATGGACTTCCCTGGTGGCTCAGATGATAAAGTGTCTGCCTACAATGCAGGGGACCCAAGTTCGATACCTGGGTTGGGAAGATCCTCTGCAGAAGGAAATGGCAACCCACTCCAGTACTCTTGCCTGGAAAACCCCATGGACGGAGGAGCATGGTAGGCTACAGTCCTTGGGGTCGCAAAGAGTCGGACATGACTGAGCGACTTCACTTTCACTTTTCTACTCTGCATATGAGTTAAATAAGCAGGGTGACAATACACAGCCTTGACGTACTCCTTTCCCAGTTTGGAACCAGTCTGTGGTTTCATGTCTGGTTCTAACTGTTGCTTCTTGAGCTGTATACAGATTTCTCAAGGGGCAGGTTAGGTCGTCTGGTATTTCCATCTCTAAGAATTTCTCACAGTTTGTCGTGATCCACACAAAGACTTTGGCGTAGTCAATAAAGCAGAAGTAGATGTTTTTCTGGAACTCTCTTGCTTTTTTGATGATCCAGCAGATGTTGGCAATTTGATCTCTGGTTCCTCTGCCTTTTCTAAAACCAGCTTGAACATCTGGAAGTTCATGGTTCATGTACTGTTGAAGCCTGGCTTGGAGAATTTTGAGCATTACTTTGCTAGTGTGTGAGATGAATACAAATGTGCAGTAGTTTGAGCATTCTTTGGCTCCCCAATAAGGAGAACCTGTGCCCCCTGCAGTTGGAAGTGTGGAGTCTGAACCACTGGACATCCCACCAGGGAATTCCCTTACACCTTTCTTATTAGGCTCTAATTACCAGCTGACTTTTCTAGTAGTCATTTATGGATGTGAGAGTTGGACCATAAAGAAGGCTGAGCATGGAAGAATTGATACTTTCAAGCTATGGTGCTCACAGAGAAGACTCCTGAGAGTCCCCCTTGGACAGCAAGGAAACCTGTCAATCCTAAAGGAAATCAGCCCTGAATATTCATTGGAAGGATTGATGCTGAGGCTGAAACTCCAATACTTGGGCCACCTGATTCAAAGAGCTGACTCATTGGAAAAGACCCTGATGCTGGGAAAGATTGAGGGCCAAGAGGAGAAGGGGGTGACAGAGGATGAGATGGTTGGATGGCATCACTAACTCAATGGACATGGGTTTGAGCCAACTCAGGGAGATAGTGAAGTACAGGGAAGCCTGGCGTACTGCACTTCATGGGGTTGCAAAGAGTCAGACACCACTTAGGGACTGAGCAACAACAACCAGCTGATTGTTGTGTTGATTTCAACAATACTAGGGAGCAAACATGCTCACCAGTCTGGTCCAATTAAATTCTGGCAGGGATTTTTTTTTGAGGTCAATCTTTGAGGTTTTTTTCTGACCCCAGGGGGACTCTTCTTAGCTGAGCTGTCTTCATGAGTGCCTTTAGGCTTGAACTTTCCTAAACACTTTTCAAATAAAGCCCATTCCTTTGGGGAGTGCTTTGGAAATTTTTCTTCTGGACCCCCTCTGCACTCTGGGCAAAATGAGCCACTGCTTTGGCTGCTGGACCCAAGTTGAAGACCAGCTTGCTTTCCCCGGTCGGAACTTATGAGTGAGATGAGGTAAAGGTGGTTGGAGTCTCAGTATTCTTGGACTGTGGCTCCTGGGATAGAGCCAGGAGTGGGTGGGTAGAGGCTGTGGAGAGGAAGGAAACACCAAATCTCCCAGCCACACTCACCAAGAATTTAAATTTAGCCTCTTTGGCTTGGAGTTGGAGGGGATGGAAAATTCTGGCAGCTTGACCCTCCCAGCGAGATATAGTAAACCTGATTGAGCTGAGGAGAGGGAGCCCTGACTTCTTGGCCATATTTGCCTGAAGTGGGAGTTTCATCAAACTGAGCTGAAGTGGAGGGACACGTTGGGGAGGGAGAAGGCTTTGGTTCAATTCCCACAGAATCTCATGGCTGTTAACAAGTTGTACAAGATTTTCTTGAATAAATGTTTCCTTGTTTGGTGTATACTGTTAGAAAAATTTCCAGAGACTTGGAATAGTTGTTCTTATAGTTTCCACCAGCTTTGTTTTGCTAGGAAGTGGTTCACAGAGTTCTTCAAACTGACATCCTGAAGTGGAACCAGATTGATAATTCCTTACCAAACAACAACATCAGTCCTGGGGTGACTCCATGAGAACTGGTTAGAGAAACCTCCCACACCAGTGGGTGGACATTCCATTGGTGTAGGAGAGAAACACTGACTTTTCTCTGCTTTTACACAGGAGAAACCCAATTGCCCTTCCTTCATTTCCATCATTTGCTTTTGTTATTTGGAGACAGGATGAGAAATACTCTGGTTCTCTAACTTTTTGCAGTGCAAACACATCTCTCTAGGGGTCAGGTAAGCTCCAGCTTTTTGACCTAGAAATGTCTCCAAGGTCCTGGATCTCATTTTCCCTTGAGATATAAACACATACCTCCAGGGTTGGGTGAATCTGGAGTTCACTATCTATATAGTTTCAAATTAATTTCCTAAGACTTGCTGTTAGCCCAGGATCCCAAGTTTTCAGCAGATTTTTTTAAAACGAACAAAAGCCCCAGCTCTGCAGAAACACAAAACTATTTTCTCTCTATCCCGCATTTCCACCTCTTATGTTTTTCCATGATTGGCACCTGGTAAATTTTCCCATAATATGCCTCTCTATTGGTCATTTTGTTTTAGTCAGACCAGTGGGAGCTAGGACCAAATCCACTGGGTTTACCTTAAACAGCACTTACCCAACAGGACTCCCAAGGGCAGGACAAGATCAGTCCCACTGTGTTGGTTTTAGTCCCTGCCTCCAAGACGACTCCTGTTTTAGTCAGTTGAACTAATCTCATTTACTATGATGTCTATCAGGCTTCCCTGGTAGCTCAGATGGTAAAGAATCTGCCTGCCTCACAGGAGACTCGGGTTCAATCCCTGGGCCAGGAAGATCCTCTGGAAAAGGGATCCCACTCCAGTATTCTTGCCTGGAGAATCCACTGGACAGAGGAGCCTGGCGAGCTACAGTCCATGGGGTCACAAAGAGTTGGACACGACTGAGCGGCTAACACACACACACACACACACACACACACACACAGAGTCTCCCAGGTGGTGCTAGTGGTAAAGAACCCTCCTGCCAATGCAGGAGACATAACAGTCGCAGGTTCAATCCCTGGGTTGGGAACATCCCCTGGAGGAGGGCATGGCAACCCACTCCAGTATTCTTGCCTGGAGAATCCCATGGACAGAGGAGCCTGGTGGGCTGCAGTCCATGGGGGCGCAGAGTCCGGCGTACCTGAAGTGACTTAGACTGCGTGGTGGCTTCCTCAGGTTTCTGCACTAATCTTGCATACCTGGGACCAAGGTACACACCCAGGTAAAGCTGGATATATTATTACTTTGCACAGACTTTGCCATGACCTTCAAGAAGGAAATCTATGGCAAATTCTATCACACATATAACTGGCCTCAGTGAGTGGAAGTTGCCATGAATGCCTTTGAGGATAAGGCATTACATCAGTAACTGAATTACATCAGTTAAAGTCAGGATAAATTTCATACCATTTTCCTATTTTTTTAATACCATTTTTCTAATGGAAGAGCTCCCATCGTAGGTAAGCTTCCCACAGAGTACCTGTCTATCTGGGTATTTCCTTAAAACCCTTGAAATTTCTGATAGCCATCTGCAGGTGTAAGTAAGTGTTTTTACCAGAGATAAATTAATGCCTACCTTTCATACATCCAGCTGCAGAGGGCACACAGGGTACCCCTGAGAACAAGGAGTTTCCAATTATGAGGGCTCCCCAATTGAGCTGTCCATCATTTAGGCAGCACAAGTGGGCAGGATCCCTACTGGGCCCTCTGACCTCCCTCCAGTGGATACATCTGGGGACTCTGCACTTCAACCCAGATAATTCAGGTCAGTTCAGTTCTTGTTTTCATTGTAGTTTCAAGCAGTCCTGCTTGCTCATGCCGTCAGTTCATCTGTCCCTGCAGTGTGGAGGCTATTTGGAGGTATTCTGCATGGAAACGCCTGTCTGGTCAGCGTCAGGCAGTGGTCAGTTTGAATTTGGGGATGTTCACAATAGCACAGAGGGCAGGGAGGAAAGGGGTCACGGGG
This sequence comes from Dama dama, assembly GCF_033118175.1. Taxonomy (NCBI): domain Eukaryota; kingdom Metazoa; phylum Chordata; class Mammalia; order Artiodactyla; family Cervidae; genus Dama; species Dama dama. The sequence continues at coordinate 28,323,311 of NC_083695.1, forward strand.
CTGCTAGTCAGGAGAACCTAGAGGCATGGCTTTGCCCTGGGAGGGGGTGCTTCAGGAGCAGATTCTGAAAAACAGATCATTAATCTCTGTCCCCACCCCCCTAGCTTCCCAAGCCTCAAGGTTTCCCTTGCCTGGAGCCTTGCTTTTTGCTTTCCCTCCATTGTTATAAAACCAGTGTTTCTCATCACTGCAACTTCACAGGTTTCTTCCCCCAGCCTCCTGTCTCACCCAGACCTTTCCTCAGGAGGGTGTGTGCAAGAGAGGCAGAAAACCTCCTCACAGAACATCTTCATACAGTTCAAACAGACTTAACTATTAAACCTAAATCTCCTAGGACCCTTTTCAGGCACACCAATCTGGGATTGTTGTTAGGGGACAGAAAGGAAGCTACTTTATGTCCAGGACAATGGTCAATGCAGAATTTTGAATTAGAAATTTTTTTGAAATAGGTCTGTATGGCCCTCACCCTTGTCATCCTAGAGTGATCCAGTGGAAAGATTCAAAAGTGGGTCTGAAACCATTTACCTCATATTGGGATTCAAACCCAGCCAAAACCCAGTTTGGGTTAAACCCATATGGCAGGGACTCAAACCCAGCCAAAACCCTGCTTGAAACTTGAACCCATGTGTCTGGGACTTGAACCCAGCCGAAACCCACAGTACCTGGTTTCAGGAACTAATGAAGCTCAGGTTCTTAATATCTCATCACAGAAAGAATTCAGCGAGAGACAAAGTGATAGCTAAAAAGTGGATTTATTTAGATACAGAGAGAAGCACCCTCCACAGACAGAGTGTGTGTGGACCATCACAGAGGGTGAACGCGGCCACGAAATCTGGTGTGGTTAGTTTTTATAGGCTGGGTAGTTTCATATGCTATGGGAGGATTATGCCAACTGTTTTGGGGAAGGGGTGGAGATTTCCAGGATTTGGGCCACCACCCACTCCTTGGTCTTTTAACAGTGCCCTGGAACTGTCATGGCACCTCTGGGTGTCATTTCACTTGTGGACTGAGGATTAAGGTCTAGCCTTGTCTACCTTCTTGGTCCCATTTGATTCCAATCGGTTTATGTTGTGTCCTTGGGCTATGTCATTCTTTCAAAAGTTGTGCCGTGCCCTGCCCCCTTCCCTCCTATTACAGATCAGCCCTCTTGGTGAAGGCTGCATTGAATGATCAAGCTGCCTTAGGAGGTGTAAGATGAAAGGGGAGTCAGACCAGCAGCTGATTGGTAGTGACCTCAGCCTGAACCAGAAAAGGCACACGTTGCCCTGACAGCAAATTTCAGAAAGGCCGAACCCAAGAAGCCAACATCAGTAACACCTTCCCTAGTGGGTGGATGGGCCGTGCTTCTCTTGATTGGACCTTCCTCAACTCGCAGCTTCACTAGCAACACTGCCGGGCAAGACAAGCTTTCCTGATGGGCAGTGACCTCTTCAGAAAACTGGCCTTTCCACAGGCTTCTGTGCTAATGCTGTCAAGTCCATCCAGCATTCATGATCTGTCTTCCACAGCTCACGGCTCCACAAAAGGGTGTCTTTCAACAGTTTCAGACTCCAAGTTCTGCTCAGGGAGCTGGGAGACCACACTTTTTTTAGTTTAGCAAAGCTTGAAGCCACAACAGGCATCAGGTGAGCCTGACCCAGGCAATTGAGGGAAGCCTTGTGAATCTGTGATTCCCTCTCACTAGCCAGTCAACAAATCAGCAGCTTTTCCTTGCTTGGGGCAGCAGAGGGGATAGCTGCCACTTTCTTGGGCAAAGCTGAAACGCCACCTGGCTAGCAGGACTTTTCTTGCAAGGATTTTTTCCTAAAGCTCCTTTCACCTGTCTGTCATATGAGTTGACTCACAACTTCATGATATACAAATGAGCGATCTGATTTGTGCAGGAGCTCCTCAGCAAGCTTAAAAGCTGCTTTTCAAAAGGGCATGTGTCTAGTAACCATGTCAGAAACTTCTAAAGTGTACCTTAATCTGGAAACAGCCTTCCTTCTCCTGCTCTCTTGGCTTACTACTACACCTTTCCTGAGGCAACCCTCTAGCCAAAATCCAGTACAGGGACTCATTCTGTCTCCTACATCTAGAGTCCACGAAGACTGCAGGCCTCCAATTTGATGGTAAGAAGCCAGCAGCTTTCTCCTCATGGCCAGAACCTCAGGGTTAAGGCATCCGTTTCAGCTACAGGTGGCAAAAAGCAAGGGAATCCCACGAACACTTCTTTTTGCATCTTTCTCTGATCGAGAGATGATCCCTCTCAAGCACTTATGACAAGCATATAACATCCAAATCAATTTCTGCCATACATTCGGATGCAGTGGCCCAGAAAACCATGCAAAGCCTTTTTAAAACTCCTCTTTTTTCACACTGCAAACTTTTGCACAAACTCCTAGCAGTTAAAGTCAGCATTTACAGGGATAAAAGTCACAGCTGCAAGGAGAAGCCGTTTTCCTCACTGCCAGTGGGGAACGCAGAAGGGAGGCAAACTGCAGGCATGGAGAACAGCCCAGGTTTCACCCTCTGGCCTGCGTGAGGAGACTCTGGCACTGTTCTGCTCACTCACTGACATTTTGCTCAGTCTTCCTCAGTATCTTCATTTACCCTCTGTCCTGTGTCCCCTTCTCCACATGGCTACATGTTGCTGGCGTCCAATAGAGCTCCCAGCATTCCAGTCTTGGACGATCATTTCTGGGGTAGGGAAGGATCAGAGGGGAGCAGAGGAAGTGTCTTCAGGACTGTGATGCAGACTCCATCCCTGCAATTCTGGGCAGAGTAGCTCTGCAGTTCTCCTAGACTTGCTCTGGCCGTAGAGCTAATTAACTCCCCTTTCCCACTTGAAGGCCACCTTTAAGAATTTCAGGGTCCAGCTGAAGGAGAGAGCTAAATCCAAAAGTGCTATTAGGCTGCCATTTTCCAAGCCAGACTGCTGATAGCTGGGCTATCAGGATCTCCAACTCCTGCCAACCAGCCTCAGGACTCTCACTCATCTCTCCCAGCATGCCACGGGACAGGCAGGATCCCATCGTTCTTGCCACCAGAGCGGTCAGGCTTTTAATATTCATCTCTATTCATTTTATTTTTAATGCACATAGGTATTTTGATCAGAGACAGGTTAGTTATTATGCAGCAACTTAAAAGTAATATTATTATGTAAGTAATTATACCTGCGTCAAGATCCCTTGCCTCAATGCTTACCACTGGGGCAATACGATGAAAGCCAGATGGAAAAATCTCCAACAGGGGTGGTCAGACACTCCATAAGTGAGGGGTGGAGAAAAGTGAATTTTCTTTGCCTATGTACAGGAGAAAGAGACAATAGCTTCCTTCTCTCCCAGAAAGAGGGGGAAAGAAAACCTTTGTTGCATGGAGACAGGATGGAAGGATCCTGGGTTCTCCCTCTAAACTTTTGGAATATAAATACATCTCTGAAGCAGCCCAGATCAACCCTGGTGACTCAAGTTTTTATGACTTGGAGCTCTAAGTCTTGGGCCTCATTTTCCCCTTGAAATCTAAACACACCTTCAGAGTTAGTTAAAGCTCTCTAGTGTCCTCTCACTAGCTAGCAAGCTGTCAGTTAACCTCGCTGAGAAGTCCAAGCTTTCAGCATCATTTATCCAGAAAGCCCCAGCTCTTGAGAGTCAGAGAGCAAGCCTCCCTTGCTAACAGTTTGCTCCATTGGGCCAAGCTGGGCAGGATGGATGCACGACTCCCGAGCCACAGGCAACCCCACAAGAATTGGCTTGGCTCTCTTGCATCTAAGCTTTGGCACCATGCTTTGGGCTGCCAGGCTAAGGCGGGAGGTGGCAGCGAGAAAGGGAGGAGTTGGCTTTGGCAAGAGGGTCGGTGAGTGAGTAGGAGTTGAGAAAACCTTTTGTGTGTGGGTAGTGGGAATGCTTTGTGTGCAGCGCTCGGGGGAGGAATATTTCATGAGTAAAGGGACAATGTTAGTCTTCGACTCCTAGAAAGGAAGAGGAGGGGGCCTAGGGACGTGGCAAGCTAGGAAGCAAGTGTATTTAAGAGGTGTGTTGGAACCCCTTTTCTGGTTGAAACCCAATAGATGGAGGAAGAGAAAGCATGGGCATTTGTTCTGTGTGGGGCTGGGGGGCCCTGTCTGTGTGGAAGGCAAAGGAGGGGTCAGGTAACCTCTGCAGATGGACCCTAGTTCTGCCTGGACAGCCTCACCACACAATGTGCACAAACCCATGTTCTTTTAACCTGAGAAAAACCATCTGGCTTCCTTGGGTCAAAGGTGCAGTAATTGTTGGTTTAGTGTGAAGTAGATGGTTAGCTCTTAGAAGCAGTGACCAGATGACCCTCCCATGTAAATATCAGAGTCACTGGTAGTGAGCAAGACCTTCAGCCTCTTTTGAAGATTTCTCAGGGTGGTGAACTTTACATTTTCATTCCTAAGGCAATGACCTTGTAGAAATACATTGAAGTCCCTTTGGAGGTGCAGTCACATTTGCCCAGGTGTAAGATGAAGCCTTCTGTGCTAAAGAAAAGGAAAATCACAATCTTAAAATCAAAACATTTATGCCTTTTAAAGTTTCTAACAGCTGAGAGGTGCTTCTTAGTAAAAATACATTTATGTGAATTGCATCCCCAGAATGGATTTAATCTTTTAAAAAGTTAGAATTTCAGGAGGCCAAAAGAGAGTCTGTAATCAACTTGAAAGCAGCTGGAGCAGAGCAGACAGTCTCGGAGAAGTGAAAGAGACTGTTGAGGCAGAAACTCAGTGATGCTTTCCAGATTTGGTGGGAGAGCAGCCTGCTGGGGGGCCTGGGGAAACACCTGTGGACACTGATAAACCTCCTTAGATTCCGGGCAGATCCTGTTCATTATTCTGAGTCACCCAACCCCCACCACTTCAGTAGAAGAGCAGGCAAGGTTGCAGTTTGTGATGTTTTTTGGTAAAGTGTATGTGCGTGGAGTGGGGGGTGGTGGTAAAAGGCAGCACTGTGTGTGTTACAGAGTAGAGCCCCCTCCCAGCTCCCTTCACACCACAGAACCTCTCTTGAGCAGGAGGCCTCTGCTGGGGTTAGTCCACCACCTTGCAGACCCAGGGCCTGTGTGGATCTACGATCAGAGACAGATTTCTTCAACAAAGACAGAGATCACTCACCCTGCAAGTCTAAGTGAGATTATTCATTATTTGCCTCTTTAAGTCCTGAGTTAATCTTACATTGATGTTAATGGTGATATTGACTTACTGGCTATTTCACAAGACTTCCTTTCAGGAGAGATTAAAAGGCACTCCATTCTTAGGGCTGTAACTGTAGATACCCATATTTTGAGATCAAGGTGTATCAACTGTGACATTTCTTATCTTCCCCTCTGTGATATCTCCGTGTAATAAGGATAGCCTTTTTCATCTAGAGTAGAGAGCCCATTGTAACCTTTTTAAATACAGTTAAAAATGAGTGAAACTCACTAAAGCTTCTGTGTCTCTTCTCATGGCATGTTTGACTTGACATGATAGGGGGAAAGCAGCAGGAGCCCTGACACCTTTTCTGTAAATACCCACCAGAGTGGCCTTCTAGCTTCACAGCAGTTAAGGTGTTGAGGTAAAAATATCTGACTGGTATAAAACCCAGAAGCTTCCTCAAGCCCACAACAAGACAAACATTTTGCCCATTTTGTGGAAAATATGAGGAGGTAAATGTCAGATGCCCTTGACTAAGTATTGGTTAGAGATGTGTTTTGTTGTAGATTATAGAAAATCTTCTAAGAATGGCATGAACAAATAAGGAGTAGATTTGTCTCATCACAAGAAGTTTGGAGGAAGGCAGGCCCCTGGGCCAGCACAGTGGCTCAGCAAGGCTGCCAGACACCGGGGCTCACGCTTTCTGCTTTGTCTTCCTTAGTGGGTGAGGGTTTTTGACATCATGCTTGTCACCTCATGGAAAAGGTGGCTGCAGTCTCTTCAGGATGCAGGCTGGAAGAAAGAGTCAAGAATGCAAAGGTAAAAGATGAAAGAAAGACCTTTTCTCTATGAGAGCTCTTCTCCTGGCACTGGTAGCTGGCTGCCTGTATCTTTTTTTTTTTTTTTTTCCTTTTGTTTCTTTTTATTTGGCTGCCTGTATCTTGTTGACCACTGTGATGTCACATGTCCACTAGTTTTAAGTGAGGCTGGGAAACTGGGTATGTAATATGCTTTTCCTGCCTCCATAGTAGAGAAAAGTGGTTCGGAATGTGGGTTGAATGAGCCAGCCTCCAATGTCTGCCACAAGGGGTCACAGACAGAGTGTTAGTGAGTAGAAGAGAGCAGGGCTAGCAGTAGACTTTACCTACATAAACTGTTTTCTCCTAGGTGGGGCTTCCCTGGTGGTTCAGACAGTAAAGCATCTGCCTGCAATGTGGGAGACCCGGGTTTGATCCCTGGGTCAGGAAGATCCCCTGGAGAAGGAAATGGCAACCCACTCTAGTACTCTTGCCTGGAAAATCCCATGGATGGAGGAGCCTGGTAGGCTACAGTCCATGGGGTCCCAAAGAGTTGGACACGACTTAGTGACTTCACTTTCACTTTTCACTTTCAAGTAGGGAGAAGGTCATAGTCAAGACTGGTGTATGATCAAATTGGCTTTGGAAGTTAGGAAAAGAAAAGTCAGGATTGGCTAAGTAATTTATCCATGTGTAGAACCAGTGCCCTCCAAGAAGCTTTCAAAGTAATAATAATAACATGGAATAAGGGATGATCAATTTAATATCCCTAATTTGCAAAGAGAAGTTAGAGTGATAATATTGGTAGAACTGATGCATGTCAAATCTTATTCCAGGTGCTTTTGGATGTTTTTCCACAATAACATCTGAACCAAATACTGTTGGTTGAACAGTAATGATTTTTTGAAGAGGGCACTCAGTAAGTGGAAGTGGAGGATCTGAGCCCAGGTCTGCTCGACCAATTCTAGGACTCTCTTTCTTACCCCAAGCTGTCTTAGGTAACCCAAGGCGACATAGGGACAGGTCTGACTCATCTTCCTTAGGATGGTCATGCCCAGGCTCCACAAACTTCTGAGAATGGCATTCAGGAGTAGAACCCAGGAATACTGAGTCCCAGTCCTACCAATTATAGCCCTCATGTTGGGTTATGATTTCCTCCAACCACTGCTCTTCCACTAGATTGGGAGCCCTCTGAGGGTGAGGACTGTGTTGTGTTCACTGTCGTATCCCCATTAACTGGCATATGGTAGATACTCAATAAATATTTGCTGGACAAGGAATGATTGAAGGACTGTGCTGTCATAACAGTGTGTTCGGCGTGCTGAATACCATGCCATGGTAGCTCCTGGTTAGATATTTCTTAAGTGGTCCATGTAGGAAGGAGACTGTAGCTCCAACTGATGGAATTAGAGAACAGTTCATGGGAGAGTTAGTCAGTGTTTGAGCCAGTCTTTGTGGCAGGATTTTGAAGCACTGAGGTGTGGGGAAAGAGTGCTTTAGGTGGAGGAAATGGAGACAAAGTCATGGAGATGAGAAAATACAGACTATTCAGAGAGAGGTCAATTGGAATGGAGAGAAGTCACAGCTGAAGGGTAATAAGTACTGGAGTAAAAACTCTTGCCAAATATGATTGGAAAACATTGAGTTAAACAAGCTAGGTTTTTTTGTTACTGTTCTCAGAACCATTAACAATGTCCCTGGGACTCTGGGGTTTCTCAAACATTGGCCTTTAGGACCCTTTTCCTGCAGAGAATTTCATGCAATGAATTTTCCATAGAACACATTTTGGGAAATGCTGATCTAGTTCAGCTCCACACTTATAGACAAAGAAACTGAGGCACAGAGAAGAGAGGTGGTTTATTCAGAGCCACATAGCAAACCTGGGTTAGAACCCACATCGATGGCTTGCCTCAAGTGTAATGCTCATTTGTAACATGAAGACTATGTGCATAATAAAAGGCTGCTTCTTCATTACAGGTAACTTTTATTTATCTGTTATTCACACAACAACCTTGGTGCTAAAATTTCCCCCAATTTTGCACAATGGTATTTTATATCCGTCATCATGATGCTGAGCAAAGATGAGAATTGCTATCATTGCCTATGCAGCTTCTAGACTCTTGGGAAGAAGGTTCATCTTAAATCAGCCCCAGGTTTACCTGGAGGGCAAAGAAAGGATGTTTTTCTGCACACCCATTTTTAAGAAGATACAGGGACTGTGGAAGTTTACAAGCTGTGCTCTACTCAGCTTGTTGTTGTCCCCAACCCTTATACCTGCTGTGGTGGGCAGAATGGGCCCCCCAAAGATGTCCACATCTGAATCCCTGGAACCTGTGAATATGTTGCCTAACATGGCATAAGGGAC